>NC_139294.1:0-2500000 GCF_050947815.1 Fusarium sambucinum | reverse complement strand
AAACGCTCGTCGATAACGTTCGACGGACGATGGTTGATGAGAACAAGAGACTTTCAGTCAGATGCGATAGCGACGCGGCGATTTAGTTCGAGGCGGTCGTATGTCCAAATTAAGACACAGCAGCTCACGCGGGTGCTGCCCCGGAAATGAGTTGTTGACTTGATAGATAAGGCGTATGCGAAAATCGAATCCGACAAAAAGGAGTCGCGAGCTGATGGAAATGAAAGAGTAGCGAGAGACGTCGACGCGATTGCGAGGATTGATTCACTGGTGGCTGAAAACGGTCAGACCGGGGGTTGCTGATTAATAAGGATGAGAATGGATGTTGATGAGAAGAGAGAAATGAGACGGAACAAAACGAATGGAGAGAAGAAGAGAGCCCAAGCGTTAAAGAAAGAAAATGGATGTCAGCTTGAACCAGATGGGCAAGTCAAGTTAGTAGTGCTGAAACAGCCCAGGCAGGGTGTGGGCCAAGAGGGAATCCAGGTCTCCATAGGTCTGGTCCAGTCAGGCTGGGTACTCCGTATACAGCGGGAGGGAAAGAACCTAAGAAAGCCTGGGCTGGGGCGGGCAGTTCACTTCAAGGGTGAGCACAGTGTTCCAGGGGTTCAGGCGTTTTTTCCTGGGGTGCCCGATAACTGACGGTGGAGTCTTGTGGCTCTAAAGATGCTGCTAGATTTACTCAATTCCATGGGAGAGGGTTTTTCTTGGTTTCTGGACTGTCCAGATTGTCTCACGTTGTCTTGTCTTTTGCAACAGAAGACGACGATGAATACCGATCCTGGCATTATGACGCAGTAGGCCAAGACTCGGAGAGGAAGAGAGAGAGAACCCCTCAGGAGATGAAGGAATCATACAGTTCAAGCCAAGGCTACACTACGTAGTCTACATTGACAGACAGACAGTAAATGCACAATTGGCGTGTGGAGAGAACCACAGAGACGGGACGCAGCATCCCGCCTCTAACGTCGCCTTAGCTTTAGGTTTGGACAACGTTGTGTGTGGAAAGCTACTTGTCTGTCGGCACTAGTTACTGCAGTACAGGTACTGTGTGGATGAACCAGATCAGCCTTGCCCACCCACATACTAGGTATACTGGGAAATGCCGGGGTTAATGGCTGTGCTAAAATGAAATAAAAAATTCATGGGAGGCCGTCACTGTGAGCATGACGAATAAAACCAGAAACAATTATCGGATGGCATAGCACAGCATATCTTAGCATCGTCATCTTCAGAACTAGGTCGGTATGACATACAGTGTCAAGGAGGGCTGGGTTGGGTTGTTGCTGAGAGAATGCCTGTACCAGTAATAACTCTAGCAGAGATGAGGGCTGCGGCAGTGCAATATCATGCAGAAAAGTCCCCATTGTTAGTGCAAACTGACTGCCACCCGAAGAAATGCCACCTAAAAGCCAGCCCATACATAACATCTAATACGCAGGACCATGCAATACAAAATGTCCGTCGGACTCAGCCCAGTCCGTACGGGTACAGCCACTTTAACCTTGCATGAGCCATGTCTTGGGGTCGCATCACACTCCATCTTTGGTCACTTCATACAAAAGGGAAATCACTAACTTTGACACTGTTTTTTGATAACGTGATTACTTACATGTCATGATGTGACATGACATATGAGGCCCTCAGACAGATACCTCTACATTTACATAACATTAAAATACGTTAGTGCAAACTAGTTCTGTCAATTGAATACCTTCCATGAAACTCTTTGCCTTTCTTTGATATGCAGATGCAGATGCAGATGCAAATGCAATTCAGCCACCATCATATCACCCAAAAACCTGAATTTACCTCCTGCACCTCGCTTTACTGGGTATAGTATGGCACAAGCTCGATCTGACGATCATCAACTCACGGTTCACTGCATATCTATTATTATGCTCACTCTCAGGTGCCTTTCCAGACAAGGTAACTTTATTTGACTTTTTATCACAACTGCTGACTGTACGGCAAAACGGCCCAAGGATAGATACAGAGTACCGCTCCTAGCAAAAGACAAGACGTTGCAGTGGTAATCTCTTTACTGATCCACATTTTATAATTCCATAAATAAAACCGCGCGGCCAATGGACAATGGCAAAGACTCTGAATACGATACGGCATGTCCCATTTCTGTAGCAATCAGCGAGTTTTGTTAATAAAAGTGAATGCATGTCAGCAGTTGAAAAGCCCCCCACCTTGTTGTTATTGTAGTCGTCGTCATCCCCATCCTAAGCCTACACCTTGCTAGTCTACAGCACGTCTCCTTTTCAAGGCTGTTAACCGCGATTCTCGCATAATAACTATCTTAGACTAACTTAGCCAAGCTTTCTTGGTGGTGTGCATCCATGTTTCTTTAATTCAACATGGAGGGCAGCTGCGCTATAGGGCTGGCAGAGCCTCTTTGTTATACCGTTTCGTCTCTGGTCATTTGAGGCTAACAGCTTGATGACATGCGGCTGTGTCGCCGTTGGAATGAATGGCATTTGCTTTACTTGAATCAAAAATTGAATTTGCTATCCGGCCACTGTCTAACGTATAACGAACGGCCTTGAGCCCAATATCTCTGATTGGTGCAAGTCAAACCAACCGGTGAACACGGTGATTTTTCTTAAACCAGGATGATATGAAGATCAGGGACAGCGACTAAATTTAGAACAATTATGCAGAAAATAGCACAATAAACGCCGATCTTATTTATTATCTCCGAGATTCCTAGGATATCTCCTATGTTCCTAACAATGTAAACACCTCCCAAGATCGTCACCCTGATGAAGAAAAAAAAGAAAATGAAAAAAAACAAGGCCTATTTAGGTATGAACTTTACTGCCATTGACTGAACCCTGTCATACTTTCGCCGGAGCCTCGTTAAAGGAAATCAAGATCCCACGAACCCCATCCATACCCTAGCACCGATTCCTCGTTTACGCCAGCATCATCTGAATCTGCTCCATTCAACCACAATGCATTGGCCGATGATTGTTGCTGGGTTGCAACGCCGACTTGACTCATCTGCTCAGCACCTTGCACCTCCTGAGAATATTCAATCGATTGAAAGCACGTCGCCTTACCCAGGAACTGATGCAACAATTCCGTGAAGCTGACAATGCATGGCCTAACCAAGTCTTCCATCGTTTCCCCAGTTACTGTGCCAAAAAACGACGTGACCATACCCCCTTGTCCTGTCATAATATCCACAAATTGCTGCATGATTCGGGCTGCCTCTTGTGCCGTTGTCCATCCTGGTGGAAACGCTTCGAGAAGTGTGACAAGAATAGTGAGCTCGTTCTGAGGTACGAAAGAGGGTTGTCCTTGACCAGCTGTAAAACCAGACATCAATATCAACCCCACTGGCAGTAACCGACTCAACGTGACCCTGTTCAGAGGTAATTGGCGTTGCTGGAGAAGTGCCGAGTTGGCTTGGAGCTGTTTGCTGGCGAATTCCAACTGTTCTTTTCGACTAACAGCTGGCGGTGAAACCGAACTGTTGAAGTGATTTGGGAAGTAAAGGAAAACAAGTAAGTGGTAATACTGTGCACTCAACCAGGTAATGCTACTATGGATAGGCAGGTTATCTGCTTCCATCGGTGACATGAGACAGCCACTACTATACCAATTTTCTATTTCGGACCGTAGGTTGTTCAGTATTGCCCGTCTATCTGCAGGACCCAGGCGAGAAGTTTCGGCGTTCCGCTGAAAATGTACAGTGTCTAGAATTCGATACTCCAGTTGCCTGAGTTGAATAATATGACGACTAGTCTGTAAATTGCGAGCATATGTTGCTCTGTCTGGGCCAGCAAACTCTTCTACTGTGAGGCCAGGGAGCGGAACATCGGCATGTTCGTCTGTTAAAGCAGCTGGGAGGCCCTGAGACGCCGACATCATGCGGTCCAAGACGAATATGCTCCAATACAACCGGTGTCTGAGTTCAGTCTCGACTGCCGTCCGTGGCTTCTCGTCCGGACGAGTGAGGCCGATGACCATGGCCTGCCGTGCTGCGATACCAACTATAAAGTACGCAGAGGTCGCTGCCGGATCAAAAAGGGAGTACAGTCCCAACAGGACAAGGATCTGCACCGACTCAATACTCTCACTGCAGAGACACTCTTGGATGATATCTGGATAAACTACATCGAACTGCCGAGCTGTGTCGCTTGGGATCTGCCCGGCTCGCACGAGCGACGTGCATCCAATCGCCATGACGAGATACAGCAATGTCATGGGCGGATCTTGATCCGCAGGCGAAGCATCCCCTAGAGTCTCTAGATCTCGCCGTATTCTCGCCTGGTCGACAAAAGGATACGCCCTGTTCACATGGCGGAAGAAGGCGTCGATGAAGCGGCAAGGGGCAATATCAGGAGGTAAAGCCTGCCGAGCGATCAACCTTCGTCTCGTTGTTGATCCATCGGTTGATCCCTGGTACGGTGAGAACTGGCTACTGGCGGTTCGCACACTGCCCGGATCCCTTTCTTCCACGCGGATCTCAGCATTTTGCTGCCCTGCCAACACCTCATCACGGCTGCGTAACAGAGGTTGGGCAGAAGTTGCATCTAGTGGAGGAGTGTTCGGGCCTAACACTCGTGGGAAGTGAGGTGATGTGATTTCTGGGTTTGCAATGGTTCCTGTATTATTATGTGACCCTCGGCCAAGGATGCTCACCAAATCAGCTCCTGTCTCTATCCCACTTATCCTACCCTGTGGACCTGGTGGCAGTAGATTTTGATCAATATACTGGCTTAACCATTCTAACCGAGAGCGCAACTGGTGTATCTGAGCCTCAGCGTTGGCTATTGGGCTGGTATAAGAACATCGCTGACCAGCAGTGGCGCAAAGAGAGCAGACAGGAAAGGTACGGCTACACTTCTTTTTAAAGCTGCGGCAGCGATCACAGGCCGGCGGAGTGGTTTTTGCACCTGAAGTACGAGCGCCAGATGCTTGTTGGGTGACAGAAGTATGATGCTGCCCACGGGCTTGCGCTTCTCGTTGGTCAGCAGACGCAGGAGGTGAAGCGGACCGGGCCCGACCGACGGCCCCAGGAGATGGGGACAGTCTGCGGAGGCGGAAGCGGTGGATTGAGGCCTTCATTTCAGATGCCATTTTGGTTTACTGCCGCTCTTTCTATTGGCATGATTGGTACGAGTAGGTTCTGACAGGCAAGAAGGGTGATAGGCGTTATCAATATCTGAGTTGTCTCTCGAATCAGATTTTGGATCAGATATCTTTCAACAAGAAAGCAGGCGAAGAAAACTCGCAATCGTTTCATTCAACGATAAGATAGAGCTTTAGGGGATGGTTCGTGGAACCAGGAAAGATTCGCCATCATGGCTGCTGTTGTTTAAGCCAATGACGGTAGACCAGATTGCGTGCTTGAGAAGGGGATGTTATCATTACCCTGTATGAAGTCTTTAGCTAACGGTAAAGGGCAATCCGCAGAGCCGTAAAAGTGTTGACCTGATTATCTGCAAAACGTCCCAAGATGTAAGAGAGATATAATGAATTTGAGGGTATCACCAAGTCGTTATTCCCATTCAAGCCCATCCGGAAGGAAATAGACAATGCCTGTTTAAAACGGAAGGAGATTCTGGCGGCGGCGGACTGGCTCCGATGCCCGGAGTCGGAGTCGCGCGGAGGCCGACCGGGATTACCGAAAGCGGCAATACCATCTAATGAGGCAATCGTTCGACCTGTAAATTAATGAGTTAGTAGTGAGGCTATTTTGCGGAATCCATCGGCAGCTTTTGTTATCAGCTGTCAAATCGGAAGAGAAGTTGCTTATAAGAAGATTAGAAAAGTTATGTTTGAAGATCTAATGTTTTATTTGCCCTAACCTACTTCAACTCACTCTCTCATCTATTACTCAAACACGACGATATCGTTGTTAGATAATTACTCTATTTCAGTGACTTGGAACAGTCTCAACATCGCATATATCTACAACAGATATTCTTCCTTCTCGACCTGCTTCAGAAGACACACCAAAATTTGAAATAATGGCCCTGGCCGATAAACTCGACGTTCGTCGCATTGCCATCATAGGTGCTGGCCCTAGCGGCCTCGCAGCTGCCAAGTAACAACCCTCAACATCGAAGCCAAGTCGAATCATCAGCTGACGGCACTCTCAGATACCTTCTCGCGGAAAAGAAGTTCTCCAAAGTCCGCATCTTTGAGCAACGTGCCACAGCAGGCGGCGTCTGGAATTACACACCCCTAGCCCGCGAACAAGGCTTCTCGGTTCCCAGAACTCAACCCAGTTATGCGCCGGATCAAGCCCTTTGGCCCAATGAGCATGGAGATGTAGAGTTCATGTCTCCTATTTATGATCTTCTTGAGACCAACATCCCGCATTCAATCATGAGGTACAGTGATAAAGCGTTCCCACAGGGTTCATCTTTGTTTCCTCGCCATAGCGTTGTTCTACAGTACCTCAAAGACTACGCTCAAGAGATTACTCCTTATATCTCATATCAAACTCAGGTCTTGAACATTGAGAAGCCAAGTTCAGGTCGCTCACAGCCATGGTCAGTTGAGGTGCGTGACCTGAAGTCCAATAAAGTCATCAAAGATGACTATGACGCTGTTGTGGTGGCGAGTGGACATTACAATGATCCTTTCATCCCCGACATCGCCGGGCTCATCGAGTTCGATAAGAAATATTCGGGTGTCATTTCACATTCCAAATTCTACCGAAGACCTAACGACTTTAAGGATAAGGTATGTTGACATGCTCTCTTTTTGGGACAGTTTGCTCACGATCAAGTAGAAAGTCATTGTTGTTGGCAACTCTGCATCTGGCGTCGATGTGAGCGCGCAACTTGCCAATGTTGCAAAGCACCCAATCTTTGTCTCTGAAAAGGAAAAATCGACTGTGGTTGCCCCTGCAAAAGAGCCATGGGCAGCCGGCGTTCCCGAGATCGTCGAGTTCCTCCCCGAGCAGCGCGGTGTCCGCTTCGCCAACGGCCAAACCGAGAACGATATTGACGCTGTGATCTTCTGTACTGGCTTCCATTATTCGTACCCTTTTCTCAAATCTCTCGATCCTCCTGTAGTTGTACCCAGTGGCGGGCACGCTGCACATCTCTGGGAACACATTCTCTACACTGCAGATCCAACTCTCTCATTTCTCAGCGTTCCGCAACGAATTGTCCCTTTCCCTGTAGCCGAGGCACAGAGCGCTGTGATTGCCCGCATGTGGTCTGGCCGTTTGAGCCCTCCGTCTGAAGTCGCAATGGAGGCATGGGTGAAAGATCAGCATGAGAAGAAAGGAGAAGGCAAGGCGATTCATGTCATGGTTTTCCCTGAAGACGTCGACTACGTCAACCGCATGCATGAGCTAAGCAAGGCGGCACCAAGAGCTCCTGAATTGGGTCTCGAGAATGAAGGACAAGGCAAGTTCCCTCCATACTGGGGACTGGACAAGAGGTGGGTACGGGAGAGAGTGCCAAAGATTAAGCTGGCAAGTAGAGCAGCGGGCGATAAGAGGCACGAGCTGAAGAGGTTAGAGGACCTTGGTTTTGATTATGAAGAGTGGAAGAGGACTGTCGAGGAAGGCGAAAAGCTCTTCTAAGTTGAAGATGATCAAATAGACTAATGCATACATTCATTGTTGAAATGTAATATTACCAATTTATAATGAGTTAGATACACGCTGTTTTAGGAGCACAGCCTCTTTTTTAAACAAACACTGTCCTGACCTTTTAATTGTCTGTAGTCTTTTCGTTACCTGCAATCACACCCTCTCCCTCTTCGGCCTCATCCTTTTCGTCGCCACGTCGCTTTAGCGATTTGAGACCGGTCTTATGCTCCTGGTGCTCCTTGCTAAGATTGACCTGCTTGATCATAAGACTGATGGCGAGGGATAGACCAGCAAAGCACGTGTACACAATGTACATGGTTCGCAGACTGTTCCAAAACGCCGTCTTAGCCACCCTGCCGTCCTCTCCTGTCAACGACCCTACAAGCTCCACACTGCCTGCTGCGTTGGCTCCAGAAAGTCTACTGGCGAGACCAGAGCCAAGTTCTTCCTCGAGTTTTGGATACTGCTTCTCCATCTCATTGTTGAAAATGACGCCGCCTACCACGACGGAGATGGAAGTGCCGAGCTGGCGAATGAAAGAGAAGCATGAAGTTGCGGAACCGATATCTCGCGGCTCAACGTTGGTCTGCAGTGCAATCAGGGGGGCCTGGAAGTTGGGGCCTATGCCAATTCCAGCGACGATTTGAAAGATGATAATCTTGACCCAGTTGGCGCGCGGTTCGAGGTCGATGAACAGGCCAAACCCGATAACGGTTACAATGAGGCCCAGCACGATGACGAGCTTATACTGGCCTGTCTTCTTGATGTATACACCAGCTCCAGCCGAGACAAATGAGAGGGACAGCACGTACGGAAGTAGGTAGACACCAGAAAGCAGCGACGACGCACCGAGAACACCCTGGTAGTAGAGCGGAAGCCAGTAACTACCAGACATGAAAACGAATGCATGAGTGAAGCCAACACCGTAGGAGGCGATGCTGTTCCGTGCGCTGAAGAGTCGGATAGGAAGAACAGGGATCTTGGCAACCTTCCACTCGTATAAAATGAAAAGTCCAACGACGAAGATGCCAAAAACGATGAGACAAATGGTCGTGGCAGAGTTCCAAGGAAACGAAACACCACCAAATTCAAGTCCCAACAACCACATGACGGTGCCACCAATAATGAGAATACTGCCTGGCCAGTCCAGAGCCATGAGACCCTCCTTCATTGGCGTGCGAGGATTGTGCAGCTTTAGGAAGAAGATGAGGATGACAAAGGCAACGGCGCTGATGGGAAGGTTGATATAGAAACACCATCGCCAGGTGACCTGGCTAGTAAAGACACCACCGAGAATAGGCCCAACAGCAGATGCCAACGCCCACACCATGCCGAGAATACCAAAGTACATGCCGCGGTTCCGCATGGAGAACAGATCGCTGATAGCAATATTGGGCAGCACGATTAGACCACCTCCACCAATACCTTGGATGGCACGCGAGGCAATGAGCATACCCATGCCATTACTCACGGCACATAGCAGAGAACCAATCCAGAAGATGACGGCTGCAGCGAGAATAACTGGCTTGCGGCCAAAAATATCTGAAATCTTGCCCCATGTTGGCACAAACGTGGCGTTGCCCAGCAGATAGGCAGTTCCTATCCAGACATAACCTTGACTCGAGTTAAACTCATTGGCAATAGTGGGAACAGCGGTGGTAATAATGGTCGTGTCTAGAGCGGCAAGGAACAGCGCAAGACACAGAGCGCTCATAATCAAGATGTTCTCCGACCTGGTCCGTCCGGCCTCGGGATCACCAGCCCCAGGCGCTCCGGGTAAGGGGCTGCTGCCGGCCGGCGCGGTTGCGGCTCCATCTGGGGTTGCTTCGGCTGTTGCTGTAGGGTTGTTTGAGCCTGCATTTATTCCATCTCTTTCCACATCAAGAGTGCTGTCCGAACTGGTCCTATGCTCTGGTGTTGGCGCTGAGATGGCCATCGTTGCCGTGCAAGTTGTGAGCCTGCGAGGCTACTGATGGATGAAGTTAAAAAAAAAAAAAACCTTCTCTCTCCCTTTCGCAATTTGGAATCAAAGTTGAGAATCGTCGACGTAGTAGCTGTAGGGACCCTTGTCCGGGGGCCGGCGTTGACCGATTAGTGATTGCTAATCAGTGATATTGTAGTAGTATTGGAAGCGCACTCCCTGCTGTACGGTTCATATGCGTTCACTATGCACGAATATGTAAGGATACCTTTCAAGCAAAGTGTGCATGCATGGATGAAAGAGGTCAGAGGACGAGACGAGATGAGATGAACAAGGCCATTGTGATTCTTTCTCCACCGAGAACGGTCTGTAACTAACTAAATCGCAGAACAGGACCAGGGATAGAATGACTGAGTAACTTGTTAAATCCGAGGCGCGAGACCGAAATCAGAGTAATTCGGCGGAAAGGTGCCGGGTCGTCGACTCGTGGAGGGTGGAGAAACAATTCCATTGCAGTGAAAATAAAGGCGTCAACGACACCGAGATTGAGATTGAGAGGGAAGGAGTAGGTGGTGTGGAGTACGAATATTATTACCGGGGTATAATTCCGTAAACTTTTACGTATTTCCAGACTTGCCATCTTACAACCTTCTGAACAGAGCCAAGCACCAGAACTTACATACAGCTATCAGATCGGCATCCAACACAGAAAGACTCGATGGAAGATACTATGTGCTATTATTTCATTTCAAACTCTCATAACGCCTGTCCCAATATTCGAGGATTGCAAGATCCCTGTATAATTACATATTCATCCACTGCCGATTCCTGACCCGCATGTGCCCGACTAAAATATCTTGGTAATACTTTCTCTCGAAATAACACTGTTCTGTCGCTCGTCGCGCCTGACGCGGAAGAAACTGTCGCAGAAATCGCTACACCTCATATGTCGCAAAAAATCCTCGTCGTGAGTGATGACAATGAGCTGGAAGTTGCTCTGAGCCTGACGAGCTTTGATAATCATGTGTAAGCTCTCTGCCAGACTCTTGATGTTGTCGCGATCTAGGTTAGTCGTGGGCTCGTCCAATGCAATGAGACCACAGTTGACACCAAATGATTCAGCCAGTGCTAAACGAATGATGATGGATGCGAGCACTTTTTGTCCAGCGGAACATCGGCCGCGCATGTCCATCTCGGTGTCTTGCTTCACCATACAGAGCCGGTAGTTGTAGTTGCGTTTGCCTGTCTGTGACTCATTATCCGAACGGATGAGGATTGTATCAATGTCGGTTCCTTGGTAGGTGCTCTGCCATAGTTCGCCGGCGATACGATTCACCTCAGCCATCTTCATCGAGTGAAACTGCATCACAGCTTTGTCAACAGCCGAGCTACACTGGGCCAGATCCTCAATAGCAGCTTTGGTCGTCTCCACCCGGATATGCGACTCTCGATACTTTTTCTTGGCATCCTTGTAATCCATCTCCCATTCCTGAAGCAGTCTTCCAAGCTCCTCGTCCTTGGTTTTCATAGTTCCCATCACGGAGCCACGCTCTGCTAGGAGACGATTATAATGATTTTCTTGCATACGGGCTTCAGCTTGAAGACGTTCGTAGTCCTCATCAGCATTGCGCTCCTCCAGCTCGGCGATCTCTTGACGAATGACATCAATGGTACGAAGATTCTTGCGATAGTTGAGGTTGTCCTTGATGTTCTTCTTCTTCCGGTCTCCGTTATCAATGTCTTGCTTCAGCTTGTTTGTACGGACCGTGAGATCTGCAACCTCCTTTTCGGTACTCGTGATTGTCTTCTCAAGTGTGGCGATGGCTCTTTGGTTGGATGCCAGGTTGGAGGGACCGCCACGATCGATGTAGCCCTGGATATCTGCATCCATCATCTTCATCTCATTAACCGAGTTTGCGACGTTGTCACGGGCGTCGACAATGACCTGTTCCTTAGCCCGACCGCGTCGGAGAACTTCATCACGAGCAGACCTTGCCTCTGCAATGCTGGGTTCGATTGTCTCCAACTCCTCATCGGCGCGTTGAATGACATCTCGTTGGTGAGAGACTTCTTCCTTCAGTGCCTGGATCTGGTTTTGCAGGTCTTGCTTCTTGTCCAGTTGTCCCGCTGCCCGGCTGATTTTGTTTCTCAGCTCACTCTTTTCCAGCTCAAGAGAGTTAAGTTGATCTTTTGTACGTTGGCGGTCGGTAGTCAACTTTGAGATGCGGTTCTTCAAAGTCCTCATCTGATCAGACAAGCTAGCCTGAAGCTCATGAATTTCATCAGGACTTCGAGTTGCTCCGCCTGACATCTGCTGAGACATAATACGATCAACCTGGGTTTCCGACTCGGCAATGTCTTTGACGGTTTGCCCAATGTTGGAAACAGTCTTGGACATGTCCTCCAGATCTTTCTGTTTCTCCTCCTCAGCAGATACAACAGACGCTTGCTCTTCAACTTGCCTCTCCAAGGTGTCAAATTCTGCCTCTGCAGTCTTGCACTCTTCGCGAAGAGAAGGTAGTTCAGCCGTCAATCGCTCGTATGTGTCGTAAGAACCGCGCACAGCTCGCAGCTTCTCTAGACTAGAGACCATCTCCTTGAGATCCTTTTCAGTGTCGGCCTTACCCTTCGGGTCAAGATGCTTGTCTATCCTCTTGCTCAGCCGTTCTATGCTCCCAGCTTGATTCTCATCAAAGTGACGATCACAGAGCAAGCATTTCCGCTTCGTGTCTAGCATACGCTTACATTTGGTGTAGTAGTCCACGAGTGCGTCGAAGAGACTGAGGTCATTGCGCAGTTCCTCGACCTGTGATTCGGTAGCCTCCACCTCTTCTTTGTAGTCATCGACAATAGCGTTGTCACGAACCGTGAGAAGGGCGTTGACCACTTGTTGTTGACAAGTAGCTGCTTCTTTGGACTTCTTATCGCGTGACTCTTTGGCTGTCCTCAAACGAAAATCTACTTTTTGTTGCTTCTGCCGGGTCTGATCGCGCCGTTTCTGAGCCTCAGTAACCACTTTGTTCTGGCCCTTAACCAATGCTTGAAACTTGGATTCCAACGTTTCTGCCTCCCAGTCACTGCCAAGGACCTTGTCCAGCTTCGGCTTCCAGGTACTTGTTAGGGTGTCAAGCTTGCGCTTACGGTCAGTGAGCTCCTTCTTCCTGTAGTCAAGCTGGGCTCTTTCGGACGCAAGGCGAGTGCACTCGACGAGCTCTCTACCGAGTCTGTCGTTGTCACTCTCCAGTGAATGTAGCTTATCATTTTCGTCCGATAGCTGCCGGTCCCAATCCGCATTTTCAAAGGTCTTTTGGGCTGTTTGGAACCTGCTATCAAGATCTTGCATCTGCCCATCAAGTACAGCTTTAGCACCCTCGTCAACATCGATCTGGCTCGACTCGTTCTGCAGTACTGCAGTGCGCTTTTCAATGGCGCTCATTCGTTGTTTGGCTGACACGCGGTCTTGAGTGCGGGCAGCTTTGCGGCCTTCTAGCTCGGTGATGACACCGGTAGCCCGGTCCAACTCGGCAGAGTTCTCCTTCTGCAAGCGCTCCAAGTCCCTTTTCTTCTCAGTAAGGAGTTTTTGAAGGCGATCATTGAATGACTTGACGTGGTTGTCTGATAGATCCCCGTCAAAGCCCGAGAAGCCATAAGACTGGGCGGCTTCTTGAATCATCTCCTTTCGTATCTTCAATTGACGTTCATATTTGTCCTTATCTGACTGATGCTTGCCTTGTTCGGAAAGCTTAGTAGATAATTCCTTTCGGGATTGCCCCAGCTCATTCTGCAACTCGTTATACTGAGCCTTGTTCTGGTCGGCCTCGTCTTGAAGATGTTGCATACGATCCTCATAATGTGCGAGATCGCTCTCCAATTTGCCGTCATCATCGGGAAGTTCCTCAATAGTGGATTTCAGCTCTTTAACTGCCTCTTCTCTGTATTCAAGCTGCTCGCGCTTTGTGTCGAGGTTTTGCACGATCGCAAGATGACTGTTTGCCGTTTCCCGAGTGGTCCTGATTTTCTCTTGGGTTTCTTCCATTTCGGCACTGATGGACTCGCAAGTCTCACGAGACCCCTCAATTTCAGCTTGCAAGGCCTTCATCCTCTTTTCTGCACGGTCACCTCGATCTTTGTTTACCTTGTTGTGAGCCTCGTCATTCTGGAGCTTGCTTAACTGTTCAACCTGCTTCTTTCGAAGAACCTTGAGATTGTCGATGGCTTTGGTATATTTCATAGCCTCGAAGATTTCGTCGAACCGTTTCTTCAAGGCGGCTGGTTCACTCAGGGGCCAGAGAGACTCGTCTTGGTGGCAGAAAATGACAGCATCGAGAATTGCAGGCGAAACGCCAAGACGTTCTGGTATCATCTCGTCTAGCTGGGCCTGTCGAGTTGATGTGGTTGTTCGTTCTCCATTGTTCACAACGACGAGGGAACAATCTAAGGTTTTCTGAGATCGGGTCGTCTTCTTAACAGTAAGCTGTAGACTTCGGGTCGCGACATGTTGACGGTCGTTGATGGATCGAAACTGTAGTTTCACTTGGGCCATAACCTCTTTCTCGCCACAAAGCTGCAATGCATTAGCAGGCATGTTGCACATCAAGAATGAAGTTCGTGAAAGTACCTTGGGGTCATGGATGAAAGCGCCGCCCTTGCTGTTGGGCGGCAACTCGCCGGTGGTTGCATACTTCAGACATTCGATAATCGTCGTTTTACCGGAGCCGTTATAACCCACAATGAGAGTTAGAGGGGTGTTGAACTGAATAGCCTCTCGAACAGAAGGGCTAAAAGATCGGACACCCGAAATCGAAAGCTTGTCGATTTTGGACATGATGACTACCACATTAGGGGACGTGACAGGTACAAATACTAGGATCTTGTCGATTGACTCCTCTACAGACTGAGAACTGGAGCATACAAATCACATAAAAGTCGATATCACAGGTGGGTGATTTTGAAAGTGTTGCGCTAGCTTGGACCAGGCAGCCAGCGGATTTGACGGGTAACGCGACAAAGGAAAGAGAGACGCGTTGAGAGGTTTGGGGTCGGGAATAGCCGATGCGTGAGCACGTGCATACAAATTTCGCCGTGGTTTTGGCGAATGACGGTACGTACTGCACATACCCCGAAAAACAACGGCAGCCATCCATCTCAAATGGACAGATTCTACGGGCGGCGAATTGCCTGCCCGTAGATAGGATGCATGTTCACTAATCATTAATTTGGAGCAGTAGTTAGTTTCAGACGTTATATGAACGAAATTTTGGCGATATTAGCACCATACTGTCATGATCTCGAGGCATATCATGACAACTGCTCGAAGTTTCTGCAGTTCAACAAAAATGTCTAAAGGATTACGTCTTTTCGACGTCAGAGGATTGAGGACAAGTTTCAAGGACCCTGAACGGTCTGTGGCGAAATAAAACCAGCCGTAAGTCCCAATGCCACCCCATTTTGCACCCACAGACCAGACCGTCAGTCTCCGGGAAATGCTTGGCTATGGGTCTAGGCTAAAAAAGAATTCAAGTAGGCGTGTATTGAGCACTACCTGGTTGAGTGGGGAGAGCACTAGCTGTCCCTACTACCAAACTTGTAGAGGCTGAGAGGTGATAAAGACTGTAACACAAGGTTGTTACCACAGTGGATTTCTTTGGTTGAGATACGAAGAAAACATAGCCTGACAGCTGATATGTGCAAGTATGATGGCAAAAGTCGACAATGGGGTTTCGGGATTGTGTTGTGACTAATATGTATTGATGGTTGAAGACGATGAAAGACATTCCTTCTGCGTCTTGACAGAAGCGATATTTTCATTATGTATCCATACCAACCAGATTATGATGGGACCCCAGAACTGCCCCGCGATGATCCCCCTGAGAACTAAGCAAATCAGGAATCATGAGGTCACAGGAGAATCGAAATCCCACTATGAAGTATTTGCGGCTTGGACGAGATAGAAACATCCATTGTAAGCTATCTCCTTTAGTAGTAAGCCACTGTGGATGAGCAGTCAACTATGGATTCCACTATTGCTGGACCCTTCAAACCCTCCAACTTCCAAGACGGCCTAAGGGACCCTAAGAAGGTCCATGCTTCCATAGCATCCAATGACAATTGCCGGAGTCACTCCTTGACGCAGTCAACCCGCTTTTCTCGGGGCAGAACCTCCGGTTAAAGGTTCTGTATTGGCTCGAGAGTTGAGCAAGTGCCCATGAGGCTAAAGACAAGACAGGGAGTCCTGCCGAGAGGCTTCGGGCACAAGAGGTGACGTTTCATGCCCAAAATCCCATGTCTGTAAGAATCCAGTTTTGCAAAAGTGCCATGTTTTGTGTTAACCCGCTGATACATTTGCGCTTGTAATACTTGTAGTGTCTTAGTTACCTACTTGGTTGCGTACGTTAGGTACCCTGCTGCCACTGTCATCCGATCCAAAAGTAAAGGGGAAATAATAAAACTCGCTCCCGTCTCTTGCTGTGAACGATCTATACCATACCAAACGATCTCGAGCTTTGGTTTGGCTTGACAAACAAAGCGGGCTGTCCTTTGTTCATAACGCTACCTGTAAGTGCCTGCCTACCTGCCTAGACGAATTGCAACTTTTGATGTCGTGTCGTATCGTTTCTTTATCTCATTTTATTATGTTCTATCCCATCTCTCAACATGTCTATCCAAACCTTTCCATGTTTTGATTCTTTCACATAACTTATCTGCCTGGTGTCGTCATGCGCAGACGCCTGTTTTGTTCCAGGGTCCAGTCAATCAGACAGGTAACTTGGGTTTTCTGTACAAATCGTACAACACTCCCTCTTATGGCTTCCACTCAATGACCCCCCTCCCTTCGCCCTGTTCTTCCATGATGCCATCGTCCGCTCGAATCTCTTCTGACTCCCGACAGGCGTTTTCTAGGATTCTCTTTAGATCTTTTGGTCCTTGTCTACAATTAAGTCTACCTAGTATTACGCTTTGTTTCTTCGTGGGGAAAGCTTGCAAGGAAAGGTCAGCCATCTATCTGCCTGCTGTGTTTAAGAAACGTTTTTCCTAAATCACACTAAAGACCGTATAACTTAGACCAAAAAATCCCCCCTACGATCTCAACTCGAACAACCCGAAATCTTCCAATATCTGTTTTACGGCCTTTTGGAGTGTTTTTCTTCATGATATTAACGTTATTAAACCGCCATCTTTATCCAATTCGACAACCGAACCCGAGCTCCTACCGCTACCGCTGTCGCTGTGGCATCCACTGAGCATAGCACTGAAGCGAAGGTTTACAGCCACGCCAGAGGCCACTGGAACTACCCTTCTTGGGCCTTTGCCAATGCAATCAAGCACACTCGACAGGCCGCAAACGCAACCATAATAACCATGTCTCACGGACCTCCTCCGCCTCACGGCACCCCTCACCAAAACAACTTTAACAACTTCTACGGTTTCAATCTTGATATCGGCTCTCTCCCTGACATGACAGGCGGCCAGGTCAATACCCATCCCCTCCCCTGCGATGCTGTAGCCGGGGCTGTGGCCCTATGGCGTCCCCTCTCCTTGGCTCAGGTCATCGCAAACTCAATCTGCGATCATGCCGGCTAACCCGATTTTGTAGATGGGTGCTGGTGGTCAGGATAACGATCTCATGTCAATGCTCGATAATAACATGCTCGGCGGTATAGTAGACGACGTCTCTATGAGTCTCGAATCCGCCGATGAGTCCAACATGAACGGCTCCTTTGGAAATGGTCAAGCATCTACAGAAGAGTCTGTTGCGAGAGCTGAAAATCAATTCAACACTGCAGCCAACAATGTGCCTGGCGCAGGGCCCCTCCCAGCTGGCGCGTTCGCACAGATGAACCTCGCTGGTGCCAGCACCCTCACTGAATTTACCAAGCGAAGAAACTGGCCCGCCAAAGTTGTGGAGGAGCTCAGAGATTTTTTGCAGATTCTTGATGCCAACGGTCGCATCAAGTACGCGTCACCGAGTATTCTACAGGTCACCGGATATAGCGTGGACGAGATTCAAGATGTCTTTCTTAAGGATCTGATCCACCCAGACGACCGAGGTGTCTTTGTCGCCGAGCTCAACGAATCCATCGCGTCTGGTAACCCCCTTCGACTCTTCTACCGTTTCAAGAAGAAGGATGCCGAATATGCGATTTTTGAGACAGTCGGCCATGCTCATATTGCTGGCGCGAAGTTCGCCCCGAACCCCAATAACCAATCGCCCTTCTGCCAAGCTGTGTTTATGATGGCGCGTCCGTATCCGACAAAAAACGCTGGACTTTTGGACTCTTTTCTCGAGCATAAGATCGAAAACGAACGATTAAAACGACGCATCGCCGAGCTTCGTCGCGAAGAGGAGGCCGAGAATGACGAGGCGCAGAAACAATGGATGCAGAGCCAGGAGGGTCGATCAGACATGACGCCCTCTGAAGGAACAGGCGTATCGTCAAGCACCTTCTACCGCCCGAGTAGTGAAAGAGGGATGACGGAGGCCAACCGAATGGCCCTCAACAAAGCGCTCACGCGCGAGAACCTCGAGGGGTCAGGTGGCAATCGCCAAGATTCCCTCAAAGACAAGATGGCGCGTTTTGAAGGAGCTTCTCACACGGACACGATCGAGATGCTCACGGGGTTACGATATATCGAAGGCGAACGAAGCAGGGGAATCACAACGGGAAACGCAAGCCCAACTTTGATCAAGGGTGACGCAGGTATTGCAATTCCAATGGAGCGAGACCCACGAACAGGCGACAAGAAGAAGAAGCTCAAGACTTCTGAGGAATATGTCTGTACTGATTGCGGTAAGCATCAGCCTGAAGGGATATTTTTGTACATTGATACTGATGAAACCAGGCACGTTGGATTCTCCGGAATGGAGAAAGGGACCTCAAGGACCCAAGACGCTGTGCAACGCCTGTGGGCTACGATGGGCCAAGAGGGAGAAGAAGAGGACTACCAGCCATCCTCCGACAGTGGATCAGTCGGTCGCCTAGGCTCGGCAATCACAGACATACCCAAACGATTATTGGCGGCGAGATACGATCCGAACGAAACGAACCGGTACGAGTATAACATATAGCAGGATTCGATTAGAAACACGGTGCCTGGGGCACGACGGAGTTTGGGCTGATATTACCATTGCATTTATATACGGCGAAAGCGGGTTACACGAGACGCTCACAGCCGGGTTTGTTTTTCATTTCCTTAATCAAAGGAGCTTGCTCATGGCTCAATTGGAGGCCTGTTACGACTGGATTCTACCATACAGATACCTTGGGTGTAGGAGCACTTTGGCAGATATAGTTGACGCGGGCACTCTCGAAACGCCACGTATACGAATTGATGCATTGCCTACATGACCGTGAATTCAAGCTTGAACGGGTAATTATTAGCACTTCAACTTGGCGATTCAGTATAATAACTCGACCTGAGTATTTCTTGGGTAGGCCGTTGTGCTGCGACGCAGCTCAGCTGAAACTGAGGTTCCATAACAGCTGAAATAAGCAATAGCTAATGCTTAGGGTCCCACTAGTCTACGCAGCGATTGCGTAGGTCCGCCCAAGCTCCCCATAATAACAGCTTGTATTGCACGGGCATCCAGCTGGGTCCACGTCAGACGTGATCAATGATGGGAGGTATTGGGCAAGGCATCAGACAAAGATAGGACGACATCAATGACACTGTAACCACGGGTCACATAATAAGTGCCTCTAATTGGTTTGGTCCAGATGATGGTACTTCACTGTTGTTGTACTTGAGACAACAGGCTCAGCAACCCCTCAATTCCGGTCCGTTCCTCTTCCATCATCGACTTCGTTCTTACATCTCCTCTTTCAAATTAAATAACTCCATCAAGACGACTCTTATTTCTCAAACCCTCCAAAACTAAACCAAAACCATGGACAAACTCATCAACGCCGCCAAGGATTACCTTGATGATGACAAGGATAAGCGCCAAGGTATGTTGAACGTCTACATCACATCGCCATAGCTTGAAGCCAGGAGATCTCGATTACCCCGCCATGTATTCATGCCCCTCATGGGATACCATCATCGCATGGTGTTGGGGCACTGCAAAACAGCTCTTTTACTTCAGTGCCTTCCACCACTATTTTGATTTTAACTTGTACATGCTAATACATACTCCGCTATCCAGACCAGTCTCAACAGGGCCACGGACAGCAGCAAGGCTACGGTGGAGGTCAACAACAGGGTTATGGTCAACAGCAAGGCTACGGACAGGAAAGCGGCTATGGACAACAACAGGGAGGCCAGTATGGCCAGCAGCAGCAGCAGCAGTACCCTCCCGCTGGCGGTATCCGTCTGTTCCCAACGCTCCCCTTGGCACTAAACGAACGATTCTAACAAGTATACAGAAGCTCAAGGTGGTGGCGGATTCGGAGGCTTCCATGGCGGAGACGTCGACTTTGACAACGCCAAGGAAGAGGCACACCAGAAGGCCGGATCATCTGGCGACAAGGACCTCTTTGGCAGCATTCTAGGTGCTCTCGGACAGAAGAAGAACAAGCTTGCTGATGAGGATCTCGATGAAGAAGGTGAGAGACTAAGATCTATATCGAGAGGGATAATATACTGATCACGAGTGTCCACTAGATGCTATCAAGCAGCACAAGAGCACCTACGATAACGACGAGCCCCAGCAGGACAGCAAGAGCCTCGGTACAGCCGCCGCTATGCAAGCCCTCAAGATGTACACACAAGGCTCAAGTCAGAGCAGCGCTGGCGGCAACAGCCAGACTGCATTCCTAGGTCTTGCCTTGGCCGAGGCCAGCAAGGTTAGTGATGCCCATTGGATCAAACACAAGAAAATCCCAGCTAACATGAGTCTTGTAGCTCTTTGACAACAAGGCTGCGAACGGCAAGGTAGCGGATGGAACCAGCAAAGAGGGTGTTATCCAGCAGGCTGGTGAGGTCGCTCTGAAGATGTACTTCAAGCAACAGGCAGGTGCTGGTGGACAGGGTGGTGGTGCTGGAGGGCTCATGAGCCTTGCTTCCAAGTTCCTGTCGAAGTAGCACGATAGCTCGTCACAAAAATGGTAGCATTAGCGAAGACCTAATTATGTACCTCAGTCACTCAAATTCACCCGCTCACAATGCCAACCTGTACTTTGGTTCATATACAATAATTAAATGCCGGCCATTGGACCCAAGGGTTGTGCTACGTTAAAGTATCCAAAACAGTAAAGCAATTCCGATAATCAAGGGCTTCCCACTCGCTCCTCATGAACCATGAATAAGAGTCCATTCTATGTTTCCTTCACGAGATCTACAACATCTAACCATTCACTAGGTCTGCGTCGGCCAGATTCTGTGGCATTGTGCAAATACTCTTCCGCTTCACCCGCCCATGCGAGCAGCTGCTCCTCGCTACCCCATTCTCCTGTGGCCATTAAACCAATCGGTAGCTTACCCTCTCCCTGGTCTGCGTCAACATATCCGATGGGTGCCGATAGTGAAGGAGTGCCGGTCAAATTGGCCAAGAA
Source organism: Fusarium sambucinum (assembly GCF_050947815.1). Lineage (NCBI taxonomy): Eukaryota > Fungi > Ascomycota > Sordariomycetes > Hypocreales > Nectriaceae > Fusarium > Fusarium sambucinum. The sequence continues at coordinate 2,479,014 of NC_139294.1, read as the reverse complement.
GATATAGAGCATGTTGCGGATGGTAGTGTTGGTATCACTCATACCGTAGGCTTCATCACCAGGGACAATGGGCCATCCGATCAAAGGCGACGTTGGTGTGAGGATGAGAAGGCCAGGATGCTTCTGGAACAAGAAAGCCAGATGCTGCATAATGAGCTCTCGTAGCGCGCTATACTTGAGAAGATCTGCCGCGGGTGTCCTGGTCCCGACGGTCATCAGGACTTTATTAGCAGCACCGACAAGGGAAAGCCAATCTGCGGGATTGGGGGTTCGCCGACGAGCGGACTCTGCCATCTCGGTGATACAGATTACACTGTGTGCAAGCTGCGCCTCGGGGATATACGGGATTGTGATATCGACGAGTTCGTAGCCGCATTTGTTGGAGAGATAATCGACTGCCCGTTCACAGACCTCTTGGACACGAGGATCGGCTTGGTTCCACCAGTCACGGTAGACACCAATGACCTTTTTCTGGTCTTTGGGCGGCGGGACAGAAAGCGCAAAACGGCCTTGAATGTGGCAGTCAGGATTGGGTTGCGACATGACACGATACGCAATGGTCAGGTCTGCGACATTTGCTGCAATAGGCCCGGTGATACACATAGTGTTATTCATGTACACGGCTCTGTTGTGCGTTGTCTTCAGACCGTAGACGCCGTTGAAAGTTGGAGGAATGCGAATACTCCCTCCGGCATCTGTTCCAACGGAGATGGGTACGATACCGACTGAGACAGCGGATGAGCCTCCAGAAGAAGAACCTCCTGGATAATATGACTTGTTGTGCCAGTTGGTGGGTGTTCCTTGGGCGGCCTAAATGTGTTAGTTACGGCTTAGTATGATGGAACTCATGCTCACATTGCATCCACTGGTATCTGATCAAGGTCAGTACTTCGATTGAAGATATTTTGAAGGGAAGACTTACCAGACCCAAGCTCATGCATAGCGTTTTTGCCAATGACCACGGCGCCGGCTTCTTGGAGCTTCTTCACCGGCCATGAGGACTCTTTCTTTTCCTTAAAAGTTTTAATCGTAGGATTGTACTTCATGCCGATATGATTATGAAAGCCTTTAACATCAGTATCGTCTTTGACACCGATAGGTACGCCATCCAAAACACTCAGAGGTTTGCCAGCAGCATAACGCTCAGTTGAAGCTTTGGCAGCCTCAAGAACGAGATGGTCCTTGCCATGGTTTTCGACCCAACCATCTGCATACTTTCCATCAGGTCTAGAGATGTGAGGTAGAAGGGCCTCGACGACTTGGAGAGGGGTCACCTTTCCAGACTTGTACATCTCATGATAGTCACTTGCAGAGTAGTAGCGTGCCTTCGATTCTGCGTACTGAGACTTGATGAGTTCTGATTCAAACTCGAGCATAGGCCCTGTTGGGCCTAGGGGAGTAACAGTGGGCTAGGAAGGGTTAGATGCCGAAGCTTGTCACGGCCATGGATGTTTTGCATACGTGGAACCTATAAGGTATATCATCGAGAGCAGGAATATCTTTGATGATGCCAAAGTTTGCATTGTTCCAAAAATACTGCTGAAGAAATCCTACTTTGGAGATGCTAGGCAATGTCAACTTTAATGCGTTTGCCATACCCAGGACAAGGCCCTTACATGTTGGCACCAATTACAAGAGGAAGGCCTCTGAATACAGGATTGTTCTCGACCTGTGGGCTGTAGGTTACTGCGGGAGCCTCAACTGGCTTAGGATAGTCTGCGAAGTCGGATGGAGCCATGATGTGAAGGGGAGTTGGTATGATTAGCTCAGATGCTCAGAGGGAGAGACGGGGTCGATTGTTGCCCTTGAGTCACAATGAGAATACTAAGAAATCAATGTGTTTCAATTGAGAATATGTTGGGTTGGGCTGGTAGTTATAGAGATTAACTTGTTGCTGAAGCCAAGATAAGATAAAAAACTATAAGCTTTGTCTCCAACGTCAACTTAAGTTGACCCCACAAGAGAAGGTGGTTTGATGCAGTTGCCGAGGCTCGTGTTAATTGCCTGACTTTGTATCGTATTAATTTAAGCCTGCTTTCACTATAACATTCATTTCTCTTTCCTTCTCATTGTTCTGGAGTGAGTACTATACAAACACATACCTCACTTGTCAAAGAATTCATTTTGACACGTCTTCTTTTGGTTAATATTCTGTTTACTTGAGTTACCTAGAGCGGTAACCGGTAGACAACAAGGTACTACTACCGTATCAACTTGTGAAATTCGGTAGCTTAATGGGTCCATTTCAAGCTTGTTAATTGGTCAGAGACACTGTATAGATCAGTCATCATGCCATTGGCCAAATGGTTGAGTTGGCTTGGGTCTCACTAAGCTACCGAATTTCACAAATTGATACGGTAGTCTTCTCCAGGGTCTTTCCAGAATGCAATAGGTATCAGCCAATATTCCCTATCTGACTACTAACGCATAACCTAACTTACTGACAGTAGAGACAGTTAAATCCAGTGATTAATGTCCATATATGAAAAAGAACATGTGGTCGCCTTACGTCATCGCAAACTAAGGCCCCGCGTCACAGAATCGCATCACATGGGAGACTTGTCACTCCTCACTCGATAAGCCCAGAGTGTACATCATAAGTGACTAAACAACAAACTGATACTCGTGACCATTCCCTTTTCTTTCATGAATTCTAGTTATTTTATTCTTCCTCTTGTAGTCTCCATCTATGATTCGCATTTTCAGCTCATGATTAGCGACACATAATCTCCATCGCTCATATGAGAGCCGAGCGAGCTCTTACACGGCTCGACCCCTAAACCAGCCCCGCGGTAAGCTTTGTCTGCTACATAGTACATAACTCGCCATCAACATCATGTCCCTCTTTACCGCTCAACTTCATCCTGGCCGAGCACTGGGCTTTCTAGGTTGGTCTTTCCTACCGTCACTCAAATAGCTGCTAATACTCGTTATACAGTCCTCGGCGCAGCCCTGCACGATGTCCTCACCCGTCTCAAAGCCGAACCCCAGCGCTTCCCAAAGATCGAGCTTTTATACTCCCCCGATCGACCCGTTACCGAACCTGTTGGAGTCAGTCTCCCCGCGAACGGAGTGCGGCTAAGGTTTGACGGCCCAGAGCAACGGCTGCGGCTTATCGAAGTTACCGACTTTACCAAGAATCACATCACGTTCAAGGAGAGAGACCTTGTTAAGCCGGCATCTACAGGATCGCCTGTGCCAGGGGACTCGACATCAGGACCATCATTTAGGCACATATACCACAAGTTACTCGGGCCAACATATGCAGGAGAGTTCATTCCACCATCCAATGCCCATGACAACGGCATATATGTCCTATCGTACCCTGGAGTTGCCTTTAACTTCTCACTAAACCCTTCTGAATACTCCGCCGAGAAGGATGTAGTGTCCACTTTCGCATCGGCTTCTAGCCAAGTCGCAACATCCATGGCTGTATTCAGTGGTGACTCGTGGGCCGATGCCCGGCCGAACCTCTGGACAGAAATACTGCCTAGTATTAAGTCTACTACTGTGATACCTCGGGGCAAAGATGTGTATCCTGACGAGATCTCGCTTATTCGGCTGCATGGCGGTGGAAATATACAAATGTTCAGGAAGTGGACAAGCAACTCTTTTATGATCACTCTTGGCGAAACGACACCTCAAGATCTACTCATGGAATTAGGTCCTCCGAATGCTATATATCGCAAGAACGATCAGAAGATGGTCATCCATAAAATGCGCGCCGCAAGCAATACGAAAGCTCGACCGGAAGCCATAGATATTGGCCGACCAGAGGATTTAACTGATACAGATCAATCTTCCCTGCACGATGGATCTGACGCATCTGATAATGAAGAAGCTGTTGATGACCATGTCGGCCTCAGCGCAAATGGCGAATGCTTCTACAATTACTTCTATCTCGGCTTTGACATCTTAGTATCCACCCGTGTGCCCCCTTCTCAGGCTCCTCCCGGAAACAGACCCAACGAAGCGGAGGGTCAGAACGGCATCATATCACACTCTCCCGATCGTCTGGTGGCTACAAAGCTAGTACTGCACGGCAACATACCCGGTTCGTATGAATTCAACCGACACCGACGTTGTCGCTGGGAAATCGCATACTTGGACTCCTTTATAGACGATGCCAATGGGCCAACAGATTCAGAAACACCCTTCCCACGGATCGAGGATCGCATGAACGCGATATGGGCATCTGAATTTCCTCGCAACGACTCGCAACAAAGACAGCGCGGCATGGTCCTTAATCGTGGCTGGGGTGATAGTCCAGGTAGCAGCTGCGAGTTCCTCGGAGGATGGGAGGAGAGTGGTGCAAAGCGCGCCGAAACGAATGGCGACTCTACGACAACCCTGTATGGATTCCCAGGAATGGTGTTTGAGGTTTTGAAGAATGGACATGTCAATACTGTTACAGTATTTTGATTGAGGATTTGCGTCGCGATTTGTTTATGGAGTTGATGGAACTTGATGAGTAGCTATGGAAGCTGGCTCTGTTTTGATTGAGTTTGATACCTCTGTCTAATTTAGAGAAACATATACTCGCTTGGGCGGTACTTTCTATAACAGTTCCACCATTTCTTAGCCGCCAGCCTTGTTGTCGTTCCTATCGTCCTGCATTGTCCTCCAAGAAACAGAGAAACTGGGCGAAGTGTTCTATGACATGTGATATCAGCTTGGCGTTTCTAGGCAGATTATGTTGATTAGGTGCGTACCACTCATCGTCATAAAAGTCCTCAGGTACGGCAGGCCAGGTGGAAGCTCCCTGACCTTGACCATGGCCATGGCCTTGGTTCGGGTTCGATTGGGAGTTTGTGGGATGGCTGCAAGACTATCATCAGTACGGCCTCTCTATATATGAAAGCACGGGCAAGATATTTACCAATCGTGACCATTGGCCAGGGGCTCGACGTTTCCCTCTTCAATCATCTTCTTTACCCGAGCCTTCAGGTTCTTGGTTCGTTTCTGGCTGATATTATAAAGCCCCCACTGAATTTTGAGAAGGCCATACTCGACATCGTCGCTTATGTTATGCAGGTTCTTGATCGTCCTATCAAGATTCTCGATTAACTTGCGTCGTTCGTCCTCTTTGGTGTCCGACTGGACCTTGTTCTTGTTCTTGCTGGTGGACATGATGAGCTCTTGGGTTCAGTTGTAAAGTTTCGATGTTTGTGCCTTGTGAACGGAAACACTCAGGGTGATGAGGACAGGTGGCAGACTTATACAGTGGTTGTCTACGGTATCATGGAGGTCCAAGTTTTATAATAGTTGGTGCCATTGATGCATCTTTTCAATGTATTCACTACCTGATGGACTAGACTGATATTGAATCATGCCAGGTAGTAGCCGATTGATCAATCATAGACTAAGAAAGTGCATTGTGATTTAACCCAATATTTCAAGGTCGGGGCTATCCAGCGTACCTAGGTAGGTAGTTAGAGTACAATGGCAGATTTCCTAACACAATAGTCAACACCAATGTTCAATACACAGCAACACAACACAATAGGTAGGTAGCCTCTTCACCTGATTTGATGATAGCTCCATGACTGTAGCACAAGACCCAAAAAACAATTCAACCGATGCAGCCATAATGGCAACCATAAAGATGCGATAGTGCTACGCGATGAGGATAGAGAATTAAGGGATTCCTTGGTGACTTTCTCATTGTTAGGGTCACAAGCAAACATAAGGATTGTTGATTCCTCAAATACACAGGCTCTCATAAGTAAAGACGAACCCCTTGAATCGTCGTTGAAGCCTCCATTCTACTCTTACATCGTACACGTAAACAGGTATATTCTTCACTATCCCTTTTCTTCCTTTCATTTCCACATTTATTCTTACCACTCTGAAACCTCTCCCTTCTTAGGCCTTTCAACACGCACAACTTTGTCGCAGTTAAGCAGACATAGGGGGTCGTAAGCCTTCTTGATCTGTACCAAGTAGTTAGTAGAATGTTCATCGCTCGGATTAAGAGAGTGTTCTTACCTGTCGCATGGCATCGACTGTGGTCTCGCCAAGCTCATGAGGGAGATAGTCCCGCTTGACAAGACCAACGCCGTGCTCACCCGTCACAGTACCCTCCATCTCAACAGCCTTCTTGACCATACGATGCACCACAGCCTCAGCCTTCGGTCGCTCAGAGTCGTTATACAGAAGGATAGTGTGGAAGTTGCCATCACCGACGTGTCCCACGATAGAGGCAAACAGACCACTCTTGGCCATATCATCCTTGGTTGCCTCGATTAGATCGGGCAGCTTGCTCATAGGCACGGCGACGTCACCGGTCCATACGTGGTCACCAGGCTTCTTGACAGCCATGGTGCTCCAGAGAGCCTCCTTTCGTGCACTCCACAGCTCGTCTTGCTCCTCCTGGTTCTTTGCAAATTCGAAGGTCTTGCTACCGGCCTTCTTGGCAAGGCCTTGCACCTGAGCAATCTGCTCCTTGACACCGGCGGGAGTACCGGCGAACTTGAAGAAGAGCGTTGCCGCCTCCGCCCAAGCTTTAGATGTCATGCCGGCATCGTTGATACACTTCATTTGGTTATCGTCGAGGATCTCGACGGCCGCGACAGGAACGCCTTGACCAACAACCTTGCTCACGCAATCAGCAGCGTGGCGGATCGAGGGAAAACTGCAGACAGCGACACTGGTAGATTCGGGCTTGACGGTGACCTTGAGAGTAGCCTCGGTGACAAGACCAAGGGTACCTTCAGAGCCGATGAAGAGCTTGGTAAGGTCGTAGCCAGCAGAACTCTTGCGAGGTCGTTGTCTGGTCTTGATAATTGTGCCATCAGCGAGGACAACTGTCAAGCTAAGAACCCACTCGCGCATGGTACCGTAGCGGTAGGCGTTAGTACCGCTGCATCCGGTTCCGATCATGCCTCCAATCATGGCACCAGGGCCAGGGTCAGGAGGGAAGAAGAGACCCTCATGGCCAAGGTGATCGTTGAGAGCCTCCCAGCCCATGGCAGGCTGGACAACAACATCAAGATCCTCCTTGTGAAGATTGACGATCTTGTTCATACGGCCAAAATCGATGGAGACGCCCTTGCGGGTGGGAGTAAAGTGACCCTCGAGACTGGTGCCACCGCTGTAGCCAGTAACGGGAATCCTACGTTTGTGGCAGACCTTCATGATCTCGGACACTTCCTCGGTAGTTGAAGGGTAGACAACGCAGAAGGATCGATCTTCGGGTCCAGCTTGGTGCGAGGACCAGTTCGAGGTAGCGTGGTGTTCGATATCATTCTCGGCGGTGCTGACATTATCCTGGCCAACAATCTTGACAAAGTCGGCCCAGGCGGCCTGCATATTCTCGAGTTTCGTGTTGTGCTTGGGCGCTGTGGTCTTGCCGAGAGGGAGTGTCGATAAGGGCTCAGGCTCTCTTGGCCAATAAGTACCAAGCCAGTATGAGATTCCAACGCCAGAGAGGAAGACTATCTTCTATTAGCTTGGAGCTCTTGAACAAGTCATGATATGGGACTCACCAAAAGTCATCATCCAGTTCCGCGTAGGGTCTGTTAGGTTACGCCACTCCTCGTATTGTGCTCGCTGCTCCTTCTCACGTCTTAATCGAGCTCCAATACTGCCCATGACCTGGCCCTGAAACGACCTGCCCACCTTGGTCTCATTGCTCTGTCGGGCGGCGGGTTTGTTCTGCTTTCCCGGTTCGATCTCGGTAGCGTAGGCGCGGGTCAGAGTCGCAGGTAACCTCGAGGCTCTGCAGCTGGCTGTGGTAGGTGTTCGCAAGTTCTGGAGGGCAGCACGCTGGGCGCGCAATTGAAGAGAGGCCATGATGATTGAAAGCAAGCTACTTTTTAGCTAGCTGTAGCCGGTGCGCGGGGAAGGGGTTTAAGTCAATCGCACAAAGTAATCAAGCGCTGAGATGACCCAAAGGCATCAAGAGGTCGATTAAAACTATGAGAGCCTGCCGAGAGAGGAATTGACCGTCGACGAAGGCGGTCGATGTCGAGCTTAAGGCTTGAAGCGGACGGTAATGGAAATTTGACAGGCGGAGTTGGAATGCCGCACTATAAAACCCGAGCCCCACCTTCACTGACAGACGGCATCTTGTTCGGGCCCTGAGATCTACTCAGATGAAATCTTTAGCTGACTACTGTGTAAACATGGAGGGATGTATACTAATTCTAATTGGCTATCTGATCATGTTTGAACTTTAGGTTGATTCTCCGTTTTGACTTCGTTCGTCGGCTTTATTTCCAGTTGCGCTGCTTCATGTCCGTCTTCTGTACATCTCTATCCGGTTGCCATCCCCGGAGCTTCATTGAATGGTTCCCAAAAAATATTTGGTATTTTTAATTGTCTAGTTGGTTAATATACTATGTACTCTGGAGGTATCCCTTGCTAGTAAACGGTAGCCAGTGGTAAAATTAAGAGGGAAACCTGCTCAGAGTAAGCCATCGCTGCTGTCGGCGAAACTCAATTCCAAGCTTATTGTCTTTATGAGTGAGCCTGTATTTTTTAAATGGTCTTAATATTGATGCAAGACATAGGAATTTCCCACAATTCTGATTTGGGTATGTTTTGGGAGACTCAAGCCCGCTTCACAATGTTTCCTATCAAAGTACGCCGCGGAGATGAAGTCCGCTCTCTTCATGCCTCTACCAACTCATCCATCTCAACGCCTGTATACCTTCTACCGTATCCAATCAAAAACGATATTTATCCCGAAACTCCGTACGTCCGTTCCTCCACCGTCGTTCCTCAGCACTACCAAAGTTGCTCTGCAGTTTGTTCACACATGCAGCACTAAATAGTCATGTGCAGCCCTTGTACATAGACTCCAACGTTATACAAGCTGAACAGAGAACGTTGGTGAGCCACCTTGCATATGTGCAAAATAGGCGCCCAACTCGTCATCGCCCTGAATCTGCAGTGGCAGCTCATTGCCTTTAGGGTCCTTTATGATACCCTCGATGCGAACACACAGCGCGCCAGGGAACTTGGCGACTGCCGTCTGTCGTAGTTCTTGAATTGACTGCGAAGCCATTGTGGAAATCCACAGGCTTGTATTCGTTACATAAGTCGAAGATGGGTGCAGTCGCAGGAACACAGCAAAAGAACTTGGCACTGCGGGGACAGGCTGGAACATTGTGCTGGGTGCTGGTGATGCAAACTGATGCTGCACATATTGCTGTTCTATATAGTTGGGCTGAGGCTGATTTCCCAAGTACATGGACGATGCGTACTGGTTATTCATGGGTACTGTAGTAGTTGCAGACGAGCCCAGCATTCTGTGAGGTTGAGGAAGGACTCCCTGAGGAGTCGACATAGTGGAAGTCTGTGGCTGCATTTGTACAGGTCGGTTTGGTGGTGCAGGTTGTCTCGTTGTGTACTCCATTCGTGAATTTGGTGTTTCGCTGATAGCTCCATAGCCAGAAGTGTCCATGTTACTATCCATTCCTCCATCATCCATTGTGGTTGGACTTGCAGGTGGGCTAGACCGTGAGGCTCCTCCTTGTTGCATGGAAGAAAAGGCTGGAGGCGGATCTCTCTCTGGTTGTACCTGATGGTGGTGCGTAGAATGATGTCTGTCGGGCACAAACTGTGGTTCTTGAATCTCATGTTGCGGGTCACTGTTCTGAACACTGGGCGAAGGAGTCTCCTTTGGCTTGGTCATTTCGTTAGCTTTAGCAGTCTTGACTCTCTTCTCGTCCCTCTTTCTCTTAATCACATCCCGAGCGATAATTTCGATCGCCCTGGTTTTTCGACGAGACTGCTCGTCGTCTCCATCGAGAGGAATATTTTTGAGAAGTGCGACCTTTTCCAGCCATTGCTTCTTCAGTTCTTCCCACTGCTCCGGTGTTCCGTCAGACTTGCACGTAAACTTTGCATCGCTGAGTACGATATGTAAAGCGGCACGTATGTCGTGAGACTCTTCTGGGTTCAGGCCCAGCTCGTTCTTTGCATCAAGGAGCGTCATCTTGGTCTCTTGGTTGCGTAAGCGCTTCGTTACATCAGTACAGATAATATCCAAGGCGAGCTGTTTCCTTTCGAGGTTCTCTTTGGATACCCAAAGGACCTGTTGCAAGTTGGGGCGCTCGTGTATCAGAAGATTCTTGACATAGTCCCATCTTCCAGGTCCAGCCAGGGTCTTTTTAACAATGGACTCTTCTTGACAGATTCCGGCAAAGCATTCACGGGTTTGTGCGTAAGCAGTCGCGTCAAGACTCAACACTTCTTTGGAATCGTTCAGGGTCATCTCGGAAGGGAACCGGACGATGCTTTCTGATTCACCGAGGTGCTGGCGATTCCTTCGGCTTTGTCTTTTGCTGATCTTGCGTGGCTTGGGCACAGGAGTCGCTGAAGCAGCGTCATCTTGAAAGGAATTCACAGAATTGGTCATTGCATGCTGCCCAGAGGCTACAGCGTCTTGACCAGGTAATGAGTTCGTCACGTCTCCTTCTTCCTCATCATCAAGCGAGGCATCGTTATCAAGTGCATCATCATTGTCGGCGTCACAAGATCTTGCTCGGTCACCGTTTCGAACTCTGAGAAGCCATCGATTCCGAGCGCGCACTCTTATGAGCTCTCGCGCGTTGATGTCAAAGCCATCATCCTCGTTGAGGATCCGTAGCATCTCGCCTTGCGGGATATTCTTCTGCCACAGCTCATGGATACGTTTCACGAGTCGATCATCCTTGTGCTTGAGTCTCTGCTTTGTAGGGAATTTCCAGCGACTGAATTGCACTTGGAAAGCCCGTTTGCTACGGCACGCGCGTGTAAGTTGATGGGAAGAAAGCATGCATCAGTTCACATGTAACTGAAACCAACTTACCTTGGTGTGAATTGGTATACATTTTTCATGTGCACCATGATGTCCTCCAGAGACCGGCGCTCATTGATGTACAGCTGATAGCAGACATTTTTGTGCGGTTCCCATTGGTAGACCATTGTCCCAAAGACCACATTGTCTGATTCAACGGGGTACCTGCAACTGTCTCGTCTCTGCGTCTTTTGTCAGAAACGCTCAACTGAATCTTTGAGCTTAGCTTGTGTGGAGTTCCAAAGAGGCTTTTGCATTGCTGGTTGATTTGGGCGTCCGGAATTTGTGTTGGCTGGTTAGTGGTTGGATGAATAATCAGCACAGTCGATGTGTATCACACACTGTATTGCGGACTGTGCATGCTGACTTCAATGATCCTTAGAATTAAACCCATTTTCACATGTGACAGAGATTAACTTGAAAGCTCAAGTCCTTGTCATTCCTTTGTCCAATCCAATAAGGCCCTCGGCTCAGTCGTGTACATAGTAAGTCAAGTCATTGGTATGTATTGCCTGTTGATCGTCACGAGATCTCATCAAAACCTATTGAACTCTAAACCAACATCGACTTGATATCAACTTGGTTTACTCTGGCTTCAACTTCTCTAATAATAATACCAAGAAACGCCATGGCATCTCCTTCGCTTCCAGAAAGTTACGCCTCTCTTGATCTTCCAACTCTCCAACTCTTCCATCATCCCCCCTCATCAAAAGAGGTCACACCTGTCATAGTCATCAAACTTCACCGTCCCGAAGCTCGTAATGCATTCACCGACACTATGGCTGCGTCTCTATCCCACACGCTAAACACTCTCTCGGGTGATCCTCGCGTTCGTGCTATAGTCCTCACTTCATCAGATCCAAAGAACCGCATGTACTGCGCGGGCATGGACTTCAATGAGGAGCATGCACTTGGTAAAGACGCTGCTGACCATCGCGACTCGGGAGGCATCGTTACTCTGCCAATGTACCGCTGCAACAAGCCCGTCATCGTTGCCATAAACGGCTCGGCTGTCGGCGTGGGTATAACCATGACTCTGGGCGCCAATATCCGCGTTGTGAGCCGCGATGCCCAGATTGGATTTGTGTTTGGTCGCCGTGGTTTCAGCATGGAGGCGTGCAGCAGCTTCTTCCTCCCGCGCCTGATAGGGACCAGCCGCGCTCTGCATCTCACCACAACGGGCGGCGTCTACCCAGCCACGCACCGGCTTTTCGACGGACTCTTCAGCGAAATCGTTGCCCCGGAAGAGGTTCTACCTACAGCCCTCAAGATCGCCGATGAGATTGCGACTAATGTAAGCGGTGTCTCTGCACGTGTGATGAAAGACATGATCTACCGGGGCGCATCGTCGCCCGAGGAGGCGCACCTTCTCGAGAGCAAGATCTTTTGGGATTTGTTTACTGGTAAAGATGCGAAGGAAGGAATGAAGAGTTTCTTGGAGAAGAGAAAGCCAGACTTTACTGGGACCATGGACAAGAATGCACCTAGCATCTACCCGTGGTGGACACCAGTTGACATTGCCAGACCCAAGTTGTAGACAGTGACCCTTTCTCTTGACTCTTGTTGCTGGAGATATGTTTTTGCTCCTGTGTTGATGTCTTTGACGTATGTGTCTATCATTGTATGTACAGAGTATACCTTTTTATTTAGTTGTGCTTTAATTATTGTCTCATAAAGCGCATTCTTCATCGACAGTGAGACATTTCCACCGCCATTCCAACTCATGCCCAGCCTTACTCCATCGTGTCTCAACCCCAGATTATTTACTAATTACTGTCTTGAGTCTAAGAATTAGTTAGTGCACTTTGGCCTGTAAGAGGTCATGAGATTATTAGCCCCAAGCCTCAGAATGATCCTGGCTCCTGGCCTCTCATTCTTCCCCACAGTTGGCATTGGGATTGACTTTTGATCGGCCCACTCTTGGCCCGAACCTAGGAGATTGTCTGCAACGAAGATCCCAGCTGCAAACGAACGTCATGTGCAAATCAGTGTCATGTGAAAGTAAAGGGGCGATACTGAGCCACCATGATAAACACGTACGATGCAGTGGCTCTTCTTGGCTCTTACGAAAAGAGAGGGGTTTTGTTAGTTTTGAAGTCAAATGTATGAATTCACATGTTGGCCGCCTCTTTAGATTGGGTAATCAAATTATATGGATTACTGTCGATTCATGGAAGTTAGTAATGCGCCATTCGTTCTACATAATTTTTGACCTCACAATTCGTATAATTTCGCTTGGCATACTGAGTCACTACTACAAAATGAGGTGTTGTTAGTTCACGATATGGGATTGCCAAGAGAGTAACGTAAGAGAGGCAAATTGCCTGTAATGCTTTGTTCGTGTTTTTCTAGTAGAAGCGCCTGAAAGCCGTCCTATCCGTATGCCTCAGACCACATCGGCCGAGGGAGGTATTATGGTACCTCAAAAAAACAGAAACAATGCAACAAAATCCTCTCAAAATCAGCAGAACTGACTTTCAGTTCAGTTCTTGGGTGCCATCCCACGTAAGCTTTGATTCCGTTGATGCAACCATGGCCATGCATGCCGGTATAGAGAAAAAAATGAAAACGAAGATAAAAACAAAAACAAAGTGGTAAACCCCAACTCCTTGCCTGGTAAAATTTCAAAACATAACTGTCCTGTCCTGTCCTGTCCGGTTGAATCCGGTCGTCAAAATTTGACCGTTTCCATCGCCGCGTTGCTTTCAAGGCCGTGAGCGCGTGTTTGGATGCGTAAGCGGATGGGAAGTGGGTGTTTAAGCTGCTTCCCGGGATCACGCATTGTAAAAATCAAGGTATCGTGTAAGGAAGTAGCCTCGCGGTAAATGTGTGTTTGCCGCTTGGTGCCGAGTCTGTCTGTGTAGATCTATCGGCGTGGGGTATATGGTGTCGGGAAATAGGAGCTGTTGAATGGACTCGCCGCCTGTTGTGGGTGATAATTCTGATAGGGGGTTTTGACAACAAAGCTCTTTTTGTTGCCAGACAGCTTGGTCTTGAGTTTGGTCTTGGTCTCGCTGGTGTATTTCTCCTATCGTCGACCAAGCTTGAGCAGTCGCGTTCTCAACCACAAAACAAAGGCAGTCCAGGCACTGGTGGTTTTTCGCTTGGCATTGTTGGCTCGGTGAGTTGACTGAAAGTGCACATCGTCGGCTCGAGAGCCAGGCGTAGTGCCTCTGTGCGCAGTATCGTAACTTGACGCAGCGAACTCAACCTTTTCGTTCTCATTGGTGAGACCCAAACCAACGCCGTTACCGTTGCCATTGCCTGTAGTCTTGCGGGAGATGCTGGGTCGGAGGTCAATGCTAGTGGACACTCGATCGCACGACATGCGAGATGTTGCAAAACTGCTCTTGCGGCCATTCTTGTTGAAGCGATGAGCTTCGCGACTCTCCGCACGCTCCTGCTTACGAATCTGCTCACGAGCATACTTCTCTTCCTTGGCCTTCTCCTTCTCCTCAAACTTGCGACGAGCTTCGCGAACATTCTCCTGGCGTGTAGCAGTGTCGACCTCGCTGCGCGAGCGAATACGGAAACCACTCATGTCGAGAGAGCTGCGGAGAGGGGACATAGCATTAGAAGAAGTAGATGCGGCAATCATCTGTGGGGAAACCCAAGAGCCCGATGGTGGACTGGCACTCGATGCAGAGTCGATTGCCGTTGTAGAGCCTGTGTTAAGGTGCAGGTCGGAACGGCTGCGAGTTACAATACTATGGGGTTTTCTTGAAGAAATTCCAGAGGAAGTACGACCGTGTGCAGTAATGCGCACAGGCTGGTTCACGTCAGATAGCGAGCTGGTGCGCTGACTTGCAAGCGAAGGGCGGCGTGGGTGAGGTGCTGAGTGCTGTAGAGGATATGCACGAGCTGAAGATTGAAGGTTTGCAGACTCAAAATCGACGTCGTCTTCGTTCTCGGTAATTGTAGGTGAGCAATCGCGAGGGCCGTTGGTGTTGTCAAGCGAGGCGAGTGAGTTGGCGTAGGAGAGGGGAGGCGTCGAGGTTCGTGGTGTTTGTTGAAAAGGATGGACAAATGATCCGTTTCGGCCACCACTGGTAGAAGTTGCTACAGAAGCGTGTGAAGCGTGGGAAGCGTGGGAAGTGCCGCTTGTCGAACGAGCATGCGAATATTTGGTTGAGCGTTTGCCTCCGGTACTGAGTTCAGTGGCCGACACAGAAAAGCTAACATCGCGGACTCTACCGGCAGGTGTTGGCAGTGCTGAGGCACCTGCCGTGTAAGACGAGTCGTCGCCATCAACATTATACGAGGAATAACCAAATTGGCCCTGTTCGTCCCAACCGCGATCCAAATCGAGAGAATTCTTTTCTGAATGCGAATGGTGCGATTGTAGTTTCTTGAGGATAGGCTTTACAGCTGGTCGGCTTCGTGATTTTGTTATTTTTGCGTGTCCATGTCCATAACCGTGGATCGGTATCGGACTGCTGGTTTGCGCCATTGCCATTTAGAACCAGTCAAGGTCAAGCAGCAGAGATGGGGAAAGAGGATTGCAAGAGGTAAAAAGGATAAGCAGGTCAGAGATTCTATACGAGGGGTTTGAGTTGTCGGCTCCGAGGTTAAGTTGTTGGTGGTGGTGGTCTTTTCTTGTCTTGTCTCTTGTCGCCCGTTGCACGGATACGGGCGCAGCGCAGCGGGTGATGAGGAGTCTGTCGCACGCCCAGCGTATCTCAGAGCATCATGAATGAATTCTCTTGTTCAAGTTGCACAGAGTGTAAAGGCTAAAGAGAATACAACAAACAAACAAATAGACAGGTAGACAAACAACTGACCGACTGCTCGCTCTTTAGGGAAAACGACCAGCGTACAGCAAAAAATAAGGTAAACAATCAAGACAGGACAAGACTGGAAACCAGAAGCAATAACAAGGACTGGAAATGTCGCAATAGAAGACTGAACTGGACGGGGACCCGGGGGGGAAAAGCCTGGCTCTAAAGTTCTAGGTTTGGTTCTAGGCTACCAGGGGTGTCCTAGAGAACCGAGAGTAGTGGGTGGGTAAAAAGGAGGAGTCGACCCAAAGAACTCAAGACTCGAAAAGCCAAGGAATACCAAAGGAGATCCGGCAAAGTCAAGCGAGAGCAGAACCGAGAAGGAGAGTTTTTGCTTTTTTCCCCTCTGATGTGACTCGAGCTGAGATGGTTGATTTGGAATGATATGATAGAAAGAAAGAGGAGGGGGGAAACGAACAGGGAGGGTAAGACGGTAATATCTATCTCTGTCTTTCCAGGTGTCGTCTCTCACTGTGGCCGTGTAAGAGGCGGCAGATTACGACGGTGAGAGCGGCGGAGGCAGTTCCAGTCCAGTGAGTGGAGAGTTCAGAATGGCGGTGCGTCCAGAAAGAGGCTACTACTGTAGGTACTACAATCGCTATCACTCTCAGACTCAGACTCAGCAAAACATAGCCCCGGAAGACATGGGAACAAGATACCGGTAACCCGTACCTACAGAAAACTGGGTTTCGGTGGCAGCGAAGCCGAGTATCCCAGCCAATGTCAAGACGTTCTAGGCCATATTCAGCCTCATTCAGACTATGGGCACGTGGGGTTTAGTAGGTAGACTCTGGGACGTTGACCAGTCAATCGAGAGGGTTGAGCTTCCTGTTTCCCACTTGTTCATCCACAGTATGTTTCCCTGAGCAGGGATTGGTCAGGGTCTCTCGGCCGCGGAAGCTGCCAAGCGAAGAAGGTCGGTCTGTCAAAGAAAAATGTGATGAACCGTAGAAATACCATGTCTTGCAGCGATCGCTTGAGCTTGACGGATTGTTGAGCCTTGAGAAAGAGAGGCGGTAAAGCGGAAAAGGGGAAGAGTCCCTGAAGAAGGCGGGGTTTTGATTCAGGAGTCTAAGACATGGGAAGATAAGACAACGAGTAGGTGAGTGATGATGATCAGTCAGTCACTTGAAGATGTATTTCGATGCTCTGCCAGAGGTACCTACACTATCTAGCCTAGGTAGCCTAGCCTACCGTATCTTGGCGGCTGATAACACCACAGATAAAGCCTGTAGGTGAGATTGGGGGCGTTTGCGGGGGAGTAGATAATTCTTGGAACATGAGATGCAGCAGTCCGTATCTGTTTCGATGGAGGGGAAACAGAGATGACCCAATGAGAAGAGTAGGATTCAAAGTGATGATGCGCCTTGAAGAAGCACAGGAAAGCTGTTACAGAGAGAATAAAAGGAACTATTGGTACGCCAGTACTATAGCCTCGACAGCTTTACTTTGGTAGTGTAGACCACTTGATCGGCCCTTCTCGGATGATGGGAAAAGAGTGTGTGATACCGTGTATGTACCTATGTTAGAGGTAGTTATTGTATAATAAGCGAGTATTTCCCTCAGCCTCGTTCATAATTTGTGTAATGAATGTGCTTCCCAGATCTGTGACTCTTTGCATCACATACCGTTTCATCCCATGTTGATCCCCCGGATATCAGTCTCATCTATAACCCAGTATCCGTCATAACGTCCATCGTTTCTTCCAGATCGTCCAAGATTGCTTCTGTTTGCGGGGTTTTTATCTCGGTTCCTGTAACGTCAGCACATCATCCTGCTCACTGCACATGTCATTCGTACATAATTTTTATTCGATCAATAGCAAAACGAACCAAACTTTTCAAACTACGCGACTAATCAGTCAATTAATCATTTTATCTCAAAACGCGTCCATTTGTCTGTTCCGTTGCACTCTCGCTTGTTTTAATTACCTCTGTCTGCCCGTTCTACCCGCGTTCCTTATCTTGGCCTCGACCACAACTTGTCCCTTGTTCCCTTGGCACTAGTGGTCGATCACTTGATCTAGGCCAGTCCAGCTTTCCATGTCATCATTGCCTCTTTTCTCACATACATAGCCTAAAAGACTCATCACCGACCACGGAAGCGGCTAACGTATCTGTCGAGGCTTAGATAGTATCTGTGGGATAGACGCGTTATGGGGTTTGAGATTGATGACACGGCACTCACTCAGCCTTGAACATACATCATCTGCATAGCCTTTGTGATTTAATGCCATTCATTATCTAGCTACAGCAGTGCGTTTAATCTACAGAGTACGATGAGGCTTTTAACCTTTAATAACCGTGTGTCTACTCATTCCTTCTCTGCTCAGTCCCTGCGATTTGTTGGGTGAGGGGAAACAATCCAGACTGCGCCACCAGCCCATCGTCATCAGGTACAGGAACGCCATCAAATAGTCTTCCCCTGGCCATCTCTCTTCTCGGATTCGACATCCATACTTGCAATTCAGTGATGCACGACATCAAAAGTCGAAACCCTTGCAAGATTCACTATCACATCAACCATATATTCTCACCGACACCAAATCTTTTAACACATGATAAACTCTCCACTCTACCATTATATCGCAGCTATAGATCTTCCCCAAAAAGGGTCCTCGACTAGCATCTCTTTAACTTGCGCCACAATGTCTATAGCGTCCTCTTTGCCCCTCTCCTCATCTTCATCAACCCCTCCTTCTCCTCTTTCCCCCGCCTTGATGGCTTTACAGGTCCTCTCGTGCTCAAGTCAGGTGGGAATAGACTCGTAGAAATGGATCTCCAACACTGCCTCATGCACAGACAGATGCCTTCGTCTATGTGTCTTATCTTCCTCTTCTCCCACCAGGTACAGTGTAACTAGTCATTACAAATGCGCCTCTTTCTGAACAGCCAGTCAGTTATTGGTTCAGACACGCAGAAAAGTCTGTGTATATCTCTTCAAATATGTCATTTGAGTCTTTAATACCCCATCTCCGTCGTCTCCGTTCACCTTATCCTCAAAAGGTATACCGAGTGGAGATTACTAACTCACCTCCGGACTGTCATACTTCAAACCCACAGGCCAGCCTGGGCATGATGACATCTGTATCCACCTGTTGAAGAAACTTTCTTGTTTGACTCGAAATTAACATGTAGACTGGATATGCTATATACACTCCTATCAAATTGAGTTGTACGTTTCTTGCATTTCATGCTAATCATTGTGCAGGTAGCATCAGCTCCACGTACATATACATATACGGATAGAGTGTGTTCCAACTACCAGTCTCAAAGGATTTTTGAAACGAGTTACAAGTTTCGTCATAGTACTTCATGGTTGTTTTCCACAAGAGTTGAAGATGATCTATTACTGCAGTCAGATCATAACGGATAGAATGATCGACTGCATCATCACTCTTGCGGTTGTGTTCACTGAGACACTTCATGTCAGGCTGGCCGCAAAGTAAGGACTTGAAGAAGATCAGGCAAAAATATAGCACACTCTTAGACCAGATACTTGCTCAAGCTACTATGGTGTTTCTATTATCTACTTGAACAGTATTTATTCGAATGCGACCCACGTGAACCTCACTTGAGGCTCTTCGACCGACATTGCTGTCGAACGAATCATCGTTGCGATGTAGGCGAGTCCCTGCCTCTATACATTGAAACACGGTACGAACCGTCTTGGCTGAAACTCGAATCCTCTTAAGGTGAGGCTTGTTTCGTTTCGATCATATCGTCAGCTCGTGGCTATATTGTTTCATGATCTGCATTCTGATACACTAATAGTGCGGGAAAGAGACACCAGGATTGACTTTATTTCATAGCATTGACATTGTAATGAATTCAATTTCAAGTTACAACTATGACTGTCACTTCGTCGCTGCGAGTATGTTGTTCTTTATGAGATTGAGATATATAGAATCCTGTTAGATTCTATGGACGTGCATGTAGAGGATATACTAAACAGTGTATAACAATAAGAGCAATATCAAAGTATTGTTATCTAGTGTAAAAGGGCTATATCTATTATCTCGCTGTGAGGTCTTAGTATCAACGCTACAGTCTTATATTCTCACTGACCTTGACTGCTATCTATCTTACTGTTATACTTCTAGAGTAATACTACCATGGTCACAGGTGTTCTTTTCTACGAATACTGATAGTGTACTGTCAGACTTATATAGAGAGTTCACAATTGAGAAAGATTGCCGAGTTGTTTCAAACCTTTATATGCATCAATTGGATAAAAAAGTGAACGCTGAGTGATGCATTAAAGTGTCACGGCTGCACTCGTCGCTTTTCCGAGCATCGTCGCATCGTTATACCGCTTACAATACATACTCACCTTTATCAGGCAGGTCTGTTCATTGGTCCTATATTACGCTTCGTAAGAAAAGCGTCACTTTCGAGAATCACGAACATAGGCTGGTGACTATAGTTATAGTTTAGCAACTGTAAAAGTAGTCAGATATCAGCCTAACTGTCATTCGTGTGACTTCTAGACACTATCCATTCACTCTACGTTTATTTCTTCAATGATAGCACAGCTTTTCTGTTGGTGTCACTATTCTTCAAGATCCGAGTGATGCTTTGTCAAGGTCCATAAGATTAAACCGCCAAGTTTAGAATGTACGCTCAACAGCACAGACCCAGAAGATTTCAAATCAATATTACAATCCTTCAGATTAACCATAGTCTAATCGTAAGTTTCCTTACCACGATTATCTCATGTTCGGAACCTCCTTTTAGGACATGGATGTGTTGTGTCCTCCCTACAGGGTAGCTATTGAAGTTGCGGTGTGAGTAAGGAATCCACAAGTTTCCACAGACAACGCTGATAGAGCTTAATCATTGGAATGTATTGATCTTTTGTATCTTTTCGGTCTATCAGGCATGTTCTGACAGTTGTATTTGCCATGGTTGCTGTCAAAGCTCAGAGTTTCACACGTCACTCAGACGATGCCAGATGGCATAACGACAACCACATCATTGGAAACCCGTCGTGGCGACAACAGTGACAAAGGGAATTATAATAGGACAGAATCTGTGTGTCTAATAACCGTCGTGACGTGTTTGCAGGCATCCTATCATAGATTTATTGTTAGCTCGTAAACCATATGCATCAACAACTTCGATTTATAGTCCAGCTCCTACGGGTAACCTTCCGCAACCTAAACATGGCTCCATCTCACGATACAGGGGAGAAGGACGCTTAGTGCAGGTACCATAGATGTCAGCCTATCATAATTGACAGTATTACGAAGCCCACGATGAAAGCTCCCATGCTGCATGCTTATTCCGATAGCAGCTCCGGCAGCACCTTGTACTTCCCCGAGGCATGCCAATGCCCCGCCATGACATTTCGCCTATTGAAGGAACAGTTAAAAAAAAGAGCGATTATATGCCAAGTAAATACAAAGATATACGTTGGAAAGACCCTTACGAGAACTTCGTGTTGATTGTAGTCGCGTAGACGCTGAGTTATGAAGGAGTTGTGTTACATCAGCATGACTAGATCTCCTCCCAAATATTTGTATAGGGTGTCTTAAAATTTGGTAGTTTTGCGTTTCGGTGGGGTTTTAATTGCTGTAAGAAGCTGGTCAAGTTAACAAGTCTTGATATATCAGAACACATCTAGGTGCTTGTCAACGCTTAGCAGCATTAGCAATACAAAAGTTACACTGTAGATGGAAGCCGAAAACTAGCGCGAGAACAGCCCTCGATCTGATTATAGATGCGCCTATAAAACCTGTTTGTGAAGTCTGTTACGTATTACTGACTGACGCTTCTTGCATCGGGCTATATGTTAAAATACAAGTGGAATTTTTGTCCCGACGAAGAAACGCAGACGAAACTCCCCACCTGCAATAGTGCAGGACGCATGTCATCAAAATCGTCGATATCGATGTTGCTATATATCTTGTTCATCATGACATGGATACTTAACCATAACCAGGGTACAGGCTCAAACAGGATAACCTAGCAATATGAACCTCATCAGTAGACTTTTGATGAAATCCGCAACGAACAGTACATATTACCGCCTCGCTCAGAATACTGAAATTGCTCATTGGAGAGTAGCTATATCACCGCGTAGTATGTGGAAGGATGTTTGGCGTTGAGTCTCTCATAGAGAAAGGAACAAGGATAAAGGTCTCTCTTCGAGATTGCAAGCTCTGCCGACGCGACGTCGGTTTAGCAGATGCTCCGTGCTTCAATCGCCTGTCTCCCCTGTCAAGTCGATCCCCTTGGCTTCCAAGCGAAGCTAGGGTTATCCTGGCCCCTCCACAAGTTTCCTTCCCGTTTGAAGAACTAAGAAAACAGTGGCATCAAGATCGGCCTTGCTGGCTTTCTACATGACAGTGATATCACAACGCATTGTGAGTATCACCTATATTACCGCACTTGATTTATATCCTAGACCAACAACGCCCGCAGTATTTCTCATTCGCATGGTGGCAATGTTACTCAAGGTCTGCCAAAGAAAAAATTACCTCGAGCATGTGCCCGTCAATATACCAATGGCTCCATAGCGGCAAATCGAGGTGCAAACGTGAGAGGTTTGAGCAGTAAAGGACCGGCATCATGATCAGGGTGCAGTGGGGATCCCACTCTGGTGTCTTGATGGGCAGACTCCCTCAAAAGACCCTGGCCTGTCTTGTGTTGAAAAATAAACAAAAGGACTGACCCACAGTGGCCCATACTGGATTGATCAAATAATACCTACCACTTGTGCTACCTGCTATGTTGCAGGACATGGTAGGTAGTCGGAGTTTTGGATACTATTCGAGGTTGAGAATGAATGCGGCACCTTTAGATACCAACGGAAGTACCGTTCTGTAAATAGCTGCAGACTGCGTGCAGTCATGTCTCGACGCAGTGTCCAAGGTAACAGTGCTCATATTGGATATGGTGACTCGCTGAGAGATAGCCAAGTCAAATATGAGACCTACTCTGGCCAACCAGGAAAACAATATGGCCGATGCTCTGCAGTAGTCTGCAGGACGATAACTGTTGCCGAAAATGTCGAGCTGCGTTGCGCCGCGTTGAAACTTGAGTCGGCCTTTGGACCAACGGGTGCTGGCTGATAACTAGGTATTGATCAAACGATCCTAACAGGGCAGATGCACGAAGGATACCCACCGTGCTGTAGCGCACGCGCCAGCCTCTATGAGCCTAGATTGGATTTGGTAAGGGCTCGGGAGCTGGCGAGCTTGATCAGTGTCGACTCAGCAACTGTTGTAGTGCCAATCCGCTGACGGTGGAGATGGTTTTACAAGAACAGGCAATTCAGAGGAGCGAAGAACCAGTAGCTGTCTAGTTGGTCGTGTAAGGATGGATGGGTCATTTTGAGGCTCATCATCGATCAGGAAAACAGGCACTAGGACATTGCGAAATTGGTATCGCCGCACCAATTGGATCAGGCATTGACTGACATGCCCCTAGACAAATTGAATTGACGAATGTGTACTCCGTGCCGTAGCTGCAGAGCTATTTTTGCATGGAGTTTGAGCAGTCTGCTTCATGTCCGACGTTCCCTCTTCTGACCGGGGCCGATGATATTCATTTGGTCCTAGAGATTGTGGCTCCGTCTTGGCTGTACTACATGAGACTACACACCAAGACCCTTGTGGTGCCTGTCTTGAGGAAAAACCAACAACAGACCATGTGGGTTTGAGGTCTACCATTATGTAGCCATGGCAGATCCAGGTATGGTGTGACTCAACGGCTTTAGTTGCCATCTGCGATCGCTCAAGACGTCTTTGTGTTTGATATCCATATAATCAACAAGGTACAGTGACTCCAGTGAGAACCAACTGCATAAGAAGGCTCTTCAGTTGAGGGGTCCAATCTGAGATCCGAAATTCAGAGAGTTAACGGACAGGGATTGGCAAAAGTAGCCAGGAGTGGCCTGTGCTTCCACTCCGGGGGAGCGAGGAGAAACAAAGCAAAGTTGCATGTTGGCGAATGCTGTGATGTCGCATACCTGCTATGGAAGGCCACCCATATAGCGACATCTGTCATATCCCATCACCACTCAGTATCTAATAGAGGTTGTAGGACCTGAAGACCTAGTGTTAGCCAGAGATCATCGGTCTTGGTGCGTTGAACCGTGCGCCATAGGCTCCAAGGTCGCCGACACAGGTGACACAATCATCCGTGACTGGAAGAAACCAGGGCTACTGGCGGAGATGCTGCATGTTCTCCTCCGGAGTCTTTCAATATGTGAATCTCAGCAATCAGCCGAAGCCGAAGAGGATCCGCAACACTACAACCCTGGCCTGCCTTTGTTTAGCTGCCGTGTTGGACGATCTGCGGTTTGCAGTGTCCGCTCGCTGGTTGCCTTTTCTAGGCCGGTTTCCCACCGAGTATAATCAGTCGCTGTTCCTGTCTGTCAAATGCGAGTGCCATTGGAGCAAGCAAGGCAACGCGGCAGCCATCCATGGGCGGAGCAATCCCGATCTCAACAGCTTGGCTAGGCGAGACGATGCGATGTGATGTGATAATGCATTTTCTCTGGCCACTTATCTCATAGATTGTACTATACTTTTCTGCTGTGCTCTGATATCGTTGTCTTGCCTCATCCTGCGCGGGTAAGGCACGGGAATTCTGCACCTTATTTGCTTTGTTACTTCGGAGAAAGATTTCCATAATCCGGCGGCCGATGTGGATGTTCGTGTTGGCAAAGAGAAGCGAGACGGATTCGTAATAAAGCGGATGTTCGTGGTTGTCAGATTGCGACAGTAATTATAAGTAGCAAGGGAATAGGGTGACATATTTGGATTTAGTGTTATTAACAGGAAATATTAGTACGTAGATAATCGATGAAGCCACGAAATGTCAACCTACTGCAGGTGTGAGCAGGTACAGACAGGTACTACTTTCTCCACTATTGTGTCGACAGCTAAGCTACTAGGTAGGTACGTAGCATTGACAAGGCAAGGGACCTCGGATTTGAGGTTATCTGCACCTACCATTTTACCTCCGGTCCAACCATCTGATCCCCCCTCATCTTTAACTGGTAGGAGCCAACCTAGGAGGCCAAGTTGCCAACCTACCTACTACCCAGGTGTACCTAATAATGAAAGAATGAAACATGGAATACAACATTTGGCTACTACCAAGGTACTAGACTAGGATAAGGAAGATGCAATACAATACCTCGATAAAGTGTTTATCTCAACTGCAGAAGGATTCAAATTAATTGCCCATCACTACTGCAACCACCTTGTGATTGTTTCTTCTATCCTGTTCGTCTACTCTGCATCTTCTCCATACAGCGCACATTTACACCTCCATCATTGGACCAGCACTCGGTGCGCAGACCCAGTTCCTGCATCCCAGGATGTTAAAATTGCGTGTCCCAGGATATTCGATACCTACCGAATAGCTCACTCGCCAATTGTCTTTTGCTGTTCACAGCTTCTGGTTGGACAATCGATTCGTGAGCTTCTCTCCATCTGTCGACATGCAATCTTGAAAGACATACATACGGGACTGACTTGTACCCAGTCTCTCGCGTCTGCAGAAGCAAAAATAACAACAATACTTTATTTGTTCCTCCACTACATTCCACATTGTTACCTTGGCTCTCGAATGCAAGATGCAAGACGCAAGACGCAAGACGCAAAACACCATCTTTTGACTCTGATACGACGAGCATGCTTGTCTCATCAAAGATGAGCGGCTAACCGATGTACTGGCACATCTACATAGCCCATATCGCAGCTTGCTTGGTCCCTACATACAGCAGCTTTGACGACCGTCAAGGTCCCTGGTACTACGACTAGGTATTCAAGCCTCCTCCAGCTGTTAATCCACTCCCCACCAGATCCTCACCAAGCCAATGCAATGCGATGCAATGCTATGCTGTGCTGAATGGTTGTCTTGTTCTGTCTTGGCTTGGCTTTGGACTCTACTCGCTCGCGTCAGTACAAGGGAATTGGATCCACAAGCTAAACACGAGCAAGGTCCCATGTCTTCTCTCCCGCCTAGTCATCGACGCCATCGAGGTTTTGTGTAAACCCTGCTACTCAACTTGGACCCCAGAGGCAAAACAACGAAACGACAAAGACAAGGACCATGATGTGCGCCGCGGGCCGAGCAGCACTGGCCAAGGGCTATCAGAGCTCTGACATGGGCTGTCACTACGCACGAGACGTGACCCTCATGCGACAGTCCAGAATCGGCGCCACGATGATAGGGTCCTGGAGAAATGAACGGACGTGCTGGAGTTTTCAGGCCAAGGCACTGGAGTGCCTAGTTGAATGTGCTAAAGAAGACTCCACGCTTGCAAGCCTGCGCCCCCATGCCCTGTCCTGCACCATACGCAGTCGCTGTTCTCCCCGCTTGTTTACTCGCTCCAGTATTTCTCGACAACTTGCAGTAGCAGCATCTGAGCAAGGAGAAAAGAGAAAATCAAACTTGCACCGTTCTCGGTAGTGACGCGGCCGGGGTCGGCGTCCAACGGAAACGGGACTCAAAATGAACTGCTGGTTCTCAACAGCAACGCCTCTCAAATAACGCGCGCCAGTCTCTTGCTGTGATCTTAGTACACCCCCTCCACCAATCCCATTCACGCTACTAATTAGCTACATCGTTGTGCCCTCTTATCCCCCAAGTCGAGCCGCCGCCGCCGCCATACATGGGCCCTCCAACCCTCCAAATCATCCAACCCCTCGCTCCACCGGTCCTAATGCAGTGAGCGCAGGACCCAATACACCCCTGCCGTCTTGTCCTCCGTTGTCCAGACCAAGATCAAATCTCGACAGACTTGCGCGCTTGTCTCTACGTAGTTGCCGCCCTACCAGTGCCACCACAGCTAGGTACACACTACGATGGCCCGCGGCCTCATCAAGGACCCTCTCTACTCCATGTTCATGCATGGTCCGTTTTGGAGACGGGGTTTGGCATAGGTATATATCGTAGACCCGTTCCCCATCTTCACCCCAGGCTGTTATCATCGCCACTACCTCTTTTCCTCCTCCTCGCTCTTCTTCCACCGGCCAATTCCTCTTGTCATGGCCATCTTTGAATAATTCCCTTTCCCGTCATTGTATATTATACGTCCGCTACCTCGAATCTTGCGAAGGTGCGACTGTGTCTCTGGTGCATAGTGTTTTTGCTTTGGTACTTCCAGCGTCTCTGATTCACTTCCACCTCACCTCAATCATCTTGGACGGTCAACCACTGTCAATTCCAGACTACAAGACTCAGAATCTTGTTGCCCCGAAATCACTTATAAACACCTTCTCGCTCTCGTTCTTTCGGATATATACCTTTGCTGTTTGGTATCCGTCAATATCCG
Source organism: Fusarium sambucinum (assembly GCF_050947815.1). NCBI lineage: Eukaryota > Fungi > Ascomycota > Sordariomycetes > Hypocreales > Nectriaceae > Fusarium > Fusarium sambucinum. The sequence continues at coordinate 2,452,155 of NC_139294.1, read as the reverse complement.
TTATATATCACTAAAACTCCTCATCGTCTTGAGGGCACAACAACACCTGCTTCTTACACGCCAAACTTACCGGATTACAACACTCTCACAACGTCACTATGTCTGAATCAGATCATCAGAGTATCGGGCGCAGCCCTCTTGGCTTCGCTGGGCCCTTGTCTCTCTCGATGCCTTCTTTCGACTTTTGGTATTCGAGCACCTTCTGGCTGTACCTTTTCCTGGGTCTCTGGTAAGTCATTTTTACGTGCTCTAAGAACACATATCTAGCAACTAGGCTCCCCTAGAGTCTCCCAACCTATCATCTCGGGTTGCTGGAACTTCATTGGCAACTAAGTCTAACCATCTCTAGGGTCCATCGCTATTTCCGTCTTCTAGTCCACTGCGTCAGCCATTGGACATACAAGTCAAAGCCTATTCCCAGCAAACCGACCTTCACTAGCAAGGACGTTACTGTTGTCATCCCTACTATCCATAACGCTTTTGAGGAGCTTCGTCCTTCTCTGGAGAGTATTTTGGCTTGTGAGCCGGCTGAGCTGATCCTGGTCACAACGCATGATAAGCGAAAGGAGCTTCAAAAGTTGGCTGACTCTTTGGTATTCCCCAAAGTTCGAGTTTTGGACACCCCCATCGCGAACAAGCGCCTTCAAGTATGTGAGGCCCTACCCAAGGTTGAGACGCCCATCACTATCATGGCGGACGACGATGTAACTTGGCCCTCTACTCTTATGCCGTGGATTTTGGCACCATTCGAAGATCCTGAAATCGGTGGTGTAGGAACTTGCCAGCGGGTTCGACGAGAGCACGACGGTTCTTGGTCGACCAAGGCATGGAACTGGTTGGGTGCTGCTTACATTGAGCGTCGCAACTTTGAAATCTCTGCCACACACAACATCGATGGCGGCACTTCCTGCATGTCTGGCCGTACCGGTGCCTACCGCTCTGAAATTCTCTCGAGTCACGATTTTCTCCACGGCTTCAAGAATGAGAAGTGGAGAAAGTGGATTTTGAACGCTGACGACGACAACTTTGTGACTCGTTGGCTGGTGAGCCACCAATGGAAGACATGGATTCAATATGAGAAGGAGTGCGAGATTGAGACAACATTGGAGAACAGCACCAAGTTTTTGTACCAATGTTCTCGTTGGGCTCGAAGCAATTGGCGAAGCAACTGGACTAGCATGGTTACTGAGCGTTACATTTGGAAGTGAGTAAATCCGTTCTTCAATGATTGAAACAAATGTCTCTAACAAAAATAGGCAACAGTTGTGGTGCACATACGCTCTTCATTTCGCGACTTTCACTTCACTGGCTTTTCTCGTTGATCCACTTCTTCTCGCTTCGTGCTGGTGGGGAACTGCAGACTGGGATATGCAGAACCGTAGATACGCTTTCTGGTCTCAGTTTGTTTTCATGTTTGCCTTTACCAAGGTGGTCAAGCTGATGGGTTTGTTTATTCGAAACCCCAGCGATGTCATGTTCCTGCCCGTGTCGGTCGTGTTTGGGTATTTCCATGGATTGGTCAAGCTCTATGCCCTGATCACATTGAATATGGTATGTTCCTAGTGGTTGTGTTTTGGCTTGATATTTTACTAACAAAACTGTTATAGACATCTTGGGGCAGCCGAGCTGACGGCGATGCCAACGATGAGCAGCGATTGGCCCCGGCCCCTCAGCCTTCCATTGTTTTGAAGACTCCCCCCGGAAAGGGTTCGCTCATTCGTTACAATGCTCGCCAGAAGGGACGACAGACGCAAGCACAGCAAGGCTCGTGGGAGAAGAGCGATTATGCCTCCTACGATTCGAGCACATCGTATGTGCCAATACGGGTGCTTACGCCGATGGCAACAACGCCAATTGACGCCAAGCTGTATACGAACGAAAGTTCGAACACTTGCTGGGCAATCTGACCTGGCAACGACACGATTTTGATGAAGCTATGAGTAACGTTTTCATTTTCGCATGGGAATTTAATTATCTAAGACCTACAAGGTCGAGAGAAACACGAAACTCTTCCCGCTTATTCTCTTTCAACACTTCTTTCACACCACACCACAGCCACCACCAAAAAAAGGACGGATTGGGGATATGGATGGAAAAAGTTTTTGCTTCTACTTTTTTAAGAGGAACGATGGAGACGCTTTTCCAGTCGACGGCCGCTGATGAGGTTCAGAATGTCACCTGCTTGGATTGAGATATTTCCAGAGCAGATGAAAGACATGTGGCAACCTGAACAGCGAGCTTTGCTGGACCAAATAATTTTGGTGGGTGAAAGGCAGTCGAGGCTATCATGATACTAGCCTCACTCGCCGATGGAGCCCGAGCTGAGGTCATCATTTCTTGTTTTGTAACAATTTGGGATATGGGAATTACGGATGGGCGGCATTTCACGTGGTGTGAGAGGTTCACAAAGGGTATACAAAGCTTTGAGGCATGTGGTAGTGATAATCAAAATATCTGGGGTTTCTAATCTCCCAACTTACAACTACTTGTTTCCTCGAATCTGATGTGATTTAATTGTGTGATGGGCGAGCAGAATGGCGCAGATCCTTGGCCATCACCCGTAAACCCACATCGAAGAACAACAACCCGTTAGCGAGCATAGGTACATGATCAAGATGGTGTCGTTGACACTAACTTAGCTTGAAGGTTAGTGATGACAGCCATACCTAAAAAGACTGAAGGATGATGGGTTGGCAGTACAGCTCCACACCATAACCCCACAAATATTAGTTTCGTGGTACGACAGTTCAGATGCTTTGCAGGTTGTGCTTGGTTGCAACACTGACATTCTCGAGCCTGTCAGACCAAAGTAAATCCTGCCTGTCATCGAGCACGAGCGCCGGGAGGCTGATCGGACAGGTGATAGTCTAAAGGTTAAAAAAAAAATTAAAAAATAGAAACGTCAATCGTTGTTCTTTGGTGGTTTTTGGTGTACAAATGAGGTCTGGGATATCCAGGGTCCTGCCCTGTTGGGTAATGCAACTCGAAACCAAACAACACGAGTCGTAATACGTTGTACTGAGGCTACTAGGGTACCACTTTTGTGTCATTTTCAGGCCGGTATTCCCTGATCACCGTTGCATCTCCGGCGGGACTCAATTCGAGATGAGTTGCAGAGACAGGGGAGTCTTGTTGGACAAGCTAGCAAGCCGCCCTGTAAAACCCCTGTAGTCGTCGCATTTTGCACTCCGCTTTTCCCCTCCTAGTCGGCCGAACCAAGACATGATTAACGATGACAGTGTCTGAAGCAGTTCCAATGCGCATTCTGATAGGAATCAGACGAGTCGTGTATTAATATGTGAGTGAGAATCAACGTCAGATGAGCAATCGACTGGGACAAGACAAAACAAAAACGTAATGATCTCGCAAGGAGGGGGAGGGGTCTGATGGCTTTGACTGGAGGACAAGTGTTGGATAGACGCCAAGAAGAAAACCAGGGTTGCTAGCCAAGCTAAGCATTTGTGGACAACGATCGTCTGCTTGGTCTGCTTTGATATGGACGATAATAACTCTCTTGCGCGGGGTTTTCTGCTATCCACCCGAGTTAGATATCATGATGTGAGACAGACGACGCAAGGTACTGCGCCTAGATAATACCCAGGTTAGCTGAGTCTGGGGGTACGAGCCAGGGTACAGGCCCTATGTTCTTTGATGCGACTGGCTCGTTGGCTCAGCATCGCAACCTGCTTGCTTGTTTCTGCGTATCTGCGTAATGACTAGTAAAAGCAAGTAATGCCCGGGAAGATAGTGGAGCTGGCCGTCTACGTTGTGTCGCAGGTATTGCAACACGCTGTATGCATGTTGAGTTAGAAACATCTTTGAAGCCAAGCAAGAGGTGGTGAATCGCTGTTGCGTTATGTTGGTCTCAGCCAACTTTTGCGGGACTTTGGGGCTCTGCGGTTTCTGTGTGCCACCGGCATATGGTTGCCATTGGTCCGCCTCGATCTGAAAAGCGATGTAGTACATGGGCAGCTAAATTATGATTTGTTCGCACAAATTGTTGTATCATCTCACCAACCATGGATAGACATGAGGGTGGTGATGGTAAAGAGAAGGCCAAACCTGCAAATCTACAAGATATACACAGCGGGAGCCCTGTGAGGATGACTTGGATCAGGATCCATCACAGACAGCAAAGGACCGATCCTGTTTGTGCCAGCCAAACCTTGGTCAAAGGCTGTGAGCATCCCCACAATCTTGATTCTTCTTGTTTACATCACGTTAGACGCAGGTCCCTGGTTATTATTAATCTTCCGAAAATACCCTTTTGTAGATCCCAAGCCAGTAGGGCTAATCTCGTCCAGGCTGGAGGTCTACTCCAGAGATTCCCCTTCTCTCGAGGGCACCATAGATGATGCTCACGACACTTACTGCCCCACGGGTTGGGACGGATAGCCACATATCGGCAAAGTCACTGGGTAATCGATATTTGAGTGTGCAACACCCCGATCTAGTTCGGCGAGTCGTACACGGTTGTACCTGCTGTTGGGACAAGGTGATCAGTTGCAGACCCTTGCAAGTGCCCCGGTTCCCCTCTTTCACAAGGTATATACATGTATCGGCGCGGGTCCAAAGCTCGGACTTCAATCGGCAATAACATGGGTAGCACAGGCCAGCCGAATGTTTAGTCAAAGATTGTGGATAGGGTTGAGGCAGGTTTGGTAGAGGATTGTAACGGTTATCCATAGTTGCACTGGCCGTTGGTAATGTTTTGCAGTCGTATGAGCTTGGCCAAAGGAAAACGTTTTCCAGGGGAAGACATTCATCTGCCGATCATTTGAAGTACAGTGAGTGTTTGAATAATCCAGTGCTGTAACCTTCTCAACAGAATCAAAATGCGGTAATATACATAGTAGGCAAGCGTGCAAACCAAGCATACAACTAGAGGACATGCATGAAGACATGGTAAAAAAAACAAAGATAAGATGCCCAATCGAGGTTGAGACCTCGAGAAGAAGCAATGGTCAAAGCTTTTATCCTAGGCAGGATGGATTACCTGATGAGGCAACTTGAGATCTTGTACGTACGTAGGTACTATGTATGTAGGTATGTAGTAGGTAGGTAGGTAGGTAGTAGGTACTAAGCTTACTATAACAAGCGGGATCTAGATACTAAGGTAAAGTAATCACAACCCAGGTACCTGTATCTAGGGAGGTACCTCTGGCTCTACTGGGGCAGGTGCCTCAAACGTCTGAGATGGCTTGGGAAGGTATAGAGTAAATCGTTTACGAATTCGTCACGATACGTACCTACCCAAGACATCTTAGGATTATGGGTTCCTTCTTGTCTTCTCCATCTCTAGTTCAACGGATATCCCTCCCCTCAACACCAACGATGGCGCAATGACGGGAAGGGCATACCCCGGCCAGAATGGCGTCTGACGATTATCGATTGACAAATGCACCTCTAAGATCGACAAGTCCGTTCGCTCATCGCCCGTCAACTATGTATTTTGTGTTGTATCAATGGTACATCTCCTGTACATGCATGCACCTACATGTGCAGCGTCCACTAATATCATATTGTAGGCATGTACATATCCATGGATCTCTATCCCCCAATATGTTTAGCTGCAGCTCGCTATCGGCCGGAGGCGTCGCATCGTCAAATGTCTACCCATGACCATGCATGTCCATCTCATGATGGGGGGAACCCTGACGTTTTCTCAGGCACACCAACACCCAAAGCCAAGAGTCACTACAGATTCCGCACCCTCCCGGAGCAAATGTCGCACAAAGACCATGTGTAGCGGGTTAACTTGTACTAGGCTCACATTGCATCGTTGAAACAGATCAAAGCAGCGAGAAGCAGCAACACGTTGCCAGAAAGCAAGCTATACCATACCATACTATGCTTATCGCCATCCTAGTACGCTTCATCGATCGATGCGAATGCTTATTATCTTGTTGGACTAGAGTACACTTGACCATGGCTGCAACAGGGTCTTCAAAACTACGTAACACGTAGCGCAACAAAATTACTCGCGCCCGCAGATGCACCGTTTTCACAGCATCTTGTCCGAAAAGCGCCTCGACGGCTTAGCATCGGTCGCCCATCGCCCACTTTCGGAGCTCCGCTTCAACTTGGGATAAAGCCGCAATAGCCGCCGGGCCGGTCCATATCTACAGAGTTTTTGTGTTTCGCTAAACTCAGGAAACGCCCAGTTTCTTCGCTTTTTTGGTTATTCGGCCTTCGGAGACCAGACGTTCAATTACCGAAAATAAACGAGTCTCCGGCTCAGAAATTACCAACAAAGGTGCAATATTTGCTTTGATCTCTCAATCATGCAGGTTGTTGTCTCAGAGTCGACTGTTCAGCAACTCTGCCTGCGCTACTGCGCTACCTGAAGGACCTAGCCCGAAATACACGCGATGTTTTTTAGTGCTTTGAAGCACCCTATCGAGTTAATAAGCTACACTATAGGCGTGTCCATAGCACACATCGACGTCCGAGCGTGCATCCTGCAGGCCATGCTTGCGTCGCGCCGTCTTTCTCCACCGACCATTTCAACCGAAGTGTTCGTGTCGGCAACACATCGTGAACACTTGTGGGGGAGGGACTGTAATAGGCAACTGGCAGGTACGCTGGCTTGATTCCCAGACCACCATCTGATACTAGCCTGAGATGCCAATGCCTTGATCTCTTGTCAGTGATCTTGTGGGCACATCGTGTGATGTGACCCATACACAGCCCAGGCTGGCACATGTCAATCGGACTACTGCATCTAGAAACCAATGACGCCTTCTGGATAAGGCGTGTCTTCCCAATACCATGCCAAGATTATCAGATTCATGAACTTGAGTACAGATCCAGCAGAACTATTGAGATGTATGTGGGTGTGTCAAACGTCACTTCGGACCATGTCGTACCGAGGCCTCCCTTTGTCAACAAATAGTCAAGCACAGCCGTGAGTCCAGAACCAAGCAGAAAGCGATACGAGGTAGGCCTCGTCAACGTATCAGTAGTGACTGGTGATGCGTTATACCTATGCAATAGTCAGACTATGGGGTGGCTGCATTTGCAAACCAATTAGCTCTTCTCTACAGATATTTGAGACATCTTCCAGTAATATCTCATGACTTGGCCTATAAGACATAGTTATATGTATAGGCACATACATATACACTATACCAGAGGCATGTATCCAATCAAAAGACAGGCATGGATTCGTCAATAACTTCAGTCCCAGCCCGAGAGGTACAACAATCTACTCAGCAAAATCACTTTGCGCTTGGTGTTATTGCTCGAGTCTCTCAAGACCTCTCAAGGTGATTGTGTAGCTACAACTAGATTTCGACCCAAACAACACCTTTTTCCATATCTCTACTGCGTGTTTTAACCTGCAAGATATCTCCCCGCATGAGGAGTTGGGGCATGACCACAAAGCATACAGTACTGTGAGATACTAACTTTGTTTCTGAGCTGTTAGGTTCGAAGCCATATTGACTGTTGCTCTCATTAGAAATATGCTCGTGGGTGAGTATGGTGACATGTACACTTTCCCAGGCACGAAACCGTGGCACAAGAGGAAGTAGATGAGCTGAGGCGTTCAACGCTATGGTACATACAATTCATGAATGACACGTTTTATTTCTGTTACCATATATATGGCTATTGTATGTTCGCTATTTTTATATCTATAGCTCTGAACTGGTGTTATATGATGGCTCCCCTTGCCTATATTAAGCATGCTCAGACTATGATTGTCCTTTCTGGGAAACCCATGGGCTGCATGCAGCACATAGCAAGCGGTTCAACTGTTAGTAACACCGGGGGCGAGAGAATTTGACATGTTTATGAGATATTGGACTTGGTCCTACTTTTCAATATTATGTCCCCTATAAGTTAATACCGAGTTTCTGTAATGCCTTGACCATGATTTCAGACTTGAGGAGCAAATTTTTGGTAAAGACTTGGTCACATTTGCTTTTGAGAATCTTTAATCTCAGATCCAACATCAGTAATGGTTCTGCTGCTAAGATTGGCATCACCACGGTCATCATACAGACTGCTTTCGTTCTACTTCCACTCGATGGCTGGCACCCGGTGTGATTCCTTATACTATCTGCGCACGTAGGATTCCTTTAGGTTAATTCAGACGTAATAATCAGAAATGGCAACCATAGAATGGATGAGATCATAGTTATGCGCTGCAGCTGGCGCTACTTCTTGCTATTCTGAGCAGGTTTGAGGAGGACACACCTTCCTCCATTGTTGACAGGTGTATTGATAAACTACAGTATATGTTTAAGCATGATTCTTTGGAAACTCGGTAGCACTGTCGAGATTGTGTACGACATTCTTAGGGTGCTTGGTAGGCCTTTGATAAAGGATCATACTCGATTTGTAAACGCGTTGTTCCGCTTCCCCAAATGAAGATCGGGTATACGATTTGTTAAGCAAAGCAGGCTGTAAAGCTCAATCACCACAGCTGCAAGTACCCAGATCATAATCGAGAATCAAAAAGTCATTTTACTCGCTAGCTACTTGAAAGGAGATATTAAGAGATCCTTGGCCATGACCCAACCCTCACAAGTCGCAATGTTCTGCATGGTTCAACAATTTTGCAGACCAATTCATCTGTTTCAACATTTACTTCCTTAAACTGATCCACCGAGATACATAATGTTCTGTCTGATGGGTTCTGTAAGTGGATTTCGTCCAGTATAGACGTGGGTGACAGTGTCCTCCCAAGCACGGGGATGCGGCAGCGGAACCTCAACCGTGTCACCAGGCTGAACAAGTTCTGACAGAATGACTGCAGCCAGCACCGGAAGGTATTTTCGAGCATAGTCAAGTCCTGATGAAAGTTAATGAGATGCTCACTTAGAAGATGTGACGTTGTGTCCCTAGAGTGACGTCCAAGTAGGGGCCGTTGACTTACGAATAGCAACAGGGGGCATGGCGTAACGTGAACCCCTTCTCTCGCCAGGAGGAGACCGACTATGGCTTATTCTCGGGATGGCACCATAGGAGCTTCGTCTATCCCGTGGGTATCCCGGTGAAGATGATCGTGAAATGTTGGCGGGAGGCTGAAGAGTCGCAACTGATGCACGCCGATCTGTCTGTTCAACAGGGCTAATCGGGGGGAGGGTAGCTCTTAGTTCGTCCAAGTCAAAAGTTCTGGTAAGTACAACCGATTTCTTTCCTGGAGAATGCACAACCACACGGGTAGTTAGGCGTCCGTCCACAGGGTAGGGTGACGGTGGGCCAGTGTCACTCGAAGGTAGCAGAGATAAGCGACGGAACTCAGTAGGTTGAACCAATATCTCAGGTTCGCGAGGTCTATATGAGCCTGCGAGCCTTCGACGATGAAGTTGGTCTCTCTGTCGGGCGATTTGCATGGCTCTGGTATGTATAGGACCGCCAGGTGCAGATTGTCGGCGTTCATGATCCAAGAAAACAGAGCTGCGACGTGGCTCGGAACCTGGGGCATGAAGTAACATGTTTCTTGTCTCTTCGGCAAGGGTTGGTCTTTGAAAAACATGGGGTGCAAACAGAGGCGCTGAGAGGGGAGAACGTCGCGATGGCAGAGTGCCAGGGCTTGGAAGGGCAAGTTCTGTGATAGGTCTTAGAGAAACATTGCGGAGAATGGCTTCTTGTTTGAGAGAATCAAGCTTTGATTTCTCTAGCTGATCAACATCCATTCTATCTTCCTGCACCGCAACATCATCTCTCGCAACTCGAAGCCGCGGAAGAGGGAGGCTGCAGGGTGAAAGAGGCGAAGGAGTCCAAGAAGGGCTCTTTTGTATGATACGTGATCGTAGGGAGCGGACGTTCAGATCAGGGCCCGTAGTTCGTATGGGTTCTATAGCTGGACGAGACCGTGCTTCAGTAGTGGCCGTTGTCATGGTTTCTGTGAAGGCGAAGGTGCTGCGCCTTTACAAAGATATTGAACAAGTTATGAGTAGGCAACCAAGAAAGAAGTACGAAGAAGAGCCAATATTATATGGAACGGACATATGGAGAGAACGAAAGGGCGGATGGAATGATGTATTAGAACTACCAAGCCTTGCCCCCCTATACCGAGCTGATGACCACCTCATTAAATCAGAATGAGACGGCGCTTTTTCTTAAAGAAAGGATGACATATGCGAGCACACTTGCCCCAACATATTCTGACTTCAGAGTTTTTTATCACAAAGGAGTGAGCCATTTGGCGCTGACAGCCATCTTTGACATAACAAAAGTCTGTGTTTGTTGGCGCAAGAGAACAAAGAAATGCGGCTTGCTCTAGGCAATTGGTGCCGACATATTATGTCTGCGTCCGCGGAACAGAGCCCGCTTTTGGTTGGTCCTTCCAACCCGACGGCCTGAACGAGGCGTTATATGGAAAGTCTGATATGTCGGAATTCAGCAGGGATGACATGTTTGTTTCCTAGGGTTTGAGTTGTTGAAGGTTTGGGACTGTATAAGTGAGATTAGAAGGTGTTGTTGAGGATGCACGTGACACATCTCCTGTAACGTCTCATCTACTGATTGGTCAAAGCTCCTACGCCTGGGCCTACCCGTACCGTTCCTTAGCCTCGGGCCCCTCCATCTCAATATCCTACCTACAACCTGGCATCACATCACGAACCAGGCTGAGCTCCCTTTCGCATTACTTGTCAACTTGACAGGTTTCGATCCTTTGTCCTCAAAATTTGCTCGTCGTATTCTCTACAACTATGCGCCAAGGCTAATTCCCTACCATTTCGTTTCATTTCATCACTCGCCAGCCATGCCTGAGACTACCAGTTACAAGCAGGAAAAAGAGGACTTCGTGTCCAACCTATCTGGCGGCTCTGTCGCAGAAATCAACTATGTTACATCCGTTGCAGCTGTTTGTTCCCCTCCAATTCCAACACCAATCCACACTCAGCCATCCGTGAAGAGTTGCTAAATTTGATCCGTTGCAGGTAGCTATTCTACTTTGGTCCGTCCTCCAAGCCCGCCAGTCCTTCTTTGAGCCATACACGGTACTGGCTTTCGCCGTCGACTTCCTCCTCAATGTTGGCGCAATCCTTCTCTCGGTGACCCTTTACTCCAACTCGCCACTTCTACTCAGCCTTCTCCTAATTGCCCCCGCCATCCTCGTCTTTACTCTACCACCCCGTTCTATAAGTCGAAAAAAGAAGGCCAAGATACCTCCCAATGCCCGGTCCAACGAAAGCTCTGGGCAGCTGGATATCCTTTCAACAAAGCCTTTCCTCACAAACTTCCGTGGTTGCATGATGATTGTCACATGTGTGGCTATCCTTGCTGTCGATTTCCGTCTATTTCCCAGACGCTTTGCCAAGGTTGAGACATGGGGCACATCTCTCATGGACCTTGGTGTTGGATCCTTTGTCTTCTCAGCTGGGCTTGTCGCAGCTCGCCCCGTGTTGCGAGAGAAAGCGACTGGTCGCACTACAAGCAACGCTTCATCTCTTTCCTACCGTATCGTGCAGTCGTTGCGCCATTCTATTCCCTTGTTGGTCCTGGGTTTCATACGGTTCCTGAGTGTGAAGGGTCTGGATTACGCAGAACATGTGACAGAATACGGCGTCCATTGGAACTTCTTCTTCACGCTCGGATTCCTGCCTCCTTTTGTGGCCATCTTTCAATCGGTGCGCAAATTGGTTCCTTCATTCGCAGCCCTGTCGTTGTTGGTCGGTGTCACATATCAGGTCCTGCTTGAAACCACTAGTCTCAAGGCATACATCCTTACGGCGCCCAGGACCGATCTAATTAGCATGAACCGTGAAGGAATTTTCAGTTTCATCGGCTACTTGGCCATCTTCCTTGCCGGACAGGATACGGGTATGTTTGCCATTCCCCGTAACCTCGTCCCCAAGAGTACTGCTAGTCCTGGAACTCAGCGGAACAAGCTCCTGAAGATCACGGCCGTATGGGGCGGAGTCTGGACAGGTCTCTATGTTTTGTCCACAAACTATCATTATGGTTTTGGATTAGCAGTGTCTCGTCGCATGGCAAACCTACCCTACGTCTTGTGGGTTGTTGCCTTTAACACTATACAACTCTTTGGGTTTGCCGTTATCGACACGATCTTCTTCCCTGCATTTTATAATGCACATGATGCGAAGACGGAGAAGGAAGCGTATACATATGCCACCAGTCGGGTGATGCGAGCGTACAATCGTAACGGGCTGGCTGTCTTTTTGTTGGCAAACTTGTTGACCGGGTTAGTCAACATGACTGTCAATACACTTGGCGCTACTCCCATCACTACGATGAGTATTCTTGTCGCATATACCGCGACACTGACTGGTGTTGCTGTGGCATTGGATGCTTACAATATCAGCATCAAACTTTAACATTAGCATTTGGCATTTATCATTTTGATCTTACACATCTAGCGTAGCCTCTTATATATCTTCCAACATGATCAAGTATGGATAATATCAGCAACTTCAAGTTCGATTACTTGTACGACCTCTCAGTAAGCTCTACCCGAAAGTTCACAATTTCGCGGCCTGAGTAACTCATCACGCTTGAGCGTATAAAATCGGAGAATATTGAAAATCATTATATCACAAACCCCCACCTTATAAAACAGTTGTTAAGGCATTGTTATACGATATTAATTAGTGACATTCACGTCACATTTCGCCGACGCTACAGCTGGCTGATGGTGATCTTGCTACCCTACGGACAGCACAGTCAGGCTGCGACAACGCATCAAAGCGTAGCCTGAAAGCTTTGTGAACTGACATGGAGCCAAGACTTCGCCCGGTCCAGGATCAAGTCATGCTTTGTGGATGAAGAGCGATTAAATGTGACGAGATGGTCATTTGACTGTGATGAAGAACCACGACAGTACACGTAGGGACCCGAAGTATGTACCACCGGGTATAATTTGCGACTGGGATTCGTCACTTGGCGGACCATGACAACCGGGATAGATGATTCACAGAATTCACGGGAGAGGGCTGAATCTCGGATGCGAACGTCCATCTCAGCTGAGTTGCGTATTATCGTACCATATGTGCCTTAGTGGCTCAGCTGAGTTAGTACTAACATATGGTTACGTCAAAAGTACAGAGTAAACATTGCTGATATAGCCCAAATGTAGTAGGTAGGTATGAACCTGTACATATTTTACGAACAGTCATGAAAGCAATAGTTTGTTGTCTCTACCGAATACTCAAATACCAAACGCATCATGTCGTCTCGTCTCATCTCCAGGACAAACAAACGAGACAATAGGCTTTGTTTCTATGCCCGCAGAGAAGGACGGCGAGGCCGGATAAAATGACGTCTGAAACGAAAGGACAAAGGTCAGAGCTGCCCTTGTCAAGCTCAGATTCACGTCAGCGGGATCCCTGTATGCTTTAACCACAGCTCATCTCCGGTATTTATGCTGAGTTATGAGCTTGTACATAGCGCGCAGCACGGCACAAATTGCTAGTGTTGATAGTTAGCTTCGAGGATAACCAAATAGTAGTCCTTGCGCATGTCAAGTGCAAGATTTAGTTTCGTCTCGTCATTGTTGTGTTGATGCAGATATTTATGGCAACTCTGTCGGAGGTTCGAAGTGGTGAGGGAAATTAACTTGTTTCGGAATCTGGACGGATAAAAAAACAAATGTCTCGGGAAAAAGTTCGGGTCAGAGTCGCGGACAATAAAGAATCACTTGAACTGTATTGTAGTAGCCGATATATATGCAATCACTTCGGTTGAAGCCATTAAATGATCGAATCTGTATGTATCTGGGATATCGTATCGACAAGCGAGATTCGAGGCTTGTTATTAGATGTATCCATAAAAGATGGCACAATAATGTTGAAAGAAAAAGGAACAAGTTAGACAGCAAAACAAAAAGCAAGGGTCAAGAGGGAGGTTCATCGGACAATTGTCCACTTGAGGCAGGAAGAGCTTCTTGTCAGCCAAGGAAGATGCTGCGAGCCAGTGATGATGATCGCCGTCGCTTATTAACATAGCACCTCAGATCAGAATTTTTATTGTCTCGTCACAAAAAACAAAATATGTAGAAAGTCTTGGTAAGTATCCGTAATATGACTTGAACTAATAATTTGCTTATGCCGCAGCAAAAAGAAGAAAAAAGACAAACTGAAGAAGCAAAGTGTGTTCGAGGAGAGCTTAGTCTCTATGATCAATGCGCATGCATATGTAAGGATCGAGAGGCTCACCCTTGAGCCACAACATCAATGTACGTTCGGAAGATTACAAAATGAGAACACTCTATTGATGGAACTTTATCGACAGTTAGGCTGTGCGAGAAAACAGAGTCGTTGTAAAATCATTTAATTAAGGCATGTGAATGAACGATTTATCCAGTTTGATAGAACTGGCATCACTTACCTCAAAGAATAATCCATTGTAAACGCAAAAATCGCAGAATAAGCTTCCTTGCTTCCATTCGAACTTCTCGAATCAGGTGGAAACTTGGCCTCGAGCGGTATAGTGATTTCCCATTGTCCTACGCATCGACTCGGGCTGGCTGGAATACGAGAGCAAAGACAGCAGACAGGCCCAGGCGAGGTGGTCCGGCTGTTGAAACCGGAGAACACGATACTGAGAAGTAGATTGGACGATGTGGTTGCGTACATACATGGAAACAGTAGGTACATAACAATTAACTTATGCAGGGCGCCTTTGCAAATAATGTTCAAGGTACAATGCAGTCAAACGGCGCAACGTTGTTGTATGTATCCATGCAATGCAGATCGCGCTGCTCAACAGCAACTTATGTACCTACCCGTTCAAGCTAAAGTTAAGCCACTCCGTATGCTGCAACGAGTTTATAGTTTGTGCATGTAATTCAGAAAGAGATAAAAGAGTCAGAGCTGAGATCACCACCCTCTTTCTTCTCAAAGAGCCAACGCTTTTGAGAAGCCCACTCTTGAGATTAATGCTCAATGCCTCATGCACTGTCTTCCAGATCGTGTTCCCCGGGTCGGGATCTGTAAAAGTAAAGGGACTCTGCCTCGTTGTTAGGGGCGAACAAAGCATTCTATACAAAGTATTGAGCAGGTAATCGGTACCAGAACTCTGGTTTTTGGGCGCCAAAATTCAATTCCAGTAGTTGGGCAAGGGAACCAGTAGACTAACACAGAATGGAACCCGACCTGGATTAGCTTCAGACGCCCCGAAACAAGGGCAGAATAGCCCAAGGAAAGAGAGCATAATAGAGCAGAGCATCGAATGACGAGCTGGCGCGAGCATTGGCCGATAGATGGCTTGTGAAGCATGATGTTCCAATCTTGAGAAACAGGAGACGACAAGAATAAAAATTAAGAGCCTTGGTAGATTCTTTGTTCACCTCCTTCGCCCGCAACCATTGTCGTCATCCAATATCGGTGACAAATGCACTGTCGAATAGGTCAAGGATCTATCCAACTTGTCTATTGTCCCGTCATTTGCGGGATATTTGTTGACATGGCACTCATGACCAGCTGATAGTTTGGCGTCGGGAACTAACAACTCGGCTGTAAATAGATCAGTCACTTGAGAGGAGAGGAGAGGAGGGGAGGGAGGAATCGGGTTCGGCAGAAGACCATAGACAGACCAGAGACTGATGACATGGATAACAGCACATACTTACGCATCGTATCTGACTGTAGATACTCTGTACTGTATCCGTACCTGCAGGAACGACAGCGCTATATTCAGGGGTACTGCAGTGATATGGATCTGTGATCATGCATGGTACCCCTTCCAGCCACCCTCAGAACCTACTCCTTGCATCGGATGAGATATTCAATACCTGCTTTTGGAGAAGAGAAAACAGAGTCTATTATTTTTGGCATAGTATTGCATCCACCCAAAGTCTTGGAAGAAGTTCATGCTCCAACACTTTCCTAGTATAGAGGCGCCGTTAGTTTGGTCAATGGCCTGTGTTGATGTGTTTAGTGGTGGATAACGACTTAGACTAATAATGATGGAGAAACCTCCATCCATGGAAACTATCACAGAGGATGAGGGGGGGTTTCCACTCCAGTCCTCCTGCAGCCCAACCCAACCTTCCATCCCAGCCTACCCGTTCCATGGAGGCCAAGGTACCTGGAAAAGGCCTAGCTAATGCTGTTTGTATATTGGACAACACAGTTTAGAACGTCTCATCTTGTCCTGGCGCCCGAGTCTTTGAGTCTTGAATGTTCCCCTTCTTGGAAATTGATGAATGGCTTCCCTTCCCTGGACTGGGCTGAGTTTACCAGGG
The DNA here is from genome assembly GCF_050947815.1 of Fusarium sambucinum. Lineage (NCBI taxonomy): Eukaryota > Fungi > Ascomycota > Sordariomycetes > Hypocreales > Nectriaceae > Fusarium > Fusarium sambucinum. Next base: position 2,435,993 of record NC_139294.1, on the reverse strand, counting down.
TTTTCCCAGTTCAGGATATCGTATAGTTACCTCGAGATCTACTCTTCATCCCGCAGTAAATTAAGTACCGTCTCCTCACATCGCGCGCATGGTTTCTTTTTACCATGGCCCCCGGTCTCCCGTCCACCAAAACCAGGACCTGAGAAGTTCCCTTCCCTCTCACTCCACCCGTCTACCTTGCTTGGCCTTGTTGACTTGACTCTCGATTATAATTCAGAGTCTCAATTCTGTCCATGATAGCGCGCGAGGCCCCGACTCAGAGTCAGACACGGCCCTCACACCATTTTTGCTAGGTACCTTCCATGGCTTTTTTCTCTCTTTGGTACTAAACCCAATTAAAATTTCTGTTGTACCTTGGCTGTTAATTGTACTCTATACCCTCGCCCGTTTAATTGAAACCTCGTCCCAGTCTTGTTTTTTCCCATCCTCTCTTTTTTTCTATTTCGCCTGTTTTCTGGTGACTCCAAACCCTTTCCCTCCCTCTCGCGTCTAATTTGGGGCGTTTGCGCGTTCGCATCGCATTGCATTGAGGAGCGTTTGGTTCGATCTCGCTGCTATCGCGCATATTCTCCCAACCTCCAGCGACCCAAGTCCAGCCCAATTGGATCCAATCCAGTCTCGTCGCCTAATTAGCACCTGCAGGACCCCAAGGCCCAAGCCGCAGCGAGCGCAACGCAACAACACAACAACAAGAAAAAAACAACCTCAGCCTAGCTGCCAACGCATCCAGCGTCGGCTGTGCTCCAATCCAATCCTAATTCTGATCCCGCCTGTCGCGGCCGTTAGCTGCAACCCGACCTTGTATTGGATCGTTACTGTTCGCCTCGAATTACCTTCGATACCGACCGGTATAGCAATCAAAACGCATTGAAGCGGATACGACCGATCTCGAGCAACTTAATTTGTCGCGCGCGCACCATGAAATGAAATCCTGTCGATTCACGACCTCAACTTTTAACTAATCTGACCCGACCCGACCCGACTTTGAATTTGTTTCCTTTCTTTCTGCTTTCTTCATCCTTCTGAAACGACTTTCCTAGGAATAGTCGCTTACAACAGGTACCTTATTGTACTCGTCTGGAGCCGCTTGTATTTGTCCCCGGTCCAGCGCTTCCCTAGACTGGGTCGACTGAAACTGCCAGGTATTTCGACCTGCATATCCGCGTCGCCAGCTGGACCTTTTTTTCTGGGCGCTACCGTCAGAAAACCGCATCTCGCGCACAGCTGCTGTATAATCCTTTGGAACTTGAAAACGCTCCCTGTGCAAAAACGGTTTCCTCCGTTCGCTTCCTTTTATTGACGCGTTTGGGCGTGGAAGATGTCGTCGGCTGCCCTACAAACAGCCCCCCATCAACACACCGCTCTGGCTTCGTCCCCCTTGGGCACACCGTCGTCCCGCCAGTACAGGCCCTCGCAATCATCCCCTAACAGCCAGGCGTACAATGCCCAGCAGACCTCGACTGCTTCTTCATCTTCGCGACGACCTCCTTCACGAAAAACGAACGACGGCGCTCCATCGCCTTCTTATCATCTAACTCCCGGTTTCGGTTCACCCGTCACCGCTTCAGCGGCCAACCACCAAGAACCACCTGCCTCTGACTGGCAAGGCAACATGCCTCCCGTCGCTCCTCCCCGGAGCTCCTCTAACAACCAGAGTGGTAACTCGCGAAGGTCTCATTATTCTAACGAAAAGCCTTCAAGTTCGCCCCGCCGAAACGAATCCACACGAACTAGTTCGCGTGGTGAACAAGCCGCTGCAGAGAATGGCTATAGAAGCAGCAAGGCTGACACTGCTGCCCGAGCCAGCAGCCGAGATGGCAAGGCCACACCCTCATCATTGCCCGTTCGATCCGCCCACAACACGCCCTCAAAACCCGTCCACGATGCCACTGACAGCTTAACAAAAGCCATTGCTGCTGCTCAAGACACCATCGACCGGGATCGCAACCATGCCTCAAACCAGCACAACGCCGAAGATTCAGCCGCGCCCCCTCCTGTTGTCGCAACAGGCGAACATGGCGAAGAACGAAGGCAGCGAAGTCGACACGACCACAGCCGAAGCCATAAGGGCAACACCAAATTTGGCGATTTTATTCTCGGCAACACTATTGGCGAGGGTGAATTCGGCAAGGTGAAGCTGGGCTGGAAGCAAGACAGCAGCGTTCAAGTAAGCTTATAATTCATCATCTTCGAGACACGACACTTACAATGACAGGTTGCCATTAAGCTCATCAAGAGGGACACCGTTGGAAGCAATCCCTCTCGATTCGCTAAGATTTACCGCGAGGTTGCTATCCTTCGCGGGGTTCAGCACCCCAACATTGTGCGTCTGATCGACAAGGTCGAGACAGACCGACACATTGGTATCATCCTTGAATACGCATCCGGTGGTGAACTTTTCGATTATATCCTCAACCATCGCTACCTTAAAGATAATGCCGCTCGTCGCTTGTTTGCCCAGCTTGTGTCGGGCGTTGGTTATCTCCACAAGAAGGGAATAGTACACCGAGATTTGAAGCTAGAAAACTTGCTTCTCGACCGCAATCGCAACATTATCATTACCGATTTTGGCTTTGCAAACACCTTCGATGCCCACGAGGAATTGACTAAGGAGGAGGAACTAAACCTTACCGACAAGGAGTTCGTGAAACGAATGGGCTTGGATCGAGTCAAGATGAACGGGTCCAGGAAGGGCGATCTGATGCAGACAAGCTGCGGAAGTCCTTGTTACGCTGCACCTGAACTGGTTGTCAGCGATTCTCTATACACCGGTCGCAAGGTGGATGTCTGGAGTTGTGGTGTCATTCTGGTAAGTTCCGTGATTGGTGCGAGTAAATGGATGTTGAACTGACCTGTTTGTTGTAGTACGCCATGCTCGCCGGCTACCTCCCCTTCGACGACGATCCTGCCAACCCCGAAGGCGACAACATCAACCTCCTATATAAGTACATCGTTACGACTCCTTTGACCTTCCCTGAATATGTCACCCCTCACGCTCGAGACCTTCTCCGCCGCATTCTCGTCCCTAACCCCCGCAAGAGAGCGGATCTTTTCGAAGTTGCTCGACATAGCTGGCTGAGTGAATACGCCAATCTCGTCGAGTTCATCACCAGCACGACAACACTACCTTCCGAGGTACCCGACTCGGGTGTTTCTCCCGACGACTACGCCGAGGCGCCGTCCGTCGCCCGAAGCAACTCGGTCCGCGAGGCTTCGAAGCACAAACAATCCCATCCCCCTGTTGTTGGAGGATTGGCCAAGACGCATGGCAGTGTCGATCCCGAGTCTGAAGCTGCTCATCGTGGCACACCCAAGGATGCCAAGCGAAGAACAGTTCAGGTCGAATACGTGGCTCCTACAACCAAGACCCAACGCGGTGCTGATGCCGCGCCTTCGAAACCTAGTTCCCACTCGCTACAGCAGCAGCAACCTGCCGATACGCCAGAGCCTGTTACCGAAAAGCCTCTGCCTCGTGATCCGCCACTGACCAAGGACAACCCCTCTCGTGCTCAGCAGTCGAGACGTCCTCAGAGCTCACACAAGAACGCACCTCCTCCTCATAGGCCATCCCGCGACACTCGCGCCACTTCCGACAATGCTTTCATGACCGGTGGAACCACTACAACAAGGCCGCGAACACAGGGATCAATGCAATCTTCCACCTCAATGGGTCTCCAGTCTCAAGCCAACTATGGCCAACCTGCACCACCTACTATTGCCGATACAAATGCTCACGGCCGAATTCAACAGCCTCAAAACCCTGAGGACGAAGGTAATATCGCCAAGGATGTTGGCAGTGTTCCTCCTAAGGTGATGAAGATGTCGACATTCCAGAACGAGACAAAGGCGTCTGGTAGAGGGCATAAGCGATCAAACACTCTGGGTGATATTGGCAGCAAAATCATGGGTCGTAGTGGATCTATCTTTGGTGGCCGATCTAAGAAGCGACCCGAGCAGCAACAACAACAGCCGCAGCCCGAAAAGTCATCGCGGAAGTATCCGCCTGTCAGCATGTCAAACACCATGCTACCAGGCGAGGACGCTGGTCCCAGGCCTTCAATGGACTCGAAGGCTTCTAGACGATCCTTCTCGATTGGTCTTGGTAAGAAGCGCAGTGGCAGTGTTCAAGGCTCAGGCGACAAGCAGAACCGTCGATTTTCTTTGGCCAAGGCTATGGGTCTAGGCAGAAACGAGGGAAGCGTGACGGGGTCTGAAGCGGATTCACAGCAGGATCTGCCCATTCAGCATCCCCGAACTGAGCAACTCCGCGGCTACAGCGCTCACGATGAGCCCCGACACAGCGAGCCTTATTTCGATGCACCCTACGAGCAATACCCCCAACGTGACACCGCACAATCCAGCCCTGTGTACAATACACGATATGGATCTCAGCAACCAGACGGCCGAAGACCTAATGCCGTGCCCACTTATATGCAGGGAGGTAGCCATTTAAATACTGGTTCAGATTCATCAGTGGACATGCGACGACCGAACGACTCACGATCTCGCCCGTACCAAGAAGACTTTTCCGGGTCTGAAGGATACGATGGTCGCCCAGTTGGAAGTAGCCGCGAGGACCGTCCTGGTGTGCTTCACAAGAGTCACAAGAAGTTCGCGGATGCTTACGATGGAGAGAACTACCGTGGCCACGAAGGAAGCAGCGGAGCCGCAAAGCGTGTCATGGACTTCTTCAGGAGACGTGGAAAGGCGAGGGGTGGCGAGGACCGGTGAACAAAGCATGCTTGAAGCACCTGGAGTTAAGGGCGTACCGTCTCAATTTGAAAGATCTCTTGTCGGGAAGTTCCGCACCAATGTTCGCAGTTGGATGCCATAATTGTCATTGTCTATTGTTTTTTGCCGGGACACACAACACCACACATATTCAGCTACCAGTAATGAGGGACGAACACCAAGGGCTCTCGACGATGCCCATTCGCAACTTGGAGACCACCCGGGGTTGGTCCTTTTCCGCACGCACACACACCTACACATACTTCTCACACACATCATGGCGCAAGGGGGATATGAGATTGAGACTTTGATGTTGGTCCCGGATAGTTATATTCCACTACATACAGTTACTCAGTTTATGCAAAGTTTGTTCATTTATGAGGGGAAAGATGGGAACAAGATGTGGGCTGGACGACCCCATGTTTCTGTACACTCTGGAGCTGCGAAAGAGGGAGGAGAAAGAAAGACGGAAGAATCAAGGGAAAGAAGGAGTGTTGTTATTATTTTATTTGTCTGTGTCTATACAAACGCATCTCAGCCCATATTTGTCTTAAAGGGAGACACTAACGAATTGATCCAATGAATTGAATGTGACTTGAAACGATTTGTTATTCAAAGATGCTAAGGTATCTGTCTGTGTTTAATGTAGGAGATGTTGACTATTTGAAAACGGTATGAATGGCGTTGCCATATCATGCATTGGTCTCTGAAACGAACAGCTTATTTTGACTACCAACGTAGTACCTACTACGCAAAGGACTGACTGTGGTTTGGCTGCAAACACATGAACTGGCGGTCAGTCTTTTGCTTTGACGGTGAGTTGTCGCTAGTCTTGGTGATGGACAAAATAGAAGGTGGGCCGATGTTTGTTGACCGACCAAGTTAGCTGATGATCTGTTCGTGGGGTTGTCCCTATGTTTTCTAGTTGCTAGTTACTGATAGTAAACACGAGTTCTCCTAGGTTACGAAACTAGGGATACAGGAAACTACCCTAGTTGAGTGAGATAGTGTCATGCTAGTGTAACTTGGCAGTTGACTCTTTGAAGGTATGATGGTGAAATAAATTGTGAGGTCGATACATTGCAGACGGTTCCTTTTGCCAAGCAGATCACGAGTCATGAATGAACTGCGGAGTTTATTGAGTATTATGCTGAGAAACCAACGAGTCAGAGAGTTGCCACTATTAGGTTAGTCTCGATAGTAAACATGCTTATTTTCAGAGTACAACATAAAGACTTGGCTACTGCGAGTATAAGAGACAAAAATTTGGAGTCAGTTGATGCCATTCGCGACTAGTCTATAGGTGAATTGTTTTCTGCACCTAGAACTTACAAGCCACCTGTACCTCCTCTCTTATTTCTGAACTCAAACGCTGTATAATAGATCCATGTGAAGCTGAGATCTGTAAGTATTGTAGATACTTACGTCGCCTGGGTCATGCAACTGGCTAAGAAGCTGGCATTTGCGTATTCGCGTATTCAAACACGTCTACGCATTAACTTGGGTGTACCATTCGGCTCCGATGTGGGTCACATCCGAGCATTATCTCCGTATCGACACTCAAGTGCTTTGCTGGCAGCTTGCATTACGTCACTGGCAATCCAGGATTTGCCAGTTGTATGGATATAACTGAACAAAGCAGGTCCTCCGAAGTGATACTGCGTCAAGCACAGTATATGGTATGGAGTAATCATGGCTGTTGTTGACGATTGATAATGGAAGAGCTGAGCCACAGCAGACGAAACTTGATTGTGGTTCCTGTCGATCTTTGCTTCATTGGGTTAATGAGCTCCCGATGTGATCATGCCAAGCCTCAGCCGGCACCTGAAATCCGAGAAAGATGGGGATCACAATGATAAGCTTGTTGTTAGAAGTGTGTCCCCAGTAGTCTGTTTGCTGGACCACCTCGTGGAATATGGAGCTTTGACGATAGGCGCTGAGTCTCTTTGATGGTCTTTGTCACAGATTCAGAGGTTTGTGTAGGCGTGCATCACTCTTGGAATGTCAAAGAATAGGAGAGTGAAGTGGATAGAATCGTCAAGACCTGTTTAGTTTAACAAGGGAGATCAGTTTGATGGCAAACGCTAGATGCAAACACAGTCTGTGAGGCTGCACCGCCTCACTTTGCCTCTGACATCCTCTCATACAGCCAATCATGAGTTCCCCTAGCGGGCTGCCTCTGCTGTTTGACGACATGATATCCATCTGACTGCCGGTCTGGGCAGCTCCAGCCACTCGCCAACTACAGTGAATAAGTTATTATTCTCCACTGACGCCACTGATCCACTGAACAAACAGCGTCATCCCAGCCTAGGAAACTTGGCTACCTTTCCGACTTAAAGCCAAGGCCTTGGCTCCCGCTTTCTCTGCACCCTTCTCACTTACACACTTCGACCACACTCTTCCAAGCTCAACAAAGACGACTATCTTCACTCGATAGTTAAACACTTGCCTACGACTCATACTCTCAGAGTAACAAAACACCTGTTCGATGAAGGAAGCCTCCTCTGAACCACCCAATATAGATGGCAGTCGCTCTGGTGCACAACTCGCAGCGCCCACTGTTCAGGGCTTGAATGAGCAACCTCGACTCGGAGACTTTGACGAAAAGAAGACCCAGTCCGATAAACAAAATGGAAGCAAGATCCCCTCTGCTGGCGATGCCTCATCTCCTGCTGCAGGTTCGGGGTCTGTCCTAGAAACTCCCAGCAAGGCCGAAGAGCCTGCACAAGGAGAAACCTCAAGAACAACTAGCAAAAATGCTGGTTTTATTGCTCAGCTGAAGCGTAGTGTTAGAATCGTTATCACTTACAGCTGGCTCAATGTTTTCATGGTATTTGTCCCTGTGGGCATTGCCGTTTCCCAGATTCATGGCGCCCCTGCAGGTCTTGTTTTTGGTATGAATGCAATTGCAATCATTCCTCTTGCTGGGCTCTTGGCATTCGCTACAGAATCTGTTGCTCTCAAGATGGGAGATGCCCTTGGCGCGTTGTTGAATGTCACTTTTGGTAAGTCAACTCATAACCTACAACCCGCAACCCGCAACCCGCAACTCATCATATAACAACCCACCGCATTCATGACAACTACAACTCAAATCTGTTTTACATAGTTTGAAGTCTTTTATTCTATTTTTTATTCCTCTGTCATTTGAGTCGCTGCTGACGTAATCTTGCAGGCAACGCCGTGGAGTTGATCATCTTCATCCTCGCCCTCGTCAAGAATGAAATCAGAGTCGTACAATCAGCTCTATTAGGCAGCATTTTGGCGAACCTTCTTTTAATTCTGGGAATGAGCATGTTGCTGGGTGGTTTGCGATTCCGTGAACAGGTCTACAATAGTACTGTTACGCAGATGAGCGCTTGTTTACTCAGTTTGAGTGTTATCAGCTTAGTTCTACCGGTACGTACAACGAGCACTCTGCTAGCAGCTCACCACTAATATTGATGACAGACCGCGTTCCATGCATCTTTCAAAGATAATGATCTTGCTGATCGTCAGTCCTTGAAAATCAGCCGAGGAACTAGTGTGGTACTACTGCTGGTATATGTCATCTACCTCACATTCCAGCTTAAATCGCATGCATACATGTACGAATCTACACCCCAGCACATTATCGATGCTGAGTTGGCACCTGGACCTGCCGCCGGCTTTCTGGATTCATCAAGCTCTGATGACAGTTCATCCTCGAGTTCGGACTCATCTGATTCTGACTCATCTCATGGTACTATGAGAAAGAGAATGAAAAAGGTTCTCCGTAACAGACGACACCGAAGATCTAGCGCTGCTTCTGTCGACACCGCTGATACAAAGGGAACCCGATCGGCTTCATTTGCAACCAACAACACCACGCCTCAGGACGAAGTAACCGAGGCAAGAGCCTCACGTCATCGAGTTCCCCGTCTATCTTCTTATGAGGGAAGCGAGATTGCTGTCGATGATGATGACGATGAGGAAGAGGCAGAGCGCGCTCGCAGACGCCGACGTTATCGCCGACACAGACATCATAGAAGCAAAAAGGAGGCCCGCAAAGCTAAGAAGGAGCTCAAGAAGGCCCAAGCCCAGAGCAACCTCCCAGAGAGCATCCCTGAAAATAAGGGTGAGGGAGAGCCTCGTCGTGTGGACTTTGCGGTTCAGGATGACCTTGAAGCTGGTCCTTCAACAAATGCTGCCAAACGACCATTCCCCCTGAGAGGCATTTCTGTCAAAGCTCTGGCTCCCGTTTTCACCGAGAAGCCCTCGTTGGTTTCCGGCCCAGCTCCCCATGTCCGTTACGGCATTCGACGTACCAACTCCCTCCCCGATCGTTTACAGTTCCGAGCCCCCGGCGCAATGTTGCCGGCTCAAATTCCACCCTCATTGAATGCTCCCGGTGTTAGGGCCACTGACGAGCATGAGGAGGAAGAGGAACATCTTTCTCAACTTGCCGCTGTCGTCCTTCTTCTTGTATCCACGGCTCTAGTCGCAGTTTGTGCCGAGTTTCTTGTCGACTCAATCCAAGAGGTCGTTGAAACTTCTCACGTCAATCAGGTCGGTATCGGTCTGATCATTCTGCCTATTGTTGGTAACGCAGCTGAGCATGTCACTGCTATCAAGGTCGCCTACAAGAACAACATGGATCTCGCCATCGGTGTTGCGGTAGGAAGCTCTATCCAGATCGCCCTTCTCCTTACTCCATTTATGGTTCTGCTGGGTTGGTTTCTAGACAAGGAAATGACCTTGTACTTTACACTTTTCGAGACCGTGTGTCTCTTTGTTTCGGCTTTCATTGTCAACTTTCTCGTGTTGGACGGCAGAAGTAATTACCTTGAAGGTGCTCTGCTCTGTGCGGTTTACATCATTATTGCCGTTGTGGCCTTCTTTTATCCTGATGAACAGGATGCAAGTGTTTGGGGAGGAGGTACTTAGTTTATTATCCGCCAATAGTTATTAGTTGGTGAGAACAGATGGCGGCTATTTTTACCCATGTGGAATGTGGCATGAACATTGGCCGCTATGAGCATAAGAGATAAAACCAGTAGGCCACTTTAAGCCATTCAGATCAGACTTCTCATATATCGCATAAATGTTACATATTAAAAATCCACCAGCCGGATAGTATAAGACGGCATGCTGCTGATAGCTCTTCTTTTGATTGGCATTTGGTTGTATAAAGCCTGCGAAAGCGATTAGCAACGTGGAGTGCAAGGGATTAGGAAACTTTATATTAAGGGAAACTACTTAAAACTTTTTTAATTAATCTATGCAGATAGATTAATATAAAGAAAATATGAAAAAAGATGATGAAAAAAGATCCTTATCTATTATCAGATTATTCTCCCAGGAATTAGAAGCCGGGTTCCAGATAGACCATGTTCCATTTTCGTTTGCTCTAGTGTTCTCCTGCTGTGAAGTAGAGACAGATATGGCTAAAGTAGAGTTATCCATGGGTATTGTAGTAGCTGGATCTTGGTTTTGTGTTGCAAGACCTGTAGCAGTAGTGGTAAAAGTAGTAGGCGCCATGTTGTATGAATGGGTCTCATTGGTACTAGGTATAGTCCCAGTAGTCTGTGGCTGACTCTGAATGTTGGTCATGGGATTGAATAGAAGTTCCGTTCTGGGACGGGGGTTGACAGTTTGTGAACCAGTAGTGGGTGTTAAAGATTGTGTGTTGCTTTGAATTGTACTGTTGAAAGTTCGTGAACTGGGAGTAGGCGATGAAGCTGGCATGTTAGTCTGGTTTATGCTGTTGAGCACACAGTTGATCAACGGGTGGTTACTGATTATTTCGAGTTACTGCGTAAGTCGCTGGATAGTCTGTTCTTGCTCTAGGTGCTTCGCATACTTGCGGTATTCGTTTTGAGTATGTCTAGTGGGTAGCAGAAAAAATGGCCTCCTAAGTCTTAGAGTATAAAAATAAGTAGTCTAAGAACTATAGTCTAAGGATTATAAATTGACCTACTAATTTCATCTCTTATGCTCCTAGCGGTTGATTTTTCTAATACCCTGGGGGATGTCCCTAATGTCCGCACTGTTTGACTGTTAGTATTGAGGTTATGTTGAGAGTTTGGAGAAGATAACTTATGAAACGACAATTGCCTTCAAACTTGTCGATACCACCTTGTCCTTTATTACCACGTCCACCTTTGCCACCTCATCTGCCACGTCCAGAGCGTCCAGACTGTCCAGGCTGTCCATGTCCGCCATGTCCGCCATGTCCACTTTGGCCAAAGTACCTCTGTAGAGCTCTTCACCAGCGAGACTATTTTCTTGGCTCGTTCTGGCGCTAGGAGCATAAGAGACGAAATCAGTAGACCAGCTTATGCTACTTAGATCATACTTCTTAGGCTATTTATTTTTGTAACCTAAGGCTTAGAGGCCAATTTTTCCGGTACCCTCCAGGCCTACTCTGTAGTTCGAGGTTTCTTGCATCCTTGTGGTACGCAAGGGGCTGTGCAGGCACAAAGCGGCGTGGTGTTTGTCGACAATTAACGGCACAGCCACGAGTTGAAATTACATGATCTGAACAAAGGACCCAAGTGGTTTTAATACGTATTTTTCTTCGCTCTTCTCTGTTTCATCACTCTCACATTTAGACATACTGAGCTGATTCGCTGTTATTGTTTATAGTCGATGAAGGTACACATTTAAGCTTATAAGTGGTTGCATATGCCCACTTTTGAATCCCTGCTCGAATATCGTCATACTTAGCGGCCTTCCTAATTAACGACAGCTGCGGATACCTAATCTCAACATCATCCCCATCCCTCACAATCAAAAGATAATCAACGCCATGTGTTTCGGAAGTAAGAAAGAAGAGAACGATGAGCCAGCGCCCCGTCCGGTGCAGAGGCCAGCGTCATCTCAAAGCCAAGGCGATGTGAAGAAGAGCAAATACAACCCTCAGAACGACCCCAACCAATTCGCGGGAGAGTCTAGCTATTCAGCGCCTCCAGGACCGCCTCCTGATAGAAAACAGGCCTCAGACTTTGCGCCACCTCCAGGACCACCACCCGGTCAGTCTTCATCGCAGCAATACTCTGCTCCTCCTGGACCGCCGCCAAGTAAAGCGGGAGCACAGTACGATGCTCCCCGAGGACCTCCCCCAGGACATGTATCATCGTCACAACAATACGATGCTCCTCCGGGCCCTCCTCCAGGTCAAGGTGCGGCACCAGAATATGCGCCTCCTTCTGGGCCTCCACCCAAACATGACTGGGAGGTAGCAGTCCCAGATACATCACTATTTCCACCACCTCCTGCTATCTTTAGCGGCTACGACAGATCCCCTACAAGCAATGCTACCGAGGATGAGGCTAATGCCGGCGAGGATTGGTGTCTGTCGTATCCCATGACTGCTCCCATTCATCTGGATCACACTGGAAAGGCAGCTCTCCAGGCAAGTAACATTCGTCTCATGGAGCCAGTAGGCTTCAATGGTCAGCTCACCTGGTTACAGCCTGGACACTGGCAGGGCTGGACAAAGAAGAACTCGCCGGATCGTTGTATCATCGGTTACCCACCGCTCTACTCGGTCACTGAGCATGACCCTATACGTCTCGGCCAGCCAAGAACTATCTACTACGAAATCAAGCTGGCGCGTGACAGCCCCGAGGTATTCCTCGGTCTTGGTTTCACCGCTCTGCCGTATCCTTCATTCCGCATGCCAGGCTGGCACCGCGGCAGTTTAGCAGTCCATGGTGACGACGGACACAAGTACGTCAACGATCGTTGGGGTGGTCGCGACTTTACTCAGCCTTTTCAACGTGGTGACACTTACGGTATCGGCATGACTCTACGGCCCATCGGTGGACCGAAGCCGCAGGTTGATATCTTCTTTACCCGCAACGGTACCATGACGGGTGGATGGGCGCTTCATGAGGAGACTGATGCTGAGCAAGATTTGCCTGTCACAGGCCTAGAAGGATTCCACGACTTGAGCTGTGCTATCGGAACATATGACGGTGTCAAGTTTGATGCTATGTTCGAGCCATCCAAGTGGATGTATAACCCTTATCAGGTGTAGTGGCTTGATGTTGGGTTAGTTGTGCCGATTTGAACTGACGGAACTTTGCGATTTGTCGTATATCATAGTAATATGGGATTTACGTAATTTGGAAATAATAAATCAAGACACAAGTCTATTGATATATCGTATAAAACTTGCTTCTAGGTACAAACGTCTGCCAAACCATAATTTCCGTGTTATTTATGTGGACGCATGTGCGTCGTATTGCAACGGTTGTCAATGAATGTTTATTTAATGATGGCAAAGTATTATGTGTCCACCGCAAACACAAGTCAGAACTGATTGATAGAAACAAAGAGACAGGATTCACAACCCCGCAGCCCTATAGGAAACAATATGTTAACCAAGTTACAAAATTGGAATAAATTAACACATCTGCCATCAAGGTGTAGGTTACGTACGCATGCATCTAACGGGACAGCCACCCCCATATTTACAACCCCACCATAGAGCTGCGCGACCAGCAATCGCGACTTAGTGGATTCAACATCATCGCATATCATCATTACTTGCGCATCATAAAATCATGGAGGTTGATAGTGATAACGGACCCCTCAGCCAATTCGCCGCCGGTGCGACTGTCGAGAAGTAAGCCTTTTATCCTTCTGTATCTATCCGAAAGCGAATATCTGACCATAATAATAGGGATGTCTGGCCTTCGGTGCGCAGTGACATAATTACCAGACTTGACAAGGTATTCCACATTACCTGCGACTCGGTAGACCCATGAACTAATCGATCGCTTCAGATCGCACATAACGACTTCGCGATACCCAACCTACCACCGCCGCCTCCAGCGTACCATCCTGTTCTAGAATCGCGCAAGTCTCCGCCGCCCTCATCACCCCAAGCCGAATCTTCCCAGGAAACAAAGAAGGACGCTTCGACGACCGAGTCGCTTCCTGCCACACAACGTATCGAGGGCGCATTACCAAAGCAGTTGGCAGACATGCTCATCGACATTACGAAACACCTCGAGACTTTCGAGACCGACCCCCCCCACACTATTCAACGACTCGCCGAACTGATTCTACGGCCTAAAGCGCATTATAAGGCGGTTGCACCTTATCTACACGCTGTCGACCGTGTAGTGCAAGTGACGTCAAGCACAAGCACATATCCTCTGCCTCCGCCTATTCCTGACATGTCCTCGATGCATCTGAATGGTGAAGATCCAAAAAACCCTGCAGTATCAGTCGCATGGAGCAACCCAACAACGGCAGCGCTGGGCACAGATGAAGCGCTTGGAGGCGCATTGTTAACGCCAATCCCGTGGCTGACGAGACGGAGTCCCGAGAGTTCACAAGACACACCTGGGGCGCAAATTCACAGCGAGGGAACCGAGACCATCGAGGGTCCCAACGGCGTAGGTAGCATCGAGACCGTTTCTGTCAGTGTCAATGGTATTCACTCTACAGGACATGCGCGAGGAGTTACACAGGGAGAGCTCCTGCGCCAGGAACAACGTGCCGGTGTAGTGCCCGTGAGCCAGCTATCGCGAGCTCAAGAAGTCGCCCACGAAGGGGAGCGCATGACAATGGACGAGGAAGACGACGAAGAACCGCAAGAGGAGGAAGAGGAGATGCCTCATGCTAGAGGGCCTGAAGAGATTGGCATGAGCGACACCGGACCTCAATCTACGACGACAAGTTTTATGTCCGAAGGCGGCATGGGAACGCAAGGAATCGACGTGGAAGCAGCAGTTGGCAGGAAACACGACGATGATGAAGAGGTCAAGGATGATGTTGACGCCGATGGCGAAGCTGCAGGCGAAAGCGATGCCAAGAGCCCTAGCGCAGAGGGCGTTGGCACGAAACGTGAGGCAGAACAGGATCTTGAAGCCGACGCCAACAAGAAGGTGAAGGAGGAAAATGCTGAAGCTGAAGAAAACACCAACGGCGACGCCGTCGATGTTACGACTGGAGCGAAAAGCGAAGATAACAACGAAGAAACAGCGAAAAACACAAAGAAAGAAGACGATCCTGACAAGATGGATACGGAATAGTAGTTCGTCCGTGCCTGCAGAATTGTATAAGATTTACAAAGTAGAATCAGGGCTTGATGCGATACCGTTTATATTCTAACTCTAAATTATACAGAAGACAAATAGAATGTCTCATGATGATCATGATAAGATATGAGTGACCTATTAATGTGTACCTTAGTAGGCAACTTCTACCACCGTTTAGGTACGTCTCATTGTAGTGGGTGGCCTAAAAGGGTCTGTTGCTGCGGTGACAAGCGCCAAGTCCGTGTTGACTCTAGCTCGTGGATCCCAAACATGGTTCTTCTACGGTTGTACTATTTACCGTTTATGTCAAACAGCCTTGCCAGCCATAACTAACTATACTACGTACATGCAGGCAACCCCTCCATGATCTAGATACCCAAACAAACATTCGAGTTTGTCAAGTTCCAACGATACATACTTGATCAAGCGAATGTGCGGCAACTAAAACGCTCTCGAGGCATCCCCCGCAGCCTCTTCTCACCAATAGTTAAACGAAACGAAACGAAACCCACAAACAGTTGCCCATCGTGGCGTTCCAGCGTACGACACGCTCCGAGCGGGAGCAAAGCCGCATCGGAGTCGCTACAAGCACACGCCCCTCGAACGCTCGTCCAGGCGTGAGAGCTGGGTCAAGAGCACCACCACGACATGGCTCTTCAATCGCGACGCGCAATGGCGCGGCCTCACCAACTCCGTCTGTCGCTTCAGTCGCCACTGTTAACACCATCGGTACTAAACGCAAAGAACGTGATTTCGAGGCCGAAGCCAGCACCGAAGAGACAAACATCCAGGTCGTTGTTCGATGTCGAGGACGCAATGAACGCGAGGTTCGAGAGAATAGCAATGTCGTTGTGACAGCCGATTCTGTCAGGGGAAAGGTTGTCGAGTTGTCAATGGGTTCAAACGCTTTGAGCAATCGTTCCTACAACTTTGACCGCGTCTTCTCCCCAGCGGCCGATCAGTACATGGTTTTCGATGACACAGTGAAGCCTATTCTAGACGAGGTGGGTTCTTACCGATAAAGGGCCACTCGACTTGGTTACTGATCCATACTTTTAGATGCTCTCTGGATACAACTGCACAATCTTCGCATACGGACAAACAGGCACCGGCAAAACATATACCATGTCTGGTGACATGGCCGAAACCATGGGCATGCTCTCAGACGATGCCGGTATCATCCCTCGAGTGCTTCAGACCCTTTTCACCAAACTCGAACTCGAAAATGTCGAAAGCACTATCAAGTGCTCGTTTATCGAACTTTACAACGAAGAGCTCCGGGACCTGCTCGCCTCCGAGGATGGCGCCAAGCTCAAGATTTACGACGACACGTCACGACGAGGCCACGCCAGCACAATTGTTCAAGGCATGGAGGAGAAACACATCAAGGACGCCGCCGAGGGTGTCAAGGTGCTCCAGGAGGGCAGTTTGAAACGTCAGGTGGCGGCTACCAAGTGCAACGATCTCAGTTCTCGAAGTCACACAGTCTTTACTATCACAACATATGTCCGAAAGCCTAATGAGCACGGCGTTGAAGCTCTTGTTAGTGCTGGAAAGCTGAACCTTGTCGATTTGGCCGGAAGTGAGAACATTCAGAGATCCGGAGCTGAGAACAAACGCGCTACTGAAGCTGGTCTCATCAACAAGTCTCTCTTGACCCTTGGTCGAGTCATCAATGCTCTTGTAGACAAGGGCTCCCACATCCCCTACAGAGAATCAAAGTTGACTCGACTATTACAAGACTCTCTCGGAGGCCGAACCAAGACTTGCATAATTGCCACTATTTCACCAGCAAAGAGCAACTTGGAAGAGACAATTTCAACACTAGAGTATGCATTCAGGGCCAAGAACATCAAGAACAAGCCGCAGATGAACCCCATGATTGAAAAGAAGACATTACTCAAGGATTTTACCATGGAAATTGAAAGGCTGAAGAGTGAACTGATCGCTACCCGACAACGTAACGGTGTCTACCTTTCTAATGAGTCATACGAGGAGATGACGGCACAGAGCGAGTCCCGTCGCATTGTCAACGAAGAACAATCTGCTAAACTTGAAACCCTTGAAAAGAACCTGCGCAACAAGGTCCAAGAGCTCTTCAGCCTCCAATCAACGTTTTTGGGCCTCAAGAAGGATCATGAGGGTACGAGGGCCCAGTTGGACGATACCAAGGAGGTACTGGACCAGACAGAGATTGTTCTATCAGCAACACGACAGTCACTCTCTGAGGAGACCAAGATCAGAAAGGCACACCAAAAGACGGAACAGAAGCTTACCGAAGTTGGCGGAGAACTCATCGAGAAACTACACAAGACAGTTAATGATGTTGGTGGTCTTCATGCCAAGAACAGGCGAAAGTCGGATCTACAGTCTATGAACCGAAACACGTGGACCACATCCCAGAATCAAGTCGCTGATGTGACATCCATGGTCGAGCGCCGAATCGGGGAGTTCCAGGAGGAACAGCAAGAGCATATCGCCTCTGTGGGACAGCGTATGGGCAGCTTTGTCGACGAGGAGCTACGCAAGCTTTCGACTACACAAGCGTTCCTCGATGAGCACTTAAGTACCTTTTCCGAATCCAAGAAAGAATTGCTCGAATCTAAACAAAAGTCAAAGGATGATATGGATGGAGTTTTGGAAGAGATCAAAGTTGTTCGTGATACAGTTAAAGAGCGAATGGGAGAGAGCTTGCAGTCTATCTCTCACTCTGCCGAGAGAATAGCAGCGGATATGATGAACGAGATGACTGCTTTCCATGGACAGGTATGGTGTATCATTTTCTATTACAGAGCAATCACTAACGCGTTACAGCTCCACAACTCCTATAGTGAGCTTGGAAAAGATTTTAAGTCTGTTTTTGAAGAACTCGTGAAGCATATCACAGCCCAGCGAGTTGAATGCGACAACTTGAAGCAACAACTCCAATCCGCAACCAACACCATCGTCCTGCAGAACGCCACTATCTCTTCTCGAATTCAAGATGCCCTGACTGAAGAGCGCCGCCTAGCTGTGGACGATCGTCAGAATCTAATGACTCAGATTTCGACTCTCATCAACGCCCAGGCCGAGACCCAAGAGTCGCGTATCCAGGCCAAGGCTTCTGAAATCCAGAAAACCATCACTTCTACCAGCACCAACCTCGAGCAGGCCGTTGAATCATATGGCGAGGGCATGTCTTCTTGGGATCTCAAGGAAGGTGAAATGTTGGAGGAGGTCAAGAAGTCTCGGGACCAGCTCAAGACGAAGCTCCAGGATGACTGGACAGCCGCCGATGACCACAGCAGCTCTATTCAAGCTACTGCCAAGTCTGTCCATGCTGAGACCGTTCGTGCTGTCAATGAGCAGATCAAGGATCTCGACGTTCAGATGGAAGCTCTCGACGATTTTGTCACTCGTGCCAGAACTGAAAACGGTCACCACCACGAGGTTCATAACGAATCTGTCAAGGCTTTGTCCAACACCGTGGAGGAGTCCTTTGGAAATATTTCTGCTCATTTCAAGTCCACGTTCGACCGCGTCAAGAACCTTGGCGAGGAAATGGAGGTTGATCTCGGCGATCTTCAGGAAGGTCTGGAACCTATGAGGGATCAGCTCTGCCAGCCTCTTTCCAACCTACGTGAAGATATCACCGGCGCAGCTCTCCAGGAATACCAGCCCACTGGCGAAACCCCCGCAAAGGTCCAATATCACTACCCTACCGATCTTCCTCGCACAGAAGACCACGATCTCATCATTTCAAGCATTGACGAAGTCATCACACCAACAAGGAACAACGAGTCAACCGACAAGGACGCTACAGTTGTCTTTGCCGATCTCGACTCCTCCCCTCACAAGATGATGACTTCTCCAGTTCGCCCAGCAACTCGTATGTCCATGGTTAGCGCCTCTGAGCACATGGGTATGCCCTCTAGTCTTCGGGAGGTGAACCCCAATGTTCCAGGTAACGTCACAACGGGGTCCGTCAACTACAACCCTCGCGCCAGCATAATATCCATGCCTCCAGAGCGCACGATGCCTCTATTTAAGCGCCCTACGCGTGTGACTCGCAGCACGAAGAAGGTTGGTAGCAGGGACCCTATTATCTCAGAGGGCGGCGAGAACGTACTTCCGACGGCGCTCGAGGAGAGTTTGTCTAGGAGGAAGAGTCCTAGAATCAACTAGACGTGTCTGTCACGACGATACTTGTCTCTTGAGTTTTATATGCAAAGCGTGTTTCTAGATCGGAGTTTGGTGTTGTGCGAAGCATGGCCTTGATGGGTTAACATTCATTTCTGGTTCCTTTGTCAGGTTTTATTGTAGGGTTATTTGAGTACGTTGATACCCTTTTGAGTTTTAGACAATCAAAGCAACGACATTTACATGATTCTGAATATTTTTGCTGTTCGTGAACTTTATTTGCCGTCGTTAAAACAACCATTCGTTGTGTTAGATGCAAATTCCTTGACAAATTTAGGCGATATTCGATGTAACATCATCCTTTCCAAAGTGATATGTATAATTCCGACTTGCTTGGTTCAAGCAAGAAGCAGACTATGTTTTTCGTTACAAAAGTAGTACATTCAGAGTCATCTTTACGGAGACGGATCTTCTTCTTTCTAAAAAGGTAAATCGTCTTCCGCGTAACTCGCTTCCCGACTCGTTCCAGATCTGTCTCCCCAGAATTCCTTCCTCTTCCTCTGTCTCTTCATAGTATCTTCACCTCTCCATCCCCTTCCCGGTACGATAGGCTTTAGAAAGCCATCGACATGTACGCCGCCCACAACTTCTTCATCACTATCTTGCTCCTCTGTCTGTCCCTGGTGCACAAGCTCCATGTGTCGTCGCAAATTGTGCTTGCGATTGAAGCCGTTCGCTGCGCGGTCACATGAAGGGATCGGGCAGAATACCAGACCTCCTGCGGAACCAGAACGGGATCGTGTGGCAGATGGCGGTCCTGGGGACCGTGTTGAGCGACGGCTACCACTGTGGATTGAATCGGGGCTTCGGCTGGAATAAGCAAGAGAGGCTTGACGGGATACAACACGCCGTTGTACAAGGTCTGCACCATCGTCGCTTTCATCATCGGCATCAGAATCTGAATAGGATAGCTGGACAGGCTCCGGACGGTATTCGATAGAAGTGGTACCCTTGTCCTTTGTAGCAGCAACCTCATTCAATGTCCGAACTACCATGCCCTCTCCAAACAAATCGGCGCATCTTCGTGCCGTCCTCGCGATGACATCGCCAGAGAACCCTGCTAAGGCGGCTGCACCGAGTACATCGCTCCAGTCACGAAGACCCAATCTAGCCCGCTTGCGCTCCACGTTGGTTCCCGATGCTGAGTCGTCTCCTGTCTCAGTACCTTGAGACCTCGCGCGCTTAATAGATAAGGATCGTTCACGCTCAATAATCTCATCGCCCTTGCGGACCCATTCCTCAAAAGCTGCGTCCCTGTCTTCTGTTGTGATAGGCATCTTTCGGTGAGATTCGCGGGCGATACGCTGGGCCATTTCTTCCTTTGTTTCTCCATCGAGGCGAACGTGGATTTTTCGGGGACGTCCACGTCTACTGGTTTTCCCACCGCGAGCTGGTGAGGTGGATGGGGATGAGGTTATCTCGGGCGTAATCTTTCTGGGGCGGCCACGAGATTTCTTTTGTCCACTTTGACTGTGATTGTCTGATTCTTCCTCGGTTGAGGAGTCGGATACGTAATTCATACCCGCTTCCCGTGAATTTTGAAGAATTATCAGTGTATTATCGAGCTTTGAGAGGATGTGTCGAGTTGATGGTCGCAAAAGTGCATACGATGCTTCATCGTTGGTAGATTCTACCGGCTCATACGTCTTAGGGTTCTTCCGCTGGCGAGTTGGTTTAGCCTCGCCATCGTCAAGTACCATCTTTCCGGCGTCTTCTTCTGTATCTGGCTTGGCCGATGAGTCTCGCGATAAGACATTAGGCGTGCTGCCACCGCTCTCAATAGATTGCGGTAGAGAGTCTTCAATAGATGGCTTGGCCATCTTACTCTTCTTCCTGCGAAAGCGGCGTTTGGCGGTTCTCAGTATGGTGGCCGAAATTTCCTCTTCCAACTCAGTACTTGGCAATATCTCTTCCTGTCTGCGAAAGGTGAAGCGATCATCTTCGTCATGCTGTCCATCGACCAGCCGCTGGGTATACACATATTTGTGTTTAAGTGGCCATGCAGTCCATATCTTGGGCGGCGCCCAGACACCATCTTGGCCAGATTCCTACATTTTACCGTCAGTTTCATTTATATCTTAAGAATATTTTGGGGTTCCTTACTGTCTTGACGACCAAATTTTGGGCCGTTGCCTCGTTTTGACCTTGGCGCCTAAGAGCAAAAGCATCATATAGATGCACTGCAAGATTCTGATCTTGGACTTGTTTCATTGACTGCCATACCAGACGATCTTCTTCCGTTAAAGTGCGCCAGGTGGATTTGGGTCCTCTCCAGCGGTTTGGTCTGTGGGCGTGCAAGTCTTCAGAGGCAATAGATGCGATCTCATCGCTATCTAATTCCCAGGCGGTGGCACTAGATTCCATAATTATAAGATGCTAATGATGATAATGGGGAAGAAAAATTAATAAACGAGTTAGGTAATATTGTAGAAGGTCACATAATCAAATGGATATATTGGCCAGTTAAGTTGGTTTAGAAATGTGAGTTTGATGTCGAGTTCAAGTTTTTTTTAGAGATAAAAGTTGTAAAGGAAAAGTAAGTTATCCACCTCGCAGGCGCCGTTTATTCACAAACAACGTCAAGACAATCACACCCAACACTATTCGGATTTAGAACACTCAATAAATGCTTTTAAACGCGTATAACTAGAATCTATCGGAATGGTATAAAACAGCCTTACATTACGCCTTAGCCTTGCCCTTGTTCTTTTCCTTTTCAAACTTTCTCCTCTTTGCCCGCAGCTTCTGATCCTCGGCGCTCTTCTTGTTGTTGGTGTACACCATCTGCTCATACAGCTTTCTCTTCTTCTTGCTAAGCATACCCTTTGCACGATCGAGATCCTCAGCCTCCTCCTTGGCCTTCTTGGAAAGAGCCTTGCGGGCATCCTCCTTAGCCTTGGCCTTGGCGTTTGTGCTCTTGGCCTTGACAGCACCACCAGTAAGCTCAGCCTCGAGCTCGTCTTGCCGTTGCTCAGCGTCCTCTTCCTCCTCCTCCTCCTCATCCTCTTCTTGCTCGTCGGCAGAGAAACCGCCGAACTCATCATCCTCACCCTCTCCCTCATCAGAGTCAGCAACATCCATGCCCTCGGCGGTGTCGTCAACCTCATCCTCGCCGTCGCTCTGGGCCTCGATGGCCTCAGCCTCGGGCTCTTGCTCTTCCAGAGGAACAGTAGGGTCGTATGCGCCCTGGACGTTCCTCACGAAGGGGCTCAGATGGGGAGGAAGGGCAGCGCCAGGAGCGTACAGATGAGCCTCCTTCAGCTCGCCGTCATTAACACTGTCCCAAACCCATTGAGGCTGGACGTATGTTCGTCCAGGAACTCGTCGGTTGGCAGCAAGCTTCTGTGATGTCTGGTTGTCGTCACCGTCAGCCTCCTCATCGTCAGTAGCCTGAATAGGAGGTCGGTCAACGATCTGGTGAGTGATGTTGGGGTCAAGCTCGTTGGTGGTGAAAGCGCCATCGCCGAGAACGGCGTCCCAGCCAACACGCCTGCAGCCGAAAGACTTGAGGAGGAACTCGAGAGGTTGTCGTGGGGTTTCGCGAGAGAGATAGATGGTGATGTTGGAGAAGAGGCTGTTGGGGTTGGTTCCAGTGTTTGAAGGCTGGGGAAGAATATCACCACCGGGAGCAGCAGGCTCGAACTTGTCGATTGCGCCAGTCTGCTCCTCTCCCTCCACCTCGGTCGCACTCGTCGACTCGTCGTCGGCATTGCCCTTGATCTTCTTGATGACCTTGTTGACGGCAGCTTGAACCTTGGGGTCGGGCTTGTGCTCAGAAGCCTCCAATGTCTTCTGCTCCTTCTCGTCAGCGCCAACCAGAGTCTTGCCCTCGAGGGTGAAAGCGCCGAGCTCAGCACCAGCCTCGTCCTTGGCCTGATCGAACTTGGGAGGGTACTTGAGGCCGAGAGAGGTGTAAAGTCGGAAGTTGACGAAGCCGAGCAGGGTCATGTAGAACTCAATGAAAGTGCCCATGATGCGGAAGTCGACATCGCCAACAACGCGCTGGTTGAACTTGTAAGGCACGAGCCAAAGAACCTCCTCGCCCTGGATGTTTGCCTGGTAGTAGATACCCTTAATGGAGAGGAAAGACTTGGTGACGCTCTTGGACACAATAAGATAGTGCTGGAACTCGAGGCAGAGGCGCTCGCAACGGGCGATCATCTTAGCAGGGACTGAGCTTGTTGAAGGCAGATTGGCGAAGAGGAAGAGCATTGACAGACAGTCATCGAGATCGCGGATAGCATCGATGAAGGTAGGATAGCGCTCGCGGATGACATGATCAAGAGTGTAACGAGGCTTTCCAGTCTTCTCAGGGCGCGCAGCGTTACCCTCGAGACGAGCGGCATCAGTGACATCTCCTCGACCGAGCGCACGAGATATCTTCTTCTCGAGAACCTTCTGGTCGCGGAACTTCTGAAGCAGAGGCTCATGGAGCAGGTACTGGATGTCCTTGGTGTAGTAAAAGGTGGTCGAGCTGGTAGATGACTTGGAAACCTTCTTTCTGCTTCGGGGCTCGCGAGGGTAGATTCCCTTCCAAATGCATAGCTTTCGGAAGTCGGGAAGGCTAATCTGTAGTTTCCGAATCGCCTGGTTTCGGGTAACGTAGTTCTTGGAGGCACCGGCCTGACCCTTCTTCTTTATCCGAGGCATTGTTGTTGAAAGATGTGGTGTTTTGTTGGTAGTTTGTATTTCGTAACGATACCAGCGGGGCACTTTTTTCCTAAACAATCTTTCAACTTTTTTTTCCAACATGAAATTTTATGCCAGACTGTACCGCCTTGATCCGACGCTAATGCGGACCAAGTCCTGATTAGGAGCTTGCCATTGGTTCTTTCTGCCCTCACCGCCCGGGGGGCACATGCTCAGCACCCTTGAACGCAATTCCAGCGCCTGGCATCGCCAATCCAACGAATACAGTGGAGCTATGGGAAGAGCTCCAGCGGCTCTTCCAGCGGCCCCTCTCCCGAAGGTGGAGGGGCCGCCAAGGATGGAGGGAGCTCAACCCGCCAAGTGGCCTCCAACCTATCCTAGAGAGACTGTATCGCGAAGTCATCCGGCTGTTTAAACCTACAACATTCACTCGGAGCATGCAATGTCAGACACAATGACGTTGCGAGGCAAAGCGAGCGTCTTTGCTGGCGCTGCTCTGCTCCGACTTGTTCTCTTTCTCGCATTCCCAGCCCTTCCCGATCTACTAACTGGTCGCGTCGAGATATCAACCCCCGTCACGAGCTTCAAGCGCTGTAAGCAGTAACCCTCGTCGTATGACTATTATTGGAGAAACAAAAGCTTACAATTTCAAAGTGCAAGAAGGCCTCTTCTTATATACGAATAATGTCTCTCCTTATGAAGGTGGTGTCTTCCACCAGGCGCCGCTGCTGTTGCCCTTGTTCTCACTACTCCCTGACGTAAAGAGCTGGCCTATCTTTACACATCTACTTTACATCGCTGTGGACCTTTTGAGCGCCGATGCGCTCTACAAGATTGCCGATTCAAGTGTGGCGAGCAATTCGAGGCTGTTTAAATCGCCGCGCCGCGCCAATAAGTTTGGTAGCGCTGCAATTGCTGCTGGGTAAGGAAGACGTCGATTTCAAGTTAAGAACGGCAGTACTAACAGACAACAGCTTCTTGTTCAACCCATACACCATTGCCACATGTATCGGACGATCAACAGGCGTCTTCGCCAACTGCGCCATCCTCTTGGCCATCACCAAAGCTATCCAGGGCTCTCCCTTTAACGCCATGGTCGCTCTATCATTCGCCTCTTACTTGTCGATGTACCCTATCCTACTTCTGCCTCCGCTCATCCTTCTTGCCTATGACTGTCAAGCCGAAAAGCGCCGAGTTGCCTCGTCGGCCAAGTTCGCTACTACTAACTTGGCCGTTGTGGCTGGGTGCATGGTGTCCTTGTTAGGCATGTCGTTCTTGCTTGCCAATAATTCTTGGGAGTTTCTTGCTCGCACATACGGCATTCAGTTGACCTTGTCAGACCTGACACCCAACGTTGGCTTGTGGTGGTACTTCTTCATTGAGATGTTTGACTCGTTCAGAGCCTTCTTCCTTGGTGTTTTCTGGCTGCACTTGGCATCTTATCCCGCGGCGCTCTCTATTCGTCTGCGCCCTCAACCATTGGCTGTGTTGACCATTCTTCTTGGTACTTTCTCCATCTTCAAGCCCTACCCTTCGCTTGCGGATGCTAGTCTTTTCCTTTCCGTGGTTCCCCTGTTTCGGCATGTCTTCCCGCTAATGCGATATGCTTTTGTCACCACATCGACACTGTTATATGCGTCATTCCTTGGGCCGGCCTTCTACCACCTTTGGATCTATGCAGGAAGTGGCAATGCCAACTTCTTCTATGCCATCACTCTTGTGTGGAGTCTGGGCCAGAGCTTACTGGTGACAGACTTGACATTTGCGGTGCTGAGAGATGAATGGGAGATTGATCGCCCTGAGATGGCAGGTAAAGAGATCAGACAGATATAAATCCACTATAAGAAGAGAATGGAACCAGGAACGTGGCTGTGAAAAACACTGTCACTTCATTGCATGAGAGCAACATGACGTTAGTTAAAAATACCTAGACGAAGATATGGAAACGTTCTTAGAGTGTCCCCTTCAGACAGAGGGATATTTGATAGTTAGTTGTCTATTTAGTGTACAATAATTTTACAATTTTTTATATCATCCTTTTAGTCTACCTCTGTGTCAGTCTCAACAAACCGAGCCTGGTTTGACAAGTGAGAAGGCTGAGGTGCTCCCGCCGGCCCTCCTAGTACGCTGCCCAGCATGCTACCAAGAGCTCCAAACTCACTCAGCCTGGATCTGTTCTGGAGTGATTGCCAAACTTGTATCCTGGATCCAAAAGGCTGCATCGCCTTGTATGTGTGGTAACTGTATCCGAGAGCAGCGCCTGTGGCGAGGAGACTCAAAGCCAGCATGAGGGACCTGCTGTCGATGCCAGTGATGCCTCCTTCAGCACGCTTCCGTACCTCGGTCGCATACTCTTCGCCAAGACCAGGAACGTTGTGAATGATACTATCAAGAGTCCGGGTACCAATACGTAGCGCCGTATTTTGGGTTGATTCGGCCCAGGGCAAGGGGCCGGACTTATGCAGATGCCTTATCTTGATATGATCAACAAACTTATACAAACGCGGGGTTTTCTTCATAAGCCAGTCTTTCAAGAAAGATCTTGGTACAGGAGCATCGCGCATCAACGCAAGATAGCCAAAGGCCAGGCAGTCCAAAGATGAGAGTTCGGTGCCCTCAAAGAATGCATATGCCTCCTCCTCAGAACCATACTTGAGAAAGTCATCCACTACAGAAAGGCAGTCTTCTGTGATGCCGTAAAGTCGGATGAGAACGGCTTGTTCGGGTGTCATCTCCTCGTGGACGGTCTTCTTTGTCCGCGCAGGAATATGTCTTCGGAAGGTTTCTGGCAAAGCATCCCTTCCTGACGAAAGGTGAAGGCCTCCATTGGGGTCAAAGTCGGTATCCATGTCAGCAAAGCCTAGATGCTCAACACGATTGACGGCCTCGGCACGGAGCAGCGGTGGAACTGTCCATGTCAATGGGAATGGTAATAGAGTGCTGAAGGCGGGTCTGGTGGTGGCTGACCAGTTGGCGGCCGAGACATAGAGTGAGAGGTCCAGCAAGGGAGCAGCATGGGCAGACAAGAAGGCAGCGTATGCAACACGGTCAGCATGCTCAAGGGACGTCAGTCCGGCGTCTAAGTTGTCACCGAGTGACTTGTCGGTCAAGTACTGAACGATGGGTGCAAACCCCGATATCCAGACGCCCTCATGATGAAGCGCAGGAAGCGTATCTGGATGAAACAGTCAGCAATGAACAAGGTTCGGATAAAGCAAGGCAAGGCAAGGTGAGACAGCGGGACGGGCAAGCCATACTGGACGGGCTGACAGAAGGGTCGTTGCTAGGAATCAAGCGCCAAGCTGATGCAGGATTAGAGCTATGCAGGTATGTGATAACGGCAAGACACTCGGGATCGATTGACGGCAAGCCAAAGGCTGAACCCCATACATGAAGCTCCAACATGGCGGCGGCGGGTCAGTGTTTGTCAGGCGGACAAGGTAGGTGTATGAAGCTATTCCACGATTGTGAGGTGTAATTCCGTCGGAGTTATATTGACGGGCGGAAGGCCAAAAGAAGGTTTGTGATAGATCTCGTGGCAAAACACCAACATCAACAAGTCAAAACTTTGATGATCCTGGACTCGGGGAACTTGTTGAAGCCTTGAAAACAAACCCCAACCAGCCTTGTCTGGGCTCTTGAAGTCTTGAACTTCGGGCTGTTGTTAGCTTAGGAGCCCCATTTCCAGGTGGGGTAAGACCCGCCATGGAGGAACATGGAGGATGCGATATGTGACAAGCGCGAAGGCACGTGATGAGGCTGGACTGTAAGTGACCAAAATATGCTTTCAAGAGCTGTTGAGCAAAGTCTATTTGTCATAAGAAAACTTTAATTATTCCACCCAAAGATGAAACGCTTTGATGTTTTTTCTTGATTAGTTTTATTTCTGGGCTTCTTAATTATCAAATCTTTCCGTGTCGTGTCGGTCACATGGTGACCACGTTCGGTTCCGACAAAGATGGACTTCGATTGGGAATATTATTCCGCGATGGCTTCTTCTTGTCGTGCTCTATCATTTCTCTGTAGCCACCTGAGTCATTTTCACAGATCCACAGAATAGAACCTCCTGTCATATTCTCATTCAGTTACACTTTCAGGCACCCCCTCTGATCTGCATACCAACGTTGACTGTTGGTCACCCAAAAGACGAAACCGTCCAAAGTTGTTGACGTCTGATGTAAGCAGGTGAGAGCTGGAAAGCTTGTGGCGTACACGTTATGTTTCGCATATCACTCTACTGCTTTACTGGTCAATGTGAGCCACATCGATTTGAATACATGCATACACTGTGAGATGCCACACAAAGACTAAATTCGCTCTTCGCTTTGAGCAATCGCTAATTGGTTGCCTTGACTAGAAGTGTCAAACTACCACGAGCCGGTGACAAAGGATCTTTGACCAACTCCCAGCTCCAAGTGACAATCCAGCCTCTGTCGGTTATCTTCACCCGAACCCCTGGAGCGGTAACAAGACGGACCATGATGATGATCGGCGCTCTCTGAGACAGGCACAGGAGCACTGACCGAAATACACACGCTTGCCAATGATATGTAGAAAGATTTTTGTCATAATCGCCACATGGTGATTAGGGCGATCCAAATATGTCAAGGATGAGCATATTCGTGGCTTCAGTAACTGAGACGGCTTGTTTCATCCCAGATCAAGATGCAAGATTACCTTTTACAGGAAACCGATCATCTTACACTTAAGTCACCTCTGTGAGAAGGGAGACGGCTGGAAGCTAAGGTCAGGCAAACTTTCCAACCAACTAAGCTACTTCAGTCTTCAAGGCTGGGGAAAAGACACCAGTGCCATGAATTTGGGTTTTTCCTCTTCCCTTTCTTCATCTGCTGGGTTGCAAAGTTAGTGTTGCCAATCAACCACCATACCAACCTGTTGGTGACAGTAGCAAACATCAACTAAAGTAGCCCTTGACCTTGGACTTGGGATCCTAAAGATTACCAACAGGTTGCTAACCAACTTTCCACTTGGATGGGTGCCTACTAAGTACGTAGAGTCGACCCAACAAGCCTATTGCGAGCGAGCAGGATCAGGCTGGCGTCCAACCGATTCAGGAACGGTCATGAAAAGGAAACAAATTGCAAAAAAAGAGACTATTTCAGCCCACTTTGTGATTGGACTTGGCCAACCCGTCCGACCGAGGGAAACAAAGACAAGTGCCTTGCAAGCCTTGCACTTAACTAAGCTAGCTTTAGGGGGAGATCAGATCAACCTCTTGAGTAAAACTGGTGGTGGAAAAAAGAGTCTTTACTTTAACCAAACTAGAGGATGACGAGTGTCAATCGATCGTCCCTCGCTCCGGAGACGGTTCCTAGGTTTGGAAATAGGACGAGTTTTCATCAAGCCACGGCGTGTCCGATTTAAAATAGACAGACAGACATTTGACATTCATTTCCTTGTCAAAAAAACACTACATCAAATCCCATGCCCAATAGGCTGTAGTGCAATATTGCATCTTGAAAGCCCTTGTAAAAGGGGGTCCTGCGAGTTTCAGTTGTCGTTGAGGCGAGCATCAGCTGTTCTGATCGACGCTGCAAACCGGCGGCGCAGGCGGTTCAAAGGGCGACGGAGGGAATGAAGCCGAGTACCGTACGGCATTATTAATTGATTGATTCTTGTCTATGACCAAGACCATGACAAAAACATATTAATATGTGCCATGCAAGGGAGCAATCTGACTGAGCAAGGATAAAGTAGCGATCACGAGGCGCTATTTTTGCAAACAGGGGTCATGGTAATTTTGAGTACCGTAACGCAATAATCAAGAATGGGACATTTCGCTTTCGCTTCCAGTTCCCAACCAGGCTTTGCTTGTTAACAAGGATCCATTCGTTTGCCAAGGACAATAGTAACCAAGTACTGCCCAAGAGTAATTATTAACCACTAGGGGAAGGGATATCGTGGGCACAAAAAAGGAATGGAGAGACACAGGAAGACATATTCAGAGTCACAGTAATATCGAAACGAATTTGAGGTAGAGTTCATTGCATTGCATTGCATGTGTTGTATTGTAGTAGTAATAAAAACATGGTATCTCGTTCCATTCCCGTCAACACTGAGTGATCAGTGGACATGATTCCCATTTGCTCCTGAGGGTTTGAGGATGGTAAATAAGCCATCCCATTTCCCAAATGATAATTCTATGTTCCCAACCCGACGTGTTCATCGTAAAGCAATAAAAAGTCCAAAAACACTGCGCGCAGTAGAGTGCGGTGTATGTTGTTGAGACGCCGTGATAATGCCCTGTCTATTGATACAGTTCCTGAAAGACCGTGGAACAAAAAAATGTGTGTGATTCCTCCCAAATAGTTTGATATGAACGAAGTAGAGAAGTTGGTTCAAAAAAGGTTATTAGATAGTTGTAAGAGGGTATTGTAACGGTGATGCGCTGTTTGCGAAAGGCGCACGCGGTAGAAGTGAAGTTGAAAGAGTCCGGTCGGTCCAGCCATAAGGGACAAGGTTGGTTGGTTGATTTGGACAGAAATCCGGTGTAAGCAGGTTGGTTGATTCGACGGACGGCTGAACCTGTAGAGGTGTGGTTGACTTGCAGCTCAAGAACCGGTATCATGTTGATTAATTAGGTGCATGAGGGGTCCGAGTTGGGAGTTCGCATGTGCATATGCGGCGCGTTGTGTTGTGTTGGCTAGCAAGAGCCGGGCGAACCATATTGCTTTTTCTGTGCTGTTGTGTAACTGAAGCCAAGAAAGCATGGTAGATGACGATGATGTTGTTGTTGTTATGTCATGTTGGTTTGAGCTGGTTTGCCGTCGAAGTTGTTCCATCTGCTTTAATCTTTACTGCTTTAACCTCGCTTGGGCAGAGGAGGAAGAGGGCGGCTAGGAGGAGGGCCGGGACAAGGAGGAAGCTGCGAAGGTCGTTGGGCAGGCATCTTGATTGTTGTTTGTTTGTTGTAGTTAAAGATGTAGTTGAGATAACCGAAGACTAGTAGCTCGGTTGTATGTATGTGATTGTGTTTGAGTCGAGAGTATCAAGTAATAGTAGTAGTGTGTATGTGTGTAAGTGCTCGAGCTTGGAAGAGAAGAGCTAAGAGTTAGAGGCGAGAGTGATTGCCTTGATAGATTCTTGATGAGTCGATGATGAGAGTGATCTTTTTGGTCGTGGGGAAGAGGGAGGTCGCTGCCCTTTTTGTATTCCGTGGTGTTTGTGCCTCCAGCCCAGCTCTCTCACCTAGTCAAAGCCAAAAGGTAGGTAATCTGAAGTGAAGCAGCCCAGCCAGGGCAGCCAGGGCGCAAGACACAGGGCACCACTTCTGGATACAGGGGGTGTCTTGGACACAAGGGGAGTGAGGACACGCCCTCAGCCCTCCAGGAGATGATGAGCGCCCCGCTTCACAAAACACACGCCCACCATGCCACGCTGAAGGACCTGGAGGGAGGTGAAGGTGAGGGTGGGGGGGGGCTCAGGTTGTGCTAAGCCAGGGCAGGCTAGGAGGCTAAGAAAAGGTCTTCTTCCTTTGCTCGTACGAGGGTGAAATGGTAGATACGTCAGTCAAAGGAAGGTACCTGGGGTCGAAGTACCTGGACTGGAGCCTACCAACCTGAAGCAAGACGAGACTCCGTTCTTTCAAGCGATCAATCAATCAATCAATTGGCTCCATTAATATTTTATCCATTCTATCTGATGCGGTGTAAGAGAGTAATAGAAAGTATGCGAGACGATAAACATGATACACCTCCTATTCTTTCGTCTCGTCTTGACTGAGTATACTGAACTGGAACTAAAACGAACCAACTGTGACGGGAGCGGGGACCTATCTAGTGAATAATAATGCATACGAGAACAGAAATAGAAATAGAACAAAAGGGAAATTGTGATGGATGAAACACGATAATAGCATAACATAGCAGAGCATGGATAGTAGTCAGAATCTGTCCTTTTTTTTCTCTCTTTGCTGTCTCTCTCTCACCTCAGACCAGGCTAAAGCCAAGACTGATGCCCCCTGTCGCACAACTCAGCGCCCAGCACAGCACAACGCAGTACAGCATTTCATTAGGTAGAATCCACCCACCAGCAGTTAATTAATTGATTAATATTGCGCAACTCATAATTAGGTACAAACGTATGTATGGTGGTTAACCCTTATTAACTCCGTAATTACATGAGTATCCCCTTTCATACAGTAGCACAATGCAATATGCTGGGTCATAATTTGACTCACACTCATTGTTTCTTCACCGATAAATTACTGCTTGCTGCAGAATGTAAATGTGCATCAATTAGTTTACTTGTTAGTCTGTACAGCACAGCACAACACATATCTTTCTGTACGACAGGCCAATTGGACTTTTGAATGTCGGTCGACCCCAAAAAAGTAACAGCCAGGGGACTTTGTAAATGCCATTATGACGACTTACTACTTGGTGCCACGCATCTTCAGCCTCTTATTGGATCTCGACGAGATCAGCTGGCCTGCCTAGACTACCTGGCAGGTTGCCAATGCAGTACAACAAGACAAAGACAAGTAGGCTGTACATGTGCCGTAGATTCTATCTCCATTCTTCTTGATGCAGTTGCTTCTGCAGTTGTATACATATCTACCTAGTTGTTTGGGGGCTATTTCTGATGTGTCTAATAAGCCACGAGTTCATATACAGTCCATACTATACTGTAGTTCTCGGTACCTACTTTTAAGCCAGTGTGTTTTACAACTTAGTGGCATCCGTCGCGGAGGCACACCAAAAACTACAACCAGTTTTTTTTTTTAACTTGGGCTATCCGTCTAACCCGCTGAACTAACCAGGTGGAAATTTTCTGCCTCAGCTCAAACTGACTGATTCATTCCATCGGCTACCGAGCCGATTATTCTCTTTGTCCATGGCAGACACACACATAGTTCAAACGCTGTATATTTATGCCGAAACAGGCAATTTTCCGGACAACCTCAGCCAATTCTTGGTTGGCCGGCTTAGACGGCGACTGATCCTCGTCAGCCAAGAGACCAGTTAAACCCCCCAAAAGAGTATGAAACACGCGAAACTGGAGAGCGAGAGGAACTAGGCGAACCAAGAACATGACTTCTTTCGCATTTGCTGGTGTCCCACTGCATACACAGTAATCCTGGCATGGAACGTCGCATGGAAGCTTTCGTAGAAGGGCTCATCCTTGTCCGCACAATATTGCTTTCCCTTTTCCCTCCTAGGCTCCGCTCCCTCCTCCTCCAGGTGGAGAGGGTTCTTGACGCTGAGTATTTGAATGACGTCCAATTTCGGGTGGTCCAAGAGCCTGAACTGGGACCTGTCACAGACAGTTCCTCCCACCCCCATCCCATCCCGTTCCGTTTACACATGTGAGTTGAACAGCCAGGGGGAGGCGAATGTGTTTGTTTTTTTCTGTCACCGCTCAGTAGTTCGCACAAATGGGTCCAATTTCGAAATAGCAATTTATGTCAGCTTACGGCTACGCTCAACAAACAATCAATGCTACGTAGATTAGGGCTGAGCCGTGCCATGCAGGCATCCCATCCATCTAGCTGGATATCGATGATTTGTCTTGACCGCTGGAAGGAAGCAAGCATCGTGTGTCCACAGCAACTATGGAAGAGCTAAAAATCACTGACCGATAATCTCTACGCATCTGCATATGCATAGACTATATGGGGCTCAGCTGCATGATTGGGCGCCAAAAGAGGATTGCTCTTCGGTTTGACGGGCCTAGACTTCCAGCTCTTATTCCAACTGTGGGGGACAGAGTCTAGTGTGGTGTTGTAGTCTATTACTGTTAGACTTTATCGAATCAATTCGTGGCATAGTGTTGTTTGTGT
The DNA here is from genome assembly GCF_050947815.1 of Fusarium sambucinum. Lineage (NCBI taxonomy): Eukaryota > Fungi > Ascomycota > Sordariomycetes > Hypocreales > Nectriaceae > Fusarium > Fusarium sambucinum. Next base: position 2,402,612 of record NC_139294.1, on the reverse strand, counting down.
CTCGTGATCAGTAAAGGAGACTTCGATTTCTATAGACGATCAAATGATATTCGTGTTACAAAAGGCCTCGGATATTATAGAAAGTATTTTATTTAAATCCTGGCCTGTGACAACACGTGTTTGTTTGTCTTGGCTGAGCTGTTTCCAATATATCAACTGCGGCGAGGTCAATGTAGGGTAATTTCTTGGTCGTTTTCGGTCACCGGCAATTCAATACTACCCGACTAATTAACGAGGGCACGGAGCGTGGTCGCCGACTACCGACTACGGTACGGAGTACAGCACTAAAGAAGAAGCAGGTATGTATGTAAATAATTAACAGACGTATTCGTTTCAGGTTACTTCTGCCCGGTAGAGCGGACCTAAAATAACTTTTTGTTGCTAACAACTCCCGTTCAACGAGCCGCTCTTTGGGCCTGTTTTCCTTCTCTTTATTGATTAGCAGCAATATAAGTAAAAAAGCCACCGAACGAGTGTCGCGAGAAACTTTAAACATTGACATGAATTATTGCATTGATTGGTTCAATTGCAAGACATGCGGGCCGCCTTCGGTAGAAATGTCCCGTCCATTCCAGTGCTTCTGCTTCTTTCCCTGACAGTTGAAGCGTCGAACTGTAAACAACGGGATATGGTCAGATAATCAGGACAGCACCACAATTTGCATGTTTGGGTTTGGAATACGACACGGCACAGTTGACTCGTTCGAGATTTGGCTTTACAAGGCTCTGTTGGGCTCACGGAGAAGACTAGAATAGCAATAGCGTTGCCGTTTCTGTAAAGCTTCATAGATCCGGCATATCGATGTTTTCGATATGGTGTGGCGTCGTGATTTACTGTGCCGTCGCCTCTTTACCACCTACGTACATAGTAGTACATAGATATGATCTTATTATTGTTCCTTTTTAGATATATTGGATTCGGACAAATGTGCCCGCTGCAGCCCTATATCCAATTCACAGTCCTTCACTGTTGGTATGCTACCTGGCTACGTAGTTGCGATGCGATACGATACGATACGACAGCCAATTGAACTAGGGTCTGATACTGATAGTTCGCAGGTGACGATGTGCTGGATCAGTATCCCTGCGTTTGCCAACGGTCATTCCCCCCAATCCTATCCTTTCAGCATGTGCATGCATCTGGGGTCTAGTTCGGGATGACTCACACGTCAAAAAAAACAACGACATGAGAAAAAGCGAGCTTGTGAAAGATGGAGATTTCTGAAGCCTAGCGACGTTGCAATCCCCAACTCGTCAGATCTTTTCTTGGCGGGGTCAGGATTAAATGAACGGTGTACAGAAGTGCAAGTCGCCGTATTATTCTATTTCCGCCGTCCGCCGCAGTGCTTATTCGTATTCTGTATTACCATGCATGCTCTTAATGAAATGAAACCTCCACTTTATTCTTTATCTGGGCTAAACCCCTCCATGTTGCATAGTTTAGTAGATCTTCGCTTCACTCATCTTGTTAAGTGCACGCCTACATGCATGCACAGCGAGAGAAAGAAAAAAGAAAGAAAGAAAAAAAGACCTCATCTCACCGCAGTTGTGACTGTGCGCCCGAAGCGAGCGCTTGGGTCACTATCACTTCGAACGCGGTCGAGATCATCATCTGGCGGGATTATTATGAAGTCATAGGGGTCCTTCATCAACATGTCGCAATTCTACCATCTCCGCTTTGCTGGTTTCGTATTGGGAAGATCACGAAGAAAATGCTAGGCAAGACAGAAGAATGGAAAGGGTTACAGTAATGATTCATGCGTTGGTCCGTGATGCCTTCTAAGAGGACCCCGAATCTTCCGAGCTTAATCGAACGCCTGGTCCGGGTTGTTGCTTGTTGTAGTATGTCACTAGGAGGGAAGAAAATTTGTTCTACGAAGCTTCCATGACTGGGATCATGATGGTTCGGCTCTCTAGGAAATTCTAGACGTCCACAAAACGCAAAATTGAGGCGTCAATATCTGGCTGAGGCTGACGCATGGATACTCGCGATTACCGAAAATGAGGATTGACCACCATACATCCACAGAGTCCACCACGATAACTAACATGCCGTAGCTACGTAACCTAACACACCGACAAAGAACCCGGACATCTCGCAGAATGTTCTTTTTTGGAAGGAATCGAAGGTTGGGATTTTCTTCTAGAGCCAAGCTCGGACTTGGATACAGTACGACGTGGTCGTAGCGCACCCGACGAGGCGCGTTTCTTTCTTTCTACGGAGATGCTTGACTTCTCAGTGGCTAGAAATGTCACAACCTCGGCTCGCTGTTGTGTTTTATTATCTTACCGCCAGTTTGGGTCGCTCTTCATTTTGACCAAAGCTCCGATGCGGCGACTTGTGTGTGAGACGGACTGTTGCTAATACCAAGGCGGACATTTGCTAAACGAGAGACCCTTTGTCTCAGTTCTTTTCTGATGTGTTGTCCGTTTAGACGCTCATAATGCATTGCATTGCATCATGTTGCGGTCTGTAGGTAATGTGATGGTTAGACTTGCATTGCATAATACCGTCCCCATCTACCGGGTCCTCTTGTATGAGCGGTCTATGATTGCTTGTAAGAGACAAAGGATTCCCACTTGGACAGGACAGCAATACAGAATCATGTCATGCACGACATCCTGTCAGTGAGAGCATGTTTGGGCATCTACTGTTACACGGCCCAACATATGGCTTGGGCGTCTTGTTTCTTCTTGGCGAGATCCATTGAGACAGTTGTTCAACGGTCACGTTGGTCGGTCGGTACATGTTGTCGGAGTAGCAGGTAATAATGGACCATTGATTATGGATCTCTTGTATCCAAGGCTGGTCCATGCTAAGATTTGGGGGTGTGTCTCCAATTGTGGTTCTCCATCTCTTTATCCTGGACTGGCGTCAAATCACGGCCCCTGCAATTTTGCATATTTTTATTCTTTGAAATCAAGACCAACTGAAGGGAGAGAGAAAAAAAAAAAAGCATTGGGCACGTGCCCCCTTTCAATAGATCGAATAGACCGCCGCCAGCCAGCCTTGTCTTGGTCTTTGTGCCGTCTCATCTCATCTTGTCTTGATGACTGATCGGTGAAGCCTTCTCCTATGTCATGCTTCTGTTGGGAAATTAAATCCCTGGACCCTGCATTGACCATGGTTTGAACTATTCATCCCTTGGAACAATAATCTCTCCACAGAAGCACTTTTTCAGCCTCAATAACTGGAAGCGTGGGGTTATTAGACAGGTTCGGGACGACATATGCAATGCAAGTCCCCTTTGGACAAATTGTGATATCTGTTAATTAACAGTTAAGGAAACTGTCTTTTAACTTTGTGCCCCTGACTAAAACTACGGGTGGTGGCAAACTCGGTACTAACGGCAGACATGTTGACGCCCGTTTCCAACGGCCGTTAGAGGCACAGGGCGCTGGAGTTTGAGATATTATAGGCGGTCGGCAGTACAATTATAGCGGGCTATGGGAGAGATGACGAGGCTGAAGACACTACGGCACTCGAGTTTCATCCCATCTTCCGACGATGCCTTTGAATGATGACGATCCAAAACCACAAAACCACAAAAAAAGATGAAACAAGGGGTGGGCGTGTCGCACCAAAGCTAAACAGCAAGATTTTCCTTTCTTTTTTTGCCTCCTTTCCATATATGCACTCCAGCTTTATCCTATCTGACGCTATTGGATGATGATGTTACCATAGTACCACGCAACAGGTATCCGTACCGTATTTCTTTTTAATCTGGGGGTTTCTGAGATGAAGCCCCCCGTACTCCCGTTCCAGACCGCTGGGTTACTGACAGAAGTTGGGTTTGCTTCATTACAACCCTCACCGACTTCAAGGTATTTCCCAGTCAAGTGGGAATGGTGGCAAATTTGACTGAAAACAATATGGAGACAATAAACCGACCGCCTGATGGAAAGCGGAACGCCGTTGTTTTGTGATTGTTGATCTCTATGTCTATCTTTGCCTTTGCGCAATCAATTCCGCCCTTTCGTCCGAACGCTGAATAAGGTGAAGATCAGATCGAAGAAAGGTTTTGAAGAGGCAAATTATTATCGGAGTATGAACTTGCCCGCTTACTGATCCAGTGATCCTTCGCTGGTGATTGTCAATCAAGACATCGCAACCAATGAGTTTCAGCTTCGTACCTCTGTCTTTCCTTGCTTTTGAATAACACTGTAGTGTCAAAAGAGAATGCCTGCAGCGATCAATCATGAGGGCTTCCTTTGATGCTACCCTGCACATTTGATTCTTGATCATCTGACACAGCAAGGCCGTTTATTCACACATTCTCGGCAGTTTAGTCCGAAGACAGGTACGTATCCGTATGTACTTGCTGTCCGTTCCGTCCTGCTGGTACCAAACCAGCGGTAACCAGGCTACCAGTCCAAGCCCAAGCCCAAGCCAGGCTGCGAGGTTTGCCGAGATGAGAGCGGCCGCCCCCTTTGAGAACCAATTAACCAAATCAGAACAGGGATCCATGATCACCGCAACCCGTCTCAAGCGTGTTTTGAGTTTACCGACCATTCACCGTGAAGCATGGTGATGCTGCGTACCTGTATCACGGAGACGCCGTGCCTCGGCTACAGATGAGGTTTAGGCCCCTCCAAACTTAGTGGGTTAAATTACAGCTAAGTTAAGCTAGGCCTAGTATCATCCTGTTAAGTTCTTACCTCTCCCACAAACCGTTGAACTCATCCAAGCGGTCGGACTTTAGAATAACCTTGGCAAGACAATATTCGATTCTTTGACGCATTTACCGTGTCATTGGCAGCTGGAAAACCCGTAACCATCAACAATATTGCCGAAGAGATACGGAGTAGTAGCGAACAAGTGGTTCGGCCCCCTTTCACGTCGTCAGTGATGTTTGACTTCGAGGTCAAGTCAAGTCAAGTGCCGTAAAGACTCTATACTAAATACTGGCCCGTGCTATGACTATTTGGAGCCGACTTGTCAAAACCAATCTCTCGGATTCTAGACAAATGGGGATATTCATTCTCCAACAAAGCCAGGTGGCCGGCTTTCGGGGTTTGTCTGTCTCAGTACAGCTGAGTCGCAAAACGTCCCATTTATCATGTCAGTGACATATCAATAGTAACACGCTTGACTGGCTAAGAACGGCTGAACCAAGCATTGTCGAGGCCCTACGATTTTGCATTGTCTCAATTCAGCTTCGGATAAGGAGTGAGAAATTAAGCCTGCAACTGGAGAAGTACACAATATGCTGACGAGGCCATTGCAAAGACAAAGAGTCCTCAGAAAAGGTCAAAGCACAACATCAACATTCATCGTTGAGTGCACTGGTTGGCTCTTGGAGTTCAGCTGCCAGCCACAGAAGCCAGTGGAGGTGCGCCACCCGTGGACTTGTGTGGCTCTCAGGTACGGACTTGGCTTTGACGACACACAGTGTCTTTCCAGCTTGGACGGCTGGACGGGTCCATCAAGCCACAAGTTCAACAAGGGCCTTCGGGCTTTCCACGTGGAAATCCAGGGGATGTCAGAATGTGTATGACGATAGCGCAGTGTAGTGTGGCGCTCCCCTGTCGATCCCAGTTCGTGTCCATCATTCTGACGGGCATACTATACCCTTACCTTACCTACGCTACTTGCGGTAATACAGGTACCACAGGTACAATACGCTATGGTACCTGCTTACGTTGAGCGTGTGTCTCAGTCTCACGTCGTCAGCTTCATACGAAGCCCCCTTTTCGAGAATCCGACTGCGTAGTACTCTGTATTACACGTACGTTTGTGCTCTGATTGTAGGTGCACGGATGGGGAATTCCCTGGGCGAAACCTGATTGCCCATGTTCGATCGGGCATTGAAGAGTTCTGACAAGTTCCATTCCCTGAAACATGCTACTCTACATAGCAATCGATCGATGATAATTAATCATCCCTCGAGGTTTGTTTGGGTTGAGCCGCGCAACACCGCAGCGGCACCACGCCCTCGATGAATCCAGCCTCCAGGGGATCTGGTTTGGGCCATTGTTATCTCAAGAGCCAGCTGTGCATGGATTAACTAACTTGGGGATGCCTTGTCATCTTGCAAGCTGCCAATGCCCGGACCCTTGTCACGGGAAATGATGTGAGGCCGACGCTGATATTTTTGGTAACAATTGCTACACCTGGCGCAGCGACGATGCCTGCATGTAGGCTGACTTGACCGTCAAAGCCCATCATCGAGTCCGTCTATTGATTGGAACAAACAACCTCACGTGGCGCAACCTTCCTTGTAGGAGCCTGGGAGTCTGGAGAGCAACCTTTAATCGATCTAGCGATGTAACCCAGCTGCAAACACGTCCAAAGAGACGGGACTCCTTTGTCGCTTTCCCCCCTGCTTTGTTTGAGGCTATCTGTTGACCGATATTTCCGATTATTATCGGTGCCTATTGCAACACACACTCAAAACTCCCTCAAAAGTGGGAGCGGGCTTATTATTGTGAGACATGCAAGTTTTTCCGCTTACACCATGAAACGTGGTGTTGTGTTTATCCCGCGAAACGACTTCTTCAACCACTCAACCGGCTATTCATACACTGTGGGCTCATGCTCCAAAACAAGCGCTTCAACTTGCTACACATCACAGGCATATGATCTAGGTACAATTAATAATGTGCTCAGCCTGTTTTGATGCCCTGGCTGCTGTATTCTTGGCTCACTACTATTCTGCAGGTTATTATGACTTCCTACCCAGAAGCGACACCCCAAGACCCTTGCACATGGTGATGATTCGCAGGGTTATCATCGCAGGGGGCACGGTCCCTTTCGAACAGGACCATGAGATGCATATTCTAACGAGGTGCTCGTCAAACATGCAGCTGTCTCCATATTGGTGACTGGATCAAGGTATTTCATCTTGGCATGCATCTACATACTACCCATCTACAGCCGCACCAGACGACCAATCTCCAGAGTCCAAGACCGACACGGGCTGGGCCCGTCTCTACTATTTGAGGTTTCTCTATCTCAAAACCTCGGCCTAATTGGTGAGATATATTCCTGGCTGAAAGGATTCGGTTCGGAGTCCTACTCCGCGAGTGGTGACACATAGATAAGTCTTGGTGGTTGAGCGTGACCTAGCAGCCTCCCCTGCGGCCCTATCGCTTTGGGCGATGTCGCATTACAGGGGACTCTTTGCACAACTCGTCAAATTCTACTACGGATGCCTCGATGTTTCTGTCGTGGTCGTGCTGTACGGCAGGGTACAAAAAGCACCATACAAGTGGCTGTAGTACTTACAGGCCGCAAAGAGCACAGCTGGGGTTCTTTGTGCATCCCTTTTGCGCATTGTGTGCTGTAGTATCAATGCTTTACAGACACTCGGCGAACTTTTCTTTAAACGTCAGCTTGCATGCATGCTCCGAATTGCCCAGTTCGGTTATAAATATTGCTGACGCTTGTATCTTCCTGCACTGCCCAAGATCATGATACTGTGTTGGTTGATTGTATCATGATCGACATTCAGCTGACGGGGTGTGCCAGTTGGTCCTGCAGTTGCATCAGTGTGAGCCGTGTCGACTGAAGCCTGCGCCTTGGAGGAGGATTGATCGTGATAGATTACAAGGAGCCTTCGACTCTGTGATGGACAGCGAACAGGAGGGCAGAGGAAGTTGTTAGCGACTTTGTATCAGATCGGCCCGCTGCGGGTCCTAGATATGCGTTGATCGACCTCCTGCGACATTTTGTCAGGTGGCTGTCATTCAGGGTCAAAGGGTTGGAGGGTCAAGAGGGTCCAGAGCGGATGGGATTCTGCTCAAGGACATGTTTGAGAAACACGGTGATCGATACGGAAATTGGAGAGAGATGCGTCCTTGCGTTGCTGTGGAGAAATGACAGGACGTCTACAGAAACGGATGTAACTCGATGCGTTGCAGATCGTGGGGTTTCTTGCTCATGTAAGAGGAGGGGAGGGTTTTACGAGCAGAGGGTCAAAGGGACCATGCCTGTAGAACCCTTGACTAACTATTTGCTGGATATGATGATGACTGACGATAATACAGATGTGATGAGCTAGTGTCGAACTACTGTACCTGCTATCACAGTCAAATCGACTGATTAATATTCTTGGCCTCGACATCGAGTGGGGACTATATCCATTGTAAGTGCAAGGTATATTAGCCTCGGAATGTCTTGGATTTACTTTTCGGTCAAGGTCAAGTCAGCGTCATTCTCCACGGTTCGGCTAAACTATGTGTGATGATTTGAGGGTTTGGGAATAGGCGGTCAACTATTTCCCTGTAGCTTGTATGTATGCATATGCGAGAATGAAGATTAATGCGAGACGCGTCGTTGATGTGGTTGGTGGTCAAGAGCTAATGAGCGGCCACTAATAACGGCCAAGGAAGGGGGGATCTTAGATTAGGTTGATCCTTTTAGGCCCAACTAAAGCCTGCAAGAGGGAGTCACGAGATGTCATTCGCAAGCAACAGCCCGTTCAAGTTCATGCACCTCTCTCTAATTATCTCTCAGATATGCTGAGTTGTCGAATCCTCCTGAACGCTAAACAGCGTTCTACAGCAGACTGTGGGAATATCTTGGAGCGGCCTTAGTAACTTTGTATCGCCATCATTGGCTCTGAACCCAATTGTCGCTGGTAACGAATGGCCAGCAGGCAAAGTCATCATTCAACGTAACCTGTTATGCCAAATTAAGTAATAAGCTATATCGTGAGGGGCCGAGCGGATGAGGGGAACTTTGAACCTCTACCTAGCCCCAAGCTTTATCATCGCGCCATCATGATAAGGTAAACCAAAATAAGGCACAAGCAGGCAGTCGTGACACAACAACCGTGTCTGTCTGCCTGATCAACTCTACATACTACACTGCAATGCACCAAGCCATATACCAGAAACTAGTCAGTGGCACAGCAGCACAGTTGGTGTGATGTCTGCCACTGCCATGGGATCAATGAAGCCTGAGACGCACAAAACCCCAGATATCGAAAGAGACCTTGTTTCGGCATGCTCAGGTGTACCCAAGGCCCTGGTATGGCAGCAGCAGATCCTCCCTATGGGGAAAGGGAAGCGATGTATGTGATACCATGATAACGGACTGCAGCACTTGGACGCATGAGCATGTTTGTAAGCACCTCTGTATGATGCCACGACAGTCAACGTGAGTCCCGGCCGAGAGGTAATAGGTCAGCAAAAAAGAGGGGGCCGATACGGTAAGAAGATGCCCACGTAGGCCATGTATGTAAGTTGATAAACCCGGAGAGTCTTACATACAGCTGATGCTGATGTTGACCCAAGAATTGCGTATATCTCACATAGTGCGTGTGCCGTTATACCGGTGGCAGTGTCAAAAGAGTCATATGCAAGGCAGAGCAGAGCAGAACAAGGTAAGGCAGCAGAGAAGGGACAGGAGGAGGCGTGTCTACAAGAACAAACATCATGTACTGTATGCATGCATGCATGCAAGGATACTAGATGCAAGGAATTAACAAACAAGTGTAATATCCATGTCATTAAACCACAAGGCAGGCAACGGTTACACACTCTCTACCTAGATACAAGAGGTACAAACACAACTTGTACCCAGACTAGATAGATGGCTACACGCACCTGGCTCACCGAGTTTACAAGTTTCATCGAATGGAGATGTAGGCTAGCATTTCCCCTCACTATCTTTTCTTTTGTCAAGATCAAACTCCACGAAGCTTTCCATGATCCCTGACGTTTGTCATTCACTGTTGCGGGGTTACTCGATCCGTAGCTAGTGTCTGTCATCTATCCATCCATCCACACACCAACATTTGTTCTGTCTTTTTGACTGAGACAACCCTACACCAACTAGGCTTCGGGATGTTTCAATACAGTCATATTTTTGAGACATACAAAAGATAACGGGAAAGATTATGCTGTTGGTGCCGGTTCATACCGCAACTTTGTTGCCAGCGGCAGCCCAGTCAAGCCCAGCCTCATGAAACAACCCCCCTCCATCTCATCTCAGGCACAAGGTACAGGCATAGACAGGCACAAGGCACCAGGGACAATGAATGTCATTTTGGCATCTTGTGACCACAAACTCCGAACTTCCCGTGCCTTGTCATCAACTTCGGACCCGAGATTCGCCGGGTTTTGATATACATAGAACGAAACCAACCAACATGGACTACTCCGTAGATTGTATCGATGAATGATATGGCTAAGCCATCACGACGCGTAAGGTATCTAACAAACGTATCCGTATCCGCGACACTTGGTACAACATCAAAACTGATGTTATATCAGCTCAGCCTTGGACGATTCTGTCACAAATCATCTCTCGGTCACTTCAGCTCCTTCTCTTATAGTTTCATGATCTACATGCTCTCGTCATGGTGTATGTAATGTGTCCAATATGTGTCGTTGACTAGCAGCTGAGTAGGTACTGTATCCCGTACTATCCGTACCAATATTACTGAATCGGTTGCTTGGAAATACAACACACCGACGGACCAGACTCTCCCGTGTCTACGTTTACCGCCCCTCTGTATGATTATGTTGAGTCTCAGGTTAGGCAAGGTATTGATATACATAAGCTTATTAGCCTGCTGTTTTCAGACTGCGGCTGGCATGATTATTGGATGTTGACCACGATTAATTTCCTAGCCAGCCTCACCGTAGGGTCCAAGACATGCACAATTAATGAGGGCCCCCTCTTCAGGGTTCAGCATGTCTTTAACGTTACGTGAGCTACTTTCATAATAAAATTTGACTCAAATATTGATATGTGATCGACTGTAGGGTTACAATGTCTTCGTCGGCAAATGAATTGGCCGCCGAAGTATCCGTGTCCGCTCAATATGGAGATGCTGGATTAGGGATCATCACAAGGTCTTTCAACGCCCGCTTCAGCCTCCATGACAGAACCCTCGTTTAGCAAACCAACTGCTCGAGTTTCTAGGGCTTGCAGCGAGACTAGGATACAATGAAAAAAAGCCTCAATTGCACTCGAGACCCATCATGCCGCCGCCTACAAGGCTAGGGTATGTCTGGTGATACGCAAATACAAATCGAAAACAATTGCGGCATATACACAAAAATTGGAGTAACTCCTCCGGACAATCAGGCTTTTGGCTATCCTCTTGTCATATCACTGAGACATGCGCTTAGCCAAACCCTGATATTGCGCACTCGCGCTACTGTGGTCCAGTTTACGACTGCACCCATGTAGGATAATGGTACCTAGCCTAGCATCACAATGGAGCTTGTGGCAGGGGCTTGAGTTGATATTCCCTAACTTGAGATCGTTCTCGTCATGCCGAGTTGCCCTTGACCCATGCTTTAACGGGTGCCAAGAGCTATCAAGGCCGATGGTTGACGGTGATGTCTGAGCCGCCTGGTAAGGGTCGGCCGCAGCAATAATCGTATCCTCGTCGGAGTAGCTATTGCGAATTGTTGTATGATTACCCGATAACGCCAAAGGGTCGATCGAAATACGCCAAATTGAACTAATCTCGCGTTATGATTTGTTTTCAGCCACTGCCGTGCATCCCATTTCGCGACGGGAGTCCGTCTCAGGCCGAACACCCTTCAGGGATCCAACGGACGTATCCGCAGTTCCCGTCCGTTGACCCCAGTATTTGGGTCAGCTCTCGTGCGTGGACCTGCCATTGTGATTGCATGCATAGTCACGCCATTCTAGGACGTCATGTATGTTGATATGCTTCTGAGACAGTTTGCTTGCATGCGCAGAGTTTTTGATACCCGAGGCCATTTGTGATTGCGCGCGATTATGCCATGTCCTCCCCAACCGGCATTTGTGTCGACGAAATCCAATTCTCCATCATGGCTTGACCTTCTGGCCGATCTTTTGCACCCCCACCACTGCTGCTGCTGGCTGCAGCGCTCGCTTTTTTCTTGACCACGAGGCACAGCACCTGACCGTAGATTGCAAATCCCTCATATGACACGTCCATGGCAAGTTTCTTCTTGTCATCACTTGCGTCGAGGCCGTCGTTCTCCCGGGCCCGGGGTCGTTTGTGCGGGGGCGCCTCCGTGTCTGAGTCGATTTCGATGGCCGAGGCTGTTTCATCGTCTTCAGAAACCTCGTTGTCATCTTGGCCCTGGTCCAACGTTCCTCTTTGGCGCTTGCTCCGCCGTGTCGTTGTTTCGGCTACGGGAATATCGGATAATCTCACGTCTTCCTCATCTTCCTCTTGTAGAACTGATGTACGGTATTCGTCGTCAACATCCATAGGGACGCTGTCCGTTTCACCAATGAGCTTGGATGAATTGGACTCGAGTTTCGGTGGCAACTTGTCTCTGAAGTGCTTGGTCTTGTAAAGAAGAGAATGCCTAGTGCTTGTTTCTGTCAAGAAGATAGAGACCTCAAACTCATCTGAGCGAGATTAGCTGTTGGCGGAGGTATATTGCATGACGCGGGAGAGAAAATACCAGTGACAATGACATCCTTAATACTCTTCTTTTTGCTCTTCTTCCTGATCCTCTCCCTCTCTTCACGTAGTTTGGGCAGAACTAGCGGGCGGATACTCTCAATAACCTTTGCCAATATTGAATCTCGAGGGTTGAGAAGCCATGATTGAGCCAGAGCTGGATTATCGAGATATATTCGGCACTCAAGGACTGAGTATTTGGATATTCTGAGATATCGGCGGACTGGAGCCATCCTGTATTTGATGATTGTTAAAGAGTCATCAAATGAAGCGTGAATGAGCGTGACCTTGGGGTAGGTACCTAAGTTATTAGACGAGATGGACTCGGATTTGGTGATGTAATAGGTAGTCGTCCGCTATAAGTCGCGTCGCAAACACGCTAAAATACAAGCTTCCACTGGAATGGAGTGCTGTGACGACCAGAGCTCTCAGCCTTGCAGCGGGTCCGAGCGGGCAGATCGTCAATTGACAGGACCTACGCTTCGAGAAAGTGTCAAAAATCTCCATTGCTCAGCCGTGCCGACCTTGACTCTCGAAATCAGCCGATCAAGTACGACATGATCCTCGAGCGATCATGCTCAAATCTTGGAAGTCGACTCTAAGGCTGCCGCGGTCGAGTTTTCCGTACGTTTCCCTTTAATAGAGCCTCCAAAGTTCGAACATGGTTACTAACATATCCGATTTCGCAGTGCTCGACCGAACCCCAAGCTCGCACCACAATATCTTCGACAATGTACCGATGATCTCTATGTATGGCAAAGGGAGAATCGTCCTGAGGAGAAATCATTCACACTCCACGATGGTCCCCCGTATGCCAATGGCAACCTTCATGTTGGCCACGCCTTAAATAAGGTGCTCAAAGATATGACTCTGCGTGTTAAGGTGCAGCAAGGTCAACATGTGACATACCGACCAGGCTGGGACTGTCATGGCCTTCCAATTGAGATGAAAGCATTGGGATCCAGCACAACGAAGGGTTTGACGCCTGTTCAGATCCGGGATACAGCGCGGCGGTTGGCCTCCAAGACAGTCAAGGACCAGATGAAGGGATTCCAAGCACTTGCTGTTATGTCAGATTGGGAAAAGAGATGGACTACAATGGACCGAGACTTTGAAACTAGGCAACTGCGTGTCTTCCAGAACCTGGTGCGTCGAGGTTTGATCTACCGAAAGCATAAACCAGTCTATTGGTCAGCTTCATCGAGGACAGCGCTCGCTGAGGCAGAGTTGGAATACCGGGACGATCATGTCTCCAAGGCCGCGTATATCAGATTCCCAATTATCTCCGACATATCCTCAATACCTGAGTTGGCCAACTTCACCGGTAAACTATATGCAGCTATCTGGACGACGACACCTTGGACTCTCCCAGCCAACCGCGCTATTGCTATCCACAACGACATCTATTATTCCGCAATTCAAGTCGGCTCAGATGGATATCTTGTTGCCTCCGACCGTGTGGAGGCTATGAGGGAAATGCTTCCGGATTTTCAAGTCGTGGTTGACACCATCCCAGGCTCCAGCTTGAAGGGTCTGAAATACCAGAGCCGATTGCGAGGCAAATCTGCCCCATCTCAATCAATTATCGAAGCCGATTTCGTCACTGCTGACTCTGGTACTGGTCTCGTTCACATTGCTCCTGGACACGGACAAGATGATTACGAAGCTTGCTCTAAGCTCGGCATCGAGGCGTTCGCTCCTATCGACGATGGCGGTCACTTCACCAAGGAGGCATATCCTGATGACCCCGAGAAGCTCACATCCGCGCCCTCTATCTTGGATGGTGGAAGCCAAGCTGTCCTGGATCTCATAAATGATGATGTGCTTGGAACTCACAAGTTGCGCCACAAATATCCTTATGACTGGCGAACGAAGCGGCCTGTTGTGACACGCGCTACAGCGCAATGGTTTGCTGATGTTGGCAGCATCAAAGAAGATGCTCTTGCGGCCTTGAAAGACGTCCGTTTTGTACCGGAAGGCGGCCGCGTTCGTCTCGAAAGCTTCATTAAAGGCCGTAGCGAGTGGTGCATCTCGCGCCAACGCTCATGGGGTGTACCCATTCCAGCCCTATACGACGAGAGCGGTAACGCTGTGATGACAGTAGAGACTATCGAGCATATTATCTCTGTTATGCAAGAGCGTACCTCATCTGCCTGGTTCTCCGATAGCCCAGATGATTCTGCTTGGATTCCTTCCAACTTGCAGGGCAAGTATCGTCGAGGTACTGATACCATGGATGTTTGGTTCGACAGCGGCAGCTCTTGGACAGAGACCAAGGGTCCTGCCGACGTTTATCTTGAAGGATCCGACCAGCATCGTGGTTGGTTCCAGTCCAGCTTGTTGACTTATGTCGCAACGCAAAAGTCAAAGGAGACTACTGACAAGATCTCGGCCCCCTTCAAGACTCTGGTCACTCATGGCTTCACCCTTGATGGACAAGGCAAGAAAATGTCAAAGTCAGTGGGTAACATGATCGTCCCTAGCCAGGTAATGGACGGTAGTCTTCTGGGACCTGTCAAGACCAAGGGCAAAGGTGGACAACAATCCAACAGTCTCGGTCCGGATGCTGTTCGCTTGTGGGCGGCAAGTGCTGATTTTACAACGGATGTACTCATCGGACAAACCATTCTACAGCCTGTCCAGACCTCGCTGATTAAGTATCGAACTATTATCAAGATGCTTCTCGGGTCCCTGAACCAAGAAGCCCGCCAGAGCCCGTTGACAAAGTTGGATCAGATTGCGCTTGTCCAACTCTCTGATACCATGTCACAGGTAATGGGATCATACAACGACTTCGAGTTTTATAGAGCAGTTAGTATGATTAACCGCTGGGTCGCAGCCGACCTATCGGCATTCTACTTGGAGGGTCTGAAAGACCGACTGTACTGCGGTGATGGAGGTGGTGTTCTTGAGCCCATTTTCATCGGTTTCCTTCGCATGTTGGCGCCGATCACTCCTATGCTTGTTGAAGAGGCATGGTCGCATCGACCAACATGGATGGCCGAAGATTCGTAAGTTGCTAATTGATGCTTGATCATGTTCGTTTGTACTAATGGCAATTAGATCCTTGGAGAATCCAGCTCGTCAGCTATATGATGCGCCCCTTATTGACCCTCTACGCTTGACGCTTCCTCAAGATGTGGTGCGTAAGGACCAGGCCATCATCACCGAAGTCCACAGTGCTGTCAAGGCCACGCTAGAAGAGGCACGGACAGCCAAGGTGCTTGGCAGTTCTCTCCAGAGCTCGGTCATCCTTGAAATCGAGGATGGCAAAGCGGCAGCTGTTCTTGGACGCTACGTGGAAGAACTGCAGGATATCTTTGTGGTGTCTTCAGTACGACTGAACCAGCCCATCCCTGATCAGCCTGAATGGGCCTACCAGAAGGAGTTCGAGATCCAAGATGCCAAGGTCAAGGTGCACGTGCTTCCACCAAAGCAGGAGAAATGTTCTCGATGCTGGCGATATGTGGCGCCTGCAGAAGACGCGCTGTGTGGCAGATGCGAGGAGGTTGTTGGTGTATTGCCAACCTCAGTTTGAGAGAAAAGAGACAATAGAAGGAAGAAGAAGGTGATTCTTGATGGTGTATACCCCTCTTTCTCTTGCGACATGTACAGTATTCCACGTAAACTATCAGGGTCGGTCTTGGTGACTTTACCCATCTCGGATTTTGGATAGCATCTGTATAATTAGACAAAACAACCACTGTAAGAAATGTTTAAGCCAAAACCTGACTACCGAACATGGCTTTGATTGATCTGTTCCAAACTCTACCAGCTGAGTCAAATTCCAAGCGTATGATCTCTCTATTTCTGGAATCGGGCTGCCCCTGAAACTCCCCGCCATGATCTGTGTTTAGCAGTTCCCGCGTGCTGACTTGGATTGGAGCAGCATGGCTAAAGTTGGCGTCTGTGATAAGATGGCTTTTTTTCATGTGATTATCAGCATCGGCACTTTGGGCCTGAGACAAATCGGTACTCGGAATAAGGTGTATGTTTCCCTTTAGAGCTTGTAGTTGAATGGATGATGAGCTGCCATTTCGAGACACGCGTACGTCACTCCCCGCCACGCTTGTGTCCGGGATAGGTGGGAAAGGCGCAAAACTGACCCAGCCAAGCCAGCCAAAGCGCCCTGTAGGTCAGTGGTCTTGTAGTGTGCAATCCACCATTCCCGTGACGTTCAAAGGACCCGGACCCCTACAAGCGGCCTCAAGTGGGCATTTATCCAATCTCTAATGTCCAAGGATGCCTGTATCCAATCCTCTTCAACGATCCGCATATGTAAAAGTATAACGAAAAAAACTCTTGTTTAACCAACGCATATCGCTGCGACGTGTCTTTGTGTATAGACTTCCAGAGAGAGCCATGAGCTCTTGAGGCGGATTCCCTCTCCGGGCATCCACTCCGATCTCAATCAACCTTATTTACCTACTACTCTACCATAGTCACCGTCCACGCTTAATTAGCCCCCCGAAAGCTATCGTCACCAAGGACAACACGTTCTGACCAGGATCTTGCGATTTTGATCGGCAAGGACCCTTGGAATTAGAAAAACAATGCAGCACTGCTCGATTCATCAACTCTGACGACAACCCCCCGCTTCCATCCTGATTGCGAGCGTAAAAGTCGAACTTGTATATGCAATAACCAACGCGCAATGGCCGACCACCGTGCTGCCTCCTCGCTGAGTGCATATGGCAGACGGGATGGACCAGTAACCCCCGAGCCTCCTACGAGGTTCAGCTACGATGTCGCAGAAAGGGGAGATCACAGTATCAACGGCCTCCTTCATGTTCCTCCTGAACGGCCACTCGCCTTTTCCGATGATGAGTCTCTCCCACGCCTCAATCATAAATCTCGTGGTGCTGCAGCTACTACCAGCGGCCTTCAAGCTGGCCGACCGAAACGAGCCCGGTCAAAGCGACCCCATAAGACACAAACGAGCGGTGCCTTCTTGCTCCAGGAGCCTATAGTTGCGGATGACGATTCTGGTAACCAACGGCGCGGGCATCGAAGTAAATCAAGACATAAAGGGAAGGATGTTCAGGAGTCAAACTCATCCAATGGGCAACGGGAATTTGGCCTGGGTATTAGCTCTGCCAACGGTCCTCGAGCCCGTGTCGTGTCGCCAGATACATCTCAGGAGGACCTCCATGTATCGAAAAGGAGTGACGGCCAGAAACGCGGCCGACGGGCACACACGTCGCATCCAGGCACCGCGCTTGACGTGGACTCAACCCAAATTGTCAATATGGCATTGAACTTGAGTGAATCACGGCGTATTGCGTCGCGGCGCAACATCAGCCGTGGCAACCCTCCTCGCTTAGGTCCTGTGCAGGACTCTCAGGCCGGCAGTAACCTCAGGGCCCATCTTCAACAACAAAGAAAGGCTGCCAGGGGAGCTTCACCAATTCCGAACCAGTCCCTCACACCGCGATTACCGGGCGTGAGGTCAAGCAGCCCTTTGCGCCCTCAACCTTTTGAACATGCTCCCGATGCATCTTACCGTTATCACTTTTCAACTTCAACCTTGGCGAGAGCGCAGAAGGCCAGGGAGCATTTGGAACTAATGGCACAGTACAGACGCTTGCTGCAAGTCCTTCCTCCACTCAAGACCGGCTACGATAGAACCTCAGCTTCAAGCCCCCCTGGCTCGCCCACAGAGGAGAAGATGCGTAATTTTGGAAACAGAGAGCTCATGATCCCACTTGGCCGAGAATATAACCTCTTGCAATATATTCGTAACCGGAAAGTCAGAGCTCGGGAAAGAATGGTCATCGATGGCGAGAAACAAGGGTTTTCTGACGTTGAATCTGTCAAAGACTGGGTCGAAGAAGCATCAGACAGAGCCAGAGAGCTTCCCTCCAGCGACGGCTCAGTACTACCGCCGTTCCCCACAGCTGAAGAGATCGACTCGCAGATGACTACGGATGCAGCTGCAAAGGCTGCCCTTCGAGTCCGACGTCCGAGAGTTGACTGGTTCTTCGAAGCGTGCGATTTAATTGCAGATGCTTATTGGTTGGAACAAGACCACCACAAGCAACTCATTGAGGATAGACATCTGAACAAGATATACCCTCAGACGGAGGAAGCTATGAGTAGGCCGATTTCAATACAGTCAGAGGACCCTACAACTGGTGTTTCACCCTTGATAACCAAAACTGTGGAGGAGACAAACGGGAACGCAGACGTTCACGATCACAAACTCACAAAAACTGACACAGATACATCGGAACCAGGCCATAGAGACCGGGCGAAACAAAAACTTCAGGAGATGGGATCCTTCCACCGACACAGCGGTTCTATACATCATCGCCGTTTCAGAAGAAGGGGTTCGTCTTCGGATGATTCTGCTAGCGAGGATGAGACGCCGAGTGAAGGAAGGGCTCGGCGAGGGACAATTTCCAGCCGTGAGACCGAATTGCTAGAGAAGCAAATGCTGGAAATGGTTGCTCGAGATATGAGACAGCAGCAGAGGCTATCATACGTCCCAGAAACCGAGGCCGAGTACAACGAAGTTGAGAGCTTGACTTCCCCCGAACGCAACTCACAAACAAAACTTTCTACTGGTAGGGAGTTGAACACGATAGACCATAAAGACCCAGAATCTCGACCTGCACAGAGTAGAGTGTCCTTGGAGGTCCCGTCGTTGCCAAAGCTCGGAAGACATAACGGAGGAGGCTCACACCATGGAAGGAATCACAACGAAGGTATTGACTCTCCTCAACCTATGTCGCCTGAACTCGCTCCACGTTACAGTCTGTCAGCGCCACCGACTGGCTTGAATCTTTCGGCTCCTTCTTCTCGGTCTTCTTCTCCTTCAAGAAATCCGTTCACAAAGGTCAAGCAAATCTTTAAGGATAAGATTCGCGACGAACCTGAAGAGCAAGTCGTAGAAGTAGAGGAGGAAATCAAAAGACCTCCATCGCCAGAGCCTCTTCCTGTAATGGAAGCAAAGCCGCTCGAACGGCACCCTTCTAATTCTCGACCAATCTTTGAGGGCCACAAGCATCAACGCAGCTCGAGCAGTGTCAAGCCAAGAGGCGATGAAGTTGGCCTGCGAGGCATGTTCAAGGGCCCTCGTATTGATACAGTGTTTCGAGGGGGCGTTTCGAAAATCGGCGACATACTATGGAAAAAGGATACGCCTATGGAAGCCCCGAGCGACATACTATCATCCGACGAATCTGACAATGACCAGCCCAAAGGCCGATCGAGAATTTCTCTTAATTTGTCCCGAACAAACTCGAAGCGTAATAAGCCGGAACCACAGCATAGTGCCAAGCATTTCTTGGACACAATGCCACAATTCCAACCCATGGCGGATATACGTGGCCAGTCGACGACTGATGTCAAAAAGAATCAGTCTTCGCTGTCTCGTGTCAATATGACCAAGCCTCCTCCGCTTGATTTCTCCAACACTTCTAGCCCTGCCAAAGCCCAGGAGGCTGAGAGGGTATCTGCCGTTGAACCTGCGATGTCAGAAGTAGAGTCATGCCAGGAGAGCGCCAAAGATGGCACTCGAGGCACAGAAAAGGAGTCGGATGAGGTGATGCCAATGATTCGCTTCGATGAGCCTGATAACTTCAGAGCCCGGAAGTGGTCTATCGCGAATCAACCTATGCCTCAGGAAAGTCGACTTTCAAAGCGTGAAATCGCCCGGTTGCGCACGCTTATTCTTACTTCTGGTATCAAAGCCATGGAAATATCTCGTCGTTCAAATGGATTGAATAACCCCTTTGCCAACGATAGTCTCCAAGGGTTGGGCAATTCATCGCAATCAACCGTGGTAGGTGTACCATGGGCTGACATTGCAAAGTTAACCCCCAAGAAATCGCTCCCATCTACTGATGCGATTCCCTGCTCCGATCATTTCCGGCTGGCCAGCGACACTCTTGGCGCAGCTATCCAGCAATCAATGGAACAATGGCAGACGTCAGCAGACAAGTTCACCGGACAAACACGACCAAGGCTCGAAGAGCGCATCTGGTGTGTTCGCTCGCGAATCGCCGATGAGCTGTCAGGAATGACACGCGAGGCATCAGATCAAGCTGATGAGACTGGCAAAGACTTGGCTTTGGGCCAACTTCTCAAGGTCAAGCATGTCACTGACTTGACTGACAAGATGATGCGCAACAGACGCAGACGATTCAGATGGCTCCGCCGCGGTATGTGGTCATTCGTCGAATGGACGCTCGTTGGCTTTATGTGGTATGTCTGGTTCGTCGTTACCATCTTCAGACTCTTCCTAGGCATTGGGCAAGGCGTTTGGCGAGGTTTCAAATGGCTCCTCTGGCTGTGAGCTATAAGACCCTTTAATAAGATAGGAGTTGTGGGACAATGGGAATCAAAGGAGTTTTTTCAGGGGCCTGAGGATATCGAAGACTCACTATTTCATTTTCACTCTTTGCTTATTGTTACCATGTTCGCTATTAGCATTACACATTTTCTCGCTTCCTTTTGTTCACGGATACCCACCGTTATCCAGTTTTGATACCCCTTTCTTACATCTATGGGGAAGCAGCATGGCGCGGCGCCTCGTGTTACGGTAGTAGCATCTAGCTTCAGGGCATATGGCATAGTTTGAGCGATACTTCTATTATTTCTTTTGTTTGATTCCTTCTGTCACATATTTGTATCTTAGTTAATATTTAAGGAGTAAGGCCTACCTTAGCTCGCCCATAGCACAATAGCTGTTCATCAACACATAAACCCACTTGGTGAAACAAATCAAAGTGCCACATGCAAAAAGATCTATATTACATGTTTTAGCTACATAGTAGAGATGAAAATATTGTGACATTCGGACGCAAGTTGGGCGACCCAGGGAGGCCAGCTCCACCAAAGTCAATATATGCAAACACGTTGATTGAGTAAGATGAATGAAATTCCTTGTTTCCGTCCGTCCGTCCGATTTAAAAGCAACAGGCAATTTCCTACAGTCTTTGAGCAAAGGAAAAACAAGCTCAAAGCCATACTGCCACACCAGAAAACTAAGCATCCGCATTACAATAAAACTTCCACGCCTGGTTTTTTAGTCTATTCAATCCTCTTCTTGCCTTCTTCGGCATTAAGGTATCTAGCCGTGCTGAGGCCTCTCTCGTGCTTCGCCACATATGTTCCAATGACAGAGTCCTTGCGTGCCTTGGCGAAGTGCTCGTTGTAGCCCTCAACGGCAAATGGCCTGGGGTTGAGGCGGGGCCAGTTGACCTGTGCATGTTAGTATTGAGTTTGGGATGTTACATGGCAAATAACTTACGTAGAGCATGCCGTGATTCCAGATAAAGTAGAAAGACCAGGCAGCGATGGCCATCCAGAAGAAAAGGAAGATGCGGAGGGGCAAGGCGCTCGCATCAGGTGCACGACGAGTGAACAGACCAGTGAGAATAATAAAGACACTGAAGGCGAGAATGTAAGGAATAGACTGGATCAAGATCGGACGACGATCAGTAAAGACCAGGGTAGTACCGATGTTGGCAGAGCCTGGTCGGTAGGTTCCAAGGAAGAGATCAAAAGAATCTTGACGAGGGCCGTCGAAGAAGTTGTTACGGAAGTAACGTGTGACACCAATACGAGCATCTTGCAGAGCCCCGACCTTTGTTCTGTTTCCTGTACGGGTGACATCTGTCTTCATGGCGCCAGTGCCAGAGTAGGAGTTGGAGACGACATCGGCATTGTCAGCCCAGAGGTTGCGGAACATATCCTCGAAAGCAGCATCCTCGTCACGGAACGAAGAACCACGGGGCATAAAACCGACATCCTCAAAGATGCGGTCAAGTTTGTGTCGAGCGAACATGCTCTGCACGACGTTTGTTCGATCCAGGCAGTCCATACAGTTGGTACGCATGACACTGGTCTGGTAACTGCGGGCATCGAGCTTACCATCAACACTAGACGGAGTGTCAACGGCACGGAAATAACCCTGTTTCTCCAGAGCCTCGGCCAACTTCTCAATCAGGGCATAAGCCTTGTGCATCTTCATGCCCTTGGTCTCACTGTGGTAGTCAAAGTACACGTAGTGTAGGCGGTCAAATTCTTGACGCTTGGCTTCGGGCTGGATGGTGGTGAACTTCTCCGCTGTGAGCAGGTCTGCTTCTTGTCGTTCCCTGGGTGTAGAAACAAGCTTCTCCACCATCTTCTCGTATGAGTCCTTGACCCGAGCCTCTCGACCCTTCTGATTAACCAAGTTGATCAGGTAATTATCACCATACAGGCGGATCTGCTCATCGAAGTGCTTCTGCGCGGCAGTGAGAGCCGTGTCAATACCCCGAATCTCAAGCTTAGGGACATATCGCAGGCTGTTGATCTCAGCCCAAAAGGTAGGAACACTGCCTCGGGTCTGAACATAGGAGAAGATCTGCATCTCCTGGCTGGCGCCAGCGCCAAATTTGCCGCTCTGCATGTCCGAGCTACCTGCATACCCACCAAGGCCACTGTTGCTGTCATTGAGGATAATGACCTGTTCAGTCTCGTTGTAGTTGGCGACATGTCCTTCATCGTCTACACCACGAGTAAAGTATCTAGTACCTCCACGGTGGCGCGATCGACGGGTGATCAGAACCATGGTCAGGGGGTTGCCCTTGAACGTGGTAGGCTTAATCTCAAGCATGCCAAAGATGCATGGTAGGATATAGGGGTCGACGCCAGGCTGCGCGCCAGGTTGCGATCGGGCACCTCGGGTGCGGAAGTCAATTAGGTCGCTCTGAAGATATTTGTTAAAGAAAAACCGGTCGTCGGTTTGCATCCACAAGGGCTTGGAAGTGTCGGCTTGGGCTTGGCGTTGGAAAGAGTTGGTCAGGTCGATTGAGTAAGAAAAGTACATGGGCCCGGAAGCAAGGAAGTTCTTGAGAAGCTGAATAAATACGTCTTCATCGGGGTCGTGGATTAAGCGCTCGCGCATGGGCATAATCTCGGTGGCAGCGACTTTGTAGACCATGTGGCCTTTGAGGCGGCCAACGGGCTGAGCCTTCGTGATGAAGATGACATACTTGTCTTTACATAGTCAGTCAAAGAGCATGAGCCAGCACCCGACGGGTCAGCCAAGGGCATAGCGCAGCAAAAACGAACCAAGACGAAGCTGGATAATTCCCAGAATACCAGCGATACTAGAAACGCGAGTTGTTCTCTTGGCAGATGCGGCACTGCCCTCAGTTAGGCGAACATCACCAGTAGGACGATCGATAACAAGAGCGGGCGCATCAGGCGAAGATGGAGAAGTGAAGGTATAAGAATCGTTGGCGATCTTGACGTTGATATCTCGATAAGGCAGCCTTGGGGTGTTGAGGTGCGACATTGTAGGACGAAGCTATATGATAGCTGATGGTCGTTTGTTGAAGATTAGAAAAGAGAATAAAAAAGCAAAGGGTTATAGTAAAGCCCGGGACTTGGTAGTGGCCAACTTGGCGACTTGTCTGCCCTCGACGGCAAAGAAAGACAATGAACTAAGAAAAAAGGGATTCGACGTGAGGGATGGGTTGAGATGAGATAGTTTGGTTAGCGAATGAGTTGATGAGGCCAGCGAAGCTACAGCACAGCCACATAAGGAAATCGAAATGACGGAACCATGGTTGAGGGACCACTGTGGCTCGAAGAACGCACGTCACATGTGGAATTTAGGCTCGTGTAAAGTATGGGTACTTGAACTTACATGTATATCTCGCAGTGCTATCAGTACCACTACCTCGAGCAGACTGCGCAAGTCTCCAGTGAAACGCACCTCTCCAGGACCCCGTCCTCCCGCCGACTACAGTGGCACAGTGGGTTTCCCTACCAAAAAAGGGCCCTGCCTGACGTGTGCCTCGTGCCGTCTAAGCCAGTCACGACCAAGGAACCAGGCAATCACTTAGTGACCTCCCATCCCATCTTAATCAAAGAAGCGAAGCCCCGTCCTAAGACTCGCCTCTCACCTTCAGCCTCGACTCTTGTCTTTCATACCTATCCGCATCATCACCCGCCGGTCCTATCTTGCACCTCGATTCGTTATCGTCGCAAATAATTTCGATACGATTTTCAGCCCGAGCGTCCGTCTCTCCACGCCATTGCCCAGGACACGTTCGATCCCAACGCCCAGGTCATACCGCCACTATCACTACCACTACCACTCTCGGTAGACACTCTCCATATCTCTCCATCTCGAAATCACATCCCCGTCTGTCAATATGGCCTCCCGACAACCTCCCGCTGGCGCCCGCGGCACCAACACCCGTTTTGCGCAGTTCAAGCTGGTTCTTCTAGGTATGTTACATTGCAGCCACATTCTTGTCAACCCCGTCCCCGTTTCATGACATGCTTGCTAACATTTTGTCATAGGCGAGTCTGCCGTCGGAAAGGTATAATCATAACAAGGGCCTTGATACAATCATTTGCTGATATATGAATCTAGAGTTCAATAGTCTTGCGATTTGTCAAGGTAAGGATTACCCAAGCCAACAACTTTGTGCAAAACAGTAACTCACCAATGCCTTGCAGGACCAATTCGATTCCTATCGCGAGTCCACTATCGGTGCTGCTTTCCTGACTCAAACCATCTCCCTCGATGAGAACACCACGGTCAAGTTTGAAATCTGGGATACCGCCGGCCAAGAACGCTACAAGTCCTTGGCTCCCATGTACTACCGAAATGCGAACTGCGCCGTCGTTGTATATGATATCACCCAATCGGTACGCTCATCTGGAAACTTATCTTTATAGGACGAATGTTAACCTTCCTTCAGGCATCGCTAGATAAGGCAAAGGCTTGGGTCAAGGAGCTACAGCGCCAAGCGAACGAGAACATCGTCATTGCTCTTGCAGGAAACAAGTTGGATTTGGTCACTGAGCAGCCCGACAAGCGAGCCATCTCCACTGCCGACGCCGAGGCTTACGCTCGTGAAGCTGGCCTTCTTTTCTTTGAGACTTCAGCCAAAACTGCTGAGAACGTTCAAACTCTTTTCACAGCCATCGCCAAGAAGCTTCCTCTGGACCAGGCCGGTCCACGACACGCTCGTCCTGGTCAACGACCAGGAGTCAGTCTGGCTCCTGAGAACTCCAACACCAACGTCAGCGGCCCTTGCAGTTGCTAGATTAGCCCCGAGTTTGAAGCATTGATTTTTAGACAACCTTTCATCACGCCTACGCACATATCACCTAACCCTCAGCTTGAGTCTATGCGTGGCAAGCTGTCCTGCATGAACTCTGGGGTGGACGAATGAGCTGGGGCGCGTCATATAATTTATTGGAGTCTTTGGTTTTGGAGGGATCAGTTCAGTCCATACTTTTTAATACGGAACTTGAATTTTGTTGCTTGGTAGTATGGGCGGTCTGTATGCTTCAAGTTGCTGGAGCTCGGCACTTGAGCATGCGATAGAGTGGCTCATGAGATGAATCGACACGGGGACATGTACGAGGCGCTCTGTAGCATTTCCTTTCCTTCGCAGCTTCTTAATAGATGGCTGTTATTAGATGATTTACGCAACTGCAACTGTGTCGCTGCAATGTTTATGTGATATGTGAGAAGTCTGATCTAAATGGCTTAGGATGTTTATTTTCGTACCCTAAAGCATATTAAGAGTATGGCCTAAATGGCATAAACTGGCCTACTAATTTCGTCCCTTATGCTTCCAACGGTCACTTTTTCCTGATACCCAGGCCATGGAAGATAAGCTAAAATAATAGGCATCCAGTAGGCTATTTCCAAGAGATCTCGTTACCCCACTGACCCTCCAGTGTTAGGACCTATAACTTTTATCTCTTGTTTTTCTGTTACCCTGATGCTAGGGTGAGTCGATTATGGTGACTTGGCCTCAGGGTATTAGAAAAATTGACTACTATCTAGAAGTATAAGACGAAATTAGTAGGTTAGTCTATGCTCCTTAGACTATACTTCTTAGACTACTTAATTTTATACCCTAAGGCTTAGGAGGCTATTTTTTCTGCTATCCACTAGCTTGGTTCTCTGAAGTATAATATATGAATACAAGCAAAACCTGGTTGAGTATAGAGAACTAGGTACTGATAGATAATAAATACGTTAATTAATAGCTAGAGTTACGATATTCTTGAACATTAGCTGGAAACTACTTACTTGTAATTCCTGAATGAAGCTTGTGATTTTATTATTATCCTGATTATTTCTTTTTCTTAAGACTCTTATTTTTCTTCTGCTTTAGCAGGGTCTGATGATATGCTGGAGTTCCGATAACCTAATGTCTCTAGAGTGTGATAAAATTGCTTCTGTTTCCCCAAAGTTGAAAAGAGAGAGTGATTGTAGAAGTGAGCCAAAAATGACCGGTATCTAAAATCTAAATAAGTTTTATTACCAAATCAGTTTTAGTATTGTCCATTGGCTTTTTGTCTCATCATCATGTCCAAATTCCAGTAGTTAATGTAGTAGTTGCGTCACCCGGTTCCCGCCGCTGTGCTAACATTCTAGCTCCATGCGGAACCGGGAGCTGGCTTTTACCGAACTTTTACCCTGAGCGTTTTTGAACCAGCTCTCAACTCCATCAAACCGATATACAACTGCATCGCGAACTGCGCCCTGTTCGCCATTGTAATCCCTCAATGTTGCGAACTTCGCTTCAGTCTGTGAGGGCTTTTGGTGGTAGGCCCGTTGTGGCCGCTGCTGCCCGCCAATGGCCCATTGCGGCTACGCGGAGTGCCTCTCTTGCTAACCAGGTAAGCTCTCCTAACAACGTCACACCTCGTCTTGGTAGTGTGTATATGTAGCAGTTAGCTAACCGTATCGACTCCTGTTTAGCGATTTTATGCTGTCGACAAGAAGCCCGAGCTCGATCCTCTCAAGCAACCAGTATTGCCAACTTCCCAGACTATCACATCCGAGAGAATCCACGAGACCACTATCGACGATGTCGGCGAGACCAAGGCTGTTATTGGAGAGGTTCCCAGAACACCCCCTCCCCCTCCTCCTCCCGCACCTAAGAAGAAGGGTTTCTTCCGAAGACTGAAGAACTTTGTCTTTACCCTTCTCGTCCTTGGTGCTGTTGGCTTCGCTGGAGGTGTCTGGTACTCTCGTATTAGCGACAACTTCCACGACTTTTTTACTGCATACATCCCATTTGCCGAGCAGGCTGTCCTTTACCTCGAGGAGATGGATTACAAGAAGCGATTCCCCAACGCCACCGGCCGATCCAAGACCCAAGCTACCGAGGATGCTGTCAGAGTTCCCGCTCAGAGCGGTGCTTCATGGAGAGTTGCCGAGGCCGAGCGTCACTCGAGTGCTGGTCCTGTTGCATCCGCAACCAAGAAGGTTAAGGAGACAGTCAAGCCCAAGCCCAAGGCTCCTGTTGTGGAGGCCAAGACTGTTGCCAAGGAGGAACCTGCTCCCGCCCCCAAATCCAACACAGGTTTCAAGGCTCCCGAAGTTAACGAGCCCTCTAAGATGCCTCCTCTGAAGCCCATTGACCTGCTATCACTTGAGGATGCCAAGGAGCCTGTTGTTCAGGATCTCGTTCACATGGTCAATGATCTCATTCTGGTTATCAACGCTGACGGTGCCCACGGCAAGTATGGCACCTCCGTCGACAAGGCGAAGAGTGAAATCGCCAAGGTGGGAGGCAAGCTTAAGGGTATGAAGGGCGAGTTTGAGAGGAAGGCTGCTCTGCAAGTCAGGGAAAAGATCGAGGAGTTCGACAAGGCCGCCACTGACCTGATTGACCGTGTTGAGAACACCATGATTAGTCAGGAGAACCAATGGCGACAAGACTTCGAGGACGAGATGAAGAAGGTCCGAGAAAACTACGAGGGTCGAGTTAACGTTCTCTTGGAGCGTGAAAAGAAGGTCAACGAAGAGAAGCTCCAAAATCAGCTCGCTCAGCAGGCCTTGGTTCTCAAGAAGGAGTTTACCAAGGATATCGAGAAGCAGGTTGAGCAGGAGCGTGAGAGCCGCCTGGGCAAGCTGAACGCCTTGTCTTCTGCTGTTGGTGAGCTTGAGAAGCTCACTACCGGCTGGAACGAAGTACTCGACACCAATCTCAAGACTCAGCAGCTACACGTCGCTGTCGAGGCTGTCCGAGCCAGCCTCGAGGATGACCAGCACCCTCGTCCCTTTATCCGCGAACTGGTTGCCCTCCGTGAGATCGCTTCCGATGACCCCGTTGTCAACGCTGCTATCGCCTCAGTTAACCCTGCGGCTTACCAGCGTGGCATCTCTACCTCTTCCCAACTGATTGACCGTTTCCGCCGTGTCGCTAACGAGGTCCGAAAGGCTTCGCTACTGCCTGACGAGGCCGGTGTTGCCAGCCACGCCTCCAGCTGGGTCCTCAGCCACGTCATGTTCAAGAAGCAGGGTCTTGCTGACGGTAACGATGTCGAGAGCATTCTTACCCGAACCCAAACATATTTGGAAGAGGGTGATTTGGATTCTGCGGCACGAGAAATTAACGGTCTAGATGGATGGGCCAAGACTTTGAGTAAGGATTGGTTGGGTGAGGTTCGCAAGGTGTTGGAGGTTCAACAGGCTCTTGACGTAAGTTTAAATCGTTGTTTTCTACAGCTTCACTTTACTAACATGCTTCATAGGTGATTGCCACAGAGGCCCGTCTTCAAAGTCTTCGTGTGGATTAAATAAAAAGGGATGTCTCATTTGTTGTGTATAATTGGATCCCGGTGTCGTCGTGTCTAGAGGAGCCGGACGGCCGTGTATTAGATAGCAATAGACGATAAGGGTGCGGTTACCATATTTTACTTGTTCATTGTTGACAAGATTATCATTAAATCCGATACTTGATCGCTGCCTGCTGATCAATACTGTACGATTTGCATCAGACGTCAGCTGCTGTTTTTCAAAAATAACTGGAACCCAAATCTATTAAATTTGAGAGTAAAAATAATACTGTCTTACGAGCCTAGTATCTTGTTTCAATTCTTAGATCACTTTAAATTACCTTTTGTTGCTGTTAGCAGGTTTGAGACCGGAATTTCCAAGGCAAAAAGCTGACGTTCTACAATGGGCAGTTTGCACTGACTTAATCACCTAGCGGTTGAACTATGTAGCTCCTCGTCACATGAAAACTTTCAATTGAGCTTCTGTGTAACCTCAACCTACTGTTTCGGATCAATGCTTTCTCACAATGTCCTTTCTGTTGGCAAGCTGAGCCATCGCTGTGTCTCTATCAAAGGCTATTTGACAACACATATGATGGCTACAAGAAGGAGTATTAGCACCGCATCTCGAGACTACAATGAAGCTCTCACCCTACTATCTACACTCTATTCGAACCGTCAGATTACCAATTTATTCGACAATCCTACTTCGCAAAATGCCTCACTCGAACCAGCCAAAGACCTAAATGCGCTGGCGCTTCCTGAGATGCGCGAATGGCTTCGGCGCGCTGGCTATGAACCAGTGGATCTCGCTCGCCTTAAGCACATTCATATAGCAGGCACAAAGGGTAAAGGTTCTGTGAGTGCATTTGCAACGGGTATGCTGCGACAATACGAAACTGTCGGCACATACACGAGCCCACATCTCGTGAGCCCCCGCGAGCGCATCGCTATCCAGGGTGAGCAGGTCTCTCAAGCCCTTTTCGCGGAGGCCTTCTTTGAACTCTGGGAGCGACTGTCCTACGCGGCCAAGAAGGAGGGTCAAAGTATCACTGACTCAAATGGGCCTAATTCTAAACCCTTCTTCTTCCGTTTCATGACGCTTCTCGCTTGGCACATCTTCCTGCGGGAAAAGGTCGACAGCGTTGTTCTCGAATGCGGCATTGGAGGCGAATATGACGCTACGAATGTGGTACCCCCAGAGGCTGTCTCTGCAGCTGTTATCTCGCAGTTGGGTATAGATCATGTTGCGATGCTGGGTGATACTGTTGAGAAGATCTCATGGCACAAGGTAGGCATTCTTAAGCCAGGCGTGCGTGGTTTCGTCCGCCGAATGGATGAGAAGCCCAGTGTGAGGGAGATTCTTCAACAACGAGCGGCAGAGAAGGGCGCGGAACTCATCGAGCTCGATGATGCGAGCGTTGAGCAATGGGGAGGTGTGGTCGGAAGACTACCAGGTGATTTCCAGAAGTACAACCAAGCTCTCGCTGTCCTTGCTGTGCGTCAGCATCTGGGCATGGATATCGAGCCGGCGACAGCTTTGCTGAACCTCCCCGAAAAAATGATTACTGGGCTCAAAGAGGCAAGTCTCAGGGGACGTTGTGAGATAATTCAACAGGGCCATATAGGGTGGCATCTTGACGGTGCGCACACTAAAGACAGCATGCAAGAGGTTGCAAAATGGTTCGCTGCCAGTATTGGTGAAAGCGAATCAGCAATACTAGTGTTCAACCAACAGGAGCGGGATGCAGCGCAGCTTTTAGCGATTTTGCTCGACACTACTCAAGAAGTCACAGGGCGGGAGAATGTTTTTAGCCATGCATTCTTTACAAGAAACGATCAGGAGAAATCATCTAGTGGCGAAGCTGGAGACTTGACAGTGCAGACAAGAGTGGCAGAGTCGATGGGTCAGAGGGTAGCCGGGTGTCAGATCAAGACGTTTGACAATACTCAAGATACAGTTGCTGAAGCAAGAAAAGTCGTAGGATCGAATCAAAAGGTTTTGGTAACAGGAAGCATGCATCTTGTAGGGGGTATATTGCGAGTATTGGAGCCCGAGGGTCTATTGTAGATATTTTCCTTCTATACGCCCATATAAATACAACGTCTTGTCTTCCATTATAAATCATAAAGCATCAGCTTTCTCCAGTATTCCCAGCGCACCGCCGACAAGATGTAAGCTGCCTGTGATGAGTGCCTGAACCGTCTCACCCTCTGGAAGATCTTCCCCGATATGTCGTGCATAGTCGATAGATTGCTCGATGGTCGGCATGACTTTAACAGTAGCACCAGGATCCAGAGTTGTCCACTTCTCAGCGAAGCGCTGCTGGACCGTCATCTTGTCAATCTCAGCAGGGTCAAACTGGTGGTTGACAAAGTCACGCTTGTAACCTGACTCGGCATATGTAACGTTTGTGCAAAAGATGACATGGTCAAAGGCGGGCTGGCCACCACGTTTGGTTGCTTTGAAGACAGACTCGAGAAATTCAGTGGCCTCAGAGCGGCCTTGTTGATTGAAGATCATGACACGAGGGCCGTTGCTAAAATAAATGTTAGCTAGTAATCAAAGTTGGGTATCCAACAACTTACCGTCCTGAAGTCTCATCTCTGAACCATTTAGAGCACATCTTCAGACTGTCGGAGGTATGGGCGCCGTCAACGTGCCATGCCACCTTGTCCTCATTCTTGACCTCGCATCGACCCCTCCACACAACCTTCTCAAGACCATCGACAAATTCCTTAGGTAAAGGTTCCGAACGCGGTGGAAGAGCAAAGCCAATCTTTTCAAGTGCTGTTTCAGCAAGGGCAACGGCCAGTGTGGCATTGCGCTTCTGAAAAACGGCGTCTGGTCGAATCTTGACGGCGTTTAACCGAGGGTCAACGTCAAGGACTTTCAAACCCACGTTCTTCTCCTCGGCTCTCTTTCTAAGGACTTCGTCTGCATCTGGTACTTGCTCGATTGTGAAAGCCGCGCTGCCTGTTTTCATTATACCTGCTTTGTGCCATGCAATCTTGGCTACAGTGTCACCCAAGGCGAAGACATGATCGACACCAAGTGTGCTGATTCCCGAAGCTACTGGGTTCTCGACAACGTTGGTGGCATCGAACTCTCCTCCAATTCCCGTCTCGTACACAGCAACGTCAATACCCTCTTGAAGAAAGACATGCCAGCTCATCAAGGTTAGGTAGCGAGCATAGATAGGTCGAGGAGGCATGAGTTTATCCGCTTCATCCTTTGGTGCGGCCTCCAGACGGTCCCAGACTTCAAAGAAGTACTTTGCAAAAAGCTCTTCTGAGATAGGGGTCGAGTTGATACGGATGCGCTCGCGGACAGCTATTAGGTGAGGGGATATGAAGAGACCTGTTTTGTGGGGTGTGCCTCTTGCGTGCTGATATTGAGAGAGGATGGAGTCGACAAATGCGCAAGTACTCCCTTTCCCTTTGGTACCTGCCACATGAACGATGTTGAGTTTGTTCAAATCAGATGGCTGAGATATTGTGAGTATCATTCATATTCAGGGTCTTGAATTGGTTGGTCTTACTGTATACCCGATACGATGAAGATATGTCTTCATCTCTTGGATTGATACAGCATTGGGCTTTATACCAGCTTTCCTGCGAGCTTCAATAATATCAAAAGGAGTTTGAAGGGAATTGAGCGCATCAATTGCGTCCTGATGTTGAGGTTAGACACTTCGTCCCTGTCTTGTGTAAGCAATCGTGACGTACATTATAGCAACGCCCGGACGAAGCCATGGTAGATAACGATGCTCTTTGGACTACTAAAAAGCTGAAGGGTTGCCTGAAAGTTCTCCAAGAGGCATGACGCATCGAATTCACAATATCTTCAAGTGTAAGAGTGAGGTCCTTTTGGTCGATTGTGTCGCAGAAAGCTCGGGTAATTCTCGTGATGTATGAGGTAGTCAAGTGTAGGGTGAGAGTCAAATGAATTCAGTTCTTCAAAGAGTTTAATTTTCTTGACGCTTGAGTATTTGAATTTGATCAATTGAAACTCTTAGTTTCATTGCTTGATTTGGTTAATTGAGAGTTTACCCTCCTAGCGAGGCGATGTCGTCGCCCTCTTCGCTCGGTGTGTAACCCGCTACTAGCAACGGCTTTCGGAGACAACCGCCGCTGATAAGAACCATGGTGGATTAGAAACAAAATCAATTCACATTAAAGGCTAAAAAAATATGTTGTAGATTTTTGTTTCTATTGCTAAGGCTCAAAATTTTGGAGTTTCGAAGCATTTTCTGTGTCGTCAACAAGATCCCTGATATAACGTCACTACCAACACTCGGCTTGCATCCGATAACCCGGACCGATCACCCGATGTTATAATCCTCAATCTCACCCTCTCGCTTCAATACCCACTTGTTCATACCTTCTTGGAATGTTTCGATAAAGGCGTTATTAAATCTCTTTCCACTATCAGCCCAGGCTATTCGTGCCCGCCAAGTGAGCCAATTCTCTGCCATGACGCCCTCAGGTGCTTTGATGATGCCTGTGGCCAAATCAACGACATGATGGTCATCCGATGGCCTTCGGTCGCTATGAGAAAAGAAGATTGTGGCACCGCAAGTACCGCAGAACGATCGTACAACGTTGTCTGATGATTTGAATGTCTTGGATGTGCCGATGAGAAGATCATCTTTGATACGAGGCTCACAGACTGACAGAGGGATGAATGTCCATCCAACTACGTGAGTTCCGTTACTGAGTCGGCAGTCATCGCATGCGTCGAAAGTGGCTAACCACTTTTTGCTGTCTCTGTGAGAAACAAACTGAGAGTGGTATTTGTCTTCTTTGACATCTTGACTCGGGCGAGGGATGGTGAACGATACTCCCTTGCAGTGACACTCAACCCGAAGACGCTCCTCGCAGTTTTCTCCAACTTCGGGTTGCGATTCAACAATCTTGGCCTCGGGACTATTGTGTGGAGGATTCCAATCAATGAAGTCTTTTCCTTTCATGTGTGTCAACATCTCGGCGATGCCCCCGTCCTTGGTGGACTCGCTGAAGATGTGCTTGCTCGTATCAAAATAGTCTGCACTATGTATGAAGATGGATGTGGAAACCGTCCAGAACTCATTATCAGGTGGTCCGGTCGAGGCGATGTGGCAGCCGCATGTTGAGCAAAAATTCCAAGGCCCGGCTTTGGCACCGAGGGTATAGCTTGCCATGTTATTTCGAGTAGATGGTTCCACGAACTTGGGCTTCACGCCTTCTGGAAGCGTGGCGTGAAAGACGCATGGCGCTCCTGAGGAGTACCTGCACAGGCTACAGTGACAGAGGTGAGTGAGAAGAGGAAGCTCAGAAACTGGTACATCGACCGTGAAGTGAATTGAGCCACAATAGCATTTCGCTTCGAGAGTTTTGGTCTTGGGCTCTGCCATGGTTGTAATAAATAGTAGGTTCTGTAGACAGAAGCATGTGTAAGTGGATGTACCAGATTGTAAGAAGTGAGTTGAGGAAGAAGAGAGAGAGAAAAGTTATAGGATGAGTGAACTATAAGACTTGTTGGAGTTTATAAGAGATCTCAAACTGCGGGGATATAAAGATAGGCGCAGTTACTGTCATACGTCGTTCCTGCTGTATAGCCAATCCATTTATTATGAGGTTATTGTACGAATGGTTTATCTGATTGTGTGCTCGAACATTCCTGATATCTTCATAACGTTTTCCCTTATAATTTTCTTCATAATCTGTTATAAGCTTAACTAACCGCGTGAAAACTGCTCGTCAATCGGCTTGCATCCTATAAAATTGAGGAAGCATCTCTGTTTG
Organism: Fusarium sambucinum; assembly: GCF_050947815.1. Classification (NCBI taxonomy): domain Eukaryota; kingdom Fungi; phylum Ascomycota; class Sordariomycetes; order Hypocreales; family Nectriaceae; genus Fusarium; species Fusarium sambucinum. The sequence continues at coordinate 2,367,919 of NC_139294.1, read as the reverse complement.
CAGTATGAAGGGCGTGCATCTGCCTTCCTCGATAGTTAAAGTGGAGCATGTATTGACAGCTCTAGCTTGTCTGTTAGCCGAAGTTAGTCCGCCACTCTTCAAGAGCCAGCTCCTAACTTTTTTTTCCCTTAGTGGACCGCCCGGATCATTCATCATGACTTCAGCGCCTCACAAACTTTCTTCCTCTTCCTCATCTTTGTTTCGCAGCATCGCAAGAGCTGAACCAGATTAGCAAGCAAACATGTCGGAAGTTTCGGATATTGAAAAGCAACAAACGAAGCTTGAGGATGATATCAGCAAGCTTCAAGGTGCTTTGAAGCACTGGCAGACTTGGGATGCTGAATATGAGATGCTCAAGGAAGAGGTTCTGGCTGTTTGTGAGAGCGGCGAAAATGAACTTAAGACAATCCACGCCGGCTTTGAGGGCGAACTTCTCAAGGATCGCGAGCTGGATGAGATCTTTGGGGAGAGGACACAACGATCTGCCCAACAGATCTTGAATATTCTTGATCGGCGCACCGACTATGTCGTCAAAAACATCGAAAACTTGCAGAAGCAAATCAGTGTTGCCGAGGACAAACTCACCGAGCTTCAACCAGATTTCACCCAAGACGACGGTCTACCGATTACGGAGATTATCGAGGAGCTTGACGATGACGACAACGTTGTTTCGTACAAGTTGAATCAGCCTGATAGCGCGTTGCCCCAGATCCAGCAAGCCCTTGAAAAAGCTGGCGTTAAGGACCTTGAAAATGATGACTCCAGCTCACCCGCAGAGAACTCCAAGGAAAAAGAGTCTGTGCCAAAGACAGAGCCTGCGCCTGTCGTGCCTAAACTACCCACGAAGCAGAGTCTACCTCAGTCGACAGATGTTCAGACGACAATACTAGCGCCGTCTGCAAGCAAAGGTGTTTCGTTTGCTGAGGATACCAAAATGCAAGATGGCCCCAAGCCCCAAGCCTCGCGTAATGCTAAGCGTGTTGAAGAGATCATGAACCATGCCAAAGAGCAGGAGAAGATCACCAATGAGCAAGCACACATCCCCGAGGATGAGGATGAGGAGGATGCGGAACTACGGCGACAGATGCTCGAATACTCTGGTGAAGTCGGCGCTGTTGTCGCCGAGCTTCAACTAGAAGAAGGAGACAGCGATGACTACGAGTACGAAGAATATAGCGACGAAGGGTTTGAGGACGACGATGGTGAACAAGAAGATAAGTATGGCCGATACACTGGTCGTGTTGTTACAGAGGACTATCGCCAAAGGATGCTTGAGCTGGAACAGAAGCTTGGCATCAAGTCGCGTTTCACAGAACGACCAGAGGACAAGGACGCCGAGGCAAGTTCAGACGAAGAGGATGGGAACAAGGAAGAGGGCGTTGGCCGCATCGTTGTGAAGCCAACCTCTTCAACGGCAACACCAGCATCGCAAGCCTCAGCCTCGGCGTCAAAACCTGCTCCTACTAAATCAAATATCAAAGAAAAGCAACCGGAGTCGGCCAACAGCAAAAAGGGCGTGCGCTTTGCTTCTAGTCTGGACATTGCCCAGGAGAGTGAGCCCACATCTCTCCCAGTGAGAGAGGCTCCTTCTGAGGAAAAAGAACCCATAGTGGAACCATTGAGCGATATTGTCGAGCGTTCCACAAAGACCTCCGACACCACAAATACCAAGTCGACGCGCAAACAATCGCGATTCAAAAAGGCTAGAGACACTGTTCCACCCGGCCCTCTTGACGTCCCTGCCACTTTCATCGATCAAGATCGCCCCACTGCGCCCACTGGCCCCGATGGCACAACACTCGCTGACACATTAGTTGAGCGTGAACCAACAAGGGCTGCTCAGCCACCTGACGAATTCGACGATGAGTTGATATTACAAGAAGTTGCCGATGAGCATCACAAGCTGCGAAAGAAGTTCATCCAGCGGGAAGGTGGGTTCCTCAAAGAAGATGAGTCTCCTATCCAGCCTCTGGAAGAGCAAGATGGTGGACGGGAGCGCGTCAGCCGTTTCAAGGCGGCGAAGCTCTCGAAATATTAAAACGAAGATATAAAAAAGGATGAAAAAGGCACCCAGGTCTAGATACGACATGGTGATGGCTGAGGTATCGGGAGACAAGAGTCGAAAGGAATCGATGTGTTGCCCGCTCCGCTTGAGTTGCCTGCCTGTTTACTGTGAAGGTGACTGATTTGCTATGACCAGAGTGCTTCGAGCTTGCTAACCTAACATGACTTGATCAAACTATATAAAATACCACCTTCGCTTGTGGGTTGGTTAGTTATACGGAACGCTTTTTAATCTGACAATTGATGTGTTGCAGGCTGCAGCTCGCGGCGTCTAATCTGCTTCTACATTACTAGCTGTTCCAAGATAAAACTTAAAAAAGGGCTCTCTGAACCTCTATCTAAGCTTGTGGTTTTGGTTATTCGTTTCACCCTTTACATTTTCACTATTCTCCATATGTAGATAGAATGCTACTATTCGCCTCGTTTACATTTATAGCTCTCGCTTCTGTTTACCGTGTTTTGGTGTTTCTGTTTCTTGGGCTTGTCGCTGTTCATCTGCAATTTTATTCAAGCTTTACAGGGTTGCATAAGCCACAGAGCCGAGAATGCGGGCGTCCCGGAAGTTCGGCACATCGCCTTTCGGCAGACAGCGTGCCGGTCGACAGCTCGCATTACTTACTGACCAGCCTTAGATACGACAATTGGCGAATAGAAACACAGTCAAACGCCATACTCGGCCTAGGTTTGCCGTTCCCTTTACAACTCAGCATTCCTGGACCCTGGACCGAACCTTTTTCTCTCTCCATCTACGGGAACAGCCGCAAATGATGGCACAGGCCGGGACGGCTACTCGGCATCTTGGGCGTACGTCACTCATCAATGAGGAAAAGGAGTCCATGGACTCTGTCAAAGCACAGCTGGAAGTGAACCATAGGTAGAAAGTGTTACGCTGAAACCAATCAAGCTTGGATCCATGTGGTCTGGACAGAACTGGTGATGTTGTCAAGGAGTGGCTGAGCTTTGATGTTCGAGAGAGGCCTCTGGGGTTGGCTCGAGGTACTTAAGACAGCTTTCTCAGCCATGGGAGTCATATCTTGTACTATACACTACACTGCACTACACTACTCAACTCTACTTTAAATCAAACTACTCTCAGTCATCCTATCTTCACCTCGATCTTCCCAGTTACTCAAGATGCCCGCTGCCATGGAACCCACCCAGCAAGCCCCCATGACCTCTGACAACGGAGATATTGTCACGCAGCAACCCGTAAGTTTAGACTACCCTGCCTCTCAAAGACTTCAGAGACCCTAACATGATGTATAAAGACTGCTGAGCCTCAGCCTGACATGTCTATGCGAGGTGGTGAAGAAGCTGGATGCGAGATATGCTGTGGTCTCTGCGCCTGCGACGAGGGATGCTGCTAAGCTTTGTGTGTCCGACTTCGAACATCTTGTCTATGAAATAGGATATAGACCAAGTTGAACCGGGAAGGAGTTTTGGCAGCCTTGATATTGTGATTTAACTTTTGTGTGGATTGGATATTGGTCAATTTAAGCTATAGAGTATATCAACTTGCCACTGTGTCTTGCATATCATGCTTCTTTCGCTTTCTAAAGAAAAGTACCACAGCTACCTAGACTGATATCAGCCACAGCTGATATCAAGTGAACTGTCCTGCAACAAGCTGTGATGGATGACTATTGCGAGAACCCACTTGTGCCATCACACGTAGGTAGTACTTTGCAAATATCGATCATGTCACGCTACTGGGTAACAGAAAAGTTGACCTTGGTATCAGAGTATAATAATAAACAACCTAATAAGCATGGTCTAGGTAGTCTAAGTAGCATAAACTGGCCTGCTGGTTTCGTCTCTTATGCTTCTAGCAGCCAATCGTCTGACATCCCATGGTTACGGCACGAACTGGCCAAGACAGTATTGTACAAGTCTCGCCGTGTAAGAAATCTCCCAACGGTGAACGATGATATCATTGTATTAAACAAGTCGAGTTTATGTTTCTGCGACCTAGATATACAAGCACCTTATAGTTGTGTTAGCTAAGGGGCATGACTGCAGAAGTAATCCTCACGATGCAGAAAAGTTGACAGTTGGAGGCATAAGAGACGAAATTAGTAAGTCAGTTTACGCTCCTTGGACTATAGTTTTGGACTACTTATTTTTCTAAGACTTAGCTAACACAACTCAAATACCTCCAGGTCCAAGGGGCAATTTCACAGTCTCGCCAAATCATAAGCACGCTCTAGTAAAAGTAGGATTTGAGAAGTAATATCATTCAAATTTCATTCATTTGTATCCAATTTGTGGTCGTAAATTCGTTAGTTAGATCAAACTCCCTTTGCATCCCATCATTGCGTCCACCGCATGCGCAGCTATTAGAAAAGCGGGCCACCAGAATCATCAGAGACGAAATTAGTAGGCCAGCTTATGCTCCTTAGGATAGTTCTTAGGCTACTTATTTTTGTACCCTAAGGCGTAGGAGGCCAACCTTTCTGCTACCTACTAGGCAGCCTAGATCCAATCTTAAAAGACAAGCAGATGATAGATACGAATAGTAAGCAAAGCGATCATTCACTATCCTCTTCAGAATCAACGACTGCGTCCTCAAAACCCTCAATAGGGACGGCATGCTTGATGTAGTTGCGGAAACCGCGACTCATTTTGACAACAGCCCGAAGGTGCTTCACACAAATCGTGATATTCTCGGTGCTTTCTTCCTCTGCATCGTTCTCAGCCAAGGCAAGTGCAGTTTGCATAGCATTGCGAATCTCTCGACCATTCCACTTGAGGCTGCGAACATCCTCACTATTCCAGACAAAGTCGCGAGCTGCGTTGGAAACATGCACCAAGCCGTTGGAGTCTCGGCTCAAACGGTCGAAGTTATGACTCCAGATACGCTCCCGGTCCTCATGGCCAAGATTCTTGTAGTGCAAGGCAACATGAATACGACTCAGGAAAGCACTGTCAAATGATTGAACGCGGTTGGTGGTGAGGAAGAGAACTCCGCGGTAGTATTCGAGAGCCCGGAGAAACACAGATACTAAACCGTTCCTCTTGATGTCACTGGAGCGGCGACGCTCAAGATAGATATCGGCTTCATCGAGCAGAACAAGAGCGCCATAGCGTTGGCCCAGCTCGAGAAAATAGCTGAGGTTGTTCTCAATGTGGTAAGAATCAACACTTAAATCACCGCTCGTAAGGGAAATGAGAGGTCGGTTGGTCAGCTCGGCGATGCACTCAGCAGTGCATGTCTTTCCAACACCTGGGGCACCGTGAAGGAGAAAGATCCTGCCCTCACCCTTGTTCTTAACAAAGTCGTTACCCCAAGGTGCCACCCTTCCCTCGCCCAGGTCAGTTGCAAACTTTCCAATAAGAGCCTTGACGGTCATCTTGACTTCGTCATCAAGAACAAGATACTTGAAGGCTTCTTTGTCGGTCTTGACAGGCCTCAGATTGGCGATGTTCAAGTGACCCCATCGTCGATCGCCAAGAATAAAGCCCGGCATGGTCTTGCTACAGACGAGGTAGAATATATCGCTTTCAGGTGGCGAGTCTCGGGTAGGGTCAAGGTCCTCGAAGCCGGTATAAGGGCCGTCAGGGTCTTGACTCGAGCGATCATCCATACAGGCATCACATCCACAGCGTGGAAGGTTTCTAGGCAAATAATCTTTGGACGGGAAAACCGCACTATTTTGCCTTACGGGGCTTCTGTATCGACCTCGGCGGATATCGTCTGGGCCGTCGTAATAGAAGCTGTCAAAGCCAGAAGCGTCGCAGATGACACGGCCGCTCATGAATCCAGTTGGACCACGGGACTGTCGGTTGGTCGAACCAGAGTTAACAAGAAGACCTTCATAGTCCATGTACGTTGGGCGCTTCAGTAATTCCCAATACAACTTTCCAAGAGCGATGTTCTTCTCTTTCATTGCAACTCCACCTTGAGCTTCAAGGTTCTCAGGCCAAAAGTCGATGGGAATAACAGAAAGACCCCCGATCTCTTGCTCACCAAGCCAAGGAGAAAGATAGAAAGTGTGCATATATCTGTTTACTTTTGTACCATTGGTCTCAAGCATCCAACAGTTGACCTTGTATGAGTCTCGTGCGCTGTTGTTCACATTTTTGCCAGTGTTGACGCTACTGACAACGTACGGAGCCCAAATATCATGGCGTTTTGCATAAAAGACTTCGCCAGGCTTGAGGAGGAGCCAGAAAAGATCAAAAGTAGCCCTGGGAGTTTCAAGCTCATGGCGTTCCTCCTCACGACGGATTTCTTCGCCGAGGTTTTCATCGAGGAAGTTGAGAAGAACATCAATATGATTGGCAGTAGTGGCAACATACTCGGGGCTGTGAATCGACGGTTGGTGATCTTTGTAATGTGCAAGCTCTCGCCGATGGTGATAGAGGACCTGGTAAGGGGCATCAACCTCAACTATCTTACCCTCAAGGCTGAACTTGGGATAATAGGCCACAACAGCCTTGAGAGCGTTGATGAGATAAGCTGAGTGTATGTTCATAAAAGGCTGGGAGATACGAGGAGCATAAGTCTCAGGCTCTCGATCGACATCGATCGGGCCATCGTCAAGACGACTGCCATATCCTTCGAAAACATCGGTGATAGGTCTGTCTTCTTGGTTGCGCAAAGGACGAGGGGGGCGGTTGTAGGGTCTGTTGTTTCTAGCGGGATAGACTTCCGTAATGATTTCCAAAACAGGGCGCTCCTTGTCATTGGAGTTTTCGCCATCGACTTCTCCTTCTTCATGACTGCGAGAGAATGGGGGTACATTTTTGAAAGCCCGAGCGCTTTGCCGACCTGATACTAGGTTAGTGACTGTTCAATTGATATATGAAGGTGTGACTTGCGCTTTATGATCTGGTCACGCGAATCAAAATACTCGATGGCGTGAAGGACGTCCGGGACCTTGCCGTTGACCTTGAGTGTCTCCTGTCTTGGGTAAAGGGTTTCGGGGTTGTCCCAGGGAGATCTGGCTGCGGGAGGATAATACCCTTGGAATGGCGCCATCGGAGGTGGAGGCATAGATCTGGAATTCGACCTGGCCCTCGAATGGATGTCGTCGAAGCTGACGATGGAGATGTTATCTTCACCGCCGACAACGTCGACTTCATATGAGTGGGAACTTTCCATGATGGGGAAGAAGAAGAAAGAATAAAGGCAAGTTCTATAGAAAAGAATTGATATAACAAGTGAAAAGATAAATGGAAGTTGTTAACGAAGGAGATTAAGAAGAATATATTAAGAAGCAAGCGGCAGCGAAGGTCGTACCTTCTTTATAGACTTGAGTGTAAGCTGTGTCACCTTTGGATTGGCCCTATCATGGCCTCGCTGCAGGATCGTCCAATAAGGCAAGTAGCTCTATTTCCAGGCAGCAGTAGGCATCTTTATCATGGATGTTTGCCTTACAAAAGCCTCACACACCTAGTAGTGCCTCAGGTAACACTGGGTGACACTCATTGGAGCCTACCTACTAGGTAGGTAGGTACCTATCATCATAGTACTAAGTTGTGAGTACCTACTAAGACGACTTTATATGCAGGTCTGCTGCTAAGCCTTATGAGGAGGGGTTGGCTGACAATCCCCCAGAAATAATCCAAGTACTGTCAATAAGAGATGAAGTTATTCGGCCTTTTATCACCATATATATTCTTAATTTCGTCTGAAGCAGTCTAATTTTACAAACCAATCTTTCAACTGCTCATTCTATGTTTCACGACATCTAGATAGCAGGTAATAGAGAAGTTAGCCTCCTAAGTCTTAGGATATGAAAATAAGTAGTCTGGGACATAGGTAGGTAGTTTAAGGAACATAAACTGACCTATTAATTTCGTCTTGTCCTTCTACTGGCCAATTTCTACAATGCCATTTCTCAAGTGAACATGTTCTCTCGAGAAAACAGTCTTGACTTCACTTGATTATTTTTAAAGCAAAACCAGTACATACATCGCTTGCACATAAAATACATACAGAACAGGTTCTATTTCAGAGGTTCTTCAAATGAGAAAGAACGCTTTCGACTTTATCTACAAACAATTTCCCTTTGGCATATTTGTACTGCCTCCAAAACGCCCCGTGGTAAGCCTTGAGTTAGCCCACCAATCATCCCATCCGACTCTCCGTAAAGATGCGGACACCTCAACCCAAGGCGAACCATTGTGACACTAGTCGGAGATTGTAAGAAGAAACGCAAATGGACTGTCGTTCATCACTGTCCCTGAAACCTGGCCATCCCTGGACCGGGATGAGATTTGACGGTGATCTGCTTATCCTTGTACTTGCCCAGGTCAAGTATGTTCTCCTTCTTAGGCCTCTTGCGTTCCTGCTGAGTGCCTCCTCTGCGACCGCCTCTGCGTCCACCTCGAGGATGTGATCCTTGGCCGTGGTTACTTCGGTTTGAGGGTCTATTGACACGCTATGAGCCTGGACAATGTGCCATCTTGCCTCCCTAACCCGTCTAGTAGGTTTGACAGACGGACATGTGTGTCTTCACCTTTTCCGAGAATTCATCCATCTCGATGTCAAACTCAGCATCCGAACCCACGATCAAGGTGTTGTTGACACATGCCTTGATTAGCGCCGCAAAGTGTAGACGGTACCGCGTAATCCTGAGGATGTCGGCCATGGGCTCTGGTGGTGGCATACCACCCAAAGCGATGATTTCCTGTTGATCAGTGATTTCACTGTGAAAGTAAGGCGAGGCTGGCCATTCGACATTACAGTTTGTCTCGGTGATGTACTTCTCGAGGGGAAACAGAACATCTTTGAAACCAAACTGACATCCTGTGATATCAATAACCCATTTTTCGTCAGAACCTCGCAGAGTCGCCAGGATAACTATATGGACGCCTGGTTTTAACATGTCAAAGAAGGCCGCGTCGGGAGGGTCCATTATAGCAGGGTAGGGTGGGTTCGTGATTTGGACATAAACGGTCTCAAGACGGGAGACAAGACCTGGGTGATGATCGTCAGCAAGTTGCTCCAAATGACAAGAGTTCATGGGCGGCCTTACATTTGACCAGTTTTCTAGTCATCGGGCCAAGAATCGACAGCGAGTGGAGGGCCTCGCGCTTGAGCAGAGCAGCTTCTTTATGCTCGATGTTGGTTGTAAGATGGTCTGGGAAATTGATAGGCTTCTCCCAGCTTGGACGCCTGTTGTCATGCTTGAGAATTAGAGCGTCGTTGCGAGGCTCGATCTCTGTCAGGTCCCAGTGGAAAAGAACTTCCTTGTAGGACAAGAGTGTCGCTTTGAGAAGCTTGGCTGCTCGGAGCAGAGACCTGCGACGCTTCAAGTTGTTACAGCTCTTCTTGTGCTTGGCCCAATCAGCCGTTTGGCACTCATGGCCGCAGTAGGAAACGCCGGCAGAATCTCCATCGTGATACTCGGGAGCGTCCATACATCCAATACATCTCAAAGATGCACCCTTTCCGCAGTTGGCGCAGCTCGCCATGATGAGTGATTAGGCAGTGAACAAGGGGTGTGAAGGGATGCAGATGGTAGATGTGGCCAAAACAGACCAAACCGAGGATACCTGAAGAAAGAAATATTCCCTTTAGAGCAGAAATATTTTCCTACTTAAATGCCCCTCTCGATTTGTGCGTACGTGTTTGCTTGCAACTCATTTGACCTTTGACACTTGCTGGCAGTGCCATGTCAGTGATTCAGAGTCGGCCATTTCACAGGAGCGCGGGAAAGGGAGTTTGCACTGCAGCGGAAGTTGGCCATTCAAGTAGCAAAGAATGTCTGCAAAACCTCAGAACGGATCATGATTGAAACAAATTCCATCTCATTGCTATTCATGATGTCAGATCCTTCTACACGACATGGCGAGGAGGCTCCCACTCCTCCATTGTCATGTCAAAACGCCATTCGCATGCCTAAACTCCGTAACAATTCATTAACTCGAACAATTAAATCATACACCGCAAGTCTATTACCAAGGAGGAAACATTTTCTTTTTCTCCTTCTATCCCCCTTATTGACTGCCTCCGTTTCGTGCGTTGGACGTCACATTACTGGCGTGAGCAAGCAGAAACTTACAGCATGTCAACGTCAGCTTGCACGCCTTAGTCCAACCATCATCTTGAGCGATGCCGAGTTTGATGCTCACGTCCCCTATTTTGTCACCATCGATCTTGTATGGCAAACTAAGCGGCGTGCCAGTAGCGTCAGTTTGCCTATGCACAAACGCACCCAGCTGTCGCACAAGCTCCAGGAAGCCCACCATGGCATTATCAAAACGTCGATGCATAAAGGTAAGCCCAAGGGGCATGTCCCCGGAGCTGTACAACTCAAGGATATGCGTCTTAGGGGGTACACTAGCAGTACGGCTGCCAAGTCTGCTCGATGAAGGGCTCGGAACTTCATATCGAATAATCCTAGACGTGCTGCCCATGGGCTGTGGGTCATAGCCATCGAACCTGTATGCCAACTTGTCCGCGACTGTTACCAGTAATAGCAAAGCATGCCCCCAAGCCGCATTGATCTCGGGCCAATCCACAGGTTTGTTTGATAGGCGTCCGAGTCGAAGACCATTGATCGTGGCGAAACTCCCGTCATGACTGATACAAAAGGTATCGTTATACACATTGGATCGCTGTAGCTTCTCTAGGAGTTGTGAATCGTTGCTGTACTTGGCGTTGATGCTGTCCCTTTCAGCCTGAAAATCGGCCATTCTGGTAGCAAAATCGTTTCGTTCTCTCCAGAACTTTTCTTCCTCTTTGTCCAACTGCCGCGACTCCTCTTCAAGGAGTACAAGCTCCTCGTCTAGTGAATTCTTCTCCAACTCTAGCTTCTTAAGTTCTTCCATGGCTGCAACCCTGTCTCGCTCGGCCTTTCGTAGGGCTTCCTCCTGGATCTTCATATCTTCCTCGCTTGGTTTGTTCGCTTTTGCCTCTTTCAGATGCTTAGCATAAGAGTCCCTTTCGCGTGAAGCAATCTCGAGCTTCTTTTGCAAGCCTTCAACAAGCATTTCCGTGCATTCGATACATATCGGATGATCGATATCAGACCGGGCCGATAGTATGTCGAAAAGGCGGCTGATCCTGTCCATTTCGTTTCCCATAGGCGCATCGGGGTTATCTGCATTGCTTTTGCTGGAGCTGACGCGACGCAGGACTGTTGGTATTGTAGGAGGGTCTGACGACGGGTTTGGTCGAGCCATTTGCGATTCGGATAGTAGTACGAAAGACATTGACGAGTCGCGAGGATGACTTCCATGATTGCGCTTGAACGTGGGCGGCCCTGCATTGCGTGATACCCTGTCATATAATGACTTCCGCGATTGATCCTGTGGTTGCGCGAGCGGTGGGTTTGGCACAGACGATTTCTTGAGGGTTTGCGGGGACGCAGAAGCTGCAACACGAGTTAGAAAGAGAGCAAAAGACATGATGCAGGTAACGTACCAACAAGAACATCATAAGCAGCTGGGTTGAGATCCTCAAGGGAACCGTCTAGCCGGAGAGGCTGACGGCATTTTTGGCAGTTCATGTTCCGCTTAAGAGATGCGCATAATCTGAATAGTGAAGCCGACTTGTTGCGCCTTTGGAAACGATAGGAAGTGGAGGTATCGGAACGTTGAAGCTGGAAAGTATGCAAAGTAAAGTTGGATTAAGGTCGGCCTTGGCGGTGACGTTGTAAAGCTACCTATAGTTAGCAGCTGCAGTGCCCTACTGTATGAGACTCTTTGTGCATGTGATCAGCATTTTGAGAAATTACTGTCGCGATGCCTGATAAGAGAAATATTTACTAGAGTGAATATGATATGGGATTCGTAACAGTGTATCCAATCGCTTTTAAATTAAATTTCTTCTATATCGTTTTTATAAAATCATTAGCGACATGGAATCCATATCTCATGTAACTTGTAGGCCGCTTTGACCCCATGACCGCTAAAAGGGAAAGCACTTTACGCGATGCACGGCCCTCACTCGCGTCGACTCTGCTGTTGCTCCTCCAACCATTCATCATTTTCCAAATAATGTTCAAGGGACGACTGTATGCGCCCATGAGCTCATTATACAATTATATGCCTACGCAGATAACCGATGAGTTGTATTATACGGCTACAAAGAATATAATTGTATATGAAGGACTGTTGTAACAATGGAGCCGCCTAAAAAGAAGAGACGGCATGGCCCTTCGCCTCCAAAGGACGCCCAAGATGAAGACGACGATGACGAGCTTGCTTCGCATCCACAAGAGATCAAAATCCGACGAGATCCGGATATTCAATTTGCACTGAAGCGGGCAAATGCTAATCAAAAACTCCATGCCACCATGGCCCACATCATCGAAAAGTACAGTCGCGACTTTGAAGGCATTGGAGACGAAATCGACATGGCAACAGGAGAGATCGTGGTGAACAATGGTCACTTGCGCAACATGCGCGATGAGGGCGACGTCGAAGGTCTTTGGGTTGAAGGCGAAAGCAACATTGATGAAGACGAAGGAATCCTACTTGAGGATCTCACCGACGAATATTCTGACATCGAAGGACAAGCCAACAAAATCCGTGGTTCTCAAACCGAAAATGAGATTAGCCAGGTATCAAGGATAAAAGAAAACGACACAGAGGCATATCCGCAAGATCAGAATGACGGGATTGATGGAGCGTCTAATAATGTTTCAAGTACCACCAGCAGTCAGAATGAAGCGCCACAAGGAAAGAGTACAGCGCTACATTATGAGCTGCCTCACGATGATTCTCGACTAAGTTCTCCATCCTTTGGGCCTATGCCTTCATTAGGATTCGGGATGCCTCCATCGGCTTTTGGACCATGGGGAATGATGCCTGGATTTCCTATGCAAGCTTGGGGCCGCGACGATATCCCCCCTTACTTCAATATGCTACCGAGCATGCCTGGGCCATGGTTTACAGGTGGCAGATATGAGACGGCCAGTAATAGCGAGCAAGCTTCTATATGGGGTCGCAACTGGACAAAGAGAACTAAACGAGCTGGTTCCATGAAGGGCTCCTTCAAAAGGACGTCTGACAAACAACATAGCGACGCCGCGGTAGGCGTCGGTGCAGAGGCTCCGGATAGCGATCGTGGATCTGAAACTGAGTTAACGGGAGGAAGCCCAAACAGACAGGAAGCTCTGTTATCTGATCGAACCATCAACACAAGTGATGGGGAGGATGATTTTTTATGCTCAGGGACCTCGGATTCGATGCCTATCGTACAGTCGATCCCGGTTCCATCAAGCGACAAAGCTCTTTCTAAGGATCCTAGTTTACGTGATCCTCCCCACAAAATTCTTGAAGAGATCAACGGGAATGCTGTCAAATCGTCACGGCAATTCGATGAGAAGGACGATTCTAACCGAAGACGCTCTGGCCGGGCACGAAAGCAGACAGCGTACATGGGCAAGATATCTTGGGATGATGCACGGGAGCTGAAAAAAACGGGGAAGAGCTTTACGGTACGAGTACGGAGGGCTGATCCGTCTCTACGGGAAGAGTTTCAATATGTCGATCTCAGTGATAAGGAACCTGAGGGAGAGGTTTTTTTACTTCCCGAACAGACAGAAATAGGCTCGACATCAACAGATGAGCCAGGAACAAAGGTAGCTTGCCAAAAACCGGCTGTTCCAGACTCTCAAGACACGGCGACTCCATTTGATAACAGCGCTCCTCAAAGATCACAATCCAAAAACGCCAAGGAACCAAGCCCTTTCACTCAAAGTATGACTCCGACAACGGAACTCTCAGACGATGAGGCACCACTCGCTCTTTCGAGAATCAGAGTTCCCAGGTGGCAAAACACAGTTCCAATGGCAGTCTCTCCTGCATCTGACGTGCCAACTGGGCATCACGAACGCTCTGCGGAGCCCGTCGATGCCACGAGTGCTCCGCTGAAGAGTAATAACTCACCATCCCCTGAAGCTGAGATCATAGTTTGCATGGTAGATCACATCACGCAGTCGTCCAAACGGAAGCGTGGGAGACCAAAAGGCTCAACTTCTTCCGCGAAAGCAACGCCCTCTAAATCTTCCGTTACAGTACGAACCGAAGAGGTCAAATCTACATCACCCACAGCTATCATTGCTTCAACAACTGGTGACCTCTCTCAATCCATAAAGCGAAAAAGGGGAAGGCCAAGGAAATCGGATGTTGTGGCTTCCACTATTCAAGATGAAACAAATGACACCGCGAAAGAGTTCGCCCATGCTGATGACGAGGTCACTGAGAACGATCAGCAAAGGCCGGGTGATGAAATCCTAGACAACGGTGTTTCGAAGACGTCGCCTCATCTGTCCCATGAACTTCGATGGCTCCTCAAAACCAAGCCGAAAGACTCTGCTCCTGATAGAACATGTGAAACATTTTTATTCAAGTTTGTCCGACCTCAAAAGGCGAAGGAGATATTGCAGCAAGCCAAAGGTGATAAGCCAGAGCTGCAAGACGTTGCACAGGAAGGCAAGGAAGTTCCTAAAAATATAGAGGATAATCTACAGGAACAGACCATGCTTCAGGAGCCACAGGAACTGATACAAGAAGCCGACACTATCATGGGAGATGTCACGCAAACCCGCGAAGACTCTAAATCTATCCAAGATTACCAACCATTACCCGCCAGTCCTTCTTCCCTTCCTCACGATGACGGGACTTCTAATGGCATCGAACCACCAGAAGGTGATGAGCCTGTCGAAAATGACAGTCCTACACTTCATGTAGTCACTGACGATGAAGCTGTCGAGAGTCAAGAATCTCTCCCCCCCTTACCACAGGATGCCCCTATTCAAGAAGCTTCGACACCACGGAAACTGAAAGACACGAGGAGCTCTTTTATAGAGCCGCCATCAAGTTCACTGAAACCCCATACTCCTCGCCACAGACATATCCACACAAATCGGGCTCCATCTTCACGCCGCTCCCTTCTTTCCTTTGTGTCAGATTCCGATTCAGATACAGAAGGTTCCCGGGATGAGCTGACTCGAAGAGTTAAATCCCATTCAAAGTCGGGAAGCGTCCGCCTATCATCAAAGAAGATGAGGAGACCTGCTACTCTGACCAGAGAAGTTCATAGGACGCCCAGTAAGAGACGTGTTCATGAGGTCTCCAGTCCTGGCGGCGCGGTAAAGACACCTGGCGGTACAATAAGAACATGTGATGTGGATGGATATCACTGCGGCCGAGACTATTGCTTCACTTGCATTTGAATGACAGTGGCATTACACAGGAGTATTGACGGCGGATTGGGCATATAGAGGGCATCAGCACATAAGCATAGATTATATAAAGCCAACGAGCATAGCGCTTTGATCTTATTGATTACTACGCTAGTAGAAACAACGACCCAAAAAGTAACATAATAACATCCGAAGCTAGCTAGAAAAAGCACGGTGTGTTGGTGATTAGATTACCCGTGATACCAATGTGCTATAACCCCCAGAACCTGGAACGCCTAAACCACATTGTCACATTCCACATCACCCTCGAATCCATTTCTGGGACCAGGGCTGGTTGCGCGAGCTTCCCCTCTCACCGAGCCAATCAATCCATGCGTTTGTCCAAGATCTTGAGGTATCATCACATGGCCGAATTTCTCAACGGGGTCGTCCCAAGATCCCCCAGACTAGGATCAGCGACATAAGGGGATGGGAATGGATTGATTCTACTAAAGATTTTCTCCCTAATACGGGGATCCTATCAGGTGGCGAAGACCGACAAAAGGGTGAATTGAAATCTGCCGGTCGAGGGTATCATGGATGAGGGGGATGCCGCGAGATGAACAGTCGTGGATGATGAGTGTCGGGAAACAACGACTTGAGGTACTCTCAAGACTTGTTAGCAGCGCCATTGGCAGCTGCAAGGTGCTGCTTGAAGACCTCGGGATCCCGAACTGGGTTAAAGTAGGGATGGGCCTGGGCCTCCTTGGCAGTAAGACGTTCCTGTTTTGCAGTTAGATTTTATCGGGACTCCAAATTAGGATCTTGTAAACAAACCTGGTGGTCATATCGCAATAGCTTGTCGAGGAAATCGATAGCCTCATTAGAGACAAATCGCTGGTTCTCTGACGTAACAAAGCTGTGCCAGGGCTTCTTCTGGAATCTGCCTAGAATATCGTCGTACTGTGCATCCAGCTCAATCTCGTACTTGTCGATGTAGTCGAAAAGGTCATCGGTGCCGAGAACCTTGGCGATTTTAACAAGTTGATCGGAGTTGCTGTTACCATGGAAGAAAGGCTCTTTGCGGAAGATCATGGAGGCAAACATGGCTCCAAGGCTCCACATATCAAGGCTGTAATCGTACTCCTGGAAATCGACCAACAACTCAGGGCCCTTGAAATAACGAGAGGCGACACGAACGTTGTATTCGGTACCAGGGTGATAAAATTCGGCCAGACCCCAATCAATCAGACGAAGCTGCAGACTGTCAGTAAGATGGTAACCAAACGATTGACTTTGGGCGACCAACCTTTCGGTTCTCATGATCAATCATGACGTTATGAGGCTTAACATCGCGATGCATAATTCCCTTGCTGTGGCAGAAATCGAGGGCCTTGAGGAGCTCAAAGATGTAGAATCGGACATCAATATCGTTGAACTTGGGGTACAAGCTTCGGAAATCGGTGTTGTTGACATGCTCGAAAATCAGAGACGGCGTCTTACTCTGTGTACAGTTATGGTCAGTGGGAACGTCGAAACGTCGAAACGTCGAAAAGGCTAAGAGCGGGAAAAGCACGAACCTGCGAGTCGCGAACAACATCCAGCAAGGCAACAACATTGGGGCCGCCAGCTAGGTTCTGAAGAATCTTGATCTCTCTCTTAATCTTCTTCTTCTTGACAGGCTTCAGAACCTTGACAACACACTTCTGGTAGTTGACTACGTTGATACCCTCAAAGACTTCAGAGTACTTTCCGCGGCCTGCAAAGGACACAAAATTGTTAATGACTCAACGACAATTCCACAATAGTCAACATACCAATCTTTCGGACGACCTCGTAGTTTTCCAGAACACCCCAGCCTGCAAACGTTGGTCAGCTACGTTGTCGGTGAAGCTCTCACGTGGGAGAGGGCATACTGATATTGACACTATCGTAGTCCCAGTAACTGCGGGGCATGCTCTGGTTGACATCGGCGTAGACACGCGCCATGATGGGCAGAAGAGCGAGGGCGTCGCAAGGGGCGGCGCTGATGATTTGGAGAGGGGTTTTTTCGAATGGCGATGACGGTAGGCGGTATTCGAGGCAATATAGATGCTGGTAGAAGAGTTGAGGTGCCGTTGTTTATCTGGGCGAACCCAAGGTCGGAGGCTGAAGATGAAGAGGCTGGACCTGATTTGACTTGGGTTTGCAAAATCAAGGTGGGATGGCATTTCGAGTCGGGTCCAGCCCAGAACTACCCCGTTGTTTTGGCAGGCGGGCTAGTCCGTGATTGGCTTCAACGCTTATCGGCTATTCCGCGATAAGGTATCGAATGGCACGAGCACCCTGAATTCAATCACAAGGCAAGAGCTTGGTCTGTGGACCCAGTCTCAACTGCTTGTTTCTAGTTTGGCTTTGTCTCAATTGAATGCAGTCACAACAAAAAGCATTGGCGCGAATGAGAACGGGAAATGTTAATGGATGAAGTCAAAGGGGCGTCTAATTAAGCTATGCATGGATGACCATCTAGGTTGGTGTATCTATGGTTCTGAAATATGGAGTAACAACAACCACCTACGAAGAAGGGATATACTTGAACTAGCCTGGGGCTGCAGGTTGGAATTATTACATTATACTTATCAGAGACGATCCTCTAAGTAAGTTGAATGGGCTGTGACTGATACGGTCGTTCAGCATATATCTGGTCTTCTGCCATTCTACTATGAAGAGATCAAAAAGTCGAACCGCCAGTAGCTAACAACGTTGTAATAGGTTCAAATTACTCATTACTTAACGACCATACTATGCGGTCACATCGGGCAGGGATCTATCCCAGTTCAGTCCAAACCCTATAGTCAAAGGTTAGCCGCATGAACAGATATGGCTTTGCAATTGATAACCAGAAAAAAGTTCCATGTTTCAGAGAGAAGATTAATTGCTCGACATGTCGGGCCTGCAAAGGTGTCAGCATCAGCGGAAGCTGATGCCTCCTACACCCCCAGTCCCGATCCGACTAAGGATGACGATACAAGGGTTTTCATCATAATGAGAAATGCTCGAAGTAATAGAAGGTACTTACAGGTTATGATGCATGACGAATCATAATACATGTTTCCATTGATCAGGCTGGTCTCGAGTCCATTCGAGGCATCGCGTTGTAACACGACATCGTACACCCAGACCAGCTGAGCTGCCTTGGGTGGTGAAATAGGTTTAGCGGATGATGGCACCCATAATGTGCCGCGGACTCAGTCATACTCAAGCGAGTCCAGGCCCTTGTCAACAATATCCCATGTTCGTTTTCGAAGGTCGGGTTTCGGTTCGGGACGTTTAGCTGCCTTCTTTTTCTTTCGCTTCTTATTGCTGTGGAAGGATGTTGGTAACACGTTTGCGGTTTGCTTGAGAGTGGCGATATCGTCACCCGGGGCTGCAGGCTCGCCCGTCATTATGTCTGCCTTTCTCTTGAGCTGTTCGGCCTTCTCTTTCTCTTTGCGTAGAGCTTCGAGTTCGGAGTGTCGGAATATTTCGATTTGCTCGTCCGTCAAAGTTCTTTTTACGCCATCCGGATAATAACCTAAGCCATCATCTTCTTCATCCCAAGCATCATCAGTGGCGTCATCTTGAATGTGATCTTGGCTTGGTGTCTCAATGAAGTCGGACCCAAAGGAAGCGAGGGCTGCTTGTGAGAAGTGCGCTTCGTGGAAAGCAAAGAGGTCATCCTAGAGCAGTCAGTACAGTGTCGCATAGACAAGGTTGAAGGAGGCATACATGAGAGACACTTGGTATACCACACATACCTATTGCCTTTGCATCTTTGGGTTGTGGCATGTCGAGATTTTTCTGGCGCGATGTCAAGATTTGAAATAAGATTTGCGATTTGGCGAGATTGGGGAAACGCGACAGCTCGAGCTGTAATTACGTCACGTGTTGTTATATGATGAGCCGTGCAGCTAGAACAACGGAAAGAAATAAAGGCCAGAATAAGACCACTGATAAGGATGTGTAGTTTGAATATAATGCCAAAACTTTTGGTTTGGATGTTTAGGCAAAATATGCCTTTTAGGAATGCGTCTCAAGTCAAAAAACCGCAAACCTGCAGAGTGCAAACCTTACAGGGATTTGAGAAGAGCTAACGCATTCTCAAAGGCTCTCACAACTTGGTCGTCTACGAAAAGGTCAGTTTGTTCAATAAGAGAAGCGTTTAGCAGGATAAGCTCACAGTGCTGCTGTTTTCGTTCCATTTTGTCTTCTGCAAGATTCACAAAGCGTCTTCGAGTTTGTAGGCGCTTTGCTGCCCGTTCATCATCATGTGCTGATGCTGCGGCTGCCCAGACTTTGAAATACTATAAGCGCATTAGCTTTGTCGCAGGTTATAAGATACCGAAAATGTTACTTTTGCAAGAGCATCTGCCTCTTTCAAAATCTCACGCTCTTGGTCGTCGGCCTCGCGCAAAGCGTTCTCATAACGCGCTTCGAATTCATCCCAGTCGAACGGCTCAAGAAGGCCTGGTGTGTCTGGCGAGTCACCATTGCTGGCTTGTCGATCTATCTGAGGTTCGGGTGTCCTACTGTTGACATACGGGGGTCTTTGCATGTTGCTCATGTTGGCTTCCTGAGAGATGGAAATCTTCAATCTGCCTTTGCTTTGATGATCCTCGCCGTATTCTTGCGGTGGAAGTGGTGAATCCATGTCACATAGACACGTCGCGCTGGATCGCCAGGGTTATTTGTCGGCCTAGCAACAGGGGTCGTGCGCTGCATGTAAGTGAGCACTTGAATGTTCACTTTAGCGGTTGTCGTTAAAGGATAATAGTCGTGAGTTACTCGAGATCTCAATCTCTTGACGTATGAGAAGACGGGGGGGGGGCTCTTTTCTTTTTGAGGAAAATCAGATGTCGTTCGAAATATTGAGAGGCGTAACAAACAGACCGACCATCTTGTACCTGCCGATCAACAATGAAAGACATGAAGGAGCGGGCCTAGGTAGGAGTGGATGCTCCTGCATGATTTTGTTAACGATGGGAGGTGCCTGGAAGTGTGGCTTACGTTCATGCGCCACAGTTCTCGTCGTTCACCTCGTGACTTGATCTTCACTCACACTTACAGTCATCTGCCTTTCGTTCACCTTGCAAACAAATAAACATTGACCGTATAAACATGCTCACCTTCTTTTCCTATTCGATCCCGGAAGGCTGAACATAGCCACTCTGATCGTCCCCAGTATCATATAAAAACAACCACCTCATACCAAGTGGCGATAACATAGCCAATATGGATTGCGACATCTGTCATCGCAGCCATGACGCCAAGCGTCTCCCATTTCTTTGCACCGTGGATGCGAGAGGGGCACTTTACGACGGTCGTCTTGAGAACGTGATGGCTCTTATCGAAAATGAAGATCTCCAGAAACAAATCAACGATCTTCTAGATGAGACAAACGCCCCAACCAAGGACCGCAAGGATGCCTTACAAGCGCAGCAACGGACAGCAGAAGATAGGACCACTCAGATTCTGGCCGCTGCTGATAAACTCAGAAATGATATCAAAGCTGCCAAAGAAGAGATTCAGGCTCGAAGAGCCGCCCTTTCAAGACGCAAGTCCGATATCGCTGCAGTATCTGATAGACTTATTGAGCGCAGGGTGAAACGGCAGAAGTCGGTGGAAAAGGAAACCAGCATGCACAAGTATCGCTGGACTAAGTGTGCAGACGAACTGGCTCGCACCCGCTCTTTCCTCTGCATAGAAGCAGCTCAACTATATGGACTAAAGCGGACTAAAGAAGGGTCGCCTAGTAAATACGAGTATTACCTGGGTGGAATCCCAGTCGTCGATTTGACCGCAATGAATTGTGAGTTGCGCCATCTCATCTCAAAAGTGGTTTGCTAACACCGTCCAGCATCAACGCCAGAGATGATATCTACGTCGCTCAGTCATATTTGCCAGATATTGATACTTGTATCACATTATCTTTCCATTCGGCTTCCTGCTGCCATCACTCTCCCCCATCGCGACTATCCCCGACCAACTATTTTTAACTTGCCTGCTTCTTACAGACCTGGAGATACAATATTTCCCAGTCAGACTTCTGTGGCGTCCCCATCTAACACAATGGACACAGAGTCTCAACGTGTCTCTCGGCCAAGGCCTCTTTTCATAGACAAGCCACTGTCTCAACTAGCCAAAGAAGATCCCGCCACGTTCTCTTATTTCATCGAGGGTGCGACTTTGCTTGCTTATAATATTGCTTGGGCTTGCAATACACAAGGTGTGTCGATCGGCGACAAGGCTCTTTTCGAGGATATGAGCAATATGGGTCGCAACCTGTACAATCTTCTCATCAAACACCAATCTACCGGGAAAGACCCAGACACACTCAAAAACGAAGTCGATGGTCAAAGTAGCCGTTTTGGGCAGTACTCTCATGGTACAACGTTTTACCATCTCGGTGGAGCAGAAGGCACCGAGTTCAGCAAAAACTTTAAGCTTCCTAGCCCAATGAAGCTTGCAGACAAACTCAAGAAGAAGCTGCTCAGCGAAGCGCCCACCCCTGACTGGGAAGTTCTAGATGATGATGCATGGAAGGTTGAAGAGGAGCTGGCAGATGGGAGCCAAGTTAACAAGAACTTATTAACAGGAGACAAGAGCTCCCCACGTCGAGGGACAAGCGGCTGGATGAGGGTCAAGAATAGATGAGTGTGCAATGTATATATATATTGCTCTTGTTCAACTGGTTATTATAGAATCATTCCTTTCATGGGCCTTGAATCTCACGCCATGAAGTCCTTGGCAAATCAAATACGAGTACAGTCCAAAACTCCTTCGCTGTTAAACAAATCATCGTATCGTAACAGACGTGATTAAGCCAGTTTTCTTTTATAGTATTCCATCGCGTCTTTCTCCGAAAATATTTTTGTCAGCGAACTTTCGCTTCTTGGTCATGGTGACGGGCTGTTTATTCCTCGTCCTCGTCCTCGGTTGTTCTGCCTGCGACCAGGTCTCGTAGATGGCTTGGGATGCCTGATAGGATCTTGGGCCCATCCTTCTTTTGATTTGAGCCGGGCGTGCCGAATATTGCTTCGGCAGCCGCTTTCACGCTGCCATCTTTGATCTGTGGCATTGGCGATGGTGTCGTTGGTTGGCTGGGAGTGCCTTGTCGGTGAGGTGTGTTGGGGGAGGGGTGAACCGGTGTAGCTGGTTTCTTGCTTTGGTGGAATAGGCTCGGCTTTTTGTTTCTTCGAGCTTCCTGTTGCGCTTTGATTTGTGCCTGCTTCTTCTTCTCGAAGGCGGCTTTCTGCTCAGGAGTTGTAGTAGTAGGGATGGGAGCTGCTGCTGGTATGGACGCTGGTGGTTGTGTGTTGGTTATTTGGTTGCCGCCTGGAAGCATGAGCCCCCCCATTAAGATGGGGGCAACCGTCTGCTGTTGGTTCTTTGTGTTGCTTGAGGCCACGGTCTTGGGCGACGCATTTGTGGGAGGGGGCGAAGGATGGATGGGAACATGTTGAGCCCGTTTGGGCTCAGGGGCCATTTGCTCGGTGGACGGGGACCGAGCCCTCTTGGAGTGAGATTCAACTTCCTTGGTGGTTGTAGATGGAGTGGGCGTGTGTTGAGTAGGAGGTTGGCTGGGATTGTGTCGGGATCCCTGGGCCCTTGGTATCAAGATCCTTCGTTGGCGAATCTCTTCAACGGGTGCTTGAGGGCCCATGACAACCTCTTCCTCGTCCCTCGCGTCCTCCATCTCGGTGTCGAATGCTGCCTCCATTTCCATTTCGAGGTCTTCCTGTTCCTGCTGGGACATGCCATAGTCTGCTGGAACGGTCTGCTGGGAGACCTCGAAATGGAAGATGGAGGCCTGCGGTGGTGGAGGTCGGTGGAGCTCTGGAAGGGGGAGTTGCGGAACGGAGAGAGCCTGGGTAGGCGCGGCGACATGCTCAATAACCATCTGTGATGGTTCGTCACAGAACTCATCCTCGTCGAGGAGAGCTGCCAACGCCTTCCATGAGGCCTCCTGGATCATCCGCTCCTGCTCCTCCTCCGTCAGAGGTTCCATAGCGGCCTCCTCCATCTCGCAGTCGACGGCCTGCGGCGAAGTCAGTACCTCTATCTCACCTTCGCCTTGCTCTTCCATCTCCACATCCTCGGCTTGGCGATCATCGATCGCCATCTCATCCCAAACTTGTTCACCCACCTCATCGACGCTGTTCAGTAGAGCATGGATGGCGGCATCAAGTTCGGTGGGGTCCCAGGAGGGAGAGATGCAAGGAGCGGGTTGGAAGAGCCCCTGGTGAAGGCTTTCCTCCCGGCCGTCCTCACTTCCTTTCGCCGCTGTGAAAAGGAGTTCTTCGGGGATGTCGGGGATGTCGGGGATCCCTGGAATCTCGTGGCCGAAGGAAGTGGCAGAACCGGCGGCCTGCTCGGGTGATGGCGGCTGTTGTGTGGGTTCAAAGCCCGCCGGTTCTGCAAAAGGAACAATGGCTTGGGGAGGGAGCTCTTCTTCAGAGGGGAAGATAGGTTCATCGACGACATGGGAAGCGGGGACGACACCAACGACGCCAGGAGATGGGAGAGAGGGCAGAGGGCTGATGGCCTCGACAACCTCCTGCTGAGGAGACACTGCGCTAGGCGCCGGCTCTCGAGCAGGAGGCGTCTCTCTGCCAGGTGTGATGGCGGCGGTGGCGGCGGTGGCGGTGGGTGAAGAAACTGGCTTCTTCGGTGTCGTCTCGCGAGGGGAGGGGGCAGAAGGAGATAGTGGAGAGGAGCCAGTGGGAGCTGGCTCAGACGGTTCGACTTGCGTCAGAACAGGGGACTCGGCCAAGTCAGACTGAACGCCGGGAGAAGGGGGGATCTCGGCAATCGGACTGACTGGCGTCTTCATCGCCCTGTCGTCAGCAAAGTCGGTCGGGTCCGACTGAGTGCTCTGGTCCACTGGCACGATCACATAGCGCCGAGCCAAGAATTCCTTCTTGCTCAGGCGCCGCTCTTCGGCCAGCAGCTCAGTCTCTTGCCGGTGAGTTAGAGCTGACTGGCGTCTGAATATGGGCTGTGGTCGCCTCCTGCTGATAGCTTTCCAGATGGCGATGTCGTTCTCATCTACGAGCTTCTGCATCAGCAAAGAGGCCTGCTCCAGTCTCCTCTGCTCCGCTGTAACCCTCTCTTCTTCCTGCCGTCAGGCGTTTCTCTCTTCTTGACCCTCCTGCACCAACTTCTTTATCCAGGCTTCTGCACCGGATTCGCTGAGGTCTGAATCCCAGTCCCTCCCGGCAAAGGGAGCAGGGAAAAGAGTCTCGGCGTCTAAGTTGGAGTCGGCTTGAATACGAAGAGAAACAAAAGTTTCCCTAACGATTCGCACCAACTGGCTCACCGCGAAAGCGGCACTGGGAGCCCATGAAACAATGTTTGGCATGGAGAGGATGGCCCAGGTCTTGACAGAATATTCCACCATGGGGTTGCCCATACCCCCATAGGTGTGGTAGTCTTCTGCCCAGATGAGTCGCAAGAGGATCATGGGGATGATGGTGATTGTAGAGAGGATGGCCATGGGCAAGGTGGCCATACACTCTCCGTGCATCCCCGCGAAGAAGAGAAAGAACGGCAACGTCGTGAACCGTGTGAGGTAGATCAACGCCTTGATCAAAACGAAAAAGACGTTGTTGTACTGCTGGTCGAAGCAGTTCCCCATGTTGAATGGGGAATCCCACTCGCAGTTGTTATCGAGTGGGAGCCACAACCATGAAGGAAGGTCTGTGGTCTGCATGGTGTCGGTTTGTGTGGTCTCTGCGGGTGTGACTGTTAGCTTTTCCGCAATGACACATTATAGTATATACAAAGGGAGATGAATATGAAGAGGAAAGTGCATATATAAAATGTCGTGATAATAAGGAGAGACTCACTGGTATCGCGGTGTGAGGCTGTTGGTTCTTCAAGTGTGATACTTGGGAATGACTCTGCGATTGCTTGGGGGATGCTTGGGGAATGTTTGGGAATGTTTGGGGGAAACTGAAGAAGGAAGAAAAAGCAAAGAGGGAAGAAGAAGAAGGTGAAGAGAGGCCAGCAGATTTGTTATGAATTAGAATCTTGGTTAACAGTGATTGACACTGGCGAGCACTGCACAATCACTTGCCTGACAGCTGGCAACGGCTGCCAGTACAATTATACTGAAAAACGACGTGCTTCTGCGGACAATAGCATCAGGTCTATTATAAATTAATTGTGCGCAGACATAACAATGTGCAAACGCTGAGGCTTGCAGTGTTCATCAATTGTTTGGCATGTTTGCATTTCATTGACATCTTTGAGGGTTTGATCTATATACAAACAATGCGAAGGGTGACAATCGTCTTTGTGTGCATAAACAAGAGGATGATATCAAAGCATAGATGGAAAGTGACAGGAAAATGAGAGACGTTTATATCGTTCTTGATCAGAATCAACCCCTTTATTAAGTATCACCAACAAAGTGATGCTGCAAGTCAATGCTGTATGTAGTGCTATTGGCAAAGATAAAAACCACACCAAGGTATCGTATCTAATTCCAAACAACGCCAATGCATGATTTCCATATACTCCTAGTCCCATCATCACTCATTATATCTGTTGTATCTAACTAAAGCTAAGCCTTGCGGCCCCTCGCAATTAATCGCCCCTGTAACTCTACCATCACACCACCCCACTGTTCTTCGCCAGCTCCAATAGTCTTGCCGATTCGTGTTGCAAGGAAATCGGCCACCTTGGGGACGTTGAAGTGCTCCCCATACACTACCTTGGCCTCAGGTTTAAGAGTCATCTCAAGGCTGTGCCCATCTATCTGAGTGTGGAGGTTCAACTTCACTTCCACACGACTCTCCAACGGCACAAGTAACAGGGATATTGTAATCGATATACTTGAGTCGGAAGTCCTTTGTACTGTAGTGGGAAATGTGGCATTAAGTCGTTCGATTTGCGACGAAACGAAGTTCGCCTTATCCCAGGCAACCTGGACACTCCGCAAAAGATGAGAAACCTCAGTGCGGTTATGCGGAATCGCACGAGCGTAGTCGCGAATCGTTTGCAGAAAGAATTCCTTCTCTTCGGTCTTTGGGAGTGGGTTTTGTTCCTGGTTGACGGCGACATACCAGAGATCAATTGTTGAATTGGGTTGGTGTTTTTGGAACGCTGTGATGTCAAAAACAATTTCAATCTCACGCTTGTATGACATAGACAAAACGGTACCAGAGATGCCTGTCACTGTCCAGCCATGTTGCTTCTCGATGGCATCAACTCGAGCTACGCATTGAGTTAGTCATTATTTGTCAACTATTCCAAAAGAAAAGGAAAGGAAAAGGACGCACCTTTGAGGCTGTTAACCTCCTTACTCGTCCAGCCACGGCACTCTTCTCGAATCCTTTCAGACTTTGCGATATCGTCGATGCAATTCTGATTCTGAACGACTAAGTCTTCAACCTCAACTTCCGAAGCTTGGAATTGCTCCCTCAGCTCTGCGATTCGTTTCTTCTTATACTCGACATCTTCGTCAAGAGAAGCCAGTTCGTCGCGGGCAGCTTCTAGGTCGGTAGGATCACAGTCGGCAAGCTCTCGAGCAACCTCTTCAAGATTATCACTCTCTTCTACGAGCGACTTGTGGCGCTCCACGATAGCAGGCAGAACAGAGTCAAGGAGACTTTTCTGCTTATCTAGAAGCTCATTATCGGCTTCCATGCCTTCGTCAATACCCACAAGACCTTGCTTCAGACCCTCTTGTAGCTTCATTCGCCATTCGTACCACATAGCCTTGCTCAGAAGACGAGCGTGATTTTTGACGTTCATGAATTGTTTGTCCATCAAAGTCTTGACGTCAGGTGTGGCCGCTATATACTCCTTAAATAACTGAGGGTTGTCCTCAAAAGTGTCGGTTTCGATCTCTTTGACAATCCTGCGACCCTCGGAGATGTACTTCTTCAACTCACGACAAGAGTGCTGATATAGTTCGAGCATTGGCACTGTGCATGCACCAGCGACAACGCATCGCTCAAGCGAAAGGTTCTCTTCACCTTCGTCGAGAAACCCATCTTCGAGGGTTCCGGGTGCTTGCGTGTGACGACGCTTTGTGGTCGTCAGTTCCATGAAGCGGATAGAGGTCATGTTTAGGAAATCCTGGAGATGAATCCTTTCTCCATCTGCTTCAACCTCTGCTTCGACTTCATCCTCCATTTGCTCAGTATCCTTTACAGGCGTCTCATCGAAATTGACCTGATGACCAGGTCGATCGTCTGCAACATCCTTGAACCTTCCCCGGTGCCTTGGCGTTGTTGCTACGTCAGATTTTGCTGGTGAGGACAGCGTCGGCGTGGCGGTATTTGGTAGCAGGCTTTTTCGAAATGAAAGATTCGGCCTCCCGGTAGTTTCTTCTTTAGAGGGTGGCTGCTGGAGCCTGATGTTCTTTACGGGACTCCCTTGGTGTCCTTTGAGTCTCTTTACGCCATAATTTTCTTCGGCTTCCTCCTCATCATCAAGCTCATTCGGTCTCTTGCCCAGAAGGCCCTTGGCACTCCCGACATGAAGACTCTTGCGGCCTTTAAGCGGCTTACGTTTAGGGCTCAAGCTGTCGATCATCTCCCGCAAGTTAAGCGTGGCTTCGACGCCGTCAGCTTCCCGTTCAAGAATCCTCCTGCGGTTTTCCTTTTCCTCTTCTTCTCGAGCTTCGCGGTCCATATCCTGCGTCATCTCTTTGGGGTCCTCAAACATAACACCGCGCTTTCCAGGCACAAAGTTGGTAGCCATGTCGCCAATCGAGCCCCGGCGGTCAAACAACGCAGTGACTTGAGGTGACCCAAGTCCAGGTCGATCTGCACCGAGTCCTGAGAGTTGCCGTTGAGGTGTCAATGTGACCGTCGGAGTTCGGCTACCATTTCTAAAGTTATCTTGGAAGAGGCTCTTCTTGGGGGTGAGCTTCACAGGCGATGGCGTCCTAGAGTCAGCTCTGGCAGTTCTGGCAGACGGCGGTCGTTTTGGAGACGCAGAAAGAGAGTTACGCTGTCTGGAGCGAGGAGTAGCCATCCGTTCTGATACAACTGAGTTGAGCTGCGGTGTGGCTGGTTTGGCAGATGCCGGCGTCCTAACTTTGGCCGACTGTGGTGCTGGTGTTGTCCTCACAGGTGAGGGCGTCCTAGAGTTCCGAGAGGGGCGTTGTGGGGTTGCGATCTTTGGGTTGGCGGCACTTCGCAAAGCACTTGCTGGAGATCTTGAGGGCCGAGGACTTGGAGTTCTGGTTTGTTTCTCGCTTGAAGCAGGGGGTTGAAGATAATCGCTGACAGCACCCTTGATTATAGCGGCCTCAATCGCTTCGTCTGGGTTGGCTGCGCTATCGGCTTCCTCTTCCATAACTCGCTTGCCCAGATCTCGTGAGCCACCTGTCACTTTATTGAGAATGCTCCCGATGGCGGCAGTCATGTCCATCCCCATGGTAGCATCGCCTTCTTCGTCCTCGATGTCTTCTGGATCATCATCATCCGGTTTTGAAAGTATTTGGCCGACCGCAAGTGTCATATCCATTGGGGCCTCATCGTCGTTCTCATCGTCAGGTTGGGGGACTGTGCTCCTTCGGGAAGCAGCGATGCTGTTTCTCTTGTTTTTCGCCAGGACCCCACCAATAACAGTGGTAAGCTCCATTGACATGTTCTCGTTACCGTCCGAATCGTCCTCTTCTTCTTCAATTGGCGCTGGGCGTTGGATACCGCCAATCGCAGTTGTAAATTCCATAGTGGCTTCTTCCATCGGGGCATCATCTTCATCTTCTTCGTCATTAACAGGGGCGCTCGCGTTTTGAGGCTGGTTGACAATACCGCCAAATGCGCGTGTGACATCCATCGACATGTCCTCGTCTGGGTTGTGCTCTTGTGACTGACGTTTAAAAATGCCCCCCACCACACGAGTAACATCCATAGACATGTCTTCGTCTGTGTCATATTGTTGAGTCGGTTGAGGCTTGAGTATTCCGCCGACTGCACGTGTCATGTCCATGTCTATGTCCATGTCCATATCCATGCTCATGTTTGTTTCTGTGGCATCCTGGATGCCTTGTTTCGGTTGAGGTCGAGACGGAGGTGGCAGATTTTCTTGGTCCTTGGCAGCGATATTTTGCTTATTTGTGTCTTTGCCCCATCCAAACGAGGGAATGAATTCTTCGTCCTCATCGAAATCGTCGTCGTCTTCGTCATCCTTGAGTCGTTGGTTACCAGCTCTTCGCGCAGCCAGCCTGAGCACTTCGTCTAATGTAGATGACTCTCCTTCATCAGAATCGACTGACCGATCCGAGGCAGCTGTTGTTCCAGTGACATCGTCGATTGTCATCATCGTTCCGTCGTCAGACTCGCTGCTGTCATCATCGCCATCCTCCTCAACATCAGCAACCTCTTCGACAGCATCTGCAGGCTCGGAATCTGAACTATAGAGTGTTGTCGCAGTGTCGTCATCAGACTCGTGAAAGTCGATTTGAGGAGGACCGGAGCTTCGTCGGTTTTTCTTATCTTCTTCTTCCCGTTCCCTTTGCTGTGCTGCGCCGGAGTTTCGTCTTGTCGAATCGGTCGACGCTGTTGAATCTTGATTGAACTCAACTTCGTGGAAGGTGTGTAGAGTTGCCTCGGCAGCGAAAGATACGCGGCGGTTGGCAAGCGATTTGCGACGAGCATCACGACGCTCCCGCTCCTCACGCTCTCGTGCTGCGGCTTGCTGTTCTTCCTCTGTCTTGATAGCAATCTTGGATCCGCTAAGAGTAGGGGTCGAAAACTCTTGTGTCGGCTCTCTGAAAGCATTAAAGTTCGACTGTCTTGGCTTTAAGGGGGGTATCTCGGGAATTGGCATTGTTGGTTTAAGAATCGAACGCGGGGCTTTCGTAGGGGCAGCAATGGACTGAGTTTATTAGTATATGGCATTTGATTAAATAATAGATAATAAGAATCATGTCTCACAGCGCGCCTGTTGCCGTTGGCTTTCATAAGTGCATCTAGGCCACCAGGACCCAAACTCTTGCTCCTCGACTTTTTGCGATTCGCAGCCAACGAACTTGTGACGTCGGCTGTCGCATTATCTTTTCCAAAAGCTTTATTAACATCTGTATGCGCACCGATTGATCTGCGCGTGCGCCGCGTAGCGGGCAGGGTGGCATCACCGGGCGCCATGGTAGATGGTTATATTGCTGGGTCTTGTCTGATTCAAGTTCAACCCCAGCATGAAGCGCGATGGCGATAAACTGATAGTGGGCTGTTACTAGCAATGCGTTAACTTAGTACAACCACCCATTTCACGCGTTTGTTTACTTTGGGCTGGGCTGCCAGGGGGGAGGGGCCTCATTTCTCCACTGTAAAATTACCGCCAGAACTATCGCAGAACTGTCGCCGACTCACGTGAAGATTCAGCCACAGTTTTCATCACGTGCTTATGTGGCGCTCGGCTGTCTTGCTTGCACCGCCACCTTCCGGATTTTGCAAGCCCTAAGCAAGTTCACGAAAAGCTGATTTTGCCCTACTTCTCCATCAGCGAAAACTACTGTCCGCCTTAGCAGTCTCAACCTCGCCCTCCCAGCTCAACCTATACGCCATTTCCCCACGGTACCTGCCCGAGAAGGATAATTCAAGATGTCAGTCATAGCGAAACGAATACACGATGTCGAAAAAACGAATGAGTCGCTAACCTTTACATCAGGGCGACCGAGTTGACCGTCCAGTCGGAGCGTGCTTTCCAGAAGCAGCCTCACATCTTCCAGAACTCGAAGACCAAGACCAAGTCCACCCGACCGGGCAAGGGTGGCCGACGATGGTACAAGGACGTCGGTCTGGGTTTCCGAACCCCCAAGACCGCCATTGAGGGCAGCTACATCGGTACGTGCGATCAATTTTGAGTTTGGGAAATGAAGGACGAATATCGAAAACGAATATCGACATACGAAATCACGACATGGATAGGCGAGCTGGGAAGGACAGGAACATTTGCAGGGAACAACATGCATTGAAGAGCGCATTACTAACATTTTGACCTTGTAGACAAGAAGTGCCCCTTCACTGGTCTCGTCTCTATCCGTGGCCGTATCTTGACCGGTACCGTCGTTTCCACCAAGATGCACCGAACCATCATCATCCGCCGCGAGTACCTGCACTTCATCCCCAAGTACTCCCGATACGAGAAGCGACACAAGAACGTTGCCGCCCACGTTTCTCCCGCTTTCCGTGTCCAGGAGGGTGATCAGGTTACTGTTGGCCAGTGCCGACCTCTGAGCAAGACTGTATGTTTGGCCCGAACGATTTGAACCCACTGTGTGAGGAACGGTTGCTAACATGAATTCAAGGTCCGCTTCAACGTCCTGCGCGTCCTGCCCCGAACCGGCAAGTCTGTTAAGAAGTTCTCCAAGTTTTAAGTTGGGACTATCCTACCTTCTGGCATTTTTTCGGCGTGATAAGCATCAGGGCAAATGGAAAGTTTCCCCTGAAGGGTCGGGCACCGGATGTTGCGTTGCAAATGGTTGTGCTATAGATGCAATCGCGAATAAAAAAAGGATTCACGAAGACAATTGTTTTGGGTTGATGGTTCAATCGGGCGTGATATGGCTAGGAAAAGGGTCGTCATGATCTCAAGATTACGTTCATACCTTTGACTATTCACCGACCAAAAAATGCCAGTGCCTTGTGAGGAGCTGATGATTTGACTTGTGAGATGCTGTTGCGTCTGTGATGAAGATCTCATTCATGATGGATAGAAACGGCTCGAGTCTCTTGGGGCATGAGGTGTCAATTCACTTCGGAAAATGAAATAGCGACGACAACTTATGACCAAACTCTCGTACCTGGGTCGAATTTGTGAATGTTGACTGCCATATAATCCTTGATATTTGATATCGTAATTGCTCTCATGACATGAGCTCTGTCTGATTGGGTCAACGTTATAAACGGAATTGAAACACAGTATCGCGTACAGTGCTATGTTCTTGTTCACACCTCCACTTTATCTCAGTTGAAGCTATGTTGAAAGTTTGGAGTGACAATCTCGAGTTCAGATTCAACCAATTATTCTACCCTCGGCTTCCACTAAACCCAGCGCATTCTTCACAATGGGTTGGATATCTTCGATTCTCGGTACCGACAAGTCGGCAGACCCGCTAGCAAAACTCGATCCCAGCCTTCGTGACTTTCTCGAGAAAGAATCTCCCCTCAAATACCCAACGAACCAGTCCACAAATCCTACTCAAGCAGTTCAGCAGCCCAGCAATACCAATGTCGCAGTAGCGGAAACACAGTATCAAAAACCAGCTGCTCCCTCAGCGAGCTTGTACAAGGATGGACGATATGCGCATCTATGGAAGAGTTACCGGCCGCTTGCCGAGATTGAAGCTGAGACAGCATCCGATCATGACAAGCTGATGAGTGTGTTGGAAGCATACAAGGAGCGAAAAGAGGCCATTGGTAAAGCCGCGTTGGAGAACTGCGCCGAGTATCAAGAGGAGTGGGTGAATTGCATGAAGCATGGAAGCTGGGAAGATCAAATGCAAATGTGCAGACATCAAGTGCGCAGGTTTGAGAGGTGCTACATGATGCAATCGGTATGTCGCCCATAATTTGTACTTCACTTTTAATCTTTCTAACCATTTACAGAGATTCCTTCGTGCGTTGGGCCATGGCTCAGTGGTGGGTAGATCACCCGATATAGAGGAGGATATCCAAATGCACGCCGATGCTCTCTACCAAAAAATGCTCAAGCACGAGGAGGCAGTAGAAAAAGCCAAGACCGAAGGTCTTCCTGTTCCTGTCTTCCAGACAAAACTACCAAAGGCCAAGGACGATTCAGTCGTGCCCACGGAAGAACTCCAGCAGCAGTGGAAGGAACAGTTGGACAAGCTACCAGCTGAGGAGCGTGTGGT
The DNA here is from genome assembly GCF_050947815.1 of Fusarium sambucinum. Lineage (NCBI taxonomy): Eukaryota > Fungi > Ascomycota > Sordariomycetes > Hypocreales > Nectriaceae > Fusarium > Fusarium sambucinum. Next base: position 2,334,913 of record NC_139294.1, on the reverse strand, counting down.
TGAAGAGGCTGCTCTTCGCGCTGATCTTCAGGCCAAGGCCGAGGTCGCGGGCAGCGTCCAAAAGATCTGGGAGACCCAGGCGGAGCAGAGGAAACAGAGGCAAGCAGAAGGCAACTCAACGTTTGGAGATTACATGGCTTCTCTGTTTGGGAAGTCAGGAAAATAAAATGCGTGTGGTAGAACTGAGGGACTTGTATAAAATCTGTATATCATGATGAATGCTTGATGGGAGACAGTATTACAACTGGATGCATGGTTATGTAAAACTAAACGGATTTACTTTTCATGAAACTAAGGCTGGTTATCATTCGCATTATCTGCATATCAAAGGTTGGTTGTTACAGGTATGTCGGCAATTATGCCTACATTCTTTTTGCCAAATACTATACTGCACATGCACATGCAACAATACCTATGGATGGTCTCAACATCAGAACATAACCTTACTGGTTTAAATACCAGCAAATAATCTCGTAAGTTTCATTTAGACAATACTGAATGAAATATATCTACCCGCTGGAAACATACTGCATTATTTATAATATTAGTTCACACCACGGAATCTACCCTATACCAGAATAGAACCATCGTCATGCTTGGCAAAATCTCCCAAATCTCAACGGCCGCCTCTAATAAACTTAGGTTCTGTGGTCTAGTTGGTTATGGCATCTCGTTAACACCGAGAAAGTCTCCGGTTCAATCCTGGGTAGAACCACACTTTTTATAGCATACAGTTTCTAGATACAACCGATAACTATTATCAGTTAATATCTGATTATAGGGATATCCTGATATGGTAGCAACACGACCATTGCATTTGAAAGACAATTGCAGGTTATGCAATAGCTACTGAACTACCAAGGTAATTTACGATCTGTTTTCGTATCTCTCCAGTCGGGGAAGAACAAGCCAAGCAAACAAATCAGTTCTTTAATAATAACCGTATCTGTAAATTCATCTAGTCCTACGAAGGGTACTGAAGGAACATTCTCAGTATTTATGACTTTTCAGTTTCACTAGTCTTCAAGTAAGCTAACAGGAGGTTAAGCAAGGCTAGAGTATCTTTATTATAGAACCAGGGGAATCCACACAATAACTTGGCGAAAAGATGATATGACCTTGCACTTGTATTTAGTGCATGCAACATATTTTGAACGCATTCCCTCTCAGGGGCCTACTGATACAGTGCAGCAGCTGTCGATGTAAGTCGGGTTTTGTCAGATTATAGTATTTGGGATACCTGGGTAGTTACTTACGTGGAACTGGGTGTCTAGTGGGTAGCAGAAAGGTAACCTCCCAAGTCTTAGGGTATAAAAATAGGTAGGTAGTCTAAGGACTATAGCTTAAGGAACATAAAGTAACCTACTAATTTCGTCTCTTATAATTCTATAGCTAACTTTTCTGGTACCCTGATGGATGTATATTAACCATTTAGTTATGCTTTGACCGCTTTTGAAAACTGACGGCATTAGTGCGACCTGCATAGTTGAGATATATTGATGCAGCCGGCCTAACTTGGTGTAAGTACGAAATAGTGATTTACCTGGTACTGATTGTCTATCTGAAGCTTCCCTTATTCCTATCACTATGGATATCGATAATGGCGAAAGTAGATTTCCATCGCGATCTTCTTAGTTTATAGTTTCAGAATTATCAATATTCTAAAGAATATTATCTAGCGAAATGGTTAAGTATACAGCCATGAGTCAACATATCAGAAAGCATTCTCAACGTCAACTTAACGTTCAAAAACAAACGGCGACAAACAAATAACGAAACTTCCGAATGCCTATGAGCCGTTGTTACGAATCATTGACGTCTTAAACAGTTTTTCCTGGTTTGTACCGTCGTCAAACCTCAGATAATGCAATGCATGTCTTCAAGTGACACGATTATGCTATCTCATGCAGCAAGTTGAGTTGACTAGTGAGTCACGCCGTTATAAGAGCTTTGCATTGGTTTGTTGAGGGGTTGAACAAGAGAATAGGGCTTAGGCAGAGTTGCCGATCAAGTAAGTTAATGCTGGGAGGACGGCCGTTCTCGATGCACAGGATAACATTGACCTATTTGCTCGATCAACGATTTGTTAGAGAATCAGTCAACTGCCATACATGGGTATCCTATATCTAAGATTTTGCTATTTACCCATAGGAGTCATACACTACCAGCCTAGTCCAAACCGCAGGGTGCTTGCTTAGTTTCATAGGTACCAACAAGGTAAACAGGTAGGTACCTACCTAGCAGGTACATATCTGCTCTGTATGGTGGTTCTCAAATCGTTGCTTATCAAGCTCAGTGGAGTGATGTAGTCAGATTGTTGGAGGTCCTTCCTCAAATGGCTGGCCGGGTCCACCTTCCAATGCCTGGTTAAGCAATGCACGGGCCAAACCATCCCGGGGACGGTTCAGTTCCACTGCACTGGCACCAAGTGGGGGTTAGCCTGACCTGCCCGGACTTTGCATCTTACAACTTTTTTGTACCTACGTCGAACAGTAACACTCATCTTCTTGGCAGAGACTCTCCAACTTCAAAGAATTCTCCATCATATCTAGAATAATACCAGGCAGATACATACAAAAGATCATGGTGCCTGGACAAAATTCCACGCTTCCCAAGGCATCAACTTTACTGCCTATCTCTGTCGTCACTGCCACTCGAGATGGCTGCTAATCATGGCGGTCTTGGATATAGTCTGTATAGACGTAGTCTCTGCCAACGGCGCAGGATCGCACACTCCCTCACTGGATTGGTCAGCTCGAAAAGACCTTGAATTGTCACTCATCATGGTGGCTGACGAGCGGTCTGAATGCCGGCCTCACTTTGCTCTTGTTAACTAACACAAGAGACACAATGAAGAGCTCCATCAAAAGACATTGCCCGACAATCGCGGTGTCGAGCTGTTCATCATGCTGTACATGGAGGTACACTTGTTACTTGACCAAGATAGTTTTTACAATCTGCTTGCATTGACGCACTGCACATCATACCTTGCAGTAGAATCCCACCATACTCTTTGTGGATCATTGATGCCTCGCCGCGAAGAGTCACAGGCAGTCGTTTCCTTCTAGAGGAACTTTTCAAATTTACTAACCTAGCCTCCCAACCCCATGATGATACACTCTTACAGGCGATATCTCGAGCAGCCCATCTCTTATCCCTATAGCACCCCTTAATTCGCCCATGCACGACCCTGTTCGAGCGGCTGTTTAAAGCACAAACTTTCGATTATCTAACCTTGTCCTTCTGGCGTCTTGTTTCGTTGCTCAATCCACCCGAACACGGAATACGGCAACATACTATGGGTCCCGTCTTTTTTTCCATAGATCCTAGGAGCAGCATCAGCCAGCTTATTTATTACATGTACGAAATATGACTTACCTGAGAGGGTTTTATAAAGACTGCTGAATCCTTGCCACTTTCTCCTGCATCATACTTCTTCCTCCCCTTTGTTTCTACCTTGATCTAACTGGCGACTGCTTCTGGTGTCCATTCACAGGATTTCAATAGCCTGCCAAGGATAACTGTCATAAGAGCGGACAACGACAGACATCACCATCTGGCGTTTCACGCCATTGCCTTCCAGAGCGCTCCATTTACGGCATTGCACATCCATCATCATGGTTGTCGATAACCTTGATGTTGTTCTGACCGGCGCAGGCCTTGGTCTTGTAGCATTGACCACTGCACCCGCCCTAGTCGCAGTCATCGATCAACTGCGTAAGCGAACCCCCAAGGATAACTTCTATGAAGATATCGATGGGAAAAGCACACCAGAAAGCATTGCCGCTTTTTCAAACCGGTTACCCAAGATCTTGATTCTGGTCTCATCCGCCACAGGTCTGGGAACGTCAATCGCCGTATCAGTATTGTCATCGCTTCACAGCTCTTCAAATGAACTGTTGCTCGAGAACTGGCTTCTTACTGGCGCCTGGGTGAGTAGCTCGAGCTTGGTTATTTTCAAGTGAGACTGACGCTTCTAAACAGCTTCTGATCGCCATCCATGCCATTTCGTTAAGTGCTCATCATTCGCCTGTAAAAGTTCACGACCTTGGACTCTGGCTCTTGTTGTCTTCGATTACCGTTGCCGCTATTGCTGTGGCTCAATTGACCAAGGAAGCTCAGTACGGTTCCCATAAGAATACCGCTCCTTTGGTCCTTCGTGCTGTGAACGTTGGGGATGTCATCCTCCTCGGCTTCTTCAGTGTATTGCTTCCACGCCGGCCGGATGTTTTTGTTGAAGACCTCAAAGTCGACGGCCAATGGACCGTATCTGCCTTCAACCGCTATACTTGGTCATGGATTAGCCCTCTTCTTCGTGTTGCGACCCAGAAGAATGATCTCGACGCAAGTGATGTCCCTTACCCAGACAGGACTCTTCGAGCTGCAGGTCTAAAAGAAGACTGGTTTGTGTCCAAGCCTCAGAACAGCCTCTTTCGCTCGGTGCTTTGGGCCTACAAAGGTCCATTTTTCTTCCAGTTTTCTATCACTACAGTTCGAAACCTCCTGGCTCTTCTGCCTTTTTGGGCCATGTTGCGAGTCATCAATATCCTCGAACAACGAGATATAGGACTATCTGGATCGTCGAACCTGGAACTCTGGGTATTGGTATTTGCCATGGCCGGTTTTAACCTTCTGGATGCTGTGAGTTTCTCTTGTTCGATTTCATGTAAAGATACTAATTCGTTTCAAAGTGGGTTGAGGGATGGGCATTTTGGTACTCGTTTGCATGTATCGCTCTGCCTATTCGGTCTCAGCTTTCAACGCTCATTTTTGAAAAATCACTTCGACGCAAGAACGTAAAGTCGGCAGAGAAGTCAAAGGAGTCAGACGCATCTCGAGAAACGCCTGATAAGAAAAAGGAGGACGAATCTGACGAAGGCTCTAGCGTACTAAAGTCAAGGCAGGCCATTATCAACCTCGTCGGTGTGGACACTTTACGAGTCTCAAGTTACACTGGATACCAATTTCTGATTTTCAACAGCATCTTCAAATTGTTCTTCTTTTCCTTCTTCCTAGTCCGCCTGATTGGATGGGTTCCCTTTATAGCTGGATTTTTTGCCTGGGGTCTCACTCTTCCTGCTAATACTTACTTTTCTAAAGAACTGCTTGGAAGGTCAGACAAGCTGATGAAGCTTCGTGATGAAAAGCTTGCCGTGGTGAACGAAGCTTTGCTTGGTATGAGGCAGATTAAATTTGCCGCGCTCGAAAGCCGCTGGGAGAAGCGTATCCTGACTATGAGAGAGAGGGAACTTAAGACCCTCTGGGGACTCTTCCTCGTTGATACTGGTCTTTTTGGATGCTGGGTCATCAGCCCCATTCTCCTTGCCGCGACATCTCTTGCTGTCTATGCTATTATCAACGGTCAACTTCAACCATCGGTCGCTTTCGTTAGTATTGGGATCTTTAAAGCCTTAGAGGTCTCACTGGGCGTACTGCCGGAACTTATCACAATGGGAGTGGATACTTATGTTTCTCTCAATCGAATCCAGACGTACCTCAACGGTCCTGAGATGAAGCACACGTTGTCGGAAGGAACAGAGGTGGGCTTTGAAAATGCGAGCATCGCTTGGCCTGAGGACGATGAGAAGTCTGATGAAGACAGGTTCATCCTCAGAAACTTGAACTTCAGCTTCCCAGCTGGCGAACTATCAGTTATCTCTGGAAAGACTGGAACGGGGAAAAGCTTGCTTCTTTCTGCTATTCTTGGCGAGACAGACATCTTGGAAGGATCTGTTTGCGTGCCACAGACCGTTTCTCCACACGAGCGACATGATGCACAGGCTCATCTTGGCGACTGGATCCTCCCTGGGTCTGTCGCCTACGTTGGACAAACCCCTTGGCTTGAAAGTGCGTCACTTCGCGATAATATCTTGTTCGGCTTGCCCTTCATTGAGGAGCGTTACAACAAAACCGTCGAGGTCTGCGCTTTGAAGAAGGATCTGCAGATTCTTACAGATGGTGACAAGACTGAGCTCGGTGCCAATGGTATCAATCTCAGTGGTGGACAGAAGTGGCGAGTTACTTTGGCTCGAGCCATCTATTCTCGTGCTGAAATCTTGGTTATGGATGACGTCTTTAGTGCTGTCGACGCACACGTTGGTAGACATATTTTCGACAAGTGTGTCACAGGCGATATTTGCAAGGGACGAACGAGAATTCTTGTCACCCATCATGTTGGCCTGGTCCAGTCGAAAGCCAAGTATATTGTTGAGCTCGGTGAAGGCGTTGCTTTGCACTCCGGTTTGGTAGCTGACTTTATTCGCGATGGGACATTGGATGAAATCAGGCATCACGAGGAAACTGCAAAGCAGTCCTCAGAAGAGGAAACGATAGATTCTTCTACTGCTGTCAACTCTGAGGATGTCTCTGTCACCGACCCTACCGAAATGAACGAAAACATGCCACTTCAGAAGGTGCCTTCGAAGACTGCTAAGCAATTTATCCAGGAAGAAGCGCGAGAAAAGGGCATGGTGAAGAAGCACGTATATCTTACTTATTTAAAGGATAGTGGCGGCACCCTTATGTGGAGTGTATGTGCAGTTGTCTTTCTTGGCTTTCAGATTGGAATTCTTGGTACGTCTCAAAGTGTCTGAGTATGAGATGTCTTGCTAACAATGTCAGGTCGGGCCTGGTGGCTCCGAATCTGGACTGGCGATGTCGACGAAAGTGTTTCTACCGGCAGCCTCCAGCAACACCACGGCCATACCTCCATCTTTTCGCTCCAACATTTCCCATACAGTTCTGCACCCGAGCTCAGCATCACCAAATCTCACTACGATCTGAAGTATTACTTGTGGGTCTACATCGCAATCTCATCTGTTACAGCAATCATTGGTACTTTCCGATTCTACTGGGCGTATTACCTTGCAATCAAAGCGAGTCGGTCGCTCTTCGAGAAGATGCTGTTTACGGTCCTACACACTCCACTGAGATGGCTCGATACCGTTCCCGTTGGCAGAATCCTGAACCGATTCTCATCGGATTTCAACATTATCGATAATCGCATCACTTTGGACTGGACCCAATTCATCGCCGGCCTTTTGTCTCTGGTCGGTGTATGTGTCGCCGCTTTCTTTGCCTCCGGTATCGTCATTCCCTTGGCTATAGCCTTGCTTGGACTTGGTGCCCTTCTGGGCAACAGATATCTTTATGGCGCACGACCATTAAAGCGACTTGAGAGTAACTGCAAGTCTCCTGTCTTTGAGCTTTTCAACGCAGCGCTTGCGGGCGTGTCCACTATCCGAGGATACAAAAAAACTCAGGTCTATATTGACAGGATGTATCAGAAACTTGATACGTGGGCAATCATCACGTCTTACATGTGGCTCGTCAATCGCTGGATGGGCCTGCGTATGGGTCTCATCGGTACACTGTTCTCAACAATTGTTGGTATCATTGTTATTGTGAGCCCCAGTATGGATGCCGCGCTTGCCGGGTTCACCCTATCGTTTGCAATGGACTTTGCCGAGAGCATTCTCTGGACAATTCGAAACTATGCTACTATGGAACTGAATATGAATGCGACAGAGCGAGTTGTCGAGTATACAGACCTTGAGATGGAGTCACTCGAGGGGGAGAAGCCCCCTGCTGCGTGGCCTACTTCGGGAACTATGAAGATCGATAACCTGGAGGTCTCATATGCATCTGATCTGCCACCTGTTCTCAAAGGAATATCTTTCGACGTTAAGAACAATGAGAGAGTCGGTGTCGTAGGACGCACTGGCGCTGGAAAGTCGTCCCTGACACTTGCCTTATTCCGGTTCTTGGAGGCTCGTTCTGGCAGCGTTACCATTGACGGTCTGGATATCTCCAAGGTTGATCTGCATAGCTTGAGAACTCGTCTCGCCATCATACCTCAGGTATTTGCCATCACTGCCTATCGTACGAAACGAAACTGACCCATTCCTAGGACCCTGTACTTTTTTCGGGCACTATCAGATCAAACCTCGATCCTTTCGAAGATAATACAGACGACGAGCTCCGCGAATCTCTGACTCGTGTCCACCTTGTGGATTCTCAGCCCGCTACGCCTGCAAATGAACCCTCGTCGGCAGCAACATCAACACTTGCTGTCAAGAACACAAACATTTTCCGAGACCTCTCAAGCCCCATCTCTGAATCTGGAGGTAACCTCTCGCAAGGTCAGCGTCAACTTCTATGCTTGGCTCGTGCCATTGTAGCTCGACCCAAGATTATGGTCCTGGACGAGGCCACCTCGGCTGTCGATATGACTACCGATGCACTCATTCAACGAAGTATTCGTGAGGAGTTCACTGACAGCACATTGATCGTCATTGCACACCGTCTGAGTACCATCGCTGACTTTGACCGTATTCTTGTCCTTTCCGACGGTCAAGTCGCCGAGTTTGGAACACCAAGGGAGCTTTGGGAACAAGAGGGCGTGTTCCGCGATATGTGCGATAGCAGTGGAGAGAAGGAAAAGTTGAGACAGACAATATTTGGTTGAAAATAGAAAACAGCAACGATATTTAGGGGTGGTTAAAAGGTTACGCACAAGCTGCAATTGCATCTATGTTTAGATGGTAAATGCAATGATATTTGTTTTACTTCACTTCTTACAGCCAGCTCGCTATAGAGCCTCCAGATAGCACCGATTTAGCTATTGATTCAAAACAACGAAATAGGTCATAAAAGTGCAACGCATATATGTTCTAAAAGGTTATCTGTATCTCAATTAAAGTGATATGCTGTAAAAAGTATGGTTCTGCCTGGGATTGAACCGGAGACTTTCTCGGTGTTAACGAGATGCCATGACCAACCTACTAGACTACGGTAGTAGGCCAAAAGTCTAACCCCACTTGGCATTTTCCCACCTTAAATCGCCATTTTATTACCTTTTTAAAATTAAATATCTAATAAAATAAAAATACTATATTAATAATATAAAATCTATTATATAGTATTTTATAAGAAAAATCTTTTATATATAGAAGGTTTTTTTATAACTATTTTACTTATAAAAATATATAGCTTTAAAGTTAAAGAAAAAGTTAAAAATTACTTATAGGGGACTTATAGGGTATTCTTAAAAAATTATAGAAGGTAATTTTTAATTTTTTTATTTTTCTTAACTTTAAGCTTTATTTACTTTATTAATAAAATAGCTATAAAAATACTTTCTATATAAAAAATATTTTCTTTATAAAGTTCTATATATAGGTTTTTTTTAATAGTTATAGTATTTTTTTTATAATTTAATATTTAATTTTAAAGATATAGTATTTTAGTGTAAAATGGGCTATGGGGTCAGACTTTTGTCTAAATACTGTAGGTAGCAGGAAAAATAGCCTCCTAAGTCTTTAGGTATAAAAATAAGTAGTCTAAGAACTATACTCTAAGAAGCATAAAGTGTTTTACTATTTTCATCTCTTATAATTCCAGCGGTCAATTTTTCTAATACCCTGAGGCCAACTAGACCACGGAACCTACGTTTGTTGGAGGCGGTCGCTGAGATTTGGGATGAGTATGGAAAAGTAGTTCTTGTCCTGCTGCATCTCCAATTCTTTCCGCATGTTCACCCTCGAAGCTTTGTCTGAACGGGCGCCAACTTATTATCTATGCTTGTGCTATAGAGGATAGTGGATCGACACGGGACTTCTCATTTATCTATTGATAAGCTGATTTTTCTGAATCCGTTTCATCTAACCAAGTTGAGATATTAGTATATGCTCTAGCTGAGTATAACTGCCCATGAGTAAGGCTGGTTGGGTATCTGGCGCAGTTATCTCAGTAGCTATACTCTGTACTCTGATGCTGTGTTGAATTATATCGTCTTTAGTAGGTGCCGCTGGGAGTTTTCAGTATTTCCAGTTGGCGATGAAATACCGAAGTGTGCTCTCTGTCTATCAAGAGTATGTTTCTATGCGTAACAAGCATATTCTCGACTTGAGACACATCAAGATCAACAAGGTCAATGAACTCGAGTGTCATTTCGAGAAAATAGTGATAACAGTACACCTTCAAATCCCTCTGACTCCTTTAATAAGGGCCTGCACAGAAAAAAAACGCGACCCGACAGGAATCACATGAGATGCGGAAGCCTCTTAAACAAGATCACTAACAAGGCTGTGTCAATCATGGAACTCGGCATTTATTGACATGACCAGCCAATTTCCAGTGAACGTTGAGAACATTCAGTATTGGTGTCTTTCTTCAACTCGAATGTCAACTTCAGTTCTGGTCATGTGGCCATTTCCACCTGAAGCTCAAGAAACCCTCTTGTAATGATCCGTCAACTCGGCGCTTAGTTTTCGTATGGTTTCTCTTTAGATAGTTCCCGATGGAACGGGAAAAATGCTAGTATCCCCAAACATGAAAGCTCTAGCTCAGCATATGTTGATATGATATATCGTCAGAGAGCGATATCCAGCGCATTCGTTCAGTGGGCGATCTTGAAACTATCGAGAACCCTTGGGATGGCATCCGATCTACCATAATCGCAACCGCCTCTCTCTCTCTGGTATCGGAGTCGCTTATTTAGACTCCTCTTCCATACCTACGTAGCCTTGTTGAGATCTCAACGACCGGCCAATGCAACTTTAATCCGATAGGACAGGTTCCATCTTCAACACTGTTATCCTTGTTACTACAGCTCGTTAACTATGTGCCGGCCGATCAAGCCAGATTCAGCCACGACCATGAGGAATTCTCACAACCGGAGCGTTTGACGCTGCGCATTGCTACGTGTGTTGGTCAAAGAGTCATGGATGGTAAGTCCATTGTTTGCCTGAAAGAACCAAGGAGAGGCGGTTGACCAGGAAACAGCTGTCTAAGAGATGCAGAACACCTCGTCACACCTATCGTACCTAAGCAGGGTTAAAGCAACAGTAACGAGATTGCAGTTCACAATGACGAGAGTAACCAAGCAACACTGAGTCACGGTTTAGAGCTGAGAGCTGAGAACAAGTATCATGTATAAAGAATAATTTACACGGGTGGACCTAGTTATTAACCCTGTTGTGTTTTTATTATAGGTGTACAACAAGTCAATCGTTGCTGGAGGATTCAGACAACAGAACAACAGGACCCATTACGGTCTCCATAGTGATTGGAATTCAGGCCATTGGCAACTCGTAGATGATCAGGCTGTAGAACATGATTGGCTTTACAATTCAAGCCTAACATGTATGCAACATCCAACATTCAGTAATAGAAGGTAATGTCTTAACTTTCTCCTGGTGTACAAATTCCCCCACTTAGTTAGCACGTTCATTTTGACTGACATCAGTTGGCTCGAATGTGATACGAGAAACTGCTGCTGATCGGAGCTAATATATAACAAGTTATTCGTTGGCTTGATGAGCTTTGTCTAGTACGTATTTGTGAAGTTGAGAGTCTTTCAGAAGGGAGCCATGGTTCAAAGTAAATGCCAAATGGTACAGTACTGTAAAAGAAACATGGATCCATGTTCACAAAGGCAGCCAACCGGAATCGAAACACTTGTTTTACATGTCTTGTCCTGTCCCTTTGTGTTTCCAGCGGCTGGTTTCCGTGCTTTTATTATCGGATGTTCCCATATACTAACGCTAACTTCCATACGACAGAGGTAAGACAAGACGCTGTAACAACGGTAGGATAAAGTGTCAAGGGGGCAATAAAGTTTATATTATTTGATAAAACAATTTTTTTTTGTTTCGTAACTGTATTTCTAGTCCTTGTCTAATGTGTTGTGATACTCACCTCCTTTCAGGGCTGATGAGCTTTGGCCCCCATCAGTTGCCTCCTCTCTACCAGGCTTGGTACTACCTACCGCAGGTATGATGTTGGATGCTCCAGTCCGTGTCAGCGCCTGATAATGGAACCGTCCAGTCCATACGATCCTGGCAGAAGAGGCGGTCTTGTTCAGTAGACGTGGTATATTCCAGTGAATATATAAATACCTTGCGAGGCACCGGATCGTGATGCTGTACTCAGCAAGGTTTTAACAACTCCTTGGTGCAGCGCTTGGCTGCGGCGCAACTGTGTTGGGATTGGATCCTGTAGACTGTGTGCCCACTGAGACCCGTCGTTAAATCTGACCCGACTTGCCTGAGTCTGACTAGAGTACCTGACAGTGAGTGCATTGCATTGCCCTGCTTTTCCCCCTCGTGACATGCATCTTTTACGCTGCTCTCTATTGGATCAAGGCCCCCTCGTTAGCCAGCCAGCCCATGTATGTGATCGCCCGCGCATCCGCCGCAACTTTACTAGTAGGCAAATGCAACTAAATTTGAAGTAAAAACTTCCACCTACAGCGCCCTGCATAGGCCAAACACTCTGTGCCGCGTGCCTTGTTCCTATGACGGGAGAGTGCCCGAGATTTGAATTGGTTACAGCAAGTGTCAGAGTGAGAATTGTAAGTACTAACTCAAGGAAAGTAGGTGTCGGAATAAACCTCAATCGTGCCGTTTACTCCTCTTTTTCACCCCTTCCTCGCTTTCGCTTCTTTCACATCTCCCCTTTCTTGTTCTTGCACCAAAGTCAATAAGTCAAAAACCAACACTCAACTCGTCTATCGATCTCTACCTACTACCTGCACTATCTTACTTTGTCTTTCTCCCCCTTAGCTCGTACAGCAACTAAACAGCTTGGCATTCGCCTTAGTACACCTGCTACTAATCAAAGCCTTCTAAAAAGGTCCACACCAGCTCCAGCCTGGAGCTCTCCACCATCAAACTTCCATGCCTGACCCGTCCATTGTTACTCTACTACAGAACCCATTAGTCTACTACCGGTTTGCCGATTCTCATCCATCACTGCCGATACCATCGATAATACCTAGTTATCAAAAGAAAAAAAGAGTCCACTTTCATCCTTGACTTTCTTTTTCTTCTCTCAATTTCCCACCTTTGCGTCTTCACCTTTATCGACTCCCTTCATACTCAAACAGTGTGGGAGTAATTGAGCTCTTCTTGTCTCTTCTCCCACAGCCTCTCTAGGCCTCTCCCTACCTATGCAGCTTCCATCGTATCCTGATCAACCAAACGAACCGTCACGATGAAAGCCGCTCCTCTCATCATCAATTGGCACGATCAAAATGCCCCCGTATATTCAGCTCACTTCGAACCCGCCGGGAAGGGTCGTTTAGCTACAGCTGGTGGTGACAACCATATCAGAATATGGAAGGTTCAAGTTAATGGCGAGGACCGAAAGGTCGAATACCTTTCAACTCTTTCCAAGCACAACCAGGCCGTCAACGTTGTTCGCTGGGCACCCAAAGGTTAGTCTATGCTAATAATTTCTTTTCTTGCCGCTGGTTGCTGACATTCTTTTTTCTAGGCGAGCTTCTAGCCTCTGCTGGCGATGATGGCAACGTGATTCTTTGGGTACCAAGCGAAACGCCCCAAACAGCTTTCGGTTCCGATGCCCCAGAAGACAAGGAGTCATGGCGAGCGAAGCATATGTGTCGATCTAGTGGTGCAGAGATCTATGATCTGGCCTGGTCTCCTGACGGCGTGCATTTCATGATCGGCAGCATGGATAACATTGCGCGAATCTACAATGCTCAGACAGGTCAGCAGACGACTACAATCAATTCGATACCCGGCAATCTCTAACACAACGAATAGGTACTTTGGTGCGCCAGATCGCTGAGCACAGTCACTACGTCCAGGGCGTTACCTGGGATCCCCTTAATGAATACATTGCGACTCAATCATCCGATCGATCCGTTCATATCTACTCTCTCAAGACCAAGGATGGCCAATATACACTCAGCGCAGATGACAAGACTCCTAGACTTGCTAGCCATATCAAAGCTGACCTTCCTCCCCGACGAATCTCATCCAGTAGTCCTGCTCCCCCCGACTTTGGACATCGCTCTTCGCTCTCAGTCCTCGACCCCCCACCTTCTATTGGATCACCTGTGCCTTCTGCACCAGGCACGCCCACCTCGTTTGCGCTCCCTATGAACCCCCCAAGTGTCGTCAGCCACAGTCGCCGGTCTTCGTTTTCCTCTCGACGATCTGTGTCGCCAGCGCCGTCTATGCCTCTCCCTGCAGTCATGCCTATGGAACCTTCTCCAAAACCTTCCTCGGCTATCAGCAGTGGCATGGGAATGAAGAATGCCAACCTCTACGCCAACGAGACCCTAACATCCTTCTTTCGACGACTCACTTTTACACCAGACGGCAGCTTGCTGCTGACTCCGTCTGGACAATACCAAAACCAGCATCAGGCTGAGAGAGACGCGAAGCCCACCTACGAGGTGATCAACACTGTCTATATCTACACGCGTGGTGGTATCAACAAGCCTCCAATCGCCCACCTGCCTGGCCACAAGAAGCCATCTGTTGTGGTCAAGTGCTCGCCTATATTCTACACGTTGCGCCAGTCTCCTCCAGTGACACGGAATATCACCATTGACACCTCTTCCTCGGAAGAGCCTATCCCAGCTCTTCCGGAGCCTCTTTCTAAACCATCGCCGGCTCCCTCGATCATGGAACCACCCCCTCCACCAGCGAACACATCTGAAATCAAGCCATCGGGTGTAGATGCGGCGTCAACCACACCGGGCCCGAAGCCTGCGTTTTCGCTTCCTTATCGTATGGTCTATGCAGTTGCTACCCAAGATTCTGTTCTTCTTTACGATACCCAACAAAAGACTCCTATCTGTGTTGTTAGCAACCTGCATTGTGCTACGTTTACTGACTTGGCATGGTAAGTCGAGCCGCCACTCAGATGATTAAAAGTATACTAACAAAGCAACTAGGTCGAGTGATGGCCTGACCTTGATGATCTCCTCATCTGACGGGTTCTGTTCTACTCTATCATTTGCAGCTGGGGAACTAGGTGAAATCTACAAAGGCGAAGTTGGTCCTCCTAAGCCTCAAACAACTGCCTCATCCAACCAGAGTACCCCTCTGCCTACGCCAACAAATGCGTTTGCACCGCCTTCACCATTTCCCAACGGCTCACATCACCAACATCGCAACTCAGCGAGCTCACTCACGGCACCTTCTCCCCCCCAGTCGGCTTCAATTGCTTCTCAGCGCCCGTCGTCTCCTGCAAGATCGAATTCGACATCATCAGTTGCCACCATCACCACGCAGGCCAGTACTGTGCCTGCTGCTGGAGTAGTTACCAACCCGACTCTTATTTCTGGCAACGTTCCAGGCATCGCTGCAGCAAACTCGGGTAAGGTGACGGGCGTACCATTGACTACGCCCCCTGAAACACCCCGGAGTGCCAATGCTACCGTTGCGGGCAACAAGCGTGAGGCGAGCGAGAGCGAGAAGGAGGACGCAAAGGAGCCTAAAAAGAGGCGAATTGCACCAACTCTTGTGGAGCCCAAGAGTTGATCTGACTCTTTTGGAAGAATGCGTAATATTGTGCGTTGAAAAGGGTATTTTGTTTCTTTATTTATGCAGTGTTCGTTTGAAAACGGAGTGGCTCGGCCTACGGTCATGAAAATCCGTGATTTAGCAAGCATGGAAAGGCGTTTAACGAGTCTGATTAAAATGGACTGATTCAAAGCGTATCGCAACTACTAGGAAGTTGTCTGGGTCAACCTACAGGATAGGATCTTTGTCAGGTATGAGTGAGGTAGACGAGCTATACAGCCATGCACATGCACAGCAAAGGGGGCATGGCTTGTGCCTGGGTATTTATATAGTGTAGACGATAAAATTTGACAAAGATGTTTTGGTGCTTCTTCGTTTGCCTTTTGAAATCTTAGTTTAATACTGGTTTCCAACCTAGACGCTGAACAAACTGTTCAACGCCCTCATCTTGGAGGATGTCGGCGCCTCGCCGTCATGTGACAATGCTACGCTCATAGTCCGGCCCGCGGACATAAAATGGATATGGTAAGCGTCCATTCTCGGCCTTTTTATTCTCCTAGGGTCATCTGGTTCCCAGATTGAACGGTCCTTAGTTCGCTTCTCAGAAAACCCACAGGCCAGGCGATCTAGAGAAATATATTATCGTCGTTGATGTACGCTGCTGATGGTATTAGAAGCCTCTGGATATGCATTCATCTTACGGACCTATTCGTCTTCTAGTTCGCGTATCTCACGCTCCATGGCTGAGAGGCTTTCTGCGTTGACGTCTGCATCAGCGATCGCAGGAATATCCTCACTTTCGTCCTCCTCACTCGTCCCATGACGTATCTGGGTTCGCACGCGGGGACATCTTCGTTTCCGAGGCGTGCTCCCACTTTTCCGTCTACCAGCGATATCTTCTGACTTGGTCAAGCGAAGGTTCAAGACGTAAGGATCAGGTAAGCGAGATCCGTGCAAGCAGATACGGGGTTTTCGGCTCTGAAAAGCTTCGTGTAGAAGAGCTTGTAGTGTTGATGTAAGGGATGATACTGGTGAAGATGGCGGTGACGATGGATCTTCAGATGGTGAATTTTTGCTTTTTCGCTGCAGGATACTATAAATTCCCGTGTCCCATATAAGAAGAGAACCAGTTGAACTTGAGGCGGTTTCTATGAGATGGTTCTAAGCATGGGGATTAGTATGCATGTCAAGAAGGGGAGTTGTTCACATACCCAAAGGCAGTGTATTCGTGTCTCGGTTGCGTTCCTATTTAACCGCGTAGAGTTTGGGTCACCTGGAAGTCCATACACGATGGCCTAACTAACACTACTCGTTTCGTTGATTTGAAGGCGGAGATCATAGTGCGTACCTGCAACAGGATGGTTATGCTGATGGATGACAAAATGAGCACCCTGAAGACCCCCAGCGTTGGCGATGTACAGTGACGCATATTCAGATATTGACACTGCCGTTGGAGAGATTACATGTTTGGAGAGATGGTTCTTAAAATGAGAAAGGTGATCATCTACAGTAACTGAGCCAGACTCTATATCCGCGGTTGCTGGCGATTTTGATTTTGAAGGCGATATTGAGCCTAGGCCATTCAAGGTTTCGTTTCTTGATGAACGGGTTTGGTATAAGACCTGGGCTTGGTGGTCGTTTTCCTGTATAGTGTCGTTATTGTTGCTGTGTTGATATTGAGTTATCAGACGATGACTTGCTATGGAGCTATCATTTTTGCTTTTTATAGGTTGTTATCATTGCCAGCCTCTCATGAAAGTTACAACACTAATATAATCGGACTATACATGGGCTAGTGACTGTGTAGAGTTGTACAAGTCGTAGACCCTACCAATAAAATATTCATTACATGGGTTCTACGTATTTGCGGAAGCATACATCAAACCATGGTTTCCAGGCATACATCCATTATCGTTTTGAATTATGACGAGGTGCATGGAAAGATGCATTGTATTGACGTAAAACCGATAAGATCACCAACAGTCAATGGAGGTGCCGAAAGCTTGTGGCGAAACGGGAAAGCCTCAGCGTCACATGGAAAGTTTTCAGCCGGTTAACCTAACGGACAAAACCAAACGGTTTCTGAAGAAGTGAGAGAAAAGTGGCTACAATTAACAACCAGCATGACCGAAGTGCCAATACCATCATAGCATGTTAGCCCAAGAGAATAGGAATAATGTTTAGACTTTAAACAATCATGATAAATCCCCAGTTTGCGGCAAGCACTATGTCTGCACTCTTACTTCCCCAAAGGGTAAAAATAACGATTGTACCTAGGTAGGAAGGCGGGACCTAGACTCTAACCTACCGAGGTCTGGCTCCTGCTTTTCCGTCCCCATCTCGTGTCGCCCCCGGATTTTTCTTCCTTAAACTTGGACGCGCCTACCTCCAGTTCACAGGTCCAGGGTCCACTATTTTTGTCTCTAATCAACTCAATCTTTCTCGGCTTTTCTATTGCGACCTCCCTCTCCTTGCTCTTCCATCTCATCCTTTCGTGCCCACGCCTGTCGCGATCACAATTATTCTCAGCGCTGCGACGACTCGACCTTTTAATCTTATCATCGCTCACGGCGGCACTTTTGCCCGTATTCCGAGGCAACTCCGTTGCCCCCGCGTGTCGTGTGAACGCTAAACTGGGGGTTGCATATAATCACGGAGTCAGTCTCCGATCTTGTGTCCGGTACACTTCCCGAGGTCCACCACTCAGTGTCACGAGGAGTGCCAGACAACCAGGCAGAGTCAACTCCTCAAAGAGGCTCAACAGATTAGACGAAAGGACTCCTGGCATTACGATACCGCTGTTCGGTAATTCATTGTCCGGCCCCGGCCTCAATCCCCTTCCTCCCTACGACAACACCCATCATCACATCACTATCCAATGGCTTCTCCACCTAAGCCCTGGGAGCAACCTGGCGCGGCTGCGACTGCTGCTGGTAAGTCGCGATCCAATTCCTTCTCCATTCCTTCTCTATCGCGTTCCATGTCAATCGCCTGCGCCTGATCCATCGCCTCCAAGCGCTCGCCTGCTAACTAGTGACATTCAGTCCCTTCCATCTCTCCCTCAGTCGCATCGACCGTCGATTCATCCGACGCCCCTCCAGTCCCTAACCGTCCTACTTCTCTCACCTCAACCGTCAATCAGAACGCTGCCAACTACAGCCGAATGAATTCCTCACCATACGGCTCCATGGGAGGCTCCATGGGCGGCGCTTACTCGTCGCCCTATTCCAGCCCCTACTCGCGATTTGGAATGAGCGGAATGGGCGGCATGGGCGGCGGCTATGGTAGCATGTACGGAGGAGGATATGGTGGTTATGGAGGAGGCATGTACGGCGGCGGCATGGGTGGTGGCATGTATGGTGGTGGTATGGGAATGCCTGGCGACCAAAACAGCTTGACAAACTCGTTCAACAACAGTACACAAGCTACTTTCCAGATGCTTGAGGGTATTGTCACGGCCTTTGGTGGTTTTGCGCAGATGCTCGAAAGCACTTACATGGCCACTCACTCTAGCTTTTTTGGTAGGTTATTACCCGCTTGTTGGTCAAAACGCCGGTTTACTAACATCTGCTAGCCATGGTCTCTGTTGCTGAACAATTTGGTAACTTGAGAGATACTTTGGGTTCAGTATTGGGCATCTTCACTTTGATGCGATGGATCCGAACTTTGATTGCTAAGATCACTGGTCGCCCGCCGCCTGCCGATGCGACTGCTCTCACACCGGCTGCCTTTGCTCTTTTCGAAGGCCGCAGTATTGGTCCCGATGGCAACCCTCTTCCTGCCAAGGCCAGCAGGAAGCCTCTCATTTTCTTTGTTCTGGCCGCGTTCGGTATTCCTTATCTCATGTCCAAGATGATTAGATCACTTGCTGCTTCACAAGAACAGGAGCAGAGGCGTCTCCAAGCACAGGCCATTGAATCACAGCAGCCCGTCGACCCCTCCAAGCTCGAGTTCTGCCGACTTACCTTCGACTTCCTCCCTCAGCCCAACACCGGCATGGAACTTGAGGCTCGCAAGGGCGACCTCGTCGCTGTGCTCAACAAGAATGACCCATCCGGCAACCCCAGCGAGTGGTGGCAATGCAGGGCTCGCGATGGCCGCCAAGGTTATCTCCCCTCTACCTATCTCGAGGTCATCAAGCGTCCTGCGCAAGAGCCCAAGAAACTCAAGGCCGCCCCTAGCGAGAGCAGCCGCACAAACTCATTGACAAGTTCAACCATGCGCCCTGAAGATGGCAAGGAGTATGCTTCAGCCAACGGCATGCAGAGGAGCCACTTCTACTCATAAAACTTTCTTGCAACGCATTGGAAACGTCAATAATAACATGTGAGGACGAAAGTCTGTACGATTCTGTCTTGAATAGGGCGGGTTGCATTTGGTGATTGGATTATAAAAGTCATCACGGAGTTGTGGTTGGGTTTTCTTTTGCATTAATTCCTAGCGTTTGGGTTCATTGTGTCTCGCGACATTCAGGGAGGTACAATCCCGGAAAGATATACATTATATACATTCACTTGTCAAGCCATACTGTAGCGCTTGATCAGCGTTTCGTTATTTGTACATTTACTTATCTGCACATGTTCTGATTTGTGACTGATGTGACGTGACGCGTGAATTTAAACTGTAAGTATACCTGTAAAGCCTTAGCGTTTCTTGGGTTAATTGAATGATCATACTGAAACAATAATGATATAAATGGATCTTGTGTCCCAAAACTTCAAGTTTCGAGCTTCAAAGGTCCAGTCAGTTTGGTGGTATAGCCTCACAGTCGCTCCCGAACCCAACCGAGAGCTATAGTAGATTATCACACCGACTAGGCCAGTGTATGGATTACTTCATCAGACTGCGTTTACTTTGACATGTCCCGAAATGACAATTGCTCGAGCTTTCCATGATGCCACGCGATATATGCCGATATGCCGCCTGTACGGACTTGAACAACGCTGCACGCCTATGTATAACTAGAGTATCAATAAAGACAAAGGCTTTGGATAAAACCTTTGAGTAAGTACAAATGAAACAGCACGGCAGTTGGGGGTCATTTGACAGTATGTGCGAGAATCTCTTCATTGCTGTTAGCTTCATATTTACATACAGTATCAACTAGACACTGGCCACGCCCATTTATGTGAGCAGTTCTCGGAGTTATAACTCCTTGTCCACTGAGAAGTCCCTCAACTGGAATCCGGACATTCAAATGCATATGTACCGTTGGCCATATCATCCCCTGACTAGACCAGCTCCCCCACATGGCAAAGATGTCAACCAAAATGCACTACAAATCACCTCCACCCTTTTCTTTCGGATTTTTGTACACCGCCCGCTGTCTTTCTTCTTCTATCAACCCTCAGCCTCGTACGAGTTGGACTTATGCTTGGGTTGGAACTTGAATGTTGGGTGGACAGGGCCGAGGAACATCTCACTGTAAACACATGTTGTTAGCATTCTGGTCCACCTAATACAGTGATGGACTGCAACTTACCTGATCTTGATCCAGTCCCTGAAGTTGTTCGACGCCATCAGGGTCTCCATTTCGTCTCGGCCCTCATACGCGGGAGGACGGTCGTTGAGGTCTGGAGGAAGATGCTCAAGCAAACCAATAGGAATGTAGCGGTGGGCAAAGCTAAGCCACTCAAGGAGAAAACGGCGAGTGAAGCCGATGCCAAGCTCATCAGAACCCCAGGCATCGAGACCGTAGCGCACGAATTTCTCAATGTAGCGGAGGCGCTCACTGGACGACTTGTCGAGATATTGGCCCTTCTCAATCTCTTCAAACAGCCAGGGCTTGATGAGAGCACCACGGCCAATCATGACGGTGTCAACACGAGCCTTCTCGATATGCTCGTAGTACTCGACGTGAGAGTAGCAGTCACCGTTACCGAGGAAGTACATGCGGCCATCCTTGGCGTTCGCGAGGGTGCTGGCGTCGGGCTCGGCAATGGTGTCGGTCAGGGCATCCTTCTCCTTGTTGTAAGTCTTGATGAGAGCGGCACATTCGCTGATGTAGCCCCAGTCGGCCTTTTTGGTGTATCGCTGCTCACGGCTGCGACCGTGAAGAGTGAGGGCAGCACATCCAGGAGCACCGAGGCGCTCTCTGTGTTCTCGTGCACCGAACGCCAGCTTACCGATGAGCTGGGTGGCAGTAGGGCGAGAGTTTCGAATGCCCGTGCGAATCTTGGCAGTGATAGGAACCTCTCCTGACACAGCGTTCATGCCTCGAATCATGCGCTCCAGTTTGCCAGAGTTCTCGAGAAGTGCTGACCCACCACCAGACTTGAAGACCATGTCGATGGGGCAACCACAGTTGAGGTCGATGAGACGAAGGTGAGGGCAGAAACGGTTTAGAACATCCGCAGCCTTCGTGACAACCCAGTGATTGTTTCCAGAAATCTGAGCACCAAACTTGAAGTCCTTGGAGTGGTTGTAGTCGTCAAAGATGGGAACAGAGCCTGGGTTGAACTTGGGTGGGGTGATCTCGGACTCGTGGGCTTTGAGGAGCGTCCAGTCGGCCTTTGTTCCTTGGATCAGGGGCATACTCAGGGCCATCTCAGAGTAGGTGAGCTGAGCGCCAAGTTCAACACAAAGTCGACGGAAAGGAAGGTTTCCCTGTGTAGTGAGAGGTGCCAGAGTGGGGGTCTCGGCACCGAAATAAAGTCGACGCTTCTCGGAAGGCTTGAAGGGAGGATCGATAAAGCGGGCACGAAAATCCTCAATTCCCTCGTTGGACTGGTTCTTGCGACGGTTCATGAACTCCTCACTCAGTTTAGCCTCCTTATTAAGCCAACCGATGTACTGTTCAGACTGCGTGAAATCTGTTCGCTTGCGGTTGAGGGCGATTTTCTTGTCAATGCCGACAACGTTGTAGATGGCGGGTCGCTTCTCCTCAGATCCCTCATCCACGGGCTCGCCGTTGTCGCCACCGTTAGCAGAAGTGTTGATAAGCACCAACTCCTTTCTTCCATCGTCGTGCTCGATCTCCTTCATGTGGCTCTTAACAAAGCGGCACTTCCAGCCTGCAGGACAATGGCCGTGGGCCTCAAACACAGGACATTTGCCCCCAAAGGTCTCAACGTCACCTCGGCGTCCCTCTTCGAGATACTTGCGAATATCATGGGAAAGGTTGCAACGATCACCGAACCTGCATTCTCTGGGAGAAAACTCGGGGTAGAAGGCTCGGCTATTGCAAAGGCGAAAGGCGTCGTCGAACTTGCCAAAGTCACGCTCTGTGTTCTGGCCCTTCTTCTTCTTGTCCTTTTTGTCCTTCTTTCCCTTACCTCCCTTGCGGTTGTCATTCTGGCCTTCATTGTCGGCAGTACCACGCGCCTCGGCTGCATCATCATCGTTCACAGCATCAGTTGATGTATCCTTGAACTTTGACGTGTCGACGAGATACCTTTACAGGAGATGTCAGTCTATCTCACATGCATCACAACTTGAATGAACTCACTCTTTCTTAATGGGTGCAATTCCTTTGGTACGCCCGTCGACATACTCCAGCTTAGAGTCTGGCTTTTGCTCCTCGGCCCCGTTCTCCTTGTCACCACTTGTCACGTTTCCGTTTTCCTTGCTTGCAGGCGCATCATGCAGGCCTTCTCCAGGCACAGAGTCAGAGGGAGTCGAGTCGTTCATCTTAACTCGCTTCGAAGCCCGCTCTCCGTCATCGGTGGGAATAGCAACGTTGCTTGCATCAGCCACGAGCTCGGCATGCTCATGGCCAGGGGAGACATGACCCATCGGAGCGTCGGGTTGCTCACTCATGGCGTTGATCTTTTTGGATGAGTGATGTTTTTCTGAGAGGCTTTTACTCCTCAAAGAGGGGTGATGAGATGTCAAATTTCTGAGAGAATGTCAACTATTAAAATGAGTGTGTGTTTTGTGAAGCGAGTAAGTGAGTGTAGGAGGTGAGTTGCAGGTGAAGGAAGGAAGGAAGCAGGTGAGGTTGTACGAGAAAAGTTTCTCCCCCTACATTTGTTTGCGGTGTTGCCTTACCGTTCACACTACCACCAGGTAGTGAATGAAAATGTGAATTTGTCAATGTTTGTAGCTGCCTGCTACAGTTAAAGGTCAATCGTCAAAATGAGATCGATCCTTTCGAGTGTACATTGAAAAAATTCCTCGATTGGGTCGTCTAAAAGAGATGTTACCTTAGATGCACTAACAACTATCGGGGGTCTCTTTCCGTTCTGGGTTATGAGGTCAGACACACACAAATCGGTACCTGTTCCACACTCGCGACACCTCCACTATGAGGCCCTGACGCCTCCACAGCTTGGTAGCCATCCATAGGGGCCAGGTCTCACTAAGAGCGCTCTAGGTTCAGGGCTACAATCGCTAAGAGGTAGGCACTTGGACTCGACAGGAGGAAGGCCAACTGTCAAAGCCGACCCTAGACAGCTCTAACGTTGCATGAATGATCCTACCTGGGCTTTGACATATGGATCATTCCTCTGCCGTCACTGTCACCGTCTAGATACAACTCATCTGCCCTCTCCTCGCTTTACGGTTCTGGCGCATCACCAAATGGGTACTGTTCCTAATTGATTGCTTTTTCTTTCATCTACTCCGTCCACTTGTACACGTATAAAGTGGTCTTTACCTCCCAATTCAGCTCATCTCTTCCCCCACCTCGTCTGGTCCAAGTCACAAGCGCAAGGTCTCGTCTACGGGCAATGAAGAAGAGCCTACGAAGCCATGGCGGATCCGCGGAGGTCTCCCGATAAGTCGCTTTTCAAGACTAGAGGTGCTCAACCACAGCAGAGATCGCCAGCTCCGGCAGCCCCAATGCGAGGGCAAAGCTTTGTCGACGACGATTCGGACGATGATGACGAGTCAAGCGATCAGATGCCCTTGCCCAGGAGTCATACACCAGGTCATCTCGCCAGCAAAAGTATACAAGCGAATCGCCGAAAACCTTCGGATCTTTCCATCCGACAACGCTCCCAATCCGCATCCCAATCCGCATCCCAATCCGCATCCCAATCCGCATCCCAACCCGCATCCCAACCTCCGTCACAGCCCGCCTCGCAGGGAGCCTCCACGACCTCAAAAACAGCGACCTACAAACCACCGTCTGGCTTCTCAAACATCGCCGGGGATGCGTCAAGCGAAGGAGATAGACGTACTCGGCGGCCTACCGCTTCACGGTCAACATCCGCCATAACCAGTCGAACAACTGCACAAGCAGCCGCACGATACGGGCCACATAGATCTCGCATATTCCATGAGGAATACACGCCGTACCCCCTACTTCCAGACCCAAAAACATCTCCCAAAGTCGACGTGGCTCCAGCATCGGGTATGTACTGGTCAAGGGCACCCGTGTCGGGCGCTTCTCACACCTCCTTGCGAGCACATACAACAACCATCATTGGTTCAAACGTATATGTCTTTGGTGGCTGCGATTCAAGAACATGCTTTAATGATCTTTATGTGCTGGATGCGGATTCCTTCCATTGGACTATACCTTATGTCATTGGTGATATACCCGTTCCTTTGAGGGCCATGACGTGTACTGCTGTAGGCAAGAAGCTCATCGTGTTTGGTGGAGGTGACGGTCCGGAGTACTACAACGATGTTTATGTTTTGGATACAACAAACTTTCGGTGGACAAAGCCGAAGATTATAGGAGATAAGATGCCCTCAAAGCGAAGAGCGCACACTGCTTGTCTTTATAAGAACGGTCTTTATGTTTTTGGCGGCGGTGATGGTGTCCGGGCCTTGAACGATATATGGCGGTTAGATGTTGCCGATGTCAACAAAATGTCATGGCGACTGGTTTCAAGTTCCGATAAGGCGAGTCCTGGGACCAAAGACTACCGTCCCAAAGCAAGAGGTTATCACACGGCCAATATGGTGGGCAGCAAACTTATCATTTTTGGTGGTTCTGATGGCGGTGAATGTTTTGACGACGTATGGGTATACGATGTTGACGCGCAAGTGTGGAAAGCAGTGGCCATACCTGTTGCTTTTCGTCGCCTGTCACACACGGCCACAATAGTTGGCTCATATCTCTTCGTTATCGGTGGACACGATGGGAGCGAGTATTCCAACGATGTCTTACTCCTGAACTTGGTTACGATGACATGGGACAGACGCAAGGTATATGGAAAAGCGCCTTCGGGTCGTGGCTATCATGGGACGGTGCTGTATGATAGCCGGCTCATTATTATTGGAGGGTTCGATGGAAGCGAGGTGTTTGGCGACGTTATGCTGCTAGAGCTGGCTGTCCATGCGTACTACTCGCAGATCAGTCATTTTACCATCGAGG
The DNA here is from genome assembly GCF_050947815.1 of Fusarium sambucinum. NCBI lineage: Eukaryota > Fungi > Ascomycota > Sordariomycetes > Hypocreales > Nectriaceae > Fusarium > Fusarium sambucinum. The sequence continues at coordinate 2,309,365 of NC_139294.1, read as the reverse complement.
TGTAATATCATAAGCTATTACAGCCCTCTCTGGATATACCAGTGTGTTTTACTAATGGATTTGTTGTTATGGGACGGTAACTGGATCCTTGACAAGGGAGCTAGCAGGGAGTCGACGGTGCAGGTCTTTTGTTTACATAGTATAGAGGAATTTCTGGGTCATCTATTCTGAGTTTCTGAATTTGGTGTGCACAAGTTGTATAAAACCTGTGATATTTTGCATGCATTGCTAACTAGGTATGTCATCATGACTTCCACCCAATCTACGAGAACTAAAGTAGAAAAACACAAACGAACATTTTTGCTCCAATAACTGTCACAACAATGGCCTCCATTTGCTACTTGGCTCGGCGCTTCATAAAACTCCTTCTCTTGCACCATATGTGTACAATTTTCTCGCGTTCGCCAGATAAGTTCAATTGATTCGGTTCAACGCAGTATTAAAAGATAAACGGCTCAGGATGGCTGTGTGATGCGGATTGATTTTAGGTAAGTTAGAATTGTCGCTTTAGAGGCAAATGCTCATTTAGGCCTTGCTCGCTTGGCCTTGCTTCTTCTCAGCCAATCGTCGCTCCTCAGCAGCAACCATATCTTACATAGAAATTAGCGTCTTATTCTTTCTCGAAGGATCACATGTGCAACATACCCTTCCAGAGGTCCTGACCCTCGTACTCCTCCTTGTGAATCTTCTTCTCTATGAGACGCTTGTGTTCGGGGTCGTTGGGGTCAACAACCATGATAGTCTGCCAGCGACCCTCACCCTTCTTGGCGTCGTTCACCTCAAAGATTGCAGAGATGATGAGAACCGCAAGAGTAAGGCCCTGGGCGTACACACGAGCCTGGACGACCTTGTTGGCTGTGTTCATGGGCGAGCGGCTGACCATGGCAAAAGCAACACCCATGGAAGCAAGCCATGAGACGAAAACGATGGAATATCGGTTCTCCTTTCCGTAGTCCATAAAACGCTCCATTGCAGTCTGGTTCTCGCGAACGATTTGCTGCGCGCGCTGAGTCTCGTCCTCGTAAAAGTTCATAGGGTTCTGCTTCTTTTGATAATCCATGGACCAGCGATCGGCGTTGATGATGGCACCGAATGTACCGGCAGATGTGACAAGGAAGGTCCTGAAGGGAAGAGTAAGGCCGCGGAAAGCAGGGTATCGCCTTGAAGCGAGGGCAACGCCTCCAAGGCCGATTGCAAGACCAAGACTGCCTCCGATGAAGCCACCCTTGACGACGGCCGAGTAATGCGCCTCCTCCTCTTCCTTTGTGAGAATCTTCATAGTTGCGATGCGATTATTGACGAGAGCGGGCTGGATTGAGAGGTGAGAACAGGTCGCGGTTTGAAGAGAGAGATGTTTATCCCAAAGTTGCGAGAGCTTGGGTTTCCAAGATCAAAGTCGTATGACGACGGAACTGAGGTGGGTTGCAGCACGCGCGGTTTAGACCTTAGGTAGTGTGGGTCGATTCCAGTTCTGTTCTCGGGATTCGATGTAGTATGTAATAAGGTACTTGCTATCTCGGAGCGTGAGGAACTGCGTAAGAGTGATGTAAACCTGATGATGTTGAAGTCGTGATGCTCGATTGCGCCCAAGATTATGAATTGTGTGGTATTTTCTGCTGTAAATAAGTCTTATGAAGCCCTTTCTACTCTATCCTCACGTGGGATATAGCAATTGTATGTACCTCTTTTTTTTTTTCTTGCATGACGGCTTTCGGCCAATCCATGATGTCAGATTCTTCCGAAGTCGTCCGGCGCAAGCAGTCACCGAACTATGACCGAATCGCCGAATGGTTGACAGTTCGAACCATGCTTCGTTTTGGGAATGGAACGGCTACCTCACGTAAACATGCCGACATATGGACGCTCGCTGGTGGATCGTGTGCCGTTTAGAGCCGACGCCCCGAGAATGAATGGCCAAAAGAAGGTTGGTTTCACTCAGTCTGCTTGTAATTCGGGATATCGAGATTTCAGTGTCATTGTCAACGGTGATTCCGAGAGACGAGCCGCTAGTTTATCGATTTATTCTAGAAGAACACCCCTGGAATCTGAATCATGCATCCGTGCTAAGGCCGGACACGAGCAATCAAGTGACATATTGGTGGATAAGGTTGTATGCCGTCTTGACCGCAAGATGCCGCAACCACTGCCGCTCTCAAGGACATGATACGGCCTTCTGCGGCGTGACTGGTATTGTTTAAATATGCCATCATCCTTTGTTAGCGGCGCCAGACCATGTTCGAATTGGATTGGCGTATAGTACAGGAATCCAATGTTGAAACCAGAATACAGGGTAAGTAACTATGCCAGTGTCTGTTTGTAGCAGACTACATGAAAGACATGATGGTATTGCTAAGGGCAATTGCATTCGCTTCCACAGCGAATTGCCCGGATAAGCCGACAGGGCTGCTACCACTTACTCTCCGTACCTATTAACAATCAGAACGTACCAGTACATTTACATGCAAATGTTAACACAATGATACACAAAAACCTGCAGAAGCCGCAAATGCGCACAGTTGTTTGTAATCGTAAGCCATCTAGCTACGTTGTATCGGACGTGCCTGTTCCTTGAAAAAGAATGTGTGAGATCGGGGCGCTCCGAGGAACACCTCATGGTATGATGACAAGGGGAATGTTCCGGGGAACGGATTGGACCCTTGCTTCGATCACCCACCCAGGAATAAGAAACAGTTAACAGGCGTGATTGGTAGCTATTTCTGGTAAGAAAAGTCTCACCCTTGTTCAACCTACCCGGGACTTACGTGTAACTCTGGACAACAAGCGAGCGAGGTGGTTTCTATCCTTTGACAAAATAATACGACTATGAGAAGATGAATAGTCTCTTGTGCAAATCAAACACTTCTCTTGTGTTGTGTTGTGCCATTCATACTTGGTAATTTCATCGTAACCAAAACTGTGAGAGAAACTTGTGAGAACATACTAGTAGTCAAGAGCGAACAAATACCAACATCATCCGCTGACTTCTTCCTTCCCTGAATATCAGCTAACTTCAGCCCTATGATTTATGACAGTTCAGTTCTACCCCTCTCTTAAGCTTTGTTGTACAACACTTTGGGCATTGAACTCTACCCTCTATATCCCCTAAGTGAGATCATTATTGCCGGTTTTGGGATAATTTGAACCCACTATAAAAGCTCTTGAGCGGTCTAGAATAGACCGACCCGCGTCAACTCGGTTTCTTCACCAAGATCGCTCCGCAGCAGCTCCATCTCCTGAGCCGTAGCTGTCGTTGATATTTACATTCTCCCGAGGCTATGAATCGACCTAAGCCTCGTGGCCGGAATCTAAGCGGGGATGCGATTCTTGACATTACTAGATTACCCACAGACCAGCAGGACATCCCCAGATAGACTACCCTCCCACTGGGTATCAAAAGTCTCGAGTCAATTCGACAGTTAGTTAGGACTAAGCTTTCAGTAAGCGCCTCTCCCTGTATCTTCTTTCAAGCGCCAAAATACCAATCCGCGGGTGTCTCTAGACGCGGGACTTACGCAAGCCTTCCGCGACCGGTGGCAAAACCACGAGTTGCATCAATGATAATACTAGGATGATAATTTAATTATCACTAACGAAAAGGAAGTAAAGGCAAAGAGGCAAGATACTAGGCAAAGCGTGTTCCCACGCCATCGGACCACGTGGAAACAATTAGAGACTCACCTTGACTGCATATACGCCATGTCTCAGATAGTACTCCAAGAAGTATAAAGTTATTACATAGTATAGCCTCGAACTAAGCCTTCTAACTCAGGCTACTTCGGCTCACCCCTTCTCATGACCTCGGCTGCCTTGCTCTGGAAAGATCTGCACTGATGAAACTGATGCATCCTGCATGTATTAGGAGTCTATTGTTGAAAACACCAACACAGCAAAATCCTTCCTTCACAACCCCGCCTGCATGCAAGGAGTCACGTTCACCCGTCGTCAGTAGATCTTCAGGACTTCCTGCATGGCTTCACTAGGTAGCTCCAGTAATTTCGTCGTGTTACCCCAATGCGAATGAATCCCCGACTCGTGGAATTGTTGTCCGTTCAACCGGAGTAATATCATGAAGACGACCTACCAGTAGTAGTTAAACGACCTTACAGGCTCGCCCCGAACTGCTTGAAATAGCTTCGAGATGTTGATCTCTGTGTAAGCACCTGCACGATACAGCTCATTTGTGGAAAGTTATGATGAAATAACTGTAATCCATGATGCAACCCAATTGGTTCTATGGACATCGAGATCTCACATTTCCATGTCATGATTGTCAGTCGCGGCGTAAAGACGCAAATGAATAGATCCTCCACCAATAGTCTGAATTGTAAAGCAAGGATCAACAGCGATATATTAGCGACGATCGTGATGACATCAACGGCACTGGAGACTATTCACGACCCATACACTTGTATAGGTCTAGTCCAACTCCTATGACATGCAACACTAACGTGCTAATATTTGATAGTAGGAAGGCGGCTCAAAGCTATGATGTAGATAGTCTAGAGATCACAAGACGAGGATGAGATTGTTGCACCAAGAGAATGGAATAGAGGAGCGATAACGTCAGACCACTGTTCAACGCCGAGCTCGGTAGATTCGATATTTTGATTGATAGCCAACGAAGCGTTCTTGTTGATCCGTGGGGATTGACTCCAGTCATAGTCATGGACAAAAGCAAGGTCTGTATCACTGAAGAACCCAAGAACCAAGACGATAAGCGCTGCCCGCTAACCAGACCCTCATCGTAATGAATTCAGACTGTACATATGTATAAGTAAGTGTGTTTTTTCTTTGCTCCATTTGAACATGGCTTGTTTCGCCGTGCGATTAAAGACGGTATGTACATACCGAAACCGTTGCAGATCGAGCCAGCATTCCTGACAAAACACTTACATGAAACCAGCCACTGAACGGCCTATACTTTTTCAGTCAATGAATGTGTTTAGCATTCATTAGCAAGGGACAAGTGCAACGCCGTTAATTAGAAAGCGCCAAACTATCACATAGTTCAATCCACACAAAAAGCGGCGCCGCCCATGCCGAAGGAATCAGAGCGAAGATGATTACCGCACGGCTAACAATAGGAGGCTCTGGGTGGAAAGCGCCAAGACGCTTGATCCATTGCCGTTTGCAAGTAGGTAGCCAGCCCACTTAGACGATATCATCAGGATCCTCTAGCCAAAAGGGCAGTGCGGTGGCGCGTTGGGATCTGTATCGCGGCAAAGATGGCTGTAAGTGCTGCAACGTGTTAACTACGAGACATAAACCATGAGACGTGAATATGCGACTGAACAGGAGGTTTTGGCGAGAATGTGGGCTTCGTGTTTTCTCAAACCCCATAGGTTGCAAATAAGACTTGTAATACATACAGCTTGGAGGAGATTCATGAGCTAGCCTAAATGCCCGATCGGTCACAAAGAAATGTGGCCCTATCCATTTTGTATGTCGAGACATTCATTATGCCGTCGACCGTGGACAGGTCCAGGTCACGGGGTTGCTGTCTGGTCGATGCAATCGGAAAAGGGCCCCAAAGCGGTTATAAATCGTACACTGACTGGCTAGGCCTGACTTGAAAGACGTTGCATACCGTTTGTGACGGATATAAGGAGTCTTGGCCAAAACAAGGACCAGATCTTGGTACAGGCTGTTATTCCTTGAAAGGTCAGACCATTTAAGTCTGAATCACCATTTTGGTTGGAGATCAGGACCATCGATGCTATCGTTGCGTCTTGTCGTTATGAGACGAGAGCTTCTCGCGGCTAGTTATTGCCCTGGGCAAACAGCCACCCCGGTTATGTATACCGCGCATGCTACTGGGTTGAGCCTGATCGGCCGGGACTTGACAACTTCCAAGATTGATAGCGGCACCAGTTCTCTAGACCAGTGCTGGGTCTGGCTAAGATTTGGCGGCTAGATGCCCTATTGGCACATACTTGGAGTGGTAGAATGCCACAGCCACTGGTCGTCCGCCTGGTACGGTACCCAGGTAGCGAACGTTCCTGGATGTCAGGTTCTTGAGAAGCAGTTCCAAGGCTTCAATATTTTGCGGCAGAGACCAATGGTTAAGAACTTAGCCGCTCGGCATGTTTGGGATACGTTTTGGCTGGAGTGCCATCGACTAGCTAGCCATAATCAAGGCGATTCAACTGAGTAGCTGGGCATGGGTACCTCGTTCGTGAGTTGTTGAGCCTTGTTCCTTGGTTTGGTGTCCATAGAAGCCTCCATTGTGACAACGGTAATGTACGTGAGTGGGTAGGTGGGCAAGTAGCTGCAAGTTATAGTGGAGCTCCGTAGTGTTGCGGGACAAGAATGTACATACAGCAGGGTTCAAGACGACTGTTATTAGTCAATGAATGATAAACCTATGGAGTGGTTCAGCTGGAGTGGAAGTTCAAGGATCGATCGAGAAATTAGTGTAACTGTGAAGAGCGGTAACGATTTATGCTGGCGTACTCCGTAAACACGGAGTAAGAAAAACCTCTTTATTCTTTCCTTAGGTCGAGATGAAACTGATAGAAATTGACACTAACAATTAATTCCAACAAGGAAAGAAACAAGAGAACCCATCTGCCCCTGAAGGAAGTTGTAACTGCTATTAATGCTCTTTCTCTAACCCTAGATCCTAGTTCTAATAGTACCTAGGTAGTAGTTGGGGGGTTGAGTTGACGTTGGACTCTGGAGCCAGTTTTAGGATCTTACGGAGGTCAACGAATTCCCGGCAGAAACACCATATTGTTTACAGGGGACTTGACAATGTAACGGTAACGAGATCTAGTGGGTGTAATGTGTTCCCCCTGTTTCGCTAAAGCATTGACCATGAGTAAGAACCACATAGGTAGTAGTTAGTGTTAGTATCCTCTGTAGGTGCTTAGCCCTAGCATTGCAACACGTCTGGCGCTTAGTCTCTATCTGCCACGTTGTGGTCAACGTCAAAGCTTTGTGGTGTAGGTGTCGAGCCGAGTCATGAACGAGGGGCTTTGACACAAGGCATGAAGACGTGCAGCAAGCGTCTTGTGTGAAAGCGGAAATTTGATCGTTGGGCCGCATTGCAGTTACATCTTGGGATACTCTGTATAATACAAACCTGCATCCATACTACCTATTACTCCGTACCTATAAACTTGCATCTTCACATCTCATCCGCTAATTTCGGCCGGGATATCAGATTCAGAGTTCAGTCTAATACATATCCCAGCAAGCTCTGACGTAAGGATCAGAGCACGGTCCAGCGATTCTCGTGCGAGTCGTGACTTCATGATCCAAAGCAGGAATGATGTTCGTTGTCTTCGCAGAGAAGCCAATAAGTACAGACCATCAATGTATGCAATCTGTACTAGAATCCATCTGGTAATTTTTGGCGCCTCTTCAACGAATTTCAAGATAGCTTCATCTAACAGTAACCAACAGGCGAGGCATTAAATGTCATTGCTACCCTCTAATCTTGCCTATTGTCATGGCTCCGTAATCGGTACCCCAGGTACTGCGATCATTCATCACCAATAATCAATATACACTCACACATCTAGCTGGGAACTGGGTTATTACTTATTAGCTTAGGAGCTTGCATCTAGTAAGCCTTTTATCTTAAAGAAGGCTGAAAACGTGCCTCTAGCGGCCGACTCTAGGGTTGATCTGTGGAGATCTAACTAGGTAACTCGATCAAAGGAGTTCCTATAGGCTATGGATGCGTTGAACGAATACGTCAATAGTTCCTGTTCCTACGGTTCCAACTCCTATCTACGGAGTAGCACCATCCCCCTTTACTAACGTCCTGTCTTGATCACGATCTTCAGACCTGACTCGAGAGAGCTATCCGTTGGCCCGGGAGAAGGTGACATAGGAGCTCAACAGCTCTACCAAACAGGGGGAAACCTTTTGATGCATCCTTAACCAATGGATAATAAACTAGGTTCCTCAAACTAACGCGGCCGCCTCCTATTCTTGACCATAATCGTGGGATAGTTCACGAGAGATTCGCTTTAACGGTCTAGACCCACTTACAACATGGACTTTTTGGCATCAAAAAGATACTTTGCCATGTCCTCGTGAGACAACCGCATCCTTTTCTAGCGAACTAGTAGTGGCTTAAATGCATTGTGGCGGACCGGTAGGCATTCCTGATCAAGGAGATATTGGTCCGCTGTTAGTCCAATGTCTTACTTCAGCCTTGTAATCCCTACAGGGACCACTGCAGCGAATCGAGATGTTGCCGCTGGCCGTACTGTAGACCAATAGATTGTTGATCATCAAGATGGAATTCGGAAACCTGCCACTGAGCGCTTACTGCACTCTGCAAGTCAACATCTTGATCAGTTAAAGTTTACCACATACACATGTCCACATCCGTACTATGTCTATCTATGCAAACTGAAACTCCGTTGAGTAAACATACTACTACATGATACATACAATTGATCATATTATATTTGGTAGTTATTTTAGGCGATCCGCTCAACTTTCGTGCTTAGTCCCACTACTATTATCTGTTGTCGGCTTAGCATGCCGAGGTCGTGCTCGGCATTTCAACAAAGTCCTAGTCAGCGCAAGCCAGCGCCATAATAACACTTGATGGACAACGAGATACACTATCGTGTCACATTCCTACTATAATGGTGGTCTGCATAGAACCTTTACTCTGCACATACACACACAGGCATGGCACCCAGTATTACTCTTTGCCGTGTCTAGACGGGGCATGAAGACTAACTAGCTGTTGCGGCGTGTATTTACAAACAAAGGGAGAACTGTGCGTCTAGCTTAATCTAGCGAACAAATGCGACTTGTCTCAGATATCAGAAATTCTACGGTAGGTAAATGCGATGCATCTATGGCAGGAGGCTTGTCAAAGAATCCGTAGCCTAGCTTATGACATGAGCATCAGTGTTGAAGAACGCAACTTAGCTGGAACATTGTGTGAGACTGGGACTAAGAAGGGTCTCACAACTAAACCCCACCTCTGCCGAGTCGCTACATAGTATGTCATCATGCCCTGGCAGTTAAGCCTCGACTTGGAGACGTTTGGAGGATGTAGTCTACTTGGAAGAAACCTGGCTTGGCTAGGAGGCGAAAGGTTATCTTGGATGCTCTTGGCATATAGTGACAAGTCAGGCACTTAGTGTGAACTTTGAAGTAAGTTAGTAGCTTTTGTATCAACGATGCCTGCCCGCAACATTCATAGGCTGCATTATTAAGAACGGTACTTCGCGTGCTGCTGCTTGATCGAAATTCACGGCCTCGACAATTTTAGAGGAAACCAATAGCACCAATGGCATTTAATGAATGTGCCAGAGAGAATATGGCGTCGACTCTGGCTATGTGTGAAACACTTAGATAATACAGGGTACGTAGCGTTTATTTTGCATAGGTAGATGGCAGGCATGATGTCTGGTACCAGTCGTCAGCATACCATTATGGACAAAGCAAAGCAGCATCTGGACTGGAACCCCCACCTCAGTCAAGAGATACATATTGTTGGCAACTCACACTCTTTTTCTTTTAGCTTACCTTGACCCCTGATGCATCGATTGGTTGTTGTGTTTAGCTGTGCGCTTCTCAAGGGCGACCCTTGAACCTTGCATCATCTCCTAGGAGCTTTGGACCCTTATTGTTGTTTAATGCGAAATGAGTTATGCTGGACATGGGGGAAAGTATTTATGGATAATTAGTGGAAATAATAATACAGTCCAAAAAGACACGCCATTGAATTAATAGCCTCATCGATAAGCTTTGGTGATGCACTATACGTTGCCATACGCATTCAAAAGACTGGGAGAAGTGTTTACTGTCGGTGCCAACCAGGGAACTGATGAATGGCGATCATGGACTCCGATCCTATCTTGTGGGTAAGAGGTAGGTAGAGTAACAAGACGTGGTAATAAAGCCACCTCCGCTAGAGACGTAGTGGTTGTGTGGGTGTCCAAGAGGTGCCCTGTCGTATGTTGTCATATCTTGAGTCTGTACTCGGCCGACGGTATATTATATCGATCAGTTCATGCCGACCAACCTTTTCAATCTACAATAAACCTTCTAAAACTGCTGCACCGAACCTCGAGTAAATCCAGTCCGACAGCCAAGTTGATATCCCTTTTACCTCACACCCATTGAGCCCTCGAACCCAAGAAAGGTCTTTTTACATCAGCATCAGCGCAATTTGGCCCGGCCCTACACTACACCACGCAACGCCCGTTCCAGCAAATCCTCTGGACGACCAGCAGCAAAACGACTCCCAAGCATCAAAGTACTCCGTCATCTCATCCACCCAATCAGCAGCCGTGGGCACGCAAGGTTGCTGTGACGGCGGCGCAACCCATCCATCAACGATAGAGTTGGCTGCGAGAACCAAAGAAATTGACTTTGGTAGCCTTTCTCTGCGTATCGGCTGTATTAAATTACGAGCTGAGAAGCTTAGCACCAGCAGCAAGACAGTCATTGAGTGCTCATTTTGGCTGCACCTTGACCGCCGAAGCTTTGGAGAGACTCATCCAATACCAAAAAGAAGGCCCGCACCCTCATTCACCACGCGACCTGTTTCCACCTATAAAGCCAGCGGACTGACTGAAAGCCGCCTTTACTTTATCGATCCGAGTGGTTCGTCTAGTATCGTCCATTTCTTCCCCTCATTTTATCGGGGGAAAAAGAGAGAAAAGCTTTCTTCAATCAACCAAAAAGTCTCGTGCAATAACTGTCCACAACGAGAATTAGTGAACAGGCATATTATCACTGCCATTGCTGCTACACCAGATTCGAGTGACTAGGGTCCCTGGACGACATCGCGCCAAGGCTAAGAAGTACACCTGCCAGTAGTCTAACCCATACCGTCTTGGACGAAACCGTGCGTACAACACCTACATACTAAACTTAGAGGGCAGGTACGTACCTTCAATCACCACCTTTCCTTCCTGGCAGTTAGTGTACCTTACTGACCTTGCCTTAGTGTGATTCGGCACCTTATTCTACCTTAGTACCTACCTCCTCCTCACCTCAGGTACTTTCTCACTGCTATCGGCGAGCATCGCGTCACCATTTGTTATTGCTGCTTTTTGCGATAGCTTAGGTCAGGGCGTTTTCCATTTCACTCTCGCCCTCACTTCCATCTTACATATTCCTACAATACCACCAACTCTACCCTGATATACCCCAAAATCCACATATATCTTTCATCTCTTTCCGTCAATATGGAGACATTCTTCGACCAGATGTTCCAGAAGCCCAGCGATACCGTGGGAACCCAGGAGCCGCGTGCGTCTACCTCCACCAACTGTACCGGGGTGTGGGATTACACAAATACCATTCGCCCAAAAGGACTCGCCCCCTCGGACATAGTCCCCGCCGCCACCGCCAACGCCAGCTGTGACTGTGCCAGTTCCAATCCCAGCGCCTGTGCCTGTGACTCGAGAACCCACTTCGCCGCTGCTGCTGCTGCTGCTTATGACCCTGACTCTCCAGGGTCGCTCATCAACTCGGGCTCAAGCTCGCTGACGCAGTCGCAGTCGCCGTCGCCCCAGCCCGGGACCCCTACCACGGGCCATTTCCTGCCTGGCGCGCACGCTAACACTGCTTCTACACCCGCTGCTCCTGCCGCTGCCTCGGTGCTGTCACGTAGTATTACTACCGCTAAAGCTGCCGCCCCCCAACTCTCTATCGGTGACTTTGATCCTGCTATTCTCTCAAACACCTCCATCGAAGACTTCGATTCCTACTTGAACAACTTTCGCGACTCCCCCACTGCAGACAGCGACGTTTGCATTCAGATTCCTGATCCTTCAGGTCTTGAGCAGCAACCCTACGACCACAACATGACTACCGGACCATCCCTCGACCCTACTATGGGCCGCCGGGATTCTTTTGTCAGCGCCGGCCCCAAGCCCATATCGATGAACAACCCCAATCGTGGTGACAATGCGAACCGCAACAGAAGAGAATCTCTTGCTGGCAGCCTCATGGGCGGCGGTATGAGCTGGGGAGGCATGTCCTTTGGCAGTTTTGTTAGAGACGAGTAAGTCGATACACCAGCCCACCTTTTTCATCATCAATCAATTTGTCCCGCCATCATTGTTTCGCTTCGCTTGTCAGAAGGATCACTGTCCTACTCCGACCAGCCTCTTTCCTGGCCACGCTATGCTACACTTGAGACTATCTGCCACCTCCTACAACGAACCGGCTTCGAGTATATGCATGCTCAGATATCCGCTGCCGTTACCGCCGTTTATGGAGTCGACAGACAATATCTTGTGGCGAGCCGTTTTGAGTTTCAGGTTCCATCACAGCCCTGCGACAGCCCACATACATGCAATGCGGCAGAAAATCAATGCGCCCTCCCGCCCAATGTGCGATTGTATGTTTCAAGTAGATATGTGCTGACAAAATCGCTCTGCAGTATTATGATGGCAACATCGCCATCGCCATTCGGTGGAGCCCATCAGTCACCTTCTTTCCATTCTTCTTCGTATCTTCCTAAGTTGGAGGCGAACTTCATGCGAGATTTCACCTGCTGCGGCAAGATCCTCCCTAACCTGCACGATTTGCTTCAACATTACGAAGAAGCCCACACACAACCCAGCCCCAACACAGCGCGGAATAATGCATTCTCCCAATTCTCTCAGTTGGGCATGTCCAGCGCTCCTCGAATGTCCATTTCACGAGCTGATTCAGCAGCACCTGGAAACAATTCACAGTCGTCAGGTCAATTGGGGCAACATAACCGTGGTCAACAGTCCCCGCATGACCTGCATGGAAACTCCGGCATGCCATCGAATATGAACGACGAGATGGATGCCGTTGCAGATATGGAAATGGACGATGCTGTGGGCACTATGGAAATGGACGACAGCCAGCGAATGTCTCAGACAAGACAGCTCTTCGGCCAGCAGAGACCCGAGCTCAACATGAACACCTCTGGTCTTACTCAAGGCCTACGAACCTCCCAACCACCAACGCCCGCTGCTGCAAGCTTTGGACTGCAGAACAATCCCACAGTGTCTTCAGTCAACACACCTACGCTTACTACACAGGGACAAACGCCACAAGGCCAGCAAGTGGACATGGATGAGGACCTTCCAGGTATGCCTATGGGTGGTAATACGAACGATATTGGCGATATGGGATTTGGCGGAAACCAGAACAATAATGATTCCAACTTTTGCATAAACGATCCTGGAAAGCACCTCTTCAGCTCGAACGGCTTCCCTCCAAACCGTTCTATCCAGGCGCAGTTGCAACAGCTGGGTATTAACCAGTCTCAACTCAACGATCCCCAGACCAACAAGGCCATCATGCAGCGTCTACAAAGTATGATGATGCCTGAAGAACACAAGCCATTCAAGTGCCCCGTTATCGGCTGTGAAAAGGCCTACAAAAACCAGAACGGCCTCAAGTACGTTGTAGCCTTTACCCTTAAATCAATAAATGTCGTGAAAAAGTCAACTAATAGAGCTCTAGGTACCACAAGACACACGGTCATCAAACTCAACAGCTCCACGAAAACGGTGATGGCACTTTCTCCATTGTTAACCCCGAAACAAGTGCGCCTTATCCAGGAACTCTGGGTATGGAAAAAGAGAAGCCGTTCAGCTGTGAGACATGCGGAAAGCGCTATAAGAACTTGAACGGGTTGAAATATGTAAGCCCCTCCGAGATTGAACACCTCATCTTTCATATACTAATTGTCTTGAACAGCACAAGGCGCATTCTCTTCCGTGCAATCCGGATTTTAAGCTCCAGGCTCTTGCAGCGGGCATGAACCTGCAAGGAATAGGAGAAGATCAGATGATGCAATAGATTGCCGGCAACACTACCGAAGCGTTGCAAGCTCTTTCTCCATATTAGCGGCGGCGTTCTGAATTCCAGCAGCCAGTTTCAGTATGATGCTGGTCTCAATTCGACTCGTGCCGGACCGCGATATCGATTCTGTCTTCATTATCTGCGTCTTTTCCCCTGCCGATACCCTGTCTAGGCATCTGCATTCAGCCTTTTGCCTAGAATTCATAGCGTCTCATGGTGGCTTTGGAGACTTGAATCAAGGTGGACTCGAATGATTCGAAATCGAGGCAATAAACTCGTCTCTTTGGGTATTCAAAGCCAAACCCAACAGTTCCGTGTTCAATTCCATTGACAAAGTGGCCCTGAAGAAGCCGGGTGTCCTAACATCTGCGTTGATTGTTTGGTTATGTTGTTGCTGGATGACCCTGGTCGAGTCGGGTGCTCGTGCAAGCTTGCTTGCTGGCCGGTGCATTGTGATCAGAACTCTCTTTGTTATTTCTTGCCTTTTTTCTGTTATTTAAAAAGCTTGTGAACGGTTATTAGATACTTGGTTGGGAAAATTGGTTTCATGCATACATGGGCCCTTGGGAATTGGGGCAGGTTATTGCATTGTTTTTTAACGTTTTTGATTGCTGCTTTTGTGCAGTGTTCGAGGCTTGCTGATCGGAGTTGCCATCTCCAATCACTGCTTCTCACACTGAAAACGAGGATGATATGGAGTCGGTCGGACAACGAAAAGCGAAGTCATAGACTGGACGGCTTGGCCCGTCCTCCAATGAACAGGACTATTGTTTCGAAGTTATCAGCCATGTGGAGGATTATGCAGTCATAGCGAATAATTCTGTCTCAGTCTGAGACTCCAGTAACTTGTGCCTTTGATTCTTGGCTTGAAATCTTCTACCAGGAGTCGTGTGATACGAAGAGAGCCGCCGATCTACTTGTCTATTCCAGCTGCAGTGAACTGGATTGTGGTGGAGAGATCTGCGTAACCAAGCCTTTGTGATCGACAATGACCGGTCCAGATTACGCACCCGTGCTATCGGAGATGTTACCTCTCTTAGGAGCAGCCAAACTTGAGAAGTGAGGGCGGATGAGAGCAAAGGGTATCTATTTGAGCATATTTATCTACTATTTCTACCTAATCATGGCTGACAAGTACCTGTGTGACTCAACTTCAGTTCGTCTCCTCCATGCGTTCGTCATCGTCGGCGTCATCCTCAATTGTCTGCGTTTGGTTACTGCTAATACTTTCCTTACGAGCATCATGCCCCATGCTATCGTCCATGCTATCCCACTCGAGCTCTTCTCCGCCAATAACACGTCCCTCCATGTCGACCTCTTGGGAAAGCTCGACAAGTGCGCTACGTGGCAGGCGTATGAAGCCTTGAGTACGGACAACTCGACCCCAATGGATCATGCAGAGTCCTGCGGCTCGTTTGCGCAACCACTCTTCGTTAGCGAGTCCCGCGCAGTACCATATTATGCAAGCATGGTCGACGTCGAGCTCTTTGGCTAGACGATTTACGCAGAGTAAGCGGAGGTGAGGGATGTTGTAGATATTGGACATGACCAAAAGGCCCGCCACATCAGATAGGGCGGTTGTAGCGTCACCTTCGGTCTCTGAGGTGCCACGAATACTATCTGTGTAGAGGTAGTAGAGGAAGGCCTTTACTACACTGTAAGGCTCCGGGATATGCATCTTCTTGGTGTGAAATTCAGCCATCTGAGCGTTGTAAAGGCGCGCAAAGTGAGGCCAACGAGCCTGCAATATGAGCTTATGGACATGGATGGGCTGCGAGGTTGGTGCATCTGCTGAGAGCCAGCCCTGGTTCTGTGATGGTTTGTCCTTCCGAGTCATGCTGGAAGTAAGAGTATCATCATCTTCATAATCGCCAGCCAATGCCGTAATGATAAAATCAGTTCCACTGCCTGTCTCAGGCGGCTGGTTGAAGAGTTTCGCAAGATCTGGACCCAACCCCTTGGAAGGTTGATCCATGGGTCTGGTTGTGGCAGATGGTCTTGACTCTGACCGTGGCTCAGGAGTCATGTTGTCGCCAAGAAAGCCGTAACGTCGGAGATCAATTTCCATGATATCACTGTTCAATAAAGTCAGGCACTGTGCGGTTTCAAATTGTGTTGAAACTTACCTGAGATACTCTTCGTAACCATTGGGTCCTATGTCAGTCGCAGCAGGGTCTGTTGGACATCCCAGTAGCCAAGATTTGGTCCCATTCTCGTTCATACAGCAGTAATGCCACCTGTAGCCCGTTTTGAAGATCTCTCGTCCCCCAGCCAGCTTCGCCCAACGAAGAGTACTCAAGTCTAATGCAGACAGGGAACATTCTCTCGATGTGAGAGTGGCGGCAGGTGTCACGAAATCAATAAGGGTACCGGATGAGTAGGCGTGGTAGTGAAGACCAGAGCCCTGCGATGGAACCGACGGCCCAGACATGAACTTAAGCGCAGATATGGATCCCGGGGCCAATGGCGCATACGTTTTTAACTGGTGCGAAGGTGGGTTGACCTGGGCGGTTCGGGAGTTGGCAGCATACCCTGAGGCGCCAACAACAGGAGCCTGTGGCATGGTGTATGGAGGTCGTGGAGAGTTGCTAGCTCGGGTTAACATAGAACCCCGGTCGAAGAGGCCCATTGGAGGCCGAGAGTCAAACTGCGGGCTTCCCTTCAAATCTAACCACCACAGATCGCTAATCTTGTCCATGTCCTCACTCAGACCTCCAAACACCCAAACGCGATCGCTCCAGATGTATGCCGAGTGATCGAATCTTCCAACGAAGCGCCATGACTTGGACCAGGTGAATGTTTTCAAGTCAAGGTAGCAAATATCGTCCAACACGTAGTTGTTCTGACCTGTTATGCCACCAATAACGAAAAGCTTGTCTTCGTGCAAGACAGCGGCATGTCTTGCTCTACCTTTAGGTATGGGGCCTGAGACGAGTGGTTGCGTCCAGTGCGCAGTTTTGAGGTCGAATACGATGAGATCTGATAAATAGGTTCGATGTTCGTTCTCGCCGCCGAAGACTAGGAGTTTGTTTCCTTGGTACAATGTAGCAGTATGTCCTGTACGTTGTGTGTTAGTGACTGTGATTTCTGTTGTCGCATCGCACAACTCACCCATTCGCACCCCGGGAATGTCGCCATAATTGTCGACGAGGCTCCACTGATGGCTGACGAGGTCCAACCGTAGTACGTGATTGTACACTTCATCGGTGTACTGGTCGAATCCACCAAAAGCGTATATCTGATTGTTTCCGCAATACGTCACTGAAGCATTAACTAGACAAGCGGGTCTCTGGCCTAGCGTGCGGGTGACTTTGGGGCGGTATCCATCAGCGACGCTGCGGCCTTTTGCAGGGGAGTTTGGCATGATGTATGTATTGTTGGAGGACGCTGCCGAAGGCGGCGTCGGTTGCAGCGAAGTCGTGGCCGTTAACGCCTGGTTGCCAGCGCCAAAAGTCTCCGTTGTTGCGACGACAGGCCCGCCAAAGATGGACTGTCCGGGGGTCGAAGGTTGGGCCATGGCTTTCTTTGGGTCGTAGACGATCTGTGGCGTTATCTGCGCATGTCACGACGTTGTGTGAATTGCCGTTGAGATGGAAGGGGGAAAAGCGCAATGGAAGGGGACTTGGGTTAGGGGGGCAACAGAATGACTAGCCTCTGAGCTTTAGGCTACAAAAAATAAATAATCTAAGGATGTGAGCTTAGATGGCATAAACTCACCTACTATATATTCGTCTCGTACGCTCTCACTGCCTCGGAAGTTCTTTTTTCTTAACCCTTGGAGACGTGAATGTGAGGGTGGATGGAAATGCGATAAATGTTAAATGCAGTTGGTGATGCAATCGATCAAGTGAGAAGGCCCCTGTTGATTAAGAGCCGCGTCCAAGTTAGGAGGAAATTTGTTCAGTGGCACTCAGGCTTGACCCAGACATTGGAATTGCAGAAAATATAACTCCACATCCGGGAGACATAATAAGCTGACCGCTGTCTCGGCTAACAAAGCAGCAGATGTATTTCTTATTTTCTGTATCCTGGCGCCAGGATCTCAAGCTTTCTCCAGCTCCTAACCAGACAAGGATAAGTCTGATGAGCGGCTTCATTATAATATTATAATTGGTTCGTCTGCGTTGGCCCGGCCGCGGAACGGGAGCAACTCAGCTCCGACCACCTCCATAGTGGTTGCCCGGCCAGATGCACGGCGAGAACAAAGTAAATAAAAGGTATCCGTTATGGGCTTCATTCTGCGACTGCTTCTCTCCTCACAATCACCGTTCATCTCCAAACCTCTTTTCCTCAGACAACCTTCCTGATCTACTAGAGTCTTGTGTTTTATCGTAAACCTCTGTTCCATCGCTTCTTTCAAGAAATATCCAAAGTTCGCTAGATCCTATCGCTAAGGCCATTTGATCGCCCTTCCAGCTTCGTTATATCTTGATCACGGCAATTTCGATTTTTATCGAACACTCATCAAAGTACAGGAATACCAATCGTTAGGTACACTTTACCAAGTGTTCTGGAACTCGTTCGATTCTATCGAGGCTCGGTACCTTGGCCCAGCTTTCGGTTACTCGTTCAGAGTCCCACTTACACGCACGTCACACCTACCCCACTTGTCTATACAGGTATCATTTCGAATATATCACAATGGCTTCAGTGACATTGTCAACTCCTGTCAAGTCCCACAAGGGACTTTTCACAGCCCGTACCGCTGGCGGACGGATGCCTCTGACCCCTTCTCCCCGTCAACAGGCATCGACCACCAACGTGCCTATCAACCTGAACTCTTCTCCTTTCACCCCCGAGAGACAGTCAAGCAATGACTTCAGACCTTCCGGCCGCTCTACTTACGGCGGTAATCTCATGGCACACCTTGCTCGATCTACTACATCCTCTCACCGCGACTCCCCCAAATCCAACATCGCCCGTGTTGTTCATACTCCTCGCAAGGCTCTTGAGCTCGGCGTCTCCGACTACACTCTCACCGGCACTGGCAGCAGCAAGACACCTTCAAACAAGAAGGGTGTCCGTTCCAAGGTTGCCAAGACTACCATAAACTATGCTGGTGACCGATTCATCCCCAACCGTAGTACCAGCTCTGCCATCTCCAATGCTGGCTCTGGCAAGTTGGATGTTCCTGACAGGCAACGATCCAAGACCAACACTATTGAGAGTTCAAATGTTCTCTCCGCCGCTGCTGACGAGGCTCTGGCTGCTCTTGAGAGCCTGAACATCAACGATGATGATGAGCCCGACAACTACTCTCGACCCTCCCCTAACACTGTTGCTTACCAAGACTCCCTTGCCAACGCCTGCGGCGTGAGCCTCAACACTCGTATCCTCGAGTTCAAGCCCGCCGCTCCTGAGTCCTCCAAGCCCATTGACTTGCGACAGCAATACAACCGACCTCTCAGGTCCACCACCACAACCTCTGCCCAAATCCGCCGCCGCATCGCCACCGCCCCTGAACGTGTTCTTGACGCCCCTGGCCTCGTTGATGACTACTACCTCAACTTGCTCGACTGGAGCTCTGGCAACCAGGTTGCCATCGGTCTTGAGCGCAACGTCTATGTTTGGTCTGCGGATGAAGGTAGCGTCAGCTGTCTCCTCGAGACCACCCCCGACACCTACGTTAGCAGCGTCAAGTGGTCTGGTGATGGTGCCTATGTCAGTGTTGGTCTCGGAACCGGCGAGGTCCAGATCTGGGATGTCGCTGAGGCTCAGAAGATCCGAAGCATGTTCGGTCATGACACCCGCGTTGGTGTTATGGGCTGGAACAAGCACCTTCTCTCCACTGGTGCCCGCAGTGGTCTTGTCTACAACCACGATGTTCGCATCGCCGAACACAAGGTTGCCGAGCTTATCTCCCACACTTCCGAGGTTTGCGGTCTTGAGTGGCGCTCCGATGGTGCCCAGCTCGCTACTGGTGGCAACGACAACCTCGTCTCCATCTGGGATGCCCGATCTCTATCTGTCCCCAAGTTCACCAAGACAAATCACAAGGCTGCCGTCAAGGCCCTCTCTTGGTGCCCCTGGAACATGAACCTCCTTGCTACTGGTGGCGGCTCTTACGATCGTCACATCCACTTCTGGAACTCCACCTCGGGTGCTCGCGTCAACAGCATCGACACTGGCTCTCAGGTTACTTCTCTCCGCTGGAGCCCTCACCACCGTGAGATTGTCAGCTCAAGCGGATTCCCCGACAACTCTCTAAGCATCTGGAGCTACCCTACTCTCGTCCGAACCGTCGAGATCCCTGCTCACGAGAGCCGAGTTCTCCATAGCTGCCTCAGCCCTGATGGTCAGATGCTTGCTACTGCTGGTAAGTTTACTCATTTACATTGGAAGCATTCGAATATTTTGTTAACAACTCACTAGCTGCTGATGAGAGTCTCAAGTTCTGGAAGATCTTCGAGAAGAAGGCCGGTGCTACAGCCAGCATTGGTTCCTCTGGTGCTTCTAGCAAGGCCTCCATGGCCAAGCAGATGACGATCCGATAGATACCAGTACCCACTGGACAACGGTAGGTATGACCTTTTCACTGGTATCTGGGTCTCTGTATTTGAAGCACGGAGTTTGGGTTGTCTTCCTACCCTTCTGCTCGTGGTATGAAAGTGCTTCTCCACGCAGGGACGAACGAAATGGATTGGTCACGAATCATGATGAGCGTATTGTATCGCATCGCATCACATTGCATTGGAATTTTTATGAGCATGTAGCAGCCTGGATGGTGTGCTACCTGGATTAATATTGGGCGTTTGGAACTTGTTTATATGGAAAAGGAATTACAATTGAAATGCAACTGAAATTAAAATGCCAAGAGCATTATTTAACAAATGACCCTTGACTCAACGTGGACCAGCCAACTGAAGGCCATCATGCACACATAGATAGGTATGCCGAGTTGACATGCAGTTGAGCTGCACGGGAATTCCATCATGCTAGCCATTGAATGGGCCTTTTTAATAGTGGGCAGCCAAGTAGGTAGTTGGAGGAGGTACACTGGAATTTTGAAAGAACAATCGCACCGTCCGTTACTATCCTGCCTTGCTACCACTCATTACAAATACTCATAGTCGTTTTCAGTGACTCAGCCCTTCCTTCGAAGTCTTGCCCCAAATATTTTCCCAGCGAATGGACGAGATCCTTGCCCTCACATGTTCTTTAACTGAGTGTCATTAACCACCTATCTGTCTGGATGGTGTAGCCCTTGTGACCTTACTGAAGTAGATCTGCTGTTCTCGATACTTTTGTACTTCTAGGGTAACACTCCTGCGCTGCTCCTGTTCTTTTGTAGGAATAGATAGCTTGTCAGAAGACAAGACTACTACCGACAATCATCTCGTTCGGTATGTTTACATCTAAGTAAAAACAGAGACGTTTCTACCAGTATCCTGCTTCATGTGGTACAACTAACAACAAGGAAGTAAACCATAGCGTCTTGTAAGCAGTGATTAATATCACGACAGTCTTGATAGCGTATCTCGTGATTTTCTATCTAATACAGAGAAGATCATGATGCTGAGCCAGGTTTTATCACCAACAATCAAATGGCTGCCCTCCTGGTTCATCAAAGGTACACTTGACATTTTCTACCTCAGTAGTTATGCGCTGCTCAGGATTTTGATCTTTGGATCCTCGACTATATACAGCAAGAATCTACTACCTAGGTATATTCAGCGTTGTGGCTGCTGTATTATTCAGTCCGATGGCTAATTGTTTCTTGGGTTAATAGTACTGGGTTCTGATATTTCATGTTCACCCTAATTGCAACGGTAGCTGAGTATCATCACTTCAGTCACTGGTGATAATGTGCCTTTCCCCTCTGGCATTGGTCCATAGAGTACATGCGCAGCTTTACTCCTAACGTGATGTCAGTCGATCTCATGGTCTTATACTATACTTTTATTGTCTACTAAGCAATGGAAGAAGCTTTGAGGTATAAAAATAAACAGCCTAAGAGTCTGGTCTAGATAGCAGAAACCGGATTATTGATTTGATTTCTTATGTTTCAAGCGGTTAACTTTTCTGACTCCATGTCGTTATTGTGTCGGTTGTCGTACAAAGCAGTCGGCATTTGCAAGCCAGGAAGTTAACAGGGTCAGGACGTGTAGAATTACCAGGTCAGATTTGGTGAAGATAATCTTCCATGAACAAATGTCGAATCTGAGAGACGGGAAATATCTATTGGTTTTGAAAGCCGCTCGTGAAAGTCTAACTTCTCACTGCAATTCGTGAGCTAGACTAAACTAGACTGAGCTATGCTACTGAGTATCTAGCTTTCTGATAATGACGCTTGTGTTCTTTAGAACAACAGGACTTAGGTCCGACCCAGAACAATTAGTGTCTATCCGGAACCGATATGGACGAGTGAAGTCGGGTTGCCTGTCATGAATTCAAGTCTTTACACTAGCACAAAGTGGTTTCTCTCCACACTCACATGTCCGTATACTCGGCAGATTGATCAATGGCAATGCAGGATCCCGGTAAAGAAACTGAGAAAAAGGCCCGTGTGACAAGTTGCTATGACCTTCTAGTTTAAGGATCGGTACCAGTAGACATCTTGAGAACAGCAAGATGGTTGCTACAGGGGTGCGCAAAGCTTGTACTCATGGATTGTTACGTTTGTTAGCTTCACTAACAGCTCATTGTCAAGCCTATTTAGCTCTAGGAAGATTTCAATATGGCTTAGAATTACGGTCCCGTTTGGTATAGGATGTTATATGTGAAGACTCTCGCATCTCATGGATTCTATGTCACGTAGTAACGGAAACCCCTCAACAACAGGGATAGTCTTAAGCTCAAAGACCAAGCGGCGTGGCTCTAACAGAAGTCACAGAACATAGGGTTTGATGTTCCATCGTTCATCTTGCGGTGAGCCCTTCCGATGCAACTGACTACCCTGCCCTGGGCTCTCTAACCTTTTCTACTCGCTCGAATAGGCGACATGCAGAGGATCTGTGCTACCCAAACATGGGGCCATCGAAATCAACAGTCCCGCTATAGATGGACAGCTGCATCTCATGCTAGCGGGCCGGAGTATTGTTGATATGAAGGAAAAACTGTCACTGGATGGTGAACGAATACAGAATGTCTCTGAAGGTATAAAAGTGTGCAGAAGAGGTAGAGACGAGTGAAGTGGGGGTTAACAAAGTCACTTTTCAGCCACGCTTGAAAGAGGGCAATTTAATACAATTATTCAATATAGATTTGAGTGTTTTGCGGGTGTAAGAATTTCAATAAGAGTATTGTAGACATTGTTTCATCAATCGATTTCTCAGATAGTTTCCAAACGATGTTAACGAGGGAGTTCCGGTATTGACACTGTACTTCTACATATAATTCTGGTTAGATGTTACCGTATGAACAACGACTCTTAACAGTGTGTTGGTTGTGTTCAAATCTTTAGCGTAGGACAGGTTAAAAAAGGGCCTAAAGCTAAGCCTGAAGCAAAAAGTATACAAAGTATCCTCCACCTTGTTCAAGGTATGTCGGTACATGCCACGTCCCTGCTAACTTGGTGGGGTCAATAAGAATGCAACAGATGCCAAGCTGTTTCATTACCAGCGCATGCCAATCGCAACAACGCGTCCAAGATAAGACACAAGAAGTTGTGAGCAGGTAAGATTAGGGAGGAATTCAGCCTAGGCGTGTCTTTACATCATCGAAAAAAAGAGAGAGTTAGGAGGAAGAACAAGCCACAACCTTTTTCTGCAACTATCATTGCATCCTCTTGCTTCCTCATCCCCCTCCCCCTGTCTCCACGGGCCCATTTTACCATTTATCATGCTCCTCCGCAGCAGAGCTCTCGTCCTAGTCGTCGGCCTATCAACCCTGATCCTCTTCTGCTATTGGGCTGGCAAGACCCCTGAATACGTTGGTCCCCGATATGGACACGGCCCCTACAACCACAACCAAAAGCACGGCTGGCCCGTAAAGGCTTCCTTGTGGAGGCAAGACCAGGATGATAACTACTACTGGAAGACTGTCAAGGTCAACTACCCTCACACAGCTTCACAACCACTGCCTACCTCCCCTCCCGTTACCTACCCCAAGGTCCAGGCTACGTTCCCAGACTTCAGCATAAGTGCTGCTGAGTTGCGACGCGAGCGCCAGCAGGCAGTCAAGGCCACATTTACAAGATGTTGGAACTCTTACAAGAAGCATGCCTGGATGGCTGATGAACTCAGCCCCGTCTCGGCTGGCCAGGTCAACCCATTCGGTGGATGGGCTGCTACTCTCGTTGACTCTCTCGATACCCTCTGGATTATGGACATGCACGACGAGTTCAAGGAAGCCGTTGCTGCCGTGGATAAAATCGACTTCGCCCAGACAGAACTCAAAGAAGTCAACATTTTCGAAACAAACATACGCTATCTTGGCGGCTTCCTTGCCGCCTTTGAGCTTAGTGAAGACATGCGTCTGCTCCGCAAGGCAGTCCAGGTCGGCGAGATGATATACAAGGCTTTCGACACGCCAAACCACATGCCCATCACGCGTTGGAAGTTCCACGAAGCTGGCCAAGGCAACAACCAGGTTGCTGGCGGAGTTCTCGTTGCCGAGATTGGAAGCTTGTGTATGGAGCTCACTCGTCTTTCACAACTTACGGGAGATCCCAAATGGTTTGATGCTTCACAGACTATCATGGACCTACTAGCGGCACAGCAAGACTCGACCAAGCTCCCAGGCCAATGGCCTCTGACTGTTGATGCCAAGAGCGAGATTTTTAACCAAGGAACAATCTTCACTCTTGGTGCCATGGCTGATTCCGTCTACGAATATCTACCCAAGATGGCGGCGCTGATGGGTGGTCAGCTACCCGTCTACCAAACCATGTACGAAAAGGCTGTGGACTCGGCACTGGAACTCAACCTGTTTCGACCCATGACGCCCGAAAACAGAGACATTCTCGTTTCTGGACAAATACGTGCCAAGGACAAGGACGGAGGCACTTCTTTCGAGCTCGAGAGCCAAGGACAACATCTGGTGTGCTTTCTGGGGGGTATGCTGGCGTTGGGCGGACGGCTATTCAATCGCCAGCAGGATGTGGACGCCGCAGCTAAGCTTGCAAAGGGTTGCATCTATACATATGAGGCCTTTCCTCATGGCATTATGCCCGAGACCTTCATGATGGTACCCTGTGATTCCAAGGACCAATGCGAATGGGACGAGAAGCGATGGAGGGAGGAGGTTCTAAGGGAAGCCAAGATCAATGAGGGCGACGATGCGCAAATAGACGCCATCATAAAAGACGAGCGCCTCCCCAAGGGATTCACTCGCATTCCGGACCGTCGATACATCCTTCGTCCCGAGGCCATTGAGAGCGTCTTTATGATGTACCGCGTCACAGGTGAAAATGAGTATACTGAACACGCGTGGACCATGTTTAAGGCGATCGAGGAAGCGACGAAAACAGAGCTTGCGAATACGGCCGTATGGGATGTGACTGTTGCAGGAGAGAAGCCTCGCGCGGTAGACTCGATGGAATCGTTCTGGATGGGCGAGACGCTCAAGTACTTTTATCTTATCTTCAGCGATCCGGACCTCATCAACCTGGATGAGTATGTGTTCAATACCGAGGCACACCCCCTAAGACGACTAGTCGCTTGAGCTTATTTGGAAGGAATGAATATGTCAAATTGTTCCATGGTGAAATGCATGAACTTGTAAGTGAAAGTCTGATATACATATACACTCCGTGGGTACCAAATGAAGAATGAAATACTAATCTTTTTACATTCTTGGTCCTTCAGTTTTCGCGTACGCTTCTCAATTTTATTAAAAAAAATTAATAATAAAGTTATTATGTCTGATTATTCAGAAACCTTCTATACAGTTCCTCTCATTAAGACCAAGTTTCCTGATGCATACAAACGTTCCAGGGCTGCCTGAACTCTATGTGGGTAACTGATAAAAGAAGCTTATGTTGAGCCGTACAGAGAGCAGTAACTTCTTCCTTTTCCAACTCAATCAACTAGCAAGTCCATTCATCAAAGACCTTCACAACTATTTGTCGCCCAATTGATCCAGAAATAATAATACAGCCGTCGGGATTTAATAGTGAATTATTATAGCTCAAGGCCAAGAGACATGTACTTGCGCCCACTTCTTCTTCCTCCAGCACGATCTAAGAAAACTCTTGATCGACAGTTGAGCTTGAATCAAGACAACAAACAATACCTAGATAGGCAGTACTTAATTAAAGAAAACCTGGGCAAAGAAAGATTCAGGCCACATTCAACAGCCCTGTGAGCGGAGCCAGCCAGTTCAGCCCAGCCAGCCAGTGATAGTGGAGGTTGACCGGTCTGGAAAGTGCTGAGTCAGCACTCTCAGCAATTGATGAAACGGAAATCTACCAGAGGCTACCAACTCTCCCCACTGCACATCACATCACAAAGCCGCACCCGCACCCGCACCGAACCGCATTCTGACCTGGCACAAGGGCCCTCCTTGCTTCGGTATTCTGAACCCGTGCAACGCGGTAGACAATTTACTGCAAACTTGTTGCTTCTATTCTTTCTTGTTTTGTTAAGTGAAGAATTGATTTGCTATTTTTAATCCCTTGGCCGGTTTCTCGTCGCTTCCGCAGATAGACGCAGCGCAAGTACTAGATTTACTTACATCTAGCTACCTTACGCCAAGTACGTTCATCAACTACAAAACTCATCTTTGCGACCTGAAGAGGCTTAAACTCTTCTTTTGAAAGCAGTGCTCCCGTTCGCGCCGCATCGACTATCTGCATCTTGCCCCCATCGACTTCTTCAAGGCCACCAGCGTGCCTAGAACGAGGACGATAACGGCAGTATTTGCTTGACGGCGCAAACCCATCAAAGCCAAGATACGAAACCAACATTTGATAACCTTCAAGTCGAATCGACCGATCGTTTCGGACAACAGACGTAATCATGTCGAACCAGACAGTCGGCAGCGTCTATAAGGCCATCATTGACGAGGTTGTCAACAGCTCACGAGTTGATTTCGAAGAGAGCGGCGTTGAAGAGTCTGTGCTGGAAGAGTTGCGACAGGTAAGAGAGGCGCGGTTTCGTTAAGTCGTTGTTTTGATTGATTCGCATTGCTTTGTTCTTGGGCATTACCATTACCTGAGACGGGCGGGTGGAAGAAGAAGCGTTCGCCATCAACAAAGACGAGTGTCGATTTGTTTCTGCTCTGCTTTATTCCCATACCCTTTCATTTGCCCATATGGATGGAAGTGTCCTCAAAAAGAAGAATCACTGCTTAGATGCAACCCGCCGTCCAAAAGAAAGCCAGAGGTTGAAGGTCGCATCGTGATCAAAGCGGAGCGCAGTGCACCGAACAGAGGAAGTTGGGCGGGTTATGGGGGAGAGGAGGGGGCGACACAGCACTATTTGGGTCTTTTAAGTCCAAGGCCCCTGCTGCGACTGCCTTTCCGCCCTGTGCCTCGTTCCGCCGACACCCGTTGCTTTCTGATTGGCCCTCCCCAGACATTCCTCTCCACTTGAATCCATCAAATGGCCCATCCTATCATCAGTACAAATATCCGTATTACACTTGCTTGCACTGCCTTACAGCATACATTCACAGTCATCCATCTAGGCTGTAAGCTGTATTCTGCCTTGACAATTTCCCCTCCCTTCAATCCTCTCTGCCATATTACACTGTATCCTTGCTTTGCGGAATGCTGTCTCACTGCATAACCCCACTGCCACACCAGTGAAATTGTGCAGTCAAGCGCCAAGATATCTCTCTGCTAGCTCCTCTATCACCATCGTGGACCTATTCTATGCTGTACTTTTGTATCATTGTGAAACCACAGATAACTGACATGTTTATAAAACCAGGGATGGCAGCGAAAGCTCACCCAACTTGATGTCGCCGGGTTTCCTTGGGACCCCAAGCCCGACCCCCCTCCAGCACAAGCACCACCTCCTGCTATGGCAGCTGCTCAAACTCATGCCCAGGCTCAGTTTTCGCCTCATCCTGGCAACCCGGCCGGCCTTTCTCTGCCAGGAATGGCCCAGCCCCAGGTCCAGAATGGAGTTAAGCCTGAAGGCAGTTATGTCAAGACTGAGTCTCCCGTGCCCATCAAGCAAGAGCCTGGTTTACCGGGTAACCCGATGGCGTATCAACAGTACGCCAACCCCAACATAAACATGAACGACAAGAACAACGTGGCTGCCGCCCGCGCTGCCCAACAATTGCAGGCTCAATATGGTCAGCGTGCTGCAGGCTCGATCAACGCTTTGCATCAGCAACAACAACCACACCCCCAACAGGGTCAGCAGCAGCAGCAGCAGCAACAACAGACACATCATCAACAGCAACAGCCTGGCCAACAGCCAAACCTGACCCAGCAACAACAACATCAACAGCAGATGTATCGTCAGCAGATGGCTGCAGCAACTGCCCACCAACAACAACAGCACCCCTCCAATGGCCAACCCCACATCCAGAATGGCCAGACCGACGGTGCTGGCGACGTGGACGACTACGAGGGTGTGCTGATGCAACGGGCTGCTTCTGGTGATTTTCGCGAACTTGGACGGGTTGAAATCGACCGCATGCTGCACGAACAGATCCTTGCCAAGGCTAAGAGTATGGAGGGTGGCGGTCTGATGGTCCCCCTGAAGGAAGCCACTCGACACTCGGCGGCTTCGACATCACGCAAGGCCAAGGGAAAGCAACCCGCCGCGTTTGACGGAGGCGATGACGATGAAGAAGACGATGACGACGCTATTAACTCGGACCTTGATGATCCCGAGGATGACCGCGATGATGATGATGTTGACGACGAGGGACTGGGCAACATCATGCTGTGCATGTATGACAAGGTTCAACGTGTCAAGAACAAGTGGTATGTATCGACATGCTTTACACCGGATTGAGTAGGATTAATCTACATTTGCTTACCAACACTGTTTATAGGAAGTGCACACTTAAAGACGGAGTCTTGACGGTCAACGGCAAGGAGTATGTTTTCCACAAGGCTACTGGTGAATATGAATGGTAGTGTGGACAAGACAATGCACGCATGGAATGCCACGGTTCTGGGCTCTGAGTTCAAGACTGACGTGGTATATCGAGCCAACACCAAAACAACAGCAACCGAGAAGGGGTCCAGTGAGTGAATTAAAGCAACCCAAGGTCGCGAAGATGGGCCACAGGTCATGTGTGCACACGTCGAGGCATTAGTAAAGTCCGTGACGGCGCAATTTGCGGCCAACAGACTGGGACCATCATATCAGGATGTTTAATACCCGCCCACGTATACGGTTGGAGGCCTTGCCCCCGCTACCATGTTCATAGGTCAAGATAGTATGCCTAGGATAACATGGTCGCTCTTAAAGAAATGATTTTATAACTAGTTCCCAATGTAGTGGCGTTGATTTGCTTCCGAGTGGCTGCTGTGTTCATTTAAAGTATTAAAAGAAAGCGAAATAATGTGCATTCTGTCAAGCCAAAGCCGGCAACGTACTCACTGGCAACCAATACAAGCCGCGGGTGACGTAGGAGGTCGAGCGGCAGATTTCACTCGACTAGATGGCTATGGCCGCCTTCAAAACGACTCGTGTTTTGCTTTGTGCCTTGTCAAGTGGATCACGCTTAACCCGTGTAGAGCTAGGGCTATGCTGTTGGTCCGTAGCGGTGGGATTGAAGGGCGAAGTGAAGTGAGTGAGAACGCGCGCAGACCCAAACTAGGGTCGGGTCCGGGGGCTGGGGCCAGAAGTGATATGCAGCCACCAATTATTGTGTCTTGTTGGCTCGACGAAATAAATGAGACCCTGTCAGATCAGCTGGACAACGCTTCTCGGCGCATCATTGCGTCGTTGGTGATCGAAGGATCTCATCTTCGTCTGTGCTCTGCGTAAGTGAGCCTTGGCCAGCCGAACATCACATCCTACCTAGGGTTTTGCGGTAATAAGATTGCGGACCGCTGAGCATACCCGAACAGGCGGGCATATGCAAAGCCGTTATCACCCTCATGTAGCAAGGTACCTACGTAAGTTTGCTTTGAACCGCAACAGCATGCAACACCGATCTTTCCTTATGCGGTCTTGGCATCGCAATTCCTGTGCTTGTGCTGAACCCCAAGTCCAAGGTTGTCTGTCTTGTCTTACCAAGTTCAATTTCACAGACCCCACCTTTTGACCCGACAGTCTGGGACGGGTCGGGTCTTTAACCAAAGCGGCACGGACAACAGGGATTGTGGCTGGCCTCACTTCCCGGGGTACGTACATGTACTCTATTGTACACACACCGTTTCATAGTGGTGAGAAGGTCTCAGCCAGGGGCGGCAGACTCACCCCATGGTATATTGCACACTCGCCCTGCATGAATGAGAACGAAAATCGAATTTCGGCATCATTAGGCTGCTGATAAGATGCTTGCTGGCCCCGTCAGACGACAGCGTGTCAATAATCCACAGGATATTGGATACCAATTATGTACAAGGTTTGTCAGACATACATACTACATGTACAGTACTCTCTTCATCGGCGACAATGGCCAGTATCTTGTACCGTTCGAGTATCAACAGCTTAGGCAACCAGTCGGAAATGTGTTCGTCGTAGTCATTCAAGACGATAATTGCGCTTGAACTCGGTAAATGCCAGGCGGCATCACGCTAATTTCACTGACTGTCAGCTCTTGTGTTCAGAGGCAGCAATGACTCGTGGGTCCCATTGTCACAATTCTAGGATGTTGAACAGATGCTGCAGGCACTCTACTACACCTAGGTACAGTGCAGTACAGACTCTGGGTACGTAGTGCGATCCGAGGGAACGGTACGGTCTAGTCCTTAGTAGGCGCATAAGGTGCCAGCTAACTTTCGTCTCGTATCAATCTCATTACGCATGGACAAGCTCAGAAACTTTCACACACACAGAGAGTCACCCTTTCCCCTCCCTGTGTCTTCGGGGATAGAGGCGGTGAGGGGTAACACGTCCATTCCATGTTGAATGGGTAATCGAAGTTAATCATGGTGGTTGTCCCAAAAACAGACGGTATCTTGACTGCTATTGCAAGGTACAGTGGTATGATACGCTCGCTTGGTTGGCTATCTTGTGTTCTTTGACTGGCGGTAGCTTGGGCCCAGTTGGTGCTTGTCGTATGGGCTGCAACTTCGTGCCTATGGAACATGTGGTAGTAGAACCAAGCAGTGCAACCTGTGAATTGAAGGATAGCTAAGAAATTCGTGTAGAATATGCTGTAGTTGACTGGGTCCACGCTCGGTGATGGTGCTAAAGGCTACCCTGTCCGACACTGATCGACTTGTCCTTTTTTGTAACTCCGTTTCCAAAGGCTTGCACTTTAGAAACGCTAGTACGGGTAGCGTGGGTTCCTTCCCATCCGTGGAGTTGTCACAAGGTGGATTCCATGAGTACCACTCATTATGCTCTTGAGTAATTATGGAAGTGGGAATGTTGATTTGGGGCTATACCTCCGAGTATTAAGATTGGACGTGTAAATTTGGTAACATGATGTATGCTTGCCTTTTGTTCAAACTATGCATAGACTCGAATGGCTGGTTGCACGACTTCAAAACTTGTCGGTGCAGGTTCAGTGGAATCTATGTGAAGAAAGAACATATCTGACCCAATCCTCTGGTAATCTTGGTTAGCGTGGGAGCAGGCAGGGTCAGGGATGCATGTAACCAACAGTCCTCCCTCATCTTGTCCTCTTTTAGAACTTGCATGATGTTACTCCGTACACCTTGCGCAAAACCATCGTGGGCTCTGATTGGTGCCATTTCATGGGAACTCGGGGGGACTGCCTGCCCGTCGGACTCAGAGCGGCCATGAGTCGAGTTCGGGGAACTGCCGTCCCTTACAGCACTTGGCCGAACTGCCTGGCACCAAAAGCAGCAAGTCGTAAAGGACATTGCAGGCGATGGAAGGTCCAGCAACCACTCGAGGGTTGCCTTTAAGGCGTGCTAACTTTGAAAGAGGGCTGCTATGAGCAAGTTGAAGCGAGCATAATGCCCCATATTGGAGCCATCCAAGAAGAATCTTCACCACGGAAACTGCTCATAAACTTTCATCTGCTGACCCCAGAGTCTATAGATCAGGGGCTGGTTGATTGAGTACGATGTAGGGATCTGTGTGCGTTGTTGTTGATCTGTCCGTATTCATGTAGGATGTGTGACAAGGAAGACATATTGCTTTTCCTTGGTCTCTAACACGGCCATACCGGTCTCAGGACGCTTCGTTGCGATCTCATTGCCTTTGTTACCGGTTGAACGTCGATAACGATGAATGACTCGTTAAGGTAGACGACCAGCCAGTCGGACTAGAGCAGAGAATCGGGCATGACAGCAGAATGCTGCACAACAATGTCAGATTAGCATGCAGGCCATGGGTGAGAAGTCCAATATATGACGACCCCATGGGTCCGATTGCGAGAGTTTGGCTCATTGCGAATCCGATGCGCTGGTTAGAATGGGGAGTGCCCTAGTAGGGCTATGACTTAGATCGACTGCGAGTTACCAGGATGTGTACTGGAATAAGTTGATCAGGTGATGAACTACTATGTATATCCCCGGGCTGTGTTTTCCTTTTCTAATGTGCTTTAATCCTCAAGTAGATTATTGAAAAGAATCTAACCATAAAAAATGAATATGTTCAGACTAGGGTTAGTGCGTCGGTTACCGTACGATAGTAATAACCTCATCCGAAGATTCACAAGTCGACAAATCTGGTCATGTTGGCAAACTTTCCGCAAGTTATCCGTTGTGTAATGGCTGAAAGCGAGTTTTCCAGCCTACTGACAAATAGTACGTATGTACATGCCTGATCAGGAATCCGATCTGACTGTGTTACTCCCAAGGTCCATCGGTGAGGAGAGAGGAACAAGATAATGGAGACGGAACACCCAAAAGGGACAAAAAGGGTACCGTAGCAGGATATGGAGCCAATAGCGCTAGAGCCCAACGCCAACAATTTTAGAGCGAGCCTTGGGTGACAGGGGTTGGGCGCTAGTTTGGCGAAGCATTCCTCTAGCGCAAGGAAGCCCTGAAATGGCGGTTTCATGCAACCAGAGAGTGCAACAAGCGGGTAATACAGCAGGTGGCGGCGACGGTGCATCTCAGCGGACAGTGAGCGAGCGGCGGACGGGCACTAGGGAAGTCAGCCAGGACATCGGGTTGACCTGGTCCATGTGCAATGACTGTACAATAACTGTAAAGGACTGTAGTGAGATAGGTGAAACGATTTGGATAGCAAAGAAAGAATTGGACTGAGCAGTCTTTTTCGGTTCATTCTGAGTTGACGGCAGCATCACCTGATCACCAATGGTGGAAGGACCAAGCTTGGTCTGGTCCATGTTCCTTTCTTCCCACCGTTGCCATTGACATGGACGGGTATCTTCATACCTACCTCTACTAAATCATTAGAACATCCCAATTACTGCGACATGAGACAAAAACGGCCTATCAAGTAACATATAATCCAAGACAAATTCCTGTCTAAATTGGAGGCCACCCAATGAGATTTGACACGGGACAGCGTCCGCGAGCAGATATGCTACTGACCAATTACATGTTGTTTAATTGTCAATAAACCTTTGATTAGAAAAGATAAATAGATTAGCTAGTTCACATCGACTACTGTATAACTAACTGCCAAGTCATTTTGGGCAAAACTAGAGTTGAACATGATGAGCCAGATGTTTGATACCCATGAGAATTTTGGTCTCATTTCGCTGGGCTAGATCAGTCGATCCATCTAATTATCAGATCAACAGCTAACGAAACAGCAAGTCCCTCTTCCATGGCCCTTGTTCCCTGTTGGTTTGATGCTAAGATCACTAGAGACAAGACCGCCATCGGCTAGGGGTATCGGTATCCTACCCCGAAACACAGCGCTTCTGACCAACAGCGGTACCCTGTCCTCCGCAATGACAGCGATCAATGGTTGATCGCTGTGCGGTTAGAGTGATGGAACCAACGGGAACGAGGAAACCAAACGGTAAACGTCCATAGTGCTGAGACTGTTGGATGGCTATCTCGGACTGACAAAAGGATAGATGAGCCATATCGGGACTAGAATACAGACAAAGAACAAGGCTCTCAAGATAAGAGAATGTTCCAAGTAACTACCTGAGAGTTTGTTTCGCCCGACAAGTGAGATCCGGCACTGATCTATCATGCTAGTGGTGAAACAAAGTCACACCGCGGCCCAAAACATACCGGGAGTTTGGAAAGACAAACGACCCCGAATATGAATGTGATTTTGAATGGCACAAAACAACAAAACCTCGTTTCCACCATAGAAACCAACGTCACAGGCCAACTTTGGAGACCAGCCAAGGCAAAGCCACGAACATGGACTCTAGTCCTCTAGCCGAGCTAGGCATACGGTGAAAGAGCTCGATGCGATGCAGGTGCTGCAGGACCTGTCAGTTAGACTGTGTATAGGCTGTTACTATAGAATATGATGTGGTAGGTATGGACGGGTAGGCAAGGCAAGTTAAGTTCCTTGCATCACAAATAGCGGGCTAATATTAGTGGTTCTTACTCTTCATACACATATCGTGCCCCGCCAGCCCAGTCAAAGCTAATAGGTACTGTACCCATTTCAGTCCAGCCATATCGCGGTTGGTCTACCCCCTGCCTCTGATGCCTTGTGGTGTTGAGGCGGGTTGGCCCTACCATTCGGCCACACCCCTGGCTGAGTGTTAGGCATTCGTTTTCCTCCCTGGTTATTGTTGTTTGACGGATTGATTTCCCAGATGGAAATTCTAGTGGTAAGTCGACAGATGCATTGTCGGTTAGAATGGAAACTGGTGAGCGGGCCGCAGTGGATAGGTCAATTGCTTGTTCCGATACTTAGTACCTACCAAGGTAAACTCCATTGTATGAAGTAGACCTACCTACCTACGTAAGAGCCTGGCCACATTTTCTACTGCATAGCAATGGAGGGATGGATTGATTAGTTATTGTTGCTGTGTCCATCTATTCTGGTTAGTTCATGCCACGTCCTCTTTCAACTCGTCAGATGCTTCAGGGATGGTAACACAAACCTTCAACCGCATTTCGAGGCGCATGATGATAATCACAATAAATAAATAACAAGACTCGACTCGACTCGACTCGACCAACAGCTCTTGAACTGAGCAAGGGGGTGTGATGTAAAAAAAAATAAAAAAAAAGATGGAAGGATGGGTGGGAGGACCCTCAAGAGCCACACCCACAGGTCAGGTCCCACGTTCAACTGTTCCTTAATGCCTGTCCATCTCTGTAGAGCCTGTACCTGTACCTCGACCGCTGTGCCTGGGCTGGGTTTGTACTGGACTGTACCTGCCTTTCCCTTCCTTCCCTTGGTGACCGCATTGTAAGTCAATGACAGGAGTTCCCATAATGTTAGGTTAGCTGTACCTACCTCCTGCCTTGCCTTTCTTTATCCATGTCCTACTCTGTCCTGCGCTCCAACTCCAGCTCTAGCTCCACACTTCGGCCAACAGCAATAAGTATCAACAACCTTCCTCTCATCTTCTCCAGCTTCCTTCTCGACCGCGACCCTTTTTTTTAATCTCTACCATTGGGATTATCTGCTTTTAGCTGCGAATTCTCATAATTTCACTCACAGGTACATCTCTGATCGACGGGATATCAATTGTCTAGTCGATCGCGTTCCTAAGGAAGCTTAAGAGAACAAAAACCCCTCCTACAATCCCCAAACTCAACTCAACCTAGCTGAGCTGGTTGGTCTTCGTCCACCAACCGCCTTACGTTCTGCTCCTTCAGCCAACGAAATTGTGAAGAGAGGGAAAACTCACACTGAAACCTGCCGAACAAGGCCTTTTCTTGGATTGCAGATTTTTTTGCAGCTTTGAAACCGACCAACATCTAGAAATCTACTGCCAACTTTCCGACTGTGGTCAATTTGACGATT
Organism: Fusarium sambucinum; assembly: GCF_050947815.1. NCBI lineage: Eukaryota > Fungi > Ascomycota > Sordariomycetes > Hypocreales > Nectriaceae > Fusarium > Fusarium sambucinum. The sequence continues at coordinate 2,273,723 of NC_139294.1, read as the reverse complement.
CGCATGAGCCAACCTGCTCAAACATCTGCTATTAATCGACGGCCCATTATCAACCATCCTTGGCGTTTCTTAGGTGGCTCCCGAATATATCTTCTACACGGAGACCAGCTCAACATAAGCTCAAGTTTGAAGCTGTGTTCATTTCAGTGAGTGTTCATGCTATCGACTGCGGACACGAGACGTTCTCGAGCTTCTTTTTTTCTCTCCTTACAATCATGCTTTACCGATGGGCTGTTACTCGACTCAACTGCTGGTCATCAACACTCTGTATACCGTTCGCAAGGCCACCGTGGAACAGTGGCGTATGACTGCTGTGTTTCGCCAGCTGTTGATCTTGTTTGGTTTTCCTTGGGCCGTTTTAGGGTCCATGCCCGGGTGATCCTCAAGTTGTTGAAACAGCCCATTGAGGCCCCGTGGTGCCTACGAAACTGGCTGCCCTTTTCCTGAAAACACAAACAATGCACGCTGCGGGTGTCCATCAGTTCATGCGGTGTCCGGCGTTCAGCGTCTATTCCTCATCTTATCCTTCACCCGATAAATATTCACGTTGTATTTTTCTTATACATCCTCCATTTGGTGGATCTTAGCTTATCACATTCGTTCATCTACTAACACTTGCAGCCATATTCTCCACCATCACTAGAAACTTCGCTCATCCTGGATTCGAACACGCAGACCAGATTGCGTGCGTTATCTACCACAGTCAAGCCACCTTGTGCTGTTGCCTTGCCTTTTGGTTTTCGTTGGTTTACTCTGACCCCGGACAAAACGTGGGACCTTTCACAATTTCCTCCATGGCAGTAATGCCTCCACAAAACAGGTACGCTAGATTTCACAATGTGCCTCTTGGAAATCAATCGAGCTCATCTTCTGGACTATAGTGTGAATGGGACAGAGAGGAGGTACATCGAAGATGGTATATGGCAGCATGGCCGTTTCTACGGGTCCTGGAAACCCGGCAAATACTTGTTTCCCATTGATTCGGTGAGTTGTCAACCCTCAAGATAGTGAAATACGGTATTGATAAACGACACTCAGGAAGAGTTGAATCGCCTTGATATTTTCCACAAGGTTTTTCTTCTCGCTCGAGATGATCAGCCGCTTCAGGTTACACTTAAACGGAAAGCGCCTAGGATCATGGATCTTGGTACCGGAACAGGCATATGGGCGATAAACGTGGCGGAAGAGTCTGTTTTCTCCATATACCGCTACTTGGGCCATCCGCTAACATGGCCTAGATGTTTCCCAGATGCTCAGATAATGGCTGTTGATCTAAACCAGATCTTGCCAGCATTGTAAGGCTTCACAAGACGTTTTCTTCTGGAACTTCTACTGACGAGAACAGAATCCCTCCAGGAGTATTACCAAAGCAATATGACATCGAGGACCCCTTATGGGGCTCACTATTCACAGATTGCGATTTTATACATATGCGAATGTTACTGGGAAGTATCCAAACAGACCTGTGGCCCCAAGTATACCGCAATGTATTCAAGTAAGGTCAATATTCATGGTCATGTTTTGTTGCTAACTGCTGATCAGACACTTGACCCCAGGCGTTGGTTTCTTTGAGCACATTGAAGTTGATTGGACACCCCGGTGTGACGATGATGAGCGCCCTGAAAGTTCCGCATTTGAGAAGTGGGCAGAGCTTTTCTTTGACGGGATGGACCGATTCAACCGCGTTGCTAGAGTTGTGCCTCAAGAAACACGGCAGTTGCTTGAAGCTACAGGTTTCGCAGATGTGAAGCAGGAAGTGATCCGTGCCTACGTCTGCCCCTGGTCTTCCGACCGACAGGAACGGGAGATTGCCAGGTGGTTTAATATCGGACTATCTCATAGCCTGGAAGCTATGAGCCTGAAACCACTGGTTGAGAAACTTGGCTGGAAGCCTGATGATGTTCGTGAGCTATGTACAACAGCAAAGCGTGAGACCTGTGTTTTACGATTCCACACTTACTGCAATATGTAAGCCTTCAGATTCACTCGCTATCGTACCCAGCTAACATCTGCAGCTATGTCTGGACAGCGAGGAAGCCTGGCCAGCCACAGTAAGCCCGTGGCTTTGGTTCAGAAGAGATTGCCAACACAGGGCACAAATACAGGGCATGTCTCCATGAAGCTCATGAACACTATATGAAATCCATCAAGGCAGGGGTTAGACAAGGCCCTGTTCTTCAATTCTTTGCCAGGGTAGTTGTAAGCCCAAACCGGCCCCGAGCAAGATGGCGTGGTTACAGGCGCGGTGAGCAACCACACCCTGGCGATTCCTAAATGATACCACGATTTTCCAAGCATGTTATAGTGCTTCTCTCTTCTCATCCTTTGGCGGTCCCTCGAGTTTCAAGAGACGCTTCTCCTTAAAATGAGCGTGGCACTGACGGCTAGCGACAAGGATCCTAGTTGGTATCACCAACAGCGGGGTTTTGATCACATCAACCTGTCAACCATGATGAAAAAAGCCTGTCGATCGGGCGAAATTATCTGACCGCTAGACGCTAGTCACCAGGTCAAGATCGTTTGCCAAGGGGACCAGTTTCAGAGCGCGTATATTGGCGACGGATCCATTATGGTTACGGCGCGGGTTGGGAAAAAAAAAACACTGTTGTGCCAAGGGCCAACAGGACTCCATAATAGGTCCGCACACCTCGGGACGGGCCTCGTTCGTTTCGGACCTCCAGCCCAGGCCAGGGTGCGGATCGCACGGGCAACTCGACCGGGCCACACTACATCCCATGTATCTCATACACGATCTTCGCGCGCGGTTATGCCTTCTTCATCTCTGCAACAGCTTTTGGTTTGGGTTATCGTTTGTTAGACGCCCGGCAGACTTCTTGTGTGGAAATGGGACATTTAGGCGAACGAAAGGGCCCATACCCCGGATCTGTACTTAGTTCCAGAAGCAGAAGGTGGACGACAGGGTCGAGATCCTTGGAATTATGGCGATTTGATCTAGAAGATCCCGATTCAGCATAACTCTTCGCAAGCCTTACCCCAGTTGAGCTATATAATCCTTTGTGTATGTTTACTGCAAAGTATTTTCTCACTTCGTGGAATGAAAACGCCGCTACAAACCAATATGACGGTATCTACCAAGCCCTTGAGTGACTAGGCCTTCGCCCGAGTCATTATAGCCGTCGCCATGATGAGATCGTGAACATAGATAAGGACTTGGCTCCATTTAACCTTGAACTTTTACTTCTTGAAACATCTAGCGCATCTCCAATAGCCTACCCGTATCCAAACTGTCAGATGAAAACAATGCGCAAACCACCACCAGCATAATGGCGTATTTTTAATTTAAGCTTATAGGTTGCCAACCTTTACTTATAGGCGGCCTATTCAAACTGATGTTCATTGTAACGTTTCTGCATCTGGCCGTGTAGTCTGTTCGTTGTGCATGATACTGAGTACTGGCTGTTGGTACTGCAAATTGTCTCTTTTTCTAACCCAAAGATGACATGAAACGCCACGTTTGATGCTGTTGTTGTTGGCCCAGGCTAGAAAGTCTGCGACTGGGCCTCGAGGAAATAGGTGTGATTTCGAGCGGGGAGGGGCTCTACGGATACTCTTTTGAGGAGCCCTGGAATTGGACTTTCTGAAACTCGAGAGGGGAATGGCGATCAACACGACAACCATTGTTACAAGAAACAACATAAACGTTTCAGCATTTCTGTTATAGTAGAAGAGGGGCTTGGACCATGACAACCATTGACAGAGCGACTCACCAAACAAGGCTGTTCAGCATAGGATTTCAAGCTGCTCACGTCCAATACGAAGCGGATTTGCTCAATAATGGATTGGATGCACCAAAGATAAGATAGTACAATACTTTACAAGTTTCTCTTCATCCATAAGGGTCGTTTCGTTATTAGATATCATTGTCGAAAGCCCTCCACGGTGGGGATCACCCGCCGCAGCTTGATTGATGTACAGTTCTACAAAAGAAAGATGCTCAGGACAAACATCGACGTCCGGTAAGATCGGTATTCCCAAGTCTCCCAGTTTTCAACTCCCCCCGAAACAACCAGTCTCCAACCAGACCTTCCCAGACGTCCTCAGCCAGGAAGGTCTATGTCTATAGTCCATTCGTCCTTATTTGCTCATCACAGTCCAGTACCGATTGATCCTTACAACTCCTGCTCCACTACAAGAGGTACGTTTAGTGGTGAGAAGAGACCTCGCCGCGGTAGCCGACAAGCTTGAATCGGCCAATAATCTCACCAACGGTGAAGAAACCGAGGACCTCAGCCGCAACGACACCGCCAGCAGCAAGCTGGGCAGGACCGATGTTTTTCACTTGCTGGACGAGGTTCTGAGAAGACTGGATGATGGTGCGGTTCTGGATGGACTTGATGAGGTTTTGGTAGGTGGTTTGGAAAGTGGCCATGTTGCTGTTGGGCCTGCATTAGCCGATTATCCCGCCATAACGAGAGGCAATTCTCGAGTGTAACTCACGGAGGGCTCATCTTTTGGTTCTGGAAAATAAACTTGCCGAGCTCGAGGCCAACCTTGGAGTAGTAGACGACGAAGGGGACTTGTCCTGTTTTTGAATGTCAGTACTCAACGGTCGGCAACTGGGCCCAAAGCGATGGTGGACATACGCTCGACAAAGCCGATGATCTTGCCCGTTCGTCCGCCAACCTTGCCCAAAGTGCTAGCAACACCCTTTGCGTAACCAGCAATAGCAGGACCAGCAGTAGATGTGACACGCGATAGACCCTCTTGGGCTCTGGTGGCAGCCTGCTTAGCGTTCTCAGCAGCCTTCTGAGCAGTGGTGCTCTCGAAGCGTCGGGCGGCGACACGTAGAGCCGGCGAGCGGAGCATGGGACGAGCGAGGGAAGACATTGCGGCGGTTAAGACTGTGAAAAGAGTGCGAGATGCCTCGTAGAATCGAAATCGGAGCTCCTCGGGGTGGAAAGACCGGCTGTGGGTGGTCAATTGATGGAGTCGAAGCTGGTCGTGATCTTAAGTGAGGTCGTCTGAGGGAGAAAAAAAGCTCGGGAGAACTCGCTGGATGGTGGTTGGATGGCAGCCGATAAAGGCGCGCTAATCCTTTTTCGGCACAGGTGCCCGCGCTCCCGCTGGTTGAACGGCAAGCACCTCTATGAATTCCTTTGTAAACCTTCATCCAAGGATCTCTCAAAATATCTATCAAGATGGTAAGCTTTTCATCCTCCTTCTATTTCATTACAAGGTCTTTTTCTTCGATATCATCGTTTTTAGCAGTGTTCATCCTCGTCTACTGTCTCATCACCTGGGAACTCTATCTGACATCATCGCTCACACTTAGTATAATATGCAAAAAGCAGTTCGTCGCAAATTTCTTAAATTCTCATGTCTATATCCCAAGGAGGCTATTTACAGTCTTTTTTTTTAGCAGACTCGCGCCTCGAAGTCAAAAGCATACGCCGAGCACCGAATCCCTCTTAATCATCATTTCATCTTTTATTCCAAGCTTTGAATCATGACCTTGATCGCCCCGGTCTTGGGATCCGCTGAGGTCTCAAACGCCTTGATCGCATCCTCAAGCTTGAACTTGTGAGTAACCAATCTAGAAAGGTCAACCACGTTGTTCTCGACCAGGCGGATGGCTCGGGGCCAGGTGTTGCAGTATCGGTACTGTAGCTGAATGTCTACCTCCCGAACACTTGCACGCATGAAGGGAATGTTGATCTCGTTCTTTCCGACGCCAATGATGAAGACCTTGCCGCCGAACTTGACAGACCAGACCGCAGCAGCGATACTGCTCTCAACACCGGTGCACTCCATAGCGACGGTGGGCTCAACACCACCAAAGCTCTTGACGATGGCCTTTGCGGAGTCCTCAGCAGATAGTCTCTCAACCTTGTGAGTGATAACGCGAGGGCAGAGCTCCTTGGCAAATGCCAGTCGGCTCTCTGAAATATCGGTGATGACGATGGGCGAAGCACCAGCGGCAGCGCAGCACTGGAGTGTGATCAATCCGATAGGTCCAGCACCGCAGATCAGAACAGGGTCCCCCAGGCGAACCTCGGCCCTTTGCATGCCGGCCAGAGCAACACTGAGAGGCTCTAGAAGAGCGCCGTTCTCATATGACATGTTTCCAATCTTGTGACACCAGACAGCGGGGTGGTTGATGTATCGGCGGAGCATGCCAGGGACGGGAGGGGTAGACAGGAACTGGACGGTCTCGCAACCATTGTATCGGCCAGTAAGGCAGGGTTCGCAGGTACCGCAGGGAATGTTGGGCTCGACGGCAACCCTGTCGCCAACTTTGAGATGGCTGACAGACGGGTGCACGGCAATAACCTCGCCGGCAGACTCGTGGCCCAAGATATGGTCTCCCTCGACAATCATGGGACCGATGCAACCAGCATGCCAGAAGTGGACATCGGAGCTGTGCCCTCGTCAGCAACTGTTCTTAGTGAGAGGGTCGAGGATAAAATCAACATACCCGCAGATACCGGTGCTTCGAATAGCAACACTGACCTCGCCTTGCTTCAAGTCAGAGCCGGACTTGATAGCTTCGGCGGAGGGCTCAGCAGGAGCAACCCAGAGGTCATGATTGGGGTTGGTATAAACACCAACGTTGGGCTTGAGAGTGGTCTTGACATCCACAATTCCGTTACCTTCTACTGCTGAGGGGCTCATTATGGGTAATGCGTGTAGGTCGTGGGTTTGATGCTGGTGTTGCGACGCAAGTCAAGAGTCTATGGGTTGAAGGAAATCGAAAGAAGACACGAAGAGAGGTGACGAACACGTCCAACCCGAGGCGCAATGGCTCTTTAAATCATAGCACTACCCTCTCCTTGCACGGAGAAAAATTTGGGGTCATGCGCGCTGCTATCGGTATATGTTTGGTTGCCTGCTCGCATGGCAAATCTGATTCCCCACGTTGAAACAAGAAGACAGGGCCTTGAGATCCGGAACGCACCAACAGCTCGCCCACGACGTTCGTTTGAGGGGTTTGTGGGGTTATTGCCTCGGTGGAGGCTGTATCACCCACTGCATAGTGTCTCCCGCACCAATCACAGAAACCGGCCCGGGAATCCCAAGGCGCCATCCCACTACAACGGGCTTCTAGTGCAGAGTGGCTGCTCTTTAAGATTCGCGGTTGAATTCGCTGTACAGCTTTTGCCGGCCCTTTGGCCAAGCTCCTTCTGGGCAGATATCCGGTGATGTACATTACTGTGCCACCGGGCCACAAGACTGCAAATACCCATGCTTGTCTTTAAAGAGTCCCGGTATATTGACGCAGGGCTCTTCTTTGCTGTTGCTGTAATACCGTTTTGTTTAAACGCTGCCGACAACTTTCCAGTTCCGGCGTTTCCACACCCAGAAAAGAAAACAGTGTCTGCTTGACGTCGATAGTTGAGTGACATTCTTCCGGCGGAGTCAAGGAGGCGTTGGTATTTTCAAGGCGGCTCTTAACTGGCACGGCTAATTATACAGTTGGAGCTCCAAGCGGGTCCAAATTCAGCAGTAGTCTCCAAATCCCTATCTCTATCTTCTCGACTTAACGTTACCTTTTGGGTAAGCCCTTGCGAAAGCGACACAGAAGTTATTGCGAACAATGTCCGGAAGCTTCCAGATCGCGACAACCGAACCAATCGCGGTAGGTGGAATGGCTTCGCAACGCTTCATCTTCGGATCCATGCGATCTGGCGCATGTCGTCCAAGGTTAAAGTCTCGGCGGAGTGTACGTCTGCTAGGGTCCCCTACAGTTATGTGCGGATCCTTCTTCTTCCACTCAAGTCATAAGAACAATTCAAATCTCTTTCAGTCAGCTGCCAAACCTACCAGGCAAGGTCGTTCCTGGACATTTATGTCACTTGACGTCCAGGCATTGACGCGCTCAAATAAAGCAGAAAGAAAGAACAGAATTGTGCTGGTATCATGCCGCCCAACGCGTCTCGACTCCTGCGTCTGCATCGTCAATCTCGTATAACAAGCAGCAGAAGCGATAGCTCGAGGTACAGACAAGTGCACTCTGCTTAGCGGCGCGCTCAAGAACTTCTTGAGTAGAGGCTACCTATTCCGGACCCAGCATTCAGCAACATCGAACGAGAACGGACCCGGCCTAATGTCTTTTGTTTCGCACGGGTAGTTATGAACCAGCCACATACATTAGTGGCAGATATCTCAAGAAGATATGGATCGCATTATAAACAACTCACGCTTCCACCAGCTCGGAATACAATCTTTACGTGAGCAAAACTGTTACCAAACGTTGGGTACAATGCGCTTGTGGTAACATGCAGCACATGGTTAAGGACTGATCACTGATCTTTTCGCTCATGAGTATAACAGTTGCGGCCAATCTATAACCTGCGACTATTCTTAAAACATGGCTACATTTACAGGCTAATGGTTGAGAGAATAACAATATGAAGAGGCAGGCCAAGAGGACATACGTGGGTATCGTCAAATTCTCCGATCAAACTAATATACAGATACGAATGGGCTATAGTCTTTTGGCCAGTTTATCCTGATGAAGCAGCCTGGCCCTTTTGCTGCTTGAGCTTTTCCTCGAACTTTTCAAATTCCTGCAGGGCAATTTCCTCCTCTTGATCCATCACTTGCTTAACGCCCTTGACTTCTTCAATCTGTAACAATGTTAGTTTAGAAATGCATCAGGAAAACATAATCGCCAAAACTTACATAATGCATCAGCATACCCTCAATTCCATTTTTGAGTGTAACTGTGCTCGAGTCGCAAGTACGGCAAGCGCCTCGCAGTCGCAAATGCACGTAGCCCTCGTCGTCAAACCCGCGAAAATCAATATCTCCACCATCTTCCTGAATGGCTGGACGAATCCGTGTCTCGAGAAGTTCCTTGATCATACCGACAACTTCACTGTCGTTCTCATTGTAGGCAAGACTGTCCTCCTCAACAGGAGCACCAGACTCTCCCTCACGGCGCTCGGAAATAGTAACAATCTGCTCGCCCGCAGTGATGGTTTCTGTAATGAGTGCAAATATCTCGGGGCGAATATGTGCCCAGTTGGCGTCGGCAGCTTTTGTGACGGTTATAAAGTCGGCACCATAAAAGACCGAAGTGACTCCGTCGATATTCATGAGCTTAGCGGCTAGAGGAGAGGGATGCGGGGGAGAGATCGTTGCTCGAGGGTTGAGGTATTCGATGAAGGGCGTAGAGAATTCTTCGGGAACAACTCGATGGTTTGGTAGAAATTTGAGGGCATCTGGGTTCGGGGTATTCTCCGTCTGGATGAAGATAGTTCGGACGCCGCTACCGATGCCAGCGAGGCTCGGCGTTGCTGTCTTGACGATGCGCTGTCGTTGCGCAAGTGGTCGCAATCCAGAAGAGATGGAAGGAATTCGAGATCGAATAGTGACCATTGAACGAGTCCATCGTGGAACTGCTCGGGATGATGTTTCCGTGACAGGCCGAGTGAGAGCGGCCAATGTCCGTGACATGGTTCTGGAGGATGCCATGATGGAAGGATTGAGGAGAGTGAGGTTCAAAGGAATGGATGATATCGCTACTATAAGACCAGGGATTTCAGAAAGGCTCGAGAGATGTTAATATAAAAAAACGTCCTATGTATGATTAGGTTAAGAGAGAAAATCCGTTTCGGACTTGACGGTTATGATATCGCAACTTTTCGCCGCTCTCGGTAACCTATTATCTAGCCCGTGATTGGTCTGAATTAGTAATGTGTGAGCTTCTTATGATGCAAGGGCAAGTTTAAAGTCTCCATGTGAAAGCACGGACCAGGCCCTGCTTCTTTTTTCTGGCGTCCTGAGCCGACGCGTGCAATGACGCGGGGCGGTCTTGGACCCCTTGAACTTTATGTTTGTATTGATGGATCTTTTTTTCGTTTACTTTTTTTCTTCTACTACTTCCATCATTATTCAACAACTCCATCAGAAACTAAAAACTTGGGTATTATTTCACTCACTATTTGGCTTTTTACTACCTAATTAATTGCTCTATTGCCACAATGTCAGAACAACAACAAGAAACACCAGATGCTACCATTCTTCAATCAGAAGAAGCTCCTGCGCCAACTAACCAAGCTCGGAATGAAGATGTTGACAAGCCAACGACAACAACACCAATCCCCTCGCTATGCAGTATCTGCAACACGAACCCGCCAAAGTACAAATGTCCGCGATGTCGTCTTCCGTAGTAGGTTTACCTCAGTAACAAGATGAAACATAGATTAACAAGAGTGAAGCTGCTCTGTCGCATGCAACAAGATCCATCGCGAGAATCACCCTCCTGATCCTGAAGTAGCACCCCAACCCGAACCTCCACGGCCAGAATCGCAAACCCAACAAGTCTCAGAGCCTCGGCCCTTCGATCCTTCGAACCCCTTTCAAGCTCTCGAAACATCTGAAAAGCTTCGTCATCTCTTCCGAAAGTATCCCGATCTGCCTGATCAGCTCCTCAAAATTGATGCTGCTACACTCCCGCCTCCCGAGACCAAGCCCGCTATTCCCGCTTCCCTCTTAAAGGGCCTTCCACCCAAGCAGGAGGCTTGGAACCACGATATTGGCATACAGAACGGCAAAGAGGCTTTGCGCAAGGCGCGGCGTGCAGGTGGCGAGCAGGGTGATGCTATCCGCGAATATTCAGAGCTCATCCTCCACCTTATAAATACGGAAAGCGCAAACGCAGACGTGGATAACATTTTAAGACAGCAACTTGCACAGGAAGACACAAAACTCATCGAGCGCTTGATGCAACAGGAAAAACGCTGAGCTCACTAGTTTGCTTCAAATCATTCACATAATCACAGGATATGATTGTTTGTTTCGGCGCAAAAGAACAGGTTGATTGATATTAAATAAACAAGCGAAATACTACAGTAATGGGTAGGCTATTATTTCTCAGTCGCTATCAACTGTCCACCGTGCTGTACATTCAGTCCGTTGTTTGCTAATGCATGAATCGCTTAAGGAATCCAGGCTTTGGCGACTTTGAAGAAATAAACGGCTGCGATGCTGTCTCAACAACATGAGGGCCGTCCTTCTCGTCCTTCGCCTTTTGCTGGCTTACACTGGTCTTTCGATGCTTGAGACCTCCCCACTTGGAGTCTCGTTGAACCTTTGCGGATTGATCACTTTGTGACCAGTCCACACGATGTATTTCAGCTGTGTGCTGGGGGTTTGGGACATTGACGAAGCTGCCTCTTCGCGATCCAGAGGTTGCTGCACTGGTCTCCGACCCTCGACGGTTGGGCGAAACATTGCCGCCGAATTCTTGCTTGAATGGAGTTGCTGGACCAGAATCGCGAAATGACGACGATGTGTCCGAAAAGCCCGATGAGCTAGCAGAGCCTCGTCTCATACTGGGAACATTGTTTCCCTGAAAGCCTCCTGCACCCGTAGAATCCCGTCGGAATGGTGATTGGGGTTGGGTGTCATTTTTTCCTGACATGTTGCCCGTGCTCATTCTTCTTGGCAGTTCGGGTCTGTTACCGTACGAACTGAGCCGAACATTTTGCCTCTTTTGCTGAGAGGCTCTCTCGTTCATCTCGACGGTACCCGCCAACTTCGACTGGTTATACCCACTTGACGGTCTACCACTGCAGATACTCTGTGCTTGCTTGTATTGTTTGTGGTAATCCTGCAACGAAATAGTAGCGTTGCTCATTGACCGAGGCCCAGGGGCGGGTCTCATGCCTTTGGGTGAAGTCTTTTGCGACAAGGTCTCTACAGTGGTGGTGCGGGCGAACTGTTGTGCTGCAACTTGAGGAACATGCTTGTAGGGGGCAGGCTTCTGAGCATCTCCCGCATGTTGGCCATGTGCCTCATCAGTATAGTTCGAGCCCTTGAAACGGAATGCATCAAATATGCTACCCCGTCGTGGGGGCTTTCCAGGTGATGGCAGGGCAAGCTTGTCGCTGCCTTTTTTAAGAGACGCCGATGACACTGTAGTTGTCGTTGATGGACTGAGGCGTGTTTCTGGGATAGTCCTTGGTGATGGTGCGCCTATGCTCACAGCAGACAGCGGCGGCCTGGCAGAATTCTCGATATGAATTGAAGGACTGAGTTGGTTGTAAGACTCGACGGAGAGGCCGCCCAACTTGACACTCAACTCACTGGGGTCCAGTGGTTTAATCTGCAGCGCCGTTGGTCGATGTCTTGCCTTTCCGGAGCCATTTGTAGTATTTGTCAAGCTGTGAAGGGGATCTTCTACTGAAGCGCCAGTTGTGTACAACATAGTTGTGGCCATGATGGGTGAGCTGGGCGACGAGTCTGGAGTTGAAGTTGGATATGATCCTAGCGGGTTGGAAGCTACTACGATTGCAAAACAAAACCGATCACAGAGTGTTGTTCTGAGTAGCTGAAGAGGAAAATTAAGCGTAGCGTTGTTGCTTTATGCTGAGAGAATTATAAAGGATGAATTGACAAATCTTCTCATATGTTCGCACGTTGGGCGGTCGGCAAAATAAATACATCCAGCTGGAAACGTATGCTAGGGTAATACAGTATCGTCAATCATTCATTCCTCCCTGCTAAAGCCTGGCAAGCAATGCCCGACCCACCGAGAGAAGGTTTGAGGTTGTCGGCGATGGCGGGCATTGATATCGTGGCCTAACCAACTTGGACCCGGAGGCGAGTCCCTGGACCGGTCCGGGCAAAGCCATGGGCACTCTGCGTTCCTGACGCCGAAAAAGAGTGCCTCCCGCCGTCCGTCCAGTATTTGACAAAACCTTATTCTTCGGAGATGGCTGTTTTAGGACATAGCTCGCAAGAGCAAAGCTGATTGTTGTTGGATATCCTCTCAGGAAGTTCTGGAGATGCATTTGCTTGCCTATTCATTGTATTCACGTGTATAGATGCAGAATCTCGAGTAAGACACTTGAGCTTATCTTTATCTTATGCACCCCTGCCAGAGCCAGCAAGTCTACTCAATAAGCTCATTGCACAAATCGACACGCATGTATATCAAGTTCTTTCGTGCATCAGCATAGAAAGACAATGTGGGCTGCATAGTTCACAACCTCTTGTAGTTTAGCTGCTGATGGGGTATTGTGTTGATGCAAAGTTGCCGATGGAATTCCACCCCGAGGGGCCAGACCTTGTGAGACTGGCTTTGCCAAACGCAGAGGAGCTTTAACTTGCTTGGCACAGAAGATTGTTATCTTTGTTTTCTTCTCTCTGCCGAGCACTCAGCTGGAAAGTAGCTAATCAATCAGATAGATAAGGGGGTTGACTGGGACAAAGCAACGGTTGCTTTTATCATATGTTATCATCAGGAATACGGCGAGTGCTTTGGTGATTCCCGGAAATTCGGACACATTTTGTCATAGAATTTTGCAGCTGCATACTCAACTTTGAAGCTTGGTTAAACCATGTCCTGAATAGCATCATTTTTGCACTAACCACCAACGTACATTATTGACTTGAAATAGAGTTGTGACAACTAACCAAGAGGCGCTATAGTTCGCGGGAGACATCCATCCGTGCATGGCTATGACAGGACACAGAGGGCGGTTCGTGCTTTTATCGAGTTAAGAGTTCCCGCTTTTGGGCATGGGAATGTGCCAAGACAATTGTCGGGAACATTCAAAGTGACGCCTCGGAGATGGTCGACCATGGATCCGGATAACAACTGATGATCGCTGAAGGACGCTCTGGAATGAGTTTGCTTAATGCTGAATGACTGCAACATCTTTCCGTTCCTCTGGATTACCAGACTCGCGTTGAACATGAAACGTAAAACGGGCAAGACCATTCATACCTTGGCGTTTATCGTCTGGTGTTTTGGTCTCATAAGCAAACCGAATTCCAAAGCAACGTTATCAAATGTGACTTAAGACCAAATGTGACTTGTGATCCCCAGTTATCTGTCAGTTCCAAGCGACTCATGGTCAAGAACATGAACCGGCGCCGGCCGATAGTGAGTGCTCTCGTTAGCCGCTGGCCATCGAAGTTTACAGGATGGGTCGTTCTTCATGAATCGCGTGCACTGGTTCAGTATACAATGTAAAGTCTTGTGGAGTATATAAGCCAACTGATGGGTTTCTGTAGCCATATGACAAGCAGCCTGGGGTACGGAAATGAGAAGATGTCAATCGAGCGTGGATACGATTGAGCGAGCCATGCAATAGCTGGAAGCTAACTTGCGAGAGCCGGACCGATTTGCTTCATGTCTCAATCCGTCAACAAAGAACGGAACGTAGCGTCGTAGCCGCAAAGTTCTCAACATTGGGGCTAGCAGGTGACAGAAGAGTTGACCTCTCAGCTTTTAAGAGTATGAATAAATGAACAACCAAGTGTGTGATACGAATAGTATAAACTGACTCATTAATTTCTGATAGTTAGGTGGAAACAAAACATGCGTGGTACAACAGGAGTCTAGATGCCAAAAGAACATTTGATCGGCATGTTTAAAATTGAGACACGGCAGTAGAGAGATTTCATGATATACCTAGGACGCAAGTTTCACATCGTTACCAACATGTTGGAGTCCTGAGCCCCTGGTCTCGAGGGGTCCAAGGTTGGAGTAGCCTTTGAACTTTTCGATGGGGGTCTTCTCAAAGTCTGATAGCTCTGATCAGGGCGATTTCGTCACGAAAGATAGGGCTCTTAGAGGTAGCCTTTGGACAAAAAGGCGACGACGCTTGAGGAATACTTTTTGCTGAAGTTGAGGGGCGTGGCTTATTACGGACTTTCTTCGTCACCAGGGGGTTTCTAAAGCCTGAATTGACTGATTAGTAGACCCCGGATCCTGTCTAGAGAGTGCCTCAGACTAAACCCCGGTACCGAGCTGTTCAGCTGTATCCGATAGTTCACTGGTGATAGATAGTTCATTGGTGGGGGGATCCGAGGCTGAAGTAGCACGGCCTCGAGAATTTCAAGTCAAGACGATTAGACGATTAGACGATGGATGACGTTACCATCTTATTTCACGCAGGAAAGCTTCCTGCTTTGTTGTACACTCTAACACGTACAAGGATTTCGATTCCATCATTATGAAGGACATATGGAGAGATAAGAAATGGAAAGATATTGGATGTTGAAGTTGACCGGTAGTGTCAGGTGCAAGCTGAAGGCTCCGGCATTCAATGTTTGGGCCTTGCATTGGTCGATTTATGGTCAGGTGCAGATAAGTGTGGGCAAGCTGTTGCTGCCATGCAGAGGCCATGTGGGCAGGTATGCACACCAGGTTGACTTCTATTAATGTCAATCAGTAGCCCGGCTTGCAAGCAATGGGAGTTGTGATTGTCCAGAATGAGCATGGGCAAGTCCCTGCCATATGCAGTGAGTGACCGATGTGAGCGCGCCAAAGGAGCACATAAGATTGGGCCCTTGAAGTGATTCCCAATGAAACGCGTCAACATCAACCACCGGTACCTACTACCTGCATCCCAAGGTACTGAGGCGCTATCAACAGCAACAATGCAATTCGGTCCCTAAGACCAAGTCTTTTCTCCTTGGTGTGATAGTCAAGCGAGCAGGTAATCCACCAACCTACCTCCCGTCTTGGCAGGTTTGCTCAGGGTCGTTTTGACAAAGACACCAAGTCCAAGATACTATGTGTTTAGGCTGTTTCGTGCAGGACCCTTTTTTGTTTGGATTGTTTTGTTTTGTTTCATGATGATGTGATATGCTTGCTTTTAATATTAATATTACTATCCGTACAGAGACATATTACCGGATCTTCAACGACCAATTTAACCCAGACACCGAGAGATGATTGACGCTTTGAACCCAGTTTCCTTAACTGGAAGTAGTCCACCCAACTAAGGCTCCCGTACCTTAGACCATCCGCTCCTAAAACGTTGCCTTTCCCGATCCACGGGCTCGGTTCCAGCCAGCTTTCTCTCCCCTCTTTGTGCCAGATTCGACATTTCGCGCAGCTGGCGGGAGTTTGTTGATACACACATATTCTGTGCTTCATTCCTTTGGGCGCCCTCGCTTCTTGGGAACCCCCTCCGTTCGGGTCTAAACGCATCCACCAACGCATCCACTCTTCAACCAAGCCGCTGGGTCCAATACAGCACGTCTCCTGAACTGAGATCTGACGCCTCTGGCTTGCCCTGCCCCTCTACGAAACAGCATCCCAACGGCTATCTGTTGCGATACAGAAAATTGTGCCAGTGGTCCATACACTACGCTACAGCGCAGGTACGGGTAGATTCCCGCCGGATGTTCCCTCGTGTCAACGCCCTTGGTTGTGTTGATTCACGTCAGTATGAGCATGACTGGCTGGACTAACATGTTGTGTTTCCAATAGGTTTCGACTACCTAGGTACTTTGAGATTGGTGTCTCAGTCACGTCGCTCTTTACCTTGGGCATTGCCTAAGAATAGTATATGAGCATTTGCGCATCAATTGTTATCTTTCGTTCTGGCTTTGGAACTTCAATTGACTACTGATTGAAGGTAATTTCCAATCTGTCTGTCAGTCCAGCCGACCTACAGCTCTTGTTCCCGTGGTATCTGCGCCTAGACGTCAACCTCGCTAGTCAAGGTACAGTGCCACAACCACCAATTGGACTTCGATCCAATCCCTTCCGTTGGTCCCTCACCTCAGGTACGGTAACGTACCTGCGGTACAGTGCAAAAGTCTTGTCGGTCAGTAAACTCGTCTCCCTCCCTCGTTTGCTGGCATTCTATGGATACTCTGCTGCCCTTTGTGTCTTGTCTCTCATCACCCAAACCACAAGCGATTATACCCCCTTCTTGAGTTCCATCCATCCTTTCCGTTTACCACGGTTCTGGCCCCTGCCTATCTCACTGTAGCTACTCAAGCGAACTCCACGGGTTCTTCCCTCCCCGCAAACGCCACGATATTTGCTCTCTCCATACCTGCGTCGTTCGCATCTAATTTACCTTATCCATATGCTTCTCTTACATTCAGCGTAGTCGCTGAAGTTGCGATCATGCAATCTAACCATGCTGGTTCGCAAAATGCTCACCCAAATCCAGGCCTTGCCGCTCCTGGCCCATACTCGACAGCCAGCTCGGCTTCTCTGAACTCCAATCTCGAGAGCGACTCCGATCCCTCAGCGCCTACCAGCAACCATCGAGACTCGGTCGGCTCAATCATCGACGATCCTTTCTTCCAGACCTACGATCCAGCAATCCAAGCCGCTACCGCATCCGAGGACGACGACCAATCTGATGGAAGCTCAGTCTACCAATCTCTAGACGACCAAGACCACGAACATCTTTTTCACGACACAAAAGGGAATAACTTCGGTAACCCTGCCAAACCCGCCAAACGCAGAGGTCGCGGGGAAGCAAGAAAACCAGACCCAGATCCAAACAGCGATGATAACGAAGCAAATCAGCACTGGCCGCCTCCTCGTCGAGAGTCTTTGACCGCTGCACCCTCGTCATACTGGGTATGTAACAGACATCATTTTATCACATGCCGCCCCGCTCTGCTCTGGCTTGCGCGGGGCAGTGTTCCTCTGCGTCGGAACAGAATCTAGGTATTAGAGGCAGTTATGCGACAGACGGCTGACCACAGCTTTATGTATTACAGTCACAAACACCCCCAGCCATGGAGAGTTTTAATATTGCCGTTATCGGTTCCACAGGCGTTGGCAAATCGTCTTTTGTTCAGCGGGTCCTAGGCCTTTCTCGGCCACCCATCTCCAATGCTTCCAGTGTTCGCATGCTTGTTGATAACAACTCCCATGCTGTAACTTTACTCGAGCTGGATCTGGAGTACTTTGAGCTGAACCCTACGCAACCTATCCAATGGCCCAAACAAATCAATGGGCACATTGTCCCTCGAGTGGACGCCGCACTTATCTTATATGATGTCACAAATCATGAGTCTGTGCGTGAGCTTCCTCAAACCCTAGGTATGATATTTATATGCCATGCTAAGGAAACTATGCTGACTGAGCGATTGCAGCTGCGCTCACAAACTCCGGCCTACCTGCCAGCTTAGTGGCCTGCAAATGCGAGACGCCCGAAGCTGAGTGGCAGGTTAACGCTGAGGCGATAGCAAGCCATACGTACTTCAAGTCTTGCGTTTCTGCCTACAAGATTTCGTCTACCGATGATATTGAGGTTGCAAAGACATGTCTACATACTATTCTTAGGGCTGCCATGGCACATCGAAGAGGTATGCACGTGAATTGGGTTCTTGGAAGTCACGCTTTACTGACTGCGATTTAGAAGAGAATGGCGAAACAGTATCGCGCAGAAGAGCGCAGTCCGCTGCTAACCTAGAAGCCCCCGATGTCGGCACGGGGCGTCCCATCAGTCAACATAGCAAGCACAGTCGAGCAAGTTCCGACTTTTCTTTACTTAAGGGATTTGCTATCCCTACGATCAGCGAAGGCTATCGAACGCAAACTTCTCGTAGTCCTAGACGGGGTCAATCTGCTAGCCCCAATCCCGAGGCAGGAGAAGTCGGCACAACGCAAACACTCAACAATATGCTCAGAACTCCCGGTATTCGATTAGACAGGCCCAGCACCGACTCATTCCTGGATGTAGATGAGTCTGATCCAGAGTCATATCGTTATTCCGACGACATTCCGATACTTCAAAGAAACGACGACAACAGCCTGGATAAGCAAGCAAAGGCACTGGGTGTGACATTTGACGAGCTAGTTGACCGCCTTCTCGCCCCCCGCTTGACTCGGATAGATAACAACTTCTCCGATGTGTTTTTGTGTCTTTATCGCAAGTTTACGGCTCCTGGTGAGCTCTTCACTGCTATTTTGACCAGGCTTGACCAGGTGAGGGAAGATAAGACAGCACACTATCTTTCCAAGACGGCAACACAACTGCGCATTATCGAAGTAGTAGCCAAATGGGTGTCGCTTTATCCTGGCGACTTTGCCCGTCCACAAACAAGACGAAACTTGGAGGAATTTATCAGACATTTGAGTACCGAGCCAATCTTCTCTATCGCTGCGCAGCACATGCGGCGTCATCTCCAATTTAACGTGGTGGAGGACGATGACACTGGCTGGGCCAATTCGGATGAGGCGAGCGATAGGCTTGCGGGCGAGATCCTGTCCAAAGACATGAACGAGCTGTCATCTGGTGTGAGTGTGTTGACAGTGGAATCGGATACTGATGGGCGACCATCTGGGGGCTCGGAGGTTTCACTTGCAGACCGAAGTAGCAGCGTTTCAAGTCAAGCGCATTTCCATACGTTCGAAGACTATGAGAGAGCGGCGGCTAGCTTGGAGCCTACGGACAACTTGCCCATGAACAAGTTCCGCTACCATATCTTTATGGATATACCAGATGATGATGTTGCTGATGAGTTGACCAGAATCGACTGGATCATGTTTTCGTCTATCCGCATCCGAGACTTTGTTCGGCATGTCAGTCTATCGGCATCACAAAAAGAAAGATGCAAGAGTTTGCGGAACGTCAATCGGATGATCAACCACTTCAACCATATTGCAAAATGGGTTGCCAACATGATTCTATTACGAGACAAGGCCAAACACCGAGCGCTGATACTCGAGAAATTCATGCACATATCGCTTAAACTTCGTCAGCTTAACAACTACAACGGTCTGGCGGCTGTTCTAGCTGGTGTAAACGGAACAGCTATTCATCGATTGAACCAAACAAGGACGCTGGTACCAGCCGATATACAAAAGAGATTCGCACGGTTAGGTATACTGATGGGGACGCAAAAGAGTCACTTTGCGTACCGTTTGGCATGGGAGAATTCATCCCTTCCAAGAATTCCATTCATCCCTCTTCACCGAAGAGACTTGGTGTCGGCCGAGGAGGGAAGCAAAACATTCGTTGGCACAGACGGAGATCGCATTAACTGGAAAAAGTTTGAGGTGCTCGGAGAGGTTCTACTTCCAATGATGAAAAGTCAGGGCGCATCGTACCCAAATCTGGCCAAGCATGAGAATGCAAGAGAGCTGATTTTGGGTTGTCGAATGCCGACGGACGAAGAGGTAAGAAGGCCAAGCCTTTTTGATCAAAGACCACGGCTAACAAATCGAACAGGACATCTATCAGCGCAGTGTACAGGTTGAAAGTGGCTCAGCTGGTCTTGCTGAGCCACCGAAGAAGAAATTCCCATGGTTCGCGAAGTAGTCTATTAATTAATTGTAAGGAGTTTGGGGAGCAAGCATGAGTGTTTATTATATCAAGGATGCAAATACTATGGGGGCGCACTTTATAGACATTTAGTGGCTTCATAATTGTACAGACGACGGCGTGCCAGTCTAGATATCTTGGAATATTCATCTCAACTTTAGTTAGTAGGTAGGCATAGTTATTCAGGTCTTGGGAACTATCTAGGCACTGTATTTTCATAATCTGTAACTATATACCACTTCAATCGCTTTTTCCTGTTGGTTTTATCTGCTTCACGTGTTTACCTGGGCGGCCGGCAGTATGCTGGGGATACCTTCCTCGGTGGAAGGTGTTGACAACTTACAACAGTTTACCCAAGTAAAAAAAAATCACCTGGTGATTCGGATAGAAACACCCAGAAACCAAAGCAAAGATGTCCTGCGCGCTGCGACTGCCAACTATACGTGTTGTTACAAAGCAGGCAAATATTGAACTTACAGCAACAGCATCGTTGAATATCGACCCCCCAGACGGTGCACGAAACATCAAAAACGCCAAAGATCTCCTATCAGCAGTCACAAATTCCCATCTATGGATTTCTCGCGCTGGAGCTTGTTCTATCGAGATATCCTTTGCCATTGACAGCCGTCCTGTTTTGGAATGCGATCATCTTGAGGGTGTCGCTGAAACGATCGGTAATTCTGAAGTATTTCAACAACCTCTCCTCAGTCTTCAACCACTAATTTGAGGTTTATCCAGATTTGGGATCGCCTAGGTGTCCATCTCGAGTACAATAGATCACTGGCCGCATCATTGCCTGGCATTTTGTCCTTCTCAATTCAACATCCAGATCTCTCATCAGCTCTCGTCGCTCCAGCATCGGCCTGGACGACTCCATTTCGAGGTTTGCTGATAACAGTTGATGTTTGCCGACTCGACGAGCGACAGGAGCCACCCAGGAAAGTCCTTCGAGCACGCAAACGACAGAAAAGGGCGAGGAAAGCGGAGGAAAGAGCCACGTCACCGTCAGGGGACTTGTTGGAGAGTCTGGAATCAACTGACCAAGATGCTATCGAGACCTTTATATCCAGTCTGAATTTCGCATCAAACTGCGGCCAGAAGAAGCTTACCCAAACAAATAGCAAAACTAAGCGTGCTACTTACATAGAAGTGCTGGAAGATCTGCACTCGTCATCCTTACTAGATATCCTCCTTGAGCAATTGACCTTGGCTACCAAGAAAACATACAAAGGTTGCCAGGTTTGGGGTTGCGGATCCGACTACTGTCTTACGAAACTGGCACCTGGTGTTTTCCACGTACCATTTCTCAAGGTATATATCTTAGGTCCATACACTTTCGAGTCTCTAACAGCAGTAACAGAGTGTATCAGAGCGCGCTCAGCTGCTTCCAGTCATTGCCATGTCCCTTGCACGCATGCAGTATGCTGAATCTCCCGCAATTAGACAAAAGGTAGCTGCCTTATCGCCAAGTGACGAGACTGTTTTCAGCTCGCACAATGAATCGGAAGACTCTACGAGCGGCATAGAAAGGAGAGCTTGGGAAGTTCTTCTTGCGCATATTCAAATCCCACCGCTTGCCAAGAAAAGAAGAGACAAGAGATCAATACCATCTACTATGATCCCCGCAACAAGTTCAGAAACACCCATCACAAACGAACAGCCAGCCACAGCAACAGAGAACAGCTTGTCAGAGACGTGTGCCAACGCCAAGCATAAGAATCAGGAGAACACGGCAATGAGTGTGAGCTGGAATGCCATAGCCGGCTCATCAACGTATGTAAAGTACAAACATTCAGAAGGGAGCCCATGCGACTTTGAGACGCTGGACCAGTGGCTCAGTTGCGATAATGGGACACAACGGTAATTAACTGAGATTTGACGGCGCAAACATATCACTGAAGGGTAATGTTTATGTGGGGAAAGGGACGAAATTTGGTAACCGGGTATAAGGATTTGTATTATGTTGTCTCAAGGTAGAACAAGATGACTGTATAATGATGGGTGGTATTGTCTCATAGAAAGAGAAATCGCGAGGTGAAAGTATTGCGGTCGAGCTTGTGAAATTGACTTGAGTTGGTTGATACAGCGTAAATGACTGCTATAAAGGCGGTGCAGAAGTGAGGTTGCATTATCTGGCGTTGGCGGGCTTTTTGGTCTTTGCTGCTTTCTTCTTGTCCTTCTTGTCCTGGGCTGCCTTGCGCTGCTCGGGCTTCATAGTAGCATAGTGAATGTACCAGAGAAGGACAATTTGTAGGATGACGGCGACAAGGACAACCAGAAGTATAGTGAATAGTATAGGTTGATCGTTCAGGACAGCAACGGCCTCATCTGTGGCGCCGATACTGGAAAACCAATCGAATTGAGCCATGGTAGTGATGTGAAATGCGAGGCCCGAGATGAGGTGAGGTGAATATCAGGTTGATATAACGAGTTTCGAATTATGTACAGAATAAATAGAACTGTCGTGCGCCAGTCACGTACAGATCAAAAGAATGATAAGTATTTTGGTGAAAGGGGAACAACAATAAACAACAGTAGAGCGATCAATGAAGGGGAAATAGTTGAAATGGAAGACAGAGATGGAAGACGAGAAGCATGCCCATGGGAAATTGGCCCACAGTGGGTGGTGACGACGGTGGTAGACAAAACAGACAAACCCCTAACGTTGACTTGCTTCCAGGGGTGTTACTGAGACGTTTCACCTTGTAACAAAAGTCGACTGATGTGAAGGTGGATCATGATTGGCTACGATGGTGTATCGGGAAGAGAAGAGTACACGAGCCGATTGCTAGGGAGAGAGATTATGGTTTTATTCAATATTCTGTAAGTGATTTTGAATTTTTACCAAGTGACTTGGTTTGCCTAATATGGACTTGCTATTATTCAGGGGCACAACTACCTGGTTAGTTTCAGACTGACATGAAGCTTGAAGTTGATTTAGACAAATCAAAAGCACGTGATCTCAGGATTTGCACCTCTTGTCAAAACCCTGCTTGATTGGCTCCCCAACCATGTCTAGACGCTAGCCGCATGGGGAACTTGTCAATTGAGATCCATTTCCTGGGTCCCAAAAAAATCTCGAGCTCGTGAGAGAGATATAGAGAGAGCGAGAGAGTGACGACAATACCTAGACTCAACCTCCCCCTCCTCCCTCGTCGCTGGACCTCTTCTCGATTCGACTCTCATCCGACTCTCCTGCCGACCATGAGCGTCGCACGTCCGGCGCGCAACCTCCTCGGCAGGTGCATCGCCTCATCCCGAACGGCTTCAACCTCCATCACCGTCCCCATCATCCCATGCAGCCAATTTCACACCTCGGCACCCCGGTCGAAGCGCAAGTCCCGATTTCGAAATGTTACCGCCCAGGAGCTAGGACTGATTAAGGAGTCGGGTGAACACACCAGCAAGATGGAGCAGTTCAAGCAGGACAAGTTCGGCGAGCTAAGCAAGAAGGATTTGGAGACCTTGAGGGCCTCTTACACAGCAGAGCAACTCGAGGCTATCGAATTGGGTGAAAAAGCCATCAGCCCCGAAGATCTGATTATTCAGGGCCGTATGCGTGACGATCCCTACAAGCCCGACTACATCGAGGACTACTCAACGCTCGACCCCCGCTACGATATTAAGCCTGAAATCGAGGGTACCCCAAGAGAAGTGCAATGGCCCGACAAGAACCAATGGATCGACAACTACGGAGAGAGAATGATGAAGATTACCGATAAGAAGACGAGTGACCAGCTTACACGTGCCATGGTCCGGGCATTGCGGCGAGTCAAGGAAAGCCAAGGCGAGGACTTGATAGACCTTACCGAGGAGGAGCTCAAAGATATTGAGAAGGACCCAGAGTTGATCAAGCGCTACGTTGCGAAAGAGGACGGCCCCGAGCCCACTGCCAACGACAAGGGTCCTGAATTCATGACCCGTTCTCAAGCTGAGAAGCTAGACGAAGCTGTTGATGAGGCATGGAAGTCTGAGCTCGACAAGATTGTTGGTTTCGGCAGCCAGGGTGAGGTCGAGCCCACGAATCTCGAGCTCATCCAGGACGGCCCCGTGGGTGTCGACCGTACTTACACAGCTGAGGCACCTGACCTGGGCAAGGTCCCTGGTGTCAAGGGCCTGTACAAGCACGCCGTTGACCCCGAGGATCAAGGTCAGGACGATTCTGGTAAGTACCAGGAGATCAAGCGCCTGACAGGCATGACTCTTAAGGAGATCCGCTCGCTGCTCACAAAGGGTCTCGTCACTCGATGGGTCTCCAACCAGACTCGTCTCGGCAAGGTCCGCAGCACCTCTGTCGTTGCCATTGCTGGTAACGGCAACGGTCGCCTGGGTCTAGGTATGGCCAAGTCTACTGAGCCCGGTGTGGCTGAGGAGACAGCCCAGATGTTGGCTATCCGCAACATGAAGCCTGTTCGCCGATACGAGAACCGCACCATCTATGGTAACGTAAAGTCCAAGATCTCAGGCACTGTCGTCGAGTTGATGGCTCGACCTCCCGGTATGTATTCGTATATCAACTTTCACCTCGCATATGCTAACCAACATTGCAGGCTTTGGACTTCGCTGCCCTCATCGTATCTTCGAAATGTGCCGCGCTGCCGGTATTCACGACATTGCTGCCCGCATGCCCCGATCCAAGAACCCCATGAACTCGGTCAAGGCAGCCTACCACGCACTTACCCACCAGCCTGACCCCGAGCAGATTGCTATCGGCCGAGGCAAGAAGCTGGTTGATGTGCGCAAGGTGTACTATGGAGGAGCTGTATACTAAATTAAACCCACACCCTAACGCACCATCTTGTACTACCAAAAGAAATCATGTATCTGTAGCCTGTAATGGAGGGTTTTTCTCCGCTGACGCCCCCGATGTGGTAAAAAGAAGTATGAGATGATGTAACATCACGCTTGGAAATCATATCAAATGTTTTTTATTTTTGTGATAGTCATTTCTCGTGTCGTGTTGCGCTGGGTATCAATCCTGGTCTCTTGGCCCCCTTCCGAGTGTTCTCTTTGTTGTCGTTTATCCCTGTTTACTGCGCTGTCGAGCCATCACCCCAATCGATCTCCTGCTGCAAGACTATGCTGTAAACACTGGCTTTGAGGAGGGTAAAGGCCAGGCTTGTTTTGCGCTCGAGCTCGCGAAGGCCGTCGAGAATTTCTGAGCTAGGATTCGAGGCGAGATGTTCGAGAATAGTAGCCAGCTGCAACGCTGTTAGCGACCATTCAATCAGTCTATTAAAGCAAGGTCGTGCAGTGTACCTTGTTCATGTTGTCTGCCAGTCGCTCATACTCGTCCAAAACCTCTTGTTCGAGCGGTGTGAGCTCGGGCGGGTCAAGAAGGCCACCAGCTTGAGTCTGGTCCATGTTCAATTCAATTGACCAACTTTTCGTGAAGAACACAAATCGGAGGGAAGTGTTGAAGGTTTTGAGGCTGGTCTATCACGGGTGTTTATTCTAGGTACCTACGCGCACTTGTTGAAGGGGACTTCCCAATCGTTGATAAGATACGGGTGATAAAGCGGGGCAAAGGCGATGCATCGACTACAAACTACAAGTCCAACTTCGCTTTCACTTTCATACACAGGAGATTACAAGACATCACAATACTGAGACTAATCCTGAAAAAAAATATCGATTCATAAATCCTTTTTGCTGCTAAACCTATCAAGCAAAACATATGCTCATAACAAAGACCTGTTGCAACCCATCAACACTAAAAACAGAGAATCCAGAACTCATCAAAACCGTTCCAGACCGAAACGCTCCCTCATTCAAATATCGTGACCAAAGCAAACCCTTTTTCCATCTTCCTCGTGTCGCTCAAACAAACATGAATGGTATCGCAGTTAATAAATCAAAGTCGGACTTGTCGTTCGTTCGTCGTGCATTAGTTCCCAATAATCGCCACTTCGTTGCCTAGGACCGATCCCGTGTCGGTGCCAACGTTGCTTTCTGTCCACTCGCTCTCGGTATAGCTGTCTTCGCTGTAGCTGTCACCGTCCGTATACATATCCGTGCTGTTTGTGATCACGGTACCCCTGCTACTCCGTCTTAGCGTTTCGTTATCGCTGTCACCTCGTTCACTGCCCTCACCATTTATTTCTTGTTCGAGAACTGTTGTCTCCTCTTCAGGGACCTCGACGGTTTCTGAGGTCAAGCCTGGTTTGACATCTGCCTCATCAACTTCTTCGACAGTCTCGTTGACAGAGTTCTCCTTGTCGTTGTCGGCCAAGTCGAGACCACCGCCCCAGCTTCGCTTGCGGTACACTTTACCACCACTACCACCACCTGCGGGAGTTCGTACACTTTGGCTGCGCTTAACACCTCCGCTTGCCACATTGTTGTTAATTTGACTGAGCGAAACAATTCGTCGAGCTGCTCCTGTTGGGGAATTGGCGGCCAAGTTGCGCTTCGCACTCAACGCCATGCCCACCATGGACTTGCGACCGTCTTGCTGAGACTCCTCTTCGGCAGGCTTTCTGACTCGTTTGCGGCTCATAGCATCGCTACCGCTTCTTTTAGCCTTGGACATAAGAAGGACTCGAGAATGGTCCATCACACCCTCGAGAATGCGGCGCTCCAGGTTCTCGGCGCGAGACTCCATGTCGTAGAGCTCCTCCTTGCGCATACTGAGGGCAGTTTCGAGTGATGAGACATCACCAGTCAGGCGTGTCTTTTGGCGAATCAAATTCTCCTGTTCCGATCGGAGGCTCATAACACTCTGACGGAGTCTTAGCTCCTCATCTCGAAGGTTCAAGACTGCGGTCTCCACGTGGTCCTTCTCAGCGAGCTTACGCTCAACGGACGCCATGGTCTCTTGCAGGTGCCTGCTGTGGTCCTCATGAGCTTTCTCAATGCGCCTCTTCTGTGATTGAAGGAAATCAGAGATATCGGCCGCTGTCTTGAGAACCGACGCATGAACTTTGTCGAGGGTATCAAGGCGAGTAAAAGCCTGGTCGGCAACAGTGGTGTGGTCGACAAGCTTATCAAGCTTATCTTGCACCACAGCATCATCGTATCGTCCGTCCAAGACTAGGTCGAGCTTCTCACGAACAATGGTGTCGTCGTACTTGGAATCCATGATCAAGTCCAACTTGTCACGAACAGGTGTGTCGTCATACTTTTGTTCGATGATTGTGCCCAGCATTTCTTTGACAGGAGCATCATCATACTTGGACTCGATGATCGTGCCCAGCATTTCTTTGACAGGAGTATCATCGTACTTCTCCTCAATAATCTTGTCAAGTTTTGCACGCACCTCACCATCATCGTACTTGGACTCGATGATGTTGTCTAGCTTCCCTCGGACCTCTGTGTCATCGTACTTCGACTCAATGATGGTAGCAAGCTTCTCGTGGACCGGGGCATCATCGTACTTCTCCTCGATGATCTTATCCAGTTTCTCACGAACCTCAGCATCGTTGTACTTCTCCTCAATAATCTTGTCGAGACGCTCCTTAACCTCCGAGTCGTTGTAGATCTGCTCGATAAGCTTATCGAGCTTCTCATGAACTTGGGTGTTGTTGTATTTGTCATCGGTCAGAAGTGTCAGGAGCGTCATGAGCTCCTCAGGAGACTTGTGCTCAAGAATCTTGTCTTGAATCTCAGTCGTAGAAGATTTGGAGTGCTCGTAGTGCTCGCCGACGAGGAGGAGGAGATCCTTGACAGACTCAATGATCTTAGGGTGTGACTCGCTCACTTCTCCCTTCAGCCCTTCCACAGCGGTCAAGGCCTCTGTGATCTGGTCGCGAGTCTGCTGATGCTCAGCCTTGTCCTCAGTGTGAGTCTCTTCTGTACGTGTGCCGAGCTCCTCCACCTTGGTAAAGACGGTCTTTGAAGCTTCCTCCATCTTCTCCAATGAATCGGTGACAGTCGAGCCAAGGGTGTCAATGAGAAGTTTCAGCTCATCCGTAACAGACTTGGAGCCAATCAGAGCCGTCTCCATAACCTCATCTCGAGCCTCGCTAACCTTGCTTCGCTCATCAAGGGTGGTCTCGAGGGTCTCATATTTAGCAACGAGCTCACCAATCTTCTCGTCAAGTTTTGTACTGAGAGTCTCAGTAGCCTCTTGAAGCTTCTCGTTAGACTCAACCTTGACACCAGACACGACAGCCTTTGAGTCCTCAAACTCAGCCTTGATCGTATCGAGCATGTCCTTGAGATCCTGATGGACGTTCTCATTCTTGTCAATCTTCTCGCCCATGGTTTCGAGAAGCTTGCTGACACCCTCGACACCAGTTGCACCCTCGTCGAGCTTAGTGCCGATGGCTCCTTGGAGCTCCTCAAGGAAGTTTTTGACTTCAGTGACGCGGTCAGCGACAGAAGTGCCCTCCTCGTCACGAACAGCGATGGCCTTGGTTTGGGCATCCACTGTTGTGTCCAGCTTCTCTTGGAACTCCTTGACGATGGTTTCAAGGCCAGTAAGATCTTCCTTCTTGATGAGAAGAGCCTCCAGGTTGCTGACGTCGTCCTTGCGAGCTAGGAGAGCAAGGTCAGTACCAGTGAAGCCCTCCAGAGCGGTCTTGATCTCTAGAGTCAATGCCTCGACGGCTTCGACATCTCCCTTGGAAACCTTGTCGGGGTTCTCGCTTTCCTTGGTGGCCTGTTCCTTGATCTCGTCGAGTCCGGTAGAAACTTTGGTGAGGAGGGCCTCTAATGCTGTGACTTCTTCCTTGCGTGAGACGGTGTCTAGCTGGGTAGTGAGAGTACCCATAGTCTCCCGTGTCTCCAGCAGGAGAGCCTCCACATTGTCGATATGATCCTTGCGAACAGCCTGTTCACCATCAATGAGGTCGTCGAGCTTGCCCTTGGTGTTACGGAGGATTGTCTCAATGGCTTGCATGTCCTCCTTTGAGGCTGGTTCCTCAGCATCGCCTTGGATTCCACTCTCGGGCTCTTCAGCTCCCTCTTCTTTCTTCTTCTTGACCGAGACCGACCTGGTGAGAGTTTCGCGAGAGGCAATCTCATCAACACTGTCCTGGACTGTCCGAAGAAGCTCCTCCATCCGAGATAAGTCGTCCTTCTGGATTTCTTGGTTCTCAGCCTTGACAGAGTCAATCTTGATGGCAAGGCCAGCAATGAGAACCTCAAGGTTCTTGACGTCATCTGACTTGATACTCTCTCCAGATTCGCCGTCTTCGGCCTTCGCTGTTGACACAGCAGCGAGTGCGCGCTCTCCGTTACTGTCCCGAAGAGCCTCGATATCAGAGCGAACGGATTCAAGGCCGGTCTTGAGGGCTTCAAGGATCTTCTCGTCAGATAGCGACTCCGCGGGAGCGATGGCTCGCTCACTGTTTGTCTCGCGGAGAGACTCAATATCGGAGCGAAGTGACTCAAGACCTGTCTTGAGGGCATCGAGAACCTCGTCGTTGGACTTAGTATCGGCCACGGGAGCCAGTGCCTTCTGGTTGCTTTCTTGAAGCGCCTCAATGTCTGTTCGCAGAGAGTCTAGGCCGTTCTTAAGAGCTTCAATGACTTCGTCGTTGGTTGTGTTATCAGCTGGGGCAGCAGCCTTCTGCGCAGCGGCAATAGCTTCGATGTCAGTGTGGAGTGAATCAAGTCCGTTCTTGAGGGTGGCAATGACCTCGTCGCTAGAGGTATTCTCGGAGGCTGCCTCAGCCTTCTCTTGGTTGGCAAGAGCTGCAATCTCAGTGTGCAGAGAATCAAGTCCATTCTTCAAAGTCACGATGACCTCGTCGTTAGACGTATTCTCGAGGGCTTCGGGCTTCTCTTGATTGGCGAGAGCGGCAATCTCGGCGTGCAGCGAATCGAGACCGTTTTTGAGAGTAACAATAACCTCATCATTCGAGGTGTTTTCGTCAGAAGCCGATCGATCACTTGTTTCACGAGCAGACTCGAGGTCAGCTTTCAGAGAATCAAGACCATTCTTCAGAGCTTCGACGAACTCGTCACTGGAAGAGGGCTTGTCGACAGGGGCGAGGGCCTTCTCGCTATTGTCTCGGACGGCTTCGAAATCAGCTCGCAAAGATTCAAGTCCAGTTTTTACGGCTGCAATGACATCGTCATTGGATGTTGTGTCGACGGGTGCAACAGCCTTCTCAGAAGTATTCTCACGAATAGCCTCAATATCAACACGAAGAGCATCGAGGCCGTTCTTCAGGGCCTCGAGAACCTCGTCGTTCTCATTGGGTTCGACAACGGCAACCGCCTTTTCCGTTTGGCTGTCGCGGAGAGCTTCCAGGTCTGCTCGTACACCGCTGAGTCCGGACTTGAGGGCTTCCATGATCTCATCATTGGCGGCAGGGGTGGCATTCAGTGTCGCCACAGCCTTGTCGTTGCTGCCGTCACGAATAGAATCAATGTCGGCTCGGACAGAGTCAAGACCAGCCTTGAGGGCATCTAGTATCTCATCGTTCGCAGTCAAGTCAGTGGGCTTGTTGGTTACTCTGTCCATACCAGCACGAAGATCGTTGAGGCCATCGTTGAGGGCGTCCAGGATCTCACTTGTCTCGGCACGAGGTCGAAGAACCTCCTGCCTCAAGTTGTTGAAGCCGGTGTTCAAAGCCTCAAGAACTTCGGTGTTATTCGATTGAGGTTGCGGTGCGGGGATCATGGACGAGTTAACAATCTCTCGAAGACCTTCGAGCTCTGTCTGGAGTTGTTCGCGAGACTCCTGGTTGGTCGTTGAAACAATTCCAGCCATCTCGTCCTTGAAGTCCTCGAGAGACTTCAACAGATCGTCCATGAACTCCTCCTGTCCAGCAGCGCCTGTAGCACGGTCGACATAGCTCTCCATAGCTTGTCGGAGGTTCTCGAAGCCATCTTTGGTGGCACTGACGACTTGCTCAGTCTCGCGGCCGGTGGCAGCAACGTTCTCCTTCGCTTCTTCAGACATCGTCTTAAACTCCTGGCGCAAGTATTCCATGATCTCACGAAGACGATCACTGACATCATCGTTGTTGCCAGATGAAGCTGGTACAAGAGCGCGGCTGGAGTGGACATCAAGATCCTGGAGACCCTCCCTAACGGCATCCACCATGTCCTCATGTGTGAAATCTCCAGCACCTGGGGCTACAGGGAACTCGAACTCTTCGAGACAATCACGAACGGCATCGATGATCTCATCTCTTGAGAGAGTGCCGGGCTGGTCAACTTGAGGAGGCACATAGTGCTGAAGACCTTCAACGACGGCAGTGAGGACGTCATCCCTCGAAGCGGCCGGGGGGTGATCGCCACGAGTGGAATACTCTTGCATTCCCTGCTTCAAGCAAGCCAAGATCTCATCGCGTTCGAGACCGATTTGCTGAACCTCGATCTCAGGCTTGTAGTTCTCCCAGGCATCCCTGACAGCTTCGATGACGTCTTCCCGGCTCAGGTCAGGCAAGTTACTCTTGGTCGACTCGTTGTCTTGGATGGCGGCGCGCATAGCATTGTAGATCTCCTGGTAATCGACAGCGCTCTTCTGAGTGTTCACTGAGGCGGCTGATTGGCGTCTGTGCTCACGGAGGACATGATTGAGTTGATCCTTCATCTGCTCAAGGCCTTCATCAATTACACGAGCGACTTCATCCTTGCTGGGGGTATCATGATCTTCGACGCCTCGCTTAGATGCTGCTTGTTGGTCAAGGCGTTTACCAATCTCACGGCCCATGCCCAAAACCTCGCCGCGAAGCTCGCGGACGAGAGCTTTGACTTCAGCAGTGAGACCACCACCTTGGGAGACGCTGTCTTTGACCGATCGAATAATACCCATGAGATCGTCATTGAGAATATCGGAGCCCCTCCCTGAAGGCTCAGAGTTCCTACGGGCTTCATTTCTCATGATGTGCTCAACGCGTTGAGAAACGGCGCTCCTCGCCTGGCTGGGCATGGTGCTGCTCTCTGATTCAAAACTAAGGTTGCGAGACCGGCTCGCACGGGGGCTCCCAAAGGAGTTGCCCAAAATAATGGCTTGCTCAGATTGAGCTCTGACTTGGTCGATAACTTCATCCAGCTTCTGAGATGTGGCCATGCCCGAGAGCTTGTTTGATACCTCCTGCAGTCGGCCAAGAAGAGACTCTTGTCCCTCCTTGGTGCCCATCTCCCGAATGATTCTTTCCAGAAGAACAAGGGAGGAGTTGGCCTCCGAGCCAACGAGAGAGGGTGTGCTGATAATAGACCCTCGCTCAATTGAGTCACCAAAGCTCTTGGGGGAAGGAATTCTAGGGAGCTGGAACCCCCTTGTACTGGGTGGGGAGAGATTGTGTGGCTTGTTGTCTAGGAAATATCCTCCAAAGGGGTCGCGAGCTGGAGGGAGCCTGTTTTGGCCGTCATTTCCATTTCCATGACTACCTAAAAGTTCTCTTAGACTCTTTCTGATGTCCTCATCTCTTGAGTTTGTGGCCTCCTTGAGGCTGAGAAGGTCGGTGGCGTTGTCTCTGCTGCGTCGACTCAGCTGAGACATTTCCTTCTGAAGTCCTGTAGCGATGCTAGTCAGGCTGAGAATTTGGTCGGACAGCGCCTCAAGATGCTGGGGGCCCTGTGATAGAGCTGTCGAGCCATTTGTGATGTCAGAGAGAGGATTCTCTGGCTCTTTCGAAGGTGTTGAGCTCATGTGTTGGAGAGCAAGCATAGTTGATGATTGTGGAGGTGTGTTTTCACCAAGGATGCTCTGAGGTGGCGGACGTCGAGCTGCTGGTCGCATAATAGGTGTCAAACTAGGACCTGGTACTGGTGTCGAGCTCGACACCGTAGAGTGACTGTCGCTTGGCCGGTTATCATGGTCTCGAGATCGGGTGGGCGTCTCTGGACGCTGTTGACGTTCTGGAGACCGTGATGGCGAGTTTTGGCCACTAGCACCCTCGATCATCATGCTGATATCACGGACTGAAGACTGCAGTCGGCGATGTCCCTTTGTAGGGGATTCGATCCTCTTGGCGGGAACCATTGCGCTTTGCTGGGCTCGCTCGTTAAGCGCTGCGTGAGCAGAAGCAATAGCGCTCGAGGTACCAGCTCGAGAAGTCAATGGTGAACCCGGGTTCATAGGTAGCGGTGGTGGACAGCGTTCGGGGTCAGAGCTGTCCCACCTATTTCCTGTTAGTCGTTGCAAGAGACGCATGAGGATATACACATCAAAACATACATTGGAACAAGAGCTCGAAGGTTGGGATCTGAAGAAGCTGCGTAAGGATGTCTCAACTGGAACTCCCCATCATAGAAACTGTCTCTCTCTGATAAAGACATGGTTGGCCCGGTTTCTTGGAAACGAGGTATGGTATGTGAAAATTGAAGTTGTCTCAAGGGTAAGAATGCGGACGGCGCCGCAGCCACGCTATGATTCTATTACAGCGCAAAGCGTCGGTGAAGGTGAGAGGATAGGAAGAAAGCGGAGTGGGTATAATCGTGGAAACTAACAAGCAGGAACGCAAGTAGTAGAATAATCAAATGAGCAAGAGATGTTATGCAGCAGATGCTTGAATTGATGGGGAAATGGAGTTATATCATGAAAACAGGCTGCATTGTTTGTTTAATTGCTTTTGCGACGGTGCTGCTGGGAGAAACTGCCACTACTACTGCTCCGTCTTGGACTGTCGGTCGCCGCAGCCACTACCCGGTTTATTTGTGTTTCGAGCTCGATTTGTTGCCGAGCAACCATCCGCACCGACAATTAACTCGTCGTTAGGCTGTTGCTTTTACCGGACCCCCGGCTTGTAAGGACCAGCATTGACGAATAGAAATCGCACAACAGAGCAGATCACGCCACGGGTTGAGGGTCAGCTTGTGAAAAGAGACCTATGAAATACATCATCGCTAAACTGGGCAGGGATCATGGCCTTGCTGGCGGTTATACGCTATACTGAGACCGTCGAGACGCTGTAGCTGTAGCTACAAGCAAAGTTGTGACGGTGAGGGAAAAACGATAGACGGCATTGATTGCATCGATCGAAACACTTTAATTGCATGACGGCAACAGGTACGTGCAGGTAGGCGAGTGACGTGTGTCAAATCAAAATCGCTTTCTTTTATACAGAGTTGAGTGCATCTCGTCTCGTCTAACCTCCTTCCGAGGCCCGACCCTCTCAGATCGGTGCGGCATGTCTATCGTAGCAAACCCAACAAATAACCTAATCCGTCTAAACTCCCATTTTAAGCCTTCGACACCATCATCTCGTCTAGATCGGTTACACCTAGATTCGTATATCTATAACATGAATTCCAGTTTAGTTTGGCCTCTACTTCTTGAAAGCAATATCAAAGGCAGGAATCAGAGTCTGGGCAAGCCAGAAAGAGAAGACAAGCTTTGGACCAGTCATAAGAAGCTACAAAGCGAGATCAGTTAGCGTCTTCGCATCTTCAAGTGGGGACCGGCGATTGGCGGGGCCACCAATATGGCCTCGCTTGTAATAAACGTACCTTGGGGACAAGTCCCTTGAAGAAAGCTCCAGCACCCTCGTTCTTGGCCATGTTAGAGAGAATTCGGAAACCACTCTCGGGGTTCTCGAAGTTTCGGTTCTGGATACGGGTCTTGATGACATCGAGAGGAGCGGAGACGACAAGAGAGGCAGAGGCACCGGCAATGGAAGCAACAAAGTTCTGGAACCAGCTGGCCTTGTTGTAATCCTCGAGGTGGAAAAGGTACTCCTTGGCGAAGGCAGAGCCACCGAACAGCTACATTGTGTTAGTTCTCCCATTCCATTGATATCATAATCCGCGATACATACAGCGAACGAGCCAGGGGCGTTACGGGCGGCAGTCCAACCCCAACCACGGTACAAGCCGAAACCCTCATCGGCAACAATCTTGAGGACACCACGGCCGCGGAAAGCCTCGGGGTTTGTCTGACGCTTGATCTTGAGGACATCGAGGGGCAGGAGAACGATCTCACCAATACCAATCAGACTGCGTGCGCATTAGCTCAATGGGTTCTTCAAGAAACGTGGGCGATCCTATTGTACCTTCCAGCAGTAGAGTGCATAATAGCCTTGCCAGTCTTCTTGCCAAAAGCATTCTCGAAGTCAGAGCCATAGTGCTTGGCCAGGTAATCACGAGCGACGGGTTGACCACCGTACTTGTAGACTCGCTGGAGGACCTTGTAACCGGCGGCGTATCCCAGACCAGGGAAGAGTGAAACGAACTTTCGTCCGATAGGAGCGGAGGCGTGGTCCTTGAAGATGACTTGGTTCAACTGGCTGGAACCAGAGATCTAAAGACAGAGGCATCAATAAATTGACCATGCGCCAGAATCGAGACGAGCGGGGCTTTCTTACACGAGACTGGTTGCTCATCAATCGCTTCGCAATGGTGTCGACCTTGTGGAGGGGTTAGCGAACATTTCGATTATCGCGATATTCGATGGAGCTCATCGCAAACGTGGGGTTGCGTACAGGGTGGAAGACAGCCAGCTCAGCGATACCAGCGGAACCTATCGAAGCTTGTTAGCACAATTCCATGTGTATTTCGAGACGCCGAATGTAGAGCAATTCCATGGTAAGCGTTTCAATTGGCAGCAGAACATACCGGAACCAAGCACACGAGCCAGGCCAGACTCCTTCTCGCTACCACCAGGAGGAGACATAATGACGGTATGAATGGGGAAAGAGAAGATTAATTAAGGTACTGGTTCAACAGAAACTCCTGA
This sequence comes from Fusarium sambucinum, assembly GCF_050947815.1. Taxonomy (NCBI): domain Eukaryota; kingdom Fungi; phylum Ascomycota; class Sordariomycetes; order Hypocreales; family Nectriaceae; genus Fusarium; species Fusarium sambucinum. The sequence continues at coordinate 2,238,140 of NC_139294.1, read as the reverse complement.
GGGTATCACAGATGAAAAGAAGGAATCCGTAAACTGGTCGCGAGGTTGGAGTTCGGGTATAAGACTCAAAGATGGAAATTTTTCAACAATCGCCCAATACACTTTTCTCTTTCTGGCGCCCGGCAATCCCACGGCGGCTGGATTTTTGGATCCCTGCTATAAAAAAAAAAGCCACTCTGGCGTGCGTGTGTCTGCGCTTGTACCGACGTCGGAGAGAATCGTAGGACTACCTAGGGATGGGAGCTGTCCTTACCTAGGTAGGTACCTATCCTTGACGGCTACTGTAGGAATGTTTTTTTTCCTCTGGTGGGGTTCAAAGGCCCATTTTTATGATTTCGACTCAACAACTCCCCTGTCACTTGCTGTCACGCACGAGCCACACTTTTATTACATATCTCGAAGTCTTATCTTCCAATGAAGTTTGGATCAAATATACCCTATAACCATGAGAATCTTCTGTAGATTGATGATTAAAACAAGCATAGTAGAGACAATACTAACAGGTTCTGTATATAGGTATGTAATTATCGTATATCTTTGCACTGTATTTAGTATTCCTTTTGGATGGAATGCAGATTTCTATTGGCCTTTGACTCGATAATAGCCCAACGGTTGTTACTCAACTCCATCGGTTAACATAGCCGTCTTCTCCGTCACCATACAGGAATTGTTCGCAAACACGGCCAAACACTTCCAGGAAACAACTACCGAGGCCCGAGGGTTATTATGCGCTCTCTAAAGACAACATCAAATCTTCTAACTGTTCAAATTCTAACGATAGCAACAAATCTATAAGCGGACTGGATATGTAGCGCCTGTTTATACACAGAAACATTTGTAGTACACATCCTTCGTGGTCGGTTAATATAGAACAATATAATACATCGCCTCTTATTGTTGTATAGTTTGCTCAAAAAGTGGTTATAGAGATACAGGCCAAAACCACCCACCCTAACGCCGATATTCATGCCAAACCACCAGTCTCAGATCAGACACAAGCAGGCAAGGATATAAGAAGACTTCTCAGCTTGTTCAGTAGTCACGAAGTACAGACACCAGCTCATCTAGCCGCATTACTTGCCCGAGGAGCTTACTCTGAACCTCCAGATGCGTGTTGTACTTGTTGTAGTGTTCTGCTGTCATCACTTCCTCTTCCTTGCCCTGCACGTCCTTTCTCTCCACAAAAGAGAGAATGTTGCGCTCCTTGTGACGCTCAACTTCGAGTGTCTGCAAGCATCGGAGCATGGCCTTGTAAATATCATCCAGCGCCTGTGTTTGAGCTCGCTCTTTGTCAAAGTACCAGAAGAACAAGGTGCGGTTGGCAAGCCGACTGCTATCCTTGGGGACTTCTTGCACATCCACTATACCAGCCATCTGCATTGCGAGCATTTTACCCTGCACATCGCCCTTTTTCATGAGTGCGGCGGCTGGGAGCATCTTCTCGTCGAGCTTGCCTTTCTCTCGGAGGATACGGGTCAAGCGAAGACCATGTCGACCATGCGACTGCTCAATGATAGCATCGAGCTCTGTCTCTCGCAGTTTTCCCACTAGGCGATCAAAGTCCACAGTCCATTGCCCGCGGCCATACATTCCGCAATGTCGTATGAATGGGTATTGGCTTTCCGCTAGGAGAAGAAGATGACGGCGCATCTGCGAAATCCGACTATCGTTCCCGTTTGTAGCATCTTCAAATCGTACTTTATTTTCTTGTTGTCCATTGGTCGCATCGTGCCCATCATCATCATCATCAGCCCACTCGTCATCTTCCTCGTCGACGTCAAATGTCTTTTTTCTGCCTGGAGGACCAGCGTCTGAGTCGTCCGAGTCATCATCCGATTCCGTTACAGTCTCTCTGATCCTTTCAGCGCTTTGTGAGTCAATTTTATCCCTTGCAGTCTTGCCGATCCCGGCTTGCACGTTCACGTCTTCGTCCAGATGTTCGAAGATGTCAATGGTCGTAACAGTTGGTTGTTGTCCAGCCGCTACTTCGTCGAGTAAAGGATCTGGCCGGCATCTCGGGAAGTCTGAAGTCAAAAGATCCAGCACTGTTCGATACACCTCGCCCGTGACCTCTCCAAGCATTTCCGTCGCAAATTCAGCGAGTCGCTGGTTTCGTAGCTCGACCAGGCATCTCTCGTAGTTGACTCTTACTACCACGTTAGGCTGTTACTTGTTAGTTCTGCTCTATATGCTGATCGTTGAGTTGACTCACGTTCAACTTTGGAGCGTCGTAGTCATGTCCGTTTTGTGATGCGCCGTTGGTAAGTTTTCGTTTTTTAGGTTTTGGCCCCCCGCTCATATCAAGTTGACGCTTGAGTGTCTTGGACTGGTCCCTGTAGGTCCTGGTACGATCAATGATCTCGCGCTGAGCCTCGCTCTTCCCCTTGGAGGCCTTTTCGCCTGGTCGAGGCTTGGTAACGTCGTCTTCGATCTCACGGTATGCATCTTGAGGGTTGCGAAGACTTTCGGGCCGGACCGTCTCAATAATTTCCGATCGAATCAGGCGAACAAGGACTGAATTCAAGTGGCCTTCTGACTCAATAAGTCCATTGTGTGAGTCATGGTCTCCGTTGGCATGTCCATTGATTTTGGGTGCTCTGGAGCCAAAAGCCTGGGAAAGATCTGCGATTCGCGCATGACCTAGCTGGATCAGAGTTTGGGTAAGTTCCCGTTCGGCAGTGCCATATTGTGTTTCTATCACATCGAGAATCTTGCCCGACCGAACAAGGTTGTAGCAGGCATCGGAATTTGCTTGGTAGCTCGTGATGTTGGTATTGGGATCTGTGTGGTGGTAAATGAGGTTTTGCTGGATTAAGACAGCGAGGCCATTTCGCAGATATCGTGGAGTAAGAGAGGTATATTGGATCAGTTGCGCAATCGTCGAGCGGCCTTTGGTCAGTAGCGCATTCAAGATTCGCTATTTGCGACGATCAAGTCAGCCCCGCGATCTCACTCGTATTCATGATATGGGGTTACAAAAGCTTGCGTACCGAAGGGAGTTCGCCATGGAGGTCATTGACTAGGAGAGCACAAAGCTCTGCAGCGTGTTTTGTCTGTCCGTGGCAGTTTTGTTAGCGGGTCGCGTCTTGATGGTCATTAAGCTGCATCAACTCACAACGAGCATTGCTTGCTCCTAGAGATCCTCTCACTATCTCTAGAGCTTCCCCAATTGCTACCTCAGCGTCATTGATTTTCAAAAGACTATGGGGAAAGAGTTGGGGCACGCAGGTGCGAGATATAGAGAAACTTAGTATGAATATCGTGGGTTGTAAAGTGGAAGTGCAGAGGCTAGAATGCAAGATGAAGTCAAGAAGGCTGGGATGCTTTTTTTTCTCGGCGCAAACGCAAACCTATGGATCCCGTCAGGTTAATTTTTTTGCCTGCGGCTCTGGTGTAAGTCAGGAGCTGGTAGGCCTAGGCCCAAAACAGTGGAGTGTAATGCCTGAGGTCTTTTGAAGTGCCTATGCCAGGCTCAAAGGTCACTGAAGCAATACTGAGCCAATGCCGCGGGTGCAAATCTGGCTGACCGGAATGATCACGTGATGAAATCTTTCGTCCCCGTAGCCCGAAAATTAGACGGGACCTTTTCGACGAGGCACTTCTCTTGGAGATCAATTGCTTCACCCAGACGGCCGAAGGATTGCCAATTGCCTACGCCATCAATATGATCTCGAGATCGACCCTTGCGCGAACCGCGCAGCAGGCTGCCCGCCAGTCCTGCCGCGTCCAGCGACGAACATACGCCGCCGCTGCCTCGACCGGATCATACGAGACCTCGGATGCGTCTGGCCTCAAGATTGCCTCACGGGATGCCCACGGCCCTACTACTAAGCTCGCTGTTGTAGCTAAGGCCGGTAGTCGATACCAGCCTCTCCCCGGTCTGACTGCTGGCCTTGCCGAGTTTGCCTTCAAGGTAAGGGAGATAGAGGAGGGGATCGAAAAAGGAAACCCAGGACTTGAGCTAATTTGCCGGCTCTATATAGAACACCCAGCGACGATCTGCTCTTCGCATCACTCGCGAGTCTGAGCTCCTTGGTGGTCAATTGGCTTCTTCCCACTCCAGGGAGGCTGTTGTTGTCGAGGCCAACTTCCTCCGCGAGGATCTGCCTTACTTCACTGAGTTGCTCGCTGAGGTCATTTCCATGACCAAGTATACCAGTGAGTAAACACTGATTGCGCATTTACATATCGGCATTTTAGGTACTAAGACCTCTTACCAGCCCACGAGTTCCACGAGGATGTCGAGCGTGTTCTTCACCACAAGCAGGCCGCCCTCAACGCCGACGTCGCCGCCACTGCTCTTGACAACGCCCACGCCATCGCTTTCCACTCTGGTCTCGGTTCCTCCATCCTCCCCAGCTCATCAACTCCCTACCAGAAGTACATGAACGAGGAGTACATCGCCAGCTTCGCCGATGCCGCTTACGCCAAGTCCAATATCGCCCTCGTCGCCGACGGTGCCTCTGCCGATAGCCTCTCCAAGTGGGTTGGTCAATTCTTCAACGATGTGCCCTCCACCCCCCGAAACGGCCAGACCCTCAAGACCGAGGCCACCAAGTACTTTGGTGGTGAGCAGCGAACAAACTCCACTGCCGGCAACTCTATCGTCATTGCCTTCCCCGGTTCCGGTTACGAGTCTGCCAAGCCTGAGAACGCTGTCCTGGCTGCTCTCCTCGGTGGCCAGTCAACTGTCAAGTGGGCTTCTGGCTTCAGCATGCTGGCCAAGGCCACCGCTGGCACTGCCGGTCTCACCGTCAACACCTCCAACCTCGTTTACTCTGACGCCGGCCTCCTTGCCGTTCAGCTCAGCGGTCCTGCCGCCTCTGTCCGCAAGGGTGCTGAGGAGGCTGTTAAGGTGCTCAAGGCCATCGCTGATGGCAAGGCCAGCCAGGAGGATATCAAGAAGGCCGTCGCCAACGCCAAGTTCAACCTTCTGAGCCAGAACGACCTCCGACAACCTAGCGTTGTCCTCGCCGGTACTGGCATTGTCAACACCGGCAAGCCTTACGACTCTGCTGCTCTTGCCAAGGCTATCGACGGCGTTTCTGCTGAGTCTATCAAGGCTGTAAGTTTAAACATTTGTTGAAATCATAAACAGCACTAACAATTTTACGTCTAGGCCGCCAAGACCATGCTTGAGGGTAAGACCACCGTCTCTACTGTCGGTGACCTGTTTGTGCTGCCCTACGCTGAGGATATTGGTCTGCGGGTATAAAGGGGTCCAAGAAAGAAAAAAGCTTGTACCAACAGTCAAAGTTTAGAAGAGCCGTGGGAGAGGATGTCCTCTTTGTGAATATTTGTAGTAGAAATCTTTTGAACCATTCCAAGGTTTCGTTTCCGTTTTCTAACTTACATGAGAGCGTTTCCCATTGTAACATGATACCTCAACCTTTTTACAAAAGCAGCACTTTCTTCCAACTAACAATTTCCATCAAAAAGTGCATAATGACTGGGTGCCTTTGGGAATACCAGTCTGTGTGGAGAACCCAAATTGAGCCTCAAAAACATCCTTATCCAGTCTGATTGGGCACCAGACTGTTGTACCTACCTACCTTTGTTTGGGTGACCCTGTTTGCACTCACAGATATCCCGTCTAGATGCTCTTTTAGGTAGGGTCGAGAACCGGTCAGCTTGGTGCAGATTGTCTTGACCACTCATGTTTTCAGGCAGGGCTTGTCCGCCCCAAACTTGCAGTCCATCGTATTCGTGGGCATACAAGCTGTGCAACCAACGCTGCGCCATCACGAAAACACAACATTTCACGCCCAAAGTCCAACACAGAATGAGGCTTTGTTCGTTGATGCTGATGCCGATCAAATGCGACACTAGCAATCGCTGCAGATCTGCAGGCGTGAGTATAATATGGGGTCGTTTATGCGCACTGTATTGTTGCTGCTACCAGAACCACAGCACCAACTCCACCGTGTGCTCCAGCAACACGCCCAGTGAACCTAGAATCGCATACATTGAATATCTGCAGTATACGATTGCCTGGCTACCTATTTCATCCCACCTGACTCACAGTAAACCTGGTGGTTTCAGCTTATCGTGACTTGCCGAAACTTGATGATCTTGTTGACATATGTTGGGTGACGAACAGTACCGATTCAGCAACATCCGCACCCAGTGTTGTATACTACCTATAAGCAGAACTTCAAAAACGAAGGCTGCAAACCTCCCGCCAATATTCTACCCCAAAAGGATCCATAATTTATTTTGAGCCAGTATCTCGACTGCCATACTACGGTACTCCTAACAGCTTGCAGTAGAGTGCATACCAGATCAAAAGGAAATTTTCCAGTCTACCTTAGTACATATGTATATGCCTTGGTTAGTGGGTAAATTTCAATATTTCGATTTTGTCCAGGGACCCCTCTCTTTTTCCGGCAGGACAAGAACCCTTCCGCGGCCGTCCCCAGCAACTAAAGGGAAAAGCAACGACTGCAACGAGGGACTTTGGCCTCGATCTGGCCCTTGTCATCCACTAATTCTGCCCAAACTGGGTGGCCAGGTACCTGCTGTGCTGTCAAATACTGTACCTTACAGACCTCCAGTACCTGCCAGGTAGGAGAGGTACCTTAACTGCCCACGGGAGAAAACAAAGGTCCAGGTCCCCCAAGCCTCAACCACCAACGTCTACTGCCGAACCTTCGTCTCCTCGTTGTTTGGACTCTCCCTTTCACTCACGACTGAAACCCTCCTTTCGCACCTCCGCTCCCTGCTCCTATTGCCCATTGCAAGGCAATTGTAACAGCACGCGAGCTGGACGACATACTCTAGATCGCCGCATCTGAACCCTTTTCTTCGGTTCTGGCCCACGCGAGGTAAACCACTCTAGCCCCTCTCTTCTTCAACTTTCCTCGCCCGTTTTCCTGGACAGCTTTTTCGATTTGAGCCGCCTTTTCGCTTCTCCTCACACAAACGCCCGACTGGGCCGTCTCTGCCACTTCAACTTGTCAAGCACAATCCCTCTCAGATCTCTCTTTCAAAAACTCAAAATCGTATTTTCTCGTGGATGTGTCCAATTACTAACGCTTATAGCTTTGAGTTAGCAGTTAGCAACTTACTTGAGCTTTAGCCTTCATACCGCATAACGCAGTCGTTGCATTCTCCCAACCGACTATTACATTAGCTATCGCTAGGTAGTGTCGTCAAAAGGTACGTCTGTCTTGCCTGTGGCTACAACAAAATGTGTCCCCAGCCCGCATCTCAATGGATTTCGCATCCTTTATCGACTACCCAAACCCCACGGCCTTCGGGTAGCCCACCGTAGTCACGTCATGGCTTAGGACGTGGCCTCTGATACCTTCCTCAGCTCTCCTCCCACATCATTCGTTGCTCAGTCTGAGCAACTTGGAAAGTGCTGGGAATACTAACGCCTTCTACTCAGTTTCGAGGAATTGCCCCGATCACTTGCGAAGCCGAACGAGACGACAACGCTCATCCCACATCATCACTTCAAGATCTTTTTGGTTACCTGGATGGTGACCAGTCTGCATAATCCTTGACACTCTTTTAATAATTTACCTAACGACTGGAGCATTCACGATATGCCCGGTCCGAAGAAGGATGGAATAGCCGGTGGAGGCTCTGGAGGCAAGCAGAATGGTTCGTTAGACAATCTTACTCGGCTGTATGATTTATCTAACATTGGCCGATACAGGCAATCGTTCTTCTTTCCGAACTGATTCGGCTATCTCCAAGAACCGATTTGGCAATGAGCGGGTTCTTCAGCCCTGGGTTCCCGATGCGAACGACACTTTCAATGGCAGTCTTGAAAAGGCCAGCGGCAGTGGCACCTGGGACCAGTTTGCTGAGAATGAACGACTCTTTGGTTTAAAGACTAATTACGACGAGAACTTCTATACCACCGCTATCGACAAGAGCCATCCTGATTACAGAGAGCGGTCTGCTGCCGCAGAGAAGAAGGCTCGCGAAATCGAACGTAGCGCGCCTACTACTGCCCACGTGGCTGAGGAGCGTATCATGGATTACGTTGGTGGAGAGGACGGAGGTGATGAAGAGGACAAGTAGGTATCCTGACTGCTTCGTCTGTCCGATCGTACTAACAAAATCGTCTCCAACAGATACAGTGGTGTTCGACGCCAGGACTTCCCACCTCTGTCAGCTGGGCGGGAGAACAAATACACTCCACCAGCCAAGCGTGCACCTATGGCTCAGTCCACTGTCAAAGGAGCTCCCATCGATCCTGCTATCATCTCCTCGCAGATCAAAGCGCCTCCAAAGAAGCAGCACACGCCCACCCCTGAAGAATCAAAACCACAGGCTTCTGAGGCGATCAAGAACGGGTCAGTTTCCAAGACCGAAGCACCAAAAGCCTCTGCAGAAGTCAAAGCCGCAGAAGCACCCGCCAAAAATGCTAAGCCCGCTGTACAGCCTGCCAACAGTAAGGCAGCTGAGACGAAGCCAAATGATGCATCCAAGGCCAATCCCAGTTCTTCGAACGAAGCCCCTACCGCACCCGTTGCCACTTCCACTGTCGAACGTGATGTGCTGAAGGAATTCAAGGCATTCGCCAACCGAGAGCGTCAGATAACAGAGAAGGCTCGGAACAATAAAGCCAAGCAAGACAAGGAGGTCAAATTAACGGAACTCAAGAAGTTTGCCAACTCATTCAAACTCTCAACTCCGGTCCCCACAGATTTGGTTTCTATCATCGCCAAAGATCCTCTTAAGCAACAGCAGATTCAGGCCAAGGCTATCAAGAATGCTGAAGAGGTGGCCAAGGCCAAGGCTAGTGCTGTAACAAAGGATAAGGTTACTCCGTCAAAGGATGCCCAGGCCAAAACTTCCGGCCAAGGCACGCCTGCCGCTGCTAGCACATCTGTTCCTCCCAGTGATACACGCGCAGCTCGTGCCCCGGCTGGCGGTCAGCCCGCAACAACAGCTGGAAACCAGCCCCGCCATCCCAGTGCTCGCCAGCAATACGCTCAGCAACCTTATCACGGACAGCAATACCGAAACAACCGTATGCCTCCGCCACAGCAAACAGGTAACTTGGCCTCGCGACTCCGTAACGTTGAGCAACAGAAGTTCTCTCAGACACCAGTACCTCACCAGCCTCATGCTCCTGGTCAGGGTCAGGGTCAGGAGATGCGTGCCCCGCCAACAGGACCAGCCAGCGGCGTCGAAACTGTTTACAATCGGCGCCTCAGCGGCAACCCTAGCCACATGAGTGCAAAGTTGAACCCCAACAGCCACGAATTCAGGCCCAGCCCGTTCGCAGCTGCTTTCAACCCCAACAGCCATGCTAGTACAGCTTCGAGTCCTCGATCTGCGGCAAATAACGTTGATGCTACGACAAACAATACTGTGTCTGACAGTCAGCTTATCCGCCGCAAGACCAAGGCCATTGATGTTAAGAAGTGTTATATCCTGTCCCATATTCAAACCTTGACTCCTCCTCAGGGTCGAAACTGGGACGACAATGCTGGCCTGCGTCCTTCTTATGACACTTTGCCGACTTGGCGACAGCTCCAGGACAATGAGAAACCAGAATCCACCATGCATCTGACTTACAAGGAGTATTTCGAGCGCCAGCCATTTGGCGGGCCGGCGCTAGCTACCCCCAACCCGCAGCATGTCGTTCCTCAGATCCCACACCAGCATCAACTGCCTTTCCATCTCCAGCAGGGCGCACACAACATGGCTCCCAGGGGATCGCCTCATATGCCTCATATGCAGATGCACACCCCTCAGCACAGTCACGTGCCCCATCCACCATACGGTAACGACGACCACAGGATGATGCACTCCAACTCAGCTCAATCATTTGCTTCACCTCGTCTTGGTAACGTGCCTGTGGCGTATAACTCACCTCAGGTACCATACAACCAAGCTGTTTTCATGGGGCCTGGCACCCCTCAAATGAACCAGTACCGCAACTTCTCCAACAACCACCAGTACATGACACCTCAGCAGGGCCAAATGGGCGGTCCTATGATGATGCCGCAGCAATTCATGCCCGGGCCTCAAGGGATGGTTCCTGGCCCGCAGATGATGTATCCTGGTGGCCACCCGCAATTCATGCCTCCATCTGGACCTCAGCCAGTGCCTGGTGTTAACGGTTACCCAAGCCCTGGTCGTCCGGCGGCACCAATGATGGCACATCAAGGATCGCAACAGGGACAGCCCATGTATGGAATGAGCCCCAATGTGCAATACAACCAGCCGGTCTTTAACCCCGGTCAGCAAGGCGGTCCAAGTAAGTCGTCCTGATGTCTGTCAACAAGCAGAGAATTAACAGGTGGCTAACGCCAGTGCAGTGAGAGGTGGATACGGTAGCCCTGGTCCTCAGCATTTCGGCACAAGCCCTCAACAAGGTCACCAATATGGTGGGCAGCACAGGAGTGGGAGCAACTACAACAAGGGTTACGCAAACCAGGGAGCACACCAAACACCTCAGGCAAACCATGCGGTGCCTGCTGCGAACCCAGCTCGACCTTCCGAAGCATCGGATGAGGCCAAATAGGCGTCCTGCATCGGTTTTCGTCCCTTATCTTTGCATACAGTCGAACAAAGTGCTTAGCAAGGCCGTCTCGGGCGATGGTCTCGCCGAGATATACTGTTATACTTATCTCAGGGTCTGGGCTATATCAAAATGACAGCGAAGCGTACGAATCATTACAAATGAGTTTCAATATGGGACATTCAAACAGCATCGCACAACAAACAGCTTAGACGAGAGAACGCCTGAGACTCGGGCTGTCTAGGTACTTGGTTTAACAGGCGAGTCGTTGAGTCGATAGTGGTGTAGCTCTACGGACTATGTCAGCAGTGGGAGGACTGAGGTGACATTGGTATTGTCTATGTGCTATCACGCCGATTGGATGTCGAGGCTGGTAATGCTACTTGGTGGTACCATAGCCAATGACGGACAACGGGAGAGGGGGGGTTACCCGTATCTGTTCTCGAGGCTTCCTTGGAGCAGGCGAATCTTGGGGAAGTGAGAGTAGGGCCGACTGCGGGAACGATCTGGACTGGCTTGGGGCGGTGACACGAATACCAAGCTTCTGGACCGGTTACCTGTGGGTTTCGAGGCTCAGACTGTGTATCGGAGGCTGAGTGCCGAAGGTCGAACACTGTATTCAACGCAAGTATGCGTAGTGGGCGATTTTCAGACCGACTTGACGCCGGGGCGCTTTCGCGGCAGAAGGGGCGAGTGGTTGGAATGTCAAGGTCAAGCAAGCCCAGCGACGCGAGAAAGAAGCGAATACTATCAAGACATTCATACACTTTACTAGCTTAGCGTGGTCCAACTACTGATTACGAATGATGCATATCTTGACAGTAAAATGAGGCCAGCACGGTGATAATTTTGGCTTGGACATTAAAAGATGCGCACAATGGCCAGACTCACTATTTTTTCTTCTTCTCCTTTTCGTTCTCAGTAGACGTACATAGTAGATGCTTAGATGATCCAATGCCAATACATGACCTCGGCTGTTTACAGTTCTCGAATTTACAGTTCTCACATGCATACACGCGCGGCTGGGTGAAAGGACGAGAAGAGGGGATGCTCACGCCATTCGCAATCCTGGCGACATCTCAAACTCAGGAGGCGATGCAGAAGCAGGGGTAAGAGACAGTACAGCACAAGATATGCTAGTCCGTGCAGGGTATGGACAGAGTAACAATGGGAGGCAGCTGAAGAATAAACGGATACCTTTTCCATATAACCGCCTATGCGAGTTTGAGAGTATTGTTTGCCGAGTCAGAGTCTTTGACGTAAAACTACCAAGCACTAAGAATAATTGCAACTACTACTCAAAGAGAAAAGCCAAACTGGAGATGACACCGGATGATGTTCTATGTACTACCTATGTAGAGGTACGATACTGTCATGTGGATTTTGTTAGCCATCAAGTTGGCGTTGACGGTGAGTGGTGTTTTTCTTCTTCTTGGTTTCTCCCCGTCTTGGTCCCTCCATAGAGTCGTAGGTAGCCTCTCAGAGTCAAAAGACCCCAGACGGTTGAGGCGTTGAAGGAACCGTTCAACCCGCCGAGGGGCTTGTAAGTGTGGATGCCACTAGCAGACGATCACCGACCAAGACCCGACCCTGACATGGGTGCAACGAATCGGATGAACTTAGGGAACTTGCTTGGCTGTGATGAAAAGGAAAGGTGAGGAAAAAATGGAAGACTCGAATCGCCGGAAGGGAAAGGATGATGACATGGATCCAGGATCTAAATACTAAGTTAAAGATATCGGATTTCCGTGTGAAAGATGATCTACACTTTGCATGTGAACGGCGCATGTCAATTATAGTACAATTATTCATGTGATGTCTGGCCTAACTGGATGGATGAGTGATATGATGATTTTTTTATGCAAATTCCGGTTGGCTGGGTAGGAATACATTTTCCACAACGGCGTTTCGCGATGCAAATATACCTAGTGCAGGGTAGACGCAGGAACAGAATTTGAATATTCTGACAGTACACTACGGTCGTAATTTATGTTTATGTTATTGGTCATTTCGTGGTTAATGTGACATTATGCCTGGCGCTTCAACAATTGTTTGTCTTTCCTTGTTATGTTTCTTGATCAGCATATCATACCATGTATTGGTATGTAATCACGGGTCGATATAGAATTATGAATGTAGTTATGCGGTGATGTTGTATTTCCTAGTCATTCGACATCTCTCATCCACATGTCCCATAACCACGAGCCTGTGGAGGTTTGGACGGTACTTGGACCATGCCTCGTAGGCATTGTGTCAGTGTCACGATTAATCTAGACATGCACTTTGGTTTGCGTTCACGTTGAACAGATGAAAGGGGCATTTCTGTTACTCGAGTTTACGTACAAGTCATTTAAGACGTGTAATTCACCTGCTGAAATGGTGAGGCGATGTTGGTGGTTATCGGTTTGAAATTAAATCCATCATCCCCAATAGGAAACTCGTTATCGATGAGACAATCCATTGGTAATATCAAATGTTGAGTGCATGACAAAGTTTGTTCCTTGGTTGCTTCAGTCGAATATTCCTTAGTTCTTTCAGGTGGAGGGAATACTATCACGTTCTGTCATTGCTCCCCTGAAGCCACTGCAGATGGCGTGTTTCATCCAGGTACAAGTTCGATCAATGCATCCTTAGACGACGGGTGGCTTTCTGGAGGTTTGGAGTCGTGATTGGCTGAGATGAGCCTGACCCGTCACATAGCCCTGCTTCATCTTTTAGACCCTTGCACCTTGTTCTTGTTCTTTTTCAGTAGTACCTAGGTAGTTAACTCATGACCATGAGGGGAGAAAGAGAGCAAGGACCCCTTCTCCAAGCAAATGGGAACCAATCCTTCGACTCGACGACTTAGATCCGTGACAATGGCTTTGTCGACCTGCCAAAAGGATGACACTCGTTCTATTTGAAGCAAAAAGGTTTAGAGGTGAAGTGAAAATTAAAACATGATAAAGACAGGGAAGATGAATATCAATAAACAAATTCTTTCGTGGTATAGCGAAAGAAAGACAGAGAGAGGCGACAGACGGGCCGTCTGAGGTCTCACATCATGTAGCCTGGCGCATGGCAGACAAACACGGCATTAGTAGATAGATCTACATACATACAGAAAAGTACAAGCACATGCAAGATGATCTGTTTACAGGCCAAGCGAGGTGTTACGAGATGAATAGAAGAAAAAGCAGATGGAAATTAGGATCACACATACAATTACATGAGCAAAAATCTGGACTAAACTACAGTAGACTAGACTTGACTGAATTAATTAATTTATCGTGTATCAGGTATCAATCACTGTCACTCAGCCCAATCCAACTTCTATCTACGGACACAGCACGGAAGGGAGGCCCTGCGCCACTACTTCTCTACCCTTGATTCAGTCAGTGCTCAGCAAAAAAAGATCGGGTTTCGAATTCTTGACTCGGCGCCTCTTTTACTGGGGGAGCCACTTTTCTTTTCTTCAACGACTCAACTTTTATGACAAGAAACAGGAAACAATGAATGGATGAATGGTATGAGATACATGCCTTTGTCATTGGAAGGAATTGATAAAAAAAACCAAAAACCAAAGTTACAGTGACATTCAGTTTCAGAAACGCAATACCATTATCACATATGTAGCTTACAGAATGCAATGGATTGCATTATGCAGCATTGCATTACAGGCCAGAAGGAGTCTATTAGCCGCCCAAATGCAACTGATCCAAGTTAGGGGATGTCCCCGCGCACATGCGACATAGACGCCCACAATCGAGACGCTTCGACCGCCAGTCGCTTGGCTCCCCTAGTCCCCGAAGCTGGTTCCTGGGCGAGCCAGACGAGTCAAGCAGGTCCAAAGCAAGGGTCAAAGGGGAATAATTGTCGATCATAAGCAAGTAAGTAGACTAGCCGGGCTGTGTAGTCGCCTGCTTTATGCATTCATGGCTCTGGTGGAGGAGATGTGGCCCTCACTTCGGTTTAACGAGAGCGACTAATTCGCTGCTTCTTTGCCGCCTCTGCCATTCAGGAGTGACCGACTACCACGTACGTAGTATACTAGGTAGTCTACTATTTTCATGGATCGTCTCGGTAATTCCATGTCTTGGCTCAGAGGCAGCCGAAACGAAACGACTGAAACATCCTGACTTGACTGGTCTAGACGTTCAGTTGGGACGGATCGTACTACATAAGAGCTCCTCCCCCGACCTCTGGGATACTTTTCTCTTCTTCAGCAACGCTCAAGAATTCCATATTCAGACGATCCCTTTTTGACATTTTTCTCCTTTCTTCTTTTCTTCAATTCTCTTCTTTGACTTTCCCTTGACGGGCTGGAAATACATTCCCTCACAATACCAACAACTCATCAACTCTTTCTGTCTATCCCCGTTTGTAACGGAGACCGGCATCAACTTTTTTCATCTTTTTTTCTTCTTGAACAACAAGCTTTCACCGACTGAACAACGCATAAGAAACCGGCCTTTGTGTTACCAAAAAGCCTTCCGTCCGACGCCGTCAACCTGTTCGAGAAAACAAGACCGCTCAACCACCTGCCTGCCTGCACTGCACTGCACTGTCACTGTTCGCGCACCAGTCACCTTTGTTTTCTTCTTCGCCGCCTATATTATTCACCTTGTTCGCATTGACTCTTCGTCGTTCGCACCCACAGTCCTTTGCAAACGCATTTGTTCAACAAACCACACAGTCCTTTGATCTGTTGTTTCGTCACCTAACAATAAACACGGCAAAAGAACCTGCACGCTTTTTTTTGGTTCACCATTCATTATCTGTTCACTTGAACAATAACCAGCCCGAAACACCACAAACTCGCGCCAAGCTCGCAATATAAATCAACTTCGATCCTTCCCACCAAGTCGGATTCATTCCTTTAGCAATCAACATCTCTGAGAAACACTCAGCAACACAACACAATCGTGTCAAAAACAGCAAACAAAACTCGCCTTTTCTTTTCGAGATACCCACCACATCAACAAAATGCATTTCAACTCCTTCGCCGTTTGCCTTGGTCTGGCTGGTCTGGCCCAGGCACACATGGAGATGATCTCCCCCGCCCCTTTCAAGTCCAAGGAGAACCCTCACGCCGGCAGTGATGTCGACTACAGCATGACCGCTCCTCTTGAGGCCAGCGGTGGCAACTTCCCTTGCAAGGGCTACCACTCTCTCTTCGGCACTGAGGCTGGTGCCTCTGTCGCCGATTGGGAGGCCGGTAGCCAACAGACCATGAAGATCACCGGTGGTGCTAACCACGGCGGTGGTTCTTGCCAGGCCTCTCTCTCCTTCGATAAGGGTGAGTCTTGGCAAGTTATCCACTCCTTCATCGGAAACTGCCCTGCTGCTGGTACATCTTCTTTCGATTTCAAGGTTCCCTCCGATGCTCCCTCCGGCGAGGCCATCTTCGCCTGGAGCTGGTTCAACCAGATTGGTAACCGTGAGATGTACATGAACTGTGCTGCCGTCACCATCAAGGGTGGCTCCAAGCGCGCTTCTGCCATGAGCAACCGTCCCGCCATGTTCGTCGCCAACGTTGGCAATGGTTGCACCACTGAGGAGTCCTCTGACCTTGAGTTCCCCGAACCCGGTCCCGATGTGAGCAACGACTCTCAGAAGACTGCTGGCCCCCAGGGATCTTGCGCCAAGGCTGGCTCCGGCGGCGGTTCTGGTTCTGGTTCCGGCTCCGGCTCCGGTGATGGTGCTGCTCCCAGTGTGCCCGCTGACAACGGAAACAATGGAGGCGACAGCGGCGCTGCTCCCAGCACCCCTGCCGGTGGTAACGATGGCTCCTACAACCCTGGCAACGATGGTGCTGGTGCCGCCCCCAGCGCCCCTGCTCCCACCAAGCCTGCTGAAGGCGCCCCTGATGCGTATGTACCCTCACCCTCTTCTGCAACTGACAGTGGTCCTAACTCGCAAACTTCTAGTCCCGGAGGTGTCTTCATCACTGTCTCTCAGCCCGCCGAGGTTACCGCTGCTCCCGCTGCTCCCTCGGCCCCTGCCAACGATGGCGCCGGCTCCAGCACTCTTCTGACCATGACCAAGCCTGCTCCTGCTGCTCCCACCAGCGTTGTTACCCCTGAGCCCGCTCCTGCTGCTCCTACTCCCCCCGCAACCCCTGATGCTGGTGCTGGTGAGGGTGGTTCTGGTACCGAGGAGACTGCAGGTTCCGCTTGCACCGAGGAGGGTCAATGGAACTGCATCAGTGGTTCCAAGTACCAGCGCTGCGCTTCCGGCACATGGTCTGTTGTTCAGTCCATGGCCGCTGGTACCACCTGCTCTGGCAACAAGAGCCAAGCCATGGCCTTTGGATTCGGCCGCAAGCTCGCTTTTCGATTTCGTCGGGCCTAAGACTTCTTAGACCGGTCACTCGGACAAATCTCAGGATGTCATGAGCATATGAACGAATAGAGCATGGCAGGCTTCAACAGCACATTTGTTTGTCTTTCTTTCTTGAAGGGTGGGTGGATTTCGGAGTTTGGGTTATTTTGTACACAGAATTAGGAATCAGACTATGAATTCTTCAAAACACTTGTTTCGACTTTGATGGTGAATGTGACAATGATGCGTAAGAGATACAACGTAGTATCTGCGATGTTGGCTATGATGGTAAGAAATAGTACCATTTGTGATGTGGGGATTATGATTGTTAAAACAAAGACGGACACCACATCCATCATACTACTGTGTAGCTAGCTATCTTTATTGAAATGTTGAACGTGTGTTTATTACCCCATAGATAGTGGATAAGAATGATCGACCATTAATTATACTGGCTGCACTCTTGCACCAACTAGAGAGCATAGTCTAGTATAGTATCAGAGGCACGTGCCGTTCGTTTGGAGTCAAGTATCTGCTAGCCCTTGTCAGATAGACGGAGGCCGCCTGCGACGCGTCAATGTTCTGGCCATAATCGTGGAGGTTGGAGGCCGGCTACCGGATACGCAGATGGTGCGTTGTGCGATGTTGGTGTTGTTGTGAGAGGGGCTGTGGTGTCCCATCTGGCAAGACAGAACACGACACAGTGTACGTTCCGACATCCCGAGGAAGCTTTGATTGGACAGATAAGCTTATAGACGCCCAAAACCACTATGAGTGGCGATTCTGACAGTGTGTGCACAGTACGCACGAAGTAAGGGCGCTTGCGTCTACTGGAACCCCATCCGACCTGGCAAAGTTGGGTTTCCTAGCGGGGCAGTGTTGTGTTGTCTTGGTGAGATGAAGCCATACTTAAAAATTCCAGTGTACATTGATTGGTGAAGTGATAAAGACAGAATGTTCAAAGCAAAACATAGTCGCATATTTGAGTACAATTCTGGGTCTATTTGTCTTTTTACCAGAGTATCCATTGGATCATATACGTACCCGCTTGTCTTGTTCGCTTGTTTGGTTTTCTTCATAGGTTTGTAACTCACTCAAGAGGCCTGATTTGACCGCCCACTATCAAACATAACCCAACCCAAAGTGGGCTTTGGCCTTGCTGATGCTTTCCCCCGTCTCCCATCAACCCTCTTCAGGCGGCGAAAGCGAAAGGGCAACTTTGGGGCCCCTCCTCTTCCCAGGCTTAGCCCAGTCCTTTCGGTCCCAGTTCAGTCGAGCAGACCAACCTAGACTAAGCCAAGCCTTTCCATATTAACCTCCACCACCCAGAGGCGACACTCGTCCAGGCCTCACTTCGTTTTTGTCTTGTTTTCTATTTCACACTCTTCATGACTGCAGCGCTTTTCGCTCAGTGACGGACTTTCCGTCTACGACAATTCCTTCATCCTCACCACGCGACAATATCCCCCCCTTCATCTATCTTTGACCCCGCCTCTAGCGACATCTCCCCGCCTCGACCGCCATATACAACACTTCTACCTCTACCTCGACCTCGACCTTGACCATGACTGGCCCTGCCTCTCCCCAGGCTGATGGTCCCACGTTTGCTCCTCCTCCGTTGCCAGCGGGCTGGATTGCTCAGTGGGATGGCACGAGCAAGAAATACTACTATGTCCAGCTGTCGACTGGTGTTTCGCAGTGGGATGTCCCTACTGAGCCCGCTAAGACGGGCAACACTCCCGCTCCTCCTGGTGAACACCCTTACGGGACTCCCAAGCCGCCTGAACTTATCACGCACCCTGATGGATCGCAGACTGTGCGCCATGCGGACGGTACCATGGAACCAATCATGCCCGATGGGTCTCGCGGTGTAGATGGGCCCTCTGGAGATCGAGGACTCGGAGTAAGTCACTGCTACTGGCTCTGTCCTGTTGCGATTCACTAACATGTGTGGACAGAGCATGGCTATGAACGCTTTGCTCGGCGGAAAGAACTCCGGTCACGGTGGTAGCGGTGGCGGAGGCAGCAGCTCCAGCCCATTGGGCAGCCTTGGTGGCCTTGCAAACCAATTCCTCGGTGGTAGCCATGGTGGTAGTGGCAGCGGAGGGAACAAGCCCTCGGGTGCAGGCAAACTTGTTGGGCAACTGGCTCAGAGCTTCATGCACTCGGCTTCCCAGGAGAAGCCCCCCGCGCCTCAGAACTACCACAGCAGTTCCAGCCAGAACTCCCAACAGCAGCAGCAGCAGCAGCAGCAGCAGCAGCATGGTGGAGGAGGAGGTATCGCTGGTCAAATTATGGGTGGCGTAGCAACCATGTTTGGAGGGAAGCACGGTAGCAGTGTAGGTTCATGTCGACAGAGATGGGTGCCGTGAGCAAGACTAATGGCGCGATAGGGACAAAACTCGAACTTTGGCTACAACTCTGGACAGCAACAGCAGCAGCAGGGCGGAGGAACATACTCTGGCCAAGCTCCCACTTACAACCCACCAGGCTCAGGCTCAGGCCCAGCTCCATCGGCACCTCCTGCTACTGGAGCGCATTCTTACAGTACGCCTTCGCCAAGCCAGCACCAGCAGCATGGCTCTCACCAGTCTTACAATGCGCACCAGCAACAACCTGGTGCTGGCCAGCAGTATGGTAGTCAGCAGCATTCTAGCCCAACCCAGCAATACGGCTCGCATCAGCAACAGCACGGTCCCAGTTCCCCCTATGGAAGCCATCAACAGCAGCCGGGTTCGCACCAGCAATATGGTGGAAACTCTTTCGGAGGGAGCCCACACCTATCGCACAACAACTCGTTCCCTCCTCCGCCTCCAGGAGGTCTGCCCCAGCAAGGACAACATGGACAACAGTATTTCCCCCCTCCTCCTGGACATCAATCGCAGCACCAGCCGTCTGGTCAGGGTTATCCTGACACTAAACCCCACGGTAGCCAATTCGGCGGGGCACCAGAGCAGCATGGCCAGCATTCACAGGGCTACAGCGCACCCCCAACTGGTGGTTCTCAGCAGTATCCTCCTCCCCCACCTGGAGGACCTCCCGGGGGATACAACCCTTCCTACAATGGGGGACATGGAAACCAGCAGCCATCTTACGGTAATCAGTCGCAACACGGCAGTGGCGCTCCTCCTGTTCCTCACGGAAGCCATCCCCAACAACAATATGGGGGACCTTACTGAGGGACTGACACGAAGCTGTACGGAAAAACCAAGAACCCATATTTTTTTTTAGCCCCGTAGTGAAGAGAATCTGGTCATTTTTGATTCGAGATCGCGAGAGCTCATCAAGCCGGCCTTTTAGAGCCGTTTCTTTCACTACACATATGCATCTAACGACTGCATGTTCGATATGGCAGTGTTTATCAACAAGGATACATCGAATTGAGTATAGACATCAAGGCCTACAGAGGGCCGAGAATGACGTGATGGGCAGAAGAGTTATGAGGAATATGATTAACGTAGATAGTAGAATGCATTTTACCAGCCCCCTTTTCTGTAGACGGCATCACAACTACTGAACCCGAGGACATCAATGCCCTTCTCATCATTTATTTTTCTTGCCTGCGCTATCTGCCGTCACGGCAATCGCTTGTAACCTCGAGGCTACGGATGTGGCCACAAACCAGGACACTACAGCGAGGACAACAATGTAGCCAGCGGTTGGGATCAATGAGCGAGGGACGACGTTGAATAGATAGGGGTCAAGGATGAGATCCACGAGCACAGCTGGGGGATCCTTCATGAGAGCTTCATCATCAGTGAAGTAGTCCGCAGAAGTTTTGATTTGCAGTAAAAGAAGTGAGACTTTACGCTCCTTCTCTCCAGGCTGAGGCAACTCTTCGTGTAGTTCACCCCCTTCGTCTTGGCGTGAGAAGGCATAGCCTGCCAGTGACTGAATAAGCTCTGGGGTCTCCCATACGGTATCTAGCCCGAAAACATCCAGAATGAAGTTCGTAGGTTGCTAAAATCTCCATTTAGTATATTTGTACGGTGAATCGGTTCTATATGGACTTACAATCGCAGCCCAGCAGACTCGAAACTCATACCGCTGCCCGGGGTTTAGGTTGTCCAAAAGCACCCATGTCGCAGCACCAGAGGCATAATCTTTTGCTTTAGAGGGAAACACGCGGCTCAAATTTGTCCTGATCTCAGAGGCCTCTGGTGTGAGGACTGGCAGTCTGAGGTCGGCAAGCGAAGGTTTCTGTTGAGGAATGGGTAATAGTGCGGGTGCTGTAAAGATGGCCTTTTCAACATTGGCGAGAACTGAAGTAACCACTGCTGCTAGGACAAGCAAGTATACGATCTGATTGTTCGGTAAGAAAAACATAGCGGTGATTGGCCTGGCAAAATCAATCGTCCCTTGTTACCCTCGTGGTCTGTATGTATTTGAGATGAGAGAGGCATGTTGTTACAAGCGTCACGTGTACTGACTACCTACCTATCTATATATCCTAAATGCCCCGCTACCAACAATAACAGAACACATTCGTTTCGACGACCACCTTACTCTTGACGTGGGTATGCTATGTGTATAGGAAAAAAATGACTAGAAGGATTCATATATCCGTAGTCGTCCAGTGGCTTCAAGAGGAAAGGGAGCTTTATTGTTCGACTCTTGATACTTCGATATAGGTTAGCTAAAATTGTGCCGATTGTAACGACA
Source organism: Fusarium sambucinum (assembly GCF_050947815.1). Classification (NCBI taxonomy): domain Eukaryota; kingdom Fungi; phylum Ascomycota; class Sordariomycetes; order Hypocreales; family Nectriaceae; genus Fusarium; species Fusarium sambucinum. The sequence goes on along the minus strand of NC_139294.1, from coordinate 2,216,686 downwards.
TAACAGTGATCCCTAGAGCACAAGTCAATTCGAGCAGGGATCTTGGTAAACAATGTTTCTTGATTGCACAGTGCAGGTCCACTCATCTAAAGGCGAATTCAATGGCTCTTCATGATCATGGATTCTGTTTATTGCAAAGACATTCCTTAAGACATCAAAAAGCTTACCTGTTAACTCAAAAGATGGAATCATTGATTCACTTTATTCAATCTTGGATTTCTTCCTGTTCTACTTCCGGAAACCTCAAGTTCAAAGTTGATTTTCTGATGCCGCATAGTAGACAAGCAAGATCTCAAAGACACATTGGCAGTGAGCTAGACTAAATTGTCATTGACTCTCCACGGAGTATATGAACATCAGATTATGGGAACGCTTTTGTGATATCACCTTGAGTGAAACCATTATGAGCATACCCTGGCACTCCTCAGGGTATCAGAAAAATTGACCGCTGGAAGCATAAGAGACGAAATTAGTATGTCATTTTATGCTCCTTAGACTACGGTTCTTAGACTACTTATTTTTATACCCTAAGACTTAGGAGGCCATTTTTTCTGCTACCCACTAGGCACTGTCGGTATTTGCCTAACAATACGAGGTTAAACCTTTCAGGGTTTATGGGTTGAGCTGAGAGTTCGAGGACCTGCTGTCAATCGATAATTTGTGATCGTGCGTACGATACGCCGGTGAAGCTTGGGCCTCTTGAGGCTATTTGTAATCCAACATGTAACTTGCCACAATGAAGATCGTTGACTGAGCTCAAGGCGATGGCGAGACACACTGGGAGGTTCGCAGGACCGACTCAGCTTGAACGGTAACATGCTTTCGAGCTCAAGAAACCTTCCTGTATCTCTGGATGTCTTGAACAAACCAGGAGGCGAATAGTGATGGGGAATGGAAGCTATGGATCTGGGTACGTACTTATAGCAGCAGGGATATAAACAACCGACTGGAACCTAGAGCAGGGGTCAGTTGTTAAAAGGTAGCTTTTCATATTTCCGAAGTAAGAGAGAGAAAGTAAGTGTATCGAGTACTTGTCTGTAGACAAATAACAATCACTAATGAATTGTGATATTTCTTCCTCATGGTGTTCCTAATAAACTTTATTCTTGGTTGACAAGCGGCTCAGAGACCTGACTTCCAATGGGGCTTGCAGCTCATAACAGAGGCGAAATGAAAGTCTGAGGAGAGATGAGACGTCGTCAAATATGGACCCATGGATCGTCGTCTAAAGAGAGACACCAATATCTCGGTGCTCGACGGGAGGACGGACAGACGCCTGCCTACCCGGTTCGTTGGATTCGAGTATCAGGCAGCTGGTAGGGAGTACAAAGTAGGTATTGACTCCATAACGTTGTACTGGACAGAATAACTTGCCTTAGAATTGTTAAGCCGTTATCAATTTTTCGCTCGAGCGGTGAAGCGCAAGAACAACGGACAAGATGGAAACAACGGAGCGGTAGGTGATGTTCAGTCCAATGGAAGGCGCTTCGGGACCAGTAAAGCTCCAGATGGTCCCCGTAGGTCCCTTTGGTAACCCCTGGGGCCCTGGCAGCCGGCCAACAGGCGTCGGCAGCGAAAAGCGCCAACAGGGCGTTGCAGAACGCGCTTGCCCCTTTCCAGCCCAGGCACGCCTCGAAATCAACAAATCCACAGCCAGTCCAATCCAATCCCTGCCCAGCAAAGTGTCCCCTGTCTGCCAAATTTCCCCCACCACCGCTAACTTATCACCAAACTAAACATTCGCCCTCTCGTCCCACTCCGCTTTACTTTACTTTGCTTTCTCTTCCTCCTCCTCAGCCAAGTCATTGTTGTAAAAGCCTTGCCTGGCCTGTTCTTTTTTGTCGTCCTTTTCTCTGCGGTCCCTCTTCTTTGCTCTTGCATACTTCATCTCCATACTTGTAAATCAACAACATCTGCAAACATGCGTGAGGTCATTAGCATCAACGGTAAGCTGTCGCTCCCTTTCTCTACTCTGGCCTTTCACCGCATCTCCTTTTTCACCACGAACCACTGTCGTGCTAACTGAGCTCTTATAGTCGGACAGGCTGGTTGCCAAATCGCCAACTCCTGTTGGGAGGTGAGTTTCTTGTATCCTGTTTTGTTTATTTCTCTGTTTACTAACCATGTACTTAGCTTTACTGCCTCGAGCACGGTATCCAGGTACACAACTACCCCTCGATTTGTCAACAAACAAATATCACGTCGTTCACACATACTAACTACCTCTAGCCTGATGGTTACCTCACCGAGGAGCGCAAGGCGCAGGACCCCGATCAGGGATTTAGCACATTCTTCTCAGAGACTGGTAGGAATATAACTCTCGTTTTTAAACCGCCCCTTCCTTCTGACACCTTCCTCTAGGCAACGGAAAGCATGTCCCCCGAGCCATCTACTGCGATTTGGAGCCCAATGTCGTCGATGAGGTTCGCACCGGTCCTTACCGTAACCTCTTCCACCCCGAGATGATGATCACTGGCAAGGAGGACGCTTCCAACAACTATGCTCGTGGTCACTACACTGTCGGCAAGGAGCTCATCGATGGTGTCCTCGACAAGATTCGCCGGGTTGCCGACAACTGTGCTGGTCTCCAGGGTTTCCTCGTTTTCCACTCTTTCGGTGGTGGTACTGGATCTGGTTTCGGTGCTCTCCTTATGGAGCGCCTGTCCGTCGACTACGGCAAGAAGAGCAAGCTGGAGTTCTGTGTTTACCCTGCTCCTCAGACCGCCACCTCAGTCGTCGAGCCCTACAACTCTATCCTCACCACACACACCACTCTTGAGCACTCCGATTGCTCCTTCATGGTCGACAACGAGGCCATCTACGACATCTGCCGCCGAAACCTCGGTCTTGAGCGCCCCAACTACGAGAACCTGAACCGCCTTATTGCTCAGGGTAGGTTTTATCAATACTGATATCTAAAACAGTTGGCTGACAACATATAGTCGTCTCTTCTATTACTGCTTCCCTCCGATTCGACGGTTCCCTCAACGTCGACTTGAACGAGTTCCAGACCAACCTGGTCCCTTACCCCAGAATCCACTTCCCTCTCGTCGCTTACTCTCCTGTTATCTCGGCCGCCAAGGCCGCTCACGAGGCCAACTCTGTTCAGGAGATGACCATGTCTTGCTTCGAGCCTAACAACCAGATGGTCAAGTGTGACCCCCGCCACGGCAAGTACATGGCCACTTGTCTGTTGTATCGCGGTGACGTCGTCCCCAACGACGCCCACGCTGCTGTTGCTACCCTTAAGACCAAGCGAACCATCCAGTTCGTTGACTGGTGCCCTACTGGTTTCAAGCTCGGTATCTGCTACCAGGCTCCCGAGAACGTGCCCAACGGCGACCTCGCCAAGGTCAGCCGCGCTGTGTAAGTCAAACCTGTACCTCCTGAATGACGACATGAGTCCTAACGCATTATAGCTGCATGCTCTCCAACACCACCGCCATTGCCGAGGCCTGGTCTTCCCTCTCCCTCAAGTTCGATCTTATGCACAGCAAGCGTGCCTTCGTCCACTGGTACGTTGGTGAGGGTATGGAGGAAGGTGAGTTCTCTGAGGCTCGTGAGGATCTCGCTGCCCTGGAGCGCGATTACGAGGAGGTTGCTACCGACTCTATGGGCGATGAGGAGTTGGAGGCTGAGTACTAAGCGGTGACGGATGCAATGACTGGATTACTATCTTTGAACCAGCTTTAGCCTGCTACCGACAGAGAGGTGTATTTTCTTATTTTCGCAAAGGTTGAGCCAAAACGAGTTTTAATGCCAAAAGACCAAGATCTGTACAAGGGTTCCGGTGTTTTTTATATCAAAATTGTCCGAGTCGGAGGCATTACGTGAGGCAGTCCTGTACTGTAGTTGCTAGTATTGTAGTTGTAATAACGCAAAGATACCTCTCACAGCTCAATCCCATTGTTTTTAAGTACTAATGGTTGGTTGTGAATTAAACTCACGGAACGCGGGGAACAGCACGGGTTTCGAACCGTTTCTGTAATTGTATTGGTAGTAGTCCGTTAGATGCCCGTACTGTGAACCGCATGTACCGAGCCCCGAAGCTCGGCCCACGCTGGGGTTGGGGCCGACAGTACGCGAATCGGCATCCATTACTTAGACCTCTAGCAAACACGGCATTTTATCCTCTTGAACCGTGTGTCGACCGAATTTCACGAACATTACATCAAAAACAACAAGAAATATAACCATGAGTCTTTTGCGATCCAGCGTGTGCAGAGCATGCCGACGCTCACAGCAAATCCGTTGGCACAGAGGCTTTGCGACAGCCAGCAGCGGCATCTCGCATGATAGCCGTGTTAAGCTGGTGGAGGTCGGTCCTCGAGATGGACTGCAGAACGAGAAGATGTCAATTCCTCTGGAAACAAAGATTGAGCTTATCGAGCGGTTGGCTCGAACAGGCGTTTCTACTATTGAGGCTGGTTCATTTGTGGCTCCGAAATGGGTTCCTCAGGTAAGTTTAGCTATTGCAGCATTGATATCACCATGTACTGACAGTTGTCGCACTGCAGATGAGCAATTCAAGCGAAATCCTTCAGCATATCCTCGACGGAAAGATCTCGTCTCCCGGCCCGATCTCATACTCTTTTCTTGCCCCCAACAATAAGGGATTTAAGTCTGCCGCGGACATTCTCGATGCCAACAGCGGCAAATTTGCAACGCAACTAGAGCCAGCAACTGCAGAGGCAGAGGCGACAAAGCCAAACATTGAAGTCGCAGTGTTTGCTGCCGCTACCGAGAGCTTCACACAGAAGAATCTCAATTGTGATATCAAGACTTCGCTAGAGCGTTTCAAGGAGGTGATCAGAGATTCCAAGGGTCTGGGCCTCCGTGTTCGAGCCTACATCTCTGTAGTTCTGGGATGTCCTTTTGAGGGATTTGATGTCGACCCTCATCAGGTAGCGGAGATCGCTACAGATCTCCTGGAGGCGGGAGCCGATGAGATTTCTCTTGGTGACACTACAGGCATGGGTACAGCCCCTCGAACGGCAACTCTCCTTCAGTGTATGTCGGCGGCAGGCATCCGAACTGAAGACATTGCCATGCACTTCCACGACACCTACGGCCAAGCTTTAGTGAACACTGCCGTTTCTCTAGAACACGGCATTCGAACGTTTGATAGCAGTGTTGGTGGTCTGGGTGGTTGCCCTTACAGCCCTGGTGCGACTGGCAATGTCTCAACCGAGAACATGGTTTATTTCATGGAGACTCTGGGCATGAGTACAGGTATCAGCCTAGATGCCATGTCTGATATTGGAGCATGGATCACAAGGGAGCTGGGTAAGGAGAATGGAAGCACAGTTGGCAAGGCGGTTCTGGGAGCTCGAACCCGAGCTATAGAAAACGCAGCTAGGGAAGCTATCAAGGCTAAAACACAGGGCAATTAGCAAGCTTGATAACTGCATACTTGGGGCCTAGCGTTCTTTTGAAAATACTTGACGATAATTCAAGCTTGTAAAACCATTCAACATATCTAAGAAACCTATATTGTCGTTTAACAACCCAATAATCAGTCCAAGGTTATACTCGTATGTCATGTGATGTCACTGTTGCTTGTTGTGGAGGTGAGTTTATCGGCCGTGCGTCGCCTTTGGGCTGGCGCAGCTAGACTAAGGTAGAGAGACCCCACTCTGGTGAAGCAAGCTCAACCTCCTCCAACCTCTTGGGCCATTTCCCAACTCCATCCAAGCTTCGCGATCGGTTCCTGTATCGTGTCCTCCTTCGCCCATTTCGCCTCAACCTTTCCCGCCTATTTACCGATATTTCGCCCATCATGGCGGATTCTCGCGAGTCGTCCTCGTACTCGGTCACCCCCAGAATTCGATACAACACTGTCGGCGGAGTCAACGGTCCCCTCGTCATCCTCGACAACGTACGTCGTCATTTCCCCAAACTCGAGTCGGCTCGGCCAGTTTGAGCTGATAACAATAGGTCAAATTCCCGCGATACAATGAGATTGTGACGCTCACCCTTCCCGATGGAACTGAGCGCTCAGGTCAAGTCCTGGAAGCTCGAGGTTAGTGCAGCTACTGGCCTAGTGCAAGTAATGACGCGGAATATGCTGACATAGAAACGCAGGTGACCGAGCTGTCGTTCAGGTATTTTCAATGAATACGATGCGAAGTGATATGGAGGTTGACGAATTATCTAGGTCTTCGAGGGTACTTCCGGTATTGATGTCAAGAAGGTAGGCGGTATCGCGATTTATATTAGCGGATATTGAGCTAAGACAACTTTAGACCAAAGTCAAGTTCACCGGTGAGAGCTTGAAGATTGGTGTGTCCGAGGACATGCTTGGTCGTATTTTCGATGGATCTGGTCGAGCTATTGATAAGGGTCCTAAGGTGTTGGCCGAGGACTACCTCGACATCAACGGTTCTCCCATCAACCCCTACTCTCGAGTAAGGCTTCCGCCAAACGATTCCATGGAACAGTCTAACAAAGGAATTAGGAATATCCCGAGGAGATGATCTCAACCGGTATTTCTGCCATTGACACCATGAACTCGATTGCCCGAGGACAGAAGATTCCTATTTTCTCTGCCTCCGGTCTGCCTCACAATGAAATTGCCGCGCAGATTTGTCGACAGGCTGGTCTCGTCCAGAAGCAGGGCATCACCAACAAGGGTGTTCATGATGGCCACGAGGAGAACTTCTCCATCGTTTTCGGTGCCATGGGTGTTAACTTGGAAACCGCTCGCTTCTTCACTCGCGATTTCGAGGAAAACGGCAGTCTGGAGCGCACTACTCTCTTCCTTAACCTTGCCAACGATCCTACGTAAGTAATAGGCTAATTTATTGTCTGCTTCAACCACTGACATCCTCTTTAGTATCGAGCGTATTATTACTCCTCGTCTTGCTCTTACCACTGCCGAATACTACGCTTATCAGCTCGAGAAGCACGTTCTGGTCATTCTTACTGATCTTTCCGCTTACTGTGATGCCCTCCGAGAAGTTTCAGCCGCTCGAGAAGAAGTACCTGGTCGACGTGGTTACCCCGGTTACATGTACACTGATTTGTCCACCATCTACGAACGAGCCGGTCGTGTTTCGGGTCGAAACGGTTCCATCACTCAGATTCCTATTCTGACCATGCCCAACGACGATATTACCCACCCTATTCCCGATTTGACAGGTTACATTACTGAAGGTCAGGTCTTCATTGACCGAGCTCTCGACAACCGTGGTATCTACCCACCCATCAACGTGCTGCCTTCGCTGTCTCGTCTGATGAAGTCTGCCATTGGCGAGGGCATGACCCGAAAGGACCACGGTGATGTTTCCAACCAGCTGTACGCCAAGTACGCCATTGGTCGTGACGCCGCAGCCATGAAGGCTGTCGTCGGTGAGGAGGCTTTGTCCGCTGAAGACAAGCTGTCTCTCGAGTTCCTGGAGAAGTTCGAGCGCCAGTTCATTAGCCAGGGCCAGTACGAGTCTCGATCCATTTACGAGTCCCTCGACCTTGCATGGAGCCTGCTCCGTATCTACCCCAAGGAGCTTCTCAACCGTATCCCCGCCAAGGTCCTCAACGAGTTCTACCAGCGAGCCGCCAAGGAGTCCAAGGCCAAGGGCAAGGCCCGAGCAGACACCGAGGCACGCGGTCAGCAGCAGACAGAAGAGAACCTGATTGACGCATGAGGGGACGACTTGTCAGCATTTTGATAGATAGTATAATGAGCGCGCGCAAGATGGAAGAGCAGACAGAGCAACTTGTTTTTTAAGTGGATTGTTTTCATGCTGTCTTTGAAAGGAAGCTGTAGATCAGTGAAAGAGTAGGCATGTGGGTAAAGATAGGGAGGCGAGCTAATGCAATTCAACCAACCCTCTACCTGACGTGGTTTACCTATCATGACGAGTAGTGGAAACGAATGAGTGAGTTATCATGATGAGTGGTAGCATTTGGCTGTCATGGCTTCTCTAGACAGTAAAGGACCAATGATAAAGTCAATCATGTTTAAAAGTGGAATCACAGTGTTGAAAATTCAAGCTACGCACATTGCCGCCCAACTTTTTCAAGTTAGTAATTAATTACTGGATAAACGCGATACGAGAATAAACGATCAAGATAGAATCTGGGCTTTTTGAATAAGATCAGTTTCCGTCGACCAAAAATGGAGGAAGACAGACGACAGACCGATCTTGGCACAGCAGCCGATATCGAAGAGGCCCAGCTCGCTCAGGCCAGCCCATCCCCCGCCATTGAAAATGAGACAGAGTCAGCAACAACACAGAACGGGGCCACGCCGCTGAAGCAGCCCAAGAAGAGATTCATAGGAAAAAGAATCGCTAATGAGGTTGCCGCAAGGAATGGATCATCGGGAGCTGCTGGTGCAAGTGGCGCTGTCGCAAGTACGTGAAAATGATGAAATCTGAAGCCAGAAAGTGAAGATATGCTTATGCTGTCCAGCTGCCAAACCCCGAAGAGCGCCCAGACTATTGAATCAGGTTCCTAAGGAAATTCTCGAGAATCCTGATCTGAAGGCTGCCATTGCTTTGCTGCCGGCCAACTACAACTTTGAGATTCCAAAGACGATTCATCGTATCCAGACCTCGGACTCCAAGAGAGTTGCGCTCCAGATGCCCGAAGGCCTGCTTCTTTTTGCTACTACCATCTCCGACATTCTGACCCAGTTCTGCCCGGGTATCGAGACTCTGATCATGGGAGATGTGACCTACGGTGCATGCTGTATCGATGATTACACTGCGAGGGCCCTTGGTTGCGACTTGCTGGTGCACTATGCTCACAGCTGTCTCATCCCTGTCGACGTGACTACTATCAAGACACTCTACGTCTTTGTCGATATCAGCATCGATGCGACTCATCTTCTAGCATCCTTGGAACGCAACTTTGCCAGTGGCAAGACCATTGCCGTTGTCGGAACCATTCAGTTCAATGCCACTATTCATGGTGTCAAGAGCAGTCTCGAGCGAGGCGGTTTCCGTGTGCTTGTTCCGCAGATTGCCCCTCTGAGCAAGGGTGAGATTCTGGGCTGTACATCCCCTCGTCTTACCGAAGATGACAAGATCGATCTGATCCTATACCTGGGTGATGGCCGTTTCCACCTTGAGAGTATTATGATTCACAACCCTACTATCCCAGCATACCGATACGATCCCTATTCCCGCAAGCTGACTCGTGAGACCTACGGCCACGAGGAGATGCAGTCTCTTCGACGAACTGCCATTCAGAGCGCTAGAACAGCGCGCAAATGGGGCTTGATTCTTGGTGCACTGGGTCGTCAGGGTAACCCACACACGCTGGGTCTCATCGAGAATGAACTCAAGGCTCGGGGCATCCCCATAGTGCACCTTTTGCTGAGTGAAATCTTCCCAGGCAAGCTCGCACTCATGTCGGATGTCGAGTGCTGGGTGCAGGTGGCTTGTCCGCGGTTGAGCATTGATTGGGGATACGCTTTCCCAAGGCCGTTACTGACACCTTACGAGGCGTTAGTAGCTCTGGGGGAGAAACAGGATTGGGGAGATGGTGTGTATCCCATGGATTATTATGGAAAGGACGGGTTGGGTAGGACGAGGCCTTTGCAGATTGCCTCATAGATATCACCAATACAAGAACCGAGACACGATTTTCCAATTTGAATCTTGGGAGGGTTTATTATCATATCATTGCATGTTATGGCCGGTTGCAAAAGCCCTATGATAGCTCTCTTGGGGTACATCATGTTGATGAATCTTGCTCATTCCTGAAGATGACCAACTTAATTGGTGTCAGTAAGTGGTGCTCTTTTGTTATTGTAAGAACATGAGGCCATGGCGCGTTGTTCTTTTTGGAGCAGAGCTATATCTTCGGACCAACGAATGTTAACGATAGGTGTTTTTGTAGAGTTAAGTGCCACAATAGATACCCAGGGACGATTCCCTCTAATCGTTTTCTGGGTTCATATAGATTTTTATAACGGTACATTGACCCCACGATCGCTTGTGTTACGAGAGCCTGGGAGTATTTAAGACCCAAACGGAGTGGATAGATGAATAGAGTAACTTCAGAGACCGCTGCTAATGCTCATGGTGCATTGGCGGTTCCAACAGGTTCAGGTCGATTGGAGAACATAAGCTTGTACTTGACAATCTCCACCACCTCAAAGTTCTCGCCCTGCTCTTCTGACTCTCCCCCGGAGCCGATGATTTTCTTGTTTTCCCTTTTTCGTACCACAGCCATTGCTTTAGGCAGCTTCTTGACTTCACCAGTCAGACGTTGATGTTGGCCAACGTAAAGATGGACCTGCTTCATCCATGCTGAACCCTCCGCGCCAGGGACATAATCCGGGAAATCGAGTCTTCCGATATCGACACCACCTAGAGCTTCACCATCGGAATTTTGGGGTAAGTTGAGAGTTCCTTGTAGTTCCAGAAGAGCTAGGCCTGAAGGTGTCTGTAAGAGTTGCGGTAATGGACTAGATACCGTAGAATCTTTGCTGGGGGGATATAGCTTGGCTGATGACATTGTGGCTGGTGTAGTAATATGGGTTATGAGCAGGTGAGATTTATCTGGAGATATTAATGGAACAACCCGAGTGTCTTATGAGATGAATGAACACTCATGACAGTCTTCTCAGATATCGGAGCTAGGTACGTCTCCACAGACCCAGAAGTCGTGTAGGGACGTACCGAAGCCAGCACCACGTACGAACTCGTCACATATCCAGCTTTGGCACCGTGTGGAGTTTAATGATTGAGGTCTCTGTAACCCCAAGCGGGGCAGAAAAACGGAGAAAGGCAATTCTTTTACCCGAGAGTTTCAAAAAGCCTTTTAATTGGTCAACGAATTTCATTCTCCTTCAGCCGTGGGGAGCCCTAGTGAGACGCACTTTCCCATTTTCTCGAATTCGCTGTGAAATTTACAACCTCATCATCCTCCACTAACTTCGCAGCAGCCAGGTCAAGAACACTTGCACCAACACAACTGGCAATATGAAGGTACGACGACACTGAATACGATCAAACGATACGAGTCTACGAGGAGAGTCAGACTGCTATTTGGAACGGAATTGTTTCGTCGCCGTCTGGCCTCCTCGTGCTCCTATCCTGCTTGATCAAATTTCACATCACGAAAGTAAACATTCGGCTGACAATCTTTTTCAACAGTTGAACATCAGCTACCCTGCCAATGGCAGCCAGAAGCTCATCGACATCGAGGATGAGCGCAAGGTCCGTGTCTTCATGGACAAGCGCGTACGTCGAACCCTCCCTCCACGACCTTCCCGTCGAGAAATACTCCGATCGACTTCGACCAACGATGCTAACTATTTGTCTGATAGATGGGCGCTGAGGTTCCCGGTGACTCCATCGGCGATGAGTTCAAGGGCTACATCTTCCGCATCACTGGTGGAAACGACAAGCAGGGTTTCCCCATGAAGCAGGGTGTCATGCACCCTACCCGTGTCCGCCTCCTCCTCTCCGAGGGTCACTCTTGCTACCGCCCTCGCCGCACTGGTGAGCGCAAGAGAAAGTCCGTCCGTGGTTGCATCGTCGCCATGGATCTTTCCGTCCTTGCTCTCAGCATTGTTAAGCAGGGTGATGCCGATATCCCCGGTCTGACCGATGTCGTCCACCCCAAGCGCCTTGGTCCCAAGCGTGCCACCAAGATCCGCAAGTTCTTCGGCCTCACCAAGGATGACGATGTATGTCTCTCCCTACGCCCATACTCGCTCATCGCCTACCCGGAGCTGCAGTGTAAAAGCTAGCAGTCTGGGTAGAGTGTGAGAGGACCTCTTGTCCTACCTTCTGCCAAGAAGGCACAGGACAAGTGGCAGCGAGCTTTAAATACTATTCCCCAAACGTAGAAGACTAATTCTCATGAAACTAGGTCCGCAAGTACGTCATCCGACGAGAGGTTCAGCCCAAGGGTGAGGGTAAGTCCCCTTACACCAAGGCTCCTCGCATCCAGCGACTCGTCACCCCCCAGCGTCTCCAGCACAAGCGCCACCGTGCCGCTCTCAAGCGACGACAGGCCGAGAAGGTCAAGGACGAGGCCGTAAGTTACCCATTAATCAAACTTTCCCTACAACCCGCTGACAGAAACCTTTTAGAACGAGTATGCCCAGATCCTCGCCAAGCGTGTTGCCGAGGCCAAGGCCAACAAGGCCGATGCCCGCAAGCGACGTGCCAGCTCTATGCGCAAGTAAGGTTCCGGCGTTTAATGAAAAAAAGGGGAATCATACCTTGGTCTTGTGGTTTGCATGCAATAGGAGTGAGGATTCTCTATAGGGCTCGATTTGAGCCAATCACGACTGTATTAGAGGCATTTCGGGAAAAATAAGAACATGCATTGATGCACTCGTGCCATACGCCAGACACGCGCATGTTCCTTTGTCTTGATACCATTCAATTTCTCGTCCATCACCATGATTGTTTTTCTCACTTGGCTGTGAATCCCGTTCCCGTTGTTAAACTCAAAATAATTCTTGTTGGTAAATAAGAAGTATGCAATGCCAAAGGTCATACTTTGAATCGTTCTTATAACTCGTAAGAGTCGAGGAGAGTCTAGTTAATGAAATCACTATTCATTATCTCTATATCTGTGAAAGGCCTGGGTGTGATGATATAACATACAATCCCGACTAACCCCACTTCTGTAAGCTATCCGTCTTGTAAAAGCAAGCAGCCAAGGGAGACCTGCACTTCTCCCAGACCCTTTTCCTTATCAAACGATGCTACAACAAATGGCTCAGGATCAGAAGCATCCTGGGGCATTCCACCACCAATGCTAACAAGAAACAGTCCCCAAAACATGATCAATCATCGTTATCTCTTTTCATTCCTGTCCCCCGTCTAGTTCCATCCTCCAACACGCCTGCAATGCATAAGTTGACGAAATTACGCGAAGCCGAAGTATTCGCTTCCTGCTGTGATGGCCTTCATAACTTGAGAGCGCAGGTGATCGTAGCTCTCATATTCAGGAAGGTCAAGTTCTAATTCATGTTAGCGATCCGATCTTTATAGTATTCCAATGATGCATGCACTCACGATTGAAACAGGTGTGCGAAGAGGGTAGTCGGTTTTTGTTGCCATAGTCGCGATGGATGTTGAATCGGTTAACACCGTTCATACCCTCAAGCTCCTTGAAGCCGTTGAGGGGAACCTTGCTGGTTCCAGTGACAAATTGCAGCATTTTCGCACGTTCTTCCTTGTCGAAGGATCTTAGAGCTCGCCAGAACCACTGGATTTGCTGCGATGATGGAGTATAGTTGTGATACTCAGTGTTGCTCTTCCAATCATCAATATCAATATCTGGCAGACCGGAAATCAAGAGCTCTAGCTCTTGCTCGTTGAAGATAGAGATCAATTCCGCTGGGATAATGTCATGGAAGCCTACAAATGTTAGCAAGTAATGTATACACCATTCATGATTTGCTTACCTTGAAGGAAATGCGCCATTTGCTCCTTGACCGAGGACAATAGCTTGTGCTCAACCACCAAACGAACATAGTCGTGCTTGTTCTCTTCAGTGACTGCAATTTCTCGGCCGTTGGGGATAAGGTCCACAACGTTGGTAACGCCAAACTCATCATCCTCAACTGAGAAGGTCTCGGTGATGATGTCTGTGATGTCGTTGTTCAGCATCCAGCACAGAGACTTGTAATAGTCAGGGTCGAAGGACTCCATATCCTTGACTGAAACGGATTTGCCCAGGATTCGCTTATACAGAGCACGGCTAAAGTAGCAGTCAAGGACGCGACCTTCATACAATGCCTTTCCGATAATGCGGCCGATGAACTTGAAGAACAACAAATGCTCATCGTTGATACCACTGAGTTTGTTCGGGTGGAAGGTGGTTCGATCTGAGGACACAGGGGTGAAAAGCACGTAATTGGGGTCAAACATTTGTCGTGACAGTACCTGGAACCACTCGCGAGTGACACCACCAGCATCGACACCTTCCTCTCCATGGAATCGGATGTTGAGCTTGCCGAATTTCATCTCATCGCCTGATTTGAAGTACAAGTGCTTGAAAGAGTCATGGAAAACATGCTCACGGCGGACAGATAGTTGCAAGGCGGGATATGCTGGCCGGCTCTGGCTGTTACCGGATCGTGAGTGAACACTACGGTTGAAGTAGTTGCGCTTGTTATCAAACTCCAGTACCTTGGGGTTCTTGACGAGCAAGGCGAATGTACCTGACATGAGCTTGGGATTACTCCTAACAAGCTCATTGAGGATGCGGCGATGGTCCTCGGTAAAGCTAAAGAAGAGACTAGCCGTACGAGACTCGGGTGGTGGGCTTGACAGGACCATATCTTTTTGCTGGGGGTCGTCGTTCGTAGTGGTGTTCTTGCAAACAACCATTAGAGACTCAATCAATGGCAATAAAATTGTCGCCACGTTGAGCATATTTTCACGTTGACGAATAGCAAGAAGACAAGCGCTCAGCTTATCCCACATCGCTGAAAATGTCGAGTTGTGGTAAAGCGATATGACCAGATCGTGTCTCTCGTCCTTGTTCTTGTTGGACTCGGCTTCGTCGGCTTTCTTCTTAGTGTCAAAAAGGTGATCCAAAGCGGTCAAAACACGAAGAAGCTTGTTTTGCTCGGATGCCCCCGGTGAGAACTTGGCAAGAGCAACGCCTTGAATCTCAGTGCCTGAAGATGCCTTTTCGATGTGGGGCAAAAGATCATCCAGATCAGCCACGATATTCTCACTCAAGAGCCTAGCCTGGTGAACGAGCTCCTGTCCGAACGTTGCCTTGGCCCCTGGGATGGCTGAAAGGTTTTTGATTGTTGAGATAGTGTTCTGGAAGGTCTTGGAGCTGCACTCTCGAGCTACAAAAATTCTCACGGCCAAGGTCAAGTTCTGGGCAGGAACCACAGGCGGCTGAAGCTGTCGGAGTTTCTTTTGGATCGAGTCTCTCTTCGCTTGTCTCTTTTCAGCGTCACCGGCAGGGATATTCTCTTTGCCCTCCTCTTTGGCAGTGTTGAGTTCGTCAGCAGTGCTTGCCTCCGTTGGCTCTGTACCTGAGGGCTGTCCAGCGAGATTTGCTGCTGCAACAGGCTCTTCTGGCTTGGTATCAATGGCTTCCAGTTCATCCTCAGCCTCCTTTCGCCGCCGCTCCAAGTTTTGGAGAGGCAGCGTCACTCGGTTTAGAAGATCAGCCAAATGAGTCATGACAACAGAGCTTTCCATAACTAAATCGCGGTCGAGTAGCGATAGTAACGAGTTGATGGCGTACTTGTGTGACTTCGAGTCCTTACCCTTGCCTTTGCGGCTCAAGGATCGCTTCAAATTAGAGCCGACGGCTTCGTGCTCTGTCAGAAAAAGCCATTGAATATGAGGATTCTTGGCAGATAGCTCCACCAACAGATCCAGACACTGCTGGACAATCAGAAGAGGCGAGGTTTCTGAGTTTGTCTGCGTAGTATTGCCGACAGCTAGACCAGTCAGACTTCTCTTGAGAGGCTGAGGGGTCTTCTGCTCAGACTCCTGACCCTTGTCCTTAGGTCTTCGTGCTTTTAGAGACAGTTGACCGAAGCTGCGCTCTACAGCACCCATATCTGTGCTGCCATCTTGCAAAATCTGGAGGAGGGTGCTGATCACCTCGAGGCGGGTCTGCTTGTTCTCGCATACATCAGCGAAGACGTTGAATAGATGGTTTCGAATTGAACCCTGCTGGGTAATAAACATCAAACGCAGCAGCGTGGCGACCCCAGCCTTATCGAGCATCTGAACAACTGTGCGACGCTGTACCTTTGTCCCTTCAGGAGGTACTGGCGGTCCAGTCTGGCGAGCTGAGTTAACAACAGGAGGGCTGCGGCCAACAACGGCCGGGTGGACATTGTGCTGCTGCGCTAAAGCTCGAGCCTCGGCTGCCATCGCTGGAGTAAGTTGATCCATCAGTTCTTCACCTTGATCCATCAGAACCTGCTGTCTAAGCTCGGGAGGGAATGTCAGAAGGATACTGGCAGTGTCCATTTCTGGAACGACGGCTTGACCAGCACCAGCAGAGGCTTGACGGTTGCTTTCTTCGCGGGCACGGCGACGCTGCTCCTGACGCTCCTGTTGAGCAATCTCCATGCGTAACTCTTCGGGAAGGGCATCCAGAAACTCCTGGAAGGCTTCGGTCGAATTTCCATTTGTCTCCTCCCGGGCCTCGGATCTGCGCGTGCTGATTGCCTGAGCGATGACCTCCTCACGGAACTCCTCAGGCAGAGCTGCGATGTAATCAGGATCGATACCTAGTTCGGTGACGTCGACTTCTTCGCCTCTAATCGTGGTCATAACACGAGGACCATCGCTCTGCGTAGCAGGGTCAGGACGATCTGCGTCCCTTTGTTCAGTTGGCTCAACGCCTTCCATTGCGCCCCCAGCGCCTTCAGCCTGGGCGGGAGCGGGAGCGTCTTGGCTCACAGCGGCAGCTTCAGACGCTGCGCGTTCGGCGGCCTCACGCGCTTCGGCCTCTTGCTTCTCTCTCTCCGCCTTTTCTTCGGCTTCCCTTGCCTCGCGCGCTAGGCGTTGCTCCTCCTCGCGCTTCCTCCGTTCCTCTTCTTCACGCTTTTGTTGTTCTGCCTCTTCGGCCTTTAACTTCCTCTCCAATTCCATCGCGGCAGGCGTTAGTTTGGCCATAATGATATTCCCAAGTTTAGATGCTTCTGCCGTAGCGTTCGCGCCGAAGATCATCCTGGCTTCTTCTTGGTAGCGGTCCATTGTGCCCTCGATGACAAAAGAAACAGCTTGGGATGGATCCTGGCCTAGACCCTCACGTCTTTGATCAGTGCGAGAGGTCCGAATAGCACCAAGTTCTCTAGACTCGCGATGGCCGGTTGGACCAGTGATTTGGAGGTGGAACGCATGCTGTCCATTTCGTCCCATAATTGGAAGGAACTCCATTATCTCACTCAAGAAACCCATGGGTCCATCTGGGTTTCGACCACCTGGTCCAAAAATGGCTTCGGGAACACGCAAGCCGAAGGATTGGTGAGGTCCGGGACGCTGGGGGCTATCCCGGTTCTGATCACCACGTCTCAGAAGTGGGTTAGTGCCATCATCAGCATTATTTTGAGGCCTGTTCTGTTGGTTGCGTGAAAAGAAGTTGCGGAAGTCCCCGGCCATTTCACGGTTACCAACTATGAAGCTTGGCGGGAAAGCACCGCGATTGTCACTTCGTGGAGCAATAAGGCGCCGACGGTGATGACTATTATCCATCATGAACATTTGTCGCCGTTCATCATCCTCGCCTGCGAGGCCGTCCCAGCCGAGAGCTGGCATTGGCTGAGGTTGATCGTCCATGGCATATTCATCATCGTAGAAATATTCGTCATCTTCCATCTCGTCCTCCTCGTCTTCGTCCTCATCCTCATCATGGCCCTCGTCGAGATAGTGATCTTCCACCATCATATCAGGATCGTAAATGTCGCCGTCTCCCATGATGGCACGAGCCATGCCGTCAAGAATATCTCCTGGCATGTGCATATGCTCTTCATGAACATGTCCATCATATTCCAGGTCGTCCTCCTCCTGGTCTTCATCGTCATCGTCGTGGCTGGCGCTCTCCCAATCCGAGTTACCATCATCATCAAGAGGATTTCCGTCTTCGTCAACGATTTCCACCTGATCTTCCACATCCTCCATATCCGCCGACCCCACTTCGTCCTCGTCGTCGATTTCTTCATCACTGTCGTCTTCGTCATCATCATCGTCCATTATAACTTCAACGACGCCTGGTTCCCCGTGGAGGCCTTCGATTTGGCCCATGTCACCGAGTTCTTCATCGTCATCACTGATATTTTCTTCATCCGAGATATCATCATCTCCGTATTCCATCTCGTCGTCATAATCATCCCCATACATATCCTCGTCGTCGTCGTCCTCTTGGTCGTCATCAGACTCATCATCTTCACCACGAGGCTCCAGCATTCCAAGTGCAGAGTTACGATACAGATCGGGAGTCTCTTCGCGATCGTCGAGGTCAGAGAGTGAGGAGGTGGAACCGAGATCGTCATCGGCCGTGTCGGACAAAGAATCTGTAGGCAGGAGGATATTTGAATGACTCAGCTCTTTAGCCGTCTCGGTAAGGACCCGTAGCACGCGTAGGATGTACTTGATGGCACGTTTGACGCCTGGGTAATTGAGGTTGATTTCGGCGATGGATGATGTCAGTTTTTCGAGATAGCCCTTCTCATACATTAATCTCCGTAGCTGGGCATGTGATCGAGCCAGCACGTTATCAGCCCGCCCAGGACCTGCATGGTCCTTATCCTTCTCGCCAACCATGTGGTTCATAAGCTCGGCCAGACACTGCATGCGCGAGTATCTTATTTCCAAGGGTTCATCAGACAAGGGTGCTCTTTCGTAAGCCTTGAGCATGGTATCGAGAACAAATTTGCGTGCAAACAAGAGGTCTGGTTCGTCCTCATATGCAAACTTGTCTTTTCCGCGGTCAATTGCCTTCTCAGTTGTCTTGGAAACGAGTGCAACCAAGACCTTTTGAGTTTGTGCCGAAGTTGCGGCTTTCTTCTTACCAGCGATGCTGTCAGCTGTTCCACTCAAGTTGCCCTGGCAGAGTAAATCATAGATCAGGTAGTTAAGAACTGATGAACGAGGTTTGATTGGCGTGCTTGTAGTTAAAGGAGCATTTCGCTTGAAGTTAATGAATTCCATCTTGGTTCGGTTGTAGCTTTGCAAAAGCTCAGCTAGACAATTGAGTAAGAAGCAGCGATAGACAAATATAGGGTGCTCCTCAGACTTGAAAACAGGTTTCGTTGGCTTCTTGTCCTTTGCGTCAATTGCATTGTTATCTTTGGGAGAGGAAGAAGTGTCTTCGGGGTTAGACACAGGATCGGGCTGGGGGTCCTTCTCAGCCACTGGCACTTCCCTGTCATCGACCTCGCGATAGTTGAGCAACTCGCAGAGAAGGTAGTGAATGACGCCATCAGGATTTTCGACAACAGGCCTCTTGCTCTCGTGTGGCTTTGGTGCATCCACCATGTCCTTATCTACAAGCTCTGTGGACGGTTTGATGTCTTGTTTTGTCCCGTTCTCCGCGTTGTCATTGGCTTTATCAGTGCTCGTTTCAGTTGGTTCATCCTTCAACACAAGGGATTGGGTCCGAGAGCTATCATTCGAAGATGGTGCCCATCTTGTAAAGCGGAGCATCTCATTCGTGACTTCAACAAAGAGGTCTGGAGCACGGAGAGCAATCGGTGTCATCTGCCGTAAATAATTCTGGACATCAGGGGGGCCACGCTGTGTTCTATGCAGTGTGGGGTAGCCGATCTTGATCTCAGCACGCATGATCTGTTTGATAGTCTCTTCATCTTCGATAATGTGGCGCAGAATAGTCATGATGTGAGCAGTAAGCTTGCTTTGCTTGAACCTCTCGGAGCCAGAACCCGACAGTTGTTTTGCCATAAGGAACAGCCGTTGCAGGTTCTTCTTGTCCCCAACCACCTTGGCGAGGCATCGATTGCGGGTTAAGATGACTAGAATTCGGAGCGCAGCAACAGCGAGGGTTTCTTCTTTTCCAATGCGGGGAAGCATTTCGAGCACGAATTCTAAAACATGTGCTCGCTGGTTCTCGCCAATAGTTAGAGTTCGCAGTTGAATGATGGGTTCTGAAACAGGTTCATCTTCAGATTTTGGTGCTTTCCATTGTGCGGCAACAGGACGCTCGTCATGTCGAAGAAGTGTCTCGATGACAAGAAGGATGTAAGGAATCCAAGGTGGCATCTCCTCAGTCGAGGTCGAAGACGAAACCTTCAAGAAGCCGATGTACTCGTCAATATGATCCCCAAGGCTCGCCACATTGTTGATAAAGAAGCGCTCGTCCTGCAAGAGCAATGCTAGCAGATGGGCATAAGCGGCTATACACTTCCCATTGCGTTGCTTTTCATCCTCCTCGTTTTGGGCCAGTGAAGACAGTGCCAAAGTCAGAGTTTGGCCAACCTCGTCGTCGTTATCATTAGGTTGTTGCCTGATAGTCATTCGAATGAGCTCAGAAACCTCAATGGCGGTTTCAGGATGAGCACGAACAACATCAAGACACCTGTCAATTAGGTTCGCACGCAGCTCAGCTCTAAACTTATCAACATCTTCCCGTGTAGCAGCCCGAGAAGGCTCCTTCTCCTTCTTGTGAGGTTCTTCCAAAACATTCGCTGGTGTTTCATTCGTCACATTTTGGGATTCGTGAGCATCATCTGTAGTTTGAGGTGGATCAATGATTTCGCCCAGTGCTTCTCCGAGGAATCTATCCGTGAGGTCTGGAGTAGCAATTTCTGGTGGCCCATCAAGGGACATGCGGTCTGTTTCCGCGCTGCTGGCTGCGTTTGTGCCTTCTGTGTCGTTGGCGCCTGAGGTTTCTTGCGGGGTCTCCTGCAAAACAGAAGTGTCAGAGTCCATAGATGGAATCGGGTTGCGGGCGCCGGCGAGACCAGCTCGATGAGCTGAGCAATACATCTCTGCAGCAGCCACGCTTCCGTTAGCTCGGAATATCGCTTCGTGAATTAGGTCGGTCTCGTATCCTTTGGTGCGCAACTCCTCAATGGCGCCGCGGTGAGAGCGCCAATCAAATCGAACGTCTGTGTAATTAAACAGCTGGAAAACCGGCCTGCCCCTTGATGTTGAAGGCTCGTGTTCACCAGTAGCGATCAACTTGAGGATGTCAATCAAGCATGTCGCGGTTTGATGTGGTACTTTTTCCACGAACTCGGAATCCCAGAGCTTGGTAATTTCAGGAAGAACGGAGGCTCTGAACTCTACCACAAGCTGTTGGGAGGGATGCGAAGACCTATCTGCAGAGCGAGGCAGCAGGCCGAATGATTGCTGGGCGTCAGTGAGTGGTTTTCCATTAACCAATACTAGAACCAGTTCCAGGACCTTCTTGAGCCCGAAGGCGGCGACCTTGGATCCGGAAGCTCCATCCGCAGCGGCGCCCCGACCCTTGCGAACTGCTTCGGCAAATATCCTGAGCATTGAGTTCAAAACATCCATTCCGCCCTCTTCTTTAAAAGCGATGAGAACGGGCAAGATGATATTTACGCCTGAACGATCGCTTGATCGGTGATTGGGCTGATCAATCACCATTTCACTAATAGTATGTAGCATGATGATCCAGAAATGGAAATCCTTGTGAGTGGGTTCCACGGTGGCAACTGATGGCCTCAGCTGGCTGAGAATTGCATTTGCAAGGGCTCTGGCAATCTCCAAGTGACGCGGGCGTTGATAACTATCACGAGGGTCTCGCTCCCGGCGGGGGAGTAAGGACTTTCCGAGCGTTTGGAAAAGAGGGAAAGTTGTTGGGATCATAGGGTGCAATAGATGCCGGAGCGTCTCGTAATTCTGGTAGCGAGGACTAGCCTGCTCCTCCTCTGTAGGACGGCTCAGCTTGGTCTCATCCGAAGACACCTTTGGTTGGAACACCCCTGTGCTGCCCAGCATATCTGGCAACAAAGTACTGTCCCCCACGTCGTGCTCAGAATCAATTGCAGTGGGTGATCCCTCCGAGGATGGTTGGCGCTTAAACGACCAGTGTTGGGGAACGACGTTGAGCTCCCCTGCCTCTTCCGTAAGGACTCCACGGAGGAGAGGTCCAATTGAGTTCACCAAGTTGAGGTAGTAGTCCCAGACATTGACAGGATAGAACGTCAGAGAGTTGGACCTTGTTGTACAAAAGCAGTCAGATATTATTTTGATAAAGGTCTGCGCATTCAATAATGCCTTGATCATTTTGGTACCATTCTTAACCGCTGTAGGTTCCTGATCGTTCTGCGCCAATTCAAGGTCGGGGGCAAGGAAAGGTGCGAAGTACGGAGGCAAGGTGTCTGTTTTATCAGAGAGAGGTTCCAAGGTGTCGATCGCCGACTGAGCTCGCCTGATGATAGAAGGAAGGCCGCGAACTGGGGAACCATCCACGATCTGAGAGATAACTTGGTTGAGAATCCTTGAGGAAACGGTGTCGCCAAAGTTGATGGGCAGACTTGGGGACTCGCAGATGTCAAGCAACAACTCCAGGCCTCCAGCATCTACAAAACTGTTCTTGAGTCCCTGGTTTGACATGTAAGCGCTCAAGAAGTATCCCAGGGCATAGATGTAAGGCGTAATTGATTGGTCTGGCGAAGATGGCTCTTCATCCTTGCGGGACTCAGGGTCCGCATCATTCGATGGCACTGCATCAGACATGTTCACATCTGCATCACCAGATGTGTCCTGGCTCTGAGTCTTCTCAGAAGACGCGCCTTGTGATGACACATTTCCGTTCTCATCCACAGTTACAGTCTTGCCCTCGGAGTCCACTAGCAACAGCCGGGCGCCCCATCCATCGTTTCTCGCTTTTTCAATTCCGAGGAAACGCACGCGGGCAACCATGTCAATTACAGCGTTTGCAATGGCTGGTCGCAAGGCTGGGTGGTGGCGAGCAAGCTCGTCGAAACTCGCTCCAACGTTGTTGGCAAGATCTCCATCAAGCTCCATGCATCGTACATGTGCAGGACTCTCAAATATTTCCAAGAAGCCGTCAAAAGCCTGCGAGGCTACTACTAGGTTCATGCCCGCATTGTTGAGAGATATGGAGCTTAGGACTTGTGGAACAACCGTAATGGCATCTGTTGAGGGCAGGATCCCTGCTGCCAATGGTCCACGAGACGATTCCCGGAGTGCTTGCTCTGTAGGAGGATGTGGCCGTGTGTCATTTGCAACAAGTGAGCTGACAGTATTTCCTGTAGAGTTGTTTTCGTCCTCTTCGTCTTTGTCTGATGATTTCTGCTCAGTCAATACTTCACTTGGCAGTGGTCTGTTGGTGACAGCTTCCAAGTAGGTCTTGATCATGCCAGACTCGGAGATGGCGGGGAAATTTGTAGGATCGTTGTTAATAAAGTCACCCAGAATGGTAACAGAGTTCGTCCAGACAACAGAGCCAAATGTCTTCTTGTCTTCGATAATGTCCCGCAACTTCCCGAGAAGATCCGACTTGTCAACGAGATTGCGGAGTAAACGATCGTAGTTACCGCCGTAGCTGAACGAGTTTGACATGATGTGGTGAACAAACTTAAGAAGCCATTTGAGTGTCTGCTGTTGGTAGTACGGGATTTCGTAGTCCACTTGTCCCGACTGTTGGCTCTTTGAAATACCTTGTCCTGCTTGGTGCAAAGTCTGCGCTTCCTGGACAGTATCCACAACCAATTGAGATACTGCATCGAGACCTTTAGCATTGAAGAAGGCAGTAAAGGCGTTTTGGTAGGTCCAGATCAGGCCGTCTAGAAACGCAAGAACCATGGAATGGTTTCGTTGTGCGACAGCCGACCTAATGTTCAAGATCTCGACGAGAATTTCCATAAGTCCTGCTGACACCATCTCGCTTCCCACTCGTGTGGACATGGAAAGGTGAAGCGTAAGAGAAAACAGGTTGTTGCGCCATTCGTCCATTTCTGTGACCTGGTTGCCTTTGTCGCTGTCGTCATCCTCCTTCATTCCAGCAACCGCTTTTCTGATAACATAAAGTAAAATGCCGTGGTTGACATTTGCATTCAGAGCAGACAAGACATCCTGGCACCTGGCTTGGAAGTTCGATATAGCCTCGAGCAAGGCAAGAGCCACAGCTTGCAGCCACAACGGAACATCAACGTTTCCATGGGCTGTAGGGTGAATGAGTTCGGCTAGCTGATAAACAAGCTGAAATCTGCGAGTTTCATCTGCGTCTTGACGAAGCACCTTTTCCAGGAAGCTTGCTTCGTTGTGGATATAGGCGAGATTGTTAATAGACAGGAGGCGGACAGCCAATAGTTGTTGGCGTGACTCGTTGGAACCCATAAGGGCTTTGGAGGTTCTGATCCTGTGAAAAATCTCATACTTCGCAGCCGGGGGAAGGTCTGCAGGAACGGATGACATCAGCCGATAGATAGAAGTTGAAGAAACAACAGACTGTGGTAGTTCAAAGACTTTGGATCCAGCCGAGGCCGAATCTTCAGCGTTACCAGGTGTCCGAGGTCCAAGCGGAGATGAGTCGTCCAAGTTACTCCGACTCTTCGGGGTCTGGTGCTGAGTTGTCATCGTGGAGCTGCGACGAAGTGGTGTTGGTGTAGACGGCACTGATGCGCGACTGCCGTCGCCGCTGACGGACTCCTGCTGGGTGGTCTGGGGATAATAGATCACCTTAACATCGCCCCAACCAACCCACCGTTTGTCATCCGACGCCGCGAGAGCGACTAGATCATTCGCGTGCATAGAGTTGGCCGTCTTGGAACTTCCTCCTGGCGTACGGTCTTTCCCTTTGGCTGACCCGGGTGTGTTTGATGGCACGGGGTCCGATAGGTTAATGATCGGTGTCTTGACAAAGGGCAGGGCAAGCTGCTGGACTCTGTCGAGATCAATGTTGTAGTGGTTGGCAAGAAGTGCTGTGCTGATCTGTCTCGAAGGATTTGCTATGCGTTTCACGGATGCTTGGTACCGCTGGGCTAACTCTGAACCAACTTCGAGGGTGACAATAAGGACACTCAAAGACGTGGTGTGAAGGAGATCATTCAGATGAGCGCTGCTGGCATAAATGCTCCTGTTACCGCAATGCTCCAAGAGCATGCGAGTGAAGCGCAGCACTACTTCCACTAGTTGCCTGTCTCCATCTGATGAGAAGCCCAAGTCTGTCAACTCCTTCGCTGACCATTGCTTCTCGCTACCAAAGGTAGTTTCTTTGTCCTGGTTGAGCAACACATTGCACTCGAAATCGCGAGCTTGGGGACCCTCGTTCAGTTTGTATGTGGCGCAAAAATTTTCAAGAATGCTGTCAAATCGATTCAGAAGGGGTATCCAGTGGTACAGATCGCCACGTCCGAAGGGCCATCGCGAGGGAAAACTAGCAAGCTCTTTTGGTAAGTGGGGTAGAGGTACTGTTGAGGTGGTTTCAACGTAAGCTTTTAGCCAAGGAGACTATCACATTATGTCAGTATTGCATTCGTCGGATAGGGCGTTCGCTACTGACCAAGGTATCCTTGTGCTTTTGTTGCATAGGCTTGGTTATCTTCCCCATGATGAAGGTGAGGCGGCTGAGCCGCAGGAAACTATGGAATCTCCCCCTCCACTACAGCCGGGCTAACAACCCGCTGAATAAATAGTTTGTCCGCGGGAAAATTTATTCGGTCGGCTGCTTCAGTTATGAACGATCCGCGACTAAGCGGTAGTGGTGATCAGCTTCTCGAAAGTTGGAGTTTCGCGGGCTCTGGTCGTGACAGCCCTAGGATAACTCGGAAAGAAATTTTCACCCGGAAAGGGTATGACGTAGTTGTTTTTGTCGGTGAGAGAAATATGGGGTGTGATGGCTGAAAAGTAGACGCACGCGCGTGTTCGGCAAAGAAATATCGAAGGTGGTCGGTCGATGAAGCTTAGGAAGCAGTCCAAGGTCGAGTGCAGGTCGATCCTAGAACAGCTTTTATCCGAGGCCAAATCGTGCCCTGTCGGTTACAAAGATGGAGCCGATTGTTCTATTACCGGCTAGGCGTAGGTGGTAGGAAAATCTTGGGTCGATATGAAGAGAAGAGAAGAGTATTTGGTGAAGATGCGGAGAGAAGGTGCAGGATGGGGAAAAGGCATCTTGCAAATCGTCAGGTTGAGGTACAAGTGGGCCTTTGCGTAATGCCCAGGTGCCGGAAGGCGGAAGCTACAGAAGTGGAGGTACCTTCCAGGCAAACCTTCCACTACACAATACAAACAGTCCCCGGGTTTAAGGATCGGATAATCTTTTCAGCTTACAGCATGTATCAGTCCTGTTCATGATGATATTTTCCAGCTGCACTGCAGATGAAGGAGTACATAATTGGACGGTTATTAACGAGGCACATGGCGCAGAATATTATTCACGGTTGTCATATCGATATAAACGACTGGTCTTTCATCAGGACCAGTAGGGCCAAGACCGATATCTAGATAGTTGGTATGGCCTATCTTCTCATGATGGGCAAGTTATTAGCTACCTGTGCTTGAAGCGTTTGTTTATTTCCGCTGCCTCTCATCGAGTGGGGTAGCCAAATGGCATGAGCCGCCTAAACAGAAGCAGAACACTTTGAAAATGGAAACTCATTAGGTTCCGTCACCAACAACCCATCAGGAAATTTTTGTTACATGAACCTGGCAGCCCCAGCTCATACTGGGTGAAGAATCCAACTTAATCATAATACTGAGCTTTTTTTTATTGTTCACTAAACAGCCCAGAAGCATATACCTAGTTGCACATTCTATGAACATACCAAGGCTACTAGGTAGCAGAAACGTTGGCATCCTAAGTCTTAGAGTATAAAAACAAGTGGTCTGAGAAGTGTGGCCTAAGTAGTATAAACTGGCTTCCTAATTTCGTCTCTTATGCTGCCAGCAGCTAACTTTTCTGGTACCCTGATGCAAGGTAGGCGTAAAACTGCAAACTCCAGGGTAAGTAACACATATGCGATGGAAACACATGGCAAATAATCATGATTTGTTCCATCTTCATTTTCACTGATTCATAGCTCAATTAAGATATTAAATACACGTGGTATGCTCTCTATATAATTTACTCAGATCTGTTAGTTTTGACGTAAGCATGTGCGTATTAAACTAACAGTTAATTAATAGATACATTTAGCCCGAGTCAATTTGGTAGGGCGTTAAGCACGGAAATCATGTACGTGAAGAATGGATGAGCACAAAACAATTTAGTTTCCTGATATACCTATCTCTGAATATTCAAAGTCTTTGTCATATGGCTAGTGAATGGATCCGCTGTTTGCAATTCAGTCGAAGCAAACTCACATCAGGACAAGGTGACGTCCTGAAGAGGTTTACATGACTTTTCGAACAAAGTTCTCTAACTCTGATAGAAAAGTATATGCTGAACAAAACTATGCACTATTCACGCCTGAGGAGACCTAAACTTGATATGTGAGGGCCTAGAGGACGAAACGGTAGAAGAGTTCATAGCGTCCTAGACCATTTATGATGCTATTTACGTTTTGTGCTCTGGACTGTTCAAATGTTTTAATGTCCCATAGCCAGATCGATATGTGTTTTGGCTATTAGTCAAGGTAGGAGGTAGGCAGGTGTATATCTATTCCATGATTCTCGATCTTATGAACGTCCTTTAGTCTAGGTATTCGACAACCGATGAAACAGGCACCTTAAAGTTCCTATTGGTTAGCTCCGGATCCACGTCATAGCACTCGTGAAACAAAGTCATTATAAACCCCCGCCATAATGGGTTATCCTTTCTAAATCGATAAAGCCATTGCGTGTTGGATACTAACTAGAAATCCAGTATCTCGAGTAGGTTGGCGTCAAAGACTAATTTTGAAAAAGGAGTTTAGACGTAAGTTAATTTGTTATTGAAGACCGAAAGATGTAACTCGGATCTTGGGACAAAGTACCATAAGAATAAAGGGTTCTATTTGGAGTACCAGGACTAGAATACTACTGAGGAGAAGGAGGGGCAAGTAGTTAGTTGGTAGAGATGTGGATATTAATAACTTACAAAGATGGCTGTCTAGGTGTGAACAAAACCATCGTTACACGACAAAGTATAGCCCCGCAACGTATTGATCGACTAGAGATCTTGTGCTGTAGTTAATAACTAAAGCTACGAGCTTTGTACACAAATGCAAGTCTGTACTAAACATGCGCAGAACAGTACCATCACACTAAGAGGCGCAGACTGTCACAGTCAAGAAGATAGCAGCAAATATTTGAAAGGAGATTAACACCACCCCAAATTATCATGTGTGAACATTACCTATGCTTGCTGTTATCCATCCCTGGGATACCCTGGCGCCTGGCTGGGGCAGGATCAAATTGCCTCTCAAGACTGGCAAGCCTCCAACCGAAATGGGTTGAATTTGAATTCCAGACAAGGCCAGTTATAGTACGACAAAATTAAAACGGCTGTGCAGCAGAGACTAATCTCCATTCCAAGTGACCCTGTCTGACGTTTTCTAATACCAAATTACACGTTCAAGGGCGCCCCTAAATAGGCTCCATTCTTAAGGTCCGTTACCCCTCGGTACTCAGGGCACCCGACCACTGTACTCCACCTCTTTTTTCTGACCTACTGCCCATCAGGTACGCCAACCTCGCTGTCGGTGACCCCATTTCGTTTATTTTTGGCAGCCCCATCAGCGCCTCACTGTCACAACAAAACCCTTGCGAGCTTCCAGTTCTTATGCGAGTTCCACATCCACTGTCGACGTGGTAAGGGGCAGAAGCAGAACCACAACATCAACGCCACAACATCCCCCTTGTATTCGATTTCTGCCAACAGCTGGCCTCTGGCATTCTTCCATTTACTCTGCCGCCGGACGCAGTACTCAGTCTCTCGATTTCCAATTTCCCTGACACCTGGCGCCCTTCCGCATAAGCTGCTCCCTACATCCGACTTTCGTATATGGAAGGTAGCTTGAAGGGGCCAGATAATCATTCCCATCCCTGACACGAAACGAAGACTGCAACTCTCACTCAGATTTCAGACGACAAACAACATCCACAACCATGTCGCAACCGCAGGAAGTCGCATCGCCTGTGATCGATTCGCACACCGGTCCCGATCCCGTCCCAGAGCTGGGGAAACAAGAGAAGCAGGAAACACAGGACACAGAAGAGAAACACGATGCACTAGACGTTCAGGAGAAAAAAGATATACCAGAGACACCAGACAAGCCAGAAATAACGCTTGAGATGGAGGACAAATCGGACAAGGAAGATACCAATGAAAAGCTTGACGAGAGAACAGAGAAGCCTGAAACGAAGCTTGAAGAGAAGCTCGAAGATAGTAGCGAGGACGACTCCGACGATGATACTGAAAAAAAACAGCAGCAGAAGGTGGATGAGAAGCCCGAGGAGAAGCCCGAGGAGAAGCCCGAGGAGAAGCCATCGCAAATCGATACCAATATCAAGAGGCTCTCGTCTGGCATGGAGTCTGACGACAGTGTGTCGGTAGGTCTTTTTCACATTCCTTTCTCGAACACTGCTGTGGCAGTCACACAACAGACTGCATCCCTTATCTCAT
The DNA here is from genome assembly GCF_050947815.1 of Fusarium sambucinum. Lineage (NCBI taxonomy): Eukaryota > Fungi > Ascomycota > Sordariomycetes > Hypocreales > Nectriaceae > Fusarium > Fusarium sambucinum. The sequence goes on along the minus strand of NC_139294.1, from coordinate 2,187,724 downwards.
TCGGATACTAACCGAGTACATTAGGCATCCGACGCAGACGACAAGTTTGAAGATGCTGTAGCGCAATCCCCTACACGTTCACTTACCAAACGAACCATCTCGCATGTTAAAGCTCCTAGCAGTTCAACAGAAGAGCAAGCTGATAGGCGGTCTGAGGAGTCGTATACTCGAGAGGATATCCAGGAGCCCAGCTTCGCCCAACACAAGGCAACTGCCTCTGAGTCTGGCAGCATTGCAAGTAGCATCCGCGAAAGGCAATCGCAACGGAAAGCATCGGTGGCCTCCTCACGTATCTCCAACACATTGAACCTGGATAATGTCAGCCTTGACGACGATACGCCTCCATCTCCATGTACGGCAAATCCCTAGTTGACTTTTTGTCAAATGACACATGCTGACATACTACTAGTACCAAAAGACCTCCCGCCGAAGCCAGTCAGCAAAACAATTTCACTGAATAGCATCTCTCTCCCTTCTATGCCATGGTCGCCTGCCGCTGAGCCTGCAAAAAGCCCAGTGCCACCGACAGCTACACTTGCGCCTTCCCCACCGGCGCCACCACCTAGTCGAAAGCTAACAAGCCCCTTCTCTTGGCTTTCTCGAAGCTCGAGTAAAGAAAGAGAGCCTCCCCTCCCACCGCCTCCTACTGGCCGAAGAAATACAGGTGGTTCTATTGCTACCCTCGCCAGTAACCCCGAAATGATGTTGAGTCGACTCGAGGAAGAGAAGGATGGAGACTCGCTACCCGGCGATCCTGTCCGAAGGGTAACTTTGCAAGACAGGTTCAAGCAACTAAGACAACAGGAAGAGGCTGCTCGTGCGTTGGCAGGCGGCGAAAATGTCAAATATGACGGGGCACTTGGCCTCAGTTTGCCTGGCGATGATGGACAAACTCAAGATAAACCTCCATCATCTCCTGTCCCTCAGCCCATTTCTGGCCTAGCGCCAGGTACAGTGTCTGGTGTCAACGCCGGCCCCTCTGCCATTTCAGAGGAAAAAGTCGACTGGGACTTGTGGCAATCTGTTGTTTATGAGGGGCCAACTGCTGTGGCTCGCACAAGCGCCGAAGAACTGAACAAAGCCATTGCAACCGGCATTCCTAGCGCCATTCGTGGTGTTGTATGGCAGGTGCTGGCTGACAGTAAGAACGACGACCTCGAATTAGTATACAAAGATTTGGCGACTCGGGGCACAGATAAGAGCAAAGACCGCAACAGCCACAGCACAACCGCCAGCTCGCTAAGTAATGGAAACCTCAGTGTTCACAGTGGAGATGCCGTTGCGTCTTCCGCTTCCTCTATTAACTCGGATAATTCAGGCAATGGTCCGTCTTCTCCCCCAAATGAGAAAAATGCAGAGGCAATACTGAAGGCTCAAGCTGCGGCCGCGGTTGAGAAAAAGCGAAAGGACAAAGAGGATGCTGCTTCGTTGCAAAAACTTGAAAAGACGATTCGTCGTGATCTTGGTGCTCGCACAAGCTATTCTAAGTATGCAGCTGCTGCCGGGCTTCAAGAGGGCCTGTTTGGTGTCTGCAAAGCATATGCTCTGTTCGACGAAGGTGTTGGATACGCCCAAGGCATGAACTTCCTCATCATGCCTTTGCTGTTCAACGTAAGTATCGCGTTTCCGTCAATTTTTTCTCTTCAGAATACTGACACAGCTCCAGATGCCCGAGCAAGAAGCTTTCTGTCTTCTGGTGCGGTTGATGAACCACTACAAGCTACGGGATCTTTTCATCCAGGATATGCCCGGGTTGCACATGCATCTTTATCAGTTCGAACGCCTGTTGGAAGACTTTGAGCCAGCACTCTACTGTCATCTCCACCGAAAGGGGATTTCGCCTCACCTTTACGCTACCCAGTGGTTCTTGACGCTATTCGCCTATCGATTTCCCCTTCAATTGGTTCTCCGCATTTATGATTTGATCTTTTCCGAAGGCCTGTCGGCGATCTTGCGCTTTGGTATCGTCCTGATGCAGAAGAATGCCAGCATCCTCTTAGGGTTGTCTGACATGCAGCAGCTCACCACATACTTGAAGGATAAGCTCTTCGATGTGTATATTGACAAGGATCCCAGCCAGGGAAGCCTTCTGGAGAATGGATTCTTTGGAAGTTCAAGTTCCAGCATGGATAAAGAGGTCTACCGTGCAGATCAGCTCGTCAAAGATGCCTGCGAAGTCCAGATCACCCCGGAGATGCTCAAAGCTTATAGCACTGAATGGGAAGAGAAGACCAAGGCCGAGAAAGACCGTGAGAATGAACTCATGGAACTCCGTTCAGCCAATCACAGCTTTTCTATCAGGCTCCGAAAGATGGAGGAGAGAGTTGAAGCTTGCGATCGTGAACAGGCCGATCTAGCAACGGAACTTGTGCATACCAAGGTCGAAAACCAGGAGCTCAAGGACGAGAATGATAGCATGCGAGGTCAGGTCCGCGAGTTGAAGATTGTCATTGAGAAGCAACCGATGGATCTCGAAGAGAGATGGAAACTCGAGCGTGATGATTTGATGAAACGCAATATGCATGTTCATGAGGAGAACCAGAGACTGGAGAAGGAACTGGGCGAGCTAGAAGAAGAGTTGGTTCAGACCAAGCTGCGTTATGCAGAGGTGAGTATCTTTGTTGCTCCAACACACCGCGATGAGTTACTAACATGTTGTTCTCAGATCAACTCTCAGCATGAGACCCTCAACCGCAAGTGGACTGACTTGAAACGTCAATTTGCGTAGACATGCCTTTTCAACACACACGACCTTGTTTGGTTATTTGGTCCCTGACCATCCTTCATGTATAAAGTATTCTTGTTTAGCCGATTCTTTTAGCTTATGACAAGCTGGCTGGTTATTGCCTAGGTATTTGATGGTTCGTTCACTGGACATGGCGAATCAGGCATGTCGTAATGATGGTAAACTCGGAGAAAAGACGAAGGCAGAATCATTTTCAGCCACCCCACACAAATATTTATGATCTAAATCCATCCGCCCAACGCAACGACATTGTGTAGACATGAGAGGCGAAGTTTTTTATTTTTTATTTTTACTTTTTGGTAGTCCTCGGACCGAGCTTGGCAAGGTGGCGTAGGACAGATGATACTCTGGTTAGAAAACCCGTACGATGTACAGATTGATAGACGAAAACATAAATCACAAGTCACATTTTGCAGTTGAAGAGAGCTTGATCATGACATTAAATTCAGCGCAAGAAATTTTTTTATTCCTTTCCTTAAGGACCCATTCCGATGCGTTATGTTAACCTCATTCTGTCGTTAACCATGAGACAGTGAGAAATCCTTGAACACCATGCCAGGGGCCAACACTCCTTTCTTCATCAGCTTTTAATGACAAGCTTACTTGTGGAGCTTGCGCTGGTAGAAAGCGAGCTCCTCACCCTCCAGGATGTAACCATCGACACGGCCGGACTGACCGGGTCGGCTGGAAACAACAGCGTACAATCGACCGGCCTCGAACTGCTTCTCGATGGCGCTGTCGACCTTGCCGCGAGCAGACATGCGAGCAGCCTGCTTCTTCTCAACGGCGTTGGACTTCTTGACCTCCTCCTCGGTCTTGCCCTCCTTGGCGGCCTGGGCCTTCTGGCGTCTTCGGCCAAGAGCCTGACCGTAGTGGGCCTCGTACCACTGTCGGAAGGGAGCGGCATCAACCTGGACGACGGCGCTCTTGGTGAGGGTGTTGGTTCGGACCAACTCGTTGTTGGAAGGGTGGTAGGCGACGGCAATGACACGGGTCTTGCGGGTCAGGCCCTCGGAACCCCAGGCGAAGTTACCGGAGTCGAGACGGAGGGCACGGTACTTGTGGTTACCACCTCGGGTTCGGACGGTGTGGATGCGCTTGGGGCCAATACGGGTGTTGGCACCCTGACGACCAGCCTCGAAAGCGCGCTTCTTCCCTGTTGTGAAAGGTCAGAACGTATGTCCAAAGGATCATACGGGCTTTCGGAATTATTACGCACTGTAGTAGGCACGCTTGGCACCGGAGGCGGAGCGCTTGTGTCGAGAGTCACGCGAAATACCCATGATTGCGGTTTCTGTGATGGGAGGAAAAATCCCAGATGGTTAGCCAAATCGTCTTTTTCAAGGCGGGGGGGGGGGGGGGGGGGGGGGAGAGAAGGGCAGAGCAACTCAATGAGCAGGATATTCGAGATGAGGATATCGTCGAGCAGCGCCGCGTATTGAATTCGTCTCTTCGTTCTCGTCGTTTGGCAACCTACCTGATGATGTTGGCGCTCACCAGGCAATCGAATTGGCGGATGGTCGTAGGAGTGAACTTTTTTGGCGGAACGAGGGTCAAAGTCTAGATTGCCAAAATCCTGTGAGTATGTGCACCTTCGGTAAATCGGAACTGGGATGTTCCACTCCGAAGTGTTGAAAGCCCTAACTCCACTTGCTGACTCATTGACCAATAGCATAACACTGAGCTAACTATCACCAAACGGGCAATCTTTGGACTTTACGATGTGTTATTAGTGCAGTTATCGGCATTTCTGGTGATCTTTACGCAGCGAGTTTGTTCTGTTTATTTCAATACATCGTGCTTTCCTCTATCTCTAAACTATCAGCTTCCAATTTTTGAAGTCTCTCAAATGTGATAGCAACAATGAGTAGAGTCTTCCCAGAACCAATCCTCTTGAAATCTCAATGCCTGTCCAAAGCGCAACCAAGTGAATACTTGGCGCTGACAGATCCAATATCTAAGAAGATATAGGATTGATAAGCACGTTCATGACTATCTTCGTGTCATTCCCACCTGAAGCCTACTTTGAAAGTTCCTTCTTTTCAGCTTTCTTGTTCTTTAAGCTCTTTCCGCCCTCTTCATCCTCCTCATTCTCCTCTTTCTCGATATCGACCATGTCAATATCATGAAGCAAATCAGCAGGTAAGAACAGAGCCTCGTCGGTTTGAAGTTCAGGTGGTGGAAGTATAGAAGGCTCGTGTCCGGTAATAGGGCACAGAGAACCGAGTCTAAGTTGGACAACCTTCTTGTCCCAATGAATTGACCCATCCGAGTCGTATGCTTCATCATCCCAGTGCAAGAATCTGTGAGCAACAAAACCCATTCGAGGAAGAGGCAAACATCGTCCCTCTCGATTAGCACGTTTGTCTCCCTCTTCCTTCAGTTCTGCAAGGGACGGCCACTCGACCCCATGAGGCGGCATCATCCGTGCTTTGTTGAAGCAGTTAACGGCTGCAAAAACAGGTGAAAGATGGTCCTCAAATTTCTTACCACCCAAGAATTTCATCGTGGGTTTGTTCTTATCCTTGGTACCTTCAACATCCTTGGAGTTGGTCTCCTTGAGACGCTGCTGTACCTTTTGTCCGAGTTTCTTCGTCTCCGATTCCGCCAAGGCTGCTTTGAAAGCCGTCAGCTCTGCCGGGCTTTGAGGAACAAATGGAGATTGGTCTGCGCTCATGTAGCGCAGGTTGGCCATCATCTTCTGAAAGGCCTGACGCTCCCTTGTAGCGAAGCTGGTCCAGCTTTTGGATTGAGACCAGGTACCAGACTCGGATACATTCAAATTCAAAGCCTTCTTCACGGTTGCGCTAAACGATTGAGCTAGAGTGCGCGTAGAAGCTGGGCCTGTGGGAGCGTTCTGGGGCGGGTTGCTAGGTTTCTGATCTGTACCTCGAGACTTTTCCTGAGCATGGGCTTGACTCTCCCGTTTAATGTTGATCTTGGCAGCTCTAGATACGCTGGGAGAATCCTGCGCAGATTTGACTTGTCGTGTTGGGATGAAACCGGTGGTCTTGGTTTTTTCAGCAACCTCTCGAAGTTCCTTGCCGATCTGCTCCCGCTTGGTGTCATCATTGCAAACAACACCAAGAAGTTGGCGGTCTTTACCAGCAGGCACCGACATCATCTAGATATCAGGATGCTTGTCGTTGTTTGGAATGGCCGATACCCCTCTGCTCTCCTGCTTGATCTTTTCAACCTGCGTTTTCAAGTGTGTGGCACCAGAAGGACCATTGGCGGTTAGAGCGGAACTTGGCATGTTTGGTTTTTGCCCATGGTGGCCTTTGACCGACCTGTTATGAGAGGGGCGGCTTTGATCATCCTTCTCGGTAGACGAACGAGAAGCAGACCGCGGGTGTGAATCGTATTCTGTTTCTATTCGACTCTGTTGTTGCATTGGTGGTCGAGATTGCAGCTGGGGATGGAGATAAGCCTGTGGAGGAAGCGGTCCATAGAGTGCGCCGCCATCTTCATTCGGCAGAGGTCCATACACCCGTTCGAATTGGCATTCGCAATCGGAGGGACATCCGGTATTCTGAGGCTGAGCCAAGGGCATCTGCCACGGAGCCGGAGGCATTGGCCAAGCTGCGAACGGCATCATGGTAGGTACCATAAGAGGCGGCATGGGCGGCGACACGAACGGTGGGTAGTCGATATGTTGATGTACTTGACTATGATATTCAGGGTAACACTGACCGTAAGAAAGGGGTGGGAAAGGCGCAGAAGGCAGATATCGCGTTGGTATGTTGACAGGGGTAAGCGAACGATGAGACTTTGGTCCTCGTGGCTTGCCTTCTGGATGAGGAGTAGGGGGCCTCCATGTGCGTCTGGGAGATCTAGTGCTGCTTCTTGAATTAGATGATCTCCCGGTTCTTTTAGCGACACCAGATCGTGCTCGATGGCTCTCTCGAGACGAAGTTGGAGGAGTGTAGACGGTTGGTTTGAGTAGCTCTAGGGACTTCTTTGGAGTGTAGATAGTTGGCTTGAGGTATTCTACCTCTTCAGAAGAAGAGTTGACACTCTCACCATCGACCTTGCTGCTCTCACTCTCAGCCTTCTGATTCTCAGACTTTTCGTACTTAACGGTTGTCTGCTCTTCGTCATCCGAGTTTGATCGTCGGACCTGGCCTCTTGTCAGCTTGGATGCCTGGAATTTCATGTCTTGTCGCTTCTTTACCAGTCTTGGACTTCGAACACTTCGCCCGTCAACTCCCTGAAGGGCAGGGAACATTGTGTCGTATTTGTCCGGGTCGATAGTGATAGAAGGAAGTTCTATGCTCTGGCGTGGGTTTAGGTGGACATTCTGAGCTGAAGGATGCATTTTCGTTGGCAGAGGTAGGGGATCGTCCTCGTTAGAAGAGCCATCCTCCAAGGTCGGTACGAACGTGGGTGCGCAAGGATTCATGTTTGCCAGCCCTGATGCACATGTGATAATGGGAAGGTAGATACTGCTACAAAAGCGAAGGACAAAGTTTCTTTGGACCTCGGGTAGGCACAACGTGCTTGATAGGCTTGGGTGATATGCGAGTAGATGGCTATGTGCTTGCTTTTGGTCGCACTTTGTTGCCCAGAGCACTACGATAAACCTGAAGAAGTACTAAAGTTAGTCTGAATTTATTATTTATTATTTGAAATGCATGCTCTTACCCAGAAAATCCGAGTTTAGAATCTAAACAAAGAGCAAACAGTCGAGTTGATTAGGATGACTTGGGTAGGCAGGACGGGCGGCGTCATTGAACCAATATAAAAAGTGACAAGTTGGGCTAGGCGCGTATAGCAAATATTTAATGATGAAGCCGCGAAGTAAATAAAGAACCCAAGCGCGAAGCATACGCGCGTGGTTTGGACGTGAATGCGTGTGCAGCCGATCGCCAGCTGCCAGTGAAATGCTAGCAAACAAACCGTCGTGCCTGGCCGGCACAAGGCAGATATGAACAATCTTGAGCTTCAAAAGATGCAAAAAATGGGAGAGGGAAAAAGGGAAAGTAGTGATCTCAAGCTATTAGAGGAGATGAGTGAGTAGAGAGGATCTTGAGGTGGTCGAAGGTGATGAGGTTGGTGTGCTGGGGCGATCCTGATTATTGTTTAACGAAGGCAGCAGTAGACTATTTTCTTCGTTTTATTTTAGGCTACTTAATACAAGTTCATAAATCAATAGACATGCACTCAGTGATTCAGTGACAGCCTCCGCAACAGGAACTTGATGTGATATCCTTTCTTCAATATGACTACTGATAAGATCAGAATTCAAAGTATTATGTTATCGCCAAAAAGAAGTACTCTGACGACGTCCGGAGACCACAGAATCATCTTAATATGCTCTATTGTCTACGACTTGCTGTGATTGAAGAGTTAGAGGCGAGTTGAAAGTATCGAAGATGAACATGCATTTGCCTTGGAGCAAACATAGGTAGGAGGTGTAAGATTTAGAAGCATATTCTGTCAATTCTTATCTTTTTGAGAACATTCCACTCTACTTCCCTTAATTATTGATTTACTATCAGTCCATTGAGATGAGACGTCATCTCTTTTCTTTCTTTGTCCTTACAACTCTCCTTGAACTACCAGCCATGCAAGTTTTAATTGGAATCATGTCGAGCCACATAAGAATAATCAAGATCAAAAAGTGTACTATATTAGACAGAATATGTCAGCTTTGTCTACACCCTTTTCGGTACTCATGAGGCTCAATTATTACAAGCTTACAGACATGGATCTGGTGTAAGTGAAAGAACCAATCAACCTCTTCCCAACAAAGTAAAAGGATTTTATTTCAGGGGTCACAGGGGAATAAGTTCATCACCCCCACCAAAAAGACTAAACCGAGGTCTAGAAAAAAGGGTACGTACCTAATCTAATCTCGCCCTGACGACACGGAGGCCAGCAATTATTTCCTGGTTGTCCTCAACATCCGACCCCATTGCATGATCGATATCTTGCTTCTTCTCCTCCATTTCTGCCAAACTTGTCTAGTCCGAGAAAAGCAAGATCAAGATGGCTTCCCTCAGGACTCTTACCATCTCTAACCGCTGTATGCTTCAACCCCTAACCGCATCACCGCTGTCCTGTCTGGCCTGGTAATTAACACTATACAGCTCCGAAGCAACCCATCAAGAACCTTCCAGAGTCGATCGAGGTCCAGCCCGACACCACCGTTGAGGACCTCAAGGTTTTGATCGCAAAGGAGACCAAGCTCGGTGACCACAACCGTATTGGTGTCTATGATCCCACTACCAAAAAGACCCTCAAGAACCGCAAGGCTCGCCTCGTCGATGAGCCCGCCGTAGTTGCAGCTGGCGAGGTCCTCATTAAGGATATGGGTAAGCGTCAACTTGCACAATGTCAACTTAAAACTTACTAACCAATGTAACAGGTTACCAAATTCCTTGGAGAACCGTCTTCGTCGTCGAATACCTGGGTCCCCTCATTTTTCATGCCCTTTTCGTTGCAGCCCGCCCCTTTTTGTACCGTAATGGAGACGGCGACATGTCCCAGACTCAATGGATCACTTTCGCCATGATCATGCTGCACTTCGTCAAGCGCGAGTACGAGACTCTCTTTGTACACAAGTTTTCCGCCAACACAATGCCCTGGAAGAACATCTTCAAGAACAGTTTCTTCTACTGGGCCGTCTCTGGTGCTGCCTGTGCCTACTCCATTTACAACCCCAACTCGCTCGCTGCCAAGGCCGACGTGCCCGCCATTGACGCTGTTGGAGTTGCCCTGTACTGTTTCGGCGAGTTTATGAACGCTCTTGTTCACCGATATCTCTCCTCTCTGCGATCCACTGGTGGTACTGAGCGCAAGATCCCTGTTGGTTACGGCTTCAACATCGTTACTTGCCCCAACTACTTGTACGAGGTGCTCGCATGGATTGGAATCATCATTGTCAGCCGTGACTGGACTGTCGCTGTTTTCATCTCCATTGGTGCGGCGCAGATGATCAGCTGGGCCAAGGGCAAGGAGCGTGCCTACCGCAAGGAGTTCGGTGACCGATACAAGAAGAAGCGCTTTGTCATCTTCCCTGGTCTTCTGTAAGCAAATACTTTTTTGATTGCAAACGAAGGCACGGATTTGGAAAGATAGATAAGCCAGGTTAACGAATACCTAGGTAAAAAATGGTGCCATGTGTGGGTGTAGATACAGTGCATAGACTTGAGACTAATGCTATATGATATGTTGAGTAAAGAATGCCTTGCAGTATAACCGTACCTTTAACGCCAAGCCGTAATTCCCATAACAGAAGTGCCCCGAATTGCAGTAACATTGATTGATTCGTTTCCCATATGCTCATCGTGACATCGTAGACATGGACGCTGTATCCGATCCTTTGGCGCCCCTCCCTACACTCGACTCTGCTTCTGTCATGCTCCGACTAGCATCCGAAAATGCACCCGGCGCATGATTTTCAGTATCGATCTCCATATCGGTACTCAGTGTCTTGTTCACTTCGATACCCTTTCCCCTCTCATCGGCATCATTGTCTAGATCCATAGCCCGCTCACCATCCTCGCCTCCGCTCTCGCTCCCACTCCCACTGTAGCTCCCACAATCACTACAGCTGCAGCTACGATCGTCGTTTGCCAACCTAATCGTCTCCTCAAGGACAAGAAAGTCACGCTCCAGCACCTCGGCCCAGTTCTGTACATTACCAATTTCCTTGAGCTTGTGCGCCGCAGCGTCGGCCTCACGCGCAAGCTTGACGTTCTCACGGCGCAGCCCGTCCGTCGCACGCTGTACATCCTGAGCCTGCTTGTTCAGTACAGCAGCGTTGGAGTGCAGCGTCGATGCGCGCCACTGAAGCTCAGAGTCCATCATATTCTCCAGCGTTGCAACGACGGCACGACGAGCCTCGGCGACATGGCGCTGCGTCTCGGCCGACGGGAGCGTGGGCTGGAGGTGCGAAGATGGAGGAGACGATTGCTGCGCTGCCGATGGAATTTGTGCGTGGGCGTGAGCATGGGCGACAGACGTAGATGCGATTGTGGGAGGAGGAGATGTCGGCGGGCAGGGAGATAACGAAGAAGACGATGATGACGAGGAGCCTGTCGCAGCGGCCGAAGAGGCGGGTTGTTGCGAAGAAGCCGCTGCAGCTGACATGATGAATATAAGACTAAGTCGCTGGTCTGTTGGCTTAGCTTGAAGTAATTGGTTTATAACGTTAGATAATGAGAGATGTAGCTTGGCCGTTTCATGTTGCTGATACCTTACACTGCATCTTGGTGGGGTCGAGTAACACTTCGTCTATCATGCAGCTGATGCACAAGATCATGGGATCTGCCCTTCTTGGTCTGTATTACATCTACCTCGAGACACTGTATGTTAGCCAACACATATTGCCACAGCACTAGCTCTTGTATATGAAAAAACAAAATAAGTTGTGAGTTTCGTGTTCAAAATTGTCAGAAAGGATTTAAGCCACATTAGATTCATTATATGCTAGTATCGTGTAAGGGAACATTTTCTCTGCCTTTTGCCGTACCATAGGAAAACTCTTAATTCCGTATATCTATATTCGCAGAGCAGCCTGATATTGACCATGATGAGGGTATCCCCCCTAACTTTTCGTTCCACCAAAGACGACGTTTCTTAACATTAACCCGTGCACAAACTTTAGAATCTCGCGCCCCAAAAGAATTAAATGCAGATAACTTCCAAACGTTCTGATATTTAATCATTCAAAAGCAGCTGCAACCCCAACGCCAAGGCTATGCGGTAAATGAATGATTACCGACGCATATTTGTTCATTTGTGCGCCGGTTCAAAGAGCCTCGATAAGTATGCAGAACAAGACCCGATATTCCTTCTCTCTGCTTTTATGCAAAGAACAAATAGTAACTGCACTAGGCAGCTTGTTTCAAGTTGGTGATCCAAGTAGTAGAGGCCCGGCTCTATCTAAAAGGCGACTTTGCCTCCATTGAGACGAAGAGGTACTGGGCCGAGTGGCCCGTGAGTGGGAAGTATCCCTTCATCAGATGATATGGAAGATAAAGAAGATAGCGAACTGAAGCCCATGTGGCCTTTGCCAAAACCGCCGTTGCGGCCCATGGAGATACCTGGGTTAGCCATGAGAGCGTCCGCTCGGTCAAAAACATTCCCATGGAACGCTGCTGCGAAGGAACTGTTGGAGGGCGTAGTAGGAACTGTAGCCTGCATTGCAGGCCCCAGGGCGGCACTCTGTGGTGTGATGGGAACTGATGTAGGTGACATGCCGCGAGGGTATGACTGTCCGTTCATAGTGCCGGAAGGGTGGAACAGAAAGTGCCAAGGCGATTTGTAGATGATGTTGCTTGTCTCTTTGATACTTTGTTGAATGGGTCGCAAACGTGCCCGAGTATCGGGGGGGAGTGGCACGCTATTAGGCCCATACTTGATCTGAGAAATCATGTCCGCCCACGAGTGACTGAAATTACTGCAGAGACTCCAGAAACTTGCCTGCGTCCGAACGCCTGGCTCCTTCAACTTGATCTTAGACAGCCTGTTCTTGAGAATCTCTGTCTGCTGGATGACCTGACTACACATAGCAATCAATCCTTTCCAGTGCTGGAGAACACCTTCAGGAGTCCGCTGGTACATGGCATTTCGTAAGCCACCAGCCAGCTGGGCGTTGAAGTTGGGCAGTGTACCCATGACAAGATCAGTAGATCTTTGCAGAGCCAGGAAAATCCGCTCAAACTGTCGATCCTCTTCTGTAAACTCGGATGACATCCCGCGACTACCAATTGAGGAGAAGGATTCTCCTGATCGAGGAGTGGCCGAGGTAAGAGTAGCAGTGCGCCCATTGCCATTAAGATATGCTGCAGAAAGAGGTGTGGGCACTGGAACGTCGGTGGTAACACGCAGATTAACCGGATGGTGAACCAAAGTACCGTTGCGGTTGCGAGCCCCATTGGATCTGCTGATAGTGGGAGTTGCAGATGGTTCTCGCGCATGTGATCTGGCAGTGCGCTCGCCAGTTGAACCACCCTTGGGTCCGCCTTGTCGACGAACATCGGCAGCACTGACAGATGACAAAGTGACGCGCAGTTCCATGATACTGTTGTATAGGGACATGAGCAGACTTCGAATATATCGAGCATCTCCAAAATCCACGAATGTACCAATGTTGTCGGCCAAAAGTGTGCAAACATGGCCATAGGCGCTGACCAGAGTCTGGCATGCCCTGTGCACGTTTTCGTTTTCTCGTTGGGAATGATCATAAGGCTCGGCTGACGCGTGTTCATGTTTCTGTAGCTCCTGCTCCAATTCTTCAACATGCGAGTTGGTGTTGTAGAACACTATTTCTAGACTGGATCGCTTGGCTGAGCCGTCACTTGTCAAGCCCATTAGCGCCTGGATCATGGGATGAATCTGGAAGACTGAGTAGAGGATTCCCTTGGCAGTCTCAATGACTGGGTCAAATATCTTTGACTCCCTGCGTCGTTCAGGGAGGATTGAAAGACGCCTCACGTATATCGGGCGTGCGAGGTAGGGTTCTGTTGGTGTCGCCGGACTCTTGGTTGATGCTTGATTTCCTTGCATAGCAGAACCGTGACTCAAACCACGATAATGGCTAAAGCGGTTGTTGGCCTGCATCTCGTCAAGCGTGCCGAGGTCGGAAGGCTTTCTTGAGACTATTCCCATGCGCCTGCTGCGACCATCTGATCTTTCTGCTCGGAGCAGGCTTTCAGAGTTGCTGCGAACACGTTCATTGACATTGCCGATTGTCAATGGCATAACACCAGGTCTTCGAAAAGCGGTGTTTTGCTGCGAAAGTCCTCGATAATGTGATCTTGACGGTATCGGAGGTGCTCGTGACCCAATATTGGGAGAACGAATATCAGGCAAATCGGCGCCCTGGACCTTGACAGGAAAGCGCCCACTAGCCACTCTCTTCAAGGGAAACCGGGGGGTTTCCGCACCCTCGCTCGATTCATCTCCGGTGTTGTCAGATTCGGATCGGCCATTAATGGTATATTGCTTCAGGTATCGCTTGATCTGCAAAGTAACTGCCACCTCCGTCACTTCGTTGTCCTTTTGAATACCTTCGTGTGGAGGGCTCGCCGCCTGCACTTGAATTGCGTCTCGTGGTGGAAAGCTGATAGGGTTTCCTTCAAACTTGATCACCTGCAATGATCCCATGTCGGCAATGCATACGGGTAGCTCTCGTATTTGGTTTTTGGGTATAGATAGTACTTTCAATGAAGAGAGTCTTGCAATATCTGCTGGAAGAATTCGAAGTTGGTTCCGGCCGAGGTCAAGGATTTCCAAAGATGTCAGGTCACACAACTAGTCAAGATGTTAGATGTTACTTAAATCCAGGGGGAGGGGGATGTACAGGCATAGGGAATTCCTTGATCTGATTACCCCGGATGTTGAGGTATCGTAGTGATGTGCATTCGGAAAAGCGAGCAGGCAAACTCGTCAGTTGGTTATGAGACAATGCCAGTCTGGAGACCGTATAAGTATCGGCATCTGGCCGTGTGTTTGAGGACGAGTTTTTGGAAGCTGAACGTTCCAATTCGCCCTTCACAATATCGACAACTTCATCTGGCAGTTTCTGGATGCCTTTACGACTTAGGTCGATAGTGACTCCGGTACGGAGTCCTGTGCTGACGGCACCAGCTTCTGCGGCTTGACTTTCGCTTTCGATTGCATTTTGCATAGCCTCGCGCGCGAGATTGGTAACCTGGGCTGCCGACATGCTAGTGGTTGAAAGAGATGAGCTGGATGGGACGCTGCGCAGGTTAGGAATAGGAGGAGGCGGCGGAGGGCCGTTGGATGTGGCAGCTGAGTTTGGGACTGGACGGCGTCCAGATGTGTGGTTTTCGGGCAAGCTTCTGGGAATTGAAGCCTGTGATGCAGAACCGACGGACGAACCGGCAAGTCGGTCTGGCCGCTCCATGGCGAACGGTTCAAGTATGAGGAATGCGCAGCTCAAGTAGGAAACGTGGGGATGGCGCGCCGGTGGAGTAACCGATCGAATCGAGGGGGTGGCAGTTGGAATCTGAATGACGGTATGTCGATGCTTGAAGGATAAGACGTTTCAGAAGCCCCTCTGTTGCTGTGTCTGCGGTTGTCTTTTAATCAAAACGCAGGCGCAAACGGGGGACCGTTTGTCTCAGCGGGAGCCAAGCCTCGGGTCGTTATTTCTAGTGTTTAGGCCAATCAAGGCGGTGTGGGCGACGAGTTCGATATGATCATGATTGTAAATTCAGTCAAGGCCAGAAGGCGGCGCGACGTTCAGGGTTTGGCCCGTTGTATTGAGGTGAGAGTGCGTGCGGATAGGGATCAAGGTGGAGCGTATTGCGTCGTCGGGCTTGAAGCTTGATTATAAGAACGGCGATACCAAAGAGATCTGTTGAGTCAAAACAATCCAGTGATAGGATTTGTACAGAAATGTTGAAAGAGGAATGCTGCGGGAAGGGCCGTGGATGAGGTGATGCAGATTCGGGAGGCGATGAGGTCGGATTGAAATGCCGTGTTTGGTAAAGTTCAGCACCAGGAGCCGAGCAGGATGGAGAGGTAAGGGTGGTGAAAATAACTGGGATGACCCCCGTTGATTATCCCCTAGACCTTGGCTCTGCTCTGCTCTGGTTCTGGAAGTTATCAAAAAGTCAAACAAAACAAGAATCAAGCTGGGTCCAACAAAGGGAGAGAGAGAGAGAATGTCAGGAGCTCGCTCGGTTACTCGAGCTGCACGTTTCAACCTAAAGCTGCTGATGTAGCCAATGAATTTGAGGTATCATTACTCAAAAAAGAATTCTTGGCAAGAGCATACCTAAACATTAGGGAGATAGTCAGGTACAGAACAATATTTCTTGCCTCCTTGTCTCTGAATTTCTTTTCTCCAACCGCCCCTGACAGTAGTCTGAAGGCAAGTAGTCCCCCATGTCTCATGGAAGCTTGGATAGGGGATAGCGTATCAGATAGGGGTAAACTTGCGTCCTACCATGGATGAAAGTGTTTTGGTCAGCAGAGGCTGGGGAGGCTAGCAGGCCAGACATGCACTGGAACTGCTGGACTTTCAGTGGAAGTGTGGGGCAAACACAGAGCCAACAGATCCATGGTTGGGTCATCCATCTCCTGCTCCAGCTCCGCCGTAAAGTGAAACACAGTGCGGGGCTGCTGATTGAACCTCCTCTGTGGCCTCACCCCAGAAACCTTTTTCATCACTAATAAACACGTTTCTACATGCCTATTTGGGCTCCGAGTGGTTGCGGTTCAGCCACTGACGCACAGTATGAGCAGAAGAGCGGGATGCAGATGAAATGGAGAGAAGCTAACGTTGGAACCCATGCTCACCGGTGGGAGGGATCAGGCTTACTTACTCCTAAGTTGTCTGTCGAGACAAGAATCAGTTACATGCCAGCCAAGCGATGGAATATGATACATAAGCCAACTAACTATTATCTCCTAGACTCGACTCACTTGAGCTTTTAGATGCATGATACGAGACGAAGCGAAGGGCGAATGTCAGAACATAGAATCTGGCACGATTTCGACAGGCTCAGGTGCGAGGGACGAGGGGTAATGACAACCTATGAAACGTCAAAGTCTCCATCAACAATCATCAACGATCGTATTCTGTATGTAGGAGGGCGGCCGAGTGATTTGTCTGGCTGTGCTGTCTCTAGAGTTTGAAACCCTGTCCAAGTCTACAGCGAGTAATGCAAGGTACGCAGTACTAAGCTAAGAGGTATGTAGAAAACAACAAAAGCTGTTCTTTTTCCAATATATCCTGTCATTTACGTTACATCACATTATTGCCCAACGAAGAGGGTAATTAGCCATCCTGGGCCATGGATTTGTTTCATTCAATTGCATCTTCTTTCGAAACCTCGCTGGAGTACAGTAGCAATAAACCACGTGACCTTGAACTCTCCATCGCTTTTATTGTAACATTCTTTGTTGATAGCATTCTTCCTTGAACCCTGCCTGGTCTGGACCTAAAATGCAACACGGATACTGCGCACTGATCAAGACAGTTGGTTGCTGATCCGGTGGACTGTCTCCGAGTAAACGATCCAGCTGCCAAATGTAGAAAAAGATCCTCACAAAACAACAGTAAAACTTCCGATGCGACTCTGTATGTCAAAAGAAGCTTGCATTAACACAAACACAGACTATAACACTAACAGTAAAAAACTGTGCCAATCACCATTACTAAGTTGCCGGCAAAACGGTTCACCCTTGTCATAGCCACAACTCCGGTGTACTACCAGCCAATCTTCTGTCACATGTTTGCTTCGCTGCGACTGTCGTGAATCATTCGCGAGCTTCACACAGCAGGCATCATGCCTCCTCTAAAAAGAAGCAACTCGTGCACAGACATTGGGTTCACTCTCCGACGACAATTCCATAAGGACGATTTCAGGTGAGCCGCAGATCAAACAATACAATTCTTTTCATCTTTCAGATCTAACAAACTGGTCTTCACAGGCCTCATCAACGTGAAATTATAGAAGCTGCTCTAGATGGCTACGATGTATACGTTCAAGCTGCCACATCGTTTGGCAAGAGTTTGTGCTTTCAGCTGCCAGCAGTTATTGATCAAGGCAGTAAGTGACCATATATCTAGAATATTTTCATCCTCTAACCATATTTCAGTTACCATAGTTGTTTCTCCCCTTCTCAGCTTGATGGTATGAGAGAGGGCCCCATTATCGCTAAGACAAGCTCTAACTCCCCTCTCAGATCAACCAAGTTAAGGCACTCAAAGCTTCTGGTATTGAAGCCAGTTCTTACAACAGCCTGACTCCTTACCCTGACAAAGTTCGCATCGAACGTGATCTTGAAAGTGGTCACCCAAGACTGAGACTACTCTATGTCACACCAGAGCTGTGCTCTTCCCCACGCTTCCGTGAACGTCTGCAGCTAGTTTACAAGCAAAAGGAACTCGCTCGAGTAGCAATTGACGAAGCTCACTGCATATCAGAATGGGGTCACGACTTTCGAAAAGACTTCAGTCGTCTGTCATGGTTCCGAGATACCTTCCCAGATGTGCCAATCATGTGTCTCACTGCAACTGCAAATCCGCAGGTTCGCCAGGACGTACTCTCTATACTAAAGCTTGATCAAACCCCCGAGAAAACGAAACAATTCTTGATGAACCCCCAGCGCAAGAACCTACATTTGGAAATCCGATACACCAAAGACGAAGAAGACAACCGTCTCAACGACTTTCTTCGGTGGATTAAAAGCGTCTATGCGCGACGCGACGGCAGTGAAAGGAGAGCGGAGCTCGATCAAGTAAACGAACGTGTTGACAACGTCCCAGGCATTATCTATACAATATCTAGGGATGAATGCGAATCTCTTGCTGCCGCTCTTCGCGCAGAAGGGATCGGAGCGAAACCATTCCATGCCAGACTTCCCAAGGACGTCAAAGAAGAGACACTATCCCGCTGGATAAATAATGAGGTCGGCTACGATATTATTGTTGCTACCACAGCTTTCGGTATGGGCATTGACAAGGATAATGTGCGTTTTGTTGTTCACTGGCGAATCCCAAAATCTTTTGAAGGCTATTACCAAGAAGCTGGTCGTGCAGGTCGAGACGGCAACGCGAGCTACTGCTTCCTGTACTACAGCCGAGAGGACCTGGAGCGAGTGACTCGACTGATCAGGTCAGACTCAAAGGAGGAGACGAACCAAATCGCCAGACTCAAAAGCCTCCAGGCTCTGGCTCAATATTGTGAAGATACCGACAAGTGTCGGCATGCTACTATATGCAAATATTTTGGCGAAACAAGTATACCGGACTGCGACTTTGCTTGTGACTGGCACAAGGATCCGCATGAGCTGGAAACGAGGTTCATGAGAGGATTGGCAAGCGAGGAGTGGGTGAGCACGCAGGCGCAGCAAGGCACTTATGATATCCCGGGGACTTATGATGCGTATTATGATGAACAATGATACAAGTGTTTCGAGTACTCCTCTTCGACAACTACATTTGAGTTTAATCTCGTCGTGATGCTTTCAGTCAATATCAATCCATGACTGGCCAATTGCCGTCTCTCCCAACTGTTGGAAACCCCAGGAGGTCGGAAATATCCCACTCCATGATATTGTTCTGACACGAGCTGTTAGAAACGCCAAGTATTGTATGTTGGTAAGGTTACTTACATCGAAAAACATGTCTGGGCCGAAAAAGTTGGTGTTCAAGTTGTCTGAGGTCACCATAAGCTCGTTGGGTTCCATCGTCGCTTGAAATCCACGCATCATCACTACACAGTCGCGCAAAGTTGAAGTTACGGTCTCGTATACAGCCGGTTTGACTGGACGTCCAGCTTCTAAGGCCCGAATATGTGCAAGATGAGCATTCGAGAACAGAAGTCTCTTGAGACTCAGGTTGCCTCGGGCTATGAGACGGCGAAGCTGTTTGCTTATCTCTTCCAGGACCTGAATCAGAGGTGCACGTGCAGCCCTCGCCATTTCTTTAAGAATTTTAGACTCATGATCTGGTGTCGACTCGTCCTGCAGCTCACTTATGATCTCCAGTGCCAGGATGAGCATGGCATCGAAGCTCAACGCACATTTGAATAGACCACGTCCGACAAAGGACAACCGAGACATGTCGTCCCATACCCGCATGGGCAAGTCCAAGTCAACGCCGTTACTTCCAGATGCAATGATAAGAGCCGTCTCAACGCAGAGTTTACGGGAGAGATAAAATTGAGGATCAGTTCTCGCTTGGAGCATAAAGTCGCGGTGAAGAAATAGTATGAACCGACGCAAGTGAATATCTATCAGCTTGCGATGAAACTCATTAGCCTTGAGACTTGATCCGTGTCCGAGATTTGCCTGGCTTTGATTGACTGAGTGGAAAAAGGCAGCCACGTCCCTGCACTCCGCACGTAGTTGTGTTCCCATTGATATTGCCTTTTCATGCGTCTTCTCCTGGCGAATGTCGTTTAAGAAGCGTACGATTCCTACACGCAACGACAGGGACTTTGAAAGGATTATTTGTAAATACGAGTCCGTAAAGGTGTCCATGGATTTTGGCGTCTGGGGAGAGTTAGACTCGAGGTCTGAATCGTTGAAGTTTGATGGAGTAGGAGCATCAAAGTCTTCCTCGGAAAGGTGCAGTGGTAGACCAAGATCCAAGCATGACTGCACAGCCAACTCCAAGGATGTGGCCCATAATCGAGCACGAAACTCTTTTTGGAAGAGCGATAGGCCTGAGAACAGCTTGGGGTCACGGTGAAGACCCATGGTACAAGCAGCGCGTAACAAGGAGCCAGCCGAGAGCCATGATGTTGCTCCGCGGCAGTTGAAGGTTGCTTGACGAGCAAGGATCAGTAGACAAAACACCTGAAATCCATCGAGGTTATATGTTGTCTTTTCGTTTGGACCTGTAAGCCACCATTGGGCATTCTGAATCCACGACTGTGCAGGCCGCCAAAGGTGACTAATCTCGACGTCACTGTCGAACTGCACAAAGGTGGTGCCGATAGCCATGATTAATGTCAGCCTGACCATCGAAACAGTCGGTAGCGAAGACGATTGTTCGCTTTCCCAAAGTCTATCGTATTCCTTCCGGAAAGAAGGGACGTGGATAATACGGTACAGAGGTTCAAATGTACGGAGGTAACAAGCGACAAGTTCATCGCAAACCGCCTTGGCAGGGAGAGTACCACGCAAGTCCTGGATTGGCTGTTCAAGGTTGGATGAGCACTGCTTCTTGAGGCCAAAACGTATACCGCGAGCTTCTTTCAAGACATCGTAGAAGTCTGACTTGGCGTCCTCCCATGATGGCTCGACCTCGACTGGATGAAATGTCCCTGAGACAGGAAACTCCAACAGCGTTAGATTTGTACATGAATAGAGCTGAAAGCGGTAACCTCACCTTTTCTGCAGTATGAAGCCAATGTGTTTGGCCAAAAAGCTTGGTCTTTTCTGGTACGTGACGGAGTCTTGGTATAAAGGGTAGAATAGAAGTCGAAGATGAAGATGTAGATACTTGAGGCGATAAAACACTTTGAGAGGCATGGTTTTCACGATTTAATACGAGCGCGTTGTTATTGTCGGGTTTTGATGATCGAGATATTTGATCTTGAGCCGTGGTGTTAGTCCGATTCTGCGGTGTCGCGATAGCCTCATCCCGCGTAAGTCGCGTCTCAGTCGCCAGTGAGGCCCGTGTCTCGTGAGCTGCTTCAACGGGACTTCCATCGCGATAGGAGCATTGTATCGGCACCCTGGCCCGGACACAGCCATTACATGGTTGGCCCAAACTACATCGGATTTTGCGACGGCGACATTGTTCACAGGACCGCGCGGGTCGCCTTCTACGACGTTTGAGCGACGGGGGAGATCTTCCAGTGGAGGATATTACCGATGATTCCCGTGGAGACCGTGGCATAGTGTTTGATGTTTAGATGTTGGGGAATATAATAGAGAGAAAATGTCAGGTAAGTGAGTAGAGTAAAGATGTAAAGCGGGTCAGCATTGATGGCGTATTGTTATTATTATTATTTTAAAAATGCAGAAACCAACAACTAGTATTTAGAGAACTCAGTACGTTTAATCATATTGGAAGAAGAAAAGAATCAACTTTGACCATAGGATTAATTCATCATCATTGTTCTAGCCCCCCGTTTCCCGGTATATCGAGTCATACAGTAGCGACGAGTGCTAAAAAACACTAAATTCAGGGCAGAACCACTGTGATGGAGAAGACGAGAAAGATTTCGCTGCAGGAACGGACCAATTTGCAATTTATATGTTGTAGCCTGAGCTTAAATGTGAAGGTTTGGTCCACCGAAAAAGAAGAAGAAATTTTAATATAAGATAATGCCTCCTGAAGATATGATCAATATTGTCTTTTCAATGAAGTTATTACCTCTTTCATGTAAACTTTGAGCCAGGACTTTGCGTTACCCGTGCTGTAGAGGTGTAGCGGCTGGGTTACCTAAAGTACAGAAGCAACATCAAGCATTAGCATCCAGGATAACCAGAACATGAATCTTTAGCTCGACTAATTGATTAGTAGTTACTAACTGCTTGGGACGGCCAAAAACTATTCTGAAATTCCTGTCTAGCCTCGGGGGTTATTCGTATTGGCTAAAATGCAATAGGTCTGGATTGATATCGAAGCCGGCATCCGTCAAGTATTACGATGGCGTATCAAATATCGTGATCTCTTGGCCACTGAAACCATTGGTCGCTATAGATGTTGTAGAAAGATTCTGATGATTGTTTCACAAGCACTGTAACACGGATTCTTTCAGACAAAACGGGACATAAACGGCAAGGAGCCGTTGATAGAACCAAATCATTGGTGATACAATATCTTAGTAATTGCTCTTCTGTACTACCAGGACGAACCTCTTCATTATTCAACTTCCAATAGTTCCAAGTCAGCTCCATCATATTGCAGCCTTTGTTATATTATGGACCTATCGAACACTTCCTTCTACGGAAGTTTCAGTCCGAAGACGATATTGCTCTAGATATAGATCCTGGTAAAGTCTCAATGGTCGTATGCTCAACGAGTTCTCTCAAGATTCTACACATTACTGCCGGGGAGGGAAATGTATGACGATTCGATCCAAAACCGAATCGAAGAGTACCATGACGAATAGACGATAATCAGCTAGAGTGGCTTGCTACACGAAGACATCAAAGACCAAATATACACTCCTACGGAATAAGCCTTCTGAAGAATATTGATGAAGCTTGATCAGGTCTATAGGCTCGACATTAGAGTGACAAAAGAGGAGCTGATCAGATGAACATAACGCGTAGTTGATGCTCTACAATATGGTAAACAAGAGACAAAGCAGGCAGTAGCGGCGACTCAAAGAAGACAGGATGCCAATACCCAGACTCAGATACATCCTATTGTAAAAGGCAATTAAACATCCACCCTAAGCACCCTATGCATGGATGAAAGAGAAACAGAACATCTATGCTACTAGCCTTATGAATAATCAATAGTCTAGGCTCGTTGCATATACGAGTCTTTAGTGGCTGAGTCTACGAATACTATATCGTTAGAACTACCAGGTTCCAGTCCTGTTGGCTCTTTTCAAGGCCATGAGGCTACCAGCCAGGGTGGTACTGACTTCCTGAACTTGAGTATAACAATTATCTAGCTTGAACTCGGATCTCGGATGTGGGTGGTGGTGGTGTGGATAATGCTGGTTCGCGAGAGAACCTGACAAACTCACTACCATCGGACCGTCTGTGAATTCTTACCAATTCACTCTAATAATAATGATTTGCTGGTTAAGAGGCTTTGTGTTCCGATGGATCATCGTCAGATCGTCGCCTCACCCGACGGCAACATAGTTGGGGCTTTGGGACGTCAGGGGCGAAATCCCAACTTATGTCTTGTTTAGGACTACGGACTCGAATATCACGAATATGCGAAGACAGATACGAGGGGTGAACTAGAAACTGAGATATCAGCTGTAATCAAGACTCGGATTATCTATAAAAATGGCCTCAATCCTCTTCAATGCTTCTAATATTATCCTCATCAAACAAGTTCCTTAGCACACTCTCACTCGTTACCACACTTTCGTTACAGAATCTACTTCGCTTTCCTTCTTCTTCCAATCAACATGAAACTTTACCAAGTCACCGCCGTCCTGGCCTTCATCGCCACTGGTGTCCTTGCGACTCCTTCTGGCTACGACAAGGACAACAAGTCCCCTGAGAAGCACGGTGATGACAACTATCCTGGGAAGAAGGGAGGTGATGACTATCGCCCTGGCAAGGGATATGGCAATGATGATGATGATGATGAAGAATATGGACCTGGAGGTAAAGGATACAACGGCAAGAAGTACGAATGGGACATTGAACGTTGTGACTGGTGCCCCTACAATCCCAAGAGCTGGAACGGATACGAACCCAAGGGTCGTGGCTACAAGCGTCCCTGCCCCGAAGACAAGAAGAAGTGCCAGAAGTACGCCTACGACTACTCTAAGGCCAATTACTCGGGGTACTTCAGTGAGTTCCAGAAGTGCTCCAAGGGCGACGACTACAAGGTCACTGGCAAGGTCGGTGCCTGCAGTGGTTACGGCCAGGCCCAATGCCTGATTGTCCAGTACGAGGACTGGGAGAAGTGGTCTGACAAGATCGCATATCTCGGCCTCTACTCGTACAAGAAGGAGGGCCTCAAGGACAAGAAGTACCTTAACTTCAACAAGTACTGCAAGAAGAACAAGTGCGTTGTTCCTGTCGAGAAGGTCCCCGGTTACCCCAAGTTCAAGGATAGTGTGTGGGTTGGAATCGACGATGACCAGTGCCGTGAGGACTACAAGAAGGGCGACAAGAAGGGCGACAAGAAGCACGACTACGATTACAAGAAGGGCGGAAAGGGTGACGACTATGATTCCAAGAAGGGCCGCGACGGCGATGACTACGATGATGACGAGGTTGAGGAGTACAAGAAGGGCGGAAAGGTCTATCCTCGTGGTCGATTCGAAGAGGTCAAGTATCTCAAGCTCAACATTGAGGTCAAGTACTCCAAGAAGTGCGCCGAGTTCTGCTGCTGCGCTTAGGGAACATCGAAGTCATCGAAGTCATAGAAGTGAGGGACGATGAGAGAAGCGAGGGATATTTTACAGATGTGGCGGTCTCTGGTCACTTTTCAATTCAATGGCAGAACAGCACTTGGGTTCTTCTGCCTGGCGAAGCCTGGTCTCCAACAACATACGGATCACCAGCGACGGATATGGTGGTTCGTAAGAAACATTTGGATTTGGTATTTGGCCTGTGTCATAATGCCAGTCTAAAACCAAAGGGAGCTATGTGCTGTGCATTAGACATAAATAGCATTCATTCATCCCAACCCCCAAAACGCCAGACAAGACAAAAGTTTCTATGCTTGTATCTTTTCTTCATACAACAAGGTTTGCAGCAACAAATTCCTATCAGACAGAGTTAGTAAGGGGAGATCAACTTGGACACTGGGGTAATTGAAACACTTACAGGAAATTCCTTTTGCAGCGCGTTGGTGACGTTTTCTACTTCTTCTGCCAGACTTTGGACATTGGAGTCCCATGTTCGCATTTCTTTGCCAACGGTAACTTCGGCTCGTCCACTGCCCTTTTCTCCAGACGCCTCGCCTCCCTCAAAGTACACAATACCGTCGAGCTGGTCCATTCGACCTACTAGTCGACCTTGTTCGATCATACGTGCTGTAGTCTCCTCCGCCTTATCTGCATCCAGTCCCAACAGTGACCCCAAGGCTTCGAATCTGATGTTGCTGTAAAGCCGCGATGCACCAAGAAGGTTATGCTCAACAACGGCTTTGGCGAGTACTGTTGACCCATCTGAAGTCTTCGCCAGCTGATGTGGTTGCAATCCCTCGGCAAACTTGTCCACTTCCTCGGGAGACAAAAGTCGATCAAGAAACATCTTTTCCAAAATACCGAATTCTTCTAGCTGAGACGAACGATCATCCTTATAAAGGCGGCCTAATGTACGATTTCTCATGGGACCTGCAGGGGCCAAAACGCCGCACTTGATAGCCATGCTGAGAGTATGCACACGATCGTCCTCATCAATAGCGGGGAAGAAGCTAATTTCGTGATATCGTTGAGATGCAGACAAGAAGTCACGCTGAGCATCAAGAATACGTGCTTGCGAGAGCTTGAAGTGGAGGTTTAATTCCTGGTCGGCGACTGAATGCATGATGTTTTTGAGCTTGTTGATATACATCTCGGCGGCTGTAGAGTCGTCTACTTCGAGGTAGTTTCGTACGATTCGGACCCATGTTCGAGCCTTTTCCTCATCGGTGATCTTGCGCTGGGAACTGTCAAGGGGAATATCGGCCAAAGTTTTGGCTGCGTCGAGGAAATCCTCGTTTTTCTCGTGGGCGGTAGCAATGAGCTCTCGGAGTGTGGCACCAGCGTCGACGAAGGATGAAGAAGAAGGCTGGGCGGCAATTGTGTCTAGCGTGCGGTTTCCGACCCCAATCCACAGGTCCTGGTTCTGTATCTCTCGAAGTGTTGCAATGAAAGACGAGAGAATGGTTCGGGTGGCCACGACGCCAAGCGCCTGGCCGAAGAAAGAGTCGACAATAGCATTGAGGTCGTCGGCGGTGGGTGGAGGCGAGAGGTCCTTGATGCTTGGGATGAACTGTTCGTAGACAGGGCCCTTTTCTCCGGAAGCAGACTCTGCTTTCGATATAGCACTCGCGACTTCAGGGTTAGGCGCCATTGTTGTTTCGTGATGATGTTAATGGGGAGAGCGGGAGGTGGAAGTGGAGGTTAAAGAGGCAGCAGCCTAGAAGCTCGTAAAGAGGTTGAGGCTCAGGCGTCAGTGTGGAGGGGCAGAGGGGCAAGCAGGGGTCAGCTCTAGTGGGGTATAATCTAGGTACGGGCTAGGTATGGATACCTAGGTAGCTTAACAACCGAGACCTTGAGCTTAGGTTGGATATAAAGAGTAAATAGGTTGCTAAAGCACCGCCTACAAGCTTTAGCTGACCTAGTAATCCTCGTTTCCTATAGGCTTTATCTACCAGGTATGTACTTGTCTCCCGACCTCCAACGGCTATATTCACTGGACCTAGGATCGATGGAAACACAACACCTATAGTACTGACAAAGTTCATTGTTAAGCCATCGTGGTCCATCCTATGATCACGTCAAAAACACCCCTGGCTCATGAAACAGTACAAGTTTACTTTTATCATTGGTTATAAATCCTCGAGTCTACCTATGCTACTTATAAACAGAAAGGCTCAACTTGTAACGACCGCCACACCCAAAGCAATGAATGCTAATATCCAAAGCATCCCGCGCCTCAACGCCAAACCCAATTCAACCATCAATTTGCATGCAAGTTCTATACCGTCTCCTGTCTATTTGTTCACCCAGAGCAAAGTTCGGAGTGAGTCGAATTCGTTGCAGTCCTTATAGATATATGTCATGCTGCTTCTCAAGCTCGACTGTAGATCCTCGGGGTGGTAGCGGAAGACCAGCATGACCATAGCCCACGACAGCGAGGCAAATGCTGGCCAGGCGTAGTGGTTGATGGTGCTGTGGAGAGGCTCGGACGACACAACTGGTAAACCAGCGCCAGGCTTGACAGCGATGCGTGCGAGGGCGAGCATGACACGCGCAAACACGTAGATGACGATCTGTTGGTTGACCGATGAGATCTTTCCTGTGCGCTTCGATCGACCGCCAAAGACAAAGTAACCGCCGACAAGACCGCCTACAAAAGAGTCGTATGTTCCTATACATATAGTCAGAATCTAATACTCGTTCCAAACAGCGACTTTTGGCGACGATGACGTACCTTCCTTTCCAGGCTCTGCGCCAAAGTATTTGAGCGCCAACATGGTCAGCTTATAAATGGTAGCGAAGCGCGCCAAGTTGGTCGCATGATGTCTCGTCGCCCGAAGGACTAATTTGACCTTTTCTCGGAATCTGAGTTCGTCACACGTTAGCTTGCTGTCGGTAGGTTCCACGGGCAAGAGGTTGAGCATACGTTCCGGAGCGGAAGAGAAAGACCATCCTGTTGTAACGAGATTAGCGATTATTTGGTTGTCAACAAGGTTTTTAGTCACTTACACCAGCGCATGAGGAAACCGCACCTTGGTTCCGTAAATGATACCATTGCGCGCCGTCTTAACTAGCGATAATAGATCATGGTATTGCGGGTTCTTGACAATCTCCTCAAGCGTATTCTACCCAGAACCAGTCAGCGCAAACTCAGTCGCGTGTCGCGAGACAACGAGGACATACCTTCAACACCTCCAATGAAGATTGCATTGCCATTTTATCTTTTAAGCCTCGGCGAAAGGAACGTAGATGGTCGGGGCGGTCGTAGGGTCAGGAGTCGATTGGTGTCGCAAAGCGCTGTACTCTCAAGGCATCGACCGTCGTCGCCTGGTTCTGGAGGTCGGGTTTAGGGTGTAGATGAGTCGTATTGGAGCATGGGTTAAGCACTGGAAAATATCGATAAAGTTTGTAGATTCATAGGTTTTGAAGACGAGTCGAGGCGCCCCCAGAGTACTCTAACTTATTCGCATGGATTAATGTCACCTGGGCTAGATCTGAGCCTCGGATGTTTGAGCTGGCTCGGCTTCTGTCCATTGCGGAGAAGACGACATGTCCCCACTAGGGAATGGACTACAGGGCCCAGTCGCCTATGACGCAGGGTAATTCATAATTCCCATCCACTGAAGGACGTCGGTTTCTGGAGAAGAGTCAGCACAACCTAGGAATTTCACATGTAAACCGATTGAAGTTTAGCCAAGATCTGGGGAAATCTTACCCAAGTTGCATTCACGTGGGTTGGATGGGTTGAGAGGGTACGTATATCTGATTTCCAAAAATCTATTGCAATTCTAAAGCTTCAACCCAATCCCTTATGCAAATGAATCCATCTCCAAGTACCCATATCTCTGATATGTAGTAAATGCCAAACTCCACGCTATCCATGAGCTCTCCACTTTGACCTCGGTAAAACTGTAACCGTGAGGCTCTGCTATGCAAAACTACCACCAACGAACCCTTTGGTTCATTAGCACCATCGTTCATGAGGTTCTCTCCATTTAACTCCGAGAATATCAAAGATTCTTCGTTCGTCTCGTCCCTCGATTAGTTCTCCCTCTGTAATCTTTACCCTCTGTGGGCCTCGCATGACATCCTTGTATAGACCGCGCTGGTTCAATCTCATTCCTTTCTTGGAAGCCAACAAACGCATACTGCGGTTGAAGATATCATTGCCAGTGAAGTACAGCAAAGCGGCACCTCTTTCTGATTCAGGCACAAGCAAGAAATCAATGCGCCGCCAAACAGGTTTATAGTCATCGTCGCTGAAGCCGTTGATCCTGGGGAGCACGCAGCAGCCATGCCACTTACTCCCGTCACTAGCAGACCGAGATGATGCTAGTCGTGCCACGAGAAATCCTTCAGTCTCGAGGCGCTGAACAAGGCTGTCGAGGAAAGGCCGCAGATCAGATGAGGACTCTGTATTTGACTTTGTGATAATGAAGTCAATGTCACCAGATGATTTTGCTCCTCTTCGGTAGCTGCCTCCAATAATGAGCTCCACCTCTGGATCGATATGCTGCGCGGCTCTCTTTACAACAATACCTAGAGCCTCGATCTCATGCCGAGGAATTCTGGTATTGAGGTCGTTGTAGTGATCAATGCCTAACGACTGGTTTGGCGAGAGTTTGGCTTTGGCTTTCAAGTCTTCCAATGTTCGGAACCCTTGTGCCAGCCACTGTTGAGCCTGGCTGTTTCCAACACCGTAGATGCCCAGAAATAGTTGTAGTGCCTCGTCCATTGGCTCCTTTTGGGCATACTCAAGTCGCTGTAGCCTATCGGTTGTAACAATTTCCTCAATCTTTTGCGCCAGGCGAGCTCCCACGTTAGGTAGCCGTTGCGCCTCTTCAGCAGACGTGATCTTGGTCTCTTGGCGCTTCAGAGTGCTGATGGCTTTTCTGTATGCAGTTGTTCGCCAGTGGTCGTTGATACGGTTGTAGTAATCGGCCATCTTTTGTAGGACCTCGATTGTACGGGCATTAGGATTCCCCGCTTTAGCGTCCTTTGCCCCAGCTGAGTTGCATGAAAACCGATCCTCGAATGTGATGAATTTACCGCTTGATCTCGTCTTCCTTCTCGGCTTACGCGCCCTGGCAATTTCGTCTTCTGAGCCTGAAAGACATTGATTTTCTGATTCCGTATCTCCAATGTCTGTGACAGCTTGAGCGTCTTCATCATCTGCGTCCAATGGGAGGTCCTTATACTCCGTCATTATCTCGATGTATTCAGATAGCTCATCTTTATGGTTGTCTTCCTTGCTAAGTTGCTTGACACCTCCGGCGTCTTGTAGGGCTGACAAGGAAGTGTTCCGAGAATGAGTCGCACTGCCTCCATTACTTCCAGGACGAGAAGAGGCCATGTCTTGGAGGTTAAGTATCACCGGCTGCGAATCTGTAGGGGCAGGAGTCTCGGGGATCTGACTAGGATGAGCCGGCTCTTCACTCCTATCCGGAGTACCTTGTGGAAGTACGTGGTCCCACCGCCTAGAGTTTCTCTCAAGAGGCTTGAGTGGTAGGGAATAGACTGACTCTAGAGGACTGAGTGGAATGACTGAAGACTCGTTTTCAGTGGTTACGGGCTGGCCTATTAGATGGTACTTTTTTTGGTTGCAATTAAGAAGGGTCTTGAACTGGACGCAGTCGATAAAATATTCATCATTGACCACTTTGGGCGGAAGATTCCTGTTGGTTCCCTTCAATATACTCTCCAATTCATTGTACTTGATATGCTTCTCCACCACAATGTGAGTCGCAATGCTCGGTGCTCGCACCCACGTCGCACCGTATTCGCGCGCTTTCGTGATGCGCAATCTTCGAACCAGAGCGATATCATCATCAGGAACGTAGAAGAAGGTAATGCCCTTCAAGATTTGCTCGCTCTCTGGTCGGGGTTTGAGCACAGGCTCGCGCTTCCTTTTCTTCGTTGTCAAGCTTGGTGAAGGAGACTGACCGATCACTTGGCCGAGACTTCTTCCGGGAGCAACGAGGGGTGAAGAACCGCTTCTGTGTAGAATTCTTTGCATTTGGCGAGCAGTATCGGGTATAGGTGTATCATCAACCAGAATAGCTCCATCACTGCGCCGATTCAAGAGCGTGCTGGGTTTGCTCGTCTGGCCCATAGCTGTCATTGGCGTTCCCTTGATAATCTTTGCAGCTTGAGCAGGCGCTGGCGTTGGAGCCGAGGTGACTCTCCTAGGCGTCACTCTTGGCTGTTGTGGTTCATCATTGACGATATCCGGCACAGGGGGCTCTTTCGCCTGAGGATTAGGGGTTGGTTGTGGTTGTTGTTTTGATTTGGTGGCAAAGAATTTGCGACATTGTTGCCTTTCGTGATACTCTTCCGCATCAAACTCATCATCACTATCACTATCAAGTATCTGGAGTCGTTTAAAAAATGCCTCCTTCTTCTCTAGCGAGGCCATCATGAAGTGTTTATGTTGTTCAGGATGGATAGTGTTTTGTGAAGAATCGCGCGATGGAGTTGTCCTCAAGGCCAAGAAATTCTTATATGTGCTTACAGCCTGAATTAAAAGTCATGCGAGCAGTAAGACAGGTGAACGGAATAGACAATCGGATTGTTGATTCATATATGGACAAAGGGGATTTTTGTTCACGTTGCGGCCAAAACCAACCAAGACCTTATTGCTGGTTGAAGATTCAAGACTGTGTCTAATTGGCTTCCATCATATGCAAACCACTATGTATAAGCTACCAGGCTTCAACACTAAATTGGGTAAAAGACCCGCAAATAAGTCAAGGTTTGTTTATGAGCGTGAGCATCATGGAACAAACGTGCTAATTCTTGATGTTAATTTATTTATACAATGCTAACTTTTGTTTTATTTTTTGTGTTTTGAGTTTACACAATAAAGAAACTCCATAATATACTATACAGCCAAACAATCCTACAAAAATGGTTGAAGAACCAGGGTATCTAAAACTCAATAATCCCAAACCATGGCGCCGTTAGATGCGTATAAATTGACTCGACAAATGCTCCTTTCACGCTGCTGTTGTTTCAAGTATTAAGCTTCCTCTTTCGTTGTGTGAAGTGTTCCAAGATATGACCTCACTGAGGGAATGCTACAGGAGCATGGGCGGGCTGGCCACCAAACATGCGAGCATCGATCATGGGGATATGGTTCTTCTCGTAGTGTTGGAACGCCGTAGGATCAGCTGAGTATCGGCTTCCAGACTCGTTGTCCATGTCGCTGACAACTTCTCGGGTAAGCTCGACATAATCGTAGGCAAACTCTCCAATCTCGGCGTCGTCGATACCCTGAATTTCAGCCTCCCCGTCGACACGTAGGCGTAATCCTGGAATAAGGTTCATAAGGAAAAGAATAAGGCATGTGACGGTAAAAGAGTACAGGCCTCCGCAGACCGAGTCGGCAAGCTGATAACCCATCTGTGCCCAGTGATGCTCAACCCATCCACCCTTAATGCGAGAGTAACCGTCGAGAGCAGCGATAGTCGGGCTGGCGAAGAAGGCGGTGCAAATATTGCCAATGAGACCGCCGACACCGTGGACAGCGAAAATATCGAGGGCGTCGTCGATTCCGAGAAGGAACTTAACCTTGGTAGCATAGTTCGAGCCGGCAGCACCAAGGGCACCAAAGATAACAGCGGCCCAAGGAGGGACGTAGCCTAAGATTTGTTAGAACATTATGTTGAACAGAAGGGTATGGTGAATGTACCAGAGCCAGGGGTGATGCAGACAAGACCAGCAACAACGCCAGAACAGAAGCCAACAGTGGAGAACTTCCTCTCAAGGCGATAGTCCAAAAGACACCAGGTGATTCCGCCGACACAAGCAGCTAGGTTAGTTACGAGAGCTGCCATGACACCGCGGAGGTTAGCTGAAAGGGCGGAGCCAGCATTGAAACCAAACCACCCAACCCATAGGAAGACGGTTCCAGTCACGATATGAGTAGCATTGTGTGGGCGGTAGTTGAGCTCGTGGGTTCCATGACCACTACGCTTGCCCAGCATCATGGAGTAAGCCAGAGCAGCGCTCCCTGAAGCAATGTGCACCGGGGTACCTCCGGCAAAGTCCAGGCCGCCCATCTTGTTGGACCAACCATTAGGGTTCCAAGTCCAACATGCGATGGGGTCGTAGACGATGGTGGCCCACACGAAGATGAAGATGATGCAGGGGAGCATTCGGCCACGCTCGGCGACGGCGCCAGTAGCGAGAGCGACGGTCAGGGCAGAAAACATGCCCTGATACACAGCAAACATCATGTCCGGGAGATGCGCCGAGCCCACCGAAGGTCGAGCCAAGACATCGCGGAATCCAAAGTTGGCCAGATCACCGATGAAGGGACCAGCCGTATGAGAAAATGTAAGCGAGAAGCCCCAGAAGAACCATTGAAAGGTTGTTACTGCGGCGCTCATTACTGAGAGCCATATCAGCGATAGAGCCGATTTGCGACGAGCGAGTCCTGAATAGAAGAAGCTACAGGGAATTGTTAGTATGAGCTAATAAAACAGCGGATAAGAGCGCCAAAGGACTTACCCGACGCCAGGAATCATTAATAATACTAGAGCAGTGGCTGAGAGCATCCACGCGATATCTCCAGCCTGTGTTGTTGCGGGCGCAAAAGGTCAGCTTGCGGGCGTTGAAAGATATGGAGCCCCACTGGGCAGTTTGACTGTGTCTGGTCTGGTCTTACTGTTTCTCACTCACAGCTTCTCATGGGAAGAGAAAATTGTGAGTATAAGAGAGACAGAAGAGACAGATCAAGGGAATGGTTCAAGATGAAGACCAATACAGAGGATGATGTGCTTGGTGATAGAGCAGAGAGTAGACTTACCTCGTACCAGTCATTGACATTCATATCGAGTGGATTTGCACCTATTGCTCCTGTACCGTTATACTTGAGGTTGGTTGCTCCTCTGGCGTCACCGTCGCCTCCCATGGCCGCGACGTGATTTCTGGCTTGGGAGGAGTGATATACAAATAGAAATGCCAAAGTTGAAGGATTAAACAGCGACAGGGAAGTCAAGGTCGAGACTGGCGAGGTTGCACGACGTGAGAGTGACATGCTGGGCAGAGTCGGCGGAAAGAGAAAGGGAGAGACAGGTCAAATAGAGCGAGAGGTCAGAGATAAGAGATTCGCAGGGGGTGCTACTCGATGCGATTGGGTCCTCGATTATTTTGGTGTTGAGAGAGTCCCAATTGTGAGTGTGAGTGTGAGAAGCAGAGAGGCTTGTCTGGTCTTGTCACTGAGATTTTGGTAAAAAGGGCGCGATTCCGGTTCAGGCGGCCGAGCAGGCAGTGAGACGGGGGGTACAGAGATAAGAGATCCCTGAAAAGAATGCTCCTACAGTTGGCCAGTAACGGGCAGTACTGTACTGTGAGAAAGCCTAATGAGCTTGGCTGATGTAGTATATGGTTCCTAAGAAACACCCCCTAGAGGCTGATTGTTTTAAGAAAGTAGGGTGAAGGAGTCTAGAGATAAGACAAGTCAGGTCAGGTTAAGTCAAGTCAAGTCAAGACGCGAAGAAAAGGGTCCAGTCAGTTCAGTTTAAAGATCCTGGTACTGTCGTAACGTTTTTTAGGGCGATACAATTGAACCAGATAGAACTTGCACTAGTTGATAGAATAACACAAACTAAACCGCCATCAAAAAGGGCACTGTTATTCTGTCAAGTTCCAGTGGGGGTTCCCCGGACTAACAAACCAGTCCAGCACAGTGAACAGACGCTTGTCAATTTGCGGTAACCTCAACTAAGAATTGCCACTTTCACTTCCCTTCACTCTCACCACAATACTTCCTCATAAACAGGCGTCGCCCGCACGAAGTGACAGGAATTCAACTTGCGCGCGCTGCTTCCCTCTTAACCCAGATTCATTCATGACACGCCATCTTAAGTTGTCTGCTACCTACCTTGGTAGCATCTACTATCCCCAGTTCTGCTAGTCCTGGACACGATCCCAAGCCCCCGGTATGCAGGAACAACTCTTGGAGTACAGATGCATATCAAATCTTGCTCTACAGGTATCCGCTATCATCTCGCTTCACTATCCCACAGTGCTTCAGGTAAAAGTCAAGACAAATGGCCGAGAGACTCTTCTGTAATGCTGCCTTGTCTGCCACGATAACCCCAAATATTGGTACTGATAAGACCTGCACATACCCCAGATCCTTCATGTTTCCTTTGGGCCGGATGCCCCTGAATGCTTACATGACATTGTGTAGATCCCATGGGGCTTTGGTATTGCTCCAACCAGCCAAACGCCCAGCCTCTTTGACAGCCAACTTGATACAATACCTAGTTAGTGTTTATGATAGTCGACGACTCATGTGTTCACCAATATTTGATCAGTTATCCTATTGCTCTCGCCCTCAGCTTCATTCTGAAAGCAGCTCTCAACCTCTCATTCATATCTTGGTACAAAAAGAAAAGAGAGAATGCTACCAATTCCGAGTCAGACATGACGAAACCACTTGCGGCCAGCCTCACCCAGGGTCTGTCTGTTGTCTGATAAGGACTTCCACCTTGATTGGCCATGCCAAGGTGTGGGGGGACATCCATGATCCAGCCTCAGCTTCAATAGACCAACGGTGACTCGACTCTCGGTGACCACAAACATCAATGCGTCTGCATCTGCGCCTGGAGCTTTCTTTCTTTCTTTCCTTCCTTCCTTCCTAATAGTATACTGGATCGGCAGTTTCAGTGATACATGATAATACTCGTACCACTCAACTTTCAATTGCTTTTTCCTCGTTGGATGTGATATGATATTCGATATCTAGTCCCATGACATACGGTTAGAGGCGATGTTGGGCTCATTTGCTTCCGTCAAAGCGATGTGTGATAATCATCTCCGCGGTCAGAACAGTAATATCTTGTACCGGATTTGTGTCAAGATATGCTTCGAGACCCATGATAGTCTATCATCGCACTGCCCCTTCCCAAATGAAATGAAGTCGACACATCAAAGCCCAACAGCAGATTGCACCTCATCGAGGATGAACCAAGAGTCAGCATGATACTGTTGATAACGAAGATGAAATTAGTAATGTGGAATCATTACGTTGTAGCGACTTAATCTCAAGAAACAAAATGGGCAGTGTACTACTCTCAGCTCATGTACCCCTTTTCGTATGTAGTCAAGCTGAACATTGCTGTCACTCAGCAGTACAATATACTTGCAAAAGGTTATATTTCTATAACTAATTGAAAGTTATCTTCGCTGAATAAGCTTGCTATCCGAGACTTATTTCTATTTTCATTTATACTAGTTTAGTTTGCAGTGCTGTGTCACCTAAACCAAAGATAGTTCATTGTCTTGATGCACATAAATATGTTGCAAGAAGACAAGGGGCAGCATGAAAGTTCCAATACCCCGATAGCATGACAACGCCTGTTAAAAGACTTAGCTAGGAGCGTGTGTCAACCTCTGAGTTTTAGGGTGGAAAAAAAGAATCAACTAGGGCTGTATTCTCAAACGACGGAAATCGAGTTACTAGTTTTATTTATTACGCTGAATGTCCAGTTCTCTGATCTATTGCAGAGTTGCAACTACAACTTGGACGGTGCCTCGCATGTGTGCAACCCGCAAAGCTGGGCTAGAGTATATTCGCTCAATTCAAGATCCGCCTCATGCTTTTCCGTGTGTGCTCCTGGTCTAATCCATCCGCAGCATTCAATTCACCGTGTCTTGCCTACATTTGACAGTGCCTGTAGTAAAAGAGCGATGATGTAGGGAAAGATAAGATAGGTTGTCACGACGAATAGCTTGTGGGAGTACCGCGTGTACTAAAGGGGTCTCTGCATAAGCTCCCGTCTTCTCGCATACCATACAGGCGAGATATAGAAGGCGATGGAATAGGTGGTCTGGGTATTCTTATATCAGCCAGACGTCTTCTAAGGTGCCCTTCAAACTTACCGTCTCAGCAACATCGATCAGTGGTCCAAGTGCCGAGATACGAACGAGCATGTCGAATACACCGAGGTTGTCGCTTGTCAACCACAACGCAGGCCAGCAAACCCAGTGGCCGATCTTGATGTAAAACATACATTCGATCAATCCTCCGATTGAGCAGAGACCAATGGCTCCCATCACTGCGGATTTCCATGGGCCTGGACCTTCGTCGCAAAATACACAACAGTAGGTAAACATTCCAAGACCACAAGCCTCAATATCCCGCCGCTGTGAGGGCGAAAAACGATTGTGTCAGCAGGTGTATAATGTTTGAGCTGGATAGTAGAAACTTACAGAACACCTCAGCGGCTCCAGAGTGCCTAAAATCATGAAGGTTATCAAGACTCGCGCCACCATCTGGTCGTAATCCCCTCCCGGGCTCTGTTCAAGTCCAGGTAGTTTCTCACGAGTGAAAAGAAGTATGAGGCTGAGGAAGTACAATTCTTCTAGATGATGCTCAACAAAGTAGCCCACGGCTCGCCTGATTAACCGCTCCCAGCTTATAGGAGGGGTCTTCTGAAGTCTTTTCCTAGAGATTTTGTTCAGGTCCAGCTGTACTGGTGTTCTATTCCCGTTGGATCTCGCATTTCCGTTTTGGTTCTGGTTCTTCTTGTTCTGGTTCGAGGTGTTCCTATTCTGGTTGGAACTGTTTCCATTTTGCCTACGAGCCTTTCTTTGAGCTCTGGCCAATCTCTTCCTCGCATTTTTAATATTTCCATTGCCGTTGGCTTTGCTATTGGCGTTGCCGTTGGTGGCTGGCTCTACAATGGACTCCTTTTCTGATTTATCTGGCTGCGCTGAAGTGTTAAGACCGCTGGATTTCGCTTCCTGCTCGGTCCTCTGTTTGGCGTCTTCAAGTAATTTCATTGTCCAGCGCGAAAGGAAATATAACACGAGACCGACGATGGGAAACTCAAGATCGTTGAGAATATCAGATATGAGTCCACGATCGGTGAGAATCTTTCGGAGCGCGGCTAGGGGGAGTGTCGAGAACGACACCACCCAATAAAGGATGTGATGCCTAAGAGATATCATCGTGGCCAACAAGAATTAATACAAGAGGTCGTGATGGTAATGTTGACTGAGAAATGCGAGAGTAGTGAATGTGCATACATTGCAAGAAACAAAATATTGATTCGTTCAGAAAAGTACACAAACGACAAAGAAAAGGTGCATAGGATAGCAACTTCCAAATGCGTTTAGTGATAGCCTCAATAGCAGGTGCACGCGAGAGGGGCCAAACAAACGGCAGAAATTGATTTAGTTTCTACCTGCCCATTGTACTTGACATCACATGGGCATAGCAAACGATTGATCAAAGTGCGTAATGCGCACTAGTGTGCAGTTTCCAACAGTACCTAATTTATATTCAGACACAAGAATGAGACTATTGTGTGGAGGTTGTATACAAATGCTTGAGTTTATGAAATGATGCCTATTGCGTCCTTTGAGATTGAAATAACTCTTAGATGGTTCGCTATTGTCTTAGTCACAGAGTATAACTCAAAAAGTTGTGCTGAAGCATTTATTACTGTACTGTACTGTACTGTAGACAGTTTCTTACCTGGCCTTCTATCCTTCTATGATACAAACGGGCGGCACGCGATCCTCACCAATAGCCAAACAAGAATACAAAACATTACATATACTTGACAAACCACGTCCCTTTTGTGGATCGCGTTTGGTGTAAAACATGTGTCCAAAAATCCTTCCCAAATGCTCCTTTTTCCAATGCACGCGTATGTATGTGAGACGCGGTGATACTACCACAAGAATAAGTACCCAAAACAGTACTCCAAGACTCGATAAAAAGCCGTGTAGAAAGTACGCAACCGTTCTGGCTGCTGAATCATTACTGAATAATGATAAGGGGTAAAAAGCAACAACTCCGGGTCGCTAAATGCATTGCGAGCACCAACTGTAAAAGGTACTCCCATCATGATACTCCAATTAATGTGGTCTTGTTATTTCCCCTCGGTCCTTCTCTTTTAGACGTTGCCACTGAGCGTCCTGAATCTGTCCTCAAAAGACTTAACTTGCTCCTCCTCAAGGAGTTTTTGAAGGCGTCGTGTTTCACGAACGGCAGCCTCTCGCTCATCTTGAAGGGTGAGCACCTCAATCTGAGCTGTGCTCATTCTGGCAATCACGTCTTGCATATCCTTCTCAGCGTCCTCGAGCGCCTTTTCTAGTTCAGTCACTCGCTGGCGGAGTACCTCCATCTGCGCAGCTTCCTCAAAGGACTTCTCGCTCAAGCGTGGGGACCGGAGCGACCCAGGGAATCGAGGTGATAGGGGGCTGAGAAGTGAAGGCTTGCGGTTGGCCTGGAAGCTAGGAGATCGAGGGCCATAGAAGCTGGCATTGTTGCTCATACGCTGAAGCTGAGCATTGTGGGCGTCGCGGATAGCGGTAATCTCATCCTCGTGACGGTTGACTCGATCCTCAGATGCTGTTTGGGCGGCAATAAGCTTCTCCTCCATGGATTTGAGGCTAACTTGGAGACCAGCAATGCGGTCCGAGTTGCTCTTGCGATCGTTGTCACCTCGAATAACAGCGTTTGAGAGGCGCTCTCGGAGCTGTGCGTTAGCTGCAAGCTGCTGCTGGACTTGAGAGGCGAGCTCTCCAACCCGACGGGCCGAGTCATTGAGCTCATCGGCAAGAGCGCGTTCACTCTCGATACCCTTGGTCTCAACTTCGCTCACCGTCTCGTACTGACTTCTGAGGCTGTCAATTTCAAACTTGGCGGCATCGCGCTCAGAAACTGCGATGGAAAGAGTGTGCTCGAGACGCTCGACAGCAAGCTGAGTCCTCTCATCCGCTCCGGTCTCATGCTCAAGTTCCTTGATTCGTTCAAGCGACTCAGCATAGGCGGCCTTCAATTGGTCGTATGCCTTTGCAAGCGACTCGGACGTTACTGGTGTGCTACCGAATGAATTGCTGCCAGTGCTTGAGCCACTTGAACGAGCGAAGGAGGGGGGGATAAGGATGTCCTTCTCCTCCAAGAGCGCGCGAAGCAGGGCAATTTCCTGCTCGGCCTTGTCCAGATCCATTTTGAGACCACCAAGACCGCTTTCCACCTGCCACTTCTGCTCAAGGGCATCTTCAGCTCGGCGACGCAAAACGTTGATCTCAGTACGAAGGTTAGAGATTTCTCGTTCGAAGCCGGCCTTGCGTGGGTTTGCTGAAAGGAGCCTCTCCCGTTCATTCTGTAACATTCTAATCTTCTTCTCATTTTCGCGGTTTTGGAACTCCTGACGATCGAGAAGGTTCTTCAGGGCGCTGTGAAGGGCATCTCTCTGAGCCTCGACATCCTTTAATCTCTCTGAGAGTGCTTCTCTGGACTCGGTCTGCACGTTTTTAACACTGTTAGATCTAGACAGACCTGAAGGGCGCTGGCCACGGAACGAGCCAGTGGCGACCGAGTTGGATCTAGCAAGACCACCACCGAAGCCACCAGACATGGCACGAGACATGCGGGTGTTGCTAAGCGACGGCGTAGGGGAACCAGGTCTCGATCCGCTTCGCAAGACGTCGTATTCCTTCCTGAGCATGTGGAGTTCCTGCTGCATCTTTGAAGACTCATAGGTCAAGTTGGAGTATTCAGCAGCCTCTATCTCAAGGCCCTCGACACGAGCCCTCAGCTGGGGAACAACCTCGTCGCGGAGGTTATCTCGCTCGCTGGTAGCCTCGTGGAGCTCTCCTCGGATAGCGTTGATGAGGTCCTCGAAGTTGTTCTTGACAACGCGCTCCTCTGATAACCGCCTCCTGAGGTCGCCGCAAGTGGTCTCAAGATCCTTTAGTCGTCCACTGGCGTCTTGGTTGTTCATTTGGACAAGGTCAACTTGCGACGCCTTTTCAGCAAGTTCCTTGATCTGCTGATCAAGCTCTTTTCTTCTCCCCCTTTCATCTTGGAGTTTGTTTGTGAGTTCTAATCTTATCGAGGCCTTCTCTTGTTCAGACCTCCTTTGAATCTTTTCAAGTTCCTCTCGACTTGGCTCAGCCTCGCTCAACTTTGCCGAACTGTAACCCGAGTCGGAGTAGTAATCGCTCGACCTCTTACCAGGGGCCTGAGGGTTGTTCATCTGTTCCTGGAGCCGGTCTACAAGGTCTTCCAGGTCTATCTCGCGCCGAATGGAGCTTGCCAGCTCAGCGCTGATGGCTTTTAATTCGTCTTCCATTTCGTCAATTTGAGCGTAAGCGGGGGACTGTAGAACCGATGAGTATGAGTTACGATAAGTCAAGATATCCGTTACACTGGCGGCATAGTCTTGATCGACGGGTTGAGGATTGCTAACCGTATCATTGGCTGCGCCGTACTTTGAAGGAGATAACGGCGAGTATGCGGACGAGAATTCCGTCGCAGAAGGTGAAGGTGAGGGCGCTGCCCAGTTGAAGAGAGAAGCAAATGGTGAGTTCTGGCCCGGCGACTTGGGCAAAGGCTTGTTGAGCTGAGGCGATGGTGTGTTTTGGCCAGATGGTGAATGGGTATCATCTGGTGATGAGTCGTAGTTCGCAACGTCAATTGTGACCTTGTCGAGCTTGAGATGTGGCGGAGCTTGCTTTGGAACAAACATGGGAGCGGGAGCCAGTTTTGGGTGTGATATAGTATTATCGGATGAAGGCGATTGAGCTCTTTGAGCGTCAACTTCAGAGTGGTCTTTTGGCTGTGTTGGTTCGGCGGGGTCGGGAACAATGGCAATTTCTTTGTCCCTCGAATTAATATTTTTGGTTTTCTTGTCTTCGTTCTCGTCGTTATCGTTTTCTGTGTCACTCCCATCAAGGATAGTCTCGCGGGTAACGTCTGGTCCAGATTCTGATTTGGATTCGGATATCAAATCGTCATACCCATCCAGGACATCTGAGAAGTCAGAGCTGGAGGCAGTAGGGCTGTGTCCTGGAATGTTCTGTGTTCCAGGGGTTGTCGCGGCAAGGGACGCCAGGTTGACGTCGGGAGCTCTAGAGAGGAATTCGGGTCAGCAAACGCTTTCTGCAAGGGAAGCCAGGGGAGGCAAGTTGGCCATGTGAGACATGACGACAAAGAAACAAAGAATACAGGTGAGGGCAGAACTCACTGGGCGATTTGCGGCCCGTTGCGAGAAGCGGAAGAAAATTCGTAAAAGGTAGGACTGTCGATAAGTTCAGGCCTAGAGAACCTTTGGCTCGGCAATGGCAAGTCAATGGGCGACGGCACAAGTGATCCTGATGACGAGAAGCGCAGAGCAATCGCCGATGCGGACGAGGAGAGAGGTTTGCGCTTGATGAACCCTCCAAAGGATTGAACAGAACCGGAAGGCGAGGTGACAGAGTCGGGGCCGGGGACGGAGGACGAGCCGGGTAGGACGTCGACCGTCTGAGATCGAGCGAGAGTTCCTGGAGATCGCGGAGCGGGTGCGGGTACGTTTGATTCTTTTTGGAGTTGAAACGAATGGCTCGATGCTGAAGAGGACGGACGAGAGTCGGCGTTATTATCGACAGGGTAATAAGAGGTTGAGGTTGCAGCAGCAGAGGTTGCAGATGCGCCAGGAGGTGTCTTGGTATCAGAACGAGTATCAGAAGATGCAGAAGGCTCCGTTACTCCAGACCCCGGAGCGGAAGCAGCCAGGGCGGGTTCCATATTTGGAAGATATACCGACCGGTCCTCGCCAGTAGGCTACAAAGCACAGCACAGGACCAAAAGGACGCTTCACAGCAAGTCTTGGTCTTGGGCGGCGGTAAGAGGAGCGGGCGAGGTGAGAGAGAACGGTAGAGAGGTGTGAGGAGTGGGGGTGAAGTTGTAACGGAGGAGGGCGTGTCGCACAACACGACGCAACACAGACGCAGACAGACACCGACACCGACACACCAATAAGCCAGGTATAAGTTACGGGTAGTACTTGGTACAAGTGGTATAATATGTACAGTTAGTAAGTAGATGGTGTCTTATCACCGGAATAAGGCGCGTCGGTCAATCATCAACGGGTGAGGGAAGGGAAAGAAGAGAAATTTGGCCCCTGGGGAGAGGAACGAAGCGAAGGGAACAGGAGCTTGGAGCGATGGCTGGGTGCTATGC
This sequence comes from Fusarium sambucinum, assembly GCF_050947815.1. NCBI lineage: Eukaryota > Fungi > Ascomycota > Sordariomycetes > Hypocreales > Nectriaceae > Fusarium > Fusarium sambucinum. The sequence goes on along the minus strand of NC_139294.1, from coordinate 2,145,501 downwards.
ACGATAACAGTTTAGGTATTAGTCTAGGCGGTTGATTGTAACGTCAGGGGTCCAATAATGTTTTCATTTGATCTAAGCTTAGCTCGAATTAGTTTAGGAAAAGGGGCATGGATTCGATTCGATGATGACAAAGGTACCCCTGCACTAAACCCCCGCAAGGTCATAGGTAAGTTTACTTTATAAGGCCGATCGATCATTATGAGAGGGGCGAACTGCATCTCCCAATCTCATGTGAGGGCTCGAAAGGAATGGTGAGGCTTGATATTAGAGCTGACTTTCCAAGCGCATACTCGCATGGCATTGGATCGTGGGAAAACAAAGGAAGATAAAACCCAACAGATAATAGCCGCTCAATGAACCAGTCAAACCATTTCTGTACCTGAAAGGTTAATCGCCTAACCAATTACAATTAAACAACAAGGATGTTCTGGTGAAGGTGGTGACCAACGGAAGGGATCCATTGGGAGGGATTTGCCGTAAAGTACCTGCACTAGCGCCCTTTTCTAGGCGCTACCATAACAAAGCTTTCAGGGGGAGCGACCTGTGCTACCTTGACATTAGAGGTGATACAAGATCCAATTACATGCGCCGCGCAAAGAGCGGTACGGCATTCAATCCATTTCAGGCTCTATAATCCTTTCAAGTGGATGATTATGGCACAGTATCATAATACCACCTTCCAAGTCTTGAAGATCAGTCTTGTCCCTTACAAGTACGCATAGACGCATTCAATTAGACTCATAAAAGTCCTCTATATCTTCATCTCGTCTCGTTGACCAGATGGGACGAGAGAAACGATCTTATCATGGATCAATCTGCGACCAATGCCTCAGGTAGCTCAATTGCTCAATGTCATTCAAAGGCCGAGATATGAACAAGGATATAATGCCAAATTTGGAATTTCAAGCATGTCCTTGGCCTCTTCGAGTCACCTGCCGTCCTCTTTTAGAAATATAAAGGTGATGCGAGGCGGAAAATTGTGTTACCGTTATATTAAGGCGGCGGCTATCGAAACGTTTCCACGATTCTGTGCATATGCGTGTAACCGCATGTTAAACGGTGCAGACTCTCTTTTTTCTTCTTTTTCTTTTTCTTTTTTCTATGCACAAGTTTAAATTCTCCGAGCCTAAAAGAAAGGTTGCCTCATTACCAGTAATAGTCCGTCATGTTTAGGTAGGTATCTACCGTCCGGAGTATGATGCCACGACAACATTGATTTCTCCGGCAACACATTCAGCTCAACCGCCTCATGATCCAGGGGTTCAGGTAGCGCCCCTAGTTTAGCGAATGAGGTGCTAAAGAGTGCCTAATGAGCTAAAGAATACCGAGCGAAATACAGAGTAGGCCACGACTGGTTGCGTTTAGCGCCTGGCAAACATTCATGAAGAATCTAATATTAATTGATTGTCAACTCTAGACTCACTCCGTTTCTTTTTATACAGCTCTAATAATAATTGTGCTTTCTATAAGTCACTGGCGGTGAGAGTACTAAATCCTCACTAAGCGTTCTGTTAAACAAGACTCCAGCTTTAGCTTTTGTTGACATGTTCACTAGAAGAACAGATTAACATCTCGTGGACTGATGGCAATATCTAATGTAAGTGTTACAACGGATTCGAATCGCAGGGTGCCCCTTGTTACACACCTTATTCTGTCCGTTTTCAGGGTCTTTCCCTTAGATCCGGATCACGACTGGCTTGAACTCTATTGTTGTGACAGGCAGGGTCATCAGCAGACGAGTATAACACAGTTGATGCCGATAAAAGATTTTGGCGATGAATGTTGTTTGTTTTCGTGCGAATGCACCCGAAGTAAGGGGCCCGACCTGCTGTCGTTATCATATAGATGGATCACAAATTATCTAACGCTATTGAAAGCCAAGCATCGTAGTCACTTGGTCTAATAAAGATGCACATCATCATGACAGGGGTACATCATAGTACAGGGTATCTGTGCTTGTACCTGGAAACCCAAGACCAAGCCAAGTTACCTTGAACAACAGACTTGTCCTGAAACGTTCACATCCAGTCAAGGTGGCACTATTAACCGCAGATCTTTACATTTCTCACACAATCACTGTAACGCTTCAGCTGTATCACACGTTAGCACATTGAAAATGCTTGAAAGGACAACAGATGCAACTACCGACCTTGGATAACCCCCACTGACTCGAAATTAGGTGGCGCTTAGAGTTGTGACGCTGCCAGTATTGATTGCAGATCGATCTTTCTTAAACACACTCCTTTTTATCACATCAGCTAATGAGGCGCTATCGTTGCTGTTTCGACGACTGCTCCAAACCGAGTCTGGCGCCATCACATCCTAATTTCCCATGGAGTATGGGGGGTTAGGCTGCCTCTCTCTGAAAACAGGTAGTCGATGCTTGGTACAATCGGGCTGTTATAGGGTATTCGTTCCGTGTTGGCCATGAATCGTGACGTGTTTCAATGCACGACATACAAGGACACGACGAACTTGATTAGCGAAAGGTAGTCTGATGCTAGTTTGTCAGATGACTTTAGAAACGGTTCTCGTATCGGAGACTGAGTTTAGTTTGGAGGCTGTTATGGTGGCACAATGATAGCCATGTGCTGCCCCTCTTAGTAAGACATGGTTATACAAAAAGCTGCTGTCGAGAACACTAGCCGAGACCCTCGATCAGGGACACGCACCAGCAGGTGGCAGGTGACAGGTACCAGCAACCTGGAATACCAGAGAAGTTGTGTGCTGAAACAGACCACTGATGAAGGCAGGTACGATGATCATCAGCTAGAGTTGGGCCGACACTACTAGTCGACTCACCGAGACACGCCAGAAGGAATGTACTAATACATCACTATGAAGGGAGAAAAAGCACGATAGTAGTGGCTTACCAAAAAAGTGACCTATGCGTATTCTTAAGCTCTGTATTATGAGACTATTTCGTGATATATTTCCGTTTCATCAGCACCACCATGCCCCAATTTCTACATCCAATATAAACGCCCTTTATCCATCAATAACTCACGCAACGCTTCCTTTCGGAAGCAATGTCCATTGCCCTCCACAAGAACACTTGCGTTGCTGTGCCAGGACAAATGTAAACCCAGGTCTACTTCCAAATATATCCTCCATCACAGCAGTGCACCTGGAGCAGCGCCTCCACTGTTTGTTGGGGGAGGGTCTAATCTGCATCCGCTTGAATACATCGACATAAAGCATGCCCCGTGCCTTCCTCGCTGTCAAGCTGTGTTCGTCATCCTGGACTTCGAGAAGATCGTAATTTGCAAAAAACAGTCGGCCCGGATCTACAGCGTTTCGAAATGACGGAAGGTCTGTGGCGAAGAACTTCTTGATGATCTGGATAAACGCTGAAGGGGGTGACCCTGACAGAAGCATGGAGAGTTCTATCTGCGAGCGGGTCGACTTGACCGCCATGTCGATTTGCTTTCCCTGTGGTGCGTTCTGCTGACTCTTGACGAAGTTTGGCAGGAAAATCTGGTAGGCTTGTCGTATCTCCGTGCTGAGCTCGGTGAGGAGGGTTTCAACCTCGGAAACCTTGACGAGCGCGGAAGATGTCACCTGCTGCATTGCTTGATATGCCTGCTGTAGCTGAGGGGCCGCCCTGCCGCCCGAAGCACCCTCGACAACAGCTGATTGCCTCCTGTAGAATTCGATGGCCCGGCCACTCAACCCTTCCAAGTGTGTCAGTCTTCGACAAACTGCTGAAAGGAATCCTCGACTGGATGAGCTCATTAAGAAATGAAGAGCAACGTTGTTCTTTTCCTGGAGATAAGAAGCTACCTCATGGAAGCGCTCCCGAGTCAATAGTGCTTGAAAATGACTGTCGTTCATAAGCTCGAAGAGAGAGTCCATGAGCCAAGCGATCAGATCAAGTGCCCACTTTGCACAGCCAACAAGTGTCGCCATGACCTCTGTATTTATGTTAGTAGCTGCCAAAAATGTGCGTACCGTGTCCGCTATAACGCACCAGGTTCATCCAAAGGACTGAGCTTTTCTCTGACCGTAACAGGCGTGTTGCTGGCAATAGTGATAAGAACGACCACGTTACGGACGTTCAGAAAGAGCATAGAGAATTTGCCTAGGAAGGATCGGGGGCTGCAATCTCCACGGAATCCAAGCGCGTTCATGATACTGAGGCAGTACTGTAGAGAGCCGTTTCGAACAAGGGAATCGTGATGAGTGTCTTCTGAGTAGTCGATCTGGATTTTAAGGATCCTGATAAGCTCGGTGACCCAGTCTTGGACAAACCCTGCTTTGTGTTAGTGATATACATAGTAACGACTGGAATAACTACACACTTTTCTTTGTTGTATACGGCCTCACAATGGCAAGTATATCATCGTAGTTGTTCTGGTGAAACATGGCTGGCGCAGCAGTGACGCACAATGCAGCAATGCTACCAGCATAATTGGCTGTAACTGGGTTAGATATGTTTGTAGTCAATAGTGCGAATGGACATACCGTCTTGCATCGAATTTCCGACATCACCGTGAGGGTAATGCAGCTTAGCCCATTTGATTTTGCCGTCTTCACCCATTTGCACCATCGAGCAATATGTGGGCGAGAAGGCGATTTGTTGGCCTAAAAAGAATGTCAGCCAAGGTTATATAGACCGCAGACGGTTGAATTACATGGTCCTTCATCTGTAAATGTCCAGCCAACTTGCCGAAGGTTCATGATCTTATTCAATTCCTGAGTTGTGTATATTTCGTCGAAAGTTAGTCGATCGCGATACTCTACCGTACCGTCTGCGAAAGCGAGCACGAAGATCTTGCCGAAAGTGAGGGTGTGGAATGCAACAACAACTTTGTTGGCTGTAATATGTGCAACCTTACGCAGTTGCGTGATAGGAGGCAGTTCTGAGGAAATGCTGTTTCGTCGACTCCCAAGCTGTTCCCAAGCCGATGATAAATTCTGCCGTTGCTCAACAACCTCCCAACGGTCGAGAACACTTTGTGCAGCCTGATAGGACCCCTCACTAGGGGTACGCGACTTCACCGTGACAACCATTGGTGACGTGGGATTCTTTCCAGTATTATCCAAGATAGAGGGAAGAACCTCTAGGTGGGAGAGCTCGATCATTGATGTGTCGAGACTCGAATCACCAGGGCCGCCCTGGAGCCAATTCGTAGTAGCCAAGTGTTTCTCAACCAAAGAAGGGCTCAGGTTTCCTGCAGGTCTCCCTGGGACTTTATCCGCTTGAGATGCTTGGCCCCATTGGATCTCGATCTTGACGAGCCTCAATTGTTTAGAAGTTGTTGCAAGTGCAAGGAGTAAATATTCTACTGATTGTTAATGACAACACTTGGGGCAGGCTGAGAACCAGATAGACTCACTCTTTTCAGACGTGAAAGCCGCGTGTGTGATGAGTTCATCGGAAGCGCTTATACTTTCGAGTTCTATGGTTGTCTCTTCAATTCGACTGTTATTTTGTGACCAGAACATCCTGAGAACACCATGCGTAGTGATGGTCAATAAAGCGCTCTTGGCAGGGCTGGGATGGGATGGCCCTCCGTGGTGAACGAATGAACTTTCATAAGTATATCCGTTTGTTTGTTTGTTGGCCGGCCCATACATGATGTTGTAGGACTATTCATATCACGGTCAATAAATGGTTCAAGGTAGAAGTTGTAATAGGCATACCTGTTGATTCGAAGGCGCAACTGTGAGCCAATATGCACCGACGATGGTATGGACATCATCAATGGGATCGGCATCCCATTTCCTTTGGACAAAGGGATGGTTGAGAGTGATGGAGAAGCTAACGATAATGACACGACCGGCCGCATCAATCACAGCCAGGTCAGGAGTACTCGTGCCAGCCCATGTCAAGTGAACGATGGGGACTGCTGGAGTACCATTGACAAAGGGACAAGTGGTAGGATCACTCAGGTCCCATGAGCCATCGTCTGGAGAACGTCGCAGGTAACGAAGTTCGACATTCTGGCCATCGGGGGTGATGTTGGCAATTGTGCCTGTCCTTGACCATGCTACTGCTCTATTGAAAGTTAGTCGTTTGGTACCAAATGATTTAGGGTTATCATACTGGCAACACCCTCGAATTCTAATGTCGTCCATCCGTTGCTGAAGCTGTTTGGTTTGTGCTCGCCCCGGCAGAGAAAGACCGACACCGACACCGACGGCATCGCCGAAAAGGTCATCAACGTCATTGAGGTCTACTGGCATGGAATTTTCCAGCATGAGAGGCATCTTTTCCGATGTCATGAGAGGAGTGAGTACTGAGGTACCGGATTGGGGTATCAAGAATAACAGTAGGGATAGTGGTAGAAGCGGATGAGCAGAACCAAAAGTTTAATGAATCAAAAAATGGAGATTGAGCATGATTCAGTGATACAAGTAATTAGATTACAGCGTGATAAGGTTTAATGCGAGAGGGTATGATTAAGCTTCTGCTTCTGCTTCTCCTTGAGGTTGAACGGGTTTCTGGGTAGGTGAGAAAGGCTGAAGACTCCTCGAGGCTGAATCAAGAGGTGTCGTGCTATGCCGTCTCTTATTGGTTGGACAAACTTCTAAAGTGGATGCGAGCTTGGATCCAATGAACATGTCGCGTCTCGTCGATTCACGTGTCTTGTCGAATTTAACATCAGCCATGAATTATATCTATATTGTTTATATACCTACCTATTAGTTATCAATGAGCGCATGTTGGTTGACAACTAAAGTCAAGACCACTTCGTACTTGAACTCTGCAATCGGATGAAGCCTGCAGACGGCCGCCTCAGCCTAGACGCTCTAGAATGGACGTTGAACAAAGCCCTTACTCTCTCTGCAGGTTTACCGTTTTGGCCAAGAAATGGTCTTGTAAAACTCTTGTACTACCTCAACTGAATCCGAGCCTAGAGGACACTCTTAAGAACACAGTATCAATAGGTCGTTGTTGAATCTGGGCCCTCGGATAGGTACCTAGAACTGCACTCTGGGCTGGGGTCTGTTGGTGCTCACCACACGACTCAGTTTATATGTTACTGACTTGTTTCTCCCACATTACACGACTGTGTTAGAAGCTGAACCCTGCCCTCACTTTGGCATCCAAGGAGTTCCCTGTTTTGGCTACAGTTGGTTTGCTGAGCGCCTTGGCAAGGGACCGTAGTTGGCCCTCGCGCCAGCCATTCCTCACCACAGACCTTTAAAAGCACGTGTACAATGGATCTAGCATACACATCCCCATATGATGCACGAATGTACTACGGAATACGTATCAGGGCGTCTGGAAGCAAACTTTGAAGCCCGCATCGCCTTGCATCGTCTGTGCTTCTCCCCTCCTGCCGTGATCCACACTCGGCCAAACAGTTTCAGGTATATGTATCTGTACAACTAGACTGCATACGACATCCATCGGTGATAGCTTCATCTCCATATTTACTACACCGCATCGTCTTTCTAGTACTCATGCGGATATTGATCCGTGATCGGGCTGAGTATGCGTTGTCTAAATCAACAAAGCCGCGCAACCCGCACTTGGGCCGATGATGTTGCCGGAAAGTGACACTCGGCAGTCGACATCGAGTATCAAAAGGTAAAATTTTCGTTCTCGCTCAAAACTAACGCAGTTAAGAAGGGATATCATCATATTCATGACATTAAGCAAGTGGGCCATGACTTACAACCGATCGCAACGGGGTACTTGTTTAAAACAAGAATTTACCATACGGAGAACACCAGCTACACTGACTTGCACAGACCGCAGCCTTTTTTGTAAGTGACAGCTACCAAGAGAGGCACTGTCTTGAAAGTAGACTTCGATATTCCTACCATCATACTTAAACGTGTCTAATAATCACTCGTCGAAACCCGGACTTGTGAGGTACCAGACACAATAAAGTTCATAAGATCCCCCTCGAATTGGAACCACGATGACGCTTACAATACACATGAGTCGTGTTACCCGCTGTACTTCGTATAAATGCCCTGCGTTGCGCTGGGGCTCTTGGGTTGTAACTGCATGCTATCTATGTGAACATGGCTGTGCAACCTGTGGCAACGTGAACTCGGAAAGCCTGCATGGCCAGCTACGTTTACCTCATGGCAATCACTGCGTGAGATTGCATAGTTGCTGTAATATATCTGGGTTTTGAATTACCGAGTTATTACGGAAGGGAGCGGACCCAACAATACCGGTTTGTGAGGCTTACGAACACTACCAGGTATTGACCAAGATGATGATATAGAGGACACACTGTCATTGATATTTGATGTTGTCCAGCGCCAGGCATTGTTGCGGCACGGTATATGCGTGTTCCAGGAGCTTGCATCGTTTGATGTTGAAGTTGACGTTGGGCTGAATGATGTTGTCCAGCTTGGTCTAATCAGCCTGCCATCGTCCACTTAGTTCAGCGGGCTCCCCGAAGATCTTCAGAACAAGTGCTACGAGCTCGGGTCAGATCCCTCAAAGAGATACGTTGGCCGGCGGCAAAACTGTGCTATGATATCTAGGTGATCCAAGGGTCTTGGCATTGGACAGTTCTGTGGTGGATGGCAGCATGTCGCTTAAACAGATTTGAATGGCAATAAATCCCTGCTTGTCAGATTAGCAGTCTGTACCCCCTGCATCATGATAGCGTTGCATGCAAATCTGACAATTGCAACAGAAAGGGACAGACTAGTTGAAGTCTGGTAGTGATGGGCATCAGCAGTGCCTTGTGACTTTCGTTTTGAGGTTGTTAATCTACTAAAAGTCTCCTGTGGAGGTGATGATGATATTTGACAGGCGACAGGCAAGCTGGAAATAGACTAAGGCAGAAGCTATGACAGTCGATACCAGTAAGACGGAGTCCAGCCAAGCTGGGATGTGTGTTGTTGGTTAATTAACAAATAATAATAGTCAGTCCCAAGGTTTCATTGACGGATTTCTTATCACATTAGCCAACTCGTCGTGGCAACCTTGCCCATGAGACAGAGAGACACAGACAATAATTCTCAAATGATATGACAACTGGTGTAATGCATTGCAATACTTTGGTTTGCGTTGCGTTGCATTGTGCGCGTCGAAAATTGGGTATAGCGAGCGACACGTTTTCCTCCCGTGTTGCAAGGAACGTGGATCTGCGCATGTTTGCTTTTTTAAAGCGCTTCAGGTAGGTAGGTAGGTATGTATGCATGTATGATCCTCCCGTGTGCTGCTATATCAACGTTGTCGCTGTGTGTTGTTCGTTCACTTGTGGATGGATGTGACAAGAGTAAGTAAGGTCCGATGAAATGCGGGTTTTTGTTTTAAGCCTTTGGAGTAACGGTTGCGGTCGTGCATTGGTCCCGTAGCGCTGTATCAGCTAAACCGAAACTGGACTAAACCACAAGAGTCGGGGGCTCGTTACAGTGGACAGCCACCCAGAAGCCAGACTATGGTTATGGTGATACCTAGCTCAACGTCAATAGATGTACGGATGCCTGGGCTGGGTCTAGTTGGATCGGTCAGCATCTTCACACCCAGTCAGGTACCGTGCAGTGCAGTAGTTTCGGGCCTAACGAATGTCTGCCCGGGACCTTGGGACTCCGGTTGCATTGCTAGCTTATAAGCTAAACAGAGTTGTCGTTGAACAGCAAACACATGGACAGTCAGCATGAATGCCGACTGACACAATTGGCGACTGCAACTCGACTGTGTGTGGGTTGCAAAAACGGTGAATCGGCCTAGATGGTATACACATATACTCTGATATTATCCAGGAGTTGACAATTGTACCGAGTTATTTCTAGAATGCCGTATTAAGATGATGCTTGCAGGGATCGAGGGTCGAAGGCTAATAGGATGGGATGGGATGGTTAGAACGGCCATCGACATATTCTGAAGCACCGCCGTGATTCTCAAGCAAAAACATGTTCGTGTCATCCTTGCACTATACAAATCTGGAGTGATGCCGAACTTGCGCCCACAATGAGGAGGACAACACAGCACAGCACAGCGCAGGACACGGCACGGCGCGGCGGGGGACACCTGGACTGAGCTTCTAATAATTGTTGCTCTCTGGGTATTATTATTATCTATGGGGATGGGGTAATGCACGACGTTTATCAATTAGTTACCTAGGTATCCGTATCCCTACCCATCTTGCCCGTGTATTCAATTGAAACCAGGTTGCTACCTAGGCAGAGCAGACAGTTGTCTCCTTTCTCTCGCTTTTGTTGATTTTCGTCGTCTTTCCTCTTTTGTCATCCTTTTCTGTCGTATCATATGCAAACTTCAGGTACTAGCCTGGATTTTTTGACACCATCTAAAACGCCATTAACTAATCGTCGATTGTCAATTGTTTCTCGGTCGTTTCTACTCTAACCCTCGGACAAGTACTCTCATCAAGCCTCACGCCTCAACGCTCGATCGCTCTCGGAAGCTTATTCTGCCCGACGGACCTTTCGAGTGATTGGTAAAGAAGAGGTCCCATAGGATTGAATTTGACGCCGCGCTCTCGCTTCCAACTCGTTGTTACCTTAATTCCCATTAGCTGCGCTTGGCTTGGTTCCCATCTGGTAGAGGGACACTCTACTGCAGATACTACTCAGAAGTACAGAGTACCCGAGCTATCATATCGTACCCGCCCATCATCAGTCTTAGTTTTACGGCACTTGGCGAACGATTTGGCGACGACTTCGGGAACTGCAATCACCTATGACGATGACCTATTAAAGCCGTTGATTCATTTTGAAAAAAAAAAAAGACGCGAAATATTAATATCTTCCCTTCAAGCTTCCCCACGATTTACCGACTCGAACCGACTCACTAAACCCGCACTTTTCTTCACTTTTACCAGCCTGCAGTCAACCACTTCCGATCGCCCAACCGACTACTACCTACTTGCCTATCGAACTTCCATCAAGACCAGGGCGACCGAGGGACGGTGGCCTGCGGGGGGCCAACTTGACAGCAGTGGACCTTGCATCGCCGTTCCTTTCCAGTTCATCCCATGATCAACGTTGGCTAGTCTACTCTGAATCCCGCCGTCTCATCACCACTCCCTGTCAACATTGCGACAACCCTGCTGCATTTCCTGCTGTAACCCAACGATACCCTCGACCTGACTTCGTCATGGGCCAGGGTGATGGGCTCGCCGCGTTGGACTCAAGGCTTCGGTCGAGCGACGGTTACTGGCCGAATCCGGGCACGCCAACGGAGTCTATTGACAGTAATAGCATGAGCATGAGAGATAGCAGTAGTCTCTTTAATCAGGGTCCAGGTGCCCTGGATGATATTATGAGCTTTCTCGACAGCGAGACCCTCGATTCTTGTCCTGAAAGTTTATCTCATCGTCTTCATCCCAGACCTCTGCATCATTACACAAATCAGCCAAATCACACAAAGGGCCGCATACATGCAGAATCTTCGCATGCGCATGCATACGATATCCAAAACATGCATTCCCAACTAGAGCGCCAAAAGCCACCACTGCAGCCGCAACGCCAACGCCGTGTTCCCACAAAGGTCGACACTAGCGACTTCACACATCATGTTGATCAGGATCAGGATCAGGATCAGGATCAGGGCCTCGGTGATCTCAGCTTTCTGCTGCCATCACGTCCCATGAGTATTGCGACCACCGCTATGACGACGACGACGACGGACAATGGCTTCGAGCCTTACCCACCGCCTGCGCGGCCTGGGAAGGAGCAGATCGGGTTGCGTGTCCCGCCAGATGCACGGCCTGGTCGTGACAGTCTACGATATAATTCGCAACAGTACCGCCTCAGTGCGATTGACACCGAATGTCTGTTTCCCGATGACGGCTTATCGACATCGGACCGACGCCCATCGTCTTCACGCAGTCATCTTGTTCAATGGCGACGCAGTCCAAGTGCCAATTCCGACTCTGTCAAACACCCGAGGGTCTCTTCTGATCTTCAACCTCCAACGCTAGATAACCGACCTTCAACAACGATCACGAGGGAAGAATTCGAGTCTCTCCCGCCGACGATACAGCGGAAAGTAAGTTCATACCTCTCATTAGTCTTCGGATCTCGTCCGTTGTGTTCCATGTTTTGTTTCTACTGGTCTTCCTCGATACGACGGTAAGGGAGCAGTAAGCGAAAGTCTAAACCGCTAGATATGCGGTCAACGGATTGTCGTTGTCATTGCCATACCAATCCGCCATCTTCACTCCCTTCTTTACTACGAACAGAGTTCTGCACCTCGACAAGTGTCTTGTCTCTTCTTCTATGGGTTAAGTCGTGCAGTCCGGCTCAGGTAGAGCGGCCCTGAATCATCATGACTTGGCAAGGTTAAATTCGACCTGCGTCTAAAATGGATGGATCCTCCTTTTTGGACTTACCAGGATCAGTCGCAACCACCAAAAACCAGAAACCCAGGGGACCGTCAGTAATCGCCAACAGAACCCACCGTCCCACCGCAACAGCCTTGACCTTGCCCTGTCTGTCTAGCCTGGCGAGCGGTGGCCGTTCTGGCGGCTCCACGCACTCAGTGGGTTCAGTGCTTACCCATTGGCCGATCCCCCCGGTATCTTGTACAGGACCCAGACCAAGCTGAGCTCTCCTTCGCTCAGCAATCACATCCCCCAAAGAGGCGTTGTGATGGCGCCCAGGACTTGCAGTTCCTGGGCGATCCATGTATCAACGTGCTTGTGCGCCCGACAATCACCAGGCGTCATACACCCCAAGACACACTCGAGTCGTGCCCCACGAGCCATTAGTTGACGGCTCACTGCCCTAGCTCTACCGCTTCGTTCCTGAATTGAGACATATCCATTCCGATTCCAGTTTCGCCCCTCTCTCGTACCTTTAAGAACTAGGGAGTCCCTTTCATTGTTTATGTGCTTTACACTTGTTCTGTTTACTTGAATATTGGTTCCTTCACATAGTTCTGTTGCTTCATACTAAATACCTTCCCTTTCCAGTACTTCTCAACTATCGAGCGATCACAGTTGGCCCACTCTCCAGACTTGGGACGACATCAGCGATCCGGGAGCGTCGGACAGGATCAACTCCTCACACCCTGGTCATCCCTTCCAAGGCCTAGAAGAAGCTACGAGCCTCAAGAAAGGCCTATTACTTCGGATGCTTCTTTACAACACTTGGATCGGCCACGTATTGTTTCTACAGACCAACGATTTTACGCCAATCTGCCCGAAAAGATAAAGCGCCGGCATCTCACAGACGAGGAGCTCCTATTCGCCTATCAATCACAGAAAACCCCAACTGAGACCACGGAAGAGCTGCCAGATAAGACAGGTATTGAGTGGCAATCACAAGATATCATGCTGCAGTCTCCAATCCCAAGCCCAAGGTTATCCAGTGGGCGATCGTCGTACTCCAGCATGCTGCCACGCCAAAATGATAAAACGGCATCAAGCTCAGAAACGACAAGACCGGATTCTTTCTACGATAGCTTTCGGTGGCTAGACGACGAAGAGGGACTTGATCTTCGCCTGTATCTAGATGATTATCACATTGGCCTGCGCGAAGAGGTACCGGTTCCCAACAAGAGCCGAAGGCCTTCATTTCGCCGTCATTTATCTATCAACAAGCTGCCATTCGGGAGGCCATCTATGACCTGCGACAGACTTACACAAGAGGAAATTCTACCTTCCCCGACTTCTGCCGCTGCTCCCCCTGTATCGCGCAGCTCCGTTATCGGCCCTTTCAGCCACGGCCGCAAGAAGTCAAGGGCTCGAGCATTGTCGTTAATATCTGCCAACAGGCAGAGTATGACTTCCCCCTTGGCATCCCCAATCGACCCTGCCGCTACTCACTATCAAGACCCTGAGGCTCGAAAGAAATTGCGAGAATGTCTAGCATCACCGCAAAAGTTTGACGAAGCTATCGAGTTCGGGTTCTTTTCCAAAGACGGAGGATCAAGGCCTCAGACGGGAGTGTTCAGTAAGAACACGGTTCATCAACAAGACAGGTTACGCAGCTTCCTAGAGGATGACCGATCATCCAAATACAGTGATGACGCTTCAGCAGCCGAGCCTGATTCCCCAAAGACGCCTCAACTATACGACAGGGCACATCAAGTTCGATCTGTGAGGAATAGTATCGAACACTCTTCCCATTCCAAGATGGACAAATATATGCCGGATACGATGGCAAGTCGAGAGATGACACTTCGCATGACCTTGACGAGACCAGATCTTCGGCAAAGCGAGGACCAAATCTATGGTTGGAAGCAGGGTAGCAGCCACGGGGGCCCGAGCCGCGACGAACCTGCCTCAAGCCCGGCCCTATACTCTCGTGGCGGAAACCCTAAACAGAGCATCGAGAGGCAACTTGCTGCTTTTGATCAATGGGAAGATCATCAAGAACAAGATAGCGGTGCCGTGAAAAGGCTTTGGAATCGAGTCAAGCGGTCTTGATTGGCCACAAAGCCAAATCCTCGAAGCCACGCATTTGTTATAAAAGAAAAGTCATCCGTTTTCAATGTCTGATCGATACTGCTTCATACATTCCTTTTGTCACATTTGCTCACTACGAAATACCCCAAATGTTTAATCGTTATTATAGACCTTTCATTTCATCAAGCTCGCTATGGCTCGCTATGGTTCAGTATATATACAGGCATTTCACCTGAGAACAACAGTCTTAGGTATTCATTGGATGGAGTTGGGGAGTTTGTATCTTGTCCCTGGCTGCTCGCTGCTATCAAGCGCCAGCTCATACATAGATTTTGTCCATAGTTGCAGTCTGCCAGCTGGCAAGCATGGCGTAAATCGAAAACAGATACTGGTCACACTATTGAAACTCATTAAGGTGCACATGTAACAGTCGCCAAGCTATCGGCTACATGGCTCTATTCACTCCCATTCTATCAACTGGTATTCCTATCTATCATACATATTTTGTGACAAGTCAAGCTGTCCAACACGTGGTGCGCTTCCTCCCCCAGTCTGCTTTTTCATAATACCACACGTTATGCCCAAGCACTTGCACCCTGTTTTCATGCAGCTAGTAAGGATGTATCACACGGCAAATGTGATTACCGTGCATCCGGCATATGCACCAAAAGTAAGCTGTGCATTTTCGTAAAACAGTAGCCCGGAACGAGCATCCATATCCGGGAGGGTTTCCCTTATCCCCGCCAGCGTGCATGCCTTGGATAGTTCATGCAAGTCTTAGTTGACAACTTTGGACTAAGCTGACAAGAAGCAAAAAAGATCTTCAAGAAGCAATAGCTTACCTACCGAGTATCCAGGGGTTAAGTTAGCAAGTGAACTCAGACATGAGCGTGGGTACGAAAAACGAAAATCTTGGAAGTGTCTATGCTGCAAGGATGAGTTATTTCGTTTCTTAGGCTCAAGTTTTATTTCTCCCCGGTGGTCCATGTCCATGCACATCATAAGCCGTGCGTTGCAAATGAGATGAATAGGGGCGAGAACAGAAGGATGGGCAGACACGGACGAGATATTTGTTGTACGACAAGAAGCAAAGAAGGAGAAGTTCCTATTGCCGGAGAGATCACCAAAAAGAAGAGAAAAAAGAAACTCCGGTACAGGGAATCGAACCCTGGGCTCCGCGGTACTGATCTCTCAGGTTTTGAGAGCGCGAAATGTTAGCCACTACACCATACCGGAAATCGGAATTGGTGATTGTTGACAGGGTGCTCGGTATTGGCGTCTAGGAGCGACTTCACAATGGCCCTCCCTCTTGAACATTCTCGATAGTGAGTCTTGATGTGAAGGGATATATAACCAAAGAACACATGTGATTGAGTTATACCATAATGCCTACCCCTCCTTCTGTTCTATATCCTCCGGTATACCAATGCTCAACTTGTCAAAAAAGACCCCGTCAGTCCATCGCTTGCATCTTTTCAGACAATAAAAGAAAATGGCTCCCAGTAAGACACCATATTATCATACAATTCCGATCCCTGGTCCATCATAGCTCGTACACTCGCGCATCCCTTAGACCTCCTCATCACTATCGTCACCGAGGAGCTCGCCCTCGTCATCATCGACCATGGAATAGTCACCCCGTCCCCGGGCGAAGCTGTCTCGGGTGGTATATCGCCTCGACCAGTTGCCACCTCTGCTTCGGTTCGACACACGCTCGTAAACCCCGGCAGTAGAACGCCACAGGGAAGTCAGGACAAGTGGCAGTGAGGCAACCACAGCCGCCATTGCCGAGACAGCAATGACAGGATACTTAATCCAAGGCTGCTCGCTGTCAAAGGTGGCACTATTGTCGCCCAGGCGGATCTGACCAAACTTTCCACTCCAGTTGCGGTAAACATACCAGCCAAAAGCGGACGCAACCCCAATAGGAATAACAATGGCAAAGAAGATACCCCAGCCTGAAGCACGATGCTTGCGCTCGTATTCTTCCTCGTGTCCCTCGCAGGGCCAATCCTCGCTTGTCAGGTCCAACTCTTGGCCACCCTGACATGTTGTCAATGGGATGCGTCTATATGCTGAAGGCCCATTCCATGTGGTTTCATTAGGGTGCTGGCTACACCATTCTTGACGTGAAAGAGCATCGTGGCCAGGAACCAGTTTGCATTGTCCGTGGTTGTCAGGTTCAAAGTTGTATGCACTGCGTCTTGTTAGCCTCTGTCTATCGTTTCTTGCGCATCACGTTACTTACCATTCAAAGTCTCTTCGGGTACACTCGCAGTTTTCATATTCTCGCAGACGTGACATGCTTGCTTGGTTGTAGCACTTGCGATCCGCCTTCTTTCGGAGGTACTTGGCCTTATGTCCAAAGAGACAGTCGTCCTCCTGGAGAGGATGTCTGGGAGACCAGAGATCGTAGTCTGCATCTTTGCAGGGTTGGTTTGTGAGCCCTGAAAAGTCAAGATTGGCAGCAAACATCTTTTTGTCATCTGTTCGGTACCAGACCAAAAAGTTTCGAGAAATTCCACTGTGGACAGATGTCAAATCTTGGACAGTAACTTCCTTCTTGCTGAACTCAAGATCGGTCCAAGTCTTGCCTTCATCAATTGAGTAAGCGACTGCCTTCGATTTAACACTGTTCCCGCGAGTAGCACGCTGTGCGAGCACGATGATAGAACCCTGGTCTCCATATTGCCATGTCCAGACGCCCTTCTTGACATTTTTCCAGGTAATACCACCGTCAGCCGACATGAAAGTATCGGCATCCTTGATGTCTCCAAGGCTTGAACCGATGTTTCCGTAAGCAAATATCATGCCAACAGCGGTGCTTGCAGAGAAAGTTCTGCCCTTGTTCTCCCGCTCGGTGTAATGGTGCAGGTGAAGGGCACATTTGCCATCTCCTAGAGAGCTGCATGAATACGACTTTCCGTCGACATCCTTTGTGGGCGGTGCCAGGAAGGTCCATTCAGCGCCATCGTTGTGAGAAATCTTGGTCTGAATTGTCTTCTTGCCCTTCTTGTCTTCGGGGTTTGCAACGGTGTTGATGAGAGTGACACCCTCAAGACCAGCAACCTTCTCAAAGTCTACATACCCTAGTTCATCAGCGTTGACATTAGAAGCACTCAGGACATAGGTTGTGCCATTGGAGTTGCTCTTGATGATTGAACCACGACGGTTGCCCTCGGAAAGATCGGTAGCGACAAACAGGTTGACAGCATGGTTGGAGCTGTCGAGGACAGTGTACAAAGACGAGTGAGAATCGTGAAAGTTGTCGGGAAACCTAGCTGATTCAAATCGCTCTCCGTCCATGCTAGCAATAGCTTGCAGGCCGACCTTATCCTTGCCGTCCGCAGATACCTCATCGGTAGCAAGGATGAATTCATTCATGGTCGCGAACGCTGCCACAGTGCCGTTGTGGATGATCTTTTCTTCAGGAGAAAAGTCTTCGATGGTGACAAGAGTCTTGTCTTTCTTTATGTCCTCATCTTTGTGGACAAGACAAACAATCTGATTCTGCTTGCGGAACTTGAAAGCGGAGTTTCCAGTGAATTCGCACTTGGTTGCATATCGCTGCAGAGTCTTCCAATTGTCACCACGATCAGTGGAAACTGATGCTTCTGGGTAGCAATCCTTACTTCCTGAGATGTCATCACAACGGTTGCCAATCCAGATCAGCCAGTCCTTCTTGTCTGGGTGGAAGCTCATGTGAGCACCAGGATCAGCGAAGGGTGCTTCGAAGCTGTGGAAGCTATGGCCACGGTCAACGGTATAGATGACCTTCTTGGACTTGGTATGAAAGAAGACAACTTCTCTGAAAAAGTTGTGAGGATTGATATTAAGAATATCCTCCTTTTCGAGTATGCGCTTCCAGCTCTTGCCATGATCGGAGGTGATCCACAGCTTATTTTCAACCTCGACTTTGCCGTCAGGCGTTTTCTCACCCATGGGCCGAGCAATGACAACCTCTTCTAACGAACTGCCAGACGCGTCACCCATGAGATAAAACTTTTGCATGTCTTGTCCCGTAATATCTGCGAACTCATTCTCCTTAACCGAAATATCGCCGCTGGCTGGGGCACCAGGGGCTTGCCCATCGCCTGAGTTGGCACCATCGGAACACTTGCGCTCGACTGGGTCATCTTTCTGAGCGCCACTCTTGCGCGTACAAGTGTTTCCAGGGATTAGACGCCAACCAGACGATCCCTTGAATTTCTCCTCCTTGTCCTTACAAGAGCCTTCGGGAATAGGAATAGGCCCTGCTTGCTTGCAGACTTTGTCGTCTTCAGGGTCTCGCTGGAAGTTGTAGTCGCATTCGAAGTCGGCGTCGGTACATTCGCAGTTCTCAATAACAGGTTCAGGGTCACGGAAATCTGCCTTCAAGAAACAATCTGCTGACTTCTTGCGACGGTTGTATGTTTGCTTGTGGCCCATTATGCACGTAGCCTCTCCCTTGTCATCAACACGGGCGTACCATGACTCCATATCCTTGTTTTCGCACGTGCGTTTATCCATACCCTCAAAGTTGATGGCAATCATTTGGTATGCCCTATCCTTCTCACCAACAAGTAAGAACTTGAGGCTTGTCGAATCTTGGGTAGTTGTGAGAATGACGGGTCGAACTTTCAGACCGTCGGGTAATGGGACGGATTCCCAGTTCTCTCCGTAGTCCAAGGAGTACGAAACCTTGTCGACTTCCTCCTTGAGAGAATCTCGGACAGCAACCAGAATGCTGCCTGTATCGCCAAACTCATACTTGTGAGGACCATCTAGTGCCTTTTTCCATGTTACGCCGGCGTTGTCGGAGACGAAAAGGCTGGAACTGGCAAACTCACCAAGAGAAGCGCCAGTGTTTCCGTTGCCCATCACAAGACCGGGGGCCGGGCTCGAGAAGATACGTCCAATATTGTCAATGTCGGTCATCGAATGAAGGTGAATTCGGTCGTCGCCAGCCTTGACTGGCTCAAAAGTCCTGCCATCGTCGAATGTGATTTGTGTCACAACAACCTTCTTCGGGTTCTTTCCATCGACCTCCTTGCCATTTTCGACCGTGTTGACCAAGAAGATACCCTGAATCCCGCTGATCTTCTCAAAATCGACGTTACCCTTAACATTGCGATTGGTGTAGGGGACATTCTCTGTGAAGTATGTGCCGTTTGAATTGCTGGTAAAAATGACACCCATGGGAGTGGATGGGTGAGAGGTCATGACATCGACCTGAATGCTGTAGTTGGTGCTTTCGAGCACAGTGTAAGCTTCTTGGTTGATCTTGTGGGAATGGTCATGGCTGTCGTCCGTAGGAAACATAGCCCGATGCCATTGCTGAGCGTTGCTTGTGACAAAAAGTGTCATCTCATCGCTCCCGACAGACGAGGAGGCTAAGAGGATAAAACTCTTGACTGCTGCGACACTAACAACACCGGTTACGTCGCGGTGACCGTCCAAGCTGGGCTCAAACTCGTCGTATTTTCCTCCGCTGCTCTTCGCGAAGAAGTTGTCAGAAACACAAAGCCTCTGGCTAGTCTTGAACAGACTTAATGGATCAGTAACGATGCAAAGAATTCGAGTCTTGTCCAGCTCGGCTTCACCGGTAGTGAATTCTCGGTTCGTTTTGGCCCACCAGCAGCCCGAGGTGCTTGGACGTAGCTTGTCAACAGATTTAAATCCATCGGTAGTATATGTTGTCTCTTCGTCGCAGAAAATGCCATCACAGTTCATGCCATTGAAGATAATGCGCTTCGGATCGCCGGCGTGGAAGACCAAAGTCTCCGGCTGGAATGCACTAGGCATCGAACCACTGTTGAATTCATTCCAAGTCTTGCCACGATCCTCGGTCTTGTAGTGCTTCCGATCTTTGGTGAGGACGAAGGCGGTTTGGGAATCGAATGGGTGAAGGTATAGGAAGACTGCGCTTCGATCAGGGATGCCGGAAACTTGCGCCCAGGTTTTGCCTGCATCTTCGGACCTCCAGATATTTCTCTCTTCAATATCTTGGAAGACGATGACATCGCTATCCTCGAAGTAATTCAGGTTCAGAGGAGGGTGTTTGGCAACGGAAACGTCGACCGTTGGCTTATCTTGCTTCGCTATCACAGCTATCCAGAGCAGTGAAAAGACGAGGGCGCGCCATGAGAATGCGGCCCAAATCGAGGACCTCATCATTGCGGCGGAGCTCGAGGTAAAGGTATCATGAAGAAGCGAGGCGAGGCGAGGCGAGGATCTCGCGGATTCGAAGATTGCCGGTTATTAAAGGGTTCGTAAACGATATAATGTCGGTTTCGAAGTCGTGTTCAGCTCGTGTGTTGATGTAAAGTCACTTGCAGGCAGGACACTTTGCTCCTTACGAGGCACGTCAGCAGTGAGGCGACAGCTGTTTCGAGTACCTTTGTGTGGCGTCGAGCTCCGCCACACCGGCTATTACACGTCATTGGCCATCACTCTTTGAGGTCAATTTTGGTGATACGGCCAGCTTCAAGGACTCGAATACGGTGCACAGAAATACTTACCTAATAGCATAATAGATTGAAAAAATTTTTGTATCAATCTTAAGTCTGTTTCTTTTTGAAAATGAAGAGTTTTTTCTTCTTCATTGCTCGTTGGAATGCTGTGGCTTCAGCTATCATGACTTTGACCTACATGGTCCAAGCTTTGAGAATAGGAACCTCCTCCAGGTAGAATGTAGGCATTGGCGATCAACGAGCGAACACACACTTGGATTCCAAGCTATCAATTCGTGATCTGCTCCTGGAAATACACGGTAGCGGAGCATTGGGGCTTAACGTAAGGCTCTTGGCCAAATATTGTTCAGAGATAAACTTAACAACTTTGCAAAAATGGCAACAGCAGTGAATATAAAGCATCATAGTTGACACACAGAGGAAAGGATAGTCGCACATGATGAAATGAGTGAGACGTTAGAAGAGAAGGCAACATTCTTTTTCTAGCCTGAGATCGTAGTATAACGCTTCAAAATCTCACTTATAAAGGAGAAAACCTGGATCAAATTCAGCGTTTCATGAAGATCATAATATTCCTTGGTGAGTAAGAACAACATGACACTATTAGAAGTAATGATCTCCAGAATTTACCAAGCAGCTAGATAGCTTCTCTGGTGGGCAGCAGAAAAGTTGACCTCTCAATTCCTGGGATACAAAGACAAGTAGTTGGTGAATTATGGTCTAATAAACATAAACTGATCTAGCAATTTC
Organism: Fusarium sambucinum; assembly: GCF_050947815.1. Classification (NCBI taxonomy): domain Eukaryota; kingdom Fungi; phylum Ascomycota; class Sordariomycetes; order Hypocreales; family Nectriaceae; genus Fusarium; species Fusarium sambucinum. Next base: position 2,124,002 of record NC_139294.1, on the reverse strand, counting down.
ATCCCTTATGCTTCTATTCTAGCAGCCAGTTTCTCTGATACCCTAACTTCTGATGGTCGCGATGTTAAGAAACCCATCAGAAACTCCAAAAGAGGAAAGGCGCTAAAAGCTGAAACAATGTGGAGTGGTGTCGCCATGTTCCCCTAGCCCTGGTCCTGGTTCGGGGTCAGGATCCGTATTTTCAGGTACTGTACATTAGTCTGACAAGCTGTATAGGCTACTCTATCTTGGAAAAGGATCAGGATTGGTTCAACCATGGAATTCAAGGCAATCAATCATGGTGTGGAATGATAAAAGTATACAAATGACCATGCAACACTACGGTGTTCATAATAATATACAGGACAATGTACCGCCAAAGGTCAAAAGCACAACGCCCCATACGCTGTCGAATATACAGAGAACGACCCCAGATGAGGGGTATCATCAGCGTCCCGTAATAATGCCTGTGATTAAGAAATCGATCTCACTCGTTAATACAAGAAGTGGACACTCGAGGCCTGTCTTGAATTCTATTAGTGCCATACGACATATATCCATCACCTTAGTAGGTAGAAGACAAACAAACAAACAAACAATATTCGTGGCAGTAACCGAGAGCGGTTCGAGAGTCAATTGGTAGCCGTTAGCTCATAACAAACTCTGACCTCGAGAGTTCCTAAGATCCAACAGAGTGAGCAGTATCTCAAAGTCATCACGAGGAGTGTTGTTGATGCCATAGTGCAACAAGCCTTTTTTTGGCCTTTGATAACGAGCCAAAGAAGTATTGGATGCATTGAAGACGACCCCAAAAACAAATTCGTCATGAGAGATCACTTGCATGAATGGTGATAAACTGTAATGGTAGGTACATCGTGTAAGTGCATCGCTTCTGACCAGGGCAGTCATCCCTTTCATTTCCACAGCTTGTTCTCAGATCTAGCCAAGGCCGGCAACGTTGGTTACAGAATGCGCCATCAAAAGAAATCCTAGATTCCTCATGCTAAATTAGGGAGACTGCCCCCCTTGTGAATGGATGTAAACAGCACCTGTTAGGTAGGGGGCATCACATCGAACAAGCTAACGTCAGTCAATTAATAGGCAGTTGCCATCTGGGACCCATGATTGGACTTGCCCGCTTAGATCCTGCCCGCCTTCACTGTAAGGGTGCTTGATTGTATTGTACCTTCCTCCACGTGCTTGTTTTGAATACATCCATGTTTTCTTTCCTTCATCTATCTGCCTTCTTCCCACTTGTTCCTCTCATTGTCATTTTCCCTTCTCCTTCTACTGTTCCGGCCACCTGAAATCGCGGCCTTTCGTCTTCTTTCTTTCTATCGCCAGCCAGGTATCCAATACGCGAATAACGATCATTACTCTCTACAAGTCGCATTCCCCTCGTGCTCGTCATGGCGGCCACTTACAAGCAGTTCCTAGCTGCGCCCAGCTCGTCACTGCTGGCTGATACAGCGGCCTTGCACTACGTTACTACGACTTCAACCTTTGCCGGTCCTACCCAGATCATTAAACATCTCAACGGTCTTCAGAAGCAGGTGTCTAAGAAAAAGGAGGATGTGTTCAACATTGTCGATGGCGGAAACGTCATTGTCTTGGAAATTGACACAGGTCTCGGTTTCCAAACTAGTGGCGGTCCATATCTTCCTGGTCTTGACGACAATTTTCTGGCTGGTCGCGACGTCTATCTTCCCATCGTATGTTGTTTACCTGCGTGAATTCTTTCCAGTTTTGCACCTGCTTGACCTACATGCTGATTTGCCCAGACTCACTTTGTAACCTTCGACGAAGCCGGCAAGATTGTCCAGATCCGACTACAGTGGGACCAGGGTTCGCTTCTTAAGCAAGTTGAAGTGATTGGAAACTCTGGTCGCAACTGGCCTATTAAAGATAGCCGAGAGCAGATCGCATTTGTACAGGCATGCATCAGGACTGCAGGCACTGCCGCCCCTGCTGCCCCGAGTCACAGCGGGACCGTTGCGCGAGACCGAACTAACTCTAAAAACGCTTTCCGTGACCCATCCGTTAGGCTGTTTGGTTCGCGGGACGAATTTGAGGATGCTGAGCCCGCCACTATTGTCTCTCCCTATGCGGGTACACGACCTCGCCAGCGATCGTTCACCGAAATTCTAGGTGACGAGCCCACGTCACCAAGCGCTGGTCGTCGAGCCATGTCGCCAGCTAAGGGCGGTCAGGGCAAGAACTTCAAGCCTTCACGCATTTTCGATGGTCAGGAGGACATCGACCGCCCGCCTGTAGAGCTTCAACAACACACGAACAAGCGTTATATCAAGCCCCACCCCAAGAAGTACTCTCATTTTGATTTTGCAGACGGTAGTGATCCTCAGGACAGCCCCCAAAAAGGCCAGCATTTCGATGATCTGCCCAAAGCCAAGCGCGACAGCCAATGGTCTTTCGAGGATTTCACAACGCCCCAGAAAGTGAAGCCGTCCAAGACAATGCGAACACAGGATGTTCGCCATTGGGATACTGACAGGGACGCTACGGAGAATACCCCTGTTTACCAGGCGACCAAGCCTCGACGTGATGGCGACCCACACTTCGAGCTTCCAGACGACGGTGAGAGACTGCCCCAACCGCCACGTACCGGTGCCCAACCCCCTGGCTACGCTCATAACGAAGGCCTCGGACTCTATAAGAATCAAGTGTTTAACAGAGAAGAAGCAGGAAACAACGAGCTTCCTTTGGGCAACATTACCAACGCAAAGAACCGCGGAAAGGATTTCGATCACCACTTCGAAATCGCCGACAACTCGCCAGCCCACCAACAACAGCGCGCAAACGAAGGCCACAAGAAGGCAGTCCAAATGATGGATCACCACTGGGATACGTACGATAAGTCGCCGGCCTCTCAGAAGGCGAACCGCCCGACAGAGAACACTCCTAATCACAAAATCAACATCGCTGGTGATGGTATGGGAGGTCGAAAGGGCACCAACCGGGATTGGCTCTATGGTGATGCTGAAGATGTCGCCCAGCCGATTCCCACTCGCAAGCAACCTAATGCGGTCGCCTCTGACGTTCCCCTACACAAGCCCCCTAAAATCAGCGTTGCTGGTGACGGTATGGGTGGTCGAAGGGGTGCCGACCGAGACTGGCTTCATGGTGAGACAAGCGAAGCGGCCAAAGATGAATCAGTAAACACCAGACCGATCCCCGGACGAACACCAGTCTCAAATACCACACCCGCCAACGAGGTGAAGGAGAACACAGACAAACACAAGATCACCATTGCCGGTGACGGTATGGGTGGTCGAAAGGGAACCAACCGAGACTGGCTCTATGGCGAAACAGACGAGATAGCTAGCAGCGTACCTACAAACCCCAAGCCGGTCCCCGGACGAACACCAGCCTCGAACACCGCACCCGCCAACGAGGTGAAGGAGAACACAGATAAGCACAAGATCAACATTGCTGGTGACGGTATGGGTGGCCGAAAGGGCACCAACCGGGACTGGCTTTATGGTGACGTGACCGACGTGACCGAGAAGCCCCTTCCTTCACGACGGCAAAACACATCCTCCAAGAAGGATGATTTCTGGGATTTTTAGAGACGAGTGTTTTGCAAGGGGGGTCACTCGGACTTCAAATAGGTTCTGCACTATGACACTACGTATCGCCTTGATATTCAATGTTTCACAATGAATCGTAAACGCATACAACTCACGACTTATGATGGTCAGCCAACACCCCTAGTTCCCTTCGAAACAGCGCTCGAAAACGCAGCGTGTTCTCCCGAACTACGATAGTCTTATCACAATTGCTTTTGTTTGCCTTATTGGTTTATGTTCCTGTCTCGCGTATGATCAGTGCTTCAGAGACATGAAAGCGCAACAGATTCGCAACTTGGCTGGTATGAATGAACGGCCTGTACGGTAAACCTATATTTGAATTGTCAGGAGACTCTGGTCAAATGACCTCTATTAGCGCATTTATATTAACAGATCATTTTATAAAGAGCCATTGAAGTCGAAAACTCCTTTTTGTGACTGCCACGTAATTACTGGCAAGGATATGACTGAAAAGGTTTTTGCAATTTATCTTTTACGCCGGCACCATTAAATTAAGCGATCATGATACTAATCAAGTCTGCCTTGATAGTAATAATACTTGAACTTTGTGTGTAAAGACTGGGTCGACATAAATAAATCCGAATATATATAGAAGATAAATAATTGAACCCCTATCCGTCGCTAAATACCTATTCCATCCTATGCAACTCCATGCTAATCCAAATCTCAAAGTTCATTATTATATAAACCCGACGTCAATGGCTATATCTCTCCCATGTGAGATGGTTTAGCACATAAATTTATAGTATCTCTTCCAGCGTGGCCAACTTGCACGCTCCTCCTTTTCTTGAGCTACAAGTATAGGAACATTAAAATCTCGACGTCCAGTGTCAACATCCATATCTCGGGTCCTTACAAACGTGGTGCGGAAATATAGCTTGTGAAACATGTAAAAGGCCAGGACGCAAGGTGCGCCAACCCATTTGTGGAAGAAGTTTTGGGCTACTTCAGAGCTCGTCAAGTTCTGCCAGCCGATAGGGAATGCTCCGACCCAGAATTGGGCGATAAGGACAAGGACGTTGAGGGTGATGCCAATCCATGAGCCCACGACGCCGACTTGAGACTGGAAGGGTAGTTCCGAGACAGAGCGGCCACGAGCGGCCCAGGCCCTGCGGAAGCGAATATGGCAGACGCAGATAGAACCCCACGTAATAATAGTTGAGAGACCTGATATAGACATGAGCCAGTCGAGTACAGCCCCTTGCTGAGGAAGATCAGCAAGGAAGGCGATGAGGCCAAAAGCGCTCGCAATAGCAATGGCGACAAGTGGACGACCTTTGCGATCTACGTATCCAAAGATCTTTGGAGCTTGTCGAAGATTTGCGAGGGCAGCGAGGGTACGTGAAGATCCAAATACAGCCGAGTTTCCAACAGAGAGAACGGCGCAAAGGATGACTGCGTTCATAACCGAAGGTAAAACTTGAATGCCCGCTTCTTCAATAGCAATAACAAAAGGTGACGCAGCTGCATCTGCATCACTGGTACCTGTGGTAAGTCGGGGGTCGTTGTATGGGACAAGCAGCCCTACCAACGTAAGGGCAACGATATAGAAAAGAGTGATCCGCCAGAACACTTGTTTCAAAGCAGTCGGTAATGACTTTCGTGGGTTAGCAGTTTCAGCGGCAGCGAGACCAATAAGCTCAGTGCCAGCGAAGGAGAATGCGGCTGTGACAAAGACGTTGCACATTCCTTTGAAACCGTTATTGAAAGCACCAGGTTCGTGCCAGAAACGGCCGCCGATATAACCGCTGTCTGGCGTTCCGCCACAGTTAAGAACGATACCAAGAAGGCTAAAACAAAGAAGGTCAATTCGGACTCGGATGGAGATGGGTGTAAGTGTTTGAGGGGGACTTACATAAATCCAATGACGGCAATGACCTTTATTATAGAGAAGATAAACTCGGCTTCACCGTAGCCTTTTACTCCAAACATGTTAATGATGATGATGAGTACGAGAAACGCTGAGACAAAGATGGCGCGAGTAAGACTTTCGTCCCAGTATGAGAGGGTTAGAGATGCGGCAATGATCTCAAGCGGTAACACAATCAACCATTGCATTGCGTAGCTGTATTGAGTCAGTGTCGGCTTCCTCTTGCATGTAGGATATCACCTACTTCCACCCCATTGCGAAACCCCATGAAGGATCAATAAATCGAGTCGCCCAAGATGAGAAGGATCCCGCGATCGGGAAAATGACTGCCAGTTCACCTAGCGCCTGGCATGTGCAAAAGAGCATGGCTCCCACAATAGTGAAAGCCAGTAGTATCGATGCTGGACCTCCGTCTGCTAGAGCTCTTCCTGATGCGACAAAAAGTCCGGTCCCTGCGTCAAAATGTCTTAGCTTTAATACTCAACCATGTCGCAGCCACTGTTAACAAACTCACCTATAGAACCTCCAATTGCAATCATCTGTAAATGCCGTCCCTTCAATTCTCTCGCCAGGCCCGAGTTGGCCGTCTCTAGCATTGCGCTCTGAAGATCATAGTAATGCGCTCCATCATGCACTCTTCCAGATCCCTCCTGCTGTCCGAGCGGGTCGTTTGTGAACAAGCTCGACCGCTGATCGCGCCTGAAGCCATCAACGAAACGGCCCCAGTACGACGGTGGAAGAATGTCGGTGTATTCGGGCTCACGCATGCTGAAGGAACTCCCCGGAGCAAGGGACTCCTCCTTCATCTTGCTGATGCTGCCGCGCTCGACATCGTGAGGAGCCATTCTTGGGTTTGTGCTTGTACTTGCGCGTTGCGCCCGGGCCGAGCTCACACTTGGTCGATCCCGAACCGCGGGATGACTGGAGCTGGCCCTTCGCTGAGAATTATCGTTGCTATGTGCGCTGTGATAGATTGGAGGTGAGTGCGAGGTGTATGTTGTGAGCAGGCGATTAGTCGGCGAAGGCCGCTGGTTCGTCGGGTTCGTCAGGGTTACAGTAGTGTAGTGGTTGATATTCTAAAGCGCACGAGAGTGTGGTTGCATTTGGCGTCCAATATTGGCTTGCTGGTATCTTGATCGTCTTTGCAAGTATGATGAGTCGGTCGGCATATCGCCACCAAGGTAACCGTAGTGATGGAGTATCGAAGTCGAGCGATGTAGATCAAGTGATGATGTTAATGGACAGAGTGTAAGTGAACAATGCACAAGGTGGAATGCTTAGTTTTGGAACCAAAAGACGTGGTAATCGAGATTAACGATTCTTATGTAGATTAATTAAACAACGCAACGTGGAAGAGGAATAAAGCAGGGTAACGTCGCTACGTCGATGTAAGTAGGTAGCGTGAGGAGGACCTGAAAGTAGGAAGGTGAGGTGGGCTTATCATCCGGGGGAGTACCTAGCATTAGCAAACAGTAATACGGGCATTCAAGTCGAGTCGGTGACAATGGATGGGTTCAAGCTTGGCGTTAAACAAGCCCAATCCCTCCGAAAGGGTCCGATATCGAATCCAATCTGAACTTGACCAGTGATGTGACGATCTAGAATGTCAAATTGGAACTTAAGAACGCCTGTGAGGAGCGAAAATAGCTCAGGCAGGCTTAAACGCCACCGAGATCGAGCTGTCAAACGCTCAAAGCGTTGAAAATGCTAGGAGCGTTGCTCTGTATTGGTGGGGAAAGTGACGCTATTCTTGTGGGGGCCACCCACTGTAACGCCTTCTGGCTGGGGGCCCCGCACACTGATGATACCACCTGGACCAGATTGCTGGGTTTCATTTAGATTCTGGAGTAAACAGTCCATCGCGAAGCCCATTTGGGAATGAGTACCTCCGCTGAGCTGTATACATCCAGTTGAGACGTAAAACATTACGGTTGAGCCTCTTGAGCTATGAGAATAGCTATGCTCTAAACGATCCAATCGAAGAATCCTTCACAACCTGGACACAACCCTCACGAATTCACAGGCAAGCCAACAAACAACGGTATCAATAAACCCTGTTCCTCTAAGCCATCTCCAGCAGGTGCAGTTGGCCACTAACTTTAGTCAATCACACTCGACTCAGCCCAGATGCAGACAGATTCCCTGTCCTAGATACATGCTCTCGGTTCCGACAAAAAGCAAATCCCTCTGTGATTAGTTAGCCGCCCGTTATCAGCCTAGAACCCTTCCCGACCATGTTACAGGGTAGGTTTCTTATCCTCGTATCATGATTGCAATCACATGTCCTCAAAAGCCAAGCAGCCAAGATAAAAGAAACATGGGGAAGTGGAGTTGTGCTATCAGACTCCTAGCATCTTGTTCAGAGGATGACCACTCGTAAGCTATCGAACCATGCTCATGTCGCGACTGTGAAACAACTGTGTTAGCCTGTTACTCTTACACTTCAAGCTTGGACGAGAAAGGCAGCTGCAAAGCCATACCAAAACAGTCTCATCTCGTTAGACTTTCAAGAAAACAAACACTTTGACACAGGAGAAATTATATTGAAATGATGAAAACGCTGTTTTTTTCTTTATTCTAATGTCTGTTCATGCCAAAGCGTGATGACATAAAGAATGCTACATACATGCTGCAGCTAAAATGTCCTTTGGCTCGCTGTATCATTTAAGCTTATTCATGGCCGATTCAATCGGCGAAGATACGATCCGTACAGATACACGACAGTCATAAGTGCCATAATCCACTAATTCGCCTTTTTGGTATCCTGCATGACCGCTTCCTTCTCATCGCCATCAATTTTGACGGTCTTGGCAACAATCTTACCACTGGCATCCCTTGGCTGTCTTTGCCATCCAGTGGTAAACAGCTGTCCCATATCAAACCGAGGCAACGGGTGTCCTTCAGTGTTGATAACAACCTTATCCAGAGGTAGGAGATCCGAGGGCGAGAACAAGAGGTAGAAGTACTTGAGCGTTTCGGCCTATTGGTCAGCACGTTTAGCATTCCATCTCCATATTGTCATGATGGTCCATCACTTACCAGCCAAAAGCTTTCCATGTTGTCGCGCACCTTGGGTGGCACGACATTGGCGTTGCGCAAGCTCGTAAAGCCTCCTCCGTTCCTCACAGCTGTGTGGTTCATGAAGGATTTGAACATTTCCCAACCCCATTCGCGATATCGGTTATCGTTGGTAATTCTCCACATGTAGAACAGACTTTCCACTGTCTCCGGTCGTTGGAGATTGTGAACATCGCCAGACTTGACAGTGAAGTCCTTACGCCATTCCGCCTCTGGGCTTGAGTCAAAGTTGGCTGGCCCCTGGCGAGGGTTGCCATAAGCCAGTGGTTCGCTATCAATTTCGAAATAGGTGATTTCGGCTGCCAACCCTGTTGCCATGTATTTGTACATGCCCCAGCATGTCTCTGTCAACTCGCGCGCCAGTTTCATGTCTTCCTCGTTCTTCTTTGACCACGTAGGGAGTTTGCGTGCCTCAGCCTCCGTGAGGCCCTCTGTGGCCGCTAATGCCATCGTTCCAGGCATGAAGCACACGAGATGATCCATCTTGGGGCTAAGGGAGTTGCCCAACCCGTTAGGTCGCTCTCCGATAATGGTGAACTTCTCTTTTGATGTGTAGGTGACGAGGTGCTTACGAACACCCTCGAGGGCGTCGTACCACATATCTTGATAAATAGGCTCCTTCTTGTTCGTTTGAAGATATTGCTTAATGAGATATTCGTAGTATGAGTCGCCGCGACTTCCGAGTCGGATGTTCTCGTCCTTGAACTTTCCTGTGCTCGCATAAATAAAGATGGGAACTAAACCATCTTGGGCCCCTTGGTCATCAACAACTTTCATGACCTTCTCAGCTCGATCCCAAAAGTCCTTCTCTCCTGTGAGTTTTGCAAGGTACTTGAACTCAAGTTGGAGAGTTGTAGCTTCGGCGGTCGACGACGCCCCGTTATCGGCGTGCGATTCGATACCCTGGAACTTTTGAAGATTGACACTTGCATAGGGGATGCCAGAAGGAGAATCGAAAGCACTCATGAGACGATCAGCCAGATCCTTAGCTTTCTCCAGATACAAGTCCTCCCCAATGGCCCCCTCATCGTCCTCCGCCAGCGGTGCAAGACCTGGAAACTCGGTGGATAAGTAGTGCGCACTGAGAAGACCACCCATCATGCGAATGGTGGTTTCGAATGTGTTTACATCTTGGTCTTGATCCCATGTCAAAGACTCCGAGATCCATTGGCGAGCGTCTTGAAGGCGGGATGTCAGGTTCATCAAGATCATGGTATCCAGTGCGTCAATGATGATCCAGCCGAGCCCGTTTGGTGCCATGTTCTCGCCTGTCTTGCTTATAGGGTGAAATTCGTCGAATCCTGCATTGAGTTCATTGGTTAGCCAATGTGAGTTGTCCATGATATGAAGTCAAACGTACCCCAAGCATGAAGTCTATAAGCATCCCAGCTCAGCTCGAATGCTTCCACCACACGGTCTCTCCTGTGATCCCAATCCACTTTCTTATCATGTTTGGACAAGCCTGCGAAGCTCCAGTCGGTCGTTACGGTTCTCTTTTTGGGTGTCTTGGAGGAGGATCCGAACCAGTATATTAACGTGAAGATGAGGGTAATGATACCCAACACCTTCTTACGTTTCCACCATGGCCGTTCCTCGTCGTCGTACGGCGACGCGTAGGGTTTGTCCTTGTACATTGGTAATCGATCTGATTTGTTGGATCTCTGTCCAGAACCCCAGACTCTGTCTTCGAGCTCTCGTTGACGACTATTGAAGTCCGGAGCGGTTCGGGGCATAGAGAAGGCCATAGCTAACTCACCAGCCTCGACCCGCGATGGCGACGGAATGTTTTGAGATTGCGGGCGATTAAAAGTGTTTATGTTTCGGTGGAGGTTGAACGGATCTCGAATCATTGGTTTGGTGTTTTGTATTTCAAGGTGGGACTAGAGCGAAGGAGGTATGGGGGAGCTGCAGCTCCGAAAGGCAGGCACGTACGTGAATGACTCGGAAAAGGATAGAAAGAAGGCACGATTCGCTGAAACAAAATGATTATTATGTACGGATTGCAAGTAACGCTTGGCAAGAACGAACCAGATTAAATCTCAAACAAATTACGCGTAGGGGACAGAAAACAGCATGAGGTGTCAGTGTCAGGAATAGGAGCTTGGGGTAGCTCTGTCTTCATGACACGAGACCAGGGTGCCCAAGTGTCGATTGAGAAACCGATACTCGGGAAAATGCACACACCGGCCGAGTAATGTTAATGTTACGTAGCGTCTTGGCCCGAGCACTGAGATCCAACATTCCGTTTACATTTTGGGTTATATCTGTTATAGCAATCAGAATATGTGTTGAGACATGTATTATTCGAGGCTGCTTTTGCGTATGTAAGTGCAACGAAGACTAGACTTGCACCCAGATGGGGAATTCATCGGTCAATAGTATCGAGCCTATAAGTTTATATACACCCTGTATTCGACATCATTGCTCAGAAGAGATTCTATTTCTTCCGCGACAAGCATTTCTCTATTGTTCTGAGGCACCACAGGAGTAGAACATATCGAGACCTGCATGTATTGTTGCACTACCTCCAGTCAAACATTAATAAATAGCGCCGACAGCCCTGTATTCTTTTGAGTCAGTGGACATTTAAACGCACTCAACGTGGGCCTGACACACGCAAAATACTAACCGGAGTTGCACATGGGAAATGGTACCCAACTTAACCACAACTTCAAGACTGCTCGACATTCACAACCTTTAAAAGCACATAAGGCTAGCAAAATGAGCATAGAGAATTTCCCCTCACTCAGCTCTGAAGAGTTCACAGAAGCGTGCCATCATCTCGACAGGCAATATTGCCAGGCCTCACTAGGCCCTGAGCGAGGGCGCTGGAAACTCAGGCTTTGCAACGCACTCTGCACCGATTTTTCCTATGGTGGAGGTTTTACGACATATATTCAAATAAGACGTCCTCTCGAATTTGACTTGGATCACGGAGATCTCTCAGTAGACTTGGACGGGTTTTCCTTTTCGGACGAGAAGAATCATCATGTACCAATAGCGGAGGATAGGGATATGATAGATGCTGAAGAAGCAGACGAGGTAACATACCCTCGATACATTGTATTGTCTCCCTTAAATTCAGGTTTATCTTACGAAACCGCAGGCTGCTCTTATAAGACAGCGAGCTCGTCCAGAGATTGCCATGGTGGAATACGAAATTCATCTTCACCCTACATATCGTGTGCCTTGCCTGTGGTTCACTCTACGCAACCTACCCGCTGACGAACCCGCGTTTGACGTTGACACCGTCTTTCGCCGTCTTGTGCCTGATGAGTACAAGGCTGGTCTTCGGAAACTCGGCAACGTAGGTGGGATATCGGCCGATGTAAGTCTTGAGACGAGAGCTGTTCGCACAAGTCAATTCATGATTCAGGGTATCGTCAAAATTGGCTGGCCTAACTAACATCTTGCTCACAGCATCACCCTATTACGGGCGTCCCATCATTCTTTGTCCACCCATGCTTGTTAGGAGACGCCATCTCCAAATTCGAGTGCGACAGGACGAACTACCTCATGATATGGCTCGGGCTTGTTGGGGGCTGTGTGGGCCTGTGGGTGCCCAAAGAGATGGCAATGCAGTGAACGGGCCCAGATTGCGTCTCTCAGAGATATAGCCGGCCTTCCATTGGTTCATCAATCATCATCACTGTCCTCCTCCATGGCGACATCTGAATCACTATCCTCTTCGTCGCGAGTTCGCTTCTGTCCCCGATCGCCTGGTGTGTCGGCATCTTCCATGACCTGGTCGGTGTTCGCAGTAGGTTTCGGGGGAAGGCTGGAGCCAGGTGCAGGTGCTGTTCCGGGAGGGGGCGCGTTGAAGATGCTCTGTTGCAATTCGGTCTGTTCGACATTGGCGGCGCCTGCGTTCATGGAAGGAATCTTGAAAGTGCCGTCAAGCTTGGCCACAAAGTTGGACTTTGACTTGGCATATTGTATTTTCTGAGACAGAGTTAGACCAAGAGCATTTATCACGGAAGTGGATCACGAACCAAGTCGCGGCCGAGGAATGATTGTCCCTCAAGAGATCTCATAGCTTGTGTAGCAGATTGCACGTCTCGGAACGTAACATGGGCTTGGCCACGCATCTTCATGGTCTTGAGTGCGACAACATCCAGTACGGCTCCATATGTCGAGAAGAGCAAGTACAAAGCGGTTCGAATATCGTCTTTCTGGATTTTTGAAGAGGGCAGGTTTGTAACGTAGAGACTTCCGAAGTTAGCTTCATCCAACAACAACATAAGAAAGAAGTACTGACGTCTGATTAGGTGGAATAGGCTGCAGCTTGGCCGGCAAGGATGAGTTTGGTTGAAGACCGCGAGGCGCGGTGGCTGTGGCGGCCATTGTAGTCGTTACTCTGAATTAGATAGGTTTCAATCGATTTTGAATGCGTTGCGGTCAATATCATGCAATTAGATGTTCAACACCTGGTCCAATGCTCTGGTGATGCGAGTAGGCGCAGTTCGGTGAATGATATCAATGTTCAGCGGTGTTGATGTGGAATGGAGATTTTTCCGAACCTAGGTACCTAGGTCAACTCTACCAGCCTCGCGCTACGAACACAGCCGCTGCGGCCCACCAAAGCTCCATTGGGTGTTGTTCATCTGCTGGAGCTTCAGCGCTACCTCATACGTAACCCCACACCCCACCGCCAACTCAACCCAATACGTACATCAACGTCCGAACGTTACGAGCCTATTATTACACCTTCATACTCTCAATCGACTTAAAGCGATAGTAGAGAGCTCCTCCTATTGCAAATACTATCATCATGGCCGCCCCCGAAGTTCACCACCTCTTCCACAACCCCATCGCCGACCACTCCTTCTCGGCCGATCAGTCTGTCCTTGCGGTCGCTCGGGACACTTCCGTCGAGCTCTATGGCAAGGTTGGCAGCGCTTTTAAGCTGAAGGACTCGCTCAAGGGCCACGACAAGACAGTCACTGGTGTTGACATTGCCCCTAGCAGTGGGCGTATTGTCACATGCTCTCAGGGTTAGTCTATAGCTGTCACTTATATCATATCTTGGCTAACATCATACTGTCAGACCGTAACGCTATCGTTTGGGAACCATCCCCTGAGGGTTACAAGCCAACTCTCGTCCTTCTTCGAATCAGTCGCGCCGCCACTTTCGTGCGCTGGTCTCCCTCCGAGAACAAGTTTGCCGTCGGATCCGGTGACAGGGTCATTGCTGTCTGCTACTTCGAGGAGGAAAACGACTGGTGGGTTTCCAAGCATCTGAAGAAGCCTATCCGCAGCACCATCACCAGTGTTGCTTGGCACCCCAACTCGGTCCTTCTGGCTGCTGGATCTACCGATGCTCATGCGCGAGTCTTCTCCGCCTTTATCAAGGGTATGGATGCTCGTCCTCCCCCCGGGGTTTGGGGCGAGCGTCTCCCATTCAACACCGTTTGCGGAGAGTATCTGAACAACTCGGCTGGATGGGTGCACTCGGTTTCTTTCTCTCCCAGTGGAGATAGTCTTGCCTTTGCAGCTCACGACAGCAGCATCACTGTTGTTTACCCATCTGGCCCCGAACAGCCCCCTCGTGCTGTTGTTACCGTCTCTACTCAGCAGCTTCCTTTCAAGAGCCTGATTTGGACTAGTGAAGATGAGATTATCGCTGCTGGTTACGATTGCGAGGCTTTCCGCTTCAAGGGTGATGAGGGTGGCTGGCAGTTAGCTGGTCCTATCGAGCAAAAGGGCCGCCCTGGTCTGGGCGAGCACCGTGAGGAGTCTGCTCTGAACATGTTCAGGCAGATGGATCTCAAGGGTAAGGCCAAGGATGATACTCAGCTTCAGACTACCCACCAAAACACTATCAGCACCGTTAGGCCTTTTGAGTCTTCTGGTGACCGTGTCACCAAGTTCAGCAGTAAGTCGCAAAGTCATTCATCTCACATTTGGAAACTAACAAATATCACAGCAAGCGGCGTCGATGGCAGGATTGTTCTGTGGAGTGCTTAATTAGACCTTTGGATCCAACGTATTGCAGAATAGAGTTGGACCATCTATCATAAGACTAAATATAATCGATTTCATGAGACGAATCGCATCCCAATTCCAGCCGTGTCCACGTGTTCATTGGATTTTCATCGCGTACTTGGCTCCATAGTTGGCTAATACTTAGTCCATGTTTACCTCGAGATCGTTTATGTATGTCTAGGAGAATAGAAAGCCACGAAGACGTGTAACCAAAGGGTGTCAAAAAGAACAAGCGAAAGTAGCATAGATTAACAGACTCCAGGGGGCGACTGCGATAATTTCTTTTATTGGGTTTTATATGATCACCCTTCTTTTCTTTCAATCACTCCGGGTGTTTAAGGAAGAGCAATGACCTCAACCTCAACATCGACGTTCTTGGGGAGAGTCTTAACAGCAACACAGCTGCGGGCTGGCTTGTGAGAGAACCACTTTTCGTACTCCGTGTTGATCTCCTACAATTGGTAAGTAATTGGAAGAACAGAGGCTTTCTGACAGGACTAACAGCAAAGTAGGACATGTCAGAAATGAAGACAGTAGTCTTGACGACCTTGGAAAGAGAAGAACCAGCCTCCTCGACGACAGCCTGGACGTTCTTGCAAGCCTGACGGGTTTGCTCAGTGATACCCTGAACAAGCTCGCCCTCAGGAGTGAGAGGAATCTGGCCAGAGCAGTAGATCATGTGGGGGGTCTTGATGGCTTGAGACTGTTTTGAAATTTGATGAGTGTTGTTTCTGTCAGTGAGGGGTAGCTTTAACATACGTAGGGGCCAAGCGCTTGAATATCGTCAGTAAGCATTATAGAAATCAAGAGTATAAGCAACTTACCCGCAGGGGCGTTCTTGGTGAAGACAATCTGCTGATCGGAAGACATTGTCGATTGGTGTCTGCTTGAACGTGTGAACTTTGCTGCTGTTATGACAATGGCCTGCTGACGAGGAGCTGTCCGGAGGGATGAAGTGATAAAGCGGGGAGCTCTACGAGCAACGAGAGAAAAAGACATTGTAGGACACAAACTGATATTGACAGTTGTTAACGTACCTGTAGTGTAGTTATGGATGAGGATGTAAAGTTGTCTGGAATTGGGTTCGGGAGTTAGCTAAGTGCAAGCAAGAGTTGAGGCAAGGTTTGGATGCCGTGTTTTGAACGAGAGCTTCCGGAGGTTCGGTGACTATTCGGAGGGGACCACCGAAGCTTATATAAGACACATAACACACCTTGAGAGAGTCAATTGGAATTGGTCATTGGCTGTTATTGTTAAGCTACTATCCTACGTACATACTGAATCAGTTAATTGCTGCTGCTGAGCTCCGTTGATCGGCTCACTGCAGGTCACTTTTGACATGTAGATCTGACGACGTCTACGGCAATGCCCCGCATTGCGCCCTCCGGACACGGCCCTCTTGATATTGGAAAATTGGCCGCGGGAAACATGAGAGACGAAATTAGTAGGTCGGTTTCAAGCATTTAGAATAGACTTATTGATCTATTTATTTTTACGCTTTAAGACTTAGGCTAACTTTTCTGTCACCCACTGGACGGTTTAAAGATTGATCCAAGGGTCGAAAGGGTCCAAAACACAGAGTAGAACCTCTTATTCTCATGATATAGACGGTTAAGGTGAGACTAATTCGTATAAGAGCCTCAGATAGTGTTCTTTGTGGTTGCGTCATAGTATAGCATCATGATAAACCTGACTTAAGACTATGAGAGATTTCCATATTCCTGATTGCAACTGTTTGTACAAATGGTCTTTTGTGTTCGGCTCTTTGTATATAGAATTTGGCAAACAAGGCAAAAGTAAGTCATTGCTTTGTTTCATGATAGTTGGTGGCTTTTACCTTGAGGGCAGGATCTAATACATTAGAGCCTTTGTTAAGAGATCCAACGGATCAGGACAGGCAAAAGATAATCGGAGACGGGTGTTTGGTACATAGAGCACGGGCTGTCTCTATTGAAGTCTCATTCAACCCCAGATTGAGGATAGCACCGTATTCTCCGAGCCTGGATCGTGATTCAAAGAGAAACAGTCTAGGTAGGTATGGCCCGGTGAAGGATGTCTAAGTTGTAGAAGGCTCTCTCACTATCCGTCCCATGGCATCAATATTCAATGGACAGAGTATTTGTACTTGTTCTGTGGCTCAATTGCCTCTAAGTCTCAATCAGCCCTGTACGGTGGCAGGTATCTTCTCTCCAAGCTGAAAGTTGGTAACAGTGGAGTCAATCAAGCCCAAACGCCGCGTAATTGGGCCTAGCTCCTATTGAATCCTCTAAGAAGACATGGAAGCAACAGCTGTCAAGTGGCTGAGAGCTACTAGATAAATGAGTGGGGTAGAAATCCAATCGATAGGTTCCATTGCTCCGTACCCCTGCGTCCATCCCCAAAGGACAGGCAGGACAGGGGGTAGACTAAAGCTAAGGTAAGAAAAAAAGAAGAGGCAAGCTGGCCAGGTTGTCCTCGACGGTAATTAGTGAGACTAGTAGCTCGTTCCCGTCTCGTCCCATCGCTGGATTGGATCTTGTCCTCAATAACTTCTTCCAAAGGGAGGCTTCTCTTTTTTTTTATTTCTACTTTATCAAACCGCCCCTTTTTCCTTTCCGTCTTCTTCTTTTTTGTCAATCTTAAAGAGGTGCACAATTCTTATTTGTGCAGTTACCTCTCCCTATCCTTCTCTCGCTCCTTTGTTTCCCTATTCCGTTTGCCCTTCTTTATCTATCTCTTGGTGTAACTCAGGGCACCTCTATCAAACCCCTGAGGTAAGTTTGAGACACGTCATTCCTCTGGGCCATCCGTGACATGTGTTTGCTCCATTGCGTGCAGTATAGTGCTGTACAATACTTGATACAAGCCATGGACTTCTCTCTTGCTTCAACTCCAGATCCGAAGCGTTTCTTGACTAACAGTCGCATCTATAGCTAACCGAGATCCATCATGGCTCGAAGCTCCTCGCCTACGCAGGGCAGCCTGCGACAGAGAGGCGCGCCATCAAAGAAACCCTCTGAAGAGTCTTTCAACCCCAACCCCGAGCTTGACAAACTTGCTAAGGCTGGTGCTCAACGGGCCGCTGCCCAGAGCGAGACCGAGTACAAGATTGGTCTTGCCATCATCACTGTCTTGTCCTTCGTGACTCGATTCTGGGGTATTAGCCACCCCAACGAGGTTGTCTTTGACGAGGTGCATTTCGGAAAGGTAAGCTTTGGATCGGATATCCCAATCATTAAGCACAATGGCTGACTTTGACTCTACAGTTCGCTTCCTACTACCTCGAGCGAACCTACTTCTTCGATGTCCACCCTCCTTTCGGCAAGCTCCTTTTCGCCTTTGTAGGCTGGCTGGTCGGTTACGATGGCCACTTCCACTTCGATAACATTGGCGACTCCTACATTGCGAACAAGGTCCCCTACGTGGCCTTCCGAGCTCTGCCTGCTACCCTCGGTGCTCTGACCGTCGCCGTTACATACCTCATCATGTGGGAGTCTGGCTACAGTCTTCCCGCTTGTGTCCTCGCCGCTGGTCTTCTTCTTCTTGACAACGCCCATATTGGACAGACCCGACTTATCCTCTTGGATGCTACCCTCGTTCTCGCTATGGCTTGTAGTCTTCTCTTTTACATCAAGTGGTACAAGCTCCGACATGAGCCCTTCTCCCGCAAGTGGTGGAAATGGCTTATTCTTACCGGTTTCGCTCTTTCTTGCGATATCTCGGTCAAGTACGTTGGCGTCTTTGCTTTCGTTACCATTGGCTGTGCCGTCGTTATCGATCTCTGGGATCTTCTGAACATCAACCGACCCGGCGGTGCTATCAGTATGCAAGAGTTCGGCAAGCACTTTGCTGCTCGTGCCTTTGGCCTGATCATCATGCCTTTCCTATTCTACCTCTTCTGGTTCCAGGTTCATTTCGCTGTTCTCTACCGATCCGGACCTGGTGACGACTTCATGACACCTGAATTCCAGGAGACCCTCAGCGACAACGTCATGCTGGCCAACGCGATCGACATTCAGTACTACGACAGCATCACTATCCGACACAAGGAGACCAAGACCTACCTCCACAGTCACGAGGACCGTTACCCCCTCCGATACGACGACGGCCGTGTTTCTAGCCAGGGCCAACAGATCACCGGTTACCCTTACAATGACACCAACAACTACTGGGAGATCTGGCCCGCTGACAACAGCAAGACTCCTGGCCGCATTGTCAAGAACCACGACCTGGTCCGTCTCCGCCACGTTGGTACTGACAAGATCCTGCTCTCTCACGATGTTGCCTCTCCTTACTACCCCACCAACCAGGAATTTACAGCTGTCACACCCGAAGAAGCTCTCGGCAAGCGCGAGAAGGAAACCCTCTTTGAGGTCCGCCTCGAGCACGGCAAGAAGAACCAAAACTTCAAGTCGGTTGCCGGTCACTTCAAGCTCATCCACAACCCAAGCAAGGTCGCTATGTGGACTCACACCAAGCCTCTGCCTGAGTGGGGTTACAAGCAGCAGGAGATCAACGGTAACAAGCAGATTGCGCCCAGCTCCAACGTCTGGATCGCTGAGGACATTGCTTCGCTTTCTGCCGATCACCCTCGTCGCCAGAAGCCCGAGCGCAAGGTCAAGTCTCTTCCCTTCCTCCAGAAGTGGTTCGAGCTTCAGCGCGCTATGTTCTACCACAACAGCAAGCTCACCAGCAGCCACCCCTATGCCAGCCATCCTTACCAGTGGCCTTTCCTGCTCCGCGGTGTCAGCTTCTGGACTCAGAGCGAGACCCGCCAGCAGATCTACTTCCTTGGTAACCCTGTTGGTTGGTGGTTGGCCAGCAGTCTTCTCGCCGTGTACGCCGGTATTCTTCTTGCTGATCAGGTCTCTCTTCGCCGTGGAATTGATGCACTGGACCGCCGTAAGTGAAGTTGCAATCCCTGTTCACGAATTTAATACTGACAGACTCAAGGTACCCGCTCTCGCCTGTATAACTCTACCGGCTTCTTCTTCCTGGCCTGGGCTACCCACTACTTCCCCTTCTTCCTCATGGGACGACAGCTTTTCTTGCATCATTACCTTCCAGCTCACCTTGCTTCTTGTCTTGTCGCCGGTGCTCTTCTCGAGTTCATCTTCAACTCGGAGCCTGCCGAGGAGATCACCATCAAAGACAAGAAGGGTCCTGTCGGCCCCAAGCACCACGTCACCGCCCGCGAGCGATTCTCTGGCCAGAGCATGGTTGGCGCTTGGGCCGCTTGTGGTGTTGTTTTGGCGCTGATCGTCGCTGGTTGGTACTTCTTCCTGCCCCTTACCTACGGTTACCCTGGTCTCTCTGTTGAGGCTATTCTTCGAAGGAAGTGGCTCGGATACGACCTGCACTTTGCCAAATAGATGGAGGTGCAGGTGGGTCATTGCATTGAGGTCCAAGAGGCTCAGGGAAGTGTGCGTGGATCTCATGATGGATTCTCCTGGGCCTCGATTATGGCTTACAGAGTCATCATGGCATTGATCAATGGAAGAAATGCTGGGTGTCAATGGAGAAACGAACCATTAGTACTTGGCGAAGCTAATCTCTCAATTTCCTCTTGACGAAATGTAAACTGTTGAAGATATAAAGAAGCTAGCCTGATATTTCTTTAAGTACTTGAACGAATTGATCATGGAAGAATTGAAACGTCCATTATAATGAGTGAATTGGTTTGACCCGATTTGGCAGGATAGCTTTAGCCCCTGTAAACCGACAGACTAAAAATATGTACCCCGGATCATCGTCAGTGAGTCATGGTCTGGCATTTGAAGGTCCAATAGCTCGATGATGTGCGTGTGTTTTAACATGTAGATATTTGTATAAAACGTCAAAGTCATTGTAAAAGAGCCCCTCATGCGGGAATGACATCCCTGTCATGACGCTGTTGTAGGGCGGGCTATCAGAAAGGCTGAACCCCAATGGGTACTGTAATATACTGTACTCCAGTAGTTGATGTGATCTGCCTACAGGTAGGTAGGTACATAAGCAAGGGATGCATACTTTGTCCTCTTTAAACATCAGTCAGATTCGATGATTTTTCCTTAGATGATATTCCGCAATTCCTCTGTCTAAACTCGTCGCACGGTATATACTTACCTGTTTCAACACCAATCAGGCCATTACAATGCTGCTTCGCTGTCATCCTCATCGCGAATAAGGAATCATGGTCTCTCGTACGAACCGCCTCTACTTCCGTCGCCTCCTCCGCTCGCGCTTCCCAAAGATCGTTTTGGTCCTCTTAATTCTCGTAAATATCCTTGACGTTTTTCGCATCCACAAAAACCTCCTAGATGCCGACCACACGCCTGCTCCGAAGCTCTCGCAGCCCCCGGAGCGAATCTACATCGCCAGCATGCACTTCAACAACGAGCGCGTGATACGAGACAATTGGGCTCCGGCGGTGATCGAGCTTTCCAAGACTCTAGGGAAAGAAAACGTATTTGTTAGCGTGTACGAGAGCGGGAGCTGGGACAACACAAAGCACGAGCTGAACAAGATGGCGCTGGAGCTTCAAAATATGGGGGTGCCACATCGCGTGGACATGTCAGATACGACACATAAGGATGAGATTGAGAATCCGGATAAAGGCGAGGGCTGGATTGATACGCCGAGAGGGAAGCGCGAGTTGAGAAGGATACCGTTTTTGGCCAAGTTGAGAAACAGGACATTGAAAGACCTGATTGCTTTGCAGAAGAAGGGCGAGCATTTCGACAAAGTTCTCTTTCTCAACGATGTTGTCTTTACGGTATGTCACTTCTTGCCGTAGGCGCACAACTTCTCACACAATTTCAGATCGACGATATCCTCAAGCTGTTGGGTACAAATGGCGGCGATTACGCTGCGGCTTGTTCATTGGACTTCTCGAGGCCGCCAGAGTACTATGATACATTTGCGCTGAGAGATACCTCTGGCTATGCGCATGCGATGCACACGTGGCCCTACTTTAAATCGAGCGTTTCCAGAAATGCACTCGTTAACCATCTAGATGCCGTGCCAGTTTCGAGTTGCTGGAACGGAATTGGTCCGTTCAATACCCCTGGGTCGAGATTACAATAACTGATACTATCTTAGTTGCCATGCCTACTGAGCCTTTCACTTCATCCTCAAAACTCCGATTCCGCGGCATTCCGGATTCTCTAGCAAAACATCATCTGGAAGGCTGCGAGTGTTGTTTGATTCACGCAGATAACCCTCTCACGAAAACAAGAGGTGTATATCTTAACCCTCGTGTTCGTGTAGGTTACAACTCGGCCGCATACAAGGCCGTGCATCCCGAGCAAGGTGCTTGGGTGTCTACATGGCAGATCTTCTCTGGCCTTTGGATCAATCGCGTCATGCGATGGGTCTCAGCGCCCTTTGACTCCTGGGTGGTGAGAAAGCGTGTGGCGGCATGGGAGAAGGAAGGCATGGGGAGGCGAGAACCTGGTGAGTTTTGTTTGATTAACGAGATGCAGGTTCTTGTTGAGCGAGGTTGGGCACATGTTTAGTTAGATATGGCTTAAAAGATCACATTGCAAGAAAAAAGAGGGAAAGTCCCAAGATACCCATAGAGATAAAAATTGAAAGAGATGGCTCAGCCTCTATTTGAGAACATTCAAACGACATGTCCATGAAACAAAAATCAGCCGATAACCTACCAGAAACGTCAGAAACTTCGACTCAAATAATACTTTACCAGTCATGGGCCAGCCATAACTTCTTGCTTGAGGTCCAGCTCAAACGCCGATATTCCTGAGTTGTGGCAACCAAGGGTCCAGCCCTCTGCATTGCCAACTCATCTCTTCTCTAGCACAACTTCCTCGCCTGAAGACCTGTCTAAGCAAGACTTTGTGCATCATTCCCTTTAACTGAACAGTCAGCCAGGTCGACGGAGGGTGAGTGCCTCTCTTGCACGTCTTGGTTCTGGTTTCGGTTGAGTTCAGGAAATGTGACCAGAGTGGCTCTTCCTACTCTGGTCGCTCGTCATGCAAGCAAGACGATATCTTCCTCTTGCTGCTCGAGTTCAGGAAATGTGACCAGAGTGGCTCTTCCTACTCTGGTCAGTCGCGTTGCTTGCACAACGATGTCCTCCTCGTCATCTTCTCCATAGGTCTCATCTTGCGAGTGAGTTGCAAGAACCGAGGAAGAGTCACAAGCAGAAGTAACAGAACTCTCTGAGTCTGAGCCCGATGAGAAATCTTCCGTTGAGGGATCGACAATAAGCGCAACTTGGGATCGAATAGCTTGACGTGGGTCATCGTGGACAATGTGAATAGACCGGCGTGGCCAAGGATTCCAGGTCATAATCTCTATGTCCTCGGGCTCACGGCCATTAGTAAAAGACCCCCTAATTGAGTGCGAGGAGGGGGGCGCTGGGCGTTCGGGTTGAAAGGGGGCGTTCCAGTAAGACTGAATTTGAGACTCGTCGAGCCGGGTAGCCTTTCCACGTCGGTCTTTAGGATAGGGCGATGGTTGCGGTGCTCTGTACCTACTTTCACTGGTAGTGCTTGTAAGATCAACGGTATACCAATTATCAGAGTCTCTCTCATACTTTGGTTTGGTCCTAAGAACTGAAGGTTCAGGTGAAGACTTACCAGAGAAGAATCGCCAAGCCTGCTTCAAGGCTGATACTCGGTGTGGGCGGGATTTGTCGATCTCATCCTGAGGATTTTCTCGAGCCTGTGGAGCGAGACTACCACTACCGCCAGGCGTATTGAGTGGTGTTTCCATTGCCCCTCTTGGATCAGGGCAGAGTGTTATTGCCTTAGGGTGTTCTTCTTGTCGTCGTCCAGCGACGATGGAAGCCTGGTTCTTTACAGAAGGAGACATTTTGATGAAGAGACTGAAGCAGGGAAAGATGAACGACAATGCCATGATGGGCAAACAGTGAAAGATGTTTCGCTTTAAAAGGATGTGGTACGTCTCCTATACTAATGTAGAACAAACTGTTCAAAATAAGTTGTTCAGCAGGATACGTGCGTGAGATCCCATTGTATTAGTACTGCATGTGTTTGTTCGTTGTCACGATAAATGGACAAAGGGGTGTGTGCAAGACTTTGCCTAGAAGTTCTGTTATGATAGTCTGGCTGTTCTTTGGTGTCATAGAACAAGAGAATGCCCAACGGCTTTGTTCAGATTCCCATCACTCTTGTAAAAGTGTTAACTACCAGGATAACTCCATGGCCACTTGTTTCATACATCAGAAGGTTTAGTATAAGTAATTTCAGACACCCGTAAGGATGTCTTTCAGCTTTCGAGACACCTTTACTACAGATTCCCCTAACCACTTACACAGTTGACGACGAACACGAATCTCAAACCACCAAAGGCGTACGTACATCTTCGTGCTTCTTTACGTTAAACAGTACCCTGTATACTACTGCTGTCACCACACTTTGCCCAACATGTGTAAATATCACATCCGCAACTACACGTCTTGTCGACACAACAAGCTCATTCGAAAGGAGAGTTGTTGGCAGGATCAGATGGAGGGTTGCTTTTCCTGCTTCTCACTGTCCTCCTGGTTGTACCCCAGCGGTACTCATTTGAAGGTCACAATCCACACGACCATGACTGGATCATGCCATGTGTGTGACAAATATCAGAGGAACAATACTCGCCGAGACTATGGCAACTTTGTCACACAGTCATCTTATGGTGTTGAAAGCTCTCAGGGAGCGGGACAGACGCAGGCGTCTGATTACTCGTGTGGAGGTTTGAACGAGCGTCCGGTGAGAACCCCTGACAGAACTTACCAGCCTGATGGCTATCAAGCGGAGGCCCAGATGAGC
Source organism: Fusarium sambucinum (assembly GCF_050947815.1). NCBI lineage: Eukaryota > Fungi > Ascomycota > Sordariomycetes > Hypocreales > Nectriaceae > Fusarium > Fusarium sambucinum. The sequence continues at coordinate 2,099,724 of NC_139294.1, read as the reverse complement.
TATCCTTCTCCGCAGCAGAGAGAAACCGGATCTTTGCAGATTCCTTCCTACGGGTACGCCAGGCAACTTCATCGTGCTCGCTTTGTTGCCCAGCCTTCCAGATTGCAGGTAAGTCATGGAAGAGACGGAATTGAACTGACAAACCTCCAGGCTCCTTCTAACCGTCAGAATAACAACAGAAGTGTCAACAACTTTTCGGGCCCCAGCCCCTATGAGTTGGAGGTTTCTTTCGGCAACAGGGAAAGCTTCCGTGTGAAGAGCAGAAGCCTGACGGCAACGCCACGCCGCACTCACACAGAGCCTAGCCAACACGAGCTTCAAGTTTCGCCCAGCAACAGCGACAATGCTCGTTCACTGAGCGAGCATCAAGAGGGTACTCGGGACGACACTGGCAACAATCGTTCGGAACGTCCTCGTCACCAGTTCCGTCGCGGAAACATGGATGTAATGGATCGCCTTCCTCGCCCCGCGCCAAGCCCTATAGATGGCGAGCGTCCTCCGGTCAATAACAGAGTTGCAGCGTTGCGAGGCGAACGACGTACTAGGTCGTCCAAGTCATCCAAGCCGTCCAGGCCGTCCAGGCCGTCTAGGCCAGATTTACCAGTCGACCGCTCTCAGACGGTTTCACCACTCACTGAGAGTGATCTGAGTGCACCATTTGTTCATATCCCCGAGTACGATGAATACCCCGAGTACCCTCCGTTCATCTAGATCTTGAGATTAGGGTGGGTGGAGTTGGAGGAATGTTGGGTGTTTTGGGAATTGGCTGGCGTATGGATTGTGATGTTTTCTCATTTGAATAAAGACTGGTGGGGTACAAATCGAAATTGAATTTTTGATAAAATTTTGCGTCTCTTTGTTGAGTTTTCAATGGTGAAGTAAAATGCATAAGAATAAAATACAATGGTACCAACAGACTGGTCACGCCTAAACTAAGATCAGCCGTGTTAATGAATGTATTGTTTGATCTCGTTTCCTAATAGTCAATATATGATATTAATGCAATTATTATTATATAGGCCAGTCCCAGGCTTTCAGTTCGTGCCGAAAACCCAATAGCTGAAAGATCTTTCATGTTCTGCATATTAGATCCAATTTTGCCAAAGTGAGTTATATGATCTACTACCCATAAAAAAGACGGTAGCAAGATGATATGAGCCAAAACCTTTAAAGCAAGCGAGTATACGATCGTTACAAGGATTTAGCATTCACAGACCATCAAACCTGATAATATTGACCAATAAAGGGTCACAATTCTCGGGTGTTTTGATCAAGAGGTTTACAGGGACCGAGCAATCCAAAATAAACTCGTTACGAAAGTTCTTGGAGCTTGTTTGTGTAAACGGCAAAAATAGGACTGTCAAGAGACCAGTCGCACAGGGATGAGGGAAAAGAAAACAATCAGTTTCAGCTGATGTCACTGGTTAGTCTAGTCCTTGGTATCTAAAATGCATACGTATCCTTTGCGGACCAGAAATACGGGTGCCTTGAGAATGGGGTTCACCACTCGAGGCATCCAAATATGTCCCCGGTCTGGGATAGGCTGCTCGATAAAGTAAGCTCCCATTGGCCCGTGGTAGGGACATTTCAAAGTTGACGACAACATAAATAGGACTATAGTGGTGTTGGATGTACAAAGAGTCCTGATGGAATGAACAAATGAATGCAGGGGCTTGCTAAAATGTCGCGCTTGCGTGGAGACTTACGTAGATATGGTTATTTTGGTCAAAAGTGTATGTTTGATTGCGTACGCGCGCATCTGTTCTGTTGAAACTAGATAGATGACAGAATTCCTAAGCTTGGCATCGGTCTAGATGGCAATACGATGGCTTCATACGAAAGCCCCCTCTACAAAAAGGAACCTTTGCATATTTCCACAAATGATATGCTAGCATGCCAGGACTTGCAGTCTGTACTATGTACTATGTAAACAGGTGATAAATCAATGCAAGTTTCAAAAGCCGGCGGCAATGATGACTCTTCTGATCGAGGGAATGCTTCTCAAGAGCATTGTTTGGCTGTGGCGGATACTGACCGATGGATCTAGCACAACGGCCTCAGTCTGGGATGCATGCTTCAGGACAAAACCTCTGAAGGGTTAGCAGTGCGATGAGATGCGAATGCAATGTAACTGTTGAGTGATGGGGGTCCACGGTCTAGGACCCGAAAGGGAAATCGCCGGCCATTGAGTCAACGGTGACATGACAATCGTTTTACCAACCCCTGCACCAAGAAGCAGCCCTATGCGTGGAGCAAATGCGAGGACGAACCTGGTCGATTGGCCGTGGGTCCGCGCTATGGAGACGGCGTTGGTGGTGCAGCACTGCAGTATGGATGGACACGGGGACAGGAACCAGACCAGTCAAGGAGAATTCTTTTGAGACTGAAAGCTTTGGTCTGGTGTTCGTTCCCGATCCGAGGACAAGGACAAGCGAGGATGCTCGATAGCTGGGCACGGTGTGAGTCGTCGTGTCCACTTTCATGGAAGGATCTCTATTTGTGACGATCATGCCTTGATTCAGTCGAGTCTGTTTATCTGCTGCTCAAAGGGTCTGGGGACGATAATGCATGCATGTCCTGATGTCTTGGTTGTTGGCGAGTTCCCCTCTCAATCAAGCTCAAGTTCCGTTCCTAACATGGTGGATTAAAACAATTCGAGATCCAAATTATGCAAGTTAAAAATTCCAACAATTCAATGCAGTCAAGAGGGTTGCAAAGAGGCAGCGCAACGCCATTGCAGGCACAGCCGTCAAAGAGGGCTGAGGTGGAGGGTCAAAATGCAATGCATCAATCAATTCAAGTACAGTGTGCATTTTGTGTGCAACACCATCAGTCTCAGTTGCAGACGGAGCGAATGAGATAGTGCCCAGTGGCCAGTTTATGCTTGTCAATGCTAATGGGCGAGAGAGGGCCACACGAGGATCATACGGAACAGAACCAGAGCACTGAACAGAACCAGACCAAACCGCAGCACCCGTACTGTATTGCTGATGGTTTAACCAAGTCACGGACCATCAGAAAGATGCAAGCTGTGACGGTGGGCCGTCGATCCCTGCAGACTCTCCGCAAGGCGTTTTCAATAGGTTTACTGTGCTGATTGTGCCATTTGTAAAACCAGCTACGTCCCGACGTCATCCGCGTTTCGGCGATACAATCAACAACACCATTTTCTCTTTCCCCCTTTACGTCTCGGTCTATGATCGTGACAGCCAGCGTGAGATTTGTTCGCGTCTAAAACATGAGGGAGGTTGTATCATTTGTCAAGTACGCAAGGGCCACGACAGTCGGTACGCAATGGTTGTGTTTCTGGCCCCCAAAACGTTCAACATGTTCTTGGCTTTGAGATGAGATCAATGAGAAGTCTGGAAATTGTTCTGCCTCAGAAAAACTGGGAAGAACTGTAACCGTCAATCATTTTAATGAACCGAACCACAAAGGTTCTGGAATTTGGGTGCGAGTGGAAGGGAAGTGTCGGTAACGGCGGAGTTTGTGGGGATACAGGTGGGTTGTTTGTCATAGTCGAGGTACCCGAGGCCTTAAGCCAAAAGTCAAAACCCATTGCGGCTCTGCTCAGGAATTTGAGGGAGGTCTGGTGGGAAATGAGTGAATTGGTGGGAAATTGGTGAGCAACGAGAGTTTGACACTCTCAACTCTGTTAGCGACATCAGTACTGCACAGGATTTGGCCTATCAGATGTGACCTCGTGCAGGGAATACTCCTCCTCCGCACAGACTACGCCTCAGCCCGCCCGCGCTGCTCTAAACCCTTTTTGTCAACCCTAAGCCTATTTAAGAAGGGCTTCCAGGCAGCAGCAGGATGGGCTGAGGTCTTCCCCCAATTGGTTTCTAAGCATAACCTCGTCCAGAGACACCGAACCTATCTTCCTTTTCACCTCCTTCTCAAATCTGACTCTCATCTTTTACTCTCTTGCTTCTTTATCCTGAGGCCGCCACCAACCTGCAACTTATTTACAGGCCTTTGGGATTTTGCACGCCCTGATCCAGGAATTGCACACCCTTGTATCTATCGGCCCTCATAATACCCTTTTCCGCCCCGTCCGTTCTGTCCGGGCTTCTTTCCCTCCAATTCTACCCGCCTTTTCTATCGCATCACATTACAACGCAACGAAACGAAACGCGGCATACACTTTCTACTGCCTACATTTCAAATCGATACTTGTCTTTTGCTGCTATCTCTGAACAAATCGAGTTCTTTTGAGTCGATTTACCACTTGAGGAACACATAATCAATCCGAGTCGCGCGTTACTGCTTCCCTGTCGTTCTACGCCACCTCCACCGCATTGGCTCGCCGACAGTAAAGCTGATCAATCTCGGTCACATATTCCATCTCCGACCTGGTATGGTTAACATTTTATCTCATCTTTACATCTGGTCCTTCGTCCCTTGACGTCGACTCTATCTTGTTTTCGCATTTCACTGGCATCACTTTCAATCGTTCGTATTGGCCAATCACCCAGCAACCCGATTCGGCCTTGATCAACGTCCAGACCTTTCTTTCCCCTTGGGTGTGGGAATTAGGAATATCGACTGTGACTCACGTCTCCGTCCTTCACTGCCAAGCACCTGCTTGTATTCAAAGGTCAAGCTCTTGAACTAACGGGACTCCCCGATTTAGCTTCAGGACACCTCTAGCCATCAGTCGACTGTCCTTGACCTCATACCCACCTTACATCTAAGCCATGTCCTTCTCCCACCCTCGTCGAAGGACTCCGGTGACTCGCCCGGACTGCGACACCGAGAATGCCTTGTCTCTTAAGAACAGCTCTACCCTCCGTAAGGGTGCAACCTTTCACTCTCCTACATCACCATCTTTGACTTCGGACATTACATTTGTCCCTCCTACTCTGCCTCGAGCTCAGTCCCATTTGGATGATGTCGTTGATGCCAACCGTCGACGTGTGGCCTTGACTCTGAACGACATCGACGAGGCTCTTGCCAAGAATCAAGAGCTCTCTCGGTCATCCGCGTCAAAGCCCAAGACTCTCCGCGACACCAGTCTTCCCATTCCTCGCGGCTTCCTCGAGGGACCTATCGTCGATCCCAAGATGACAAAAGAAGAAGAAAGACGTACCCTGCGCCCCAGAGGTCGCTCTTCGCGGGTTGCTGAAGACCATTCCGATAGCGGTTTGGGTACATCAGTGGCTTCCACAAACGAGAAGCGGGGCGCAGTGACTGCATCAAAGGAGGCAAAGGTGCAAACACGATGCCTCACAAGGTCTGCTGCTGCAACTGCGGGGAAACTCCCTTCACTGGGACCAAGAGCTATTAACCGCATCCACGAGCACACTTTGCGCCCTTTGTTGGCCAAGCCAACCCTCAAGGAGTTTGAGCCTATTGTGCTTGACATTCCCAGGAGAATTCGATCCAAGGAAATCATTTGCTTGCGAGATCTTGAGAAAACCTTGATCTTCATGGCACCGGTAAGTCAGCTTCTGACAAATAATGGCGTTTGGGAAAATACTTATCGGACTCTGTGTTTAAAGGAGAAAGCCAAATCAGCAACCTTGTACCTGGATTTCTGCCTTACATCCGTCCGATGCATTCAAGCGACAGTCGAATATCTTAGCGACCGCGAACAAATTCGACCCGCAGACCGGCCCTATACTAACGGATACTTCCTCGACCTTAAGGATCAGATTTTAGAATACGGAAAACAACTTGCCGCCCAGGCCAACGGCGACGAAATGGATATCGACGCGTATGTACCCAGCTTCGTTCCCTTGGATCATCCAACTAACTCGCCCCAAAGATCTGATCAGATCAAGCTCTTCGGTGGCCTTCTTGAGAACGGTCGTCCTGCTGAGCTCGTCCGTGTTACCAAGGACGGCACGTATGTTTCCTTGAACACTGGCAAGCCTGTTGAGACAGACGAAGATGCGCCAATGAAGGTGAAGCGCTCCCTTAGCCAGCAACTGGAGGATGAGGAGGAGATCCAGCGATCTATGGCTCGTCGCAAAAAGAACGCTTCTCCTGAAGAACTAGCCCCCAAGAAGTGCCGTGAGCCTGGCTGCAACAAGGAGTTCAAGAGGCCTTGCGATCTTACAAAGCACGAGAAGACGCACTCTCGCCCTTGGAAGTGCCCCGTCACAACTTGCAAGTACCACACCTATGGCTGGCCAACTGAGAAGGAGATGGATCGTCACCATAACGACAAGCACTCTGATGCCCCCGCTATGTATGAGTGTTCGTTCAAGCCATGCCCCTACAAGTCAAAGCGTGAATCGAACTGCAAACAGCACATGGAGAAGGCTCACGGCTGGACCTATGTACGAACCAAGACCAACGGCAAGAAGCTGCCGTCGATCGCTGGTAGCGTTCAGCAGCAAACTCCCCCTCTGGGCAACATGTCAACACCATCCTCAATCGACTACAACAATGTCCCGACGCCTCCACAAAACGAAGTGACACAATTCATAGGCAACGACTTTCCTCTCTACCCCACCGACTCTGACTGGATGTCAGTTAACAACATCCCTTCTGAGGCAATGCATATGGATCTGACTCTTGATTCGACTTCGCCTGCTTCTGCTAGTTCCTACGAGCAGTATGCACCATATCAAAACGGTTCAGCTTTTATCCTTGACAACGAGGATCTTTACGCTGCTACTATGCAACTTCCGGCTCAGTTCCCCTCGCCTGAGCAAGTTGGCATGTATGATAACCCTAAGATGATGCAACAGCAGCTGCCCATGTTCCAGCAAGTTCCTCAACAGATTCCTCAGCAGGTTCCTGTTCAGGCCGTTCCCTCTCAATTCTCGCCAACTGGTCAGGAGACTGCCATGCTCTTCACCCCCAACTCACTGAGAGATGTTGACGAGGGGTTTGATGACTCTTTTGGTGCAGATGGAATGGACTTTCCACTCTTCCCTAGCAGCAATGGTATGGTCAAGACCAATGATTATCAGCCGCTATTTGGCGAGATTCCCAGTGTCAATATGGGCTTCTCCCAAAACTCTCAGGACCCTTTCCAAATGGACTGGTCTACTGTTGATTTCTTGCAAAACTTTGACTAGGAAGTCGATGGCTTGCCGAGACATCACAATAACGAGTAAAGGGGGACTTACTCAAATTGTATAATGTCCCCTGAAAATTGCCAAACAAATTTTGGTTTGATGAGATATGAAGCTTTTATTATAGGCCACCCAGTGCGGGATAGGGTCTTTTTCATGTATTGCAGACGTTTGCTTGTTCATTTGAGATCGCTTTCTCCTTGAGAATCACGAGGAGGATTAAGCCTTTTAAGGCTGTTTGTTTTGTTTTTATCCTTCACGTGGAAGGAAGAATTATTAGCCCTCGAATTGGGTATCTGGAAGCGCAACATTGTTCATTATTCATTATCCCACCACAACTTCAGAGCGCAGTTCGATTCAACAACAAATGGTTTTTATTTAGCTAGTATAGAGTTCGCCTCTCCCTCGTATTATGGAAAATAAATACACCCATGTCGTATACAAATTCATCCTATAAGCGACATTAGCTGTGTGTGTGCTTGATTCTTCTGAAGATGCAAGACTGATAGTCGAAGTTGGCATGCGCTAATGGATGACAACTCTCTCAAACTTTAACTTGCAAAGCTTGAACATTCAACCCTCAGATATCAAGTGTTAGGTGGTACAGGGTAACATGCTATCAAAGTGGACCCATGATATCTCGGTTCGTGGTGGACGAGCGAAACTGCCCCAGGTGATTCTTTCAACCGCGTCCTTTTACCTACAACGCGCAAGATGTGTGGAATCCATGCTTCCATCAACACAAACTCCGACCAGGTCCTCTCGTCAGAGCTGGAGCGATGCCTTTGCAACAGAGGACCAGATCATATTGGTACTGTGAAGACACAGCTCGACAACAGCCACGGTGAGCTGTTTCTCACCTTCACGTCGACTGTCCTGTCGCTACGGGGAGATCACGTAGCGAGACAGCCATTCGTCGACCCTGTCACAGGATCCGTTCTCTGCTGGAATGGGGAGGCCTGGGCTCTTCGAGGAGAGCCCGTGCAGGGCAACGATGGCGAGGCTATTCTAGCTCTGCTGGCGGAAACCAGCAAGGGCTCAAGAGATGTTATGGGTGTTCTGCGAGACATCGAAGGACCGTTCGCATTCATATATCTGGACAAACCTGCCAAGCGGCTTTACTACGGGCGTGATCGCCTGGGTCGTCGGTCTTTGCTTGTCAATGACGGACTTCCCTTTTCTCTATCAAGCATTGCTGAGACGCCAGTCGACGGATGGACTGAAGTTGAAGCTGATGGATGCTATACCCTGGATCTGAGTGCTGATGTTTCTGTTGGACTTGTGCCAGAGCGACATGATTGGACTGCAGATACCTCTTTGGTGAGTTTTGCGTGAGTATTACCCCGGAAAGCCTGCTACTTACGTTGTCAGGTGTCGAGTATTGGCGTGTTCAACGATAGGATTCCACAAGAAAGTTTTGCACTGGAGCCAAACTCTACATCCGTGCAGGAGCTACATTCTCGCCTGGTCGAGTCTCTCCGACTGCGAGTTTTAGACGTCCCACTACCCCCAAACGCTACAGCGAAGGATGCACGAGTCGCGGTGCTCTTCTCAGGCGGACTCGACTGCACCGTGCTCGCGCGATTGTGCCATGACATGATTCTGCCAGATCAGTGCATTGACTTGATCAATGTGGCGTTTGAGAACCCCAGAATAGCAGGGCAATTTCCCGATTTGTCACAAGAGGAGCTCTATGAAAAGTGCCCGGATCGAATGACAGGGAGAAATGCGTTAGCAGAGCTCAGCCACGTTTGCCCCAGCAGGACATGGCGGTTCGTGACTGTAGGTGAACAAGGGACGCACAAAGATTAAGCACTGACTCGTCACAGGTAAACGTGCCTTATGCCGAAAATCTGGAGCACCGACCTGAGGTTATTCGGCTAATTTACCCCCACAATACAGAGATGGACTTGTCGATCGCCTGTGCCCTGTACTTTGCCGCGAGAGGACGAGGGCTAGGCGAGACGAGTACAGAGGCGACACCGCAGCCCTACAGTACGACAGCACGAGTGTTGTTATCCGGCTTGGGAGCCGATGAACTGTTTGGCGGATACGGCCGACACGGTGTGGCCTACACGCAGCGTGGTTACGCTGGAGTTGTAAAAGAGCTGAAGCTCGACGTGAGCCGGCTCGGAAAGAGGAACCTCGGCCGAGACGACCGGGCCATGTCACATTGGGGTCGAGAAGTAAGGTTTCCATACCTTGATGAGCGATTCGTCAAATGGGCGATTGAGACTCCGGTATGGGAGAAGTGTGATTTTGAGAATGCAGGTGGTGAAGGGATTTTGGATGCAGAGAAGAGGGTGTTGAGACTTGTTGCGCAGTCTTTGGGGATGAGTTCTGTTTCACAAGAGAAGAAGCGAGCTGTAAGTGATTGTTTGGGTGTGGTGATTGATTACTGATTGCTAACGAGTTGTGATAGATACAATTTGGTGCGAGAACTGCCAAAATGGAGAGTGGAAAGACCAAAGGAACAACACTTCTTTCATGATATGCATTCGATATGATGCTTTCATGATTGATGCTATAGTCTGTGATAGTCAAGTGACTAAGCGGACTGGGTGCGGACGGACCTTCAACTCTGCCGTGATGATTCTTCAGATACTTCCGAGGCATGAAACATGGGACCTGAAGCGAACATTGATTTGAATGTTGAGCGTTTGCGGGGGATACTTTATTATCTACTGCTAACCCTTTGTTCTGATTTGTTCATGGCGTGGATCATGTCAATGAGGTCGTAAAGGCAAGTCTGAGCTTGAGTTGAAGGTGGCCGTTGTAAGGATGATTTAGATGATGGCATTGATTGATAGATGGATGACATAAATGGCATGGAAAAGCTATGACAATTGAATTGATTGACCCACCTTGAAGAATAAACGAACGATTCAAGTGAAAAGAAATGATGCAGATACGAGACGATACCCCTGCTTGTTGCATGTGGTAACATCGATAGAAGGGACGGGAGGTTTGAGAGGCCTGCGATGCAGCCGAATTATCCGCGCCGAGCATGTCATGTCGTAAAGACTGACTATCGCAATTGAAACAAGCGCAGATCCAATCAAATATCGCATCATGATGACATGTCTTTTATTGTGTCTTACGGCAGGGCGGCAGGCATAGCTCAGCGCCAAGAGAGGAATTCAATCATTCCGTTACCGTTCAACACCGGTGAAAACTACCAAATATAGCAGGGAGATAGATTCCCACTGTTTTGCATGGCATGGGCGGCTGGAAGTTCTATGGGCTGTGGGCGGTGGCCAACTGAAAGCAGTGGTTCTTGGTGCGACGAGCCCCTGCATATTCCGTAAGGTCGAATCGAGCCGATACGATGATTACCAAGAGTTTGGGCGGTTCAGGCACACTTTAGCCCCCCTCCCTTGTAAACAACCCCTGATCCTTGGTACTTTCAGGTGTCTTTCAGGTCGGGTTGCCTCCTCCATCGGCGCGCTTCCGAATGGAGTCGAGGGGCGAGAGTTTCAAACGTCAGTCTGGCGCGCGCCAAAAAAGTGTATCCGTCCCCGAGCCTGGAAGAATCAAAGGGAGGATTTCTTCCTTTCTTTATTAGTCCAATTGTTCCGCATTCATTTTTCTCAATGACTTCGTTTTTTTGTATTATTCTCTCTTTTTTCTAACCAATTGATATTATTATTATTATTCTGTCTTTTTCCTTTACTATAGTTATTTCCATTCTTTATTTCCTTCCACTGTCTTTTACAGCAATACAATCAATACGAATCGAGAACCCACGAAAGAATATATTCTCTCTTTCAATATCAACAACGAATTCTTTCCTTATTCTCATTATTCTATACCAGTTTCTTAATGCTTGGAAACTTTATCGGGGTCAGGGACCAGGATTCCTATTCGAACTCGACATTTCTATCTCCCACGTCTGCGACGGGCTACAGCAGCTTCTCTACCAACAACAATCAATATCAACAAGAAAACGACGACAATATGCGCAAAGGAACACGCCCTCCTCCGCTGAACCTTAGCATCGTCCCGAGGCCGCGGTCTCTCCCGCGACTCTCGACGACCCCTCAGCCCATCGCCAGGGAGGTCACTCCTCTACTGACACCTCTCCCAGAAGAAGTTGATGAACCGTCCGGACCTGTCCTTCGGGCTGTCAGGATCGCGGTGGATTTCATGCAGATTGTTTCATGTCTGCTCGTCATTCTGATGCTGGCCGTCTTTCTTGTTTCATATACCGGAGCTGTTAACTCCTGTCATGGGTATGTTTCCATCCGATCCGCCTATCCTTGTGTATACAATCGCATTGTATATCTTGAGGCTCAAACAAGCGAAACCCGGCTAACTTTTTAATCCTGTAGCCTCAAAGCATTCGTTCTCATCGCGGCTCTCGCTTGCGACGTTGGCCTTGGCATGTGGTCCATCGTCAACCATGATAAGCAATGGTCCAGCTCCGCTATCCTACTAAGGACATTCACAGCGTCATTGCTTATCGGCAGTCTGGTCTCCTTCCTTGCAGTGGACGGAGTCTTCCCAGAAGATTACACATACTGGGGTCTACCTCTATCACAAGCCGGTGCGCCGGTACTGAGTCTTATCTCTGCCATTCTGTTAGTTCACCCGTGACTTGGCTCTTATCTCCAAATTCCATGTACTAATCATATATCTAGTGGATGGGATTTTGTTCACATTGTGCTATCTCAACAAACGACAGAGTGCTGGGCTCGACTGGGCTCCTGGTGGCAACGACAAAAGATCAGAAGAAGATTCATGTCCAGCAGGGGACATAAACGGGGACGAAGCGGACCCTGGTGGTTCAACTCTCGGCAGTCAGCCTTGGAGAAGCGAGGCTGGAGCTGTGTCTCATCATGAGTAATGAATTTTTCTATTGTTGATAAGAAGGAGGAGGAGAGTGAAGTTGACTTGAAATATAATATGGAGCATGAGGTTCGGGATAATTGTACCCGGTCTCACTTACCCATGCATGCAGATCCCATGACTGTTGGGATAGAAGCATCTAGCAGGGGACAGAGTACGAAGTGGATGTAATAACTATCCGGTGCATGTCCTTATCATTGGCTTGGTACAGACTGGAAGAGGAACACCAATTAAGTGGCACAGACCACAGCTTATGAATACATTCTCTTGTTCAATCTGATTTATCTCGGTGACGTGAATAATACAGCTATTGAATTAGAATATCAAGCTCAAGTGATGATATCTGAGTTGGTTTGGTATAGGGTATGATATTCAGCATGAGCATCACATCTTTGATATTGGAAAAACAATATCTTAGATTGTCAAATACCACGGTGGGGAGTATCTTACAATAGTAAAAACATGCATGGGCTACCGTTCTGTTTATCTACTTCTGTGCCGAGATCATCTATCTATCTTTTCTTTTGTTGTTGTGCCGTGTCTCAACCAGTATCATCGCCAAGTCAATAACATGACTCGATACTGGGCACTAACAAGTGGATTGCTGAGCAGAACTGTATGTAGGCCTAACTAATGGCAAGTTCCGTTATTGAAGAGGATCCTAAGTTGTATTTTCCCAGATGGCATTGCCTGGGACTGATACTAAAGAGTGGGAATAAATGCCAACATGATTGATTTGTTACTAATTCCGCTGTGGATGCTGTCTACTAAGTTAGTTGGTCGGTTCTCGGCACAGATTGTGTAGAGTCAGGAGACTCATTTCGGAGTCCTGACTAACACAAACATACATTCAACAAGAGTCAAGACCTGACAGATATTCCGCTATAACTGCTCGCCAAGCTTCTCGGTTAACATGTTTCTAATACCATGTGAACAAGTGAATGTGAGTAGTGCTGAAGAAGGTGAACAAAGCTTTGGGGTCACTTAAACAAAACTTGATTGATGATCAAGGATGGTCCATGCTGATAGAGACTAGAACAAGCCAAGTCCTAACTCAGAAACAATAGCCCCTTGTGCACGTAGATACTCTAATTGCATGGCTAGCAAAGAACAGCATAGCGAAGCCATCACCGTCGCCACCAAAAGATTATGAACCGTGCGTAAGCCGCTATTGGGGAGGTTGACCAGAGCCTGAAACCTTCAAGCAAGAGAGATGGAATAAACAAAAATAAAATATTCCCCGCAGCGGCAGGAAAGACTGCGTCTGGACTTTGGAGTCTTCCTCGATGATCCACTGCTCAGCCGTGCCTGAACGGTACCTACGCCACCGTATCGTTCAGGGGAGGGTTTACTCTGGGCTGCTAGTACCATACGGGTTATCGTTTCGCGATACATTTGTCTTGAGCATCTGAAGAAACAATGTTGGGTAGCAATTGTTAAGAAATATCTACACTGACTGAGTATCTACTAGCAGGCGGGATGGGATAAGAAACATGCCAATCATCTCATCAACAGATCACGTCAACAAGAGAGAACGTCGATCTGCCGAAGCTCGAAACCTAGAAGATCCCCACCTCCACAGAGAGGGACACTCAATTGAGTGCCCCTGGTCAAGTATTATCCCATGTCATGATTAGAGCTGTATCCGATGTAACAAGTAGATGACATCTCTCCACGCACCACCAACTTTAAAAATAACCATGCAGGCTATCCGCAACTTTCTGTTGCAGGTTCCCATTGAGTATCTCAGCGACATTTCTTCAAGGACGTTCCCTGAAAGAAGCAAGACTCAACTGAAGTCGTGCAGCTATTTTCTCAGTCCTGAAACAACTTTCTTTTTCAGTCGGGTAATTAAACTAAACTCGACGCCCCAAAAACACTAACGTTCAAGCCGTCAACTTAACCTATTTTGGTTTAAAGCTGCGAATTGATTTGCTGGATCGATCAGTGCGGCCCGAGAAAATGAAACATTTATCCTGGTCTTGCTGAAGAGAGGAGAGTGTGAACTCCTTTTTGTTGGATGGGAACCCCAAGATTCTTGCTCAGTCTGTAAACGAGGAGAGGCAATGCACTCTACTAGAGAAGGATCATCTATCGAGATAATGAGATTTGTTTGTAAGAGAAGTAAATTGTCTGTATAATTCCAATGGCCTCATTGTATGTCAAAGTAAATGCTTCATCCTTGACCGTCCCTTGCACTTTCAAGATAACTTCTTCAACCAATAGCACAACAAAACAAGGTAAAACAAAACCGCGCGACTGGCATAACGCTCAACGGAATGCCCGTAGCCAAGACCAATAGACACAAAGAAGAAAGGTCCAAGTAACGATCCAGAGCCCAAATGACAACCCAGGCCATCAGTCTGTGCTACCCAAAGTTGACCCCCAGACCATCCTCCTCCTGGTTAGTAGCTCGTGGATGATGCCTGCTTCTCTGCAAGTCGACTACATCCAGACTCTCTCGTTACGCCGTGCTTGGACCTCTCATCACCACCACCGTTGGACCTTGCACCGAAGGCTATCGGATCACCAACAGGGTGGCAATTTTGGGGAATGCCTCGTGCTCAGTCAGGACAGAACGGTAGTACTACTTCGGTTGGAGGGAAAGATAAAAATACTTTGGGCTTCAGAGAGAAGAGAAGAAGGACTGTGGCTATATAAGAGGGCTGGATGGCCCGTATCATCAACACTTTCTCATCAGCATCATCTTTTCGTTCTTTCAACTCATTCACTTAACTTCAATTCACTTCACAGCCTTAACGGCATATCTTGACATTCTTTTTACAACTTACAAGCTATAAAGCTTACCATCGTTTATCGCACAAACAAACAAACACGCACACAAACAGCAAACATGTACTTCTCCAACATCCTCGTCACCCTGGCCTCGATGGCCACCATGGTTTCTGCCATCCCCGCTCCTGATGCCCTCCTCGATACCACCTCGAGCATCTCCCCCGCCGACTTCACCATCAACCTTGACAAGACCGGCTCCGCTCTTGAGGCCCGCACCAGCTTCTCCTGCCCCGGTGCCATGTCCTACTGCCCTTGGACCAAGGCCTGCTCTTGCCCCGTCGGACAGTCCTGGGACGCCCGATCCAAGCGATGCGCCGGCACCAAGACCACCGGTTGCTACGCCAAGCCCAAGGCCAGTGCCTACGTCAGCGCCGGTGTCGATGTCAAGCTCGGCACTTACTGTGCTGCTTCCCCCTACAAGATCGTCAAGTACGATACCCGCCACTCTTACTGCCAGGCCAGCCTCAAGAACACCGTCTTCCTTGCCCCTCTGGCTGTTGGTGCTGAGATTGCTCTCTATGGCGGTGCTGCCATTGATGTCAAGGCCAAGGCTAGTGTCAGCCTCCGTGCCGTCTGCTCTGGTCTTGCTGGTCTCTACCTCGAGAGCTCTGTCGATGCTGTCGCCCTCTTCAACACCAACAAGTACGGATACTCTGTCCGCCCTGGTAGCGTCACTGGCGGTCTCTCTTTCGCCATCACCGACTCTATCAAATCTCTGACCTGCCGCCTCGGACTCGGAAACTGCGCTGTCTACGACTGTGTCTCTTACTGCTCCAAGGGCTGCAAGAACTACATTGACGTCCGCGGAAACGTCGGTGGCTACGTCAACGGCCTTGCTGGCTTCTGCGTTGTCAAGGACTCCGTTCTCTTCGTCAACAAGGTTGGTGCTTGCGCTACCCTCAAGATCGAGGGACTCCTCCGCATTGTTGGCAGCATTCACGCCAGCATCAAGGGTCTCTTCAAGTGCAACTGCTAAGCGGTCAGCAATGATCTATAAATGATGTATAAGAGTGGTTGACTGAACTGATCCGGGTAATAATGGCTTAATTTTTAATGGTTGGAGGAATGTTTAAAGATGTACTTTGTCTTGGTCTCGGATTACCGGATGATCTGATGCCTTCACGCCTGCTGGCTCCTATCTTGATGTATTTCTTAAATTAATTGAATAATCTCATATGATAAAATTGCAGACTCACCTATGCAGTGACCACTCTGTGTTAGTGATGAGCCAGAAGAAAGCGTACGATAGTGACTTGATCAAATTTATTCTGGCCTTTTTCTACCCTGGGTTCAGCTCCTTCCATAACTCCTGGGTATGCATTGCTTGCTACCAGACCTCTAACCAACCGAAAAAGAACGTCCTAAGAAAAACCATGCCATAGTAAACTGCTGCAACTTTTCCCATTAAGCGCCCACAGGTTCCATAATCTGACGCCCAGCCCTGTCAACCAAAAAGTGACTAAACGACTCTTCATCGTTGTCGTCCATAAGAATTGATCTGTCTTCTGTCTCGGGCAGTAGTTTGGAGTACATCCCCTCACCAGCCTTTGCCCAAGTGGGTGGCAGGACATTCACGTTGTCCTCTTCGGGAGCACTTGTAATGACCTCGATGACGCGAGTGCGTTTTAGAATCTTCTTGGTTGTCTTTTGCTTATGCTTAGCCGCTTTGTTGAGAAGCACATGACCGTGTCGAGGCTTCTCGTCATGCTTTGATGCCTTGACAGGCCGAGGAGTGTTCAATAATTGACTCTCCCACTCGGGCGAGTCAAACATTGGTAGGTCAGGATGTCGTTTTGAGACAGAAACAAGAACGTCAGCCAGGAGATTGGGTTTCAGTTGATCACAGAACGACAGAATGTTAAGCATATCTGTCCTCGACATGGTATCAAAATACTCAGCTCGCTATCGTGGCATTAGCTGTGATGTCCTATTGATCTTCCATGGTGTGATACTTACTGAATGGCGTGGAGCCTGACCAGCACCGAATCCTACCAGATAAGGCTTTGCGGGAACGACACCTCCAGGGAGGGACAATAGCCGCTTTTGACGAAGACGATCAATTTCCTGTTGTCGATGCTGACTGACCCTGCCTCTCGTTTTGGCTGCTTGATCTCGGCCTGCAGTACACGATATACAGGTAAAGTTCGAGGGAATTGTGGTCCCATCACCGATGATAGGCGAGTGGCATTTCTGATGCCAATGTTTGAGACAGCTGATGCAAGTGACCAAAGGACTGGCTTGGCTTGGGCCGTTGCACTTGGAACAACGATCTTCCTGTTCTGTGGATTGAATTTGAATGCTTGATTGTTGAGATGACGAGGGGCCCTTCCAGGAGAATGGAATGGTGCTTTTGGTAAAGTCTACCTTGGCGGATGATTCATCTCGCTTTCGTTTCACGCCGCTGTTGAATGAGCCTATTGTTATCGATTGACCTTGCTTTGCTGGTGTAGGTATTGATAGAGTGACTTTAGAATTTGCGGTGGTTGCACCTCCGGAGCTCTGATTGTTTCGCAATTGGGAATTGTCATTGAGGCGTCTCAAAATGGCCGAGCTATCAGATGAGAACTGAGACGTGTATGAGGGCTGTTTCGGCGTCGGTGGCGATAAAGGATTAACGTTTATGACAGTGCCGTGTGCTGTTATAGAAACTCCTTCCATGGGGTCTGAATCTTGCACGTGAATTTCATCTGAGAGTTGATCCATTGTTGTTGGTTTCTCGTGATGTCAAAAAGATTTGAGGTTGTTAGTGGCCGTGTATGAGTGATGAGAAGCAGGACGGCAATGTTGGTCTTCCAAAATTGCAAGGATGGCTGAGAAAACCTGTTTACTAAAGTGAATTGGTTCGTATAATAAAGAGTTTTTGAGGGTTCCCGTGCCAAAGTTGGCTATTGTTGAGGATTGAATCAGGAGATTCCATTTAATTTACATGGCTCAAAGATGTTCTGTTAGAATCAGCGACACGTGGTCACGTGGGTGTCATTCAATCCTTTTCTAAGTGCGGCAGGTACCCGAGGTGTCATTCACTTACTGCCTGCCTACCTGTACCTACCAGGTACCTAGGTTAGTAGGTAGTAGGTACCTATTATTTTCAGTGCATAGGTACTGATGGAAACACTCCCATTAATTAAATCTATTGATTTATTCTCTTTATATTTACATGTATACCTGGCAGTGAATTTATTAGTAATCTATCCAATAACTCCCTTTTCTCTCAATACATCAACTTCAGCTTCACTCAACCCAAGATGCTCCTGTAGCACCTCGTTTGTGTGTTGTCCCAGCATGGGCGGTGCGCTGCGAATCGTAGGAGGCGTTTCTGAAAACTTGACAGGCGTGTTGACCATTTTTAAAGGACCGCACTCGTCGTGTTCCATCTCGATCACCATATTGCGGGCTTTTGTATGTTCGTGGTTAAGTGTTCCTTGGACGTCGTTAATGGCAGCATAAGGTAAACCCTTGCCCTCAAAAATCTCGAGCCATTCCTGAGTTGTCTTCAGTTTCGTCATGGCCTCAATCTTTGCCTCTAGATCGTTGCGGTTTGTGACTCTGTCGGCGTTGGTCTTGTAGCGTACGTCGTCCTTCCACTGGGGCTGACCAAGACCATCGCAGAGAACACCGAAAAGGCGATCGTTGCCTCCGCCAAAGAGAATACCTCCATCCTTGGTCTCGAATGATTTGTATGGTACAATGGAAGCTGCGAGAGTCAGTATTGCCAGATTTCGAGTCACATGTGTTAGATAGACTTACGATGAGCTGTACCCCAGCGCCCCGAATCCTTCTTTCCACTGACCAAACAGCTGCTGGCGATGTTTGCCAACGTCGCTGTCTGACAATCACTCAATGCAACGTCGATATGCTGGCCTTTTCCGGACTTGGCCCTACCAAGGAGAGCAGCCATGACGCTATTGCTGGTATAAAGGCCAGTCGTCAGGTCCGTCACTGCAACACCAACCTTTACTGGCGGCCCATCTCTTTCACCAGTGATGTGCATAAGGCCAAATTCTGCTTCCACCATAACGTCGTAGCCTGCCCGATTTGAGTAAGGCCCTGTCTGACCGTAGCCGGTGATGGAGGCGTATATTAGACCTGGGTTGATCTTGCGGAGAGTCTCATAGTCCATGGAATACTTCTTTAGTGTTCCTGGGAGGTAATTCTCGACCAAGACATCGCATTTTGCCGCAAGCTTGTGAAGGACTTGAACACCTTCTTCATGCTGGAAGGATAGGCCAAGTGACTTTTTGTTTCGGTTTGCCTGTGAATGATATGAGATGAGTGCTTTTGAATTATGAGACCGCGACCTACCCCTAGAAAGTACGCCGACTCTCCAGGCCCTTTGGCCGATGACACTTCTTTGTATTTGGCATATGGAGGTCCCCATGCCCTGGTGTCGTCACCTCGAGTAGGGTGCTCGATTTTGATCACCTCAGCTCTGTACGTTGGCCATGTCAAAACGGCGTAAGTATGTAATCTGACATGAGTAGACTTACCCAAGATCGCCCAAAATCTGAGTACAATATGGCTGCGGGGGTCAGCAGCTGTCTATAGCGTGAATCCTAGGGGAACAAGCTCACTCCTGCCAAGACTCTGGTCATGTCCAGCACGCGAATGCCCTCGAGTGGAAGTCCGGTTCCTACGGCACTGGAATATCGACGGAGACCGCGTGCATAGCCATTGATGAGCGTGGGCTTGGACTTCAAAGTCCGGGTAGCAAAGGATAAACTCATCCTCGGCAGACAATATAGATGATAGGATAGAGATTGAGTTTTAACGAGAATATGAGCAATCGAGTAATTCAGTTATAGTAGTTTGTATATACGAATGAATAGATATAATGTAATGTACACCGATTATCGGAACCGGATGGTTAGTTACGGAGCTGATCTGGAGCTTTAAAGAGCTGCGGGGATCTTCACCTCGGCTTTTGCGGGTGACGAATGACCCAATCATCACGGTCTCGGTGCCGAGTGTCAAGTTGCCGTTTCTAGAATTATTCGGCTCCGAATGATGGAGTAGTAATTAGTTCCCCAGATACAGTTAAACTTTATTGATTTGTTAATTAGATACCTTGTATGGTTTGGTGTTTCGGCCATTGTTGATATTTTGCCGTGTAAATATTTGTAAGCTATTCTCAAAACAAGTATGTATTTTGACCATCTAAGGAAGTTGAATTCTTGATAACACAGGAGAAAGGAAGGGGAAGTATTATAATCACTCGAAGTATAGGACCTATTAATGGAGGTGTCTTATCTTCAACCATCATCAAAATCACGATACCCACAAGCCGCGTAGCATCACTTGTAATATTTCTTTTCCAAAAGAGCTGAACCTGTGAGCTTGCGCCAGTGTCATGCGTAGCATTCTGGCCGCAGCATATGCCGATCATTTTTAATAAAAGTCGATTGACGAAGCTTGCTTCAGCCACAATCGAATTCGTTGCCAGTGCTACCTTGACCAAAACTAGCTTGAAGCTTTACAACAAAGACCAGAATAACAGACCGGACTGTTCTTTTATTTCCAAGACTTCGTCAACTTTAGTAATAATAATTATAGAATTATTCGGCGCGTCATAATTCCGTTATCCATCGTTAGCTGAACAAAACAACGCACCCTATGCAATGCCGTTGATATCATCCATGTCTCATATTCAGCTCGATTATAGGCTCAAAATAACCACAGCCACCACTGGGCTCGTATTAGTGCTTGGGGTGTTGCTCCCCTGCTCTTGAACGGGACAATGGGAATAGCGTTTCTTCGCTCTCGTTTCTCTATCTCTTGTCTTGGCTGCACTCTAGAACCTGGAAAAGACTTTGATCCTTGTTCACGCTCGTGTCACGCTTCCTTTTGGCGATCCATTTTCCAACCAAACCAACTTACCGTATAATTGATCCATGCATATATCAGACAAAGAATATTTTAGAAATGCATACAGTTTGCTTCCAAGATAGATCTGAAAAGTCTAGAATGAGAGACTAATCGTATCAGCCACGGCATTCAAGCCAGAATTAAGCTTGTCTGCCGATAATTCTCGTTCTCTCAGACCCTGAAACCGCATCCCTGGCCTTGGCTCCCATTTATAGATCCAGCGCCTCAAGCGTGCGAGCCGTTGTGCGCCCATCCATATCGCTGATCAGCCCAAAAATTAAGCTCAAGTTTACAGAAAGAGAAAAGTAACCCAGCACAGCTTTCTTACGTGGCATCGGCGGCGCATACTGGCCGTTTCCCCGTTGCTAGGATGATCCCATCTACGTTAGATTATGGCTTGCATCTTTGCTTTTGTGGTGGTGGTTCCCCGGCATAAGCCAACCCTTGGAATGTCTCGAAAAACTTATTATGGCAACATCTGCTGTTATTAAAGTAAACATTCGGCATGTCGCCGTCTATCTCGTCTATCGTCTATCCTCTCGTTTATCTTATTCCTTTCCGCTCGTTATCCTTTCCGTCATCATCATGCCTATTTTCAGCTACCTCTGCTCGTGGGTGAAGCCACGCCAGAGTCGTAGTGATGAACCATCAACTTCCTTCTCCTTTGGCAAGAAAAAAAGAACAAAGTCAGGCCTCACCAAAACAGACGACCCTGATCAACAGAGGTCGACCATGATTCGAAAATCGTTGCAAAGTCGGACATCCTCCAGAACGACCGCCCGACCTGAAGATAACAACAACTACGACACTGAGGAAGAAGACAGCAGCACAAGTCTAAGGACAGACTGGAAGGCTTATGAAGCTGATATTCAACGAAACAAGTCGACCCTGATGCGAAGCCATCCTGGCGTCGACCGCGCTAGGATACAGACTCGCGCAGGCTCTTCATCATCTCGACCTCAACCACAGTCTTTTGGGTCCAGCTCCACGAACCCCTACTCCCCAACTTCACCAACAATGTCAGACTCAACCTCCAGCCCAGCTTCACCTGCGTTTGGAAGAATTTTCTGATAGCCCCAAACCCAGAGCACGAACAACGAACATGAATCGACTAAACTACCACGACATACCGACTTATTGACTTGATACGAATGAACTGAACACCCACGAAGGAAATGCATATACCAAAGGTCTGATGGCGTTAAAAACACAAGTCTCGTGTTTTATCATGTAAGGCGTATTTATATTGTAATTGGAGTATTGATTTTGTAAATACCGTTTCAACTATAATACCATAAAGTCAACACTTTCCAAGTGATTAGGCTCCAATCTCGTTTGTGACCTTGACAAACTTCTCCCACTGTCTCCAGGCTTCACCGCTCTTGAGAGACCAGCGAGCTCTTCGCACACCCTCCTTCCAGCGCAAGCCACCAGGGCCACGCTCGGTGATGACCTTGCCGTCGTCTCCCTCGCCCATGTTGCTGGTATCAGCCTCGCAGATACCAGATGTGACAAGGAGAGCGGCAGTGTTGAGAAGGACAAACTCGAGGATGGGATCATTGTCAGGGAGCTCGTTGTGCAGGATTCGGGACAAAATCTCTGCGTTCTCAGAAGGCTCCTTGCCAGAAGAGACCGTGTTGAGGGGATGAGTGCTCAGACCAAAGTCGCTGGGGTGAACGGTGAAGTGTTCAACCTCGAGCTTTCCAGAGCTGTTCTCATTGACCTTCCAGCACAGGGTGTTTCCAGCACAGCTGACCTCGTCGAGATCCTCTTCACCACAGATGATGAGAGCTTTCTTGAAACCGGCCATGCATAGCGCCTCAGCAAAAGCAGGGCCGAGATCTCGTCTGCCGACACCAATGACACGAGCCTCGAGAACGTCCTCGACAGGGTTGGCCAAGGGGCCCAGGTTGTTGAAGACTGTCCTCCAAGGGAGCTGCTTACGGATAGGTGCAACGTAGCGCATGCCGGTGTGGAACACAGGGGCGAACAGGAAGGTGTAGTTGGTCTCCGAGTATGCCTTGGCCAAAGTGTCTGGGCGGACAGCACTGATGATAGGAGGCTGAGGCTTCATGCAAGCGACCAAGTCGGCGCTACCAGACTTTGAAGTGCTGGCTTTGTTGCCATGCTTGGAGACCATAAGAAGAGCTGAGGCCAGGATGGATGAGGTGGTGCTGATGTTGAAGGTATCATGGCCGTCACCTCCTGTACCAACAATGTCACACTAAGAGGGTTAGTCAAGTATTCGATAAATAAATAAGCTTGGCTGACTGAAACACTCACCAGTCCACCTCTGTAAGCTCCCTCTTTTCTTCCTCTTCGTTGAATGACTTCTTTGAGCTCCTCGACAGGAATGGGTGCAGCTGCTTCCCGCATGACACGGGCACACTCAGCGAGGACATCTGCTCTGAAATCAAGCTTTGTGAAATGCAAAGCCATGAGAAGAGAAGCTGTTTGAGCTTCGGTGACCTGGTTTGTGAAGAAGTGAGAGATGGCCTCGGCAATCTCCTGAGGAGAGACGGCGGACTCAGCAGGCCAGAGCTTGGTGAGAAGAGGTTTGATATTGACAGGTGGAAGGGCATTTTGCCCACTGTCTTGGGATTGAGATGCCATCTTGTTGTGGTTGTGTTACTGAAACAGGGAAAAACAGATATCGGTTGAATGAGAGTGAAGTCGAAAAGGAATCGCTTGGATTCGTCTCGTCTTCGTTCAACTTTTGAATGTTTGTTCTATTGACTCAATTGTGTTATGAGTGAGTGAGTCGACAGAGTACGTACTGCGGAGTGCTCCATTAGAGCTGCATGATTGGCCGACTTCGGACAATGCAAACTCTAGCGGTTAGAGTTGGACAAAGAACGGTAGACAGAAATAAAGAAGCATTTCATGATGTACAGACAATAACAAGAAATGTTATGGGGGGTTGACTTTTTATGTCATTTGCCACTGGCTGGCTGAAGCTGAAGACATTGTTGTCAGCCAATTCTTGACTATAGTCCAATAATCATACATACACACATCATTCAGCGGGAATCTAGAAAAGATATCACAAAGAAATGACGTCGAAAGAGGAGCTTTGCTGGAATTGCTAACGCCTTGGCACTAAAAAAAGTATCCGCTGTGGCTGGAACAATAGGAACAACTTCAGGGTCCTAGGCTAGGAGGTGCCTTTTACAGAGTACTCTGCCTTGGGACATCGAAATCTCTGGCTGCTGCGAGAACAAAGAAATTCAGTTAGTCAGCTAATTCATGTCATTTAATTAAGTTCAATTGAAGCCAACACGTGATGGCCGTAACCCGGAGACAGCAACTTTGGCTAGATATACTTCATGATGACTGATTGTATGTGGACAGACTTTATGTTGAAGGAAGAAGAAGTGCAGAAAAACGCTTTTATGCGTATGGTTGCTGCTTCAACTCTATGAATTATGACTCTTAGCTACAGAGTAGGGGACAAAGTCAGTAGTAGTAAATCAACACACAGCCTCCAATAGACTTGGTGCCTTTAATCATACAGAATTGATGTGGGTGTGCCTCGAAGTCTAATATCTTGATTCACGCAGCCTCGTCACGAAAGATAGGGTTCATAGAGCAACCTTATTCCCACAAAATTAATCATAATAAATAGGCAGAAGCACTCATTGTAGATGTTGTCTTAATGTAACCATAGCATTACTTCTGTTCGCTTCTCATGCCTAAAAGTAAGCTCGAGTGTAGATCCCAGCTTAGTCATCCATAATCCACTCTTAATCGCGGTCGCAAGAACAAAGCACACGACAACCAACCTGCACTCTCCAACAAACAGCGTTACCTACGCCGCCATTCCTTTCAGCGAGATGATGCCCCCGAACGGAAAAGACAGCCCTACTTTCCAAGAAGACCTCAGCAATGTCCTAGTCTGCCCTGAATGCAACATCAACCCTCCTAACCTAGTCGACGAGTGGTCAAGCGGCGATACAGTTTGCTCAGACTGCGGCCTCGTGGTCGGAAGCCGCATTATCGACACGAGATCCGAATGGAGAACTTTTGCGAACGACGATCAGGGAGGTGACGATCCCAGTCGTGTCGGTGGTCCTCAGGATGAGTTCGTCGAGGGACAGCAGCTCGCTACCACTGTAGCCTTTTCCGACTCCAAGGCACACAAGGCTCTTTCGCGAACGCAAAACAACACCACGCAGGACAAGGCGCAGAAGGGTCTCATGCTCGCGTACAAGGAAATCGTCTCTCTTTGCGAAGCTATCAACATGGGACAGAACGTTTCAAACGCGGCCAAGCACATCTTCAAGCTCGTCGACAAGCACAAGTTCCTCAAGGGCAAACCCCAAGAAGCCGTCATCGCAGGTTGCATTTTCATCGCCTGCCGACAGAACAACGTACCTAGAACCTTTCGAGAAATCTTCAACTTGACCAGTGTGAGCAAGAAGGAAGTCGGTCGAGTCTTCAAGCAGCTCCAAAGCTTCTTGCAAAAGCTGCAGGAGCAGGATGGCGAGGCTACAGGTCTAAACACAGTCACCAACTACGAAAACACATCCGTGGGCGCCGAGGATCTCTGTGGTCGTTACGTATCTCAGCTCGGTCTCAGAAACCAGCAAAAGGTGGCCAAGATTTCTCGCGATCTGGCCGAACAGGCCAACAACATCTCGGATCTTGCCGGACGATCACCGCTGTCGGTGGCTGCAGCGTGTATCTTTATGGCATGCCACATCGTTGGAGAAGCCTGCCCGTCACACCTGATTGCCAAGCAGGCAGGTGTCAGTGACGGAACAGTTAAGACAGCATACAAATTTCTGTATGGTGCACGCAAGCAGTTGGTTAAGAAGGAATGGCTTGTTGATAACGGCACCAGCATGGATTCTCTGCCTCAAGCCAACGTTAATGTTTCAGCATAAATACAATTCAAGGATGGGAAAAGGCACTCTTATACCTCGGGGCTCTATTTTCAGGTGGCGTTTGGGGAGTTGACGACAAATAGTCTTATTGTCTTTTTTCTTTTTTTCTTTTTTTCTTTCTTTTTCTAAACAAATTGTTATAGCGATGACCCTATTAAACAAATACAAATATGCTGTTTCAAGGCGCATGCATGTCTTTCCTGGGCAGAGGAAAACTTGACTCTGGTGACTTTCAAAACAATGCATGCTCTTGGGCTGTCTATTTTTCGTATGTTGAATAACACTGGGTCTCTAATTTTTTCATCTCCCCCAATATATTGAGTCGTCCCATGTTCGGAAACAAACATGCAGAGAGGAAGAGTGACTTGCATATACCGTGGTCATTACGCTACTACGCAGGAGGGTGGCACCCAACGTCATGAAGAATGGGATGTTTTGGTCCCCCCCGATGATTTCCTCGGCTTTTTCCCAAGGGTCACTTGCATGGCATGTGTGTGTGTGGGTGGATAGGTGGGAGAAAGAAAGTATGTATGTGGGTAGGAGATCGCGATGATATGCGCATGGTAATAGTAATCACCATTTCCCCATGGGTTGCATATCATTTGTCACTTATAGCATCACATCACATAGCATCATTTTAACAAAGAGGGTTGTGTTGCTTCGTTTATGCAGAGATACACAACATACATGGCGTGAACAAAGGAATGCATAGGCATGCATCTGGTGAATCTCTGAAGAGTAAAGTAGGGGTAACCGTCAACTCTACAGTTAACAAAGAAGCCAACGTCGTTTCATGCATGTAGCCCAGTTTGACAGGTCTCGGCCCTAGCTCCATAGTGGTGCGGATACCAGCTGCAGGCTCTGGGCTAGGTAGGTAGTTATCCCCCGATGGACGGTACATACATAATACAGTACATGTCATGTACCTGGTCACTCACTCGCTCTCAACCACGAGTGTCTGTAGCATGTATGCACTTGGATTCTTTTAGAAGGTGGAACTGGGCTACATAAGTTGTGATGCTGCATGTCTCAGAATGGTGTTTGGCCTGTCACATATGTAGTATGCATGCTCCAACCATCCGTCTACTCAGTCTTGTCGACCTATAAATCGATTATGCAGGCTGCGATGGGATGACCTGAAGATTGCTGACGACGTACATGTGTCTCAGCTCGGACCAGGTCTTTGTTGTGATAACGACGTACTTGAAGCATGCGATTCTACACATCATATATTCATACTGTACTGTATCACAGTGTTGTGAATACATATGTATATGGATATGGGAATAGAGCCAACGGACCGTACCGTAGTGGATTTATCTATAGGCATTCCTTTCATCGGGGCATTGGTCAAGTGTGGATATCCCATAATAACCATCTACCTGTCTACCTGGTCTGGGTAGGGGCCTACTAACTACATATCTACCTACAGTATCGATGCAGCACTCAAGTTCAAAGTGCCGGCATAAATCGTCATCAGAAGTGGGAATAAGATGGGGCGGGAATGCCGTGAAACCGCGGGAAGCACCTTGACTCGCTACATATCCGTACCTGTCAATTCTTGTTTAGAAGGAAAAAGAAAAGAAAAATTTCTTCTTTCCCTTCTTGACCCCTACCTCTTAGTTTCCAAGACAAGCCCCCCATAATATATGGGTGGTGGGATATGACATGGTGGAAAGACCCGCTGTCCGGTTGATGGAAAGCTCAAGGAATTCTATACCCGGGTGGGTTTTCTTCAACGACAGCTGCACTACGTATACTGGATATCTCTGTGGGGGTCCATTTGATTGTTTGTGTCTATTGGAATATGATCTGAGGACCCTTTTTTAGTGTGATAACGTTGATGGGTTTATTCTTGGCTACATGACTATTCACGGGATGACGATGCAGGCTGGCAGGCTCTTCCTTGTAGCACACAAAAGATCACACAAGCCAATGTATATACTTACTGTTGGTGGTTGACAGCGACTAACAGCTGAAAGAAGAGCTGATCCGGTCTATTATTCCCGTCGTTTGTGTGACGTGAGAAATCTGCCATCAGCCCTTTTACGACAAGGCAGATGATTATAGTTAGAATCTGGTCTGGTATGATTAGAGAAACGAGGACGAGCACGAGGATCAACCGAGATGAGGTGCGTGTCAGCAGCATCATGTGAATTGTTAGTTAAAGGTTGCGCCATCAGCTTTACCAGAAGTGGTGTGAGCAAACTTGAACAACCAACAACCACTAGCTATGGATAGTTACTATGGTATCATGCTCTTTCATCTTTTCGGAACAAACAAGCTAAATTGCCGAACCAGATTGAGCAGGTTGAATTGTTGGAACAAGACCGGATGAATTGGAATTCAGAATTAGCTCGACATGGTATCCATGAATGGCTGTAAGTGAGTATCCGTACACTCTGTAGTTATGTATGTGCTGTACAGGCTAAGGCACGACGGATGTCGGAATTGCCTCAAAGACATCAAAACGGAGACCACGGGGGCTTCGGCTGAGTGACCCAGGTTAGGAAGCCCCACAGATGCGTCCATCCATAGGCTGTCTGACCCCCTGTACGGACTGATGCATGTACGTCTTGCGTGCGTAGTGCACCTTGGCGGCGTCGTACTGCACATTGCAGTAGCGATGTGACTGTCATGTCAGAGGTTTGATAAACGAGTTTCTGGATACTGTAGACTAAATGCCCTGGTTTGATTTGATGGGTGTGGTTTCTAGTTATGTAGGCAGTGAGAAGTAATCATGTTTCTGCTAGTTCTGCGTCATGGTTCAAGTTCCATACATACCTACTCTAGGCATACGAGAATACAATTATATTCAGAATACGTAACATGTAGATGTTGCACAAGTCTGGTATTGCAAAACCTACTAGCTAGGTGTTTGATTGTTTGTTGTATCCATGTCATGCCACGAGTTAGTATGCATCTAATAATGTCATTGCTGATCCGCTCAAGACCAACAAAGAAAAACAACCGGGATACGACATGATGGATGTAAGCAGTCATCGGGGATAATCGTGAAATTATCAAAAAACAGTGTTCATTGTCGACATCCTAGAATACACCCATGTCTCTGTGTCTTGGCTGTTGAAGAAATGCATATGCATATCCGTGTTTCATAAACAAAATCAGAAAGCGAGTATTTAAAGTGCACCTTCTTAATAAATAGGCAAAATACATATGCACATATTTCGTGCAGGAATTGTCATGAACTTGATCCATCCATCCATAGACTGACTGCTATCAGCAGCACTTATCATCATCATCACCACCACCACCACCATCAACTCTTACACTGCCACCTTGTTGATGTACTGTAAGTGTACCATCACTAGTTACCTACAGAGTACCGTTCTGCCCTGTCCTTTGCCTGCCCCCATTAAATTATGCCTGCCTGCCTGCCTGCTTGCTTGCGTGCATCCTGCAGGCTATAAGCTGCTAAGCTAGGCTAGCCCAGCAAGACGAACAAGCATCCTTGACTTCACTTCTCCATAACCGTTTTGTGCCCCATAACTAAAGTCAACATCCATGAAGAGTCCCCATCCAACTCCTCCGCCCTCCCATGTTCAGTGGCTTGAAATGAGAAAAGACCCTGGACTGGTAGCCGTTGACTGGCGCAAAAAGATTCCTAGGGGGTAGTCTTTTTGCAGTACTGTATCCGTACCTGGGTACAGTAACAGCAACAAAAACCCTCTCTGAAGTCATGGCTTTAGAAGCAACCTTGTCAGACCCAGGACCCAGAGACCATGTGTCCAGGGTCGTAAGATACATAGCATACTGGACTACGATTCGCCTGGCGGGCCGATGCACCGTGCTCAGCAGCAAAAAGCCAGAGTACGTACGTACGGATACATACAAACAGCATATCTGTGGATGGATGGATACATAATTACATGGATGGACACAGTACCGTACAGTACATCCATTAGTAGCTGGATATTGGAGATTGGAGATTGGGGAATTGACTAATAGTTGTAAACAGATGAAAATGGATTAGCCATACTCCCAGTACAAGAATGGGGAGCATCGCATCTCCATTGTATGAGAACATGTGCTCGCTCGTCTTTCTCTTCTGTACTCGTTTAATCTTTTTTATTACTCTCACTCGTTAGACCTCTTGAGAAAGAAACAAAAAAAAAGGCTGGACCTTGCTGGCGAGACAAAAGGACAAGCGTCCATGAAGCATAACTGCACTACACTGCCTCTAGCTACAAGTTGATCTATAGATTTTAGTCTACATCATGATGCCCAGCTTCAGAAGAGTTCACGACCAGACTTTGATCGCCACCGCTCCTGTTATTTGCTCAGGGACTGCGGCCTCGTCTCCAATGAAGATGGCTTCATCGTCAGCTTCGTGGGTGAGCTATCTGTGGCGGATTATCCTGGCTGTACTGGCTCCTTCAACGGCCCTGCTGCCTTTTGGTGCGTGGGTTGCTTCGGTCTGGGGTTCTCCTGTCCTCGACCTACACGTCCAACCTCACTTCTCGGTTCAACAAAAAGCGCCGATACAGACGGGGATTCCTTTCGAAATTTCTGCCACGTTAGGATTCAACTGCTTCAACCCCAATCTTCCCAATGTTACCATTTATGCCACCGGAGGCACTATTGCTGGCTCTGCAAGCTCGGCTGACCAGACCACGGGATACCGGTCAGCTGCGTTGGGAGTTGATTCTCTTATTGATGCAGTACCGCAACTGTGTAACGTTGCCAATGTGAGAGGCGTTCAATTCGCCAATACAGACAGCATAGACATGAGCTCGGACATGTTGAGAGTTTTGGCGAAGCAGATTCAGGATGACCTGGACAGTTCTCTTACCCAAGGTGCTGTTGTAACCCACGGAACAGATACTTTGGATGAGTCGGCCTTTTTTCTCGATCTTACTATCCAGAGCGACAAGCCCGTGGTTGTAACAGGATCTATGCGTCCAGCAACCGCCATCAGCGCTGATGGACCAATGAATCTTTTGTCATCGGTGACATTGGCAGCGACAGCGAGTGCCCGAGGCAGAGGAGTCATGATTGCCATGAACGATCGAATTGGATCTGCTCGTTTTACGACAAAAGTCAACGCCAACCACTTGGATGCCTTCCAAGCCCCTGATAGTGGTTTGCTAGGAACATTCGTCAACGTCCAGCCAGTCTTTTTCTATCCACCATCACGACCTCTTGGCCACCATCATTTCGATCTGCAGCCCATCAACAACGGCCGCCGATTCGGACGCTCTACGGCTGGATCAGAATCATCAGCACTACCTCAGGTGGATGTGCTCTACGCTTACCAGGAGCTCAGCGTGGGCATGTTTCAGGCAGCCATTGACCTCGGAGCCCAGGGCATCGTCCTTGCGGGTATGGGAGCCGGATTCTGGACATCCAAAGGTACCGAAGAGATTCGACGTATTGTCCGCGAGACCGACATCCCCGTGATAGTGAGTCGGAGACCGGAGGGAGGCTTCGTCGGACCCTGTGAGGCAGGAATCGGCGCGGGTTTTTTGAATCCGCAAAAAGCGAGGATCCAGCTTCAACTGGCCCTCGAGACCAAGATGGATAACGATGCCATCAGGTCCCTGTTTGAGCATTCGGGAGTGCACTAAAGGGGCAACGAAGATCGAGGTTACAGCAGGACCACCACCACCACCACCATAACAACAGCATGGATGGTACAGCGCATCACAGCGCATCACAGCGCATCAGAACATCGTAATCCCGATCTATAGAAGGGGGTAATTTTACAGCGACAATGGAAGATTTCCAAAACAAGAGAGGAGATCACTCGGAGGCAAACTCGACGCATCAGAAAAAGGGAGTGATTTTTAGGGCGCATTGTTTTTTTTTGTTCCATGTCTTTTGTCTTTTTTTGCCTCTTCCAGCGAACGCTTTCAAAAATTGGGTGGCTATCTGTTATTTTTTTGCACAAACATCATCATTGTTATTTGTTTCTGTATTTCTGTTTCACTACAGCAAAGGTGCCTTGGGATGGGCAAAAAAACTTGGGAGGCTATTTGTCATTTTGTTGTTCATGATATTATTTGCATCATTACAAAAGTTGTCGAGAAAGAGGAAGGAGACGCATGTGGAGGAACTGATCTGCTTTTACAAGCAGACAGACGTATTAATCATGATAGTTAATTGTATTCAACATATTACACTACAGCACAACCTCGACTGATCATTGCGTAAATGAAGCAATCGTGGTGATTGAACGGGTACAGCACAAATCAAATCATCAACGACTTTTCCAATTATC
This sequence comes from Fusarium sambucinum, assembly GCF_050947815.1. Lineage (NCBI taxonomy): Eukaryota > Fungi > Ascomycota > Sordariomycetes > Hypocreales > Nectriaceae > Fusarium > Fusarium sambucinum. The sequence goes on along the minus strand of NC_139294.1, from coordinate 2,068,060 downwards.
CGTCCAACGGTGATTTATCCAGGGTTACTTTTGCGTGGAGTCTTTCTCTAGGTCCCATTGCCGAGGATAGCTGCATAATTGACAGCGGAAGAAGCAAAAAACAAAATCACAAGCGAAGCTGTATCTACGCAATAACGGACCGCCGCTCTGACAGGGGCTCAATAAACCAGGGCTTGCTCGACTTGGTTTAGGTTGACTTTTCAATATCCTTGACACCTGCTCAACAGGGAGACGGACCGATGTGATCAGGGTTTGAGTTGGGATATCAATTGCTTCTGAAAGTCGACTACGGGTATAGTCAGTACAGTGCAGAATGCATCTCGGTGATCATCTCCAGGTTCCATTACACAAGGTCCACTGTAGGTACAGTAATCGGATACAGGACCGGGCCTTAAATGAGACGGAAATGGATGAATTACTCCGGCCGAGGGACTTTGCTATTTGAGTGCATATCATCAAGGAAGGTGACCAAAATGGAAACATGAACTTTTGTTCAAGGATCTACTGTACCAAAGCAAGTTAGCGGTTGTAAATAGCAATCTAAGATGGTTCATCTCCAGGGCTCCAAAGCTTACTTTTCGGGAGTCCATCAATGGATTCAAGATTGGCTATAGAGATAGAGGCAATGGTCCTCCACGCTCCACGCGTACTCCCCATATTTATCTCCCTTCAACACTAATAACTACTCAGTAACCTTGTCTCGATTACTAGACAACAGAGACATCCAAACATAGCTCTCGATAGCATTGCTAAATGCATTAATATCCTTATACATACCTCAACTTCCAGTTATTCCCGTTAAAACGCGTCAGCCACAAATATCTCTGTCCCGGGCCATCGGACTAAACCAACCCGACAGGCCACTCACTACTGGCCTCAGTGCAAGGGTACGCCGCCAATGCCGAATCAAGGCAGGGCAAAATTCCTACTCTAAATCGAGATCAAGGCGGGCAACTTTCTTACCTATCCCTCCCTTGGCTCGCATGAGATCCCCAATCTTCTTTTGAACAGGGCACAAACGTTAGAGCCTCATGGTTTGAACAATTAATTCAGGGGCAGCAACAGCCGCAACAGCATCTTTACAATACATGTCATTCGTTTTAACATTATCCCCCCTGTTTCCTTCGATCGATTGAATACGTCACCTCAGCAGACACTTCTCCCGCATGTAGTCGACAAAGATAGCCTCAATACGCTCGCTTATTATCCTCCCGCCAGGCCATCATGTCCCAAGACCGCCCGGATGTCGAAGCGCCATTGGGACCCGAACCTTCGAAAACCGACAGTAAAACCAATACCCGTCGTCGCAGAAGTGATGCCGGTCAATCGGCTCCGTTGGCCAATCGCATAAAGGACGTTGCTGCGGATCTATATCAAAAGACCGTTGTCGAGCTTATCTTGCGTCGCAAACACATTGTCGCGTCAACCGATGGGCGCCGTGTGCCCCTCGAGCTCGAACACGAATCGCCCTTGATAGACGACCGCCGTGGCCTCCCCTACGTTTCCAACAGCATCCGAACATCCCGTTATACAGTATGGGACTTTATACCGAAACAACTCTTCTTCCAGTTCTCCCGCGTCGGAAACTTTTACTTTCTGTGCGTTGGTGTACCGCAGATGGTACGTACAACTAACGAGTGGTGAGCATGATCTTATTGTTAACGTTTCACAGATCCCAGGCCTCTCGACGACCGGATCTTACACGACGATTCTACCGCTCCTGTTCTTTGTGCTTTTGACCATTGTCAAGGAAGGATACGATGACTACCGACGATACCGTCTTGATAAGATTGAGAACGCTGGTTTCGCCACAGTTTTAGGACGCGAGGACAAATACACCGGAAAGATCAAGCCAGTTACTAAATGGAGGAAATGGAACCCATTCCTGACCAATTCTACGGCCGAACCTCATCCCGCCCCCAATGAAGAATTCAACGGATTGCGATGGGTTCCTGTCAGATGGAGTGAGATCAAGGTTGGAGACATTATCAGACTCTGTCGAGACGAGGCAATCCCCGCCGACCTTATCCTCCTGGACAGTGATGAAGAGAATAAATTGGCGTATATCGAGACCATGGCACTCGACGGCGAGACCAACCTCAAGAGTAAACAGGTTGCGCATGCTCTTCAAGTTTGCGACACGATCGAGGGTATCTCAAAGTGTAAGGCCGAGTTTGTTGTCGAGGACCCGAACCCAGATCTTTACAATTTTGATGGCCGTGTCACTGTCAATGAAAAGACAGTCCCCCTGACTTCAAGTGAAGTTATCTATCGTGGAAGTATCGTTCGAAACACCAATGCTACAATTGGTCTCGTCATCAACACCGGAGAGGACTGCAAGATTCGCATGAACGCCAACAAGCATCCCAAAGCAAAGAAGCCTGCCCTTGAACGGGTCGTCAACAAGATAGTAGTTACGCTTGCGACCTACGTTGTCCTGCTTTCTGTCGGTGTGTCGATGGGCTATGTCGGGTGGCAGAAGAGCACCGAAAGACACTCATGGTACCTGGAACAAGCCAGGGTGCCTTTTTACCAAATCATCATCGCCTTCATCATCATGTTCAATAACGTTGTCCCGCTAGCACTCTACATCAGTCTTGAGATTGTGAAGATTGGCCAGTTGATCATGTTGAACGGGGATCTCCAGATGTACGACGAGGACACGGACACACCTGCACGGTGCAATACTAACACTATTCTGGAAAACCTGGGCCAGGTAGGATACGTCTTCTCGGATAAGACAGGTACCCTGACGGACAACATCATGAAGTTTCGAAAGATAAGCGTTGCTGGAACGGTCTGGCTACATGAGATGGATCTAGAACAAAAGGTCGACGAGATTGAGGCCATCAAGTTGGATGAAGAGTCAGATCCCGGCGAGCCTTCAGTCTACAAGACGGAACCTGTCACAGTGGTCATCAGGGAGGAACAATCTGAAGGATCCCACGAACCACTGACTTTGCCATCGCCATCTCACATGTCACCCCGCCCTTCCATGTCTCGTCGACCGTCCATGGCGCCATCCAGGCCTTCAATGGCACTTTCACGGCCATCATTCGGAAGTCGTAGGTCATCATCCCAATGGCGCTCCACTGGACGTCCGGATCATGTTCAGCCTGATGTGACGACCAACGATCTTATCGAATACCTGCGACTGCGACCTAACTCGGGATTTGCCAAGAAAGCAAAACAGTACATTTTGGCAGTGGCCCTATGCCACACCTGCTTGCCTGAGCACAAGGATAACGGAGAACTGGAGTTCCAAGCCGCATCCCCTGACGAACTTGCTCTTGTTAGGGCTGCCCAGGAGCTCGGTTACCTTGTTATCAATCGAACAACCCAATCCATCACCCTGCGAGTAACTCAGTCTGACGGCCAAGAGGAGGAGCAGAAATATGAGGTTCTCGATGTGATTGAATTCACCAGCTCGCGAAAGAAGATGTCCATCGTTGTTCGTTTCCCTGACGGCCGTATTTCTGTGATCTGCAAGGGCGCAGATTCCGCTATCCTACCGCGCCTTAAGATGTCGCAAGTTGCTAAACAAAAGGCAAACGAAGTCCGCAAGAGTGCTGACATTGAACGTGAGATGCGCCGACGGAGCGAGCAGCAAGAACCACGGAACAGCTTTGGCGGTAGGCCAAGTCTCACAATTCGACGGAACCCTGGCGTATCGAGAGATCGAAGCACAAGCAGACGGCCTCATGTGGACAGGAGCAAGTCGTTTGAGTTTGGCCGGCTTTCTAGGCGGTCTGAAGATAAGCCTCGTCTGTCTATCGCCACTCGAGGCGTGTCGATTGACATGCCTCGTGGCCAATATCTGAATACTCCTGTTCATTACCAGCAACCTGTCCCTGACCATCTTGCCTTTCTCGAAGACCCCACTCTTCTAGATGATTCCGAGACTTTCACCAAATGTTTCAAACATCTAGACGACTTTGCGACAGAAGGTCTTCGTACCCTACTCTTTGCGCAAAAGTTTATCACGGAAAACGAGTATCAGGCGTGGAAGAAAGTATGGGACGAAGCCGCGACCAACCTCGGCAATCGACAACAACGCATTGAAGAGGCGGGTGACATGATTGAGCAGTCATTCGACTTAGTCGGCGCAACTGCTATCGAAGACAAGTTACAGAAAGGAGTACCCGAAACAATCGAAAAATTGCGAAAAGCCAATATCAAAATCTGGATGCTTACTGGTGACAAGCGTGAGACTGCCATCAATATTGCTCACTCTGCTCGAATCTGTCGACCAGGGTCCGATCTGTACATCCTAGATGTCTCCAAGGGAGGGTTGGACTCACAACTGGTTGCTCTCCAGGAAGACCTGCAGGCTGGTTCTATTCATAGTGTTGTCGTTATCGACGGCCAGACCCTTTCAGCTGTCGAAAAGTCGCCAGAATTGTCTGCCAAGTTCTTCAAGGTTATGCTGCAGGTCGATTCAGTTATTTGTTGCCGAGCTTCTCCAGCCCAGAAAGCGCTACTTGTCACTACCGTCAGATCCCGACTGAAAAAGTACCGGGGTAAGAACCGAAGAGGACTTACCTTGGCCATTGGTGACGGTGCAAACGACTTGGCTATGATCTCAGCCAGTCATGTTGGCATTGGCATCTCCGGAAAGGAAGGTCTTCAAGCTGCTCGTGTAGCGGACTATGCGATCGCTCAGTTCAGATTTCTGCAACGAATGCTGCTTGTTCATGGACGATGGAACTATGTCCGCACGGCCAAGTTCATTCTGTACACGTTCTGGAAGGAGATGTTTTTCTATCTGCCAACAGCGCAGTATCAGAGATATACGGGCTACAGTGGTACATCGTTATACGAAGCTACCAGCTTGACTGTATTTAACACTTTGTTTACTAGTCTTTGTGTTATCTGTATGGGGATTTGGGAACAGGACCTCAGTGCTGAGACATTACTAGCTGTCCCTGAGCTGTACGTCTATGGGCAACGGAACCAAGGTCTCAACATTTGGAAATTTGCCCGATGGATGCTTCTTGGCGCTATTGAGGGTGTGATCTGTTGGTACGGCGTCTGGGCTGGCCATGGCTGGATAACACCCGCCGCGCGCGACCAAGGATTGTATGCGCTTGGTACGCTCACGTTCTCAGTTGGAGTCCTCTGGATCAACTGGAAACTTTTGTAAGTGAATGTCGCATGATTTGTGGATAATAACTAACGTAATCAGCATTTTTGAAACACATTACAAATCCCTTATTGTCATGGGATCTTTCTTTGTCACAACAATCGGCTGGTTCGCTTGGCTGTCTTTCCTGGATGCGGCATATGCCCCTCAGCCATCTGGGCCCTACGCCATCAGGGATAGTTTCACCACCTTGTTTGGAGATGATGCTGTATGGTGGGCAACTCTATTCATTGTTCTCGGCCTTATTGGTCTTTTTGAGATAGTGCTCAAGTGCGTCAAGCGTCTTTTACTTATGCATGGACTCTGGGACTGGCCACCCTGGGGAAAGAGTCGACGCGGTGAGAATATTGAAGAGTGGGATGTAGAGCTGTGGCAGGAATTAGAGCAGGATCCTGCTTTACGCGCAAGGCTCAAACGCATGGCTCGCGATGAGCCAGTGGAAGAGGAGGAGGATGTTGATTTGGCACATCTCAACATCGAGGAAGAGATCAGGGGTCGATGAGGTGAAGCAGTTGTGGAGTTTTGATACCCATCAGACACGAGCACGTTTTCTAAATATTCAGTGGCGTTGTCGTTTATTCTCTAGACTTTTGGCTTGCATACGATACACGATATAATTATATTATACTACACCGTTAATAGACTTCATCGCCTATCACCTTAACCTCTATCTTGACGCCTGCGTCTGGCTGCTTTAGCCTTTCTGCGAAACTCTCGCCCAACGAAGCAGTTGTCAAGATACCTCCTCGTCTATGGGCTGGCGTGTCCTCTTGAAGTAGAACCAAAGCCGCTTGGGTTAAAGCCACGCTTGTAAAGACGTACGGATCACCATCGTATTCGAACTTAACCTCGGCTCTTGGTACAGGCTTAGTTTCTTTCTCGTCCGGTACAGCCACGACACGGTATTTGAAATAATGCCCCTTGCGCACTTCTTCAGATGGACCTGTTCCTGGCGGAAACATTCGTGTAACGAGGTAACGGAGAGGGGGTATTTTGGTTATAGCGTTCTCCAGAACGGTGTAAGTCGATCGAAATGCCCATGCAGATAACGGATTAGAACACTTCATGCGCGATGAAAAGAAGAAGTTTGTCCCATAACTCTCCGGTCCAAGAGAATCTGGTCCCTCTTCAGCGTACAAACCCCAGCTGCGTCCCACAATAGCTGTTTCGATCTGTGAATGAGAGCTCTGTACCAAAGCACCTAATCCATCGACTACTTGCACACCAAATACGTTCAGGGCAGGTAAAATACCGTCTTTGGCGATTTCTGCATCAGTTCTTGCCATGGGCGACATATCGAATGAGGCTAGGGTAGTGGGCTCAAGACTGCATAGTGAGCTGAGGCTGCCACCGCTGAAAGAACCGCGGACGTCGTCAAGACAGACGAGGACTTCACGTGTTGGGAGAGAAAAGTGGTTACGGAGTTTGAGAACGGAGAGATAGACTGATAGATCTGCGGGGACGGCGGCCCAGCCTGTGGTCATGATTATCTAGAGATGTTATGTTAGACGTTTATTGTGTATTGGATATGAAATCTGACCTTTGAGCCTGTCTTTTGCGCTATCTTATCATAATTGTTGATGATTTCTTGCATCCAGGCGGGTTCTCCGCTGCTGCTCTAACGTAAGTCGACAGACACATATTGAAGTATAAGCAACATACCAATCCACATAATCTGTGCCATTTCCAGCACATGCTTTAATCACAGATGTCCCACAAGTTGTAGCATAAGGGCCAATAGTGTTTATAACTATGCTTGTCTTCTTCACAAGCTCTATGATGGCTGTTTCGGAGGTGAGATCAAGAGTGTATATAGTGCCTGTCTTGAGGTCATCAAGTCCGCACTAGAAATTAAATTCGAGGAGAGACATACATGGTTTCTGTTGGAGCTCAAGGTCTTTGTATAGCTTCTCGAGTTTAACTTTGCTACGTCCTGCTATAGCCCAAGGTATAGCCTCTGGGAGTACCCGAGCCATGTATGCTGCGCATAGACGGCCTGTGTATCCGGTTGCGCCGAGGAGGACGATATTGAACTTCTCCATTTTATGTGTTTTATCTGAACTTGGTTCAATATAGCTGATGCATTAGTGCTTAAGTCACGGCAATCATATTGGTATTACTCCTTTTCCTTTATATCGTGGTACTTACTTTCTGTTTCGACCGAAGAGCGGACGGAGATCGGAACGGCCCCATTTCTCGGCGTGATGGAAGGCCGGTACGGAAACATATCAGCCCCGGACGGGGCATTGCGGGGTAACAAAGCTCCGGTCGGCTCAATAAGGGCCGGTTATTACAGTAATTTGGCAGAGCATCATTAGTAAATATGCAGTCAGGTTTAATAGTCTTGTAACTTGAAGGCGGCCTGAGTAGCGGTATTACGCAATATTGAAATGCTTCAGTCGTGTGATATGTTCTTATGAGACTTTATGTCATGATTTCAAATATGTCAGCTTGCTAGATAAGTGTCCTCTCACTTGACACTCCTTCAATTTTAATGCAACTTTTGTACCTATCGTCCGATATGTCCTTTGTTGATGTACTCCTTCACTCTATTAAGCGCGTCGTTCAACATCTGCATCCTGCTGGTTGACTACCCCTTCGGCCCTCTGAGGACGTTCGGGTAGTTTGCCAATTATTTCCATACTTCTAAAAGTATACACAACCAGTGCAAGAGCCATGAAGAGAATACCAAAATTTGTCCAAGCTCCTGCCCGAAGACCTTTGAGAGATGGAGCATCCCATTCCTCAACCGGCCCGACATGCTGCACATCAACTCCTCTCGCCTTCGCCATGACCGACGATTGAATAGCCGTAGCAACAGCCAGAGAAATGGCACGACCGATCATACCGGATGAGTTGATTAGAGCACCGCCAACAGCTTGATCCTCCCTGGGCAGTGCATGGGAAGTGAAGAGGGTGAGGCAAGGCCATGCTGTATCAGCACCGACGACAGATAGAATCATAGCCCACATTCCCCAAGCAAAGTACGACGTAGTTGGGGGGATAGGCACTGCGTAGAGAAGAGCAGCGATACAGACGGCGACATGGCCGAAGGCAAGGATGAAGAAAGTCGGGATGCGCGAAAGAAGATAGGCCGTACAAAAGGCGACAATGAAGCCACTAACTCCAGTAGGGATGAATCGTAACATCGTCTGCAGAGGTGACAGGCCTTGGTAGTCCTGGAAGTAGTAGGTAGCATAGATGAGGTAGTTGTTGAAACCGCCAAAGAAAAAGCCCATGATGATCATAACAGCTGTGAAGCGCCAGTTGTTAAAAATAGACACCTTGACGAGGGGAGGTCGATTCGTCTTTTGCTCAAGATACCGTTGCCAGAAGAAGAAGGCGACGATGATACCTAGCGAGACGACAATGAGTACAGGAATCCAAGGGACAGTCCAGCCAACAACGTTTCCCTCTGTGAGAGCAAAGGTGAGAGCCAAGAGGCCGCATGTTATAAGAGTAGCGCCGATCCAGTCAACGGCCGCCGTCTTAGCCCGGAGACTGGTATGCTCGGGTCGGAGCTCTGGTGGCGAAGGCGGGATACAGAAGACACCAGCGACGGCGATCATGCCTGCCATTATGGCGAGAGCACCAAAGACCCATTTCCAGCTGGCCCATTGAGCTATGAGGCCAGATACCAGATTACCACAGACACTGCCTAGAGGGGCGCCGGCAGCTGTATATGTTAGTTTATGTCTGTGGACAAACAGGTAGAGAAGCTCACCATATGCACTAAAGGCATAGTTCTTTGCTTTTCCAGGAGGGAATGTAGTGCCAAGAATACCAATTGCAGTTGGTACATTGGCGGCAGCACCCTGAGTAGGTATTATCAGTTACACTCTTCAGTATGAACAGATATGAATAACAACTTACCAGTCCATGAAGTCCACGAAAGAGGTCAAAAGCAATCTCAGTAGGGATAAAAGCATTGACGATACAACAAATTGTGACCCAAAAAGATCCCAGGATGAAGATCAGTCTCTTTCCGTAGATATCTGCTATACGTCCCCAAAGTAACAAAAAACAACCAAAGGTCAAGACATAGGATGAGACGACCCATTGTAGTCTCGTGTCAGGAACATCGAGAGCTCGACCAATTTGGGGGAGAATAATGACCACGCTTTGACTAGAAAGGGTCTACCAAGTGTTAATAATTCAGATATCTTTAGTTAGTAGTTGGTAAACTCACGTTGAGAAAAGAGGCTCCAGTGACGGTACAGACAAGAGCTATGCAACGACCTTTAGACAACTTCAACTCATCTTTTGAATCCACTGATTCAGCATCACCTTCTCCTTCATCTAGGGCATTGTCATCATTAGGAGTCCGATCATCGGCGCCGAAACCGGAAAGTGTCTTCTCATCTCTGTTTGAAGCCTCTGAGATGATGTTCTTTTCCTCGCCCGTAACGGCAAGAGTAGCTGTTTGAGACGAGGCGGGCTCAACTCCAGAATCTGGCCTTTTTTCATTCCCGTGGTCAGCCATTCTCATCTAATATCCCGAACAAGATTACTCGACCGAGAAATTGGATCAGAAATTCATGACTTTAACAAATAAAAGGAACAAACGACGGAAATGATGGGGGAATGTCGAGGTTAATATATTACCCGTAGCTCCCAACTGCAGACCTAACCGTCAACAGCCAAGCCCGGCTAGAGCCCCCAATCCAATACAAATTATCAATCAAATCAACTGGGGTAAGAGTTAAAACTGTGGGGGATGGAGATGATCTAACTTGTCTAAGCGAGCCGAAATGGCGAACTTGATCAAGATATAACATGGGAATATTCCAACAATTGTTGTATTCTTTATATTAGTACCTACTGAACATTCGACTCCTCAACAAGTTAAGAATACAAATTCAAGGGAAAATACACATATCTATATGGATTCTCTCTTATTACTTGACCATAAAGGACTGCATTAGCAGCGTTGCATGGCAGATCTTTGATATCTGCAACCCCACTCATCCTTCAGATTATACACAAAAGCCGGGTTTCATTGCCGGAGAGGACCATCCCTAAATAGTCCACACATTGCCTAATTCTTTTCCAAATGGCTATTTACCCCGATAACGTCTTTTCTTTCCCCTCTGCCTCTGGCTGTCATATCGTACCTTGAGATATACATTGTAGCTGTTCCACAGCAGACTCGGATTCTTGACATACTTGACGCAATACATGCATATGTATTCCCATAATGCGATACATTACATGTCTTTGTCTGCAGTTAAACGAGAATGACTGCATATTGTGCCCCCAAAGCTTACGTGCTCCATTGTCCATCTGTCACCGACACATCTACAGCATATCCATGACTGTACATATACATCAACATGCTTGTTCATCACGCAAAAGACTAAGCAATAATTCCTCTCCAATAAGATTTTCTTATTTTCATTGATATCATTGGATCAAAGCCCATTTAAAGGGACTTCTCAATCTCATGCCTGGCCAAATCAATCCTTTGCCCTAACCTTGCCTTGCCTTGCCTTCTCCCGTGCACGCCTTGCCTTGAATGCCCTTTTCCCCTTGTCCTCAGAAAGAATACACATCGTTAAACGAACACGTTCAACCCAGTTCCCCAAAAAGCCCATGAGCGAACAAAAAATAATCCAGCCGTTGCAGTTGAGCCATCTCCCTCGAAAAACAACCCAAAAAAATACTGTTTCATCAAAGCAAGCAAATTCCCAACTCGGGAAAAGGAAAATGACACGCACGCAGTCTCGTTTGTTTGTTAGATTCGACCTGAACAGAAAGCACCAGGGAGAATGAGAGTGGGAGTGAAAGTTGAGAAAGAAGAGAAAAAAGACCATGGCGAAACGCCTTGCCCTTCCATTCCGTTTTCTTTGTTTTGGTTTGCCATATGCCACCCTGATCTTTTTAAGGTGATTCTCGAAAAAAGAAACAATCGTACACGTAGACACATTGAGGTGTGAGAGAGAAAATATTCGTCTGGCTCCACGGATGAGCCATATGCATCATGCTGATTATAACCCCTGACTCCTAATCATCGTTCATCAATCCTCTCATCTCATCTCATCTCTTCGCCTCGCCTCTGCTTTCACCTGCATCTTACACTCTCTTACGAGGCATTACGTCGGCGATACCATCCTAGTGGTAGTTGCCTCCCCAACCACCGCGCTGTTGCTGTTGTTGGTTGCTGCCATAGTAGCCGCTACCGCCAAAGCCCTGGTTGTATGAGCCGTAAGGGCTGTTTCCGTGCTGGCTGGCACCGGCATTACCGCCCATGCCATATGCGTTGCTGCCATGAAGACCGTGGCCCTGGAGGTGGCTAGGGTAGCCGCCATAGCCACCGACGTTCTGAGGTGGTGGGAGACCGCTCTGAGCAGCGGGGGCATTAGTAGCTGATCCAGGGCGGGCACCACCGAGGGAAGGCGAGGGACCAGATCCAGCCTTGGAGTCACCGAAAGGAGGCTTCAAGTCATCAGCAACAGCGTTGCCAGGCTGACCAGGGCTGTTGAATGACTGGCCCTGAGTCTGGAACGAGGTGGCTCCCCGGGCAAAGCTGTCGTGGACGCTACCGAAAGAGCTGGCACCGAGACCAGGCTGGCTAGCAGCCTGGCTGGTAGCAACACGACCGTAATCACCCAGACCAGATGCTCCCAAACCACTGTCGCGGTGGAGAGAAGACTGACCGAATCCAGCGGGAGATGAGCTGTGGTCATAAGGTGCGTTGGGGGACATTTGGTAGGGCTGGCCGTACATGCCACCCTTTCCATATGGGCCAAATCCTCCCTGGCCATATCCAGAGTAATATTGGTGGTAGTAGGGGTTGCTGTAGTAGGGATGGTTGTAACCAGGATACTGCTGGCCGTGTGACTGGGGCTGAGATCCCTGACCAGGCTGCTGCTGTTGCTGGCCAGGCTGTTGAGCCTGTTGCTGTTGGGCCTGGGTAGTAGGGTTGGGAGTGCTGTTGCCACTGTTCTGGGCATCCACAGCACTTCCACCAAATCGTGGTTGGTTGTGCAGACCACTCTGGGGATACTGGCTAAGATTATCCGCCTGAGAAGCTCCATAACCACCAAACTGTCGCTGAGAAGCAGTGGCCTCCTGGCCCTGTCCTCCCTGCTGGCCAAATTGCTGGCCATAGTAGTTGTAAGGGTTTCGGTCGGGTTGGTTCGCGGTGTAGTAGGAAGCATAGTCATTAGGCGCGGAGCTGAAAGCGGCGCCAGGTTGCTGTGCCTGAGAGGTTTGGGAAGAGAAGTTGTCGAATGGGGGCTGAGAAGAGGGGGTGCTCTGCTGGTTGAAGGGATCCAGCGGCTTTTGAGCGGCCATGGGGTCCTGGACACCAGCTTGACCGAAACGACCGTATTGCTGAGCGCTTGAGGCGGGAGCTTGGCCAGGGATCTGAGCCTGAGCCTGAGCCTGGGATTGAGCAGCAGGAACTATAGCACGGTCAGTAATCAAACAGGACAGCGAACTCGAAGATGAAGTCATACCAGTAGGGGCCGCAATCGGAGCAACCGCAGGAGCAGGCTTCTCAGCAAATGAGTCGGGAACGCCAGCTTGGGTAGCAGGAGGAAGCGAGGTGCGAGGGTGAGTGACAGGTGAGTCGGCTGGAGGCTGGGCTCTGGTCTCAGGCTCCTCTCGCTCACCATCAATGTCTTCATCCCCGTTCAGGCTGAAAGCTCCGAACTGAACGGCAGCACGGTCAACCTCACGGTTTCCAGGCATACGTACAGCTTCCTCCTGGTCAAGGACACGTCGCTGGTGGTGGCTAGGAACACGGGTAGTTCGCTCAGCAGTGGCCTTGGCGGCAGTTGCAGCGAATCCGCTAGGAGGGGCTTGGTGTTGCTGCTGGGCAGCTGAGACGGGTGTAGCATTAACACTGGCAGGGTTCTGTCGAGGATCCCAAGAGTCAGCAGCGGTGCTTGCGACAGTACCTTCCGGAGGCGGTTGGGATTCGTCAACAACCTGTTCAAGATTTGATTCGGTGAGCTCATCCTTAGAGGGAGGAAGAGCAACCTCAGGCTCTACACTAACTTGAGGAACTTCGGCGGGGATAGTGGTGTCGGCAACGGGCGTGGTCTCGTCAGGTTCGTCGGCGGGAGTAGGGGCGGTTTCGGGCTCGGGCTCAGGCACAGCCTCAGGCTCGGGTTCGATAGGTTCGAGGGCAGACTCAAGTTCAGCAGGCTCAGCAGCTGGCTGGGGAGCAGCGGGAGCTTCCTTGGGCTTGGGCGAGGCCTTGGGAGGAGCAGACTGTCGCAGCATGCTTGCCCAGGTCTTGACTGCAGGAGCAGCAGGCTTGGGTGCCTCAGTCGCGGAGGGGGCAGGTTGTTCAGCAATGGGCTCCTTTTCCTCCGAGGTGCCCACCTTGGGATCCTTAGTGCCCCAGACAGATGACTCCTCTGTGGGAATAGACAAGGCAGCGTTCTCCTTAGGTCCAGCGCCGTTGGTGGGAGCAGCAGCAGGTCGGCCACGTGTGCTACGACCTCCTCGTTCAGTAGCTCGGCCTCGACCTCGACCTCCTTCAGATGCACCTCGGCCACCACGGGCGGCTCGGGGCCCAGTGGACGTCGCGTCGTTCGAAGTAGTAGGAGCTTGGTCCTTAGCCTTAGCTCGAGTAGCCTTCTTAGGCTTTGAAACTTCACCCCATTGCGAAATAGTACCTAGAAAAGGGCATGTGTCAGTGGGACAATTCAAGAGTATTGAGTTGCAGACAAGGGAGTAATGAAAGCGCAACTATCTCAACCGCTTGTACGTGTGTGTAGCCTGAGCGCGAGGGTGAACTGAGATATAGATGAATAAAAAGCCTGACATACCCTCAGCGATGCGTGTGACGGCTTCGTTCTCGTCGCCGTCGGTTTCCTGGAGAGCAAAAAGGACATCGGCCTCAGACCAGTCGGGGAACATCTCGCGGATCACCGAAGTCTTGTTGCCATATTGCTTTCGAAGCTCGCCAAAATCGCCTTCGTCTTCGAATGCACTCTGGGAATCAGCAGTGCTGTGGTCGGGCTTGTCGCCATTGGTTCGTCGGCCGCCGCGACCGGCGAAACCTCCTCTACCACCACGGCCAGAGCCTCTGCCGCGCGAGGCGGATGTCCGTGAAGTCGCTTCGGACATTAGATGGGTTGTGGTTGATTATGTGTTGTGTGTGCGTGCGTGAGGTTAACGTTGTGCGGGAGGAGAGCTATGGAGGCTCAAAGTGTGGGGAGGAAAACAATGGAGGAAAAAAGGTAGACCTGTCAGCTGTCCTCTGAAGGAGCAACAGGCAGGTTGAGTATCCGTGGTCGACAGATGAGGGCGTCGATGGGAATGAGAGGCCAGATGATGGAGAAGAGATCAAGGTTGGTGGGAAGGTTTGGTTTGGTGCTAAGTCAAAGGGAGAGGAGAGGAGACAGGATAAGACGAGGTTTTCCCCAGAAGTAAAGAACCTTGAGGTGGGTTTAGGTTGACCTTCAGGGCATTTGATCAGTGGTAGTGGAGGAGGTTACGAAGGTTTTGCCTCTAGCGGCTGGCCCGCGCCCCAGCCTGCCTACCTACTACCTTAGTAGTAGGAGGTATCTACCTATCCTCTGATGTTCTCCTTCAGGTCTGTCAACCCCTGAAAGACCCCCCAATCGCACTATCTTCTAGCTCTGTTACAGTGGCTCAAGCTGCACTTGATGATTGTCTAAATTGGCCCGTTCATCCAATTGCAAACGTCCGACGTCGACACTTTGCCCTGGCCGGAAGCAGATCGCCCTAAACATTGGAGACAGTTTGCCAGGTGGCGTCCATACCCTCAACGGCATGGCCGCAAGTACAGCTACATGATTCACGTCTTCTGTCCCTAGCCGTTCTCGTGCAACGCGGTACCTCGACCATCAGAGAGAGACAGAGAGAGAGACTCTGGGCGTTCCTCTCGTCGCTTAGCCCCAAATCCAACCAAGGATCATGAAGCTCGCCGCGTTCAGGCCCCTGCGAGTAGCCCACACGAGCACGTAACAAAGAATCGGACTTGGACTTGGATGTTGGAGAAGGACGTCACATTCGCACTCCAGGGACAGGGACGTGCCTATCAAATGCTTCATGCGGAGAGCCAGACAAGTCCTCGACAATAGTCTATGCAATCCAATGCATGCCTACATGGACGGTCTCATCACCGCTCTTTTATCTGCTGTGTTCGAGTCTTATTGAGACGCAATTGGCGGTTACACTCGGGCGTTTTCCTGTCAATACAGCATCTTTGCTTGTTTGAGAATGCGGCACCTGAAAGTTCGGCTGTCAGCGCTTACGCTCATGGTTGTGTGAGGCTGGCTGCTGTCAGGTACCCTTTGGGGATCGATGTACCAGTACTTTCTCAGGAGTCTGTTAAGCGTGAGAAAAGAAGAGGCTAGATCTCAATCGAAGTCGTGATACACCTATATCCATACCAGGGGGTTGCTGCAACCTTTAGCACCCTTGGCGCAATTCGGATCCACCCAAGCTTTCTCCTTGCTTTTGGATAACTCAATTGATATTCACGTTCGATTCATTCACTCACCTTGATAGGGGCTGCAATATCTGCAAGGTGTCTGATAGTATAGCCTATATGATTGCCAGTGCTCAGCCAAGACCAGTAAAGCATTTGATTGAGTCTCTTAATATACCTACACATTGCGTTCGATGTTAGGCGACGCCACCCGAGGCTCAACACCGCATCACATGACCTTGAATGTCCCGCTTTGTGGCTTGACTCGTTCGACGATGGCATCATGCCAGCCAGGTTCAACGCGAGGACGCACGCATGACCAAAACATATTACCCATAACCCCGCCTTTTACGACATTCGTGACGATCTGTTAAACTGCAGAGTCGGCTTCAATTAAGCCCAGGGCTTGCTGTTGACATCTTTGTTCGACCGGCTCATCAATTGCCCTTTTGTCAACCATGTTCACCACAAAGTCGGTTCAGTCGCTCAAGAATCTCTTCGCATCCTACCACGAACCCCTACCTTTGTCGAAACAGCAGTCTCAGAAGCTTCTTGACGGTCTCAAGACATCATTTCGGAAGCAGCTCGATCGTGAATACGGAGAGAGCTCTAACAGCCCAGCCCAGCCTGCTGCAAAATCTGTCGATCCATCAAACCATGCCCGACTATCAGCTGCAAATCTCCATTTAAAGGATATTCTAGCCAACCCGCTATTCAGCTACAATAAAGATGTCACATCAACATTTCCTACGAGTCTAAAACCGCCGGCTTTGGCGACACCAGCCCGTGATCCCATAGAAGTTTTCGACCATGCCGTAGCTCGAGGATTGATGACTCCGAAGGCCGCGATCGGTTGCATGCACGCCAAAGCAAAGCAACTCCAGGCACAAGAAGCTGGTCTTGCAGGCCTCGCTACGTCAGGGGTATCGGGCCGTGTGATAAGATGGCTTCGATCTTGTGGCGCCGAGCAAGACCTGCGCTTCATGGACAACCAGACTTTTATTCGGACGTTGGCCCCTTTCCTAGTGGCAGAGGGTATGGAGGAAGTTGCTTGGGAATGGCTCGTGCGAACAGTCAACGATAGCTCGGGAGACATCTCAAAGGAAAAGCGTCTCAAGAGAGCATCGTATCTGCTCGGAGAACTCGTCAAGACAAAGTGTCAGCCTCAGTATGGCAACCTTGATTCGGGCATCTCCACCATGTTGCAAGCGCAGCAATTGTTTAAGACCAGCCCCTTGCTCTCGGATCTTCTGGTTTCCTCGTGGCGCTCTGTATCATGGTTCTCCACCGTCGAGTCCTACAGTCGACCCGCGCCATCCGAAGAACTCTTTGATGCTCACATCGCTACCGCTGATCGTCTTTCCCAGCCCTTGCTTCTGGAGCGAGCTCATCTTCACCTTTATCACCCAACACACCCTAACCATCTTCCTGCACTCAACTTCTTCAAGGATAAGGAGAGACTTAGAAGATTGGTCACTTCTATTGGGCCTAAGAAGGCCAAGCCTACCAAATTGAGCACTGTCTCGTGGCTTGCCTTCCTGGGGCACGACACTGTCAATCACTTATCACAGTCTGGCAGAACTCAAGAAGCTCAGGGTGTCACAGAGCTACTACAATCAGAAGTGGCCAGCCTCTTCAACGACAAATTAGAACCGGCTATGGAATTATGAGAGAATAACGGGTGTGGATGGCAATTTGAGTATGAAACCCATTCACAAATCTAAATGTACATATTGGAATTATGAGTATATAGGGAGTTGGCTAGAGCGATACCACGGTTAAGTCTTTAAAAGACTTTCAAGCATCAATTTGGGAAACAAGACAATGGGAATTCATCATTATTCAAACAGACTTTAAATCATGGCCGTGCTTTTATGTCATGGTATCTATCGTTGCAAGATTATACTCTTCAATCTTTGTGTCTTCTTCAATCACGGCGAAAAGCCTTGGAATTCTTCCTCATCACCGCCTTCCTCATCGTCGTCGTCGTCATCACCATCGTCGTCTTCTTCTTCAACCTCGAAAGCACCAGATATATCCCATCGATCGCCCTTGGCACTCTTGCTAACATACTTGACGAACTTGAGAACACCGCTGTCACGGAGGACAATGGTCATCTTGTTCCAAGAAGGGGCCTGGAAGAAGAGGATGTTGTCTTCATCGCCTCCTGTCTTGTACACGGCTGCGTCCTCATCGGCATCGTCATCGCCTGACATGAAGATTTCTTGTCCGCCGACTTCAGGAGCCTCCTCCTCCTCGTTCTTATTCTTCTTCTCGACAGCCTTGGCTTTACCCTTGCCCTTGCCCTTTCCCTCAACTTCCTCACCATTCTGCTCGTCCTCAGATTCTTCTTCCTCGTCATCGCCCCAGCCAGACGTAGGTGTGAAACCAAGGTTAATTTCGACGCGCGCCTTGCCCTCATGCCCAGTTGCAAGAGTATAGTCTAGGCCACGGCGGAATCGGCGAGCAAGGAGGTCTGCACTCTCAACAGTTGTCTTGGTGGCCATCTGAAGCCACTGGCGAAATTGGCGACTTGGCAGGAAGACATCAAGAAGCTCAGTAATCGGTGACTCTTTCTTGGAAGTACGAGACTTTCCAGATCCCTTGGGTTGCTGGTACATGTATCGAGCCTTGTGAGGGGGCTTGGCCACGCGCCATGAAGAGTTCTTTTCTATTGTGGCAGTATCTTGCGGCACGGGTTTTTTCTCCTCGACCTCAACATAGTCTCTGAGACGCTGAGCAAATTTCTTACCCAGGATATCCGGAAGAGTGATCTCGAACATCTCGTTGAAGGTTTCAGAGATCTCCTCCAAAGCATCTGGTACCAGGTATGCGGGAGCCATGTACTTGAGCAGAAACTCGAGATCGGCTTCGTCGAAGCCTTTGCTGGTTTCTGACTTATCAACCTTCATAACCTGAGGCTGAGGCATGTCATACTGGGCAGGGTTGCCTTGGAGCTGCATCAAGCCGCTGTTCTTTGCGTTCCTCTCCTCCTCGCCCTTGATATAACCATCCTCTCCAACTTGGGGAATATGAAACCATCCGCTGATAGCCATACGAATGCGACCGCCCTCTTTTTTGAGCTTCTTCTCAGTCTCGGCACGGTAGACCTCCTCTACATCGTGGAAGCTCTCGCCGGGCTGAACGGCGAAGAAGCTCAGCTGGTTCCACGCAGGTGGGATAACCTTTGTAGCGTCAGGCAGAGGGGTCTTTGCGACCTCGCCCTCCTTATCCTTAAGCTCCTGGACGGGGAACAGACGCAGCGCGCCACCCCATTCGGGCTTCCAAGGCGTGTCGGGGTCGACCAGGTAGAGAATATAGCTGACGCGGCGGCTGCCGATGACATCGTCGTGGCAGAGCAGGTAGCAGCCAGGAGTATAAATGTTAATGGCCATATCTGTCTTGCGACCGCTCAATGGACCACAGTCGGTGACGTGGGAGACATAGTTGCGGAAGGCCTCAGAGTAGATAGCGTCGCGAAGCTTGAGGAGCGATGGCAGCTTGGCCAGCGACTCATCGTCCAAACCGTCGAGGTTGGCAAGGTCTCCAGACTGGTGGATCTTGTAGATATCGGTCTCCTTAGGTGTGAACTCAACGTTGGCCTCGATCTCGCTGCGCACCGATCGGAGGAGGGAATCGTCGACGAGGCCGTGGATGACGGCATGTTTGTAGGGCTCCGACTGAGCATACTCTTTCGTGTATGACCTGAGGACCTTCTTATCAAATAGGCCGGCGCGGAATCGCTTCTGGGCTTCTTCGGCGCTGAGAGCTAAGACAGTATGTTAGTGGAAGCTTGCGAACTGGAGCGATTGACCATGCATACAAGGCTTTGACTTTTTCTTGTTAGCCTTAGAGGCAGCAGCTCCCGCTTTTCTCTTCATGATGGCTCGCGCAATTGAATTGGATCTTAAATGTTGTGCGAGGAGAAAAGAGAAAGGGTTGCTGTTGGAAACAAATTCGGGACTTGAGAAAAGTTAAGGTTGGTCGCAAATAATGGGCTGACGTCGTCAATCTTTTGAAATTTTTGGTTCCGAAAATCGACCCATCCTAGGACCATGTAATGTACTGTGCCGATGATAGACCGTCTAAAATTTTATGCCACAAGTTTATTCGACTATTAATCTTTCTTATTCGTACCTGATATGTTGTTCGATTACTCATTTTTCTTATGACATCTCAATTGCACCCAATTGTACTGTTCCTCGACCAATTCCTTATTACCTATGTAGCAGCTACGGACGCTAACATGAGCTCCCATGAGCCATCATGATGGGGCCGATAGTGGACCTCGTCTAATCCATGATAGCAACAGTAGCATAATGTTCTCATGTGAATGGAGACCTGGTCGAAAAACAATTATCAATGATATAAAGGAAATCTTTTCTAAAAGATGGATTGATGTTAAAATTAGAAGTTGCAGATGTGTGTCAAGTTCAAGCTCACCACAGCTCAAAGTAACGAAATGGGACGAAAAGAAGCACTGAAATAGAACGTTAGGATCTCTGCCTTAAATCATACGGGGACCTATCTTCATAACACTCAAAACCCGAATTTTTACATGTTCATTCATCTCTCATCATATCGTTGCTAAAAACTTCTATCTATACCCGGTACTCCTTCAATTTGTCAAGCACAAACTTACTTTGCACTTCGAGCATCAACCGACTGGCGCAACTGCGCGATAACCTCGGATGGGTCATTGGCTCCGAAAACAGCACTTCCTGCAACAATGACATTGGCGCCGGCATCGGCAGCCTCATCGATTGTCTTAGGTCCGATACCACCATCGACTTCAATGTTGAGCTCAGGGTACTTCTTGCGCAGGGCCTGGACCTTGGGCAACTCGGAGGCCATGAACTTTTGGCCTCCAAAGCCGGGGTATACGGTCATGACAAGAACCATCTATAGTTGTAGGTCAGCATATGCTTGGTGGATAAGCGAGTCAGAGTTACATCAGGTCTCTCCTTCTCTTCACTGTTCTCCAAGATCTCCCACAACACATCGACAGAGGTATCGGGCTTGATAGCAATACCAGCCAATAGTCCTTGGTCGTGGATATATCGAATGAGTGCCTTGGGGTTGGTCTTTTCGTCGGTCTGTTGCTCGGGACTCTCAGCGGCGCTGGAGAAGGCGGCCTCGTAATGGAAGCAGTAAAGGTTGCAGCCAGCCTTCTTAAATTCCTTGACCCATTTCTTGGGCTGTTTACTCTCGTAAGCTTCCCGATATTTCTTATGCTCGCATTCGCGAAGTAATGCCTACCTCTGCGATCATCATATGACAATCAAAGGTGCCCCGACCGTGGGCCTCGGTGGGCTGATCAACGTGGCCTCGGATGGCAGCAACAATAGGAGGACCGAAAGTGATGTTGGGAACAAAGTGGCCGTCCCTATCAAGTCAGTATGATAGCAATTTCTTTATTGTTGAGCTGTAACGCACATAATGTCGACATGGAGCCAGTCCGCGCCCTGCTCCATGGTGCGGGCACAGTCATGGCCAAGCTGAGCAAAGTCAGCCGACAGGATAGAGGGAGCAATGATTGTCTTAGGAGCCATTATCGAGGTATGCGCGGTCAACACGAGTGTAAAAGATTCACGTATGATGGTGGAGAGAGATTTGGACCATTCTTCGAGAGAGCTCTTGCATGGTGGGGTTGTTCTCACTGCTCACCGTCGTCCAGTGACGTTGTTAGTGGGGTCGTTGGCTGGGGCGTCTTCGTTTATCAAAGAGCATCCAGATCTCTTTTCATCGGAATCCGCTTTACCATCAGGGAATCATTCATTATCAATGGGTAGATTGAATACGAAAATCTCTTGGTCCGTTATTCTGTCAAGGTTTAATAACCAACAGGGATTCGATAGACCTCGAATGGTGATGATGATGCAAGTACTCCGAATCAATCAAGTTGATACAATCAACATGAGAGACACAAACACATTTCTATAGAAGAAAGTAAATTGATAGCCAGCAGATAATAGCTAGATTGATATAAAAGATCACCAGGCTATATCACTACTACTATCAACAATGACAGCTTTGTGACGACCGCGTAGTAGTGGTACAAGTTTCAAACTCCTAGCTCAGCTCCTTACATAGAACAGAACAAAAAACAGCCAGCGGGTTTTGCTTATAACCCATCATCATTACATCCCTCCTCTTGATGAGGGTAAACGCTCAGCTCAAACCAACGCCATATGTCTTTTACAGGGCAAGCAGCATAGCCATTCCAACACCGATGAAACCAGCAGCGCCCTCGCGCGAACCGGCGTTGTCAGCATTGGCACTGTCGCCAGTGGCCGAGGCCGTGCTGCTGCTGTCGCTCGAGGTAGGGGTGGTAGCACCAGTTGCGGTGCCAGACGCGGTGCCAGATGCGGCGCTCTTGTCACACTTCACGTCGTCGGGAAGGTCGGTCACGCCGGCGGTTGCGCAGATCTGCTTGGCGTACTTGACGGCGGTCTCTTTGCCCTCCGTGTCGCACTTCTCGTCGAGACAGCAGGCGATTCCAGAGAGGAAGTTCTGGTTGCTGCAGATGCACTTGATGTCAAGCTGGCCGCATCCAGCGACGCCGCCGCCAGTGGTGTACTGGTCAACACAGGGTTGCTAAAGACACAGATAATAGATTAGCAAGGGTTCTCGTGTGGCGACATCCGATGTACTGGTCATCTGCAGATCCTAGAGAGAATGCGACATACAGCACACTTGGGGAGCTTCTCTTGCTGAGCGGCAACAAGGCCAGCGAGAACGACAGAGGTGAAGAGAGACAGCTTCATGGTGATTATTCGGTAATCGGTGGATTAATGATAGCGAAAGAGAAAGAGAAAGACAGAAGACAACGAACGAGAGTTTGTAAAGTAGAATAAAGCTGGTACGCGCGTCTAAAGAATAAAGTATGGTCTCCCCTCTCCCTTTTTAAGACAATTCCCTTCTCAACTAAATAAGCTCACAATGCCTATCAGGGCCTAGTTACATTAATGTAGGTACGTGAGACGGGGAGCCAGCCCAGCCCAGCCCTTCGGAAACACTTTGGCGGCGAAGAATAACATGCCAATCAACCCAGTTGCTATGCAGATCGCTGGGCAGCCAATTGTTGCCTCCCTGCTTCCCCATATTCCAGACCAGCTCGGAGGATTGGCCGCCGATGAGGGTCCTCGGACTCCCGCCAAGTTAAATTAGATTAGGTGGTAGTTGACCTTGTAAGAGGCTCGAGCTGAGCCTTGCGGAGCAATGTTCCATGCCGAAACATCGATGAAGCCCTATAATCTAAATCGGATTGGATTGATTAACGTCAAGAGGGCTGAGAAACGATGTATAGTAGGTGATGTACAGGCGCGTTCCTTTGAAGTATGACACTGGGTGGTCGTTACATCTATACCACAACCGCAAGGTAGTCGTTTCATATTTCAACAAGTAACAAACACCAACAGCCTATATACCAAGCTAGCCTCTTTCGATAGCGGTGGCGCTATTGAGCATGCCTACTAAGTTAGGGGTAACAGAAAAGTTGACCTCCAAGGTTGAAGCCGTAAAAGCAAATGGCTCGAGAATGAGCTCTGCAACCACATAAATCAGCTCATTGATTTTGTCTCCTCTACTTTCAGCAGTAGAGTTTTGTGATCCCCTGAGGGTCTGCCGAGGGCCCGAGCATATCAGAAATGGAAAAGCACCATCAGGCACATCGCAGATATGGAGGCTTGAAGCATAACGTCTTGAACTTCCGAATATGTTTGTTCGCCATCACTATTGACTGTTCTAGCATGTCAATTCCCAACTCTATTTGAGGTCCAGCCCGGTTGTCGATCAAAGACTACCTACCTTTTAGTGCCTGCTCAATAGACGCCGCCACCACCACCATTTATGTATCCCAGTACTCTCAGCAGCCATCTAGGTTTGTTTGTATCAAATTCTATTCCGTACCAACGATCTTTGAGTTGTGAGTAACATGCAGGCATCGTGTCATTACTTGTGAAGCCTCGTGTTGCCATACCCACTTTCGGTGTACAGTCAATGTCGTAACCCGGCTCTCGGGACAGCATCTGTTGATGCATCCACGAACAAAGTTTAATGAAGGCGACGCTGTGAACAGCTCCGTTCAACTTTACCGGTCCATTGATGACCCGATTCATACTCTTTTCCCTTGCCTGATAAGATCGGACACCTTCGGAGGAAGCACGAGAGCAGTGCGGTCATTTCTGCGAAAGAAGTCGACCAACGACACTGCCGTCTTTTCCGGCAAGTCCTCATGGATGAAGTGGCCAGCCTCAGGAAACACCTGCAGAGCGTATTTCCCTATTATTACGATCAGCATGAACAGTCAACAAGATTGCATCCAAACGTACCTTGCATTTGTCCAATGGTCAACTCAGTGTCCAATCTATCCGTTCCGGCGAGTAAAAGCATCTTTCCTCCTCTAGCCTCCAAGAATTTCTTGCTTAGTCCTACGAACCAGTCCTCCCAGTAAGGCTGCGTGGCACCCAGGTTGGTCCGCCATCTCCATGGCCGTGTTGGGTCGTCGTTCTCGTTGAAGACTAGCAGCGCAGGGACAGAAGTGCGAGCAGATATGGAGTTGCGTATTGTCCGCGATCGAATATGCCATTCGATACCTGCCTGCAGTGTCGCAAAGCCCAGGGGTCTTGTAGATAAGTAGGTGTGCATGCTTTGCAGTGCATCAATGGCAGATCCTTCAACAACATCAAGCACTGCATAGCCCAGAACTGATGTGCCCAACTTCCCGGACTTGGCCAGGTCAGTTACGACTGCTCCGCCTAGGGAGTGTCCCACGAGCACTATTGGGGGCATCTCTGGCCATGACATCTCAGTCTTTGTGAGCTGGACAACATTGAACAGATCTGATGAGAGCGTTTCCAATCTCATGTCGAAAGCTTTGTCTTCGGGGGCATATGTCGAGCCGTGACCCCTACAGTCCAAGGCCAGAATACCAGCTGTCGAAATGCGCTTTCTTATCTGAGAAGCCACAACAGCAAATGACAGTCCAGATGAACCAGCTCCATGGTGCATCACAAACAATGGCCCCTTTCCCACGGGTGATGTCAGATAAGCATGGTAAATGACTTCTGGGTCTTGCTCCGACTTCAACGACACCTCGCGCTCAAAGTAAGTCGTCCAGGGAATCTGCTCCAGGGTCCTGCCACGGGCGACTCTATTGCCTGTCAGTCCCGTGATGTTTTACTCGATATCAAATGTGATTGTTAACTACCCTTGAGGTCGAGCGAACAGCTTTTGGTTGGGCGAGGGGATGATGGTTCCAGTTGATGAGACAGACGAGGCTGATGAGGCGGAGGAGGAGTCATCGTCGACAGGCTCAGGCAGCTCGGGGAGTACATCTTGATCCTGCTCCTCTTGGAGCTCATCGAAGCCATCATTAGATATGCCTAACTTGGCTTTAGCCCATGCTCGCTGCAGGTCGCTCATGTTAGATGCCTAGGTAGGTAGGTACTTGTAGCTACGGCTGTGCAGGTGCAGATGACGTAGGTTCCATTCGCACTGCCAATGCAAAGCAAAATACAAAACAAAAAATGGCGGTGGCTTTCTTGCTGACGCTCGTTGTGCTATGCTGTGCTAGAGGTAACTCAAGTTCCAGCGGTGCAGCTTATCGATAGTAGGTATCAAGCAGTAGCAATGTCCGTCTTTTGCATGCAACTTGTGATGGTAGTCGTGCGATACAACGTCAGCCTCTATTACCAAGGATCCAACCAACTCAGTTTGTGGTTATAATTACTGGGGCACAGTGCATATCAGTTGATATATCACCAGCACTGTATGGCGTCGGGGTACTCTACGGTTCTCCACAGTGCATGTTTCTCTCTTTTCATGCCTAGGTATGTCTTTTCTTCTTTTCACTCACACATGATGGATGCTGATTATGACATTAGTCCTCGGTGTTTGTAGGGAGTCGTTTAACAATAAGCCAACGAGTACTTGTGCAAGCAACTTTAGTAGCTACAATGCATGTGTTTGCAGGTTGCCTTGTTAGGTTAGTAGTCTGAGGAGTGGTTATCACTAAACTCAGTTTTACTTAGCTTCACCTCCGAATCGCTCTGTATATCTATACTAGGTATTTCAACCTGCAATGCTCTGTTACTGACGTTTAGCTCGAAACTAAACGATCAACTAGTTAACCATTTACTTACAATACCACACACCTCTAACAAGAGGAAATAATTAATACTAACTTTTTTACTTTTGTATGTACTTCCATTGATAAGTTGCTTTTAGCCAGCCGGTTAAGTTTCTGGCCACACCATCATCTGATAGGACTACCAAGTTCTCTCTAAGCACCATCCGGAAATCCCAAGTTCAGCTGGCTTTAAAGTTCATCATACATTTTCTAACAATTAAACGGGCCAATTGGATCCAATACGTATAGTGCCATGGTGATCAGCTAGTTAACCATAACTGAAATGTTTCCCAATACCGGGATTCCCATCATCTTTGAGTTTGCTATATAGGAGTTAAACGTTGCACACCCTACTTCGAGGTCTCCAGTACCTGTTTTGGTTCAATGCTTTCACCATACCATCCAGAAAGAAATGGTCTGGAATTTAGAGGAGATTGACAAGATGTAACAGAGACATTGGCAAGACTGACACGAGTGAATATCACAGTCAGTGGTGCATCTCGATGTGCGGGCCCAGGTTACCCTAGACGAATTGAAGACAGGAGTCTTGTGTAACATTGGATGGAATGAATTTCGTAACAGGTACTCATCACATCCTGACCTTGTGGTTCAGTTCCGAGACTCGGCCGAGCAATTGGCAATGCCCTGTTAAAGCCAGAAAAAGAAACTTCGTATGACACCCAACCAAGTTAGATACAGCACTCGCCGTTTGCCCTTAAGCCATCATCTGGGCCTAATCCGATACCATCAAAGTGTAGAGGCGTGTCTCCTGGCGAGTTACTTTGCTGCAATTGAGGCTTCTAGCGGCTCAAGAATTCCTCGTTCCTGCATCCCCTGACCGATCTCATGGCGTTGGAAAGCAGAAAACTCAATCTCATATCCGTCACCTTAAAAGCAACGAGGAATGGGTATCAACTATCAAGCTAACTAACGCGGCGAGGTGGCACAGTTGCTCGCCACGCTGTGGTCACCGCATTAGTGATCGGCGGCTCCGTTAGATCTCATTGGCTCTACAGCGAGCCTACCTGGCATCAGATATCATGATGGTACAGTGTCATTACCTAGGTAGTTGTAAGAGAAAAAGAGACCTTGGCTTTCAGATACAAAGAACACATGTCTAGACTCACCAGCCAAATCGCAAGAGAGTCTATGACAACCACATATGTGCTTGAACCGGGGCGGTCCCGGCAATGCTAGGTGGACTGCCTACTGTGCACGATGAGCTGCAATGGCACACTGGACCCAGAGCAACAACTTGGGCATTTTCACCTGCGTAATAGTAACTACTTGTTTGTTTGATAAGGACCGGAGTGATATAACCGAAGGATGCAATGATGCTGCCACCAACAGAGCTATTATATGAGGGGCGTCGTATATGGAGGAATAGAGAAACGGAATAACTGAACCAGTGTCAAGTGACCTCGTAATCTGTCCCCAGAATCAAGCAATAATTCAAACTTGCTCCTCCCACCACAAACCGCAGGCCTCAATATATACTTAGGGTCTGTGCACATATGAAGTGAAGCGGCCAATTTTCTTTTTTAGGGTCTCGACCTTATTGACTGACTCAACTGAGGACACGGATCAACAGATCCCGTTGCTTTAGACATGCAAAAAGAAAAAGCCAACTACCTCGGACCTCCTTATGGCTGCATGAGATGCAGATCACAAGTTTTAGTTCCTGTCTGCAGTTATTAGGACTGGAATGGCCGAGCTGTCGGGAGTTCTTAGTAAAGGTTTCAAGGCCGGGGGTTTAAGACTTGTAAAATTTCCTAGGCAGTGGATCCGGATTTAATGTCATGAATGAGGATCATCCTGTGAATGGATACCAATCAACTATGGCTCTCTCACATGGTCTTCCCAGAAACTCGGCATGCCTAATTGGTGAACATGCGACCAAAGCACGCCCAGTGCATGCCATTTGGACCTATCTCCTTAACGACAAGAATGTCGACCTGAAGCCGGTTGGCTCGTTGGAATTCTAGCTATTGCATCACTTAGGTTAAGCCTCGTGAAACTCGAGACCTTTCATCCCTAGAGTTGAACGTTGTGTAACACCTGTCTGTCAGGACGGGGCACGGAAAATTACAGTCCAATAACCATTGCAGCTTTCAATCAGGTTTGTTGCAAGGGTCTCGGTCCCGACACATAGGAAACTCGCAACCTAGTCTCATTTTGATAACGAATTCCTCTCTATCAGTTCACGATCAGTCAACCAGTAACTGCGCATAACTCGGAAGGGTGCATATTGTGTAATACAGCAAAAAAGAAAGCGAAAAAGAGCCATTGCCTCTCATAGTATTGCCCCAGGTCACACCCAATGTGAGATATGGGCATCTAGCTTATATCTTGTATCACTTCTAGACCGACACGTCGACGTTATTTGCGACTTCACAAGCTTTTTGGAAGGCGTTTCCAAGACATCTGAGCTTGGCGTCTGATGCAACAGGCTCCGATTGGAGATTTTGTTTTACCATCTCACGAATTTGTGGCAGTTGGTTGGATCGTGAAAGGCAGTCAACATGCGTTGTATGCCTTGGGATCTGGGGACGATTCAAGGCGCAAGCCTTCCGTCAGATCTGGTGCCCTGATGTACACAATTGGACCCCGGAAGTCAAAGCAACAATGGTATGACGATGAGATTTGTCTCGATTGAGCATGCTAACGTCTAGTTGAAAGTTTGGCGTCTCTTTGTTATGGAGCATATTTAAATGATGAGGCCTACGGTACCTCACCGGTGATTCGATCCGGGAGGTTAGATTGGTTGGAATATCTGGCAAGGGTGGGTGAGGCACTCTGATGCTTTTCAGGTATTTGATTCAGTTGACAGCGGGTTTTGACATATGTAGCATGTTCAGCACAATGTTTTATCGTAACGCCACTTTGTCGGTGGGAGGAACAGTGGCTAAGACGGTACATCACTGCATATAACTGTCGTTGTAGCTTCCAACTGACTCCTCGAGCGTCTCACAAATCATTTAATGTTGAAGAGAATCAGATTGAATAAAACCACAGAGGCACTGACTGTTATTGGTGAGTCGGCACTTGACGAGGATGGTGGAGAAATAGCAGCTGAAGTGGAGAAACTAAAAAGAGATAGCGCAGGCAAGACGGGCTTTTAAGGAGATCTGTGCGTACCCGAATAGGAAGTTCAGTGCACGTCAAGGCACGTGCACCTGCGGGAGCATAGATTCCCGTCAATCAGTGGGTGGGCAGGTGGACTACCTTAGTAGATAGTCCCTGCCAAGAAAAGCAAGCTGTCTGATGTTGCCGAGTATTAACCATGTTCCTACGATTGGGTGGGCTCCTGCTCAAGACATTTTAGTTAGGCAGGCCAGGCTGTCTCCTACTGTCTGTCTTTGTTTTACTCATAGTGGCGTGGCCTGTTTTTATCTCCCAACACCGACTTTTATCTGAGTCAACGATAGCCTCTCTGGGTAGGCAGTTCGTCAAGTTTGACACAGTCGCTTTTAGCTTGATATTTACTGCCACTAATCACACAAGCAGCTATCGTAGACGTCGCCCCGACCAGTGCCATCTTAGCGCCGGGAGTATCCCCAGATCGACTCGGAGTACGGATATCTACCGAGCAAATCTGAACTTTCTAGCCATCCCGTGCAATTCCCACAGCCCAGCATCAATCAATACTTCTTTCTCATTCTTCAAAGCAGGCTATCGTTTTCTCCGAAGACAAATCGGGTCGTGCCTGGTTATGCTGACCCCCGGTCTTCTTTCACATAGGTAGGTAGTCAGCATAGCAAAACCCAGCATGAATGGAAGGAGAGATATGATCCGTTTGCTTCTCATCCAAGACAGCGCCAGCATGGACCTTACCAGAAATCCGTTTGGGCACCACTCAAAAGGCTAGGTGACATCGGCGAATATCACTTTCTGCATGTCTCTACCTGCAGGCAACGCATCTAGTACCTTACCCAGCCAATTGTCGCATTTGTGCGGATTCATTTTGAGACTTGGATATCTTGACAGGCAGCCTATGCTACCTTACCTGCCTGCCGGGGACCCTGCGCAAGGGCTCTGCAATCTTGTGCCATTATTTTGGGGCTCTTTCGGTTGGAAACCAAGGTACACTCAATTGCGCTTTCTGAGGTAGTTCCCACAAATTTGGAGAGATCTGCAATATCGATAGGTTTAGTACCCCGGCAAGCGACATTTGCCAAGCGAATTCGCTTCACGATAATCTCTTGCCTCTCTGTGAAGCTGTCAGAACAGACACGGAGGTATTGTCGACGCACAGACATGCATCCTCGAGCCGAAGTCCAACCAAGGAGGGTATTGCTTAGCAAATATTTGTCTGCAAATTGAGAACTGACCTTCCTCACCCATAACGTCCAGTGAGTGGTTTGCGTTCTGGCTGTACCTTGTTTTGCGACTCCGTTACCGCATTGGGTTGATCTTGCGGATATCAATCACTTTGCTTGCCCACAACTTGGTCGATGCCAACTTCAGCTAGGATGTCATGTACATGTGCCACAATTTTAGGCTTTGTATACAATTGAGGCAGGCGGATCTCAGGAGCAAGAACTATCGCAAGACATGACTCAATCCTCTTGAAATCTCAAAAGAGTAGACATGCGACAAGAAAGGGTATAAAAAAAAATCGGTTGGCTGCAGGTATTTAACAGCACTGAGACCAGGTTATTTCCCTCATGGGTAATGCCCGAGTGTGCAAAGCTACTTGGTCGTTTTTAGCACAGCCTGAACGTTGCTTTTTCCTCTTCCTTTTCCCAAATCGGGTCGGCGGGCTCTAGGATCCAACATCCGGTGTCGAAATACTAGATAGTACGTGCACATATCAACAAGTGGAGAGAAGGGGTAACAGTACCTGAGCTGAGACTTAATATACTGTATTTGTAACGCCCCGATTCGATATCACTATGGCACGAATCGGATTAGAGGGCCACTTTAGGGACCATGACCAACTCTCCGGTGATAGTGTTCTGTCTCAATATGTAATGTACAGTTGGGACGGGGCATTCTATTTGTTTGCTGGGATTTTGACCTCGGGCCCTGTTATCAAAAGTGCCCCTAACCATTTGAGATCTTGGCTGGGCAAGCATGACTTCTGATGTTCCTCCCCCCCCCCCCCCCCCCCCAACCGCGTACTGCATCAAACCTTGGGCATTTCCGCACTGTCAATAGTTCACACCAATATCCAAAGACAGGTTGACATTGCTGGGACTGATGCAGGAGGGTGACTAGGGGAGCATCACTCACGTCAACACTGATGCCCATGCTCATACCTCCTAGCAAGGCGTCGGGGCCCCGGCTTCGATGCCCTGGTGCCCCGGTCCCGGCATTCGTATACACACAAGGGTCATGGCCTCGTACAGTAAGCCTCACAGGCAAGAACAATTGAATTGCTGGCCAGGTTCCTCCGCAACCACCATCACCGAACGCATCCCGGTGGAGGTTGGGGCCACCGCATTCTGGGACTCAAGACACGACCTCCTAAACTCCAAAAGACTACAGGCTTGATATTATCCACCAACTTGCTGAATCCATACTGTTTTCTCCCGACAAGTTCAACACATTAGGTGTCCACGCTTATACCTACTGTGCTGCTTCTTGGAAAGTATCGAGAGATCTACGCTACTGTACTGTGTCCCCCGCGCCTGTTGAAGAACCACCCGAAAAGCAAATGTGGTTTGCTCTCTTAACCACCCCCTGTTAACTTCCAGGATCTTAACCTTTGGCTTTGATCGTGGATACCCTGTTGGCACTTGTGCTGGCCCATCACCGCCCGCGGTCTTGGAGCAGGAATGTCTTGGCCGCTTGTCATTAACAGACTAATGGCGCTCTTACAGTATGTACTTCTGCAGGAGTGTTAACCACTGCGACCTAGCATAGGCCAGAGAAGAAGAAAAAGGACACTGGGTTGAAGAAGAGTGCCGGACATCATCGATCTCCAACCTGTCAATAACCGCTCAGGTTGCTCATGTTGCACCCAACTGACTTTGAGCCAATATAACATCCCGGTGGCGCTCTAACTACTCAATTGTCACCATCCATCTACTATCCATCATTTTAGTCGTCGGTACTCAGCAGTCGTAGATCCACAAGGGCACCTGCTAAGCTGTAAGCTAAACCTCCTAGGTCGGTTTACCCTCCGACTCGATCTGTATCCTTCACACCCCCAGACGCCCCCCCTTTCCTGGCCCATGATTTAGTTGCCGCTAGATACATTATCTTTAAGAGAGTAGACCCTTGTCTGTGTCAACCCTAGAAGTCGATCGTCTTGGGACCAGAAGCCAGTCAAAAACATACCATGGACCACATTTTGAGCTGGACATAACCCTGATCTTGCCATCACTATCATTTGGGGGCGCCATCTCCCTCCTCATCGTGTGTCTTGGTCCTTATAATAGGACCAGAGGTGACCCGAACTCTTTCTTCGATCTCTGAGAAACTGCTCGATAGATGTCTGTTTTCACTCTGTGGATTTTACGGTTGCGTTAAACGGCTTGCGGATCCTTCGGCCTGGATATACCCTACAAAATCATCATTTTTCAGCCAGTTGTCTCATACTTTCCAAAGGCTGAGATTGTCCAGACAAACCCACCATCAGTGTTTACATCGACAACGTCTCGTCCATGGCTGTCGCTATATCGCCGTCCGACTGTTCGAACCCGTACCTGTTTGGTGTTGCTAATTCTTGGGAGACTTCATCTTCTGTGCCACTTTCTATGGTTGACGTTATGTCTTACCACTATCCACCACTGCACTCTAATGATAATGAGATGGGAATGCCGCCGCCTACGAGCTTTATACCCTCATACACAATTCCTTCACGGCAACTTTCGTCTTTACCAACGGTTGATCAGCAAGCTCCTCTACTGAGCCAGCAGCATGGTATGGAAATGAAGGGGGTACACTCAGCACCAAATAGTGTTTCTTTACTTGCTACGGAGGCCGACGAGCAACAGCAAAAAAATGGAAGCGCGGGAGAGAAGAAAAGGAACAAATTAGGCTACCACCGTACGTCGGTCGCTTGTGGTGAGTCGAGAATTTACCGTCGTTGAGTACATGCATCTTAATTGTCTTTCAAGGTCACTGCCGGCGTCGGAAGATCAGATGCATCGCTTCGCCTAATGATACACAAGGGAGATGTATCAATTGTATTCGATTAAAGAAAGAGTGCAGTTTCTTTCCAGTGGACCAAGAGTCCATCGATGATTCACGGGGTAGGCAGGGGTCCAAGGCATCCACAGGAGCAAAGGGGAACTCAACAACATCTTCTCCAGCAACTTCAATTAGCAAACCGGTGGAACAATCGAGAAGGGCCAAACCATCATTCGTCCCATCAGCGAAAAGGCCGCTCCCTATTACTGTTCCGACGACGGGAGACGCCACTGGAGCTGTGGGGTTCCAACCTCAGACGAACGGTTTGTCACTTGTCTTTGTTTTAATTCAGAAGTCATATTAACAGCCACGTGTAGCTTCACTACCATCTCCTTCAAGCAAGACTCCTATTGAAACGTCCAACCAGACAACAGCCGGCTGGATAATCACGGCACCTGATCAGAGCCCAAGCACATCGTCGGAATTAAGTGCGCCATGGCAAACATATGCCTCGGGGTCGCCAATGAGCACCCAATTCTCGCCCTTTACATCTGTAGCACAATCTCCATCTGGCTGGCCACCTGGGACTTCTGAATCTATACCTCAAGGAAACGTTGATACGGCTTGGGGTCATTTTGCACCACCGACGCGGTCCATGTCGTACGGGGGAGAACCCCTCAACAATAATCACCCTTCTCAATACTCTTTGATGGCCCCCGGTCGCCAATTTGAGCGAAGATCATCTGCCTTGTCCGACGCATACACCACTTCCATGAATGGTGTGGTTCCTGGGTTTGATGGCTCGAACGTGAACACACCAATACCCTTTCCACCCGCGGCAGTACCCCCTGCGAACTATACAACGTGGGACCAAACAAACGCATACACCGACTACAGATATATGAAAGGCCATGAAGCCTATGGCCACGACTGGTCGCAGGCGAACAGGGGCCAAGATCATGGGCTCCAGCTTCCCAATGATGGGCAGCAAGTTATGAACAACGCGCCACCCATGAACTTATATCAGTCACAATAACAATAGCATGCAGGATAACAGATAGACTAGGTGCATGGTTGGAAATGAAGCGAATGTTGTTGTTTAGTTTTTGGCGTCTCAACGTGGAGGTTATATGCACTGTAATACTAATGATATACAATTACTACGCAGGCCTAGATCGGCCATTGTATCTAATAGGAGGTTCCGTCGTGGAAGTGATTTGGTCCTTTTGCTTCTGAGCAAATATCAAATGATTTTAGCTATCGTCAACGGGTCCAATCCCGATGGTGCATAACCCGAACGTTCCAGATGTGTGTTAAGGGAGGGCGAGCAACATGGTCAATATCTAGAGCTTTGGGTTATCAACCGGTCCCAAGCAATGCAACAAGACTGAGACTTGGATAATGTTACATATACCACTCCCACAATTTATGTTTTCTGGCCTGATGCGTGATTTGACTTGGCCACAAGTGTTGACTCGATACTAACATGATTTAATCCGATTCATTCACAAAACTTGAAGTTATACAATTGAGCAACATTATGTATTAAGTACGAGTGGTAACTTAAACAGCTGTGGCCTGAGACATCAGCCAAGGTGAATGAGATGGGCACCATCCAAGAGCTTGTTCATAAAACTGCCATTTTGTTCTATATACGTCTTGATTTGAACCAATATAATAGAGGTCATAGAAGCCATCCAAAGGCGGAAATAATATGAAACGCTGGAGCAACACAGCGACATTATGATACTAGACGCCATGTCAAAATCATCAATGTGACATACGCACTCAGACTCAGCACGGTTAGCAACAGCACACTGTTCCCGCTCGTCCTAAACTTTCTCTTCAAGGATCCATCAGCAGTCTCTGACGTGAAGAACTGGTTTTGACCCTCGTATCGACGGTAGATGGCAACTAGCATAACGGCGACTCCATACACAGCGAATAGCGCGCCTATGGCGTAGAACTCTTCGGTGAAGACCTTGAGGATAATGAGGGCGAACGAGAATTGGCCGAGAGCTGTACGAACATATGCGCCTTCAAAGGTACGCTGAGCGGCTCTGATTTCAACAAGTCTACGCATGTCAGTGGTCTGTAGATATTCCTGGCTGGGGCTAATCAACGCGGGAATGTCGGCTGTGGGTGAGCCACTCCGTCCCACTTACTCTTGTGTCGTCAACACAACAGATCGCGCCCTGTGGAGGCGCAGGTGAAAGCTTTCGTCCGGATGGGGCTGTATCCAAAAGTATGCTCAGTAAACCAGGTGGCTCTCAAGTATTTGGCTACGTTTTTGGCTACAAACCTGGAACATGGCGGTCAAGCTGTGGCGCCTCGGCGCTGAGACAACTATACGTTTGAAGTGACTGGCAGACAAGACTCTGTATTTGAAGTGAGCGAGGACGATGGTTTGTTCTCCCCAACCGCTTGTAGCCGATGATAGAACGGGCTCTCTTAAGTGAGGATGAAAGGATGATATGAGGCTTGATCCAGTTTAGTGGCAGAAGGTGTCATGGGTACTGCAATCCATGTCACGCTCACGAGTACCTAAGCATGGGCACTTGACCAAAATACCTTCTTGATTTAGGTACTTTAGATGTGATAAATCTCGATCAGCTCGAGTATTTGACATGTTAATACCATTCACGTTGATATTTTCTTCAGTGTTGCTTATTATAGATTATGCTTATATCAACTGTACCTATATACAGTTACTTCGTGGACGCCTTAGGCCTGAAAATCTCTATGGCCTCGAATTTGGGAAGACCACCAATAGCGATTAATGCTCACGTGCTCCATCTCTGAATCTCAAACCAAGAGGCTGACTTGATAAATGATTCCTAGTCTGGAGAAAAGAAAAGAAAAGAAACATCAATACGGCGACAACCATTGGACAACTTGACGATAAGCTGAATTTGCATCGTTCGATAATATTAAATGCATAGCCACAGCTTCAATCCAACTCGTATCTTTCAGACGACACCAAACAAGCTTTTGACCCTTCAATAAGACATGCACAGCCTCAAGCTTGGATTCGGTCATAAAGTTCGTCCTGGATGAGCTGTCAAGCTTCGACTAGGCTAGATCAGCTCATCACGATTTCGATTTCGGCCTCCACAAGTTGCGCAATGGTTGCCCAATAAAGAACGCATTACAACATATCACAGGACAGCACCTGGAAAACTGGAGAATGTGTGCTGCAGAGTGCAGAGAGATGCATACATACTGTATGTATGTACATGTTCAGTACCGTGCATGCTCTCCAACGTCACATTTGGATCATGCTATCGCCAGCGGTATTGAACTGAGACTCTTTTTCAGCTCCGATGTAGCCATTGTTACCAACATTCCATCCCTACGCAATCACACCAAAACCATAGTGAGGTCAAGCTGTGACTGGCCAAAACGAGTACATCGCACAAAAGAACCAAAAGTACCTGGACTGGTGCTAAGCACAACGAGCTTCTCCCGGGCTGTTAAACGGAATGTACGGTATAATGGCTTTGATATCAACGATATCAAACTTGAATATAATTACCTGCGTCAAAAAAAAAAGAAGTCTACCGATGTCATTGGCAATAATGGCCCCAACACAGTTGCATAACAAAGGACGGGGTTGCGATCGACAACAGTTGTCAGGTCCTATCCTGTTGATGCATGCACAATACCCGGGAGGCTGTGCATGTCGCGACTCCAGTCTCAGCCTCAAGATAAAGTGGAAAAAAGCTAGGAAAATCGAACAAAGCTGTATTCGCTTCTACCTGAAGCGTACATCTAAATGTTTCATTCAAATGGCTGAGAAGCTAATGGCCAGGCAACAGTCACTGTTGATGATATTGTCTATTGTTCAAATGTGCCTTGTGCCTTGCTACCTGAGACCAGTCTCAGATCGGCAGTGACATCAGATCAGAACAGAAAACCCTACAAGGCTGACCAAGTATCGCCTAGTGCGACATGGCAATCAGTGACTGTTTGCAAAAAGGCGACTGACGTGCCATCTCGAGGTCGAGCGAACCGGTAGTGTCACAACGCTTACACAAACAGGACACACTAGATGCTCAATGTCGGAAATAGGAAAACGCCTAAGGACATATCTTCAAGACTCTAAGTGGTCAAATGATAGAGGAGCTGGAACAAGGGTCCAAACTGCGTGGGGCTTGGTGAAATGCGCCTCGGTACCAGAGCCCCCCATCGAGAACGCCTCGTTGAGATGGTCGTGGCACAATAGACGAATACCAGCGTCTTTGGCTAGCAATGAGTGTCTCAACCGAGTACCGCAACATCTGGCAAATGTCTTCCCCATAGATGTCAAATAACCGTTTCCCAAGCGGCCCGTCCTGGCCCCCATGACCCTGCAGCCAGGCGGTCCTCCACCCTTCAACGAGTGTATCACACAAGCGCCTGGACTGGGGGAATGAGATTGGAGAGTCGGAAACAGGCTGTACCATCAAGTAGGTATGTACAGTACAGTACTGTATGTCTCGCCTGCGCCTGAAATGCCCCTCGTTTTGTTCTCGACCCTACCAACTATCTAACTACCGCACGATCTTACCGCCTTCATCTGGATTTCTCTTAAGCAAAACGCCGGCTCTCACTGATTTATTAGTCAAGCCTCATTTCTATTTGGTTCTGCCACAAGCATTTTCCCCAGTCTGCCCTTCAATCTGCCTCTGCCCTCCCTTTGATTATTTCCCCTTCTACATTTGCACTTCCTCCACATTGTCTCTGGTAGGCCGCCAATGCCCATTGTATCTGTTTATCTTCATTTCAATCGCGTGCCCCTTCTGTGAGCCATATCGCGATCAACAACTTACAGTGACATCCCCACCTTGAGATTGCTGCAACAAGCAAACGCCGCTCTCCCGCTTGAGACTTGATCTGTGCTGTTTACAACATCGATTCTATTGGAATCTGCCTGCGCCGATATCATATCTCGAGCCATCTAACATCTATCTATCTGTGGGTTCTGAAGCTCTTGCTTGCCGGGTTGATACCCTGGACTAATTAAGCACATGGGATAGGCACGGTAGCAGTACTGTACCTTTTTAGCAGGGGCCTTTAAGCGCTCTTTGATCCGCTTTCGCGCGCAGCGCCGCGTTCCAACTTCAT
Organism: Fusarium sambucinum; assembly: GCF_050947815.1. Taxonomy (NCBI): domain Eukaryota; kingdom Fungi; phylum Ascomycota; class Sordariomycetes; order Hypocreales; family Nectriaceae; genus Fusarium; species Fusarium sambucinum. The sequence continues at coordinate 2,030,185 of NC_139294.1, read as the reverse complement.
TCAGCCCTCACTTCCCCTCCTCTTTCTTCCCTTCTCAACTCTTTGATCAAGAGATACTACACTACAGTCCTGTCACTTGTTGTTTTAATACCTTCGGACGATCTCTTCTATATACCCCCGTTTATGAGCCGCAACGAACTGTTGGATTTCAACGGCATTTCTTTCTGCAGCTCCGATTAGTTTCTAGGCACTGGAGCTGATCCACTCCAATTCACTCTACGGCATCACTTCGAAGGCTATGTTCTCCCGTCTGTGATCTGACATTGGGAGCTCGCCCAGTCAAGGTTCGCCCATTGCATATATACTTCCACCCTCCCGCTTCCCTTGACCGCAATCATGACTTCAACGTTTGATGTATCGCCTGCGAGTCTTCATGATAAAGACAACCGCTCTACTCAACCTTATTCTACTTCGGATCAGCACGTATCAACCTCGTCTTTCAGCTCGAACCAACTGTTGCCCACGTTGTCGCACAACGACAACGATTCCCTCTCCCCGATTAACTATCTTGAGACACCCGATTCAACTTCTAGTTTGGGTCAATACCAACCTAGTGACTTCAGCGACCTTGACGACGATCCATTCTTTGGTGCTGACTTCAATGCCGATGGAGGCACTCCCAACTTTCTGGAACAGGACATAACTGGACTGGACCAACCTCTGGGCCAGGGACTTGTGCCAAATAAGGACCCCAACTCTGGCACATATCCGTTGACGCCAGAACAAACAGCATCGGTGCATGCTACACCACCTCAGAGCGATCTCACTTATGCTATCAGGGGGTCTGCTCCATCTGAACTACCCAATTGTATTTCACCACAAGAGATTCAGAAGCGCTTCAACCCGCATCCAATTAATACAAAGACGTCTGAGTTGACACCAAGTCAGAGTAGCAGCTGCCTGTCTAGTGAAGACGCACCTGGAGTTTCCACCATGACCAGTCCTCGCGTTACTGTCTCTATGTGGGGCACCCATACCGAGACTCCAGTTCATTCCTCAGTTGAGCGCAGCTTTGATGATAGTCCTACTACAGTCCGTGGTGGATTTGAGTCGGCTGGCGATTTGATGTCGTCTGGAGGCAACACCTCAGCCCGCGACTCTTCCGGCAAATGGCAGCGAAATTCGTCAACAGGCCAAGCCGGTCTCGACCCCAACAACCGCCCCTCCGACGAAGTGCCAAGCATCAACGAGCTTGCCAATCATCGGGATGATGATGAGCGTAAAGAGCTTGTGGGTGAATGGTTGGCCCATAAGCTCGATGATCTCTCGGTCAAGCCAGACGAGAACTCACGAGAACAAATCAACGAATTGAACTCTCAGCGAGATGATACGAATGATCGTGACATCCCCTTCGGCCGTGAAACCGAGAATAGGTTCATCCCCGGCCAAACTTATTACCGTGATCAAGGTGAAATGAACCAGCAAGACCGCGACATCATTGCTGCCAACCGCAACTGGGCTGATGCCCCTATGTTCCCTTCGATTACTCGGGGGCAGCCTGGAAGACATCAACCCGAATCCTCAGCGGCTGCCATGGAAAGGTTTGAGCGTATGTATCGTGACACTGACTCCGTTTTGTCGAGAGCTGCAACATGGGGAACACGTCGCCGAAGTCTTCCCAGTATTTTTGATCTCGATATGGCACAGGGTACAAGTGGCGGTCTCCTGAAAAAGCTCTCAGTTAGCCGAGAGAGCAAATCCAATAAGCCGGGAAGCCTTCTCGAAAATCTTCGAGGTCTGGTACGCCGTCCTAGCGCATCTCAGCTCCTCAAACGTACACGCAGCAGTGGCAACGACGAGGAGAGCTTGCCTAGCAGCGAGGAAAGAGGAAGTCAAGATTCGAAGCGCGATAGTATTTCCAAACAAAGAGATGGTTACCTTCAACCAACCCGAATGGGTAGCTGGGGCAAGAAACCCACACCTTCAATCAACACCGCCATCGCATCTATGGGCAGCAACATTGCATCCATTGGCACTACGCATACTCGAAGCGGATCGGTTAGTGTCAGCGGCACTCCTGGCGGGTCTATCACATCTCCAAAGAGCCCCTTTGGTGGTCTCTCAGTCAAGAATCCGCTTCGCCGCGCGCGAAGCAAATCCGAGCTCCCTAAACCTTCACTGAACGGCATGCAATCGGAAAGCCACTCGACTCTTGTATCTATGTGGAAACGGGAAACGGGCGGCCCGCCTGTAGCGGCATTAGCCAAGTCGAAGCAGGCCGATCTGGATGACGACGAGGATGACGACGACGATTTCGGCGACGAAGCTGATATGAGAACAAACCCGAATGTCATTGACAACATAACACCGAACCTTGAAGGATTTCAGCAACATATCATTGACTTGAACCCGAGCCTGGCCACTGCCAACACCTTCCTCGTTGATCGAATCGCATACCATCAGGTCCAGAGATATAAATACCTGTTAAAAAACAAGGTTGCCCATATTGGTCTAGGAGCAGCATGCAACTCTGGAGTCATGTGCGCATCTAGGGATGGCTCTGCTACTCTTCTTGACCAGAACAAGAATTTGCGAGAGCTGGATCCCCTTTCATCTCCAAACGACGAGGACGAGGGGTCGCTGGGCGAGGGTGCTATAAATACCGAGAGTTTCCCCCAGGACATTCCAATGCCTCCAACAACCCACCTTCCAGCTGAATTTGAGTGCCGCCTCTGCTATGCGACCAAGAAATTTATGAAGCCGTCTGACTGGACGAAGCATGTCCACGAGGACGTGCAGCCTTTTACGTGTACCTGGGACAAATGCCCCGGACCAAAGATGTTTAAGCGCAAAGCTGACTGGGTTCGACACGAAAACGAAGGTCACCGGCAGCTTGAGTGGTGGACATGCGACGTTGAAGCCTGCCATCACCAGTGTTATCGCCGGGATAACTTCCTCCAGCATCTCGTGCGAGAGCACAAGTACCCCGAGCCCAAGGTCAAGAGCAAAACTGCCATAAAGAAGGCGGGCGGTTCAGAACCCACATGGCAAAAGGTCGAGCAGTGCCACCACGAAACTACGAAGAAGCCCCACGATGAGCCTTGCCGTTTCTGTGGAAAGACATTCCCCACGTGGAAGAAACTGACAGTGCACCTGGCCAAGCACATGGAGCAAATATCGTTGCCCGTACTCCGTCTTGTCGATGCTAAAGCCAGCGAGCTCAGTGCGGACACTATCATCAGCCCGGTTCAAGACCCTCCTCCACGAAACATCTTAACTACGCCCATCGAGCAAACCAACCTCCTGATGCAGTATCAAGCGGGAGGCCAACAGCAGCATATCCCACAACAGAACCAACAGATGTATCAAAACCACAACCAGAACCAGATGGCATACCCTGTCATGTCATCTGACCCGTATCAGCAGCCGCAACAACAACAACAACAGCAGGGATTTTACACCGAGCAGTACAACAATGTTGGCAACGTCGGCCACAACTTTTCATCAGCACATGCAGAAATGGGGATGCATCCCATGAATCACCAGAACTATAATGCTCCGATGCAGGATATGAATGTGACAAGCGCAGGCTATCAACAAAATGCCAATGCCTTCATGATGCCCAGCAATGGGTTGGACTCATATAACCAGATGAATGCCCTCGGCCTTCAGAGCCATGGTATGCCTGTTGGACCGATGGGAGCAATGGTGTATGATGATCCTTCGAGTGGAAATGGAAGCCCTTTCAGCGGGCAAGGATCTGCGTCCCCCTACTCTCACTCACCAAACATGAATGCCAACACCGGCAATGGCATGTGGGGCGATAGACGCATGGCTGGATTTTAGTGATAACCCTGCTATATCGACCTTTTGAGTTTTATGTGAATTACTGCAGGTGTTTTATTGTTGGGATTTGACGGGATCGTACAGTCCAGGCCTGCCACTCATGGTGAGTGCCAAAAGGGGAGAAGGGCGTATGATCTGGATACCATGATGATTCTTACGGCAACGAAATCGTTTTTGGGGGATTCCTACAGGCGAAAGCCTCGTTTTTGTTTCTGATTTTTATTGTTGCTGGGTTGAATGAATAGACCGAACCTGCTGTCTCGTCATGGTGCTAGGGTCAAGGACGAGCGAAGTGCGATATTCTGTTGTGGAGCGTTTGATATTGGGGAATTCCGGGATGAAGACCTGGAAGAAGGGATCAGGAAAGGCAGGAAATGGCGCATTGGGTATTTTATGAGGGGAATAATGACTTCTAGACTGTATGGTCTACACCTTGGCATTTCTAAATATACCAAAGACATAACTGGAAATTGATTCTCTTAATTGATATGTGAGAGGCTCAGCGGAGGCCGCCTAACGCGTGTGCAAAGTGATTACGAGTCCCTGGGCCAAGTAACCCGCAGTTAGCAGGGAATATGCAACTAAGGATGGAGTATCTTCCGAGCATGGGCGAAGCTAAGCTTTTGGCATCAAAAGGGGCTTGGAGGATGATGGATCCAGAACAGCGAAGCAGTGGGGAATAAGTCGTACATATTGCAACGAGTACCGAGGTGGACAAACTGTACATCATTAATGGCCCCTGTGTTTGATATTGATTGCCTTGAAAGTGAAAATTTTAGTTATTTCAACGGTTGTGATGCGAGATTGTTAGATTTCCGAAATGAGGTTTATGTGTTTCTACTCTTGGTTAACGAGCATGAATCTCTTATCTAAAGTAGGTTGTTCTGTCTAATTTCCACTGATCCAACTGTGCCAACTCGAGGTAAGCAGGCTTCTGCAAAGCGCCAGGGATTCTATGTTGGTGGCTAGGATAGTTGGGATTACCGAGATTTGCAATTGCCTGGTCGCGTGAACAATGGTGAACGATTAGGAACATTGTTTCTATGTATGGCATACCGGTATTATTAAAATAGAAGACACATAGCAGTGTACCTATGTATGTGCAGTACTGCAATGCATCTATCTGTATACACACGGTATACGTTTATAATAAGATCTGAGATAATTAAACACCGACGGCCAAGGCGGTGATGGCGCTGCGGGTTTTGTTCTGTAAGGTTCGTCAACGGTCAGTGCTTCCTTGCTAAAGACCAAGCCGCTTGTGAACTTGGAAAGTTAGTGGTGACGATCCAATTGAGTCAGCAGATCAGTAGTTTAGTTTGTGGGTTGATCAAGATTTTATGACACGGATTCTGTGGCAGCGAGTTACAGAATCGACACATGACATAAAACAATGAAGATGCAGACCTGGGACGTGAGATGTGTTGAAAGGGCGAGATATGATGCCAGGTTGTGCAGAGTAGTAAGCTGGGCGAAGAACAAATACCACCTGCAGAATTGAGCATAATAGCAGGTACTTGTACACTTAAAATGGTAAGCGATGGATGTCTAATTAATCTATTTGACGGCTTGATTGAGAGGTGAAGATGAGAATGGAAGCTTTGACATGGGACTTGGCTGGGGGGCCTGGTTTGGCGAAGGAGGAATCACTGTATCTATCCATTCGCAAGTAAGTGCAAAGTTTGTCGTTGGAAAACGATCGATCAGCTTGTAAAGAAGTTTATCGGTCGATATCGAGTAGTATTTTTTGTGGTGACGGGTATATGTTGGATATGCAGAGGTACATACATGATCTGTACATGGTTATAAAGGAGGCTTCTAATGTGGAGAAGACTAGGTAGACTAGACGTTTATTATTAGAAGATTTGTCTCAGTCAACCGTTGAGCCAACGCCTACGATTATACCTATTAATCTAAAGAAACTGATGCCCAAGATGGTTTCTTAGAACACTCAGAACAGAAACTGACGATGGCGTCTTTCACACCTGATCCAAACATGTTTTGATCAAGTCATTCTCAGACTTGACTGGACTGACTGGCTGGTTTCAGAAGAAGCTGGGGTTGATTTTAGCTTGGACTGCCTTGGCTTGACTGGTCAGCCACCCGCGAGGGAAACCCCTGCAGAAAATAGCTTGGCCTTGCTGTAGGGTCTGTGATTGGTAGATGACCCACTGAGATCACCCCTGCTAAAGCCCAACCAACCACTAACATGTCTCGGGCCCCTGGTGAAGACGCGTCAGGGATCGGGGTTTGGTGTCTCAGGGGTTCAAAGACTCTTTTGGTGTATGGTTCGATGGCTTTATCCATTCATCATTGGTATTCGAGTTCTTGGAAGGGGGACCCTAGAAGTTGAATATTTGGAGAGACTCCAGGCGTGAGGCTCTGGTTTAGTCCTTTGGGGCTCCTCCTACCACAAAACGTCCCGGAAGCCTGGGGGGCAGGTGGTCCAGGGCGTCTACACAACCTCATCACCCCCTTCTCATCCACTACAAACCTTGCATCTCCTTGGCTTCCTTGATCCTCTTGTCCATCTTTTCTCATCTTGGGCATTTCTCCTCTTTTTTTCGAACCTGGGTCTGTCTATAATTGCGCTTGCCTATTGCTTATCTTATTCCTATTCTGCTCTCTCTCTGTCTCTTTTCTCCTTCTCCCTCCTCGTCTCCTACATCGTCTCTATTTGTCTCAAGTAAAAAACAACAAAAAGCGTTTTCGTTTTTGATTCTTTCCAACTCTCATACACTCTCTCATATCGACTTGTCACTTGATTTGTTGTCCAGAAAGGACATGCTGCTTCCCTTGCGGCATTGTCGACTATTAGCCTCTCATTTCAGCGTCACATAAACAACAACACACATAGACTTTCAACTACAACGACGACTTCTTCCGTCCAACAAAAAACGAGACTTGAGTCTCGCGATACGAAACCCACGAACGACTTTAACGCCGGCACGTTGGACATTCACGGGTTTTCGGGCAATTCGTTGCCATTTATCTTCTCTTCGTTCCAGGTTGATCCTCGGCCATCTTTTGTGCGCGTGCTTGCACTGCTCTGCCGACCACTTTGAGATATCTTTTGCATCTCGGACACTCCTTGTTTCTTTTTCTAATCAGCTTCCATCTCTTTCTTACGTATATCGCCTCTTTGATACCATTCCCTAAGATCCTTCCCTTACAAACGACTTTCCAACTTTTCCTCGATTTTTCCACTTGATATCCCCCTGCTCTTTGGATATATCAGCAATCTATCACGATAACAACTTACCGAAGCCGAATCCTCGATCAATTCCGAACGAGCAACGAATTTCCCGTATTTCTGTAGTATAAACTTCTACGACATTCACAATGACTCGACTTCACTCCAATTGGAGCGCCTGGAAGGTGGCCATGACGGCCGCGACCCTCGTCACTGGAGTCCTGGGTGACAGTATCCTCAGGACATCTGGTGTTACCGACTGTGGTTCTGAACCTGGTATCACTATCCAAAAGCTGGACATCAGCTATGATAACGACAAGCAGATCGTTACTTTCGACGTCTCCGGTACCAGCGACAAGGAGCAAAACGTCTCTGCAATCCTTGAGGTCAACGCCTATGGCCGCAAGGTGTACGAAAATTCCATCAACCCTTGCAGCAAAGACACTCCTATCCCTCAGCTCTGCCCCATGCCCAACACACACTTTGCCGCCAAAGGTGACCAGGAAATCAAGCCGGAATGGGCCAACCAAGTTCCCGCCATTGCTTTCCAAGTCCCCGACATCTCAGCCCAAGCGACTCTCAGGCTGGTAGCTGTCGACGACCCTGACAAGCAAATCGCTTGCTTCCAAACCCAGGTCAACAATGGCAAGACTGCGTCGGTTCCCGCTGTCACCTACATCTCCGCCGGGGTTGTCGGTGCTGCTCTTCTCGTCTCGGGTGCTTCTGCCGCTTCATCCACTTTGAGTGGAACTGCAGGCGCTGGTTCCGCTGGTGGTGCTCCCAGCCCCAGCTTTGCACAAACTCTGGGATGGTTCCAGGGAATGGCCATGAACGGAATGCTTTCCGTCGATTACCCTCCTGTGTACCGCAGTTTCACTAAAAACTTTGGTTTCTCTGCTGGTATTATTCCCTGGGAATCTGTCCAGAAGTCCATCGACAGCTTCCGCAACTCGACGGGAGGTGATCTCTCTACTGACAGCTTCGATATCCTCAGGAATGCTACCCTGGTCTTCTCCGACAACTCTACTATGCCTCCCGAGGACCATTCCAACAAGGTCAAACGCGCCTTCAACACCTTTGAATCGCTCGCCAACCTCGCCATTCGTGGTGTTGAAACTTCCATGGACAACGCGACGGATGGTGAGGTTGCAACTGCTGCTCAGGGCCAGACTCTTTCTGTTTCTGGCATTACGGCCTATGTTGAACAATACAGAGTTCCCAAGTACAACACATTCATGACTGTTCTTCTGGTTGTCGCCATTATCATTGCCTTCATCATCGTCAGTATTCTTTTTGTCAAGGCTGTTCTTGAGTTTTGGGCACTGTTCGGCAACTTTCCTGAATCTCTGAGCGGTTTCCGAGAACATTACTGGGGATCAATTGCTCGAACCATTACCCATCTGATTCTGGTCCTCTACGGTATCTGGGTCTTGTATTGTGTTTTCCAGTTCACCGTAGGGGACTCGTGGGTTGCGCAGCTTTTGGCTGGTATTACGCTCGCCATTTTCACCGGTATTCTTGGTTGGTTCACGTGGAAGATTTTCAGCACGGTGAAGAGACTCCAGAGCACCGAGGGCAACGCTGACGCCCTTTACAATGACAAGCAGTACTGGGTCAAGTACTCTCTGTTTTACGAATCTTACAAGAAGGACTACTGGTGGATCTTCATCCCTACCATCGTGTACCTCTTTGCTAAGGGCTGCACTCTTGCCGTCGGCGATGGTAACGGCATGGCTCAGACCATTGCACAGTTGGTCGTCGAGTCAATTATGCTCTGCTTACTTGTCTTTACGCGTCCATTTGAGCGAAAGTCCAGCAATGTCATTGGTATTGCCATCCAGACTGTCCGTGTTCTATCGGTGGCTTGCATTTTTGTCTTTGTCCACGAACTCAACATTCCTCAAGACAGCAAGACAATCGCAGGAGTGGTTCTCATTGCAGTCCAGTCTGCCCTGACTGGTCTCTTGGTTATCCTTATCATTTGGAACGCTATCAACGTTCTTGTCAAGGAGAACCCACACCGCAAGCGAAGAAAGGAGTTGGGTAAGTCTTTCCAAATCTGACATATATATACAAAACAATTACTGACCCGGTCTACAGAGAAAGCCAAACGTGATATGGACACTCTCACCCCTCTGGATGCCCGAAACTCCCTTCTTCTCGACCGTAAGGACAACAACAACAACATCTCCATGTTTGCCATGCCTCCGCCTCAAGAAAAGGGATCTCTCCGATCCATGTCCCCTGACCAGTACAGGGACGCGGAAGCAGGTTATCGGCAACCCAACCACCTGTCTTCGAGCCCTCCTATGAACCGTAACCTGACTAGCACTGAGCCCGATTCTCAGCACCTGATGGGCAACGCTGCTCCTCCAGGTTGGAGTCAACAAGACCCCTATCCTGTGGGATTGGGACGCCACGACTCTGGGGACACAGCTTACGGCCAGCAGTCCTACGGGCACGGCAATGGTGGCGGATACAGAGGGTTCTGAGCAGCTGGCAACAGTTGATACTTACGCCTTCACCCGAAAAAAAAACACTCTTGTACATAACGCCGCCAGTGTATACTCTCATTTAATGTATGAGATTTACGGCTGCCTGTTCAAAACAATCAAGGTACCCTTCCTCTAGGTTCGGTATCGTATTTATATCTTGGGAAACGAGTGGGGAAGCACTCGAGACTTACAGCGAAAGACTTTGTTACCACGGAAGCGCATCAAATCATTCATTTTTTATCAATAGAACCTTTTAACTATATGCAAACAAACAAATACTCAAAATGGTATCCTTCGTAAATTGATGCAGAAACCAGGACTGTGTTGCTCGCCTCCCTCCTTTCACATCTCTGTGTTCTTTCACTCCCCATGCTTCAGTAGATATGAGTTCGATATCGCTTTGAAGCTGAATAGTCCGTCATCTCGCTTGAACACAATGCCCTCCCTCTTTCGCCCGTTGACTCCTTTACCTTCTGCACGTGCTACCAGATCTACTACTGTAGATCCGATTTGATTCAAGGCTCTGTATCCATGGACAGGCACATGCTCAACACCTAGCAATGGAGCCCACTTCTCATGTACCTCCCTTGGTGGCAGATATCGCTGCTCATCAATGTCGTAAACTGCGAAGAGGAAAAGCGAATGCCTCCCTTTTGCAAACCCCTCAAAGTTACTCTGTACGCTCGACCCGCATAGTTCGCCCTGGATAGCTACATTGCGACCAATTTTCGCTAATGTTTGGTGGAGTCCCAACGCTCGCACAGTGGCGTAGAAGAGAGGTTGACTTCGCGGATGGTTCTCTATCTGAACTCGGTTTCTTGAACATACTCCTACGCGAACGTCTTGTATCTCATCTGGAAGTGTTTGGGATAGAGGGCTGGATCTGTCGAGATAGAATACCGTCATGGATGAGCCGTCCATCTTGGTTGATTCTTGAAAGATCTCTGAGCCATGAGTAGAGAAGACATCTGGGAGATTTTGTACACGCTCCTGCTCTGTTCGTGGGATGAAGGATGGGAAGTCTGGCAGCGGCGTGCTGAGTGCTGAATCTTGAGGGAATGGTGTGGCTGGGCCCTCATATTTGCACACGTTGAGAATATCCTCGAACCCTTTGTCTTGCAGTTCGTCTGACCCAATAGCATCTAGACGAGATACAATCTCAGGAAAGTAACTCAGTGGCATGAGAAGACCTTGCGACAAGACGCCCCGGATCTTTACAGTCCGAACGCGGACGTCCGGTGTATGAGTGGGGCCATTGGGAGAGACGATCTTCGGGGCTAAGAAGGCAAATCGCGGATCCGAGGCCGGGAGGAGAGAGTCAATCTCGAAGTAGACACCGCGGTCGCCTGGCTTGAAGACATTGGTGGAGACAACGCATGTCCAACCGTCAACGGTGGCTGCTTCGATGCGGTCGGCGCCGGGGATGGGTGCGATGGCTGAGACATGGCGAACTGTGGCCAGTTTTCGAGTCATGATGGAGAATCTGTTCCAAGAATAATAGTGGTGGCCTAATTATGTGATTCAATATGAGAATTCGTGGTAGAAAGCAGGCTATAAGTAGCCATCAAAATATCAATGCACTTTAGCCAGTCGGTGAAATGACCCAAGAACAAGGATCATATAAGTTAGAATGCGTACGGTCTGAGTCGAATCCTCAAAACATAAGACCGTGCTTCCAATATGACTCAGACCAATGCTTTTATATGAAAGAACAACATATTTTGCATGAAGGAGCAGGGCTGTTATCTGCAGAATAAGGTTCTGAGGTATGATGAAGAATTGGGCCACAACGATTGCTATGTAGCGACCCTGCTCTTCAAATCAGTGAGGCTATAAAGGTGTGTTGTAAATGCATAATAAGCTTCACGACACAGCCATCAATAGCCATGTAGGGAACCATCACTGGCGATCTCGGAAATGTAGCGGTAGTTTCAGCAACCGTTTGGTTGATAGACAAGATTGAGGTAATACGGCCGCAATGCGGTATGCATGTACCCGTAGATCGGAGCTGATCCTTTAGAAGTAAACAAGATTGTCAAACAACTTTATCTCACGTGTGATATAATATCTGAAATGGCTAAAGTATAAAGAATATTGGTATTTATGTTCTATCTTACCAATGGCTCATTAATAGAACTATGGGTTATGCATGTTGAAACTAAAACAGCATCGCGATGCATTGAAGCCTCATGATATCAACAAGGACCATAGACTGAAAGCTTGGTCCGTTCTTATATTTCCATTGCCTCATGTTGATAAAGCGAGGCATGCGTCGACGGCTAACCCGACCCTACGAAATGTTATTAGCACAAGACAAAACGATAGGCTCTGATGCTACTCACCGGCCCTCTTTCTCATATACCACATCACTAATCACCTCCTTGTCCAGATCAGGGAACATGCCTGCCAGTGTTTCAACAACGTTTGCATGCTCTGCACGCGAAAGCCTCTGGGCTTCAGCTGCTTCGGCGCTGGCTTGCCGTGCAGCAGCCTCTTCTGCAGATAGCACCTGCTTGGTAGGTAGCTGTTGGGGTCCCAGAGGCCCCTCGAGACTTTGACGTTCTTGCGGCGCTGGAGTCCGAGGTGCACTGCTAGGACCAGCCCCCAGAGACGGACCAGGCTCGTCGGAGAACATTCTTCCTATGCTGGAGAGTGGCCTTTGTATGGTCTTGAGAAGACCAGTAATAGCAGCCTTCTCCTCGCCTGAATACTCGTCGTTTGATGTTGAATGGCGCGGCCCCTCAAGAGAGGGGCGAGCCGATGTCTCCCCAGAGAGACGCCCGGACTTCTCGTTGAAGACTGGCTGCTGCATGACTCTTGGTGATTGAGCATGCTTTTCAGCAATTGCCGAGACAGCCTCTTCAACATGCCTCTCGAATTCCTCGTCTGTGATGGTCAATGTGGTTCGATCCATATTTTCAATGAACTGCACAGCACCCATCTGTGACGACGTTAGTTTGTTGCCGCTTTCCCGACCCAACATTACTTACCAATGAGGATAAGTAATAGCCGGCTTCACCCCCAAGCTTTTCCTGGTTTCTGAAGCGAAGAATATACTGCACATTAGACACAAGATGCTCTGGATTCGATTGCAGAACAACATAAATAAGAAGGGGCATGAAGGAGTCAGCCGAGGAATCAGACTTGTTATGTTTCAATAAACCTATCATTGTCAATACGATCACTTGGCTGTTGTTGCTGAGGCCATCTTACCGAAGATCACCTTGCAGCAGTTCAAGACACATATGATCTTGTCCCGCGGCGCCCTATATGACTTAATTTTGAGAAGCTCTGTAGCTAGTTAGTACATTTCGGATTTGTAGTTTGAGTTTTAGCCTGACCTTGCTGGGCTAGTTTCAAGAATCGACGCCCACTCTCACCAACCGGGGGAATATCTAGGTGTTCTTCCCTCACCCAACCATAAATGTTCATCTTCTGCCTGACAATATCGTCCCTTTCGACGTCCTCCTGGTGCTGACCTCGTCGTCCAGGGCCGAGAGGAACATCCCCGCCCTTGCGCTTTGGTTTGGCTCCAGGGATTGGTTTGGGAGCTTGAATTGCGGGCGAAAATGTCTGAGTGTACAGCCTGTTCATGACTAACTTCTCCATTCCCTCACGAGCATTGTCAAACTCGGCATCGGATGCATCCCTCCAGACCTCGCACATTGCCATTTTATTAGCAATGAAAGCTAGGAAATCTCCAATGATCTTAACCTGCTCATGAACCATCCACTGGCGCTTGCCAAACTCTGAAAGGAAAGACTTGAGGTATCTTGCCACAGGATCTGCCTTCTTGTTTCGCAGCTGCTCTAGGAACCTATGGAAGTCGAACGGCTGGGTGGGTTCTGGCTCCGGCTCAGGGGGAGGAGGCCGATAGGATTGTGCTGGCGAGCTAGGCGAAGCAACGCTCATGGTTCGTTCCATCTTTGGTCGTGGAGGCGTGCCATGCACACCATCTTTGGGAGGAACAGGTGGCCCGAAATCTTCGACAGCAGATTCGTTTGACGTTTCGGCAGGAGGGGAACTTGTCGAGATGTGTAAGCCTTTGAACTGGTTTGAGAACGTTGGCGCAAGAGGTTCTAGGCTCGACTTTCGGGGAGGATGCTGAGAGGGATGTCCCAGCATAGGGGACGCAATCTCCAATCTAGGGCTCATGACTTCTTCCTCGCCAGGGCCTCCGCCGTACTCGCTGAACTGTTGCATAATGCTCTGGATCTCTGACCGGGAGCCACCTTCTTGCTCATCTTCGCTTATATATCGTTTATCATCATATCCGGCGTCTGATTTGGAGGGAGAGGTATCTCTAGAAATGTGGGAGCGTGCAGCATTTGAAGGTGTTCGCGAGGGTGGTTGCGAAGTTGTTGGGGTTGCAGGCGTGGGGTCAACATACGTGGACGGTTCGGCGGTGAGGTATTGAGTCGTGGCATCGTTTGACGGGGGCAATGTAATAGGCTTGATCCTGGATGCAGCCGAGATGCGGGTGTTTGAGGCACTGCTCGGAGTTGACTGGTCATCAGCTGCTTGTTTTCCCTTGGCCGTTTCTGAAGGTCCTTCCTGAGCGGCGGCGTCAGCGTTGTCGTCCTGCGACTGGTTGGTCGGCTGGTCGCCGAAAGCGATCAAGTTTCCCTCTTGAGTATCGGGTTCTGATTTCGAGCCATGGTCGTCATTGTCCGAAGTATCAGACTTCCCTATCGTAGGGTGTTGAGCAGACGTCACATCAACATCAGGTTTGCTAGACAGCGTCTCGTCTAAGACAGGCTGGCCGGACGAAGGTGTAGATTGCTCCGGCGGAGACATACAAAGCTTTCGAGGAGTTGGCGGTGGAGTAGAAAAGTTTCGAGGATCGAAGTTAGGGCGAAGGAAGGTGTGCTCGTGTGCAACAGAATAGAGTATCCATTCACTGTCCTACAAAGTTGAAGGCGCAAGCTGTAGGTATCGTGGCTAGGTTCTTGGTGAGATGGGAAAACGGTGGTTCGTCGCAGCTTAGGTCGGATGTCTAAAGAAGTTAAGGTAATGTCGGTAATATCAAGCGAAATCGCAGGTGGTTACCAAACAATCCAAAGCTTAGTATTATAGTTTGGTGAAGTTGTCGAGTCAGAGTTCTAAAATACCGTCTCTTTTTGGAGCTCAAATGGATGCCTCTCCTAGGCTACCAGGACAGCAACAGCACTGGACCTTAGAGAGGCGGCGCATGGCAGGACCCCTCCTACTCCATCTTGCCTCTCCTGCAGCTGCCTCAGCTTTTTGGGTCAGGCGGCACTTGCTGGATCCTTCTAAGGTAGGAAGCGGGGCAAACAGGTCCTCCCACGTTGGTTAATTTGCAGCTACTAATTTACAAGGGTGCTTTATTTCTGACGTCGCCACTGTTGCAGTGGGTGCGTTCCCTAAGAAGCTGCTTCAGACTTCCCACCACCACCAGATCGCATGATAATGTACGAAACCTACTTCCTACCGGATCAAGACACGGATGAAACTTCATTCACAAATGTTCCTTCTCAAGCATAACGAAACCTTGGCTTAAAGCAATGTAGCAGACCTTTTCGGATAGCAATTTTCTTTTGATCATTATAATACACATGCTTGCATTTCATCTCAATACATCCCTTGTTGTGCTAACGGAGCTGAACTGGTCTGAGCCACCACTAACACCCTCGCCGAAAGACTCATCGCCATGGCCCATGATGTCTCCTGAGAACCTGTATATAAATTCATGATGTCTCAATAATGAATAAAAACTATTATCCCAACAAGGAATTATCAACAAAAGCTTTCAGCTCATCATGGCAAACCTTTCTATCCCTTATCGTCAAATTCGAGCCCATTATAACGACACAACAATAACAGTTTACCAAGCCTACAAGGAATCTATCGCCAATGCTGCAGTGGAAAACCAAAAGCTTAATGCCTCTCCAGACTTCAAACCAGGCCGTATGACTTGGATAAAGCCCAGCTGGGCCTGGATGATGTACCGCTCAGGCTACTCCTTCAAAGACCCTGGGCAATCACGCATTCTCGCCCTCCGCATGAAGCACCAAGATTTCATCCATCTTCTTGAAAGAGGTGTATTGTCAAGTCACGTTCAAAAGCCCGATCCTGGCGAAAAACGCGAAAAATCAAATGATGTGAGAATTCAGTGGGATCCTGAAAGGACGTCAAAGCTGGATGTGTTGCCGCACAGAAGTATTCAGATCGGTATCCCGGGAGCTCTGAGTGAACAGTGGGCGAATGAGTGGATTGCAGGTATCGAGGATGTCACAGATAAAGCACGTGAATTGAAGAGAGTCATTGATGAACGGCCTGATATCACTGATGAAGAGCTCCTTGTGCTGGGGTTGGTATTCGAGGAGAGGCCTTACGATGTACCAGAATCGGTGTATGCAAAGCTTGAGATGACCTCAGTTGCCGCACCATAGTGTTTATTTAATCATGCTTCTGGTCATTGAAACCAGGAGTTGGTTTTTCTCTTGCTCTCAATCTCCAAAGTCAGACTATAGAACAGGCTCGAATATCTACTTTCGATCCCTATTGTGGCTCTTATCACATCTGATACTCTCCACTCCATCCTCCTCTGTGGCTTATCCAACACCCTCGTAAAATCTTGTCTCGCAATCCAGCTCTGTTCTTCGAACGCGTACCACGGCAAGAAGTAAAGAGGTGTTGTTTGGAAAGGATTCGGTAACAAATGCTCCAGTCCCATCACCAAGCATTGCTTGGAGTCGGCGCTACCCAAGTCGAACTCCAACACTCCAAGGACGATGGGTTCTTGTAATGAACCAAGCGAAGGCCCAGGTGCGAGGTCAAAATTGATCTCGTAGGACTCTGCAGTCTGGGAAGAGCCTATACGGGTATCGACGAAGTATTGCCATGTTGGCGACCGAGAGCGTACTCTTATCACCATTTTGCTCTCGTCCTTTAGACCCTTGATTTCCGGGCGAAATATTACTCCTTTCAGGTACCTCAGATCAGGGGTATTATGCGGTACAAAGATCTGCCGTGGAATCGCCTCTTTCAATATGAGGGTTTGGCCACCTCGCATCATATTCAGAAGCTCGTCGGGAAGAATTATGCTGTTCATCATGGATAGCGCAAGTATATCTGGCCGAATACGCACAAAGTGAGAGTCTTTATCCCATGCCGCCCGTTGAAGCAAAATGGCTGGGTTGATGGAGGTTTGGCCTTGACGAAATTCACAGTTCAAGAAGGCCAGGAAGATACTCCCCGACTTGTCAATGGGGAAGGGTGTTAGGGATAGCTCAAGCTCCAGTCCACGATTGGTCATTGATGTAGATACCCCCGAGCGAAGGGATAGATATTTGGACTTCTTAGGTATCAGTCCATTCAGATCCTTTGCCACATGGTCAATGTCGAAAGCCGAAGGACTATTCGCAAGCAGACTCCAATACGTCTTTCCTTCGACTCGATATCGAGGCTGTCGCCACGCATAGATGGACTCATCATCGGTCGACTTGATGATCTCTTCCTGCAACCTTTTGAATGCTTTGATTTGACCTTCTCCATACAGTAGAGGCATATTGATGTCGAATATACCAAGTAAGCAGTAAGCGATGTCCTCAGGCCGTGTCGTTTCTCTTCCTGAAGCCCAGTACATTTTCTCGGCGACGGAGTATTGCCACAACTGTCTTTGCTTGCTCTCCATCATATGATGCGTCGAATTCAACAGTTCCTCACTGATTCCAGTAACAAGTTTGATGTCGTCTTTGAGCTCCGATCTGGTTCCCAGCGGTTTCCAGTCCTGTCCATAGAAAATGACCTTTCCGGGTGCGATCAGCTCCTGAAGAGTCCAACCTCTCGTGAACCAGCGACTTCCCCTGAATGCTCTCTTTTTCTCTTCCTCAGACCCTGATGGCGGAACGTCTTGGATGAAAGCGACGCAAATCGTTGACTCAGCATACCAGCGAAACATGGAGTTAATAGCTTCAGAGAGTTCAGCGCTGCTGCTCTTATCAATGCAGCATGTGTCTATCCACAAGTAGTCCAGTTTGAGTGATCGTGCCAGCTTACAGCTCTCGCGCAACTTGCTGTATCGGTCGAGCTCCAGCGCTTCGGCAGGATCAACTGAAGTCATGTCTTGAAACGTGATTTCGTCATCGCCCCAAACATGCGACAAGATGGCATATCGACGAGACCCTCCGTGGTAGAACTCAAGTTGGAGTGTTTGTGTGTTTATGAGCCTCATTAGGAGTGAGAGTGTGAGATTGAGAAGACACTGTCTGGATTTTATCGAGGTCGGGTGAGGGGCTTAACTTAGGGCTTAACTAGGAGAGTGGCCGTCAATTAGAAGATACAACTAGATGGTATCGAAATGATATTGCTATTATGTATACCATCAAAGCATTTTTCAAAGAGTAAATGTGTTGGTAAGCTAAGGAAGATGAGCTTAAGTTCATTCCAAACTGAGGATGTTAGACATAGTGTCAATAAATGATATAGGGGCACTGTGCAATTCAAGCACACAGACTTCAAATGCCAATTAGAGGCAAGACAATTTAGACATAATAGTTTTTGATCTCTTCATTAATATAAATAGCAATCTCGTAACTCGGTCATTGTAGCTTTTAATTATAACACTTTAACCGTTGACAATGGTACCGCCGTTGCAGTGAATGGTCTGTCCACTAACACACGAACTGTCGCTCGACGCCAGGAAGACTATGCAGGTAGCGATCTCCGAAGGCTGGGCAGGTCGTCCCATAGGAGCTGTGAAGTTCTTTTGCGCCTCGTCGTCCATGGTGGCGGGAATGAGAGGAGTCCAGACTGTGTTTCGTTAGTGTCATGACTTCAAGATTGATCAGATATGCTGTGGGACGTACCAGGTCCAGGAGCAACAGCGTTGACGCGGATGCCCTTGCTCACATATTGGTTGCTGAGACCTCTTGTAAAGGACACAATCGCTCCTTTGGTGGAGGTGTAGTCGAGAAGGTCGGGACGGCCGATATAGGCGTTGATAGAGGCGTTGTTGATGATGGTGGCACCCTCCTTCATATGCGGTAGGGCGTACTTGGAAACGTAGAAGAAGGAGTGAATGTTGATGTTGAAAGTGTGAACCCATTGTTCCTCAGGAAGATCCTTGATGTCCTTGACAACCATTTGATCTGGATCCAAGTTAGTTCCAATGCATATTGATAGTCATGTTAAAATTAACTTACAAGCAGCATTATTAAAGAGAATGTCGATTCCGTTCATCTTCTCAACGGCAAAGTCGACCAGCTTTCTGCAGTTCTCCTGCTTGGAGAGATCGAGAGAAATCAGGTGAACCTTGGCACCCTCGGCCTCAACCTGCTTCTTGGTATCCTGGGCGTCCTTCTCCTCCTCTGGCAGGTAGGCAATAACGATATCCGAAACACCCTCTCGACCAAAAAGCAGAGCTGAAGCAGCACCGATACCACTGTCACCTCCAGTGATCAAAGCCCTCTTGCCCTTGAGCTTGCCAGAGCCTTGGTAGGTTCGTGAGTTACCGCCAGCTTCAGGAAGCTCGTCTCGGGTGGCTTGGGGGTTAGGCATATCCCTCTCCGTACCAGGGAAGTCCTGGTGAGAGACAGGAATGTCCTTCTCTAGTTTTCAGTTAGTTTTTGTACCGTTGGTTTTGAGTGAGATATCATGAGTAGGAAGTTTTT
Organism: Fusarium sambucinum; assembly: GCF_050947815.1. Classification (NCBI taxonomy): domain Eukaryota; kingdom Fungi; phylum Ascomycota; class Sordariomycetes; order Hypocreales; family Nectriaceae; genus Fusarium; species Fusarium sambucinum. The sequence goes on along the minus strand of NC_139294.1, from coordinate 2,011,076 downwards.
ACCGTTTTTGAAGTTTTGAGTCGTCATTTTGAGTGATGTAATAGTAGAACTAACAGCAAACCAAACTTTGAAGATGAAAAAAGGACTTCTTCAGAAAATCTACGAAGGCAGCATCCTCTGTTTAATACCTGCCCGCGCACGAAGACGCGGAGCTTTCAATCCGAATCCTGATGTAGATCGATCGATGACGACACTACAGTCAGGGTATTGTAGATACTTCTTCGTCACATTAACGGGGCCAGCCAAGCAAAAGACGAATGTGCTGAAATCTTCTTCATTTTATCTAATTATATCTTCGCATCATGATACGAGAGCTTATAGCTTACCCCTCCAAACCAATCATCATGACCGGAACCATGAGCCATGACGGTTGATGCTCGCCCAGGCTTTAGTAAATTTCACTTTATCCACGCGAATATGACGATACTGACCATCAAAAAGAGGGGCATTCATATATATATAATGATAAGATATGTATATTCCGAGCTTGTTTTCTATTAGGCGATTGTGACGTATAAAGTTGCAAATAGAACCGTCAAGACGGCCACCGATAGCTTTTATTCCGTTCGGCACCATCCGGAGCGGCCCCACCTCGCCGGTCCATATCATGATGTCCGGCTAATATTACCAACATTGAGGATGGATCCGAGTTGTGATACTTTACGAAAGGGCCGTAACCGATTCTGTACTTGGGTAAAGCTCAACTGCAACCTGACTACCTATGTTAGAAGTATTGTGCCCTAGACAATAACTACCCCAATGACTTCAAAACAGCCAAACCTAAACACATCCACTGTCAGTTCGGCCGTGCTCAAGTGGAATAACAAGATTATGTATGTCGCGTAGTACAGCCGAAGAATCAATTTTCATAACGCAAATTGCATGAGCCGTCTAAACAATCATATTCCATACATCGCGTATCTTCAGCCAAGTACACGCGTCTCGGTTGTCGCCATGCTGTGCCCGCTTGCTCGCCCTATACATAGGCACCAGCCATGCTCGTCTTTCAAATGCAGTGCCATCCCAAGTTCAAATCGATAATTATATCCAGAACGCCTAGTTCCTTGTCATGTCGTGCTCTACTCGCAGTTCGGATAAAAGTTAAGTAAGTGTTGTTACAGAGCGATCGCGCCTCGGCGGCTTTCTCGGGCGTGGAGGAGTCCTTGGAGACCGCAAAAGACGAAGAAAGCCTATATATACGAGTCAGATGCGAGTCCTCATTTAGATATAGGGATGCAATCACGTACAGCGTAGACAAGGACGGCCGTGAAGATGGTGTTTGAAACAGGCTTACCATCCTCAGGATCATTGACACCGCCGGTAAACTCTTCGTGACCAGCTCGGTACAGACCAGCGAGAACGCTAAGGATGACCATGGCGAAGACGGAGAGAACAGTGCTGGAAGCTTTATGTTAGCCTTGCCATGATGGAACGAAGTGAGGTGGACGGGATGACGAACCATCCCCACGCGTTGAAGGCGCTGACAACGGGCTTCATGATGGGCAATTGGAGGAAAAGCTCGGTAACTGGTATGCGATCGGTATTTCGTTACAAGGATTGAAGCGATGAATCGTTGGTTGTGATTTTGATGGCGATGGCTTTCGAGCTGGTGATGCGTTAATGTGTCGCCGTTGAGCTCCTTTCCTGTCTCTGGTGCAGCAAGGCTGGGATGGCGCCACACTATGCACAGCCACTTTACCATGTGCCACAATACCAATCTTCCACACCGAGCCGTGCACCGTCCCTTGTAGACTAAGCGGGAATATCTGGATCTCTATCTGGTCTAAAATGCAACATGGATTTAATCCATGTATTATAAGTTACAGGTTTCCATTCCCATTGCTTTTTGTAATCCAACTGTAATACATACAAGAGTTTCCAGGTGGAAACTCCACTCACTGATCCTTGGGTGCGTATTAGACAGATGGCTTGCTGGGCTTGGTATGCGAAACTATCAGGTTTGATTCCAGACGGATTCCCTAGACCCAGTGCAGTGCAACCAACAAAACAAGGCATTATCTTGGCTGACGGGAGGCAATCGCAATTTCAATGTGCAGTTTGTAACTCATAGGATATCAAGGGGATGGGATAGATCAACGTAAAGTAGGGTATTAGATCTTTCAAGTCTGCACGTATACACATCTGCTTGAGAGCACACTATACTTTGACCTGAGCAGTCACCAAATAGGGTGTTGAAGCTAAATCGTAACTAAGGTTTACGAGTTCGTGATTGAGCACGCTATTGAATGCTGCAGTGTTGGTGTTGGTTAAATAGGTTAGTCCTGTCTTCCACAGTAGGAGGGTATTGGTGGTGTAAGCGACCTTGGCATTTAAGGTCTGGTAGCTTCACCTCCAATAGCTTCAGGTACGCTCAGCTACACGAAACGAAACAAAATGAGACGAAACGCCAGGGTCAGATGATGTTTATATGATCGCCCATATATCTTGGCTGTGCCCTGTTTGAGCTTAAGCTTACAGTGACGATTCAATTCAATCTTATGTTACAAAAGCGAATGAATAAAAAGCCAAGACTGGAGATTGGCCAGTGACTCCGAGATGTTTTGTCTCGATGCGGCAATACCAAGGCTCGGAGGTTGATGAGGGTGGACTGGAGATCCGTGATGCCATCATTACACATGTAGCTTTCAATTGTGGTGCAACATAACACCATAACCATCACCGATTGTAGCGATTAATGACTGATTTAAATGTTATTCAGGCCCATGGGTGTCTGTGCAAGGTTACGCAACCCTCCCTTCCTCCCTCTTGTCAGCGACGCACCGCCTTTAGCAAACACGGGGTTCGGAAGAGTGAATATGATCTTGTTATGGCATGGTCATGGTCTATTGAAACAAGCAAAAAGTAAAACAAAGCACAGCGAAACAGAGCGGACCAGACCAAACCAGAGTACAGCAGATCGATGCAGAGCTAAGCCACGTTGACAGTGAATACGGGCTCTCGCGGAACCATGAGCCGTGAGTACCAATCGTTGGGCTGACATGCCTTTCAGAAGAGACTATTGCATGCTGCAGGGCCCCAAAAGAATGGATCGTCCTCTCCGCGTTTATAGTTGAACAATCCAGTCTATTCGTTGGGAAAGGTCAAAATCAAGAGCCTCTTGCTGGCTTTTGCGCTGCCAGTGATGGACCGCTAGACCATCGACCATAGAAACAGGGACTTTGGTATTGCCCTCAATTTAGGCGCGGCATTTAACATCTCATTTGCCGTAACATCCATGCCCTGTCAGGCTTGGTCTTTGTTCTTGGTTGTTGAATAATCGCCGTGCAAAATGATCCTAGTCAACGCCGCCAAACCAGTGATGACGCTTCAGGCTTGGCGATCCATTTGGAAGCTTCAGCGCCTCCCGCTATATATAGAGCCCACGCCTCTCAGCCTTCCTCCTTCCCGTCCTGTTTTGTTATTGTCACTGTTACTGCAGCCTTCACCTCGGTCTACCTAAAGTTACTGATTCACTCTTGAGCCAGTCTCAACACCTAAATTAATTTGTCAGACCCTAGTGGTTCGCTCGTTCTTTAATACTGCAACTACTTTTAGTTGCACCACCTGCTCGCTTGCAGCTTACAATACATACATACCTACTCTTTTTTATCGCCAACTCACTCAAAATGCGCCCTCAAGCTCTCGCAGCCGTTCTTCTCTCGGCCTCTGCCGGTCAAGCTGCTGCCCAGGATGCTCCTCGAGTCAACGACAACCCTCCTGGTGTTGGATACAAGGCCACCCTCCCCAAGGAGCCTTTCTTCAAGGATGCTGCCATCGATGGAAATGTCAAGGGCTACATCCACGCCCAAGCTACCGATTCTGGTCAGGGTGTGAAGTTTATGGTCAAGTTCAGCAACCTCCCTAAGGAAGGTGGACCTTTCAGTAAGTCAAACCGCCGTGTTCCAATATAGTATACACATACTGACCTTTGTAGCCTACCACATTCACGTTGATCCTGTCCCTAACAACGGCAACTGCACTGCGACTCTTGCTCACCTCGACCCTTTTGCGCGCGGCGAGGAGCCTCCCTGTAATGCCGAGAAACCTGAATCTTGCCAGGTCGGAGACAACAGCGGCAAGCATGGAAAGATCACAAGCGATCCCTTCGAGACCGAGTACATAGACTACTACGCTTCCACCAAGGACGGTATTGGCGCCTTCTTTGGCAACCGCTCTTTCGTCCTTCACTATGCCAACAAGACTCGCATTACATGCGCCAACTTTGTCTCTCAGATCAAGCCTCCTGCCACCAACGAGTCTTACTCTGCCCCGGGTTATCTGCCTACTCCCACCGAGACTGTCCCTTTGACGCCCACGAACACGCCCAATCCCAGCACTGAAGCACCAGTCTCTACTGCGACCGACGCCGTTGGCCCCAACGCCGGCTCTGCTATGGCTGTGCCGCTCAACCTGGCTCTGGCCGGTGTCTTTGTGCTCGCTTTCGCTCTGTAATTGAAGCCAGCCGTTGAAATGGGCCTGTGACCAAGGCGTGATATTTTTCGATTCGTTTACTGTACATTTGTTCATATTTCTAGTACCGGGGCACATTACTTTTCATCTTCTGACCTGACAATGCCTACTAGTACTAGCTGCAGGGGTGTTCTAGGGCCGTGGACAGACAAAGAAAATAAAATGAATACTTTCCCATATACGATGGATGTCAAGGATGTGCTGTGGCGTTTTGTTAATAAGTGAATATGCAAGTCGGCTGTTAGGACCAACGGTTTGAGGCTTGGAGCGTTGAAACTGCCAGGCACAGCGAATGAGCAGGCCAAAGTGTAAACAAAGACGATGGTGAAACTTATAGGATGCTTACGATAGATTATAGTTATAATGCTTATGGATGTCAACTTAAGCATGATCTGCAGTTGCCAGGATCCATAGTTTATTATCAATGTCACTTATTATTTAACTTTCTGTCATCTGATAACTCAAGTTCTCTCGCCAGTTAGATTGGCTAATTCAGAGTGCCTGCGAGGCTATTGAGGATCGACAAACAATTTATGATTCATTAATGATACCCCACAGAGGGTGCAAGGATTGCTGAGTTTTGGTTGCAAGAGCCCGGTCAATATTTAGTACATACATTATACCAGTGTTGCATATTTAAAAGCTAGAAATAATCGTTTCTATTTTATCGGAGCTCAAGGTTCCGCATGTTGATGTGCTGACTCAATCTCAATATACCTATTTGATGGTTTTACACGATTTCTGAAGTCTAATACCGGCTTTTTCTCTCGCTCTATGATATGATCTTACAAACTTCCGGATATGTCTATTACACCCCAATGCTCTCTGCTTCTTTTAATATGAATGCTACCCAACTGCTGCCCCTTTTTTAGACATGGCCCCCAATGAAATCATCATTACAGCACTGCTTACATCCTGTCGCCAAAACCTCCTCGAATCAACAGTCTGAGGCCCGGGCCTAGCGCAATGCAGCAATCACTAGGGCTGACAGTCAAAGGATTTTACTAACTTTTAGTCCGAGTCAATGTCTCAGCTGGGAGGAACTTGAACCTGGCATTTCTTGTTCTCAGCCGCCTTTTGTACAGAATCTGCACAATCCCCGATGCATCTTGTAGCATCGCCTCACTCCGAGGATCGACGATTGGCTGCATCTTCTCAGAGTTCGTCCGTAGGGAATAGGCCATGGATTCCAGATGAAGGAAAATAAAAATCCAGTAGTTCCCTTGAGATGTGTGTGGCGGTTAAGTCGTAGTCAAGTTGAGCTGAAGGATTGGCCTGACAGAGAGGCTGTCATATAACAACTCCGGTTGGATATTCGGTTCAAGACATGCCGATTGTCGTCCGTCCCAAAAAGGATGTGAGAAGTGAATTTCCTGATTCCAGTCAGAAACACCTCAACAATCCATATTTGTCATCTCTCTCTCGTTCTCAATTACTTTCAAGAGGGTTGTTTGTATCTCAACGTTGTCTCAGCTCCACCAGTATTAGAGACGTGTCCATCATTAGCCTCCCAGACGTTATTGCTGCTCAACTCACAATCACATGGCTTTCTTCCCAATAATGGTATGTCATATTCTAAATCTTTATATCGGAGGTTGTATCCTTATAGTCCAACTATCTCTTTGTTCATGAATAGCCAGCTCTTGCCATTCCCTACCCGTAACTCGATTATCTCTTAGATCACTATCATTTCTTTCACTAATAGCGAGTTCAGACAAACGCAGACACTACTATAGAAACTCTCTCAGGGCTACGTACAGCTCGAAAGGTTATGGAGTATAACTCGTCAATTGAAGACTTTCGAGATGACGAATATCCGAATATGGCCCAAGGTGTGTCAAGTCTCACCCAACCTCATCCTTCCGTTCTACTAATGCCGGTATTACAGGGGCTTATCTTGATCACGGAGGAACCACCATATATGCGAGGTCTCTTATAACCGGCTTTTCACAAGCTATGATAGGCAACCTTTGGGGTAACCCGCACTCTGAAAACCTCCCAGCGAAATTGTCCGGCGAGATGGTGGACAGCATCCGTGCAAAGACACTCGATTTTCTAGGTGCTGACCCAGAGCACTTCGATCTCGTCTTTGTTGCCAACGCTACGGCAGCTATAAAGCTTGTTGCTGACGCATTTCGCGACCTGGGGGAAAAGACGCCGACAAAAGGCTTCTGGTACGGATGCCATAGAGAAGCGCACACGAGTCTCATTGGAATCCGGGCACTCGCAGCAGGAGACTATCATTGTTTTGACGATGACGAGAGCGTCGATGAATGGATCTCTCGACCTTTCAGCTGCCAGACCCAAAAAGGAAAACCACCAAGTCTGGGCTTATTCGCATATCCGGGTCAGTCAAATCTTAGTGGACGACGCTTACCCAAGACTTGGCCGAGAAGGATTCGTAAACACCCTCAACTTCGAAATACCTATCCCTTTTTGACGCAGCGGCTTTGGCCATGACGAGCTCTTTGAGTTCTTTATTCGAAGACCCCTTAGGTGCGCCGGATTTCACTTGTCTCTCGCTTTACAAGATTTTCGGGTTTCCTGACTTGGGAGCTCTGGTTGTGAGACGAGCCTCTGGACATGTATTGTGTCTACGAAGGTATTTTGGTGGGGGGACAGTGGCTCAGTTGTCGCCATTGAAGGACACTCGTGTTATGAAGAAGGTGCCCGGCCTGGGGAACAAGTACATGTCGTGGGGTATTCACGAAGGGCTTGAGGATGGCACATTGCCGTTTCACAGTATATTAGCACTTGGTATCGCGATCGATACGCATCTCAGACTGTATGGCTCCATGGTAAGTCAAGGCATTATTTGTAAACGAGCTAAGCTGACACCCACAGGATATTATATCTCGTCACTGTTGCTACCTCGCTCGCTCGTTATACGAACAACTAGCAGATCTTAAACATCGAAACGGGTTACCAGTAATTGAACTATACGCCGATGACTCTGTCAGGCATGGCGATCCTTCAGCACAAGGGCCGACTTTTGCCTTCAATATCATGAGGGAGGACAGTTCATATGTGCCTTGGACTGAGGTAGAAATACTTGCCAATAAAGCTGGAGTATACATCCGAGCAGGGGGTGAGTATATTGTGTCGGTCTTGGTCACAAATACTTACTAGATATTTAGGCGTTTGTTGTCCTGGCGGAGTGGCCCAGGCTTTGAATTATGAAGAATGGGAATGGGATCGCATCTTCTCAAGTGGCCATGCCTGCGGCTCAACAGAGATGGCCGTCGTACACAACAAACCGACTGGGTATGTTTATCCAGGTCTAACAGTGTATTGACAATTACTGACGAAGACAGTATCGTTCGTGCAAGTTTGGGTGCTATGACTACCAAGCGCGATATAGAGGCTTTCGTCTCGTTCCTACAAAACGAGTTCGTCTTTAAAAGAACAGCCATGCCGCTGTTGATGGAATCATCGAACGAGTTACCTTTTCGAGAGCCATTTCTCTATTCAATGCGCAATGTATCTGATATGGAGCATATAATGAGCTAGAGGGAGTAGCTATGGATGGGGTATCGGTTTTTCAATCAGATGGAATAATTGTACCAGTCTGGAATACTGTGAAAACATTTAGGCTCAGTTATACTTGTGTCTTGTAGTCTGTACAAATCGGGAATGAATGAGAGATCTTGCATATGCTTGGTCACGACTTATACATGGATCACAATGTCAATATCCATGTCAAATGTCACTTTGCCGTGCAAGTACTAATAATTCGCTATTAAGTCATTCATTCTCTTCGTGTAAAAACTGGTGGGGAATTCGCTGAGCGTGATGGTCTTCAAGAATTGGATACAAGCTTGAAACACAAGTTGAGTTTGGTTGCCGCTAGTTATCTACATCCCTCATGTCAACATCGTACCTTCACGTGATTTCATCATAGCAGCTTCACAGAAAGAAGGCGGCAATTCACAACCAAGCAAACACAAATTCATTACAAAACGAGATATCGTCTTGTTTGTTTACTCCTAGTTGCATTATTCACAGTATTTTGTATCGTTTGTACCATAAACAAACGCCACCAGTATCTTGATTTTTTTCTTCCCTTTTTTTCTCTCTTCGCCATCTCATCTCGTCCCTCATGAAATCATCGCGATCAGATTCTCTACCTATACCCCACGTCGCCAATTCCAGCCCACACCCTTGATCCTTTCTACGCATGCGATTTACCCGCTACGATTGTATGTCGCATGCAAATGAACTATTATTTATTATAGCACCTATGCTGCCACTTCAATCGTGAAAATGGCAAAGAAAAAGAACAAGCAAGCTGCTGCTGCTTCTGGTAATGAGGGGGGGCAGAATGCGACCCTTGACGAAGCTTCGCAAACGCAAACACAACCTTCCACCACTGCGACCATAAATTCGAGTGCAAATGGAGGTCAAAAGAAGAAGCCAAAAGCTTCCAGGGAATTGCCCTCGGCAGCTTCTTCGCAGACACTTAACATTTGCCGGAACAAGTAGGTCCTAATCTTTGCGCTACCGGATCTGCTCAATAAGTTGCCCATTTGCGATTTGTTGGGTGCACGACAGACATATTGACGATCAACCTCACCTAGGCATTGGCGATACATATCCTCCTACCATGGACCTTGGCTACAGATGCCCATCGAGATCCTCGAAACAATTGCAAACATCAACTACAACACCCCACGACCTCGTCCTATCGACCCGGCCGTCCTGTTCGACCTGCTCAAGATCCGCCGTCTCGTTGACGAAGCCACAAACCTCGCCGTGAGAGCTGCTAGTGACATTGCCTCACCCGTTTTGACCAACGTGCATGGAGGTTTGCCTGGTTCATCGCCCATGTCAATGCTGGGCATGATAGGTCCAGGCCATGGGATGAAATTGAGCCAGAAGCGCAAGTCGCAGATGAGAGAGCAGGCGAGCCAGAAGCTTAGTCGTGCGTACCATCTAGACGAAATAGCTTGCAGTGTTGCGACAATGCAGGGCGCATCAACAATAGAGGAAATTGGTGCTGTTGTCTTGCAGCGTAACCCACAGGATCTCGATGCTAAATATGTGCATTTCTTCCATGAGAAGATCCCCTCCCGCCAAATGGCCGAGTCTACCAGCCTAGAGTCATTGACAGAGATCATATCTGAGAAGCCCAACGAGAGCGAGGCTCTGCGCACTCGCGCCATCGTCAGGACCTTCAAGGAAGATTACGAGGGCGCTGCTCATGACCTCACAGCCGCCCTTGCTGTGTGTCGAATACATCAGCAGCCCCATCGGCCAAACGAGGAAGCCAATTCGAAGCTGTCGCATACGGGTAAACGTTGGCGGCAGGAGGTTATTCCAGCAGAAAAAGATCAGCCGACTAGCTTAGAAATCCAGCTGTGCTTCCTACGTGCCTCAGCGTACCTATCGTGCGCCTGCCAACACATTGAAGACGGCCTCTCTCTAGCTCAGAAGCAGAATGGCCATGCAGATACAGACCAGTCAAACGGCAAACCCAGTGCAGAAGCCAACGGCCAGGATTCACAGGAGCAGGACGAAAACTCTCTTCGTAAACAGGCCGAGGCGCGGAAGCTTGTCAAGAAATACGCAAAGTGGGCGCTCAGAGACTTGCTCGCCTTTCTGTCGCACTTCGAGTACGCACCCAACCTGCCAAACCTAATCGTCAAGGATTTCAATGACCGCGTGAATCTATCCGCACAAGGTGTACGCAATCCTCGGCCATCTGAAGCAACATACCTTCTCGAACCACATACCACATACACTCTCGCCGAGCTCTTCGCCGCTGTCCCTCCCTCGGACCTGCCCCCTTATCCTAATGAAGATGTCACAAACCCTGACAAACAAACTCAGTCGTCAGATAGCCCGAAAGCGTGCGAAGGGTCGAGTTATCATCCCCTTATGACCGATGCTCTCCACTCACTCCTCCTTTGTCACTGTCTCATCCAGACCTCAGCCAAAGAGCTCCAGCGCCACACTTATATGGCGGCACGATTGATACGCCTAGCTGATGGATACCCAATCTTTCAGGCGTGTCGCTCCCCAGCCCGGTCTGACTGGTTAGAAGTCCTCCGCCGCGCTGACGACAGCTGGCTCCAGCTTAGTGCATCATGGGACACTCTCTGTACGCCCGCACCACTTCCTTTCCACTACGATCCCCTTCAACACGGTGCCACAAGTGCGAACACGGGCGCCTCTCGTAAAGAGGCTGCAGCCGCCGCCGCATCTCTGATTAATGGCGGCTCTAGCACGGAGAAACCTGAGCCGAGCCCTGAGGAACTACGCCGACATCGCATGCGCGAGCGCGACCAGCGGGTTCGTGTTGCTCTCAGTGACCAGAGAGTTTGCGATGAGGACACGTTCCGCGCATCTATCGAGGCTCAGGAGAAGCGTGCAGAGCAGGAAGACCGTGCTGCCGCTGCCGCTGCCGTCACGCCTAATGGTGCATCCAATGCCGACGGACGTCCGAAGCGATGGGTTGTCGACGACAGCGAATTCTACCCCGTTTGTACCGCGAGGGCCACCATGATTGCGCAGTGGGTTTGCGAAGCACCCGTGGTCGCAAGCACCACAAGGCGCAAGAAGAGGACCAAGCGGCCCGAAGGCAAGGCAGACACATTGGCTGATTCTGCGAAGAAGATGAGTCTTAAAGACACAGCAGCGACAGTATCGTAACTGGATTATCTCTCCGTGATCTAGCTTTGCTTTTGTAGCAATTGATTGGCAACGTAATTGATTGATTGGCCCGGTTCCCAGAGCCTCTGGTTATTAAGAGCATGGGTTGTATTCCTACGATGAGTTTAGAAACTTATCCCATAAGCATAATAGCAGGGCATATTATGGCTAGGAGGATTATATAAATAGTATAGATCACGATTGAGCAAAAACTGATTCTATAACCCACTGTTCTCATAGACGAAATCTAATGCTACTGATACCCTTGAGAAACTCCTTCCATGCTTGTCTGTCTCATGATACTATCTCATCAGTGACGCCATCGTATCCCAAGTCCCAAGTTCTTCAGTACCATCTGTTAGTCGGTACCGTACCTCCATTTAAGAAAGCATCAATGTCGCCCATGCCCTCCGTCTCCAACACATTCATAAGTTCGAGTTGCTGAGATTGCGTGAGGCTGCCGTGGCGAGCAAAGCCGTAGTCGAATTGAGGAGCCGGAGTATTTCCACCATTAATATTCTGCAATCCGAGACCAGAGTTTGACATATCGCCATAGTTCCCAGGGCTGGCCAAAGAATCGTTGAAGAAGCTGTTGCTCATATTACTGAACGTATATGGGTTGATGAAAGGCGCAGGAGGCGAGAACCAATTGGCGGTATTGCTTAGTGGAGGCAGAGGCCGTTGTTGAGGAACCGACTGGGGATTTTGTGGCACAGCAAACATGGGAGCTTGTTGAGATGGCTCGATCTTAATGGGCGGTGACATGCTGTTATGCACAGGCACCATGGGAACCCCAATTGGTGATGCACTTTGCATGATGGGTGTCGGATGGGCCGTTATGGTGTTTTGAGGCGACAACGTATTGCTAGGTGTTGGTGTCGCCATATTGCCAGTCGGGACGGAATCTGGAGGCGTCGGAAGTTGCTCGGAAAGATGGTCTGGAGGCGAAGTCATATGCTGCTCTGGGGTTGTGGTGGCTGGCGGTGTTGGGTCGTCCATCATAGTTTCGCCAGGTTGCATAAAGTCTGGAGGGAAATACGAGAATCTCCGACCTGTGGGCTCATTGCTAGCAGGGTTGAAAAAGATGGAGTTGGACCTGAAGCTAGGCTGAGGAGGAGGAAAGTTGGGGTCAAAGGCGTATGCATTCATGGCCTCCGGCGTTGAGTTGAAGATCTGGTTAAACTGGGGTGCGTTCTGAAAAGGAGCTTGCTGAGCATTGTTTTGGAAAGCTTCCGGGGAGTTGGGGTCTGCAAAAGATGGGGGCGTATTGAAGAAGTTCGTTGTCTGCCCAGTCATGGGTCGTTCATCGTAGCCCTGTAGACACGCTTTGGAGAAGATGGAGTAAAGCTGTGAGGCTGATGCAGATCCTGGCCATCTTTCTGCACAGCGTTCCAAAACATCCAAGGAAGTATTGATGAGGTTCTCGACCTCACTTCGACTATGGTTTTGTCGTACCTCGGGATATGAGACGGCCCATAGAAGCGTGTTGAGAGACATATTCACCGTCAAGAGAAAAACCCATGTAATATCCGCACCACTATCCATCTGTTTGGAATTCAATTGCATGATGTATGCTGAGCTGTCGAAACAAATTGCAGCGGCGCGAGGTGATGGCTTTGGCACTTGGGGAGAGGGCCTGTACATGAATATCCTCATTTGGTGATATCGGCCAGTGAACCTGTTGCATGTTAGCGGTGGATAAGATGACATGAATAGGGGGTCATACCAAGGCTTGCACCAGTCAGGCTTTGTAGGTGATGCATCTAGCCATTCCTTGTTCATACTCTCGACTCTTGCATACCATGGATGGCAGTCGTCCTTTGGCTCATCCTTCTTCTTCTCATACAGAACCCTTCGAATTTCTGCTTGGTACATTCTCATCTTGTAAAAGTGAATGGCAACAAGTTTGCGTTCGCTAGGTGGGCCAGGCTGGATGCCCTGGTCCGTAATATTCTCGTCATCGACTGTTTCGAAGAATTCGACATCTAATCGGTCGTCCCCTGTCGCAAAGTTGTTGGGCCTTCCCATGCTGTGCGCTAAGCCATATTCCATAGCGGCTACAGTCCAGATAATTCGTCGTCGCATATCGATTGTTTTGGGATCCGAGTCGTAACCACTTGATATGGTCTTCTCACTAGCCAGTCCTTCCTGTTGACATATCCTGGCTGCCAGGCCGATTACGTAGTAAGTTGGCATCCTCGTAGGGGTGAGAAGCGAGTATTGTCCAAGGAGTACAAGGCATTGTAACGCCTTGAGGTCTTTCTGGCGAACGACGTCTTCCAATAATTTCATCGCCGCCAAATAATAACTGTCTGCTAAACCAGCATATTGCGTGTCTAACTTTTGTAAGCTAATAGCCACAAGCATTCTCACGACAAAGAGTCGGTATGGGTCGTTGTCGCCATTGTAGACCGCGTCAAGATCCTGTAGCAGGTCTTTTTCATGCAAAACAGGCCAGAAGAGTTGAGCTGTGATCTATTAGCATCAAAATGCAATTCCTCATCCAGCTCTCATTAACCCACCTTTTTGATTAAAGATTTCCAATAACTTATCTGCTACAGCTCTTGTTGGCAGGCTTTCGGCTGGGTGCTGGCTGACCATTGGGTAGCTTTTTCGCCTAGCCGCAGGCCCAGTTACCTGAATGGACTGCATGCGAGCTTGCCTGGTACGAACGCTGGGAATAAGATCGGAGATGCGCTTTGAATCTGTGTATCGCTTCGCTTGCTCCATGACAAGACGAGTCATGGCAATCCCGCTACTGGGCCCCAGATATCGATGGGTTTCGTCACCGCCATTGAGGCGGACCAGCCCACCGGGCCGTACCATATCCTCGTTGCTTTTGGGATAGTCGTTCTCATCATCCGTGAATTGACTGAGCTCCGCTTCGAGCTGCCTAACTTTGTCTTGCAACTTGATAACATACTGCCGGTTGATCTTGCGACCTTTGGCTGCATCTAGATATTCGCATGTAGACCCCGATCTTTCACATGGCAGACAACGGGGCAGGGTAGGATCGCATCGTGTTTTTCTCTGCGCAAAAGTTTGTTAGCATAGAAACTCAAATATTCAAGCCGGCGCAAGTGGGTGTGAAGGTACCTGTCGACAACGGCAGCAGGCCGTTAAAGTGTGGGCAATGCGGTGGCCCGAACCATCCCCATCAGAAGTTTCGTCGGCCTGCTGCATCGGTTTTCTAAACGTCTGCTGTTGCTGTTGTATTTGCGGTTGGTATTGAGCCATGTGATGCTGAGGATGGCCCATGAAAACAGGATTTTGGCGTTGTGCGGCATGACTGAAGCCTTGTCGAAAGATGTCTGCCGGATCCATTGGGCACGTTGGCGGAATCGCCTACAAGACGGTTTGATTTTGATTACGCGCAAGCATCCGATGTCCGATGTTGTCAAGGTCGCGAAGCCGGTACGCCGAGGGGAGGCACTGTTACAAACACAGGGAACGGGAACGGGAACAGGGCACAAGGACAGGCCGATCGTGGGAGAGAGCGAAACGGAGCGATGACGATAGACTCAAATAACAGATCTGGGCGGTTTGTCGAAACCGAGGGATAGGACGATACGGATCCGCTGGCCAAATAATAACCACAACCTGAATATCAACTGAGCGTCGCGAGATGATTATGCTGTAAGAGTTCTTGAGAACCACAGATAAAGCGGTTGTGTACAGATGAATGGTCAGGTATGGACGGATGTACGTCAAACAGCAAGGTACAGTAGGCTCCAGTCTAGTGAGGGAAGGAGGGGCAAGGCAAGCAAACCAGGACCTGACGGCAAAGGTCAGACAATGATAGCTGATGATTGGCTCCACTGGCTGTCTATGCAGGGTAAAAGATGTCGATATAGCGGGGGAGTTCTAGTGAAAGGGGACGATAGAGGTCGATGCTCGCTGCTAAACGATTCGTTAGTGAGACCCTGGGAAGTAGTTAAATGACAGACTCCGCACTTGTTGGTCTGTCGAAAGCGGTACGAGGTCAAGCAGTAAGGTATGTGGCCGCATCACCACTGCCGTACTGTAGGTACCTATTTAGCGTACAGTTAGTAGTCAGTCAGTTGGCCGAGACGAGCGGAGGCTATGATGGAAATTACAAGAGAAATTCTCTTCTTGACTAATTTATCTCTCGTCTCGGTCTAGGTCTTGGTCACGGTCTGTTTACCTATTTGTTTTGACCTGTTGCCTAGACCAAGTAGAGTTTTGCAACTCTTGTGATATGGATACTAAAGTCCCTAGGCTAGTTGTGTCACTCTCGCAATGGTTGGTCAGTTGTTTCATCCACGGTTCCATTGATTCAGGTAGGGCATCAGCTCCAATCTTTCAAGCTGGTTATTGATGAAAATTGGGTTTTATCTCGCGTGGAACTGGTCTGAGCTTCTCTAGTGTAGATCTTTGGATGGCAGGTAGTTACGCTGTAAAACTATTCGGCCAAACCCGCACTACATATGTTGCTGAAGATTAATGGCTTTTGGGGTATGCAATCTTCAAACCATGTGATAGGTACTGGTATCCAATACAACTCATGATTTTCTCACGTAGGAAAGCCGAACTGGCATAGATTTCTGCAATAGCCATGCTTTACATACTTTGCTGGATGCCAATGAACTGACTCCTTCAGCAATACGTAAAAAACTCGTCAAGATTCCTTGTTGCAGATTCTCCAGGGTCAAAGAGCCCACACAAACCTCAACCGGAGACTGAGACACGTCACTATACATAGTACAGGCTATTAGTCACTTATTAGCTTGTTGGGATTCAACAACAAGTGGTTACTGAGTGGAACTGAAGAAGCCTCACCGAGTACAAGGCCGGCTGGCTGTTACGGCATTTTTTGCCGTTTGCATCCTACATCTGAGGCTTTGCAGTCATGGAGTTTGTGTTGCGCCACTACGGGCAAATATAAGCCCAGTTGACTAAACACATGGACGGTTCCTACGAACAAATGTCTGCAAGTTCTGCTTTGATATATCGATCAGTGGCCCATGACCTTGCCTTGCCGTGCCTTGCCGTGCCCTAAGAGCCCCAGTGTCTGATAGCTGAACATCCCCTGTCAAGGCATTCCTTCGGGTAACAGATCCGAATCACAGCTGAGCACCATCCCGAGACTTGAGCCTCTCAGTTATATGCCGAAACTAGAGGTAAAGTCGGCACTGTTCTGCACGCAAAGTACCTACATTGGCGTTTTTCGGCCGTATTTAAGGTATTAAGTTGACGTGCATGGGGACAAGGATCCGGACCTCCCGTCTGCCATAGGTAGGTAGGTGGTAGGTAGTAGGTACTGTAGACAGTACATCGTAGGTTACAAGGCACCTTGCTGGTACATCGGATATAATGTAGAATTTGGATTCTTGCGACAAACCTTGGTGATGATGTGGTAAGTAATTTGAAGCTCAAAAGAGTTGTATGGATGTTGTCATAACACAATTGCATTATCAGCACATTAGTAGTCCATATAAAAGTTGAATAAAGTTTACTGTTGTATCCATGGTCAACCGAGGCAGTCGCGAAGCGGCTAGAGAGAGAAGGGTGTACCTGCTTGCTCGGGTTACCACCTTCTAGGTATCTTGGAGCTTACCTTCCTTCCACCTTCTACCTGACTTGGGTTATCCATCCCGTCATCGAGGACCGCCTTATCTGTTACACTCTTGTTAGAACAAACCCTGACACGACATCAACATCAGCAAAGACAAATGCGATTTATCTAATTCTTATGATCATGCTTTAACGTCGTGTACATAGTTATTTACTATGCATACATGATCTTGAACTGTACACGCCATCGGCCCCACCCTATGCAACAACCTGTTTGAGGGACACGACCTTGTGAGAGAAACTGGAACAGCACTTTACTTTTGTTGTTACCCAAAGTCCCTTTTATTCCATCATTGTTGTGTTCTTCTTTCCCACCGCCTAAACTTGACTTCGCCGATATTGAACCAAAGCCAGAATCGGCTAAGCAGTACCAAAATACTCTTTGACGCACCGAGTCCCCGACTATCATTCCTTTGTTTGATGATTGTCCCGCAACCGTCCACTCAGAACTCGAGTCAACCAACGACGCCACGACACAGTGGATTGACTGCCCGCACCAGGACCTCGTCCATCTCCCACGCCCCTTTTTATTGTATTTCTGGTCACCGACAAGGCTGAGGGAGACCCTGCAGTGCTCAGCTGCAATCTCTTCATATTGTTGGAGACAAAAGCTGAGATTCAACACCAATCGATTGGTCGTCATCTGTCCTCGCTTGTCTGCCAGCCTGATCCTTGTGGCCTCGAGTGTCCCGCTTCCAAGTGGAGAAATTTGACGACATTCCTCCAACAGTCACCCCAGACTTGTTCCATCAATTGCGCTCTCTTGTCAGTTTTCATTACGACTGTTGTTTTCCCCTGGCAGGATTTGCATAATACCAGTCCAATACGACCTTTTGTCAGATTTGCGACATAAGACAGCCAGGGATTTCACACTTCAGTTTGCGACAAAATGCCCCGTCCAAGTTTCTCTCACAACCCTCTTCTCAGGGTGTCCCGGCCTGTGTCAGCCTGTTCCCGGTGTAAGTGTTGAACCCAACTGGTTCTTAGAAGATTCTTGAAAATGCTGATTTGTTGAACCTTATAGGCCGTGCTGCAAAAGTCAAGGTGAGCAAACGGACAGTCTTGTACATGCATTGGGAGTAGGGGCTAACACTGTTTAGTGTGATGGTAAACTACCTGCTTGCACTGCTTGCGAAAAGGCTGGTCGAGCAAATGAATGCTCGGCGGCTAATGACCAATTTGCGAGGGGCAAAGAAAGAAGGTTGGTTACTGAACTGAACGTTGAATCCATGTTTTGCTCTAACTCATGTCCAGTTACGTGGCTGCATTGGAATTGCGAATAGAGAAGCTTGAAAAGAGACTGCAGTTTGCCAAGTCGCGCAAAGCATCAGTTGCAATGCATGACACAGATGCGTCGGCTTTTAATGTACAACAGATGGATCGCAGGGACTCACTTGCCCTTATTCGTGCTGCTATACATCGAAAGGCTGCCCATAAGAGGGAAACCTTGGATGTCAATTCCCTTGTATCTGACTTTGGATTCCTGTGAGTATGGCGACTGAGTTGGCGTTATCTTTTCGACTGACAATCGGCAGATCTGTCAATGCTACGACACGAGACTTTGAGCCTATATCGACAAACATGACATTTGCGAGATTGGTGTTGGCAGCAACTACAAATGATGCTCTTCCAGAATCTCCCGAGGCCTGTCTGCCTGCGAGGCCAACTGCTCATGCTCTTGTTCAGCATTATATGGACAATATCTACTCATTGTTCCCCTGTATTTCCGAGACCGCACTTCTAACCGCCATCGACGATATGTACGACAAAAACAACAGCAGAACTATTCAGCACTCGGAGTACTGGATGGTGTACATGATTCTCGCTATTAGCTCTATATCCCAAAGCCGGCGTAGCCAAGATATTCACTACCAGGATGGTCTCAAGTATGCTGCGAGAGCCATGAATCATGCTGATGAAGCACTTGCCCCGGGATACGTCACACAAATACAGTCGCTACTCTTGCTCACGCAATATGCTATGCTCGATCCCGCGCACTTTGATAGTTGGCACTCGATAGGATTTACAGCACGTGCCATTGTCGACTTAGGCTTTCACCAGGATCCTCCTTTGTCTTCAGTGCCTGACAAATCTGCTTTAGATATGCGGCGTAAGATCTTCTATTGCGTATACGCCCTCGATCGGTAGGCTCTTTCTTTTCTTGTCGATGGAAAACTCGCAAGCTGACCCTGATTTCTAGTACAATTAGCATGGTCTATGCCAGGACATTCTCGTTCACTGATGATACGGTTAATGTCGCATTTCCTCAGGCGTCCGGCAACGCGAGACGAGGATCAGCCTCAGGTGCCCTTTCTGGGCCTCAATCAGCTGACCCTGCCCTGCTACTCTTTCAACTTCGACGAGCGCAATCGCATTGGTATCAGGACCTGTACCAGTCTGGGTCAGTTCCTCTGCCAGATCCAATCTCCTATGTCTGGAGGATGTGTCTCGATATGCGGGAATGGCAAGATACTCTGCCAAACAACCTTGCTCCCGAGATCCGGCAATTGTTTGACCAGGAGCTAAGATACAGCTATGTTTACTGCATTGCGCCCTCTGCTAGGGCGCCTAACATCACCGATTACAACCGTATCTTGATATTTGAGCATTCTATGGCTTATCTTGACACTGCCCACGATATCGCACAAAGCGGGCAGAACTCGGGCTTCTTCACGTACCACGACGTCATGAGGATCTTTTTTATGGCAAGCCAGTTTCTCGCGGTTATACGAGATGCAGAAGACATGCTGCTATCAGGATTGCCAGTGCCAATTCCAATCGCGCGCCCCGGCACTGCCCCTGCCCCTCCGCTTCCAAGGCGATTGCAACCTCAAGGAATGAACGGAGAAGATAATCTTGATCGAAGTTTGAGGTGTTTGGATAAAGTCTCTCAGACCTTGAACACCTTCGGGGAACGCTGGGTAGATGCCTCACATTTGAGGGAAAATTTTGGGCTGATCTCACAAGAAGTGGTGGAGCGTCTGTCGGAGAGGAGGCAAAGGCGTGATGCTGCTAGAGAACAGTATCAATCACAGTACCAGGGCATAGGTATGCCACCTCAAGGTCAGGGTGGTTATCAAGCGCAGAACTCACACCAGGCAGAGGGAATGCAATGGGCAGGAGTCGATGTTACACATATGATGCGTGGCGGTTACCCACCACAATAAGTAAGACGAATACTCAACGGCGTTCTCAGCCGGTATGAGTTGACGTTTCGCTCACAATCAACGGCAGTGCCAGGAGGTGGTTAATGAGCTCGATGTAGGATAACCACCACTGACTCGTGAATAGCAGGGCGTATTTGCATTAAGGTCTGTTTGTGTATCGAGACATCATTAGAGGGAGAACAGGCTGATATGTCTGGCAGTGTTTGGGGTTTGAAAAGGCCTCTGACAGCAGCCTACTGGGAGAGTACAAAGACAGGATACCATTAGGGTAGAAAGACTTGGTGTTTAGTGTCTCGTGATTTTGGCGTCGCGTTGCCGGTTCTGGGTAACTGTTTCCCTATTAAACGCAAGACTAAATAACAAATATCACAGCCTCTCTGGCAGTGTCAACAATGGAGGTCCCCTGATGCTAGGATGTGATACAAATGTAGGAGACGCAGGACTGATGGAATGTTTCTTCTTAACCATTGGTCATTGAACGGGTTTTTCCTAGTAGAGGGTTGCCACCCGGATAGATCGACCTTGGCATTCAAGATTGCGGCACGGATAATTATTTTGCTCCAAGTGGAATGGTCGACATAGAACATGACATCCGGAGAGAGTGCAAGGTCGGGCCGGGGAAGGAGAACCGAGTCTTGGCTGAGCGCTGAGCTGGAGCTTCGCGTTCTAAGATTTGGGGTACGAGGTGGTATTGTGAATGAAGCAAGCCGTCCATCTAGTGATTCCAGCCTTGATCAAGGAGCGGCTGACCTATATGAATTGGCTTTTCAGTTTATTTGGAGGGTTCTGGTGTTTTGGGGGTTGGAGTCCACGCAATCGGTATAGTGGATTCGATGCTATCAAAGAAACGGTTTGCTACAGATAATCCTATTCAGACTAGTCTTTAGGATTTGCTTCTTTTTCTACCCCCAGATTCATCCATTCTCCATTACCGTCCCAACTAACAAGATATCCAGCCCGGATTGACTAGGTAGCCAAGGTAAAATGCCAATGCGGGGAACCGAGATTGAAAGCGGTCTACTCCGCACGGGGTGAACGGGAAAATCGTGGAGGTGGAGAAACGTTTACGACTTGGCTAAGACTGAGCGGGTCTAGCACGGGCAGAGTTAAGTGCAATCACAGTCTGGACGGATAAATTGAATTGCGTAGATGTTCCACCAATCGTGGCTTTTGCCGTCCCTGCCATCTGGTACGATACGGCTATCATCAGCCGCAGGATGCATCTTCCCCCCATTCTCCACTCCAAAATTGGC
Source organism: Fusarium sambucinum (assembly GCF_050947815.1). Lineage (NCBI taxonomy): Eukaryota > Fungi > Ascomycota > Sordariomycetes > Hypocreales > Nectriaceae > Fusarium > Fusarium sambucinum. The sequence continues at coordinate 1,989,940 of NC_139294.1, read as the reverse complement.
AGCAGGCGCCGAGCTGGTGGAGGAATTGGCATGGGTTGACGCCAAGGGCACACGGAACTCGGCACCGCGTGGGAGTGTCTTTGGTCTATTCTTTGATATTATAGATGGAATTCTTGCGTCTCATCTTTAGATCGTATGAATCGTGGGGGAATGGGAGGTATCTTTGGGGGCTTCGATTTAGGGGCAATAGTTTTAAGTCTAAGTTGATTTGCGGGGGTTTCCAATAATGGCTGGCGGTCTGGTCTGAGTTAACAATGAACGGATACTACCTCTCTTGTGTTTCGACAGTTAAGCGAGCAATATCAATGTCACGATAAGCACCTAATGACATGCACGTGAAATGTCTTGTCTATCTGATAAGTCATGGCCTATCAAAAGCCAAGATAAGGGTGCATGGAAACTGCAGAAACAAATGCTTTGGTTCCTGCTCTGTTGGTAAACTCGCAGGAACTTTTAGAAAGCTAGGAGGAAAATAAGGAATCAGTCTATCATTTAGTCGGTCAAACTAAGCCTTTATTGACCACTTAGAGGAACACTGGTGGTGGGGAAACCGCTCGCGTCCGCAATAGCAATCGTAGCTGCCATCTGGGGTTTCCTGGTAGGCAGACAAGAAGGGCAGGGCAGGTAGTCTGGGGTCCGGGGGGCAAGAGATGACTCTAGACCCAGGTCTGGGGGTTCCTTCCTCGACTCAGATAGAGATAAAAGAAACACTGAGGAAGCATCAATCTTTGTCCCTTTTCTACTCTGCTCCTTGTCTCCTTCACCTTTAATTCTCTTCTCACATCTTTGGTCTCCTTATCTGGGAGTGGACAGTTGAGACTTCCCTAGGGACAACTTTCTTTATACAGGCAAAAGGAGAAAGACCAAACACCGCCAACATGCCTAGCAAAACCAGAACCTACAACTGGTTCATTGCCATGGTAGCAGCGTCTTGTATGACGCTCTACGGCTTTGACTCCAGTGTTTTCAATGTAAGTCCATGAGCATTCAGTCTGTTACTCGGAACATCTCGACTAACGTGACCTCCTTAGGCCCTCCAAGCTTCCGAAAACTGGCTCAACTGGTTTAACCTCGACCTCAAGGAGGATAGTTACACTGTCGGTCTCATCAACACCTGCTACACAATCGGCGCCATCGTCAGTGGTTTCTTTATTGGTGGTCCTCTGGTATGTTCAGCACAAATACAACAACTATGCGAACAGTATACTCATTACTACATATAGGCTGATTGGCTTGGTCGACGTGCTGGTATGGGAATCGGATGTTTCATCACCATTATCGCAGCTATCATCCAGGCCTTTGCTCCTAAGGGCAAGCTTGGAGTCTTTATCCTGGGCCGTGTCCTCATCGGTATTGGTCAGGGTACTGCTCTTAGTAAGTCATCTACTATAATTTACTTCTGTGTAAATACTGACTCTTCCTAGCTGCCGGACCCGTCTATATCGGTGAAGTCTCGCCTGCTGAGATTCGAGGTCAAGTCATGACCTTCTGGCAACTTTTCTACTCGGTCGGTGCCTTCATTGCCTACTGGATCAACTATGCTTGTGGAAAGAACCGTGAGAAGCTCGGAGAGTGGGACTGGCGCATGGTTGTTATCTTCCAGGTCCTCGTGCCTATCATCGTCATCGTCTTGCTCCCATTTCAGCCCGAGTCTCCCCGTTTCCTCATCAAGAAGGGCAAAATCGATGACGCCCGAGCCGCCCTTCGCCGCATCCGAGATACCGAGGAAGAGGTCGAGGAAGAAGTCTTGGGTATCCAAGCCGCTATCGAGTACGAGAAGGAGGCAATCAGCCCCGGATACCGCGCACTCTTCAAGGACCCCTCTCTCAGAAAGCGTTTCGGTATCGCTGTTGTTCTCAACGTCGGTCAGCAGCTCACCGGCCAAGGTACACTCAACACCTACTCTACCTCCATCTACAAGCAAGTCTGGACCTCGACCGAGAAGATCAACCTCATCAACGCTTTGTGGGCCACTATGGGTATCCTATTCACACTTAACGCCGTGTGGACTGCTGATCGCTTTGGTCGTCGCTGGATCTTCATGGTTGGTGCTGTCGGTATGGCTGTTTGCATGTTGATCGTTCCTATCATCGGTCTCGCTACTCCTACCCCCAAGACTGAACCCTCTGCTATTGGTATTGTCGTCATGCTCTACCTCTTCATGTAAGTTACATCACGAACTCGGATTGTTTCGGTCGATACTAACATACTATTTACAGCTTCTTCTACAAGCCTTCGTGGGGTGCTGGTGTCTGGATGTGGACCAGTGAAGTCTTCTCTGCCAACGTCCGAACCCAGGCCGTCGGTATGGCTTCCCAGTGCCAGAACGTGGCCAACACCATCTTCCAGCAGTTCTTCCCTACTTTCCTCGCCAAGACTGGCCTCAAGTGCCTCTTCTTCTTCTTCGGCGTTAACATCCTTCTCGCAATCTTTGTCTTCTTCTGTGTTCCTGAGACCAAGGGTATCGCACTGGAGCACATGGACACTGTCTTTGGTGGTGTTGACCACTCCGAAAAGGGAGCCCAGATGCTCGGTACTGACGTTCCCCGCCCTGAAACTCAGCAGTTCAAGGACGGTGCGGAGATCCAGGAGAGCGAGAAGAAGCGCGAGTCTGTTTAGAGGAATTGCAGTGATTGGATAATTAAGTTATGAAAGATATTTGATTATATTGGCAGAATCGTCAATGACAATATTGAAGTTCATCACTTTGACACATAGCTGAGCCTTAACTAGACAATGAGATATTATCAACTTCAAATCATTCTAGCTCGCAGATTCAGTACAAGAAGTGATAATCTGGCTCAAGTCTTAGTTTTAGCCTGCATCAACACCAGACCACTTACATATGCTATGCCATCCAGCTTTTACCGTGGTTATGGCGGCAACGTGTTGGTATAATCGAATATTATCATCGTTACTTCGTTGAGGCCAAATCGATTATAATACGTTGGTCCTGATCTAATATAACTTACCGAAGTAAACGGAAGAGCTCACAAAATTTCATCAATATCTTGTTCGTAAGGTTATTGTAATCTTTTAAACTGGCCCCATGATATTTTTATCCATATTGTTGTACTATTGGGAAACTACTACCATAAGCATCTCTTTGTTTTTGCAAGAAGGCTTGGACGAAATATCACGCCGCCAGGTAATCATTCAAACATCAGGTTTTCACAGAGTAAACGAAACACCAAGTTAGTTGATAACGACAGTTATTGCTATTCTTCTACCAAAGTATATACAATAGAGGCAAAAGTCGCTTTTTTACTGCGCGATACAAAAGAAGGGCGAGAAAGAGCATAAAGCAATCGACAAGCTGGAAAACCAACCCCTTTCCACATCAACCATCTTCGTCCCTCCCCAAGGCAACTTCACAGGAATCATCTTCTCATCAAATCTTTTCAGAATCCAGAGATAGCATAGGCTAGCCGCGAATTTACTGGCACTGGTAGTAGAAGTCGTTGATCTTCTTGCAGGTGAAAGGAGACTTGCAAGCAGTAGGACCGCTGTAGTTGGTACCACCGCACTGGGCCCACTGGTCAACGGTACCGGGGTTGGTAGGGTTGGTAGGGTTGGTGGGGTTGGTGGGGTTGGTGGGCTCAGGCACGCCCTCCTTGTAAGTGCTGCCGATGGGACCGAACTTGATGTTGGAGAAGGCAACCTTGGAGTTGGGGACGTTCTTCTCAAGGTCGGCAGGCACACCAGAGGATGTGGAGCAAGATCCTCGCTGAGCACCGAGCTTAGTAGAGTCAGTGGGGTAGGTAGAGTCGAGCCAGAGCATGTTGGAGTGGTGCTGTATAGGTCAGTATCATGTTACATGGTGAATTTGGAGTTTGGTAGCACTTACATCGTGCCAGAGAGACATAACAAGAACCATGGGAGCCTCAAGAGCATCGCTCATACCGCTCCAAGCACCCTTCTTCGCAAAGTCATCGGTGTCGCCAAAGACCTTCTTCTGGGCAGTGCAGAATTCAGGGGTGAGAGAGCTTCCGGGAACTCCAGCGATCTTGGACTCAGAGTTGGCGATGACCTTGCCGTTCTGGACGTAGAGACGAGTAATCTCAGAGAGACGGCCGTTGCTGCCCTTGTGGAACTGGGTGACGACAGTAACCTTCTTGGTGGTGTCGACGTTGAAGCCGGATCCAGGACCGTAGAAGGTCTTGTTGCCCTGGCGGTAGGCGTTGAAATCACAACCGTCAGCATCGCAAGTTCCGCCGTAACGGTCGTTGGAGTAAGTTCCACCACAAGAGTCACCAGTGCAGGAGTGTTGAGTGAGCTTGGTGCAAGGGTGAGGAGTGTAGGCAGTGGAAATGGAGTTGGCCTCCCAGATGTCCATCTCAGGGCAGCATGTGCCCATGTTACCAATGCCAGCGTTGACATCGCTCTTGGATGGCTGCCAGCCATCAGAGTTGGCCTTTATTGCATGTTAGCTTTCATTCCGAGTTCAAAGTGAATTTAAAGCTTACCTGGCCGTTGATGAACTTCACGTCACGGGGACACTGGGCGTCACAGTAACCAGTACCATACTTAGCTCCGGCCTTGTTACCAGGGTACTTGGCCTTGCCACCGTCGGCGTCCATGCTGACAAAGTACAGAGCACCGTTCAGACCACAGCCAATGTTTGAAACATCGACGTCAAAGGTGAACTCGTTACCCAAGAGCTGGAACATCTGGTAGGTGTTCTCGTCCTCCATGAGGTAAGTACGGCTACCGATGTTGGTACCATAAGCCCCCTTTGTGACAAAAGAGAGGCTGAGCTGGTTGCCGCTGGAGGTAATTCCGTAGGTGCTGGCGTATTCGGCGCCGTCGATACAGCACTTCTCAGCACAGACCTTTCCACTGGTGCAGATGGAAGTGTCCCACTTGTTACCGGTGTAGCAGTTGGTAGATCCGGACAATTGGTGAGTCCATCGCCAGTTGGCATCGATGGTGACAGATCCCTGGACGTTGCTGCATCCGCTGGATGTACACTTGGACCAGGACAAGGCAGGCTTGGTCTCGGGGGTGAGAGAGCAAACTTGCTGAGCTCTAACGGCTGCAATGAGCGCCGAGGCGGTAGCGATAGCGCGATACATTGTGAACGAAAGCTGAACCGGTGGATAGATGAGTGGACTGAAGAAGATGTGATGAGGAGTGCGGTGAAGTTGATCTGGTCTGGGGACTCAAGCTTATTATATACTTGGATTGTAGACATGGACGAAATGACCCGGAACTACCAAGATCTTCGTTCCACCGTTGACCAACTCTAACATGGTATGATCAAAAAGAGAAGCCGTAGTGCCGATGAGGCTCCATTCTTGCATCTCCAGACAAAGATCGGGTTGCGGGCCGCGACCCCTCTGACAGGAGAAGGTATGATGGTCAACATTTTGCCTTGCAAAGCTTGGCTTGTCAAGGTCAGGCTGGGTGTAGCTCCAAGGCGGCGACATATCGGAGAAGCGGGCGCACGGGTGAGCAAGTTCCTGAGTCGATCTCCGCAGTAGACTCAATTGCGTATAGTAGATGGCAGATGCGTTTCTGCAAAAATGAAAAGAAATAATGAGACCGGTCCGTCGTTCCCGAAGGGGAGAGACGTTGGCCTCCGAAGAGGCTGTACTCGTGAAGATCCCCCATTGGATAATCGTCAAGCCTCGGACTGGTGAGGGCGTATATGAAGAGTCCATATTTGTCTTGCTGCGGAGACCTTCTTTCACAAGAAGGCTACGACAAAATAGGATGCTGTCCGTTTCCGGGCCGTCGCTTCCATCGCCTATCGACCTCATGAGAGCAATGTAGCATAGACTGGAATTACAACGAGATCGTGAGGTGGTTCAGCAAGTACCCCTGAAGAGGTAAGAAAGAGAAAACATCCACCCTATCGTCTTGTTCGGGCGGATCTTCGTCTGGGATCAAATTAGCCGTACCATCTGGACAGGTGGCTAGCTCCACAGTATACTGACTTCAACGGTGAGCCAAGACGGTTTCCTGTTTGCCACGACTTGGGCATGGGATCTTCCATGTATGCAGCAGTACTGTTGTAGCTTCCATACAAGAGCAATATGGAGAAATCGTTTGTTAAACCCCACCGGGTTCTTTCGCCACGGTTATGACGCTTCGGACAAACATGACCTGCAGTGCAAGGTTATGCTTGCTCTGAAACCCGTAGTTCTGGATAGAACCCAACATCCAACTGAACACATGTTTAATGCATATCACTCCTTTGATGGTGAAGAGACCACTGGTATCGCAGACTCTGTCAGTTGTTCCTATCAGATAGTATGTTACTTGATATGTCACTTGTATTGATACCTGGGTGTGTAATTCGCAGCAACCAGTTCCGCACACGAAGCATCATGTCTCCGTCCTGTGCATTGCGGCTTGCGCCAGTGAAAGAACTCACGGTACTTCGGGACTCCGTCCGACCGCTTAAAAAAAGTGTCGTGGACCATCTTCTGTAAATTTGAACATGCTCATGCATTCATTTCACGCCCATGCTCATGTCGAATAACAGAGGGTTTTGGTCAGCTGCTGGGTGTTGTGGAGGCTGTAGAAATTAAACCCCTGGCATAGTATGGCCAGGTCAGGCAATGAAGAAACCCGTCGTCCAGATTCAGCAGTTTCGGATACATCATGACCGAGATAGCGTTCCGGTCCCTGTCATATGCCGATTATAGGCCAGGATCCTGCTGCCGATTATATGAAGCCTCGTCAGGCAACCAGTTAAGCCACTTTTGTGACTGGTGGTCTCATGTGACGACTGGTAAAGGTGCATGCCACAATCTAATACAAATGTTGCAGTTGCGGTTGTGTTCTCAACGGCATAGAATTGTGTTGTGAGCTCTTCCAATCCGTCTGATTTAGTGGCTCAAAGTCGAGCAGTAATGCGACTTCGATCTGAACAGCTGCTTGCCGCAACGATAAAAAGTCCGTAGCTCGTAAACAATACCATTTCGAGCCACGGAGCATCGTCAACTAGATGGTCCGGAGCCCGAAACCTTGCATAAAATGGTCATGTTCTCTTCGGCTCGAACCGCCTTGGTAGTGTTGCCAAGTCAGCCTGTACTCGATACTCCACACTCAAGGCAAGTAAGAGGTTATCTCCATACGTGGATGTGTTCCGGGGATATTGGGATAGCCCATTTCAGAAGTGCGGGGGTGAAAGTACGGATAGTTGGCCGACGGATTAGATCGTGGAGGATCTTCTTCCGTTCTGTCCTAAAGCGTAACGCGACTTTGCCTTCGGTGGTTCGATAGTCAACGCGATGCAATACAATTGCAAGGGCCTGTGGCTGATTGTCATATTGGAGTTAGCGGCATCATCTGGTGTTGGTGGAACGTAGTTGTTCCCAAAATCCGTTCTTGTAAGGGCAGAAAGAGGTTGTCATGGTTTGGATAGGGACGTGGACGAAGAGCAGGCCAAGTTGCCACACGTGACCTTTACCTCAACATCAATACAACTCCTACTGTCTGACAGACCTCTCGACCATAATATTCTGACTTATTGTTCATTGAAACACGGCTTCAGGTCAAGAGCAACCGAATATATTTCAGCATGCAATAGTATCCAGAGGTATCAACAACGCCCCTTAAAACCACCTATATTCGTGAATACTACAAGGATGCATAATTCGATGGTCTCTTCGTCTCCTCCCTCTGTCCAGCAATTAACAACGACAAAGTGTATCGTTCGCTTGAGGAATCCCAATCCTCCCTAGACGCCATATAATCATCCCTTCCAATTCCACCGCCCCCCAAAAAGCTTTTGCTCGCAAAAACGAAGACACCCAAATGTAACTGGCTATCAGCATGATGCTTCGCCACTATCTCTCTCCTAGCACTCCGATAACAGGGCACATCCCATTCCATTAGATCGTTATTTAGGGGCCAAGGGCTGCAGCTTTCGGCTTGCCCGTCCATTGCTCTTACACGGAGTATTTGTAGGTTTCTTCAGGTGAGAGTCTGAGATTTTTACCGGTTGGCTTTGCTCCTCTGGGGTCTCCTAAACCGCACGGACATCTGGAAGATGGAGGTTTTTACTCTGGCGTGGTAGTCTCTGATCACGCTCGTAAAGGTAGCCACAGTTGGCACACAAAGTCTGAGCAAAGTTAGCAACAAACTAGTCAACTCATCTTGATATGTTAATCTTACCCTTGGGCCTGCTGGGCCGTCTCTGACAGCCCAAACGCTTGTGCCCCATATCCTGCAATGCATGCACCTCCACTGGAATCTCTCTTGATCTGTCAGAGCACCACCACCTCCCCCGTAGCCACCGACATCAGGCGTGCCTCGTCCTCCAGGCGTACCGCCCCGTCCAAGCGGGCTCAAGCTTCGGAAACGACGCTTCTTCTTAGAGCGTTCACCTCGACCCATTCTCTCTTCTTCAACCTCCATCGGTGCCCCAAAAGGTGTGCCTCCAAGCATACCTGTTGTAGAGCTGAACCGTGCCGTCTCACGGCGCAACCGCCGAACTTCACGTTCGCGGTCGCCTTCCCTCTTCTCGATCTCCTCCTTGCTGAGAAACTCTACCTTGGGCTCCCAGTCATCGCCGAGATGTTCCGGTTCGTATCTCCAGCCAGCCTCTGAGCCGTGAGCAGCATCATTTGGCAGCTCTTGCTGTAGACCACCCCATCCGGCAACCAGACCCCCTGCCTCACATGCTTCCTTCTTCAGCCGCAGTACAGCCTCATATATGGCATGGGTCATCGCCGGGATCCACTCTCCTGTCAATCCGAGATCCGTACAAGTAACCTTGGCAAATGCCTCAGCAGTGCCAGGGGGGTGCAAAAGAGACCACTCAAACTTGTCAGTGTAGAGCATGGACGCTAGGTTGAGACTTAAGTTGATAATGCATCGGTAGGTATCGTCGGGGTTGTAATCATCTGAATCGGGAAGTATTGGTGTTGCCTCTGCGGTAACATCAGGAGCTTGGGTTTGTGAGGGAGTTGCCGCACCTCCTGTCTGCGCTGGTGTGTCAGGCCGAGAAGTGCCACGAATGGCGGACACTGGAGAATCATCCCGAGACTTGAGCGCAAAGCTAGGTCGTGGGGTCAATGCGGTCGTCGTAGGTTGCTGGACAGAGGCGGCTTGTTGATCACTATGGAACAAAGGGTGCAGTGCGACACCCGAGTATTCTTCGAGCTGTGTCCGGATTTGCTTGCTGATCTCAGCGATGGCGGCTTGTCGATTTGGCAGATCCAGATCCTGCACCAATGTCTGTGCAAACTGGTCGGTCGAGATGAGAGTTTCGTGAAGATTCCAGCAAAATATGTCTCGAAGCTTATAAGGCACCGTCGCCTCCTGTTGACGGTACTGGGGAAGTGAGGTGTCCACCGTGTTAGGGTTCGGCGTTGGATATGGGGCTGGAGGGATGAACGCAGGAACGTCCAGATCGATTCGGATAGGAATCAGAGTAAGAGGGAGTGTCGCCTGAATAGCGTTCTGCTGATCGCTCCTCAGCAGCTTGTGCTTTGCTATCCAATCGCGCCAGATGCCTTGCACCTCAACTGGCCCCTTAGTATCTTTGCCAACCTTGTCAGCGAGGTCTTGTCTAGTGGCCGAGTCCTCCTTGCGCAAGCTCCGCAATCCCGTTGGTCGTCGACGTGGGTCGTCGCTATCGTCTTCCAGGTCGTCATAACCATCTTCAGCGTAATTAATGATGGTCGTTCCTCGCTTGGTGGTCCTCGAAACGGGGCCGGCGGGCGCGCTGCTCGGTAGAACAGGCGTGAGGAGGGAGTTGTTGTAGGCGCGGAGTCGCGGCGCATAGCTCGATAAGAACGCCTGGGGCTTTGATCGTTCCATTGTGTGCGTTATAGGACCTCGACGGTCATCTCATGCCGCGGAAAAGGGAGCTAGGCCAACACGTGAAGAGCCTTCTATGGCTATTGCCCCGGTGCACTTTGGAGTTGAGACCCTGGTGCAATGATGATATTCACGCGACAATAGCAATAGTTGTGCTACAGCTATGGGGGGTGAGAGATGTGGATGTTTGGTGCCTGTCGTGATGGCTTCAAGGCTCGATGCTTGATGGAGTCGCGAACTAGGGACCTTTTTCTCAATCGCGTCGCTCGGTGTTCCAGAAGTTTGCTGTAGAGTGCACGGGCCATACCGGGGCGGTGATGATTATGTAATGCTACTACAGCTTACCCTGCATCAAACATCCTCACTTACAGACATGAATGCATGTGAATAAAAGAAGTACTAAGTAAGCATGTAAGTAAAAGTGAATTCATTCCTTTCATTTCATCAACCTTCCTAGTGGTTATAGCTGTTTTTAATAATAAACATTAATTATGTTCCATCACTGTTCCTCGCCCGAGTCTCTTCACACGTGCAAGTTCAATTCATGCCCAGAAACACTCGCCCGAGTTTCGGCGTACAAGCAATCAGCTTATTCCTCTTCTTCAGAGAATTCAAGCTTGGCCTCATCATCTGATCCCTTGATGGGAGTGAATTTGACAGGCGTTGGAATATAAATAGGGTAACCCCAGTGATGATGAATACCAGGGTTCTTCTGTGTTGGCTGCGGTGGTGGTGATAGTGGTGGCCAACAACTGTGTTGTTAGCGGCAATACTTACATTAACCAGTATTAGCCAAGAGTGACTTACCCGTAGGAAAAAAAGCACACGTCGTAAAAGGTGCACTTCTTTCCTCCATCAACGTCGAACGTTTTCTTAGATTTACCACACCCCACGTATTCTGCGGCGGGTTTCATGCATGCATCTATCTACTTGTCAGACCCAGCAAGCCCAAGAAGTTTCAGGACGACTTACCATAATCGTCGGTGTTGGTTTCTTTGCGAAGCCAACTTCCCACTGCGCTTTGGAGAGTAGCTTCGAACGATTGCCCTACGCAATCAGTCGCTGTGTCTTCCATATATATGGCTTGGCCTGATATCGGATACCGAGCTGGGCGATAATTGAAGGATACTTTTCCATCAGCCATCTTGTCGGCCCAAGATTTAGCGGATTTTCCGAGAGATTCATCCCAGGTAAGATCATTGAGTCCCTCTGCCCGGCGTGCCTCATTGATGTGGAACAAGCCAATCACATTGTCGTCTTCGTCTGAAACAACCCGAGGGTAGCCAGAGGAGAGTATGGCCAAGGAGGCCAATACGAGGGTGCGGAGCATGCTTTTGGTAATAAGGGAACCTGTCTGAACGAAATGGTAATGCCTGAGAAACCGAGTTCAAAGACGTGTTGGGGGGTGATTTGATAGTGATGATGATCGTGTAATGACTGGTGAATAGTGGGAATTGATGGATGCGAGAAATACAGCTAAAATGAATGAAGATGGAGAAGCTGAGAGAGTAGAGAGAATGATGAAGAAGAGAGATTGTAGAGAAACTAGCCCACCTCCGAAAAGATCTTGACGTTGACTGTGATTCACTGGGGAGGGAGGAGCGATGACAAGGTTGGCATAATTTGTCAACGGCACAAGAGCTCCTCTCCTTTTGGATTGTCGCAACTTCCTCGAGGATTTCTTCTGTACCAAAATCCTCCATCCTCGTGCCATGCCTCAAAACGCTGGCAAGTCCATCCGTGTAAGTGACAGGGTCGATGTGATTCGTCAACCTTCTACAGCTTCTCTTCTAAGCCGTTGGGCCCACAAATGACGTCTCACAACCAAGACCCTTCTTTCTTCAATTAAAAACATTTCCTCTAAATCAACTCCGACATCGCCATCACCTTCCAACTACATTAAATCATACAGTATGGCCTCACGAGCACCTTCTCTCGCCCCCGCAGCTCTGCGACAACTGCGTGCTCAACCAAATCGCCTCTCTTCCTACCTGCAAACCCCTCTTGCCCGCCCTGTCGCAAATCTAAATCAACAATCCTTCCGCGCAGCACACAATATTCCTAGACCATCTCCCCGAACATACGTCAAGCCGAAATCCGAGCAGACGCAGGTGGGAGAAACGCCCAAGAGTGAAGGCGAGAGGCCAGAGATCAAACCCTCGCATTACCAACTATCATTTACCTGCGTTCCATGCGGCCATCGCTCCCACCACAATGTCTCCAAGCAAGGCTACCACTTCGGGTCTACGCTCATCACATGTCCGGGTTGTCGCAACAGACATATTATCAGTGACCACCTGAATATTTTTGGCGACAAAAGCGTCACCGTTGAAGAACTTGTGAAGGAAAAGGGCCAGCTTGTCAAGAGAGGCACCTTGGGCGAAGAAGGCGATATTGAATTCTGGCCAGAGAATTCTCTCCCATGAAGCAGGGCATCTAACAAGAACGAGAGCTCAGACTGATCGGCGACATTTTACTGGATAGAGTTAAAAATAGACAATGGTGTACGATAGTGTAAGAGGATTGGGTGGCGTTGATGGAATACCCTCCTCTTCAGACAGGAATGATCATTATAATAGTCACGAGCCCAATAGATGGCCGTGTTTGCTTTTCATATTTGACATACAAATGACTTTTACTATGAATCCATATGATTACGCCATAAAACACACATCTTGTCCAATTCTATAATTCCTTAACGCCCGTTGATGCAACACCATCAATCCCCTTACCATCGCTTGAACGACTGCCTCATATCCTTCTGCTCCTTGGACCGTGTCTTGAGGCGAGACTTGTTCTTTTCGAACTTCTTCCTCTTGTCCCGTCCATACTTCTCCGGCTTGATAATCGCATCAATCTTCCTCTTGCTTGATCGTTCCTCTCTCTTCTTCCTCACTTCCTCCCTAATGGCGAGCAACTGCTTAGAGTATTCAGAAGTGCCGAACTTCTTCTGCAGAGAATCCATAAGAATCTGTGCACGTGTCTTGAGAGCCTCATGCTTTGTCTTGAAAAGCTCATCGTTCGAGAAAGGAGGGGCAATGGAGGGGTCGGTGAGGTTATGGAGTGGCACAAGGATGGTCTTGAACGATGGCCGAAGACGTTCTAGGGAAGACCTCCGGCACACAGTCTCCAGAAGCTCCATCGCAGCTACCTTTGGTGTAATGGCCACAGCCCTGGGAGGAATTTCTCTTCGAATGACGCGAGAGATTTGTCTGAACATATGCTCAAGGTCTGTCTTTCGCTCGCTCTTCTCCTCCTCGCCCTGGTCTTCCTCCTCTTCTTCCTCATCTTCTCCGTCACCCTCGGGGAGACGAGGAGCCAAGAAAGCAAGAACCTGGACAGCTTCCGCTCCTAGCTTCTCATCAATGTCTCTCGTTGCCAGGACACCCAGAACGAGTCTAACCAGGTTCTGTACCTTTGACAGATCGAGCGTCAGACCATGGCTACCCTCTACCGGCTCGCCAACGGTTACATCACCAGTTTGCTGGGCAAAGTCTGCCAAGTAGGAGCTTGTCAAGCCTATAGATGATATCTTAACTGAAGGTTCTTGGTGTGACAGACATCTGACAATGTTAGACCACATCTCCTCGCTGTTGCTTGCCAGGATCTTTTCAGGGAACACAGCCAGAGCAGCACGAATGACTTCGAGGGCTGCCTCTATGAGCTCTCCGTCGACTTCACGAATATCCTCGTTCTCAATAACGCCGCTGATCTTCTCGAGAACAAGTTTGAAGTCCTGCTTGTTCTTGGATGCGTTTCCACTAGATTCAAGGTAAAAGCCGAAAACCTGGAAAGCGAGTTTGAGCACTGCTTCGTTTCCGTCCTGAGCCAACCATGTTCGCACGAGTCCGAGGAACGTTTGAGTTTGCTCCTTATCGGCTTTGCGGAAGATCTCCCTGAGAAGGCCTGCAGCTGAAAGTCTGCATTTCTCGCTGTCGTCGTTGGCAAGGACAAAGAAGAGTGGGAGAAAACAGGTAGAGGAAATCTCTTGAACAAAGTCGTCAGATGACTTCATGAGGAGCAAGTGAACCATTTCCATGACGGACAGACGACCGCCCTCTCGCTCATACTTTAGGTTGGCAACAATAAAGTTGAGCTGCTTGGCCCATCTGGCCTTTTTCTGAGGGTATTCGCGAACGAACTGGAAGAATGCGCCTCGGGCAAGATCACGGGTATCCTTGTCATCGTTGATGATCATAACTGTGCCCACATAGTCCATGATGTCGTAAACAGAAGCAGTTTCAATGCGTCGGTCCAGAACTGATCGCAAGAAATTGAACGTGACGTGACGGTAAAGAGGTTCAGTCAGATCGACCTTCAACTTTGTGATTAGCATATCAATCGCTGCGTCCCCGACAGGAGTGTCACGACGATCCCGAAGAACAACAGCCAGCATCTTAAGTGCTGCTTGAGCCACCTCAGTAGTGGTGGAGACTGACATGGAAATACTCTTGGTTGCTTCCTTGACTGCAACCTTGTACAACTTCGACCCCTGATCGTCACTAAACGGCACCTTGACAATGACGGCTAGCAAGCGGAAGGCAGAAATCTTGACCTCGTCCTCTCCACCAACCATAGCATCACCAAGGATAGGAATAAATCCAGTGATATTCTCAGGAGTGCGCAAGCTGTCATGCTTCTTCAGGATCGCCCTCAGAATATCGACTGCAAAACGAATCAGCTTGTATGTGTGCTTAGTCGTTTTGCCTCGATCACCGCTCTTCTTGGCGCCCTTCTGGACGAGGTATTTCTTGACTCGAGGGTCGAGTTTCTCTTCAACTTCAGGCTTTTGAGAATTGTAGACATCTTGAATCACTTCGTAACAGAAAACCAGGGTGTCGCGGCTTTCAGCGGCAGGGTTTTGTAGAAGACCAGATGTTATACGTGACATCAAAGCATCGAGTTTTCGGACCATTTTGAGATCAACCTTCTGCATCAGAAGCGCTCGCAACGGTTTCACCAAATCAATGAGACGGCCAATAGAGGCGTTTTTCGCGATGAGCTCCATTGAGTCCTGGCTCTTGCTGCTCTTGATTTCCTTGGTTTGTGTCGTGTATCCCTCAGCGTCTTTCTCTTGTCCAATCACGCCGAAGATGTCGTCCATGACAACTGCTACGACAAAGTTGAGGCAGTAATCCAGGTCGCCAGGGGCGCAGCTGGGAACGATAGCGACCAAAATAGAGTGCATTGTGTACGAAAGCACATGGAGCTGGTATCCTCTGGTCAGAGCGCCTCGCAACTCCTTGAGAAGGAACCCAAAGTAAGACGAGCCCAAATTGACAGCTATCTTTACTAGTGTGTCTCGAGCCATGTCTCGGGCCTCTATAGACTTGCTGCGGAGGATGTGGCTGATATCGGTCAAAACACCAGCAAGTTTCTGGTCCATCTGATCCGACGGCAACAACTTCAAGAGTCTGACGATGATGACACCAACCGGGACACGGTAACTGACTTCTGACTCGTCCTTTTCGTGAAGATGCTTCACCAGTGTAGGCAAAAAGAAATTGGTAACATCAACGCTAAGCTTTTCTGCCTTCGGAATTGTGAGAGGAAGTCTGGTGGTGCTTGATGAAGATACATCAATCTGGTCCACATCCATGCGCTCTTCGGAATCGTTTTCAGCTGCGTCGACAAGTGCGTCGGCAACCTTACTCAAGAGGCGGATTGTCAGCTTTTGTTGCTCAGGCTTGGCCGCAACATAACCAATGTATCGTTGGAGGGTGGTGCGGTAATGCTTCCAGTGTAAAGAACTTGCGAGATTGCCAATGGTGATGATTGCTTGAGCGCCAAGACCGTGGTCGTCAACTCCATCGGCACGGCCGAAGATGAAGTGTTCGAGAAGCGGGATGAAGAACTGGGCCAGGTTTTGGCTTCCAAATTCCTTCTGCTTGTTGGCAGCCTCAAGAATGTGCAGAGCCTCCAGTTGTCGTGCTGTCGCAGGGCTTAGAATGTTGAAGAAGAATGTCAACTCAGAACTCTCTTCGTTTCGGTCGTTCAACAATGCACTGAGATCAGCAATGGGCTCCCATTCCGGCATGGTTGACAAAAGATGACCCATTACGCGGAGGTACTCTCGTCGAGAAGTGTCAGATGGCTCACGAGCACCAGCGTAGAGAGCAGGCATGATGACTTCTCGAAGTTGGACGCCAAACTTTCCCTTGGATTCTTCGGACGAGCAAGCTGCCGCATCTACAATAAATCGACGCAGTCCGTCGGCGGAGTTAGAGGCCAGAATACCAAACTCAGCATCATCTCGAATATGAAAGATAAGGTTGTGAAGTAAGGGCAACCACTGCTTGGGAGTCAACGGGACTTCTCGATCACCAGAGATTGCACTATAGGCAGCTAGGCGTGCATCGTAATCGGGCTCATCAATACGGCCTTCTTTGAAGGAGTTGAGGGATGAGCACAATTCGGCAACCTCTTGGAGATTGTTATCTTTTCCAGCGATAGCAAGCAGCGCTCTCGACAGGGACTGTCGGTTGTCGCGGTCTTTGAAGTAGCTGAAAAGAGAGGAGATAGTGTCATAAACATCGTCGAGAAGTGACTGGTTGTCAAAGGCGCTAGAACCTGCGACATATTGCTCCGCAATAAGCAGGATTCTGCCCTTGAGCTTGGGGCTGACTCTTCGAGGTGGCTGGTTGAGAAGGAAGATGGAGATTTTGATAACGGCCTGGACATCTTCGGCATCCTGAATAATGGGAGACATTACCAGGATTGTCTCTACGCAAGCTTCCATAAGGTCATTGCTGATGCCAGACATGTCCAAGACATTGGATATCTGTGCCAGAATTGCTTTAGAGTTGGGCTCGAGAAGCTCTGCCTTGATAACTTCGTTGAACTCGCACTCCTGCGCAGGCGCAGTCGCAAGCTTAACCAAGTTGCGAACAATTGACAGGACATGAATCTTGACTGCATCCTTACCCTTCTCGATTGACAAACATTCGATGACCTTGGGAAGAATGCCCTCGGGAATCTTGTCATGTGGCGCAAAAAACAGGGCGATTCTGGGGAGGACAGACCAGGTAGCAAAGAGCTGAAGCATACCAGAAACTCCCTGTGTTGTCTCGCTAGGCAAGTTTTCCAGTCTTGGTGCCACAATATCTCCGAGGATAACATCTTGATAAGGCGCCCATTGGAAAGACTGGGCGTTTTGGAAAAGCGCAATCAAACATTTCAGACCAGTGGACCGAATAATCCTCAAGAGAGACTGCGTGCTGGCCTTTTCTTCCTCTTCTTCGGGGGCGTCCTCTGGGTCGCCCTGGCCGCTGAGTTGTCGGCAGGCAAAGACAAGACAGTACAAAACAGCATTGAGTAGTGTCTCTAGATAGGGTGTAGCGTTGGTACCGAGCTCCGAAATGACGGAAGAAATCATGTTGAGGAAACCAAGTTGCTTTCGGACAGGGAGAAGAGGCTCCTCGAAGATCTTCTTCGAGGCACCAACAACCTTGACATCCTTCAGTTTGCCAGTGGCAATGTCCAAAAAGCTACCCATATCTTCAACACTGAGGTTTCGGAGAACAGCAAGTCGAGTGGCTTGAAGGCCATGTCGGCCGCTTGCTGCCCCCTTCTTGGAAATGGTGCGACCATAAAGCAATCGGAGGAGAATGGGCATCAACTCAGCTCTGTGCTCCGGCTTGATAGCAGTTTCGTCTTGGAGAAAGACTGTAAGCTCGTTCTTGAATCGAGCCTCATCCAGGAGGAACTCCAAGTTCTCTTGATAAGTCTTGATTGCCTCCTGCTTCCAAGCAAGTATTGCCTTGAGGGTGACCTTTTGAACCTCAGCGTCACCATTTTCCATCAACTGCAAGAGTGAAGTATAGACTTGCTCGTGCTCGTAAAGGACACGAGGGTTGATGAATTGGGAGAAGACTCCGAGCATGGCCTTGCGGTCTGCAAGAGACCAAGTAGCCCCCTCAGAAGCTCCTTGACCTTCGACAGACTCAGGGGTTCGGTCTTCACTTGCCCAGGCGAGGAAGTGTGGCACAAGTTGACGAGACCTCCTCTCTGCGATGAAGGGGATGGCATTGAAAACTTTGAGCGCGCGCGACCTGGCATTGCCAGCGGTTGTCTCAGCAGTTCGCTGCTTGTCATCAAAACTCTGCAACATCAGCTCATCTGGGTGGTCGATTGACTCTTCAACCTCAGCTGCAGCTTCTTCCAGTCTGCGCACGTTTGTGCATTCAAAGTCGGAAACAAACGCGCGACGAGAGCTGTGGGTTTCGGGCTGCGAGGCACCCCATCGAGATGAAGGAACCTTCAACCAGCGGAAAGCAACCTCGCAGACTGCCTCCTCTCCAGCCTTAATCTCTGTGATTTGCTTCATAGTCTCAACCGAATCATCCCACACAGGAGACAGCTTCACTGTGAGCATACCGAATAGGAAAGCAGGCACAGCCCGTTGTAGCCAAGAGTTATCCTCAAATGAAGCATAGCTCTGGCCTAACTTGCGAAGAAGCATAGCAATCGTTCTTGTATGTGTGAGACTCAGCGGGGTCTCTTCGACCTCGATCATGGTCTCGATGGTATTAAAGCTGTCTGTTGCCATATTAAGCGTCTTGAGTAGATTCAAAGATGCTAAACGGAGTTCGTGTGATGGAGAACTTAAGTTTTCGACCAAAGACTTAGTAACTGGGTCCTCCTCAGTGGATGAACTATCACTACTTGTGCTATCTTGTCGTCGAGCAGACTCGTTGCCCTGTAGAATTTCTTCGTAGGCAAGATATGCATGCAAGAAGCTGACAGATTGAGAAAATCGAGGAACGGCTGCACGCAGGAGCGGACTCAAAGTGATGTCGACAGAGCCAGCAGCCTTGCTCATACGCAAATAGGCGTGGAATCCCTGACCAACAATAAAATGAACCTCGTCCGATGCCAATGTGGAAGAGGGCCGCAGCGCGAGCTTTAGCTTCCGGAGTAGAAGTTCGGCGATCTTAGCGTTTGTCGATGGGTGAACTGTTGTGAGTTCAAGAATCTGAAGCAGCGCCGAGTACTTGGGCAGGCACCTATCCCGCCAAACTTGAGGATCCTTGTTATAGGGGCCGCGTTCAGGGAATGGTGAGATCTCTAAGCGTTCGAACTTGGAAACGATCTGACCTTGCCAACCCTGTGACATTCTGCAGCTGTCCTTCTCGCCGGCCAAAGGAAAAGCGCCATTCTCAATCATCTTTGGCAAGAGGACACAAAGCATATCTTCATTAGACTCTTCAGACCAATGACTCGCAATGAATCTTGCACAGTTAGTAAAGGCTCGAAACTAGTAGATACTCGGGATTTTTACCTTTGGAAATCGTTACGAAACAAGCTTCCGAAGCGCTGAGCATCCAGCTCGCAGAAATAAGAACAAAAGGGAATGAACCATTTCATGAATGGCTCGCGAGTCAGAGATTGGATGAGAGGATTAATATAGGGTATCAAAGCATCAATAGGTGCGTGGTGCCAGACAATCGTAGTGCTGGCCATGACAAACCTCCAGACGGTGCTTGAGGAGTCCCGCGGAGCTGCTTCTGTAACACTGGAAAGCAAGTCGACAAAGTTCTTGATAAGAGGCGACCAATTACTGATTCGGTATCCTTTTCGAACACCGGCCATGGTTCCGTATATCCTAATAAGGGGTACAACCTGCCATTGACGGTCGGTAGGAGCTGTCCGCTCCATGTTACCCCGGATTGCCGCATGGACTCCGTCTGCGAAATCCCCAAAAGTCTCAGCAGTCGCATGATGTATAACACTGGTCAACACACCACAGACAACATCGGTCCATGTGGTATCCTCGCTGAGGGTTCGCTCCTCTTCAGGAATGGCGTCGACCAGTGCGGCGAAGATATCTGGAGCAGTGGAATGGATAATGTTATCAGTACCCTTGATGGCCTCGGCAAACATGTTCATCAATCCATCCTTGTACAAAATGAACTGACGGTCGTCCTTGATGCTCAGAAGATCGTCCCGAGCGCATTCGACCAGGCGCTTTAAAGCTGTCTCGCGTTGTGATGGCGCGGCAGCCTTTTTAACCAGGAAACTAAGTGCTTCGGCTGCGAATCGGGCAATATGAGGAGGATGTCGTGACTTTCCGAGTAGTGGCGCCATGACTTTGAAAGTAGGTCGCAAGTCAGGAACGAGTAGTTTAGAAAGGTACTTGAACAAAAATGCGAGGGCTCCAAACGTCCACTCAATAACGTCGGCATCCTGTGGCTTGGCTGCGATAGCCATGATTAAATCCAAACTTCTACCATAATGCTTCTCGAATCGAACTCCCAAATCGTGGGAGAAAGCGGTTAGGAGGTCTAGTAGCGGCTCCAGAGCTTCCTTGTCTTGTCCTGCTATAAAGTCGGCGAGCAGGTCCATGATGCGCTGCTCAAAATGGAGTAGCTGGGGCAAGCTCTCACAAAGAGGCCAGACCTTTGTCTTGAAAGCAGAGAACGGTTTCGAGACATTGAGCTCTCCCCATTTTTGCAGTCCGGTCTGAAAGTAGGATGTCGAGGTCGAAAGGTCTTCGTTATCGAGGTCATGACGGCGAACTTTTCGTAGAGGTTGAAGTGAATTAAATTTTGAGATTTTAGTAGTAAAAGATTCCCACCGGTGGTTCTTTTGGTGGGGTGTTGAGTTCTTGTTCTTCCGCGCCTTTGTGATGCGCCCTGAAGAGTTGGCCGGCATCTTGGGCGGTGTTGTTTTGTATGTAAAGAACTTGGAAAAATGAAGATCCAAGTCTTTGCGAAAAAGAGCTTCTTCACATCCATACCGCGAAAAGATGTCCCCGCCAAAACTTTTTTTATCGGTTCATAAGCGGCAAAACCGATAAGACGGCGCTAATGCATGGAGCCCCACACTGACCAATCATACTCGCGCCGCATTCTCTTATCTATTATAGAACTCCAACGCGCTCTTCGTACACTTTCATCATAGCTTCTTTCATTCACATTCCCTTCACTTAGAAGTTATCGTGAGAAGTCTAGACCATTTCTTGTCACAACAACCGCCAATATGGCTGCACCTAAAATGTGAGTGATACTTTGAATCTTTACTTGCAGCTCATAATCTCACAAATTTTATCCAGTATCGTCTTGGGCAGCCTCAATGGCCAGCTTGGACCAGCATTCAAGAAGCTAGCTACTCTTCATTCAAAGAACAGCTTCTCCATGGCCATTCTTACTGGCGACGTCTTCAGCGCAACACAGGATGACGATTCGATTACTGCGCTTCTCGATGGAACCTTTCAAGTCCCTCTGCCGACTTACTTCACCATGGGAAGTCATCCTTTGCCCCCACGCATCGCCGCAAAGGTCGAGGCTGAAGAGGAAATTTGCGAGAATCTACATTTTCTCGGCAAGCGGAGTATTACCAAGACGTCTGATGGTGTGCGAATCGTCGCTCTCGGTGGTCAATTAGATACGAACCTCATTGCTGGCCAATCTAAAGAACAGCACCTACCATTTCACACAGTCGACGATGCCAAGAGCCTGCGCGGTGCCAACAGTGCTGATATTCTCTTGACTTCGATATGGCCAGCGGGTGTCTGGACTGGTTCGCAAGTTGCGCTTGATCCTACAAACCAAGCGTCCTTGGCTGTCTCAGACTCGGTCGCGGAGCTATGCGCGGCACTTAAACCACGATATCATTTAGCATCCTCTCCTGAAGGCTACTTCTATGAGCGAGAAGCGTTTGTGCATCCT
This sequence comes from Fusarium sambucinum, assembly GCF_050947815.1. Lineage (NCBI taxonomy): Eukaryota > Fungi > Ascomycota > Sordariomycetes > Hypocreales > Nectriaceae > Fusarium > Fusarium sambucinum. The sequence goes on along the minus strand of NC_139294.1, from coordinate 1,968,494 downwards.
ACCGAGAAGGATACCGACAACACTTGCGTCACGCGATTCATTTCAATGGCCCCATATGGCAATGAGGCTAAAGCAAAGTCTTTGTATGCATTCAGCCTCAATAAAGGAGACGCATCAGTACCCGTCGGCGCCACAGCATCGCCATTTAACCCCAAGACCAAGAAACGTGCCCCTAAGGAGGACATTTATAACCGGTATGGCGGTGACGAGCACGAGAGGGGACACAGGGGCCGGCGCCAGAAGCAACGCCATCGATCACCCCCTCCAGGTCCCGATAGATGCTACTTTTGTCTCTCCAACCCCAACTTATCTTCGCACATGTGTTGCAGCATTGGTGACGACGCCTACATCTCAACAGCCAAAGGCCCCTTGCCTACGTCTGCGACCTTCACCGAGCAAGGCCTTGATTTCCCAGGTCACTTGATCATCATTCCATTACCACACAATCCGACCATCCCCAGTATTGGACCAGTCGCGGATCCAAACGGCGAGGCTGCCAAGACCTATAAAGAGATGAACCACTTCCGCGAAGCTATCCAGGCCATGATTGCTGCCAAGAGCTCCCACAAACTTGGCGTCGTCACTTGGGAGATCAGCCGTGAACGCAACGTCCATCTGATTTGGCAACTGATGCCCTTACCTGCCGAGCTCATCCACAAGGGTCTGGCGGAAGCTGCTTTCAAAGTCGAAGCAGAGAACCAGTCCTGCCCAGCTTTCAAGGCACAAGACCTGACTCTCGAGCAACAAGCTGAATCAGGTGGCGACTTCTTCCGCGTGTGGTTGTGGGCAGATGATGGTGAGGAGCGTATTAAGGGCAAGTCCCTCGTCATGCCTCTGCCCGCAGACAAGCATTTTGATCTCCAGTTCGGTCGACGAGTGGTAGCCAAGCTTCTCAATCTCGAGCACCGCCTTTCATGGAAGGGCTGCGAGCAGACTATTGAGGAGGAGACCAAGGACGTGGAGGCGTTCCGCGAGGCGTTCAAGGAATGGGATTTCACTCTTCAAGACGGCGATGAAACGAATATTTAATACAATTTGATTTTTGTATATTATACCGGAGGCATGGGCGGCGTTTGATGAAAAGGAGTTTTCAGAAGGTCATTTAGTCATTTTGTGTCATATTGGGCCGGCTCTGACGCCATTTGTTTTCTGTATCCCAAGCTCACTCACACTTTAGACGTACTGGTTTATGGATCATAAATCAATTGAGGTTGGAATTAAGACCAAAATCACATACCGTGTCAAAGCAGAAGAACTATGCCGTCTTCAAAAGGTGATATAATAACATGATCCCAATGTTGCAACTAGAAAAGAGACATCTGCGAGAGAACTGTAAGAAATGCTGTTAACCCATACATTGCCCAAACCAACACTTAGGTTTATGCTGCACCCAAATGGCATGTCATTGAGTCGTTTCTACGTTGATGTTGATCACCATCCATGGTAAACTTGCGACTGAACTATTACTTACTAGATTGGCCATCATGTTCAGTCACCGTTGAGAAGCAGCAGTTTAATAATTTTAACTTTCAACTGTTTTTTCCCTCATCTGTAGGTATCTCCTAGCCAGGGCATATCCCCCATAAGGCAATGTAATAATATGTACAAGTAGCAAAACCATCTTTCGCTTGCCTGCCATAAGGCGGATTCGTTCCACCAGCTAGTCCTACAGAAAAAGTACAGCAGTACCAATCTTTCATGGTACTGCCAAAACCAATGACCTGTGCCTGTTTATGTATGTATGGACAAAGGAAAAGAATACAGATACAGGTCTGAGGGTTGTTATGTAGTTTTTCCAACCTCCCGAGTAATTTTTCGGGAAGTGATTGTTTGAATATGTAGTAATGAACAAAGGAAAAGGTTAACCAAGCCCGGTTTCGTCGGGTTTGGGTGGGTATAGGTGCGACAATATGCGCGTATAAACGTTTGTAGGGTGTGATGTATCCGTAAAGTTGAGGATACTGGTATCAAAAATGCTGTGGAATAGAGTACCCAGTGACAGATGCAAGTTGGGTTTTGCCCGGCAATCAATGGACCTCTCCAGACAGGTGTGTTCTTCCTGATTTCCCCAAATGAAGATATCGAAAGGCCGAGACACCTGGTATCGAAATGTCTATTGTGAACAGAGCCACAGTCGTAAGGAAATGCTTGTTCCTGAGGCATGTTTTAGAAGCCAAAAATGCAATTCCGGAAATCGCCAAGTCAGATGCATGATGATGAGTGAAAAGAGAAAGATAAAGAAGAATGCGCGCCCGAATGCAGAATGGGGAGGATGTTGGCTCCCTTGTGAATGAGGTTCCATCGATGAACCATGAACGTAAGCGTGTAAAACGTAAAGAGAAAGGGAAAGGTTAATCGGTGAGCGAGAACTCGTAGTAAAGATCTAATATCGAAGTCGTTGCGGTCGTGGTGTATGTATGAGCATGAGGGTGATTATCGTAGTAAGGATTAGTTGCAAGTCAGGTTATCGAACCAAACAGGCATCATTGGTAGAAGGCGAAAGATTAAAATGACCGAGACCTGAGAGAGCGGACAAGGTGAAACCAGCACCAATAGAGTCGGGCTCTACCACGTGCATCACAAAGACCGAGTCGTAAAGATCAGTACGTCTAGTATGAGGCCATGCGGCGCGTGATTGGGGAGGCACCAAGGCGGGAAATAGATGCATGGAGATGAGGGTGTCGTGAGCTAGGTCTACTGGGGGCAGTAGGCGACTCTTCCACACTACGCTCGCGTTGACCAAAGGCAAAAGTAGCGGCTCGGCTAAGGCCCTTGCGAGATTTCAATCGGCCCATTTCGCGTTCACATGTGCGCTGGTGAGCCTCATCTGACATCTCAACGTATTCTTGGGGATAGCATCGACCACGGTGCTCGGTGAAGAAACCAGAGTATCCACCGTCTAGGATGTAGACTTCAGGATACGTAAGCTTGGGGTAGTGCTCAGCATTCACGGTGCGATCCTCAGAACGAACGTGGCGAGCCATAAGGGGGGCACGGTGGGCCGAGTACTCGCAGTGGAAGATGAGAAGAGTTCGTCCGTCCATGGGAGTCTGGAAGAGCTGGTTTGTAAGTAGGTCCTTGTCATTGTAGTTGACAGCGCCATCAATGTGACCACCCTCATACTCGTACTCAAAACGGCAGTCAATCACGATCTTCTGGTCGAAGTGAGAGCTGTACTTGCCGTCCAAGACATCGACGAGGGTCTCGCGACTGATACGAGGAATGGTATCAGTAGGGTCTTCAAGGAGGAAATGGGGGAGGACGGGTTCTTGAGCCTCCTCCACATCCATGACCGATTGAAGCGCAGGTGAGGGTGTCTCCTCTCCATCTGAGTTGCTCTTCATGACGTCAGCAGGATGCTCGAACATGCTCAACGATCGACGGAACTGCTTGCGATTCCTGAGAAAGGGGTTGGACTGTCGACGAGAATGCGCGTTCATGGAAGGGGAGGCATTGTTGCGAGAGCAAGCGTTGAAGTTGAGAAACTGGGGTCTAGCACGGCCAGCAGGCATACCGGGGCAGGGGCTGTTGGCGGATACGGGCCTGCGCTCCTGGGGTGGTGACGCTGTCTCGAAGCATTCACTTAGAGACAGGTTGGAGCTGGTGTGGTTGAGACGAGATCCGCCAGCACTAAAGCGAAAGGGAGTTGCGTCAACGGCGTCAGCCTGACGGTTCGGTACCGCCGAAGTACTAAAACCCTTCATCCGTGTTAGGGAAGGTCGTCGAGGCATAGCTATTTTGCGGTTTCTGATAGACGTCAGTTGGTGTTGGATGAGGAATGTGGGAATATGAGACTGACTCAGCCATGATGGGCTTGGGTGGTTCCAAGGAAGACTGCCGAGAGATGGGGGCCGGCGAATCGAGCACCATTTCATCGTCAGCGGCTGGTGTAGAGCCGGGAGTTGGAGATGTAATCTCGAATTGAGTGAAGAAAGGGGCCTTGTGAGGCAGGGGAGAGATCTCCATCAACTCCTTGAGCTCAGCCAATTGAGCGGGTGATGATGTCGGCAAAGGGGGGGTTGTTAGGGAATCTATTTAAACATGCCAGTTAGCCGCCATATTCTGTGTTCTGGACTATTGTCGACCGTTCTCACCTCGATCTTGGAAGCTGCGCACCATGCCAGCAGTGAAGAGTGCTCTTCGAGGAGTGTGGAACTTGGGACTGGAAGCATGTTAATTCAACACGCTTTCAAACCAAGTACAAGGCATTAGAACAAACCTTGAGTCACTGTCAAGTCGGAAGTTCTGAGAGATGTCAGCAGCCAGGCTTGTAGCAGGCGAGGCACGAGCGTCCTTGACGTTGAAGTAGTCGCCATTAGAATGCTTGTGCATTTGCTCACGCAGACTCATGCTGGCAGATGTAACGGACGACGTCGCATAGTGAGGGTGTCCGCGAAAGATGTCTCTGCTACCCCAGCTGGGGAGCATCGACGGGCGATGCAGCGCCGCTAGAGGAGAGGAAGCTTCCATTATGGTGATGAAGATGAAGCAGCGGGACGATTCGAGGGAACTCGAGTTGAGTCGAGTTCTGTCGAGGCACGTCGGCTACTAAGAGATATTGAATATTGAAGACACGGCGACGGAGGAGTGAAGAGGTAGTTCTGCAGTAAATCAATGCTGCAGTAACACCTCTATAATGCTATCGAACGAGCGTCTGAGTAAAATCCTTGATTGCTGTCAAGGATATTGGATCGTATCGTATCGTGTGTAATAAAATCGAGTGGCTATCGAACCAAGGGCTAGAGGATGGATGGGAGATTGGCTCGCGGCGGGGTCGACGATATCGTAGTGGTCGGTCGTTATAATCGTTCGAAGGACATTTGAAGGATGGACGAACGAGACTCGACAGGGACTGAATCGTGAATCGACGATTTAAAAGGATTCGTTAAAACACGATAAGTTGAGTCGAAAAGACGTCGACGTCTCAGTTCAGTTTCTATCTCGAGAGGGATCGAGATGAAAGGCTGGGTTTGGATCGAAGACGAGAGTAGACCAGAGCCGGGTGCCAATTTGACCGGGGGGGCGGCTGGTTGCCGGGCGGATGGCGCAGGACTGAATCGCACAAGGCAGAAATACGCACAGTCCAGTACCAAAGACGGAACAGGACAGGAAAAGGGAAGACAAAGAGAGAGATAAGGTTACTCTGGGTACTGTAAGACTATACGAGCACACCGAGACAAGAAGAACAAGAATTGAATTTCCCCTCTTTTTTTATCTTCCTCTAATACGCCTTCTTTTTTTCCTTTTCTCTTTCCTTTGAATCGAAGTTCCTTGGTGGGTGTCGAGTGCGAAGTGGTTGAGTGGTAAAGCGAATGGAGAGATAGCTTTTGTCTAATTGGAGATGTAAAAAACGATGGCTAACCGTGACCGTAACTGTAACCGTAATTTCTTTCCTTTGGGAGAAGTTGTCGGGGCGGGATGGAGTGGGAAAGGGAAGATGTGAATGCGGGAGCAGAAGCCTTTTGAATGGATTCATTCAAGCCCAGTCAAGGCAAAGCCCGTCCCGGTTGGAGGTTTTTTCTTCCCAGGCGATCCCACCAAGGTTGTTAGGGGTGATTTGGGACCTGTACTGGGGCCCTGGGGGTCGCTGGGGAGCACCGACTTACAGTGGAGTTTAGTGGAAGTGAATTGCACGCCCACTGATGGACCTGACGGGTAAGGTAAGTGAGCTTTGGGTCGGTAGGCGTGTGAAGTAGAAAGAGAGGCAGGGGCGTGCAGGTTTATTAGTTCCTGGGCAGTCCCACATGTGCCGGTGCCCTCTTTTTTTGGAGGTACCTCACTTTCAGGGCCTCACGCTCACACTCACACTCTACATCCCCGACCCGTCAAGGCACAAGGCACAGACAGATCCAGCTCTTAGCTAGCAAAGCAATGGCCCTGGCTTGGAAAGCAAAAGGTGAAGCAAATCACAGCTCACACCAGTCTCCTTCTCTCCACTTACCAGGCCCTGTATCACTTGTTGAATGGACGTCGCCCCGGAGCATGGCGGGCGGTTGCTCAGCGGAGGTGGGCCATCCTTGCAAGCTGTCCTAGAAGGGTTTCCATGTCTGGCGCTTAATAGGTTCTATCCAGGGCAGTTCATTATTCGGTACTGTATTGTGCTGTGCTTCTTCTGTGCCTTGGTTTAAGCTATGCTATTTGTGTAAAGTCTGTGCCTTGAATTGGATGATATGCAGTTCGGATTTGGATGTTTTGCGTCAAACTTGGTCTTGGTCCATTCTCCATACTCTACCAGAATTACTACTTTACTTAACAGGTTTGTTTACTTTCATTCATTATTGGAAATGATCTAATTGTATACATGAATCTTAATCAATGGCATCCATTCCCGGCTTCTAGGTAATAACACTTTTGCTTCTAGAGCCAAGTCAGCATGGACGCGCACTGACATGAACATTTAAAACGTCAGCCAAGCTTTCAAACTCAAGATATGCCTTGTAAAATATACCGTTCGCATAAAGAGATACAAAAGCCTAAATTCTATATACAGTTTACCAGCCATCACAAGGATACGCATTTGTCGGTGCTCTGCTAACCAATATATTATGATAATTATAGAATGCCATCTTTTAGTCTTTGTCTTTGCCTTTGCCTTTGTCTTGAACTCGTATCCCAAATATGTACATCCAAATCTTGGAGATACACCCAACATTTCATCGTCTTTGTTCATGATCTCGATTTAGCACAGACAGATATCATCATCAAAACCTGATCTCATTGCGTGAATGATCGACCGTTTATTTCAACACCTATTCCTTTTAGGGTAATCCCTTCCCCTTGTTCTGCGTCTGCTTCTGGTTCAGGTTCAGCCTTGACACAATCATCAGCATCCAATGGATAACTAGAATAACTATTGTACATGTCTCGTCTCTTACACAAATTACTTAATGCGTCCTTCTTCTCTCAATGCACCGACCAACCAGGTTACATCATAGCTGTGAATTAAGAAGCGGTGAGGGCATTCAACATATAATTTACTGTAGCGATACCAGGTCTGAGGTGCGATGCGAAGCGATGCGTCTTCCCGTCCCGCGACACATATTAAATCCCAACGGCTCCATCATGAATTGACGATCAATCCATGACCTGGTAAGCGTCGTCCCAGTAACATCAAGTTTGAAGACGACGTCGGAAATGAGATATCACGAGAATAGAACATGCGATGGATGCTCTAGAAGACGATCCCAAAGCATGGATACCGTGGCCAAGCGCAAGGCAAGCGTTGAATAACAATAACAAAGAAGCTTCACGACTCCATTCACCCTGCAGTCAAAGAGAATCATTCTCGAAATAACAATCAGCTAATCCACATTAAAGCCACTAAAAAGGGTTCACCAACCATGGGGCGGCGTTTGCTGCTTTCTTTGGCGCTGAAGGGTTAATCTGCAATTTGTTTATATTGCAGATGTACGGTTATGAATAAGCATTGACAGCATCTCGATATCTCATCAAACCTTGTAATTGATTGCCATACTGCCACTGTACTATTCCCGAACATACATACCAGCCAGACGAAGAATTATTGTGACCTCTTGTGACATCTCTCTTAATCCGGAGTCCATTTCAAGCCTCCCGATCACAAACTGAACACTCGAGTGTACTTCATCGAGTCTGTCATGGTTTGCTGTGGCTTGACTCGTCCAGAAATTCACCGTCGCTCCGGGATTGGATAAGTGACCAGCCTGTCAAAATGTTTAAACAATAATAAGCCAAGTCACGTCAATTGCCTGTCAGCCAGCTCTTCTTTCTTAGACAAGACGCGGACGGTCTCTCCGCTGCGGCCAGATGCCACTAATAAGGGCGCCCGTAGTGGCGTTACCCAGCAGTAATAGCCAGGATACGTCCATGAACAAAGAAGTCGCCAACGCCTCTGTCTAAGACGCTCGATGCTTGTTGGCCGCCAAAGTTCGGAATTGCGGGATGTGTCTGTGAATGGTTGAGACAGAAAACAAATAGACTTGGCTAGCAGAGTCTTGGTTAAAAAGATTGGAGACAAACAGAGTCGATCTAGTTGAGTCAATCCCAAAAATGATCAAAGAGTGATTGTCGGGTACAGCTTCATCTTTCCGATAGTATATCGCTCTATCTCTCTCTCCCTGCGTCTCTAAATTTCCCTCCCTCGAATTAAATACATAACAATTTCCATAGTTCGTTACCAAACATCCGTATTGATCTTGTTCGTTATCAAATAGTTTCCTCTTTTTGAGACAGAGACAGAAAAAAAAATAGGTAAAAGGCTCCAACTGTCCCCATTTAGTTTGCTCCAGTTCAAATGTCAAAACGTCGCCTCCCTTTTTGGTGCCGGGCCTTTGTTCTACGCTGGGAATAGCATGTGTACAAAATGTTGTGGTTCCCGAGTACAGGCATTTCCAATGAACGTCAACAAATGTCAACCGTGCTTCTGGGAGTCAATGGAGCTCAAGAACTGTATAGAATACTGTACATTGTACTGTAAGTGATCTGATTGCTGATCTGAACCAGACCCTAGGGAAGAATGACGTTAGCCCAGCTAGGATCTGGTCCAAGGTCACTGTCACTGTAACCGCCAACAGCCAAAACCGGTTCTTTGTTGTTTGGGAAAACTGCCTCATCTGTAACAGTTCCCTCGAGACCCTGGTCGAATCGAACTTTGACCTGACTAGCCTTGCCCGCTTGCCTCGCCGTTTCAGTACCTGGCCTAAGCTTATGCCAATTCTTTATTCTTCAGGAACACATTGACATCTATCTAGATAGTGCAGTAGTACGTATGTACAGAGTGCTGTACTGCGTGCGTATAAGTCAAGCCTCGGCGACTCTCGGGTGGGTTTTGGCCCCCGGTCCAGTCCAGTCGTCGTCAGTCAGTCAGTTCAATGGCTTATGGGCCCTGTTCCTGGTCTGGCTTCGGGGTTCCTCACAACTCTGAAGTGTCGGCTGAAAGCTCGCCAGAAAGACGCCTCTTCAAGGTCGAGACCCCGGTTGCTGAAGAGCATGTCCCTGCAAAGAAGACCAATAGCTGAAATTCGGAAATCTTTGTCACTGAACCCAGAACAATGGTTAGAGCTCGTGCACGCCCGCTCACAACTTCAATTCGAGTGTAGCCAGGTAGACAAAGGATGGAGACCTGCTCCTCTCTAAAAGGAAAAATTCAGGGTCCTTTTCTGGTGGTCGTGAGACAGTCGCACTCTTGCACTAGAACCCTGGTTCAGAAACACAACGGTCCCACAGTCGAGGTCAGCACAACGAATGACAATTGCGATTGACGATTCATAAGACTCAAACTCAATAGAGCAGGTCTGGACTCTTTTGACTCGATGGCGGATGACATCCGCATTCTTGGAAAGAGTTGATTGAATCGCAGTGGTCGAGTTGTCACCAATATGTGAGTACCTATACAGCAGTTGCCAACATTGGCAGGTACTGTAAAGCGATGACATAACTATGGTTCCTGTCTTGACCGGATGCAATGCAAGGCATTGTTTGGTTTGTGCAAGGTTACGCTGGGATTTTCAATTTACGCAGCGTTGTTGGGTCAGAAGCAAGATCCAACCCATGTCTAGTCCGATGCTAGTGTCCATATTGGAGCAGCTGGCGACAAGCGACGAGGACTCGAGTGGATAATAACCGAGGAGGGGCGTGCGTAGAGAACCGAAGAGTTCATGCCGCTTTGTACTGGAAGCTTAGCTGTCTGTAATCGCTTGGATGGGTATCGCGATTCGCTTCAACCTACATTACCGACTTGGATGAGTTGGACTACATATGTGATCTTGCGCATATTCAGGTACCCGTATGCATTCAGCAATCTTTAGATAGATCATCAATTCAATAGCTTGCAGCTCGCGTGTATTAGGCGAAACGATCAATAGGTTCAGATGCAGTTTGTAGATCATTCAACCATTCATCCATCAACATATATAGAGTGTAAGCAAAATCAAACCAGCCGCTGTAGATATGGAAAAATAGCTTCTAGACTTTCCATGACTGGTATTTGACTCTGCTTCTTCAATGGCCATATCCACGTGTACATACACAACAGGGTGAGGAATGCAAGGCCCTTGACTGAAACCTTCTGTATCGGTATTAACTGGAAACTCTGGTACGGTGAAAGAGGATCATCAAAGAGAGTGATGGCCAAGGGACCGGACCCTTGAATTCCTGCGGGAGGCGTTTCGTTCCCGGGTACAGGTTTTGAATAGATACATGTCGGTCGGTCGATCGACAGCATTCTCTAACAATAGTTCTCGTCCTGGGGTAACAGTCAATGTTACCTACCAAGATAAGGAATCGACGAATAACTCCAGATAATACTCTGTACAGCAATCACTAAACGGATATTCGCGCGGGGTGTCCGACGCCAAGGTCAGCACTCACCAATTCCTCTTACATCCAAAAGACTTGGGAGTTGTCCAATGGCAAGGTAGAAGCTATGACGAACTGAACTTGTTAACCTGTTTATTGATACTCCGCATATTACCCTTGTCCACAGCCAGCCTTGTCTACATATGAGAGAGTGTCTATACGGATAAGTGTATCATGATTGATCCATTTTTGTACGCAACAACAACAACTTGACTCTCTTCCTCGGCATTCAAACCTCCGAGCGCTATGGTTCTTGTCTGTGGCCCTCAGCGGGACGATCGTGCATCCTTTGTTTCTGGGGACGCCGCACACCAAAGAACAGTATGCCAGCCAAGCTGATCCTCTGTTGCTTTTGGCCATATTTTACCCCTCTTCTTTGACACACTCATCTACTAATAGATAATTGACTTTGACCCAATACGATCATATCCAAGCCACAGACTGATCAATTGATAGAAACAAAGAAAGCCCACCAACCTCGAGGTTTTAGCTACTCAGTCTAGGCTGACTCAATTGCCGGGAACCGCATGGCTTAGCCTGGTCCTTTTCCCCTCCTCTCGAAACAAAAAAGCACTGATGCGATATCCATTATCGTTAGGTCAACTGCAGTTAGTCTGGCTGTGGGCGTCACTCTACAGTCGTCTCAAAGCACTGCCTCCGCTGCCAAGCTGATACTATTGTTGCTGACACTGCGGCAACCTCTTTCAAGGTTTACCAGGGTCACTCCCTGTCAATGGGGGTCATATGGTGCATCTACGGAGTAGCCCTAGGCGGGGGCGAGAAGGGAAGAAAGAAGGAAGAGGAGAAGAAAGAACTGGCGCTTTTTGATGACAACTGCCATGATTTTGAGATTGAGACTTGTATTGTATTATCAATCTTTTAAATATTATAATTTAGTGGAATGCAGAATGAATACTGAATATTGAATACATATCTGCTGCGTATTATGATGTGATTATGAAATCAGTTGTGGTGTGGAAAAGAAACTCCAAAACCTTGGTAACAAAACATCAGCAACAAACTACCAACTGACGTTAGCTCCAACCGTCAACCGCGTTTTTTTCTCGAGTCTGACGCGATTTTTCGAAAATCAATGTTTACTTTGAGCCATTTTGGGTAATGAGCTGTGTTCCCAGTTTCAACTTCACCTCACTCTCCCCCACCAGACGAGGAGTAACTAGGGGAGTCAGGTCAGTCAAGTCAGCGTCGCTCGGTTGCATCGCTTCGCTTCGCTTCGCATTGCATTGCATTGTTCGTACCTGGAAAGTGCAGCGGCTCCGTCCTTGTGACTATGATGATCCAGCGACTCAGCTTGCAGAAAACCCTAGTCACTTTTGTCGTATCAGCAAGCATCCATATCAATCCATCAGGATCGGAAACAGAAACATCCAGCTCGTCAGCCCAGATTTTGTATGTACGCGAATCTCAAGTTTCAAAGGCCTGTTCAATTAATCATTTTTGTCTTTTTTTCTATAAGGCTGTGAGTGTATATAATAGATATGAAACCACGAACTATCGTCAGTTGGTACCCGCTAGTCAGTCCATTGAACTAACCAACCTGAAATACCCGTAGTCCTGCAACGGTTACGAACATGTCTCCATCATCCCAGGTGGAGTTAATATGCAAATCGTTATGTTTTCTGCCTCACTTCCTTGGATTGAGAGTCTTAGCTTGACGGGCGGGCGAGACGGATAGAATGCCTAATGGCTCCGTGAAGCAACCGTCCAAGAGTTCGTCTCCTTCTCCAGAAGCCTTGGTCACAGTGTCCCGCATTTTGAAGTTTTTGCTGTCGCTAGAGACTCTCTACTAGAGAGTCAGCTCAGGCTCTAGAGTCAACGGCGTGTTGTTAGCGATATTTCGATGACGAGAGGTTACGCTACACCACGCTATCTATTCGTTCAGCTATCCTCAACCGCCTTAGTGGGAGTACCGTACGTACCGAGAAGTGGCAGGTTTTGCTTTATTCATCCGGGCAATTCAAGATCGCCAATCTCGATTTCGTTGTCTCAACTTGCTCTCAATTCAGATGTTCAAGGTCGGAGATTTTTATCCTGTTCTTGGTGGCGTTAAGATGAAAGTATCTTTTGGACATGATCAACAACAACAACAGCTGGAACCCAGGTTTACCTAGTTTCTTGACGGTTGGTTGATTGAGTTTACAGAGTATGGACAGGCCTACTAGACACAGAACGCTGATTGATATTGACAGCGGGATTTAACAAACTTGACAGCCTCGTAAGCACCTGAAAAACTCCCTGTATTTGATCTTCTTTCACTGGGACTTCCTGGCCAGAATGGACACGGCCCCAGGAGTCTCAAGTAGGCCATATCGTCGATCCACGACCTTAAATCCCGATCTCCCCTTCTGGCACCGTCTGAGATTCGACGTCATTCTTGGCCGAGGCCGTCTTTTTCTCTGATTAAAACATCGTCATCGCACAAGGGTTGTTTGGTTTATGAGTGTATGTTTTATATTATAACCTGGCAGGTCACCACATTTACGGTACATACGGTCAGTTACGTTTGTTACTGACCCTAACAACAGGCGTTGCGCACGTACTGCCGCTGGGAGTAAAGCCTGTATTTGTAGTTATCGCATTCCTTGCAGAGGCTCGTGTCTTCTAAAAGTGGTCAAGTTGTGCGTCACAAACTTTCAATTGAGAAGCTTTTGCCTGACTAGCTAGACGCGACTGCAAAGCAGGCTATGAGTAGAACTTTTCTTATCTATGACCGATAGAATTGTTTACTCTGCTACTATATAGAGTCAAGTGTTGACCATCTCCCCAGAGACGAATTGCAACTACTGCATGCATTGCAGCGTGCATAGGTAGGTAGCATAGCATAGAAAGGCGAGAGAGAGGTTCCACGCCAAAGAGTGAGCTGCAGCTAACCTCACCTAAGCTACCTGCAGTGCATGCATGGTACATGGTATCTAAAACTAATTTATCAGAGACAGCCAATCGCTGGCCTGGATTGGGGTTCTTTGGTTTCCTGGCTCGTCAGCTAATGCGGGATGGACCACGAGTTGAGCTCCACCACGTCACCCCTCCATCCCTTTAGCCAGGGCCTAAAAATTCCCTGAAGCCTGCCCGTACAGGACCTATTCAGCGCGAAACGTCTTCTGACTGTCGAATGAGGGGTAAACTTTCCATGACAAAATGGCCGTGGATGGTGTGATGTGATTGATATAACCATGTGCAGGATTCTTGTTTTAGAATTGACCAGGGCAGAGAAACAGCTTTAGCCCACTTGAACCCGTAAAGCTTACCCTGCTGTTCTGCTGCGGCGTGGGTTCCTAATTCGTGGGGTAATAAATTGGCACCCGCCTCCCAAAGTAAACAAATCCAACACGTCCTCGCGTCTACCCGTTCTTCTTCAGCGGATCACGAACGCGGCATCACGTGAATTTTCTTCGCGTCAAATTGGTGGGTCTCAGGATAATGGCATTAACGACATGTTGATTTGATATATCAGTGCATCAATACCAATTTTTGATACGTCAATTCGTTGGTCGCCAAACATTTATCTTGAGCTAATACTGATGTTTGCTCCAAGAAAATTCAATAATATCATACGTTACAACCTTGATCTTGGTTCAGCTGGTGGGTTATTCTGGAAGACTTATTTGAAGTAAGCAACTTGATGAATGTAACAATGAACGTGCTGTGCATCAAGCATAACATTCATTCTACATCCATCAACTTGGCCATTGCTTTCTTTTATACAGAATCCACATTCGGAATGCATGCCCGTTGAACATGTCGTTCGTTATGCGATATCACGTGCTCCTTCTCCTTACTTTAACTCTTGTCTTCAACTCCCTACCTACTCTTATTAGCTGGCCCACACTGCCGGGATTGCGGAGGGTCTAGAGAGGCTCTAATGAACCAAGTACTGACGGTATGTATCAAATCTACGATCCATCTCTAATTTTTTTTCTTTGGTGCTTTCGACGTGTCAGATGAATTAAAAGAAGTAGCTTATTTAATCTTTCTAGACGCCCTCTTTCTCCCTTGACTGGTGTCGCTTGGCGACTCTTGATGTAGTTTCTTTTTTCCTTAAACAGTTCAAGCCAACTCTTGTCTCTCATCTTCTCTCTTCTCTTCTCTTCCGGCTTTACCGACTCCTTCTTGCTTTGGCCTGTCCTTGTCGCTTCTGAACCCAGGCTCTCCCCAGCTCCAGTTCCATCCTAGAGGTAAACTGTTGCTCTGGAGATCTACGCTTGAGTAACTAACCATGGTACGGCGCGGTACGCGCATCGACCAGTCTTCGCGTCTCTGTCTACTTTGTACTAAGACCTCTGCATGTGCCAACATACTCATTTCCCGGGACTGGGTTGTTGGTTACGCTGGCTCCCAAGTGAGGCTGTAGAACTTCTTTGACTTTCAGACTTAGACATAGCAGCATTATATTATATGTCTTGTTATGACGGTCTACCGCATACCATCACTTCCAAGTATCTGGTCGCCTATTCAAGGTCAATTCAACACGTCGCTGATATTAAACAATGTCATCACTTATCTCCCGACTAATTTGTGCTCTTAATTGAAATGCGTAGCATGATTGATATCTTAAACATTCAACATTCCATGTCGCCATGGTCTTCCAACAGAGGCTTGAACAGATCACTGCACAATCTTATACATGTGTCTTTCATCAATGACCTACATAATCCTGGTACAATTTGTACATGGCATATAATGCTACTTGATACATGCGCACACGTCTAAATCATTTACTATGTACACAAATTGTTTCTCCTAGCTTCCTCCTGGGGTCTGTGTCTCCCTTCCCTCCCTTGTGAGGCTTGAGCACAAACATGGTCCCTTATGTCGTACCAACGGATGAACACGTCGGATAGTACTACGCACTGAGCTTACAGGTCGCTTTGCCCATTAGCTTCGTCGCGGATAACGACAAGCGCAAAGATTTTTACAGACGATGTGGGCATCGCAATATGTCTAGTAGGCTTGATCATTAACTATTCGACGCAGCTACTCGCAACGCAGCATAGGCTGTATCCAGTGCGTTGTTGTAGTTAGTAAGAGCTGCTTTACTACCAGCGTAGAGACCGCGTGGATCTTGGTGTGTTACACTCCCTTGGATGTCTTTGATAGCCTCATGCTGTGCTAGATAGTAAGCACATGTACAAGTTGAACGATAATGAATGATCTACAAGCTTCCGTTTCCACAACAACGTCAATTATACAGAGCACAGCCATAATAGCATAGGGGTCAAAGTAAAGATTGGATTTTAATGTTTGCTTCGCCTTGTTGTCGGTAGTCATGATCAAATTTAGCTTATTTGACCTGGGGTCTGACAGCTTCCCTAAACGTCCCAGCTGCTTTTTGCCATAAGCGAAACTCTAGCCTGATAAAAGCAAACTGTTGTTCGAAACAACGTCTCGAATCGAACAGGGTTGGATACGCAATGATGGGGATTGGATGAGATCTGACCATCTCACCTTGCGCAATCACAATCACTGTAGTAACTCGCCTCAACTCAGCAACCTGTCATCGAAACCTACAGGGCCTGGGTTCAGCGGATGTAACATCCATACAAAGTACGTACAACACTTCAGCCTTCAGCGTTCATGCGTCAACTTCCATGCTAGTTCGTTAATAACCAGGCCTGGCCTGGCTGGCTGGAAAGGCCCCAAGTTAGTCAAGGCGGCGGCGGCGTTGCGTTGGTGGCTTTCCTTTTTCGCTTCCTTGAGGGTATCGGGTATACTCCATGGCCTTGGCCAGGGCTCCGCAACCAAAGGACCGATCTACGGAAATTATATGTCAAAACTTTTTATCGGGAAAACGTTAAAGCACAGCGGTTGCCTGTGAGATTCATGCTATTGGTGACTTTTTGCGATTCACGTACAGCGTCAAAACTCAGGGACACCAAACCCCAACTCCGCAATAGGAGCTCCCATCCTGGTACGGGGTAATAGCATGTAATAGTGACAGAGCCAAGAACGACGACATAAGGCGTGGCTTGAAAAAAAAAACTAAAACTGACATTTGATAATTATCACCGGGTACAATTTCTATTCCACGACAAGACAAGACCCTCATAAGGGGTTCGTTGGTTGAGTGATGATACACGTGCACTGTTCATGACTTTTCTTTTGCAACTTGGGTTGTAATTAAGGGGAAGATAAATGACTGCTATCAATGGACTTGAGATACTCCTGAACGTGGCAAAACTCCTATTGTCAAACAATTGTCAAGTGTCATGATGAAACCGCCATATCTGGCGTCTTTCGCACCATCCGTTATTTCTTGTGTAGATCATATTCCTAGTCCAATTGATCTGAATCTTCAGCCCATTGGCATGAATATTTCTTAGATGCTGCGTGCCAGTATTATGCTAAACCAGAGTGAAACATAAACATCGAAGTAGAGGTCAGCTTGACTTGTCAATTCCTTGTGTTCACGAAATCCTTTGAGTCGTTGTGATACAGCCTGGCATAGGGTAGTCTAAGATGTTCAAACTTTGGGAATGCCTTGTTGGTCCTTTAGTGAGCTTATAGGCCAGCTTTTAGACACACAAAGGTTGAGAACAACCTCATCAATAGCCTCTAGCTTTAAGATAAGCCTGCAATGATCTATCTCTACTTTACAAGAAATTGTTCTTCTCTTGAATCCTACGATATACAACTACGTCAGTTGGTGGGGTTCAGCAACTTTTTGGCGGTGACAGTTGGCAGAATCTCACAATCCCTGTGATTTTTCTGCAAAAGGTAGGCATCGCGAAAAAGATCGATGAACCAAGCAAATTTGCGCCTCCATCATCCACAACTCCCACACAATTAAAAATGGGCAGCAAAAGAAAGCGCGGCGCCAAAGAGGGCACCAACAGCCTACAGAACCCTCAAAAGCGTACAAAGAACGAAACCGATCCGTCAACGAATGGCGCTAGCAAGAAGAACAAGACCAAGTCCAAGACCGCGAGCTCGACCAAGACCAAGCCGACCCTCGTCAAGGCCCTCTTCGTGGAGTCACCAATTGGCGAAGATCGCAAGAGAGAGGCTGAGCTCTATGAGCTGCTAGGCAGCGAAGACCCCGATGATCGCATCGAGGCGGCCGATTGCATTGTTGCCAGTTTGTTGGGCACTGATGGAGAGGGCGTTTCTAGTGCCATTCTGCGACGGCATCTGGATCGCCGCCTGTTCCGTGGACTCGCAAGTGGTCGCAATGCGTCCAGACTCGGATTCAGCTTGGTTTTGACAGAGATTCTCGGACAATTGTTTGGAGAGAAGGCGCTCGCCGAATCGAATTACCCGGACCTCGACTTCGACACCGTCCTCGAGATCTTGAACGAGAAGATCCAGGTCATTGGAAATATCCCAGGACAGGAAGAACGAGACCACTTCTTTGGTCAGGTTTTCGGTCTTATGGCTTTCGCCCAAGCTGGAATTCTTTTCCACGACATCTCGAGATGGAATACAGTTCTGGAACTTCTTCTGAAGCTCGCGGCCAAGAAGGTCTGGCTTCGCTCTCAGTGTGGCTGGGTCATTGTTCAAGCTATCGAGCATATGAACAAAAAGCAAGCCGAAACTACTCTGGAGAAGATTGCAGAAGCGAACCTGGCCAAGACCCCCGAAGGTGTGGCTGTCTGGCTCGTTACTCTCTCCCGGTTCCCCGACCTCAAGGTGAAGCCTTGGCACGATCCTCTTTCCAAGAAGTCCTTCGGTGACCTTGCTGCAGTTCTTCGAGAAAGCTTTCAGGACTTTTCCAAGGACCTGCCCGAGCGTGGACAGAAGAACAAGCAGGCAAGCTGGACCGCCCAGTTGCACTATGTTTGGGATATTCTTCTGGCCCACTACGTCAAGGAAGGAGAGCCCAAGGCCGAAGAGTTCCAACAGTTCTGGGCTCGTGTAGTGGATGGTGAGTTTGAACGTCATTTTAACACCAGCAGCTAACATGTACAAGACTCCCTATTTGCCAAAAGCGCCACCGAGGGCCAGAAGTTCAAGGGATTCATGGTATTCCAAAAGATGTTGGAAGCACTTGTCAGCCTCCCCAACCATCTTGAGGGCCTGTTCAGCAAGAACCTTACCCTTTGCCTCATGAATCAAGCTGCCAAGGAGGATCGATACCTGCATCGAGCAGCGATTAAGGCCCTCAAGTCTATCGAGTCAACAATTTCAACACATCCCCCGACACTTATACCTATTCTGAACAGTCTGCTCGGCCAGAATGGCGCCTACAACTTCGACCAACGAACCAACACCAAGACGATCGATCATATCCTGCAGAACGTATCCGAGGAGACTGGCAAAGAGGTCATCAGTATTATCCAGAAGCCTATTAGTACCATCGACCAGCAAGAGACAGCACAAGCTACATCCACCCTTAGAGTTTACGTCGACTACCTATCAAAGACCCTCAATGCCTCGGCTTCAACTACGTCTGGAAAGATCCAACAAAAGGTCTTCTCCGCTGCCCTGCAAGAGCTTTCCCAGCTTGCATACTCTCAGCCTAAGAATATTCCAGCAGACGCTCTGACGGAGGGTGTTCGCGAGCTTTGCCGAACTCGCCTCGAGTCTTCATTTGCCAAGGTCAGCCGAAGAACCGAAGACTACGGCACACTATGCCTTGCCGTGTCTGCTATCGACCCCGACTCAGTGGCAATGTCCGAGGAGATTAGCGAGGCCGTCCGGAACGCTCTGTCAAGAATGCAGAAACTGCTTAAGCGTAAGGCAGCAGATGGCAACGAGAAGAGTCTTTTCCAGGCCCTAGCAATGCTGCACGCTGTGTCTGTCTTCCAACTATACAACGAGGATCCAGACGCTATGGAAGTTCTCAACGATCTTGCTCAGTACTCAGACCGTCTCAAGAAGGGCAAGTCTGCGGAGAGTGAGGCTGGTACGTCAGAGTTTCTCGTCGAGATTCTGCTATCATTTGTCGCACGACCCTCATCTCTTATGCGTCAAGTTTCCCAGCAAGTATTCGATGCCTTCACACCACAAATCTCAGCCGGCGGTCTGGAGCTCCTGACTACACCCCTCTCATCCAACGAAAGCACAAAGGGTCAAAAGGAGTTGTTCAACACTGGAGAGGATGAGATGGAAGTTGACGAGGACGAGGAGGACGAAGAGGGAACAGACGCGGACGAAGAAGATAACTCGGATATTGAGATTGACTCGGATGTTGAGTTTATTGATATGAACGAGACGAATGATGAAAGCGGAGACGAAGATGAAGACGAGGATGAAGATGATGATGATAAGAACGAGGGTGAGTTTGACAAGCCGGAAGAGTTGGACAACGCCCTCGAGAAGCTTCTCAATAGCCACCGCCTAGACAAGGACGTAGAGGCTGAGTCTTCGGAATCAGAAGGTGACATGTCCGACTCTGAAATGTTCGCCATCGACGAGCAGCTTGCCGCAGCCATCAAGCCTCGTATCCAGGACCGAACAAACGACTCCAAGAAGCAGAAGAAGGAGGCCAAGCAGTCAGTTGTTAACTTCAAGCATCGCATCCTTGATCTCCTCGACATCTACGTTCGCAACGAGCCTCTCAGCCCTCTAGCCTTCCCCCTCCTACCGCCCCTCCTTAGTCTGATGCGCACCACTAGCACGAAGCCTCTTGCTTCCCGCGCATGCGACATCATCCTCAACTACCAAAAGGCTTTGAAGAAGGCTCGCAGCAACCGCGAGAAGATCGAGATTCCCGATAGAGATGGTCTGCTAGGCGTATTGCTCGAGATCCATGAAGCTGTCGGGCAGGACAACGCACACGCATATGCAAAGGCCTGCAGTGCGGCAAGTCTCATCGTTGTGTCAGCACTGTTCGCTGTCGAAAAAGACAATATCAAAGATGTGATCGGCGTGTACGCCAAAACATGGGAGACCTGGGTGCTTCGCGAGACTAAGCCTCAGTCGTCTTTCTTCCTTGACTGGTACAACTGGTCTCAAAACACAGCCTCCCAGGCTTAATATATGTGAATAGATAATGCCAATGACATATGAGTCGATGGAGAAGCAAAACCATAGACAGTTTCTTTTGAGTTGAATATAAAAATAGAACAATGTATCTGAACCCGTCTACAATTTGAAGCTTGATAACTTTCCTGACACATCAGCAGCAATCAACTGCAGCATTATGTAACAGGATTCGAGGCGAATTGATGTGTAGGCATAAGTTACTAATATAATTAATCGACTGGCCTTTGTTACAAAGTACAGCAAATTTCTGGACCTGCCGGACCTGCAAACCTTCTCTCCCTTCACACTCGCGTATAGACAGCACGTTTGAGCTTCAGGCATCCCGCAAGTAGTTCGGAAGCCTGCAGATGAACCATTAAATTCTATGAATTCGTCATCATGATAGTACAAGTGCCTTAATTTTTGTTCTTGACACAATTGCTCTCTAATCCTCCATCTTGTCGTCGTCCTTAGCGTCCTCATCATCATCGTCATCGTCGTCGTCGTCATCCTCATCCTCGGCCTTTGCTAATCGCTCAGCCTCTTCCCGCAGCTCCTTTGGCACCTCAACATGCCGTCCCTTGGTAGGACCATCAGGTCCGCTGATCCAGGTCATCTCGAGCTCAAAGTCCTTGTCCTTGTTGTCCTTCTGCGCAATGTAGATGATGCGCGCCGCCTGCTTCACAGCATCCTCTAGAGACATGTTGCCGGCGGGTAAGTCGAGCTTCTCGAGCTCAGCCTTGGCGACCTGTCGGCCCTTGCCTGTGGCCGCTCCGTAGTAACCCCAGTACATTCCGCTGGGCTCAATCATGTAAAGGAAGGGACCACCGTGCTTGCCCGTAACCTTGCCGCCAGCTCCAACCTTGGGTCCTGATCCCACCTCGCCATCGACTGGGGTATCCTCGGGGGTGTCGTAGCCGCCCAGGATGGCGGTGATGCCGAATGGTCGAACTGATCCGTACATGGTGTAGGCTTGGAGGTAGCCACCCATGCGGCTGGCAAGATTGGATGTGGGAATGGGGGTCTTGAAGTTCTGTCGCCAGCTCTGGGCCTCGTCACGGGCTCGGTCGACGAAGTGACGTCCATCGGGAACCATACCAGATGATACCTGATAAGATTAGTAAAGGCTGAGCGTAGGAGTTGTAGAAGGTCAATGACATACAGCACCGACGTGGCTATCGACTGTAGCAATGCGCTTGTTGGCACCGGGTTTTAGGAGCTTGGATGAGACGACCTTTTCAATAGCTAGGACGACACCGTCCTTAGCTCGAATGCCGATCGAAGTACCGCCGCTCTCTACTGCCTTGACTGCATATTCGACCTGGAAGTTTCGTCCATCAGGGGAGAAGATGGAGTTGAGCAAATCGTAACCCGTGCCTATCGACGTCTATATAAAGAGACAAGCTAGGTCAGCACTTGAAGCTATCCCTCGATGACGACAAGCATGCTTGCTTGGCCGAGTGTGCAATTAATTAGCTTACCATGATGAATGATTTATCTGTTCAGTTTGATAGAGTGTAGTTCGGCAGTGGGAAGAGATCGGGCGGGAATTGGTAACGAGGAGGGGAGCTGTGTTGTCGGGATGTTTGCGATGGCGTTGGTTTGGAGCTTCCTTCACCTAGGCAGCCTGGAGCTGCGTGTTGCAGTTGACCAGGCGGTACGCTGCAAGGCTGGGGATATTGATGCCTGAGGTGTTAAGATATGACCTCCACTGCCACAGATCGAGCGCCACACCAGAGCACAGCCTCGGGGGATGTGGTATGTAGAGGACGGACGGGAGTGGCTGTGGAAGGATCCATTAGCTCCCTCCCAACCTAACTACCCCTCAGGGTATCAGAAAAATTGACCGCTGGAAGCATAAGAGACGAAAATAATGAGACATCTTATGCTTCTTAGGGTATAGTTCTTAGACTACTTATTTTTATACCCTAAGACTTAGGAGGCCATTTTTTCTGCTACCCAGTAGCTACCTACCTACTAAGGTAGGTACTAGACTAGTGATTGATCTGCTTGCTCCCCTGTAGGAGAAGTTTAGGGACTTGAATGTCTAGAACCGTACATCCCTGGAGAGTTTAGCCTCAAGTCTCGGTATTGAACCGATGGAATGCCATGTGTTTTGGGTGGTGTTGACAGTTTCAGCTTAAGTTTTGTCACATATTTTTCTTATTAGGTTATGCTATGACGGCTTCAACCAATTATTTATTTTCAGTGAACATTCAAAAGGTCATAAAATGTGACTAAAAAGAAAACCTACTGAAATGGACCTAATGTTAGCATCAAGACCCAACTCTGGAGCACGCCGTTCAGTTCGCATGCCTCTCTCGTTAGGCAGGTAATAAAAGTTCACCTACCTACCGTCGAACATTGAGGAGCCACTAACTAACCACTTACTGCGTAACCGTTCTTGCTGGTTAGCGGTGAGTTTGAGGTTGGTTGAGGCCTAATGATAGTGTAATGGGATAGCACTTGGAATTTTTCTCATTTGCCTGGAACCACGACTCTGGATTGAGATAAATAGAACAGCACAGTTCACATAAATGAACCACGTCAAAGCAGATGATTCGGAAACGGAATGCAAATGCAGCAAAAACAACCATGTCGGCGTTGAACTAAAGCATAGCAGAGCAATTAGTGTGTGACGGTCGCCGTGTGGCACAGGCTTATTGGGTCACGCCAGGTCAATAAGACATGGGTTAAAGCTGTTGGAATCAAAATCCTTTTGCGTGAAGACGTGAATGAGGCGAGTGAATATGATTCATGCTTTCTTGATATGGAAGAGATGTACTAGATATAATATGGAGAGTTTTGCAAGAGACGAAGATCAAAACGAAAGATGATGTATAAAATTGTTGAGATGGTGTACTACAGAAATTGATGCTGTCATAAGGGTCATCATGTGCCTCTGTCAGTCGGTTCCATGGATGGATGGAAGTGTCTTTACTGCGTCATGACGGGCCTGGAAAGGTGCCTGAATTCACTGGGAATGCCACTGTCATTGTCCCTGCCGGTTCTGCAGTGTCCCGGGCACGTTTCATCCATCCACCACTTATCCATTGCCCCTCCATCATTTTTTTGGTAGCAATATCCCCCGCGATTCACTTCAAGGTATTTTTGAATCTTCACGTCAACAACAGAATCCTTTTATCTTTTTCGATTTCATTCCAATAAATACAAAGAAGCCTTTCTTTCCCTTATCCAGCCTCGAATTTCTCTGAATCACCGCATAAACCGCCTCACAAAAGGTCGTCTCAGGCGTGCTCATCTCCCCACTAACGTTAACCATATCACCCCGTGTGCTCCCTGCAACCCGACCCAATGATCCACCGCTCTTAGACAAACCCCTCCAAGCCCGTCAAGGCCTAACCCAAGGGTCCTTTGAGCAAAGAACAAGGGACGAACTCCCTTTTAAATATTCATCTTCTCCTCCAAAAGACTCGTCGAGTTTTCTTTGACTACTACTTTCCATAAGCTTAGTTTAGCTGCCAAATATAAAAAAAGAAAGAACAAGAACATCTTCCTTTGCCCGCCTGCGCATGATCCCGAGTCACCTCCGTACAACAATATATCGCTCCCTTCCGCCACCCCAACCAGGTATTGCATCATACACATCGACCTGATATTCACAGGAAACACCAAAGAATCTCCTGGAGTTTGATTCTGCTGCTGATGTGCTCTGATATTTCCATCTACAACAACAAATTGCTGTGCTCCTGACTACTACTACGTCGACACTCCCTCTTAACTAAACCACCTTGGTACCTATCATGTTCCCCCCGACTAAATGTTGTGCGATAAAGGCTAACAAACCTCTAGATACCAAAGAAAACCCGCCATGGCATTCTCTCAGCAAGACATGCACTCACAAGATGAGCTTGCTGCTCTCCTGGCTCGCAACTTGACCTTTAACCCGATTCCCGAGCCTGCACTTGTGCCTCAGGAGGCGCCCAAAGCAGAATTTGTTGAGCCTATCATCTACACCTCCGTTCATTACACACACTCTGCCCATATTGCACAAGCAGCTCAGCACCAGGAAATTCCTCGTCGATCTTCAGAGCCACCCCAGACTCAAGCACCAAGTGTCGAAGCCATCCTGATGCACCATGGCGTCAACCCAGCTACACTTACTCCTTCACAACTCCAGCTTTTCAAGGTTGCTGAGCCTGCCCAGCAGGAGCGACTCATCGAACTTTGGAATATCTGCCCCCCTGGAAACGGCGGCGATATCCCTGCTCTTGCATGGAGCAGCACTACTGTTGAGAACGAGGAGCAACTAGCCCGCATCCGCTACGATAGACTGTCTCAGCAACACCAGGTTATGAGTTTGGACGGCACACAAGTCCAAACAAATGACGGTAGATGGGTCAGCCAGCAAGAACCTGAGATGGAGCCATACATGGCCTCCGGCTACGAAGAGCTTATGCGAAGAGAGCGAGAGCGAGAGGCTCGAGACTCTCAGCCCAGAAGCACCTATGGACTCTACTCTCAAGCTACCGACCCGGTTTACATGGGTCCCGACTATGCTCGTGAGCAACAGCTGCTGGCGATGGCATCTCAATATGGCGCTTGCCAGGGGTTCCGAGCACCTGAGATGGACACGATGGATGTCATGTAAATGGTCAACACTTCTACTATGCTGAGAAACAGAACAGAACAGCACTGATTTTTAATCCCAGTCACTCAAGTCAGGAGACGAAGACTGGGGTTAGCTTTTCGGGCGATGTATGAGCTGCACGCGCTTCTAAGCGCACAGGGAGGCAATGAGAGACGAAGGCATGAACGACCAGATACTGTATGGAATTTACTACTTTTTGTATGGGCATTAGGATGGATGAATTTATCACAAGAAACTCGCTTTTAAGTTAAAGAAAACGGATCAGATGGCGTTAGAGGAATTTTAGCTTTCAATTGGCAAACTATTTCACTCCTACTCTGCTCCAAACAATTGGACCTTTCTAATCGTTGGCAGGCTTCATTACTCATGGCACGCATTGTACGAAATTTGACCTCACTGAAGCGTCTCATTCTATATATCTAAAACACACATACGCCTTTTCTTCGATTGCTGAACCTTGACATCTGGTTTCTCAATCCGTAGTCTACTTTGTCTTATTTCCGGCTCAATCAGTTCATCCAGGTTGTTGTAAAGGGGGTATCAAATTTCCATTTAAGCCTTGTGAAGTGAATTGTCATCATCGTGCAGTTCATATATATCCATGTCTAGATCTCAGTCTTCTCCAGCTTCTTTGCCAACTCATCCACCTCCTTGTCCTTGACAGGGATGACGGGCTCCTCCTGAGCCTCCTCGGCCTCCTTGACCAGTTTCTCAGCACGCTCCTCGGGCTCGACATCCTCCTCCTCTTCGTCCTCCTCTTCCTCGGCGTCGCTGTCGGGCTCCTCAAGCTCGTCGAGCTCGTCAACACCCCAGTCATCTTCGTTAACGATATCGCCAGCGAACTTCTCCTTGCGCTCTTCGAGGAGCTCCTGGAGGAGGATGATTGACTCATCGTCCTCAGTGAGGATGTTGCCGTTGATCTCGATGCGCTTCAGGGCGGGCAAACCGTCCTTGACAGCAGTGGCGAAAGCCTTAATACCCTTGGCAGGGATTTCGTTATATTGTAGTCGCAGGATCTCGAGCTTGTTGTTCTTGCCCTTAGCCAGAGCGGTGGCTACGAGAATACCACCCTTGGGTCCCAGCAAAGAGTCACCAACGCCGAGCTCTTGAATAGAGGCCCAGTTAGAAACGACCTTAGCCAAGGCTCTGGCGCCAGTGACGGTAAAGGTGTTATCTTGCAAGTCAAGAACCTTGAGCTCAGAGGCGTGGCTGAGACCCTCAGTCAGAAGGTGAGAGACACCCTCCTGTCGGATACCGTTCTGAACCATTTTGATCGTCTTGATCTTGTTGTGCAGGCTGTAAGCCTTTGCCCAGGCTGTCATACTTCCGTTCTCCAATCGGTTGCGACCGCAAATAACAGTCTCAAGATCGGGAACCTCCTTTCCTTCCTTTCGGGCGGCCTCCTTCTTGCCGTGAAGCTCGGACAGGGCATCGGCAATGAGAATACCAGCATGAGGACCCATGCCGTTGTTGTTCAGGTACAGGTGCTGAAGGGGAACGTGTGCGGAAAGGAATGCCACGAGAGGCGCTTGGACGTTCAAGCCGAATGCGTTGTCGTTGAGGTTGACAGTGTTGAGCTTAGGGAGGTTGAGGACGGAGGTCAGGAGGGAGGAGATAGCGTCGGGGATTTCGCTCAGGAGTCGGCCGGTGAAGATGTCGGCAAAGTTGGCGATCTGGAGTAAAGTGTGAGCTGCCTGGTGACATGTTTGAAAAGAAATATACATACACGAAGGTTCTTCTTTGTCGCGAGAACCTCACCCAGGCGCTGACAAGCGCCAACACCTAGGGTGTTGCCCAAAATGCGAACCTCCTCGACATCTTGAGATCGAAGAGGGGCAATGTGAGCCTCGATATCCTCAGCAGTGTCGAGCTTGAGACCCTTTCCCTCGAGGGAAAACACCTTGTTGGAGGAAACCATTCTATAAGAAAGAAAAGGAAGGAGCGAATAGCTATGAAGGAAAGAGGAAAACTGTTTTGTTTCCAAACCCAAAGAAAAAAAAGTTGAAGTTTGATGCGAAAGAATGTTGAAGTTTGGTGTGAATATGAATTCAGTCCAAGGTGGGGGTGGGGCAGCAAACAGAATTAGGCAGTAAATGAATAACCCGATTTGGTTTGAGTAGAGGCCCCTGGTTGGCATTTTTTGCAATTTCCCATCACTATGGGTAGCCGAGCTGGCGCCAGTAGGGACTGCTGGGTCATGCAGATTGTCGAACCCGACTTTAACCCGGGTGTCGGAAAAATTTGGAAGGCTCACCAGCGGAAGTCACCTGGCCGCTCAGCCGAGCAAGGCCAGAGTGCAAGAACACGTGACTCTGATCTGATCCGCATCCAATCAGCGGCGGCTTATTGGAACGCTCGATAGGATTTTGTCTGATGCTACTAATGATCTCTGCTTGAGCCCTTTTGTCCTCCGACTCCGAGAACGACCTCCCCATCTCGCCGCCTCACATTCGATCGCAGCAGTGACGGTCTAGCTCGCCCATAATGTTTGCTAGGTCGTGTTTGCGCTCGACGCGCACCCTCAATGGCCTTCGCAATGGCCCTTCCGCTATCGCCAAGGTATGGCACGATTCTACCACCTCTGCCAACGAGCTTCCCGTTTGCCGAGATATCATCATCACGAACCTCGACACGCCGCAACCACGCCAATCGCATTACAATTCGCCTCAATTGTCTGTACAAGATTGCTGACTGTCTTTTCTTTGCAGCGTGCCGCTTCCTCAAGCGCCAACGCCGCCGGTGATGCCACTGCCACCCGACTGAACCTGGCCGCCGCCGCCTCGACCACTCTCGCCCTCGGCTCCATGGCCTGGTACTACCATCTTTATGGACCTGTGGCTTTTGCCATGACTCCCGCTGAGGAGGGGTACGTTATCCCCTGGTTATCGGTTGCTGTGTTTCTATGTTGTCACTATTTGAATGATGAGGCATAAATCCAGCCTATCGATGATTCGCACGGTCATTGCATCACCAGTCACTAACAGTATCAATATAGTCTTCACCCTACCAAGTACCCTTGGGTCCACAACCAGATGTTCAAGACCTTCGACCACCAGGCGTAAGATGCCACCGATCTTGCTTTACACGCCATGCCGAATTACTGACACCCCTTGTAGTCTTCGCCGTGGTTTCCAGGTCTACCAGGAGGTCTGCCAGTCCTGCCACTCCCTTAGCCGAGTCCCCTACCGAACTCTCGTCGGTTCCATCTTGACCGTTGACGAGGCCAAGGCCCTTGCCGAGGAGAACGAGTACCCCGGTGAGCCTGATGAGCAGGGCGAGATCCAGATGCGTCCCGGAAAGCTGGCCGACTACATGCTTCCCCCTTACAAGAACGAGGAGGCTGCCCGATTTGCCAACAACGGTGCCCTGCCCCCGGATCTGTCTCTCATTATCAAGGCCCGTCACGGTGGCTGTGACTACATCTTCAGCTTGCTCACTGGTTACCCCGAGGAGGCTCCCGCTGGTGTCCAGGTCGCCCCCGGCATGAACTTCAACCCTTACTTCCCCGGTACCGGTATCGCCATGGCTCGTGTCCTTTACGATGGTCTCGTCGAGTACGAGGATGGAACTCCCGCCACTACCTCTCAGATGGCCAAGGACGTCGTCGAGTTCCTTAACTGGGCTGCCGAGCCTGAGATGGACGACCGAAAGCGAATGGGTATGAAGGTTCTGGTTGTCTCTGCCTCCCTGTGGGCTGTCAGTGTCTGGGTCAAGCGATACAAGTGGGCCTGGCTGAAGTCCCGAAAGATCGCCTATGACCCTCCCAAGGAGGTCAAGGTCCGCCGTTAAACAGGCAAGATCTCAAAATCTCATATGTATACTAGTCGCCCCTAGAGCAGCTCCTTTGTCGGCGGTGGCGGGTATAAAAGAAGTTTGGTTGTGGAATGGAATGAAGTTTGGAAGTGGATGTTAGAGTGTAAATCAGATGAATCGTTCAATACCTTCTTATTCGACAGTACTTATGCTGGAAGTCTCGCGGGGGGGGGATTGGTGAAATATGTGAACCTCGACGTACCAGATTGGACGTATATAATGACTTGCTGCAGCATCCTTGGAATCACTCGAGTCTCCTTTGTTGATTTAATATTGGTTCAATGAGACCACAGTAGAGGTCTTCCTATTCTTTTCTATGCTGGGTCATGATCAAGTCTCAGATAGTCTGTATTAAACAAGAGAAAGTAATGGATGAACAGTATGCCACGACATGTACGATACAGTGGTTGGTGAAATCCTGTAGTAATATTGTCTTGGGCGATTTAATCTTTAGATTTATGAAACCCCGCCTCCACCATGACCGTAGTTGATGTACTATCATAAATTTCTTCTTTAAGAGTAAAATGATCCCTTTCCAGACAGAAAAACGTTGTCTTGTGGCTAAGTGTATCCCAGCTATATGCGATTGAATCATTCGTTCACGATCAAACGTTCACGATGCAATCCAGGGTGTGGCAACCTATGCTTGATTCCAGTAGACTCCCTAAGCCGGCCCGTCCATGCCTCCGTCACTTTCATTGGCAGATATGTATTCAGCTAGCGCCACAATATGAACGTCCACCTGCCGAAGTAGGAACCACTTTTCTCGAGGTTGTAGCGGCAGGTGTCTGCCTTGGTGACCGGGCAGTAACCGTCCCTCTCAACCACTCTCCTTCAATTCTGTTCAACTCTCTATTTACTCCTCTCACCTCCCTGCTTCCAACCTCGGGTCATTTCATAAGCCATTCTGCCATTTTAGTACAAACAACTCCTCCCACCAATAATTTCGTTCCCTAAGTCTCTTACCTTCATAATAAGTCTGTTTTGCCGCGCCGTGCATGTTCAAAAGCAGCACTGGCAAAAAGCACCTCACAATGCCCTTCGTTGGAGAAGACAACCACTCAGGACGCAAGCGAAGATACAGCGATGATGATGACGAGCGGCCATTATACTCGACATATCCCTCGGGAGACTCCATGGATATTTACTATCGCAAACAACGGCCAGAACTTCCACTCAGAAAGGTTCTTCCTATGACAAAGAAACCCCGTATGATCAACGACGATATTCTTGACGCGGACGATACAAGCACTTCTCCCCGAAATCGGCGTTTATCGCAGCCCAAGACGCTACAAGTTCAGCCCGTCACTAAGAACCGGGTCACAAACGCTCTTGCTCCATGCCACATCTGCCACCGCAGACCGACCAAAAAAACACACCTCGACTCTTTTGCTGACTGCCAAGGCTGTGGGGAGCGTACTTGCTTTGTATGCCTTCGCGAATGTCACGGATGGAATATGGATGGTGGTTCTGGAGTTTCGGAGCAAGAAATGCTTTCAAGGTCTTTCCACATGGATGATGTGGACGATGAACCACAGCACAATGTCACTGCAAAGGACGGACAACAACAATCGAGCCAAGGATGGAAGGCTGTTGGGCACCAGGCTGTGGTATGCAGCCGCTGCTGTATTGAACGAGGCACAGAAGGAGACGTAACATGCTTGGGCTGCTTCTCTCGGATGGAAGGTTCATGATTTAGAACAAGTACGACATACATGGCGTTTGTTACGGATAATGATTATTTGTCACGCGTGCGCCGGGCGCGTATCTTCGTTGCCATACAGGAGGCTCGAGCCGAGGATATTGATTTTGAATGGGAAAAACCAGACGGCATGGAATACTGGCATAGCATTGTTATATGATGGATGGTAATGAATGGTGTTTCGGGCAAAGGGCCTTGAAGGCCTCCCTTTTTTGACGTATTTGGGTTTTATTATAGCGTTAGGTAGACTTGATTAAGATCATAGCAATTCGAAAACTACGACTTGTAGTAACATTGTATAACAGTTCATTCAAGGGAAGTGTCTTTCAGAAGCAATTTCATTCATTGTGACGTTCCAAGTTCCGCCATCTAATTGCCCTCTAATCATACACCGCATTAAATTACACCTCTCGCTATGGTGAACATATCTAGTTGTACTGCATGTACGTCGCTGTGGAGTTGAACTTGAGGTTGCCCTTAATAACCTTGTCTACTGCGCTGAGGAAATCCTTCTCCGAGGCAACCTTTCTCCTGGCGCGGATGGCATACATACCGGCTTCAGTGCACACACTGCGCAGCTCAGCACCAGTTGCGTTGGGGCAGAGACGTGAGATGAGCTCCCATCGGATGTCTCGCTCAACAGACATGGACTTTGCGTGGATGCGGAGAATGTTGGCACGGCCTTCGAGATCAGGCAATGAGAACTCGATCTTTCGATCGATACGTCCAGGTCGCATCAGGGCAGGATCCAATGTCGAGGGTCTGTTGGTCGCGAACATGACCTTGATGTTTCCTCGGGCGTCGAAACCGTCAAGCTGGGTAATAAGCTCAAGCATAGTACGTTGAACTTCATTGTCTCCACCAGCACCGTCGTCAAATCGGGCACCACCAATGGCATCAATTTCATCAAAGAAGATAATGCAAGCCTTCTTTGTCCGAGCCATCTCGAACAATTCTCTGACCATCCTGGCACCCTCGCCGACGTACTTCTGGACCAACTCACTACCAATAACTCGGATAAAGGTAGCGTCTGTTCGGTTGGCAACAGCTCGTGCACAAAGAGTCTTTCCGGTTCCTGGAGGGCCGTAGAGCAGAGCACCCTTGGGAGGGTCGATACCGAGGTTCACAAAACGCTCGGGGGACAGTAGAGGCATCTCCACGACTTCTCTCAGCTTTTCGACCTGCTCCTTGCAACCACCAACATCGCCGTAGGTGACGTCAGGCTTCTCCTCCACGGTCATCATCGTTACGCTCGCGTCGATCTTGGGCGGCAGCGGAAGCATGATCTGGTACTTGTTCCTATCGACACCGACCCGCATGCCCTCCTCGATATCCGTAGGGCTGACTCGTTCTCCAAGTTGTACGACAAACTTTGCGATCTGTTTGACGTTGATGACATACTTGCTCTTGGACTCATCGCCCTTCTCGTCAGCGATAATCTTCGTACAGCGAGCTACCTGGAAGGGCTGCTCTTCGGACATTCGTTGGCGATCGGCAGCGATATCCCATAGATGCGGTGGCGCAAGTCCTGTGTCGGATTCCTATCAAGATTAATATGGCATACTGATTTAAGCATGATGGATCCAACCTTGACCCCAATCTTCTCATCGACGCTTTGTTGTTTCTCCTTGATTTGCTTTTCAAGCTTCTTGATAGATGTTCCGTAAGGCGCGGCACCGTAGGTCTTGAGGACCTGGATATCCCTGGTAGCAAGTTAGTTGACCAGTCGCATTGCTGTTGTAGATAAAGCGATTCGTACTCGTCTGTTAGAGGTGTGATCTTCTTCTCTTCTACCTCATCGTCGGCAAAAGTCTTCTGGTACTTCTCCCAGTTTGAGCCGGTTGCGGAAGGCTGGGGCAGGTGTTAGTATGGTACGGTACACAGTCGAGCTTCCATGGCACGCCAACTGACCATGATGAAATCCGCAAGTCTCCTATCGTCTAAAAATTCTGCAAGTATAAGATTTTGTGATATCTGGGAGTGTGGGCGGTGACGAGATATCTATGTGGGAGAATGAGAGTCGAATTGTCGATGCTGGAGCCGTAGTTGTTTGGAGTTGGAGGTGTCACCGAAGGCCTTCCGTAATCTGTGAGTTGCCTTGAGCGAGCTTGGAGCACGGACCCACGCAATTGGTAGTGGCTGCTGGCAGAGGCAACGCAGCACTAGACCCTCTAACCTTTCGAAGGCTAGCTCAAGGAACCCCTCGGAGCTGGATGATCTGTACCCCCGATCCAAAATTTCTAAGTTGGCAATTGTATGGCGGAGTAGGGCAGCCTAGGGGAGGTGGGACATCTCCAAGAAGTTCAGCCGTGTTTCCTTCAAAGCCCCGCCATCAACATCACTTCTTTACTTTGAGGATTCAAGCGACCGCTAATTTATTCTCAAAAATGTCTGCACCGGCCGTGGCTTCTGCATCTGCAGCAGGTGCTTCCAGCAATGCTACTTTTCGTGTATGGACAGCTTGAATCAAGCTCTTGAGCTTCACCCCGCTAACTGTATGGACAGGATAAGGAGAAGCCCATGGCGGTGCGTTCCTCCAACATCGTCGCTGCCCGAGGTATGGCGCTTTCGATCCAACAACAAACTTCAACTAGGCTAACGATTGCATAGCCGTCGCCGATGCCGTCAGAACTTCCCTCGGTCCTCGAGGTATGGATAAAATGATTCGAGGTGGAAAGGGCGAAACTATCATCACCAACGATGGAAACACTATGTTGAAGAGCATGGCTGTCATGCATCCCACAGCAAAGATGCTTGTCAACCTTTCCGGTGCTCAGGATGTCGAGGCTGGTGACGGAACAACCTCTGTCGTCGTCATTTGTGGCAGTCTGCTCGGTGCTGCTGACCGACTTCTCTCCAAGGGTATTCACCCTTCCGTTATTTCGGAGTCGTTCCAAAGAGCTGCCGCCGCTGCCGTGGAGGTTCTTCACGATATGTCCCTCCCTATTACCCTTAGCGACACTTCTTCGCTTCTTCAAGCCGCCAACACATCTCTGTCATCCAAGATCGTGTCACAATATTCGAACCTGCTCGGACCCATGGCGGTGAACTCGGTCACAAAGACTATCGACCTGAAGACTGCCGACAACGTTGATCTTAAGAACATCCGAATTGTCAAGCGAGTTGGTGGAACGATCGAGGATAGTGAGCTTGTCGACGGTTTGGTCCTTACTCAGCCTGCCCTCAAGAACGCTGGTGGTCCTGCTCGTATGGAGAAGGCTCGAATTGGTCTCATCCAGTTCCAGTTGAGCCCTCCCAAGCCCGATGTAAGTTTTATTACACCCAGCCAGCTATGAATTTTTACTTACGACCTACAGATGGAGAACACCATTCAGGTCAACGACTACCGACAGATGGACAAGATCGTCAAGGAGGAGCGATTATACCTTCTCAACATGGCCAAGAAGATTAAGAAGGCCAAGTGTAACGTCCTGTTTATCCAAAAGTCTATCCTACGAGATGCCGTCAACGACCTATCGCTACACTTCTTGGCCAAGCTTGGCATCCTCGCAGTCAAGGATATTGAGCGTGATGAGGTCGAGTTCATCTGCAAGTCTACTGGTTGCAAGCCCATTGCCGACATTGACTCTTTCACCGAGGATAAGCTGGGATATGCTGATTTGGTTGAGGAGGTCCAGTCTTCCGGATCGCGCATGATCAAGGTTACCGGTACCAAGTCTGTCGGCAAGACTGTCTCCGTCGTTGTTCGAGGTGCCAATTCTTTGATTCTGGAGGAGGCCGAGCGAAGTCTGCACGATGCTCTCTGTGTTGTACGATGTCTGGTCAAGAAGAAGGCCCTCATTGCTGGTGGTGGTGCCCCTGAGATCGAGATTGCGGCACAGCTCTCCAAGCAAGCGCGTAGCTTGACAGGTACTGAGGCCATTTGCTGGAAGGCCTTTGCGGACGCTCTTGAGGTTATCCCCACCACACTGGCCGAGAACGCTGGTTTGAACAGCATCAAGGTTGTCACAGAACTGCGACACCGCCACGAGATGGGCGACAAGAACGCCGGTGTTAGTATTAAGTCGGGAGGTGTCAACACCAACATCTCCAAGGAGAATGTCTTGCAACCTCTCCTCGTGAGCACAAGCGCGATCGAGCTGGCGGCCGAGACTGTCAAGATGATTCTGAGGATAGACGACATTGCTTTGACCCGATAGAGTGAGATATCCCCTCAGCAGGATCTGCCTTGGGTTGTATGAAAATACCAAAATGGGTTCTGAGTCTGCTATAAAAGTATTGAGCCATATAGACTGGGTCAATGACACCCATAATTGACATATGTGATGACAACTTCCTTTTTGCTCTGGTATATACATTTTGTAGATGACTATTGGATAACTGCTTATAGTGCCTCGAGACCAATGAGAATATGCGGATTTGCTTCTCAGTGGTTCCTCACGTCAGAGCTTGTAGTTGGTGCTCGATAGCTCACAATAATCAAATAATTAGGAGAAAGGCAGCGAGACATTATTGGTAGCAGAATGTCTGTAGAGAAGGCGCTGGAGTTGACAATGGCAGTAGTGATGCTTGAGTTGCAGCGTTGAAACTGATCGACTTCAAAGTTACACAGACCACGGTGTCTATATAAATGGGGATAAAGACCTGAAACTCTTAACGCCAAGATGGCCGAGTGGTTTAAGGCGCTGCATTTAAGTATTTCCTATTTCTAGGTTATCCTGCAGTATCGAGAGATGCCTGGGTTCGAACCCCAGTCTTGGCAATCTTCTTTTTGGCTTTTGTGCCTTTTTATATATCTGCTCATGGGCAATATCTGCCTATGAAGAAGTATGTCGTGTCGAGAGGGTGGCAAGTGCGCACAGAGAGAAAAGTGGTGATGACTTCACAAACCGAGCAACCAAGACGGGGATGGGAGGTTCGAAGTATATATGCACTAGTTTTCATAGTCGATGATACCGCTGGCCGATCTGGGTGTGTACAGGATCCGATTATACCCTCGAGAATAATTCAAGTGACAGCAGTGCTATGCCCAACATAGGAGACTATGGCATTTTTGGTGTATGTGGAATCCCCTTGATGTACATTGTAGTCATCCCCCAGTAGTTGGCAAGCTGATGCACGTCTCCCACCATTGCGATCTGTACTGGTAGGCAGCAGGTAGGACATGTCTGCATTGGTTCTATTGGCATGATTACCATCTAATATCAAATTTACTATAGTCATTACCCGGGAAAGGGGCGGTGTCAAAGGAAATGGTCGACACTTAGTCGTGATGGTTCATAGCGGAGACTCAGTATTATCTCTAGGCAGGTAGGTTGTTGAGGGAGGTCGCTCCTTCCTTGAGAGTTGCCTAACTGACCTAATCACCCCTCATCACAACAATGTGGAATTTCTCTTGAAGTAAATTCAGCATCTGACCTGAATAATTCTTTCGTTCATTTATCAATCGGACCAAGCCACCTACCTAATTGATCATGGCACCAACAAACGCAGGCAACGAGGAAAGCGACCCTGGCGTAATCGGGTTTCAAGCCCAAACCAAACTGGTTCAGGTAGGTCCAAACAATGTTCCAATCCGCCTCTAGCTAATAATTCTTCTATTACCTAGCTGAAGAAGGAAAGGAATGACCGCATGTCTGAGATCGTGCAGGAGACAGCCACCGAAATGGAAAACCTGCGCTCTCGCGTTGTCGCATTTCAACAAGACCGGCATGCCACAGAGTAGGTTTCCCTTTATGCTTTTGCTTTGAATTTCCAGCTGACACTTGCCCTTTCCAGACTTGAAGCCATTGCTTCTGCTATCACCAGGGTTATCGAGGCTATTGAGCGCAGGAAGGCCATCGAACAGCAGATGGAGACACTCGTCGACCAAGTTGCCTCTACAACCCAGGTAGTAGAGGACATGATGAAGGCAAGCTTCAAAGGTAGAGAAGATAATGCTAGGAAGGCAAGATAGTGAGAAGGACGGCAGGATTGTCATGTTGGGCCATCTCATAGTCGGCGTTGGTGGATGGGCGGCATCGGAAGGAAACCAGAGCATATTCGATACAACCATTTCATGAAATCCAAACTGTTTAGATCAGAAGCACGAGTCAAGGATGGAGGAAAAGAATGTACGGTTTGTTCCCTATGGCATGCGCAATATCTTGGGCGGGCTCGAAATATCACGCCACTGCTGACAGGAACAGCCAAGTTACCTGGAGAGGAAAATGCATGGATTGCCCGTTATTCTACATTATACCGTCTAATGTTGTACACGGCCCGTAATTGTGACCAAAGGAATCATTTCGTCATCGACAGTCGTCGCCTTTTTCGCCTTGTTTAAACCTGGAATCCAAAGCCCGACATGCAGGATCGGTACTGGTCGATCATAGACTTGCAGTCGGCGGCAGGGTCTTTTGCGTTGGAGAAGAGCATGCACTCATCGCGCTTGGCCTTTTCGTCCTTGCACACACAGCAGGGCTTTTGAGAGGGAGTGTTAGTATGGCAATTGAGGACAATTGTGGTCGACGGGTGAGGCTCACCTTGGGCTTGTTGGTGGCTGTGGTGGAAGTGGACGCAACGTTTGCGGCAGCGCTCACAGGCGAAGCTATAGGGTTGGGTTAGCAGGAATTGAAGCAGGCGGGCATGAAGCGGAGACGTACAGATTGTTGTTTGAGCAGCATCCATTGTGTATGATTTTATATGTAGGTAGATAATCTGAGGAATTGCAGAGTGATAAGTTTGGTAAGAAAAAGAATAGCCGGCTAAGTTGACGTTGGAGCTAGTTACCGAATGTACGGGCCGCAAATACCATGGATCACTTCAGGCCATTTCCTCTCAAATGGTGAATTTCTAAGCTGAATTGACGTAGCTGACCAATCATTGTTTACTTCTCACGTGGCGTCGCGATGACTTCGCGCTTTGGAGTTTGACGTCATTCTCAACTGTTTAGATATTGCATTTCTACCAGAGATTGAGGTAAAATAACGTCAAATGTTGAGTCTGTTGAGGTGAGTAGATAAACTCAACATCATTTTATTGCCAATTTAGGATAATGGTCCCTGACTTCAGCTGGAGTACTCAAAGGTCCACTGTTGAACGGCATTTACGGATTTATGCCGGTGACAAGACTATATTCTCACCGGCCTGGTGATGAATCGGTGGTGTCAAAGTCGGAGATGTACTCACATCCAATCATTTGGGAGACCAACTCAGACCTCATCCCCTAAACATGTTCCTATTGATCCTTCGATACTCGAATAGCCAATAATCGATCAATGTGACAGTTAGTATACGGGAGTAGATACAGGTGTTCTACCCAACAAATAGTTTATTCATTCCAAGTATAAAGATAGAAGATTCGCTTCTTAACTCGAATCTCTATACCATCCATAACCAGCATCCATTCATCTATCCATTCATCCCAGAATTCAATTCAGCAACTTCGTCATGCTCACTATTGAAGAAACCCGTTCGCTTGGAGATGCACACCCCGAGTTCGAGCCCGTCAGTCCCTGAATCCGATCCCATAATCACTCAAATCATTGACAGTAACACAGATCATAAGGGCTCATAACCCCATGCTCAACGGCTGGGACACAAACACCAATCTTGATGCTTTCAGAGAGATAATGGCACAGCTTAGACAGTTCCAGCCTAAACCTGACCCCGAGACTCTCTCCTATCAGATGCAAGACTTCAAGATCCCTCTCCGGGACGGCTTTGAAGTCAATGCACGATCATACACACCAAAAGACGATACTCCCTCCGATGGACGCCCTGGGTTAATCGTATTCCATGGTGGCGGCTTCGTCACAGGTGATCTCGAGACTGAGGCAGGGCTATGTGCTCAATTTACAAAGATTGGAGGCGTTGCTCTCAACGTAGACTACCGCCATGCGCCTGAGCATATCTTCCCTCAAGCTATCAACGATGCTTTTGATGCAACTGTTTGGGTGAGTACATTCTGGTGTATTTGAATAATGAATGGGGACAAAATTGCTAAAATAAAGTAGGCATCTCAGAATGTAGACATGTTCGGGATCAACCCGTCCAAGGGCTTCATCATTGGAGGTACCAGCTCAGGCGCGGATGTATCTCTAGTTGTCTCGCACTTGTACCGCGACACCAAGAATGAGCCTCCCCTGACTGGCGTCTACGCACCTATCACCTCTGGAATCAATGATCAGACAGTTCCTGAGAAATACAGGGATCACTTCATCAGTTGGGAGCAGTGCGCCAAGGCTCCTGTGTTTAGCACCGAGTCAATGAAATTTGTTCACTGTATGCTGTCCCAGTTCACGCTACGATGTAATATTTCACTAACTAAAAGACAACAGCCAAGTACAAACCCGACATGAAGAGCCCTCTGGCGTTTCCAGTTGCCTTTCCCAGTCATGCAGGGCTTCCCAAGACTTACTTCCAGGCTTGTGGGATGGATCCCGTGCGAGACTGCAGCATTATTCTTGAACAGCTCTACAAGGACGAAGGAGTCCTTACAAAGATCGACATATATCCTGGCCTGCCTCATGCGTTCTGGGCTGTGTTTCCTGAACTTGAGATTTCGCAGAAGCGTGAGAGGGATGTTGCTGAAGGTCTGAAGTGGCTGTTGGCTAAATGATCCGGGCCATAAATTAGTTTATTTCTGTCGGTTTGTTTCAATCATCAGAATGAGTCTTGAAGATTTCACCCCTAAAAAAAATATTCCTCGTAGACTTTGATGTTTGCGCAAACAAGTGACAGGCAATATGGGTGACGTAGACTAGCCGTGTAAGTGAGTGGCTGTAGTGGTAAGTGGGCAGATTTCGGTGGTGAGACAGCTGAAATCAACGCAAACAATCACAAGCCAGGGTGGTAGGGTGACAGCTGGAAACGTAAGACAGAGTCACTATTCTCTATGCCTAGTCAATCATTAAAATATTTCAACAAATTAAATCACAATGAAGACATCAAAAGTCCACGCGGCTATTAAAGACCGATCGATCTAATCTGATGTGGCGACACGTAGGAACTAACAGCAAGTGAGTCAGCATTTTAGGCCTCTTCTTAGTCTATTCTTTAGGCAGCGAAAATATGCTAATGGATTCTTTTAGCTGCTATTCTTTCAAGCGCGGACAGATTATTGTTGCCCATCGCACGTTAGAAAAGTGCGAGGCACAGCAACTCGGCACCGAATCAACGGACCAGCCCAGACCTTGAAATCTAAAGTGTGGCTCAACTATTCGCCCCCGGACGTCTAATTGGATCTTCGGGACCGCTTGTACTTCTCTTTAACCCCAGACTCGGACACGTTTTGGAGGCGAGACCCTTGAATGTCCTTGTGAGCGGACGCGCGGACAAGAATATCCCGAATAACCACACATTTTCGCTCTTCTCCGCATGTCCAAATGGTTCGATTGATTGTTTTCAAGTGTGTACTATTACGTGCTCTGTCTTTGCCTAATCAAGGTTACGATGCGGGTTACGCATGTGTCTAGATCTCGCCTCCTAGCGGACGAGATGCCCCATCTAGTTAATATGGAGAATTTTTTATATAAATCGTATGCTACCTACCCTCATGACATGATATCCACCACCAGCTTCACTCACCTATACAACCACTCTCACTACCTATTTAACTACTCATAATTTACTGAATATACACACGCATTCATCATGAGTCCACACCAGAATCCGTACAACAACAACATGAACTTCTGGGACTTTGTCCAGCAGTTTGACCCCAACCAGGGAACCGGCCGTGGCGTTGACCACCAAACCGAGACTCCCCTTCCCTCTTTCATGGCCGGTTTCCCCTTTGGAGGACCTGGAGTTGGTGCTCCTGGTCCCCATCACGGCCCTCGAGGCCCTCGTGGTCCTCCCCCACCTCCCGAGGCCGATGGCTTCGTCTGGGGTCCTTGGTTCGCCGGCGAGAACACTCCCGACTCTCGCACTCGTAGCGAGCAGCCAAAAGAAGCTACCAGCACTGACAGCCGCCCCTCTGAGGAGACTCTGAACGTCCCTGACCCTGAGGAAGTTGCTCCTGAGGAGAACCACTGCGGAGCTGGTCCTCAGTGGCCTGGACGTGGTCGTGGTCGTGGCGGCCCTCGAGGTGGACGAGGCCGTGGAGGTTTCCCTCGTGGACATGGACCTCATCATGGTCCCCATCATGGTCCTCACCACGGACCTCACCCTCCTCCTCCTCCTTATGGTGGTCCCTTTGATTTCCCTGCTCTCTTCCGCGGCTGGGCCAGCCATCCTTTCTTCCGCAACATGCGCGAGCAGTTCCAGGAGGCACAGAATCAAGACCGAACCACCGCTACCACTGAATCATCAGACTCTTCTTTCAACCCACCCATCGACGTCTTCAACACCGAAAAGTCGTACGTCATTCACGTCGCGCTCCCCGGCGCAAAGAAGGAGGACATTGGTCTCAACTGGGACGCCGCCCGCAGCCTCCTCAAGATTTCTGGTGTCGTCCACCGCCCTGGCGATGAGACCTTCCTCAACTCTCTCGCCTCTAGCGAGCGCAAGGTCGGCATGTTTGAGCGCACCGTGACGCTGCCCCCTGTGGGAGCTGACGAGCGCGATGAGGTTGACGGTCTGGGCATCACTGCCAAGATGGAGGATGGTGTCTTGATCATCAGTGTCCCCAAGGCCGAGAAGGAGTGGACTGAGATCCACAAGATCGACATCGAGTAAGGGCGGGTTACTGAGGAGTAATGAACTTGAGAACGAAATGAAATGGAACGGAACGATACGGTACGCTATGATATGATATCCACACTTTCGACGGAGTTCCAGTAAGTAGATAGCCTCTTTATTGGCTTGGTACACGACAGTTTGAATTTCTGGCTTGCTTTTGGTTTGGCACGAATAGCTTTT
The DNA here is from genome assembly GCF_050947815.1 of Fusarium sambucinum. NCBI lineage: Eukaryota > Fungi > Ascomycota > Sordariomycetes > Hypocreales > Nectriaceae > Fusarium > Fusarium sambucinum. Next base: position 1,927,302 of record NC_139294.1, on the reverse strand, counting down.
ATCTTGATAAATAATTGGAGGATGAAAATTGGAAAATAACTTTAATATTATCAATGTCTCAACTGAAAATATGACCTATGCTGCTTCCATGATTTAGGCCTATGTGATGCTATACGTTGTTTCTGAGATCACGGACGTAGATGCAGAAGCTATTATTCTATTTGTTATGTTTATTTTTACTTTGTTTAGTTTGTATTCAGTCTGACAGCCTAAAGCTGAACATATCTTCATCTCCATAAGGCCTATGCAATGGGTATATGCTAGAATGTAATGGTGTTCTTTCTCTCTAAGAAAAGGGTGATTAAGGACTCTCCAAGCCCAAATCGTTGAAAAAGGGGAATACAAATGTTCCAAGGCGCTTCCGTCATGTCGGTGAAGAAGAAGAATCCTCCGCTGCACAATATGCACAATCTCATATAATATCCTTCCTCCCAGAACGAGAAATAAAAAAACATAGTACACAAAGAAAATAAAAAAAATAAAAACCCGACAAAACTCCAGGGGGGAATCCTCAACGTCCAATCATTAGAATATCAGTGCATCGAGCTGGCCATATCCCTCGATCACTGTGGAGAAAAACAAAAGAATGTCTGTTTGGAGGCATTGTGCTATAGCGCCAACTCGCGGGTAACCTCATCGCGAACGTGGCGAGACCACTTGAGGATGGCAGTCTCGAAGTCTACCCAGGCCTGGGGTGATGTGTTGTACTGAACAGCCAAAACATCGACTTTGAGCATAACCTCAAAGCGCAGTTCGGCCGCCTTGACCCAGTAACGCAGATTGTCGGCACAGCGGTAGGGTTTCTGGGTATCGCTATGGTATGATCCGATAGAACCAAATCGTCGCCGCGATTTGTGTACAACGGCGTTGTGCAGCTTGATAAGTCGAACACCGTCCTGCATGGCTTCAAGAAAAGGTGTGGGCTTCTCGTCCGTAGTTGACATGGGCTCCCATTCAGGCAAGGGCTCAGAAGTGGTGTCCATGGACAAGAGGAACTGTCGCTCTCGCTCCAGCTCACGGCCAGTCCAATCGCCCTTGGCCCAGATCCATCCATCCCGCTCAGCAATCTCAGCATCCTCAATTTCTTGCTCCTGCCTCAAGATGTCAAACACACTGTCAATCCAGATGGTCATCGTCTTGATTTCTTCATCCCTCATGCCTTCCTTGAAGTTCCTAGTGGCCATCTGTCTCAGAGTTTCCATCACAGCCAAAAGGTCCGCCCTGACCTGCTTCTCGGGTTTAATAGAGTCAAGGCGGTCGGGCAGCTCATGAGCTGTGTAGTACATCTTTGCCGCACGAATTGCTAGTGTCACGACATCCAGAATGTGCATTCCCTGGAGCTCAAACCACCCCTGGGTATGCTCCTTTGGCATGTTGGGGTATTCAGGGGCATCAGCCGGTGTCTCCCAAGTGCCGGCTCTTCGTGCCTCCACTTCGTCCAAAGCATCCTTTGCATCACCCAGCGCTTGCTCGAGTTCCGACTTGAGCTCCATAATGGTTGGCGGCTTCGGGACTATATTTTCTCGGTGATGGTAGGTGCTCACAGTTGGAGGGAGCATGTGTCCTCCAACATCACTGAAGGTATCATCGAAAAACTCCTCCATATCTTCGGTTGTGGGGGATTCGACGATGTCATTGCCAAATCCCTGCGAGTTAAAGTCTGGGCTGCTACTGGTGGACGCATAGGAATCTACATCTGAACCCACAATATTGGGTAATGAGCCTGTGTTGGTATCCAAGGATGAGAGATCGAGGGTTGCACGTCGCTGCTTCTTCCTGGCTAGTTGGCCACCCTTGCCATCAAGTAGGCCTGTTCTGGCAAAGTAGTACTGCAGATGTGCGATGCTGCCGAGACTCATGACACTCTCACGAGATCGTGCACTCTCGGCGAAATCTGTCCCTTGTGGCCGCATGTAGCCACGACGTCGGCTTCGACCATCTAGGTTGTAGCTGGAGTGTCTCGAAGTCGATACATCTCGGCGCTGCTTCATGCTGTTGATGTCGAGGTTGCCAGTGGAGTGACGGTTGTAGTTTTCGATGCCGAGTGAATCCCGAGAGTTGGCATCGTTACTGCCATGAGACCAAGAGGACGTTGTTGACAAGCAGCGAGAGAGTTCCGGGCATGCGCCGAGGGCTGGTGTTGGCAGGGCGTCTGGAGGTGGTGACTCGCAGCGGAGTAACGGTGTCTGATTGTTGGTGGTAACCATCATGTCGTGTTTGCTCCGTGGTACGAGGCAACGGCCGGTCTAGTGCTATAGTGATGCAGCTGGAAATATTGATGTGCAACGTTGTATGATAAAGAACCGTCAGGGAATCAGCCTAGCTATTTTGTGGACGATAATTCGTGCGTGACGTGATGTGTGATGCGATGTGAATAGCGATCTGCGCTTATACAGGTGCACAAACGAACACAAGAGATGATGAGTCCCACTCGACACGATAGCTTGCTCAAGATAGCTCGGTTGGTAGTTGCAGCAATAGCCTAAGGGAAATGGGGCTAGGGCTGGGCTGGGTCAATATAGAGAGCGATATAGAGGATGAGAGAGCGAATAGAAGAAAGAAATGAGAGTCAGTTTATGGAAGGGTGCCGTAGCAAAAGACAGAAGACAGAAAAGGCAGGACAGAACAAGTCAAGACAAGATGATGCCTGGCAAGAAAAGACAAGACAAGACAAGGAGGGGAGAGGAATTAGATTAATTAAAAAGAGCCGAAAGGTGAGTGAAGGGGCAATTGGATGGATGGATGATTTCCTTTCCAGGGGGGTTGATGGGGATGGGGCAACCCTGGCTCATGAAAAGGCCGGGCTTGACTTTGAATGGTTGGCGGGACAGGCACGGGCGAAATTACACTGGACCTGGGCCTCCAACTACGAGCTCCAGTTCATCCGTTCTCGCTAATACCGACTGGACTGGACAGGCAGATGGGGACTTCGACAGGGGTGAATTGTGTATTATTAACGGTGATGGACAGTAGAGTCGTGAGAGCTCAGGCGAGTGACTCCGTTTTCCCTGGTAAGTTGAACAAGGATCTGAGGGAGCATCCGTGTCTTCCAGAAGGCGTTTGGTGTTAGGGTGTATTGAAGTGAGTCGAATCGATCAGTATCAGAGAGTTGGTCTGCTGATATGATAGTTATCGTGATGTCTTTTTATTAATCGTCAGTCAACAAAGGGGTAACCAAATATTTACTTATGGATTGGGCTGAAAGAGGTTAAAGATCGACATTGGTAACACCAAATGCAGGCAAAGGAGCTTCGGCACAGGAACAGGAACGGTAATGGACCCTGCAGTAAGCTTCTTTCTGTACGAGACAAAAAGGAAAGGGAGCGTTGATGATGACTGGTTGCACGACAATAGTTGCACTACAAGATGCACAAAACAAAAGTCAAGGATTAAAACATGGAGTCAACCGAAGTGCCATAGAGACCGACGGAAACAGCAGCATAGCTCTTAATTATCACGATTCACGATTTCTAGAACGACTCCAATATTATATCCCCGGGCAACCTCACACAAACGGATATTGAGTTTGAACTTCATCCAATGCACAACTACCTATCGACTTGATAGTAAACCCCTAACGCCAAGCGTCTTTCGTTCTTCTTTCCTGATATCGATTGGAATTCCGTTGCCACGGATATCGCGAGATAAGCACGAGTTTCAGAATCGATCCATGATCCCAATGACTGACCAAGACCCTCCTCAACTCTCCAGCCCGAGCACAACGCTAGGATGACCCCGAGATTTAATATGCATCTCTGTTATTGGATTTATGCGCAAAAGAGTTTGATCAGTATATGCTGTCAGTCGTTAGTCAATTGTACTCTTATGAAAGTATTTATCGTATTATATGCACTTTATGGTTTGTGACGATCTTTAGGTCCAATCTTTATGACAGATTATTATACCTGCATATCTACATATATCAACAACCCTTGTTCATAGTACAACACTTTAAATCTCATTAGCTTACACGAACACATACAGCTTCCGAAGATATCTTTCCTTTTCCGATCATGTTCCAAGATATCATATCGTCTCTATTGTCCACTTTACAAGCTTCGTCTCTACCTACACTAACAACACCATCAACACGGATACCTGATCGACATTAACCCATCCATGAACTTGTTAGTAGGCGCTAATTAGCTGGTCAATTGCTAGGCGAGACCAGTGACCGGGGATTGAGTATTGGATCATATCAGAAATAGTTTTCAAGTGACGACAATGTTCATCTGATCTAAACCCCCGGGAAGTTAGGTATCACCCCCGTCTCTGCCCGTCAATCTATTAGTCCATCGGCATTAATATTTGCGTATTGTATTGCGTGGTAGTGTTAGATTGGATGCAACGTCTTGTATCCGTTCGTATTCTCTTTCTCCTTCTTTCTTTACTCTGTACGAACAGTGATGATCCAGGGTGTGTTGCTTTAATGACGTTCCGTAAACTTTTTTTTGCCTTTTGCAGACTCTTTGACGTTCTGACAGAAGGACATGGCGGCCGGATCAAGTATAATGATGTATCTGTTGGTTTACAAGCTACTCTGTAAACTAATAGATAGGTAGTTAGAGTGATGGATCTTCCCTGAATATTGATGATACAGGTTTGCTTCAGCCTTGGTCGATCATGCCGCAAGTTGACCCATTGCCTTTGACCCTTCTTCCATTTTGGGACATCTCATCTAAAGACCTAATAACTTAGACCATCTTCGTAGCGATTCGCTAGCAAGAATTTCTTCTACGTTTATTGTTACTTTTACTTCATCTCCCGCCGCTCACTTCTTACAATCCACTGCTTTGGACACGTCTCATTTATTATCAATACGACCATCTTCCGAAACGCTTGACTGGCCCCCTTTTGTCCCCGCCAGGCACTTTCATCTCTCGAACCCCATCAGACAATAGTTTCTGTTGGCTCGTAATTGATCAGAGTACGACGCGGTACAACCGATTTTCTTCCTTCCTTTTTCTTTTGAGCAATAACCTTTGCTCTTGTTTAAGTCATTCGTACTTCTTGCAAATCCATTCTATTTTATCCTGCCGCCTGAGCCTTTCATTTGTCTGCCTGGCTCTAGCTTGAGGCTATCCGGCCTTCAGTCAATTCGACTGGCTGTGACGAGTATCGCTTGGTATTTGCCAATTCATCACTGATCCACACCCTGTTAGAGACTCAGTTTTCAGTGGTCGGCACTGTTTCTTCTCTCCCGCAGGAGCTCTCTGCTTGCAGCCACCTGAAGACCCTCAGATATAGTACATCATAACTCCACTCAAGCTCCCGTCCCCACTGACAGCAACGCTACTGCGAGTACAAGGGACAAAATAAGTAAGTCACTTTATACTCTGTTAGGCCATGTTCTCGAGTCATTAATTTTCATCCGTATAGCCCGAAGCTCAGAGGTAACTTTTCTGCTCCTCCCAAGACTCACTGCGTACATTCACATGTGGATGTGAATGAATTCATCCCATCAATTCACCAACCACCTGCCTTCCAATCCTGGTATTGTCATTGACACGACACTGTCATTGCCCTCCAGCTACAACAGCTGCGCAGTATCCGTATCATGGCAGTGGACCTCGCATGGTTGGGCTAGTGATTTGTGGCACTGAAGGGCAAGACATTCTCATTCGTCTTATTAGGGAGACAGAAGCCAGGAGGGAGAGGCATAAGGACACCCTTTGACCACTGCTCGCAACTTGATCAATCTGTCCTATCTCTTATTTTCTATTTCGATCTCAACGATTGACCTGACGAGAACCTGAAAGCATTTCGCTTACAGATTTTAAGGTCCAAACGCATACAACAGATCCTGGCTTCTATGACCTGGATCTGCGCTTCAACCTGGGCTTTCAGCCAGTCGTCCCTCGTTTTCCTTTCTAAAGGGACAAATCCCAATAACTAATGAACTCACAAAATCGGGACGCGACGACATCTGCCGTCCAAAACCAGTCAAAAGCAGATCCATTTTTGGCGACACCTGCTGCAAGCCCTGAAGCCAACCGATCTATCGACGTGGGCCAGTTCGTCAGCGACCACTGCCACAGTGACCGGGACCATGATGCACCCGCCGGCAGCCTACTGAATTTCGCTGACGTCCCTGGCCAACTATCTCACTTGCCATTCAACCCTGGTTCATCCAATCCCTCATCCACCTGCGCCCCGGATCCTAATTCCAGCTCGCTCACTTCCTCATCCTCTGCCATTGACACGACGACAACTAATTTTGCCTCACCCACAACCACTGTTTCCACGACCAACACGACTCCTAGCGCTTCCGTCGCGGTTACCCCTTCCACCACAGCAAATACAACATCAACATCAACAAACGCTCTTTACCCATTCCCTACTCCAACGTCACCCCTACCCTCTTCTAACATTCGCAAGACCTCTCCCGGATTGGCTGCACGATTAAAAGCTCTCGGTTTTGGCACTACAAAAATATCGACGTCCCCGATTACACCTCAAATCGATCATATCGGTCGCCTAGACGAGGATCAACTTCGACAGCTCGACGAGAAGCACCAAGCAGGTTCGATCAAATCGGTTATCTCTCGGCGCGGTCGCCCGTGGAAGGGCGCCGGCGCTTCTTCTTCACCAAAGCCCGTCGCCCTCGAGCCCTCTCTTATGCTGTCGTCGTTAACTATCGAGGACAACGAGTTTGTTGTGACCCTACCACCCGAGATCGAGCATCGCAAGCCTCTGGATATGGACACTCAAAAGTATCGCCTTCCGGACCACACCAATGGCAATGGAACAAAAGTCACTCTCGACACTCGACGAGAACACATCGAACGAACCACACGTCCCCCATCCCCCGACAGAGCAGATGTTCCTCCACCACCACCCCCAAAGGATACACCACCAGTCGTTTCTCCTGCGACAACCTCTACCGAATATGTTCCCAACTTGAATTCGTACTTCACCCCCGGTCACAATCGTCCAGGCTCTATATATACATTATCGCGTGCCTCGTTCGCCTCTCAACTCGCCCAGTTGACGTCACTGCAGCTTCCAGATGCCGAATCGCTAGCGAGCCAAGTGAATGCCATCCCAACCGCTCAAGTCGCTGCGAAAGCGCTGATCAACGCTGCCGAGCAAATCAGGAGCTGGATTTCCAAAGCATCGGAGGTGGTTGAGGGTCTCGATAGCGAAGATGATGTAGAATGGGCTGCTGCAGGTGGTCGCGAAGGCCTCGCCGAGGTGGAAATGGCCATTATACGCTTCGAAGGACTTGTTAAAGCCTATGTGGGAGCGATTGAGCAACTTCAGAACAGGAAAGATGTTGGCAATGTATCCGCCGACGATCTTGTTCGTGCTGTTACTCAGATGGAGTCGGTCATCCAAGAATGGAGTAAGATTCGCAGAACACTACATACTGTGAGGGCTCAAGTTGAGATAGCCATGGAGTGGGAGGAGCTTTGGAACAATGTTCTTGGTGACGTACAAGGGGAAATGGACGAATTAAGTAGGCTGGTTTTTGAGATGGAGGAACGACGTCACAAGAGCCTAATGGCTGCCGCCAGTGCGGATAGTGTCGATATCGGAGACCTTGAGACAATTGTCGAGGAGAATCCTTCACATGCATCGCGGTTGCAAGCGCCAAATCGCTACAGCATTCCAACCTTCCCAGTGACCCCTACTTCACCCGGCACGCCTACGTTGTCTCAGGACGACTCGAGTTTACTAGCTCTGTTTGCTCGAATGCAGCCTCTCAGAGCCTCTCTTGACTTCCTACCGATGCGACTGTCTATGTTCGAAGCACGAGCTCGGCCGGCTTTCCCCACAGCTTGCGAAGAGTTGAATATGAGACGTGACGGGCTTGATGCAAGCTATAGAAAGCTAGAGAAGGATGCAGAATCGTTGCGCAAGGAGCTGGGCGAGGATCGTTGGGTCATTGTATTCCGAGGCGCTGGCCGACAGGCTCAGAAGATGCAAGAGTCTGTTGAACGCTCCTTGTTCAAACTCAGGGAAGCTGCCGATGCTGGTCTGCATTTGACTAACCAACCTGCTTTGATGAAGAAATTGGAGAGCTATGAGGCCAAGAGAACGCACTACGGACCGGCTATCGAGCGCGTTCTCTCAATTATTGACAAAGGCGTCAGTGAGCGCTTGACCGTCAACGGAGAGATTTTACGCCTACATACCGATTTGCAAAATCGATGGCAGAATCTCAAACAACAAATGAAAGACGCCGAGTCAATAGTCGAAGACCTCCATGCAGACAAGAGCCAACAGCTGCGTGACTCCATCTCCAGTATGCTGTCGAACGATCGCTCGACCCTGGGCAGTGGACGTGAGACCCCGGGCAGCTCACCACCATCATCAGTCATAATGTCTAGTCTGGGAATGGATCCTCATACGCCGATGAAGCCTCCAAAGGTGCGGGCCACCCCAGGAGCTAATAATCGCTCAATTCCCCCGAATCGCCGGCACTCGTCGTTGCCAGCGCCAACTACACAAACTGGCAGAAAATCAGGATTTTCTCGTCTCTCTACTTTAGTCAGCTCTTCGTCTGTCAGCAACCTATCGGCAGCAAGTCAAATCAAGCGACCGGATTCAAAACTGGCAAATCGGCCGCGTTGGAACAGCTCAACGAATACAGCGGATGTTGATACTGGTCACAACTTCAAACCACTCACACTAACAACACCGAGCCCTTATGCCAAGACGAGCCCCTCTGTACAACGATCAACTGGTTCAGCTACACCCGGGGCCAGTGGCTCAAGACTGCCTATTATACGCAGCCCTGACGCTCGCGCCACTTCAGTGTCGCCCCGAGTTGAAACACCCACCAGGCGCACCCACTCGAGCCTCTCATTCCGAGAAAGGCTTGCTTCCCATGGTTCAAATAGCCAGCCTTTGCCAAAGCCGCGTCTGGCGTCCCATCTGTCAACAACTGCTCTTTCTGGTAGGCGATCATCTCTACAGGCTTCTAGGTCCATTGGAGATGACGGCGAGAACCCACATAGCAGACCTGCCAGCTCTCTTGCTACCGTGTCGAGGAGGATCAGTCTTCTCCCCCAGCCCAGATCGGACACAGGACGAGCGAGTCCCGCTGCCCTAGCGGGTGCGCGATCTGCCATGCGCAAACCTTCTCCGGCCGATCCAAAGGATTCAAAGCCAAGGTGGAGGCACTGAAAACCCTACGCATTGATCATGGCACAACAATATATTCACTTTTCGAAACAGGATGAGCCTTCAATCTTACTGTTTCTATGTAACATATGTTCTAACAATCTAACTTCGTTCAAATTACTGAAGGCCCACATATATGGCCTCGAGGTTGTCAAGGGGCCTGGCGCGCCATTGAAGGAACAACAAACACACGTCTTTTGAGCAGCACGGCGTACCAGGTTAAGATCAAAATGGTTTACGGAGTTTGGGACATAGCTTAAGGGATGACAACGGAGAATCCCGTTTTCTTTGTGAGGACTGCAGTCCTTAGTTACGAATCATCCATCACCCTTGATGAACATCTTTCCTTTTTTTCTATAGCAGCTCGTGCATCCTATGCACATGCAACGAGAGTGAAAGGAAAGGATATCGGCACGCAGCAAGATAGGTGGTACATGAGGGACAGTTTTGATGAATCATATCCGCAGCTATACCTCGCTATACCCTCTCTTTTGATATTGTATTTTTTATATAGCGGACATTCATCGAAGGAGAAAGAGATTGTTTAATACAAACAATCCCTTAAGTACAAGTAGTCAAGCCATGGTTTGAATTTTTCTTAATTTTCGTGATGTGTCTATGTGACAGTTGAGCCTCGTTCCTTCAAGACCAGGCATGTACGACACCGCCGTACGATTCATGTACAACCACAGAACTGGACGAATGCAAAGCTCTTTTTTCATGTGAGGCGTCCCGTGAACGCCATTGAGAGTCGTGTCCGTGGGGGGAAAAAAAAATCGAATGAAACCCCCTATCGCCACCCATGCAAAAGAAAGCCACCATCAACTCCCCGCCCGCTCATAAACAGTTTTGATGATTTCTAGTATTGGAATGTCAATTCTTTCTTGCCCTGCCCTGCTGCAAAGGGGTATGATCTTAGTAGCGAGAAGCAAGCGCGCATGTCGTCGAAAAAGCTCATAGTCCATCCTGCAGTTCTCCGCCGCACTGGTATATACGCCGTTTCCTTCATCCTTCGCTCTAGTCGTGTGCTCGTGAATCAAAAAGACTAATTGATCTCTGCTCCTCCTACATGGGCATCAGCCCAATACCCCCCTTCTTCAGTGTTCTCGAGCCACTGCCTGAGGCTTTGGCAGCAGTCGATGAGCTGCCCGCTCTGCGACCAGAGCTGCTACCGGTGCTCCTACGCTTCGTCACACCACCTGTGGACTTCTTGCTGGGATACTTCTTGCCGCCAGAGTATCTTTTGGAACCTCCGCCACTTTTGCTGGTTGCCCTTGGCTTGCTTTGGGTTTGCGCACTCCCAAGGCTTTGCAGCCTATTGTGGAACGCCTGGACGTCTGGTCGGGAGTTTCCATTGAAATAGTGTGAATCTTCACCGTCCTCGTCCTCATCGGCATCTTCGTCATCCATCTCACCCTCTGAGCTGATCAGATCTACAACATCCTGGCCTCCGCCGCCGCTCCTAGGGTCCATCGCTTCTTGGTAGTGGTTGTAGTGCTTCTGCAGTATGTGAACGATCCTGGGTCCGTATTCATCGACTTTGTCGGGGTCGATGCCAGGGATCCTACGCATCTTCTCAATTGAGGTGGTCCATTGGATAGCCATAATCCGAAAGTCTTTTTCCGTGAAAAGTGGCTTCCTCAGGCTCTTTTGGTTGCGAATCTTTTCCTCTGTTTGTCTTGCTTCGTAGACAAAACCTTCGACTATGTCTCGGTGTATCTCGTCTAGATTCTCTAAGCCGGTATCAACTGATATAGGGGGGCCTGGAGTACGAGACGATGGTCTCGCCGGTCGATGCTGCGGGAGCTCATCGAATGCGTCCTCGTCGTACTCATCGTCTACCACAAAGCCTGCATCTTCCCACGAATATGATGCAGTCGAGTTGTTCCCACGGTCACTCTCTGTTGCTCGTGGCTTCTTCTGACGGCCAACAGGTGAAGAGACGTACGTCGATGGCATGTTTGAGACCTCCTCCTCGGCCGGCGCCTTGCCCTTCTTGGCTCGAGATTTGGTTGCCTTCTTTGGCGCACCTGGCTCTGGTACTTGAATGGACAACATCAGCTTACGCTGGCCCGAAAGAAACAGTCGGTGAGTTGGTCCGAGGCGTAAGTACTGAATTGCCATGCCATGCCGACCGACCTGGTTGTCCTCATTGAAAGCCTTCTCGGCAGATAGTTTGTCAATCACCCGAATGAGCTCGTGCTTCTTCAAACCCTTCGCCATGCCGTGCCACTCCTCGGATAGTTCTGCTTCATTCTGGGGATACTTTTTCCCCAAAAGAATGTCAGAACACTGCACTGCTGTGATACGGTGCTGGGCCTGTATGACCTTGATAGCAGCAATGGCGTATTCTGAAAAGTCTTGTTGCTCGAAAGTCAATCCAGCTTTGCAGTTATCGCAACTCTTATTGCATTCCGTAGGGGAGAAATCTTCACCAAAATAACGAAGAATCTCGGTTCGCCGACAATCAGACTTGTTGTCACAGAATGCTGTGACTCTGTTCAACATCGACATCTGGCGCTCCCTCTGTTCATGGCTACCGTCTCCATCGGCAATCAGTTTCTTTAGGACTCTTATGTCCGCTTTGCCGTAGAAAAGAATGCAGTCCGACGGGTTTCCATCTCTTCCAGCACGACCCGTCTCCTGGTAGTAACCTTCCAAACTCTTGGGGAGTCCATGATGTATGACAAATCTCACATCCGGTTTGTCAATTCCCATCCCGAAAGCAATTGTTGCAACAACAACTTTGACTTGACCTCTTTGCCAGGAATTTTGCACTTCAACCTTTTCTTGAGGGTCGCAACCTGCGTGATAATGCCTGGCCGTAATTCCGCTATCCGAGAGACTCTCAGCCACCTTCTCGGCATTCTTTCGTGAGATTGTATAAACAATTCCACTTTTGTTAGCGTACTTGGATTGAATGAGCGATGCGATGCTTTCAATGGTTTTCTCGCCTGTCGATTTGGGCCGAACCTCGTAGTACAAATTTGGTCGGTTGAAGCTCTGTGAGAAGGTTTGGCAGTCGTCCATTCCAAGATTGTGTCTGATATCAACGATGACATTTTTTGTCGCAGTAGCTGTCAACGCCATGACAGGCACGCCTGGGTACTTTTGGCGTACTTGGCCAAGTATTTTATAATCTGGTCTGAAATCATGACCCCATTGACTGACACAGTGGGCTTCGTCAATGACCAAGCGAGCGAATTTACCTTTGCGATGGAGTGTTTGCAGCCCATTGTTGAAATTGACATTCTTGCTCACCATCTCTGGAGTGACGTACAACAGTTCGAGAAATAGTTCTGGAGTTCGTTCGTTGAAAACGCTCATCACTTGCCTCTTGTATTCTGCTGAACATTCTCCATTGAAGGCAACGGCTTGTATACCCAGATTTTTCATGTGATCAACTTGGTCCTGCATTAAGCTGAGCAGTGGTGATACCACAATAGTGACACCACGGGTCTTGCCAGTTTTGATGACAGCTGGCAACTGATAGCACAGCGATTTACCTCCACCAGTCGGCATTAGGACAAAAGCATCTTTGCCTCCAAGTGTAGCATTGATCGCTTCGAGCTGATTGCACCGAAAACCCTTCATTCTGAATCTGTCCTTGAGCATTCTCTGGACTTCGGGAGACCACGAATACTTCATCAACTGAGAAGGTATTGCTTCTGGTGTCGCCGAAGGCTTCTTGTATGAAGTCCGTGACTTTGCAGATGGCAGTGCATTGCCAGAAGTCTCCGAAAAGATTTGTCGGAAGTCTTGTGAGTTGGGAGCCAGCGACTGACGGGTCTCATAGTCCTGCGCAAAAGCAAGCATCTCCTCATCATCGCTGAAGTCGCTAAATTCTTCGACGGCTCGGTGATGTTTCCCTTGGGGCGTTCTGCGACTGCTGCTTGAATATGCTGAGTTGTTTGCAGGCCTGGGCCGTGGAGGGGGTTGCATATCTTCTAGGTCCGAAAGACCATCAAACTCTGCTTCTATGGGAATGTGATCCATCATATGATTCGTCGTCACCCTTGATTGGTAAGATACCCTAGGGGCTCTTGTAGAGTCTCTTGGAAAGGGGGCAGCAGAGAAGTCGTCATCCTCCTGTGAAAGGACACTCATATCCTGTGACGCTTCAATTCTCGAAGCCGGAGGGTTCCAAGAAGATGTTCTGGGCAGTTGAGTCTGGTGCACCACTTGTGTGCCCATTTGACTGGCCGAAATCGCCTCTCGTGGAGGTACAGACATGTTAACACTGCTCTGAAACGCAGGTTGGGTGCCTAGTACAACGACTGGTGCAGGGGCAGAGATATGCGATAGTTTTTGAAGGGTCTCCAGAAACCCATCGATGTCGAGCCTGGCATCGCGGATGATCTTGGTCAACCCATCTTCAGTTTCTTGGATTTCGTCAGTAAGATCATCGAGCCGAACTTCGTCCTCGTCTGTGTCGAGACTTTCTGCATAGGCTCGTTCAATCTTCTGAGCCAACTGATCTCGTTTCTCATCCAATATTCGGTAATCTTCAACAGGACCAGCGAGTTCAGTGATAGCTGCTTGTTGCCGCTTCAGACGCTCCTTTTCCGCCTTGACCTCTGCACGTTGCGGCTTAGACCAACGCTCTTTTATGGCTTGACTAAACTTCTTTCCATTATCTTGGATAAGCTTGTCAATAAACCCTCCCCATTTTGTGAGGATGGAGGGGTCAGAGGCCAGCTGCTTGAGAAGCGCTGGCTCTTGAGTTGAGTGAGATGAACTTTCGCCAAGCGGGTCGAGCACAGAATCATCAACAATCAATCTAGTAGACTGTGAGCTACTTGATGTGTCTACTGGTCTGCCAGTGGCAGTTGAGCCGGAAGAGATTTGGCGCTGCGAATTGGAATGGAGATCAATCCTAGCGCTAGGTGCGGGCGATTCTTCTTTCTGGGGCTCAGCACACTCTGTGTTGGCTGAAGTCTCCAGAATGGTTCGAGAATCATGGCGTGAAGGTGGTGAGAGAAAGTCATCGTCAGAGTCAGGAATAACCAGGTCGTCTCCCCCGGGCTCCGTATCTCGTTGAGGAGACAGTGCCTCAAGAACTAGCTTAGAGGTTCCAGAACTGTCAGGCGCTTTCAAAGGGGTTGTAGCTTTCCTTGGGCTCTGGCTAGCAGTAATAATTGGCAGCGTTCTCTGCGGTGATGGTTCGCGGGTAAGCTGGCTGCGAACTCTTCTTGAGGGTGACAGCAGGAGATCATGGTCTTCCTCTCCAATCGGTGGAATGATGGTTGATGGGGGATCGGTGAAGCCATCGCGTGTTCGCCGAGTTCGAGTACTTAGTGTCCCATTCTTTCGTCGGGCAGATCGAGTCGGACTAGGGGGTGGAGGTTCGGTGCCGAGAAGTTCGTAGACATCGGGAATATCGCCGAGGTCGCTGAATTCCTCTTTTGTAATCTCATTGCTCTTTCTTTTCCTGCCACTCGAAACAGCTGGCTCTGGTTCCGGTCGAGTCGCATAGTCTTCACGCCACAGCTTTACGTCGCTACCGAAAGACAATGAATCGGAAGAAGCAAAGGTATCGTCGGTCAGGTCCATATAATCGACACCACCTGTCTTGAGTTCTGGGAAGTCGGGGCTGCTCGTACATAGTCGGGCTGGGACCGGGGCGGGCGTTTTCTTGGGTGGCGACTCGTTAGACCGTTTGACGGGGGTGTCTTGTCGGCTTGAAAAATTCGGAGTGATGGAAGTCGGAGTAAGAAGTTGTTGTGGTCTCGAGACAAGACTGGGCTTCTTGGCTTTGGAACTCAGAACGAGGCGTCCCATTGTGTCTTCGTCGTCGTCCAGTATCACCGGGTCCGTCTGCCGCAATCTTCGGTCCGGTGCTCCCCGTCCATTGGACGCGTCTCTTATGGACTGAGGATCGTCCCCAATGCTAATAGATGTAACAGGCTGTGAGGTTTGTCGTACTTGGGAGCCTGAGTGCTGGGGTTGGGACAGGTCAGCCTGAGAAGAGTCGTTGCAAACTGGAAAAGATGGTGTTGCAGGCTTGGAGCGGGCTTGATCGTTCAACAGCCAGGACAAATGCTCAGCAAGGTTGTTACGAGTCATGAAGCCGACGCAATTGTATAGGAGCGTCTTTCAGCTGCCTCTGTTAGAAACATCGAGGTGTTTATGGGTTGTCGTTTTGGTTGAACAGGTCAAATTTGGAAAGGCCTTGCTTGTTATCGTGCCCCAGGCGGGATTTGGCTGTCCCGCTCTGGCGCGTCACGCGTTGGGCAATAGAGTGGAAGGTACGAGAGCACGTGATTCACGTCCTGTAAAGAACTGTAATGAATCAGTATTAACATTCCGATTCTTGCAGATAGCAGAGACGACTACCTCTTTTTCTTTTGTATTCTTTTCTCTTCATCGTCCGGCAATTACAGTTGAATTTGTTAGGTTGTATCCGTATCAAAAAGTAATACCGTTATTCAATTGATTGATTGCATTGACTTCGGCTGGATGTGACCGAAGGTTAGATACAACGATCAATTAGTCAAATTTAGTCGTTCACTTCTTATTCTTTAACGTCTGCATCGAAGACATCTCCACCTGTATACACTGAAGCATCAAGGCACTATCAAGAATGCAAAAACAGTATCCTGTGATCAAGCCATCATGACATTTATCCGCCGTACCAAGACAAGACTTTCCTCTAATGTTTTTTATGATCCTTCTTCGATTCGCCGCATAGAATCGACATGGGAGATAAACAATATTCCCAGTCTTGAGTGCTCAATTGCTCTCATCCAAGCAATTGGTATCTTCTGCCTGGATCTGACCCAAACAGTTCATCGCCGAACCTTTCACGATGAAGCCGAAGCAACGATGCATATTCACGCTACATCACTTGTTGTTCGCTTCGACAAGGTGATTCTGCCATTAGAACCAGGCATCAGCGGGTCGGATAGACTTGCACCCAAGCCTTAGGGAATCAGAAAAATTGACTGCTGGAAGCATAAGAGACGAAATAAGTCGGTCACTTTATGCTCCTTAGAATATAGTTCTTAGACTACTTATTTTTACACCCTAAGACTTGGGAGGCCGTTTTTTCTGCTACCCAGTAGCCAAGATCACGAGCTTTCGCGTGTTGGACCCTTGATGCTTTAGGCAGCATATACCCCTGTAAGTCACTAACACGCGCTAGGGGACGCGATCTATCTTGGCCTGCGGGGCTTCCAAAAATACTCGACTACAATGGTGATTAGAGACGGAATTAGTGCCCCAACGTATCTCACTTTCAACCATGTCTTAGTCGCTTTGTTTCTTTCACCCTAAATCTTAGAAGTCAAGTTTTCTTATTGCCTCTAGTCTTTGTTACTCGCCAACAGACGATCTACTTTATGGTAGTGGGGCAATAAGCTAGGTCTCGTTGTGGTGTTAGAACAGCTTCAGCTGTCAGCAATGCCGAATATTATTATATAAAGCTTCAAGAACTTCTTTCAAGGTGAATGTACTTGTAATATCTATCAATTCAACAATCACAGTTGTCTGGTTAAAGTCTTGAGTTCCTTCCCAAACTTGTGTGACACTCGACTCTTTTTGCCCCTCACCCGTCTCTCTACTTGCCTCTTACTTTTCTACAACTTTCATTGTCTTATTACTCTCACATTCCCCAAACATCGCAATCATGGCCAATCTCCCTGAGCTTCCCACTCCTCACTCGCAACTGGCCAAGTACATCTTTGATCACAAAGATACGCCAATCACCGAGATACTTGAGCCATACCGCAAGTATGAAGCCGAGTTGCGATCCGTCTATGCCCAGGATCGTCAGAACCCTCTTCTTGACGACCCTTACCTCAATGTGGTTCCGCTCTTTACAGAAGACACCAAGTTTATCACTACTCGAGGCAGAAACCTCGAGGCTGAGTCTGAAGAGGAAAAGTCCAAGTACATCATGGCCCTCCCTGATGAGAAACGTCGCCCTCATGACTCCCTCGCAACCGTTGCCGACCTGGCCGAGTTCCAAAAGAACTTCAACATCTTTTCAGAGTCATCTCTGACCGACCTGGACTGGTCAAACGTGGTAGCTGCTGGTTCTTCGGTTGTCAACTGTCTTCTCCCTGTCCCCAAAGAGTTTAATACAACCAAGCGTAAGCTTCGCGAGTACTACCATGAGAAGTTCTGCCCTGCTTCTGATGTCGACCTCTTTCTCTATGGGCTCACCCATGAGCAAGCCATCGAGAAGATCAAGAAAATCGAACGGGCTGTCAAGGATGCCCTGCTCAATGAGGTCACCGTGGTGAGGACCAAATACGCCATCACGATTGCTAGTCAATACCCCGTCCGACACATCCAGGTCAGTTCCTCTCGGACTTTCATACGCGCTACGGGTGCTAATGTCATTTTAAGATCGTTTTGCGTGTCTACAAATCGGTCAGCGAAATCCTTACTGGCTTTGACATCGATGCCGCCGGAGGAGCCTACAATGGTAGCCAGGTTTGCTTTCCTTTTACCCTCTTCACTCGCTCTTTTCGCTAAATAGTGTTAGGTCTATGTCACACCCAGAGCTCTTGGGAGTTTCATCACTCAGATCAACCATATCGATCTTACACGCCGTTCGCCCAGCTACGAAAACAGGCTCTCAAAGTACTCCAAGAGAGCATTCGAAATCTATTACCCTGACTTCTCGAGGGAGAAAGTTGACCCTACCATATTTGAGCGCAGTTTCCGGAGGACTCTAGGCCTGGCTCGTCTGCTCGTCCTGGAGAGGTTACCTACCACGACGGCTCGCGAGACCTATCTCGATAAGAGAAGGGAGGAGCGAGGTCGCCCCAGGGTCTATAGGCAACATCAAGTTCTCCATGGCAACATCAAAGACAGTCACGAGGACGAGGTTGCCGACTGGTTGTCCGAGGAGGATGTCAGTAACTATCATACTTTCACGGTTCCCTACGGACAACACTTCAACGCCAAGCGGATCGAGAAGCTCTGCTATACACGAGATCTACTTCTCAATGCAGAGTGGAACCAGCCCGACGAACGTAAAGTGTACCTGCATCGCCATCCTGCATTCTTTGGACGTGTTGAGGATGTTATTGAAGACTGCTGTGGCTGTTGTCCCGAACCTATTACCGAGGAGGAAAAGGAGGTCGCAGAGAGAGAGGGCGAGATATACATCAAAGGCAAAGTCTCTTTCCTGATCGACGATCCTGGCCGACAGCAAATCGGCTCCTTTAACCCCCTTACCGAGAATGATTGGACCGACATGGCGTACGTCGGAAACGTTACACGACTTTGCCAATCCATCGTCGATGGCGATTTCGAAGATGTGTCAAACTGGCTCGGCCAGGAAGGCTCCGATCCGAACAAGAGGGACTACACTGGCAGGACACCACTCCACCTTGCTGTCATGGCATCAACTCCCGAGGTCGTCAAGTGCCTTGTGGGCCATGGTGCTCGCCTCACTGCTCGCCTAGCAGACGGTAGGACTGCTCTTCATTTAGCTGCGTCACGGGGCGATTCATCAATGATTAAGATTCTGATGGAAAAGTCGATTGAGAATGAAGAAGCTGAAGAAGAGCGCCAGGACAAGAAGAAGTCCGTGCCTGACACCAAAGATGGCGACTCAGGGGAAAATGCTGGATCTGAGGCCAATGAAGACTCTGATGGAGAGCTCATTGATGGCGAAGCCACAGATGTGGATGCCGTATCTATGACTACAGGATCTTTTGTCAAGGTCAAAGAAGCCGGAGGCGACAATGACGAAGATCTGGTTCCCGACGAGTCGCAAGACGAACCCGATTTTTTCGACATTGACGCCCTGGCATGGGACCTCCAATGTTCTCCTCTGCATCTGGCAATTGCGGAGGGCCACGAGGATGCTGTTAGAACACTTTGCGATGTAAGTTTAATATAATCGCCATGCCTGTACTCACTTTTCATGGTTATCTTGCTAACACATTGCACAGTTTGGGTCTGACTCGATCATTCCTGTCAAGTCTCTCACGGACGGCGATGCTCAGGCGATCCTGACTTTGGTTCTAGCTTTGTCACTTCCTAACGACAAGGCCAAGTCGATGGCCAATCTTCTTTTGAAACTTGGTGCCACCTCTGCTCAGGCCGACTCTAGAGGGTGCAGTGCCTTTCATCGCTACGTCGAAGCTGGAGAAGAAGACCTCGTCGATACCCTTCTCGCCAACGATAAAACAGGTATCAAGGCAGCCATCAATCACATGATCACCAGCGGGAGCTACTGGAACTCAGAGGTCATCGCGCCTCTCAGTACCGCTATTGAGAACGGCGATGTCGCCTTGGTCCTGAAGCTACTGGCCGCTGGCGCTAAATCCGAAATCGACTTCGATACTTGGCTCAAGTCCGCTAAAGTTTCTAATATGAGCGGTCGCCTAGGAGACTTGGAGAGGAATCAGCAAATGTACAGTGAGAGTACAGAGCAGCCGTTGATTATGGCTATTCGATTAGGCAACACTGATATAGCAATCAAGCTAATCGAGAACGGCGCTGATCCCAACCCACTGGATATTGCAACTCAGGAATTAATCTTCAACGAGTACCGACGGGACTACAACAAGGGGCGTTCAGCTCTAGACTTGGTTCGGTCCTCGCTGAAGCAATTGCGAGGTTACAGAGGCGAGAAGCAAGGGCCAGTTGAACCAAAAGAGACGCCAGGCTTGGATGACTTCCTGAAACGTCACATTGAGGGCACATATTCCCATTTTCTTGTTTCATGCGAAGTTGAAGAGCATCGATACAACTTCGTCGAAGGAAAAAAGAAGTACGAAAAGGAGGTCAAGAAGAATCGAGAACCTAAGGGAGTGTCTGAGAAGCGGGAGGCAATCAAGGAGCTTGTTACTGGCTTTGAGGCTGTAGAAGAAGCTCTTATAATTCGAGGTGCCAAGCCCTTTACAGAGCTGCGTCCTGATATCAAGACAAATGGCAGAGACGATTCAAGCCGAAGCAGCAGAAGGTCAGACGACAAGGACCCGAAACCTTTTGAGTATCGCTTCTCTTTCAACAACGACCGCGATATGACCGAAAGGAGAAGAGATGGTTATATTGAACTGTAAGTACACATACCTGATGGTCCGTCGAGTAGTGAATTTTACTAACTGATTACAGGATGGAAGCGGCCTGGACTGGAGATCTTGACAAGATCAAGAAACTCTCACTTCAAGCATGGGGCCCAGAACAGGACCAGGCACCACTGAAGATCGCCGTTTGGGATAACAAGGGCAACACCCCCTTCTCTATTGCCGTACTTCGAGGACATTACGACGTGGCCAAAGCCTTGCTTGAGATTGCAAAAGCACAGTGGTCTCCACCCAAGAAGGACAAGGTCCGATTCAGAATGGACACCGGCGATGATGATGATGATGAGGAATACAGTGAAGATTCTGACGATTCTGATGGTTCTCAGAACGGCGAACCACGAATCGTATCTGAGAAGGTGCAACAACAGTTCACTATTGACAATATTGGCCATGTTGACTTGAACGTTGAGTCTCACACCAAGCCTCTACAAGTCATATGCCAGTCAGTGCCAACCGATTGGTCAGTCAAGAACGAGAGGCTCTTCTATCATTGGATCAACACCAGCCTGTTTACTCACATGTTATGTGTTGACAACATGACCGGGCTCAAGTTTCTCTTGGACTTGGCGCAGCACTATTCGAGCCAGAAATTCGAAGGCGACAACGGAGAGGACGGAGAGGACGATGATTCGCCAACAGGCTTTGTTTTCCCACAAGACGGCTTCAGGTACGCTGTCGATCATGGCAAAACAAAAATGCTTGCCTTGATTATCAAACAGACAGGCGCAGGCATTCCACTCGATCACCTTGTCAAGAAGAGCGGCGTGGAGTTGAACCGAAGACCACGTTATTACCAGGGACTGACTGTGTATGGAAGAAAGAGGTATGGATCTAAGGCATTTCCTATTTTGCAAATTTGACACTAACAAACATACAGGAAGGATTGGGCCACTGCTGGACGTGGCATGGTTACCAGAAGCAGCGGTCCAAGGACACCGCCTCTTCTTTATGCCGCTCTTGCTGGTAACCTCGACAGCGTTGAATTTTTCCTGGGAGATGCTCCGCATAGGTTATACGGCGAGTTTGCTAAATCCAAGGCCTCTAAGGAGGACTATCGATTCAAGCACTTGAAGGAGAGCCCTGGTGGTTTTGACCGTGCGATCTCAAAGTGGCTCGGAGCTGACAGTAAGTATTCTGACATGTTGTCCTGTACAAGACACTAACGATTATTCCAGATGAGCTTGTGATCCATTGCGCGGTCTTGGCTAATCCTGGCGAAAATTCAAGCGAGGTACTCGAGTTCCTCACCGAGACATTCCCAGTTGCAATTGAGAAGAAGAACACCGAAGGTGACACACCTCTTATGGTGGCTTGTCGTCTTGGACGAATCGACGCTGTCAAGATCTTGTTATCAGCCAACGCCGACCAATCTGCTCGCAACCAGAAGGGCGAGAACATTCTACACGCGGCGCTCGCCTGTAATCCCAAGGATTACCAGCTTCGCGAACTTTTGGACCTCATTGATACCGACCTTCGAAGCCATCTTTTCCTGCAGAAGAAGAACCTAGCCGAGAACGGAACCACGCCTCTGCATGCATGGGTTTCACAAGCCTCGGGGGTTCAACCCGACAATGCCAACTCCTACCACCGCCGTTATTATGGGTATAGAGGGGCATACGATGGCAAGGAGCAGGAAATGATCCGGATGCTCAATCTCCTTCTCGAATACTCCAAGGGCGACGAACTGGAGATGCTCAACGGAGCAGGCGATACGTGTCTTCACACTGCAATCATGATGGACATGATCGCCCTGACTCAGGCCTTGATAAAATTCAGGCCAAGCCTGGTTTACCGCGAGAATGCCGTTGGTCGAACTCCGGCTGAGCTGGCCCACGACCGGCTCACTAGTCAGAAGTTCGAGATGCCTGGGTACCCTGGTCGAAGCCGAAAGGATGGTGTCAGGGATGCTCTAGTAGATGACCCCAAGAATTTCATCCGTGAGGTTGAAATTGAGGCCCATACTCCAGAGCAGAGGAAGGAGTTTCTTGAGACTCTCGGGCTCAGCGACAATTACAAGGCGAACGAAGTCTCGTTGATTCGGACCGCTATGGGTATCAAAAAGCAGCATTCAAACAAGAGTCTCGATAACAAGACTATTGGGGGGACCTTGTGGGATCTCTGTCGCACGGCGATGCAGAAGTACCCTGGGAAACGCCGATTGGTAACTTTGAACGAGGCCAACGATGTTGCCAAGAGACTGGGCGAGAAGTACTCAGCATCGAGATATTTCAGTGTCCAGGCTCGAGTTGAGGATGGAGAGGAGGATCCAGAAGAGAATGAGAACACAACTGTTGACTTTGCAGTTCAGCAAATGAATTCCTGTCTGTCCTGGGCTTGGCCTGTCAACAAGCAGCCTGGAGAAGAGAGCGGTTCCTCAAGCGATAGTGATGCGTAAAGCTGCCTTCCTGGACTATTTCAACATGTTTAAGATAGTTAAATCAGATTGTTTGTTATCGAAAGAACTATGACTAAGAATTCGAGTTACTTATTTAAGGACTTTGGCTGGCAAAGTATACTATTAGGTCAAATTGCTTTATTAAATAGTATTGATCGGAGATGGTCCTAAATGCTAGGTATATCGCCCGCCCTTATGTTTGAAATATTTATCAATTTATGTAAACAGAAACAAAGTCGCAATTTAGAACTGTATGTCCTTCTTATGAAACGTAGACAACAGACTGGGATGCGCCATCGCCCCAAATACCGACCACTGCCATAGCGAAGCCCAGGGCCGAGATAGCGGTTCGGGCAAGGTAGCTTCGTGTAAGCCCCTCGACCTCAGCTCGTACTTCCTCGCCGTTAATGTCTTCGATATCTTCATCACTGGCGGGTTCACTGTGAGCATCGCCCAGGACTTCGTAGCTAGCCTCCATCTTAGCACGCGAAGACTTTCGAGGTGCCGATGAAGCAGCACGTCGAGGAGCAGGTGTGAGAATTAGCATGGGGGCGACAGATGATAGGGTGGCGAGGAGAGCTGTGTAGAGAAGGTAGGGATGGCGAGATGAGCGGGGAGCGAGGAAAAAGCTGATGAGGAACGGCGCAGAAGCGAGAGACGTGAGGGCCAGAACGGGTGTCTTGAGGGTCGCAGTCAGGGTGGAAAGACCGTGAGAGGCAGAAGCTGAGGAAGGAAGTCGGAGAAGAGCAGGGAGAGCGAGAGAAGAGACGGAGTATGAGACGCCCTGGAAGCAAGAGTTAGCGATACTGATGGGTTGTATATGGCAATACATGATAAGTCATCTTTCAACAATGTCCTTCTTTAAGCCCCAAGAATGAGTATAATTGGAGGTTCCGCAAGTATTTTTATAATATGGCCCAATAATATTACTTGATACTCAAGTCGAAAAAGTCGAAGATGGAACGTTGACATACCGTCAGCAAGCCGAGCGAGACGGTGCCCACAAACTTGAGGAGCGAAACGCTCGTTCCTGTTGCAGTCATGGCGATTGATTTCCGTATCAAACACGAATTATGATTGTCTTATTCTCCTGATGATGATCCAAAAAGAAGAATAGTTATTTCAAAGAGGGGGAAGAGCGGGAATGGAGTGATAAGTTGGGATGCGGGCGAAGATCGGGTAGTGACGTTGAGATATCGAGCTTGCCATTTGTGGCTTGAAAGATGAGGGGCTCCTTGTGGCGGTGATACACAGCGTCTGGCGCTTGCGCGTCTAGAGCCAACAAGTGGATCACTGTGTCGCTTAAAGTTACTAATATGTGATCCACTACAGAACAGAAAACTGCAGTTCGTGATTTTTTCTTCTCTTTCTTTCATCTTCAACAAGACGCGATACTAAACAACAGCAACAAATCGCCCGCGTTGAACCCCCTTTCCCGTAAGTTCTCAAAAATCTCTTGTCTTGGTATACCGCACGAATCTCGCATGATGAGTTCATTGTTTTCAACCCTCCATAATCTTATAGGAAGAGCCGTCTGAGACTGCCTCTGGCACATGTACCCGCTAGCTAAGCTCCTGACAAGACGTTCTACCTTTGTCCCTGCTGTGCACCACTTTCGGGTGTGCTTGCACGCGGGGATGATACTGAGCTGGCGGTCAGTGAGCCTGGCGGGTGCGTCGGAGGTGGTGGTGCTTATAAAATGGGTTTCTGATGTTTCGAGATGTTGTCACTTTGTTTTGTCTGGTTATCTTCTATAACAAGTTAGCTGACCAACCACAACAGGAATCTATACAATCAATGTTGAGAATTCAGGCAAGGGTTATAATATAAGTTGTAACTGTCGATATCTTCGTCATGATTCGTCCCTTCATACATAATTAAGTCTACATATTAATGTACCACTGTTTGCTTGTGCCTTGATATTACACCCGTAGCTCGTGACCATTCAACCACCGACCTGATCCTACAAATCGCTGTCACTATCATCAACGACGTTTCGTCGTCCACGCACTGTTCGATTTGCTCGCACATCGTCGTCGTCCGACAGCTCGACTGCTGTCTGGCTTGGTTTGTCAAGCATGCGGCCCAGATCTGGCAAATCCTCGCTCTCTTGTGTTGCTGAGAACATGGTAGGCACAAAGAAAGGTTTTCCAGCGTTGTCATCTGCACCCTTAACAGTAGGTGATGAAGCAAACGGAGACGTGCATGTTAGAGACATCGGGTCCTTCATGCTCGACACTGGATGATTATCGGAAACGACAAAGTCCAAAAGATCTTCACCATCGTCCGAGCCATCCGTTTCCAACAGGTCGCTATCGCGATCACAGTCATCGCCAACCTCGTCGATATTGATACCACCAGTCTTCTGCTTAGCCTTGCGTTTGCCTTTGCTTTTGGCGCCAGGTTTTGATCGTCCACAGGCCTTGGGTAGAGTTTCCTCCTCCTCCTCTTCTTCTTCATCCTCGTCCTCCTCCTCTTCATCTTCGCCCGAGCCTTCGTCTACCGTGGAACCAAGAGCAAACGTCCGGGGCGCTGCATCTGGCGACAGCTTCCTTCTCTTTGCTCGAGGTTGCGCTTTTGGTGGCGCTTTTCGAGTTTGCTTCTTTTTGGCAGCCGCTGTTACTTTTGCCGGTTTTTTTCGCGAAATTGTTGCTTCGCCGTCAGATCCCGAATCTGTTTCTGGGTCAGATCCAGCAAACGCACGAACAGGAATATCTAAGTAATTGCTTGTATCTTCATCACGACATGGTAGGACAAGGCTTTCTTTCTCGTTCCCCATCTTGTTCCACATCTTGACAAAGCGCTTGGTGCGAGTCCCATGTTTAAGCTTTGCAACCGGCCGCAGCTGTCTTTGTAGCTCTGGATACGCTGTCATATCAGGCATGTCCGTTTCCTCAATTACGCTATGATTGAAAGGTAGGTCACGATACGCCCGGTTGAGCTCCTTAAGCTCCTCGTCACTCAGCAGCACCTTGGTGAGTTCAGGCACTGTGGAGAGGTCATCGAGTTCCGGGTTACGCTTGGACTTGGTTGGCTTTGTTCTGCCACCGACTTTCAGCATACTGGCCACACTTTGGAAACCAGTCTCCACGCCATCCGGCATATGGAATTTCTTTGGTGGTTTCTTCTTCCCTGCTGGCGCTCGCCGCTTCTTTGGCTCTGGCAACGACGGGTCTTGTGTGTTTTCGACAGGAATTTCGATACGTCGCATGTCCACCTCCGGTCGAAATTCCCTAGGGACGATTCGTGTGGACAAATCGAATCGGAAGTTGAACCGACTTCCTTCACAGATCAAGCTCTGCATCTTCTCGTAGTTGTCTTTAGATCTAGCAAACTGGTCTTCCTCCTTGCCTCGCATGAGGAGTAGCACAATTTTTCCCTCTTGTTTTCGGCCGGTACGTCCCATTCGTTGAAGCATTCGAATTGGTGACGCTGAAGAGTCGTAGCACACGATAAGGTCCACTTGTCCAATATCCAATCCTTCTTCGCCGATGGACGTCGCGACAAGAACATTGAACTCGCCATCTTTAAACCTGTCAATGGCTTCGATTTGCTGTGCTTGCTTCATGCCTTCTCCTCGCTTGCTATCGGCTTGACCAACAAAGACACTGGCTTTGATGAGAGGCCGATGCTTGTTGAGCATGCGTACGATGTCCTCTGCAGAGTCCCGGTATTCGCTGAAAACAATCACCCGGGTCGCAGGATTTGCAGCATTGTCCATGAAGTGATTTAACACAGTATCCGCCAGGGCTGCAAGTTTGGGGTGGCCTACAAAACCGTCGGTGCGAAGCCATTTGGAAATTTTATCCATCATTTCTTGGAAGTTGGAGTCCTGGACGAGCTGGCGCTTGTATTTGGATCCTTTCTCTCCTTTCCCTTCCTGCTCGCTACGCAAGTCGACAAGGTTATCGTAGAAAGGTTTTATACCATGAAAATTGAGCAACTTTATAGAATGTGCGATGCTTGTGAGAACGGTGAAAACAGCTCGCATCATATGTTGGACGCCTTGGTTGGCGTGTCGACCTCGAGAGGCAAACCATTCTTTCTGGGCTTGCATTAAACCAAATGTCGTCATAGCCATAGGGCTTCGTCCGAACCAGATGTTTTGCGAACTCAACTTATCGGTCATTGGTTTCAGAGCTTTCGTGAAAAGCTCACTGACCAGTACCATTTCGTCGGATGGGTCGAGAACAACCTGTTCAATACTTCTTGAGTGAACATATTGACGAATGTCTATAGAGTCTTCGGTACGAATTTCACAATGTGAGATACCCAGATTGTCGATTACTTCTTGCACCGTTTCAACTTTGGATCCGGGCGTAGCAGTCAGTGCCAGTACTCGAAAACTCTTGGAGAATCGTCGGATGAGCTTTGTGACCTTGGCATATGCGTACTCTCCCGTCGCGCGATGTGCCTCATCGATGACTAGCAACACAATAGACTTGGGGTCTGCATAGCCATGAGAAATATCGTTCAGCAAAGTCTGAGGGGTCATGAAGAAGACTCGACGAGACGCCCACTCATCAACACGGAGTACCGGAGGAATTTCACCGGTCAATAATGTCGTTTCCGACCGAGGGATACCAGCAATGCCGTAGCAAGCAGTAACCTGCTGTGCCACAAGAGGCTTTGTTGGAGCGACAAATACAATCTTGGCATTTTTGGTCCACCGGTAAAAGTTGAGCATGACACTTGCTGCAATGAATGTTTTTCCAAGACCAGTTGGCAATGCTACCAAGGTATTGTTGAATAAGCTATTCTTGACGATGCTGAACTGGTAGTCCCGGGTCTTGCCCAGGTTCGTTGGAAACACCCATGTCTTCATAGCTTCATTATCAACTTCATGATGGGTTGGTTCTTCCCGAGGGAGGTCTGCACGAAACACCCTTGCAGAGGCCGGCTGTGGTGGCCGGGGAGCGTCGTTTGCCACAGATCCGCCGAAAAGAGTCGTCTGACGCCAATTGCCAGAACTTATCCTGTTCAATCCTGTCCTGGGAGTAGCTCCTACTGGTATTGCTGCAGGCGCTATTGGTCGCGAATGGTTTTGCTCTGGTGATGAGAATGCATCTGATGGGAGATCTTCCAATTCCAAAGCCGCCACAGTTGCAGAGGCTCTCTGATTACTGGGCTGACCCACCACAGTCTGTAAAGATGCTGCAGTACTTTGGCCATTCATGGAAGAAGAGACCTGGTCGAGGGCTGTCAAAAAGTCTTCATCTGCAATGTCATCGTCAAATTCGTCGCTATCCATGATGACAAGATATGCTGCGATGCACCAAGTATTCTGCTTATTTCTTATCGTATTCTGAATCGAAGTCTCATAACATGTTCAGTTGCTCACAAATAATTGCGAGACCCTTGCTTGTGGTGGTGGTTCAGTGACAAAGAAATGACAGACGTTAGCAGCTGGCGTACCTTGGTAGCAGGTAAGCTTCCAAAGGAAGGGACGCGTTGTAGTTTCCAGACCGCGCCACTGAAACACGCGATGTCACGTGGTATGACGGATCAAACTTCTGGTCGAAGGTCACATTCAGGTAGGCAGTGGACCTACAAGCTTGGGCTTTCTCGAACAAAGAGCTGCCTGGGCATATCTCTTCTTTCATCATAAAACTCACGAGATCGCTGCAAGACTACAACTACAAAGCTTGCTTGCGCCTCTTTGTACTACTCTATTAAAAAAAAAATCACTACAAAACCACCGCGCTGCTTTTGCCACAAAAGTCAGCTGCTTCTACCACCAAAAACCACCTGCGCTGCTTCTACCAAAAAAAAACCCAACCACAAAATAAACCACTGCTGCTCGCCCTGCCCTCTGACGCCACGATGGCACCTCGAGGTCGTCAGAATACCACCGGGCGCGAGGCGCGAAACACCACTCGCACATCACGAGGCGGAATCTCTAAGCGCAAGGCTGGTCGCGTTGATGGCGACGGCGATATGGATATGGACAATGCCGGTCGGCGTGCCAAGAAAACCCCTACCACCGCCGCCAAATCCACTCCTACTCGCTCTAGTGCCCGCACTTCAACGCGTGGAGGTCCTTCCAAGAAGGCCCAAAATGTTATCGAAGCACTTACCAATGGCACTGCTGGATCCCTCGCCTCTCGTGTTTCGAACGTTGGTTCTGGCAGGACTCCCAAAACCCGGTCCCGAGACATGACAGGCCTGACGCTGCTGCGAGTCGGCGGTTTGAAGGAAAGCAAAGCAGCCAACAATTCTGGGGGCGGCGTCAACGATCTTCTTGGTTTCATGGAGCGGAAGGCCGGATCATTTCGAACAAATTCAAAGCGAAAGGTCGCAATCAAAAAGGTATGTATTGTCATTGACAAGGCTTCAGGTGCGGAATATTCGACTCGGCTATGCGAGACTCGGAGAGTTATGTATCGATCTGAAATTGATATCTGCTATATAATTATACACCCCCGCACCCGTGCTAACCATAACCAACAACGCCTGCTAACTCGGTGTAGCACCATCCCGTTGGTGATTACGTCTACGTAGGCGCGACTGAGGAGGATGCTGAGGAGCTGATTAAGCTCAACTCTTTTACGTTTGCTGGCGCACCTTTGGAGGTCATCAAGGTTGATGAGATTCCGGCCAGAGGTGCGGTGGTGGAGTCCAAGGAGACTACGGAGCTTCGTGGTAGGCTTCGAGAAATTCTCAGTTCAAGGTATGTCGGTGACAACAAGCTCCTCAGGTTGGACGCCCTGGCTTCCGACGCAGAGCTTGTCGCTCTTGGCATGTTCGAGAACCGTGACCGAGCTCTCAAGACGTTC
Source organism: Fusarium sambucinum (assembly GCF_050947815.1). Lineage (NCBI taxonomy): Eukaryota > Fungi > Ascomycota > Sordariomycetes > Hypocreales > Nectriaceae > Fusarium > Fusarium sambucinum. The sequence continues at coordinate 1,897,951 of NC_139294.1, read as the reverse complement.
AAGGGGCTTATGGCGGTATGTGAGAGTCTCTTCAAGAGTTCTAAGGAAAAGCAAGAAGCGATCGAAAGCATCAGCCTGGCAAGCAACAACATTGATGATGTGGAACAAGTCGAGATCATCGCCACGACTTTTCCTCACCTCAAAAACCTTGACATGAGTGGTAACCAGGTGGCTTCCATGCAAGCGCTCCAGCCATGGAAAGGAAAATTCAAGTTCCTCGAAACATTGTTCATGACAGGCAATCCCATCGAAACTGCTGACCCAAATTATCTGGCAACCCTTCTGGAATGGTTCCCCAAACTACAAAACGTCAACGGCAATCAACTCCGTACACCCGAACAGATTGCTGCGCAGGAGGCGGCCATGTGGCCTACCCCTATCCCCCAAAACGGGCCCGATTTCCGAGACGTTGCCAATGTTGGTGAAAACTTTCTCTTGGAGTTCTTTGCTTCATATGATAGCGACCGACCCGGCCTCGCATCTAGATTGTACGATGAGGAAAGTCGATTCTCCATTTCTATTGACACCCGAGCTGCCCCGGATCCTGCAGCGGCGCCCCCCATTTCATGGTCATCTTACATCAAGCTCTCCCGCAATCTGACCAAAATCACCAACCCTAATGCCCGTGTCCAACGACTTTTCAAGGGTGCTGCCAGTATCCAAGATGCCTGGAAAACCCTCCCTCTTACACGTCACCCCAACATCAAAGAGGAACTCACCAAATACATCATGGACTGCCATCCCTTGCAGGGACTGATCGACCCCAGTGGCCAGAGCACCGGCGGCGTTGATGGCTTAATCATCGCTGTTCATGGTGAATTTGATGAGCAAGACCCCAGCACCAATATTGCGGGAAAGCGCAGTTTCTCCCGAACATTCGTCCTTGGGCCTGGAAAACCGGGACAGATGATTCGGGTCGTCAGCGACATGCTCTCGCTGCGAACGTACAGTCTGCTCCCGAATGTGTTTGTGGCATCTGCCCCAGCACCTGCAGACCAACATCAGGTCATGATCATCGAACTCTGTAAGCAAACGGGCATGACAGCCCAGTACTCTGAGATGTGCCTTGCCCAAGTCAACTGGGAATTCGACAAGGCTTTGTTTATGTTTAATGAGAAGAAGGTATGTATTTTAACCCTCCAGAAGACGATGAATGTGGACTAAACGTACTCCAGCCACAACTCCCAGCTGAGGCTTTCGCTACAGCCGGTGTGCCATAGATTGGTGTGTGGTAATGGGGCCATGGGAGCCATGGGAGGCAGCGATGAATTGGAACATTGGAGTTTACGGTTTACACAGATTACAAGGGGCCACAGGGGCCGCAGGGGATCGGTTGTTTATTCTATAATGAGGTGTTGTCCAAAATGAATTAAGCGCACCATGATTGAGACCATGCAGATGCTTTTAACCCAACATTATCTCGTACTAAACGCCAGTCTCCGTTAGTTTATTGTGAAGATGTGTAATGCACCTACATATACTAGAATCTCTGCCTCGGTGTGATTGTTTCAAATGCCATTTTGGTGCGTTTTGCCCACAGTGGTATCTTATGCTGGCCTGCATATACCTGTCTACCTAGTACCAAGGAAGTAGTCATAGTTGTCAGGTGAATATACCCGTACGGAATCTCAAAGGTTGATCCATAGTTTGGTAGCTGCCTATTTAGATCTAAGCCGCGCGGAGTATAGACGGACTTTCGCCGGTAACATTCCGCATCAAGTTTGCAACCTTGAATTGTATCCCAGGTATTAACACACACCAAGACTTGAGCATCAAGTTGGAAGCAAAGGCGTATTCGATATTGAACAAATCTATTTGGTATAGGGTAGGGACGATGCCATCGTTCTGGGCGCTAAAATACGTCTTGGCAACTGGTGATGGTGCCTGATCTGATGAGGTCATGCTCTCGGTTCATTTCGCTTGCCGCCGTTGACTGCCTATTATGTAGTTGCTCTGATTGCCGGTCTGGATCACCTCCACTTCGAAGATATCCGACTCATCTTCTAAAGTGACGATCTGCTTTTCACACAACGAACAAGCAAGCCAACAGGCCACACTAGAGTGCCCATGTAATTACTCGCGAGTCACTCACGACTTCTAGCGCGCAGACTAAGAAAATCTTCCGGTGATGGTGCTAAAAGCTGCATATCAGCATCAGCCTCCCATGATAGTGAAGAACATACTAAGGCTTTTACAACAAGGGACATGCCCGCAATGACGGACACTGGATGAATTGTTAGTTACCAAGAGTATAGCTACGTACATGTTACTCCCCTGTACCGATAGCACATCTACACAGACTAACATGAATAACCCAATGGCCTGGTAGTGGCTGGCCTGGTAGTGGCTGGCCTGTCATCTGGCCTTTTGGCAGATTTTGGTACGGGCTATCAAGAAACAACCAATGCAAGGCACTGGCTGTTAGTGCGCACAACAGACGTAATTAGTCTTGAGACTGGTCTAAGATGGAATTTCGGCTAGTGACAAGCAGTTCCATCCCTTCAAAGTGAACGGACAAGGCGCGATCACGATGCCGCAAGGTTTTGGCACGAGGCGGGAGAAACCATCGTCATCACCGTTGAAAATACGATAAGGATCGACAAGGGAGAACAGAGAATTTCCCCGCCGATTCTTCAACATCCCATGAAGATAATCAATTCGGCACACAAGACAAGAAACTCCTACGCGGCTCTGGCAAGGGTCTTTCCGAAGCGAATGTCAGGCGAGAGCGAACTCGCCTCAGGAAGTCGAGAAGGGCAGGTACGTAAATCATAAGAACACAGCTTATGAATCTTGGCTGTTAGCTTGTACCTATCAGGGATGCTCAGGTTTGGCGTGCAACGGTGCGTTTCATATCTTAGCTGGTGGATTTAACCACAGGCCCCAGCCTAATGATTGGTTATCATGGTTGGTGGGATACTGAGTCGGAGCACGTCTTTTTAATCATAGACGGTATCCAATCACCAGGGAATTTCCACAATACAACCAGTGGTCAAGTCTTTGACAGTTGCATTGGGCAATCCAAGTTACTTCTCCCAATTTCACTTCCTCGGCCAAACCAGCATTATTGACCGTGGATGGATATGTAGCAGTGGGCAACAAAAGCACGGGGATGCCCGATATTAATACGACGAGACTTCTATTGTATGAGTACTGTAGCGACTGTTTGCTATGCTGCGGAGAATATGTAACAAGGAGAAGAAAAGCGAGTTAGGCGAGAGAAATATAGACCAGAACCCTGGAGGATCGGGAGTTAAATGGGTGACATATGGGACACTTAATGCTACGTAGCTGGCCAGGCTAGGCTGAAAATATGCAATCTTGCAGAATATTGTTCATACATTTGTTGACAATGCGTAGCATTTCTGGCCCTGGGTGTTTTGCATTTTTGTTTCTAATAGCACTCGTATTATATCGTGTAATCCTTGAACTGGGTGATGGGTCAATTGGAAAAAACGAGAACTCATGCGTAAAAAATGGGCTCTCGTATCTTCCTTTCTTCTTCGCGTAAATTGTGTTTATATGCCGTGATTAGTGTAGTATGCAGGGCGGGCGCTGTACGATAGGAAAGAAATCCTAAGGTGAGAGGTGAGATAATTCATGCCTGTCGTATGTATCTAGGTAGGTAGGTTGCATTGGAGAATTTAATAGTAAAATGACCGTGCCGGTAATACTCACAAGGAGAAAACCAATGGAACATAATGCATCATCCATATTACCCTGTGTTTACCATTCAGCTCATTATAACAGAACTTCCATCTACTAGTTATAACTAGAAAAAAGTGACAACTTCCTGGGATTGGAGTGGTTGCCCCTAATGATAATATCAGATGGGCCTGTGGATCGGTGGACCGCGTACCGCTTTTAGAACAGGCAATCCGAACCCGTCGGGTCCATCCAATGGATGTACCCCTGATTCGAACACTGCAGTTGCGTTTGCTGTGCTGGAGCTGTAATAAGAATTCGCCATTCTGTGCCTCAGGGCCCTGGAAGGACGATTCATGCCACCAATGGTTAGGTTTCATTGCACTAGTGGTCACCAGGACCCCTGCAGCTGGGCGTCACAAAGCGTTTGGCAAAGTGCAGTTATCAACCAATCAGAGACAATAACCCCTGGACGGGAAGCCCAGCCTTTGGCCCAGAGAAGGAGTGACCCGCCGTACCTGCGTTTGCTGGATGCCCGGCGTATGGATTGTCGCTGACTGCTGGGCAATGCTAGGCTGCCCGTCCATTCTGCTCTGGTCTCAACTCCGCCACAGTCAAAGCTCACGATAATCACATCCAGCTACTGCGCGTGTCGACTCGTACGCAGACCAAAAGGCTTGAAAAGTGCTCCTAGCTCCCACCGTAATATGCTATTGAGCCCTGACCATATTGTCTTTGCTGGTGTGCTGCGGTGCGGCGTGCTCAGTGGCTGTTTGCAGGACCAAGAGCACCAACGCCCCTGCTCTTTTCCGTCGCTGAAGCCCGTCTTGGTTGTCTCTGAGACTCCGCCTTCGACCAGGATCCCCCGGTCTTGATAATCCCCTGCCAGTTCATGTCACACGTCTCGTCTCCCCAATTCTGTCTCGTCTCTCTTTTCTCTTGGGTCATCTGCTCTAATTATCATCTATCTCCTCTGCTCCGTTTTGCTTTTCAAGCGCTTGTTTCTGCCACACCCATTCCAGGCCTCGCAAAAACCGTCTGGCACGAGAACGTCGAGGTTCATTACCAATCGTTCCATTTCCTCCCTTTTACTTATCGCGCGAAAGTACACGCTCGATTTGCATTCCCTCCACCTCCTTTGGGCATACCGAACAAGCGCACGGCAAAATCGACCCCCTCCGATCCGAACTTCGTCTCTCGCCTTTCTTCGACGACATCAACATCAACCTTTTGGAGAGTCTAAGCGATTTCGTTGTGTCGACAGCTTCTTTTTACCACCCACCACTCGCACCTGTGGTGCTGAGCTTTCAGCCACCGTTCCACTCATTTCGACAATATCTACTCATCTTGCTGCATCCGGCCAGCTCTCCCCAGATCTCGGATTCATCGAATCGTCGTCACACCCGCTAGCTTCAACTCTGTCTGGTTGCGACTGACCTTGTTCGTTCATTATTTCCGAGACGGCTTCTATTCAATTAACCACGCGCGGTCTTGCCTGGACGTGGTTTAGTTTCTTGTTCATCATCCCGGTTGAACTTGACTTTCTTTCTTACAGTTTCTTGCTGGCTTGTGCCTTGACACGAACTACACTTGACGACTTTTCGAACCCGCCATGCCATCGGAAACCTATTGATTATTTTAAGATTGATTTCGTTCCGAACTTTTCGCCACGATGAGTTTGCCTGAGCCACCGTCCTCAGTGGACAATGGCTGCTCTGTCGTTCACGACAACACTCTCTATGTTTTTACGCCGACGGCCTTTATGGCTCTGCCCCTGGAAGAAGACGCAGAATGGGAGGAACTAGAAATGGGACAACAGGTTACTGGAGGAGTATGTGTTGGTACCGAAGCTGAGCTGTTTGTGGTCGGAGGCAACGGCGGCCCTGCTGAGTACAATGGTCTCCAAAAGTTCATTTTCGCGGACAAGAAATGGGAGACCATCGCTACCGACAACACAGCCTTTCGAAACCTGCAATACCATGGTGCCGCTTACATAAAAAACGCTAATCGAATCGTCGTTGCGGGTGGTACCCAAGACGGCAGAGAAGCACCTTCACAAAACACATATTACATCGACCTTGCAAATGCGATGAATATCATGTCTGCGGCTGGCGCTCCTCCGGTTGTCAGCCCTGTTGTTATTCCGTGGTCTGACGATGCAGCCTGTATATTGTGGGACAAGGAAGTCAGAACGTTCGCTTCAGGTGGATGGGTCAACAACGGTGTCACTCTGGCAGAGGCTCTTCCACCTTCCAGCAAAGCCCTGGTTTTGGCAGGAGATGACGGTTCTAAGAGCCTCTATGTTTTCGATCTCGTAGCAAACCCCAATATGGTCCATCGCTACGCTGTTTGGGGGGCTGACGATCAAGGTATTCAAGGGGCAGTTGACGCGAATGCGAAGCGTGACCTCTCTTTGAACGACTGGCCCGACTACAACTCCACACTGGCTCCTACGATCACACGTGCTCAAGGACAATACTCGATTGCTCAAGATTCAAATGGCAGGGTTGTCTTTGTCGGCGGCAATGCTGATGAACCCCTCGCCTTTTTCGATATGAAGGACAACTCATGGCTCAATGCCGCCGACGTCGTTGGTGATCAGAAGATTCTTTCAGCAGAATCTTCTACAGCGACCACGAAGACTAAGACCAGCTCTACCAGAACATCCTCATCTGATTCATCCACCAAGGCGAAGTCTGTCACCTCGGACGCATCGTCTACATTTGCCACATCCACTGCTTCAGCATCCGAAACTGAGAGTCTGTTTGCCTCGGAGACAATCTCCGAGTCCAGCTCCGCTACTGGCACTGACGCTGCGTCTATCGCTGGTGGAAGCAGCGACGGTGACTCTGGCCTCAGCTCTAACGCTATCTTGGGTATAACTCTTGGCACGATCCTAGGTTTTCTCGCTCTGCTCGTTGTCATCCTTTTGCTCCTACGTCGCCGCAAGAAGGCACAGCAACAACCCTCGCCTGAAAGGGCACAGCCTAAGAATGGCTTTGCTTCTGACAAGAAAGATCCTATGGGTCTTGGCGGCGCTCCTGTATCGCCTTTCCGTGGCCATCAGCCCAACATGTCACAAGAGTCGTTCTCGTCTATGACAATCTTGATGGGTGGTGCTGGCAAGAACAGCAAACCTGCTGCCCCCCGTGAAGTGCGCAACCTCGCCGACGAGAAGGAAATGGGATTCGGTGGTGCTAGCCCTGCCTCGCCTCACTTCCGTAACCACGTGTCAACCATGTCCCAAGATTCCCAGTCATCCATGGCGATCTTGATGGGTCGTGCCGGCAACGGCCACAATGGTAATTCTGCTGGTGTCGATCAAACACAATTCAAGTCTACTATCGGCAAGCCAATCCTACAAGAGCCGCAGTACCCAACCGTGCAAGGACAGGACGCAAAGGGAGTTGCCTTCGACCCCAACGTCGTCGAGCCCCGATCACGTAACGGTCCCCTTGAAACCCAAGACGGGCTACGAAGAAGCTCTGGCTGGAACCGCTACTGGTCCGGTGGCAGCGCTCTTCAAATTCTCGGCTTCGGTGGACCTCCTAAGCGGAACACTGTCAGCTCAGATACCGAATCGCACTACTCTGAACAGCCAGGCTTCCGAAACCCCCGTGTCACACAGGACTCTGCTACTGTCCCTCCTCTTAATTTCGAGTTTCGTCCTGAAATGAACCGGGTTAACTCCGGAAGCCCCGTCGTCTCCGAGTACAGCAAGAACATTCCCTTCAGGGATGGTGTTGCTGGTAAAATCGAAAGACCAATCTCAAAGGTATCGTCCTCCGGCTATTCCAGCGGCATTCCCGAAAGCATCAATGAGACCTGGGATCCCGAGTCCAAGGACAAGCCATGGGGCACCGACAGGGCGACGAGCAGCATTTACAATCCTAGCTTCTACTTCGGACAGCCACTCTCTCCCAGAGTTCCTCAGCCTCAATCCCCCACATCTGGAGTAAGCACTCAGCCTCAGCTTGCGATGGCATCACAGTCGAATGACATGAGTTGGCTCAACCTTGGTGACCGGGCTCGCCAGTAAAGCTCGCAGTCTTGATGAACTGATGAAGTCGTTTGAGTCTTGCATGTTTATCGCGAGCCACTGAGATACCCCGTTCTGCATTGGCGCATATTCCTTCCCCCCCTCTGAAAGCGGACAACTGGCTTCAGTACAAAGCGACCGCCTATAAGCGCATATTCTGCTCTTTAACCCTCATTCAACCTTTACTATTCAGTGCAAGTACATAATGGCACGCGCACTTGATCGCACTCCCTACCCCTCTCAGGCCTAGAGTCTATTGGACACACTATTTTCTTTTCTCCTTTTTGATAAAGCACCGCATGAACCCGTGCCGGCGTGTCCTCGCCGGCCTAATATGTCTCATACCTATTTTTCTTTTTCTTTTCTTTAGCCTGCTTTCGTCTTATTTGTACATTCTAGACGTTGACCCGGGATTGGTCATTATTTCCCACCTTTTCTGTCGATCATCGTCGTCGTTGTTGTTATGATACCACCATCTCCTGATGTATGTAATTGGCTAGTGTAGCAAAAAAGGGAACCTCGATGGATGATCAAGATGTTGATGGAGATGTTAGACGGAGAATAAAAGAGCTGACAGAGCGTCGTGATGGGGAAGGGGACGTGGTTGCTGGTCGAGGTTGAGCGACGGCAGCCAGTTTTGTTGTGTCTATGTGTGGAGGTCAAGGGAAGCCAGAAGAAGCAGTGGTTGCGAAGCTGGAACTTCCCGCAATAAAACGATATGAACAATTACCTCTGATTTCTTGATGTGACGTGGCATAAGTACTGGCAGATGCCAAGTTAAATAGTGAAGTAAGATGAAGAGAGTGAGAGATGCTTCAGTTGAGCAGCCGTTTCTCTTATAACAGCTGCGCTTCTATATGTGAGACCGATCAGAGCTGATCGGATTATATTGTTCTGTTTCATGTTTATCATTCAGTAGTTATTTCAAGATCGGTCCTGTCTCTATGTGAGACCAGTCTATACTCAGCCGCATGACACCCAGGAATAACTCATTTAATTAATCGCAAACCCTTCAGTAAGGAATGATCCTGCAGCCACAAACGCCTCTCTTATATCCGGGCCATGAGTGGTGGGTGTGAAGATCTGTACACCACAGCCAGCATCAGAGTTTCGACAAGCGACGGGCCGAGCCTTTTCTTTACCTTGGCAGTACGTGCTCTTACTGGGGGAGTTTATGTTAGATATTGATTCTAAATGTGACTGTATATGAGTTACGAATTGGCAAAAAACAGGTGTTACTTGTCTTTTATACAACTACGAAGGTAGTTCTCAAGGGAAATATGTCACGCTCAATACAGAACACAACTCCACCTGATCTTCCCTGGCTTGCAGAATAAACTCTGTCAGCAAATGCAGAATTATTCCAGAAGAGGCGAACGGATTTGTTCTATAAATTCCTAGCGGTACGTATATATCTAGGTGCTGAATTGACACCAGCAACTGCCAGAGCCTCAACTCCAGGTTTCTGTGGGGGTCTAAGGGAGCGGCACATAACTCGGTGAACGATTTGAGTAACCAGGCTCGTGATGAACATGTGAAAAAACGACCTGCTGTTACTGTCAGGTTGTTATGACAGATCAGAACTATGGTCATGGTAACTGAACTAATCAATGGCTCGATTCTTGCATGTCTGTATATCTCCCTTCGGCTGACAGAAACCATGTTTAGACATATCGTCAGGGCCGTATTAGCACATGCTATGAGCTACGTATTAGATGTTTCTCTGACAAAGTACACGTTTGAAATTTGCAAACACATACTCAGAGGATCCGACTGCCCTGCCAGACTTTACCCAAGCCTGCAAGAGCTGTGAGTGTTGGTGGGGAGGGGAGTGAGCCCCGATGCAAGCCCAACTGCCTGCAATAACCGGCCATTTTGCCCGTCGATATATCCCAAGGGGCTAACCTAGGATGATGGCGTTTTCAGGGTCCTTCAGGTAACCTGGTCTGGTCTAGCTAGGTAGCAATAATCAAGCAGCGGTTGGTTTTTGAGTTTGAGAGATTTTTTCAGCTGAGCCATGATACGTTAGCAACGGGGAGCCTATTAGTTACAATGGAGCTATTATGGGTTGAGAAAACACGACGGTCGTGACCTAGTACTGGAAGAATTTTGAGTGACCGAATCCTGAACCAAACTGCACATACAAGTATTCCATTCATGTGAGTGAGCTCTCATACGACAGAATACGCAATTAATACATTAAGCCAGAATTACCCGCAAGTTTCTCCGTACGGAAGAGGTTGCCGGTGGTAGAAGGGTAACCCTAGTCAACGGACAACCGTAGTCTGATTGGGATGGAATAATCCGGAGACGAGTTGGAGCTCAACAGTACACGGGTGAAGGGGAATGGAGATGGGGGATGGGGGATTAAGAGGAGAATGGAGGAGTCCAGTCCAGTCCAGGTCCACTCGAGCAGTAAATTCGACGTGGTGCTCTCTGTGTTCACATGTTTACTAGTTTAGTGGTCAGCGTTATTAAGCCGGATACATTCCGAGGCAGCTCCGATAAATCCAAAGAAAAGAATTTGAACAGAGCTTATGAGGTCAAATGTGGTGTTTTGAGACTTGGGTCGTAGTTCATGTGGTCAGCTTTAAAAGAAGTCTTCAAACCCATCAAACAATACTCGGTAATAGGTAATAACACTACCACTGAAAGAGCCACTACAAAAAAAGCCAAGATTTCATCGGTCACCAAAACGGGGGCTCAAACAGACAGAGAAACATCAATAACGGGCTCAGACACCTCCATTTGCAAGGGCCCCTGGGCAGCAGCACGGCCAAATTCCAATTCTGGTAGGCGAGTCAGAGCTAGAGCTGCGAGGTTTACAAGGCTCTGATCTTGGAGACTGAGGTCCATCCTGTGAGAGGCTAATGACGAGTTGATGTTAGACCATCATCCATGGCTTGGCTTAAGCCCACCATTAAGAAATGCCCGTCAGAGACCACCATCAGAAGCCTGAAGAATCTCGGGACAAGGGACACAGGGACAGCATCCCACGCGGCCCTGCAGCCACAATTTAGTCAGTTCAAGTCAGCTGGATTAGATGAATGAAAATGAGAATGTGTGTGTGTGTGTGTGTGAAATCCCAAGGTCATGCTCTATAGAAAGTACGGTCAGCTAGTTAGTTCCTGTAAATTCTGGACAAAAGAACCCCCGCGTGAGCCAAACTCGTGCAAGTCAAGTCGCAACGGAGGATACGGCTTGTGAACCTCAGCCATCTATCCCTGCCACGAATTGCAGTAAAGTGACTTTCTCCACCGTTCCCCCCCGACAAGCTCCCTCAAAGTCCCTCGATTCAATTGGCAGAATCGTAGCTGACAATGTTCTGCATCCATTGCTTTAGTTTATCCTCCGTGAGTGTGATGGAAGATGGAGCGTAATAGAGAGTGGGCTTCCTGCTTCGCAAAGTACCAGTACTTTCATGGATCCCTGCTCCCTAATAACTCACTCAATGGATTTCTGTGGTTGAGCTCTGGCCAATAAAAACTAGATGGTAGTAGAAAAAGAGTTAGGATTTGGCTTTAGCTCTAACTCACTCACCTCCAGGTCCTCCCCAGCCTGGCTCCAGCTTGCAGCGGGTACAGGGCAGAGGACGCCTGAAGGTGGCCCAACTGCTCCCCACCAACAGTTGGCTAGAAGCCCCCACCCTCGCTTGTCATCCCCCCCCACTCTGGCGACAAAAAGTCTCTCTACATTCAGACTTTCCCTTCAGTTCTCAGATTGAAAACGTTGGAGAGCGGGTTGAAGTTGCAGTTGCCTGCCCAGCGTTAGCTAGGCCCCCCATAGGTTACCTTAGGTAGGTAGTACGGATAGATTGCCACTAACTGACATAGCGAACCAACCAACCACCTTTGGACTCTTCACTTTTGAACTTGATTCTCAATTTGACTCTACTCAACTCGAGTCGAGTCTCTTTCGGTAGAGGACTTCCGTTGAGTCGAGTCTTGTTCGCGCTTGGGCTTGCGGCTTCTTTTGCCGCTTTTTTCTTTCTTTTTCCTACTTCTGCATCTGTATCTGCATCTACATCTGCACCTGTGTGTTGCATCACAAACCACTGACGACGGCCTTCTTTCTCCCTTGACGCTCCTCACTCTCAGCTGCCCCTCTGGTCCAACTACTTTCTGCATCGTCGCAGCGTTCACAGCCTCTGCGGTACTCATTCCGCTTTATTTCATCGCAGGCTTTTCCCAGCCCGTTATTTTTGCCGCGATATTTCTGCTGTCTTTATCTGTATCACCGCCGATCAACCGGTCAAGCTCCTCTTGTGTCCGACTGGAGCGCATCTTGATCCTAAATCTCGCCCGTTTTTATTCTGTGATACTTGTCAACTTCGAGACTTTTTTCCCTCCATCACTACCTACCTATTTTGGAGTCAGATCCTCCGCTTTGGTGCTGCTTCCACGACCTGGTTTTCTTGTCTTGCGCAGCCTTCGTCTGGCTCGCCCACTACTACTCAACCCCCTCTCGTCCGCCTAATTCGATAAACTCAATTGTACCACATCGGCGCCCGCCGTCACTTCAGCCATGATGAGTTCGACGACATGGAACGGGCAAGACCAAACAATGACCTCGGGCGGTGATGATGATTTCCACCAGTTTCTCGATATGAGCAATATGGGAAGCCTGGGCGATGCCATGCACTTCGACTTTCAATCTTTCCCAGATGGTTCCGCCCAGGGACTAATGAGTCAATCGCGCGATGCTCCCGACACAATAATGACCGATTGTGACAACCCAGGCCTGATGGCCACAGCCGGCGCAGTGCCAATGTCAACGTCGACTACTCAACCAACGATCCCGGCTCATATGATGACGCCTGCAAGTGACCCCATTTCCAACATCGATGCCCAGATCCAGTATCTTCAGCAGCAAAAGTTTCATCAGCAGCAGCGCCAAATGCAGGAGCAACAAGCGGCTTTCTTTCACAACCACAACCACTCTGTACCACCAACGCCGCAAAGTCTTGAGATGCCCAACAACGCACAATTCTACTCCCAAGCCGAGCAAATGCCAGCATCAGGCGCTTACGATAGAGGCTACCACCAGCGCATGAAGGAACAAGATGTAAGGAATCACTACTGCCCCTCTCATGACGATCTGTAATCTGGAGAACTCGAGGCTAACTTGCATTCAGATGGCTTTCACACCTCTTGTCTCCCCGGCAGTGACTCCTCTGGATCCCAACTTTTCTATGGACAGCGGCTACGCTATTCCCAACGCCTACTTCAGCCCTCTGACATCGCCAGCTCTTCATGCACAGAACGACCCCTCGACAATCTACGACCCACGCCACACAAACACAAACAACTCGCCAATCGACCATGCGGACCTTGACAGATCGGCTGTTCCCGTCACGTCTGTCTTGGACTTGCCCAAGAAGCCTGCCAGGAAGAAGGCCGCAACGAAGACGAGGGCAAAGGCTAGCATTCGAAGCTCTCCCATTGTGAAACCTCAACGTCGGAAAGTGGGACCCAGTCCTGCGATTGTGTCACAGGTACTCAACGAGTTCGAAGAGATGAACGGCTCTTTTTTCCCTACGTCCGCAACCTCTACTGAGACCTCAGCTGAGGAATACTCATCAGTGTCCCCTGAAGCGCTTTCCGAAATGCCTCCGCCTCCAATTCCCAACAGGAGATCGACCAGCAAATCGCCATACATTCAAGCACAGTCAAGCAGCCAACAAACACCTGTCCCGGGTCCTGTGGACTTAAATCCTGCCCCAGCTACACCTGCTTCGCTTATGAAGCTGCCTGCATCTAGGGCAAACAAGCATGCTGCCGGGCACCAAGAACCTATTGTTTCTGACCACATCGAATCACTAGAGCTACCCGAGTCGGTATCAAGCAAGACTATGACCCCCGTTATCTCACGGTCCTCAGTCCAGTCCCCAGTTGTGGAACCCGCTCCTGGCAAGGCGTCCGGCTTCCAACCTCTGCCATCCCCGGCATTCCCTCGACGACAATCGGGAAGCGCTTCTGCAACCGCGAGCCCTCAGCTAGTCCCCGGATCGACAGGCCCGTCTGCGCGGAAAACTCCTCAACTTGCACCTCGGTCAAGCAGGAAGAGGTCTACAGGCTCTGTTCACGTTTCGCCTGCTCTGCTACCGAGAATCTCCCCCAGCATCAAACCCTTGCTTCCTGGTACGCCTGGAATGACGCCGGCGGAGAGTGCTGCTTCACAACTGCTGATGTCAAAGTCTAACTACCAAAACATCCTGGAGGGCAACAAGGTGCCGGGTGTGTCATATCCAAGCGAACTCTCGACCAACCTTACATCAAAGCGAACATCACACAAGATTGCAGAACAAGGGCGCCGCAACCGAATCAACTCAGCACTGCAGGTCATGGCTGGACTGTTGCCTGGAGGCGATAAGGCAGACATCATAGACGAAGGCGATAAGAAGGACGGAAAGCAAGCGAATGCACAGAACAGCAAAGCCAGTGTTGTGGAGAATGCCATCGTGCATATGAAGGGCTTGGAGAAAGAGAACGGGGACCTGAAGAAGGAGGTTGAAGAACTAAAAAAGCAATTGGAGGGTTTACAAGGGTCAACGGAGGAAAAGTAATAGCAAGAGATGGAAATGTGGTTGGTTTATGAAAGGTACATAAGCACTGTACAGATGGGGACCCCGGGCAATAATAAGATAGGTCCAGTTCGCGAGGGGTCGGCAGTCTGCATTATATCCTCAACGGTGGCAGCGATGTTTTGTTTTTGGCGTTTTGTCCGAGGTTGATAGGGCGGCTAGGCGGGACATTAGACAAGCGCCTCTAGGCGTAGACTGGCTATTTGTAGAGAATCATTTACACGATGTAGCCAGGGACATGATTGGATGATTTGGTAAACGAAAGGTTAACGGTTTCACATGAATCGTGGAGCATAGATATACCAGGGTTGAATATAATAGTCAAATCAGTCAAACCAAGTATTAATAACGAGCAAGGCACAGTCAGTGAGACATGGATGTGAGATACCAGGTTTGAGAAATAAGATCCGAGAAGCGAACAAGTGATGTGTGGTGGAGAGAAGGGAAGAGACGAGAAGTATCCATAACAATGTTTATTGTGATGATGATGATAGTATCATCATGTTATTGTTGTTTTTGAGCAAGGACATCAGTGTCTAGTTGCTCCATAACCTCCACCACGAGCTTCAAACTCTCCATGAAGCCGTTGACAGCGACACGAAGCATTCTATTGGTTGTTGCTCTGTACTGAACCTCGAGGAGCCGTGCATCTGCATCTGCGTCTGCATCTGCATCTTGACCATTTGGTGAACCTTGGGTTGACTTTGACGTCGGCGCCGGGACAACGGTGAGCTGTCGCCTGACAAGTGGGGAGAGTTCAGGGTCCACCTGAATGGCCTTGAGGGCGGTTGTGGCCAGCCGAGCAGTGGGAAAAGGGACGTTTAGAGTACTAGACAAGGGGGACAGGGATTAGTAAAAGGGAAGCTGTAGAGTAACGGGAGCTATGACAACAACAACAAACAACAGCCAGCCTTGGAGTTGGGCTTAGCCTTGTAAAGCGTCATCGCCAAGGGGTGGCCGAGGGAGAGGGGTGGCTTGCATTGAACAGGGAAATTCGGCATCGGGAGTGGCGGTCATGGTTATTCTTGATGAAGGTGGTCACTGCTTCCAAGCAAGCGACCGCTTTTATCTCTCTTGTGTGTGATGCGATGCGATCGATCTCTATATCGATTTCCTTTTTGTCTTTTCCTATTTCTTTTGGCCGTAGTCACTATCAGGGCAATGAAAATGACGGAGCTAGGTTGGCTCGGCTGTGACAAGGAATGCAGATCTAGACCTAATATCGAAGGGAGAGGAACGTCACCCGTTATATCGGATTTGAGTGATTTTCTCTTTGTTTTGGTTTAATAGATAGGGCGGTTTCTTGGGTGATTTGAGAACGATCACACTTGAATTGTGTAAGTGTGATAATAATTAGTGAGAGTGTGACTGGTGGTGAAAATTGACGGCAGGTTTCCATCTGATATGCGCGCGGGGATAAGATTGGTTGGTTCACGGTGGGGGATCGGGCGGTAAAGATTGACGTTATTGCAGCGGGAACTGAAGGGAGGTAACTAGTAGGTAGTTGCCAGATTCGTGTGACACCGCCACAAAAGCCACAACCGGTTTCCATCATAACAACAGCTAAATTTACTGGCTACAATGGAGAATACAGTGACGTTATACGAGAGCTAGGTTATCCTGGGAACACTTTATGATGCATTTGGTCGTACAATTTTGTGAGAAAGTAGTCTGGCTTGCATGCTTTAATTGTAGCTGGTTTCTCATGTAACACTGCTTCCACAGAATTGGCTGTAGGAGATTTAGGGTAACTGTTTTAGTATACACACAACAAACAAACTGAACGACTAGAGTACTGCAGCGGAGTTGATGAACGGGATCATGCAGCAAGATTGACTCAATTGAGGCATGTGTGTACTGACAGCTGTCTGATGGATTCTCTCAATAGTGGAGAGTAAATGCTGTCGTGTGAGAAAGTGTTGCAATAAACACTGACAACTGCCCTGTGCTCCATAAACAGCTGGACGGCTCTCCACTGGAGTGGTATAGTGAGCTATTAGTGCTGGCTAGTTGGGGCTGCCGCCCGTAGCTGGAGCGGTCTGTTGTGGCCCAGGGCGTTGTTTGCGCTGCGTTGCTATGGCAATGGACCCAAGTAGCAACCTGTTTCGGGCAGGGGCCAGAAAACAACGAGAACGGCCCATACAAAAGAATCGCTAGCCCAGGTCCCGTTGCTTATCATCAACATCGTCAACCAAGACCTTCAATTCTTTTTTTCTCCTCTCCAAAGTTGTCTTTGGTGCCTTTTCTCGTCCGCGCTGGAGCTGGACTTGGAATACCTTGTTCATCCTCTTTTCTTCTTTTACTCTCTAACCTGACGACCTCCATCGACGCACTCAATTTAGCCTTAAAACGCCTCTGCTGCAGTTTCCCGTTGAATAGGTTGCAATTGATCATCCGTCACCACCTGCTTTTGGTCGCCCGAGAATTTGAGATTAAAGACATTGTCGCTGCTTCAGTATTTTGATTGTATATTTGTTTATACTCTGATTATATTCCGATTGCATTCGAAAGCTCTTTCCTCATTATTTCTTATTATTTGGACGGTTCCACCGCTCAGACTCCTTAAAGCGCAAGTCAACATCAACAATAACAACATGGCGCCTTCCAGCCGACACCCTCAATTGCAACCGCAGCCGCAAAGCATGGCGCAAATCGTCGAGTATATACCAGGTAGGCAATCAACTCACCACAATTCAAATCATTTTATGTATACGCACAATGGCCGCCTGGCTTTCCAGAGTCATGGCGCATTGCTACCCCTTCTACTCGTCGCCTCCGCCTTGTTTGATCGACGTCAACCTCTATCTTAACCACATATCTCTCCCAACATCAGCGCTAAACTATATCCCAGATCGCCTCTACCTCGCCGCTTACAATGTTGCGCCTACTGCCGACACCCCATTCCCCTACCCCGAGGAGCCTGCGCCTGTTTCTCCTAGAAAGAGAACCACAAGACTCGCTGCCGGCGCTACCCCGCTCGCGAAGCCATCTAGACCTCAGCCCTGCTACTTTACTGTCGACGATACTCTCCTCTACAACGCTTTTCACCATGACTTTGGTCCTCTCCACATCGGTCACCTGTACCGATTTGCTATCCAGTTCCACGACATCCTAGGCGCCAAGCAGAATAAGGAGCGCCCCATCGTCTTTTATAGCGCTGCTGACCCTAAGAGTGAGCTCTTCTATCTACAACTTTGCGCGCTCTTAGAAAACTAACATGAATTCTAGGTCGCGCCAATGCCGCCTGCATGCTCGCGTGCTACATGGTCCTTATCCAGAACTGGCCTCCTCACCTGGCTCTCGCCCCGATTGCGCAAGTCGATCCTCCTCTGATGCCTTTCCGAGACGCCGGTTACAGCCAAGCGGACTACGGTATTAGCGTTCAAGATGTTGTTTACGGTGTGTGGAAGGCCAAGGAGGAGAAGTGCTGCGACCTCGACAACTTCGACCTGGACGAGTACGAGCGATTCGAGAGAGTCGAGCACGGCGACTTCAACTGGATCACCCCCAATTTCCTGGCTTTTGCTTCTCCTCAGCACGCGCCA
This sequence comes from Fusarium sambucinum, assembly GCF_050947815.1. NCBI lineage: Eukaryota > Fungi > Ascomycota > Sordariomycetes > Hypocreales > Nectriaceae > Fusarium > Fusarium sambucinum. The sequence continues at coordinate 1,880,139 of NC_139294.1, read as the reverse complement.
GTTCAGAAGATCACAGAGGATTCCGAATTGTTCCCATTGCTCCCACGAACGATAGCCGCTGTGGACGCCCACCCCAAGCTACCAAAGCCTTTCAAGAATGTGCTTAAGCACTTTTCGGAGAAGAATATTGGCCTGGTTGTCCGTCTCAACTCCCAGCTCTACTCGCCCACTTACTTTGAGGCTCTGGGTATCCAACATCTGGACATGATCTTCGACGATGGTACATGTCCTTCGCTCAGCACTGTCCGCAAATTCATCAGACTCGCCCACGAGACCATTACTATCCGCAAGAAGGGAATCGCTGTCCACTGCAAGGCTGGCTTGGGTCGAACTGGTTGCTTGATTGGTGCCTACCTCATCTACCGCCATGGTTTCACAGCCAACGAGGTCATCTCTTTCATGCGATTTATGCGACCTGGCATGGTTGTTGGTCCTCAACAGCACTGGCTTCACCTCAACCAGGGCACCTTCCGAGAGTGGTGGGTTGAGGAGAGGATCGAGCGCCGACTAAGGAGAGAGATGGCTGCTGCCAACCCTATTCCCAGCACACCCATTCGTGCTATGCAAAAGACAACGCTACGAAATGGCCAGGCTTCGACACCACCCAACCGAAGTCCTTCAAATCGCACACCGCTGAGTGAAGTTGACCATGACCGCAATAACATTGGGGTTCAGGAAGACTATCTACCAGCTCCCACACCAGGGCAACCACGAAAGGCTGCCAGGGATCGCCACCACCCTTACCAGCGCTCTATTTCTGGAGGAGCTCCTCCTGAAGCACAATATCCAGTAGAGCAAGAAGCCGACTTGATTGCCAAGTATACCAACGCTAGCGGCGAGTCGGATGAGGAGTTACACTTGCGCATGATGCGCCGCCGTAAGGCGACTTCACAATCGCCGGCTCGCAGTGAGAAGACACGATCTGTGAGCCAGACCACAGCTATCTACACAATAGATAACGATGCGTCACATGATGCCGAAAACATTGGCTCTGTGCGTTCCAAGTATGTTGAGCGCGTGCCCAGTACACCCGGTGTCCTGGCCAAGGTTCGTGGCAGCAAGCGCCAGGGCGAGTCTCCTCTCCGTGCGAAGGAGTCTGGCGTTCGAAAGACCAGCGGCAGAGTAGGCAGCGCTAGCCACAGCACGTCAGTGTCGGCGGCCTCGACAGCTCGCAAGGTCTCTGGAGCTTAGAAAGCGCCAGCTCAGCGAGTCCAGCCGCTTCAGCGTTCCAACGCGAGGCGCAACAGGCAACTGCACGACTCTACATCATGATCATGACTCACGTACGTCACGCGATCTCAACATCTGGCATATATTGGCGTTTCTGGCTCGAAAGGGGACGATGGGCGTTTGTGTTTGAATGTTGAACCGATTCTTCTTCACGATGACTTGTCGTGGTGTGTTTGGCTTCCAATTATTTGTCATTCCCACCCTGCAAGATAATTCAGTTTCTGCAACATACGGTATGGATTGAATGAAGTTTGTTATGACCAAGGAGATCATTTGGAGGCGAAAAAATGACATTGTCTTGGAGAGGAGGAGTGAAGGCATAATGGAGTTTTAATTTGCGACGGCGTACAGGAAAGGGATGGATGAAATTTTGATATTGTGTATTTATTTGGTTTGGCATTGCATCGATTGACTCTTCTTGGTTACCAAGAGAGCACCGGAGATGAGAGGGCAGCGGGCTTTTACGACTATTCATATATGTGCATCCGAGGATTGGAATAAACTGCTTATAACTGTTCAAACACCTTTTTGTCTGCTGGCAATTGACGGTCGCTCTCTGTTCTTATCATTCGTTCATCCAACTTCATATCTCGTCATGCGTTGAGTATCATCATTATACCCGTATCGCTTCAAGAGCAGTCACAACATCCTCTATCACTTTTGCAGCCTCGGCACTCGTCATGTTCTCACTCACGGCCAGACATTTGTCTACAACATCACGATATCGACGACCAGTCTTACTGCCCAGGCCAGGAACGAGGGCAGTCCGCAATACCTTGTCGCGCCACCACTCAGCAGAATAATGCGACTTGTGATACGTCTGAAGCACTTTCCACAATCCGATTTCGAGAAGCACCAGCCCTAGACTATAAATGTCCATGGGCTTACAGTGGGAATAACCACGCAACGAAGCTGGATGCCGATGGAGCGTCATGATAGATGGATTCCTCGGGACGACGGAAAGTGCAGTATCGAGATCTGGCCGTGAAGCATCAAAGCCAGTGAGATATGGACGCTGTATATCAGGAACAAGAGCAGCTGTGGCAGTTGATGAGTGCGCCGAGGTAGAGATGGCAGAGGGAAAGAAGAGAATGTTTGAGCTGCAAAGACTCTTGTGAAGCCAATCAAGAGAGTGCAGAGACCACAAGGCAACAGCAAGTGTATGCGCCAGGCGAACGCGATCGTCAAGATCAGGAGTTTTGAGATCTGTACTGGCGATGAGCTCGTGCAGCGTCGAGAAGGACGGCGAGGGCGCTTTGTACACGAGGCCGTATCTGCAACGCGAGAAGTCATCGACGTAGCCTACGCAGTCGATGCTGTGAAGATCAGGATGGCACTCTGAAGCCGAATGCATCATGCGAGCGAGATCATCCAGTCGACGAACGTGAGCTACACGCTCGTCCACATCATCACGATCATAGTCCACCCATTCGATAACAACATCGCCTGCAGATTCATGCCGTCCCTTGCTGCGACCTCCTTGATCGTCGTCCTCACTCAGGTCAAGCGCAGCACGAGGAACCTTGAGAGCAAATGTTGGCTTGAATGAGGCTTGGGGTTTAGCATCGAGGTTGATGCGGAGTTTCTTGAGATTGGCTGATGCGGTGAGTTTGGGATAGACGCCTGTTGATGCTGTTTCGAGGAGGGAGAGCTGAGTTATATCTCGCTGGGCAGACTCGAGGAGTTGATGAGTCCAGGCGCGTTGAAAGGACGGGAGATGGGATAGCGGGAAGAGACGCTCGAGGCCATCGTTGAAGTCTTGGACGTCGAATTAGTCAATCTTGTGGCGTGTTGTGAGAAGGATGATGTACCTCGGAGATCCTTCAGTAGGTTTGTAAATTTATCTTTATCTGTTCGAGTTAGTCATGATGTTCATATTGACAGGTCGATATCTCACCTGCTATAACCCATCTAGCCCTCAAGCTCATTTCTTTCCCCCAACTCATCTCACTCATAGTCTTTGCCACACCGTTTAACTTCCGACACTCATCATCTTTTGAGGTCTTCCTCGAAGGCGAAGGTGACTTTCTAGGTTTCGTCTTGCCAACATCCAAGGTAGCCCTCCCCGTACCCACATCAACCAAGCCATACCTATCTTTGAGTTTCTTGAAGTCCGTCACAGCGCTATGTAGCTCTTCAAGAATCTGCAAAGCCAAGCTTCTCAGCTGAGGATTCCTCGTACTCTCTAGATGAGCCTCGAGTCTGCCCTCAGCAACGCCCCAGTCTCGACCCCAGACGACAAGCCGCATCTCTTCTATGCGTACTTTGCACAGAAGTCTTTGACTATCTGTGTCGATGTTTGCTGCCGTCGTAAAGAGATTGTATGCTTTGACACATCCATCAAAGAGCTGACCGAGGACGCCTACTACTGCGAGAGCAGTTCCTACAGTCTCAGCGGCCATTATGTGGGTTTGAGTGAGGGGTTTGAGGTGGAGGTGGCGAGATGAAACGTGTGAGAGGTGAGGGCAAATGTACTTTCTTCAGATGGTTATCAATTCCTCAAGACATTATCGTTTGAGTTTCAGGCGCAGAAAGTGACATGCAAGCTAAACAGGTTATGGATCGATGCTTAATAAGCTCAGGTATGATCCTTTTGAGAGCATCATCATAACGCATGAGTACTTAAGTAGAAGGAAAACAATTGTTTCGTCTTTTAGTATTAGAAATCGTTAGGTTTTTAGAATGAGACTATTTTCGTGCTGTTTTAGATTACACAAAATACATATGGCACAATATACAACATCCGTTTTCTTCTTACCAAACATGCTATGCTTTTATTGCAACATTTGCTGCATCGCATTCACTCTGTAGCTCTCTCTTCGCTCCATTAACTGAGAGTGTCGTCCACTGTCAACAATCTGCCCTCCTTCAACAATAAAGATTACATCAGCCTTTTGAACAGTGTGCAATCGATGAGTGATTGCCAAAACAGTTGTGCCTCGTGATGCCCTCTCGAGACCTTCTTGAAGGGCCGCTTCGCTGGCAGCATCGAGAGCGCTGGTGCTTTCATCGAGAAGCAATAGGCGTGGACGACGGACAAGGGCACGGGCAATCGCGAGACGTTGCCTTTGACCACCGGACAGACGAGAAGCAGAGGGACCACATTCGGTATCGTAACCATCAGGAAGGGCTGCGATAACATCATGAATGTTGGCCAAGCGACAAGCCTCTTCAATCTCGGCGTCTGTAGCTTCGTGACCAGGAGGTGCTCCCAGACCGACGTTGAAACGTACACTACCATCAAATAGGGCAGGCTCTTGGGGAACAAGAGCGATACTGTCACGGAATGATGTAGAAAGCTTGGTGATATCTTGGTCGTCGATAAGGACTGTACCGGCAGTAGGCTCGTATAAACGTTGAACAATGTTCATGATGGTAGACTTGCCGGCTCCCGAAGGGCCAACAAGACCGCAGAACTGGTTTGGTGGAAGTGTAAAGGAGACATTGTCGAGGACAACGGCATCTGGTCGGCTTGGATAAGAGAAGGAAACATTCTTAAATGTTACTCTTGCGCCACCACGGCCGTGGCTTTCCGCAGGACTGAGTGACTTTTCTCCTCCCACGGCCTCAGGATCATCTCCCGCCTTGGATGGGTCTTGTCCAGGCTTTCCAGTGTGAGTGCTGATACCCATATTGACGACCGTCATAACACGAGATAGAGCAAGACGAGCGCGAGAGAACTCTGGGGCAAGGGAGAACATACCACTCCAGAGCTGGGCGCTTGTCAACATAGCCACCAAGATAATGAGGAAGTCCTTTTGGGTGTATTCTCCTTTCATGATGAGCTGTGAGCCCCACCAATATGCGAGAGCGTTGATGAAGGTACCAGTTGTGTATGAGATGGCTAGCCAGATATTGGTCGTTACGGAGGCCCGCACAACCTCCTTCTTTGGTGGCTTGAGAAGACGTGAGAAACCTTCCATGTACTCATTCTCGAGTGACAAAACAGCAACAGTGCGAATGGACTGAATGGCCTCTGTGGCGAGCGAAGTGGCAGTCGAGAAGGCCGCTTGATGGCGTTCCTCATAACGTGCCAGCATGCGCAGCTGCATGAAGCCGGAGCCAAGCAGAATAGGGAGCGTAACAAGACAAACCAAGGCAATCTTCCAAGCAAAGATATGGGAGATAATGATGGCAATTAGGACATTGATCAAAATGGCAAAGACGGTACCGAATGTTGATCCACTGAAAGCACCCACAGACATGCTGTCTTTAGTGATAATTCCAAGCAAGCTGGTAGGAGTACGGCCTTCAGATTGATGCCAGTGAATGCTTTGTTCCAGCAGAGATCGGAAGGACAACACGCGCAGGTTGTAAAGAAGTCTTTCGGCAACAATACCAAAACCCAACCAGGCGAAGAAGTTTGCTATTAACTCAACTCCAGCAAGCATGAAGAAGAGGCCAGCAAACATGTTTCCCATGGAACGAATGTGGTCGAGAGTGTTGGCACACGGGTTGAGTGCTCCAACGGTAAAACCAAAGATGATACCTGAACCGGAGAAAGTGGCTCCAACAAAAACTGCCGCAATCATGGCGAGGGCAAACCAGCCCAGAGATGGCCGGATTAACCAGGCGATACCCTTCATGACGGAGCTGAAAGGTTTCACTTCATCAAGTTCGTGATCCTTTACTTCTTCGTCCTTCTTGGGCGCCTCCTCTTTGTCCTTTTCGGACGATTGAGCGTCTAATGACTTATGGGTCTCGGAGAAGTCAGCCTTCTCATTTAGTTGAGTTTCTGCTCGGAGAGTGGATGCGCCAATCGAATCACCATCAACAGATGCTGAACCGCTCTTGTTGTTACCGACAGTCTGGAGTCTAGCCATGTTTGCAAATTCACCATCTTCCTTGGCCATGAGCTCATCATAAGTTCCCTGCTCAATCACCTGTCCTGCTTGCATGACAACAATGTTATCAGCGTTACGGATAGTCGATAGACGATGGGCAATTGAGATGATGGTCCGCTTCTCAGCAGCAGCGCGTTCAACAGCAAGCTGGATTCTCTTTTCACTGGCAGAATCGAGAGCCGCGGTCGCTTCGTCAAGAACAAGGATTTCAGGGTCGCGAACCAAGGCTCGAGCCAGTGCAATCCTCTGTCTTTGTCCGCCACTGACGAGTGATCCCTTGGGTCCAGCGGATGTACCATAACCGAGCTCTAGACGATCGATGAAACCGGCTGCATCGGCCTGCTCTGTAGCGTGACGGATCAATTCGGCGATTTGAGCAAACTCGGGCCCAAGAGATGCGGCTGAGTTGAGTGCTTCCTTGCCTTGTGCAGCCATCTTTGCAAGCTCAGGACCCTTGAGAAGAGGCTTTAAGTGTTGATGAGAGTCTTTAGGTGAGTTGATCAGTCCAAGCGCGATGTTCTCAAGAATCGACCGGTCAAGAAGCGATGGCTCCTGCTGAACAAAACTAATGAAACTTCGAAGGGATTTAACATTAAGCTCCCGCAAGTCATGACCTTCGAGCTCGACTTTACCCTCGGTAGGGTCATGTAGACGGGCAATCAGTGCTGCAATGGTAGACTTTCCACTACCAGAAAGGCCAACGATGGCCGTGTACTTTCCAGCAGGGAACTCAAGATCAACGTTCTTGAGAACAGCTTGACCAGGGCGAGATGCATACTCGAATGAGACATTACGGAAGGCAAGAGACTTTGCCCCAGTCGCAGGAAGTACAGTGCCTTCGCTTGACGTGCCGTCGATAGAAGATGGGGCGTCTATGTCTTCCTTTAGTCGTTGGAATGCACCCACAGCTGCTCCCAAGAAAGGCAGAGTAGGTGCCATTCCACCAAGCATGACACATGCATCAACAAGAAGATACACAATAGCGTAAATCTCACCAACAGTGGTGTTTCCGTCATTTCTTGCCACGGACTCCACGATCTTCTTACTACCCTGCCAGAAGGCTAGAGCATTACCCGAGTAGGCAATAAAGTAAAGGAGACCTGTTTGCACGGCAGCAACAGAAGATTTAGCAATCGCATACTTGCGAGAGCGGGCCATATGCTCTGCGAACTTCTCTTCAAGACGAGGCGCAGCGCCGAAAGCTTGAACGACAGCGACATGAGACAAAGCTTCGGAAGCAATAGAAGAGGCTGCAGTAGAGGCTTCCAACTGTTTGACAACGAATTTTCCCAGGTATCTCCCTCCCAAAATTCCAGAGAGCAAGAATGCAGGAAGCATACATATAAGGATACCAGCGAGTCTGGGTTGTTTCGTGAAGGCAATGATGAAGACGGTGACAAAGAAGCTCAAGGTGGTGATGATATTGCCAACCTTCTCAGATGTACCGGCTTGGATGGCGGTGATGTCGCCTTGAAGTCGGCTAGAGACTTGGCCAGAAGCGCCACGAGTGTCAAAGAACTCTGGTGGTTGTCGCAAGAGAGCCGACACATAGCGCGTTCGTAGACGTTGTGCGAGACGTTGGCTAATTATGTTCCAGCATGTAAGGTGACCATAGATGAGAACAAGAGCAATTGCGCCAATCCAAGCTGTCTTTATGACCTTGTCGTTGATAGCATTCTCATATTGAAGAGGATCCGAGGCAGCTTCGCTGGCACCTGAGTTGCTGCCATCAGCCGCACATGTCGCGCCGTTGAAGTTGTCTATAAGCTGTCCGAAAAGAACACCCATGAGAGGGAATGGAACACCAGCTCCAACTGCGCAGAGAGTACCCAGTGCGATGAGGGCGTAGTCAACCCATGTTGGGCCAGCGGCGAAAAGGAGCTCGAGGTAGGCGAACCACGTCTTGAAAGACTTGAGGAACTAGTACGGTCGTTAGTGTTGTTCACGTATTGTGTCGAAAGTTTTAGCGTTCTGCTTCGACTTACAGAGAAGATACTCCTCTTCGGCTCCTCAGTGGCCGCCTTCTCAGTTTCGGCGGCCATGGCTGCAAGTGTTTTCCAAGTGCCACAAGTCGGGAGTATTCTCCTGACACACTCAATGACTGGTTACCTGTATCACGGAAAGCAGGTTGACAAAACTAACAGTGCCTGAGAAGACTCGATCTGTTACTCTAGATGTTCCATAAGAATTATCCAGCCCGGTAGACAAGCTACAATAATGGATAGCAGAGACAGGGGAAACTTTCGACGGACAACGTCATGCAAAGTTCGATCAAACAGCCGATATAGGAGTGAGTACCTTGAGCCAAGACGACCCTGCAAGTGTTATTGTCGATCAGGGAAGCTCATGGTTGATACATGTGTGTACACATGTCTCGGTCGACTAGTACAACAAAAGTTGCATTACAGGCTCCTGCGCTTTGATGCAGTTTAAGGTTGCATCGCATGGTCTCCAGTTCCCGCAGGTCTCCCACATTCCTGAACGATGCCTCTGAGTGAATGGAGAAATTGGCAAAGGCCCACCGCAGTAACAGGTATGAAGTTGCCGTGGCTCGAGTAGCCAACTAGAAGGGTCACGGCAATGGTTGGAATCAAAGGACCCCTGGATCACAAAGTGGAGTGGAGGCGATGTTGTCTCGTAAATTGGAAGAATCTTCTTCCTCCATCGGGGCTTCTTCAGACGTTTGTTCGTCAGGCCTGACCATGCGAATGATTCATCTAGTCAAGGAAATTTGTGGGTAAAGAGGGACGGGTTGCTTGAACTCAAAAAATCTCAGAGAGGACTTGAGAAGCCGGTGTACGGGGATCGGCAACACCAAGAAAAAGTCGGACCAGATGGATGATGATCTAGGATCAGATAAGATGAGGTGATTGATAAGATGGGTGCGATGTTATGGCGCTAGTTTGGCTCCCAACTGAACAGGCATGCAGGGAACGTAAAAGAACCGCCGAGTACTGGGTGTGATCGTCATTTGATTTACCATATTCGCAACTTGATACATCGTCTTGGCGACCAGGGAGCTCCGAACAGCTTTTTTGCTTAGAAAAAGTCAGGTATTTCGAGGCTATTTGACTGTGGTTCTGGTGTGCTTGGTGTTAGTGGAATCAGAAGGTCAGTCGTCATCACAAGGGTTTTGTTTAGTGCAAATAATCCCTGATAAAAGCCGCAGGTATGGAGACATGGTGGAGTTGCATCGGGAAGAATGCCTCATGGAGACTGTTTTGTCCTATCGGAGTAAAAAGACTGTTTTTCGGGCAGTAAATAGAGGTCAATAGTCCGGGAGGCGCTTTTATGCTTATTCCTTCGTCAATACAGCGGGGGAAAAAAAATAAAGGTTGTTAATCAGTGGGAGCTGAAGCCTTTGAGTTTATGTGCAAATCCATTTTTTCCAATAGACGAGAAGCAGATCAGATAAGATCCCATTTAGGTATCGGGCATGGCAAGAATGGATATTTGCATAGATATGCATATGCGCATGGACCAAACCAAACCTTCCCTAGGTACCATTGTGGGTCGATCTAGGCACTCTAAGACAAGAGATGGCACCCAAAGCACCCCTCGAAAGACAGGAGAAATCCTTCAAGACGTCGCTTTTTCGGTTACAATACCCAACCTAGGCTGATGAAGTAGTTTGACGTGATTGGATATCAAAAAACAGAGTCACAATTTGGCACAATTAAAGTGGAAAGCTTAATGCTATGCTTATTTCACATCCACTTATCAAGTCTACTGTACACCAGAACAGGTACAGTAATCTTGGCAGTCAAGAGGAGAACTGACACTCTTTACTGCCTGGGAACTTCCGTGCCCACTGCAGTTCACTTCTACGTAGGAGATTAGAAGATGCCAAGATGCTGATCTTGTCGTGTTTCAGCAAGCAGCATCTTAGCACGGGCGTTGCTGGCTCCTCTCGCTGTTGCAGACCAAGCAAGGCCCCCGTTGATCAGCAACGTTTCACGGCTCTTGTGATATGTGACTCTGTTTGTTCCATTCAGAGTTTAAGCAGGATCATAGCCCTGCTTTCGGATCTCTTGGTATTACATATATAAGAGTGGGTGAAGCACGTAGATGTCTTGCAGGAGATCTTGTCTGTAGATATCAAAAGCAGTGCTCATTCTATACAAATTTAAGAAGAATACAACAAGAGGTGCCTCAAATCACAGTCCACTTACCTAAAACCGCCACCAGAGTCGAGTCAATACGATACCAACCATGACCCAAGCCACACTCCGCACCGACCGTCTCGAGCTACGGCCTCTCGGACCCGAACACGGGGACTACATCTACCAACTGGACTCAGATCCTCAAGTGATGAAGTATATTGGTTACGGCAAGCCACTCTCGGCTGATGATTCCGCTATCGTACACAAACTGCTGCTCGAAACAGCCTCGTTCGGATCCGGGCTTGGATGCTGGGTTGGATTTGTAGGCGAGAACTTTGTGGGCTGGTGGATTCTCGCACCCAGTCAGAGCAACGACACTCCCCCCGAGGTCAATAAGAAGCGTGTCGAGTTCGGTCTGAGGATCCTTCCCAAGTTTTGGGGACAGGGTTACGCAAAGGAGGGTTCCCGAGCGGTGGTGAAGCATGGCCTGGAAGATCTCGGCGTGGAGGAAATTTTCGGCGAGACCATGGCTGTGAACCAGGGCTCGCGTGTCATCATGTCAAAGATTGGGCTCAAGCATGTTAGGACATTCCATAACAAGTACGACAACCCTCCTCCTGGTATTGAGGAGGGAGAAGTGGAATACCGAGTTACAAAGGACGAGTGGTCGTCGCAACAAGTTTGTGCGGCATAGTGTAGGCTCTGGGAAATTACGAAAATATTAAAACATTTAGACAACATCGAAATTGAATACTTGAGCGATCTGATATCATAAATTCTGTTCATTTTGTTTTACTGTGACATCAATTTCAAACCGGGGAGTGCTATGACATAGATCTATACACAACTTTAATTGAATGGTATCTGTCTACACATTATATGTTCGAATGAATAACTGGAATGATACATAAATAGAATCGAGTTCATTCTAATTACGAATCTACCGATCATCTGGAACGTGTAGGTATCATGCGGTGGATGAGAATCCATCTCGGCCTGCAGAGAAGGACGCATGATTATGGAACAAGTGGGTTATATCGCGCATACATGCAACATTCGGCGTTGGCAAAGGAAGATGCAGTTTTAGCGGATAGTAAAGTCGGCATATCTGTGTGACAGAATTGGAAACGAACCGAGACATTCTACTCGATTATCGCTCGGCTCAAGAGTCACCCCATGCTCTGTAAAGTGCAAACCCGATGGGACCGAAGCACAATTTCTGATTCAGTCACTCGGGATTAATCACTTAACGGGACTCAGATTTCCCAATTAGTTTATACTTCCGGAGGATTTTATCGTCTTAACTCGTGGAACCTGGTCATGTTACAACCTGAACTTTATCACGGGTGTCCAAGACAATGTTCCGCGCCAAAAGTGGACTTTCGTCTCACAAAGGAAGCACGAACTTGAAGCATATTTTTTACCCAAGACCTAATGCATCTTCTTATTAGTTCAGGTAAGGATAAGGCATGTTCTATAATATGCAGCTTCTGCTAGTTATAGTGGGCTCGGATGATCCCAAGCCTATGCCAAGCCGCCAAAATGTGGCCAGACTTGCCAGGGTCCCGTAATCAGATGGCAGGCATTGCAACCAACAACATCAACAAGTGTTCTCTGAGTAGATTTCTTTTATTAAAAATTTATAGACCCGCATTGAGTGTAATGTTGCGTTGCGTTGCGTAACCGTTGGTGCCAGTCTATAGCAGAGTTATTCTGGTGACGGTTTAGCTTCGGGTGAGTCCCCTTGGCACGGCATGGCATATGAAGCTGTTGACAGTTGGATCTTATCCATCAATCAGATTAGATAAAAAAAAATCCTCACTCCCTCCTTCAATCCCTCCCCTGGCCTTCCGATCTCGGGTAGCTTTACTCTTTCCCCCACTCCTTTGCCACTGATAATATGATGTTGCCTCTGATTTAACTGCCCTGTTGGTAGACCCGTTATGGAGACTGTCCTATTGAGGAAAAGACCAACCGAACCCATCAGTTCAGATTCAGCCCCAGGAGACTATCCTTCCTATAGCTCCTTGGCTTGACGTTAATGTGAAGTTCTTTCCCGCTCAGCTCCGAGGGCGAGGCACAATCGATGAGCAGTTTGCAGGGGGTATTCCCGAGAAGAGGGACATGTCCGAGTAGGAACAGAACCAACACATGGCAAAGAAGAGCTTTACTTTGAACGGTTGTATCCTTCGTCCGATAGCTTAGTAGTTATCTGCCCATGCCATGTCAGGGTTACATTGCACTACATAAGGAATGCTGCAGCTCCCTCTCCATCCCAGACTCCCCTTCTCGGTTCTTAGTTACTCTTCACTTCACTGTCTCGAGTGTGTTGCAGCCTCAATCATATATCACTGCACTATCTGTTAGTATCGGTGGCAAGCTCAACAGCAGCAATGTCGGCCCTGGCAAAGATACGTGAGGGTCTCGCCCGTGAGGATAACACTCACGTTGCTGGGACTCTGGCTCCTCATGAGAAGGAGATCCATGAGACTCCCGATGTCGTCAGCGAAGTTGGTCTTGACCATGACAAGGAAGCCACTGCTGGTACTCTCCCACCTCATGATAAGGGCAACGACTCTGATGTTCCCAGTGAGGATGTTCAGACTGGCGTCAAGGAGATCCAGGCCATCACCCTCACTTGGGGCAAAGGATCTCTAGCCGCTCTTCTGTGTCTGTAAGTTTGCGACCATCGAGACCAGATACTATTCAACAATAGAAATACTAAAAACTATCGACAGCATTTGGACTCTGTTCCTCATCAGCGGTTTCCGTGGTTCCTTCTATCTCGTACTGGTCCCCTATGTTACCAGCGAGTGGCAGTCTCATTCCCTCATGACCACCATACCCATCGTATCAGACGCCATGACCGCAGCATGCTACATCCCCATGGCCAAAGCCCTCGATGTCTGGGGTCGTGCCGAAGGTTTCCTACTCATGAGCGGTTTTGCCACTCTTGGTCTTATCCTCATGGCCGTTTCCCAGAACCTCGCCACCTTCTGCGCTGCTCAGGTCTTCTACTCTGTCGGCTGGGGAGGCATGATCTATGCTGTGGGTGTACTCGCTGCCGATGCTTCCAACCTTAGGAATCGAGGTTTGGCGTTCGCCTTTACTTCTTCCCCTTACATGATCACTGCTTTTGCTGGTTCCAAGGCCGCCGCTGCCTTTGTCGTGGATGTCCAGGACTGGCGATGGGGTTTTGGCTGGATCGCTATTGTTCTGCCCTGTGTCACAATCCCTCTTTTCCTTGTCCTCAAGGTCAACCTGCGCAAGGCTTTCAAGAATGGTACAGTTACCAAGACCACGCGAAGCCGTGGCTTTGTTGGTAGCATCTGGTGGGCTTTCAACGAGTTCGATGGTAAGTATTTCATATCTAACCTCTAATGACATCTCAAATATTAACAGTAATATAGTCATCGGAATCTTCCTCTTCGGCGGAGGCCTCGTTGTCTTCCTTCTCCCATTCAACCTCGCGGCCCACGCCCCCAACGGCTGGAGCACCGACTACATCATCGCCATGATCGTCGTTGGCTTCTGCACCCTTATCTTCTTCGGTGTTTGGGAGTACTGGCTGGCCCCTGTCCCCTTCCTCCAGGGCCGTTTCCTTCTCGATCGATCCGTCGTCGCCGCCTGCATGATCGACCTGACCTACCAAATCTCCTACTACACCTGGAACTACTTCTTTACTTCCTTCCTACAGGTCGTTGTTAACCTCGGCCCTGCTGAGGCTGGATACGTCAACTCCACTTTCCAGGTCGTTTCAGGTGTGCTTCTCTTCATTGTCGGCTTCCTCATTCGAAAGACCGGTTTCTACAAGTGGACCTTCTACTTCGCTGTCCCCATCTACATTTTTGCTCTCGGCCTTATGATCCATTTCCGTGCTCCCAACCAGTACGTTGGATACATCATCATGTGCGAGATTTTTATCTCCATTGGCGGTGCGGTCTTCATCTTGGTTATGCAGCTCGCTGTCCTGGCTGCCGTCGCCCACCAATATGTTGCTGCTGCACTCGCTACGCTATACGTCGCTGGAGGTGTCGGCGGTGCCATTGGAGGAGCTATCTCAGGTGCCATCTGGACAAACACTTTTATCCCTCAGCTTTTGAAGAGACTGCCCGAATCTGAGGTGGCCAATGCAACTCTCATTGCAGGAAGTATTGTGAACCAGCTTGCATACCCCGTCGACAGTCCTGCTCGACTTGCTATTCAGGAGTCGTACGGCTTTGCCCAGGTCAGAATGCTTGCTGCCGGTGTTGGTATTGCTTCTCTGTTCTTCATCTGGGTTCCCATGCTGAGGAACATTGATGTCAAGAAGCTCAAGCAGACCAAGGGTCTTGTTCTCTAAACAACTCGACGAAGGTTTCAAAACATTAGCATGCCCGACTTTATATTGTAGTTGGGCGGTAATTATCACCGCGTCGAAGAGTGAGAGAACAGGATAAGATGTTATTTGATATACTGTTAAATAATTTGGTAGATGGTACGTTGGCGAAAAGTAATGCACGCGAGTTTCAATTCCTTCACGCTATTTGTTATATTATGAGTGAAGTATCCAAAAAGTGTATAAATGCTTTCTACCTACATCTGTGAATTTGTTCCCGTACAGGCTATCGAACAAGCCAAAGCCCATAATCTCCCGTCAAGGTATTGTAGAAGTCGGCAGCCGGAAATATAAGAGACTAAAGTAGTCAGTTTATGCCTTGCAGACCGGACTTGGGTTATGTATTCTCATGTTCCAAAGCCTAGATAGAGGGTAGCTTTTTTGTTGACTGCTCATAGCTCCCGGGCATGCTCCAAGCACAAACACCTCGTTGGTGTTTGAACCAGCTTGGCGACTATCATGTGGTTACGTTTGGTCGCGCCCTGTTGGTTATCACAACAATACAAAGAATCTCCAGTGTCATCGATCGCTCTAATACGTGCTGTTCAAACGGGCATGACTTTCGTACGCATTCAACGTTGATCGTTATATACATAACCAACTGAAACCCCATCAGATAGCCCAGCCACTAGACGCTTGCTTTTTCAGCGAGTCTCCGATAAGGATATACCATCAAGCGAAATACATCTAGGAGACAGCCGCACATGCCCAAGTTGTCCGCCATATCAACGAATGTTAAAGATCATCAATGTATTCATTGCCGTCAAATGTGCTGTGAAAGCAGATTTTAATACCATCTTCAGATCATATCAATCCTAGTACTGCCGCCTCAGCCACCGTATGTAACTTGTTCCGCTGCCGTTTCAGCTCGAACGTAACTTTTCTTCGGATCGTTATCCTTTCCCAAAATTGTAAATAGAAAATGCCCTGCCAACGCCGGACACCTCGATGCCCATCCTTTACTGGACGTAGCGCGCTTGTCTTGGACGCGGACTTAGTAGACCTTCTTCTTCTCGTCGATGCTGAACTGGCCTGGGCCGCTGTTGACGAGGAGTAGGAGTCCACCGACGATGGACAGGATCTGGAAGAAGTCGTACTTGGCAAAATCCTTGTGGGGGTGGTGCTCGTGGAGCTAGATGGTTTATTAGCTTTCGTGGAACGTAATTGTCGCGAATCGTAACTCACAGTCCAGAAGTTGTTGACCAACAAGTTGAAGATGCTCAGAATGACAACGAGCAGAGTGGCGCTGTACTTTGCCTTGAATCCAACGACAACCATGACGCAGGAGATGCCGCCGAGTGAGGAGACAATGACGCGCCAGAGCGACCACTCGCCACTGAAGACAAATCCGATGAAGAGGAAGATCAGAAGGACACGGCCAGCCAGCTGGAAGTACATCTTGCGATCCTTCTCGTCGATCTGGGGGAGACCTGCAAAGACCTGGGTCTTGCGCACCCACGAATCAGATAGGACCATGACGAGGCCACCAATGACAGAGAGGTTTCGGAGGAAGAAGTTAAGGTCGAAGATGAGACCGTAACCAAGAGCTTGGGTGACGACAACGCCCATGAGACCGGCGACGGCGTAGTCGGAGTGCTTTCGGATGATGACCAGGGTGGAGCAAGAGAACATAGCGATGATGTTGACAAGCAGGAACAGGTGGGTAATACCAGAAGGAACTGTCAAATGTCAGTCAGAACAACCAAACCAGCCTTTCCCGCTTCTCGGGGCAGAGGCGCATCTTACTGTGACGGTAGTCTTTCAGGTAAAGCAACTGGTCGGACCATTGGGTGACGATACGGAGAGCATCCTCAAAGAAGGTGACGACGATCAGGAAACGGCCAATGGCAGGGAGATAACTGTCAACGGGGACAAAGGTCAGCTCTCAGAGCTCCAAACGCGCTTGCAAAGGACGTCGCTCGACTCACGGCTTGATAGGCTCGCTGATGGTGTCGAGCGCATCCTCAATCTTGCTGGTATAGGGACGAATCTGCTCGAGAAAGCCCTCGCCCTGCTGAGGATCAGCAGCCTGGGATCCGCCGTAGGGCGCGGGGCCACCGAGGCCGTAGCCAGAGTTGAATCGGTTGGACATTGCTGTAGAGTTGACGTTCGGTTTCGAAGGAAGCTTGTTTCACGTGCAGACCTGCTGACTGGATGATGGTGAAGTGGAAGAAGCACGACAATGTTGAGGAGCGCGGTCGTGAAGTGGAGGAGAAAAGAGTAAAGTCAAGCAGCTGAGCTGGTTGGTGAAGCCTTCGGGAGTTTGAACCGAGAAGAGAGGGCGTTTGTTTGATTGGGCTCGACCAAAAGACGATAAATGGTAGCAAACAGTGATTGAGAAGCTCTCTACAAACAACCTTGACAAGATAAGAGGAGGAGCAAAAAAGAGTGAGGATAAGATAAAGAGGGCAAGGAGAGACAGACGAGAACGAGGCGTCGAGGCGAGCTGTCCTTTGTGATTCAATTGGAGACGATGACCTCAGACGAGTAAAGAAAAGGATCTACCTGGTAGGTAACAGTAACAGTCTGAGAGGCCCTGATTGTACAACGGTGTCCTTTAGAGATCCCGTGATGGAGCTTTGTGTCGTCCCACTTTTTAGCTCCCTGCTTTTCCTAGGTAATTGCGCCAGGGCTTTGTTAGGTGCCGATACCTGTAGCTACTTCCGAATAGAGGGGGGTTTACATGTTCAGGGTACCTTAGTCTACCTGGAGTTCTAGTATCTGCTTAACATCCTACTCTCTGTCCCGGGTCTCTACCTCACATCAAGCCGAGGCCACTCAGATCAGCAAGGACAAGATAGGTAGGTCGGTAACTACCTAGGTAGGTACGTGCTAACACGGGCTGAACCTCTTAACAAGGGCCCCAGACATCCCTCCCTCTCATCACCACTTGGGTTAGGGCCGGGAACTAGATGATCCAAGAATGGAAACTCTTACAATAAACACTACCTCAGTGGCGCAGACCATTGCATTCGCTTCCTTCTCACGACGACTAGGGCCTGATGGGCTAGAACTCTAAGTTTGTCTCTTTTTGGAACTATCATACCATCTTGGACTATATTCCAGACAAGTCTATCGTATTTGCTCGTACAGTAAATTCACATGAAGCATAAACCAGTACGCTTCTTGCTTCGTAATAGCTGCTCTCTAAACTGTCGACTCTGTCACAACGACGGATCGATTGGACCGTCTTTCAGTTTCAACCCGCCTCTATCATCGTACCCAACTCTTCCCTCGTTGACAGCATTTCGCATCTCTTCTCTCAACACAGTACGATCACCTGTAATTGGATCCCATTCCCAACCCTCTTTCATCCACATCCATCTCAGATATGCTCTGAGTTCCTTGTCGTCCGGCCTTACTCTCATCCATTCGGGTTGGAACTCAGGCTCTCTACCCTTTCCCTTCCAGTCTTCTGCTCGGCTGAGTAACTCGTCTCGACAAAAGATGCGCCAGCTGTCTATGGCATACTTTCCTTGTGTGAGGTGTCCAATCTCCCAGGCTTCCAGATCTTGATTGTCGCCTTTATCTTGGGATGATGCATAGTCTCCAGAAAATGGAAAGTCAACATCTCTACAATCGTACTTCTTCACTCTGCACAGCTTCCCAGCAGTTGGCGGATCATCCAAGAATCCTCGAGCATATTTCTGTATCAAAGCGACACGGTGATTCGCAAGTCCAAGGTGACGTATCATTTCAATAATTGGCTTGGTGTTCGACTCACAAGCGATATCAGCTGGAGTGGGAAATCGCTCTTTGAATTTATAGAACAGAGGAACAGCGTGTATACCTTTCGTTTTTATAAGGAACGACACAGCAATGAGTAGCCAGAATGGCTCATGTGCGACTTTCTCCTGAATAAGACCAAAGTCTGGCGATGTGAGGGGCGCGAAAGGGACCGAAGGCACTGTTCCCGGCGGCGGTCGCTTTTGCACCACTAACGTCGTTAGAGTAGAAGCCGAGGCGTCTGTGAAGTAGGGGGAGATGACACTGTTGGGCTTGACGCTTGGAGTATTATCCTTATCGCCCATAATGATATCTTGCGGGGAACCCTGCTCGACAGCGAGACCACCAAGACTTGAGCCTTGAAAAGCATTATTTCTTGCTTCTAAAGAGGTATGTATTTGTGATAATCCAAAAGTCGAATCGGGTGGAGCACTCCACTTGCGGCTCACATTTGGGACCTTCTTCTGAGGTTGATCAGACCAGTAAGGTGAAACTTTGGAGAGATTCCTCGTGTTTGAGAAAACCTTCGGGCTAGGCCGCTGCAAGAGCCGTTGCTTGTCGGTATTTCCGAGGATTTTTGGTGGTTGGATTTCGGGGGCGTCTTCAAGCTCTTTTGCTCGAGCAATAAGCCTATCGGTCATAATCCATGAGTCCGAATCTGAGCCCGAGTCTGGCGGAGGAACCCGTCCGTCCAATGCATGCCGTACATATGCGAGCACATCTTGCGCTTCTGTGCTGTATCTGTCGTATCGGCAAGTTTGTCGCATCAAGATGGCACATTCAATAAGATAATTCCAATCTTGAGCGCCTGCTAACAAACTTTCCCGGCGAAGCTTCTCAAACTCGGCTGTTGCTTGGCCCCGACTGAATTCGATGACGTCGGCGAGGAAATCCTGGTCGCTTGAAGCGACATCAAATACGGAGAGAACGTCGTGGGCGAAGCGCGACATTGTGGAGACAGTCGTGCCGATCAGACTGTGCCTCGTGAGTCCATGAGATAGGTATCTCGTACTCGAGTAAGAGCCGTTGTCTGATGGTGAAAAATACAGAACAATGTGGTTGAATATCAATATCGTGATGATGATAACAAGTTGCAAAAGGAAACAAAGTTGGCCGAGCTCATGTTGAAGTTGAGATTCACGCTTTCACTTCACGGTAGTAGTAATCTGCCTAGAGTGATAGGCATAGAAAAACCACCTATCCGTACCTGCCCCCGTGAATTCTTCAGTTTTGAGCTGAGACCTATTTCGCTTGGATAACTGGCAGACCTGATGCTACAGTGTATCAACTGTCTACAATATTTGTTGCTTCGCTTCTTTCTAAAGACTCATTGTGAGTCTTTGTCCGCAACCGCCGAGTCAGTATTGACGGATGAACCGGGGTTGTTGTGGAGAATGACTAATGGGTCCCTACGAGAAATAAAATTGACGGACAGCTGAACCGAGATTCAGAGGATGAAGCGTTGTGAGAACAACAAAAAGTTCATGATTAATTGGCGGCGAACGAAGGAGAAGGAAATGCTAAGCTCACGTCTATCCCGCTCACCCTAGTAGTTCCTAGCTAGAACTAGATACCTAGAAGATGAATTGAGCCTTATTAGGTACCAGTATTTATGCGATTGTGCTTTAGTTAACCTGGACCCTTTGTTGACTGACGTTTTTGTTGATCTGATCCCTGAAAAATCACCCTCCACGTGTCCGAGTGACCAGGTTGTATGCTACTGCAGTGATACCTGAAGCACGCAAAGGCGCTAGAAGCCAACCTCTGCAGGGCCTATTCTTCACGTCTACCCACTGTGTAAAGGCCTCGGCTTGAAAGTGCCGTCAGTTTCTCTATCAGCGGGTACGCGACTCCACGGCTCGTGGTGCACTAACACTTGCATGGTGCCTAGTCTTATCTGCCTTGGCTTGCTTGACCACAGTAAGCCTCATGTCGCCCCAGGCTGCTCTGTAGTCAGTACTCTTCAGCCTGACTTGAGTGCATACAGATGCGGTGACGGGATAAAGGCGTCTGGTTGGTCGCATTATGGAGAGAGAAACAGGATGTATCTGGTAGCAAATACGCAAATGCGCAAAGACGAATGATGCTAGCGAGTTATATACAAACAGCAATCATCTTCAATTCAATCAATAATCATATCGCTTCACCCACCATTAGCGAACGTTAATACAGTGCAACGTTTGTCAAGTGATGCTGTCCGCCCATCCGCCTTAGATCACGCCAACTTCCGCTGACCAATCATATCCTTGCTCCGCCGAGATGTGGTCCAACTGCAAGGTCACGTGCATAGATCTCGCCTTCCAGGTCGTTGCCGTCCTCCCGTCTCCGCTCCGCTCAATTCTATCTCTCTCTCCGTCCCGTAATACCGCCCACCGCGCCCTCTCCGTTCCTACAGAACCAATATCATCAACATCGAACATCATCCAAGAGATGAGTAGTCGCGGTGGTAAATTAGCCCCAGAAGTCAATCGGTAAGTCGCTGCCACTTGCACGCACCCACTCGTACTGTACTTGTACTCTATGCCTAGTACAAACAACCGCGAATCAATTTCAAAGTCTTGCGCCCTATTCGTAACTCGTCGCATTTCCTGGTCTAGATTGGCATTTGAGGACACATGTATCAAAATATTTTGCTAACTTTTCTGTAGAGCTCTGTTCGTAAAGAACTTGAGGTATGCCAGGATCAGCCGTCGAGATTTGCGCCCGGTTCCAGACTAATCGATATCGACAGTTACAACGTTACTCCAGAAGAGTTGTTCGATCTCTTTGGAAAATTCGGCCCCATTCGGTATGCACCTGCCCCGACACTCGACGATTTCTCAGCGAGGACGATATTTGCACATTATCTCGAGATGCGCTTGACGAATTTTATACTAACGGTCTGTGCAGCCAAGTTCGACAGGGTATCGCCAACAACACCAAGGGAACTGCATTCGTTGTCTATGAAGACGTAGCCGACGCGAAGCAGGCCTGCGACAAGCTCAACGGCTTCAACTTCCAAAACCGATACCTCGTTGGTATGTCCGTCCCTGATTGTTCCTGCCGATGCTGTTACATCACATCATCAGGGGATAAAACGCCGTGTTGCATCTGCATTTGTACTAACCCGATTCTCCAGTTCTATACCACCAGCCCGACAAGATGGCCAAGTCAAAAGAGGACCTCGAAGCTCGCCGCGAATCTTTAGCTCAGCTCAAGACCCAGCATGGTATCGATTGACAATCCGACCGGTCTGTGGATAGCCTGTCTAGGAAGTCGACTTCCTCGTCTGCAGGCCGGTCTTCGTCTTCTTCTAAATCTCCGTCACCCGATCCGAAGACGATCCTCCGAAAAGGCAGAACCCCGACCAAGAGAGTAGCCACCAAGAGCCACGCATCCCCCCGAGTCGTCCGCTTCGACGACGGACTTCGACCTGCACTGACCTGTGCATGATGTATCAACACTCTTTATCACACCACTTTTTGGAGGGGGCTCTAGAGCAGGAGCCCAACACGCATCAGCTCTGAGGTAGTTTATCATTGGTTCGGACTCGCTTGACACGTAAACACCTCTCCTTTTACGGTTTTAGGAATTAGGTGCACTGGGGAAATTCAAGGTTGATTCAGCAAGTGGCGATACGACCAGTCACAAACTGCTTTTTTAAACATAAGCCTGGGAAAGGCTTTGATGACGTTGCGGCCTGTGGATAGCTTTTATTGCGTTTTGTGTTTCTTTGTTATTTTTTCACTTTCCACCCGGAAGTCTTGGCCACGAGAAGCCAACCACCCTCGTT
This sequence comes from Fusarium sambucinum, assembly GCF_050947815.1. NCBI lineage: Eukaryota > Fungi > Ascomycota > Sordariomycetes > Hypocreales > Nectriaceae > Fusarium > Fusarium sambucinum. The sequence goes on along the minus strand of NC_139294.1, from coordinate 1,858,086 downwards.
CACCTTTGCCATCTGCTTTGATGGGTAACAGACCATACAGATGTGTGATGTATCAAGGCTCTGACTTTCCACTTTCCTTTAGGCTTTGACGTCGTGTACAGCATACTAAGAAATCTGATAATGTCACTGGGGATGGGAACCGATAAGCATTAGCAACCTAGAATGAAGTCAGTTTGATTACGTGACGTGCAAGAACAGCTTCTTTCTGAGAATTTTACTTCTCATTACAAACAAGGTACCATCTGTTGGACTCCTGCGGCAGTCGGATGTCAGTTCCTGTGCATGGCGATATCGTCAGCTGGACTAACATGCCCCGTCACGTTGCATCTCCGTGTGCGGTTTTTCTCCGTAGACAAGTAACAAGTAACGTGAGCACGATGTGAAGTGATGTCTGCGCCTCGATACAATCGGTCTGACTCCCGCGATCCTACACATGCATGTATCCAAGACCTGATATCTCAGTTTCGGAGAACGCCACCAACATGTGCATGGGTTGATGGCAGACACACGGTTAGTGATGATGCATCAAAGTGCCGTGAGTCAATCGATTGCATCGATGCCTTATTTGGGGCCAACAGCGTCCGATGGCCAAGATGGACGTGTTGGCACTAAACGGATGTTGTGACCAATTAACAATCCATATAGACAACGTAAGGTCAGGACTTGTATTCTATTGCTAACCTATGTATATAATTGTACACGCTAAATCATAATAAAAGAACAGGGCAGCAACCTTGGCAATGCCGTTCTAGAAGTGTAACGACATTGCTTCCATATATCAGTGCCATGAGAGTCATAGAATGTAGTCTACTAATGTGTGGTACACCTTGCTTAACACGACCATGGCTAACGCGATGTTTCTATTTCTGATTACCTATCGTCTTAATCTGATCCCTAGCAAACATCGCACCATACCGCATCATCGACATGCAAACATAGACACGGTCACTCAAAGACAGTCAGACCGCACCTTTACAGCCTCGGCCTTCTACTTCTTCATCACCATCAGGTCAAGCTGAGCTCTCGAGGTTGAGTGTGTCGCTTAGAAAATGCCTTGCCAGATGACAAACATTATAAAATAGGTCCCCGCAAATGGTTTGTTTCAACCGGCCGCATCAGCCGCGACCAAGTAGTAGAAATACTACAGGCGATTTATTTGGGTAGCGTGCAACCTATGCCACATCCATGTCGGGCCGCTCATGAGGTCGCGCGAGATCAGCCGTGGTGATCTGTGAGTGGCTCTATAGCCGCCAGAAGGTGGGATTGTGGCTGTGTGAATAGGCTTTGAATTAAATAAAGTGAACCAACATAGACATTTCAATCAAACAATAATTTAGCCTGATTTTGCTGGAGCTGGAGAATTTGTCAGTCGTTGAACTAATACGTCGAAATTAAAGTAGATAGGTAAGTAATATCATTACTTTTATTTAGTGTCTACGTGGATATCTTGGACGGGAGAATTATTGTGATTATTATTGATCAAAATACCCGAGAAACACTAATAAATGCAGTTTCATTCATATAGTCTAATAAATGTTTGCTTGTTCGACCCCGTATTCTACTTAGTATAGTGGGTATTAAAGTCATGATATGCACCATACATACCACATTCAATCTCACAGCCACAGCTGGGGGGGGGGACCTCATGGCAACCCATCACCCTAGCCAGAATATCTACGATTTTGTTTTGTTCTTCAGAAACATTCTTGTACCTGCTTGCATCTTATCCATGATGCCTTGGGCCCCTCCTATATTCCTCGTCCCGGCCGTGAGGCTCATCGCCGACCATGTGTGGCCGCAGTCAGGGTCTATCTCTCTCTCTCTTTGGATGTTCAAGTTCAGGGCCCAAGGTAGTTGCGAGGCTCCAGCAGTGTTCTATGATATAAAACGATATCAAGACCTCTCCTGATATTCTCGAAATGATCATCACAATACCGAAGCTTCTTCTCAAGCCAATGACTCCTCCTTCATCTCGCTTCAGCAGACTATCTCTACAGAGTATGTCTTCAGATGCCTATTCTCGCGCAAGACGCGAGCACTTCACCCAGGTCTTAGAACAGTCTCACTATGATGAGCCATCATCGTCATCAGAATCGGAAACAGACTCGAATAGTTCCGAGTTTGAAGATGACAGTTCCGACAGCGACGAGAATGAAACTTCCACCATTCGATCGCCTACCAAGCTAACATATCTTGTCGATCACCTTCCCGAAACTACCCAGTCTAACATCCGCGAAACCTTCAGAGAACCTCCAAGGATTGTGCTGGAAAAGTGTCGTCGTATCGATGATACTTATGCGTTCCAAATGACAGAGCTTGTTACACGTTCTATCCGAATCCGCGCACCAGAAGATGGAACTTCCAATATGAGCTGCTCGTGCGCGGATAGTGAACAGCCCTGCAGGCATATCTTGTGGCTTCTGGACCAAATCGTTAAACAGACCCTGTATGACGAAGACATTAGCAAACCTCTCAGAATGAACTCGACAGGATATGCTGAGGCGATTGGAGATCCTTTCCAGAACATCTCCAAGTATCATCTCGACGTGCTTGCGGAAGGGCTTCATTCTCACCTTGTCACCCCCGACTCAGAATACGACAACGAACCAGATACTTTCCGAGCCCAAGAAGCTCGGGAAATACTGTCCTCAGTTTATGATATGGACCCAAACCAGTTCCGCCCCGACATCTTCGATCGGGTATCTTTGGGAAAGAACATTATCAAGCGTCATGACCTCGAGCAAACCATATTTCGCATGCTTCTGGACAATCACCATTTCTTTCATTATTTCCGCTCCGTCTCACGCTCCAAAGACTTAATCAAAGATCCGTTCCATAAACTCACCCAGCGAATTGACCGTGTACTGCGAGATCTCGACGCCAAAACTCCTTCATCAGACGTTGAATCTCCTCACGATGTACCTTGGGCAGCTTCCCATATCCTCGGCTGCGTTCGTCGGATGCGTCATGAGATATACACAAGGGAAAAGCCCCTTTCTTCACGCGAGGCCTTAACTGCAGCTCGCAGTCTCGTGCATATCTTGGGCTCGGTGGTATCTCACAACAAAGATCAAGGTCTTAGAAATGTGGCCCGCATCGATCGCAACCTTTACCTACGTCTCATTGGCGACCGCGACCAAGATTTCATCCTCAACGTACTGAATCTGATCCCGGAGGCCGCAAGTCAGTTTTTACACAATCTCGAAGAAATTCTTGACAAGATTGAGATATATGGTGCACCTGCAGGTTATGTACAGCGGTTCAGGGCAATGCTAAGGAGGCTGAGAACATCGAGTACAGGTTCTGGGTTGAAGCGATCTGTTCAGGCGCAAATGGGTGGCAGGAAGACGAGGAGGACTAGATGAGGATAGCGGAATGACTGGATATTAATGTAGGTACTAAGTGATGCTCTTGGGCCAGGAATAATACTATGCTACTGCTCGTTTGTTGCTAAGAAAACTGGCTTGAACCGAACAATCCCAAGTGGCAACTTGGCTAAACCATATTTGTAGACCGCATAAGTGTTGGTAATAGCCTCTTTCAATCAATCTTGTGGCCTACGCAAACTCTTCGGTCGGCTTTCAGTGGAATGAGAGTCCCCAGTTGAAGCTAAACACCGTCAAAACTTGAATCCGGCCTCGTCACGAAAAGCCTCGAGTTCCGCAAGAACCTCCTTCAGACTCGGTCGATCGTAGAAATTCTCTTTCCAGTCACCCTTCTTCATGCCTTCGATTCTCTGTCTCAGCCACTCCTCCGATGCATCAATCTCTGCCGACCACCAAGTCTTCGCAGTCTGTTGTACATCTTCAGGGGTAGAGAGCCCCATTTTCTCAAGTTCGCGGAGCACGAGTTGGTTCCTTTCCCTGACGATCCACCTACTAAGACCAGACCGCCTCCCACGCGTGCACCGATTGATCAGCCGTTGCATGGCTCCAGGAGTTTTTGTGTATCCTGGAAACTCAACCAGCGGCTCCCATCTGTATGAAAGCCAGACTGCGGCTCTTTGGGGAGCGCTATTCCCTTCAAAGATGCACCACAATACTCGACCAAGCATATACACCTCGCATGCCTCCTGTTCTTTTGGAGTGAGGCAAGCCCATGGGACGTTGTAGCCTTGGGAAGGCCATTTGTACTCCTCCCTATCGCCCATCGCCTCCCAATCTGGAAGCATTTCAGACAAGAGGTTTGAGTATTTTTCACTGACTTCTGTTGGAATCTCTTCATCGATCGCAAGAAGTCTCACATATTCAAGTGCGTTGACCTCTGGGGCGGCAAACTCACACCAGACACCACGCTGCTCAAAGTCAACCATTACGGCATCACGAGAAGCTGAAAGTACGATGTTGTCTAGTCTGAGATCGGGGTAGAACATATCAGTAGTCGCACGAAGGTGCACCAGCGCCGACGCAAGTTGAATGGCCCACTTGGTCTCATCGGCCAACGATACCATGTTGTGAAGCTTGAGAAACGGGATCAGATCGCGCAGACTACCATGGATATGGTATTCCAGCGTGAATCCGACGACGGCCACTTTCCCACCAAAGCCGCATTGCTTTGTTACCAGGTGGACTGGCCGAGAAACAATGTTCGGGTGCGATGGAATGGTGAGAAGTTGCCTTAGCTCGTGATAAAGGTACTTTGTGTAACTGGTAAGAGCCTTGAAAATCCACGTCTTTCCTTCGATCTCCACAAGGCATACGCTGTCGTGAAGCTGTGAGACGTATACCACATTATCGAGATCGACCGTGGGAGGCAGTTCAACATCACTCCCCCAAGCAGCCTGGAGCGAGGACACAGACCAAAGCTGACGTTCAAGATAATGAGTTGGAGCGATAATGATCTCCGCATCAGCAACATTCTTGGGCATGTTTTTGAGCACAATCCTGGAGCCATAAGGAATCTTCTTGAAGATCCCAATAGGATCCTCCTGGCACGATGTCCAATGTTGCAAGATGCGGAGTACATGCTGAGTGATGCCGAGATGCGCAATACGCCTCGCACTCGTGGTATGAAATGCCACATCGACGTCAAGAGCTTGTCGAAGTTCAGACGAAAGCTTTGATGGCTCGGGGATAAAAACATCTACCCGCATCGGCGGCATGGAATCGATAAATAAAGGCACAGCGTAGAACTGGCTTCCGAAACCAGTGCAGCCATCGATTCTCCAGAGAGGCTGCTTCAACGGGCTGAGGCTGTCGATACGATTCTTGGGATTCAGGACCGAGTCTGCCCAGTCAACAGGCTGATCGTCCCGTGCCACCGATTCCACATCAATGTTGGGTGGCAGATCCGAGAAAGCTGCAGTAGGGTGGATAACATCATGAATTGATTCCTGGCTTAACTCCATGATATGGGCTGATGTAGTGCTTGACGTAGAAAACTAGTAGGATACAGCTCGAAATCAACGGAGCGCAATGCTGTACGCCAAAGAGATATTAAGCAGTGCACAATGTCTTGGATGCTGCCCGACACGAACAGTCGATTTGCAGATGAGGGGTTTCAGTCTCGGATGCAAGGGAAATGGCCAAACAGTTGTTGGCAACGGTTCGTTGAGCTACAAGCAGAGCAGCTGAGACCGATTCAAAACAAGGCGGGAATTGACTCGCAATGAAATTATACTGAGCGAAGATGCGAGCTTGCCACGGGTGAACAATGATGCTGAGAGAGGATGATCGTTGTTGTGTGACAATATCAGACCGACATGGATGGCGCCGCCAGATTGGCGATTTTAAGGTGCTGGCTTTGACACAATAGCCGTGCTTCTGGGTCTTTTGATCACATGATCGAAGGATTGGGAGCTTGCCTGTTGGCTGCTCTTGTGAAACCGAGGATGACAGGAATGGTGACGGCGGCGGTGACGGATCACAAACTCGTTCCTGGCTGGTGAAGAAGAGCAAGCAACACCGAAAGCTCGTTCGCGATGGCGATTGCCTACTGCTTTGAAACTTCAATGGCAAGATCCATTTTTCCCTAACTTAGTTTCGCGCTTGACGTAGGTTTCCTAAGGCTCCACCTTCCAGAGGTAGGCTACCTGAAAATCAAGCACCCGTCCGCCTCGAGATATCAAAAAAGCATCCATGTTAGTAGGTACTCTAGTCTGATACAGAGCCAGCCCAGGCAGGTATCCGTAATCACCTGAAGCGTTGGACGGTACGATCAGCCTGCCGTTCCGCAGATTGACTGTCCTGTCCCCATCCAGCCGAAATTACCATCGCCAATGCCAATACTTCAATCCTCGTTATAGATTTTCCGCCAGTGCTTGCTACTGCGTGCTTTCGGGAGCGAGGCTGTAGAATTTTATATCGCAAGGGCTCGGCGGATTATATTGTTTCAACCTTATCCAAGCGGTATATGATCTGTCGCGACTGTCGATGTCGGGCCAGTGTGGACCGTTGAAATATCATCAATGCACTCTGAAATGAACTTTTCAGAAGATAAACGATCGTAAACTGTTTGGAGGTTCTCTCGAACTAAATAGAAAACAATTCAAGATATAGGACGGGGAATGGTGCACAATAAGGATTTTATTGCAGGTTGACGGCTTGGTCAAGTTGTGCAGGATCCACAAGGAACGCAAGCTGGGGATTGCAAAGTCATCAAGCGGGGAGAAGCGGTTTTGCAATAAGCTTCCAAAGGAAGCTGGAGTCCAGTGGCATTGATGAAACGAGCCCATTGTGACGTTGATTTCAACAACCGTGCCTGCATGCCTTTACCAAGGAGGTGATACATCTTCGAGCTGGTCACGGAAGCTCTCGACTGGTTGAATAACCTTGGGCTCCAGGCGGATAGGTCTGCTTTGGGTATATCACTCAGAAGATCTGAAAGCTCAGAGATAACCAGGGTTCAGATGAGACATAGTGCTCTGATAGCCCAGCCAAGGCTCGTACTGGGTGCCTAGGACGGCCCGGGAGCCGTGGATTTTTCGTCAGTATCGTAAGTTCCATAACGAATACCGTTTGCTTCTTCGCTTCCGCAGACGAATGCCGGCGTTTGGCCCTCAATTGTCAGCGTGGGGGAATACCGAAGTTTTGGTAACAAGGGCTCCTGGCAGACCGGTGAGCAGTCACATTCTCATTCCCGAAATACCGACCATTTGGATCACAGACATTAGAAACGTCATCTGCACTAATAAGCATTCTTTGAAGCAAACCGCGCCCCGATATTTTGATTTCTGACAAGGCAGTGCTAACCGACACCGAACCGGAAGAGGCGCATCGGAGAGCGATTGTTGATGCAACATCCAATATTGCCCTGGCCACAAACTGCATATCGTCTCGATCGGCCGAGGAGATTTTCGCAGTACGCAAAGCTGACACTTGCATATCCTAGGATCGAGCCCGCGGGGCTCCCGACTGGCCGGACTTATTCGTCGTGTTGCTGTTGCGTTACCATACCATAAGACAGGAATTATAATCGACGCCTAGAGCTATCGGCCGGTGTGGAGCAGGATGTCTTAGACAAGTGGTCGACAGCCGCTTACATGGCTGAAGAGAAAACGAGGTTGAGTGAACGACTTGGCTAAACTGCAAGCAAAGCAGACCTCGCATCGTGCAACCATTTCTTGCCTAGGTACATGGGTAGGCGTGCATGCTATATGGTTGGATAAACGTAGAGGTCCAGGAAGAAGCTCCATTGACATCTATTCGACAGACACCGGTTCGATTTAGGGGCACGGGAAGACCCGTCGATGGAGACTAGTTAGGCTAGTGGTAGAGAAGGGGTTCCTTCCATGTGGCATCCATGTTTCTTTCTAGATCCGCTAAAGTGAAAGTTTTTGTTCATGCTGGCGCTTAAGGTAGTCTAGAGGAGTCGGAGAGGTTGGTTACTGGACCCGATCAAGACTCGAGATCGCTTCGGTCTGCAGTGTAGGGTACTAAGTTTGGATACGAAAGTTGTTTGGCTCTTTCTATCTCGAGTGGAGGCCAAGTCAACAGCCACCTACCTACCTTCCCGCTTCCTTCCGTAGACCGTTGAGGACTTGAACTAACGCAAAGCAAAATTACCACGCATCCGTTGAGGGAAGGCGCAACCGCCACTTGAGTCTAACTTCCAATCACGGGATATCACCATGACACCTCCTGCCATTCTGATGAAAGCCCAGTGATTGTTTCTGCAACATGCATCCTTTGCCATCCATCTTCCAGACCGACGTCACAGGCTGATATCGTCAGGAACGTCCATCTGTGTTCTTTGGAAGCCCTGCACTTCCATGAGAGAAGAGGAAACATTTAACCACAGCCCGGCAAAGAGGGAGATATGCAGATACCGCCACTAATTTCCTCGCATGCATTTTGATGCAAGCAAACCCATCAACCAACTGATTACCTCGACACTCTCATGCAGAACCTTTGACCAGGCCGGTGGCAGGGCAGGACAGGACAGGGCATCATGCCCACAACTCACATCGTGCCGTTAGTGTGGCTAGCGTGTTCCCAGCTCCAGCGTCTTATACACACCTAGCTCTTTCGTAAGAAACTCGCAACGATAACAGCACCCAAACCGACGTCGATCGGTCCGATGTCCAATTCCAACATCCGGCTGTGAACAATGGTGATTTTTCGTCTCACCGGTCGCTGCCCCTGTTTCTTTCTCGTACCAACCAGAACGTTTGCGTGACGATAGCACACAAAAGTCTTATCACATGGTCTAAACCTGACGGCGCCCAAGTCACAGTTCTCGACTCGAGTTATTTGGCCGTGTTATCTGTCATCACTTGTCAGCCTTAGTTCACTTGATAGGTAAAGAACTAGGTGAGAAAAATTGGAACTAAACCCGGAGATTTGTAGGATTACGATGCATTCTTTGCATCTGGGGGCACTAGGTACTGACAAACAAGACTAGAGGACTGGTTGTCCATGCCGTCTTCTGAGGTGCCATTGCATTTCTTTATACACTGGGGACGCACCTCTCTGCAGTTGTTCTCGCAGAACTCTTGATGCTGGTCTCAGGATGGTAAATGGACGAAACAAATCCTTTCTTCGAACCTGCTTGGCACTTCAGGATAAGTACTTTTGAGAACTTCTGCTAAATTGCGGAGTTGTTGATGTACCTCTTACCTGGGGTGCAATGCCCGGGCGGGCTGGCGTTGCGAGACCTTGTAGGAGAAAAAGCAATTTGAGGATAGCACATCCAATCCTAGCTGAGCGGTTGTGCAGCCATGACCTACATTGGTCAGCACCATGTCAATCACATGGGCATTCTAATGCACGAATTAATCGTTGTCATGACCAGGCAGGCTCTTTGGTTATGCGTGCCATGGAACAATGGAGCGATCCAAAGATTCGACTGATTAGGCGGATTAAGTCCACAGTCAGACCACCCTTTCTGGATTTCCAGCAAAGCCTTCAACCTGTCGACAATACTTTTATTTTACTCACGCATATCAGAGCTTTTCAACTATTCTACACCAGATTGGGAACTCCAGGCACACTGAACCGGTAGGGCGGGTAATATCCCAAAAAATCTCTGCCCTCGCGCACTACAATCAGAAGGCCCCTGCTACGCCCATGGTACCCCTCAGACCGGTCAAAAACTGCTCAGCACGAGGCCATGTAGACGCCGTCCTCACCGAGTCCACTTTCCTCTCTCACAGACTCGTTCATCATCGCCATTCCCAGCAGACCGTCGAGCCGTTGCTTGAATCGCTCAACGCCCAGTCACTACAGCCACCACACCGCCAGCCGCAGACTTGCTCAGCCCGCATCCAGCATCGGTCGTCATCCATACGATCGCGGCCGCAGGCATATCATTCTGAGTTTGCTCAACGTACCGTCCGGTGCTAGCACCAGCACCACCGGTTGCCAGCTCCACGTTCTGTTACCAGTACTACGACAACCTAATTCGCCTTGTTGCTAAAGGAGTGAATTGGGCGGACAAGGCTCCACGTCTTGTTCCAGTGGTACCTACTGTGCTCACATTTGAAGCTTTCCAGTACGGCTGCGAGCAGCACACCAATATCTTCTCGTGGACAAGGAGCCTCAACCATCTGATTGGGCTCATTCAACAGCCCCTACTTATCCTTTCTCAGCCTATCTTCCCCGGATTCTTCGCCTACTTCATCGCATTATTCCCTTCTCCCGACCGTCTGGGTGCCTTTCTCTCGGTCGTTGTCGTCTGGGCTCCGGTCATCGCTGGCGCTCCACTCGGCGCACTACGGGGGTTCGAACGTCAAGTGCTCCGGTGATGGCTTTCGTGGCACCTTAGCCTACCACCACACTCCCCCCTCTTTCCACCCCGGCGTCGCTCGATTTTGACCACTGTTTTTGAGGTTTAAACCGGGCAAGCTAGTTTCTCCTTTGTCATTGCCTGTATTTCGTCGACTTTGATCCCCGCGTGGTGGTACCTTGACTTTTGTTCTGCTCCTACTACTGCTGCTACTAGGCCGTCTTGTTCCACACCCTGTCCTGTCTCACTGCAGCCATTATGGTAAGAGTTTCTCTCCCCGGTTGGCGGCAAGCTGCATGGAGTTATATCATCGATTCCCCGTCTCATCGGTTTCTTTGGATGGCCCCTGCGGCTGTTGCCAATCACCCCGTTCCCTCTTGTCGCCGCCCCATCGTGGCTCTCGTGCCATGACTCCCGACAAGCATCTTCTCCTTGATCTTGCCCCAGGCCCCTCCTATCGTACCTGAATGTGCGGTGAATTGATTTTTCTATAGAATCCGCATTATTCTTCTAAAACCAAGAGGCCTCTCCTCGAACTAGGGGTTGACGATCCTTCTTCCTCAATATCTTTCACCCCTCCTGTGGATCCTACTTATAATATCCTACCATATGAGATTCATCAGAGCCTTGACCAAATTGCAAGCTTCTATGGAGTAGCTTCTGGTTATCAAATACATCAACTACTTGATCAAGTGCATTGTAGAAAGAGAAGAAGAGTCGACCCGTCGATCCCAATGGCGCCCGAGCATGGATCAACCTCGTCCCAAGGACCTCTGATGAAGCTTCCAGTATCAGACCCTTACGATCCGCGCCATGACCAGTATGGGACCCCGTCAGGTTGGGACGGGTGTGCTCAAACTTCCATGTCATCTTCAACTTCACCACTAGCCAGACGCATGGCAGACCTCACCTTGTTCTTCTGCCCTTGTTGCGGCTGGGATTCAAGACAGTCGGACGGTAAGTGATTGCTATCCCTCATCCCGACTCACCTTCGACACGCCATGATGCGCTTAGATCATTGCTCACACCAACACGGCAGGCTATCAACAACTGTCGAGTGCCGCACCTGTGGTCTCGAGTCCAGATGCGCCATATGTAGCAGAAAAGCAACCATCCATGACAATGCCATCTTCTGATGCGTATGATAATACTGTTCTGAGTACCGGGCCACAGCCAAGCTATCACTATCAACAGCCTGAACTGAATGTTGCGCCTCTTGTCACTTTCCCTCTGATTCCTGACCAAACACCATTAGCTGAGCCTTTGATGAGTGACACTGGCCCAACTCAGCAACCTCTTCTACCAGGAGGGGATTTCTATCCTAGCCAAGCCTTCAAGGATGAAGCACCGCTGGAAACACCAGTAATGATGAACAATCAACACCTCTTGTCTAAGAACTTTTCACAAGTTGAATATAACTCCAGCCCGAATCTTATTGACACGACAGCCCTTACTCATCACGGCCTTATCTCTACCGATAGCGTTTCCCAATATGGCATGCTTGTCAACGGGCAGAATGGCGAAGAGACGGCGCAGAATGGCTGGTCCCTCGTTGATCAACATCCTAACTTTGAGATCCTACTTCCTAACCAACGAGGAGGAAAGCGAGGCCCATTCAAAGATCCCAATCTCCGTGAACAAACTGCTCAAACCCGAAAAATCGGTTCATGCATCAGATGCAGGATGCAAAGAATACGCGTAAGTGTCGTAACCCCAACCGCTTCGTGTTTGTAAAAGTTGATGCTTTTGCCATCGTGAGCTGGGTTGTGAGTGGATTACTAACCGTATGGTGTAGTGTGAAAACAACCCAGAGGAGGAGGGAGGTCCATGCTTGACCTGTAAGAAGGTCTCCAACTCGAGGGCAGGGCGCTTTCCGTGTCTCAGATATAAGATCACGGATATCCGACTCTTCAAACCTGGCCAAGTTCCTGGGTATGAATGGACGCGAAGATGGACTAATAACATTTCGGATCCAATACAGAGTTGGGCAACTGAAGAGCCGAGAACTATTTATCTCTCCGGGGGGCTTTCAAACAGGTTTGTCAAAGTCAAGGTTCAACGGTTTATTCCCCAAGCTGGCGACAAGCTGGAGCGAACATGGGATTACAAGGGAGTCAAGAAGTCGGTGACAATCCCTCCATATGCAATGGTGAACCTCGAAGAAGTAAAAGCTGAGTACCTGAACCACATCGAGAGCACCATGCAGGACGCTTTCACCAAGCTACTTGGACCACCTGAAGGTCTCCTCTTCCGAACTTACCTACGAGCATGGAAGATTTTCAAGGACCCATCCACGTCGCCCGAGTGCGCCGACCTGATCCATCAGACTCTGTTGTTATGGATGTCGATTCGTTTGACGACCAGGTCGAGCTTCATTGTTGGGGAAGAGACGTTGGGCATGAAGAGGAATATTCTGGACGAGACCAATCCCAATCACGGCAATATTCCCCTTCCGCCAGTTCTTGGAGCCCAGATGGATCTTATTCTGATCCATCACATCCAGACCAAATTGCGAAGAGAGCTGCTAGACAAATTGCAGAAGATGATGTCCAAGAACAAGCAAAGCACGTGGTTGGTTACGTACCTTGTGATCTTTATCCTTCTGCACAACACAGCTCTCATTACAGCGCACGACGCTGGGTATGCAAAGAAGCACGGTATGAAGGTAAGAGACTCAAGCAAAACACAAGTGGCGTGTATGGGAAGAGACATAGTTGCTGATCATGAGTGCACTCGTAGCGGCGTTTTGCGCGTGAGGAGAAGGTAAAAGAATATCATCTAGGTATGCTGCCATTCTCTTTTGTGTTGTAGCACTTGCTGATTGAAGGTGTGAAAAGGTGCCAATATTCTACTTGCGCATTTTCACTACTGCAACAAGGGCATTTACCCGTTTTCTGAGGATTGCAAAGACCAAGATCTGCGAACCCTTGCGGGTCTCGATGAGGAGAAGATCAAGTTTGTGCACAACACAAGCAATCTAGCCAGACGATACGGTAAGTTTCCCAACAACTGACTTGATGGTCTCACCGTCGTGGTGTTTTTGTGGACGGGAAATTCGCTGACGTTACGATTCAGCATTGCAATGGGAGAAGCTTCGGAAATCAGCTGTGTACGAGCATGATTACTTCTTCGTCAGTCAACTTTTTGAGACCAACTGGCAACCTCGAACAACAATATGACGAGGTGTTTGACCGATAGGGGAACTTGTAGTTGTTTCGCCTTGGGCTTTCCGCCCGCAGGAGGTACTGTGATCTTGCATGATGTTGGTAAATGCTGTACTTACAGCGAGGACATGGGGACTGAGACTGTACACACGTTGAAGAGGGCAGGGTATATAGCGGGGGAGGCGACGAATCACGGCCGATAACGACAATGATGATAACGATAATGGCGGAATCTTCGGTATGGTTTGGTTATTAAAAGGCGGTCAATGGTGGGCGAAGGTATAGAGAAAGAATTGAACTGATTTGGTAATTCTGGGACGTGACTGGATGGATGGATTGTTTGGGGGGGGGGGGGGAGATAGCCAAAAGATCGATCGTTCTTGTCAAGGTCTCACTAGACGGCCCAGCACATGGACCAGTTTGCGCTATCGGAGAGACGGACGTCCATGGAGCGGAAGAGACGGAAAGGATTATAGGTGGCGTTGTAACGCAACGCAACGCAACTCAGTGCGCGTAACAAGATACAATATGGGCCGGAAAGGAGGTGACGCTGTGAAGAGGAAGATAGGTCGAAGAAACCAAGGAGCGTGCTCGGCCCCCTACAGAAAGAGGCGAGAGTTACTGACCGAGCGTCGAGAGATGACGGGTCGTTGCGTTTTGACGGATGGCTTGTGCAGTGTTGCACGTAAACACGAGGCGGATTGAAGGTTTATATGCGCCCAAGCTGCCTAGGGATTGGGCATGACGGGACAGGTGCCGGACGGGCCGGGCCTGTTCGGCGGCGCCTGGAAGGAATCCGGACCACAGATGTATTATGATATGCTTTGTTCTAGTTTGGTCTTGTTGGTTTCGGTCTGCCAAGGTCAAGTCGGGTTGTCTGTTGATGTAGCACGATGTTCTGTTGGTGTTGTGTATCGATCGGCTCGGGAAGCAAGAAATGGGAGAGGGAAAGGATAGGGGAGGAGAGGAGAGAAGATGGTCTAACGAACAAAGAGATTGAAAGAGATTGAATCGACAAGGGGAAAGGAGAAGAAGAAATCGAATGAATTACACAGTTATCCCTTGCTTTTGCCCTGCCTTGCCCTGTTTTGCCCTGCGTGGTCTGGCCTTTGGGTTCAGTCGGATGCCCATGCGTTCGTTGGGTTTAACCCAATTGTTTGCTACGGGGAATGTTGCTAGGGCCCGAGACACTGAGGCTACTAAAGCGGGTGGCAACACATAGTTCCCCCCAACCAATGACGTTAGAGAACACAATAGGTAAGTTTGAACTACATATGTTTAGAGGATTATCGTTTGATTGACTGCCGAGTTTTGGTCTACTCTAACTCCTACTTGACGGAAGACTTGGGATATTGCGAAGTACATCATGCGAAAGATAGCAAGTGGCAGGCTGACGAAGGGTCAGGTAGCCACAGATTAGTACTAAGTCTCAATACTAGCCTAGGGCGCCAATGCGGACCGCAGACAGCTGAGAGAACTATTTTCCCAACGGCACCTAAAATTAAACAAACAGTCGACTATTCACGCGTTCCTGGATATGAAGTAGTCTACCTAGTGTCGTGGTCTTGCAAGGGAGTGGTAACACGAAGAGGATCATCACGCCCTGACCGTTCCCCGTGCTACGTGGGTTCCCAATGGATTGCACTGTACTGGAGTTCGTGAGTTTTTTTAGCTGGTGTTTTGCTTTTTCTTCTTCTAAAAACACCAATTTGGTGCCAACCCATGCTAGTAAGGAACCCAACCGCAAGCTCCTATTTTTCTAGATACCTTTCTTTTCTTTTGCCTTTCTTTCCTTCTTTTTTGACCCATCTCATCCGTCGAGGGGGGCCTTGACCGTTTTCTCGAGGAATGAGAGAACCCGCCCTTGGTTACAGTACTCTCGTGACTCGTCCCATTTCATTTCATCTCGTCTCATCTCGTCTCCTGTTTCTTGGTCTAATCCATCGATTCCGCTTGCACTGTGCTTAGTGCACGTACATAGTCATCAAGGTTATCTATGTACTAATGCAGAGTTAATGTTACTACCCAGGTCATTGAGCAACCAGTTACAGGCACAAAAGACACAAAGGCTTTAATGGAACCAGCGGTATGGCTTTTCCTCGTTTGCTCCTGCCATTTCCCATTCATGAGGTAACTTGATAGGTAATGTTACCTACCTGCTACCTATAACATATCGACTGTACCTGGCAGTCTGAGTACCAGGTAGATGGCCTTTCCAGGGGTACCATGATATACCCCAGGTAACTCTGGAAATACCGACCGCCTAGTTCAGCCAAGCCATGGTAGACAAGCGTGTACCCGCGATGCTGGGTTCGCAACCCATGTCTCCCGCAGCGTATCTGCAACCTTCCACGAGTGAGCACCGGTAGGCATGTAGCCGATCGAACAGCCAGGTACTCAAGCAGGTACGGAGTAGGTACCCAGTCTGCATCCTCCAACAAGCCCCTGGTCACGTTTATCTGAGGTTGTTACTGGGAAGACACGAAACCGCCGTAACCGGGAAACAACAAAGAAAGAAGAAATTTCTTCCTTCTCAACGAAAATTCTCTTCTCTTCTCCTCGTCATAGAATACCATGTTAACGGGAAGAAAGAAAGGGGGAGGTTGCAAGTAGCCGTGTCGTTTCACATCCTTCCTCACTTGAGCCGCTTCAGATGTCCGATCTTTAGTACAAACTACTTCGCAGCAAGGGCCATTGGGGATTCTCTATACACTTCAGAAAAGCTATAATACTAGCATCCACTGCTAGTCTAAACGTTCTTTGATCTACAACCTCAACCTTGACCTCATCCCAGTCTGTGTACATCACAAGACCATTTCTCGGTTCCATCTGCCGACTTCTATAAACTACTTATACGGCAGTATCTGTCGATATCTCCTCCCCTTCATTGGTTATCAGTTTCTCATCCATCTACCTCCTGTGCTCCTTCCTACTTTACAAACGGTTCACATACCTTCCTTCACATCTTCTCGGCTGTAAGTCGCGCTTTCCTTTCGAGGAGTCGAGAGTTTCGAAACGCCTCCAACGTCACTTTTGCACTTGCCACGATAGTTCAACGTTCCTTTTTGTTATGTCCTTCCTTGCTCCAGTCGACCAAGACATTTAAACAAGCACTTCGCTCTCCAGTTTCATTCCTCAATCTCTTCTTGTTCATCACTCTTATACTCCATCCATACCTACTACGATCCCGATTATCCATCATCTTTGATATCAACTTTCATTCTACCTCTTGTCTTACACACTGCCAGATACCAGCCCGTGCCCATTCCCCAACCATCTACACTGCTTATTTCCTCGCCCGTGGAACAGTCTGGCTTATACAAACAGTTCAGTACCGAGACGTCCTCCACAGAGAACCACTAGCAATCCTCCCCAGGAACCACCATCATGACATCTCTCATGCCTAGGCCCGGACGGGCCGCCGTTGAACTAGCTCCTTGTGCCACCCGCGTGGTAGATGCGCCGGCTGGGATCCCCGAAGGATGGCCCAAATCACTACATGTATCTATGGCATGGTCCGGTACTCAGTTCAAAGATGAATCGGAGTACATCTTGACTTTGACCGAGACGCAAATACAGGAAGCCGAACTGGCTCTGCAGCACTTCAAAGGTACTTTCCTTGAGCCTCCCCTTTTGTGGCGTCCGGGATGTGGCTTACACTAAATAGCATTGGGTCTCGATGGGGATTGTGTTTCCCGAGACAATTTCCCCCTTCCTACTTTGGGATCTCTCCTGGATCGAGTTCGCCAAGACGTCCATCAAGGCAAGGGCTTCGGTGTCATTCGTGGCCTAGACCCGCAGAAGTACTCCGTCGAGGATCTGACTGTGCTTTATCTCGGTATCCAGTCGTACATCGCAAGCTGCCACGGCCGCCAGGACCGAAAAGGCAACATGCTTGGTAAGTGTTCATTATTTGAAAACTGACATTTTTTGTCCTTGGCTTTACTAACTTGCTTCCAGTTCACATCGTTGCCGACAACTCTTCGAAGCTCAAGGCTGGTCATCATCGTCATTCCACCTCCCCCATTGTTAGTACATGCACCTGCCATCAATGCAATTACGCTAACTTGCATTCCAGACTTTCCACAATGAGGAAGCCGGCGACATCGTGAGCTGGCTCACTCGAAACACGGCCGTGTCAGGAGGCAAATGCATCATCGCATCGGCCTACACCGTCTACAATGTTCTTGCCGCCAGTCGCCCTGACATGATCCGCACACTGTCTCGCTCTGACTGGCCGTTCGCCCTGTAAGTTATGTCAATCATATACGAAAAGCAGATCAACTGACTTGTCGCTGGGATAGGCCCCGCTTCCAATGCCGCCCTGTTCTCTTCCACCACGATGGGAGAGTGATTATGAACTTTGGGCGAGTGGCCCTGACAGGGAACGCGGTTCACCCACGGTCCAGCAACCTCCCCACTATTACTCCACGTCAAATGGAAGCTTTGGACTCCATTGAGAACATTGCCAAAGCGACTCAACTGGAGATTAGCACCCGGCCAGGTGACATGCACTTCATCAACAACCTCACAGTCTTGCATCGTCGTGAAGGTTTCGTCAATGGCGAAGCTGCTTCGGAGCGTCGTCACTTGGTGCGCATGAGACTTCGTGACAATGAATTGGGATGGAACCTTCCCATGGACCTGAGACGGGAGTGGGATGATGCTTTCAACGAGGACGCCCCCAAGATCTGGCACATTGAACCCATGCCGGATGGCTTCTTTCCCCTCAGGTCTCAGGCCAATTGAGGTTGGGTTTGCGACCAACACAATTGTGGGGAGAACAGAGAATGTATACACATACATGATCACAACTCGGCAAACATGACGAGGTTATCGAACGCTCGTCGGTATTGGAATAAAGGCGCACAAGAAAGGCAAGGGGTAATATGGGGGTAATGGAAGCGGCGCTAAAAGTTATGCTACAGGGTCATCATTCGGGTGTTGAGTATGTTTTTATTTGGTGTCACGGTCGGGGAAAAGCAACGGACATTGTTTTCTTGTCTTTGGGGCGAACCTGGCTATTGGTATCTGCTTTACGTTGGCAAAGGGCAAAGGGCAAAGGAGAAGTAATAGCTTTATCGGAAGTCTGTATTAAACAAATCCCTATGAATAGGTGAATATATGGAGTCGCATGCAAAGATCGATGGATGTTCAGGAACCAGGAGCTGTCAAAAGTGAGATCTAATAAGTAACAGGGGTAAAGTAAATCAGCCCCAATGCGACCCAGCTGGCGCTGACCCATGTCGGCTCTAACTTGGCTCATATCAAAAGTGTCAGGTGTTTACGGGTCTGCGCCCGCGAATAGTGTCATAGGTCTGCACAGAGTGCATGGAGTAGTTTACGATCGGCAAAAGAGTGTCGAGATGGCTGAGGGCGAAACTTGTCCAAGCAATGACATGTCATGTTATTGAGAAACTAGCTAGCATCGATGAGACACACTAGAACGGCGATGAGATCAGAGACATGCGAGAAGTGATAAGGTATCAAATCAATTGTCTATCCCTAGCCACAATCAGGTCAGGCGAGATTTAGAATGAGGATGAGGCTGGCGGAAAGTTGGCAGGGGCATAAGCTGGAGCTGCAGCTGCAGCTGGAGCTTGGGGCTGGAGCTGGAGCTGGGACGTTGGGGTCTACGTACTATGTAATGATAGACTGGTGATCACGGTGTGGTGGCAGGGATGTTTGTTCGCAAGGGTGTGTTTGGTGGTAACCAATCCGAGAGGCTACCATCAGAAAAGATGTGGCTTCCGTCGATGAAAGTTGGGTGACACAAGATGAGCGTTGGCAAGGGTTTCAGATGTAAAGATGCATTAGGTGGAGGGAGATTTGGAATGACCGATGAATGAGTTGTCCAAGTATTCAATATAACATGCATCGAGTTTCAAATGATTGGTTGAGTTATGAGAGTGAGGCAGCAGATACGATGAAACCATTGGTGTCAGAGTTGCACTTTTGCAGTCGTTATTTACCTGCATGAACTTTACTAAATGGGCAAGTCTACTGTTAAACAGCAGCAAGGACAAAGCGAACTAGAAAAAAAGCCCCGTGAGAATCGACCAGATTATGCTATTGCTTTTTAAAAGAGCTTGTGTTGCGTTACTTGCTTTGTATCTCCCCGTTGTCTCTCAAACTCACTCCCTGTCCAATAGTTGCTTCTTTCTTCACTTTCACCTGGCACGAGACGAGGGTCTCTCTTTTCTCGAAACCAACTCTATCACTGCACTGTGCTATAATACTGTTACTGAAGCGGGCAGATAATGGCGGTCAAGACCAAGGTTATGGTCGATGACGAAGGGACAAGACGATTTATGATGATCCAAGGGAGAGTGGCGCGGTCGTTGTCAAATGTTCCAAGGCATCGTCAAAACGATAAGTTGGTGGGGAAACAGGTTGATACAAGACATTTTCTCTTATCAAACAACGAATTATAGTCCACGGAGCAACTCCAGGCATCAATTGTGGCTTGACAACCAGCATTGAGCAAGTTTCGCAGGGAGACATAAGGATAATCGTGACCGTGATGAAAGCACTGTTTAAACAGAATAATATATATGACGAGACGAGAATAGAAACTTGAATGCATAGGTATCAAAATGACGAGACGGTGAGTAAGTACATAATACATACGGATACTTAGTGGAGAGAAGAGACAACTGCCTCAGACGAGATGGATGGACCTAGATTGAATGCCTGGTGGAAACGAAACAGTCTATCCCATCTGCACCGCCTTACCTGAAAGATGATCACGGGAGCGGCGGCACTGGTTAACTGGCACTGGCGGCTGCGCCTGGAACGTTAAGCGAGCCCCACTGATACGTTAACTGAATACAGTGTTTATACAGTGTGCATATCTGGCGTTCTTCTCACCGGTTCCCAACGCCTGGCAGGTACGCTAGAACAAGTCCCTCGTTAGCGTCACGAGCAGCTGGAGATCATGGCCCCAGCAGACTTGGCCCCTGTCTTGCTAAGGCAAGGCACCTGTGGAAGCTTTAGGATCAGGTATGCTTGCAAGGGGTGCACAGTGCTGGGAAGAGAACCCAATTGGCCACCTTCCCCTTACCGTACTCCTTCTTCGTCCCCAATCTCAAACGCGCAGGGGATCGGTTTTCGAGGCTTCCATCTTCCAATCTTGAAAGAAGCATCATCAATCAGCATCAAACTCCAATCCCGAGCCGCATCAAGAGTTGACGCATCTCGGACCCATTCTTTTTTCTTCTTCCACTCCTTTCGCCCTTTCCTTCTAATTTCCAGGGCCTGGATTTCAGCATTGTTTCACTGTCGGCCTGCTACTGTCAAGTCAAGTCAAGCCTACAGTATCTTGCCTCCACTGTGTCAAAGGGGTACATCACTCGTAACCTATGCTGGTCGTAGAGGGCGTTAGTTGAGACAAAGCACAGCGATTACCACGCATCGCATTACAGCTCAATACTTCCATCACAAACGCCCCGGCTTCGTCTCATTATGGCCGCAGCTTCAGGGTTGCTCAAGGGAAAGGCTGGTTCTGGTTCTGCAGGATACCAGCCAGTTTATCAAGATGAAGGCGATGGACACGATGAGGGTCATCCGGCACCCTACGTCCAGCCAATTGCTCCCCGGGGTCCAACGCGAACCTACCGCAATATGGTGATCATTCTCTCGGGCCTTGTCGTCATCCTCATGGCCATGAACCTCTACCTCAGTCTTCCTTTGGCCTTTAGTTCCGCCTCCGGCTCATGTCCGGGTGACCCACCCCGAGTGCCCCAGTATTTCCAGACATCGCCGAACCTATGGCCCGGTGTGACGGAGACTGGCAAGCCGGCTTTCATGGCCCAGACTCATGTCTTCGAGCCCACGGCTACTTTTGTCCCTAATGATCCGCTACAGACTTCCATCCCCATAGAGGGTATGAAAGAGGGTAACCGCAGCATCTTCCAGATGATGGGTTACCTAAGTCCCTATTCTCCCTCCACCGGTTTCGGTGTTGATGAATATCCTATTCCTCCAGGTGCAGAGATTGTTCAAGTCCAGATGCTGTCTCGTCACGGCGCCCGTTACCCAACCCCTGGTGCAAATGTTGCAACCCTCGGTGAACGTCTCGCGAATGCTTCAGCGAGTCTCAAGACCACCGGAACCTTAGAGTTTCTCAACGATTGGAAGTATGAGCTTGGTAAGGCGATCCTAGTGCCGAGAGGTCGCCAGGAGCTTTTTGAGTCTGGTAAGAGATGATGATTCCAGAATTGCAGCGTGGATGTCAGTTAACATTGGACCACAGGTATCTTGCACAGCTACATGTATGGTAGCTTGTACAATCCCCAGAGCAAGCTTATTGTCAGAACCACCGTATGTTGTGTTATATATAATTATATTGTGTCGATGAGCTAACTCTTCATAGACACAAGATCGTATGCTCAAGTCTGCCGAGAATTGGATGGCTGGATTCTTCGGCCTCGAGTGGTAAGTCATGTTCCACGAAACAACTCACAGAATACTGACGCCAGTAGGACCAACAATGCCACCATTGAAGTCATCATTGAAGCCCCTGGTTTCAACAACTCACTCGCCGGCAGTCTCAATTGCCCTAACGCAAACAAGGCGGACTATGTGACCCCTGTGGCGGCATGGTATGAGAAGTACTTGAAGGATGGTATGTCACAAGTGAAGACTATAACTCTGAGATAAACCCTGACAGATAAAATAGCGACCGATCGATTCAACAACGTGACCGAAGGCTTCACCTGGACTGCAGCGGACGTTTGGGCTGCACAGAATATGTGTCCTTACGAGACTGTCGCATATGGCTTCAGTAGATTCTGTGACCTCTTTACTTATGAGGAGTGGGAACACTTTGGCTACTCAATTGATCTGGGATTTTCTTCCGGAGCCGGGTTCCAGAGCCCTATCGGCGTATGTACACTCTTCCACTCATATGGGCATTGCTAACCATTGATACAGAGAGCAACCGGTCTTGGCTACCAGCAAGAGGTTATTGCGCGTCTCAAGAACCACACCCTTGGTTACTCTGGCTCGCAGATCAACACCACTCTGGATGGCATGACAGAGACATTCCCTCTGAACCAAAGCCTCTACTTTGACTTTTCTCACGACACCAACATCATCTCTATTCTGACAGCTTTCGGTTTCCGCCAGTTCGCCGAGGATCTTCCCACCGATAAGTACCCTGGCGACCACGAATTTGTCGTCTCCAAGATTACACCCTTCGGTGCCCGTCTAGATATCGAGATCATCAAGGCACCCCAGCCTGTCTCGCCGGATAGGGATGGCTACCAGGAAGGCAAGGAGACCAAGTACATTCACTTTGTGCTCAACCAGCGAACTGTACCCCTGGGTAAGAGTTTCCCAGAGTGCGATGTCAACCGAAAGGACGGCTGGTGCGAGCTTGACACGTTCCTCGAGGTTCAGGACAAGATGGTCGAAAAGGCGCAGTTTGATTACTCTTGCTTTGGGGATTACCCGGCGCCGCCGTATGGTAAAGTTGCTGATGGAGTGCCACCATCATAAACCATATTGTGTCATTTACAGTGAAAGCATATAGGATATCATTTAGAGTTTGTAGATGGACACGGTACCATTGAGTTATGGACTTGTCATTTATTTATCTTGTCGTGGGATTTAACATAGCACGGAATTGATATAGAGACACGCCAGGATATTTAATGTTATGTTTTCTGGTAGAGGAAACAAGTCATCATGCGATATACATTTCAATCGTAATGTTCACAATGCACTCAAGAGATATGAAAGTATGAAGAAATGATCTGATTCAGTGACTATCTGTAATATCAGATTGCAGGATTATATGTACGTATCCAATGACCTGTGTCGCTTTTCCCAAGCCATACACATCTACCGCCGGGTATTCAAAACAATAAAGGCATATATACGTCGACGAGTAGACCAACCCTTAACGCCACTGCCTGCTACTCCCAGTATCCCAAAGTATAATCAAAAACAAAAAAAGAAGTTGCTCCCGTGACAAATAAAACTCTCTATATCAAACAAACAAGGCTAACCGACTCGCAAAGACAAGGTTGCAAATTGCAACTTTAAGCATGCTTCTCGTTGATGACCGCGTCGGGCGCAATAACATCTGGTGTGTTGAGAGAAGGAGTCTTGCGGGCGTCATCTGACTCGCTGGGGTTCATCATGGACTGGTGCTCATGGATACCATGAGTGGGCTCAAGGACGTCACCATCCTCAGCGGGCTCACCACGCTGGGGACTCCAGGCAAGGAAGTCTCGGCGAACCTCAACGTAATCGTAGGAGAACTCGCCATGCTGGTCATCGTCCATACCAAGGAGTTCGGCCTCCTCGGAAGCACGGAGCTTAAGACCAGGGATGAGGTCAATGATCTTGGCAATGATGGCTGACATGACAAAGGCGTAGGCAGAAGCACCAACAATAGCAGCGATTTGCCAGCCGATGACAACGTAGTTGCCATCCATGAAACCACCCATGACACCAGTGTTGACACCGTCGAGGCCGATGATGGAGCCGCGAGCGAAGAAAGCGTTGAAGATGAGACCGACGATACCGCCAACACCGTGCTCAGCGAAGACATCGAGAGAGTCGTCAATTCGGATGAGGAACTTGACTGTAAGATATGGTTAGTCGCTGTGGCAAAATATGTATTGATGAGTTGACTTACTCTTGGTGGCAAAGTTACAGGCGACACCAGCAACAACACCGAGAATGATACTGGCCCAGGGGTCGATGAAACCAGAGGCAGGAGTGGCAGCAACGAGACCGGAAATGGTACCAGAGCACCAGCCGACCATGGACCATTTGCGGGCCAGGCGGAAATCGAGAATGCACCAGGTCATGGCGGCGAACATGGCAGTGAGGCAAGAGTTCCAGCAAGCCATAACAGCACGGAGGTTGGCACCGAAGGAAGAGCCACCGTTGAAGCCGAGCCAGCCAAACCAGAGGAAGATGGTACCGAGGGTGATCAACGAGATGTTGTGAGGGCGGAAGTTCATCATCATCTTCTCGTTACGGCGGCCAAGAACCCAGGAGTAGGCAAGAGCAGACATACCAGAGCCGATCTCGACGGGAACACCACCGGCGTAGTCGAGAACACCGTTAACGAAACCCCAACCATTGGGGTTCCAGACCCAGTAGGCAAGAGGGCAGTAAACGAGAGTAGCCCAGAAGAAGATGAAGACCATGCTAGGAATGACACGGCCACGTTCAGCAACAGCACCAATGGTAAGAGCAGCAGTGACAGCGCAGAACATCATCTGGTAGAAAGAGTATAGAAGAGCTGGGATGAGAGCTGATCCGACCGAAGGAGCACCCCAAACGTGTCTGAGACCGAAGTGCTTGAGATCGCCGATGAAAGGGTTGTTGGAAGTTGTGGAAAAGGCGAGAGAGAAACCCCAGAAATACCACTGGAAGACGATGACGGAAAAGGACATCATGACGACCCAGAGCATGGAAAGGGCCGACTTTCTTCGAGCAAGACCGGAGTAGAGAAAGGCGATACCGGGAACCATGAGAAGGACGAGACAGGCTGAGACGAGAATGAAGGCCTGGTCACCAGATTGGTACCATTGGTTGAGGTTTTCGGTAGCTGGAGGAGAATCATGTTAGTATTTGCTTTGCAGTGACATCCCGAAGCCGTGATGCTGTTATTGTAAGTGAAAACATACTGGAATCACCACCAAGCTCCTCGTTGGTGCCATTGAAAGGCGTTGGGGGTCCGGGGACAACGTAAGACATGTTGGGTTATCGTATATCAAGTGTCGTCGGGCTTCGTTTCGTATATTCGGATGATGTTTGATAGTAAAAGATGTCGAGAAGATGAGGGTCGATGAGATTAAAGTAGTCCTTCTCGGTTCGGCTGGCGAAGAAGGTATAATCCAGTGAGTGATAAGAGAGACCGGATGAGGAAGGAAAGTTCCACCAATTCTAGGAAGGTATGGAAGTAACCTAGTTGGAATAGAAAACGGAACTGAATATGGAGAATAGAGACGAGGGGAGAGAGGAAGGATCTGAGACGGGGAAAGACTTTAATATATTTGTTCAAGGTACTATATCAACCGTATCTAAGGTAGACATCCTAGGCCCATTCTCCACGAGCCAAAAAGAAAAAAATGTGTGCCATGGGATGGGATGGGGGGGACAGTCCAATCTGCTGCAGATCTTGCTTGTACCCAAGATAGAGGCGCGATGCATTGGATTCGAGACAATAGATAGCAGCTGGGCTGGGGGAGGGAGATAGAGATTAGCTAGAGACAGGGCATGTCATGGCATGGCATCCATGGGCAAGCCGCATAGATAGCACGGTACGTACTGGCAACCCAGCATTTCACAGGGCTGTACAGCACCTGTTTAGTCGCTGTGATACCGCCAGCAGTTGATCTGACTCCCGCTAGATACAGCGCGTAGTAACCAAATGGACTCATAAAATTGATATCTTTATCGGTACGTACCGAGTTGTTGATAGAGATAAAGATAGCGGCAGGTACAGTACCGACCCTAGCTTCTTCAACGCTTATACATTTTGAGTAAAGCGTCTACTATGTCGACTCCTCTTTGAGCGCCGTTCTCGGCTGGTTCCTGGGATTCCCAGATCGGAAGAACACCCCTGCTCTGTCTTTGGTCTTGTCTTGCCGGACAGAGTCCGTTCGTAGAAGACGCCCTCACGAAGAAGATTGAGGCTTTGAGGCATTGCCTGAAGAAAGGAGGAAGCTTATTCTGCATGAATGGTCACTCAATTTCTTATATAAATATACTCACAGAATAATAAAAACAAAATAGGTCACACAGATTATCCTTCATGTCTGGTGTAATGCCCGTACAACCAACTAACTTACTATGAATGGGGGCTGGCTGTCTTCTTGGGCATCAGCACAAAACAAGGGTGTGCATGAAAACCTGAATATTCCAATTCATTGGATCAAGAGAACCTGGGGGCAGAGAATGAGGAAATCCTCCTCCGAAGAAAAAAAGACGGGAATTAAAACGCGATTTCTTTCCCCCTGGAGACCTGGGGTTTCGTTTGGCACACGCCATTGACGCGCGATATCATGGAGACAGACAAAGCGTGGGGTTTTCTGGTCCCCAAGACAAGGCCTTGTCGTGCTTTGACAGATTGTTTGCTGTTTGAGCATCAAAGATTATCGGGCAACAGAAAAGCAGGGTTGTGTCTGTGTCTGCTCTGTAATCAAGGGTAACAATAAATCTCAAACTTTGTCACTGGGCAGACATGGATAAGAAAACTCAACTCGGATCATGTACCTAGATAGACATGGCGCCGAAATTTGTATACTCACTACTGTGATTGAAAGCTGAAAAAGCTGCTCTGATGATGTATATTACCTGGATTGATGCGAGACCCTCGCCGTTGTCGGTTCACTATGTCCGGTTTCTCGCCATCATGACGATGAAAATTGTTTTACTATAGCGAAATAGTTAAAAACGAGTGGATCAACAAGAATAAAACGGGCATCTTGATCGGAAACTACTGTAATCGTGGGTTACTGATCGTCGTCCGTAAATGCGGAGAGGAAACCCAACGAGAGACCAGGGATGGGGGGGAGACTAAGCTGTAAAGATTATTCCATTACGGCGGACAATGTGTAAAGACGTTTGATTGCATTACTACCTTAAAACTCCATGCCATGCCATGTGCTTGGCCATACTGTCAGATCAGAACCAGATTGATTTGGGCTTCAGGCCCAGCTCCAGCTTCAGCTCGAAGGATGCAATGAATCTCTTTTGAACATAGGATCTGGGCCGATAGATTTTGTCTTCTCAGCTCTGTCTCTATCATAAATAATGCGTCTCTGTAAGATATCAAAATCATCTTAGTAACAGACTTGGCGAGATATCAACACAAGAGGCTGCAACCACCACCATCGGCTTGGCTTCTTGGCTATTTTGGCCTACACACTTCAGCTCTCACCAGGAACACGGGTTTCATTCTGAAGCAAAAGTAAAATAACTCTAGTTAACCTTGTTATTATTGATTGACTGACCTGTCTCACACGTGAAGAAGAACGCCACCGTCTTGTGCGCATCATCTTGTTTATTTTCACTGTAGTGAATCACACTCGCTGGCGTCATCCAGATAAGAGAATTTGATGCCTGTCATTGGCCCCCAAGTCTCGGGAGCCGTCCTAAACGAGCCGTCCGTCTAAAGTGAGGTGCAGCTCTTTGATGTGAGCTTTTACTTTAATTTAGTTTCTTATCAGAACAAGATGATTGCTGTCGTTGGTTTTTTGTGGGGGGAGGCTGTGGCATTCTCGGTATAGTGCCGTAACCACTAAAACTAAAAAAGAAAAGGTACGTATCCTCAATTCGTGTGAGTAAAAGTGTTGTTTAATGAGAACATGGGTCGATTGCTAAAATCATGGACACATAATAATTCATCAACCAATCATATATATCTAGTCTTTCCCAGCTAGCCGGGCATGCACATCCGTACAAGTACCTTGTTATTTATTTTTGAAACATCATTTCAATGATTGATTGATTGTTATCAAGCTAAATGTGAATATATCCAGCTGTGTTTCTGTATACGGAGTACCTCAGCAGTCATCATGCAACGAATCCACCCCCATGCCTTTCTTATTTTAATTCTTATTTAAATTCTTATTCTGTACCTGAGAGCCCAATCGCAACCCAAAGTCGAAACGCTTACAGTGACACGGCACGACACTCAGCTTACATCTTTATAAATCTTGGCAGTTGCCCTGCATCTGCATCGTGGGTGTGAAAGCTTGGCTCGACTCCCTTGTATTCCGGGGCATCCCGGCACATCGGGAGGCGGATCCTCTCTTCCGTACCGTTAATTCGGACGTATTTTGGGGCCGCTCCGAATTTGATGCCGGCACTTTACAGAGTCCAAACCTCGGCTTTAACACGGATCCAGTCAGTTTTGTACTATTATCTCGGTGAGGCCGTTCACTAGAATATCAATATCCATGACACTTTCCATTAGCAGTGAGCCTCATTTTCGGAACCTGATCATTCCTCTTCACAAGATTCCCTCATCGACACATCTTCTTCATGACGTCTCCCATAAACTGGCAGGACTTCAATGTCCAGCTTCTATCCCCAGGTTTTAACTTTAACCTATCCAATCACACTCACTCTTTACAACTTGATCAGACATGATTTTCTCCGTCTTATCTGCCCTTGCAGCATCTTAACCAATCAAGAGTCAGCCTGTCATCAAATCAACACAAATTGCACTTGGTCATGTCCTAGAATCTGCCAGCTCCCACACGCCCTTTTCCTACTGCCGTAGCTATCTTTACTACCGTCACTCCTCTTCTAGAAGACTTTCTGCGTCTTGTCCTTCTCCCCGGAACGGATTGCGGGGTGGCTCTGCCTCGTCCCGCCGACCCGGAACCCCGAGATACGGATGCATACATACTCAAGGTGAGATGAAGCAACGAACTAAGAACTGTAAATACAAATTCATAATTGTCACCGCTCCCGAGGCAATTTGACCTCCACCCTTCGCTCCGGTTCTTATTCTTCACCATGGCCAACCAGCCTAGTTCACCCGATAGACATACGGCCTACTACTACTTACGTACGGCGCTTAAGTGATCGATGCTCAAGATAGTAGGAAACTTGAAACCTGAGCTTGGGTGCCGGAAATACAGTCTGATAAGAGCCCGTCATAAATGGCATAAATTGACTAAATTATTTCGCCCCTTATGCTGACGGATCGAGTCTTCTGCTCCTCTGGGAGGCGGATGCGCGATTGCGAACTGCTCCGCTCATTCTCCAATTCGCAGTGCATTTACGGTATTTGAGAACTTCAGCTACCCTAAAAGAATAACTGCCATGATAATTGTCCATGACGCCAAAACTCCGGCCTAACATAATGAAGGCACCCGCCGGGTATCGATGAACCAGGAGAGTCCTGGGAAGGGAAAGCAACAAAGGGAGTTCGAATCAAAACGCCTGGGATCAGAAAATGCATAACTTGCCCGTTTGCTCCTCCCGTGTCAACTCATAAGACAAGATATCGTGGTTTCGGTAGTGCAGCATCAGCCGATATCGCCGTGGCATTGCTGGTCCTCCACCTCCAACCTTACCTCCGACATCGTCGCCCGTCTGGACTGGACCCAGGGCCATTCCGTGCATAGGTCGCAGGGTTTTGCGATGTTTGGCCTCATCAGATCCCGTCGGTAGCACCCACTCTACTCGAAATCCGTGCTCCCAGGTAATTTCATGGTGCTCGTTAGGACAAGGCTTTCGCGTTAGTGTTATGATCACAACCCGTCCAGTAGGTGACCCAATGGCCATGAGAGAAAGCTCAGGGGCTAAAGCAATCATGTTCAGCCTGCTTGTCGCGTGAAAGTGCCCTCGCAGCCCGACATTTCGAAAGCGTCCAAACGTCAGTACATCGGGACAAACAACTCCGATCTCTGATGGTGAGTTTTCACTTGTCGATCCGGTGAATGAACGCAGCTCGATGTCTTTCTCGTATGTTCGTAGAAGAAACAGCTTCTTCCCAAGATCTGCCAGATGAGCCTGCGGTGTCAAGGGATGTCGGTTATGCTCAGTGGATTTACTATTCCCCAAGAATTTCATCATAGGGATGGTGTCCCGAAGCGTTGGGTATACCGTGTTGTTATGAGGAAAGTATGTCATGTCAAGTTTGAAGGGGTTTGTAATGTCTCCAGAAGCAGCTTCGTTCTTGTCTTCCTTTCCATATTGCCGCCCTTTGAAGTCGTCTTGTTTCAACGTCTCATCCCACGCATACAGGTTATCGGGAAGACTGGCGGCTGACTTTCCATTGCCATGCCCCTGCGCATGGGCTTGAACGTGGTTAATGGCGCTCCAGCCAGTAACCGTGACGGTGGCAGCCTCCGTATCAACTTCAGAGTCCTCGTCCGTATCGCCTTCCTCGTCGCTTTCCTCGGTGTCTTCAAATTCATCCTCGCCTGCAACGTCGCTTCCATCGCTGCCTAATAATCCAGTTCCATCCGGCATCGCAAACCAGGGCTGGAATAAACCCGGCTCCCAAAGAGCCGGGCCAGGGATGGTTGGCACGGCTGTGAGAGGTGGCGGGTTGTCAGGAACCTTGGAGAGGGCATTTCTAATGTTCACCAAAGGTTGCCCGTTGCCCGCTGGAATAATTTCAAGTTGATCTGAAGGTAAACCAAATAGCTCCTCCGTGGTTTTGACTTTCAGGAAATCCCCTTCATTGAGGGCGAATATTCCCCATCCTCTAGACGGAGCGGGATAGAACTCTTCACTCCTTATCAGAGTCTCGGATATGGGTCGGACCTCTACTGGGCCTACGTTCCCTTTCCAGATAGCTGCAAGCCATGCGTTCCCCTTGACATCAACAGCACCGACGCGCTGCGCATTACCCTGACGATCGTCTATGAAACAGACATTGGGGATATTGTCCGCGGCTGAAGGCAATCGGATCACAATTCGCCAATTTCGGGTCCGTGTTTGAATAGCTAGCTGCGTCGTTCGGGATACACTTGTCCTGCGATTCGGGGGGTTCTGGGTCAAGGCAAGGGCGAAGACAACCACTTCGTGACGGTTCGAGCTGACAGCAATTAGACGAGATCTTCGATGCACAGCTAAACCCCAAGCTGATATCCCAACATTCTCATGAAAGAACTCCTTCGGGGCTGTTTGGTTTTTGTGCAACGTATCGGTCGTACCGTGGCCTGTGAAGATCCGTTTCGCAAGGTCCTTGGTGTAAAATGCAACCACGTCGCCATCATCGTAGCACGCAAGGACTATTTCTTCATCGCCAAGGAACCCGATTGTCATATTATTCACGGTATGCGGCCTGGATTCATCGAGTGCACCTCCTACCTCTCGGGCCACACTACTCGCTTTAGGTTTGAGTTGTAGATCAGGTTGACTCGAGAGTGCTTGGCTCGGGGCGGCGCGGGGTCTGTAGACGAATATTCGGCCTTGATATGCAGAGAAGTAGAGCTGGAATTAGCAGTTAGTATCGTAAACACAACAGAGGAGAGATGGTCACACATTGTATACTTGGGAGAGGGCAGTCAGGTTGCCTCTAAACTTCTGCATGGACGGTATTAATCGGTATATAGATCCGCTGTGTCTCTCGTCGTCCGAATCGTTACTAGGCCAAACAAAGGGGACTTCGGAGCTCTGAGGGTGCAGGCCCATGTTCAACCGCTCGCGATCACGGACAGCAGCTTTGGCGCCATCGCCAAACTACTCATTCGCAAAGGAATCGGCATCAGTAAAAGAGACACCCGCACAGGAATCCAAGTTCGCAAGAGACTTACCCTGTCTGTGGCGGTTTGCGCATAGCATTTTCCGACGGATATTGGCTGGAATTTGCGGTTGCCGGGTTGTTGTTGGTTTGCCATCAGCAAAAGTTGACCTTGACTGTAGGGTGAGGAAATAAATGATGTGGGAGCCAGCCTAAAGATGACATAAACTGACTCGCTTATTTCGACTCTTTTGTTCTCAGCAGCCGAGGGTGATACCGATGATATGATCTGATCTGATCTGACCTAATCCGATGTGTCGGAATGTTGTTTATGCAGAAGCTGAGTGAGTGTACAACACAACACGGCCAGGCCAGGCTACCACAGTGCAGGCAAGAGAGGATCTCAGTTATCGGGTGCCTTCTTGGAAGGTCCGGTCCAATGTGAGCGGCTGAATTGAGCGTCGCGGGGTGCGGTGCAACGGCACGTCAGTTCCTTCCTGTTTACGTATATTGTTATCGATAAGCAGCCCGTTTGGTTCGCGTAAACAAATAATCGCTACAAAACGGTTACTGAATCTATCGTCACGATTAACATAAACGGGGACGCATAAACGAGGTATGGGGAATGTGTAAGAAGGTAGGTGAATTCTAAAATCTACAGTTTACCGTTTTAGGGTCCGACAGCGGGACAGGAAATCATTTAGACTAGGTAAACTCTATTTCGATTGTCATTTGATATAACCTACTATCTATAAAGGCAACTGTTGTAGAATCAAACATGTATGTCTTACCACAAATAGTATCTCCAGTGTCTTAGCCCCTAGACATTAGCAGCGAAACATGCAGCAAGTCACGATTATGTTTCTGCAGTGCTCAACTCAGTTAGGCCAACACAACATCGTCCAAATACCACATCAACCTGAATGATATATCCATATAATGTCAATTGCGCTATAAAGGTATATCCTCCAAATCAAAACCATAAATCCATTCCTATTTCATCCATGGTCATCAAGTACATTATTCGACATGCTCAAGCCGCCATGAGCTCCAGCATATCCTTCATCCGGTAATCAAGCACTGGCGTCTTCCAGTCATCCTGCAAAAGACCGTACCTCTCGGTGACATTCCCTTTTGGCTTGCGCGCATTGAGGGCCCAGTATCCGAAATCGGCATCCATCTCTTGCAGGAACCGCGTTAGATGCTGCCAGTAATTTATATCGCCAACTGACGGCTCTACAGGAGCACCAATCTCACCAACCCATACCGGAGCAATCTGCTTCTCAAGAATATAGGCCCAGTTGTGTCGCATTGTCTTTGCAAATGACTTGTAGTCGCGCTGCAGGAATCGACCCTCCCAGCTGCCCCAGCCGGACCACGCGTATACATGTGCGGAGTACACTAACCGATGGGCGACATCTAGCAGAATAGGACGCTTGCAGACGCTGGATAGATCGTTGGAGGATTCAGTACCCTCGACTATGACAAGCCAGTCTCTGTTCATCTGAAGAAGTCGGTTGCCGCATCTTTCAGCAGCTGGTGCCCATTTGGACCACGGCATAGTTCCCCAAAGTCCACGGATCTCATTTCTCAGATCAACGCCAATGACAAGAGGGTTCTTGATATGCGGTAGCATAATCGTCTCCCAATGTTGGATCCATTCTTCCTCGGTCTGTCTTACTCGACAGATAGGACCCAGGTGATCATTGGACCAGCCTGCATCACAAGGGTTGGCACCGCAGCACCATGTTGCGCTGGTGATGTGATTGTTAACGATGACTGCAATACCGGCTTTGGTAAGAGTTCCGACGATGGCGTGGAAGATATCCAAAGCCCGCAAGCCTACCAAATCAGGGTTCGCGCGAAGGTGTTTCTCGTCAACAATTGGGTTTTGAATAACCAACTCATCCGCATAAGGTAGCCTAACACTGTTGAACCCGAGCTTCTTGATGGTTTTGGCGATCTCGTCGCGATGCTGGATATCCAATCCTCCGGTAACGAAGAACTCATCACTCGCGCCGTACCAGTTCACCGATGCCATCTTAAAACGACGGCCGTTGGCGTCAACAATATCCCGACCTTGCGTTCGTAGTGGTAGCGTATAGTTGGTGATTTGAAGATGCTCTGATGACGGAGGCAATGGGTTGTGGCTGAAGCGCTCGCTAGCAGCATCCGGAATCCAACTTTGATGCAGCGCAGTTTCGATATTCCATTGATAGACATAGCCAACTCCGAGGAACAATATTGTCGCAGCGACAAGTATGATGCTACTCGGACTAAGTAGACAACTCCATCTTCGTATTCGTGTGCTAGTTTGTGCTGGTGTATCGATCTTCGTGTTTAGTTTCCCGTCATCGGCAAAATGAACGTGTCGCGCTGGTTTCCTTGTCCTTTTCGAATAGTCTGATTCATCTTGTTTTTGTCCATCTTCTTCTTCAACATTCATGTTCTGCTCAACATCTATCCAATCGCCCAGTAAGCGATCGTGTGAGTCGTCCACCGGCGACGTTGGAGAGCGGGGCCGGTCCCGGAAGGCCGAAAACATGGCTACCACCAAGTTGGCTTTTGGCTTGAGCCTCAAGTCACGTTTCTGGCCGAGCCTTGTTGTTTGATAATTTGGAAGATCCAGTTGTGTCTTTTTCGGCTAGGAAAACTAGTTGATTGATTCTGATATATCCAGAACTTAATCCAGATGCTTTGTCAGAGTTAAGTTGCAATGTCTCAAGTTGCTGTTATTTGTAGACAACCTAGTGGTGAAAAGGAGCACAGTAGAAGAGGTCAGGTTAAATAAAGATAAAGTCTAGCATTATGACGGCTGCTCGGGGCCTATTTATTATGCGTTGAGCTCACTCACCGCGTAGTCATATAGCACTGCAAAGTAATGATTAACATATTACATATCGATCAATCCGATTGCCAAGTCTTCAAGGTAGTCTTATCTTCCGGCTCATCCGGAATAGAATGCATGGCGTTGTGACTAAGAGAGCGTGGTTGATGGAGACTGGCCGTCAACTCACGCGACACGACATTGGATAGAAACCTCAATTTCGTCATTGCCCGAGCTTGGGCTTATTCATTGGTTAATCGGCACGCTGCATAGAGAAATCTCTTCTTGGTAGTGTATAATATTATAACTTGATATCTTATGATTAAGTAATTGACTGTTATGATATTCTATAAAGATGCCACTATTCGGCACGTTAAAGTATTCAGGCGGATGGGATGTCAGATGTTGGACGCATGGCGATCCTTGGCGTTTCGAGAAATCCCCGAATTCGAACACGATGATTCGTTCTCGGCCTCTGCCATCGCTTCTTTGCTTCCTAAATCCGCAACTTCCGGCGCGTTGCAACACATGGGCATGATTCAGGTCGACTAGTATTCACAGTCATTGGCAATTGCAATTGCCCTCGATCCTGGATCTACCGGCATGTGCGGAATCATCTTAGATCCGTAGCTCCGTTAATCCTCGTCTGTTCCCGCAGTCCGCTAATATAGTGTCCAAGACAGTGTCGTCCATATATGGAGCCTCGGATCATCGTCATCCAACCTTTTTCTTCTCTCATCTCCCTGCACTGCAAGGTTGAATCGTACAAGCACCAACGTCTTGCAGTTGTGCTGATGGTTTTTTCACATCTCAAGTTCGAACAAAGAAAATACAGTTGCGGCTGTTGCCGCCGTCTTCCATCTCTTGATGAGGTTGTGCTTTCGGCCGCTGGTCTCAATCGCTCGGCGAGTGATAACTGACCACGCGATACCAGGACTTGGCCGAATGTGCGTTGTTGGTACATGTTCCGGGAAGGCTTCGATTCTGCCATTGTTCCGAATGTCTTTTGATTATTAAAAAAAAAATGTGTTTGAATATGAATTAATCATCCATTTTGGGATATTTTGCTTTTGGAGTCTTTCGCTTCTGTAATCAGCCCTTGTTATGTTCGGTTCATACCGAGAGGGTTCATCTCTTTGTTGTAGATCGGTAGTGGGGGTGAGTTCGCGTCCTGGTCCGGCAGTGGCCTAGGGCTTGAGAAGGATCTGGCAGGCGCATGATAACGAGCTGTGCTGCCGAAGTAGTCTGGTGTTCTTCGTCCATCTTCTGGAGACTTCGCCGTTGGATAGATGGGTGTTACTGCAGCGCTCGAATCTCTTGAAAGCATCTCGTATGAGCGTGGCTGGCTCTTGACATCGACACGCGCATCGACAGACACGAATTCCTTCTTGCTTCGGGCAAAGGGTCGTTTGATCAAGTCGATCCAGCCGTGGATCATAGACAATCGCCCCAGGAAGAGGACTAGCCACATACCGTTGAACTATCATATTGTTAGTAATTACTTCGATTGATGCATTGTTCACGGGAACACATACCGCCAAGAGAAGAAGCACAGCTGTCACAGTTGCCTCGTTAATGACTAGGCCGGATGCCTCGTCATAACACTCTTCCTTCTTGCCCTTTGTAAGATAAAGGCATCCAACCCAGTCATTTGCCTTGTCAGGATCGTCCGCAACGGACTGGACAACGTTGTCTTGGAAGACGAAAACCACAGAAAAGAAGATGACGTCGGCAATAATGATCAGTACAATGGCGATTCCACGCCACTGGTGGGCGATGACACGACGAACTCGGCGGTAAACTTGTCGTGGGCTCATGGTCTTGACGCTATGCGTGTAAGTAGGCAGGCTGGAACCCTCGGAGGATGCTCCATTATCAGACAAGGATGCCAGATAGACCTTGATACAGTAGCCAAAAGTGGCAAATGTGATGATGACTGTCAGTCCAGCAAAGAGGAGAAGTGGAATCCAAAAGTCGGCCAAGCTGTTCTCGTGGTTGATGTGGCATGTCTTGCCAAAACGGAACGAGACACCGCTGAAGACAAGGGCCAAAACAATTCCCAGTATAGGAACTCCCCAACCTGCTGCTTGAGCAAAGATCATGAAGTTCTTGCCAACAAGGACTTGCCAGCAAATCTGAAGGTGGAGAGACACCGATCTGAGGAACACCCACATGACACCTGCCCAGCCTCCTAGAAGAATGAAAGTACCAGAGGCACCACAGACCTTGCTGGTGTGCATGCTGTGCGGTGTAATCTCATTGTAGCATTGCTCGGGCTGTGCTACGAGGGGAACCACGAAGCCCATCTATATTTTGAAGGGTTAATCACTGTAGTCGACGTCTAGGCAAGTGTTGGTATCACTCACGTTCATAAGTAGAATAGCAATGGTTAGGCATATGCTCAAGTAATGTCGGTTGGTTTTTTCAACAGGGAGGCATGCCCATGATAAAAGTAAGAAAAGACAACATATCTGGCTGGCGAGCGACACCCAGTTTGCAACTGAAGTTAATGTCTCGAATCGTTCGGGGTAAACCCAGTCCGTCATGGGACAAGGTAGGCAGCACACAGTACTGCCTATCTGTTTACAGAGCCGACCATCGATGACTACATTGGTTAGAAAGGAGACCTGTATTTCAGGTTCAGCTAACTTACATCCACCATCGTCAGGAAATATAGCGGCATCATAAAATGGCGGAGGGCACATGTTGATACCCATTGTTGTGTTAGCCATGATGAAGAATGGGTAGGCTTGCCGTGCCAATCCGAATTATCGATAGTCCAGCCAAAAGATACTCCAAGCCCAAGCCCAAGCAAGACGACTGTAGTCGAGTGTTGCACTTTTCCCTCCGATACCGGCTGGAGAGGCGTGATAGTCGACGTTGAATCAGTTTAAAGCATAACAGGCGTTCCGTTGACGGCGGTTCGAAAATGTGTGACAAGACGGCAGCGCCGAGATATTTTCGAGAAGAGAGAGAAAGGTATGACAGTAGAGAGAGATGTATGATGACGATCAAAATATTATACAATAAAACTTGTTAGACAAGTGTGACAGCAACACCGTGCAGCCAGCACTTGGATTCTTGAAACAACCTGCGAATTCAGAGTCACTCGTATGGAGAGGAGGGCAGACGGGACATATAAACTCATGGGATGAATGGAGATGAAGGGAGATCTCTGTATGTATGTATTTGACCAGGACCAATACGGGGCCCTCGAGCACTGACAACGGGGAATCGAGAACGACACTTGAAGTCAAGGTGGATGCAACAGGGTTGCATGCTTTGCCTCTCTCAAACACCCCTGCCATGTTAGAGTCCGGTAAGGTTTTCTTCTGTCAACCTGCATCTCGCCCATCTATTCGGAGCATCCTGGATCAGTACGTAGAGGCATGGTGAACCAGGACTAGGGGCACCGAGCAGGGGCCAATAGGGCCCTGATGGAGACCAAACCAAAAGAGTTGCAGGCGCTGAGACTGCTAAGCACCAGGACTCGACGTGCGATTGGGGGAGCGGGCGGTGATGACAAGCGGGCGGCGTCCAGCAATGGAAGAGTATGTACCTGAATACAGGGATCGTTGAACTTGGGAAAGACCCACTCTGCCGTGCATCGGTGCCGTCAAAGTGCAGAGTCTGGGCAGAGGAGAGTGAGCCAAAGTACCTAATGTGTGCCCTCCTTTGCAGGTACGTACGCAATACAGGCGAAGTTTAACACAGACGAGGGTCTCCAAGTGGGTGGAGTAGAAGCAAGAGGCTGTGGTGCGGGTGCCTGTGCCTGTCATACCTGTGCCTGGATGTGCTAATGTGGAAGGCGGAGACTCAGGGGTCGTCGATGCATGTCTTGGTTGTCCCGACACACCCCTGCCATTTACCTTACTCGGGTTTTTCTGACTCTGGCTCTTGAATTTATCCACAGGGCTGCGGATGAACTTTTCGAACAAAATGTGAGCGTCTGTTAGCAATGGGGGACATTAATTAATTAATCTTAGTAGTACCTATGTAGTCTATAAGACTGATAATTCCACAACCCAAGGTAAATAGGTAGGTAGGTAAGTATCAGGTGTGACGCTATTCTAGCTCGTCGCACCCTCACAGGTGACTAAGGTCCGTGAGTCTGGGGCGTCGTGGTAGATCTACAGCGGTCAGTTGTCAACAAATGCCTCGACAAAACAAGTGCATCGACAATTGATTATTGGTGGTTTCTCAACCAAACAGCACCTGTTGGTGAAAGCCATAGCATGCATGTATGCAATATGACGGATCCTGCGAGCAGACCAGCCATTGATGTTTACATACACTCGCATTTCTCATCAATGGATGGGAAGTTGGACTTAGACTAACCTTGAATTGGTTGGTATACAGTTGAAGACCTGAAAGACGCCATCTTTTCATTAGCACCACACTGACGGGAGAGCTTAGATAGACGGACTCCTGCCAAGCTTTGTTATTTATATGAGAAGAGGACGGCTTAGCCGCGCTTCGGTTGGGTCGCCCATAGGTCTGTGAGCCAACGTGGAAGTGTTTTAGGCCATCTTGTTCCGAGCGCTTTTCGAAACGTGACGTCCCGAGAACGAAGTCATAGCGACGCCGAGCCACCTCAGTGATCAGTGTAATTAAACACATGGGAATCTGTCAACAAGCTCAACACAATCACGTTAGATCTCGCGCCACAGTTCTCCAACACCGCAGACGGTTGTCGACTAGAGGTGCTCTCGGGACTTGGGGTCGACCGTGCTTCGTTTCAAAATTTGGCAATACGGCAATGACGGAGCTGGCTACTACTACAAGTCGCAGAGCTGAGCTGAGACCTGCTGTAGATTAAATTGAGCTGACCCGAAACAAAGTGAACTGAGCGTGGTGTAACCAATCCACTGACGGCAGTATGGCATGGAGCTTGATCGGCAACCAATAAGAGAAGCACCGATCTCGTATGCGGCCAACTATTCTCATGACTCAACAGAGTTAAGAGCGCTACAGTTCAGTTCAATACGACGATGCCATTATAGTATGTAACAACGGTCAAAAATAGGCGTGGTATAAAGCACAGTGATATTAGCGATGTCTCGGGTAAAAATCAACGTTTGATATATTCTTTTTGTTGTTTGGCGAGTGGGAGTTGAATTGAACTGAATTGCACAGGGGTCGGATTGGATTGATTTGCAGGCATCGATCTGGTGGGCCTCTCCCTCTTCTTCCCCCGGATGGTTATCATTCATCTGTCCACAAAATGTTTCTTTCCACTGCAACTGCCATATTACTTCACAGGGCAGACAGGCAGTGGAGTCTATTTGTCCAGGGACAAGCTAAGCTCCATGTCTTTCATTTCTCGAGGCAAGTGGTAATACTTCTCACCAATCATCTATAAACATTTTCATTTTTAATTGATTTATCGATATTCAACAATGAGCCCTACGGTTCTACTCTAAACAATTATTAGCGAAAAAAGCAAGTCAACTCTTGGCAAGTGACGTTCTGATCAATCGCGTATGTATAAGCTCCAATTTAACATCTCAACGTCTTTTTCAACGCTCGCCATTTGCCGCATACGAAAAGCCACCATGGACAGATCACAAGCCTGCGCGGCAGCCTTAACCACTAACGGCCTCTCCTTCACAATTCGCTTCCAGCACTGTCTTGGGGGACGTGACAGCTGCTGTCTCTTTGCCTTTACTGGCTTCTCGGCCCTTCTTGAACCCTTGTTGATCCCTGGTCAGTCACATCCATGGGCGGTTCCCTTGTCCTGGTCCCTGTCAATTCTGTTAATGTTAGATACTGCTCGGTTCCTGGCTTCGGGTTTTTGTTGGTTGGCTCTTTTTTCGCCACTCAGCAACCATCACCTTGTTACTCCTTCCAACAACATGTCTTAACTTCTGATTTGTGTGTTAGTTTTTACACTCTGCGGTATATCCACTATCATCAACTTTGTCGGGTCCAATCGCTGTCGAAAGATACTTCCCCATATATATGCATCTCATTTTTTACATCACTAAGCATGAGCAAGCGCGTATCATTAACACCTATCTTATACATATATATCATCGGCCACTATCATGACCTAACAATACTGACCATCATAGTACCTACGCATGCTACGCTTCCCACCACCTGAAGTTCGCCAACTTTCGCCAACGAAATTTTTCTCCAGGGTTCAGTCGAAAGGGTGCCAGTGGCAGATCTAAAGATGCACGCAATCGAGTAGCATCAGCTTACATCTTCCACCACATCCATCCACCCACCACCAAATCAGACCATGTTCCTGTGCTATAACTTCATAAATAACTTCCCAATCCCTCAATGGCATATTCGTATACGGTCAAGCGTCATCACCCTCACTATTACCACCGTAATCTGAATAATATGTTACCTTAATATGGCAACCTCATTCAAGAAGCAGTCAGCAAGTAGGTGATGCCGTGCCTTACAGGTGCATTCGATGCAGGTACTGTACACCATGATGCATGCTCGGGGCAGCTCACTTCACACCATTTTTAGCCACTTACGCTGTACCTGGTTTGCAGAGTTTGCAAAGCTGATGGTGTGGTGCTTTGCATTTCCGCTTACGACTGATTTTAGGTTCTTCGTACGATATCTTCAACGAAAACGTAGAGTGCCAGTGCAACCACCAGTTATCAAACTCAACTGTTACTGTATCGCCCGCAGAAAGCTTCGTGTATGACGCATATGACCAGACTCTTATTTACTGAGATACCAGGGTCTGACTGGGACACTTCGCAACAGGTCTGCCGGCTGCGAATACTATGGTACTGTTAGCACACGGTTCCTTGTAACACGTACAGTCATCCTTTCAAGCCGAGTTGCCCTTTCGTATTCACTCCTGTCTTCCCCGCGATCCTTCCCCAGGCGGCTCAGCATCCTCACATCCGAGTTCCTGGCTAGTGGCCCTTGAGTAACAGTAAACACGGGCTATGCTAGGCTGCCAAAGGAACTGTTTGCATGTAAATGCACTTCGGTGATGGTGGGGAGGCCCTTGGGCCATTGGTTGGGTACGGCTCAGATGCCTATCCCAGATATAGCGCGTTTTCTCTCGGTTCTCACACTTCCACGGATAACGGCAACAAGACGTGCTTGCTGATCTGATGTGCCATGCTTCTACAGCTGGCAACCCTTTCAATAGTCAACAGAATATTCTCCGCCGTAAAGAAGGTTTCGGATTCCTCCCTTGACATCTGTCAAAGATAACGGATACTACAATAATTGTTAATTGGTAGTGCTAAGGACCGGGAATCTCTTACTGCCTCAATTGTGGCATGATGCCATGCCTTAGTAGTCAATTAGCTAAAGAACCTGGGTTTGATGTGCCGCATACTTGCAGCTGCGTGTCTGCTCCGGCCCTTGCAGATATTCTTCCCGTCTCCATAAATAGTGGATATTGTCCTAATTCGGGAAGCATTCAGGGGTGACCATTGAATTGTCTTGCAGGAAGCCGTCTCCGGTCCATCGATATACGTATTATACATAATATCGGATAAAGGTCAACGGAACAATTGTCCCAGCTGACAGGTAAGATATAGCATACACCGTCGGAAGCGAGGTTTTTGCAGAAGGAAGTTTTCTTGGCTACTACGTACTGTCTCCGGTCTACATCCGACGTATGCAATTCGCGCAAGGTCGTTTCTGATTCGGAACTGTTGCATCTTGTTGCTTCTGCAACCCCATCTCTCAAGGAAGTCGAGAGGTGGGTAGTGCCGTATATTTTAGCCGGAGTGGCACAGCAAGAAGTACTGCAATACAGAGTACTCGGATTGGAATTTCGACCATGTTGGTTCGAGAGATGATGATCCATACCGGTCAGCCAGACAGTCCAGGATGTTCGCGTGGTCATTATCCTTTTTCGCACTCTCCGGATCGGATGAATAGTCTAGAACCTTTTGAGCGTCTGGCCGTAAGGAAAATAAATTTGTTGTTTACAGTTAGTTGGATACAAAGCAAAATGCAATTGAGGTTACTATGGAACGCGGAATGGAATATTCCGGACTAAAACATGAAACGCGCGGATTGTGCACGAAACTGAAACTGACCAGCCTACCAAGTTGCACTGACCTTGATTAGTTCTATTAACAGCGAAGCTGCCCATGGCACGGCCCTCAAACCCACAGCATAGCTTCTGTCTTAGCCAAGCCATTTTAATGATCTGAGCCTGAATTGACTCGCATATCCAACTGTACAGTTTGATGAGCCCTTTTCGGGAAGGAAGCTAACTTCATCTAGCACGTAAAACCGAAGGATGATTAAACTTGGGTGTGTCAGTCTTAGGTTTCTGTGCTTTTTGCGCGGCGGCCCGGTCAGCTAGAGACGTGGAAGGCGTTTTGCTTTGTCTGGTTTCGTTACGGTTCTACCAGATTGCTATATACAAACGTGGGCAAGTTCGCCGTTGTGGGCTAGGGTTGTCCGTACGTTCGGGGACTATTGACACGAATCCTACGGAGAAGTTGGTTAGTTGATGATACTGCTCCTCACCGTTGTGGAAGAGGATTCCATTTGCGCTGGAAATCGTTGGGTAACATTATATGCGGATTCTGCCGAAAGGTCAGGAAAGAGAGCCGCAGCGATATGATCTTCATTATTGATCGTTGTGGTAGCATCAGTCCGATGCAACCTGGGGGGTTACAAGATGCCAACTCGGCCTTTTAGTCACTCATTTTAGAGACTTAGCGCTGACAACTGTTGGTCGAAATGGAGTTTTACTTTTGCTAAACTCTGGAAGTTGATGATGGTGCTGGTTTACTGCGTTTTCAAAAAAGCAAGGACCGGCCTGGAGACATCGTCCGACTACGTCGTCGCGTTTCATCTCTTCCTATTTCGTTACTCCACCATCAGGACCTCGTCATCGTAGTCGTAGTCGTCTGTGTTTCAACCGCGTAGCTTAGGCGACTCTGGTTCTGCTGTTAAGCGAGATAGATAAGCAACAGCTTAACAGTGGACTCATGGACGATGCGGCCGTGGGTTAAGACCACGGACCCTGAGGATCACCTCAAGGCTATACTATACACATATCTTATCCGTAATGCTGTCAGGCGTTTGCAGTTGCCTTATACAGATTGGTCTTCCGAACGGCTATAAGCGTTAACCCGATGTTCTGGAAGCGAATGCCTCTCTTGTTCTTTTCCCCATCGGAAATGCGACTTCAACACGCGGCGCTGCGTGATTTTACGTGCCTGAGCTTCCTCATACGACCACTTAGTCCGAACGGGACTCGAAACCTTGTGAGCAGCACAGGGCTACAGATTGAGAGGGGAGACAGGGCTGGCTCGGGCCAAATACAGATGCAGGTGCAAGTGCATGAGAGGAGCCCCAACACATGTTTGAAACCCTGGTCCTAGACCAAAGGTCCGAACGACGGAATGTTGATCCTGAGAACCGCTGCGCTGGTAGGGTGGGTGAGATGATGAGGATTGTGCGAACCGCGGGAAGGATGCCGTCACGGGTGGCTTTCTGAAGTTTAGATGGTAGTATACCGGTGACAGCGTTTGAGTTTTGTATTTAGTTTCAAACTCTGCGTATATCAGCAGGTTTATCATAATGCTTCATGGGTGAACTTCATACTGATTGTTTGCGTACTCTGGGTGAATCATCAAATACACTCCATTATCGCCATCGTTTCGTCTAAAGTAATCAGCATAATCTTAGGCGACGATTAACTATAAACAATTGATATTGGTTCAAGAGACACTGATAATATTTGTGTCAATAAGTTGGGTTTGTGAGTAACATGACCAGTAGATGCGTGTAGGGTAAGTTGACCGTTCGAGCATCACGTGATCTGTATTTGTTCATATCAATCGGGCGAGCGACAACAAGTACCTGGGAAAGAAGAGAGAAGGTATTGGTAATATGATACTAAGTGGATAGCATTGTGTGTAGCTTCGTCTTGTACTTCTCATTGTTAGATGTGTCTAACTGTAAGTCGCATTGAAAGGATGATCATCTTGTCTTAACCTAATGTATGTTCCCACCATCCATTTAACAGTACGTTAAAACACTACAACCTGAGTGATACCGTCAAATGAAATTTGCATGATGTAAATATCAATCCGTGTATATTAATTAACGATATTATATGACGGGCGCTGGTGATGTTACTCTGTTGTTGGGCTGTAGAGTTAGTTGGACGACGAGGCTTGCCCCGCTGCTGTTTGCCATTCTAGCTTCACACAGAGTCAGTCACACAAATGACATAACTCTGTACTCCAGAGTCAACAACTAAACAAACAACCACCAATAGAAATAT
Source organism: Fusarium sambucinum (assembly GCF_050947815.1). Classification (NCBI taxonomy): domain Eukaryota; kingdom Fungi; phylum Ascomycota; class Sordariomycetes; order Hypocreales; family Nectriaceae; genus Fusarium; species Fusarium sambucinum. Next base: position 1,813,507 of record NC_139294.1, on the reverse strand, counting down.
TCCCCAAAGCAACATAATCTACTACGCTTCTCTAACTACAGGCTTCTTACATCGCGTCGTGTCGCGTAGTCACCGACTGCAAGCCACTTGCTGTCAATTCGCTCAGAACCAATTGAGTCACATCATATCATCAGCCATGGGCAAAGAAACTCCTCTCGTCTCCTCGCGGCGACTCTCCAACGCTGAGGGCGACCCAGTCGCCGTTGTCCGCGTGCGAAACCTCCAGACAACAATCCAAGGACCGAAGGATGCCTGGGGTCGAGGTTCAAAGCAGCAGCCTTTGCTTATATCTGCTGAGGTCTCACTGACACATGCCTTCCCCTCATCCTCAGCAGACGACAAGGTCGATTCCGACACGGTGCACTATGGTCTTCTGAGCAAGTCTATTCTGAGCACTTTGGAGAAATTGCCAAACTCAGCCTTGTCGCTGAGTGATGTCTTGAACAGGCTCTGGGTCGACCTTACTGGTTTCCAGTATACCGGTGTAAAGGACCCTTCTGCTAAGCAAACAAAGGCTTTCCTCCAGACTAGCCTCATCCGACGCCTATCAGTCTCGCTAGTTCTCCCTAAGGCCTCGTTGATGGGAAGTGCCATCAGGCTCACTGGTTCTTGTCTCTTTGTTGACTCGGCCATCACAGCCCGAAGCTTGGAACTGGGTCTGGAAGGAATCAGAGTACCTACGCTCATCGGCGTCAACAGCAATGAGCGAAACGCTAAACAAGTTGTTATTACAAACATAAAGATCGATGAGTATCAGACAGCGCATGATGACTACGCTGTCATAGAAAGCATTATCGTCGATGTGAGTAAACCCTAGGTGGCCGACCTACCACCCAAACACTGACACATACCCGTACAGGCCATGTCGGAATCCTCATTCGAAACTCTGGAGGCTTTGGCGGCTAGCCTTGCCTTCCACATTGCCAGGGAACTGAGGACCAAGCGGGATGACTTTTATGGAGAGATCATTCGCATTGGCCTTGAGAAGCCCACAGCTGTGCCACTTGCTGAAGCTGCTTGTGTTGAGTTGACAGTTAAGACTGAGGATGTCAAGATTGAGGTTTCAAAAACCAAGGATGTGAGGTTTGACGACACAAGGAACAAGGTTGCAGGTTTAGGCAAGTCGTAATATAGAACGACGCCATCTTGGACACTAGTCAGAAGCAAGGGGAAAAGAAAAATCGACAATGTATGAATAGGATTTTTGGGTCATGTTCTACCTGGCATGGTATTTTGAACTAGCCACGGGTTTCTTTCAACAGTTTGCACATGTTGTACATAACGCAAAATAGCATTGATCAAGTGTATAGCCTATTCAACATTTAGGCATACTTTTTGCAACCCACCTCATATAAAGCACGTTGACGAAGCCCGCTGCGTCAAGTCGTACTCACTTGTTCACTTCCATTCCTGCTCGGGGGGCATCACCTTTTGTGATTTTCCGAACAAAGTCGGGATCTGGGTTGAAGAGCATCACATGTAGATGCTGGATGGCATTCACTGACTGTAGACCTTGCCAGTTTCTGAACCAGAGAACCTGTACTCATAAGCTTCACAACCAGAGAAACACCAGCAATATATAGAACGTACATTTTCTTCTGGAACATGTGCTCGAAACGTTCTTGACACGAAATCATCAATCTCCTTCCTCGCCTTGTCTGTCAAATCGCCCGTTGCAGGGTCCTCCTCAAGATCGAACTTTGTCCAGACCACAAGATGCGCGATTCTCGGATCTATACCATATGGAGCATCGTTCCATAAGATCTTGTAGTCATCCTCAAACTCAAAGGGTGCTCCGCGCGGCTTCACAGGAGGTGTCCACCCAAGACGGTGCTCAAGCAGGAAGTTGGCAACACTGCCGTAGGTTTTCTTGAGATGGAAGGTAAACTGTTTATAGCGGCGAAGCTCTGAGGGGACACGTTTGAAGAGCTCTAGGCGGTTTGCTTCGATGATTTTGTGGACCTCGTCCCATGTTGAGATGTGGTATTCTTCGTCTGGCGTGGAAAGAATGCCCTTGTCCTTTTCGTGTGTAGTGAGAAGAAACTCAGGGCACTCGTCTGTTCTCTGATCTTCTGGGATATTGTAGTTCCAAAAAGGAAGTGTTTCTGCGCTGCCCATGGTTGCTGTAGCTGAGTGTGAGGCGACTCCTGGTGGGTGGTATGGGGTGAAGTTACGGTGTGAGGCGAGCTTGGGTATGTCGATAGTTAGGGGGTTAGAAAAAGGCGAAAATGAAGCTGACCGAATCCTCGTCGGAAGGTGATTTGGTAATTTTATACTGTTTGTCGAGTTGGCGTTTGGAATGCTCTTCATCACATAGAAAGGCTTGCGTGTGGTTGATTTACCTGGCTAAGAGGTTGGATTGATACATTGTTCTGTTCTCCACCATGTTGCACTAGTCATGATGAGGGGACATGATAAGACAGGGCATATGCAGTTAACTATAAGTTATACGGGATTTACTTATTGGAGTATGATTTGTTGTACAACTTGAGTTTTAGTCTTATATTCTTATCGGATAATTCGGTGTGTACATTGACCTATAGTCTAACGTGTTCTTGACTTATAGTCTAACATGGTTATGATTTCACTTGACTGCCATCATGTAATCAGGCGGGGTATTATAATGCGGCGCTCCACCAAACTGCGGCGCATGGAGTAGTGAGAGAGGAGTTGGAGGTCCGAGGAACCACAATATTGGGCATCAGCATGATTTACATGGTGGAGGAGCTATCAATACGTTGACCTCATGTTTACGCTGTAATGTCTCGAGTATGTAGGGTAAGCAGGCTTCTTGTCCACTACCAAGGCCACGTGAAGGAAGGGTGTTTGATATCAAGACTTGCATGTGAGGATTCACTTACTGGATGATAGAGCGGCAGAGGCGTATGTCAGTGGCTTACACAGATTTTTGTAGTTCTATATTCTCGTCTTTATTCTCTGATTCAATATACACATAACTGCTATCTAGAGTTATGTCCAGCATTATCAATACAGGATCGACCGATGCATAGTTAGATAGTGTAGAGACTAAGCATGGTCAACTTTATTGCATCCACTCTTGCCCAATTTCGACTGGGCCTAGACTCCATTCTCTTAGCTCTGGTCAACCAATTGTAAAGCCACGAGATACTTCGCGCGCGGAGAGCTGCGGGAGCTTTGGCCTTTTTTGTCCATGTCCTCACCGTTGAAGGGGATGGTTTGGGGCATTATGTACAGCAAATGTAAGCTGGTTGGGGATGTTACCTCACCCGCGGGAAACATATTTTTCTTCTTTCTTTTTTAATCTCTTTTAGTAGACTGTTGAATGGAAAAGAGGCATTTAAAATTGAGCGGTTTGCTGTATTGGGTAAGGAAGTGGCAATTCAATGAGCGATATCATGATAGAAGGTGGTGTACTTGGACCAAAACTAGCCATCCATTGCCATGATACCACATCTTTAGTTCCCGTCAAAAGGTTTTCTCTCAAGGTGTTATGGGGCACAGAGTCGTTTTGCTTATGTTCCTGTCTTTATTAGGAAAATCATACATGGGTTCCTGTAGTATCATATCGGCAAAGGACCGATCTCGAATTCACTCTTTTGCCCATCATCTCGACTAACTGGGTAGTTGACTGCTAATTATATACTGAATGTGGCGGCAAACGGGTCCCGGATCCTAGTTCCTGCTTGGTCTTGGTGTTGGGGCCCGCTACAAGGTGAGAGATGAGATGGAGATGAGAGAGATCGTTAGTTCAAAGTGGTGAGTTGGCGGGGTTTTAATTCCCGTTCAACGTACGCATCAGAGACATAGAGACGGTAGAGAAATGAACAATTACGATTAAGTCAATGTACGAGATGGAATAATAACAAAAAAGGAGAAACGAAGCACTATCATCATCTCCTTTCAAGCCACCGCCTAGTAACTATTATTGTACCCAGACAACGGGTACGTGTTACCAGCCTCCATTCCCCCCAACGGCCAATAGTTTGGCCTCGACAAAACATGGGAGCTGAGCGAGCTGGATCTAGACGATCAATATCACCGAGTATCTACGGTAAACAAATAGTGAAGGGGTTGTCACCGCAACTTGGCTTATTGTCTCTGATGTTAGGTACCGTACTGACCTTCAAGAAAAGGCGCCATACCAATGTCAATTAAGGACCTAAACAGAAGAAAAAAAAAAAGAAGAAGAAAAGAAAAAGAAAAAAAAAAGAATCAACGTCACTGTTACGACTTTTTCAGCAAAATCATGACAGAAAATAAAAGGGACAGAGTATTCCATCCTTCTCTAACCAAGTGACCGGCTTATTTTGTTCCTACAGGGAACAGCTCCCTCGCCACCCCCACCAAGAAGATGCAATCCATGGGCCATGGCATGGGCAACAGCAGACGAGAGCTGCAAGCCAGGGCATCACCGCCCCGCATCTGCTCTCCCTCCCCTTTCCTATTTACCTACTACCCGTACCTCATTCCTTAACATATCTACTTGCTCCTCCTCTTTCTTCTCTTCCTCTCCATCTCTCTCTCTTCTCCATTCATCTCCATTGCTTCCATTTTGGTTCTTGTCATACTAATTCTCCCCTCATAATCTCTTCACAATGGCCAATATTATCAAGAGCGCGCTGCCTACCCACCTCAAGCCCAACACCGGCGATGAGCAGGGCAACGAGCGTCGTCATGGCAAGACACGCAGTCACATGGTGAGTCTAGCACAATCATTCACTCTCCTTTGGTGGCATTGTGGAACAATGCATTCTTTGGGAACTCATGAGGACGTGAATATGCATCATGTCATGGTGTTTGTACCACCACCTGCCAACGGTGAACCCGCATCTGTTTTCAAAGCTTAACAATGGCCTGCAACTGCCTCTACAGTGATGGCAAAACCTTGCCATCATACAGAAGCAGTTATAGCTATGAATAAGCTTCGAATTCATCAAATCACTATTGTATCAGCCACAATGAATACAATGGCAATACGCGTATATTCACTCCATTGAGTTCATTGGGGCGATCCGGCGAGAATGCGAACTTGCTTCCATCTTTTCAAAATCATACACCAGCCAAAAAGACTCCAGGGATCCGCGATCAATTCTGAAGAGACAAACGTTGTTTTCCATCGTACTAATACATCATGCGTCAGGCTTTCGAGAACACGTCGACCAACGTCGCCGCCGCTCAGATGCGAAATGCTCTGACCAACCTTGCCGAGACCGTCAAGGACCCCGAGCAGAAGAAGGCAAGTTCAAGATCAGATGGGTGCTTTATGGGATCATCCCAAGCTAACCAGGTGCCTGCAGCTGTTCGAAACCGAGATGGACAACTTCTTCGCCTTGTTCCGACGATACCTTAACGACAAGGCTAAGGGCAACGCAGTGTATGCTCACCCCCTCCGAACAATTATATTTCGACCCGACAGTTGCTGATAATAGTGTAGAGACTGGGATCGCATTGCCCCTCCCGCCCAAGGTCAGGTCGTCGACTACGAGGACCTTGCCAACACCGAGTCTGTCCAGTTCCTCAACAAGCTCGCCGTTCTCAAGCTCAACGGTGGTCTGGGAACCTCTATGGGTTGCGTCGGTCCCAAGTCCGTTATCGAGGTCCGTGATGGCATGTCTTTCCTCGACCTTTCCGTTCGACAGATCGAGTACCTCAACCGCACATACGACGTCAACGTCCCTTTCATCCTCATGAACTCGTTCAACACAAACGACGACACTGCTGCCATTATTAAGAAGTACGAGGGACACAATGTCGATATCCTCACCTTCAACCAGTCCCGATACCCTCGAGTCTACAAGGATTCTCTCCTCCCCGTCCCCAAGGACAACGACTCTCCTATCAACGAGTGGTACCCTCCTGGCCACGGCGATGTTTTCGAGTCTCTGTACAACTCTGGCATTCTCGACAAGCTCCTCGATCGAGGTATCGAGATTGTCTTCCTGTCCAACGTCGACAACTTGGGCGCTGTCGTCGATCTCCGCATCCTCCAGCACATGATGGAGACAAACGCCGAGTACATCATGGAGTTGACCAACAAGACCAAGGCTGATGTCAAGGGTGGTACCATTATCGACTACGAGGGCTCCGTTCGCCTGCTCGAGATCGCCCAGGTTCCCAAGGAGCATGTTAACGAGTTCAAGTCCATCAAGAAGTTCAAGTACTTCAATACCAACAACATCTGGCTCAACCTCAAGGCTATTAAGCGTGTCGTGGAGAATGATGAGCTCGAAATGGAGATCATCCCCAACGGCAAGACCATTCCTGGTGACAAGAAGGGAGAGTCCGATATTTCCATTGTTCAGCTCGAGACCGCTGTCGGTGCTGCCATCCGTCACTTCAACAACGCTCACGGTGTTAATGTCCCCCGTCGACGATTCTTGCCCGTCAAGACTTGCTCTGACCTCATGCTTGTCAAGTCTGATCTTTACACATTGAAGCACGGCCAGCTTCAAATGAGCGCCGCCCGCTTTGGTGACGCCCCCTTGATTAAGCTCGGTGGTGATTTCAAGAAGGTCTCAGACTTCCAGAAGCGAATCCCCTCCATCCCCAAGGTGTTGGAGCTGGACCACCTCACCATCACTGGTGCCGTCAACCTCGGTCGTGGTGTGACGCTCAAGGGCACTGTTATCATCGTTGCCACAGAAGGCAGCACTATCGACATCCCACCTGGATCTATCCTTGAGAACGTTGTCGTACAGGGTAGCTTGCGTCTGCTTGAGCATTAAAGTGGGAGCATGTTGGAATTTGTGCGCTTATGTTGCATGTTGGCTCTCGAGTTCCCATTGTCAAGGCTTTTTGAAGTGGATAGGATAAGATGGTGATACATTGGTAGACATTTTTAGCAAATCCTTCAGGAAAAGGATATTTGTGCTATGGCATGGAGGATTGTCTCCGCGTCAGGTGTGGTTCAAGGGAGTCGAATTCTAGCGTCGACTTCTACGCTTGGGAACTTTGGAGGATACACTTTGAGTATGTACGTACTTGGCAAAACAGCAATAGCTCGCGCTACCTACACATAGGTACAGAGCACATTTTAATTGAAAAAAGGCAATGACAATTTCTGGAGAAATGAAGAGTTTCATGAAAATGTGCCATTGACTCATGCGTGACCAACAAACAAGCCAACGCCAACCCGCAAACGTTAGCACCGGCTATTAAGCAATTAATTTTAACTTTTATTCTTGTTCTTTTTCATTAACGGTATTTCTCCGTTGAACAACTGAGTTGACGCGGCCAGATGCTTTAAACTCGTTTCGTCCAGATCTTATTAACCTTAAATTGTTGCAAGTAGGCATTTACAGTTCACCAGCCTTCTCTGGCCCAACCTTCGGAAGGGTAGGCAGATCAAACGCCATTGTTCAACGGGCGCACATCATGATAACGTTGAAAGAGAGGAAACAGAAGCATCTATTTCTCTCAAGCGTGAATCTATCGCATCGCACTATGATCTTCGAGTGGCCGGGTGGCTGCTAGTTGCGAATCGGTCGCGGTCGGATAACAGGGTCAAAACAACAGTTTGTTTGAGAGATGAGACGTGGTTAGGGCGAACGCTCACAGACTGGTCTGTGGACATTCTGGGGGAGGCTGGAAAAGACCCTGCGCAAGTGCCAAAGAGTATTTTGACTTTTGTATGAGTTTGGACTCATCATGGTCTACAACAGAGATGGGGGCGGTTATCACGGAAAGCAAACCGTAGTGAATGGGCGAAATCAAAGGACTTGGATCGGCGCTCATGACGTTCCATCCGTGAGGCATTTCATTTCCTGCGATCTTCAATGCCGAGCCGGGGTCAATGATAGCTTCGAACGCACTTTGCACTAAAAGAAGTTACCCATCTCCGCAAGGTTTGGATGTTACCCTGAAGGAAGAAATCAAGCTTCGGGGCCACGATACTTTCTGGAAGGACGAAAAGATATTTCCAGCGCGCTTGGATTTACCGAATGCCCAGCCGGAGAGTCAGCGTCTAGAACAGCCAAAGGAAATTATGGTATAAGATAGGGGATATCAAAGATAGCCCATGATGGTATCGTGAAGGATTGGCTAATAATGGCGGCTTCTATCAGCCAAGGCTGTGACTATCATGAGGATGCTCAAAATGGTGTAGTCCGGAGAGGGTGGCCCCGTAGTTCCACGCAACCAATCCAGCCAGCCAGCAGCAATGCACGTTTGCATATTGTGTGTGGGGTGCTAGTGTTGTTGGTTAATGCGATGTCCGGACCAGCCTGGTCTGGCCTGCATGGTCCTGAGCCTATGCCAAAAGTTGGGGACCCCAACCTGATATTGTTTGGCCGGTGCAATGCCTGCATTCGATGTCTTCCATGACCAGGAAGTGTTGCAAACCCCGGAAGGTTCAACATTCGTGCATCGTCCAAGTGCCTTTTGCGTGATTCACTTACACCGCACGTACTCTGTCGGTTGATGAGTGTTTCTAAACATCGGTAGCCCAAGGAAAGAAGAGACAGTGAATCAAGAAATAAGGTTCTGTCTTAGCTTGGAACGTTGTGTGGTCACCCTCCGTTCTCGGATTTGTTGATGGGAGAAACTCCTTGACTTCCTACCGATGTTCAAGCCACAAAGACAACGTCAACAATAAGCACACCGATTTAGAAACTGGTGCGGCGGCCAACGAACCACATTGGTTCATGATGCTGTTGCAGAAGGCTGGAGTATACGCTATATCATCAGCAAGGCTGCGCCCTGGGGATTGGGTTAGTGAAAAGAATGCATAGTACGAATGCTCTTGCGTAGTCCTTCCTCATGGTTTAGAAGCTATGTCAAGTTCTGTGGAATGTGTTACAATGCATGCTCTCTTACTTCCTTGAAAGCTCAAACCAAAATGCGAGGAGCAAACATGATGGTGTCGTCAACCATACGCCTTTGCCTTGCTGCGCTATATCGTAACTATTTGCCAATGCTCTGATGGCATGCAATCATGGGCCAGTGAAAGCCTCGCATGAGTGGCCATATCTGTTTGTTGTCTTTATTGCCCAACGTTCAGCTACAGCAACGTACATATGGCAGCGGGCAATGATTCACACTAATTTGCAGCTGGACGTGCTGTCGGTAAACACTATCCACGGATGATGCGCTGTAGGCGCCTGAAATGGCAATCTTTGGTCGTTGTGGCCAGTAGCGGGGAGTTGGATTCGAAATAACCAATGCCGAGAACGACCCATTTCATCAATGTTTCCAAGAAAATTTGCAAGAGTCATTACTGAACAAGAACCTCAAGTGCTTGCAAGGAAAAGACAACGATTGAAGCTGGCTATTGGAACTATTGACAAGCCAAGGAGGCAATGTCATTAAAGTGGTGCCCGATAAGGAAAGGTGAGCGACCAGGGAGGGAGGCCAGGTTCCCAATAGCGGCAAGCATCCAGACCGCTGTGGACGAGAGAGAATCGATAATGGCAGCAGCCGACATGCTGAAATTTCCCGGATGTTGAGAACCGTTGGCCACAGCCCACAGGGGTCTTGATATCCGCTATTATCGATCCTCCTATCATAGTGTTGCATGCTTCAAAGGATGACTGTAAGGATTGAGAGCATTGCTTGCATGCGCCGACATAATGATAGGGAATGATAACCTCTGTTAAGCCTTGTTAAAGCAACTGATTTTGTTTGCTGTGTAAGATAAAATCTTGTGACGAAACACGGCTCAGCTTGCAAAGGCAATACATAACAGAACAAAGACACGGCTATTTCGCTGGATCGCATTGCATCGGGGAGGCTTACGACAGCTTGTCTAGGATGCCAACCTAAAATCATGGCGGCTATCGCTTCTTGCTGGGCACAGTAGGGTAGGCGAAGGGGTGCCAGAAAAGTCGACTAATTGCCTAAGATGCAAAAAATACTGAGACATTGACTCGCCTTCAGCTCCAGGAAAATGACCATGTAATTTCATCGATAAGCGTCTTGACACCCTAGTTTTTGAATATTCGAAAAAGGTAGGGTAGCTGGCCTGACCTCGCCCCAGAGAATAGGTGCACCACCTCCGGTGCGCACCGGAGAAGCGCGCCGTGACCACTTGCCGGACTAAGGCAAGGCTGACAAACCCTTGACCAGCACGGGGATGCGGTGGAATTGAGAAACAGAAGAGAGATACGCATGGATCAACGCTCGACTCATGACCAAGCGGATAGAACCTCCCTGTTCGGTGATGTACAACACTAACGTCAGAAGGTATCCATCCGCTGATAGCGAGGAATTGTAGGTATGTGCCCAGGCAGAGACTGAGAGGTAATCGGAGGCATGGATGGCAGTCAAATTGTGATGGATCGAGGCCGCATATCACTAGTGATGGTTGATGGGCGCGTGCCCGCTTTGGCTGTCAGGTACAGCACTCCAAGAGGTTGTTAGTAGGTCCTGCAGGTGGAGCTGGAAGATCCTTGGAGGAGCGAGCGAGCATTGAACTGCGACGTGATGAGTGCGCCACAAAGGGCATAGCGTTGGCACTCTCTTAAACGCTAGGCCTGCATGGCTAATTTCCTCAGCAAGGATCCGTTCTGGTTCGGGCATTGCAACGCCGTGGCTGGCCTGCCAGTGGATGGAATGTGATGATGTAGCGAAATGGGCCAAGCAATTAAGGCATGGGTTTAGGGGAGAGGGAGATGGGATCACTGAAGCTAAGCAATGCTATTGGTAGAGAGTTCCACTTGTGGGTGAAAGAGCACAGGGACCATGGTTAAGTGCAAAGAATCTGAAGCGAAGGGGGAAAGGAAGGAAGGAACCAAAGGAAAGGAGAAGGAGCACATCACTCAACACACAGCACAGGGCAAGCAGGTTAGTAGGTACCTCCAGTTTCCTTCCGTAGGAGATAATGGATTAGAAACCTATGCTACGCCTCGCCCGTGCCTCCCACACCTCTTTCTTGGCCTTTCACCACACACCCCCTTCATCCCATTAGCCTCCACATCCATTGACCTGGTCTAGATACCTAGGATCCAAGGTCTCGTGGGATTGATTAGGTTGGTATCCGTAGAGTAGAGTAGCGTAGCGTTTGATTCTCAGAGCATCCTATCCCCTTTATTGTTATTATTGCCATTCGATTGTTACTAGCTCTCAGTTCCCTTCATTATAATAAGCCTCCCTCCGTCTGTTCATTCTCCTTCCCTTTCCCTTCTTCTCCATCAACGCAGTCTACCTCTAGTCAATCGCTACCTCGTTGTGCCTCTTACCTACCTTAATGTAAGTTGAATACTACCCTCGGTCTTTCCCTTGCAAGGCACCATCCGCATCCGCATACAATCACACACGGTTTCCCTCAATGGAGTTGGAATATGACGTGGGCGTTGGCACTGGCAGGCACTGGCACTGGCACTGGCACTGGCAGTATCCGTTGATATCACCAACATGGATCATTGGCACCTGCCGACACTGGCAGTCAACCGACAGTCTACGCAGGTGCCAGTGATTCACTTGGAAACGCCTGCCTGGCCCTGGCCCGTGAATTGTTTATTACAACAACTCGCGCTCTTCAAACCCCTCGCATACAACATCATCCAACACGCACTATTGCTCATAGCTTCGCTACTATTCACACTTTATCGAAACATTGCAAAGCAAAGCATCCACTAACTTGACTGGATAGTAATACTCAGTCATTCTTTCAATCACAAACAACCTTCCAACCTTCAAAATGAAGTACACTATCGCTACCGTCGCTGCCTTCGCCACCATGGCCCTGGCCCAGCCTGCTTTCACCAACACCAAGTTCGACCTCACTGAGGGCAAGCCTTACACCATCACCTTCACCGGTTGTGATTCTGGCTGCACTATCATTCTCCAGAACGGAGAGTCCACCGACCTCAAGGACTACAAGACCTTGACCAGTATGTCTCAAACTAATCTTGACTTGTGCTCGAATTTTTATTTACTAATACGCTACAGGCTCTGCTGAGGGTGACTCTTTCACCTTTACTCCTTCTCAGCTCCCCTCGGACACCTACAACTTCAAGATCACCGACTCTGCTGGTGAGGCCAACTACAGCGAGCAGTTCTCCTACGAGGGTTCTTACGACGCTCCCTCCGTCACCTCTGCTACCAAGACCGCAGCTGAGACCACCGCCGCAGCTGAGACCACCGCCGTTGCTGAGACCACCGAGAAGGCTACCACTCTCGTCACCAAGCCTGTCGACGAGACCACCACTGCTAAGCCCATCATTCCCACTCACGTCCCCGTCCCCCCCAAGAACGCCACCACTCCCATTGCTACCCCCACCAAGACCGGCGGTGCTGGTGAGACTGGTGTTCCTGAGGTCCCTGTCAGCGGTGCCACCCGTATGACCTCTTCCCTAGCTCTCATTGCTGGTGCCGCCATGGCCATGGTTTACCTCAACTAAGTTATGGACATGATTTTTCTGCACGAATACGCGGGATGAGAAGAGCGGTTTGATGAGATTCAAGTTTTCGGTGTATAATTCTACTTTAATGATGGCCTTTGTTTATTCGTTTCCGGTTACCCCACGAGGCGTCACGGCCGGCTGTATCCTATGATGAAGCCCGCGTTGGCTTATCAGGGAGGAACGAGAGCCAGAGCCAGGTATTTAGAAATCAATTAGACTCAAAGTTGGTCTGCCTTTTTACAATCATTGTTTTCCTATGTTGTGATTTATCAATGTTGAATTACGTGTGTGGCTTTCATTTCCAAATTGTAGTTGATATTGACATGCGGGACAGGCGTTGAAGACTCATTCTCATTGATGGGATTTGAGTTTGTCTCCATTGTAGAAGCTTCTCTTACCCCTTGAATCCAAGAGTCTGATGTCATGGGCTGTTTTTTTTTTTAATAACTGTGGAGAAGCAGGTTATTAGTTATCCTTTGTCTCTTCTCTGTCAGTTAATACATCTGACTTGGAGTTCAATTTGCTTTTGCTTTTGCTCTCCACTCCCTTATGCAGGTTCCCGGACTGATCTGCCCTGCCAACCCATGCATCTACGGTCCAATTGCTGTTTCAGAATCATCATCTCAACGGCTCCAACTACTGCAAACTGACCCCTTGGCCGGGCGGGTAGTCCTGCAATCCTTCAAGCCTTGCGTGCCTGGGTAGGGATTATTCCCTGCTATAACAAGTGTATGATATCAGTGGACATTTCTACATTCGGCATTACAGAAAAAAGAATTGCCGCATTTTATGGTTCCGGATCTCGCCTGCTCCGTTAAACACCGAGATTTCCTTATATGATACCTCCCTCTTCGGGATATTCCACATGATCTTTTATGCGATCTTCATTACAGTTCTCTGGGTACCCCAGTAAGCGAACAATCGGTCCATCACCGCCTTTGCTGTCAGATATGTACATTAGTACACACAACACAAGACCTCGAGGTATTTGGCCGAGACTTGGGTGTTGCACGCCGGTAATTAAATTATCGCTTCAGAGTCTTGAGCGATTCACCCCAGACGCGTGTACTTGAGACATAGGATCCGCCCAAACCCACGACGCATGCAGTGTCTTGAGATTTAATTAATTGCTACTACGACTCTGAACCCTGCATATGAAAGCAAACAGGTTTCGATTGTCAATGCTGATCACTTCCTTGCCCGTTTTATTAACGGGCTTGTATTACATTTCATGGGCATCGACTCGCGTGGGGAAAAGGAGAATCAATGTACAAGTTTTGCATTCTCTCTTCTCCTTGTCTTCCGGTATGACCGATCTCATCTGACCTGTACACAATATCAAAGCAAAGCAAGCAAGTAAGTGATCTGATACAAGGCCCCCTGCACCAGCAAACATTCCTGTTTCTTTGTGTGGCTGTGGCGGTGTCTGCCCCTGTCTTTGCCATGTCTTTGACCTCTTAATGTTTTGAAACGAACGACTATCCCAATAACGCCCCGTTTTGCTTTTGCTTTTTCCCAAGACAAAGATAAAGTTACATGTAACAAAATCAAAACAAAAAAAGCACGAGCGGGGAAGAGAGAAACATTTCTCCCGCCCAAGCGTTCATCCTCCTGCATAAGACCAGATGAAAGAAAGCAATAAAAGAGAGGGTGAGGGAGAGGAAACGGAAAAAATACTGTAGATGAAACGCGCGACCACCCGTTAGACGGCAAAAGACAAGATGATATGAAGAAGTGGAAACTAACGACATTCCTTGATCCTGTTTGTCTCAGTATAGTCAGACTCCAGCGACAAAAGCAAGGGAGGACAGAAAGATAAAACAAAAGTCTGGGAACACAAGATTACTACTGTCGCGTAGTAATCCGCTTCTTCTTGGCAACAAATGGACTCGTCGCAATGTCAGCCCACGCTCCGATGCCGCATAGTCCTTGATCATCTTGGACGACAAAGGCGTATCCGTAGTTGAACATGGAATCGACGCTGGTGGGGATACCAGAAGCACGACCGACCACGTGCGAAACGGGACCGGGAATGGTCATTGACGAGTCTGAAGGCCGGGGTTCCCGGACTTGAAGATCGGCTGCCGGAGCTGAGGCCGAGACGGATCCCGGAGTGGGACATCTTGTCTCGGAGGTGGAGACGACCGACGACGACCCGATTGTTGCTGCAGTGCAGCCCGTCACCGAGAAGAAGTCGGCATCAGAACGGACGGTGGCATTCTCGAGTATCAAGGACTCGTATGTGGGAGGACCATAGTGCTGCTGATGATGGACGTCATCATCCATGTCCACATCCATGTCATCGGGGACGTCAGAGTCGACAACATACGAGCCATAAGGTGAAAAGTCAGGGTCATGTGTAAAGACAGACGAGGCAAGGGAGATCGAGGATTCAGAACCATCTTCGTGATTATCGAAGACGTCCATGTCGAAACGAAGTCGGTGGTTGTTTCAGTTTAGAAACAATGAGTCAGGCTCCCACCACGATGTTTCGTTGATATACGTAAGGAGAATGCAGTGCAATGTTGCTCTGCGTACAAGCTCTGTGTGGAAGCAGTATGTGATACAGTAACGATGATAAGCTGTGATAATTTGGTCAAGCTGAGGTCTTGGACAGGAACCCCTCTGATACTGGATTGCAGTGAACAGAGACGGATCCGAGGAGGTGGGTGAGGCCAGACCTTTTGAACTCGCAAATGAACCGTCATCGCATCAGATCTAGCTCTCTCAATTCGTCAACCACACCCAAAAAGCCACGATGGTTGACGCGCTGACATCTCCCATTGCCTGGAGTACGTACGATGAGACAGTCTCAACCCGACAGCCCTATATAATCAATACGCGGAGAATCAGCCTTATCGTGAAAGCGCTACATATACACTATGGATTGTACTTGCACTTATACTAACTGTATATGAGTCTAGATGTCGCCGAGTTTAACAAGTGGTGTCATCATCGCATGGCAGAACCTCTTCTAACCCGTTTAGCATTAGACAAGAACCCACGATTACCTGTCAGAAGCTAATCGCCTCACTTTCCTTTGACGCCCAGTTTGATAGAGGGAGGTCTATTTTTGGAAAAGGGGAGAGGGCTATTCGGTAGCAGAAAAGTTGGCTTTCAAGTAATTTGAAGCATGATTTCTTGTTGCACCCGAGGGCGATGCACATGTCCTGAGACGTTCCCTCAAGTATCAGAAGCTGGAGACACAAGAGACGAAATGAGTAGTCTAATTTATGCTACTTAGATGGGACTCCTTAGGCTATTTATTTTTTGTGTCCTAAAGCTCCTAAGCAGAGGCTATCCCTTACGTGACGTGATGTGATATCCCTCACTCAAAAGCCCCTACGATGTCACTTCCAAGGCCCAAGTTTGCTGGCGGCCATCTCTTTAAAAAGAAAGATGACCGACTTATTCAACATATCCCGGTAATCCAGGTTGGAAATAGCCCTGCTGTTGACACGGACTGCGAGGCCCAGTCCTGTCAGACACTCGTGTACGTCTTGTTCCTTCTTCGTGTCTGGGAAGGTAGGTATCATGAATACTGGTGTATTGGTACCCGTTCTACCATTTGAAAAGCACTCTGGCTTCCAGTGCAAATTTCGAAGGAAGGACACAAGCCGGTCAAGCTTGGTTTTTGGTAACTGATCGGGTGCTTCAGCCGAAACGTTGTCAAATAGGTTAGGTACATCTGAGCTTGCAGCGGTCGCGGGTGTATCCTATTCTCCAGTCGCGGGTGTGTCATATTCTCCAGTCATGGGTGTATCCTATACTCCAGTCGTGGATGTATCCTATTCTCCAGTCGCGGGTGTATCCTATTCTCCAGGGGCCGTGGATATATCCTATTCTCCAGCGGCCGTGGATATATCCTATTCTCCAGTGGTCATGGGTGTATCCGGCTCTTGATCTTCCAAACCTTGGGTTGGGATGAATTGTTGAAAATCCTGTGTTGGATGCTTGCCTAATTCTCCAATGTACGAGATGTCGCTCAGAAAGGGAATACGTAATTTGCATCCGCAGAAAGCACCAAGAGGTCCATCTGCCTCCATCAGGTACATCAGACCGACGCCGCAGCCTTCCCTAAATGCCACGATGCTAACATTCTCTCTCCCGACGATCCGCGACTCTGATTCAATGATGGCACCGAGCTTGCGCACGGCATCACGCACTTCGATCCATTGTTGCATGTCTCCCGTAGTCCCATGAGAATAAAAACTCAAAAGAACGCAATGACGAGAATACGTGCCCTCTGTCAGTCCTGACGGGTTCTTGGTAAGGGACGTGATAAAATCTTTGAGCACGGTCAAGTGCCTTTCCTGGTCATAAATCCAGATGAAACTTGTGGTAAGGTGACCATCAGAGGGTATCAGTACCTCATAATCGAATTGCTGGTCTGGATCGACTATCGTATAACTAGGGGCAGAGGTTTGGATGCGTTGGAACTGATTCATGTTTTCGGCGCGTAGTTGACTAGATAGTAGTTAAGCGTTGTGTTGAGTAGGTATCTGGAGAAGAGTAATCTGAAGTGTCTCCTTCATAACTTGATCTACATAACGGAGGATTAGTACCTTCCCGAATGAAGATAAATGGAGAAGAACCGTAGGTGTATGAGGCAGGTTCAACTACTAACTGCCTTCAGGGTATCAGACAAGCTGGCCGTTGGAAGCATAAGAGACGAAATTAAGGTCAGTTTATGCTACTTACATGGGACTTCTTAGGCTGTTCATTTTTGTATTCTAAAACTTAGTTCAGCTTCTTTTCTACCTATGTACTAGGTAGGTAGGTACTCCTGAGCCGTGTGCACGCAATAAGGAATGTAATAGAATAGAACAAATGAATAAAGGGCTAATGCTTATCGATGCTTCCATGCCCCCCTGCGCCTTTAAAGTAAACAGTATTCAACTTGCACTGGCATCAGTGCCAAACCGACCATTAAGTTCCCTCCCTTCAGCCTCCATACTGGCTGCCATGCTCCCCTTCCGTCTCAGCCCAGGAGCCTTGAGCTTTCTCACCACTTGGTAAGACCTGTCGAGCTCGTTCTCGACGGCACACCTAATTCGAAGGGCAGCCACGGCAGGCCACACGCTTCGTTCGCCCCTGAGAACCCAGTAGTTGAGGGTTTCCCGAGTCGGAGTTTCCAATAATCGCACAAAGTCTCCAGCTGTCACTTCCGGCACAAGAACCATGGATGCTGCTGGGACTTGCTCATCGACTAAAAAGCGACGGATACCTGTTGGTAGGAGGTTGAGCGTGTCCAGTTGGCTAAGGCGGTGTCTTATCTCCAATCCGACCATGCGGACAAGAAAAGCAGAGACTTGTGTGGTTTTGCTACGCGACTCCACCAGGGATGGACCATGCATGTCGGACTGAATAAAGGGGATAAGGTATGGTCGGGCTTGGCTGACGATAAAGTGGTTGACGTTGAAGAGTTCAGCGATACGCCTGAGAGGTGAGTCTCGATCCGAGTACGATGTGTGCGTCCAGTGTCGAAAGTCGATAGTATTGGCCGGTGCCCAAGGTACGATGTTACCATGAGCGTCTTTGCAGAGCATCGTTGTCTTGCGGTCACCATAGAGCGAAGGCGATGAAGCATTCGACGCCACAGCAGCTGTCCAAATCAACTAGCAAAAATCAGCATATTCCATAAGCAACAGAGACAGGCATAAAAAACATACCACATTAGGCGCGGTGAGATAGTTGAGCAGCGTCGGTACACCTCCTTGACCCTCGGTCGCAACCGTAATGTTCAACACCCTCTTGCTTCGATTATAGGCTTCCTCAAACGTGAGATCACCGACGTTGGCTCTCACACACTCCTCCAACACCGTCACATCAAGGAAATAGCCTTCCTTGGAGAAGCGTCTAATTCTCCGTAGTAAGGTTGCCCACCGTGACTGGAAAGCTCGAAACGTCGATAGTTCACCATTCTCAGTCCCAACCTTTGGCGCAAAGGCTGAGAGGTCAATACCGTCGCCACTCAAGACAGCTGGGAGCTCTTCTTCTGTGTGGATTGCGACCAAAGCTGCTATCAGGGCGCCCGTAGCTGTACCGGTGATGATGCGAGGAAGTAAACCACGTAAGAAGAGAGCCTTCACAACGCCTAAATGACACATGCCAAATATGGCACCGCCTTGAAGAACGAGGGTGCTTCTCCCGAAAGCTTGTCTCGTATCATGTATACAATCTAGCTTTATCTGTGTCGTCAGAGATGGCCCGTGGCCATGGACAGCGGATGGCGTCGTAGGAAGGGCACGAATATCTTCCACTGCTTCAGCAATCTGGGTAATGTACTCTTCTATAAGATACTTGGTGCCAGCAAAGGATCGGTTGTAGAGTTTGGGTGAGGTGATGTTTCCTAGGTTTCGGACCAGACCGGATCTTAATAGATTGACGAGCTGCTGAAAATTGGCGTCTTCTCGAGCTGTCGCAAGGGAGTCCAGACGTTCGGTAATAAGTCTCCAGTCATAATATTTAGAAGCTGGGTTGTTCCTCCTATAGCCGTGTTAGTGAGATTTCCCCCGATGATGAGAGCTACACGCGCCATAAGTCAAGACCGAGGAGGTTATCAAGATGCAGCGCGGCTTCTTCCCAGTCTTCAAAGACCTCTGCTGTCCTCAACAGGTCCAGCCATAGTTCAACAGGGCTTTTACGCGTATACCAGGTTCGAAGCTTCTACAAAGACATGATTAGTTAGAAACGATGAACCTCGGAGTGCGTGTCATGCTTGGAAAGGAGAGATGGTTAATTACCCTCTGCCAAAAGCTGGCCACGTCCACGACGACACCCCATACGGTGACTACCACCCCCATTATCGCGTTACCGAGGGCCGATCACAAGCACAAGCACCATTTGCAAGAGATTGGATCAGGTCTGTGGTTGTGAACGCGAGGACAAGATTACGCGTGGTCGAATGTACTTTGTACTAGACGAGCAACATTGGCTATGTATATACGGCACTCAGGACCGGAGAAAGAAGTCTTATAGGCGTTTAGGAGAGATAAAAGATTGGTTACAGGTAGGATAAATATGTAAGGCAGGTTGGTGTTGTTGGGTTCCGTGGAGCTCCCCGCAGCTCGTTCAACGAAAGTACGGTACCTTGTTCACCTACGCTAAATCGGCATGTGATTGCCAATGAGATCACCAGGAGTCTCAGACAGCCACACTCACATGCGTATATGTAAGGGAGGTTAGTGCGGGCTTCAAGCTGATAAATTGATAACACAGGCCACTGTATTCGATCATCTAGTTGCAGAGTGCAGGAGACCAATTACACGTTGTGGTTCAAGTGAATTATAGCTTCGCTCTCTGCCGATCTTCAAAAGTCTAAGTTTAATAAAAGCTACTATGCTAGACTACCATACTGGTGGTAGTTTCAAAAGTTGCACCAATAATTTAAAGGAATATCATATTATACAGCAATGCCTTTGTTTGCTTGTTCTGCAACTAATCTCTTGTTGCGTTTACCAAAACTCCATGAAGAACCTCGAGACTAATCTAATCATCGTCATCGTCAATGACATTCCTCCGGCGAGATCTTCCTGCCGCCTGTTCGACGTCACTGCCATCGTCGCTGGGGTCCCTTGTCCTCTGTCGCTTTTTGGAACGAGGCTTCTCATCCTCATCATCGTCGAGAAGCTCTTCCTCGTCGTCATCATCAGCTGCGCTGTCGGCTTCCTCATCGTCACTGTTAACGATGAAGCCATCGTCGAGTGAGTAACCTTCGTGCCGGCCCACAGCGTCCTCGAGATCCTCATCGGACTCCTCTTCTCGACGTCTCCTGTTCTTAGCTGCACTAGGCGCGCCACGCTTGCGAGAGCCTGCTGCACCCCGACGGCCTCCCTCAAGATCACCAATAGACAATCCTCCTCCGCGCCCAGATGATCTACCTATGCCACCAACCATCTTAGCCTCGGCGTTTTCGCGCTTTCTCTGGGCCTTGTTTCTCTCCTTCTCGGCCAACTCGGCCTGCTTCTTCTGGAGTTCGGGATCGCGAGTAGTCCTGATAATCATATCTGTTGAGTTCGCTGGCTTGCTGGCGACTGCCATTCTCTCAGCAAGACGGGACAGCGCATCGTCTCCAACGGCCTTGTTGGGTCGAACATTGTATTGTTCCGTGATATGTCCAACCGTCATAAGAATGTTGCTGTGCAGTTCGGCGGCAGCGGCGTAGTAGTGGCCATCCTGGACCTCGTTATAAGGCTTGTCTGGTGGTGGTGCGAGCGCCTTTCTGTTAATTTCGTAGTGCTCTCCCCCGACAGAGATAGTCACTGATCCATCGCTCCAGTGGAAGACGTTTGTGTTGCTTTTTAGCTCGCCGGTGCTGTGATCTCTTCGGACTCGGGCGACGTGCTTGGGATGTTCAGCCTTGGCGTTGGCAATATCGAATTCGCTTGGCTGGTATGTATCGGGGTTGTACTCTTCAGGCATTATTTTGATGAACTTGGGAACGCGAAGAACTCGCAACTGAGGAATCAAAGTTAGCAAGCCGCCTGCTGTGTTGTGCGAAGCAGAATTTCACATACCGCGCCGTCTTTGGGCTTGGGAACTCGATGTCGGTATGTCGTGACAGTTTGGACAGCACGCTCCTTAGTCTCTAATTGTGCTTGGTCTTCATCGTCGTTGCGGTACCGCGCGTAGTTGTCACCTTCTGGGTCCGAGGCGAGCTCGTCATCTTCATCGACCGACTCCTTGGTAGGTACAATATCGTCGTCGCCCTCGTCGCCGAAAAGGTCATCGCCTCCATCGTCAATAGGCTCAATTAGGCCGTCTGAGTCAGACATGATGTAGTTTATGTGTTTTTATGACTGATAGATTGAGTGGGTAAGGAATTGAAAAAGAAGAGTGATGGAAAAAGTAGTTGGTGTTTGCGCGCATAAAGTAATAGCTTGCAGTTCAG
The DNA here is from genome assembly GCF_050947815.1 of Fusarium sambucinum. Taxonomy (NCBI): domain Eukaryota; kingdom Fungi; phylum Ascomycota; class Sordariomycetes; order Hypocreales; family Nectriaceae; genus Fusarium; species Fusarium sambucinum. The sequence continues at coordinate 1,792,291 of NC_139294.1, read as the reverse complement.
CTCAAGTCGCGACTAGAGTCTTTGACCCGACTAGTCAGACTAGCTGTTTCTGGGGGAAGAGTCACCAGCCACACTGAACAGAGCAGCCACAGTCGTCTCGTCGCCACAGTCAACTTGTCTCTGTTCCAGGTTAGTGGAGAAGTTACAGCGAAGTGCAGCCTCAGGAGAATGCCAATGTCAAAAGGTGGCAAAGATGTATTTACAGGAGGTCTCTGAAACAGGCATGGCGCGCTTCAGGTGACATAGAACCAGTAGCAGAGCAGTGAAAGCAACAGGGAGTGGAGGTTTCACTCTCCTCCGGGAGGAAGATGCGCTAGCGTGTGGCGCTCCATCTACTACAGCATGGGAGTTACGGGGTACTTAGCCGCTAGACTACCCTCTAATCCTATCGAGGGATCCATTCATTCATCGAGCCCCGACACCGACACCTCAAAAACCCCCTTTCTCAATCACGCCTCGCCTGTTGCTGGTATTGAATTGAGGATTTGATATTGACCTGATCCTTAACAACAGGGCTTGACTCGACTAGACTCGATTATTCGATCAGTAGGAACAAGACAAAGACACTCACTCGTTCAACCTCAACCTTGGGAAACCATAACCCCAAGAGGAAATCCTTCTTTTTCGTCCTCTCATCCACGATTTCACCCCGCCTTTCTGTCAACCATGTCGAACCTTTTCTCTGGCATGTGAGTATCTTTTATTTCTTATATCTCGTTATTCTTTTGCTTCATCTCGCTTGCGTTTGTCCCGTCTTGGATCTACATTGCTATCAATAGCTTTGTGTGGTTCGTCTCCCGTTGCTGTTATCATCTCGGGCATCTTTGAAGAGGTACAGAGCTCTTCGCCAGCCACTATGCTTCTCTTTACCTCCTATTGTATCAGTGCAACATTGCAGACACATTACCCTGGAGATACACTCAAGACCTAGATCCATGCCTTGCGCACTCTGTCGTAGGCCAACTACCGAAGGATATCCAAGCACCCGGAGCCAAACTCTCACCATGTGGTCCCCTAGTACAGCATTCGAGACATGTCTTCCTAGGATCTTCATGAGCTGGCAGGTTCATCCCAAGCCCTGCAAGTGTCGTCACGAACTACTTGCAGGGGAAGGCTTCGCATGATCACGTCCTCAAAGAACGGGGTCTAATAACATGAGCAACCTCTCCTTCATATACCCTCATCCCTACCTTTTCCATCGTTTACCTGTCTCCCTTGTCAGGGCGCCACGCATGGCGCTTTTCTGCAGCCATCATGAGCGGGACCTGGTAATGTTTCAACCAATTTCGCCTATCTAAGCATAGTGTGCTGTCACATTAGCTGTTTCTGACCTCTTTCTTGTTCCTTCATCATCTTTACCCTCACCTGCATCTTCATCTTCACTCTGCTTCTCACCCTGTCTGCATTATTTCATTCCCCAGTCACTGACAATCATCAGCAACGCTCGTTTCCGAGGCGGTTCCGGTAAGGCTAGCAGTGGTCCTCAGAAGAGCCCAACTGGTTCTACCGCCAGTCAACCTCCTCCTCCAGAGCTGCCAACCCAAGGGAACCAGTCTGCAGCTAGCCTGGCTCCCAAGGTTCCTCCTCTGCCCAGCTCCCCTTCGTTCTCTCAGACTATTGGCATGGACGAATCCAGCGGCGCCATGGGCGGTGACGATCTTATCTCATCCTATCACCTTCCTCGACCTCTTCCTCTGTGGCTCAACGCCCAGTACGCCAAACACATTGTCAAGGGTAACTTTATGACATTGAGCGCACGACCTAAAACCGTTGAACAAGGCGAGTGGATCGCTCATCAGGTTGTCGAGCATTACCGTAATCTCTGGAACTTTGTCCGCGTCCTGCATGAGAAGGAAGATGATGGCACATCCGTCTGCAACTCAACTAGCTGCCCACGCATGTCAGCTGGAGCGTGAGTAGTTATCTTTCTTTATGACCTATGCATATACTTACTCTCACCAGCAACCACTCTTTCACCTGGCTCAACCGAAACAGGGAGCCTGTTGAGCTTCCTGCTCACGAGTATATGACTCTCATGCAGCGATGGATCTCAGGAAAGATTGACGACACCAACATCTTCCCAACTGACCCCTCTGGTGTTTCGTACGCCCACAACCCTTCCATCACCACTACGCCCTTGTCACAGCTCTCGAGCCCCAGTGAGCCCGAGTATATTGGCAAGCGATCAGGTTTCCCCGACAAGTTTGTGGACATCTGCCAGATGATTTTCCGACAAATGTTCCGAGTCTACGCTCACCTTTACTGGGCCCACTTCTCGGAGCCCTTCTACCACCTCAACCTCGAGAAGCAGCTCAACAGTTGCTTTTCTCATTTTGTCCTGACTGCTACCGCCCTGGATATGCTCAAGCCCGCTGAGCTGGAGCCCATGCAGCCTCTGATTGACCTCTGGGCCGCTAACGGAACCTTCCCTCCCGAGTCCAAGGCATACGAGTATGCCAACATCCGAGCCGGAGAACGCCTCCTGCAGCTCTCCACAGCCCCTCAATAAGCGTGGGCGAATAAAAGCGTGGGCAGAACGTGTAGCGTAGCACGAAGGGCGGAGAAGGATGGTGTAATCGAATGTGAATAGATTCAACTGTATACAACCTGGGAGGCATGTATTGGATCTGGACTCTGGGAGAATAGATCAGACGGAAGAGACAAGTGGCGGAGACATGGCAAAGCATATCCCTGTAGCGACAAGAGCTGCAGACTGGAGTTTTAGGGGCCTCGACTAGAGTGCTTCGTGGCGAGAGTTGATTGTAAAGAGGGCGATTAAAGACCCGGGGCACAAGAACGGAACTGGCGACTTTTTGTATTAAAGTGAGGCTTGTTTCTAGTCCCCAAACAAGAACATATTTCAAAAAATTAGAACACTATAGCGCAACACCATTGTATAGCACGATCCCCCGCATTGTTGGCCATGTCACGAAATCTCTGTCCGTACATTGCACGACCGTCACTCGGCCAATTCGTAACCCCAGCCGGTCGATACTCAGCCAGTCTTGGGTTCCTTGTCGCACTTCGCACTCACCTCGCTGATTTTGTATTCCACAATAACCGGCCGGTCTTCCTCGATGACGAATCTGCCTGACCCTACATAAAGCTTATCCTGCAAGGCCTTCAGACCAGGCGCATCTGTCTCGAACCTGATCTGCACGACTAGGTTCGTCAGTGTTCAGTTCATATATCTCGAAGCATCTCAAGGTATGGCGTGAAAGCTATAGGGATAGACTTACAGGCATTTCCGAACCCGGTCGTGGTTGCATTTGCATCACCTCTAATGACTTTTCCCTCGTCCCCAGCCATATCCACGACACCGTTATAGCTGAATCGCATGATGGCGCCAGAGGTATCTCGCGCAACACTCGTAACTTCAAGCTTTACCCATTGTCCATCAGGATCACGCCGTAGAAAGTCGCTCCCGTGTATGAACTTGGCATCGATAGAAGGTTCATAGCCGGGTTCAGAGATGAGTGTGCCATCGTTATGGACGAATGGAATATTGAGTAGACTGGAACTTATGATAAGCGGGTCCTTGATAGCGATCTATCATGAGAATGTTAGAAACTCTGTAAACAATTTCAAGGGTCTTGATATGAACAAATGGAGAGAGTGTAAAGCCAGTGTCGGATAGGGCTGAAGGCAGAATGTTGCAAAGCCGGGACAAAGGAATAAGGTGAAACGATGGCAATACTGACATACCTGTGCCGTAAAAGCAGGGATAAGGACGGGAAAATTGGTCAACTTCATGTCGAGAACAAGTCAATTGAGTACCAAGTCTCATTCTTGTTTCCAAAGACAAAAAGCTGAAGCTGGTCTCAGAGTTTTTCACGTTTCTGCCACTACCAGTTCGGTTTCTGAAACGAGTTGCAGATAAGTATGCGTGTGAGATAAGGGATATATGCACCTTTCATCTCATATTATATCTGTATTGTTTGAGACCAAACCAGAAAAGCTGCGCACGGTAGAGATATATTGACGAACTGAGTACCAGCTTCAGCATGTAACTAAACCATGGAGCACATTGCAGTATACTTCTCTTTGTGTCAGGGACATCTAACGAAGCACATTAGCGATAGAGGGACGAGTTCTCTTTTCTGTTTCACCAAAAGAGAGTTACGCTATATAGGACACCCAAATGGACAGAGTTGGAGACACAGCAAACATGAACACGGAAAGTCTAGCAATTATGCCACAGACGATCCTATAACACAAGCACAGAAGCATTTTGGGCAACACATTGGGACGGTAGATATGTATACTGGATCTCTCACTGGAGTACGGTCAAAAGCAATCGTCAACTGGGGACAAGGCGTTTTGGTATCACGCTGCCTTGTCCATGATTGAAACCGAGTCCATGGCGCAGACCACTCCAGGAATGCTTGCCAGGAATGATTATGGGATTCGCGACAACGAGTAGTATCACTGATGTGTGTGTTCAAAGCACCAGCTACCAGTGTAACATTGTTCGTAGTACATCACCACTCGTAGTTCAACAGTATCAATGACTGCATGTCTTCATCAGAAGATTGGCAACGCACAAATAGTCTGCTTGCCCATATCCAGTGTCCAATTATCCATCTCACGACAGGTTTCTCGATAACGACTGATGTTGTGCTATATGCGCAGAAAGTAAATGCCGAAAGTCCTAACGACCGCCAATAGACCCGCATTGTTGCTACTATTGTTCGAATCGACATCGTGCTTGACGGAACGAAAGTCACTACCTCAGTCGCTCGAATGACATGAACCAGGGCAAGAACCTTCATCCCAAGATTCTGGCGACGACATCGACGCCCACGGTGGGAATATGGTGACCCTTGCCCAAAACTTCCTATGCTCGATTGAAGGTCTGGGGCCGCACTTGTTGGATCGCCCTTGTTCCAGTGCAGTAGAAGCAAAATACGTCCGTCGACCGATGATCATTGTTGAATCTCGGGACTGTCATCCGTTTCAACCCGTCAGTGCCAGGTTACCCCCAGCTTACTCTCCTCAAACAACGTAGGTCCAGCGATCAGCTCAGCGCCACTCGTTTCAGAATCATCTACTGGTATAGTATTAAGTGGCTGACAGGTTTTGCCTGTCCTTAAGTGGCGAAATATACCTTCACAACCCTGCTTCACCGCCAGATCTTCTTATCTCGGAAAGGGTGACCATCGTCATATTGAAACGAAATCAAGATCAGGTCATTTCGATGAGCATGCCACGATCGGAGATGGTGATTGATGGCGGTGACAATGGTATGACATCTTGATCATCCTTAACGGAGTCCTTGGGTAATGGCCGCAAGGTCAACCGGCTGAGCTCATACAACCAACCGATAGAGAAGCAGAGACAAGGCTGTTAAGTATGCTATCAATTTTCAGTGAAGCATATTAAAAATAGCAGTCAGCCTGCAGGATAACTTGATCCAGAAGGACATTCGGCTAATATCGTGGCTTGCTATTTCACAGAGTGAGCCTTGCATGCTGGGGAATCCCTGCCGCTGCGTCGGAAAAAGAAAAGTTTCAGAATGATTTCAGTATTATTTGGTATCAAACTTTGACTTCAAAGTTCTCAGTGTCTATATTCTGATGGTGCCCTAGCCTCGCAAAATACACTTGATTAGGATCGCGATTGCACTTGCAAGACCAGGCTAGTCCTCATAAAGACATCTAGGTGTTTTCGTCCTCCAAATAGAAACGTTATGTTTCCTTGTTCCGACATGTTGTGAGCGTCATAATAAGTATTCGGCTGCGACATGCCTGTCCCACGTCGTTGACGTTTAGGTTACCAAGATTTCATAGAATTGGCGAAGTTTCGCCTCAAGCATCATCCAGCCCCTTCCTGATTAACAATATCGATGGGGAGGCTATATAATTCAATCTTTCTCATGGTCTTTGAGGTTGAAAATAAGTGGGGGGGAATATAGGTAGATCCAGACCCGCAGGAAAGTATCATAATTGATCCGTCTTTTCCAGCAACATTCAACCACAGCCTTACAAAATCTCATTAGACTTGTCGAGACTGGCTTTCACGGAGTGCTGAAAATGCAACTGCTTGGAAGCGGCAATCTCCATGTGGTGGATCACTATACTGAAAAATCTCTTCGTTTTCAAGATATGCGTGAGCGCGGACCCAAAATTGGACAGGGATGCCCAGACCGCATGTTCGGGAGGCACGCTTCGCTTCTCAGTATGCAAGGCCAAAAAAGCAAAAAACCAATTTGTTGGTCGTTGGGCTTATTTGCTGTCGCGTGTTACTGTAAGGATGGGATCCGATCATTTGCATTGAGTAGTTTGACCCATTGATGATGGTCTCGCGTAATAAGGTCAGTCCCAGTTGCCAGAGGATGTTCTCACGACTACCTAGGATCAAGGGTCGAAGGAGAATAATATCCGAAGTCCTCTTTGCAGGACTGCACCGACCAAAATGGAGATCCTGTGAGGTTGCGTCATGGTCAAAATACAATTCAGACTGCTGTATCTCAGTTGTCTCGAGTTTGCGGCATACAGCACGGAAATTACCAAGACTGGATGGACTGGATGTCACAGCGTTAGACCAGGGGAGCAGGAAAACATGTGAATCTGAAACCGACGACTGATTCTGACGAGGTATTGTGCTGGCGTGGGGGCTATAACGTCTGTCCGAACATCGCAACTGATATCGAGTCATAATAGCGGTAGCTCTGATGTTCACCAATCAATCGACTTATCCAGGCACTTGGTAAGGCCTCCAAGTATCTTTCATGTCGGATTCATATCGGAATCCGTGAGTAATACCCCTAGCGCGATGGTGAGATGGCCATTCGGCGTTGTTTAGGACCCAGTCTAGTAGATCCTGTCGGGTTACCAAATTGATGAGGCTCTCGAGATGGCCGCGATATACGTCCCAAGAACCACATACGAGGTTTGAGACGTTCCGAGTCGATGAGAATGCGGCATCGCCCACTTGGGATATGGAAAACCAAAATCGGTCAAAGTGTATGCACAGGGTGCAAGCTTGGTTACCTGGACAAGCAGCTTAGGACGGCGCAGGCCAAGCAAGCTCAGCCCTTTGGGCGAATGAAGCAGCGAAGGCTTCTCGCCCTATTTAAATGATTGGATATGATGAGAGGTTGGGCCGTTTCGGATGGCGCTGGCTGTTGACCCAACTTGACCCTCCCGGAACATAAGCCGAAAGTCCTCGGCTGTGACAAAATCGTTTGCACAGCGATATGTGACGATAAACGCCTCTGGAGGAGACGGATTCTTCAGAATTCAATCCTGGGGCGTCAGTAGTAAGGATTGAACAAACCCGGACGATACGCATTGTAACATGTCTACGTCATGAGAAAGGCAGTGATTGGGAGATGCATCAACGTCGATTCAATTCATGTTCGCACGCGTGGTATTTTCTTTTACGCGTGAAGGGTCCTTGAGTTCGGGGGGGGGGCATGGATCCAGATGCAGACTGAGCTTGCGATGTCTGGGCCATTCACCAGTCAATGCGATGACGCTAAAGCATCTGGGATCTGCCAAAGATCAAGTCAGCAGGGAAAGTGATAGCAAGGTGCCTGACATTTTTTTGGTCAACTAGGGAGAGGACGCGCACGCGTAACACACCGACAAAACAAAGTGCTCAAAAGAGAAACACCATGAGCGGCCCATTATGCGACCATGAAGCACAGTGGATCCATGATTCAGGCTCAAGAGCCTAGTGGTTAGAACTTGGCTTGTAGAGGGCGTGCATATGGGCACATGTGGGAGCGTGTAGGAGCTACAGGAGTCGCAGCTGTCTCTCCAGCCACCCTGTGATGGAGCATCAGTGCATGATCAAGAGAACTATCTCTTGGCTGGTGAGTTTTTTGGCGATGCCGCAGATGAATCGGACGATAGCAGATGCTCGAGACGTGATGTGGAATGCAGTATTGCAGGAAAAAAGATGGGATTTGTGGTGTTGTCGTCTGCAATGATCAACAGCCGGCATTTGTCGGAGATGTCTCTTGTCAAGTTGGATGATGCTCAGGGTCCAATAACTTGATTACGAAATCAAAGACGTTGCCTGGGACTCTGCTCGATGGTATACCGTTCTACTCGATGGCACGCTTGCTTTAGAGCCTCGCGTAAAGAGTAGTTTGCAGCGCTCAGCTCGCTTAAGCTGATATCCGAGAAATCTCAGATCTATCGCCGAGTTTCCCAAACATCCATCCGCTCGTGCGTAGGATGCAAGACTGACTTGACTGGCTTCCCTGGCAATTTTCGACATGTGGACAGGACAACTGGCGCGGGGATGAAGCCAGGCGAGATGTTCATTTGTGAGGCGAATCCATAATGCTATGGCGTGTGTCCTGGCACAGCTGGGGCCGAAGGGTCTCGGTTCTTTCGCTAGAACAAAAGAAGATGTGGTCTGGGTCCTAGAGATGTAGCAGGTGCTGTAGAAAACGCGGTATTGAACGCGGTCTAAAGTTTTGATGTTTCGTGTTGTGTTGTCTTTTGACCCATTGCCTTGTAAACTGAAGAAAAGTTGGGTATAACGGAAAGTAATTCGCTGAAATTGGCAAGGGCATTGGATCTAGCCCCCAGGCCCTTCCACTTCCATCATCCATCGGTACTCAGGAAAGTGCGTCGTCGACACGTTCTTACCCCACAGGTACATGAACCGTGCAATAGGATTCTTACCATGATTTGTTAGTGGCCCTCGGCCGATGCAGAAATAAAGCCCAAGCATCTGAGGACTAGCGTCCGTGTTTTGGTGCCCAACGTCTTGGAATTTCAGTGTTAGGTTGCTGAGCTTTTTTTTGAACCAACCCGAAGGCGTCCGGGCCGGCCCAGCAGCGCCCGAGGCTAGACCTATTAGATATTGTCAAGACGAGTTTAAGCTGACCAAGTTGTTTAATGGGATGTGGTGGTATCGTGAGCATGAGTAAGAGCCCCTGACAGTCTAGAGACTCACTAATGCGTAGATATGTACTAGAGGTGTCTTTATCTGACGTTGTTGTAATAATAGGTATCTAATCTACGGATAACCTGGGGAGTATCAAATTTAGTACATGGCTTCCCGTCGCTAACTTCCGTAGATCCAGTCTGATGGCGGTCCTATTTACAGGGGTTGTGCCGTGTTTGTGCTGTGAAAGTTCCCCAGACGCAATGGCATTTTTTCTTTTTCTTTCAGCGGCTCTACCATCACAGCAAGGCATGTTCTTTTCGTTCTTTGGCTGCTTCTTCTTGTCGCACCGGTAGTAAACAACCTGGGCGGATTCTCCCCCATGCTTGTCAAAACCCTTGCAAGCCCGCAGTCAGAACTCAGCCATGACACCACTTGAAGATTGTTACTGGCTCCCAGAAGCGTGGGGTTACTGGGATGGTGGGTATGCTTCTAGTCTAGTCTAGACGTTGAAAGAGACAGAAATATCACATACCTGTTAGTCGATAGCAAAGCCTTGCCTCGATGATGGCCTCATCACTCGAGAGCACCGCCCATTGCATGAACCTATCGCGGCGTAAGGGGAAATACTCCTAGCTTGATGTACTCGTACAGAATGTAGCAGGATAACCAGGGAGCAGCGGTCAACTGACGGCGGCCCGTATGGTGAAGCTAACAGGAGCATACGCCGTTGCCATTGTTCACAAGGGCTCCATGGCTGACAAGAAGGGACGAATAGCAGTCATGGCAATCCTCCTCTCTGGCCGAGCTCGGATGACACATGAGGAATGTCCCCCTGCCTGGTGTGGTAGACTAAACTTCATTCTGTCGTTGGAAACGGCAGGTCGGTTTGCATCTAGGGATCTGATTACCATGATGGTGTAGCTTTCAAAATCACCCTCTTCTCTGCGGGCTGCCGTCCTCCATTAGATGACTGTTACGTATCTCTGGTTTCCACCACGACGATAATTGATATGGAGTCGTTGTTACAGATTTGGCTGGGCACTGCGACACTCATCACCGCCATTATGACTGACTGCCAATGAACATCCGTGTTAGATGCTGGATGTGGATTGGTATTTGGAAAACGAGCGACGGGCAGAGAAGAGTAACCATCAATCTATTCCTCTCTGGTCTCGTCTTCTGCTATACTGCAGTGTAGGTGATAGGTAGCTAAGTTAGTATCAGACTATCAGTATGTATTATCAGCCTGGTTGGACCCCAAGTTTGCCTGGTCGATTGAGGCCCCCCAAGCCTGACATACGCCTCCACACCCACAGAGATCTTCTGCAACGCTGAGTTCTTATTCCCATATAGGTATTGGATGTTGCGTAAACGGCTAAATCAACGAGACGCGTGCTCGTTCTGATGCTCAATGACTGGCTGTTTATGCTATTCATTCCTACAATTGCTCATTCTTTTCCAATATAGTAGTGATCGGTCTAGTCTAGTATACCGGACTGGAGTTACACCCTGATGAAGCGCCTATGAGATCTATATTGCCTGGTACTCGAGATGCTCATTGATCCGGAAATGCCCTCCAATATCCATATAGAGGGAGACGGGCCCATCCATGGCCCGGGCCTCTAGTGGGTCATGTCCATTCATGATCCTCCGTCTAAGAGATCCCCTGCTAGACCCTGCGAGCTTGCGAGACCGATGAGACCAAGGCCTGTTGTCTTGCCTTGCCTTGCCTTGCCTATCCATAGTCGTGTTTCTCCAAGACTAGGTATCGCCGCCGTTGTCCAAAAAAATCCCCACAAGCGCAATTGCCGGTTGTTTGCCCCAGACAAGTACATATAATCGAAGATGGTCCTCGTCTTGATCCCAAAGTGGTAGTCTGTTTTTTTAAACACAACTTCTATTGACAATCATATATTGTCTCTTCCTCTTGACTGATTGTTTATATTGATTCGAGTCGCATACCTGAATCAAGAAGTCACTCAATTGCAACATCCATCCATCTCCGTCTCAACATCATTGTCGGCACCACCCAAAGAAAGGCCTAACCAGACGTTAGCCCACACCATCCCACACAACAAGTCTCTCAGTTGTAAGTGTGCCCTCTTTTTGGTCATTCATCGTCCTTTGCACCGCGCCGCGCCGCGCCGGCTGGGCCTGCTGCACTGCACTATACTGGATGCATTGCAGATAGAGATCCAGCTTTCGGTCGCGCGCTTTGTTTTTGTTGTCGATTGATCTAGTTTGGCGGTATTCTAGTTGAGTACCTGCCTCTGAGCTTGTTGCCATTCCCGTCCCTTCCCGCTCTCGCCGCTCAAGCTTCCGGCTTCGCGTCGTATCACCACCTCAGCCTTTTTTATTTTTTATTTTTACCGCCATCATATTGGGCCCAAAGGATTTAGTTGAATCTTTTTTTGGAGTCTGGATACGAAAAGCGCCTGTATGAAACAATCTCAGCGCAAGAACCCCACGTCTTTACCTCTGCTGCGCCCTCTATCGAGAGATACAGAGAGTGAGAGCGGATAGGACTCGGTTCTCTGACGATTGCCCAATACCAGGGAGGTACGACCATGTTCCCCCGATCTTGCACCGAGCTTTGAGTCACACTCTGTATTGCACCTATCTTGGGTCTAGGTACTGTAGGTACTGCTGGCCTGGCATAGCATAGCAGCGCATGGCATGGCATGGCATGGCACTTGACCCCACCCCTTAGCACGGAAGGCCGGATTTTCTGGCTCCCTTCCAGGTTCTCACTCGCTCTTACCCTCACTCTCAAGCCCACCTGCACCCGACCTCACCTCACCTTGCCTTAGGCTCTACCTGCCTACCTTACACGCCCCCCTGCCCTGCCCTGCTCTTGCCCTCGAGTGAGGTGAGAGCTGCTGCTGCTAGGTGCGTGAAAACTTGGCAGGCTACCAAAAATACACACCCGTACCCGTTTCGCCCTTCACCGCTGTACTGCGCTGCTGCCCGCCCACCAAACAATTGTTTGACTCTCCCGCGCGCAAGGGAAAAAATATGATGATACCTTAGTTCGTTCCTATTGTCTTGGGTACTTTATTATTTGCCGCGCCCCTCCCTCATGCCCCAACCTCTCTTCGCTTCCCTCTGTGCCTCTGTGTGCTCATCTTCACCTTGATCTTAAAATCGGATTTTGGATTTGGATTTCCCATCTTCAAGATTGCCTGTGTCATATCCTTCCCTTCTTGGCTTGTCATTCTCTTTACAGCCTTGCTTCCTTCCACCGTTTCTTCTTTTAAACTTCTCCCCCCCCCCCCACCTCTCTATCTTACATATACCCGCTCTCACTTCACTCACTCACTCTGCATAATGTCTTCAACATTTCAAATGCAACAACCATTCTACCGTCCAGCTTCTCTAACCTTGGACACACAGCACGCACAAAAGTACTTCGAGGACGAAGACAACAGCGTGTTAGACGACAACGTCCTTGACCACAACACACTCGACTCGGGCTTAGAACTATCGCCTCCAATGGCCGACAGCCGCCGAGATTCTTTTGCCGTTGGGCATCCTCTGTTCTCACCAAAGACTGAGGACTGGCAGTCTGTCGACATGCAGTCGGTGCCTTCCAACAACCCTTTCCTGGACCAGCACAGCAACAACCCTTTCATGCGCCTCGACCAAACTCAACACAACGCCTATGCTACTGCCAACTGGGCCTTTGGACCCAGCTCCGGTGCTTGCACTCCTCTTCATCCTTTTGACGCCATGTCTGCCGAATATGACACAAATGTTCCTCTCTTCCAACGACCTATGGCCGGCCCGACACCATTCACAAACCCTGGCAACATGTTCCCAGCACTCCCCGCTGGAAACCAATCCATCCCCACTTCTCCCCAGAAAGAGTGGATGACCCCTCAGCAGCCCATCAACAAGAACAAGATGCGCCCTAGCAGCCCCGGTATCCGTTCCCACAACGAGATGCGCCGAGGTGATGGCATTCGCAAGAAGAATGCTCGCTTTGATATCCCGGCCGAGCGAAACCTTAGCAACATTGACCATCTTATCTCTCAGTCCACTGATGAGCAAGAGATCAAGGAGCTTAAGCAACAAAAGCGACTTCTCCGTAACCGTCAGGCAGCGTAAGTTTTCCCCCACTAAATAATAACGGTTTACATGGTTTACTAACTGCCTTCAGTCTTGACTCAAGACAACGCAAGAAGCAACACACAGAGCGTCTGGAGGATGAGAAGAAGCAATACACCGCTATCATCACCGACATGGAGGAAGAGATGGCTGAACTCCGCGGCAAGCTTGAGCAGATGCTTCTCGAGAAGCAGTCCTTCACCAACTACATCGAGAACATCAACCTTGAGAAGGAGGAGATGATCCGTGCCCACACCATTGAGACTGGCGAGCTCAGGAAGAAGGTTGGCGTTCTGACCGACCATGTTCAGCGACTCGAGAGTGCCGTTCCCTCGGCCACGGACAGCGGCTTCTCATCCGGTTTCGACGACATGGACGGCATGGGCATGCCTGGCGCCTGGGACGCATCCAACTTCCTCAACGAGTACCCTGCCGAGCCCGAGGTCAAGCAGGAGATGGCTATCGCCCCCGTCAAGAAGAGCGAGAACCCTTTCGCCGAGAGCGAAAAGCCCGCTCAAGGCGGTCTTCTGTTTATGCTCTTCCTCGTTGGCGCCTTCGTCCTCTCGAGCCGCTCAACTCCAGCGATCCCTCGTGTCTCCGAGGATGTCAGGGTTGCCTCAGCCAACATCCTGGACAGCGTTCTCAAGGATGCTGGCGTCAACTCTCAGTCAGCTACTCTGCAGGCCCCTCCTCAGCCATCGGGTGCTGCTAACTGGGGCAACCCGATCCCCATGAACGACATGATGATGGACGGTGTTGCGCCCTCGATGCTTTCCGAGCTTGGTGACACTCTGACCCAGCCAACACAGGAGCAGACAAACGAACAAATCTTCTCTCTGTCAGCTGCTCAGTACAACGGTGTCAACTCTCAAGATTTCCTTCAAAACGCCCCCGAAAAGTCTTCTCCAAGCCAGGGACGCCGAAACCTGGCCGAAGCACTCGCAGCGATGCGATCAAACAAACAGAACGATGCAGCCGATGTTTACACACGATCTCTCCTTTGGGACCAGATCCCCAACGATGTCGTGCGCAACTTCGCGAAAATGGTGTCCGAATGCAGCAGCGCAGAATGAGCAGCAATGCAATGAAATGAGAACATGAACGACGAAACGAATCCAAGACTGAAAAGAATATCGCAACGACGAATTCACGGCTTTCATAGCCCCCCACTGATCTACATCAACCCCCATCTCCTTTGTACATTTTTTCTTTTGTCCTACCTTTCCTTGAAGTCGGCTTTTTTCCTTCCTCTATACCGGGGATGAGCTGCCATATACTCGATGTCGCTCTCGCGCACTTCAGACATGTTGCTCACGCACCCAAACGGATGGTCTTCTGTCTTCCAGTTGTCGTTTCTTGTGTTTTTCCTATTTCGGAGTCGTTTTTGATTTCCTATGGATCTAGCAAGCGAGCGTGCATTGATTTGTTTTGTGTGATTTTGTCTTGTCTCGAAATCGGATACCTCTTTTTCTTTGGGTAAAGGCATGGTTGGTGGTGGATGTGGTGGCACTTGGGGTCGAAAGCAGCGGCAAAACAGAAGCCAGCAGAAAGCAAGCAGACTCTATGAGGGCCCAGTCCATCGGAGTCTGTATATTATCACGGTGCATGGAGGGAGGCAGGATGGTTATTTCCTTTTTTTTTGTGTTTTCTTTTTTGTCATGAAGATGGAAATTGGCATACGTCGAGAGACGACAATGACTGGAATGGTCAATGATGACGAAGAAACGAGCTCGTCGGTGATCATTTATTTGTTTATTTTGGAATTTATTCGATTCTCTTTAGCAACCTCCATTCCCAGGTGGTCTGGTCTGTTGTACGATATTTATGATGACATGGATGATATTGAGATAGTATTTACGCAGTGAATATTTGAACCGAGAAGATTTGATTTCTCTCATATCGTATAGCATGCACATTCACAGTGATGATTATGATGATGATTTCCTAGGTGGTGTTGATGTTACCTCGTAAACATCTACTGCTAGGTCATAACAGATCATGTAGCTACGCCTTGAATGTGATGGGTGATCAGATCAAGATTTTGGACTCTATGCTAGGCTGACATTGGTAAAACGCCAAAGAAGGAAGCAGAGTATGTGCTAATTTGAGAATCAGGATTTAAAAGAAAACAAGGTAAGACATGTGGCTGATAGGTCGGTTATAGGCTGAAGCTGTGACTGGTGGGTGTCAGAGTGAGATGGTGGCTTGTCTAAGACATGTCTTGCCAATGCGCGGCGCTGGGACAGCACGGGATGCGGAGAGGGAGGGACGGCAGGATGGGAAAGGAAAGGCTGGAAGTAGGTTTGGATTTGGGGGTAATGAGATAACCAGAGTTGCACACCCTGTATAGCAGCGTTATGTCGATCTGATAGATCGATAGTGGCAGGCCTCATGTTTATGCCGATAGTATATACACTTTCTGAATCGAACTACCTATCTTTATTTGCGCCACCATCATGGCTGAACAACCTTGGGGAATCCTTGGCCATGCATCGATCGAGTCTCGAAGTATTCGAGCGCGTCTTGTATCTAGCTGCCGTACTCTACATTGCATAGCATTGCATGGCGTTGAGCTGAAGTGATGGTCACCCTCTTTACTTCGTTCATGAATGGATCACTGGGTTGATATCACGGCCTCAATATTCATATGAGATATGATACTAAGTATATTGACAGCCGTTAACAGAAACTAGCAATGTTGTACCCGTCCTGTGCCAAAGTCTGATAGTCTCTATATCCCAATCAGGATGCCTTCCAACGGCCGAGTCTCCATCTCTGAAACGGTTTTCTTAAGATCACATCATGTTCATGACCTCATTCTCGTCCTTTTCCGTCTCTGCTATATCGTTTCATTAACATCTTATAACGACGAATCGATCGAATGTGATGTGATACGCACGGTTCATCGTCATCCATGCGGGCCCCGACCCGGCCCGGCCGCATTTACAGGCCGCATATCTTAGTAACAACGCCCAATAGGAACGAGAAAGCTCATGGCTCGGTAAAGTTGGGCATCAACGGTAGCTCAGGTAAGATTCTTCATCACGAGGGCGTTTAGTGTGAGAGCCGAGGTTAAGAGAGAAGAGATAACAACGGGTCATCACAAACATACACAAAGCTTCTTTCTATGCGACAATATGCTGCAACACGTACAACCAACCATAGAAGTAAAAAAGGCGTCTTGTACTCTATATATCTACTCAATAAATAGCATCTTGGCGAAACACAAGCACACACAGGTTTCCGCGGCTTGTTCTACCCAGTTGTATTGGGGCTTGGGCAACACATATCTAAGACTATATACGAGTAAAAATCAATAGCTTATAAGAATGCGACATATCCAATGCGCTTACAAACAATATCTAATCGCCCAGTGACAAGCCGAGACCCTTCCCAACAGCCCATCACAAAGCTGTATCCTCCTCTTCCTCGATGAAATTGACTTACACAGCATCAGATCGCGGAGATGCACCTCCTGGGTACAGTCGCACATGGCTGCCTCCTCCGCACTACTTGCGACTGCTCTCGCCCGGAGGGTCGTACTTTTCCTTCCAGATCCTAATGCACAATGCTTGAGTCAGTGTACTTTGTCCCGTTTTACAGATCGTACGTTGCATGAGTTTAGATCTGAACGCCAATTGATAGACCGCCACTCGTCGCACCAGCTTCTGTGGTCCTATGAGCAGCGCGAGGTGGGCGAGAACCTATCAAGCCAACAGACCACCACAAAGCAGTTGTTGCATAGAGAGGTGCAGATGGAGATGCTGGGCCGTTGAAGCCGTGTGGATGTTTTTGAACGTACCAAGAGTTCCCTAGTGTCTTGTGGCCGGCCTTCTCGGCCAGTCGATAATACCGGGCTGCCGCGAACTGTACAAGTCATCAGCCTCATATGATATGTCATACTTTGTATGTGGGGGATGAGGGCTTCCGTCGGTCCAAGGAAGCTCTGAGAGGTGTATTTGCACTGCTGGAGCAAACCGTCGATGCCTGAGTTTGTATGCACGATATTGGGCAGCGAGAGTTTCTCGAGCGAATCAAGTAAGCCAGTCTCACCGAGAATCACTCTTCCTCGGGTTTGAAGGCTTTTGGCACGACTCATGTACAGATATCTTCTTGGGCCGACTAGACAGTATATGGTGAATAGATGGCTGGCGGTGCAACGTACCTTGTCTTTCTTACACCCGAAGCCTTCAACGTAACACCAAGCAATCTCATTCATGGCATCTATCGCATGGCGTTAGGCTCAGTCTGTTCGTGTCTAGTACTGTACAACTTACCGGTGTCTCCTAAATTCGCTGCAGTCTCATAATACTACATTGCAGGCCAATGGTCAGCTTCCAATGCCACTCTCGCGATACATGAGAGCTAAACCTACCTGCTTGGCGGCGTAGGCGTCTTTGTCGATACCCCAACCATGTCTGAAGCAGTTTGCCAGCTCAAAGATGGCCAGGACAAGTTCTCCCTTGGCAGCTCCGCCCTTCTTCATGCCGGCTTGGAGAGCCATTTGCTCAATGGAAGCGGAATTGGAGGCTGCAGCTGATAGATACTTGACGGCGCCCTCTGGGTCTGGTGCGCAACCCCATCCGTGTCTGTACAAAATAAGCCTATGTTAGTTTCGAGATGTTTTATTTTGCATTTGCTTCATCCAACATGGTGATAATGGGTCGATGCTTGGGGGCGTCACTGCAGGGTTTTGAGTTTTGGGCGTTTCGCAATGCTTCAAACCCTGTAGATGACCGATCCAAACGTTCTACCCGAGACATTGGAAACTTCTCCTCTCATTCACTGTTCTCACCTTAAAGCAAGACCATATAGGACTTGACTCAATGGGTTGTTGGCGCCTTGAGGATCAGCCAGCCGCCCAAACATGCGCGTTGACAACTCCAAGTTGCCCGCTTCATGCAGGCGAATGGCCTCTTGAATATCCTCATCGATCTTCTGCAGGGAAACCTCACGCCCTTCACTTCTACCGCTGTCCGAGGGGGTCCCTGGCCGGCTGGTGGTCCTGACACGGTTGTTCTGTCCCGCTAGCATGGTCGCGCGCTTCTCCCATTGCAGCTCGTCTGCACCGTCGCTCGACGTGACGATATCTGGTAGGTTCTCGGGGACATTCTCGGACGACGGAGGAGCACGGCTCAGGTGTAGACGATGCGACAGACGACGGGCGCCGCTCTCCTTCTTGGTCTGGCTCGATTCAGACCCGGATCGTGAACGGCCGGAGCGGAAGACGTCGAGGGATCGCCGGGGCTTTTCTTTTCCTTTGGGGTCTTGAGCTGCAAGGCGCAGATTGTCGAAAGACTTCATAGACGGCGGGTAGATGCGCTCCTGGGTCGAGGTATCGGAGCGGATGATTGTAAACTCGGGAGCTGCCAGACGGTCGACCGTCTCTTTCTGAGCAGGTTCACCTGTGGAAAGGTCATCCTTCTTCTTGAGAATATCGCGTATACCCATTTTCGCAATTTGTTATGTGCTGTATATGGAGATTGACAGGAAGATATGTACTTGGCTCTGGCTTCATACCAACCGTGCGACCTAGGCAGTTAGCGGAACGAATAGGTGAGTGAGCTCCTTCACCATGAAGAATGGTACAGGGTAAGCCATGCATGCACACAGAGTACAAGACCCTGATGCTGTCAGCAGGTTGTCAATGAGGCAGTGTAAAGCCTCCGCCAAGGTAGATTCATGTCTTCCATCTAAGCCTCCTTCTTCGAGGTCTTTCTCTTCCATGTCTCGTATAGGGATTAAGACGATGATGATAAACTACTAAATCAATTAACCAGCGTTGATTCTTTTCTTCTTCGTATCAGGGCCAGAAATACTGAGTTCTTTCAAATACTGGTTATTAGTTTCTCTATTCAAAGTAACAAAATAAGAAGACACCAGTTTAATACCAAGTTGGTGCACTCTTTGCTTGACGTCTTTGTTCTTGCGTTTATGTTAGTTACACTCACCATTTTTAGAAGTTGATATGGAGACACTTTCACTACCTAATTACTAACCTATCTGGGTAGTAGTAGTTGATTAGGGGTGGCCCAGGTCAGTTAGTTGGCAGCACTGGTCTTGCTCAGTATTTGATCTCCCTTTAATCTGTGATGCTTACCTTGAATTACCTCTGAGCCTTATTTCAGTATTTCCCCAGAAGTATAATAGTAAATATAAATAGTAAAGCGACCAGTAAAGACTTGAGGCCATATAATCAAACAAGCAAATTGCATGGTCATGTGGCCCCTATGGCCTTACTGAATGTTATACTGTTTATATTTACTGTTATACTTCTAGGCTGCTATAAGTATCTTTTTTGTTTTAAAAAGAAGAAATGGTGAAATGCCTTAGGGTATCCGAAAATTTGATCAATATCATCAATTCGAACTAGAAGTCTTGTAATACTCCCTCCGCTTTGCTTCTCGTCACAAATATAACTTGCATGGTAACTTTCATGTCTATCGCCAACCCATCTCAAATAACACTCTGAATGCTTCGACAAGAAATGAACGAGGAGCCAACAAGAAGACCTTACTCAGGGTATCATAAGAAGTAGCCGTTAGAAACATAAGGGACGAAATTAGTAGGCCAGATTGTGGTACTTAGATCAGACATCTTGGGCCATTTATTTCTATACCCTAAAACTTAACGGGCCAACGTTTCTGCTAATTCTTCCTGTCGTAGCTGCCGGGCAGATTTTGGATCGATAACCTCCCCTGACAACCCTAAGTGGTAGATGGCATCACCCCTTTCTTTGACGACTGCTTGTAACTGCTCGTGTTCGATTCGGAGGATGAAATCTGGGTTGACATTCTCCCAGCATTCTACCCCTTTGCGATTCAGCTCAAAATGCCATGTTCCACGCCTCGTCAGAGTAGCTCGCTGGCTTGATCTGTTCCTTTGATAGATCACCGCATAAGCCTCTCCTTGCTTACTGTTCCAAAGTATTAAGCGTTCGAGCTGCTTCATCTCATGCGGAAATGAGCCCGCGTCTCTTAGGAAAGAATCAACTCGCCAACTTGGGGACTCTCTTTTGAGGACGGACGCCGTGAGTAAGAGCGATCGTAATTTGTGGCAGTAATGAGTTAACTGCAAATAGTCCAAAAATTGGCGGGCATCGATCATGAAGGAGACTGAAAGATGTTTGAGGTCACAACTCCTCAAGACCAGGGCTCTGACTAGCTCGCCACATGCCGCCATGTTATCATCGATAAGTTGCTGGAAAATATTTGGATGGGCCAGCGGATGTTCGCGGTGCATTGCCGACACAAGCTTAGAACTGGGATCCTCAAAGATTGAGAGCATTTCGACGTGACTCGGCAGAGCGTCCTGGATCGATCCTGCAAACACTGTATAAATGATTAGCTCGTCGATCAAACAGTTGGTGCCTCAACATACTTCGATCAAACCCCGTTTTCCGGAAGCGATGGCAAGAGCGCCATGGCTCGTATACCATAGTTTGTAGTCGAGGAAGTTTCCGTAGCAATAGACTTAGAACTGGCGGTGTAATCTCCCGCCGACATTCTCGAGGTATGATAAGCCGCGTCACTGCGTGGACCTCTGGGATGCTTTCCTGGAAACTGAAGCACGTCGGAGCGAAGAGACGGAACATAGCCATTGCAGAGGGCCTCTTCACCTGCCGGCCATCAACCCAACCGTGTTCTGGGTCATGCCATCTGCCGGGAGCCTCTTGCTGCTGCTCAGGTTCTCCATCGGTTTGGGCGTGCAGTCCAATGGAATAATTTTCGAACCAGTGCTCCAAATCGCTAGGTGAGAAGGCACTGAGCTCTAACACGAGGCTGTCTGGGTTTCCAAGTACTTAAGACAGTAAACAATTTCTTTATTGCAGCGCTGAAGATAGAGCTATGCTCTTCAATACCCTGCTTTGACTCAGGCCGCCGACATGAGAGACATGAGTATCGTGGTAGCTCAATATTCAACCGAATGTGACGAACAAGACCCGCAGTTCGAGTAGTCATATGGCCAAGTTGCTCTTGCTCTAGGCATGCTACCTGTAATTCAAGTCGGTAGAAATTCTGCGGTTCAATGAATGCCTTTCACTCTGAGCAGACAGCCGCGCAGAAGCCGCGACCTTCCTGGCGCGAGACTATCTTCAGTATTTGTAACCGAATCTCTGGCGGCAGCGAAGCCCAAGAGCCAGACATCGTTGTTGGCCTTCTTTATGATCCGCTCTGGTCGACTACAATCAAGGTTAGCTAAGTCTTAGAGTACAAAAATAAGTAGTCTAGGAACTACAGTCCAAGGAGCATAAAACGACCTACTAATTTCGTCTCTTATGCTTTCAGTGGTCAATTTTTCTGACCCTGAAGCGGGGGTAATATAACTTGCTTGATTGTCTTTCCTTGGTTATTCGATCGGATGGCGATGAAGAAAGAAGGCGCCATTGTCGTGAATGTCGCAGAGCTTTTATTTTCATATGGAGTTTTGCTGAAATCTCGTTGGCTTGTAAGTTTGCTTGTTGGCATGGCCATCATGTTCACGCGTGGTTCTCCTGTTCAATACGAAACTTTCATTTACAACCTAATCTATCTCAAGGACTGCTTTGTGAAATAGGCTTTTTTTCTACCTTTTTCTTTTCTTTTTTTTTCTTCATCGCCTTTTTTTTCTCCCTTTTCTTATTCCCTTGCTTTGTTCTTCTCATATTCATGGTATGGCGTAGCCAAAACCCTGTAAGACGCCGATAAGTCACGGGTATCTCGAGTGCATTTACCAAAACCCATCCATGCTCCAGACGCCGGATAATGCAACATGTTGAAAGCCAGAATGGCGTGTCTGTTAGCAACAGATGCCACGACTTGACTTGAATTTAAATCGATAGGAAATCCTTCTGTTCTTCAAAGTCGGAAACATCCGAATCTGCGTCGATGAACTCGGCAACTTCATCTGAATCAACATCATCTGAATCTGCACCTTCGTCATCACTTGAAATATCTCCAAGAGGCTCGCCATGGGCGTTGGATCTGTTTCGAAGGACGCTTGCCCTCTCACGATGCGGAAGTTTGCATCCCTTGATCTTACATCGGCCGGTATTGCTAAAGTCAGGACACTCAAAAACGTGACGCTCAGTACAACCTGCCCCCTTCTCGCAGTAGCCATTGAAGCCAAAGCTTCGGCACACTAGAGCAGCAGGGGGCGCTCTGGAGTGAGTATAAGGACAATCATCCTTGGCGCAATGGCCTTTGGCGAAGTGCAAGCAGTTGGGGGTGCGCTCGGGAGTCATGTCATGGGAAAGATCACAGAACTCGCCGTTGACACATTGTCCGTCTTTCAGGATGTTTTTACAGAGAGCAACCTTGTTGGGATCGTGAATGTAGCGGCACTGAGGGCCTTTAGTGCATGAACCTGGCAGAAATTATATGTTAGTTTTGTCCCATGGCCACTAGGCCGGTTCGGATGATGGAGGCGTGGACCACTCCAGTCATAGAAAGAGGAAATACCAGTCGTTGAGAAGATTTTACAAAGTTGATCAATCTTCTTGACCGCGCCCGATCGCCTAAATACTGTCAGCAACTTCGGCCCACGGAGAGACATTACGTACCGCTGGTCGTTAACAATGCGATTCGCTACAAGGTTGCCTGTCTTCGTTCGGTAAAACTTGACCCCAGCAATGATAGCAGTCTTGGGAGTTCGAGAGGACGAGTTGAGAGCATCTACGACAGATAAGGTAAAAAGGTCGACTCCATGAGGGGCTTTACACATACCAGGAACTTTGACAAGCTTCTTTCCCCCATCCATAACGCGAAACCGGACACCTTCGACGGTGAGCTCGTTTTGACCTACGGGGTTAGTGTGCGCGCTTGAGGCGCTGGCCTGGTGTTTCAAGAATTCGTTAAACTTTGCCTTCTCGTGCTGACGATATCCATTAATCTTATTCTGGTGTGTCTGCTCAATGGCTTTCGCTCGATTCTGCGTGTCTCTTTCGTAGACATTTGCATTGATGAGCTGACGATGACGATCGTTTCGAGAAACCCAGCCTGGTGGTGTCTCGGCACCGCTGCTGGCGGATCGGGATGCATTTGAGCTATCGACGTTCAAATGGAGCGTTTTATGCTGATGCGCAGCGGGCGGTCGCCCAACTCGATTGTGGCGAGCCGGGTACGGCGAGCTTGCATGTCGATACGAGTTGTCTTGTGAGCGTTAGTGATGCTCTTGCCTTGAAACTTGGATCGCAACATACGGCGATGGTGGGCAGGATGAGAGTTCGGCGGGAACCGAGGACCTGTTTGCCCGTTCTTGTGGCGGTTAATCTGGCCTTTGAAATCGTCAGTAAAATGGATTTTATCATAGAACATAGGGCACGAACCTGCAAGTTGACCGATGCGAGCCAAGAGTTCTCTTTCTTCTTCCGACATATTTACTGTATTACCGATGAGTTTTTCTTTGACAGTATGCGGGCTTTTTGTTATAGAGATAACTATAGGTGGCGAGAGGAAGGTGTGAATGTTGGAGGTTGACAATGCGACTTCTTTGAATCAAAGAGGGCGGCGGGGATGCATCATCGGAATGTAAACCTTAGTCATCTTCACTCGCGAGTATCATTGGTTCACTGGCTCCATTATCTTAGCACCTTCAATACCATTGCAAGGCTGAAGCTTTGTTGTTTATCATCCATCGTCTAACTTGAAGTATTTTAAATACGTCTTTGCTATTAGTTATTGTCGAAGGACTTCTGTGACGCGTCGCAAAACTGTCATCTTCCTATTAAGAACATTTTCCGACCACCAATCAACCCACGCAAACGTACACACAAGCAAACCGCGACTCGAATCGAGATGGCATCTTCAGCTTCGTGGGATCTTCTTGATCCTGAAGAAGAGGCCGAGCTTCACAAGTCTCGTCTTCTCAACGTAGAGGAGAAAGCGTTCAAGCGAATCACAAAACGTCTCAACACTACATCACAACTTTTACTATCCCCTGAAGTCGCTGCCAACCCCCCCGAAGATTTAAAGCCCAAGCTTAGGGAGCTGAAGGAGGAGATGAACCTCGATTTCCATGCTTTCGGCAGCAGCATCACACGTATGCAATTCCTTCACAACGCCAATGCCCAAGAGCGTGAGCGCTATAATGCCGACCAACACCGCATCCTCGACGATTGCAATAGTGTCCGAGAGAACAACATCCAACTGAGAGACCAGCTCGAGGCTGCGCAAGCCACCCTTGCGCAGCGCAAAAAGTTCGACGAGTTAGCAGAGAAGATAACATCCAACCGCTTGCTTAGACCGCGCGAAGACCAGATTACCAACTTGGCCAAACTCGAGGAAGAATGTCGGGAACTTGAACGAGAAAGTGAAACCTACAGCGAGACTTGGAGAGAACGTCGAGAACAATTTAATAGAATCATGGAGGAAGGCATGCTTCTACGACGACAGATCCGTGACGAGAAGGAAGAGGTTGACCGCAGAGAGGGTATGAATGAGGGTGCTGATGATGATGCTGAGGTGGACAAAGTCGGACAAACGCCCAGAAACGAACCCAGCGGCAATGCGACGCCTCACCCAGACGGCGACAGCCATATGAAAGCAGATGCTGACGCCGGCACACCTAATCCAGAGGCTCTCAATGGCGAACGAACACCAATGAGGGATACCCCGGGCCCTGACACGCTGAAGCCGCAACACAACCGCGTTGGCTCCAGGGGCGGTAGTCAGGCACCGAGCCGAGACGCTTCGCCCATGCCACCAAGCGATGAACGCAAGGCGGAGTCTGGGGACGATGTTGATATGGATGATTCTGAGAGTCGGGTTCATGAAGATGGAGAAGCAACACCTCAGGTGACAATCGAGCCACCTGAAGAAAACGAGGACAAGATGGAAGTGGATAATTAGCTTTGGTATTCGTTGCCAGTTTGGAACCTTTTGCGTCCGCCTCCTGTAATTAATACTTTTCAAGATACCCTCAAGTACATCTGGTTTTGTTAACCTCTTTCGATCCCATGCAAACCCAACAGTCAACATAAGGGGAAGAAACCAACGCAAGCCAGGGTGTTTAGTATCGACTCTTGAGTGTATAGAGAGCCCAGAAGCGATTCCTTTGCATTAAGTCTCATATAATTAATATCGTAAAGTAGCTCTTCCCTTCGTCCGTCATTTCGCGTGCCCTATTACGCATCGGTCTGAGTCGCCTTGGCCTTTGCCAGTGTCTCCTTGGCCTGCTGCACCTGCTCCTCCGGTACGTCGAGCTGGTCGCTATAAGCGAGCTGTTCCTCTAGCTTCTCGATAGCGGCGTCAGTCTTTTCTCGTAGGGGTCCGAAAACGGCCTTTGTCTGTTCGAGGGCGGTTTGCTAGAAATTGTCAGCTGTGAGCCTTGATGCTTGATGATGTCTTGTAGACCAACCTGCTGCTTGAGTATATACGGAGCGTTCTCATCGTCGTCGCCAGCACCGCTGTCAATCTTCTTCTTCAAGGCTTCGATGCTAGCTTCCTCCTGCTCGAGCTCCTTGTGGTATGAAGCTTCCTCCTTGAGAAGGCGGTTGACGGAGCTTGTAGCAATGGCGAGTTGTGAAGGCGGCGGCATGGTGGAATAGGTTGATGTGGTTTTGATGTAGATTAACTGTCGTGCTCGTAGACAAGGGTTTTTTTTTTTTTTTTTAAGTTTGGATCGGCTTTCTTAAGCAGCGAGAATAGTTAATTGGGTGCCTGTTTCGTTCTTTGATGCCTGGAGCAATTATTTATACAGACGAGCAAATGAGATCATGTTCAACGTGGGGTCCGGATGGCGGGGCTGTTACTGTCGCCTTTCCTTCTACACACCTAGCTGAGTACAACAAGAACACATGGAATGTAATACATCAATTCACAATATCAGACAGAGTGACAGTTGCTATATAATTTTGTATTGCTCTTTCAACAACTATATTCAGCTACTAATGCTATTGTCCAACAAGACTCATCATAAAAACAGAAAGCAGAGGCAAATCGACCTCCGCCTTTTTTCCCGTATAGCCACGATCCATCCAACCAAGTACCGCAAGCCATGGTATATCCCTAAACGCCTACAACACCATCTGGGCGACCGTCGAGTTGATGGCCCAAGAATGCTGGAATTCAATACTTTACACGACCAAACATGTCCGCCCATCCAAATCTTCATAACGATGCAGCTAGGAAATGCATGCTCGTGTCGAATCATGCTGAAACGGCAACCACGGGGATTACAGCCGCCGCATGCTCAGGCTCATCGCGGGCGTCATTGTCTTGGGACATTTCACCACCAGCCTCTCTCTCGGCCCAAGCGCCCCAGAGTCCACGCTTGGCGCGTATCCGGATGTCGTCACCCAAGCCGGAGCCTTGCTCGACCTTGATAGCGTCCTTTGTGGCAAGAACCAGGCACTCGAAGAACATCTTGGTGGCGTCAGCCTTGGTAGCCTCTTTTCGAGGGCAAAGGTTCTGGAAAAGAACTGCTCTCTCAGTTCGCTTGCCAGGGCTGTCGGCAGCATCATCACCAAATCGGTCTCGGAGCTGGTGAACAACGTGCTTGGTACCGAGCGAAACAGGACCACTCTCGGCGGGGTGGACAAGAGCAATAGTTGTGTCCTCGAAGCCAGGCATCATCGTAACACCTTCTTCATCCTCCATTTCATCCTCAGCAAGGATCTCATGGCGACTTTCATCGGGAGGGAGGCTCATGTCACCAAAGCCACCCTCAAAGCCAAGTCCAGTGTCTGACCCAATATCGACCATGCGAGGCGATTTGTTTGCTCCGTGATCGCTCTCAACATCGGCGATTCCGCTGTCTCGCTTGCGCTTCAGTTCATTCATGCCACGAGCAGTGTCAAGACTAAGAAGGCCGCGCAGTTCGGGGGCCCAGTTCGTGCTTCGCTTGTCGCCCATGATAGAGGAGACGAATCCGCCACTCTTTTGCATATCCATCAAAGCCAAAAGGAAAGGATCACGGGGGAGGAATCCGGCCTCCTTGATGATGTTGTCACGGTTCGCCTGCTGTTGCTTGATGTGGTTGCTCGAGAGGGCAATCTCTTCGTCAGGAGTAAGAATCTTTTGCTTCTTGGCGCGCTGCGCAGGTCGTCGAACAATTTGGTCGTCCTCATTTTCAGGCTCATACAGATCAGCCATCTGATATCTCGAATGGTCTTCCTCCAGTTGTGCGGCCCGATCTTCATCAATATCGGAAAGCGGTGATTCGGAAATTCGTGGGGGAGGATATTCGGGCCCTGCGATACCAGGCATCTGAGAGACGTCGTCTGGGTTGAAGTCAAGTTCCATACCCTCCATTACAACATCCTCGCCGCCATCATGAATAATAACGTCGTCCCTAGGAAGGTCGAGAGTCATGGCACGATCTTGATCATCTTTTTGAGGAAAGTCAAGTTCCGAATCGTTAATATCGGGACCGGCTGCGGTGCGATCCTCTCGTCGACCTCCTTCAGGTTCGAGTGCTGTCTCCTCGAGACCGAGATCATCAAGACCAAAATCTAATTCCAGATCGATGTTACCCAATGGGGCGATCATATCGTCATCCATGGCCATGCCATCATTGAGAAACTGGCTGTTGTCGTAATCTTCTTGCAAGTTAATGTCCCGTTGGCTGACGCGACCTTTTCGGCCGACTGGTGCGGTGGTCACGTCTTCGACTTGAGACAGAAGCCAATTCGCGTCTGGTGGGGGCGGTAGTTCAAAATTGTCGTAAGGAGTGATCTTGTCAGGAAGGGTCAAAGCTTCTCGGTTGGGGGCCTGGAGATTAACGGCCATATCGTTGTTTCCAGAAGATCGGAAAGCCTGGCCAAGTTAGCAAACGCGACTATGGGACGCGTCAGGAGAGAAAACCAACCATCTTGATCTTCATCATAGCTTCGTTGCAATCATCCAAAAGGTAACGCGTCTTTCGCTGGTAAATTCGCACAACACCAAGAAGTAGCTGACTGCTAAGTCGCAGGGCCATCGGCGCCTGGTTAGGCATAATGATGGCCTCTACACTGTCTGTAACATTGGACTGAAGAATATGTGTCTTTGACAGCTTGCGCTCAAGGTTGGCCGAAAGCCAGACGCGGGCGAGCGGCCCGCTCTTCTGAAGCAAGGTCTCTGAATAAAACATGATGCCGTCGTGAGATTACACGATGCACAAAAAGAAAGCACGACGGTAGCAATAGTAATTCCAAAAAGAATTTGTGATCCAGATATGGAGGATTGGTAGAGGCGAGGTTCAAACAGAGTTGGTGGTGGTAATAAAAAAGGAACTGAGCTAGGCGGACAACACCAATGCCGGCGCGTCGGGTAAACAAGCTCGATGGCAGGATAGCTCTACGCGCAAGAGCAGCGTCGCGAGCACCCCAGGAGCATGAAGCAATGCAAGAGTATCGCGCAAGTGAGAAGTGGAAATCAGCGACCAAGTTTGAGACGATAGCGACGGTTTCGGAGAACAGTGTGAGGTGATAAGGCGTGTGCGCGGGCGGGATTATCGCGACGTAAGGCAGTCAAGGTATTTTATTAGAAGGGGAAAATGGGACCTGGACCTTGAAGAGGGGGAGGCCTTGAGTCGTCTCCAACGGTAAATGGCGTGGCTGGGGCCTGATCTGTGGCAGTAGTAAAGCCTGGTCGAGGGATGTCGGAGGATAGTTTATCCGCTTGGTTCGTGAATCTCATTGGTGGGATGGGATGATCGGCTAGCCAGGTCGCCCGACCAACATCCCACCAAAAAATGTGGATGACGGGTCGTGTTAATTGATGAACGAACGCTCGGAACCAACTTTTAAGGACTGAGGTCATTCATTATACGAACGAAGCTAATAACTTCAATGGGGCATGATGGGTCTTTGGAATACCGAGCTATTCATCATACGCATCTAATTTCTCATGCAGATTGCTTAATAGATTTCTTACATCTCATCTGCTGAACAACCAATTTAATATGCGATGCTTACATAGGTGCCTACCCATGTCATTAAATAGGTAGTACCTAGCATTAGATGTAAAGGGTCTGGAGGTTGATCGTCCGCACTTCAGCTATTATAACTACCTATACATAGTACTTGTATAGTACCTTAGTAGTGAAACTTGAAACCGTAGAGACTTGTTCCACGGTAGACAATTGCGACATGGCCGGATATCTCAAACGTTGTTTTATGATGTGGCTTAAACTGCCCATGCCAATCCTCTAAGCTCCTGCAGCAAAAGCAATTGGCCCAGACATGACTGCTCATTCTTCGAGCCAATCTTGACTCGTCCGCCAAGCCATCCTCATGTCACTGGCTAATAAGCCTCTCTAGGTCGATGCAAGCCCCTGGCAGCCTTGCCGGAGCTTGAACAGTACTAGCTTCGACCCGCTCCCTGAAGGACAAGACACCTGGACATCTCCAGGTCAGGACGATTTTACATAATTCCAGGTCATCCAACGTGCCATCACCTTTATTTGTGTCCTTGCTGGCCTCTTTTTATTCTTCTTCTCGCCTTGTCGCGTTTACTTATGTTTGGATCCTTTCTTCCACGGTCTTGAACCGGTCCCTTTTCTTTTAGTGGGATCCGAATTGCTAGCTGGATACATTTTCTCGTGGCAACTCTAGTCCATGCCTTGACGTCGTTCCCTTGTATTCAACTACAACACAGAGGACTTTCCTTCCTCCTCATCAGGCTTGCGCTCACTTCTGAATCGAAACTGATCACCAATGCATTCCACGGCCTTCACTCTACAACTGTAACACGAACCCTCGCGCCCTACTATTTTCGATATGCAGCTGCCATGGGGCGGCCGCGACGGTCCGGGAAATGACACCTTGCTTCCAACATCCAATATTCCATCCATCACCGGACTTGTAGGCGACAACACCACTTCTAAGGACAGCGACCATTCGCAACGCCCTCGTCACCATGCCCGAACTACCTCCTCTGATGCACGGGTCAGTCTTCAATTTGCGCATCTCTTTTATGTCTGGTTCAACTAACAACTCCACTAGAATGTCGCAGACCATTTCTCATACATGACCCCAAGCGAAGCTGCAGCGAATCTACGAACGTCTCTTACCGTCGGCCTCACTCCAAACGAGGCTTTGACCAGACTCAGCGATTATGGCCCCAACGAAATTCCTCACGATCCCCCAGAGCCATTGTGGCTGCGATTCATCAAACAGTTCCAGGAGCCCCTTATCCTGCTCCTCCTGGTATCGGCTGGCACCTCGCTCCTTCTGGGAAACACAGATGATGCTATCAGCATCACCGTTGCGGTGACCATTGTTGTGTCTGTCGGATTTATACAAGAGTACCGCTCTGAGAAGTCTATCGAGGCTCTCAATCATCTTGTGCCGAATCACGCCCATCTGGTTCGGGGTGAGGGCAAGGTGTCGCCAACAGGAAAGACTCCAACATGGCCTCCGCGTGCTGATGACGACGATTCCGCCTTGACTCCAGGCTCTATTACCCCGGTTAGCGATATTCTGGATGCAACTTCTTCCAAGGTCATGGCTTCGCAGCTGGTTCCTGGCGATCTTGTTCTTTTCACCACTGGTGATCGCATTCCTGCCGATATTCGTGTTACAAAAGCTGCCGACCTGACAATTGATGCCTCGAATCTTACTGGAGAGACTGAGCCTGTCCGAGTAACGGCTGAAGCGCGCAGTCGTGGCTTTGGTGGGTACGGTCTTGACAAGAACCAGCTACCACGACCTGCATCCCTTGCTCCAGCCGAGTATGGCGATTCTCACGGAGATGGTATTCACAACATTGCGTACATGGGAACATTGATTAAGTCCGGTCATGGTCAAGGTATTGTCTTTGCGACTGGAGGACACACGCATTTCGGTACCATCGCTACGAGCGTTTCTGGCACCGAGAGCCCGCGCTCCCCACTCCAATTATCGATGGACGATCTCGGTTCGCAGCTCAGCAAAGCTTCATTCGTGGTGATCGGTCTTATTTCGATAGTTGGCTGGCTCCAAGGGAAGAAGATCTTAGAGATTTTCACGATTTCGATTTCACTTGCTGTCGCTGCTATTCCCGAAGGCCTGCCTATCATTGTCACTGTCACCTTGGCTCTTGGAGTGCATCGCATGGCTAGGCATAATGCGATTGTGCGAAGGATGCCCAAGGTCGAGACACTAGGATCTGTAAACGTAGTTTGCACTGACAAAACGGGTATGTCAAGTGTGAGAATTGCGCGGACGAAGCTGACAAGTTATACTAGGCACTCTTACTACAAATCATATGACGACCACTCGCATGTGGTATTTTGGAGCTCAAGAACCGGTTGAGGTTGAGTCTGATAACGAAGATGTGGGAACCAGTCTGGAATCCAACCAAGCTACTCTACGTGTGTTACGTATAGGCAACATTGCCAACGATGCGCGGCTTGCTCAAAAGTACACCGAACATGGTCAGGCTGCCACGGCCGTTCTCTCTTCTACGCTCGGCCGCGACCAAGTGTCTACTTATACTCGCTGGGTTGGACAACCGACTGATGTTGCCATGCTTGACCTCCTCGATCGCTTCAAAGAGCACGATGTTAGGGCATCTATTGGTCCGCGAGTGAGTGAAACACCTTTCAGCTCGGAAAGAAAGTGGATGGGTGTTACAATTGGTTCGGAAGCAAGAAGCGACAAGGAATACGCATACATGAAGGGCTCTATCGAAAAGGTCTTGGCAGCTTGTGACACATATCTTGAAAAAGACGGAAGGGAGATTGTGCTTGACTCGTCCCGTCGTCAAGAAGCTCTTCAGGCTGCTGAAGCTATGGCTGTCAAGGGTCTACGGGTATTGGCATTCGCGAGCGGTGATGTCTCACGTACGGCAAGAAATAAGTCTAACGCACGCAGCACTCCTGGTTTTGACCGAAGTGAGAGTCCTGCCTCTCATGCCCCAGAGGATATCTACAAAAACCTAACTTTTGCCGGTCTTGTTGGCATGCGCGATCCTCCTCGACCTGGAGTTGGGCGCTCAATAAGGCGCCTGATGCGAGGCGGTGTCAAGGTGATCATGATTACCGGTGATGCTGAAACTACAGCGCTTGCGATTGGAAAACAATTGGGCATGACTATCGCAGCGCCCACGGGACACACAAGCGGTCAGAATGCCGTGAAGCCTGTCCTGCGCGGTGACGAGGTTGACAGGATGTCCGAAGCCGATCTAGCACAGGCCATGCAACATACGACGATATTTGCCCGAACAAACCCGGACCACAAGCTGAAGATCATTCGAGCCCTGCAGTCAAGGGGCGATATCGTTGCCATGACTGGAGATGGTGTCAACGATGCGCCGGCACTCAAGAAAGCTGATATTGGTATCTCTATGGGTCGTCACGGAACTGATGTTGCTAAAGAAGCAGCAGATATGATCCTGACGGATGATGACTTTTCCACGATCCTTCGAGCAATCGAGGAGGGCAAAGGTATCTTCAATAATATCCAGAATTTCCTCACCTTCCAACTCAGCACAAGTGCTGCCAGCTTGGCTCTTGTTTTTATCTGCACCTGCTTCGGCTTCAAGTCCCCCTTGAATGCCATGCAGATTCTATGGATTAGTAAGTTAAATTGCCCCAGCTCTAGGAACGTGTAAGCTAACCACCATGCTACAGACATCATCATGGATGGCCCACCAGCTCAGTCTCTGGGTGTCGAAAAAGTTGACCCCGATGTGATGACCAAGCCCCCGCGAAGACGAGGAGATCCTGTGCTTACACGAAAGCTTATCCAACGTGTGCTCACGTCGGCTGCTATCATTACTGTCGGTACAATGCTCATTTACCGTCGTGAGATGGTGGCCGATGGTCAAGTGACTCGACGAGATACCACCATGACATTTACTTGCTTCGTCTTCTTCGACATGTTCAACGCTTTGAGTTGCCGATCCGAGTCCAAGTCGATCCTCCGGGGCGAAATTGGAGTTTTGTCTAACAACCTGTTTAACTGGGCCGTTGCTCTCAGCATTGCTGGCCAGTTGCTTGTCATCTATTTCCCCTGGCTGCAGGAGACCTTCCAGACTGAAGCTCTTGGGTTTTTCGATCTTGTTCGGCTTGTTTTTCTATGCAGCACGGTGTTTTGGGCGGACGAGCTGCGAAAATATCTTAAGTATGGGAAACGGCGTTTTGGTAATGGATACAGTCAAGCTGTGTGATGTAAATAAGAGCTTGATACTACTGGGGGATATTGTATTCAAAGGAGCATATTTTGTATAGTATACAGCGCATGAATATTATACACATGATGGATTTGCATAGTGACTAAAGTTTAGTTGGCTCTTGAAAATACACAAACATAAATGTATGCAAATAACTATAATATGTTAATGCGCACCTATCTTATTGTCGGTGCAGGGTAACCTCGAAGCCTTGTAGTCAATTGCGGGGAGCTTCCCTTGTGGAGGCTGCGTGTCACCAACAACCTAAAGTAACGCCTCCAGAAGCTGCGACAAGTGAGCTGCAAGCTCCACGTCACTCCTTGTCGCCCTGACTGTAGACAAAAAGAGGTTGTGAACAGAAATGCGCCGCACGAGTAGGGCACCTTAATGACAATGTCAAGCCTTCTAAACGGCTTCTCTCATAACGAACACCCCGTCGTCGAATCCTCGATTGCTGTCTCTACTTCGCCCCTTGACAATGCTACCACCGAGGCCGAGATTCGCGATGCGCTTGCCGCCCTCCACGCCCGCGAGAATTCTATAACTTCTCGACTCGATGCTCTTGTCGCCTCCCAAGCCGACCTCTCCCGCGATCTAGGCCGGTTAGATCTTCTACGGGCTGGATTAGGAGCTCAGGTCATCGCCGCGCGATCGATTGGAAACGACATGCTGGCGACAGCAGCAGATACTGCTGGGCGACTGAGCGATAGAGTCAAAGAACTGGACTTGGAGAAAATTCGAGTCGAAGAGACGCTAGGAGTCGTGGAACAGGTTGCGGAGCTGAAGGCATGTGTTAATGGCGTGGTCGGGTCCATGGGCGCCCCCCAGGACTGGGAGGCCGCTGCCGGATACATATCAAGAGCCAGCAACATACCAGAGGAGATAACAAAGGGTTCATTCGCCGTTGGCATAGTACCCAGCGTCGAAGTACCCGACCCCCCGTGGGTGACGCTTGAGGAAGCCAAGGAGAGTCTATGTGGCCTCTTCTTGCGAGAGTTCGAGAAGGCAGCAGAGGAAAGTGACGGAACAAAGGTCACACGGTTCTTCAAGCTCTTCCCGCTGATAGGAAGAGCGGATGTTGGACTGGACGTTTATGGACGATATGTATGCCAGGGAGTTGCTGGGACAGCTCGCGCGACGCTCAAGGATGCCATGAATGGTCAACGCAGGGAGGGATTCTTCTACGCGAACGCTCTGACAAAACTGTTCGAGCATATCGCACAGATTGTAGAAGGTCACGGCGGACTCGTGGAACGTCACTACGGCACCGGCAAGATGGTCCGAGTGATTGAACGTTTGCAGATGGAAGCGGATGTCCAAGGTGGCATTATTGTCGACACCTGGAGCGACGAAAGAGGAATCGACAGAAAACTCACCGACGTCAGGAGTTACCCATTCTCGTTCCTTGTTCAAAGCTTTCTGCCCCAACCGCCTCGCGGTGGCACACCAAGAGTGAACTCACCAGCTATCGGACAAGGCAACAACCCCCGAGAGAGTGAGGACGAGGGCGTTAACATGAGAGAGGTTGATGGCCTGCTCAGTGAGATTGCCGTCATGCTTGGGCGTTGGTCTCTGTACACTCGATTCCTCGCTGGCAAATGCAAGGTATGGCCGAGTCTCTGAACCCCTGGACTGCGCTTGTACTTACATGTTTTTAGGACGCCGAGACACCATATGAAGCTTCTCTTGTGATACCAGATGTACTGGTCAAGTCTAATCTATACCGAAAAGTGTCCACGAAACTCACATCTCCTTACAATGTCATGACTACCTTTTTCTTCCGTCGCTCAGTGGAGAAGGCTTTCCAACTGGACGAGTACCCTACTGGTCTGTCACTGAGCCTAAGTAAACATATCGAGGGCAACGCTCCGTACATCATATTGGCTGTCGATGATGTTATGTACATTGTGAATACCGTCATTCAGAAGTCCATATCTACCTCGCAACGAGATGTTATTGCTTCTGTAGTGCCAACAATTGGCCGAGTGCTCGGTTCTGACTTTGTTGGCATGATTCAACGCAAGATGCGGGATGAATCGTACCCCCGGCCTGTTGTTCAGGGGGGATTCCCGCCTGAAGATCGGATCATTCAATTTATTGTTCTCATCAACAGTCTTGACATGGCCAACGAGTATTTGACCCGCATTATCACAGGCCGAATAGGGGAGTCGAGTGACTCGCCAAACGGCGACGCTCAGAACGGACCCCTCAAAGACTCATTCCCCTTCGAGCGAGATGTTATCTTTGTGGCGAATGCTTTGCATACCCTCCAGACGTCATTTATTGGCAAGTCATCTGAGCTCCTCAATGAGGGCATTCAAGTGCTTTTCAACCAAGTCGTGAAGCTTCGTCTACGGCCTGTTCTTACGGAGACATTCCGTGATGCAGATTACACATTATCCGAAGACGATATTGCCGATATTGCTCAGCAGAATGACGAAGATGAGGATGAACTTTTGGAGCAAGTACCCCGACTCTTCGAACACGGTTGGGATCAACTCATGAAGCCAATTGCACGTATAATGACCCCTGGAACATACACCACCCTACTCGACATCACCGCGCGATACCTATCTAAGATTTGGGAGAAGAAGATCATGGGCTATGCAGGTCGAACTAATGCTCTCGGTGCGATCCGTCTCGAACGTGACTTTATTGCGTTGGTGGACGTAGTCTCCCGTGGAGATTACGCTGTGAGAGAGGTGTTTGGTAAGGTGCTCCAGCTCCTCATGGTTGCCAACATGGAAGATGATGAATGGGACGAAATCATGGCACAAGATGGGGAAGACGAGGGTATTGAATGGGTCCTAACTGAGGAGGAGAGAAGGAGGGCGAGAACCTTGGTTAGAGGGTGATAAAGTGTTTAATGATGTTTTCGATGGACAACAAGAGATGACGTAGATTAGAGAAAAGAGTTCAAAATGTATGAATGAGAATAGATGCAAGCGAGTATTTGGTGTCATGTTGGGAGAAATTTAAGTTTGACTGTACTTTCATAAGATACTCATTGAATAAAGATATGTCCTTCAAGAAATATTTATTCTCTTGCAAACAGTCAGGTTTTGTTAGGATACACTTGTTTAGGTTAATGGTGGCTATATATAAAAGCTACTCGGTAGCCCTTCTAAATAAAAATGTTTTTAGTGGTACTTCAGGCATGCCGAGAGCCTAAAGACAGCAATTTTCGATTGGGCATCCCTCTGAGTCACTCTCAAGTCTCAACCATCAAAGTCCAGCCAGAGGCTCCATTTTAGCTCGTCATGATGAGTGAGCATGAGGCCCGGTGTGGTGAAATTTTCCATCACTCAACTATCACGAATCTTGGGCCACAAACAGCGATATCATAGTTTGCGGGGGTCCTCACAAGCTCTCGCACTCCGAAAGAATAGTGTTTTCATCTTTCGAATCTATTTTCTCATAGAAGCCCGCTACTTTTGTTGGCATCGAGAAAACCACTTACATCACAGAGATTTATTTCTCAAGCTGTGCCCGCGATGGAGACAAGGATAGTCAAAGTCCCTAGCAAGGGATCCCTGGGCCATTTCAGACCTGGAAATGGTCTTGCTAAGCTGGACAGTTGGGAGATTAACCGTGATAACAATGCGGCTCTCAAGGCACTGGAGGATGCAGCCCACGAGTTACGAACCACGGATACGCCTGTCGCATTCCCTACCGAGACTGTTTATGGCCTCGGCGCAGATGCTACTCGGACACCTTCGGTCAAGGGAATTTATTCTGCAAAGGGAAGACCTTCAGACAACCCTCTTATCTCGCATGTTTGCGACCTGGACATGTTGCGACAGTACATTGGTCACACAGACGAAAATCAAGATCCCATACCAGAGCGTTACAGGGCTTTAATAGAGAGATTCTGGCCCGGACCCTTAACTATTCTACTTCCCAACCCCGTCCCGTCAAAGTTGGCACCTGAAGTGACTGCAGGGCTAAAGACATTTGGCGTACGAATGCCTTCTTCACCCCTTGCTCTCTCCCTCATCAAGCTTGCTGGTGTACCCCTGGCAGCGCCCTCTGCCAACGCCTCCACCAAGCCTTCACCCACAGCGGCTCAGCATGTAAAGGACGATCTCGATGGAAGAATTGAACTTATTTTGGATGGAGGACACTGCCATGTCGGTGTTGAAAGTACTGTAGTGGACGGACTGTGCGACCCCCCTGTTGTACTCCGTCCTGGTGGTATTGGAATCGATGAGCTACGAACCTGCCCTGGCTGGGAAAACGTAACGATAGCCTACAAAGACAAGAGCGAAGAAGGAAAGGCAGCGCCTCGAGCACCAGGAATGAAGTACAAGCATTACAGCCCCAAAGCTACAGTAGTGCTCTATGAGTCAAGTTTCGAAAAGGGGGGTGACGGAATCGCTCTGTCTGACTTCGAGACGGCCAGTGAGACAGTCAATGGCCATGCTACAAACGGTGACCGAAAGAGAAGAAAAATTGGCGTTATCCGCACTCAACGATGGAAATCAGGGGCTGGACTCCAATGCGCCAACTTCCACCATCTTACCGATGTTAAAGCCGCCAACGAACAGGATGATTCGCCATTCCAAGTATACGAAGGCGATTTATTAGACGACAAGGAGCAAGCCATAGGAACAATCCTGGATATCGACTTGGGCCGAGGCACGGAAGGGATCGCGCGAGGTCTCTTTGCAGCGCTGAGGGAGTTTGATCGAAGAGGCGCAGACACCATTTTCGTGGATGGCATAGATGATAAAAGTGACATCGCAGCGGCGGTCATGAATCGGCTCCGCAAAGCGGCGTCTGAAACTAGAGCATGAATGATCATATCAATTAGAACATCATCACCCTGTATTGAAAAGCACCTCCTTTCTTTGACCCTGTATCAGCCAGACCAGCCCAAACCAATGGCGCGGTGTCTTCCTCTTTTGAATTTTGGTTTGCATGCGGCGCTAGAATAACGACAAAACTCCTGAATATCTAGACGTAACCCTTTCATCCCCTTTACAGACCCTGTCGAAGCCAATCCGCCAGTTTCGACTTTCCTAGCTGCGCCAGGTTGTTGACGCCCTGCTCACTAAGGTCAATGCGACCAACGGGCATATCCTGTGTGGGTGCCCGGCTGACACGCTGAACGATGATGGTGGGGTCGGTCTCGAGAATGATGCCGTCGTCGACAATTTCGTCAATGGCGAGCGAAACAAGGTCGTAGTTCTCAACGATTGTTCTCTTATCGACGGATTGCCTGTAGTGACGGTGTTAGTGCATGCCTTGGAGGAAAGCGCAAGCTTGTGACGAAGGACTCACTTGAAGAGCAGGTGGAGAGAGTCTCGCAGAGCAAGAATGGTGTTGTATAGCAGAATCTCGTTCTCGTCGACACTGCCAACAACGTACATCATGACATCTGACTCCATCTTGTACAGCACAATTCTGTTGTCGTAGAGAATAATGTCGCCGGTCTGCTTGGCGGTCTTCTCAATAAGACCCTTCTCGAAAGCCTTTTGCGCCTTGACATCGGAGTAGGGGTTGGCTGAGGCGCTTGCGGGAGCTGTTTAGAACAGTTGTCAGCTGTCGTTGCGCCCAGTGGTATTATAGCGAGGGAAGCTCAGGAGAGGGTGGATGTACCATTGGGTGCTGAGTGAGGCGGCTGGAAATACTTTGCGAATATCCTGGAGCCGTCCTCTGTGCTGAGGATCAGGACGGCCTGAATCGCGAAAAGGGTCATTCCTGGAGACATGGTTGCGGTTTGTTGTATTGTTCGGTAGCTTGTAAGTGCTTCCTACCTAAACGGTGGCCCCTCCAGATACAGATGCCAGCGATGCCACACTACGAACGGGATGCCGGAAGTAATGTTTGGCCGCTCCGGAACTTCTTATCTTATCGCAACTTGTTCCCTGTCTCGCGTAAAGCACTTACGCGTGCAGGAAAAAGGAGACGCGACTCGTCACCCAGCCAATCCCTCAAGTGGGTAGCAGGAAAAATGGCGTTCTAACTCGTAGAGTATAAAAATAAGTCGTCTAAGAGCCATAGCCTAAAAGGCATAAAGTGGTCTATTAATTTCGGCGCTTGTGCTGCCAGTGGTTAATCTTTCTGGTACCCTGAGGCCCCTCCCCCTCGTTTTCACTGGCAAGGGTCAAGCCACTTATCTTTGTTTAGCTTCACTTATACAATTCGCAAACACAACAAACAACATATTCCACCATGTCGTCTCCCACGAAAAGGTCGACACGCGGTTCAGCGACTCCTCGTCGTTCTGCTCGCAATCCCGATGCAGGAAACTCGCAGCTAGAGGTCCCTTCAAGTCCTCCTCTCAACTACCAGTCTTCGTCGCCAGGACCCAGCGGTCAGAATGACCTCCCCGGCGGCGTTTCCTCGCCATTCGCGCAGATGACAAACAGCCAGAGCACCCGAGCTCGCAGCAATATTCCCAGTTCACCCTTTCGCCAGATGACAGATACCCAAAGCGACATTGATCCCCAGAGAACCCCCCGAGCTAACCCAACAACCCCTGCCTACCACGGAGGTGAGAAACGGCAAGACCAGACATATTCGTGACGAGACTGACAAGTATAGGATCTTCTCCTGTTCGCTACGATCCCAGCTCAAGCCCCGGAAGATCACTACGACATCAGTCGGAGCTTCGAAGTGAAGCAAGTGGACTATTCCTGGGTTCCCAGATTGGTTCACCTGCGCCTCACCGTCGAGGTGATATCAATTCTGATGCAGCACGAACACCTCGTGCCTCTCGTCGGGTTATTCTTGACGACGCTGGTCGTGTTGTTCGTGAGGGCCCAGCTGATGGATCCGACGTCGCTTCATTCGCAAACAGAGACCCTAACACCTCAGAGGCTGATGTTCTCGGTGGACAAGGACAGAGTCTCATCTGGGGTACGACCGTTTCCATCGACGATACCTTCGCCTCATTCAAGGAGTTTCTTCGCAACTTTACACAGAAATATCGTATGTATCGCGATGGTGCGTCCGACGAGGAGGTTCAGAACGATCCTGATGCGGAATCGAAACCATACTGGGAGGCTCTGGAGAACATGCTGCTTCTGGGCGCGACACGACTTTACCTCGACATCTCTGACTTGAATCTTTACCCACCTACACGAAAGCTGTGGCATCAAATTCAAGCATACCCTCAAGAAATTGTGCCTGTTATGGATCAGTCCGTTCACGATATGATGGTAGAAATTGCCCGAGCAGAGACTATGAGAACCCGTTCTCAGAGCACTGCTGGCCACCAGGCCTCTCAACACAGCACCCAGAGCTCTGAACCTAATTTCCCTAGCTCAGATAGACCAGAGGAGGCACCCACGCCTCGAGCACAGCCCGATCAGCAGCAAGCTTCCCTGGAGGATCAGGTATCTTCATCTATCTATGTTCTCCGACCTTTCGGGTTGGACAAGACAACTAATCTGCGAGATCTCAACCCTTCTGGTAAGTAATACCTCTACCGATGTACTGTGCATGTGACTGACATATATCAGATATGGACCGCCTCATCTGCATCAAGGGTCTTGTCATCCGTACAACCCCTGTCATTCCCGATATGAAAGATGCTTTCTTCCGTTGCAATGTTTGCAACCATTCTGTCAACGTCGGCCTCGATCGTGGCAAGATCCGTGAACCTACCGAGTGTCCTCGTGAGATCTGCAAGTCCAAGAACTCCATGTTAATCGTTCACAACCGATGTTCTTTCGAAGACAAACAAGTTATCAAGCTTCAGGAGACGCCCGATGCGGTACCTGCTGGCCAGACACCCCATTCAGTCTCTGTCTGCGTTTACAACGAGCTCGTCGATTTCTGCAAGGCCGGTGACCGTGTTGAGCTGACTGGTATCTTCCGCGTCAGCCCTGTTCGTGTCAACCCCGCCCAACGTGCCGTCAAGAGCGTCCATAAAACCTATGTCGATGTTTTGCATATTCAGAAGGTCGACAAGAGGCGCATGGGCGCTGATCCGTCAACCCTCGGAATTGCCGGCGAGGAGGATGCTGAGGCTGGAGAGAATGGTATCGAAGAGACACGGAAGATCAGCGTCGAGGACGAGGAAAAGATTCGAGAGACAGCCGCTCGCGACGATATTTACGATCTTCTCTCTCGTTCTTTGGCTCCTTCGATCTACGAAATGGACGACGTTAAGAAGGGTATTCTGCTGCAACTCTTTGGCGGTACCAACAAGTCGTTCCAGAAAGGTGGTAGCCCTAAATACCGAGGTGACATCAATGTCCTCCTTTGTGGTGATCCTTCGACAGCCAAGTCTCAAATGCTTTCGTACGTTCACAAGATTGCTCCTCGCGGTGTCTACACCAGTGGTAAGGGATCATCCGCTGTGGGTTTAACTGCCTACGTCACGCGTGACCCAGAGACAAGACAGCTCGTTCTCGAGTCTGGAGCTCTTGTCTTGTCAGACGGCGGTGTCTGCTGTATCGACGAGTTCGATAAGATGTCGGATGCTACCCGCTCAGTACTCCACGAAGTGATGGAGCAGCAGACTGTTTCAGTTGCCAAGGCTGGCATTATCACTACTCTCAACGCGCGAACAAGCATTCTCGCCTCAGCCAACCCTATCGGTAGTCGTTACAACCCCGACCTCCCTGTTCCCCAGAACATCGACCTTCCTCCCACACTCCTCTCTCGATTTGATCTCGTGTATCTCATGTTGGACACTGCTGATGAGAAGAACGATCGTCGCTTGGCCAAACATCTTCTGTCTCTTTACCTCGAGGACAAGCCTCAGTCGGCTCCTACTGACAACGACATTCTGCCTGTTGAGTTCTTGACCCTCTATATCTCTTATGCGCGGTCCAAGATCCAGCCTGTCATCTCGCAGGAGGCTGCCCAAGAGCTTGTCGAATGCTATGTCGCTATGCGTGCTCTCGGACAAGATGTTCGCTCTGCTGATAAACGTATCACTGCTACAACCCGTCAACTCGAGAGCATGATCCGCCTGTCAGAAGCTCATGCCAAGATGCGTCTTTCTGAAACAGTTACTCGTGATGATGTCCGTGAGGCCAACCGTCTTATTCAGAGCGCCTTGAAGACTGCTGCTACAGACGCTAATGGCCGCATTGACATGAGTCTTCTCACTGAGGGAACTAGTGCTGCTGATCGCAAGCGTCGCGAGGAGCTCCGTACTGCTATTCTGCGTCTCTTGGATGACATGACCGCCGGAGGTAACACAGTTCGATGGGGCGACGTTTCTCGCCGGCTGAGCGAGGGCGCCAGCATTCCCGTTGAACAATCTGAGTTTAACGAAGTGATGAGGGCTCTGGAGGCTGAGAATGCTATTATGATCATGGGCGAAGGCGCAAGAAGGACCATCCGCAGGGTGAATTCCGTTGCATAAGTATGAATGATGTGGACTGGCGAGAGGAGTTGACAACGTTGAATGTTATACCATGCAGAAAAGATGATGAAGGCTATTATACGACTAGAGTTGGATGATGGAGAACCCCCAGGCTGGGTCAGGCGTTTGGCATTATATGCGGGATAGATACTGTTCGCGTACTGTTGCATTATTGGTCTTTACTGTTAAGCTTGCATCTCCTTCGGGATTGTCAACAAGTCGATCATTTATGCGGGATAGATAGATAGATGTTAAAACGATTAATTTGATTATCTAAAAACTATGCTCAAGTTCCGGACTAATTAATATTTCGTATTCTTAGTCCTCCTAAGTATCCTAAGTATTCTTAGTATTCTTTTGTAATCTACCCCTCGAGGTTTGTTGCCGCCCTCAGCGCATCTCGTAAGGTATCAATCAGATCCTCTTCACTCTCCAGCCCCGCTGAAATACGTACGCTCGCTTCTCTGACGCCCAACTCATCCATATATGCCTTCTCTTCAGGTTTCTTGCTAAAAACAATCATATTATATGGCAACATAATCGTGACATGGCCTCCGAGGTGAGGACTTGGGTAAAACCCAGCCCTATTATAGAAGGCTGTAGCTGCTTCAACACTGGAGAATTCCACGGTCAGGAGACATCCATATCCTGGCTCTGGAAGCTCCGGTGTCCCTCTTCGTAAGATGGCATCGTAGTTTGCCTTGTTATCCAGAAGGCTCGGATACTGCACGTTGATGACAGGAGAGTTGGGAGAGGATATGGCCTTGTGAAGAAAATTTGCCATAACGAGAGCATTTCGGTTGAGAATACTCGTTCGCTCAAGAAAGTCGCTGGAGTTGGATAAAAGCACTTGTGCGTCTGCGATGAAGAGCTCGTTATGGTGAGACTCCCTAAATAGAGAGTGGAGAGTCTGGTAATGAGACGATAGAGTGTTGAGAACGACCGAACCGCCCATGACGTTGGCGTAACCACTGAAGGACTTTGTGATAGATGACAGTAGAATGTCCGAGTGGGCAAGAACGTCTAAATTGGCAAAGCCACCGATTGTATCGTCGATAATGAGGAAGAAGTCATATTCCTCCGACTGCAGGTATCAGTGAACATGGTCTAATACTCATGCAATAAAGTCAACTTACAAGCCTCTTCAAACGAGCAGTATCGGGAGTGTCCAGTGTTGGATTTCCAGGAACTTCAACAAAAACATAACTCACAGACCTACCCGCATCCTTCTCCCCTTTAAGCCAGTTTTCAAAAATAGAAATCCCCTCTGAATCAACTCTCCCAAAATGCTTCATCCCTTGTGGACACTCTTCGATGAGATGGTGATATGTATTATGAAAGACGATACCTAGAAGGACGACGGTGCCAGGAAGATGCTTCGTCAAGAGGGTGTTTGAGTAAAAAATGGCAGCCATTCCTGTCGGATATAGAAACACATCTCTAGACGTACACTTGACCTTGTCTACGTCTCTCGGAGCACGATGAAGAAGTTCAACGATCCTATCTCGAAGAGCATCATGAACCTCACTCTCAGGAGTCCATCTTGGCGACGGAAGATTTTCCATTTCAGCTTCAAAGGGCACTTCCTTGATGGTAGCTACACCCTTGAGGAGCTGCTCGGCTCCACGAAGAGAAATCCCCAGGCCGGGATTCTGCCAGGTGAGCATCATGACA
This sequence comes from Fusarium sambucinum, assembly GCF_050947815.1. NCBI lineage: Eukaryota > Fungi > Ascomycota > Sordariomycetes > Hypocreales > Nectriaceae > Fusarium > Fusarium sambucinum. Next base: position 1,748,275 of record NC_139294.1, on the reverse strand, counting down.
GGCATCGTTGCTGGGTTAAAGAGGATCGCGTATAGTCGATGGTTAGATATTTCCACACATTTGAATACTACATCATGTTCAGCTACACGATTCTCGCCGCGGTTTGAGTGGGTGATATGGTGGAGAGTATATGGCCATATCGCAGGGCTAAGATAGACCAACGCAGCTTTACCAGCATGGCCAACGTGATTTGCAATATCATTACCAAGCTACTCTTGTCAGTCAACTTCAAACGAGTGGAGGGGGTTGCTCTACCTGAGCAGCATAATGTGTAGCTACGAAGCGAGGGTAGATGTGAACCACTCTCTTCATAGGAGCGTGATCGCCATCGCGAATAGCTTTAGCGACGTCCCATCCAGGAAGGTTTGTTATAACACTGTAAGGAGTTTGCGGTGGGGGCGCATGTCCGAACTCGGATTGGGTCTTTAGAATTGTCATGATGGATAATGTTTAGAGGTTGAAGAAAGACTGTAGGTAGGGGTGAAATTCGTGGGGGAGCCACAGAAGCAACTATCGTGTAACGACAGTCCCCTCCCGGCTTTTATGTATCGTATCACAGAACCCGTCATTTCATTGTATAATGTCATAATAACGTCCTTCGTTCTGGATTGTTCAGCCTCATTCCAGAATCTTGGGGTTTTAGAAGCCATTAGCTGCCACATGATCGAGTAAATTGGCGGGGCCAACTATACACAGCCGTCAACCTGCTCAGAGACCATGGTCTAGAACTGGAGCTTACAGAGAGTAGGTCGAAGCTTGGGCGTCTTTGGCGTCGAGTTTATTTACCATCAGTCATGAATAGGGTCTTGCTGACGTGGAGGTAGATGGATAATTGCAATAAGTATTACAGCTCCGTACTGATACGGAGAAATATTAATAGCATACAAAGCCTTGAGGGCTTGTTCAGCAGACTTCCAGTTTGAGCCGAAGTTGGATGGTGAATTCTGGTAGCAAAAGAATTCTCGAAAGCGGCTATCTAGTCTAGTACGTTAGAAGTTGTCGCAGTATGTAAAGGTCTGAGGAGATCGTATGACGCCGAGTTGGCTATCCTGAGCATATACTTAGTCAACAAAGATTGTAGAATGACGCTTTTATTTCAAATATCGCCTATCCCTCTCATGACTTCTTTTCCATCTTCTTGCTATAGAATAAACTAAGAAAAAACCTGACAAAGGTTGATTGATTACTTCTGCCCGTGCTTATCATGACTACTTCCCAATAATCGCTTCAAGCAACACAGTATACAAATAGCCAGCTAAACAATATTTCTGTATTTTACCAGAGATGCCTTTCTCTGCCCTCAAACGCAAAGTTGAGAGCTACGCCAATGAAGAGAGCTCCACAGAGTGCACTCGGTCCCCAGCGGTCGTAGAACTTGACAACCTTGCGAGATCGAATTCCTTGGCTTCTGTAGAGGTACGTCAACACGGAATAACAGAGACTCATAATGGCGAGCAGTGTAAAGACGCCTGCTACCCAGAAGTGAGCCCGCGTAGGATGGCTACCAAAGTTGAGCAGGGTTACTGCAATGGTGCCGATATAGATAGAAAATTCGAGCTGCAATTTCATATTAGTTGCTGTGTTTAAAGACGACAGAATCTCACTTACCCATCCCAAAAACGTTCTCTCGGCCGCAAAATAGACCTTGGGCTCGACTCGCACGGGCACGTAAATCTTCTTGCCAGGAGGCGCCTTGAATTTCTTGTTTTGAATGACGCCCTGTCCAAACAGACCTTGCAGTCGGTCGCTGCGTGGGACTTCAGTGCTACGAGGCGCGGGTATGGCTGCTTTGAGCGCAGTAACCGTATGTCGTCCCAGAGCCTGTCCAATGTGTCGGCCCTTGGTGGAGAGCAGAGTCGAATAGTAGCGCCAACCGCCTTCGCGTTTAGCGACTTCCAGCTCATAGTTTTCGTCATACTCGTCATCCGAATCGTAAAGACAGTCCTCGTTCATATCAGGTAAGTCGGTTATTTGACCCTCCACATCCACAGCTGGGAGTCCTCGGCGTCGGCTGGCGCCTTGCGCACTCGATTCTCCGTTGTTACCGTTAGTTCCGTTAGTACCATTGCGACCAGAACCCTCAATTTCTTCATCGTCGGAGTCCAGGTCCTCATCATCATCGGATGTATTTGTTGTTCCTGACAAGCCAGGTCGTCGAATACCGAAGTCGTGGGTAACAGGCTTGCGGATGTCGACATCCATCTGTGGCATCCAGAAAGGTAGGAGATCAATTCTATCAGGGAACAGAGTAGCCGTGCCGTGGATGAACTTTGAGAATTTAGGAACAGCCTCGACCAGGTGAGATGAAATAAGCTGTCGAACCCACTCAGGAGGCTCTTGTCCAGCCTGAGTCTGGAGCTTGACCTCCAGAACAGCATAAGGGAATCGTTCAACTTCTTCAGCAGGCAGCTGCGAGAAGGGGAAATCGATACCAATGTCCATACGTCGCCAGTTGTCTCCACAGCGAGAGCGGCCATCGAGGTTGTCCTCCCTCACCATTGTCAGCTCCGTATCAAGGGAGATTCGTACTCGAGCATCGGCAGGAAGCTGGAACGCAGTACGGTTGTAGAAAGATCGACAGACAGGCCTATAACCCTTTTTGAGCACTGAGTACTGAACCTCGGATGCTAATCGCTCGTCCTCGGCAATGGCCTTTTCAGGCTTCTTGCCTTCCTTGCGTGCCTTGTCAAATATGGCAGCAGGGAGAAGCTCTCCTTTCATGTATGCGTTGACGTTCTTCTCTTTCATGGAGAATCGAGCCTTGACGGACTTTTCACCAGTCCAATCCTCTCGATGTGTTTTGCGCTCAACGAAAATAGTCTCAGTCTTCATGCCACCATACCAGCGCAATCGAATGGCCTCGGCGCCTTCGGTCTTCTTCAGTCGGCCTTCGTACAAGTCCCATGTATCAGGATTGTCGTAGTAAATCGACGTGATGGCTGAATCCTGAGGGTCGAAATCCTTGTTGGCATTGAAGACAAGAACAGGCAAGTGCTTCAGGATAATAAGCTTCAATTCTGTCACATTATCGGGATGAACCCAGTATTTAGTCGTTTGACGGATGAAACTGGCTTGACCTCCACCGGCAGCGCTGTCACCCTTGACAGGATTTCCACGAGTTCGGACGAGGTCGTAGAGCTTGGACAACTTGATGACGGACGCGTCGTAGTTTTCCTCGTAAAAGGGCTTGGCTTTAAGTCGGCTATCGAAAACGGGCTTCAAGTGCCATCCGGTCATTTTCTGGGCGTGGAGTTAGATCATTGCTGCATGGGATCCCTAAAGGGCGGTGACTTACATCGTGCTTCTTAATGATCTTGTAAAAGCCGGTATAGTTAAGCTGGACAAACTTGGCGAGGTCGTGGACATCGGCAATGATATCGCTGAGATCCTCTTCAAGCAACATAAACTCTTCCTCGGTAGGGCCATTCTCGCCGAGACCGCGCTCGTTGAGGCGGCTAACAACTTCCTTGACCTCGCGCTCACTCACAGCAATGCGACGGGAAATTTCCATAGCCTTCACCTTTTGCTTTGTGTGAACCTTTTCCAGCTCGACCTCAAGCTTGGCAACGAATCGTGTTTCGTCATCTTCGGTCCATTCAGGTCCCTTGGCTGCAACTTTGATAGGGCCAGTAGACCTTTTAAGCTCATCCTTCAGACCATCGTAATCGATATAGTACCACTGATACTCGTGGATAACGCTCGAGCGAAGCTGCTCTCCGAACTTCATGACGACGACGCCGGGTCGAACCGATGGGTTGTTGCCCGAGCGGGTGCTGAGCCAAGTTCTGGAATGGGTCTTGAGGTCTTGAACGATTAGCATGTGCGCATTGAGGAAATAAGATGTCGCATCCGTGGGATTGAGTTCAACGGCGAGAGCGGGCAACAAAGCCAATGGATCAAACAATCAATGGATAGATGCTAGTGATGCAGCTCGTTGCTTGTGCGAAGGGCAGCTCTTGTTATGGTTGCTTACCTGGAGATAATAACAAGAAGAGAGAGCGAGACAATGTTTTGGTGTAATAGTCAAAGTTAAGAGAGGAAAGTCCAGGGCTGGCGACGAGACGGAAAGCGGCAGAAATTATCAATTTGCAATGCAGAGGGCAACTGACGACCAACCGTAAAGCGACCACTGCAAGTTAAGTTGGATTACGGTACGAAAAATGTCAAGGTTTCCCTGCCTCGGATTGATTTCTTGGTCGCTTGTTATCGTCGGCCTCGATCAACAGACTTTAGGTCGCGCGTTATGTGGAGCAAGAGGCCAATCCTGGCTTAGTTGGCGTTGTCCTGGGTTCAAGCTCAGGTTCGAGACAGCTCCAAGTCTCAGCGCATTGACGAATCATAATATCTCCTGTAGCAACGTGCACGTCACTACAAATAGGTCAGTGGGTGGCCAGGGGAACGTATGTAGGTAGTAGGCAAGAAAACTGGTGCTGAAGAAGAGAGAGGATCCGCTGAGTTTTTAGCGGCCGTTCTTTCAACTCCATCAAGGATCGTAACCTTGAAGCGTCATTCTTGCAGGTACAATTGGACTATAACACGAACAGTATGCGAGCACAAACTATTGGTTCATGGATTATTCGATGTGGCATTTTTAGCCAGTCAGCACTGCATCATCCAGGTTCATCCTTTTACATATGCACGTGTATAACAAATGCATCAAATCAAATCAAATCAAATCAACAAGCCCACAGCTTGTATCAAATCGGCCTGGTAGTTACCTATGCTACAGTGGAGTGCATGGGTCGATTGGACTGGGGATGTTCAGTGGAGCAAAGATGAGGCTCCCTCGGTGTCAAATTCGATAATCAAGTCCGTGTTCTGCAAGTCTCTGCCCCGTCAACTTGCACGAATCTGGCAGATTGGAGATTTATCCTGCCTCGATACTCGGGAAATCGGCTCTAATTGATTCCACTCAATCCATTTCGAGACACCTAGGCAAACGCCTAGACGGGTGTAACCGTTCATCCACCCTTGCTGCGTCTTGTCCAACCATCCATCAAGACATTAGAAAAACTAGCTACCAGGTGCATAAGAGACGAAATTAGTAGATCAATTTACGCCATTTAGACCCGAGTTCCTAGGCTGTTTATTTTTGCACCACAAAGCTGAGAGGTCAACTTTTCTGGTCCACCAACCATCTCCAAGGCTTGTGTGCCCCTCCAAAGAAACAACCCCGCGACACATTTTTTTGTTTTTTGATAGTGACTAGCTGCCCCTCCATAAGACAAGTCACAATGGCCGCAACGACATCCAAGTTCGACGATTCTATGCCTGCGCGCATATCATCTGATTGCCCTGAAGAAATTCAGGAAGTTCTATACCATGCTTGGGGCCATGACAGGAGTGGCTTGAAGAACCTCCTCAGAACAACTGGCAAGGCCAATGCCCAGGACCCCAAGACCGGAGAGACACCCTTGCATGCAGCCATCCGTGCTTGCGGGCCTGCTTCCCCCGATGACAATGACGAGGAGGAAGATGGCTCAGTTGAGGAGGCCAGGGAGATAATCCATGATCTTTTCCTTCAAGGTGCCATCTGGAACGATGTCGACAGCAACAATGAGACACCCGGCTGTCTTGCTCTCAGACTAGGTCGCAAGTCTCTTTACCAACTCTGTCTCGAGGCTGGAGTTCGAGCAGAGCTTCTGTTCGCTCTTATGGGAGACTACGAGGAGCTTTCATCTGGTTCAGAGGACGGTGACGAAGAGATGGAGGTCCAACAAGACGACGATGAGGAGGCTCCTCAGCTGGTTTCCACCGAGGACGTCGAACCTACCGTAGAAGAACCCAAGTTCATCCCTCCTGATGCTAAAGAGAAGCAAGTCACAAGCGAGGAGTATCTCAACTCAAAACTAGTATACGACGATGCGAAGCTTGTTGATTCCGATCTCAACGGTGTCATGATGGCCTGGGAGACGGATATTATGCGCCGTTCCGTTGCCGCCCTCATCCCCGACTCAGCTCCGGGTAAGCGCATCCTCAACATTGGTTTCGGTATGGGTATTGTTGATGGTATGTTCGCCGAGCTCAAGCCCTCGCGCCACCACATTATTGAGGCGCACCCCAGCGTCCTCGAACACCTTTCCAAGGACGAGTCCAAGTTCGGTCCTAGCTGGGAGAAGAGCGGACCTGAAGAGGGTGCCTTCAAGGTACACAAGGGAAAGTGGCAGGACATTGTACCCAAGCTACTTGAGGATGGCGAGGTCTACGACGCCATCTACTTCGATACCTTTGGTGAAGACTACTCACAGCTGCGTCACTTCTTCTCCGAGTGCATCATCGGTATCATGGACCAAGACGGCAAGTTCAGCTTCTTCAACGGACTTGGAGCTGACAGAAAGATCTGTTACGATGTATACACAAAGGTAGTCGAGATGCAGTGTGCCGATGCCGGTCTTGACGTTGAATGGGAAGAGAGCGATGTAGACATGGCTGGTCTAGAAAAGGCTGGCGAGGGAGAATGGGAGGGCGTACGAAGACGCTACTGGACCCTGGACAGTAAGACAACCCATACAGCCACCATTTACGATGACACGACCCAGCTAATTTACTTCACAGAATATCGATTACCCATTTGCACATTCATGGGTTAAGCGTACATATATATCCATCAACAGGAATTAGGGGGCTTGTCCATGACATACTCGCTTTTCGGTAGTCCTTGAACATCCCCTCGTGTCTATTCATGCTATGATTCAAGTACACCCCTTTCTCCATTTTCCGGTCCTTTCTTAAACCGTTGTGTTTACCTCACGCCTTTGCTAAATTGATTCCGCTTTGAGTTTATTTGAAGTTCTCGGGGTGAAGGATACCCGCCATGTTACCCTCGTTGATTCGCTTAAGCGTCAGGGCGGCAATCAGGGCGGCGCCGACACCGCTACCGTCCTCAGCAGTCAGGACTTCAATAGGGTCCTCGTCCTTCTTGTTGGCCTTCTCGGGCCAGTCGAGAATCTCCCGCAGAGCCTTGGCACCACGCTCCTTGAAGTGGGGGTACTTGTTGAAAACGGAACCGTCAGCACCGACATGGCAAGATTGGTAGTTCTTCTTCTTGCAGATAGCAGCAACACCACAGGCCGAGAGGCGGGCAGCTCGTGTGCCGATAAGCTCAGCGGTTCTGCGGATAAGCTCAAGCTCGGGTTGTGTGCACTTCAAGTTCAACTTCTTGTTGAAGAGGTCGTTTGTCTCGGACAGGTTCTCCCAAGGGTCCCTAAGAATGGTAGGTCAGTTGTGCTCGTAGTTATCAGGTGTCTATTGCAACGTACTCCTCAATGGCAGACAGGAAGGAGGCATCAAGAGAGTAAGGCTTGCGGAGGAGGGCAATATCTTGGTTCTCAAAGATGTGAATGGACTTGTTGTCGTGAAGGTCGACGAGAATGAGTCGGAAGATTTCACCAAGGTAGAGACCAGCGATCATCTTCTCAAAAGCCTGTTGGCCAGGGCGAGGAGACTCCTTGTCAATGATGATATCGTAGGGAGTTCGGGGGAGGACCTTATGCTCATTGTCGAAAGCACCCCACTCGCAGTTGATAGCCATGGGCAGATCGGCAGGCAGATTCAGATCGGCAATCTTGGGGATCGAGCCGCAGTCTTCCATGTATGCGGCGTTGCAACCTGTGCCGAAAATGCAGCCGATCTTCATGGCAGTATCGGTGTAGGCGGAGGCAATCAATGTACCGGTAGTATCATTGATGATAGCCGCAAGCTTGATAGGAACGCCCTATATACCGTGGTCAGTTAAGCCATTGTTATATTCGAGGTCAATCCAACATACTCGAGTCTTCAAGGCCTCCTCGAACATGGGGACAATGTTCTTGCCCTCGACACCGTCAATGTCGAAGCCCTTGGTCCATCGCTGGAGGATACCCTCATCGATGTAGTTCTGGGTGGCGGGGTACGAGAATGTGAAACCAAGAGGGATCTTCTCCAACTTGCTACAGTCTCCGTGGTGTGTCTCGAGGAACTGGTAGAGACATTCGGCGATGTATTCCCAAAGCTCCTCAGAGGTACCGGACTTGAGCTCCTCGGGCATGCGGTACTTGGACTGGATGATGTCGAACTCGGACTTCTCATCGGTGAGTGTGATTTGGCACACTCTCAGGTTGGTGCCGCCCATATCGAGGGCTAGGTAGGTGCCGGTTTCATAGCCATCGGGGTATGACATAACCCAGGTAGGGTTCATAGGCTAGAGAGCGCATTAGAAGCACGATTTGAAATGCAATATTTCTAACTCACGATACTACCGCCCTCAACGCTGAGACCTGCTTCGTGTTAGCTCATATCTCAGTCTGTCCCTTTGTTCGTGTATCGTACCCTTGGCGAGTTCAGAAACAAAGTGATTGGTGATCTCCTTAAGCTTGCTGGGCTCTACCGTGAAGAGATTCTCGAGCTTGTTAATCTCTTCGGCGAGGTCCTTGGGGACATCGGCCATGGATCCTGTCATGATTGTCGTTAGCAACTGATTTTCGACGTGATTGTGCTATTTCTTTGGAGTACAGCCGTAAGGGAAATAAAGGGAAAGGTTCTGGAGAAAAGGGAGGTTGCCAAGAGAAACGCATTCTGGTTCTAGTGCTACAAAGGCACTGCCCAGTACCGCGCCTACATCATGAAAGTAGGACAACGTTTGCCAGCTGGCGGACCGAGATGCCTGCTAAGAATGTCGACCTCACGTAATACACCATCTCTGGTGGCTCTTTTCTTCTTTAAGCATGAATGTCACGGTTCCACGAATTGGCTGCCACCATGGCAGAAACCTGCATTTGGACAAGTTCGAGCAGTCAATGGTATGGGCTTTCGATCTTGCACTGCTGGTTTCCCAATCGCGACCTTTATCGAAGTATAGAGGGCTTCATCTTGCTTCTGACGTCTGACTCCACGGTCTGGGCTGAAGATGGAGCCAACATCGTCATTGCAGCTCATTTTTGCTGGTTCTGCCCCACCAATCTCGAACAATCAACAGCTGGCAAAAGTACAATCGAGGCATCCAAAACCACAGGACGTCAAGCTTGGCGGCACGAGGGGAATGTGTAAGAAGTAACGAAACAAGCAATGGGCATACGTACCCTTTCGGGAGGGAGGGCGACGAGGACCAAGACCGACCATTTTGGTGAGGTATGTCTGATTTGGCGGGGTTCGGATTTGGCGGGGTAAGCTCTTGTTGAAGTTGAACAGGAACGTGTTTAGATTGGGAGGGTTTTCAGGAACAGAACGGAAAAAGACGAAGAGGTTGGTATAGGTATTAAGCAATTGATAGCAGTAGGTCGAGGTAGGGGGAGGCAAAGGGTTTTTAAAGTAGCCAGGTCAGACCAAACCAGATAAGTTATGGAACAGGATAGGATGGAGGGAAGTACCTAGGTGGAGCAGACAGCACCTTACGTAGCTGCAGAGGAGGTAGGTACGAGCTGGGCTAGGCTAACTCAACGTTTGGCTGTGGTAAGGCAGTAGAAGCAGCTAATAGATCCTCACTCAGTGAGTGAAAGCTGCCCGTTAAACGGAAGATGCGCAGGGAGCCTCAGGTCATTAATCGGCCGGGCAGGATTAAAGTACATCTACCTGCATGAAGTGTTGACATGTACTTTATTTGAAATCTTATGACCAATTGACCAGTCCCAGGTCATCCCAGGTCCCCGCCAAATGTCTTGTCTTTGGATTCTCGACTCTCAACTATCTCACAAGCATGCAGCATGTACATACCTATCTGTAATTACCAAATGCCTGCAGCTGCTTCCAGCTACCTACGCATTGACCGATTCAATCACAAAGCAAAATAAGCAAAAAGACAACTCCAGCTTTGAAGCTGGCCTTGATTTGAAATTAGCTGCCTCACGCTTAAAAGCGCCGGTGTGGTCCGAGACTGTGGATTGGGATTTCTTTCCCCTCGATTACAGCCCTGGTGTTGAGCTCTTGTCGGGCCGTTGGAGGGGACAGTCTAGTGGCTACTAAGTTAATAGTCACGCAACAATAACATATATCTCAATTATTTATCAAAAAGAAAAAAATGTCCCAAAGGAATTCGGTTACCAGAGAAGGGCCATAATAACATGATACACCGACTATACGCATACCTCTCCTCTCAACCTCCATGTCGTAGAAAACGTGGGGTTTGGCCACGTTGAGTTGATATCTTGAGCTTGGTAACATGATGTCAGGTCACACACAGTAAGCCACATTTCGTGGGGAGGTCCCCAAGGCAAGGTACCTGGCTCCTCGGCCGGTCAGGTACCTCTAAGCTTGTTGACACCTCAAAGCATTCGACAGCCCGACCAGTCGTCTTTAGCCCCATCAAAATGGTAACAATGGCTAATGGATCTCATGCAAAGCTAACGCTAACATACCGGCCCGGGTCCGGCGCTACGATTCTCCCGTCTCATCAATCTAGCCACGTTTTCATTGGCTGCGCAACCTGACCTACCCTGAAGCTTTCGCTGACGTGCAACGTATGCTTTTTGGGATGTCTCAGGAGTGCTGCGAAGCTGAGGTGTCGAGAGTCGTGAGCTTGCATCAACCAAACTTTGTTTGTCCACAATTCTCCCCGGCACACGGCCACGAATCTTTTCATACCTGACAGCTTTGGATCTACTCAATTGATGAGTAAATCTTCACCCGAGCCGTCATCATGAAGCCGTTCGCCATCACCACGGCGCTCTTTAGCTTGGCCTCCGCCGCACTCGCTAGCGCAAGCACCGAGTCCAAGACATCAAAGATCATCCTTCCTGCCGACTTCAAGCCTCCCCAGGTTTTCCAAAACGCCAATTTGGTGCACGTCATCTCCCTCGAGAAGAATTACGTCAAAGAACAGATTAACGTCCTTGTTGAGAACGTCGCGAAGGAGCCACAGACAGAATACTATGTGCCATTCACCACTGAACAGCTACCTCGTGTAGGAGGTTTCGAGGTCAAGGATCGAAAGGACGCGAACGCGGGGCCGTTTGTGGTCGAGACTGTCGAATACGACACCAACAGGTAGCTTCTTCAAGCTTTATACCGAGATAATAATGCTAACTCTACACATTAGTGATGTCCAATACTACCGCATTCAATTACCTACGCCGCTCAAGCCTGGTGCTCAGCAGACGCTCGGCATCACTTACTACTACCTGAAGGCCTATACCCCTTCCCCTGCAGCCATCTCCCAGAGATCTAGACAATTCCTCGCCTACGACTTCTCCGTCTACGCACCATCCGCCTACACCACGAAGAAGCAGAAGACCGAGATCAAGGCCGGTACCTCCAACATTCCCGATTACACAAAGCTTCCTGGAAGTGGCGACGTCAAGGAGTACCCCGTCAAGCAAGGCTCCAAGCTTATCTATGGTCCTTTTGAGGAGAAGCCCGCCGGTGCCGTCTCCCCCGCGCGTGTTCGTTTCGAGTTTCAGAAGCCTGTGACCCACGTCAAGGAACTGGACCGTGATATCGAGGTCAGCCACTGGGGCGGCAACATTGCCTTTGAGGAGTACTACGATCTACACTACCGCGGTGCCAACCTGACCGGCTCCTTCAGCCGAGGAGACTTCACAAAGGATCTGATCCAAGGCAATCGCCCCAGTCATGCACTCTCTGACATGCGAGTTCCTCTCCAGGTAGGAAGCGTGGACGCCTACTATGTCGATGTTATTGGCAACATTTCGACGTCCCGATTCCGATCCAATAAGCGAGAGGCTCTTCTTGAGATCAAGCTCCGCTACCCTCTGTTTGGCGGCTGGAAGGCCCCTTTCACCATCGGATGGAACTCAGATACTTCCAATTTCTTGCGCAAGACGGCGACTGGAGGTTACGTTCTTCGAGTTCCCTTCATTGAGGGCCCCAAGCAGCTCGAGGGTGTTGAGTATGAGCAAGTCAACATCAACGTCCTTCTCCCCGAGGGTGCTGAGTGAGTTAATACGCTGATCCTTGTTTGCAATCAATCTAACCATTAAATAGGAACGTCAAGTTCTACACCAACGTTCCCGAGTCGTCCATCATGTCGACCTCGGTTGATCTAACCCGAACTTACCTCGACACCATTGGCAGAACGCATGTCAGTATCAAGGCGAGAAACCTAGTTGACGAGTTCCGGGATCGATATCTCATCATTTCCTACGATGCGCCTTTGTCGAGCGCTCTCCGAAAGCCTCTAATCATCTTTGCCAGTGCGATGGCGGTCTTCGTGACTACTTGGGCTCTGGGTCAACTGCAGGTGGAATTTAAGCAGAAGAAATAGACGTTTAAATAGAACGGGGCATCTGTCTTTGATCAAGAAATCTTCGCTTTGCAGGGTTGCGGAAGCGAATTTTTAAGACAGGATGTAAAAGTGCAGCATAGAAGGGAATCTCATAATGAAACAAGTTTCTAGTTTGAAAAGTGAGGAAGCGTCATATGACTGTTAAATGCTCGCTTGGCTTGGGTCATGTTTTAGCCAAAACGAGGCTTTGAGTCAGCAAAGCCACCCATTACGAAAAAATCAGAGCCCAAGCCGTTATTTGCACAGGTTGGCCAGTTCGTAAGACCAGGTCCAGCCTTCTTATTAATAGCAAACTTTACTTGGCTCTAGGCTCTGAATGTGTGGAGGGGCTTCGTCTTTAGTTGAGATGGGTGGGTGAGGCAAGTTCCGAATGGTCATCCTTGGTCAAGGACCCCTCTCCTTGCTTGCGCCAGGTTGTGCCAACATGGGTTGGTCAGAAAGAAACCGGGCAAAAGACGCCAGGGGATTGGGCATTTTTGGTATAAGATCAAACGAAAGAACCCTCCTCAGAGACTCACTCACACGTTCTTTTTATCTTTCATCGTCCAAATCAATAATATCTCACATTTTAGAGTCAATACGCATTCTCACGTTATCTGTCGCAGCAATCAAGACAGCTTGGAACAATCACTCGATATTACTACGACATTTCGCAGCCGATAAACTATTCGCGTAACAAACCTTTAAACAAACGCCAACATGTGTTTCAGTGATCCCAAGCCCAAGACCAAGTACTACTACCACGAAGAGATCACGCCTTCTCGGCGATACACCGGTCATCATCACCACCACCATCATCACCATCACTCATCCTCGCGCTCTCCACGAGCCAGCTACACGAGTGTCTCAAGGCGGTCTTACAGCCACAGCCCGCGCACCAGCGAACGTGTTGTCTACGAGCGCCGTTGATCGTTCAGAGAGAAGCAATGGCAAATTGCGGGTGTGATTGAAGAAAGTATGACGTTGCACAAAACAAAGTAGCACTTGGCAGACTGGGTTTAGTGGTATTGGCAATGGGTTTATGTATTGATGCGGAACGTATGACTTGTGGTGGAGGATAATTGTCTTGTTAAAGATATGGGTATAGCAGGGCGTTTTTGCAGGACAGGATTAAGCACTGCAACGAATGAAATGAAATGAGCTAGACGATAATTTATTGTTACTTATCACAACAGAGAAAGACCAATATGGGAATGAAACATGGGCACGCCTGTTTGACCAATATTCTCGGGAGCTACGGATCTTGGGTTCATGTCATCTTGAGCTGAGCTGAGCTCTTCTCAGAGATGCCTCTTGGTTGACGTAGGTTCTCTATCGCTTGGGCGGGGTGCGGAGTGTCCCGCAGTGCTGGATCGTCGCTAAAGTGGTCATGACATCACTTTGCATTCCGCCACTGAGCCAAAGTAGCTCTCTAAGACAGCGCGTTACTCCAAATGTAAGTCCCAGTGCATCCGATAACATGAAAGGGCACTCGCGCTTCTGAAAGCAGGGAAAGGTTCTTATGTAGGTAGCTAAGTATTGTCGTCAACGTCAGTTTAAAATGTTTCTCCAACTTGTTTAAAGCCTGCACGATCCCTGCCCTTGGGTTGGCATTGAACCTTCTGGTGATCTCTTACATCCATCCCCCTTGTAACCTCGGAACCAAGTCCCATACGGTTTACACTGATCTACTCTTCAAAAGTGGCTCCTCAGCTGAAGTACCGAGTCGCCTTATCTTACTGTAAGCTTGTCACTGGTGGGCGTGGATTCACGATGCTGCCGCTTTGTAATTTGTCTCTTTGTGGAAGGCAGGAACAGACAGCGTCTTGAGATGCCAGAACTGACCGTGTAAAGGAAGGCGCATTCGATACAATCCCACATAGTTCTTTCTTGCATTTCAAACAATCAGATACAGAGATCCATTTCGTCGTCAACATGTGAGTTCAACATTTACATCCATCGTCGTACCTCCATTTATTGTTTGCGCGCATCTTCCCAAACTCACCAAATTCCTATAACAATGTCGCGCTTTAGCTTCGATGCATCTGTCTCACGCAATGGGTCGATATCGGGCGAAACACCAGCTGACGTGATACCCTTTCTCAGGAATCGCGCACTTTCAATTCGCTCCAACAAATCAAAAAACTCTGGCGCTTCTGCTGGTAGTAAGAAGGGGGGCTTCTCCTTTAACTCACTCAGAGGACAAGTCCAGCCTGAACTGTCCCGTAAGCTCTTCCGTCTTATCAAATCCGAGAACAACCTCATCGGCGCTCACGAGACGGCCGGCCGTGAACGAGTTTCAATCGCAACTCAGCTGTCAGAATGGGGTGAGCACACTGGTGATGACAGCATCAGTGACATCTCGGACAAGGTTGGTGTCGTCTTGAGTGAGATGGGTGAACAGGAAGATACATATGCTCATGCGCTTGATGAATCTCGATCATACCTCAAGGCTATTCGCAACACCGAGAAGAGCGTGCAGCCTAGCCGAGAGAACAAGGACAAGATTGCCGATGAGATTCAAAGGCTGAAGTTGAAGGAGCCTGGCAGCACAAGGGTGCCTGTCCTTGAGCAAGAGTTGGTGCGAGCTGAGGCTGAGAATCTCGTTGCAGAGGCTCAGTTGACAAACATCGTATGTTGGGAATTACGCTTTTCACCCTCGGTCTTGAGAAAACTACTGACCCAATTTTCAGACCCGACAGAAGCTCAAGGAGGCTTATGCTGCCGAGTTCGCCGCCACCATCGAACGAGCCGAGAAGCAGATTATCTTGGCAAAGCATGGCCGTCGTCTGCTGGAGCTCCTCGACGACTCGCCTGTTGTACCTGGCGATACCCGAGGCGCCTACCAGCATTCTTCTCAGGCTCGACAGATTCTTAACGATGCCGAGGACGATCTTCGTGACTGGCGACCCGAGCCCGAGGGTTTCTCTACTCCTATTCAAAGTCGATCCCCAACCCTGGGAGGAAAAGGCAAGGAGCCGCAGATAAATGACGATCGCATGTCTCCTGTTCAGTCTGAGGCTGCCACGTTGGAGTCCGAAACATCTCCTCAGGAGCAAAGGGGTATTAAGTCCTCCGTTTATGCTGAAGTCGCTGGCTAAGAGAATAATTATAGTCTATTGAGCGCGGGGGGGCGGGTTCTCTTAGCTGCTGCGAACTTTATCTGTTTGTCTGAGCAAGTGAGGGACCTTACTCGCTTTTGTTTGACTTCGCTTTGTTGGTTTATCGCGAGTTTTTAGTATCGGATAGTGTTTGGTGCCGATGGGTTTGCTATGAGGTACTGTATGTTTATATCCTGCAAGTACTAGTTGGCTTTTCTTTCCAGTTGAATCAGATCAGTTTTTTCGTCATGTGGTATAGTTCTTGTCAAGTTTGACAGCGTGTGAACCTTCCTCAAAGTAAACCTTACGTTATGAAGCATAAAAACCTCCCAGGACATTATTTGCTCCTTTCTCCTTCTCAACTATCGCAAGCTCCTGATTTGACGTATAACTATGAAGAGACTCAGCAAACCAAACTGACAACCCAACGTAACCAGTCAACTTACCAAGCCAACTGTAAGTGTATCTTCCTATCACCGGGCAAGAAGCCAAGGCTAACCACTCATCACAGACGAGGTGCCTATTCGGCGAGGAAAGCACAGATTCAAAGCAACACTAGGACTGTATATTATCGCCGAACCTCCAGCTCAGACATCAGTTGGTCGAAAAGTATCGTTTCGGAATTCTATATTCAAAATACTTCGTCACAAAGCAATATCACAGGAAGATCTCCTTGGCTACAAGATGTGTACTACACCGCGCGAGTTTACACGTTGCAGCGCTTGCGAGAAACTGTGCCATACAACAATGTTTCCCACTAAACATTGCGAAGAGTTCTGGAGAACGGGTGCTTGTCCTCATGCTTTGTATCCAACCACAAATTCGTTCATGGCCCAGCATGAATGCCATTTTTGCAATCCGACCAGGTGGGAGAAAGATGAGCAGAAGTATCGAAATGATGCGCACGATCAGAGGGACGGAGAGGATGCAAGCGGTGAGGAGACAAGCAACGACGACGACAGAAATGGAGAAGAGTCAGATGATAACACCGAGAAAACATCTGCTGGTCACGGCAAGGTGGACGCAACATAGATGGAAACGACGATACTATCCTCGCGCCGAAAGTGCGTTTCTTTGAACATTTGTCCAACCTAGCTCTTAAGTCTTAGAGTATGAAAATAAGTACTAAGTCTAAGAACCATAGTCTAAAGTGACCTACTAATTTCGTCTCTTATCCTCCCAGCGGCTTTTTGTTTTATTTTTATACCCTGTGGACACAGTAGTAGTTAAGTGAATTATAAGTTAATATGCAAGTAATTTCAATTGGACTGCCTAGCACCTTGAAAACGGATAACACGTCTTCGCTGTTTAATGTTAAAACTGCCCGGTCTTCCTCAATTAAAAAGCCCCCCTTGCTCCGTAATCGGAACCACTTAATAAGCCAGGCTTAAATAAAACTACCAAGTAGATATCGCGTTCATTGGCCCTCAAGGGATTAGAAAAATTGACCGCTGGAAGCATAAGAGACGAAATTAGTACGTCACTTTATGCTCCTTAGACTATGGTTCTTAGACTACTTATTTTTATACCTTATGACTTAAGAGGATATGTTTCATGTCAAGACATTGAATCGATCATGACCTTCTTTAGCTCTTCGGATTGCCGTTGGCTGTGCTGTGTGGATATGACACGGCAGATAAGCCAGTCAAGTTTAGCACGCCGAGACCCATCATGATATCCAAGATCAGTTAGTTCTCCGTCAATATCTTCCATTGACCGACTGAATTTCCGTCTGGCCTTGCACGAAAAAAAGACCTCGGTCTCTCTTGTCACACAACAGCCGATGACCGCGGTGTAAGTCTACCTGGACACGGGCAAGGTTTCCGTGCACTCACCGTATACTTCTTGATATCAATCCCTTAAAGCCTCTCTACCTCCTTCTAATTCCTTTTCCCCGGGGCTGCTCCACTCTTCGCAGCCCCTCAAAGACTGCTATTCATGTTCCACCACCGTCTGTTATTCCAGAGGTCGCTACGCACCACTACAGGCACTGGAACACTGCTGCATAGGCCCCTCGCAGCGCCGTTACCACTGTTGCCATCTCGCGTACCAGGACGGGCCAATTACATGGCGTCCTCTACAGCACGCAGCCCTGTTGCTGCTACAGACTCGGGTTCGGGCGGGAGAAACAGTGCCCCGCCCCCTCCATCCTCACCCCTTCCCTCTGCTACGTCAACCGCCAAAATCTCTTCTTGTCGGACAGCTCAGATTGCTCGACACTTTTCCACCTCTTCATCACCCACCGGTCCTGTCTCAAAGCAAAAGCCCGACATGGCCTCCAACTACACCGTCCGCAAGGTTGCGGCTCCCAACACCCTCGAGCACCGAGTCTACATCGAAAAGGATGGACAGCCCGTCTCTCCTTTCCACGATATTCCTCTCTACGCCAACCAGGAGCAGACTATCCTGAACATGGTCGTTGAGATTCCTCGATGGACCAACGCTAAGCTTGAGGTATGTTTTTCCTGTATCAATTACTGTTATTTCTTGCCTCGTGTCTTCCTCACAACGTTTGTTGCGCTTTATCAACAGCTGTCGTGTGCCCCAACATTACCCCTCCCCCTCATGGCGCAATCGCCGCCCAGACCAACAGAACAAAATAAGCGTTGATGCTAACAAAATCCCTCTCCAGATCTCCAAGGAGGAGCTCCTCAACCCCATCAAGCAGGATATCAAGAAGGGCAAGCTTCGATACGTCCGAAACTGCTTCCCCCACAAGGGTTACCTGTGGAACTACGGTGCCTTCCCCCAGGTATGTTGACCGAATCTATCATGATCTGAATGTATCACTAACTCTATCACCAGACCTGGGAGGACCCCAACACTGTCCACCCCGAGACCAAGGCCAAGGGCGACAACGATCCTCTCGATGTCTGCGAGATCGGTGAGCTCGTCGGTTACCCCGGTCAGATCAAGCAGGTCAAGGTCCTCGGTGTTATGGCTCTCCTCGACGAGGAGGAGACTGACTGGAAGGTCATTGTCATTGATGTCAACGACCCTCTCGCTTCCAAGCTGAACGACGTTGAGGACGTTGAGCGACACCTGCCCGGTCTTCTCCGTGCCACCAATGAGTGGTTCCGTATCTACAAGATTCCCGATGGCAAGCCCGAGAACCAGTTTGCCTTCACTGGCGAGTGCAAGAACAAGGAGTGAGTGTTGCTACTTCGTTGCTGCCATTTCAAAACTGACACCCTTTTCTAGCTACGCTCTTGACGTTGTCCGCGAGTGCGCTGAGGCTTGGGAGCGTCTCGTCACTGGCAAGACCCCCTCTGGCGGTGTTTCTACGTAAGTTTCTCAGCCTGATTGACATGTAAGATTCATACTAATTCATGTATAGCACCAACGTCACTGTCCAGCACTCTCCTTCTCGCGTCAGCCCTGACCAGCTTCCTCCTCTGCCTGCTAACGAGGAGCTCCCCGCCGAGAAGATCGACGCTTCCATTGACAAGTGGTTCTTCATCAGCGGTGCCTCTGCTTAAGTGTTTATAGACCATCTTGCATAAAAAGAACAAGTCGGATGGACATCTAGTCTTCACAAAAGTTGAGCATATATGCTCGGAGCAATGTAAAACATGATGCCAATTGTCGTAATATTATACAAGACCCCTGTGTTGCCCCGCTGGGATTCGTAGATGTACATGAGTCGTTTCCTCAACGCCGTCAATGCATGATAGTGATACAGTAGAGTGATATTTTAATCGGTCAAATCGGCAGCCTTTTGCAATTGGCGTGAATGTCGGTCCACCTCCTCGACAAGTCCCTTGATGTTGACCTTTTGGCAATCAAAGTTGAGCTCTTTGCCATCCTCTGTGTCTTGTTAGCCATTGACCCCTCCAACGAGGCTATACGAGACAACGTACTGAATTTAACCCGTAGAGAGCTAGGTTCTGTAGAATTTCGAGGTAGAATCGTCGATGTGATGTTTGTTCCGTTGGCTCGAGCATTTGGGGGTAGGAATGTGAGGAATAAACGAGCTGGCTTCGCGCAGGTCGAGAACGGGTTGAACTTGGCCGAGACCTCTGTCATGAATTTTGTAATCATCTCGGCAGCGGAGGCACAGCGTGCGGGCAATTCGGCGAAATTGACTAGATGAGGGCGTCGAACGTGGTCGTTAATTCACCTAGCCGTTATTCGGCAGCTTCACGATGCTGAAATTTCGAGGTCGGAAGGGTGCCTCGTTACATGCATATTGTCCTAAAGGGGCATCGTTTGACCACCGTAACGTCATGATGCTGATGGACCACGTTTCGAGATCGACTTACAAAGGCACACACACCAATTAAATTTCCACCTCGACACAATATCACGACCCGTGTAAGCCCGAAATGTCTTTCGAGGGCTTGCAAGAGCGCCTGACTGCTCTACAAGAAACCACCGTACAGCTCAAAGAGCTCATCGACCGACTCGGAACGCTGAAATTCCAACCTGGCTCTGTGCCCCTGAGCACCGATGAAGAGAGTAGCGAAAGTGGCGAGCTGAGTGTAGAAATTACAAGTACTTTACGAGATGGAGAAGAAGAGCATGAGCTTTTGCAAGAAGAGGTGGAATTCCTCCGCGGTGCAGAGCATGATAAGGCCAGGTTGAAAGAAGGTGTCGAAAAAATTGGAAAGGAGCTCGAAGGGTACGACTTACACCAGCCTATGTCTTGAATTATTTCTAATACGATACAGTTGTCGCCTTTCTTTTCGAAAAGCACGATTAGCAGCGAAACATAGTCTTGCGCAGGCGCAAAGGCGAGAACGCGAGCTACTCCTTACATCATTTTCACAACCAGCATCCGAGAACAACTCTCTTTACCCCGACGACGAAAAGCCCAACCGTCCCCAACGCCATCACCACCATCCCCAACGCCATCACCACCATCCCCAACAGCAACAGTCCAGCCTCACCGAAGAGGACCAGCAGACTGTTGGAGCAAGCGCCAATGTGACTAATGCTCTACGGCGCACGCACGATCTGATCCAGGCGGAGCTGGCGCGAAGCGAGTTTGCGCACGAGACGCTGACCGAGTCATCTGCTGCGTTGAAGAAGCTGAACGAGTCGTATACAGATTTGGATTCGATGCTGGCTAGCTCGAAGGATCTACTGGGAACTTTGCTGCGCTCGCAGAAGAGCGATACGTGGTATCTCCAAACGGCATTCTACATGCTGGGCATAACACTTGGATGGCTACTCTTCAGAAGGTTGCTGTACGGGCCTATGTGGTGGCTTGTATGGCTACCTCTGAGGTTGATGTTTGGGCTGGGGACCTCGGCCGGTAGCGCAGTGATGCACGCCGGGTCTGGATCGGGTAAGGTGGAAGAAGCTGGACAGCCAAGCAAAGGTGTTCCCGTTGAGGGTTTGCCAGGCGATGACTTGCCCACTATCCAAGTTGAGACTGAAGAAGCTGAAATCTTGGAGGAGGTGGATAATATTGTGAATGTGATTAGGGACGCGGATGAGCTTGGAAATATCCCGGAGGGTGGTGAGGATAATGTTAAGAACCCAAAGAAGAGGATGTGGGAGGAGCCTGAGGTTGTTGAGCAGGAACGCTCTAGAGATGAACTATAAAGCGATAGTCATTTAGTTTTGCGTCAACAAATGATCAGTTCCCAGAACCGCGTAACCATGTTGTGAGTATCATGACTACTAAACGGTTGTGAAACTCACTTGTATGTGTGACCTACATTCACCATAACCTCAGATATTCTTCTATCCCTCAGCATGGCTCATGATCCTTGTAACCACATGTCGAACCTCTTCTTTCAACTTCCATCAAAATCTGGTATCCTTTTCAACGCGCCTAGCTTTTCATTCCGCATATATCCACTGCATACTATCTATCGGAGTATGTACATATGAGATATGCCTCTCCTTGCTATGTTCGCTGGGGGGCAATCTGTTCAACTTCGCTGATCCAAGGAAGGCCAAGCTTCTTCATCTCAACAGCGAGTTGAAAGAGGTAGTCGAGACTGTTATGTGTCAGTGTGAAGTGCTGGAGGTGGCTGATCAAATGGTTTCCTACCTCTCGCATTGAGTCTTGGCCTTGTGGACATTGTCACCCCAAACGTAGACACCATGACGACGGACGAGAACGGCATATGTATCGGGGTACTTGTCCATAGCCTCCTCGAGATACTCAGTCAGATCCTCCTCATGAGGGGTATTCTCGATGACAGGAATGCGAAGGGTATCATGGTAGCCCAAGTTACCTGTCTTGGTCATGCCACGACCAAAACCCTTAATCTGCTCGATGTTGTTGATCTCAAAAACACGGTCCTTTCCAGGGCCTTGGGACTCAAGTAGGAGAGTAACGAGGACAGCCCATTGTGAGTGAGTGTGGATGCAGCAACCAGCTCCTCGACGGGTGAAGGCAGCGAGGAACAGAGGAGTGCACTGAGAAGGCTTGTAGCAGGGAGGGGATCGCAGATATGTACGCTGGTTGATCTTGTTGTGGTTGGGGTCCTGCTCAGAGAGGGCCATGACATAGATGTCGGTGTTTTTCATAAGCTCTTTTTGCACGCCTGAGGGGGCGATGTATACGAGATCACTATGGCCATTGTATGAGTATCATTCGTATACGCATTGACAAAGATGGCTTGATCCAAATAGCAAAGACTGATTTGGCGACCCTCTTCACTTGAAGAGGGGAGTAACACATTTGGCGATAGCTACTTGAGTCAAATTGGGGACATAAAATATTTGCGCCTCCTCCAACTCATGATCGCGGGGTCGCGGGGTAAAGCAATGAATGGGTCAAGTAAAGATAAAGTCAAAACAGCAGTTAGACATACTCATCTCGAATAGAGCAGCCACCTCCAGTACCCGTGACCCAGCCCAAGTTCCAGAACTTTGCGCATAGCGAGGGAATTAGGTTGGCAGGATGGTTGGGATCCTCCGAAGTAATGAGGGCATCGCCAGTTTGGCGTTGTTTCTCAGCTGCCATCTTCCTTTCTTTAGGTCTTGAATATGTTATATCCAAGATTAATTTAGTGAGTATATCGGAGCAGCCGAGACGGATGTCGGAAGTGGTTGGCGGCTGTGGCGGTCTCGGTGTAACAGCTCGTGATGCACAGGGAAATGAGATGATATCACGGTCAAAGCACAATCAATGGATATGGATTGCAGATTTTGGTACCAATCTTAACACCCAAAAGCCATAGGTGCTTAGCCTAGGATTTCAGAGCATCTTAGTGGCTGGAGAGTCTGTAGGTGACATGTGCAATCACAAGCGTCACCGTTTCTGAGAGATGAGAGAGATCCGTCCAATTGACAGCCACAAATTTACCATTTGAAGCAATGGCTGTTAGGTTAAATCCAGTCTAATTGAACAATTAGAAACAGTAGCTTGAGAGCGTTTGGCGCTTGAATGTACATGCGTTGGATTTATTTCCCTTGATTCATGACCGGAAAGACCTCTTGTGCGACGTTTTTTTTTTTGTTCTTAATATGTAATCCAGATTCCAACATCTCGATGCTATACGCATTCATGCTTGAATCTGATGTTGTATTGCATCTGGTGGCAACTCAAGCGTGCTATGAATAGGAACGGGGACGGAAAGGCCGAGAACGATCCAGAGCCGAACCAAGGCTCTGCCTGTTGTGAAGCTTCGACGATACTCCGCCCGTTGAATGCATTGACTCAAGGGTTCACATCCTAGGTATCTAGTAGATGACTCGGAGTTTGAGATGTACGGTAGCAACGACACCTACCTAAACGGTGGACGAATGCCTTGGAAGAAACCTGATCTGATGCCTGGGAGTTTAAAGAACTGGTGGATAATATTAATTAGTTAAATCTCACTTGTTTGATGAGTGTGAGAAGACCATCTTTTTTCTTGGTCTTGGCCTTGCTCTTGGCCCTGGACCTGGCTTTAATGACCATTTTCAGCTCTCACGCCGATGCCGGGAAGCTAAGCCCTGGTCCTAGTACAATGACCGTAGCAGTACATATATGTACGGATGAATATTCGTACAGGGCACATAATTCGCAAATGCCCCTAATAACGAAAGGAATAAGTCCAACGGCATTAGCATCCATCCCAATATGGGGAGGACAGGGATGGTTACTACAGGGCTCGTATTCATGGGAGAGCATGAGCCGACGGCTTTTGCAGGTGACAGGCGACAAGCGACAGACAACAGATGTCTGTGTCTAGGTTTGCCGTCAACTCACCCACACTTTTTTCAGACTCAGCTTTCGCTACATGCGCCAGAAGATGCGCCGTGTACGTGGCTCTCTTGTCTCTATGGGGGAAGAGGCGAATAGAAGAGAGTTTGTTGAGCACCTCTAGTGACAGTGCATTGACATGACGCTGGTGTTAGCCAAACAAATTCACTCTAAAACAAAGTCTCTCAATTCGATTCTCCAGAAATGGTCTTGAATTCCTCGGCCCGCGTTGTTACTCAGGAAGAAAAGGCCTCAAGATGAGCAAAGTGGCTTTTATTTAGCACAGTGATAGACATGCTCAATATGTGACTATGATAATATATATAATATTTTACTGCACTGTAGATACTGTAAAGACAAACCATTCCATGTGTTGTTGTTATTGTGTTGTTTGTCTAGTTGTACCGGATTGGCTGGATTGCAAACACTGCCCTGGTGGTTTAGAGTCTCGGACACCCTTCCGCTCGCTCTCTCACCCCTTGTAGCTTGCTTCCAAATGGAGGCAAGGTCTATTATTGTCTGGCCTAGTCTACGGATGGCATGGTCACCCCCTGAGACAAACTCGAGTCCAATCGATTTCCAGATCCTTCCCTAGTGCAGGTAACTAAAGTTAGACGCTGGGAGGACAACAAAAAGATGAGAAAGCAGTAGGAAGAGTCAATTTGAAGGCTACGAATTAGTGTGACAAGAGTCTAATTTCTGACAGAAACAACACAATGCCCAGGCTACTACCTATTCAAGAGGCTCAAAGGCTCAGATGGTGGCCATACTTCTCAGCAACACGAGGTTATGGAGGCGAAGCTGGTCATGATGGATGGATGAATTGATGGTCAAAGTGGAGGAATAGGATTAGCCTATGTGGGTCAATGTTATTTTCTGCCTCTCAACGTCTTTGAGAAAACATCATAAGTCTCTCTGCCGAGCCCAGGTCTAAGCGACGTCCCGATCATCTGAGCAAGAGAGAGAGAGAGAGAAAGAATCATTGACAGACAAAAGGGCAACAAGGGTAAGAATACTGCAGGATCTGCACCGAGCCGGAATTACAGGCGACTTGATCCAAGCAATTGGGCGTTTCCTCCCCCAGTCAACCCATGTGCGGGCTGGCAAATGAGTGGTGGTTTTCTGCATCATGGCTTGCAAATTTAAAATTGAGGATTGGGCTTTTTTCCCCAGATATTATACCAAATTACAGTGATGTGATCACACCTAACTAAATACCTAACTCACCCGATGGATCGACAAGGAAATCTCACGCCCTTGCCGAGTCTCCTCTTTCGTCTGTCTCCTGGGCTCGCTACTGTCCGATTGTAACTCTCGCTCTCCAACTTGTTCAACTCTAATAAGTGGTGGCACAACGTGAAGATGTGTTGTTGTGTGAGGCGGGGGGTTGCGTGGCATTACCAAAGAGGCCAAAAGTCCCCCTATGTCGATTCGATGGTGTTGCGTTGCCATGATACGGGACCCCGAATATGTTGTATGCATCATGCGTACAGAAAGCTACTGTTCAAACCGAACGGCAAAGCGGATTGATCAACCCGTGAAAGACCATGGGTCTCTCTCAGTCCACAATCTTCTCTTCCTGATCAAATTTATGGATCCAAGCGGCCACAATTCTAGCGCCATCATGGGTCCTTTCCTCTTTTCGCTCACCCCATGTTCCCTGTCCCACCTCATTCAATGGGCCTGATGGATCCCTATCCCCCGATGAGCTGGGGGTGCAGCTTTGGCGCTCTCGTCTTGTTAGTGTGACCTACAGTTGATTTCACTCAGCAGAGAGTCCCTTTAGTTGGGCCTGGGGTGATGGGGTCTGAGACTTTGCTTCTTGCCTGGTCTTGTCTAGCTCGAATCTGTTGGTTGCCTGACCTGAGGGGGGTGCCCCTTTGCTCTGTTCTGCATCTGTTGCTATTAGCTACCTACTCGAGAATTCATAAAAGGACTGTCCAGCCCCGTCTCTTACAGACTTCCTTCCTTTCCCTCTTCACCCTCGTTGTCATATCAAATCTGTCACTCGTTAGACCAGACTACCATTCCCACTTTCGCTTTAAAACTACTTTACTCAACTAATTCTAATACCAACTCCAAAAACCATCAACATGCGTTTCACATCCATCCTCGCTGCCGGCGCTTTCGCCACCATGGCCGCTGCCCAGAGCAAGACCGTCTCCCTCGACCCTGCTCAGCAGTCTCAGGCCGACTGCCTCTCCGACTGTGAGCCTGGCGATGTCAAGTGCCAGTCTTACTGTATCACTGTATGTTACAACAACGAGTCCACTGTCACATGCAGAAAACTAACAATCCCAATAGGTTCCCTCTCCTGACGAGAAGAACATCGAGGAAACCACCAAGTGTGTTGCCGCCTGCCCCAAGGGCAAGGGCTCCGAGGCCGACACTGAGAAGTACACCGTTTGCATGAACGAGTGTATCGCCGACAACTACTGGAAGTCCGTTGATGGTACCCCCCGTGGCACCGACGTCCCCGATGTCAAGAGCAAGGCCTCCGAGGCTGCCTCCTCCGCCGCTGAGAAGGCCACCGCCACCGGTACCGCTGCTGAGTCTGATGCTACCGCCACTGGTGCCTCCGCCACTGAGTCCGAGTCCGGCTCCGACTCCAGCTCCGAGGAGACCGGCTCTGCCTCTGGCACTGCCACTGGTACCGCTGCTGAGGTCTCCGAGACTGGTAACGCCGCCTCTTCCCTCGTTGGTGGTGTCTCCTTCCTCGGTCTCGTTGCCGCTATCTTCGCTCTGTAAATTGGGTTTCCTGCTTTAGGATAATCTGATTTGGCACGACGGAGAAGGATTTAATGGGTTTTATTACAGCGGTAATGATTGGAGTTTGAATTTCAAGATGTGACACGTTGGACAGCATGATAAGGCCTACGGGTCTGATCGATTTTCATGGACAAATTTTGTTTTTTTGGGTAATCATTTCGCGTTCACATATGGCTCGGCATATGAGCATGAATACAATACCTCTTTTTTGCGCCTCAATTCATTTCAATTTCTCGTGATTACAGTGATTCAACTTACAAGTTGCTGCGCGACCACTAAGGTCGTGTCTGGTGTGGGTCTTTTGTGATTGGCTCATGATTCCCAATCGGGTGCTTCAAACGTTAGCTTGTAAACAAGCGAAATGAGGGTCTTATGATGCATGTTCAAAGCGCAAAAACCAATTGAATTCAAATGTTGAAAAATCATCGACAAAAGCGAGTTACTGAGGTGAATTTGTGCTTTCAACTATCAGTACCTCCCTCAGAACAAATGAATTGAATTATCATTCACACTCAATGTCCAATATTCTAAGCATGTTTGTTGAAACAGAGTCTAATTAATTCCTTGACGCCACAATGTTCCTTGGTGATTATCGCGCCTGTCACATGAACTGGCTCCTGAACTTAAACGTTGGTGACCCAGCAACTCGTGGATCAGGCTTAGGGTAGCTGTCATACAACAAACAAACTTGTATAATTGATGTTATTGATGAATCATGTATAGAAGAGCACAATTGATTCAGAGACAAATAAACTGGCAGAACCGATTTTACCAGGTTATGTGAATATGTATTGCCGAATCAGAAACCAGAGTGAGATTATCTGCAGTTTCATGAAGACAACTCACAGACAGCCAGAAAGCAGGGTACTGGAAGTACAGAGTACGAGAGACAAAACTATTGAATTAGCTTATGCAATCTCAAGGTAAAAACGCTTATTACTACACCTTGTAGCTTAGTGTTCTGTTAACCTTCATCCCAGACATTGCTCTTATCATCTCCGCCTATGGTGAAGGTATCAGAAAAGTTAGCCGCTTCCCAATTACCGTTAGTAGAGCAAACAATAAGTTTATTGCTAAGAGACCGGTACGCTTACTGTTCTGTGCAGCGTTACAATTGCTACTCTTTATATGATAGATAATTTTAACAAACCACCATGATCCCAGCTCACAATAATCTCAGCAATTCATCCGCCAATAGTCCTACACGCCTTCCTGTTCTCGAGCCTTCTATGGGACTGGCAGTTGGGAATGCCAAACCGAGGCCTTCCACCAAATTCCCCGCCTCCAGTACCTGACAGTGGCAGCCGCACCTTCCTGCCTTAGTGGCTCCGGGCCACCTTCCCACCTTTCCCCCCCGCCTTGCGCTGCGCCTGTCGGTTCATGATCCCTGAAACTTGTGTCGGTAGCGGCTCTGAGCTTCTACGTGTCCTCAACACTAAGCAGAAGCTCTCCACTATTTGTTAAGACGCCACCTCTCGCTTCTTTATTTCATCCATTCCACTTCACTCTTGGAATTCTTTAATCTCCTCGAGCGCCGGGAATTCACTCATAAACTAAACCTGTTATCAGTAGTTGCACGTCTTAGGATCGTGTTTTTGTTTTTTCTTCCCCTCCATCCCCGCAGCTTCGTCAGTGACGTCTGGAACTCATTTGCCTGAGCTATCTCGTCACTTCAACTACCATGAAGTTCAACGCTGTCGCAGCCGCCGTGTCGGCTGCTGTCCTGACGGGCAATGTCCATGCCGAGGACGTTAAGGAGGCTTCTCCCGCCGTCCCCGACAAGCTTCCCACCTTTACTGTAAGTCCATTTTTACGGCGAATTGGAGCTTCGTTATCTTCATCGAGCTCATGAGCTCGGCCGGTGGTCGATTGTTAGCTAACACATTCCTGCACAGCCTACAAACATCAAGGCTGACTTCCTTGAACAATTCACCGACGACTGGGACCAGCGATGGCAACCCTCTCACGCAAAGAAGGACACGACCGGCTCTGAGGAGGAGTGGGCATACGTCGGCGAGTGGGCAGTTGAGGAGCCCGTCAAGTACAAGGGAATTGATGGCGACAAGGGTCTTGTTGTCAAGAACCCCGCCGCTCACCACGCCATCTCCGCCAAGTTCCCCAAGAAGATTGACAACAAGGGCAAGACTCTTGTTGTTCAGTACGAGGTCAAGCTCCAGAGTAAGCTTAACCTCCAGCCTGCTGAGTGATTGCACATGCTGACATTCTGTTCATAGATGGCCTCGAGTGCGGTGGTGCTTACATGAAGCTCCTTCGCGACAACAAGGCTCTTCACCAGGAAGAGTTCGCCAACACAACCCCTTACGTGATCATGTTCGGTCCCGACAAGTGTGGCCACACCAACAAGGTTCACTTCATCTTCAACCACAAGAACCCCAAGACAGGCGAGTACGAGGAGAAGCACCTGAACTCTCCTCCTACTGCCAAAATCACCAAGACCACAGAGCTTTACACTCTGATCGTCCACCCCAACAACACCTACGCGATCAAGCAGAACAACGAGGAGGTCAAGACTGGCAGCCTCCTGGAGGATTTCTCCCCTGCCGTCAACCCCCCCGCCGAGGTTGACGATGCCGACGACAAGAAGCCTGAGGACTGGGTTGACCAGGCCCGTATCCCTGACCCTGAGGCCAAGAAGCCCGAGGACTGGGATGAGGAAGCCCCCTTCGAGATCGTTGACGAGGAGGCCACCAAGCCTGAGGACTGGCTCGAGGACGAGGCCGTTACCATTCCCGACCCCGAGGCTGAGAAGCCTGATGACTGGGATGACGAGGAGGATGGTGACTGGATTGCACCCACTGTTCCCAACCCCAAGTGTGCCGATGCCTCTGGCTGTGGCCCCTGGACTAAGCCCATGAAGCGCAACCCTGACTACAAGGGCAAGTGGACCGCGCCTTACGTCGAGAACCCTGCCTACAAGGGCACCTGGGCTCCCCGCAAGATCAAGAACCCCAACTACTTTGAGGACAAGACCCCTGCCAACTTTGAGCCCATGGGAGCTATTGGCTTCGAGATCTGGACCATGCAGAACGACATCCTCTTCGACAACATCTACATCGGTCACTCCATTGAGGATGCCAACAAGCTCGCCGAGGAGACCTTTGGTGTCAAGCACCCTGTCGAGAAGGCCTCCGCTGAGGCCGATAGGCCCAAGCAGGAGGACAAGCCCCGATCTCCTAGCGATCTGAACTTTATGGAGGACCCTGTTCATTACATCACCGAGAAGATTGACCTCTTCAAGGCCATTGCTGCCCAGGACCCCATCCAGGCTATCAAGTTCGTTCCCGAGGTCGCCGGTGGCTTTGCCGCCATCCTCCTCGCTGCTGCTGGTCTGATTGCTGTCCTCTTCAACCTCGGCAAGTCGTCTCCCGCTGTTCAGCAGACTGCTGAGAAGGCTTCCACCAAGGCCAAGCAAGTCAAGGACAAGGCTGCTGAGGCTAGCGCCACTGGTGCTGAGAAGGTTAAGGGTGAGGTCAACAAGCGTACCACCCGTAGCCAGTCGTAAGTGGAAGACAGAAAAGATCTAATCGGACTGGGATTGTATTAAAGGAATCACACACCTCAAATCGGTCAGAGGAAATCAAGGAGTATGAGAAGTAAGAAGCAAGTTGCGGAGGAAATATTCACAATTGTTATGAAATGAAATTTTGTTCTTTTGGCGCATCAGATCAGCGATACAGGGATATCAACCAATTGATAGCTTTTTTGTCCAGGCCACGTCTCAATTCTTTCCCTTATGATTTGTTACGATTGAGCAAGTAGTCAAGTGCAAGCGTAGTGCTTTTTCGTTTCATGTGATTGATTACACGGTCAGTTAGTAGGTAGAGTCGATTCTTATCCGCTAGCAACAATACGATGTCCGAAACCGGCGTGCACTCAATTATGGACAGTGTCTAGATAGTATCTGAACCATCTGCTATTCTTGGTATGATATCAAGATAAGAAAGAATGTGTTCTGTCAACATGTATGCTTATTTGTAATATCCGGAAGGTCTTCCCGGTGTCTGATATAAGACGGCTATCTAGGAAGATACATATTTTTCCGGATTAGGCAGGCGAATGGAGACGGAGAATAGCAAGACGTCTACTTAGTCTCATGAATAGTTACTGTCCCATTTTGACCACTGAGAGAATCGGATTTGGAGAAGAACCCCGAAAGATGAGAACCATGGGATCCATCGGCACAGCCGGTAACCAGCGGGAAAGACGGAGCTGGTTCGGCAATTACCCCACACTTTCCAGAAATGTCAACCGATTCTGGAGGGCAGTTGCTGGCTTATCATGAGTAGCTCATTTCGCCCCGCACAGTGACGAGCCAGAGACGTCTTTGGTGGTGACTTCCAACCATGAACGGACATGAGCCCCTTCCAATTGCCTCCGCACCGGTACCATAGCCGGTGTAGGACGGTCAATCTCTCAGTATAAAAGTCTACGAGTCCCATGACCTTTTTACATCTTGACTTGATTGTTGCTTGCTTCATTGGAAGTTGTAGAGGACAATTGCGCTTCCCTTCTCCTCCTCGTTAGCAACTTATACATACCAACCACATCTTTCTTTACCGCCGC
This sequence comes from Fusarium sambucinum, assembly GCF_050947815.1. Lineage (NCBI taxonomy): Eukaryota > Fungi > Ascomycota > Sordariomycetes > Hypocreales > Nectriaceae > Fusarium > Fusarium sambucinum. Next base: position 1,717,479 of record NC_139294.1, on the reverse strand, counting down.
CATCATGCGTCGCGCAATCTCTCGCGGCTTGGGAGCCTCAAGCCGCTCTACTCCGGCTCTCTCTCGATCCTCCATTCTTACATCCTCCAGCGGTCCGTCCCATGTCGCTGCCAGGCGCATTCATGCCACAAGCAAGCAGCTTCAGCCTGTGACGGCTGCTCTGGCTTCCACTACCAGCAGCTACCCTACCACACACGCAAAGGTCGAGGTTGTCGATACCCCCTACTTCATCGACAACAAGTTCGTTGCCTCCAAGGCCGATAAATACATTGACTTGCACGACCCTGCTACCAACGAGCTCGTCACTCGTGTCCCTCAGATGACCGATGCTGAGATGAAGGCTGCCGTCGAGAGCGCCGAGAAGGCTTTCAAGTCATGGAAGAACACCAGTGTCATTTCTCGACAGCAGATCATGTTCCGATTCGTTCAGCTTATCCGTGAGAACTGGGACCGTCTCGCTGCCAGCATTACTCTCGAGCAGGGTAAGACTTTTGCTGATGCCAAGGGTGACGTCCTCCGAGGTCTTCAGGTCGCCGAAGCTGCCGTTGCCGCCCCTGAGCTCCTCAAGGGCGAAGTTCTCGAGGTCGCTAAGGATATGGAGACCCGGACCTACCGCGAGCCCCTGGGTGTTACTGCTGCTATCTGCCCCTTTAGTGAGTACCTGGTCTTTTACCACGCCGTTGTTCGAGCTAACTAGTAATCTAGACTTCCCTGCCATGATTCCCCTCTGGTGCATTCCCATCGCCACTATTACTGGTAACACACTTATCCTCAAGCCCTCCGAGCGTGACCCTGGCGCTGCCATGATTATTGCCGAGCTTGTCGAGAAGGCTGGTTTCCCTGCCGGTGTTGTCAACATCATCCATGGTGCTCACCGCACTGTCGATTTCATCCTTGACGAGCCCGCTATCAAGGCCATTAGCTTCGTTGGTGGTAACAAGGCCGGCGAGTACATCTTCAGCCGTGGATCCGCCAACGGCAAGCGTGTTCAGGCCAACCTGGGTGCCAAGAACCACGCTGTCGTCTCACCTGACGCCAACAAGAACCAGTTCATCAACTCCATCGTTGGTGCCGCTTTCGGTGCTGCCGGTCAGCGCTGCATGGCCCTGAGCACCCTCGTCATGGTCGGCGAGACCAAGGAGTGGCTCCACGACGTTGCTGAGCAAGCCAAGAACCTCAAAGTCAACGGCGGTTTCGAGGAGGGAGCCGATCTCGGCCCTGTCATCACCCCTCAGAGCAAGGAGCGCATTGAGAAGCTTATTGATTCCGCTGAGAAGGAGGGCGCTACTATTCTTCTCGACGGCCGTGGCTACAAGCCCAGCAAGTACCCCAACGGCAACTGGGTTGGACCTACCATTATCACCAATGTTACCCCTGACATGACCTGCTACAAGGAGGAAGTCTTTGGTCCCGTCCTTGTTTGCCTCAACGCCGAGTCCATTGAGGATGCTATCGACCTTGTCAACAAGAACGAGTATGGTAACGGTACTGCCATCTTCACCAGATCTGGCGCTACTGCTGAGATCTTCCGCAAGAACATTGAGGCCGGCCAGGTCGGTATCAATGTTCCTATCCCTGTCCCCTTGCCCATGTTCTCTTTCACTGGCAACAAGAAGTCCATTGCTGGCGGTGGTGCCAACACCTTCTACGGAAAGCCCGGCATCAATTTCTACACTCAGCTCAAGACTGTCACAGCTCTGTGGCAGAGCTCTGATGCCGTCGCTAAGAAGGCGGATGTCTCTATGCCCACCCATCAATGATCAAAACACGACTTGGATAAGCGAATTTCTTATTTTTGGAAGCAAACAAAAGGAGGAGGCGGAAAATGGACGGTTGATGTCGAATGAATATCATAATAACTAGGAAACAACAGGGGCATAAACACCCGTTGGATGAAATTTCAAAAACATTCAAAACTTCAGAAAATGCCCCATCTTCTTGTGTGATCTCATCTTCTGGTGTTTCTTAACTAAGTCTTGTCTTTTTCTTTCATTAGGTATTCAAGCCTGTGCCCTCTCCATATCATGGTCACTGTGGTCTAGATTACGCATCCCTATGGTAATTCAGGTGTCACTTGGTAGGTATGTACGGTCAACTATTCAAAAAACTGGGATGAATTTGTTGGTGTATGATTTGTCACCGAAGCAGCAAACTCGGGTGAATATTACAAGGACGAATAATGTTACCAAGTTGATGAAATTGATGTGAATCGAAGTCATCATGCCATTCACATTTTCTTAGGCCTTTATATAAAGATGTTCATGTTGGTTCTGGTTCTGCAAATTCATCAGACACCCCGAAACATACAGCATAACTTGACAAAATGGGACACAACACTTCTTGTCCTTTTCCCAACTTCTCAAAACGGAAACCAAAAACAAATGCTGAACAGCACATTTCCACCGAGAATCAACACAGTGGCCGAGCACGTATCGTTGGGGTCTCGCAGATACCTCACCCCCGACTCTGGCACCTCGAACCTCGAAGTTTGAGAATTGGGAATCCGCCCTTACGATCACCTGAACATCATCGCTGCTCTCGACGACAACATGGTTCATCTTAGAGTAAAGGAAACTGCCAAGAAACAGTCATGGTCAATATAACTGCGACAGCTATGGATCTCATTGATCTCAAGCCAAAGGAAGTGACCAAACCCAACTTGCCCCAAGCTGTCACTTACAGCATTTACATAATGGAAAGCGAGATGGATCTGGATGATTATTGTTACAGAAGGAACATGTAAAAGGAAGCAGTGGGATGAGGATGGGGGTCAAGTATGAGGTAACTCTGGCATTGGGAGTTTTTTTTGACAGGGCGTCTCGTACCATGTTAGCTTGTCAATGAGATGTGTGAACTTAAGGCTGTCGACATCCCTATCTCTTTTAAGTCTAGTTATACGACCACTCTAGTAAAGCAATACTATCTATGGAAGATGGGACCATATTAAACAAGTAGAAGAATGTGAGATAAACTACCCTAGTACGGCGTAAGGCTGTTGGCTTATTGCCATGTTGGCAGCTGCTGTCATGTTAGCATAGAGCGCATGTCAGTGGAAAGACACCATGTCAATTTCAGCACCATATTAACCATACACTCAGTTGAAATCTAAGTAGTAGGTTGGCAGGACCAGTGAATTCAAGAGAATTATGATATTAGCAGTGAATGGTAGAGCATGAAACACAAATGACATGAAATATAATAGATTGTACGATAGCAGTAGCTACTGGCTATCTCCCCTCCCATACCAACAATAGGGAAAATGCCATTTATCTGGCAGTAGATTTTGGTGTCTGTCTCTGTTCTATCATCCTCATAACTGTTCGTCTCTTTGTCCGCAAAATCCCCCCTTTCCCTTCTCTTTCTTGGAGCGCTGATTCGTTAATTCACTCCGTCTACCAAAACGCTATTTTGGTTCTCTGATGAATCTGTTCAATGCCAGGTATAGCAAAGCAATGGCATAAACCGGGCGACAATCAACAAGATCCCATACTTCCAGATGTACAAGTTTGGAAATACAAGCATCGATGAGATCTTTTGTCCACAGGTGGCTATGATGTTCCCTATCAGGGATCGCATAGCTGAGAATGGTCATGTCTAAAACTCATTATCACCCCTAAGCCTGCTGCGTTGGGATCTGCATAAATCCGTCGTAATATTCATCGAGCCAACGGGCCGCTTGGACACCAGATTCATCAACACTTGAATCCCATCGGCCTACCGAGCCAACGTAACCGTCAGGTCGGACATTGACAATGGCGACCTCGCCAGGTCCAAGGCTTCCAAGCCACTTGTTGGTGCAGAGCGAGCCACGAGTATCTTGGTCGGGAATGTCATCCAGGTAGAAAGTCCATCGGCTGTCTTGTAGGAGAGGAGGAAGATCTGAGATTTCAATTTCTGTCTTGGGCATGGTTGCTGGATCGTCGTTAGCACAGGGATCTAGGTGAAAAGAGACCGCAATTAAAACTTACTAATGAGACCGAAGGTGAAGAGATGGCTGACAACAGTGTATCGCTCTGGTCGGGAGTAGACATCCTCAGGAGCTGATGCTCGAGGTTGCGCGGCATATGAAGCGCTGGCCGCAGCGGATAGTCTGCTAATGAATGAATCTTTGCCAGCGATGGCATGACAGAAAGTCTGAAGGAAAGGTGCCGATTGTTGAACATCCCACATGAGAAGGTAGATGCGGAACTGGCCAAGCATAGGAATATCAAGCTGGATATCCACAGGGTTGGAGTCAATGTATCGAGTGACCTTGGCAGGGGGCAATAGGCAACCTGGTTTGGCGTCTCCCATCACGAATTGGTTATCACCAACTCCTGGTCGGTTGATAGCGTTCTCGCCATATTCAGCACCAATACCGGAAATGAAGCGCACGTTGGTCCTGAAGTTTTCGGCCAAAGCAATGGCATCTCCGCCCGCAATTTGGTTCGCATGCTCATAATCAAAGTTAACCAAGTCGAGGGCAATTTTGCGACGCTCCTCTTCATAACTCTCAAGCAGATTAGGCTTAGCCAGGCCTCTGACTGCCAGGTTCAACTTCCACGACAAGTTCCACGAGTCGTGCATCGAGGTGTTCATACCCTGTGCTGATTTAGGAGAGTGTGTGTGACTGGCATCACCGGCCAGGAACGCTCTCAGATGGCCGTCAGTGAAGCGGCTAGCAACTCTCTGGCCAACTTGATAACGACCAAACCACTCAACGTACTTCCAGTCCAAGTGGAATGGCGCCATGATCTTCTTTGCGCGTTTCATCATGAATTCCTGCCCAAGATCTCGACGGTCAAACTTGGCACCAGCCTTGAGCTCAATATAGAATCGAGTCATATTCCTTTCTCTAGGGATGATTAGAATTGAGCCATGCTCTTGTGAGTATACCAATGTCTTGGACCAGATATCGGGGAAATTGGTAATCAGTTCACCATCAAGAACGCCCCAGATAGCGGCCTGGGACATGCCAACGGCCTTGACATCAGGGATGCTCTTGCGAACCTTGGAGTGAGCACCGTCACCTAACAATCATCAGTCCCTGTAGGAAATTTCGCAAAAATAACCACTTACATCCGATCAAGTATTGCGTCAGAACAGAGCGCTTATCCTGGTTGACATTGGCACGGCAATTGATTTGAAGGGGGCCGGTCTTGTTGTCTGGGACGCTGTACGACTCGAAAGCCATGTTTCTACGGACCTCCTTGCCTCGCTTCTTCATATCCTCAAGGAAGAGACCTTCCACCATACCCTGATGAACGAGAAGAATGTATGGATCCAACACATCAATGATGGGTGGGTAATGGACTTCGCGACCAAGTCGGCGCAGAGGCTGGCCGGCATCGCTGCGCCAGAAAGCAATATCAAAAACGCGGACACCTTGCTTTAATAGAGTATCTGAAAGTCGCATTTGTCTAAAGGTCTCAATCGTTTTTGGTTGTAGGCCGTCGGCTCTGTATTCGAGGTCAATTAAACTGTCCTGCTAGAAAGTTTCAAGGCTATATGGCCTTACCTTCCTACAGGCGTCTGGTCGGCCCGGTCGTCAATCACCTCGACATTGATTCCATATCTGGTCAGGTTTGTGGCCAGCATCAGACCAGCAGGTCCTGCACCAACCACGCAAACCTGACATTCCAACGGAGGCTCTGGAAGACTTCGGAGGAGAGCAAGAGGGTCTTGAAAAGGAGGAGGAGAACCTTCCTGGCGCTCACGGAGCGCTGGAAACGGTATTTCCATATTATCCATATCGTCAGACTGTACAACACTGGGAACCATGGTACAATTGAAATTGATGTCAAGATCGCGAGATCACGGACGACCTCTGCCGGATCAAACAAGAGACAGAATGTCGTCCTGAAGCAGTTGTGATAGGAAAAGCGGCGGAAGAGTTTGGGCTAGAAGCATATGTTGTCGCAAACGGATAGGTTGGCGGCAACAGGGAAGGTTGAGCGAAGCGAAACAGTGCCTGGTAAGGTGTAATCGTCTGGAATGGTCCACTCCGTTACTAGGTATTGTGCGTATCAGATTCGGGGATGTAGGCTTGTCGAAATAAGATATTCGCAATCGAACAAGTCGCAGATATTCGCAGATTTCGAGGAGGGCTCGCGTAATATTAATGGATATATGTATGATTGGAATTGATTGTATGGCGAATTCGCGGGGCAGATCGGCCGACTGAGCTTGAAACGGGCTGACAAGGGTGTGCAGCTACAGCAGACTACGGAGAATGGCAATCAGGAATAACGAGACGGCGACGATGATGGCGAAGACGAGGATATGGACGAGAGGCGACAGAGCACGTAAAAGAGGACACCAGAGTGAAGAGAAGACAAGGGGGAAGAAGGGGGAGGCTAAGTAAAGTATGAAGCTATTCCGAACCTTAAGAGGTCAGAAAGATATAAGATGGGAAACACAACACCAATGTAACGGGCAGTTACCGGAACGGGGGCTGATGGGAATTGGCGACCAGGGGTGCTACGAACAGGTAAGGTAGTAGTTTGTAAGTAGAAAGAAGAGCAAATAAGAAAGAATGGACGGAAATGGACATGCAAGTGTCAAAGAGGGCTGGTGCAATCGCCCTTGGCTGGACCAGAAAAAAAAATGGCATGACATGATTATCGCCAGAAGATCGGAGTCCAGCGACGCCAGACCTGACGAGGCGACAAGAAATGGGCTGATGTCGCGGGAGATTTTGCTGTCGGGCTGGCAAATGGCTCCACTCAGTCGACACGATTGACACCTCCAACTGGGTCTAGCTTTCTCAGGATAGCAGGGGCCCCTTCCCAAACTACAGGCCTTTCCTTTCTTGAACCTTTCCTTCCTCGCTAGCTGGTCAAGCTCTTTCACTCTTTTTCTACTAGGGTCCTTCCTGCCGGAGCTTGGAGGGGTCCACACCTTGTCTCCGATGAGTCTCCGCTCAATTATCTAATACATGATTGGATGATAATTGAAGAATTGTCATTATCATTATCATGATCCTGTTTTCAACGACCCCAGGACCCCTAATAAAACACGGAGGTTATATTAAAAAAATAGATGAAACAACATGGGATTTGATCATTTGTCAATCTTAAACTTAATTCTAGAATATGAGGGTCGAGCCAAAAGAACGGCACTGAAAGATCTGCCTCTTGGGATGGTCTAGTTTAGAACTGACCAGGCCTAGACTAGGTACCTATGTTAGACCAATCTTCAACACCACATTATACAATGATTCCTGAGCCAGGCCAGAAAAAGACGTTGAACCCGTGCCACACGCTCGCGCAAAGAATCCACTTCCTGCGGCTGCTAGTCTCTGACGGAAAACGTGGTGCGGGCATATTATGTCCTCGCTTGTCTCTCCGCTTGTGTCTACAGCTCTGATAGCCAATCCTGTCAAGGATCAGTACTCATTATGTATACTTTCCGTCCTGTCAGCTGCAGTCAGGACGAACGAGGAAGCATCAGGGTCTAATATGGCATGTTGTTAGGTTCCTTTGCCTTAGATATCTCAGGGTTCCCTCTCGCCAGGCTCAATTTGTAGCCCTGAACCAGGACATGGAAGCACAATTCCATCTCCACCGAGTCCGTTCTCGGTCAGTGTGATTATCAAGCACTGGATTTCCTATTTGCTATCTGAGTTTTGTGAGAATATCATCACCAGTTCATTTCAACGCCTAGAGTTTACCAGTCAAGGGGTTTGTAAGAGAACCACATCGTAGCTTTGGTTTACGTATATGAGCCGACTCATAGACTCAGGTTGAAACTGTCAATGAGTGCTTCATAAATCTCAAGTCATACGCTCAGAGAGTGGGCTATTCTCGCTATCTGATAACGGAGTGTCCCAACAGAGTCAACTGTCGTTGCACATCTCCCGCCCATACCGCCTTGTTACTCCATTAGAATGCCACCTATTGTCGACTCTTCGTTCCTTTTGATCCTTCAGCCATCCGCTCAACGGTATCAGGGATGGACCCTAGTCCCACTCTACAGGTGCCCTTGTCCCGAATACTGATGGACTACAATCCCTGGAGCGAACAACGGGAAGGGCGGGCATGTAAACGATGATCATCTCATGATATATGTACTTTAGTCTGTTTGGCAGACCGGCCCCCCTGTTCCTACCGTACAGTACTTGCATACCTTACGTCGCATTCTCTTGGATGCGTTCTCTTGTCATCCAAACAAACGCCGTCATGGCACATATCTTCCGTTGCATACTAAGCGACATCGTCTTGTCTGTAGGCGCCTTACCGTCAGCTCTACCATTGACACTTTCCCTATAGGGTCATGTTTGAATCCTTCAGATACGCTTTGACTAATCCATCGAATCATTTTATATGCATCATACCTGGCTATCGTCTCAGTTGGGATTATGTTATATGCACCTCGACATAGTGACACACCTGCGTGCTCACAATATCAGGCAGTTGGGGCCACCTAATGTGGTATCATACTGCACTATTAAGTGAAAGTTACCAACAGGATGGAATCCTTGGCGGATATAACACATCGGCTGGCCCGGACTTTGGCATTTCGGGCCGGGAGTTCTGTACATACCCTTTTTTTTTCTTTCCTTGTCTGGAACGTCGGTTAGGCATTTGTTAGTTTGAAGTCATCGTATCATCTATTGATACACACAGAGAACTAAGATGCGTAAATCCTTTCATACCTTTGATCACAGTTGGGTTGTTGGAACCAAAATGTAACTACATACTATGTGGTGGTTTTCAAGCTGCCTATCGACAAATCGGATATGGCCGATACTTCGGCACTTATTGCACGGGGGCTTAGGCATATTTCATAGACAATAATCAAGTATCGAGCTACACTCTTCTCCATAGCGAACGAGAAAGCTAACTGGCCCAGCTTCAACTGCCAGAAACCAGAACCGTGCTCTCGCCCGCATTATCAGCAGTACCCTTCTCATGGCCATCTTTTTCAAAAGAAGCATCCACATCCTCGATAACCTGACGACCGCTGAAGTTTTTCATGTACGACTGCGCCTTAGCCCTCACAGGGATTGCATACCAATCTGGCTGCATCCGCAAAGCAGCTAGTATGCTTCCAGTGCCCGGAATGATGACAGTACCACTGCGCCCAGTGAGAACCTGCTTAACTACAGCATCAGCCACTGTCTCAGGCGCCAGAGGTGGCATCAAAAAATCAGTGTTCTGGTAGTAACCCTTGAAGAGAGCAGTGTTGGTAGGTCCCGGGTGTACGATGACAGTCCTGACTTTGGGCGCATTGTATCGCGTAGCCAACTCGGCAGTCAATCCCTCATGGAAGGCCAAAGCAGCTGCTTTTGAGGCACCGTAGTCGACAAGGTTGGGGATCGTCAACCAGCTTGCATAAGAGGTCAGAGTGACGATCATGCCGTGGTTGGTCTCAACCATGTTGGGGAGAAATGTCTTTGCTGTCCAGAATGGCGCAAATGCGTTGACGTCGAAAGTGAAGCGGATGTCACTCGGCTGAGATTCCAGGATGGTCTTTCCTCTAGCTACTCCAGCGACATTGATAACAACGGTCGGGTGTCCAACTTCAGTTCTGATCTTTTCGGCAACGGCTTCCACGTTCTCAGGTGATCGAAGGTCGCATTGATAGTAGTGCACGTTGGCCGCTGATATACAGTTAGCTGTCTTGTCTCTTCAGTTACCTGCATCTCACGCACAAGTGGTAAAGGACATGGGTTGAATATCAAGCACAACCACTTTAACGCCCATCTCCGCGAACAAGTTGACGACTCGACCGCCAATGCCTCCTGCACCGCCTGTCACGAGCACAATCTCGCGCTCCCAGTCATACTTGTCGTCAGACCAGTTGTTTCTAGTCTTCTCGGATAACCAGCTACTGGCCCATCGCACGAGCCCAAGGTACAAGAGCGTCTTGAGGTTCTGCGAGGCGCTCGGATGAAGAATCGAGAGGTCCTGACCCTTCTTGGTGAGACGAGCGAGCAGCACGAGAGGGAGAATCAGGGCTGGGTTCAGTGCCGTTTGCCGAATCAACCGCACCACTACATCAGCGCAGAAGCCTTCGCGTGGAAGGAGTCCTTGGTGGATAGGCATGATACGACTCAAGATGAACAGAGGTTATCGCTGAATCGTAGGGTTATGAACCACGGAAACATGTGGTACGAGAAAGCATTCCAACCAGGCGAGTGGCGCCCTTTTCCTATTCATATGAGGGGACTGCATATTGCGATTATCATGATGGACACACAGACCGAGGCTCTTTTCCACGAAGAGTTACCAATTCGCGACTTGCTGCGATTACCTACAGGGGTACAAGGAAATCTGGGGTAATACGGCATAGTCTATTCGTCAGAAACCCCGGAAAGGAGCCCAGCACGTCTGCTTGCGCCGAGTGAGGCGGTCTATCATGAGCAAACGAGAGTTAGAGGTAGAGAGGAAAGATGATTCCCTCGGGAGCTGTTACAACCCCGCAATTAATTGAAGCGGGGATGATTCCTAAATTGGCAATCGATGGTGATGGCGATGTGGTGACCTGCATTGGTTAGCGGATGAAATAGTAAGAGGTTATATCATTTGTCACTTTCGTTTCAGTTTTGTATCACTTAGCCTACTCCATGGTTGATGAGCAAATTTAGGTATCATAGATTGAACGTGGTAATAACGACATCTACATTAACATAACCATAAAAACACCCATGACCCCAACATATACCATATTAGGACCAAGAACAGATCCTATCGATTCCTCACCACTTATATCGAGTTCGGTCGCATCGCCAGGCGCAAACAAAACGCCCACCTCATTAGCTGCTTCGACATTGATATCTTCAGGCGAAAGAAGCTCATTTGACAGCTCATCGCACGACGGTCGATCATCATCCTCTGGAATGGAATTGTTGACAGAGATGGGGACATCGAATATGGTATAGTAGTCGTCGCCGTTGTATCTAAAGTTTTGTCGGATTGAGATCTGCCTCATGTTAGGTCCACGCCACATTGCTTTGAACTGGTATCATCTCAGTGTCGTTCTTACATTGTAAACCCCACGATCACTGTCTCCTTCTGGCGCACCGTCTCCAACAAGACAATCGGGCCAGACCCAGTTGATGTGCTTCACTGTGCTTCCAGGTTCTTGCGCCATAATCTCACCCAGGCTGGCGTTGTTAGCGCTGGCCGTTCCATTCGAAATGGTAAAGTTGCGCCCCGTGACGTAGCTGTAGAGAAACATCTCGATGCTGAAGATCTGGTTATCGTCATTGCTGTCATCGTCATTTGACGGCAATGGTAGTTTGCCGTTGGCAGTTACATCTATAGCGACGTGGAGGGTGTCTTGTTCACTCGTGTCAGTGCTGAACCATCCCCAATTAGAGATGCAGTATCAACTTACCCCCTCCAAGAGGCGTGTATGGTTGAGGTGCATCTAAAACTACAAAGCCAGGAGTAAAAATCTGGCCGTTGGAAATTGTAAAGTTGTCAGCCAGCGATGACCCAGCGAGGAACAGCACAGCTGCGAGTTGACGTGAGGATATCATGGTTGGAGGTAATATTTGCTAAACAATACGCAGCCAGGCGCAATGAAGGAAAAGAGACTAAGAATAATTCAGGAGGGCCACCAAAAGTATTATCACGGCAAAGATTTGATTAAATCTGCTTGATTTTCTGAAACCGGATATTTAGGCTTGACCATGCCTCCAATACAGATAGACGTCAGGTCTCTGGTGGATGGATGTTTGAGAAGTCCTTAATAAGAGTGTAATAACCAGGGTATTTTACCGGCTAATGAGGCTATTGAAAACCAGAAGTAAGCTGAAATTCACCTACACACAAAATCATGTATTCATGCTGTCGAGCTAAACTAATATCCAGTGACCCATGCTCATGAGTATTATATCTAAATGTCTGGCTCTATCGATGTTAGTCTAATGCTCCGTATAAGAGCCCGGCCCGGCCCTTCAACATACAGATCCCTCAGCGGAATTACTTCCATCCTCAGTTGTTGCTTAGAGCCTTCTAAAATCAGTTAGAGGCCATGTTTACCGACGGAGCCCTCCGACGGCCAAGCAACATCGCCTACTTTTTAAGCCTCTCAAAGCTCTATTAGTTGATCCTTGTGGAGCTCTTTATTTTATCATGACAGATGATAACCTCGCGATAGGCAAACCATTGGCTTTTTTCGCCATCACTCATTTCACTGTGAAGTTCCGAGGCTCATAATAATACGGGGTCTTTAGCGCTAACTCACTGAACTGGACCCTTTCCCCTCACTATGGAAACAACTATTAAAGTAACAGGGTAGGTAGCTGTACTGTAAACATTTATTTCATCAATTCTGGGGCAAACCTGGGTCAGCTTAACCTCGACAAAAGCTGCACCATCAAGACTTACCACCGTTAGTTCATAGAAATTCTGCACAATGAGGTTGTCAAGTCTCATCTCTCGGCATGGCTCCGTCATGCGCCAATGCTCCGGAGCCGGAGCCCGGCCAATGTGTTCTTACTCTCAACGCCGACTCATGAGCTCTTCCTTGGCCGGTGTGAAAGAGCTTCTCAAAGTCTCGGACGAGATTGCCGATGCTGTTGCCACTAACAAGCCCATTGTTGCGCTCGAGTCAACCATCTACACTCACGGAGCTCTGGGCAATGAGCTTGCTCTTCAACATTCCGATCTTGTTCGCAGCAATGGAGGAATTCCCGCTATTATTGCCATTGTTGATGGTGTGCCTACTGTTGGTGCCACAGCCTCTGATGTTCTCCGCATGATTGAGAGCGGAAGTGCTGTCAAGGCATCTAGGCGAGATATTGCCTATCTTGCAGGAATGGTGAGTCAACACGATTACCGACGGCGTCGCTGTATTCAGCATATACAGCTTCGAGCCTCATTGCCTTGAGATTACGATGGCTGACCGAAACTTCTTCACAGGGCTTGACTGGAAAGAAAATCCACGGTGGAACCACCATCTCCGGAACTATGCTTCTGGCAAGACTAGCAGGTATCCGTGTCTTTGGAACGGGTGGCTTGGGTGGTGTTCACCGCGGCGGCCATGACTCAATGGACGTTTCTGCCGATCTCACTGAGCTCGGACGAACCAGAGTTGCTGTCATCAGCAGTGGCTGCAAGGGCTTTCTCGATATTCCCAGGACTCTCGAGTTCCTCGAGACCCAGGGTGCTCACGTCTCAACCTTTGCCGATGGTCGATCAGGAAAGATTGAGTTCCCTGCCTTCTGGGCTCGGGACAGTGGCATCAAGAGTCCTTCTGTCGTCCACACCGAAAAGGAGGCTGCTGCTATCATCCTCGCGCAGGAGAGGCTCGGTATTGAGTCAGGCTTGCTCTTCGCAAACCCCATTCCTGAGGAGTTTGGCATCCCTGCCCCTGAGATGCAGTCCTACATCGAGCAGGCTGTCAAGGAGGCCAACGAGAAGGGCTTCACTGGAAGCGCCAACACCCCCTATATCCTGGGCAGGCTCAAGGAGCTCACGGGAGAAAAGGCCGTCATCGCCAACAAGGCGCTGGTAACCTCCAACATCACCCGGGCCACCAACATCGCTGTCGAACTCTCACGGTTGTTGTCTTCTGGTTCTGAGCCAGTCAAGACTTTGTAAGTACAGCGATGAAAATGGTCCTGGGATGTATGTAAATCTAATCGTAGCTATAGCAATTCATTTCCTGTCGCTCCATCTGCTGCTCCATCTGAGCTCAAGGAACCCGAAGTAACGTCTGAGAGCAAGGCTGATATTCTTGTTGCTGGCTCCGTAGCTATTGATCTAAGCTGTGACTATGCGCCCAAGTCGGGTGGTTCTTCGCCCGTCCTCCATACCTCCAACCCATCTAGTATCAGCCAGTCCATCGGAGGTGTTGGCCATAATGTGGCGCTCGCTGCCCACTCCGTCAGCAAACATGCTCGAGTGCGGCTTTGCAGCATGGTAGGCGATGATGTGTAAGAGTATCTTGTTTAGAAAGTAAAGAACCAATACTGACAGATGATGCAGTGCTGGCAAGACTGTCCTGAATGGGCTTCAGGCCTCCGGCTTGGACACAACCTATATCCGAACACTTGGTAATGAGTATCATGGTTCAAACAGAACGGCCCAATACGTCGCTGTGAATGACGCCAACAAGAATTTGGTCATGGCAATGGCCGATATGGGCATCTTTACACATCACTCGTTCCCCGAGTATTGGAAGTCTGCTGTGCGAGGAACCAAGCCCAAGTGGTTGGTAGTGGACGGCAACTGGAGTGAGAGGGATATTCGAGCGTGGCTCAAGGCTGGTCAAGATCAAGACTGCAAGGTCGCATTCGAGCCTGTGTCTACAGCCAAGTCCATGAATCTTTTCTGTCCCCAAAAGGGGCACCCCAAACTTCGAGTCTTCCCTAAGCCTACGGTGGACATCGCATCCCCCAACAGTTATGAGCTGGAAGCTATGTACTCTGCAGCTCGCGATAACGGCTACTTTGAAGCCCCTGAGTGGTTTGACATTATCGACGCCTTTGGCATGCGAGGTGCTCGACAGCGCTTTGTCCATATCACCTCAGCTGAGCTGACTGATGCTGGTGTTCCCGTACAGTCTGTTCAATTACTTCCCTACATCCCTACTATTGTGACAAAGCTTGGTCCTCAGGGCGTTCTTCTGACTACCATCCTTGGAAGAGATGATCCTCGATTAAGGGATCCTGACTCGGAAGAATACATTGTCGCCCGCTCAATGAGCCACCCAACAGTTGGTGGACTTTACATGCGACTATTTTCCGCTGCCGAAAAGGTTCAAAACATCGTTTCTGTTAACGGCGTTGGTGATACTTTCTTCGGTGTCTTGATCTCTGGTTTGGCGCAGGGAGGTAAAGTCGAGAACCTTATCGATGTTGCTCAAGCAGGCTCATGTTTGACTTTGAAGTCTCACGAGTCCGTTAGTCCCGACTTGCACCGGCTAGAAAATGTCTTAGCACAGGCCGCAGCTCAATAATCTGATCTTAGGTAGATGTCCTGTATAAAAAGCAAATGCATGTTTTTCCAATCATCTGTAACTTCTACTTACATGTCAGTCTGGAAGATCATCAGCCTCGTCGAGCTAGTGAGCAATGATTGGTTAAAGCCCCACTAACAATCAACATAATTGGCCTATCAAAGTCAGTCGCAGGTGCAAGGCTGATCGGACCCTCTAAAAAAATTCCATGCAGTAAACATTTCGTCCAAGTCAGAACCCGCAAACCTCACTTCGGTCGACATAAACCATAACCAAAAATGGCGCCACCACAAGACGAAGAGATGCTGGATCCCCCATCTTCCTCCTCCTCGGAGAATGAGTCTCAATTTGACTCGGAAGATGAGGCTCCCCAGAAAAAGCCCACCATTGCGCTTTATGATAAGGATTCGGACGAAGAAGAGTTGGAACGTCTTGTTCTAGGCAACAAGGCTGGTTTCCGTGCGCAATTGTTTAACGACGATGGAGTTTTCAACAGCAACTGGGATGATGAGGGCAAGGAGCTTCAGCTCGCTGAGCAGGATCCTGGTCTGGAGGATGTTGAAGATGGCGATCTCTTCATGTTTGATACTGGCACTGGTGCAGGAGCTGCCAATGTTACCCAGGCTGCAAAGCCAACCGATTGGAACGCCCCCGCGTGGGAAGATAGCGACGACGATAGACTGGCAGTCTCACTTGCTGGAGCCACCCGGTTACGAAAACTACGAAAGACAGAGGCCGAGGATCTTGTAAGCGGAACCGAATACAGCCAAAGATTGCGACAGCAATACCTTCGACTAAACCCTCTTCCCGCTTGGGCGCGCGAATCAGACAGACGACCGACCAAGCGAAGACGATCATCGGCTGCATCCAACTCTTCAGACGATAGCGACTCGGATTCAGAGGTTTCTGCGCAGCCTCTCGAGAAGTTCCTTCGCGACGTTAACAGCCTGGCTGGGGTTGGATCAACCCAAAAGAAACGTCTACGGCCCGAGGTCATTGATATTCAACGCACGCGAGAGATTCCAGACAAGCACAATGCACCCGTTGGTTGTCTTTCTTTCCACCCCGAGTACCCAGTTCTCCTGTCCTCAAGCACCGCCTCTATCCTCTATCTCCATCACATCGCGCCCGCCGCTCATCCTACACCTAACCCTCAGTTGACCTCTGTGCAAGTCAAGCAAGTCGACGTTCGACGAGCTGAATTCCTATATCCCCATGGCGACAAGATATTCTTTGCTGGACGACGAAAGTACTTCCACCACTGGGACCTTAAGTCAGGAATTGTACAGAAGACGACACAAATCCAAGGACATCGACTTGAGCACAAGTCAATGGAGCGTTTCAAGCTCAGCCCGTGCGGTCGCTACATGGCGATTGTGGCATCTACCAAGAAGGGAGGCGGTATCATCAACGTCTTGAACACGACATCTATGCAATGGATTGCTGCCGCTAGACTAGCGAGTCGCAACGGCATTGCTGACTTTGCTTGGTGGAGCACTGGAAACGGAATGACCATCCTTGGAAAGGACGGCCAGGTCGGCGAGTACAGCATGGAGAGCCGCTCTTTCTTGGGTGTATGGCACGATGAGGGCTGTGTCGGTGGTATTGTCCTGGCCGTTGGTGGCCACCAAGGCCCGGCTGCTCTAGGCGATGATCGCTGGGTTGCGGTCGGTTCCAACAGCGGTATCACCAACATCTACGACCGCAACGAGCTTCTCGTCCTCAACTCGGAGGAAGTAACCATCAAGGAGCGCCCAACACCCACACGAGTCTTTGAGCAGCTCGTTACACCCATCACACACATCACCTTTTCCCCAGATGGTCAACTGATGGCTTTCGGAAGTCAGCACAAGAAGGATGCGCTGCGACTGGTGCATCTTCCTACTTGTACAGTTTACCGTAACTGGCCCACAGATCAAACGCCTCTTGGAAGAATTACGGCGGTTGCATTTGGAAACCAGAGCGACTTGTTGGCGGTTGGTAATGATACAGGAAAGATTAGGCTGTGGGAGATCAGGAATTAGATACTTAATGGGCATCAAAACGGCGTATGGTTATCTATGAGTGCTATTCTCGATTTTTTACACAAGTGATTTATCCCCATGTACTCCTTGCCCCTTATTAACACTCCGCACATATCCTCGGTGATAATCAACACATGGCTAGTAAATCAAAACCTTCAACAAGGTGGACAGTGGGCTACCATTGGGTACTTGGCGCTTGGGGAAAAACGCCTTGTTCTTCTTCGTCCAACGCATAAGCGCGCTTCTACTTTTGAAGAGCGTGACTCCATGGGGTTTGTCGTCACATGCCAGAAATTGCTTAATGTTGACGTTTACACCCTTGAGCGCCTAGCAACGGTCAATATCACAACATCTATGTTTTGGTGCTTGACTTACTTGTCGGCATTTCGTCTTGCTAGGCAAATCACCAGGAAGGCCTAAATCGACACACAGCCGCTGGAAGTCTTCAAGGTTGCCCTTTTGGAAGTAGTCGTTCCATTGTTCCAGTAGAGACATGCGTTTGATGGATGACTCGGACAATGTTCTTGGCGTGAGGGTCAAGGCCTTGATACCAGCGACTATGTCGCTCTCCGAGTCATCATACTCGAAGATAGTCGCGGCCGCTGTATTCTTGGGCATTGTAAAGTTGAATTGAGTTATTCAGGTCGGGCTTGTTGCTAACGTGACTCGGTGCAAAGACAGAGTTTAAAAGGAGATTATGGACTATAACGAGAAAGAATATTGATGACTCTGAAAGAGATTCACATCGGGTATTGACAGTTTACGTATGCGGTAAGCCTTAAATTTATATCGCCTGGCGGCATTCACTTTACACGCTGCTGCAGTTTGCCTCCTGTCCACGCAGTAACTAACCGCTTATTGTTTGTTCTATAGTGTGCTGCTTTTACTTTTAATTGGTACTTTTGCATATTATAAGTAGTATAAAACGGAACTTTTGGAGGATAAGAGATAGCGTGGCTTTATTTATGCCAGTTACTGTGGTGTAGTCTAGATCAGTGGCATATCTGCATGATCCCGTTGTATAGTGAGAAATAATAAGCAAGATTCCTTATACGCTATTATATTAAAAAGCCGAAGCTCGTAGTGACGTTCTCGTCTATGTTATGTCTGGCGATTTATTGGCGATATTGAAAAAAGGTGTAGGCTTAACGGTAGTATCCCCGAAGTGTAACAAAAGAGATAACATTAGTCAAGTTTAATAAAGCCAGAGGGCTCTTGAGAACTCCCTGTGATCAGCGGTGTTTCAACTGAGTAGTTGTAACCGAGGGACGTTCTCTCATCGAGATATAATTCTTGGAAGTCTTCCGTTGTAGGGATTGCCGTTGGAGGACGAGAATGACCAAACTAATGTATTTCGTGATACTATGGCTATCTTCAACAACAGTTGATCGGCTTCCATAGCTCAGTTGGTTAGAGCGTCGTACTAATACTTCATTCCGAGTGTTCGGTGATGCGAAGGTCTCAGGTTCAAGCCCTGGTGGGAGCATCGCTCCAGCGCCTGTCAGCTGTAATTTTTTGCCTTTTTTGCTTTACTTTTTCCATGTTATGTCACACCAGGTTCATTCGCTCTCTAATTAGTGGGTAGCAGAAAAGTTGGCATCCCAAGTTAGGGTATAAAAATAAATAGTCTAAGATCCGTAGTCTAAGGAGCATAATAATAAAGCAACCTACTAATTTCGTCTCGTATGCTGAGGACTCTTCCCCGATATAAATCAGAGTTAACTTTTTCTAAACTGTATGACTCTGCTTATCTGGGTACCGTAAGTCGCTTGCCAACGCTGTCTGAAACTCTCACTGAAAAGCACAACCACTGTCTTCGTTGGAAAGCTCAACAATGTTCCAGTCGGCTACAATTGTCTCATTTGGTAACTGTTGGAGCGACTTACATACAGTTGCTGCAAGAAACCCTGCTTGAAAATAAAGCTGTGGATCTCAGACTCTCCGGACGAAAGCCGAGAGAATGGGCTTGGATTTCGCTTCCGGTCTACGGGTACAGTATATGCAGGTGAGTTCATGTATGTACTTTACAGGATGGAGCCGGCCGCCGATACATAGACCGTTGACCTAAATATTTTTATTGTCGTGATAAGACACAAGTATCCATCCCTAAAGAGTACTTGAGTCAACATCATAAGATGCAATCTATTTCAAGGCGTGGTCAGATCGCTGTAGGGTAAGAGAGCCAGCGCTGGTCTGAGATTGCGGAGAGAATCGGGTGAAGTATAGACAAGGATGTGATGATAAGACCATTACATCAAATCCGGGAAGTTCTTTGGAAGTAGAGGCCTTCCGTTTAATACGTGTTGATTACGGATGTGGTAGTGTAAGCTGCGTGTCGGAACACCATTGACAGATTCTGTCAACCTCAATTGGTCGACTAATCACCATGAATGACCCAAGACGGCCTCGCCCAGACTCGTTAAGCGCATTCATGAAGTAATTCTCAATCAGAGTTGGTGCTGCAGCCTGCAATGCACAATGTGATATGCAATGCAGAGACTGTACCGTAAATAAATGCCGCCGGGGAAGCCTGGCATGGAGTGCGCAAGCGTGGCCTGACTTGTACGAGTTGGATGGAAGTAGACCCAGCGGCAATGGTCAACGGATTCACCAGTGGTCAGATCTCGGCGCGGAATTACGACAGGATTGATTTCAGGCGAGATTTGTTTCTTGTGTTGCCGGTCATTGCAATATTGAGCTTTGCCCAGCGAGATCAGGACAGTTGGCAAATCAATGCAAAACTTCCTCACTGACGATCCATTCAGTCTAGGACACGATTGACTAGAAGGCCTTAAAAGAGCGGATGGTCTATAGGCTTAAAGCGTCCATTCAGCTCGTTAGAAAGGAATGATGGTGTGCATGATAGGGCTCAAAGTTTCAATGCCTGAGTCATGATTGGTTAACTGGCGCTTTGTCATCTTTCAGACGACAACTCTTCAAAGACATTTGCTGATCAGCAGCTGTTTAACGAAGACCGTGAGTTTGAAAAAAAGGGAACTAAAGGGAAAATCAATTGACCAAGCTGCCAAGTAAACCATACAGCCAACCAATTTACCGGAACTAACAAGAGAAAGTTCAACAAGGCTGGCTGACCCGAGGATGCCTGATCAGTCCGTCATATACTTGCCTCGAGAGATATTCTTGGATCCAACGAGAACTCCTCTATACAGCATGTCAGCTGTGATCACATTGCTTGCATTTTAAGCGAGACCAAGGGTTCTATGGATCCGATTAAAACCTTCTTTCCTTGTTTTGGTAGCCAAGAATGAGGCTGCTGGACATGCAGAGTGCTCAATCCCTTGCATATTCTAACATAAGAAGCCGGACGCATAAAGATGGAGAAGCAGAGGCACATCATATCATAGGCCATAAAATTTGATCTGAGACAAGCAGCAAGCAACAAACAGCTTTAGCTCGAGCCCAAATTTCAGCCGTTAGTATCCTGGCATTTTTCTCATCAGGACCTCACTTATCGAATGATAAAGGAATTAAAGACCAGGGTTCAACTGTTCGATTTTATAGTGGGGTTAAACATGCGAAAACCCCACTGAAGCACCCACAAGCTTGGGCCAGCCTCCAACTTCCAGGGGATGTTGCAAGGTTATCAACCCGCACTAGAGTAGCACTAGTAGAGCTAGGTAACTATGACTTGCACGCAAATGCAGGACGAAGGCGTGCTATCGGTGTCGGATCTCCATAGCCGTTTATCAAAGCTCGATTTTGTCGTGGGGGCAGTGGGTATTCTATGGATTGTAGAAGGAACTTATTAGTTAGAGGAAGGAAGAATTTTGGAAAGAACTAAAAAAAAGTCTGAAGGAAGCAAAAAAGTACCAACTCCAGGCAGTTGGAAAACCAATTACAGGTCATCAGGAACTGTCCCGAGCTGAGAGATGTAGTCTATCATATAAATTAAAATGTCACGCCACAACCGTCAGCCAGATGCCCCGGATAACAGGGTCTAAAGGTCTTGCGCCCTCCATCCCATCTCACGCCCAGCTTGCCGTGGCATGATACTAACCTGGTCTACGAGGAACGCACGGAAGTCTACAAAATACCACACCCAACGAACCCCCTCCCCGCCGGCGCGTCCCGGTAAAGAGTTGCTGGATCATGACAAGACAAACAGTCCACTTTGTCATAGACTCTGTGAGATGCCGGGTCATGGGCAATCTGCCTTGGAGGAAATCGATCCATGAGCTATCACTGCGAGCACTGCCCGTTCAAGGGCAACCGGCATCAGTTACGGGTAGAGAAGCAGGAACAATATCATCAAGCAGAGAGAATCTTTAAAAAGACCCGCCACGCTTCATGCGCCGTACAAGGTCGTTTCCCCTCCCCCCTCATGTTCACCAGTGAAAACACATCTTTTGCTCTTCGCGATCGTCGCAAGCATTAGTGCTTCAATCTCTTTAACTTAGCTCAACCAGCCACAGCCTTTTCCCACGGCAGCATCTCTATCCGTATACGGTCACAGTCGACGTTCCATTCAACTTGCGCCAACACACATTCCTGGAAACGCCCTGCCGTTCATTGATCCAACCATCTATCTGCCTATTGATAGACAGTCCCTTGTTAGACCTGACAAAGTATCCAAGACTTTTGGTCTCCGCCTACATCTACGTCTTAGTCGATCACTCCCAGACTGCAATCAGCACCCCCGTCGCCGAGACTTTCCTGCCTTGGTATCTGCTTTCCATTGCGCCTGGCCTCACTACTTTAATCTTTTCTTCCTCAACACTCTTTCTCTGTTGAGTTTTTCATTGCCGATCGACAAGCTCTGTATGCAATCTCGGTTTGAGTACACGGAAGCATAGAGCAGCACGGCCTTCGATGGGAACCCTGTGCCATTGAACACCACAGCTCTAATCACAACGCCCTCTTAAACGGAGGTTGAAAAGCCCAACGTCGGTAATCAGTTTCACCAGAGGCTGATTCAATATGCACATCCGAAGGTCAAGTAACTCGGTCGATGGCCATTCTTCCACGCCTTCACCTTCATTCTCCTTGTCAAGCGCCAAGCGTCGATTCCCTCTTCTAAGTAGGAGGAAAACCCGACACTCAGAAGTCTCAGAATCCTCGGTTCTTCCATTGGCATCGCCGTCTGCATCACCTTCGCCCAACCAGAACGATACCAAATCCAGTCTTCGAGTGCATGTCGATATCAAATTTGAGAGCCCACACAGCTCTGAACATGTCCGCGACTATGAGGCTTCGTCCCAACTAAAGGCTACGGATCGCATCTGTCAAGCACTTCTCTCACGCCTGCAGCATTGCTCATCCGAGCTTATCACACGCCATGACAGCAACGCACTCGATCCGCTTCGCAAGCCTCATCGTGATGTTAAACCGTTGCGATATCGCATCACGTATCGTGTTGAGCGCGATGGTATTAATCTAGTAGAAAAGCCCTTGCACTCTTTCCAAGAGTATGAGTTGACGCACGATGATACTCGCGAGGTTATTGCTGCCACCGACCGAATTATCGGCCTCTTCTTAGTGCGCCACGACCCCGGATTTCGGTGGTCTGAGTCCGTTGAGAGTGAACCAGCTAGTCATGAGTCTGAGATCTTTCGACCGTGCACAGGCCGGCCTCAGTCCATGGCATGCATCCCCCGGTCTCATTTCGTTCACGATTCCCAGAGATTCGAGTTTGTTTCTGGATATTCCATTGAGCTTTTCTTGCGCAGTCGTTGCGCCACCCGGTACCCAGAGAACCGAAATGCCTCCATCAAGATTGACAGTCACCAGCCTTCGCCTTTGCCTCTCCTGCTTGGCGAGGAGTTGACAACCCGAGTTTCTAATCTCATAATCGACCCAGTCGATACCTGGAAGCGCAAATTTGACAAGCGTCATAAGTCTTGTGCGGGACTAGAAGGCAGTGGTGGTTGCTCGCACATCGAGGATGGAGCCGTGGACATCATGGTCAAAGTCCGAAACCACATTGGCCCTGATTATACCTATTTCTCTCATCGCATCCAAACTAGCAAGGTCCTCTTTAATGATCACAACGGCCGTGACTTTGACGAGTTCGCAAACCAAGTCAAGGCAAAGTTGGAGAAAGCTCGCGATCTGACTGACAAGTCCATGCGCTCTCTGGACGACCTCGTTCTTACTGTCCATGAGTTGCGTGGCAAAGCTTGGGCTGTTCATGAGCCTCTCGTTGTTCGACTCGACCCAACGATTACATACTGTCGCCAAACTATGGAGGCCGTCATGGAGCGCCTTCAAACAGGTATCAGCAATGTGCTTGAACACCACGAGGATGCGCTTGCTACCATGACTGTCCACAAGCGGGGCCACCTCATCTTTGATGGGTTTCTCGATGGTGCTGGCGGCGATGACACCGTGCATTTCGAAAAGTTTGCTACCCCTGACCTGGAGCGGAAGGCTCTGGAGGCTCACTTGAAAGAGCGTATTCGTTCAGATATCACAATGCTTTGCAGAGATACCTGTGCTATCGACTGCCCTGAAACGTTACCGAACTTGCGGTTCAAGGCAAGCGGAAGCACCGCGTCTCCCTTTGGGGTAGCTTCATCGACCAGACCAGCTTTGTCGACAGCTGGCTCATCTGTAGCACCCACTACACCTTCACTCACTGCCTCTCCTCTTCTGCGTCAAGCCTCTGAGTCTTCTTTCAACGGATCTTTTGCTAGCAGCCATTCTGATAATGCACTTGCCAGGAAGGTTGCGCTGCAAAACTTGAGAGATTCTGCTGAACCTCCTTCGACACCAGCGACCCCGTCACCTGATTTGCGCCGCGTTCCATCAGGTGTTGAGATGGCCAAGAAGCATGGATACATGTCTGATTTCATGGCAGACGACGAAAACCAGTCCGAACCCCCGTCTACTCCAAGCCTGGTAGATACTGATAGCATAAGCCCTCGAGACAGTGTCGTCGCAACCCCATCGCGGTCGGTGACCAATGACCAGTCCAACGAGGGACTTCGAATCGTCGACGACGGGCGAAGAATCATCTACCAAGAGCAATCTGACATGGATGCCATTGCGAGTGGAATGGTCCAATTCCACCGCCCCATCACCGACGACGATGAGCCCATTCAGCTCACCAAGGACAAGTCGACCGAGAACTCCAATAAGGAGTCGGTCCGTCACTCACTCAATACTCGCATGCCTGATCTTTCAGGTAATGTAGACCACCTCCCTCTGCCTGAGGAGAACGAGGCTGTCGCATCCCAAGAAGAAACACAACCTGTAGCTCCTGTGACAACAGAGTCTCAGAGAGCCGATGTGGCCGTGGAGGAAACTCCAAGCGAGAAGAACGTCACGGACGCTCCTACTACACAAGATGAGCAGTGTGAGATGGACGAGGCCAGAGATGTGCCTCATCAGTACTCGACCGAAGTTGAGGCAAATTCGAAGTCTGAGACAAGCTTTGGAAGCACTCCTGAAGCTAGCATCCATGAGGAAATCGAGACTCAAGAGACGCAGGTGTCCAACGATTCTGAAGTACCGACACCCAAGGCTGACATTGTCGCCACTGGGGAACAGGATATTACAGACGCCGATGCTGCACAGAAGACACTTGATGTTTCTGTGCTGACCTATTTCCCCAGACCTCCTTCGATCCACTCGCAGGCTGATGAGGTCAACCACAGTGATCAGAAGGAGGAGGAGCCCGCAGAATTCCCATTCGAACTTCCGGCGCCTGATGCGAAGGAAACTGAGGAACTGTCCCGGATTGACAACCCTCAGGTGCTTGAAGGAGCACCAGCCTCAAGCAATTCTGAAGTTTCAGTGCAGGGAGATACCAAGGATCAAGAGGCTCAACCAGTAATTGGTACGGAACAAGTTGAGAACTCATTTCTCACTCTCTCTGCCCCAACCCAGGCTCAGGTTCCTGCCGAAACAGACGATCTGGACATCGAAAATCAAATGGCTCAGGCCGCAGACACAGTTCCTGAGATGATTACTCACTTCCTCGAGACTGTCCCAGAAGACACTGCCCTTGGGCCTTCTCCTATAGTAACCGGAGATGTACAGGTCGTATTGACTGAATCAGCAAAGTCCTCGGTTGGGGCCCCAAAGCTTGATGAGCGCCCTTACCTGCCGACTGTGGCCTCAGCACCTCCGGAAAGGATGCCACTTCAGGATGACTTTGCCATTGACACAGAAGAAGATGAGGCAAAGGGGCAAGAGAATCCTCGAAAATTTGATGTTTCCGACTTCTCTGACGCTCTTTCACGACCTCGAACCAGGCCTCGTACCAACACCCTTCCTGGGCGCAGGTACTCGACAGCCTTGACCCTTGAGATCGACCTCAAGGCCCATTGTGATCCTGATGAAGAGGACTCACCCACTGACTCGCCTCCCAAGAGTGCCAGTGGTGATTGGCGACCGTACACGCTTCATCGTCGTCAGCCTTCCGCTGGGTTTATCGGCTTGCCAGAGCAACGTCGTCTGCACTCTGTTGGGCTCCGCAGTGCCGTTCTGCCATACCGTTGGCAGCAAATGCGACGTGAACAGGCGCTTTTGGAAGGGCGACCAGGCACATCGCATAGTGAGGCATAGATTCAAATCGCATCTGCGATCCAATCGAAGGCCTCCGCTTTTTTCGGACTCAAGTCCAACTCGCAAACAACAAAACAGTTTCACTATCAGGAATGGGGGAACGGATGGGATATGAAGAAGGAAAGGCAACTAGCCAATAAGTCCAGAAATGGCGTGGTATTGGAAAGGGCGTTCTGGTTGAATTCTTTTTTTGCTTGCAAGGCATTTTGGACTTGAAGCATGGGATAATATTGAGGATACCATTTTAGAGAGTTTATCTAACGATTGTTTATTTCAAAAAGCTTGCAGTTGCTTCATCTGTTAATACATTGACATGTCGGGATCTGAACAATATCTCGAGCCTTCACCATGGGGTACTTCTCTTATCATCGCTCTACATACCGGTCTCTCTGTCAGCTCCCAACGTAGCTGCATAGTAATTCAACGCTGTCTTGGGTTGTGTCCCGGACAGGTGATGTTGGTTTCTCGACTGTATCGTATTTATCATATCTGTCAGTGCAGTGTAGTGAGACAATGTTGAGAGCTAACTTGCTATGCATGTAGACACTGAAGTTGAGGTATGCGACATGCGCACGGGATCAGCCTTCGAGGTCAAACTGCCAATAGCAGTAGATACAAAGAAAGACAGCACGTTGATTCTTGTTGGACTTCTCACGTAATGGGCTGAGAGCATCTCAACGACCAAACTCATGGTCCGGTTCGACTGCAGCAGCGATGTTACCATCCGAGGTAATGTCAAGAACCAGGGAGGAACCGTTGAGATCATAAACTCGAGGGGAATATGTGCTTCCTTGACAGTGCAATGACAACGCAATCTTTGTTCTCAAGCGGGTTTCTTCGCTATGTCAAAGCCGATGCCTTTATTTGCGCCGGTGACGAGGACAGTGGTAGTATCAAAGGCGATTTGGCAGATGCTTGGTATTGGTGTAGACTGCCTTTGATCATCATTGGTTGGGTTGATCACCTCAAACAAGTTCAGCGTCCCCAATATCAACCATGTGCTTTGCACTGGACCACCGTATGATGAGGATGTCACCATTTGTAGCAGGAAGGGTGATATCGGCATCAGTTCCCTTGCCGTAAACGTCCTTGTCTCTGAGGATGCGAATAAAAACAGCCGTGTCCAAATC
Organism: Fusarium sambucinum; assembly: GCF_050947815.1. Lineage (NCBI taxonomy): Eukaryota > Fungi > Ascomycota > Sordariomycetes > Hypocreales > Nectriaceae > Fusarium > Fusarium sambucinum. The sequence goes on along the minus strand of NC_139294.1, from coordinate 1,690,901 downwards.
TGGCGAATCAATCATGCTGATGTTGCCTGCTGTGTCGTTGAGATTTTGCAGCTGCTGGGGAAAAGATGCCAGGAAAGATGAGAGGTAGTGATTGTGCAAAAGAGCTTGATGCCTTGTGGCATAGGCTACTTCTGTTGGTGACAACCTGTCCCGGAGCTCTTGGCTTGAAAGATAGTGCAATGTGTGTTTATCAATCTGAAGGGTTAGTTCGGTAATGCGTCCCGGAGTGAACGGATAACTCACCTTTGCGATACGGGCTCGTAAGAAACTTCTCACGAGGAACTTGTAGCGCTCAAGCTCAGTCTGAATAACGATGAGGGCAAAGTTGGTCTTTGGGTCCATGTCACCCGTCATATCCTCGACCTTTTCTATCTGGGACTTGATGCGTGCGTTAACACGCTCGAACAACCCGTCCGTTGGCCATCTATAGATAATTAGAAACAGTCATATGTGAATAATAGGAGAAACCTACTCTAGAAGCTCAGGGGCCGATCGCTCAGCGATCCAGAGACGCGTCAAAGCCTGCAGGTCGCGTGTCTCGCCAGGAATGCCGTGCGACGAAGGATCGACTTGGCGGAGGATATCGTCAATATCCATCATGCTGAAATTTGAGTATTTATCAGAAGAAAGGCTGAAGGGTTGGTGGTGGAAGGGTGATATCAGTGTAGCTTGGCTGTTGATTTGGATCAAGTTGTAGTGGGGTTTCTCTGATTTGAAGCACCATTCCTATGAGCGGGGCAACTCACACTCACTGTTGAGCATCTGCTGCATACACCAGGTACATTTGAGAAACAGGTAGGAATATTAACATATAAAGTAAATGGATATTTATCTCTGGAGTGTCTTTACTTGATGCTCGAGTTTTACTCATTTTCTATGGTAGACTAGGAATGTGCATTGCCAAGCTTCAACTGCGATCCCCCCAAACTCATGTTCATTACATCGATTGTTCCTGAGAAATGAGATGCTTAATATAGTGAGTATTTATAGGTTTATCCAGTTTAAGCGGGTTGTAGACTGATTTATGTTCTGTATTGTTGTGTCCGCTGCACCAGCAACGAAGCGCTCTATAACAATGTAGCAGTACCTTGCAATCTTTAAAAGCATAATGGTAAGGTTGCTGCACTCTTAATTTATACTTTTAGAGACTGAAATAGTACAACCACATCGTTACAGAACGCTGCCTGTCGCTGGTGCAGTGATTATATAGGTACTACATATTCGACTATAGATGAATCACTGAACCTTCTTGAGAGGCTTGTGAGCTTCCTTCTGAGCAGTCTGATAACCATTGACTCGTCCATACAACCACTTGAGGCCCGACGAAGACACAGTAACCAGAACAGCGGCAAAAGTGAACAAGGCAATCCGTTGGCTCGTAGACAGAAGCTCAAACAGAGGGTAAGGATACCTGGTGCTTAAGTTAGCATTGTATGTCTGCATTCTAAACATTGAATAAACGTACCATCCGTTATGGCTGAAGCAAAGCTCTACCCAATACCAATAAGCAAACGCAAGGGTAGTGCCAATTGCCATAACTGCATAAGCTGGAATTGTCCATGGAGGGCTGAAGAGAAGAAGGTCCAGAGTCAAGAACACTGCAGGCGCAAGATGGAAACCAACATCAGGGATGATATGGATATAAAATTCGGTAGGCATGAGCAGTTTGGGGTCGATAAATTTGATTCCCCAATACAGGATGGAAATGACGATTTCCATGGGCGTAGCGAGAACAGCAACGTAGTTCTTGACTTGGAAAAGAGTTCGGCTCAGTGTGAGATCAGCCAGGGCCCCGGCAACAAAGGCAAGCAACGATGCTGAAAGGCCAATGATTGTGAGGAATTGGAAGTGCCATCCATAGGCTTTGGCCATAGGAACATCCCATTCTCTGAGAAATTGGAAGTTGTAGCTGAATGAGGCTATACCAAGAAGGTGAAGGACTAGCGAAAGACCCCGTGCAGGTGATGTGAGCTTTTGGAGGGGGTGACGAGGTGCCATGTTGATCGAGGTCTAGTGAGGTTATACAGACATAGACCGTTCCTGGTCTCAAACAGATTGTTTCACGACTTTAGCGATAAGTAAGATGGTGAGAGGATATTTGAAAAAAGTGAATTCACATGACATCTACAAAATAACAAGGAACCGTGTTCAAGCCGGAGTCTCGGAGTTGATCAAGTCCCGTCTCTTCATGTCATGACCTCAATGTGGATCTCAGACCCGTTGAAGAAAGCTTCTAACATGGCTACCAGGTAGGTCATAGCACCGCCACATGTCAAGGTCGTGCCACATGAGGCTGAATTTGTCCAGACAACAATCTAATCCTGTCGCAAACTGTAGATTAAACAAATGATGCACTTCTGAAAGCTACCGACTTGTCGCAATATCTCCAACCGCCCAATTCAAATCTAATTGAACGGATCAACAACTTAAAATGGCGTCAGACGATGACAACCGCTCGCAGAAGCGCAATCACTCTGAGTTCCGTGACGATGCTTCAGGTACGAAATATAGCCCCCATCGCGTACCTCTTGAACATACTAACAATAACTATAGACAGCTCCTCTGATGATGACATGGGCCCACAGCTACCCTCCCAAGCTCCTAAGAAGAAAAGACGAGTTCTACCACACGAAAAGCTCTACGTCGCCGCCCTGCCCAAGTCACCTCGATACTCCAAGTCTCTTATGCACAAAGAGCAAATCCTCTTTGCGACATGGACTCCCCTGACCGAATTCCTCATCACATCCTCGATAGACGGCGTTGTCAAGTTTTGGAAAAAGATTGCGCAAGGCATTGATTTCGTCAAAGAGTTCAAGGCGCACGATGGCGAGATCAAGTCAGTTTCAGTGAGCAAGGATGGCCGAAGCTTTGCGACTGTTGGCGTGGACGAAACAGTCAAGATCTTTGATGTCATAACATTTGATCTGCTGGCTATGATTTCTCTCAACTATGCCCCCAACTGTGTTTGCTGGGTCCACAGCAAGGGCGCCTCCTTACCGCTCCTGGCCGTCTCCGAAGCATCAAAGCCCCTGATACATATTTACGATGGACGAGGAGAGAAGGAAGAAGCTACCCACACGATCAAGGGCTTACATCGAAAGCCTGTACACTTGATGGCGTACAATGAGGCGTATGACTGTGTGGTTTCCGCTGATGAGGGTGGCATGCTCGAATATTGGCGACCAAGCGGAGATTACGAGAAGCCCGAGGGAGTTTTCGAGTACAAGAGTTCAACAAACCTGTTTGATTTCAAAAAGGCCAAATCAATCCCCTCATGTCTATCTATCTCACCAAATGGCAAGAGTCTCGTCACCTTTTCTCTGCCCGATAGAAAGATTCGCATGCTTGATTTCGCTACAGCCAAGTTACATCGCGAGTACGACGAGTCTCTGCAGGTTGCTGAAGAAATGCACCGCTCAGGGACGGGGGCTGCCAAATTAGATAACGTCGAATTCGGTCGCAGAGCTGCCCACGAAAGGGATATCGAGTCGGATACGCTTAAGTACAAGACGAATGTCATCTTTGACGAGTCGGGCAACTTTATCATTTACGGCTCTATGCTAGGAATCAAGGTCCTCAACACATACACCAACCAAGTGGTCAAGGTGTATGGAAAGGATGAAAACTTCCGCGCTGTCAACATTGCCATCTACCAAGGACAACCTCAGAAGAAGGGAATAACAACAGTCGAAATGGGTGCTTCTGTTAACCCTCTTCTACAAGAAGCAGAATCTCGAGACCCCATGCTAGTCGCGACTGGCGTTGGCAAAGTGCGATTCTACATGTTTACGAACGAAGAGGAGGTCTCCAAGTCGACCCGAGATGTCCAGAACGAGAAGCCAACGATGCTGGGCCACAAGAAGGACGCAAAGGCCAAAAAGACGGAAACCGGTACGGCTGCCATCCTTCGCACGACCTACGGTGACATCCATATCCGTCTATTCCCCGACGCAGCACCAAAGACTGTTGAAAACTTTGTGACACATTCCAAGAACGGTTATTACAACAACACAATCTTCCACCGTGTGATCCGAAAGTTTATGATCCAGGGAGGAGACCCCCTCGGAGATGGTACTGGCGGCGAGAGTATCTGGGGGCCTGAGTTTGAGGATGAGTTCAGCAGTCTCAAGCACGACAAGCCATTCACTGTCAGCATGGCCAATGCAGGCCCCAACACCAATGCCAGTCAGTTCTTTATCACAACAGAAAAGACAGTAAGTGACCTTTTGAATTTCTGTAAGACGTATTTACTAACTCTTGATAGCCATGGTTGGATGGAAAGCACACTATTTTTGGTCGTGCAACACAAGGTTTTGATATCATCCATAAGATTGAGAATGTGCGGACGCACAAGGAAAAGCCTGAAGAAGACATCAAGATTGTCAACATTGATATTCTATAGTACAGTCTGATTACAACGAATTAGCTTGTAATAGAGGTTCCACGAAGCCCATGATAATAAAGTCTTTTATATATCGTATTAGACAAGATGGGAAGTACTTGATTGGGTCAACCACTTGCGAGGAGTGCATGCAGTCAGAAAGCAGAGCTATACTATACTAAAACCTGAGTTTAGCAGGGTCTGTATAAGTGTATATTGGTTAACCGGCTGATAAGAAACAAGATGTAACATGTTGTAAGATACCATACAATTCTTGAAGAAAAAAAGCACAAACTACCTAGTCTACTGGCCTCTGCATCTTGGCCTCAAAGCCTTCTGCTACTTGTTCTATTTCTTTCAAATTCATCCTCTCCAACCCAGGATAATCTTTTAGTAGCAACGGCAAAACAGAGCTCTTCCAAATTCTCCTTTTCTTTGATAGCCCAAACCTAAAAATGACTGAAAAAAGTAGGATTGCGCATAATCCTAAAAGCGCACCTGGAAAGATAAGCCACTTCCATACTATTTGAACGCAGAAACGGTTCTCTGACGCGTTCCCAGTCACTTGAAGATGCTTTGAATGTGAAGGTTGCCTTTTGTTGACTTGACGTATCTCTTGGGTGATTCGTGTGGCTAACGAGTTCAATGCATCTTTGATGGTGTCTAATGTTCTATTGTTCCCGAGAAGACTCGGTAGAGGCGATGGATATGAGTTTTCCATGGCGGGATCTGTTCGACAGGAAAGTTCCTCAGAGCCATCATCTCCAAGTGTACAGTTGAAATTAAAAGTCGCTTCGATTTCTGTCTCGAACGCGTGCCCAAGGAACCTTGGGAACTCCATAACACACTCAGCAGGTGCTGTGATATTGATAAAGCCGGGTCGTTTGTAGATATCTTGCTCGGCCCAGTCATTTTCGTGAAAATACACTAGAGTAGAATGGTCTTTTGGTGAAGGTGTATCTGATAAGATCCGCCGTTTCCCATCTACTAAGCATGGCTGCATAACACCTTTCCAGTCATAACTAAAAGATTCGGTTTTTGCAGACCATATTTTCTTGGAGCTTTGTGTTCGCAGAGGTACTTCCCACACCATGTCCTCTGACAGCTGGAAACTCTTTATTGCGGCGGTGTAATATTTGATGCATGGGTAGAGTATACAAGCCACTGCTGCAATGTCGGCGGCACGATGATCTTGGGTTGCTAAAAAGGTAATATTCGAAATAGACCACCGAGCGCGGTTTAAGAAAGCAAGGTTAGCTTCGCCATCAGCCCAGTCAAGATTTCTGATAGTGTGTACACTCATGTGAGTATCGCCAACTCCATCCTGGCTTCCAATAACTATCCTGGAACCATTTTTGCTCTCATCAGTCGGCAGCGAAAAGACTTCCTTGGAATTTTCTTCGTTTCTTGGCCGGACATCTATATCGATGCAGTCACTGCATATACCAAGACTTGCATGTGACATTCGCCTCGTTAAACCCAATGGAGAGCGTCCAGGAAACGTGGTAAAATTGCAGTAGCCTGTAGGGCAATTGTACAAGGTGCTGATATTCCGCGGTTGTATCATCGCATCCTTCATGGCTAGCGACATTTTGTCTTTTAGACCATACCCGTCACTTTGCGTGAGTTGAGCAAAGTCAGACCAAGTCAGCCTGTTTGCAATAGTTATAGAAGGCGGTGGCTCAAGGTCAACCAGTTGCAGACACTGATAAGTTTGAATAGATTGCTGTGTAAAGGATCCGATACCTAGTGACAAAAAGGAAACAAGGATAGCTTCGAGAGTGAGAGGTTGACGGACTGCTATAACAGGAAGTAGCCGAAGGGATCCGACAATGCCTCTTGTAGCAGTATCAAACAGTTGAATATCTGGCATTGGGCGAAAGCCGCTAGAAAGCCACTCCCATTTGAGCTGAGCAAGCACCTCGTAAGAAATAATCGCAATTGATGCGCGGAAAAAAGTGGCAATGATCGAGATGAGTGTGTTGAGGGTAATGCCTAAATTCTTCCACTCAGGGAGTTCCTTGCCGCTATATATATATAGAACGATGCAGATAGCGGCAAAGAGTCCAGAAGCAACGAAGAGCTGGAGGAGCTCCCACCTCCAAATCCAACAAGCATGTTCTGGAAAGTGTTCTTCTGTATTTTTGTCTTTCTTATCCTTGACCTTTGGAACCAACGCTTTCCGAATTACTATTCCTGTTTCTTTCGGATCATCAGGTTGATCATCGATAGCGTTCTTAGCATTATTGATCAGAGGCTGACAAGCCTCAATTCTGTCTTGGTTCTTGTATCGTTGACTGGATGAAGTAATTGTTGTGGATTGATGTGAACCGACTAAGAGAAGCTCGATTTGAGAGGGATCTGGGGTTTCGGGCGTCCGAGAAGTAGGCATGACGACTTGCCCAATGCAAGACCGAAGTGGTTTTTGCAGAGAATTGTGTAACTGTAGTTCCAATAATAGAGATCGTGGGTAAGGGAGCATTAGATAGAAAAGGCTGAGTATGACTTTCCAGAACCTCGCGGTGCGAAACCTTTAAGAACACATTTCTTCAGAGCCTGGTAGGTAGGCTATGGCAATAATATCATTGGTTGCACAATGGTTATATTTTAAGAACAGTTGAACATCAAGCAGAGCCTTGTTAGAACTACAGCATATCTGTTGGTCAATCCCAGGCCCTGTTCGGTACCTCTTATAACTGCCCTGCCTCAAGTCACCTCTCGGAGATGAGTCTTCTTAATCAGGTTTCAAACGGCTCGGTTCGAAAGTAGAAGTAGGAATACACTTTGATTACTCGCCAGGTTCGCTCGTTTACTATTGAACTACAGCCTTACTTCAGCTTGGTCCCTAATATTAGATCCGGATCCAAGATTATCCACAGAAACCTGGCTCAAATTCTGTCATCGATATAGCCTACTGGCATTACGGATGTCTTTTAGTTGTGCCACTGCGCTTATGTTCAAATAATAAATATATCTTGGTCAGACGTGGGCATTATTCGAAGTTACCAGCAATTGTTCTGAATGTCTCCTACTGGGAGTGGGAGGCCTTCCATGGCCGTTCGAAGCACAGCATTTAACCTCACGAGACGTCCAGCACTAACCCTGACAGCAATGTAGCTATTGGTCTACATTGTTATGAATTACGATAACACCAACCCTCTCTGTCACTAGTTGGCTAAAACCATATGGTAAATGTAAACACCAAAGATTGGGTCAAATCTCATGAATGCTCAACTCCCGATTCCTGTCACAACCTTACTACATCAGGCCCTATCTATTAAACAAGATGGGAAGTGCCTGACTGGAGGAGTGTGTATATTGATAGTTAGAAATCAGAGCGAAGACTCACTTACTTCCTACTATTTATACTATATAATCCACATCTAAAATTGCTGGGCTTTATAGAAGCTATAGCGAGACCCGCAGACATCAAACTCCGCTACAATGGTTGATCAACAACCATCATCTTCCGTAGTATAGTGGTCAGTATGCAAGCTTGTCACGCTTGAGACCCGGGTTCAATTCCCGGCGGGAGAGTTCCAGCCACCTGCGATACGCAGGATTCTCTTTTTACATCTGTTGATACCTTTTGTCCTGTTTGCCTGGTTGATGTCAGGGCGTTTCAGCTAATGGGCGTGGAGTATTGTCCTGTCTGTCTGTTTGCCCTTTCTACTGCAACAACAATCCAAACGCCATGAGCCACGAATGAAACTTGACCAATTGGATTGATATATTTTGCAGTGTGCACAGAGACTATGTCGGTAGTGGTACAGTCCGGTGAACCATGTTAAGCTTGATGATAAGCATGGGTAGCATTGTATTGTTCATCTTTGTGCTTAGTAGACTCTGGTCTTCACAACCACAATTTTCAACAAAGAAATAGTCTCTTACAATTAAAAACGGCGATCACTAAACGTCTGGCTTGAATTAGTGTCCAAAAGCCAGTAGCTGGTGGCTAACAATAAGTGGCAAGTAGTGGCCAGTGTCATCTTTTTGGTTCGAAGTGAGTCAAGCTAAAATTCTGGAGCTTCCATGTAGTACTTGATCATCCACTGGGATCGCACGGGCGACACTTGTACCTGCCCTTCTTGGGATTCGCTGCTAGAACGGAAGAAGTGTGTGGGGCCTAGAACAATTCGTCCAATTAGTGTACAGACAATCACAACCATGTAGTGACTCTCTTGAGTCTTGCAGCCCGAGGCCGGCGCAAATAGAAAGGAAGGGAAGGGAAGCAAGAGACAGCTAAAATACTTTATTTTTCTGACTGTATCTTTATTCTCCTCCTTTTTCTTCTTCTTTTTTTATATCTCCATCTTTGCATTCATCTCCTTGATACCCCTTTCTCCTGTGCCCTTCACACGCACCTACACAATTGAAACTCCTTCCTCTCCACCCCCACCATCATCGTCACAATGTCTGCGTCTGTAAGTCGACCCCTCCAAGCTCTCTCGACCTTGATTTTGGACAGTGACTCACGATAATTCAAGTTCTTTATCCCAAACAAGAATGTTGGCAACCAAGCCGACTCCGAAGATTGGAGAAGTGAGTACATACTCTAAGCTTTGACTTACACAATCCATCTGTCCAACACATTTGCTAATTAATGCTTTCCCAGTCCGTGGTTACAACCCTTTGACCCCCCCGGACCTGCTCCAGCACGAAATCTCCCAAAACTCCGAATCCAAGAAGACAGTCCTCGAGGGCCGCAACGAAACTGTTGCTATTGTTAATGGCACCGACGAGAAGAACCGATTGCTCGTTGTTATTGGCCCATGTTCTATCCACGACCCCGCGGCTGCCCTCGCCTACTGCGACCTCCTCTTGAAGGAGAAGGAGAAGCACAAGGATGAGCTTCTCATTGTTATGCGATCCTACCTCGAGAAGCCGCGAACAACTGTCGGTTGGAAGGGCTTGATTAATGACCCCGATATTGATGGCAGCTTCCAGATTAATAAGGGTCTGCGCATCTCTAGACAGCTCTTTGTTGATTTGACTGCCAAGGGCATGCCTATTGCCAGCGAAATGCTGGATACTATCTCCCCCCAGTTCCTTGCTGATTTGCTCTCAGTCGGTGCCATTGGCGCCCGTACAACTGAGAGCCAGCTCCACCGTGAACTTGCCAGTGGTCTGAGTTTCCCCGTGGGCTTCAAGAACGGCACTGATGGTTCTCTGGGCGTCGCTATTGATGCCATTGGTGCAGCCCAGCATCCTCATCATTTCCTTTCAGTTACCAAGCCTGGTGTTGTCGCTATTGTTGGTACTGAGGGCAACAACGACTGCTTCGTTATCCTCCGAGGTGGCTCCAAGGGCACCAACTTCGATGCTGAGAGCATTGCTCTTGCTAAGGAGGCGCTTCAGAAGAAGGGTGTGCGACAGCGAGTTATGGTTGACTGCAGTCACGGAAACTCTTCCAAGGACCACAAGAACCAGCCCAAGGTTGCTGCTGATATCGCCGGCCAGATCTCCAAGGGTGAGGATGGCATCATGGGAGTTATGATTGAGAGCAACATCAACGAGGGTAAGTTGAAGAACTGTCTGTGACAGAATGAGCATGAACTAACATGTCAACAGGTAACCAAAAGGTTCCCGCCGAGGGCAAGTCCGGACTCAAGTACGGCGTCAGCATCACTGATGCTTGTATCAGCTGGGAGGACACCATTTCCACGCTCGATACTCTTGCGCAGGCCGTGAAAGACCGCCGCAAGCTTGCCAACTCAAATGGTGCCTAAGTTTGGTGTATGCCCTACGGAGAAGCTGTGATCTTTTCTGCACGTATAGGAACACAAAATTTGGTGAGATTGGGGATTCATGTTGTTGCAATAGCTCGCACATTGGGTTCAAGGCCTGGAGTTTTAGGGTTTGTTGATTAAGGGATAAATGCAAATGCATAAAGTAAAAGATGATGTTTGACAAGACATATGATGGGGAAAGCCTGTGACTGCCAATAGGATATCGTAGAGGTTTCTTTTCTTGTTATTTGACTCACTAATTTCCCTATCCTACCGAACAGAGTATATCACATTGGCTTTGTTACTTGGCAGTCCGAACCTGTCCCTGTATGTACTGTGTGTTAGAGCACTTACCTACTATGCGACAACGAGAATTCAGTAACGTGTCTTTCGGAAACTCTACCTTGGGCTTAAAGATTTAGGATTAAAGGACCTAGAAGTTCGCTACCGAGTGGCATGCCGACTTGGTAATTTCGTTCCTTACTTGTGCTTCGGCAACAAGTTTCCTGACACCCTGAGGATCGTGTCGCTCTTTCAGCACTGTGTTACTGAGCTTCTAATTGGCGTTTTGGAAGATCGACCGAAATTAGTAGGTCAGTTTATGCTTCTTATACTATGGCTCTTAGACTGCTTATTTTTGTATCCTAGGACTCAGTAGGCCAATTTTCCTGCTACCCACTGGAACGGGCTGCTCAGCATTTACTTATCGCCAATCTTTTTAAGTTCCTTTCCAGAACTCTTTACCTTAGTACCTATCATTATCATCAAGCAACTTGCCATTTTCCTACCTCAACCCTTGTTTCTCCTTAACAACTCAGAAACTTCCACAATCGCCCTCGCCCCCCGACTCTCTAACGACCAAGGAGACGCGCCTCGGCATCCACAACGACGCGAATATGGCACGCGATACTTCACCTGAATCACCGCTCTCATCAACCTACGAGTCGGAAATAGACGAGGATGGTGTTCACGACTACGACGAGTCGACACTGCGACCTTCCAAGCGCCAACGACTCGAAGCTGGATCAACAACATCATCTGCTGTAATCCCCGACGCTGAACCAGAAACCGTACCAGAGCCCGACCCTCTCGAGGGCATGTCCGACGTCTCTTCTGACACTTCAGGAGACATTCCAAGTTCTCCTATCAATGCGCGTCTCGATGAAGAAGATTTCCAAGAGCAAGTGACGAAATGCGACTGGGATGGTTGCCCGGCGGGCGACCAGGGTAACATGGACAAGTTGGTTGAGCACATTCACAACTCCCATATCGAAAACAGACAAAAGAAGTACACATGTGAATGGATGAGCTGCACCAGAAAGGGTCTGCCTCACGCCAGCGGCTATGCCCTCAAGGCGCACATGCGCAGCCATACAAGGGAGAAGCCATTCTACTGTTATTTGCCTGGTATGTTCACCAACACCAAACGCCCGTATAGCGTCGCTAACCCCCAACAGAGTGCGATCGATCATTCACAAGATCAGATGCGCTGGCCAAACATATGCGAACAGTTCACGAGACAGAGGCTCTCCGGCCATCCGACCCAGTTCCCAAGTCAATGCAATCTGGACCTCAGGGCAAGGGAGGCAAGATCAAGATCATTATGAAGACCAACCAGCACTCGCAAGGCGGCCACGACGACATGGACGATATCAACGGAGACGAAGCCAACGCCGAGTATTTTACACCTCTGACGGACGAACTGTTTACCCCCGGTGAGCTCGAACTCCCCGTTGACAAGCTTTACCGAAAGTGCCATTGGGAGGCCAAGTGGGCTGAGGAGATCGGCGAGTCACTTATGAATGAATGCAAGGAGTGGGAGAATATTTACTTCCAGGAGTGGCGTGAGAAGGAAGTGCTCCTACACCAAGCCATTAAGAGCGAAGTCGACTGGCACGGTCGACGACAGGCTATCCTGACGGGGGCAGTTGACGTTCAAGTGCCTGGAGCCATCGAGAGTGTCGAAAGCATCGAGGGAGAGAAGACTAACGGTGCTGAATACCAAGACCAAGATACAGCAACGAATGGGATAGCAGTATCCGTGACCGAGGAATAGAAGTTGTTGGTCAACCCATCTTTGGCCCACTGTAAACTAAGTATTAAACAAAACGAACGGAAATGGAGTTGAGGGAGTTGGTCATGGGAATTGGGAACAGGGGTTTATTGCAGATTCCCGAAACGAAACTATGATTTAATAATTACTCTGCGATTCTTATACTACACTACACATTTCCAATAGAAATTCCTCTACAGAGCCTTCTTCTTGGCCCGATATGACTGTGAGTTCTTGAACGGGAATCCGCTTGTGCTCTGGTCAAACTTGTGATACCGACTCGTCATAGCTTTGTCGCCAGCAAACAAAGCGCAGTATATTCCAAAAGTCGCAAAGATTGTGCTCCCTGCGCAGCCAAGTAGAAAACCCGTCTCGCCGGTCCAGGCGTAGCGACCATAGCAGTAGAATGCGCTCGAGACGTGGTGAATGGTGGATACTAGGACAGCGGCGGAGGCATAGGGAGAAGGTGCGCCATCGGGAGCTTCTGTCGCGGTGTTAGCGATGAATACAGAGTGAGAAGTTGGTTGATATTTACCCTTTGAAGTAGTATCGAGAGGGAGAGCGCCTGAAAGGACGACCACCATAAGGCCCAGCGCAAGAAGGGCTAGACCGAGCGATCGACCAAAGTAGGTCTCAAGAGCTAAATTGGTGTTAGTCGCGACAATGAGTAGCGTTCGTAGGCAACTCACGAGAAGACGGATCATTCTCAGATCGGAGAAGAGATCCAACAAAGGAAGGCCAGAGGATAAGAGGCAGTGCCTGGGTTCCAAGCCAGGCAAAGTTTCCAAAGCTGTACGATGCGATAGCCTAAGAAGATCAGTCAGTTGGTGAATTGAGAGGTCCAGAGCGAAACACATACGCTCATTGTTAAAGACACAGACAAATACAGTTGTGATTGTGTCAATTGGCAATTATAAAGTGAGTTGAAGCAAAGAGAGAGGTGTAGCAGAGAAGGGTAGATAGCTGTTAAAAGTAGTCGTTGAAGCTCTGGAACTCGTCCACGTCAAGACGTCTCAAAGCAGATGGACTTATACGTCACCACCAATCCAAGTCGAGCAGGGTACGTACTGCATCCGGCCATTCCATCCATAACCCCACTTCCGAACTGACTGAGCCTGGACTGACAGAATTGCCTTGCCACCCAAGAAACTGACAAGAGCCGCTTTCTTCTGGAACCCTTGAGGGGCCGATTTCGCATGTCAGCGACCCTATCATAACGACTTTATTGCCTATCTATTACTTTAACACGGTCTGATACGCCGTCTTCGCCGTGTCCGACGCTCCGAGGAGTTAGTTATACAAGACCAAGCCGAACCGCACGGGAGACGTTGGAAGACTGAGATACTTTATTAAACATCATTACATCCTTATCTTTTTGTCCGAGACTGGTGATTCTCTCGTAATATAACAAGCACCTTTACCCTTTGTCCCAGAATTGCACAAATTTATTTGTCAGCCAGCAACGTCTAGATTCTCCATTTAAATTTTCTAGAGGGGCAATTACTCAACTACGGTGCACTGCGACAACTACGAATACTCGATATCTTGGAAAACGGCCTCGTCCCTCTTCTCCCGCCCTTCGAAACTCCCCAACGAAGCAACCGGCGCCATGAGTGCCATTCTATCTGCCGACGACCTTAACGACTTCATCTCTCCCGGCGTCGCCTGTATCAAACCCATCGAAACTCTTCCCTCCGCCCCGCCCCCGCAATCGCAGTCCCTCGAGACCGAAGTTATACTTGATGGCCAACAGCCTACCGCAAACCCAAATGCGCCCGCACAGATTTCCCTCACAGATTGCTTAGCCTGTTCTGGCTGCGTCACATCCGCCGAGGCTGTCCTAGTGAGCCTCCAGAGCCATGCTGAAGTTCTCACAACACTCGACTCGGCTCCGGCTCTGAGGCTGATGACCGACGACAGTGGCAAGTTCAGAGTTGAAGGACTGGAGGACGAGAATGCAAAGCTCTTCGTTGCTAGTGTGAGCCCTCAAACGAGAGCCAACTTGGCTGCAGCATGCGGCGCAGACGTCTCTGAGGCTCAGGTTGGACACATGCTCGACAACCTGTTCCGCGGGCCTGAAGGTGTCGCTAGTGGAGGCAAACACAACAATGAATTCACATGGGTGGTTGATACCAACACTGCGAGAGAAGCAACCCTCGTCCTAGGCGCAGACGAAGTCCTCAACCCTTCACAATCGACACCCGCGACACCAGCCAAACCAATCCTCGCATCATCCTGCCCCGGCTGGGTTTGTTACGCCGAGAAGACTCATCCCCACGTTCTGCCACATATTTCAAAGGTCAAGTCGCCACAGGCCTTGATGGGCACATTGCTCAAGACGACACTGAGCCGGACATTGGGTATTTCGCCCAGTCGCATTTGGCACCTGGCTATTATGCCCTGCTTTGACAAGAAGCTCGAAGCCAGTCGAGAAGAGCTGACAGAAGAGGTTTGGGCTGAAGGCGAAATTCGAGGCCGAGGCGTCCGTGATGTCGATTGTGTTATTACGAGCAAAGAAATTATCATGCTCGCCGAGTCAAGAGGCCTGAACTTCTTCAATATTCCCAAAACGCCACTGTCCAAGAGCAACCCATTCCCCGATCCCAAACTCCATGATTTTCTTTTCCCTCGGCGATTGCCTGGAAATCCACCTCGCGAGGCCGGTACATCAGGTGGTTTGTTGTGGCATATTCTCCAAAGCCGAGCGGCACAAACACCTGGAGCAAAGATTGTGCACACCCGTGGTCGCAATGTCGATGTAGCAGAGTACTCTATCGTTATCAACGGCGAACCAGTCTTTCGCGCCGCTCGGTACTATGGCTTCAGAAACATCCAAAACCTCGTTCGAAGATTAAAACCTGCCAAGCCATCTCGAATGCCTGGTGGCAAGCCGTTTGGGAGTGCCCGAAGACCGGCAGGCAAGACAGCCTCTCTTGAATATAGTTATGTTGAAGTTATGGCCTGTCCCGGAGGTTGCACCAACGGCGGTGGTCAAATCAAAGTCGACGACCCTGTCGTCATGGAGCGAAAGAATTATTCTGGCAATCCAGGTCCGCAGGAGCAAAAGAGCTGGCTTGCGGAAGTCGACGAGGCATACTTCTCCGGAGAGGAAGCAGGCGCCACCGAAGCTATTGTTAATGGGTCTGAAGGAGCTGTTGGTGGTATTTCTCATTCGTACATACATGATACCCTGGCGCATTGGGCGGAGATCACAAATATTGGACTAGATAGACTTGCATTTACAACATATCGCGAGGTTATTAGCGACGTTGGAAAGGAGGCAACCACAGACGAGACAGTGGTACAACTGGCTGGAAAGATTGGAGGCGGATGGTAAAGCTTGTCGATAGAAATAATCAACTGCCCTTACCACCTCGTTGAGAAAAGCCGAAACCTCCTCTGCCGGTCCCATCCGGCCCCTTAGGTGCTCGGATTGGTGCCTGTGGTTGCGTTTGCTGCTGCCCATCGCGTGGAGTTGTGCTTCTTCCGGGCGACGAAAATTCCGGCTGCCGTTTTTGTGATACTTGCTCGGGCTTTGGTGAGTGATTCGGGTCGAACAACTCGCGGCCCGAGCCCGACATATTCTGCATTCTACGCGGAGCATCAAAACCACGGTTATCGGGTTGGCGGGTATCGAATTGACGGGTCTCGTTGTTTCTGTGACCACCCCGTCCTCTGCCACGACCGCGGCTAGTGTAGCCATCAGCTTTCGGCGGGGTAACTGTGCCGGGTGAGGAGGCTCCTGAAGATGGGTTCGATTCTCCAAAGATCTTGGCTCTGGCTTCTTCGTACCGTCTTTGCTTCTCCTCCCTGTCGCGCTTTTGTTTCGCTCGGATTTCCTCCGGGGTCAATGGTACCTCCTTCTTTGGCTCATTATCATCGTCGAGTGAGAGTCCGGACATGCCTGCAGCAGCATCGCGCTTAGCGATGACAGGTTTCCGGCTAAGCACTTTGACCTGTGGTTTGAACGGAGTTGTGAGAGAGACACCTGAGGTGTTAGCCTCATAGTAGTTAAAAGTTGGCGGAGCATCGCTGTCATGGGGAAATTCCTAATATTAGCGAAACACTTAGGTAGTGCCAAAGTAAGAGGGCTTACGCAGACTCCCAAAGCTTGCGATTTTGCTCAGCATGCTGTGCCAAGCGTTCTGCCTTGGACAGAGGTACTTGAGGGACAGTTTGGTCAGGCTCCTTGACCATCTTGTCTGCTTGAGTTTCCCAATCATCCTCCCAGGCGTCAGGGACAAATGTCGATTTCTTGCTCATGATGAATATCCCTTCACTTGGTGATGGCGGTTCGGGTTGTGTGTCAACGTCGTCGTCTTCTTCGTGGGAAATGATGTTTGACAGTATTGTTGGATATCGTGAAGTCGGGCATGGGGCGAGGTCAAGTCAACTGTTGGAGGTTTGGTACCTTTGGTTTGAAAGAGAAAAGGAACAGGGCAAGACAGGCTCAGGGTGGTGGTGTTGGTGGGTTTTTGGCTGGGCCCTCGGGAGAGCTAACTAAGGCTTTCATTGAGAGATGGAGAGCTGAGTTGGCTGAGAATGGAACTCACGACGTAAGATTAGTACTTGCTTGAGGTGTGCTGCTGATGGAATTGTCAGCACCGTGAGTGTCTAGAAGAGTGGAGAAATTCATTGTCAGTATACAGTCTAGTCTAGATCATATAGCAGAAGTCTATCGAGCATATGTTCTCTCGAGAACTTGTGTTCTATTCTTTTACTTATCAAGTCAATGTCCCTATTCAAAGCTTGAAATTCATGGAATATTGCGGGGTGGCTTGTCATTTGGTGGGGCAGCCACGCTGGACTGTGGACTAGAATCCGGATCCAAGCCACGGGCTGTCTAATTCAAGCATTCAGCCCAGCATTCAATGCCTACTACGTAAGATGCAATACCGCCAAAGAAAACAAGTTCTTGCCTTGTAACCACCTTTCAAATTTCATCTTATCACGATAATATTTGGAGAACTCTCAGTATTTCTCGACTTCAGTAAAGCAGCCCGTCTTTCTATCTACAAGTCGCATTACGCTCCTTCATTCAATGGCCGGAGGACCACGTTCATTGTCTACACAACAACACGAAATGACCGAACGCACTACCAACACATATATGAAAAGGGTCATGGACGAGGGCGAGATGACTCGTGCAAAGCTAACTGACCAAAATGTCAGTATCTGTATGTTCTTCCTATAGAAAACCCCCCTAGTATGATGGTTGATTATTGACAAGATATTTAGTGAACTATCCAGACCCGCTCACGTCTCGACCTCAACTTCAAAGATACCCTCAAGGAGTGACCTCTGAGATGGAAGCGAGATGGTGCCAGATGATTGAAGAGTCTAAGAAGCGAGCTTGAGCTCTGATGGAGAATACGGAATCATCGACGAAGGCCCGAGAGTAGTGAACTTTTCGGCCAGTTGCAAGCCAGAGAAACCCGCTGCCTTCGTGCTCGGAAACACTTTACATACACTGCTACAAACGTTTAATGATAATAAAGCCTTTTTAATATTCACACAACAGGTGGATAAGGTGATGTGAAGTTGGCCGGCTTGTCGATACACCATGCTTTAGGAGACTCTGTTGCTATGGTGCAACTTAGCTATCCTATTGGAGGGCTGCAATATCAAGTTAAATCTCCCTTCTACCAAGACGTATATCCATGGCTGGGCCCGTCAAACAGCAGCAAATACAACGTACTTGGGTCCGTGTCCTTCTTAGCAAACGAGACAATAAGCCCCTTTTGCAGGTTCTGCCACACCAATTTCTGAGTCTTGTATAGTTTTGATTTCATGGGTATACTAGCTACACAAATTATTCCCAGGGTTCCTGTCTCCGTCTGGCATGATATTAGTCGCACAAACAAACGCGGCTTGGATGTTTTACACCTGATCGTTACTTCATCACCCCTATGAGAACTCTCCTATATGATCTGTAGATGCCTTGCATACGTCTAGGGCGGCTCAGCCTTGATATGATAAGCTGACAAGAGAGAAAAGCTCAGCCATGAGACGCCATGCATTTCAGCTATCGGGCACAGGCATGTCTCTTTGCTGACCCCTGGCATGTTTCACCAGACCACCAAAGATCAAATGTCACTGTATCCCTATACCGCCCCGACTAGCAAGTTGATGTATCCAATTTTGGGTATCACAATCGGGGTATTGCCCAATTGGGTAACCAGCTGCTACACAGCAACCACATGGGAAGGTTGCAGCAGAGGCTGAAAGTCGATCATTCATCACACTAGGACCAGACTTGTGATGCGTGGTCTATATGTATAGTGGCCTATTAGAAGTGTGTAAAGTATTCGTCATAGTTAGATAAGGACCAACATGTGAAAGTAGCAGTTGGATATCGGAAAGAGGAGTAGACATGACAGATGTACTATGCGGACATGCCGACGGTGAATGTTGATCCTGCCACCGTAACTAAAGTATACAGACCGCCCAGGCAGACATCGCGACTAAAAGCATTGTCGAAACTGTCTATGCAAGGTTGGCTAGGTACAGCATGGCCAAGACCTAGTACTGTATTCAGATGACTCGAGTAGGTAGTGTTAGACACAGCTACAAATTATCCTTGTCGTAGATAGTGGCAATACGCATGGTGCAGTCGCTTACTTCACAGGGATAACGAGAATGCGTAACCTTCTATACACAACTACTGTACAATCGAATACAAAGGCTGACAACGAACCCGTATCCGTATTGACGACTCGCCAAAGATGCGGAACAAAGCTACGCTCTAAGGGTCTTTGAGCTCCTGACCAATGGTGGATGTCGAGTTTGATGCAGCGAGGCTGGTAAGATGAGTAAGTACGGATAGCAGAGAACCAGAAGGAACAATGTTTGTGGCAACAACTTAGAGTTGATGAGTATTGGCAAAGAAAAGGACCAATCCTGCATGCCATAAGACGGCTGGAAGCACATGGCAGTCGCCCCGAACCGAAAGAAACCATAAGCTTATGCGTGACAAGAGAGTTCTTGGTATGTTGCGGGTGAAAGGCAGTCGACAGCCTATCATGAGATAGACATTCATACGTATCGCATTTTACTGATCAGCTGGTGCTGTAGAATCTTGTTGCTGAAGCATTTGCTGTGGCGGGGTTGAGACAAATTCGCTTATACTTTCTAAGTTGAAAGTATTCTAGACAATTCTATCCTGTTGCAGGAAGCCTTGTGATCAGAATGAGATAACATTACATTTACCTCTTTGTACTTGCTTCTAAGGAATCTCGATACTACATATCAAGATCTTGTTTAACGCCAGGTTAGGTACTAATTACTAAAATACCAGACCAGCTACAGTACTACGCCAAAAGTCTAACCCTACCTAACCAACTACCCGATTACTTCGCGACTTTAATGCAATAACCCTTTCTAATTATACTACTATAATAATATCTTAATAATATTAAAAAAAGCCTTTCTTAGAGATATTATTTATTTTAACTAAGGAAAAAATAAAGAATTTTCCTTAGAAATAAAAGCTATAATTCTTACCCTTTTTTATATAAATATATTAAAATAGGCTATTATATATAAATTTAAAATAGATTATTATATAATTAATTATATTATTAAATAATTTATTAAAATATATATATTTAATAAAAATATATATATTAAGTATTCTTTAAAGCTAAATTAAATAGAAAAAAGGAATATATTAAAATATATTTAATAGGATTAATTTATTTTATAAAATTTACTTTAAGAATTAATAAGTAATTCTATATTAATTAAGACTATTTAATATACTATTTTCTTTTATTATAAAAGAAAATAAAAGTTAATAAATTAATTAAAGCTTAATAATAAAAAAGTATAAATCTAGCTTTATTTTTATTAAAGTTAAATTAATAAAATTAAAGAATTAAAAAAAGTATATTATAAATTATAAAAAAGATAATTTTAATATTAATAGTTATATAAATTATTAATTTAAATAAAGTCTTTATAGCTAATAATAATAATAATCTTAATAAATATTATTTTTATTTTCTTTAAGAAAAATATAATAAAGACCTTATAAATAAGAATAATTATATTAAATTAATAATTTCTATTATATTTTAAGCTATTATTTAGAAAATAAGAAAATCTTAAATTATTATTATAATAAGAGATTTATTAGCTAAAAAGAATAAATATAGCTTTTAATTATATTAAAAAGCTTTTTAAAAAGGTCTTTTATTAATATATAATAATTCTTAATAATTCTAATAAAATAATATAAGTATTTATATTTCTAATTTTACTATAAAATAATTACTTTAAAATATAATTAATTAAATAAATTAGCTATTAAATTTATTTAATTTAAATTTAATTAAAAATATTTAAGCTATTTTAAAAAAGTAATTAAAGAAATAATTCCCTTTTCTATAAAATTTAAAGAAAAATAAAGCTTTAATTATAGAATTTATAAGATATATTAAGTTAATATAAGAGGCTATTTTATAGGCTAAGATTTTAAAGTATATTAATTTAATAGAGAAAAGACTAAGAGTATATATTTAGGCCTAGGGTTAATATATAAAATATTAAATACTAGAATTAAGGCTTTCTAATAATATATAAATTATTTTAATTAACTTTCTATTAATAAATAAATAATATATTAAAATATTATATTAAAATTCCTATATAGATAAAGATGGTATAGTAGGGTCAGACTTTTGGCGTAGTACTGTAAAGAATATACCTGCCTATTTTTACAGCACCAGCTCCATAAAGAGCCGAGATAGGCGACGGCAAGTTAGGGAGTTAGTGGCTAAGCCATACCATCACTAATCCGACCCAGTCCAGCACGTATTCATATGCACTTGTCGGTCAAGATGTGTTATTTGTTATGAAATTACTTTGGGGGGAATCATGCAATATACAATGCAAATGCAATCAAGAGAGAACTCTGGTTGAAACTGAAACCCCGCCAAAAAGAAAACCCCCCACCGTTAGTTGAAAGTCAGGTCGTTTCAGAGATGGGAATTGCGATTGTTGATTACAAAAAAGAGGATCGACTCTCCACTGTCTAATTCTCACTTGAATCAGGCAAAAAGATATGCGCACTGTGGAGTGTTTGTTGTAAATTGTGTTGTAATCTGAATCTGCCTGCCAGTGGATACGCCCGGTTCCGAATAAGTAGTTCGGATACGTACATTCATCATGATTCAGTTAAAACAAAAAAACCGAACTGGCATTTTTTGTTTCCCATCTTGCAATACGAATGAAAATAGACACCGCTGTTTTGTAAGTAACCAAGGCAAAAATAAAACCAAACAAAACCAAATGTACGGTGTATCGTCGTTCTCTGAGCTGTCCTTCTCTGTTGGGACTTGGGAGTCAATATTAGCAGGGTTACTGCAAACAACTCATAATGAATTCGCATCCAGTATCGGTGATGTCATGGACATTTCTCAACGCATCCACTCTCAATTCGTCTAAACCTATCTCATCTCGTGCAAACGCATCCGTACGTATCTTCAAACCCGTTATCACTTTATCAAGAGGCGAGGTAGAGTCATTCTTCTGCAAGGTAGTTAGAGGGGTCCCTTGCTGGAGCTGGAGTTGGATCGGGTTTGAGACTTGACTTTGACTTGACTTGACTTGGACGGATGGCGCCGAGCCAGCTCTCAACGCCATTACTGAAAAGTCCCAACTCTAGTTTATTAGCTAGCCATGTTGTTTACAAAGCCGAATACCGAAAACCTCGACATCTCTAACCTCGGAATCGACGACGAGGTTATACCTGCGACACGGCAGGCTAACGTAAGTTTGTAAATCAATATGCGCAGCAAATTCGAATCCCAAAGCAGAAAGTGATGTAAGCATGCACTACGTTCAAGTTGAATATCCCTGAAAAGCTGAGGTGAGGTAATCTGATGAATTATGTGTTGATGAGCCTCTCTCAGCAAGTACCAGCAGTTCCTTCCTTACCACCAACCCCAACTGCCTACTACCCACCTGATTTATCCTTTACAACTCTATTGAGCTTCAGTTTATTGCTATAGATTTTTAACTAGACAACTGTCTCGTAAAAATAAAAATAAAAGACTTGGAAATTGGCCATTCTTGTTCAAAGTTTACGTTTACATTACCTTTAATTTTCACTTCTCACGTACCTACATAGGCGCACTGTACAAAGGAAACACGCCCCCGGGCCATGCCATGCCAGGCCATAGTCTACCGCCCACGCACGCCCACCTCAACTCACCTTGACCTTGCCCCAAAAAGACATCTACTGTAATTATCATCTCCATCCCGTCACTTCTTCTGACCCGCGCCATCTCAAATCTTTTCCCCTCTCTCCCAACAATAAACCATCATCCTTTTCTCACCTTTCGTCTTGTTCTTCTTCGCTTGGTTATCGACCCTTATCGCACTATTCGTCCCGTCCTCGAACCGAACAGCGATCCCTGGGCCAGCGACGCCCAATCGACGACGTTATACGATTCATCTCACGCAATATACCCGCTTCTTCGCCCCTCTCTTCCTCCGCCCCGACAATTCGGCCCTGTTTTAAGCCGCGGTAGCTTTAATAAAGCTCCTCGCAATCGCCGCCATGACAGGCACTGAGACTTCGAATGCAGGAGGAGGTTTTGACCTGTTACGAAGAGCAACTCAAGCAATGATGTCCAGGTTAGTGAATGCTTTCTCTCTGTCTTGTTGAAGTTTTGCGTTCAAATTTGGTGCTTTTTTTATTTTTTATTTTTCTGCATCCTGTATTTTGGTGTATTTCAAATCGACACGCCACGGATCCTAGCAGTGTCCAGTGCTCGTTTGCACTGCACTGCACTGCGCTGCTGGAATTGGATGCCCCTCACCAAGGACGAGCGGCGGCGGTGGCGATAGGACGATTGCAGCACACGGACTTCAGCACCTCAACTTCAGCGAAGCCAATTCAAAGTCCTCTTCCGGCTAGAGCTGTCCAGTCCCTGGTCTCCCAACGACACCGCCTACTGAAAGAACCCACCTCACCTCACATGAAAATGGAACCGCTTCCGGCGCCTCTACAGGTGCTTAGACAAGCCTGTATTCCACTTTTGGGCGCTGTTGGGCTCTATCCAGTGGACGGCTGCCCTGTAACTGCAGGTCAGGATGAGGTGTCGACGACTTGGCAGGAAGAAAGCATGCATTCCCCATAACCGGCGAGCCTTTGCTCTGGGATCGCTGGCAGAACCTGGCAAATATGGAAAACATGAGATTCGATCCTTGCATTATCAGCACCAGAGAACAAGACGTATCTATTACAACACAACGAACGCATAAGGCAGCACAAGCAGCCCAGATACCAATCAAGGCGATGCCGTCCTTTCGACTTTGCCGTTGCAATGGAACCGAGTAATCGGCCGCCGTCATCTCGAATTCATCCTCGGGGCCCTAAAGATCCTTTTGCAGGGCCTATTACAACACGAACAGACCAACAACCAAACCGGCAGTCAATCATGGCATTAGTTACATTCACAATTCCACATGCAAGAGACAGCTCGTCCTTTGTGTTGTTGCAAGCTTAGGCCTGACTCGCCCCAACTCTGATTGGGCACAATTAACGGCTGCCCAGCTTCAGAGTCAGTCCCTGCGTTCTGGCCCCGCTATCAGCTTCAGTTTTCCACGTTTTGCTCCTTGCCTAGGCCAAAAATTTCAGGCAAAAGTTCTGGTAACTCGCAAGAGAAGGCCTTCTTGAACAAGCCTACCCCGGCCACCGAGCGAACGAGTTTTTCACTCCCGGCAGTAAAAGAATTGATCTCGTCATCGTCTTCTTTTCCCTTTACATGCAAGTTTCGAGCCTCCACTTGGTCCCTTGACGCTTCGTCTTACACGACCACTCTCGGCAAAAACTGGCTCCCATCCCAATCTATACTGCGTATTACTCGCTCACTGGTGCTGGTCCTGGCGTTTCGTTCGCATCCACACTTTCGCGAACACACCACTGGCTGCTCTGTACATCGAGCTCCAAATGATATCTCGCCATTCCGTGTTTTTCTCGTCATAGTCGCATTGCCAGAGTCCACCTCGACCGCTATTGCTTGTTGTCCTTGGTGGTCCTTTTCGGTCTTTGCCCTGTTTACCCTCTAGTTGACGCGCTTGGCAGCCGTCATGAACTAGTGTTCCCACTTTGTTTTCCCCCGCGCAGTTGCTTCGGTGTAGAAGGATTTATTCACTCACTGGAAATCTCTTACAAAAATGAATGGGGTTATTAACCAAAACGTCAGGACTGCGGCAGACGAGGATAATGTCGATCACATCGGTGTTGATACTCCTCGATCCGGTGTAGCTACTCCTCAACCCGATCTACAGGACAAACGCTTGCCCAGTATCATGAGTTACTTTGGCCAGGTTCGTAATCATCCTTCTGCGCCTTCGTCAGATCCCAATTCGTCTCAGAGCGATACCACTCTAGATGGGGTTCTAGTTCAAACCGCTCCACCTACCGACCTGCAGTTGCAGGTACACCCCGAGGGCTCTACTCGCGGCTGTGACTCTTCGGCTTTTGATCGTTCGCCTCTTCAACATGAGAGCTTTGGTCGCATGCCGAGTACCACGCACCGCGATGAGCATAACCTTTCAAACCCCTACCCAACCCCACCCACCTCTCAGCCCTCGTCTTCGGGGGGTTCTATCTCCCAGGACATGATTTCTGCCGACTCAGGGGCCCATGGCAGGGCTGCTGTCGAGCCTAAGTCTCTTACACAGCAGGCACAATCCAAGAAACCCACAGCCTCGCCCTTCACCACCACCCACTTTCAAACTTCTGATGACCCATCACTACCTGAACTTGACTCCTCCATAAACGCAGCACATACCAAAGACTCCATTCAGCCCTCGCACCCCGAACCTGGTGCTGCAAGTTCAGACAATTCTGAAGTTGCTGCCCCCGGCAAGTGGAATATTCTTAATGGACTCAAGGAGCTAACTCGTATGACGTTTAAGAGCGGCAACTCGACTCCTACTCGAGCAATGTCGGCTGCGCGACCTTCTGCCTCTGAGAGGGCCCCCTCCTCCGGGAGAACCAGCCACGATAGCGCTGAAGTCAGCGGCGCCCAGACTCCCAGGAGCTCTGGCGGTGCCCAGGCACCTGCTGCCAAGGGTAAACTAACAATCAAGATCAACAAGGCCCGAGGACTCAGGAAGAGTCGGGACCCTTATGTTGTTATTGTTTTTCAACGTAGTGAGCTCATCTCAGGCGGCCCCCACCACATTGATGAGGAAGACAACCTCAGCATCGAACCACCCCCCGCTCATGGTGGCATCGCCATTCAACGATCAGGAAGTGATTCAGGTCGTCCCTTGGCCATTCCCATGAGAAGCAGACAGAGCAGTAACACCAGTATTCATGATCACGGTGGCTCCGTCCGCACCCGGTCCGGGCAGCTATCCTTCACCAACCCAAAGTGGGATGCGGAAGCAGAGTTGTAAGTCACTTTTTGTCAGTTTCTTTTTTAACATGAGATCCATTACTTACAACAAATAGCGACGTGGTAGACTATGATATGCTTGTTGATGTCTCAGTATATGATCATGGGGCATCAGGAGATGAGTTTCTCGGTCATGTTGACTTCCGAGCCAGCAAGGATCCTGGTACTACTGTCGAGGGTTGGTTCCAGCTTCAGGGTCATGCTGATACTATGGCTGAGAAGGCGCCGACCGGCGAAATCTTCCTTGAGGCCATCTACCACAGGGCCGAAAAGAAGCAGTTTGGCCCGCAGGATTTCGACATCCTTAAGCTTATTGGCAAGGGCACCTTTGGTCAGGTGTACCAAGTGCGAAAGAAGGATACTCAGCGCATCTATGCCATGAAGGTTCTGCAGAAGAAGGTTATTGTACAGAAGAAGGAGGTCGCGCACACCGTGGGCGAGCGAAATATTCTGGTCCGCACAGCCATGTCCGACTCACCTTTCATTGTCGGTCTCAAATTCTCTTTCCAAACACCATCCGAACTGTACCTGGTCACCGACTACATGTCTGGAGGTGAACTTTTCTGGCATTTGCAGAAGGAGGGTCGGTTCGATGAGAAGCGAGCCAAGTTTTACATCGCCGAGTTGATCTTGGCCATTCAGCACCTTCACAATAACGATATTGTGTACCGAGATTTGAAGCCCGAGAACATCCTTTTGGACGCAAATGGTCATATCGCCTTGTGCGACTTTGGTCTCTCCAAGGCCAACCTTACGAAGAACGACACAACCAATACATTCTGTGGAACTACCGAATATCTTGCACCCGAAGTTTTGCTGGATGAATCTGGCTACACCAAGATGGTGGATTTCTGGTCGCTCGGTGTCTTGGTATTCGAGATGTGTTGCGGCTGGAGCCCATTCTATGCCGAAGATACACAGCAGATGTATAAGAATATTGCTTTCGGTAAGGTGAGGTTCCCACGGGACACCCTCTCTCAGGAAGGAAGGAACTTCGTGAAGGGACTCCTTAACCGAAACCCCAAGCACAGATTGGGTGCGACTGATGATGCCGAGGAGTTGAAGAGACACCCCTTCTTTGCTGACGTGGACTGGACATTACTCACCAAGAAGCTCATCACTCCTCCTTTCAAGCCCAAATTGAAGTCCGAGACAGATGTCTCATATTTTGATCCCGAGTTCACGACTGCTCTGGATCAGAATGGCTCTCTAAACGAGCGTGCTGCTGCGTTGGCGCGGGGCTACGCCGCCTCAACACCTCTATCTCCATCTGTCCAAGCCAACTTCCAGGGCTTCACATTTGTTGATGAGAGTGCACTTGACGACCACATGCGAGATCGAGCAGGACTTGTTGACGAAGATATGGATGATGGAAACGGTCATGGCCGCAGACATCGCGATAACGACGATTGGGATAATCTTGACGACATTGACCTCAGGAAGGCAAACCGGATGAGTGGGGTCGTGAAGACTGGACACGACGAGCACATGGTGGGGGGTTCTCATTTTGACGTATAATGCGGCAAATTGTTTCTTGCACGTTTTATTCAAGTCAAACTCCACGGCGTTTCAACCATGCTGGAGATCCATCTATCTCTACGTGTCTTAACAAAAAAGTAATATTTTCGCGAAACCCAAACTTTGCCCCTTTCCTTATTTTTGCATGTGGGCTACGGATGTCTAATTGTGGAATTATATGCATCAAGGTCGGCTGGTATTGCATTGCATTGGTCGTCGTGTTGTACAGGGCTGATTGATGGCGTTTATGGTTGTGTAAAATGAGAGAAAATGGGGGAAGAGAGAGAACGAGAAAAGAAGGGATAAGGTCGTTTTTGGACGGTTCCTTCTTTGAATGCCTTTTCCGTTAGTTTGATTCCCAGCAATAACAGGACGGGCCATATGCAGTAATGAAATGAGAATGCCATAAGACAACATGCACATATATGCCTGATCGTAATTTATTCCAGATTTTGGTGGTTGTATACGATTTTTAAAGTCTGATACTGACTTCGTCCGTCGTTTTCTAGCTCAGTCATAAAGATAAAAGTTCAAAGAAGCAACCTTGTTCTCGCATATACTTGGTGTATTTTCCGATTTCCAAAGTCTGGTATCTGACACATTCAAACGAAGTCTGGTATCTCACACATTCAAACGTGATACCAGCTCAGCAGCTAACTACCACTTCTTTATCCCAGAATGGAACTATGTTGTTCACTCCTGAGTCTGTTCTGAGCTTATTCGTGTTGGATATAGTAGCCTATCGTTGGCTTCATATGCAGCCGTCCGTCCCTCCTTTGTGGTTTGTCAATGACGTTGGTTGCCACCCGACGTCGACAAGCTCAAGTTGGTGCAATGTAGCAGAGCTCGAGGCATAGGTGTCATTGACACATGAGCCTAGAGACGTTTGAGGCTCTGCATACCACTGATGTCAGAAAGCCTGGGCAACATTGACCGTGACCATCACGATAATCAGTAGATGGAGGAAAGCCTGCCTGTGATATACCTACGATACATGATTTCGAGTGTACAGGAATAGCTAGCGGGTTGATAGCACGTCCAAAAGAGAGAGAGAAACTCCTTGATGTATTCACAATTTAGCAATATATCATATCAATGTAATGGACAGTCATTAATAGTAAAAGATTGCTTGAGCTTCATTTAACGTTGGCATTTCGCAATTAGTTCCTACAGGCAACCGAAGACTGTATTTTAGGGAAAATGTACACAGGATTCTCGTCCCCAATCCACTTGCTTCAGCTCCTTCCTGGTTGCATCCCGGCTCTTCATCCCCGGACTGAGTTTGGTATCAGCCCTCCCTCTTTTTTTATCCCCGAGTGACGGCAGCTGAGCGGTGAGAAATGAGACACCCTCAAAATGTTGCTGCGGTACGGATAGTTTTATGAGCCACCCTCAAATGGTAACGGAGAGTTTAAAAGAAAAAACCGCTTAGTGGTGAGGCTCCTCGTCCTCCTCGGCCTCAAGCCAGTCAGCAACCTTGGGGGCACCGGCAGTCTGGGCGGAGGCGTCTTGGCCCTCGATCTCAACAGCCATGCTCTCGTACTCCTTCAGATTGCCGGCGAGGTCGGTCTCCTCGGGGGAAGTAGGGGTCTTGGGAACGCTGAAGGTCTGGACGTTGCCCTCGGCATCGGACTCCTTCACGGCGGGGGTCTTGTAGGCCTTGAGCTCCTTGAGGTAAAGCTCCTGGACGAAGTCGGCTGTAAGAAGTATGATGTCAGCAATTGAACATTGATCAGTCAGGCCACATTTTGATAAATCGGATTGCATGGCGTAGTTCGGTGAGAGTGTCGGAAGAGCGACGATTCGGTCGTTTATATTTCATATGTCATACCGCATCAGAATGATGTTTGACGACGTCGGAGCTTAGGTGGAGCGCAGGTTCGGCTATAGGACAGATCCGACCGGAAGAAAATGGACTGGACGATCGAAGAGGCCGAATCGCGACGTCGGAGGAGATTTTTTCAAAGTGCGGACAGCAATAATAGCAAGATCTTACCTTTCCTGGAGACGGTAGGAGCAATGAAGCCCCTCACCTGGACGGCATTGGGTCTGGCGACACGAGAAACAGCCGCAACGGCGGAGCGAGCGCGCTACAAATTTATCAGTCCTGAACTTCAATAACAAATATTGATAAATTATGTGCAGTTCTTACCGTAGCCCTGGAGAGTTGGATGAGCATTTTGAATGGCTGGTAGAGGCTCAATTGGGGTGACTCCGGGGAGATGGAGATGGGCGGATTGAGGGTTTTGGGGGAAAATTCGTGAGAGGTTGGCAAGCACTATTGGATACTTCCTCGCCCCCGGTTAGAGCGCTTCGGCCTTGCTATCGTGCGTGTTGGTGCCTCAGGTTTTAGTGCTTCTCAGCGGCTACCGGAGCATCACGGGTGATATGCACGTGACATTTTCGATGATTAATTGGCTGACGTTAGAATCGGATCTTGGTTTTGACCCTCCCATCTCGAACGTGACACCCGGGACTTGATCAACGACGTCAAAGCTCACTTACACGCATCATTGCTATATGACCTGCTTCTGACGCATGAGTTTAAGGGCTTTTTTGGCTTTTTTACTATTCTCTTTACATCGATTTCAATATCTTTTATTATGCTCAATTAGGCTATGCGACCGTTTTGTTCTTCAAAACTAGGGTTCATGCATGCATATGTAGTGCGCATGACGACAATGCAACCAAACAAAACAAAACAGGTGCCCAGCATTATATATAATATTTAGTCGGTCAATACAATTATGCACATCTGCTAACTCTATAATAAGATAAGGAGAAGAAACAAACAAAGAACGGGCTAATAAATAATAGCCTCTTTCAACTTATAGGATTCAAGCCCAGTGGCCCAAAGATCCTTGGTATCACAAGTCACGAGCTCCGAAACACCTTGAAAGCACAACAGCTTCTGCCACTTTCAACTCCGACCGAACCAAATTATCGTGCCTCCTCCTGAGACATCTGAGGTGAAATCTGCTTAACACGAGAAGCCGATCGTCGCCTCTCGCCAACAATGGCAGCACCGAGGTAGAGCACGGCAGCAAGACCAGCAATGACCGAGTACGCAATGATATATGCCTTAGATGAGTTTGCGAGCTGCAGACCCAGGCCACCGTTTACGATACCGATGATCATGAGTGCTCTGCCGAACCAGATGTGAACATGGCTGATGATACCTCGCCCGCCATGACTAAGGAAGTATCGGTGATGCATGTAACCAAGGATGGGCTGAAGGGTGATCAGAGCACAAACAGCAGTGCCCATTCGGGTGTGAGCTTGCTTTCCCCACTGGAGTAACACATTTGTTAGCATTGATATTTGGGTAACGTTTTGTGCGAGTGCGAGTGCATCTCAGGGCAAACTTACATAGCCTCCGTCTCTGGCATAGACATATCCAAGTCCGAATCCAGCCCACATCAGGAGCAACATAACGACCTGCCAACCGGCGTGGATGACCCACTTGCCAAGCATGGGCATGAGAACGGCACCTAGAGGGTATCCGGCGATGAATACAATAGACATAATGATACCGTGAGCCAGCTTAACCGTGCTGCTTGCACCGCGGCTGGATGTCTCGGACGCAGCGCCACCAGAGCTGGAGCTGCCTTGGTTTGTGTTGGCGGAAAGGAAGGGGTTGCTATCGGAGCTCATCGAGGCTTTGGCAAGGTCGACATCAAAGGTAGCGTGTTCATCGTGCTGAGAAATGGCTTCAGAGGGGCTTGTCGAAGCCAAGGAGTCGCCAGACAGCCAGGCGGCGATCCACAAGTCAGAACCCTTCAGGTTCAAGTTCTTGCAGTCGTTGCATCGAACGTTGGCAATCATCTCATTATCCTTGACTCCGGAACCTTCCAACAGCTCGAGTCCATCCATTTTCGAGTACCTAGGCATGGCATTGCCTGTTCCTGGTCTTGGGCTCAGAGTGACGTTGCCGTTTCCGTCCTGGTACATGATGAACATCTGGGAACCAGACATTCGAGCGCCGATACCGAGACCTGCCCATGACATACTTGTTGGTGCCTTGAGCTGGAAGTAGATGGGGCCAGATCCTGAGCTGGCGGAGGCTTCTGGGACGCCCCAGGTGAAGCAGACTTTGCCATTCTGTGGGCAGAATTCAGATGTTATGGCGAGTGCGCTAGGAGCACCTAAAAGAGTTGTGTTAGTTGAAAGTAGAAATAAATATGCTTGGTTGATGTGGTAGAGGTCGACTTACACAGCGCCGCTAGCAGTGAGCTAGTTGACCACTTCATTATTTCTCTTTTTTTGATGTGAATAAAAACAAGTCAAGCTATTAGACTAGTCTTTGACTTTATTTGCGAATGAGGAAATTTTCTGTCGAGATTGGCATGCTTACAGGAGGGGGCATTGGGTAGCTCATATAGAAAAGTAAGCAGCACAGATCTAGATGGTGACCAGGGGGTCGTTCCTTTCCCCTTCGAAACGCTCCATTCTGCGGGCTGAGCTTTCCACTGGCTCACTGAAATACGGTAAATAAACGCTTGGCTTTGTCGCTACACGTAGCAAAAGCCACGCTTGCGTTGTACCACTAACGTTTACCTTTCTTTCTACATACCAAGGGTCTCTCGGCAGATGACAATTCAGATGCCGTCATTAGCGGCCTTATTTGACGCTGTCGTCAGCTCAATGATCAATCAAGCTCGCCTGTGCTCGGATCCGCCCTTAATATGTCAAAGGGCCAAGATTAGGTAGACAAGCATTTTAAGGTTTCACCCGCACTGCCTCAGTCTAGATCACGGCAGAAATCTATACATATTGCTATTCCAGGGACAGGCAACTAGTTTTAACGCTGGCCGTAGCCATCCGGGTCGCAGTGCCGAGAAGGCTTGTAACGAGGTCGTTTGAGAGCTTCAGGGCACAGTCATGGCGCTACAGTGATTGGATGAAGAGTATCTTTGACAAGTCGAGGCATCATGACTTTGAAACTGTAGCCGTTGACAAGATGTATTGTGTGCCTCTAGCCCAGCCGATATCCGAGCAGGTGGGCGAGAAACGGCGTCTGTTTCAGTGATATCTTAGGTTGGTGTTCGAATACGCGCTCACTCTTTAACAGTAGGGACGAATGTGCTACAGTGAATTAATAGGCGGCGGCCGCCCACTACAAGGATCTCCCCGCAAGATAGTTTATTAGGTGGCATCTGTAGATTTGGTGCCTTCACGTCGGGATTCTTATTCATGGCTGCAACTGCCCGATGGGGTAAATGATCGATTTATGCTTCTTCGTCCGGAGCAATTGTCGACCCGAACTGGGGCATTATCCCACCAAAGATACAGACGAGTATTCGTATTGTCTTTAAAGCACTTCTATCCCACATAGACCACCGAAACCACAGCCTTCTCCATAGGCTTCACCTTATCATGTTTGATTAGATTAAATTTTGCATTAACCGACTCTTCCTAAGGCCGCCCAATAACATTGTTCTCGTTTGCAACGCCATCAGGGGTCTGGAACTCTGAATACCTCATTAGCCTCAATGAGTACGTCACCTTTTGTTCAAAACATGCCAATGGAACCACGGTAGTTTTGTCAACCTTAAAATTTAAGAATATCCCGATAGCTAAGAGCTTTAGCTTGATTATTCAATCATCACCAAGCAGAGACATCAATGATGCCAAGACATTTAACCTTGATCTCCATTCTCCTGCTACTCCCCAAGGCTTCATCGGCATGCAACTATTGACGCTTGGTACAGGATGCTTGCGCGGCCCTCCTTTTCGAGTTTGAGGTTATGCAGCGGTCGATTAAATAGTTTACGCCATGAAGCTAGTCCTATGTAGTAAGCGAGAGCAACCAAGTCACTGGGTCAATCTCATGACAATCTTTCACATTAACTTTGATACTGTGCTCGCAGTCAAACTGATCGTGTTATTCGTTCAACGATTCCACAACACCGTTGACTGGTCAATCATCAATTTTGTCAAAGCCCTAATACGTGTCTCAATCCTGTGCCGCATGCCGTGATTCCTCCCGCTGATGTGAGTGTCTATTTTACCGCCTCTACTACACCTTCTATTTCTGCTTGGCAACTCCGAACATCGACACCACTAGTCGCGTTATAGCTCGAAACGCGCATGCAGGTGCCAATCGCAAAGCCAAGCCCCCGACTGACGTTGGTCTATCCAGCCCGTTAGTTGTTACTTGTCCGGCCTTTTGCACGTTTTTAGCAGGCTAAAGAAGTATTACTGAACGAACAAGGTCACTCGGAACTCGGAATCCGGTAAAGAGAAATGAACCTTATGCGATTCGATACAACAAGTTCACTACCAATATCATCTAAGTCTAATGGCCACGGATGGCTTGATCTTCTCGTAGTGTTGACTCAAAGGCAAAAAACAACCCGAAAACAGTACCCAGCAATCTTGAAAATCAACCACATTCATCCAACTCCTCATCTTCGCTCTCAACCGTCATCATCATGTCTGCGCATATGCCGCAAACCGAGCTTCGTTCAACAGGCTTGAAGACGCCACAAAGCTGAATCCACCAAAGAGCTCATCCTTAGGGAGACTTCGGGGCCATACATCCTTGTTGGGCAGTACCGGGCTGATGGCAAGCTCGGTAAACTCGGGGGCGAAGTTCTCGGCCAGCTCAGGATCCGTGATCATAGGCTGGATCGGTGGCTCGAGCTCCCGGTCCGCAAGCTTCTTCCAGTCAATCTTGCGGAAGAACCGGTGCTTCTTCATGGTTGTGAGATCATTGGGCATCACTGCTCCAAGACGCTTCTTGGGGTCCTTACGAAGAAGTCTGGTGAGGAGATCTTTGGCATCGGCGCTCAAGAAGTAAGGGAGCACCAGCTTCTGCTTGACAATGTTGTCCTGGATCTTGGCGTGGTTCTGACCGCGGAAAGGCGGGTTTCCAGTCATCAGGTCGTACCCAAGCGCTCCAAAGGACCACCAGTCGACCGCTTTCCCGTATTTCTTCCCAAGCACAACTTCAGGTGCCATGTACTCGACGGTTCCCAGCATCGAGTTACAGCCCTCGGTCTGGTCACTAGAGACCTTGGAGAGACCGAAGTCGGTTAGGAGAAGATGGCCTTCGGCATCCAGGAGGCAGTTCTCTGGCTTGAGGTCGCGGTATACCACACCGAGATCGTTGTGCAAGTGCGAAATGGCCAGGAGCATTTCCGCCATGTAGAAAGCGGCTACAGTCTCGGAGAACATCTTCTCGGTGTCAAGGTGGGTGAAGAGCTCGCCGCCCTGTCCGTACTCGAGGATAAGGTACAGCTGCTCGTGGTCCTGGAAAGCGTAGAACAGCTTGACAACGAATGGGTGTCTGTTGACGGATTCGAGAATCTGTCGCTCAGTCTTGGTCTGCTCAATGAGCTTCTTATGGACCACCAAGGATGCTTTCTTGAACTGCTTTTGAGCGTAGAGCCTTCCGGTCGCACGCTGCTTGACTAGAAGTACGGTACCATATGTGCCCTTGCCGAGGCATCGCAGCTGTTCAAAGTCCTCCGACGCCATCTTACGGTTCGGCGCAAGGCCACCTTCAAGGGTTCCAAGATATCCATTGCGCTCCCGAACACTCTCGCTAGCGAAATCGTGCTCGAGGTTTACTTCGTAACTAATAGAGCTGTCTGAAATCTCGCTTCCAGCCTCACTACGAACATCCTCTCGGCTCTGTGTACGGCTGATCATCTGTTTTCGAAAATCCAGGGCGATGCCTTGCTGACTTCCAGAACGGCTCATGGATAAGGGGGATCCTCCGTCCAGACTAAGGGGTTCCATCTGCATGCGCAGCTTTGCGATGCCCGAAACAGCGGGAGAAGATGCTCGAATAATAGGGCTGCAGTTGGCGCTTACAACATCGTTGATGACGGTTCGTCCGGCAGTCTTTCGTCGGGGGGTAGGGACCTCGTTGTGTCCAGGGTCTGAGTCCTCGTCGCCCGAGGTAGCAGGTGTAGTCTGAAAGCCGCGGACGGTGTTGACCGCGGCAGGTGCGTGGCTTATCATGGCGGCCGGTATAAGTGGGAGTCTGTGGGTTCGAGGGTAAAGAACGGCACGGTTATACTCTGGCAGCTACACCACGCAGCACTCGTCCAAATCAAGCTGTGGACAAGTGCAGAGAATCGTAATATTCAAGGAAATCCTCGTCGGCGCTCCGGATCTGCGCGGGGCTGTGAATCGAAGTGAGGCTCAGTACCGTAGAAGTTCACGACACGCATCTGGTATCGGAAGGAAGAAGTACGAAGGACGGCAGGCTTTGCTATATGCATTTGGCAACGGCGAGATATCGTGGGTATACGTTAAACTGTTGTTCACCAGTATGGTGTGAGGAGGAAAGAAGAGAAAGAAAGGGCCGCAAGACAAACGGATGGGTATTAGTATTTACCTCCACTAACAAAAAATAGGATTTTTTTAGTGGCCTGCCCGTTTGGTGCCTTGTCTGCCTATTGCAGTGTCCCGGACGCTATAATTCCAGCTGTAACTTTCAGGCTTTTTTAGGCGGGCCCTGCGTGCATTGGCTGCAGAACATGACCTGCGCTGCGCCTGTAATGCAGCCCGTATTAGAGGTGGCCTGGTCCTGTACGCCGGGCTCTCGGCTGGGCCGTAAATCAATCAATTTTTTCCTCTTCGTCTATTCGTACCCCTGCTGATTGCCCGAGCGTCCACTTGGAACGCGGGGAGGAATTAAAGGCTCGGGGGGCCCTAGTAAGCGGGTGATACAGACAACCACTAAAGTGTCGATATTGTACGTAAAAATAGCCCCCTGAGACTATTACAAGTCATCGTAATAAGCCAGCCAGGGGAATATGGACAACACATCGTTGCCTCAATACCTACCGAACCTGGCTACTGGAACCTGGAATTCCACTCATTCGTTGATTAATTAGTGCCCAAGCCCAGGCACAAGCCGATACCATGGACCGTGAGACTGAGACTCGGGTGTCAAGGGAGACAAAGTTTGTCGCATTAATCATGGCCTCGCCATGCCCCTTTATTCTTCAATTTTGTGGCTGCAGAGCATGGACTTTTGCTGCTCCCTTGAATCATGTTATTGTTGGTGTCAATAAGAAATGCAACAGGCAAATCTTGGACGTCTCATGTTCCCGTGCATTTGGGACCTTTGTTCCTCGTGTCAGCGTCACAAGGCATGAAGTCTCCAGACCACTGACATCACCAATAGCCTGGCAGCCCTGGCGCATGCGATGATCGATCATGTAGAAGTAAACCATTGGTTGGTCATGTCATGTCAAGTTTTTAGCTTGTGATTCTTCAGGTACCCATTCGAACCCCAGTTTATCGTCGGCCATCGGCGAAATAAACTCCCGTCTCATTCGCAAGATCCCAGCTCGCGTCTGGAAATTTCACGTCTACCAATCTAAGCCCGCGCGCAGAACGACAAGGCTGTAGCCTATCATCAACGACATTTTGACAGACAAACTTTGATATCGCCAACCTTTCAACTGTGACCTGGCAACAAAATCAATCGCATTAATCAGACATCGCTCTCCTAATAGCAAGTTTATCATCAAAACAACTTGAAGCTCTCTAGCCAAGATGATGCACCCATCGCGGCAGGCGTATGTCGAGGATGCCGAACCTCAAGGCATCGCCCTTGAAGATATTCCTGATGACCACGACTATGATATCGCTATGGGAGGAACTGGTGTTCCATCCGAGAAGGCTTCCGCGATCCTCAACCAGTTCAATCGCAAACGCTTGGCGGCAACAATAGCAGTTCCTACAGATGATACACGAGTTCGTGCGAAGCTCCGGGAGATGGGCGAGCCTGTTACACTATTTGGAGAGGCGCTTGTCGACCGACGAGATCGTTTGCGCGAACTTCTCACGATCCAGGCCGAGATTACAGGGATAGAAAATGGCGATATCGATATGGGAGACGCCGACGACGATCAAGAAGAAGACCAAGAGGAGGAATTCTACTCACGAGGCGGCCCTGAACTTCAAGAAGCGCGATTAAAAATTGCCGAGTACTCTCTACCACGAGCGAAGCAGAGGACACAATTCCAAAAGGCCGAGTCCACGATTCCATTACGCACCCATGTCAAGTTTCGCAAACAGGTCAAGGAGAGATTACAAGCATTCGAACTTCAAGGCAGTCAGACTGTTGGTGAGCGCCATGTCAGTATGACACGTATATCGCCCAACGGTGAGCTGGTGGCCGTCGGCAACTGGGGCGGCCAAGTCAAGCTGGTCGAAATACCAAGCTTGAACCAAAAGATGAACTTCCGTGGTCATACCAACAAGATCAGCGGTTTGTCTTGGTTCCCCGGTGCTACTCTTCAGGAAAATAATGTGTCGCCCGATTCCGTTAACCTGGCATCAGGCGGTGCCGAGGGATCTATCCACATGTGGTCTCTGAACCAAGATACTCCCTTGGCAACCCTCGAAGGACACTCGCAGCGAGTGTGTCGTATCGAGTTTCATCCTTCCGGTCGTCATCTAGCCTCTGCATCTGAGGATACTTCATGGCGCCTCTGGGATGTTGAAACAACAACAGAAGTTCTCCTCCAAGAAGGTCACTCAAGAGGTGTCTATGCTGTGAGCTTCAATACTGATGGGTCCCTACTCGCCAGCGCGGGTCTTGACAGTATTGGCAGAATTTGGGATCTGAGATCTGGGCGCACAGTCATGATTCTGGACGGACACCGCGACGGACACATCAAGCCTATTCATGCGCTAGACTGGAGCTCCGATGGGCATAGAGTGCTATCCGGATCGTCTGACGGTTGGATCAAGTGCTGGGATGTTCGAAAGGTTCAAAGAACAGGTGGTGTTGGTGCGCACACCAGCGCCGTCTCTGATATGCGATGGTACAAGGGACTCGATGACCCCCTTACTGGTGTTCCGCCCGGTGTTGACGAGAAGGGCGCGCAGCTACCCAAGAAGTCTGGCACGTTCTTCATCTCGAGTGGCTTTGACAGAAACGTCAAGGTATTCTCAGCCGATGACTGGACACTGGTGCAAACACTCAGTGGCCACACAGGTCCAGTTGCCAGTGTAGACTACAGCAGGGACGGCAAATGGATTGTCAGTGGAGGCCACGATCGCACGGTCAAACTCTGGGGGCGAAATGATGGTGAGGGAATCTAGATAATAGGTCTGGTTTAGACAGACTACAGTACAACTACAAGATACCCCCAAAAGTGCTAATAACAAACAACAAGAATTTTTATTGTACTCAGGTACTCAAAATCGCTGTCGGCAGTCAATCATCCCAATTGGAACGGCGTTCGTTACTTTCATTCCAAGTGGATCTCTAGGCTATTGTTTCATCCGCTTGAATAGAGTGACACAGACGCTCATTGGATCATGTATCCACTCTAGCCACTGTAGTGATTAGATAACGCCAAGGCCTTGTCTAGTATGTCCCCCTGCTTGACAAACCGTTCAAGATCAGGTTCCTTTCAAACTAACCAGGCTCTAACTCAGACTTCGCATCACTTTCAACTTTTACGCCTCAACGGTCATTAATCATCATCACCACCTCTCTACAACTGTCGAATTTCTCCCATGAACTATTCCCCCTTTTATTCAATTAATATCGCCAATCCGACCTGAATCGCCCGCCATGGCGAGCATCGATCGCTACCGACCTCCTAGGGAAGGATATCAACCTCCAACAATGCCTACCGGCAACCGACCTGAGCGCGATTCAAGATCAAGGTCTCCCAGACGTCGCGATGCCGTCCCCCCCGCCGTCCCAACCCCTCCACAACATTCTACACGAACATCTCCTCCTCGCCCCCAGGCGCGCCAACCCCAGTCGCCAGCGCGATCCGGCGCACAAACACCAGTAACCGGCTCCAATCAATGGGCCTTCACGTCGGACGAGGTGCGTAGTACGCCTAGTATCGTCGAGGGCATCACACCGGCCGATGAGCGGATGCGCAGGGCAAAAGGTGTTAATTTTATATACCAAGCTGGCGTCATGTTGGATCTTCCTCAAATTACGCTATGGGTAGCTGGTATTTTCTTCCATCGCTTCTACATGCGGTGTCACATGGTGCAAGAAAAGGGCGGAATTCACCATTATGTGAGTTTTCCTGACTACGTTACTACAATTCCAAAGCCTCTTGGGCGATGGAAGTCTGCTCTTGACTGAGTAGCCAGAAAGTTTTTTTCGAACTGCAACTAACACTGTAGTTCAGAACATAGCAGCAACGGCCCTGTTCTTGGCCAACAAGGTGGAGGAGAACTGCCGCAAAACAAAAGACATCATCATAGCGGTGGCCAAGGTTGCGCAAAAGAACACCAAACTTATCATTGACGAGCAAAGCAAGGAGTACTGGCGATGGCGAGACAGCATCCTTACATACGAAGAGGTCATGCTTGAGCAACTCACATTCGACCTGATGGTCGACAACCCGTATCGCCATTTGTTTGAGCTACTCGGAAAGCTGGATATAGTGCACAACAAGCACTTGCGACAAGCCGCTTGGGCTTTCTGTAACGACGCCTGCCTCACGTCTATCCCTCTGCTGATAGAAGCCCGGGATGTTGCCATCAGTGCCATATTCTTCGCAAGCGTCCACACAAATCAACAAATCGACGACATTGGCGGCGAGCCGTGGTGGAAGCACTTGAAGGGCGACGAGGTCCTTTGTTCTCAGGCTATCGAAGTGATGCGACAGTTTTACACGGAGAATCCGCTTAGAAAGCAGAACCCGTCGCTGCCATCACCAGCCTTTCACCTTGAGAACACTAGAAGACGAGGCGACACCTTGCTAAGCCAGCCAGACACATTATCGTCAACCACTGGTACCCCACTGGAAGCCGAACGTGCGAGTCGGAGTCCTGGAGTGAGCTCTAGAGTGAACGGTGCCAGCAAGGATAGTGAGGGGCGACATTTGGGATCCCAGTCTAAACTCGACGAGAATGAGATCGCATCCAAATCACCGCTGAAGCGAAGAGAGCCAGATGACGGCGACACAAAGAGCGATAGGGCAGAGAAACGAGCTAAGCTCTCGGAGGACGAAGAAGGTGAGCTTGTTGAAGAATAAGCCATGATATATCTACCATACAGTTATTGTAGAGTACGGGATAAAGAGGCGTTACGGGTTTCCTTGAGTTCATGGCACCTGACCACCTAGGGAAAGGGGTGGGTGTCTTGTGTATGGCAAAGGCTGGCTCTGGTCGAGCAAGCTATAAGGGAGAGCGCTCCCGGAATACGGCGTTCGGATGCAGGCTGCAGATGTCCTCAGCCATTGTACTCTGATTTTGCTCATGACCTAGGAATCTATCAAGATGAAATTGTTAGAAAGTGACATCTGGTGTCTCAAATTCAAATAAATAATTCCTGAGCTCGAAGTCTGTCGATGCAAATTCAGGCCTTTAACTGTACCTCTAAGCACCTCTCTACCTCTGATGTTCGCCTCGTGAATTACTCATGCAAATATCAATATCCCTGCGCATCTTGTTCCCCTCCAGTAATTAAGAGGCTGTCGTGGAATAACAACCCTTTACAGTGCTTGCTAGTTGGTACACAATGGAGGTCGATGTATGTGAATTCCCATAACACGATGATGGCTTGCCCACAATGTCACACTTTGTCGAAACTAGGCGACATTTAATTATTAAATGACGGTATACAGCTCGGTACATCCTAAAACCGACTGCAGTTTTTGCCATACTATTATTTGCTCAATAAAATGTGAGCTTCTTGTTAGTAGTTAGTGATGGTTTTTTATTAGCATCAAGCTACCCCATACTTATCTACTACTTGCATTCTTCTATCCCCGGACTCTCAGTTTCTCATTGCCATGAATGTGGCTGGTCCTTCCTCTCGCCTAAGGCTTGCAACCGAGAGCTTCTACCTCATTAATTTCTCGTCCCCAACCCAAGTTGCAGCAATATTGAGAGCCTGAGGCTCTCACCAAAGAGATTCTGCCGATCACTCGTACTCACCGCCTTCAGGCAGCTCTATAAATTTCCGCCCGCGTCGCCTCAAGCTTTGCTTTTTTCTTTTCCTTTTCTCCTTAGCTCTCTTTGCCTTTTGGCTTAGATCAAGTGTAGTATCTGTTCTTTTCAGTTTAATCTCTGAAAGATGTCTAAGGACATCAACATTGATTATTCCTATTTTTGGTCAGAGGGCGGTTTCCTCTGTGCTTGCACACGATCCCGCCCACTGTGTCCCTGGTATTACACTGCCTCCAGGTGACGCGAACTACATGTGCTCAAGTTTTCATTGCTTGCTCAGGCTTGCCTGGGTAGTGAAGAAGAATTCCTGAATGTGATGGAAGTCTTGTGCTGTGCTGCCGTTCCTCTGCTCTTGTCAGGTGATCTTGATACTGCGCCCGTGGGAGTAGTATGTTGATTGAATGTGCGTGATGTTCCATTTACCTGTACACAAGTTATAGACACCTACGCATAGCTTGCTTGTTTGCTGCTTGGATCTGGTGCTTGCAGTTGCTCGTCTTTTCCGCGCAGTATAGCTTTCTGTGATAGTGACTTGTGATATCGTAAGTTTGAGCGGACGCCAGACAGGGCCAGTATAAGATTTGCGTACTTGCTGTAGCATGTTTACTCTGCTTGAATATACACTGGCTTTTTGGTATAGTCCAACACATCGTTCTTGAGATTTAATCATGGGAGAGTAGTAGTTTTGCGTTAAGTTTTCCGGAGCGTCGCTGAAGGTTTGATCTTGCCCTTTGGGTGAATGGTTCAGCACAGGCACACAACGAGTAAAAAATTCTAGAACCGTAAATACTGAAACCACTGGATAAAACAAATCCGTCAAGAGTCTGCCTCCAACAAAGAACATTATGTACCAGTTATTGCTTGTATCTCTATTGCCATATACCTGCCAACGAATATCCAGCTTGACGTGTGCTGTCGTCCAAGCAAACCCAATCAGGATTAGCGCCAATATACAGAAGCTCCTCCAAAAAGTCCAACTCAGGCACCTGCAACAAGCATAATAGCTTCGACCAATTTTCGCTGAAAGAGTCCAACAATAACCTACAACGCCCTCGAGATTTCCGTACTCTTCTGATTTCATACTCGAAACCTTTCTTACTACGCTTCGCTGTGCCGTGAACACGCTTAACAGACATCATGGCTACCCTGGGCGGATATCTTAACAGTGAGACACCCCTCCTTGAGCTCTACCGACCTCATCAGCTTGCTAACACCCACCAAGAGAAGGTCTTGATCGTCACAGCTGACTCTCGTATTCTAGTCGGCACAATGACAGCATGTGACCAAACAACCAACCTGGTATGAGCCCTGTATTTATCCTCTCCAAGAATGCAAAAGCTCACCGCATGTAAATAGGTTCTGAACAACGCCGTGGAACGAATTATCCGAACCCCCGACGACGATGAGCCCTCAGCTCAAGTACCCCTTGGCCTTTACCTCGTGCGCGGTGATAACGTATGCTCGATCGGCCTCGTAGATGAGGCGCTCGATGATAGCATCAACTGGATAGAAGTCAAGGGTTCAGCGATTGGCGGTATAAAACATGTATAGACTACATTCGACACAGCGGAAAGCAGATTTTGCTACACATTCTCAACCTTTCTCTATTTCACGTACGTTTGTTTGTTTGGGGTACAGCATCCACGGCTGGAGAACTGGGAGTCTCCTGTCCCGTGGCACTGGTGGGGTCACAAGGCGTTTGAGTACAGGGAGTTTAGACAATTTATCTTGGCCTTCATTCACCACGGCAGAGGCTTTTTTCGGATACAATGAATTTATTTGAGTAGTTGAACTGACATAAGGTCGAGATTCTTGGATTCTATCCGAAGATTCGCTGCATGAGCACTTCCTTGAAGATATCGTGACCAGGAGAGTCAATAAGCCGGTTAAGGCGGTTGCCCTTGAGCACACTCAACCAGGCGTGGTCATCGCCAGGCACCTCATCCAGAGTCAGGATTTGAGGGTCCTCACTAGGGTTAGCTGAAAGAGCAATCGCAGCCTCGGCGGGCTTCTTCCTGAACCTACGATCAGTTACGTGCATTCCGTGTGTCCATTGACCGCTCGTCTCTACACGGATATCCTCGAGTTTCTCAGGAGTCTTCCACTTGGGATCATCTCGAGTCAACATATACCAGACCGTTATAGGATCGTGAAGAGACAGGCCGGGCTCGTTTTCATCTCCCTCCATCTCCTCGATCTTCTTGAACGAGCCTGTGACAAAGTGTGATACCCACCTGGCAAGAGGGCTGCCAGCCTCAACGTGAGCCTGAATGTTGTTCGTGAAGTAATTCTTGCCAATCAGGTGGGGCGTTGTGATATCAAGAGGGCAAAGGGTGAGCTTAAGTTGGCGGGAAAGTTTCTCGGGGTATGCCTTTAGTGTTGAGAGCTCCTTGGGAATAATAGGCATCGTGGAGCTTGGCTTCAAAGAAGTCAGCGCATAGACTCGCGCAGCGGCCACAGCATCAGCGTAGCAGTTGAACTCGGCAACAGGAGTGCAGTTGCCCTCCACATTGACAGCTCCGCCCATGACGACGAGCTCCTTCACACGGAGGAAAGTCTCGGGGTCTTCTGCGGCTGCCAGAGCAACATTTGTGAGAGGGCCGACTGCCAGGATGGAAACAGTATCGGCGGGGTTCTCCTTTAGAATTCGAAGAATCTCCTGGTGAGATGGAGCCTTGGAAGGTGTAAATAGAGAGGAGTGTTCACCTCCCTCGGTACCATCACCGAATATGCCTTTCCAGGTATCGGCTGGAGACAAATCGGGATGAGCCTCATGAACGTTATGCAAGCCATCAATTCCATCTGTGGATTTACCGCATCAGTTTATAAGAAAGAAGCCCAAGGGAGCGTGGAAACTTACGGAAGTAATCGGCCATCAACTCCTCGTCGCAGAGAGGATGCTCAGGGCCAACAGCCACGATGGGCTTGTTTGCCTTCATGGCACCAAAGCCTTCAGGCTTGCCTGTAGACTTCCTCCATTCGAGCTCCTTCTCAATCACATGAAAGGCAGATACCACGTTACGAAGGCAGCTGACCAGGCTGTTAGCAACGGCATAATAACATAAGTATGTGTATGCTCACCTCTGCAGAGGAACGTTTCCGTATGTCACAGATACCAGAAGAACCTCGAGCTCCTCGGGCTTGGCACTGAGAGCGAGAAGCAAAGCTAGGATATCATCGACACCTTGCAAACATTAGTTTACAATACCAGAGTTGATGTTTTGATGAGGACATACCAGGATCGGTATCGATAATAATCTTCTGTTTTGGAGCCATCTTCAAACTTGGAATGGAAATGTTAACTTCAGTGGCGACCCAGGTAGACAATGGTAATTATACCTGTCAACGATATGGAGTAAGTATGAGTTTTTAAAGAACCCTTTTCTTGAGCTGATAGGAGAATCAGATCGAGAATCAAACTCTATATATGAGCTCAAAATTATGAGTCAAGATGGAGAAACAGAACCAAAGTTCTTGTTCACACACACGCTCCAACCGAGTGGCATTTCCCCTCTTCAGTTTTGGGCAGGTGGGGTGTTAGTCTGCTGAGATAAGCTTGAGGTTGAACCTGAGCTACCTATCCTAGGAAGGTTGGTTAGTGTTCAGCTAATAAAGACATGAATGGTTATCAACTTTCATTACCTGCTTGGCTTCCATTTGCTGTACGACACT
The DNA here is from genome assembly GCF_050947815.1 of Fusarium sambucinum. Classification (NCBI taxonomy): domain Eukaryota; kingdom Fungi; phylum Ascomycota; class Sordariomycetes; order Hypocreales; family Nectriaceae; genus Fusarium; species Fusarium sambucinum. The sequence goes on along the minus strand of NC_139294.1, from coordinate 1,646,228 downwards.
CAGAATAGAATAGCAACACAAGAATGTTGAGTTTGCGTGTTTTTAAGCTCTAGGTTAGGTTCCATGCAGCTGTCATGAGGCATTGTGCAACCTTGAACCAGCTCTGGTATCCAATCAAAAAACTCCGGTAAGCGTTCAAAGTTGTTGCGGGGGTTGGTTATACAAGGACGCAAGCGCAGCTTGTGTGTTATTCGATTGAACCTGGTGAGTTTCCATTGCGCCTGAGACCAACTGTCATAGAGAATAGTTACTTGGTATTGTGTTATTTCTACTTGGCAGTCCTCACTTCTCAGGGTATGAGACATTGGGCAAACTCATCAGCCTTGGCCGATACTGTATCAGATAAGAGGCAGTTATTGTAGCAGATCTCTGTCTCATTCATAGTATCCGTGAACCCTTTTGTATGGCTACTGATTACCATCGTCTTGTTCCTGTCTCTGTTGTTAGATTTCTAATGATACTTGGGCACGTGATGGAATTGTGTACATATTCGAGGTCGAACCTTTAATTATTCTCTGATGCACTTTGCAAGGGGATAAGAGGTGTACCAATTGATAATCCGTGGCTATCAATGCACTCAAATTCCATGATCCACGGAAGAAGACATCCCTCGGAATACAACGTACTCGACTGATAGTAGGCCTCCACTCCGTGGCTTCACCAAATTTGATTGTTGTCCACGGAACTACTATGTACTAGATATTTGCCCCACTCCCGCTCTCTAGGTATTGCCTTCTCTTTGAACATTGTATTGATTGCTGAAATTCCAGACAATTTAATAGGCAGGAGTGCTCTCGTGCCCCTGCATACCCTTTGCCTTCCAATTGAAAGCCAAATCCCCCCCACTCATTGCCATTTGATTTCTGGCTTCTTCGCCTCAACCTCTGTCGTCCCCAACCCAATTTGGGTGTTGTACCTTGCAGTGGAAGGAGCTTGTCATGATACTGAAAGCTCAACTCAACCACCCCGTCAATTGGATACTGTACTTAGGTAATATGAACTTATTATTTTCACCTTCTACCAGAGTCTCTTCCTTCATCTCTTTCCCATAACGCACATCTTTTCTCCTTTTAAAAACATTATGGGAAATTGATGTCTTCTCTCAAAAGCCCATCAATAAACCAGTCCTCACCCTGAAGTACCTCACCTCAAATACATAGCCCTAGAGCTACTTCATTTCCCCCACTTGAAACTTCGAGCTCCCCCGGCTTAGCTATTTGCACACTGTCCACTACCTTGGCGTCGGGTGCTCAGCGGATTCCCATCACCTCCATCCCCTGCAGTCGGAACCAATTCGTCTATCCCGCGACCCTTCCTCGCCTCAGGTAGCTCAAAAACGACTGGCTGACTGACTTCAAGCCACCTGGTGTTTTCTCTGTTTGATTTGCGCCAAACTCATTAATCTTTTCCAACTGACTTCCTTCATCTACCCCTATCCTTCAATTTTCTTTTCCCAAAGTCGGATTTTCTTCTGATACTCTTCATTCATCCCAATCTGATCCTTTACTGCTGGCATTCCCCTCGTGCGGCGATTGGTTGATTGCTCGCTTAGGACAATCTGGCCTTATAATTGCGACAACCCCTACGGAGTACTTGGCTTGATCTCCCACCCACTCTCAGTCCACCTTCTCTCAAATACATATAGCAATTGCCTCGATTTGCTTGGTTGATTGAGGAAGACAAAGAGTAACCGTTCCACCGACCAGCCGCTGTGCTCAACATCGCACGTGTATTCTACAAAATCCCGAACCCCGAGCTGCGCCTTGAAGCTCGTACGAAGCTTGAAGCAGCTCTACAATCATTACTACAGAGCCCGTCCACGTTCTTCCTACATCATGCCGGACAGCATTTTCTATACCTTTACGGCCTATGCCACCCTGATTGGCGTCGGCTATGTCATTTATCATGTGTCCACCCAAAAGGCTCGGGCTCAGGCCAAAGGTCAAATCAAACCTGCCAAGACCGTACAGCCAGAGACACGTAAAGAAGACCGAAAGAAGAAGCAACGCCAGGAGGCCTTCGCAACAGAGGCCCAAGAATCCTCCAAGAAGCCCAAGGCTGAGCCAGACACCAGTGCTTGGTCGAGTAGTGTCAAGGAGAAAGATGAAAACATCGACAACCGCGAGTTCGCCAGGCAGCTCGCAAAGGCCAAGGAGGGAACCAAGTTCGCTACCAAGTCTGATGGTGGCAAGCAGCGAGAAAAGTCTGTGAAGCAATCTCGCGCCAACAAGGTTGCCAGTGCTACCGAAGAGAAGGAGTCAGCCCAGTCATCTACCACTGGTGCCGACGCCGATGATGACCAGTCTCCTGCCACCACCCCTGATGTAACACCCGCTGTCGCTGTCGCTGGCGATGTCTCCGATATGCTCGAGGCCGCCCCCGCTCGCCAAACCGTCCTTCGTGTGACCGATACCGAACCCAAGAAGCAAAACAAGAAGGCACCCAAGGCCGAGGCTCCTGTTGAGACCAAGAAGCAGCGCCAGAACCGCAAGAAGGCTGAGGCTGCCAAGGCTGCCCGTGAAGAGAACGAGAAGGAACGCAAGGCTCTCGAGGAGCAGCAACGCCGTGCCGCCCGTATTGCTGAGGGACGTGCCGCCAAGGATGGTTCGCAGTTCACTGCTGCTCAGGCCAAGTCGTCTGCCTGGAAGGAGGGAGCTCCCAAGGCTGCTAACGATGCCCCCGCCGCCCAGACCAATGGCTTCCACCAGCCTCTCGATACTTTCGAGAAGGTTCCCTCCACCTCCGCTGCTGCCCCCAAGGCCGACAACAAATGGATTGAGTCTCTTCCTTCTGAAGAGGAGCAGCTTCAGCAGCTCCAGAACGACGACGAATGGAGCACTGTTAAGACCAAGTCTAAGAAGGCTGCTAAGAGCGCCCCTTCAGCTGGCTCTGGCGACGAGGCTGCGGCCCGCCCCGCTGCCCAACCCAAGCAGCCTACCGGCCCTAATAAGGTCGCCCAACCTTCTCAGTCCTTTGGTTCTTTCACAGCACTGACCACTAAGGATGATGGTGCCGATGAGGAGGAGGAAGAGGAAGAGTGGGATGTTTAAGCAACATTGGCCTCAAGATTGATGCATAGTGTGCCTAAAAGGCACACAATCACATATTTCCCTTTAACCTGTTTGTAACTTGACATTTCTTTTTCATCAACGGATTTAATCGCAACGATTTGGATTCGAACACGCTGTTTGCTATCCCAATATTTGCAGGGCATTGACAGTGTTGTGCGAAAGCACAAGCGTTTGTGGTTGGGAGTTCAGGTTTTGTGGTCAGTTTTCAGACCAAGCGCGGCACTTCAATCGAACGGTAGCTATCGGCAGAAAAAAACATGACGGGATATTCACATTATGGACGAAAAGCAAGAGATGTATGCCAGCCGTGGAATTAAGGAGAAGGGCCTTCGGTTTAACGCCTAGATCATTGATCGACAGTCAATGTTTTTGGGAGAAAGCTAGGTTGTGTATTGATAGCTGTTTTGTTTGTAACAGTCGATCCCCCCAAAATGAGAAGCCAAATGAAGAATAATTTGTTACGACTGAACTTTGGATGTGATTGGAATCGGGTGATGCTGCGTGGCTATTGTAGTGTAGTGATGTGTCCTTCCAAAGGCCAGACGCTGGGGCAAGGGAGTGAGTGGAAGTTGAAGTGGAAGTAGGGTTAAGGAGTTCGTAAGGGAACGCAGAAAGAGCATATATTGAATGAAGGGGTTCAAGATGTGTTCATGACGTGAGGAATGCAGAATGCAAGGCACTTGAACCAAAGAAGGGATCAATGTAGGGGAAGAAAAGAGAAGAGGGATGAGTGCATGCAGTTAGTCTAGTTATTGAATGGCAACAGCTTTGGTAGCATATTGGGGATGATGGTCTCTTCTGTTGAGTACAGTTTTGGTTCTAAGCTATCATGATGTTGATGTATTCACCGCTTTATGACTATATGCGAGAGAATGTGTGCATGAGGCCCATGTTCCATAACCATGATGCAGTCTGCAGTTGGACCTCACCAGACATGGATTTCGATAGACTCACGACTACTTGATTATCTACCAAGGTAGATGTGTATGATGACTAGTTACTAAGTTGCGTATCTGCATTGGAAACTGGGCCATCGCATCTTGCGTCGATAGCAGAAAGCTAACTACTAAGCGAGCATGTTGGTGGTTTATGCCTTGTGTGGTTCAATGAGAGACACAGCGTGTGATGAACATGTCTCATTCGTGTTCGGAGATGCCAAGCCGGGTGGAAAGGGAAAAAACGCATTGAGTTGGACCGAAGAAAGAGGGGGCCCGGCGCAACACATCGGGGAGGCGGATGCGGGGGACACGGAGAGACCCAATCAACAGATGAATCCATGACGAAAGACAAGAGAAATCATTGGAATAAACCGGCACATTTGAGAAGCTTTGAGTGATTTTGGTGAGTGGAGGCTGATGAGGCTGCATGCAGTAGGTGATTTCTGCGGTGGGCAAACAAGCGAGAGAATTACTGATAGCTGGTTGTATATCAATTCGGTCTTGTCAAGTTAAAGATTAACAAGACTGGGGTTATAAACAGTAACGACATCGCATGAACCGGCTATAGAAGTCCGATCAAAACTGATATCTGGCATGATGCGAATGCGCGGTGAAGGGCAAAGGACGTCACCAATAGCATCATCTCTGGTCAAATCGCCTTACTTGCTACGTTACGTGGGACTACTACTAGAGCAGAGCTTACTTTGATATAGTTTTTATTGCTGCGTATGTACGGCGACTTGGCGGTTGAGAGTTTTCGTACTCCAAGACTTTGGCTAATGCAGTAAGATGCGTTGGCTAAAACAAATGTTACGAGCCTCTGTTTGGTTCAACGGTAGATGTTTGCTACTATAAATGATGGAAGATGACGGTAGCCAAGGTGACATGGTGCTATCGACCTTTAGTACTATGTAGTATTCGGTCCTGAAGACAAATAGGTCTTGTCCGAGACCGAGCCATAATAACTCTCATTATTTTCCTACTCTCTCAATTCAGATCAAATGGTTACATCCCTGCCCTGAAGAAGTCTCAGAAGGTCTGGGCCGCTGCACCCGCTCACACTCTCCACACCCACCCAGCTCCGACCAAGCGGGGGGTGATCAGGACGCACGACAGGACTTGGGACTGGGACCAGCTTGGTACCTGGACTATTGGTGGAATAGTGGAATGGTTGGAAGTCCCCTGGTGTCCAGCCCCCCTGTGATGTCTTGGTGATCCTTGTCAGAGAGGAGTGTAGTGCATTGATCCATGTGGTATCTGAAGAATAGCTGTTCTACGTAAACTACTGTTGCAGTGGGATTGTTTGTTTCGTCAAGTCTCAATCAATCAATGCATTGATTGATATTCATCTGTACGACATTGTTTCCTTGTCAATACACATATCAATAAGATGAGTTGCATAGTAATGCTACGCAGATGGGTTAGTTACACGATGATCCGTTACGACTCTGTTGAGATTCCCCTGTATATTTAATTACTCCAATCGCTAGCCAACCTCCCCCGTCTGGGCTCATCACCGACAGGAACCCTTGGCTGTCCCGCAGGTGGTTCTTCTGCCTGCAGCAAAGTGTCCATTCCCCCAAAGCTAATCATTATGTTGGCTGCCTACTTTACCTTATCGATTCATCCGCATACGCCAAAACCTGCGCCATTTCATTTCTAGATGCCGATGGTGCTTTCTCATTCATCCTCATCACCGCCACCCAGATTGAGAAATTGAGGGGCATCCTTGTTCTCTCGGCAACCTTTTTTTTTTTTACTAGGTACTTATTACCTTTCTAAAACCCATCCGAGCGAGCGGGCGGGCGAGCGAAGAGAGTTAGAGAGAGAAAGACGCGAAAGCAGCAGTCGTCATAAACCCTGCGTTACCCACATTTACATGAGATTGGGAATCTTCCTTCCTTGCTGCACCGTATCTTACTCTCTGCTCATATCTTATTATACGATTTGACCATTCCGTTTTCCCTCTCAATCTCTTGTTTGCTCTGCTCATCAAGTGCCCTGTGCGACCCTTAACTCTTTGTGGGAGACAGAGAGACTGCTCGTTGTCCCCGTTTTAACTATCACGCCGCACCTCTCTGTGAAACGTCTCGCTCGCGCCCCCTTTACCACCTTTACACAGCCCCTCTGGTTGATCACTGCTCAACAAAGGAAACAAGCGAGCCAAGAATTGAGATTACTACTGGAAGGACCGGATACAGTGGAAGAATTGTCTTGGACAATCTCTTTCTTTCACCATTTCACATTCCTGTCAAGCGTCAATCTTTGGGCCAAAAGGGCCCTAGACGACTTGCCAAGGTGTAAACGGCCAAGAAGGAATTGAGTACCTCGACTTCTCGCAGATCAGAGCTCCCGAGCAACCACCAACCTACTTCAGTACTATTATAAGCCCCAAACGGCTGAGACGTTGGCTGTTCAGGAACGACGACAACTCTTCCTTCCAACGACCGGCCCCTTCGGTTTCAGCTCTACAGCACTTTATTTTTGTTTTTTTTACCATTGCGTCGCTCTAACTCCTACTTTACCACCTACCAACTGTACGCTACTGCTGCGACCGTCGCCTCCTACGCTATTCTGTGCTGTGCTGAGCTGCGCTGTTCCTTTTTGCGGACCATTCTGGCCACTGTTGGCGCTGGTCTAATCTGTAAAGGCCTCACGCCTCTTTTGCTCAAAAACCGTCACTCGTCTCAATTACACCGCAACCCTCGTTTCGTCTTTGCCGTCTCGTTTATTTGTTTCTTTCCTCCTTCTTTCTCTTTACCGGTTTCATTTCTATTCTCGGACTACCGACGTATTATCCCTTTAACTATACCTCGACTTGACTATCTGCCGACTATTAGTCTGCTCATTCTTGGGCTGGACCCCTTTCAAGCTGCTCCCTTACTCTATGCCACTGTGCCTTTTGGTGTAACGCCTCTTCTGTTGCTATTTATTTCTCCCGAGCTATTTTCCTGATAATTGTCCTTGTGTCCTCGCGAGTATCATTCCCATTGTGAGCCAGTCAAGCCAAGCGACTCTTATGCCAGGTATACTATATACAAAGCGACGATCGCCAACATGTCTCTCCCCGTCGCACTTCAGTCTGTCGTCTTTTACGTTCTTGCCTGCACACCATGCGCTCAGGTCCGACATCGACAAAAAGCTCGCGAGCAACATAAGAGAGAGCGTGAGGAGAAGGCGAAAATAACGGGCGAGCAGCCAACAACCGCTTACCAACATCCATCACCTTTCAACACAAACCCTTACTGGCAAGAAGAGATTAGCATGGGACCAACATTACCGAAGAAATCAGCAAGCAAAAATTCCAGCCAGCGTGGTTTTGCCAGCCAGGGCGCCGGGAGCAGTGCGTTCAGTGTATCTGAACAAACGAACGGTGGAAGCCGCATGAACTTTGGCGCTAGCAATTCCGTCATTGCCGAAGACGATGGCCTCTCGGATGATTGGAACAAACGGCACGGATATCAGCGCGAGGACGAGGAACTATGGGGACAATGGGGTGGTCAAAAGTTCATGGACGCCATATCGAAAGCACGAGATTCGGCTGGACGATTAATCGAGTCTACTCTCGGTCTTGAGAAGGAGGTAACCGAACAACAACGACACAACTTCTACTTCCCCAAGAACCCGCCAGTCAACGAATACCACCCTCCTGTCGTCAGTAGCAAGGCCCCTTCACGAAACGCCCACCAATGGATGCTGCAACCCCCGCCGTCAGCCAAGGTCATGGAAGGCAAGGTGCCTGTTAGCCGAGCTGCAAGTTCGGGAAGCAAGTCGAGTGCTAGGACACTGGTTGGAGATGACACTCAGCTCAGCCGTCTTGTTCACGAGAAGCTTGTTATGGAGAAGTTGAGAAAGGAGTACGGTAACCCTACAGAAACCGAACTCATCGAATCTCTTTTCTCGAACCGAACGAACCAATCTCTCTCTATCCATCGCACTCGAAGCCTGTCTTTCGACACTTCCGACGACTCACTTGACAGTGGCTTTGCGAAGCGAAAGTCAAGACTTCGACCAGTTGCCGCACCACCAGGATACGATTCTTCAGATGATGATTCCGACTCTGACGTGCCTGCTCCTTTCTCACAAAGCGCCATGCACTCGAGCCCTCGCCGGAAGCACTCTGCCGCTCAACGTCCTAAGCTCGAGACTATCCAGAGCACGAGGACGGCCACAAGGATGTCCTCGAAGCGATCCAAGCGACAAAGATCCACTCGATCAAAGAGGCTTTCAGGCGCCGCCTCCCCTGTTGGCGACGACACCGATTAACTCGAAACCGGGTGAAACAAAATCTCAAGCCACATTATTGAAGATATGAGCCCCCACGCTCGCATTATCTTGATGCAAGACCGTTTCTCATCCCCACGCTAACAGTCTTGTAACTCCCTCAACCCTCGTCTCACATGTATCTTCTCATGTGTTTGTCTCCTTGAACATCACCCTTTCGGGTTTCTCGGTACATGTTTCAGTTTGGCCTTTTCTCGTCTATATGCATTTATACGGGATTGGATTGGTCTTGTCTTTTTTTGTTTTAGCATTGGGTCGCATAGCACTTCGGCGCTGGAGCAGGTGGTTTATATGTTTACTTTTCTTTTGTCTCGTTCACACTAAAAGTGAGGCGACACATGCCTTTCACTCGCCAAAAGGCGACAAGTCAACGCTTTCGCTACTTGTGGTAGCAACCAGGACATGCATTCTCAGCTGATCAAAAGCTGGGAAATATAAAAAATAGCAAAACTGGATTTGAAATCTCATCGCTTGTAGCCTCTGTGACTAGACAACCGTGGCCTGCCCCAAGTGTCTGGACAAAACGACCTACTTTTGGGTATCCCACCATGATGTCTGTCCACTTACCAAACGCCAATCATGCATTATGTTTCGAGTGTTGCACGTCCCTTTTAATGTGCCTAGAGATGCATGCCTCCTTCATCATCATCTGTACCCAAATCTCGCATTCGTTCCTCTAGCGCTCTTCGAAGCTGCTCATCACTCAAGCTTCCACCTTCTGGTCTTCCGGCCTCACGATCTGGGTGCACCTCGCCGTTTCGAATTGTCCCCGTCTGAAATGTGCCGTCGCTCCACGCATCATGTCGACTCTCTGTGTTTGAGGCTGCGGCGTTCGTCTGTGCGTTTCCGTTTACAACAGTAGCAGTAGCAGCATCTTCATCATTCTTGCTCTCAGACTCATCGCGGTTCTGAAACTCTGTCCAGTTAAGACCACGCTCTTCCACCTCTACGCGGATAAGAGCGATTCGCTCGGCCATACGGTCAATGACACCTTCGTTCTCGCGGATGGCGTCGATGCAGTCTTGGTCAGGCGCTGAAGCTTCGCCGGAGGGGGTGGTTTCGGTACCCTCTGCGAAGGGCTTAAGCTGGTCGTTGGAGTATTGGAGGTGGGCGATTGAGTTACGGATCTCGAGGACTTTGAGATGTAGCATCCCGATGGATAGGTCTTTGAGAGCGGCGGCGAAGCGCGCGGGGGCGATGGGCCGTGTGTCGGCGGATGTAGTCGTAGACGACATGTTTGTAGTGGTGTAAGTATGCGGGATATTCTGTAGAAGTGTGCACAAGTTGCGATCCAACGTAAAAGAAGATATGGGTTGAAGATGAGTAGATGTTCGAAGTACCTACGAAGGTAGCTCCAACGAAGACCGCGGGGCAGTAATGGTGGGGGTGTAGGCTTCGTCCTGCGTATGCGTGCGGTACGTACTTTAGTCCGTCGATCTCAAACTGTTGCAACCAAAATTGTTGACCTCATGCGTCAAAATTAATTCATGCACTGAGAACTCCCCATCACACCACCATTGTTCCCCTCACTTTGGCTCTTTTACTTATTATCGAGCCGGGGGCTCTCTAGAGCGCATTCTGCGCATTCATCCGCCCACAATGAGTCTATTCGCGTGCCCCAATTCATCGCGGGTGCTGCTGAGGTCTGCTCTTCAAAGAGCAGTCTCGAGGGTATCGTCATCATCTGCGACCCAACAACCGTTTACACCAGCTCGATGGATCTCTGGACGTTCGTCTAATACCCGAAACGGTCTCTTATCGACTATCAGTTGCCGAAGCAGCCCTTTCGGCAACAACCACACATCGTACGAGACCCGACGAACGATATTCTTCGACAAGACGATCCGAAATTATGAGGAACTGCCGAAGGATTACAGGGACCAAGCCGGTCTTCAATTCAGAAGCAAAGATTTGACGGAAGCCGAAGTAGTGAAAGCTTTTGGAAAGGGTATCGCCGCAAAGAGGGCGAACCAATTGTTACGTATTCTCCATGGTCGTCGAGTGGCCGGTACTCTCGAGGATCCAGCATTTGCCGTCCATACGGCATCTTTCACCAAAGGCCAAATCGCAAAGGGACTCGAATATCTACGAAAGACAGTTTCCGTTGACGAAGTCATGAACGCAGGACTCCGGGCCGAGGATGAGCTTGCACAGCTTGAGGCGGAAAAAGAGGCCGCGGAAAAGAAGAAGACAAAGCCAGCTTCCAAGAAGAACAAGGGCGGCAAAGAGGTCGAAGAGCCAGTTGCCACAGTTTACAAGCCAGATCCGGTATACGGCCACAGCAAGCTCGACGAAATCCGAGCACGGAACGTGGCCAAGCGCAAGGCCCAGGAAGCTCTTGAGGAAGAGGAGCGCAAGGCAGCTGAGGCAAAAGGAGAAGTGAACTCTGGCACTCTGGCCAACCTTGATCACAAGGCAGAGCGTCAGATTGCCAACCCCAAGATCGCCGAGTACTACAAGAACGCCCAGTCTGGCCTGGAAGCTCCTGTTGAAGTCAGGAGTTGGGAGCGTATTCTTCCCTCTGCCACTCTTGTCGCTCTTGTTGTTGGATTCCTTGCTGCTGTTACTACCGTCTATGAAGAGCCTGCCCCTCGCTACCGTGTTTTCCCTGATATCTCAACTGCGCATGCAACGCTTGGAGCTATTGTCGGAGTCAACGTGCTTGTCTGGGCGGCATGGAGGGCTCCTCCTCTGTGGAAGCTATTGAACCGCTACATGATCATAGCCATTGGTGCCGTGAAGCCTGTTACCATGTTCACTGCGCCTTACTCTCACCAGGGTATGCGTCACTTGGCACTTAACATGGTCCCTTGCTTCGTTGTTGGTTCTGCTCTGCACGAGGACATTGGACGTGCCAACTTCCTTACTCTCTTCACGGCCTGTGGTGCGGTTGGTTTCGTAGGCAGTGTTGCTACCTACGCTATGCGAGGCATGCTGGGAGTTACTACTCTGGGCGCCTCTGCAGCAACGCTTGGTGTCTGTGCCGCGTTCTTCTGGGATCACCGTCTTGATGGATTCAAGTTTTTTGGTCTGCCCCAGGATGGTGTGCCAGGTATTATCTTCCTAGCGCTTGTGTGCGTGCCGCAGCTTGCCGCCTTTGGTAAGACGGTCAAGTTGCAGATCGATATTGCGTCGCACTTGTTTGGTATCGCGACAGGAGTTCTGGGGATGGAACTCATCAACCGTAAGAGGGGAGACCGGCCTAGGAAGATAATCCCTATCGGACGTCCAGTGGTTCAACCTAGACATTCAACTCCGCGACCCAACTGAGGAGCTAAAGTTATATACTGATAATTGTACTACTATATGATACAAATGTTTGACCTAGCCTTAAATTTATATGTACTGTTGAACCAATTTGCTACTTTTGAGGAGTCGTGACCGCTTGTTATATACCTTGACCTCAGGAAATCTCAAAAATCAACTCTGGAAGCATATGAGACGAAATTAGCAGGTCAGTTTATAATACTTCGACTAGACGTCTTGGGTTGTTTATTTTTGTACCCCAAGACTTAGGTCCGGTAAATTGAAATATGGGGTTACGCGCTAATCGCGTCAAGGCAACTGCACGAAAGCATGGATGACAGCATCCTTGTGGAGGTGGGTGGAGTTCAAGGTTCAGGGCCGGCCCAACAATAGAGTGTAGCGTCTCTAAGGCAACCGATGGATTGAGGAATATCGCTTGTGATGTCACGGCGCGAATTGAATCTCTTTCCGTCTCTTCCGTTTCAGCTGAAAGTGTTTGCTTTTACTCATTGATAGACTTGAATGGCTTAGTAGGTGTGGCCTGTGCTGTTGTTCTTTTACCGGGGTGTATGGTACACCTGGCAGAGCTAGATGCATACTACGTTCACATGGGTTGACCAGTCGGTCAGTTGTGCACGCTTGTACATCTATGCGTGGCTTGCTAAAGCAGTCTATAAATTTAATGAAATCACTCCACAGTCAATGAACTCATATTTGAACATTTAGTCACCTGTTTAATGACTGTTAAGTGGCAGCATGTGGCGGAAATTGCTTGCATATTGTTAAGTGCAGTAGCCGTTTTAGGAAGTACAAACATTATGACTTTTATGCAGGTCAAAAGAGATAAACAGTGAAGCAATTAACAAATTTGTCTGCCAGTTCCATGCAGTGCGGAATAGATATGTATAATATTGCCGTGAAACTACTTTTTAGATGAAAAAGCAAAGAAGGAGGTGAAGAGATGGACCAATAACTGGAGTGCAAGTAGCAGAGTTGGGCTGCCACACACTGCATGCAGACTAAAGTGAATCATACCAGCCACTCGGTAAGGTTAAAACAGAACATAAGGGGTGGTTCGGGCGCCCAAAAGTCAAAAGTTCGGCGTATAGCAATGGATATCAAATAATTCACCGCATCTGTTGAGTTGAGGGTACAGAGTACTGTTATTAACATTAACTAAATCACACAAACTTCTCAAGTTTAATGTTGTCGGCTATATATCCTTGTCACTGACCTCATGCAAGTTGTGCCTGCAGCATAGCCTAGCCTATTAATGTCACTAGACGCCAGTCTCTTTTCAGGGTCAGCCTGGATGATATGATGACAGCAAAACGGTTGCGCAAGGCATAGTATAGGCTCACAGCCTTTGAACTGATGTCACCGACTTGCTGTACTCTTCTATGACTGTTCTTGAGACCTGCATGTAAATATCAACAAACCAACCTTGAACACATCAGCCACGAACCCAGTAGATTGGCCCACCTACGTCCCTGAACTAGCATCCCCACCTTGGCAAGGACGCTCTGCCGCGATCATCAAACTAAGCGGTGTTCCAACGAGCGACTGCGGTTTTTTCTCTAGCAGCAGAAAAGGTGGTCTACTAAGTCTTAGGTTACAAAAATAAATAATCTAATAAATATGGTCTAAATAGCATAAAGTGACTTACTACTTTAGTTCACTAGGCTAACAGTGGCCAATATTTCTGGTACCCTGTGGTCTGCGTCTCTCTTTTCTACGTTGGTTGTGGCTTAAACGCTATTAATCTAGGCCTCGGAAAAGAGCAAAAGACCCAGCTGAGCCCTGGCTCGTTGGCAGTTTGTGCTGCAAGACACGGAGCATTTGCAAACGCTGCTACACGCTAACATAGGTCTTCTCCTGCCCCCAAAACGATACCCGCTTTCTGGGACTGCAACTCTTCGTCATTCTCACCCCCGGTCTGATTTTGGGTTGACCCTCGCATGCTTCGCCTTGCCTTGTTTTGCCTCTTTCAACTCATAGCCTATGCACTTTCGCTTCGACATTGTTCACTTCTTTGTTACGATCGAAAACACTCTCAATTCTTTCCATTAACTTAACTTCAAACCCACTAATACCCGCCGGCTCTTTCATCCGCATTTTCTGCAGTGCTAGAGTGCTCCTTCCTTCTTCTTTCTAATTGTCACTACAAACAAACCATTCTACGGCTGCAACTTCTCTTTTGATTGCAAACATGTGCAATTAGAGCAGGCACTTCCCACCTCCCTCCTTTTTAGACTCTTCCTAGGTACTCCCGCTCTTACCTACCTTTCCGACGAGGAGCAAACTCTACCTGGTCACAATGTCTCCTTCGAGTCCTTTATCTTCCATCCCTGATGGAGGAGAAAACTCAACTCTCTCTTCGCCGCTTTCGACCCTCCCTAAAACACCGTCTGCGCCTTCGTCGCCCACTATGCTAGACCATACAAAGCTCGACCCTACGAAGCGCTATCCCTCGCCTTCGACGACCGCCTCTGGCCCCCATTCTCCTGCCAAGACGTCCGATCTTCCGTCCGAAGACGATATTACCGTTAAACCTGATGCTTCTGGCCCTCCACCTGCCAAAAAGCGTCGAATTACGCCTCCTAAAGAACGCACAACCGAGTATTTGGATCTTATGAAAGGCGACGAGGAACAAACAGAAGAAGATACTCGCCAACTTAAAAGGCTTCTCGATACACTAAATAAGAAGAAGAAGATTGTTGTCATCGCGGGCGCTGGCATTTCTGTTGAGGCTGGTATTCCGGACTTTCGATCGCCCACTGGCCTATTCGCATCTGTGAAAAACCAACATAACCTTAAAGGCTCCGGTAAAGACTTATTCGATGCCTCGGTTTATAGACACAACGATAGCACCAAATCATTCCACGACATGGTCAGAGAAATGGCTGCCCAGACCAAAAGTGCCAAACCTACACGGTTTCACCACCTGCTAGCATCTCTGGCCAAGGAGGGCCGCTTATTACGCCTCTACTCGCAAAATATCGATTGCATAGATACATCAATGGAGCCTCTGGCCACTCAAGTCCCTCTCGACCCCAAAGGTCCCTGGCCCACCACCATTCAGCTGCACGGTGGCCTACAAAAAATGGTTTGTACTAAATGCAGCAGCCTCCAAGACTTCAAAGGCGAACTTTTCAACGGCCCAGAGGCTCCGCTCTGCCCAACATGCAAAGATCTTGACGAAGTTCGAACAGCTCATGCAGGAAAACGGAGCCACGGTATTGGGAGGCTGCGGCCGCGAGTTGTGCTTTATAATGAGTTTAACCCAGACGGAGAGGCCATTGGAAACGTTTCAAGCGCGGATCTCAAGGCACGCCCTGATGCCGTTGTGGTCGTTGGTACCACTCTCAAGGTTCCCGGAACCCGCAGACTTGTTAGAGAAATGTGTCAAGTCACACGAGGACGAAAGAACGGCGTTGCCATCTGGATTAACTTGGAGGACGAGCCCAAAGGTGTTGATTTGAAGAACTGTTGGGATATTGTGGTGCGGTCAAAATGCGACAACGTTGCCCGTCTCACTGACCTCCCTCAATGGGATTTCAACATTGGTGAGGGTTACGAGCTTACCAAAGAAGAAGAACAACATCTGGAAGATCGCCTGGCTAGGGGCAAGCCAACGTTTGAGGTCAATATTCCGGCCAGTTCACCCTCGCTCAAACCAGAGGTGGATGAGAAGCCCACTGCCAAACCAAAACAAGTCGAACAGGCCCGAGGAATCCCAACACCCAACGCAAGCCCTAAAATCTCAGCAGCCAAGAAGCCAGGGAAGAAACAAAGCACGCTTCCTTTCGGCGGACAGCAGCCAACAACAACAGCCGCTACATCGGCACCCAAGTCACGCAAACGCAGAAAGCCTGCTCAACCTAAACCCAAACCCAAACCCAACCCACCAGTAATTGGATTCAAGGCAACCAAAAATATTGCCAGTCAGAGTCAGGACAAGGCAAAGAAACCTGCATCAAGGGTCCCCGCAAAACGAAAAGCGACGGTTTCAGACCTCACACCCAATTCAAACGCCAATAATACTTCTTCTCCAGTCACGAACAAAAAATCAGACACTATCTCACCAAAGTCCAAACCATCAGGCATGCAGGATCTCATCGAATAGAAATCGAAAACAGCTTAGCCGGGAACGAATTATAAATTATAGGACAACATCAGATGGCTAATATCTTGTTATCTGTTCCTTTTGGCATTCATGGCGTACGGGGTTGTTTATATCAAGTTATACGAACCAAGTTGTCGTTGCAGGAAGCGGCAACACGAACAGCAGTGATGTATATTATTGGGAGGGTTACTTTTGTTCATTTAGGTACAAGTTTCGTTATACCAAGAGGCCGAGGCAAAAGGTGCCCGGATCGGCCTGCGGGATACAGGCGTTAGGAAGAGACCCTATAGCTAGGTAGATGGCTGGGGTCTGTCACAATCATAGAGAGAGAGGCGATAATAGATACGCTTAGAGCCAAACCGCCATGCCATTTCGTGACAGGGCTGTCCTTTGAAATTATTTAAGTAACTCAAGTTTGTATTCCTGGGTATCATATCCTTAGAGCGCCAGCCATTGCCCGTCCATTTGCCAAACACAATGCCTCCCAAATTTCGCTTGCAAATGCCTGCCTTACTGCACGTGTACTTCAATTGTATCATGCTCTTCGATCTCGGCCGTTTCCATTTCGACGTGCTCTTCGAGACGCTCACCGTCCCACCAAAGAGACACCTCCCTGTCAGTACTGATCTGGCGCTGTTTGCGGAAGACGGCGATCAGGGTATCAACAGTCGTTTCTGGCATGACCTTGCATTCAAGCGGCTCGATGTCGCGACCCTTCAGCATGATTATGAATCTCTCCCGCTCATCCTGCTGAGGTTCCTCCTCGTCAGGGACTTCCCCTGCGTCCCGTCTTCGTTGCAACTGCTCCTCCTGCTCCATCTCCTGGAAGAGTTCAGGGGTCCATGCCTCGATATGTACCACGGACCGGTTTTCTCTGAACCCAGCGGAGCCAAGACCATCAGCTTCTACCTTTCCGTTGGCAGCTGGTCGAATACCTAGGCCAGTAAGGGTTGAGGTGTTGTATAGTTTGCTTCTTCGCCATGTGAGAACGATGTCATCGGGGTTGAGGTCCAGACCCTTCTTGCGCTGGTGCTTCACCCATGCATCGCGTGCAATACGGAGCTGCTTGTCAAAGAGAAACTTGGCCACCAAGACGCCAGAACCAGGTATGGTGCTGGTGATCATAACACTGATCACGTCCTTCTTTGGCGAGTCGTTCGTGCTGGCCGACTGCTGCAGGGCTTGCTGGCGAGCCCGATTCTCCTCAGCCCTGCGAATGTACTCCGCAAACTCGTCGTCCTCCGCTGTTGCTACCGGCGGTGGTGTGGGCTCCTTAGAAGGCTTTGTCGAGGTGAAGTCGTTGATCTCAATACTACTGCTTCGTCGATTCGCCATTTGGCTTGGCCTCACCTCATCTTCCGAGTCCGAATCAATTCTAATGGCCTGCGTAGCTTGCTTGGGCTGTGGTGGCGTGACCTCTGGTTTTCGACTTCTGACTGGGCTTGGGGAATCAGGTTGTGGGCGTACTCGTGGTGTCGGCGATGCATCAGGGAATGGTTCTTCATCTTCGTCCTCGTCTTCAGTTTGCATGCTCAGTAGTGGTTTTTGAGTTGAATTTGAATCGAGTTTTGATCGCTTTGAGGGTGGAGGCGTGACAAGTTCACTAAAAGAGTCAACTGACAGTTCAAAGTTGTAAGGTGGACAGGCAAACCTAGCTCCGTCAGCTCCGTCTTGTGCCGAAGCCTCCTCTGCAGCAGGAGTCTCTTCGCTTGGTTGAGCGGACGGAAGGTCTTCCTGGACATCGTTGTGATCACCCTGACTAAAAACCCCAGAGTCCTGAACATCTTCGGGCTTGTCGCGCGCTGGCTTCTCTTCAGTAGCCTCGAGTTGTCGACGCTCTTCCTCAAAGTCAGATGCGCGACGTTTCTTTGAGCGCCGGTCGATGTCGGCTTGCATGACAGACACCATCTCCTTTCGACGGCTAAACAGAGCCAGTCCATCATCGTCACTATCGTTTGCTTCTTCTGGCTGAGTTGGCTTGGGAGCAGCCTTGCGCATCGCAGTGGGCTTGAAAGGCAGTTTCTTCATGTTAGCGCAGAGTTGCTTGTTAGCGTGCACTGAATAAGAATGGTAGCAAGTTTGGAGCTTTTGCTTTATGTTTTATAAGGCGCGCCACAAGGTACCTAGGTATGTAGTTGTGTTTGTGATTAACTGTAAGAATATGTAGAACAAAGGATCATGGAAGGTCGCAGGCGCGATGCGATGGCACTTAACGCGCCCACTTTATGCAGGTGGGATGATTTATGTGGAGGAAATAGGGACCTGGGCGGCCTAAAATACCCCCGCTACTACCGCTGTAACGAGATGTTAGGAGTGCTCGCAGCGTTCGGGTCAGTCACAGTGCGAGTCGGCACGTTTGCGGACCAACCTTAACAGCACAACGAGGCATCAATCTTTCTTTGACCAAACAGTTCCCCCCACCAAAGCTCGATATCATCAACCTCTCCCACCACCAACCTCACGGAATCAACCCAATCGCTTCCACAATGGAGAACGGCGCTATTTCTCAAGGAGAGGGCAAGGACCCTTCAAGCTTTCTCGGCAACATCATCGGCAACCCTGTCACTGTCAAACTCAACTCTGGCGTCGTCTACAAGGGTGAGTCTATGGTGCCCTTTACCCATCAATGTCATAACCACGACCTGGCATATGATGGGCATTATGACACGCCTAATTGGGAAGAAACTAACTGGTGCACGTAGGCGAGCTTCAGTCGGTGGACGGCTACATGAACATTGCGTTGGAAAAGACAGCAGAGTATGTCAACGGTCAGAAGCGCAGGGAATACGGTGACGCCTTTGTGAGAGGAAACAACGGTAAGTAACAAAGCGACACATTTCCCTCATTCGACAACTCATACTAACGAATAATACAGTCATGTACATTTCAGCAGACCCATGAGCGCTTGATGCATAATGAAAACCTAGCACACTTCACGACTAAACTCATGTCAAAATTCACTATTTCAAGCTATCTCATTTAAGGACCATCCAATCGTGATACCCAGACAATCAAGGTGCATCCATGAAGCTCAATCTCGCCCTTATTGTTAAACTCGCCGCCACCCTCTTTCACAATCTTGTCGTACTTCTCTCTAAAGACCTGGCGCTCCTCGCCTTCTCGGAGCGCGTTCCAGCTGAGGGTGTTGAATCTGTCCCACAAGGCCTCAGGTGTCAACCAAACCGACCATGGAACCTTGTCAGTCTCTATGGGCGTAGAGAAGAATGGCTTGTCAGCCTTGGCCTGGCGTTCAAAAACCTGCTTCCAGACCTGGTGCCGGAAACGAGGCTCACTGTCCGCCTTTTCGTTAAAGTTGAGGTTCAGTAACTCTTTCTCCCAGCCTGTAGGCGAAGGCCAACTCTCGGGCTGGTTGTCTGAAATTATGGTCAGTCTTGAATAACGTCAACTAGGAGGAGGGCTTATCTAGAAAGCACTTACACGAGTCAACGTTCCAGATCAGTCCAAGTTTGGTACCAGGCTTCAGAACTCTATGGATTTCCTGGAGAGATTCTTCTTTGGCAAACCTTGAGATTCGTTAGGGCATGCTCTTTCTTTCCAGAGCGAGTGACTTACCAGTGAAATGCCTTGTCGAAGTTAGTTTTAGTCCCTGCTAACCGCTTCAACCAAGGGGCATGCGAATATCTTACCTGTGCTATAATACAACCGTCTGCCCACCCATCGCTCACATGCTTCATATCAGTTGCCGTCCCAGGTCGAATGTCCACTTTGTGGAGCTTCTTTTCTGCGAGATTGTTCCTCATCGAATCCAATGGCTCTACAGCAACGATCTCGTATCCCTCTGGCCTAGCAGCCAGAAGTTCGGTAAACTTGCCGGTGCCAGCTGCGAGGTCTATGATCTTGGCGCTTGATTGGCCCTCGAGACCAAGACGTCCAAGAATATTGGTGACAGCGGCAGGGGGGTAAGAGGGTCGATGCGTGTCATAAGACTTCGCATCATCGAACCCTCTGGTTGCGATGTCATTTATAACGTGAGAAGAAGCCATTGCAACAACAGCGATCCTACAAGGTAACTGTGGAGTTCCAGCTGGTATTGGTCAAGTTTCCTAATGTGTTTGAACTGGCTGACAATCAAACGCGCGCAGGAAATAGAAACGAAAAAAGACCATGTTAAAAGAGACATCTATGCTTTTATACATGAACAGCCATTTGCCTTCCCGCGGGAGACCCGTTTGTGGTGTTGCTTCTCCAATGTTTGTATCAACGAATGGCGCTTAGATCTGGCTGCCGACTTGGAGAAATACTCCAAATCGGGAACAATCCGACGGATTTACGACGGAAACCCGACAGCTGTATGTGACCGTGTTGTGTAATTCAAGTCGAGGCTCTGATCTTTGTTGGCATTTAAACGTCTTGGCTTAGTGGGAAGTTCTGGTCTCGTATATCCGTTTATTGGAGTGATGTCATCTTGTTGTAAAACGTCCGAGGCTGCTTGGCGATGAGGCGTGGTCTCCAAGTTGAGTTTCGACGGTAGACATTCTGATGACACAAGGTCAATCATCTTTCCTTTTCCTTTTGATATTCTGATACGGCGCCCGACTAATGTAGCTGAGGGTGTGACTTGGCAGGACTCGGGCGATTTAGGTCGTGAGATCCAGATACCTTCCACCTCAATGCCACTCTGGATCGCACGAATACCGAAGGGGATGCCGGGGGGTCGCATGTTTTGGATACCACAGTATGACATTAGCGATAGTCTTGCCCGCTTCTCCTCGTCGATAATTTCGTGACGGCGCATTGCGCGGTTGGACCACCATAGCTTGATAAGTCCAGCGACAAATACAAGAACGATACAACAGCCGAGAACCTTGGGTTTAGAAGTCAGTCAAAAGCGTAGGCAATATATACCAGTAGAGCTACATTATTATGCAGATACTGAGTCAACAGTGTACACGTACAAAAGTCATCTCTTGCCAAAGCTCCCAGCTTGTAAAGAAGGTACCCATGGTGGGCTGAATGGTACGAATGAACGACGATACTCGTAAGGCTCCTTGTTAAAGAGGAAGAAAGAAAAGAGAAAGACGATAGTTTAGCTTTTCAAAAACATTCGGTCGAATTCGATGTTTGAGGCACCAAAATCGTAGCATGGCAATCCAGGTTCCAAAAAAGAGCGAGTGTTGAGACCAAAGTAAACGCAGGGGAATCAGAAACAAGACCTACAAACAGCCACATTATAGCGTCTTCCGCATACTGCGTAGTATTATTCTCTGGGTTTGAAAACGCAGGTACGGTGAATGTGTTGGGAGTTTCTCCTTTCCTGATTCACTGTGGCGTCCTGTTTGTCGGCAAGTGCGCTGTCGGTGATGGGCAGTGTCACTTGGGGAATCATATTGACAGGTCGATATGATAGCTCCTTCTTTAGCTCTTAGGTATTCATTCATTTTGAAAACGAGATATGCGCACTTACATTGGTACCTATAGTTTAGTAGTAATATGGCTGCAAGGGGAAATGTAAACTGATACAAGGCCAAGACGCGAACCTGCATAAGGTGCGGAAGCGTTCTTTCAACAGTTATCGGTAACTTGAATTAGATCCAAGTTGATTACACAAGATTAAGACTACCGATCCAATAAAGTGAATGGTGGTTGTCAATATTGTTTGTCTTCTGCGGGCTGGATTTGATAGTAGCACCAACACCTGGCAATAAGCCACTTCGGACGTTGACACAGGAGTCTGCACCATGCTTTATGGGGTGTTTGATTGTCAATTAACCAATGTATATGAGATTGTACTGTCTGTTCAATAGCATATAACAGTCCTGACCGGGTTGCGTTGTCACTTGACGTTTGTATAGGGTGTTGGTTCCAGCCAATCAAATACAGAGCTGTAGAGATTTGAACCAAACATAGGTAGGCATGTCAAATCACACAACATTTAACTACATCTATCAGACTCTATGTCGGTGGCTGTGGTCCCTGTCATTCTCAAATGCACAGTATTTGACATGTCGAAACATGTTTCGGGTAGCGACATATCCCTAATTGGTAGATGTGCGTGTGCATAGAGAATCAGATTGGTGCAACGAGACGAGCCGTTGTGATGTCTTTCTTGAGTCATGAAAACGTCCCTCTTCTACTAAATATGTCTACTAAATAACTATGTCCCAGAGTAGGAGAAGAGGAAAAGCTTGATAGAAATTTGCTTAACCAGCCAATGGCAGTTTTCTGAATCATGCTAGCTACTCTGCTGGACTGATCTATCGGCGTCGGCATTTTTGGAAAGCCGGGACTTGTCGATAGAAATCGGCCGGTGGCTGCTTGCAGGACCCCGATAAAGACCGGATCGGCGGGTCGGACCCTTTCTGGGACGACTTTTGAGAATCGATCCACCTTGTTCGGATATCCCGGATTATGGTATGTCTCTGGTTGAACCATTCTTCTTTACCGCCCTGTCTCTATAGGACAACCAATTGGAGAAATAGCCAAAAAAGAGTCTTGACATCAAGACACAGCTTTAGCGACCCCCAACTTGGAAATCAATGAACGCTTGAAACCAAATCTTGATGGGGGTTGGATTGGGTTGGCTCTGAATCAGGGAATGATCAATAAATCGTCATAGGAAGTACGTACCTTGTCTACAGTTGTATGTGTAGCAATCGGCTGAATTTAACCTCACCACCACAAACGAAAAAAGACCAGGGTTAGATTGATCACGGACGTTACACTATGATACAAATCTACCCTTGAACAGAACGGAACAAGATCCAAACTTAGTATCTCCCAAATCTGGGACATCTCCAGGAGTCTGCCTTGGTTGATGACATGTCGATCAGTTGAGGATACCCAGGCTAGGTAGGATAAGATGCCGTGCCGCCCGATCAATCTATAGATACTGTCTGCCGAAAAGCGACATATCTATCCAAGTGCTGCGTGTGAAACTGGAGACGATCAGGGCCGCGGAAGCAAGGCATTCCCCTCACGACAGTTACAGTTGCATCAGGAGTGGTTATATGCGCCGACTTTGAAGTTGGTGGGTACGTTAGACGCCAATAAAGCCATTGCTCGACCGATGACGGTAAGCGTTGACCCTTCTAGTCTTGGCAAGACCTGGTGTCAATCAAGCAAGTCCCTGAACCCTACCTTGGGCTTGGGACCTGACTCTAGCGCTGTGCCGTGCTGTGCTGCGCTGCGTTGTGCTGATCTACAACTGGCGATGCTCGGCTGACATGCATTTCAAAAGATGGCTGTGTATAGTTTTTGTTACGCGAACAACGAAGCAATGCTTGGCCATGTTAGTGTAGAGACTTGTTGATGCTTGTTTTTGTTTTTTTGAGTCTCCTGTGATTGCAGTGTTTCTCGTCAATGTGAAAATAAATACCCTCAATTACGGTGAGGGATATGAAAAAGATATCGGTCTTCTTTACTCGAAATGATTGTTTCACACCATCTCAACAGTAAAGGATTTGACCCGACTCGGTGGTGCCACGCACACACGTATTCGGTTTGTCTATCCACATCACATCCTCCTGTACTGTACATGTACTGTAATTAATTCTCACTCGAATAACTTACTATACTGAGTTAATCGCCAAGTCTCACTCTCCTGTGCCTGTCCCCATCGATCCACCAGAAAAGTCAAGTCCCAATTCTCTTGCTCAATCTCACCCAATCCTAGACATACCATCTTGGGTTCCAAACATTCCCGCCTTCCCCGGGCTCCAAAACTCAATTAACTTAAACGTCGCGCCTGCCCCCCCGAAATCTGCTTCCTTCCTTCCTTTCTTCGATCTCAGATTTTACCTTCCTTAAATACTTTCAAGGTATCCCCACCTGATAAATACAAGCAATACAGTTTCTGCATCTTTCACTCTGTCTCCCATACCGAAACCATCTTTTTTTTCGACGATATCATCTTCTCACAATTACCACTAAGCAACGTCCACCGCTTGTCTATCTATCATCATGCCTATTCGCAATCCTTTCACCCGTCGTCCCGGTAGCGTCGTCGTCCAAGATGAGAATCAACGCCCTGATACCGCCCCGGGTTTCGAGAAAGTCGACACTGTTGGCTCAAAGTCCAAACCTGTCTTGAGTATTCGAAGTCAAGGTCGCGACAATGGCGAATACAAAATGAGTGGTATGTCTCAGAACCCTTGTCGCTTGCCGTCCCTCGTGGTCTTCCCTCCCGCTCTCATGGCGGGGAACCATCCATGGAGCGGCGCATCCGGCATTTTGTCACAAGACCTCTAGAATTTGGCTAATTCTTATCTTTGTCCAACAGTTGTCAATGACAGTGGCGTCTATCTTCCTGTACGTTCATTTTTAGCCAATTAGTGAAGCGTCAAAGTCCACAACTAACGGTCGCAAAGCCATCCCCCACTGAAGAGAAGGGCCAGTGGCCACGAAAGTACCTGTCAACTCGCAACTCTACAGATACAAAGAGCAGCGTTGGCGATATTGAACACTTCTCCATCTCACGAGAATCTTTTGACTCTTACCGTCGCTCATTCGTATGCCATTTCCTCCCTTGGCCGCTGCATCCGCATTACTTGGCTTTCGACCAACATGCGACTAACACAGTAACCAGGACATTACTGCACGATCTCCCATTGCCAACAACAACGACTTCCCTACGCGTCAAAGTCTTGATTCTGCTCGCCTTCCCCGTATGCCCAGATCTGCGGTCGAGCGATCGTTTGAGCAGCCCCCAACAGCTGAGGAACGTTTTGAAGATGTTGGACTGGATGACCACAAGTACCAGTATCAACAACAGCCGGCGCAACAGCCACAGCCCCAGAAGCGAGGCTTTTTCTCCAAATTCTCCGACTCTCGCGACAAAGACCCCTCAAGCAACCCCTCTGTTTCCCGATTCCTCATGCATGGCCGCAAGAGAGCTCAGAGCGGCCAAGGTTCAGAACTTACACCTATGGACAATGTACCGCCCAAGGTCACTGTTTCACCTGAAGGTCAAGAGATGCATTGAAGTGCATGAAAGATTTAGTTTTTACCCTTCTACGTTGTATTAGAGATACCTGGAGTTTTCGTTTTATATTACCGGCGTTATCGGTTACAGGGGCCGGGATAATGCTAGAAACGCATTCGCTACGACACTAACATGCTGGGTACAACTTGGCCATAGAATCGGCTCTGTATTGGATGGATAATACAGAGAAGGCCTGGTTATGGACTGGGTAATGAGCTGAGACGCTTGAAATGAATCAACATGTGCTAGAGTCATGTCTGTCGAAAGAAGACAAGATGTTGACTACATAATAGTAATGAGAAGACTTGTGTTTCCATGAAATTATCTCTTGGGTCTGTTGAGATTCCTTGTGAGTCGTCAAATGTCTACTTGATCGAATATTTCTATTTCAAAAAAACAGTATGATCGGTCAAACACACCTCGAGCCTGGTCGCGTGCGCTTATAAGCAAGCAGAGGCGGAATGGTAAAACGGAATTCATTGATCATGGCTATTTTGATAACGATAAAGTGTTACAAGACAGGCCGATGACGGACTAAAGAGTTACGTCGAACAAATCATCCACTCGTAAATTGCGTGATGCATTGCCAAATGGGAATGGAGGCCCCGCTCTGTTCTTGGTAGGGCGCAGGATAAGTACCAATGGCGATATCATTAATCAGACGAAACTCAGCTTAACTTTTTTTATTTATACCTCAGCTTGTCCTTCATAAACATTTTAACAAGTCCGTGTTTGGTTGTCTCGCAGTTGATATTGAGTCGGTTAGATATCAACTAGCTCATCCGGCATTCAAAATTGCCCCTCACCTCTGTCTGTCTATCAACTCAACATCACCACTTAAACATCTCACATCATGGCATCTGACGAAGTTCCGACTAACCTCAAGGACATCTCCTCTGTCCCTGACGGTACTGCCGGAACTCAAGCCGGACTTGACGATAAACTTGCCGGGCTTTCGCTGTCTTCCCGCGCAGTTCATGCCGATAATGGTATCCAGTCACACAGGGCAGTGGCACCGGCTATGCATGTCAGCACGACTTTCAGGTACAGCGACGATCCCGATGCGCTGAGGTCCTGGGATAACACTGATGTGAGTGCGGATCTCTTCTTAAACTGGCATGATACATCATACTTGGATTGTGAGCTGTCATAAACCCTTGGCACCATCATGAGTTCAGTCTTCCAACATGTCATGACACGGCACCTGAATAGCCTATCTACAAAGACATATAGACTTCTATACTAACACATGTAGCCTCAAAACCCTCTCGACTCTCATGTCTACTCCAGAGCAACTGGTCCAAACACTACCCGCCTCGAAGCTGTCTTGACATCCATCATTGGTGCTCCAACTGTAACTTACTCTTCTGGTCTATCCGCCTTTCACGCTATGCTGGTTCACTTGAACCCCAAGCGCATTGCCATCGGAGACGGCTACCACGGTTGCCACGGCGTCATCAGCATCATGTCTCGTCTAACAGGCCTCAAGGTCCTACCCCTTGACTGTGCCGTCGAGGACCTCGAGCCTGGCGACATCGTCCACGTCGAGACACCGCTCAACCCAACAGGCGAGGCCCGCGATCTGGCTGCGTATGCAGAGAAGGCAAAGAAAGCTGGCGCTTACTTGACCGTCGATGCGACATTTGCACCGCCTCCTCTGCAGGATCCTTTCCAGTATGATGTTGATGTGGTTATGCACAGCGGCACAAAATACTTTGGTGGCCACTCTGACATGCTCTGTGGTACACTTTCTGTTAACCGCAAGCATACTAATTGGGAAGCTGCTCTTCTCAGCGACCGTATGCTCATCGGTTCTGTCATGGGTAGTCTAGAAGGCTGGTTAGGTATTCGTTCACTGCGAACTTTGGAAATCCGTGTTCAACGTCAGAGCGCCACGGCTACTGCCCTCGTAGCCTGGCTAGTCGAGCAACAGCGTGATCCCTCATCTGTAGTCGGCGCCCTTGTCGAGCGGGTTCAGCATGCCAGTCTGCAGCCTGAGGCATCTGTTCAAGGCAGCTGGCTACAAAAGCAAATGCCAAACGGCTACGGACCAGTCTTCTCGATTTATCTCCGTGATGGAGAGCACTCTAGGCGATTGCCCTCGAAGCTGGAGCTGTTCCACCATGCTACCAGTCTAGGAGGCGTGGAGAGTCTTATCGAGTGGCGTGCTATGACGGATCCCAAGGTCGATAAGAAACTACTACGGGTTAGCATTGGTGTCGAGGGTCTCGAGGATTTGAAGCAAGATCTTCTTCAGGGTCTGGAAGCTCTGAGAAAGAAATCAGACATCTGAGAATGAAGCGAAAAGGGAAAATATTAGACGACACAATCATTCATCGCGATAGAAAGAAACGAAGATCAATCAAGACAAAATCATAGAAGAAAATAAAGAAATCACCAGATGAAAAGAAAAAAAGAGATGAAACTGCCACAAGCCAAAGAAACAGCGAATGTAAAATGCCGTGACTCTAAGAATACATGATGGTGGTGAGAGTGTGAAGGGCTGTTGTCAGAGCTTAGATGTAGCTCAGTGTCAAGGGAGTGTGCATGTGTAGTTGAGGAGATAACATAAGAAGAACTCGAAACTCATACCCGCCCGTCTCAGAAACGTCTATCCGTAAGGGAAAGGGGAAGCGATGAAGAATGAAACAGAGGAAGAAAAAGAAAAGAGAGAAGAAGAAAATGGTTTGTTGCCTTTTGGTTGAAGAGTAGATGCATAATGTTCGCTGGTGGTGGTGATTTCGTCAAGAGAAACTCGTGTAAAATTGTTGCTTAGAGTAGAATCGAAGTAGTATCGTGGAATCTTGCGTTTCGATATGGCTAGCTTCACTCGGTGGGAGGAAGCCAGAGACCGAACCAGTTTCCAAGTGGTTTGTACTTGACTTCTCGACTGCAAAGATATGTTAGTTGCAACAAGTACTTAGTAATGTATGTTGTTAAACGCACCGAGATCGATCGTTGTCAGCAAAGGATCCAACACCTCTGAGGTCTTGATCGGTAGACCTAGACTCTGTACGTCGATAATCGACTGATTGGTTGTATGATGTAGAACCTCGAGAGGAAGAAGCGGCGCCGCCGTGGTAGTGGGTGTCATACTGGCGATGCGGAAGAGAAGTTCTTGAAGGTGGTGCCAGATAATCATTGCCTGCAGCTTGGGTTTGATATGCCGGTGTATACTGAGTCCGAGAAGGAAAAGTAGGAGAGTCGCTAAAGGCAGGTGAAGTAGTCGGAGTAGTGAAATTGGATACAGTATCAGCGGCCATGGACGGATCATTGGCGTACTGGTTCTGATGCTGTTGACCGAGCCATTGGTTCACCATGTTCTGGCTTCTATCGTAGGCCTGGGGACTTGGTCTGCTCCAAGCTTGGGACTGGTCTCTGGGAGATGTGTTGGCTGATGTTGTTCTTTGGTAGTTGGAGTCCCAGCTGCCTCGAACAGCTTCTTCACTCCAGTTCCTAGAGCTGTCTGAGTAGTAGTTCTGGCTGTATTGCCTCTGGTCGTGGTCCTGTCGGCGACTCATGGTTGTTGGTTGAGAGGGCGTTTTGTGATTGGCTGTTTGCGTGTAAGTGGTAATAAGAAGTGCTGTAGTGATGATGATGATGACGATGAATGCAACACAAAGTAAAATACAATACACTAAGTAGATGAATTGATACCTCAGAAATCTATTCATGCAGACTTGTTTATATATTTATTCTTTCATAACGGCTATTATCAACTGCTATATCATGGGATGCCTCTACCAAATCCAAGAGTTGCGGTTGTGGCTGAAGGTTCCTATTCGCGGGCACGCCGGGAGGCCGCAGTTGTGAACCAATCACAAGTAAGCACGCTTCGGGAACCAGACCCTGTAGGTGATGGTGGCCATGCAAAAACACCTATAAAGAACCCCTGGAGATGTCAGCAAGCTTACCTACAAACAGCCTAGAGTCATAGGGCTCTACAGGGGACAGGAAAATACGTCAGTTCTCGCACTTTATCCCAGGTTCTTGTCTTGTTTTGGTATCATCTTTGATGGATGTTTCAAAGCGTTTGGTCTCGCCAGTGAGGCAGACTCGTGAGGGAACTCCAATTGAGAACATAGTATTGAACAAGTAGTACTCTTGGCAACTCGTGTCATAGTCTACTCATAACAAGATAGAATTCCTACTACCATGGTTTACTCATTGTCTATGACCGCATCGCACGCATCATGACTGTTTGAGGTTTACAAGCCGACAAAGTTCAGTCATCATATAAGTCACACCCACTGACGTTTCAAAACACATACGTAGTTCGTATGAGAAAGAAGCCTCCCGACGGGAATGAAACATCCGGCCAACTAGTTCAGCCATAGAAAACCTATGCAGCCACTGAGAATCATAGGTTAGAACGGAGACCGGAAACCGAGAGTCGCTTAGAGACTCGATGCCGATGCGGCTCAAGTGCCACAAAGTCTAGACGTCTATGTCTAGCCTTGTGGGCCGCGCTTGTCCGACTACTCAAATTAGGACCAAATACAAGATTGAGCGCTTGTAAGGTCTCGCCAATCTTGAATGTGCTGCTTAAAATGTCATGCGATGCTATTATTTGGTCTGCTGCGCTTTAGGTCGGAGACTGTGCCACTGGGCAGTGTTGCTTCTCAGCCCTGGGTCCACCTTTAGAGCCTTAACGGTGGATCCACTACCCTTGTAGCGTTTCTCTGAGCCGCGCTAACAACAGGGATCTCGAGTTCCCGTTCTTCTGTGAGTGGTCACGATAGACGCAGTAGAAGCGCGCCTGTTTTGGTGGGTCCAAACCGAGTATGAGGCGCCACCTGTGATCCCCTTTTCGTACCTACCCTTACCCTTGCTTCATCCGATCCTCAACAACACCATCGCCATCATCGCCAACCTCCTCTTTTCACCTTGACTCCAGAGGGAGCATGCACAGGCTTCAGAGTCTCGTTTATCGGACTTGCGGCCGCAGCTGAGCACTACCTAGCAGTAGATGCCCTCCCCCAATGGTCCGACTCTCCCTTTTCCGCCTGCCCACCAAATTGCGGCGTAGGGTTAGGCGCAATCGAATGGCGACACTTATTGCCCTCGTTGCCCTCGTAGGCCTCCTGATACTTCCTTTCTACTCTGCCTACTGTATCTACAAGCCTCCGACATACCTCATCGACTGGCTTCGGAGGAAGTACCCCGACGTGCTCTTCGAGATTCCGACCGACCAAAAGATTATTGCCCTGTCCATTGACGATGCACCGTCCGCCCACACCGATGAGATCATGCAGATATTGGAGGAGAATGAAGCCCATGCTACATTCTTTGTCATAGGGTCTCAGGTTGAGGGGCGCAAGGGTACACTTGTCAAACTGGTCGAGAAAGGCCATGAGCTGGGCAACCACGCTATGCATGATGAGCCGTCCAAGTCACTCAGCAATGAGAAGCTTCTCGAAGAAGTTCACCTCGTCAAAGATATGTTGACCGAGGCGTACGCTGCCAACGATCTGATCCTACCCAACAACTACTTCCGTCCAGGATCCGGGATATTTAATACGCGGATGCGCAATGTACTGGGAAATCAGGGCTTCCGTATCACTCTGGGAAGCGTTTACCCTCACGACCCTCAAATACCATATCCCGATACCAACGCAAAGCATATATTGAGCATGGCTCATCCAGGTGCCATCATCGTCTGTCACGACAGAAGATCATGGACTGCGCCAATGTTGCGTACAGTTCTTCCCGAACTCAAGCGGCAGGGATATAGGATTGTTACCATCACAGATCTTATCAAAGCTGTAACAACACAAACCCAGGAGCAATAGTTCTCCGTGAGAGTCGTGAGGCTGAACTTTTATCATACCTTGTCCCCTGTGTGTTGATGTTGAACTCCCTAAGGTCGGTTGGATATTATCCTAGAATTGGCAAATACTGTCTACCAAATAGAATCAGAGAGTGATTTTTAATGAGCCGTCTTGTTGTACGAGCTTCCATATGTTGTATCTTGGTGACGTTAGCCTGTAGAAAGTCAGTAGGCGCCTGATATAAATCTTCCAGGGGTATACAAACGTAAACTCGAGAGTACCAGTGACGATGGAGCGACATCCTTCGACGTATCTCTCAACAAGAGGCCGCACTTCTCCTTCTACTTCCGTATCGTTGATCAATTTGCTTGCAGCATCGTCAAACTCATTGACTGCCGTTCTCATTCTTACCTCCAACTCAGCAACCACCATATCCAATGTCATGTCCGGCTCCATGATGGCAGCAACAGCATTGATGACACAATCTGTCTGTAACTCCTTCTTCAACGATAACAAATCATTCAACAAACTCAGCAGAACACATACTTGTTTCCATAGCTGATGTATCTCTGGGCTCGAAAGAACTGCTTGTGGTAGTCTCTCCTGCGTAGCATATGGGACAAGACTACAAAGCATCTTGCCACCGACGGTGCCGATCCTGAGCTTCATATACGACTCATAGTCCGGTACATGATCAGCCAGGCGCAGTTCCTGCTCAGCTGCGCAGCTAACAGTAAATAGCTGTATCTCATCTTGTAAGATCCGCCGCTGATCCCTCGACGCCGTCTCGCTGATCCGCGAGCCGAAATCCCGAAAAACATCGTTAATCGGATCACCGTCTGATCCACGTGCACACATTCCGTCAACGGCCAGAGCCTCATGTACCGCGCCCAAAGTCTGCCGTCTCCAGCGTTCTGCACGGGCAAAATCACCCGCCAGATCGCCCTCGTTGGCATCGACAGCGTCATCCCAGCACACCAGCCACGTCGTGTAGAGTGCCAGTGCCTCCATCTCCCGCTTACGGGCCTGGGGATACCATAAGCAGGCGAACTTAGCAATATCGT
The DNA here is from genome assembly GCF_050947815.1 of Fusarium sambucinum. Taxonomy (NCBI): domain Eukaryota; kingdom Fungi; phylum Ascomycota; class Sordariomycetes; order Hypocreales; family Nectriaceae; genus Fusarium; species Fusarium sambucinum. The sequence continues at coordinate 1,614,787 of NC_139294.1, read as the reverse complement.
CTTTCTTACGCCGCATGATGAGCGGGTATTTTAGCGCCATGTGATCGACCGCTTGATCGACAAGTGGTTTGACGTGCTCATGATGGCGGTTTAGTTTAGGGTGTTGTTCAGGCCATGAGCGGAATAGATTGTAGAGATTTGGAATCCGCAGTGTCTGACCGCGAAGAGCATTGATTATCGCACTTTGACTGAGAGGTGATTGTTTCATAAAGATCGAATTAAAGTGTGTTTTAGTCATATTCTGGGCGCGATAGTTCGAGATTGAGCAAGATAGGGCTGGAATAATGTTTTATTAAAGTGGTCTAGGTTAAGCCAAGCATTCCAGATATTACCATAGCAGGATAGCACGCCCAGTTGCTACCAAAATTTAAAGTATGGCTGAAACGTTGCCAAGTTCGAGAATAATTCCAGGAGAAATAATTATAGAAACATGGCTTGGACTTTGATATGTTTTTAGTTGCTTATTATCCTTCTGTCTCGTCAACCATCAATTTAGCACTCATTACCATGATAGGTTTGTGTGCCGACCTCATAATTAAGTTTACATTACCCACCCTACTTTATCTTAATCACGCGATTGGAAATGCACAACATCGGTAGATATCATCGGCAGTTTAATTTCCACCTCCTTGATCAAGATGTAAAGTTTGAAGCCAGACGCGTCACGGAAAAACCCAAACGCCACTCTCAACCGTTAGAAACTCAAAAAGGATTCTCAACAGATGTGACAGAGTTTAAAAAACAAGCAAAAAGAAAAAGACACATACGTAAAATCGTAACCTAAAACTTCAAGTATCAAGCCTTGTTGTATTTGATCCCTGCTGTCTTGCTCGTTAATGTTTGATCTATATTGTGGTGTGTTTCCGATCCTGCAGCGGTCCTGGTTAAATCGCCAGGGGTCCAAAGGCAGGAATAATTCATACATGCAAAGCATGAAAAATGCAGGCTAGACAGGATGGGGCTGGAAATGATGGGCAGTTTCATAGCGTTTCATTGTACCGCATGCCTGGAGATGCATATTGGTGCAGTAATGTGTCAATCCATGATCAGCAGTTTCATCTCGACTTAAAAATAACACCCATCATCATGCCGGTAAATGTAAGGGATGAAAGCTGTAATCAAGAAAATATGCCGTTGGAGGCTGGTGTATGTGATCTAGTATGGTAAGTCTAGATACAACAATCGTAAAATAGAATCAATCAATCATCCATCAAGGAGAAAATGGTATCCTCTGCACATCCATCAATGTCAGATCCAGTCCTGTTTCCTTCATGGCCCTGTTAAACGCCAAGTCGCCAATATCCGAACCAAATAAATGGTTACCTAAACATTGGACATGTATCCTTTCTCCTCCAATAAACCAATCCAAACCAAGACAGACGTGAGTGTTAAGAATAAGATTTCTCAAAGAGGGAATAAATGCTGCTCCAAAGAGCAACGAATGTGTATGTGCCTTTTAATCATGCCCGCCATTGTCCTACCGCGGACTCCCGTTCATGGTCGTAAAATGTCTATCAATTATGTACTGTTGAATAAAGAAGCCGATATCTCGGCATTGGGTGCGCTTTTAAATCCATTGAGGTGTGGTTGGTTTGGCGGGTGACACATCGGGAAAGAAGCCGAAGAGCAGGTTCTGAACATCGCTGAGATAGTCATCGGCGCTGAACTTGTTGAGACCCTTGGATTTGATGTATCGTTGGTCTTCCTCCTCCTCCTTGCTTGGCGGCCTGGCGCTGTACTCCTCGGCGAGCTCGGTGACCTGTGCTAGTTCATGGCCAAAGGGATGAGAGTCCTTGAGGGCTCGCTGCTGGAAGGATGGCGGAGGAGCTGGGGCGGCGGCTGGGACTGCAGGGACAGGGACAGGCACAGGCACAGGCACAGGCACAGGGGGAGCCTTCTGGTTGTGACCGGCAGAGACGTACGAGGCCGATGACGCTCTAGTAGAAGTTGACGACGACCGAGAGAAGGTGTAGCTGGCCTTTGTGGAGACGGAGTTCTCTGAATCTCTGGACCTTTGCGAGACGGATCGTTGGCGAGCGATGTTGTCATACGAGTTCTGCTTGGTGTGGGAAGGTGATCGCTGGGGAATCGCGGGAGCTTCATTGACCTTTGGCACAGTAGGTGGCATGACGTGCGGCTTGGTTGAGACCGAGAAGTAAGTCGATAAATGATTCGGCACAGGTCCTGGGCCGTCTTCAATGGGAGAAACTTCCGGGCTCGTAGGTGGAGTTGACTCGGTAGTTGAAGGAGCCTCGGAGTCCTCACCAACAGATCGAAGCGAAGACTTGGTGCGGAGAGAAGCGTGCGGCGACGGGATATCGGGAGCGTTATAAGACAGCATGTTGGTTGTATGAACAAGCTGAATAGGACCGGAAATCTTATGTCGCAGGATAGGACCATGGTGTCTATCGCGGGCCGAGTTGCTGCGATGCGGTGGTGGCGAGTCTCCCATCTCGGCGACTTTGGCCTTTCTGGTGGTAAAAGCGCGTGAGAGTGACATTTTTGTAATTTTTATATAACACTTGTTTGGCTAGGTTTGTTTGGTGGCTTGGTGGTTTTATAAGTAAACTTGGGTGAGCAGTGATGAGGAGTTGCTGCAACTGAGATTCCTTGTGATAAGACGGCAAAAAAGTGCTGTGCCACTGACTCAACACTAATTTACTTTTTGAGGCAAGACTTTGCTGCGAACTTGGCCAGTCGAAAGCTAAGCTTGCGAGCGAGAAAAAGAAACAGTACAATAGTTTCTGAATTTGTGTGTTGTACTGTACTGAGACAAAGGAATCCAGTCCTTTCTTTTGCTTCCAAGATCCGGCTTCTAGAGCAGAAATTGTACGTCTGGCGTGATTTGATCTGTCGATTCTTCGAGAAAGAGAGTGTGATTTACGTTGACCGGCTTTGCAGTGAACGAGTGGATGATTGTAAAGGAACGGTCAACGTCGAAAATAGCTGTATCGCTTGATATCCGTATAGTTTTCTTTGGCTTATGGATCGATCCTGCGACAGGGTGGGATACCAGAACAAAGTAGTGAATGAATGTATGAAAATGTGAGAGAAATAGTTATCAGATGCAGAATCAATGCACACTGACGAAGCGAAGTAGACACGACCAAGAGAGTGGCAATCGTGAAACTTTCGAAGAATTGAAGATACAGGCCTTGGTTTTTCTCGACGTGTAAAGGTCAAAGGAGAGAAAGCAAGAGATATGGACGAATCTTGAAGGAGAGCACCGTGGGGATGAAGATGGGGGCAGGAAACAAATATGGGACCCCCCAGCGCCTGCTTCTAGATACGGCAGGCGGGACCAACTGCCTGATGGCCCGACTCCCCTGCAGTGCAGTGCACTGTAGCTCGCCCTAGCAAATTTTAGGTGGTAGTTTAGGTACTGGAGGCCACTAAACTTTCAGGCCGAGTTACAACGGCCCGGGCACCATCACACCTTTGGTGGCTGTTTAGCAGTAGTCCCTGTCCTTGCCAGTGACTGTTGATTGGCCGACGCCCCTGGCTAAAAAGGCTCTGAAGCAAAGATCCTGGCGTCGTGTCTATGTGGGTAACCAATCGCGTGAATATGCTCGCTCGCCATGGCCCCCTTGTATTATAAACTAGCCAAGGTTTTTCTTCCTCTTTTGTCCATGCAGAGAAGAAAAGTCCGCGTTGAGCGCCAAAGGAACCAGCTGATTGATATTGATAGTTATTAAGAATGGTAAGATTCGTGGCTCCTGTCAACTGAGTGCCTTCTCTGGTATCACATTGCATATGTCTTGATCACAGTCAAAAACGATGCACAACCGCATGACACGTTCATGGCCACACACGATACACTTTCTTTCTTTTGCTATTTCAGCTTGTTACAGCTTGACTACTTACATACGTATTGTGGGCACACACTAATGTGACGATTGCTTTGTTTCTTCCTTGCTTTTGCTTGGACCCAATCCAATGTGACGACTCTCATTCTGTTGAGGCCTTTGTTTCCGAGCACATGCTAACCAACACCCGAATCCAAATGGAGCTTCCCTCCGTCTGCTCGACCATTCACCTTCCATCATCACCCTCCATTCTAGACATCCACTCACACATTCATCAACCTTTTATTGACCCGCGCGCTACTATGAGTGGAAAAAAACCCACTGTCACTAACACTGTTCATTGGCACTGGCTTGATGAACTGGGTGACGAACGGACCTTGAAAATTTCTATTCATCGGGTTACACCGATCACTAGAAGAGACGAGAAAGGTCAGGACATGGATGCATGCAAGCACTCAATTGAACGCCCTATTATTCTTTGACAAATTGACACGAACTTTGGCCTCAGCTGACCGGATGCAGAAGATGCATCCGTAAGTCAAAGGTTAACGATAAGATGAGTTGTTGTGCATGACCAACGCACAACTGAGCTGCTCTCACCACTACCGTTACAGCATCTTGGACACTCAAAAGCGACCGGTTATTAGCTGCTACTACGTTGGGTTAGTAGTACTGTCATTAGACCATCTTGATTAAGCCAAAAACAAAAGAAGTGGTTGACTCGCACAAAGTATTAACAGAGCGCCCCTCGGAAACATCAGGCACAACCATATTAAACGATTCAACAGTTCAGTTAGTATCTGTAGGTAGTTGGCGTTCTCTCAAACTTACAAGCCTCTCTGTACACAATAGAGAGAACCCTTCATAATTGGCTTCAACGCCATTGCCGGTCTCCCCCTGTTTCAGGTTCCTAATGCTTGCGCAAGCGGGCCCTCGACTGCAAATGTGATCCATGGATGGTAGAGTTCTCGCTTCTCACTCGTCGCTTGTCAAATTCAGGTCCGACCCAGGCTTCCAGGGGTGATGCTACTGCTCAAAGAACTACCCTGGCCTGTTCACTGTTGCATTACGTCGCGTGGACCGGTCGATCCTCCGCTTTCGATTAACGAAGGGACATGGTCACAGCTTTTTTCTCGCTGATGGGATGGAGCCTTGGGGAGCCTGCGCACAGAAGTCTCATTTCTACAGCAAATTAATTGTCCAAACTCGCTTTTCGCTATGGCAGTCTGAGACAGATACTTGTACATACATATCCTGGTGCCACCGCCCTATTTCGAGTAATAGTGACGTGCCTACTGCAGATCTGTTCCTAGACCAAAAGCTGACTCCCTTAGTGCTTTGTCCGTGAGGCATCTCAGACCACCAAATGGACCCTTAATATCAGCCTTGATATAGGTGGCTATATCGTTCATCTGCTCATCGTTTATTCACCAATAGAAAACTAATGGGCGTCTTAGAAGAACCAAATCCAACTTTTCTTTCATAGAAAAACATCGTCTATCTAATAGATAATATACTCAAACATGACAGTATCTCCTCACCAACTGTTCCGTTGTGGAACAGTTTTTCGTGCGCCAGTATGCTTTCATTCATGCAGCAGTCTGCTTTTCAGAACCGTCCTTCAGGGCGGGCAAGACACTGGCTGTTTTCGCCCTTGTCTACCATTGTCAATGCTCACTGGGGATCGCCGCGCCATTGTCTAACGGGACCCATGTCTCATTCAGCCTCAAACAGGTTTCCTTGGTTTGGTTTGTCCGATTCTCGTCTTGAATGTATTGCCATCCCATCAACAACGGATGATTTAGTCTTCATCCATGGAGTCATCGTCCTCGTTGTCATCCTCATCATCATCCTCATCGCTGGATTCGTCATTGTTGACGCCAACGAGACGGTCCTCGCCCTTCCCGCTCTGCTCAGGAACCCGCTGCGCAAAGGCCTTGCGCACCGACGCGTTGGTGCTGGTGTCCCACACGTGCATAGTTCCCTTGCTTCCGGCCACAGCAAGACGGAAGGCGACCTCCGGGTCGGGCGCAAACGTGGTTGAGAAGACCTTTCCGACGTCGAGGTTGCGCGAAACCACTACTGAGGGTCCTGTGGGCTGAATGTTCCACAACTTGACCGTCTTGTCGGTCGAACCGGTCACCATGTAACCAGGAACCACAGTGTTGATGTCGAACGAAGACACAGACTCATCGTGAGCCTGTAGGGTCCAGACGGCCTTGGTGCCTGTAGGGTCGGACGGCGCATTGCGGACGTCGTGGTAGTGGATAACACCGTTTTCTGTTGAGACGAAGAAGAAGTTGGGGTCATGAGGATCCCACCGCACATTCTCGACGTCGCTCTCAACTCCCCATCGGGGAGCCTTTGCGTCAGGCGCACGCATATCGGCCGCCACCACAGTTCGGTCGTAGGAACCACTCAAGAGGACTGTAGGCTCGTTCGCGTGCCACGCCAGAGAGCACACCTTGTCGGTATGGTAAGTGTACGACTTGGCGCACTTTGTTGTGTTGAGATCCCACAGCTTGACAGTCTTGTCAGCCGAGGCAGAGGCCAGAAGGTTGCGATGCTTGCGGTTCGCAGCCAATGACAGAACAGCGTCGACGTGGTACTCGTCGTTGGACTTCTTTGACTTCTTCTTCTTCTTTTTCATCTTCTTTTCCTCCTCGTTACCTCCTTGACCGAGGATCGCGTTGGGGTACATGCAGTCGATGGTATCCAAGTCCCAAACCTCGATATCGGGATCCAGCGTGCCGACAGCGACAAAGTTGCCTGCCGCATCCTTCTCCACACCAGCCTTGTTAACGGGCATGTCGATCCACTCAACGCAGAGAGGAATGGCGGGCAGCATGATATCGTGGTGCACGTATAGATTGTCGGCCGAATCTTCGTAAACGTAAATCTCGAGGTGCGCCATCTCATCCTCAACCTTGGCAGACAAAATCAGGTTGTCTGTCGCAAGAACTTGGAGCTCTTCGCGGTCTTCCTCCTCCTGTTCTTTGTCCGCATCGATTGTGATGTAAGGGTCGTCCTTGTTTGACTCGTAGTACGCCAGCGACTTGATGTTTCCAAACATGCCCATACCTTCTCCCTGCCCAGGAGCGTCTTCGTCGTCGTCATTGTCATAGTTTTTCAAGTCATACTCCTTCAGGTCGTCGTCGTCAAGATTAATCCTGTGCGATCCTGTTAGTTTTTTTGGACAAGGTTTGCGAAGAACTGTCCGGAAGTCGCATACTCATTCTTGTCAGCAGGCTTGTCGTCATCGTCAATCTTCATTTCAGAGTCGTCCTCCTTGTCTTCAGTCTTGTCTGCCTTTGCGCCAGCCTTGGCTGCCTCCTCAGCTTCCTCAAGATCCTCTTGGGCGTCGTCGAGTTGGAGCTTGGCGAGCTCAGCTATCCGCTCAAACTCGGCCTCATCGAGGGTGTATTTCTGAGGGAAAGGCGCAGCGAAGCCCCTAGGGACCCATTGCGCAGCTGTAATCATTGAAGACATGGTGAATGTCTGGGTATCTTAAAAAAAAAAATGCTGTTGTTCAAGTCCACTTTGTGTCTAAAGGTGGGCGTCCTGATAAATTTCTCCCAAAATTTCTAGTGGGGTTTATCGATAAGGATTCAACTCGCCCAGGAACCAGTGACGTTCATACCTAATTTAGCACAAGGCAAGACCATCGCTCTGCTAGATCTTGGTCTTAATTTCCATATTCCAGTTGAACTCTGTTTCTATGATGGGGGAACAGACGGGTCATCAGAGTATCAGAAAGTTGGCCATTAGAAGCATAACAGACAAAATATTAGGTTACCTTATGCCACTTAGACTATACTTCTTAGACGACTTATTTTTATAGTCTAAGACTTAGGCCAAGAGTCACGAGAGAAGGAGTTCAAAGATGCAACGTAGATAACTATTGGATTAATTTAGTGGATTTATAGTCTAAGAGCCTAAAACGGTCTGTTACGGCGCTTCATCACCGGCTTCCTGACTGCGCCTTGTGTTATATACTTCTTGCCGTCTGCTCCAATCTTCTTGCTCATCGGCTTCTTTTGGCTTCTTTCCTCCTCCGCCTGCTTCCTTTCTTCGTCCTTACGTTTATCATCAGCCATCTGGGCCTCGATTTCCATCTTTCGGTTGAATTCTGTTTCTATGATACGCTTATCACGGGCTGAATAGCCCTTTTCCTTAAGCGAATAGAATACACCGCCGAGATCAGCGAGCCAGTGGGGGTCAACAGCTGTCACTGTTGACACATATACTTTCGATGTGAGGATCAATTCGTGGTAAACGATATAGTCGGGCGGGTGCCCGGCGTACAATGCACTTGTCGGATGCAATTGCACACCTAGGTTAGTACGAAGGTTGATGTACTCGCCTGAGCCCTTGTATTTGGCTGCTTGGTGGTAGTAGCCCGAGCAGATGCACTTGCGAACAATATCCCAGTCGATTCCACAGCTTGTTAGTGTCATCTTTTGCATGCGAATGATATCCAGCAACTGCTCGCGAATCTCCTTGGCTCGCCTCAAAGACTTGGGGTGCAGGAAGTGCTTCACACACCAGCCATCGGAATAACCGTTTGCCTTCCAGTTAGTATAGACTTGAAGGTAAGTCAAATGATCCGACTCGTGCACCCAGAACTTCTCACGTGCAGCATCGGCTTCTTCCTGTCGCTCCTTTGGGCGGTAGAAAACATTGGGCACAGACAGCATGGAGACGATAGTGATCATCTCCTCACTACAACCATAGTCCTCTGCGGTAATGAGCAGTTTGGATAGGGAAGGATCCATTGGGAAAGCACTCATCTTCTTTCCCAACTCGGTGAGCTCGCCCAGATTGTCCAAAGCTCCAAGTGCCCACAGGTCAAACATCGAGGTTGTAATAGTGTCCTGCGGAGGGGGATCCATAAAATCGAAATCCAGTAGATCTTTAACGCCAAGAGATTTCAGCATGAGAACAGTGTTGGCAAGATTTGTGCGCTGAATTTCTGGGATCGTCTGCAAGTATAAGTCTTCTTTAAACTCCTTCTCAGAGTATAGTCGGAATGCCTTTCCTGGGCCTGTTCGACCGGCTCGACCTGAGCGTTGCGAGGCGTTGGCTTGAGAGATGGGCGTGATTTGGAGGGTATCCATGCCAATCTTGGGGTTGTATACCTTCATCTTGGAGTAACCCGCATCCACGACGTACTTGATACCATCAACTGTCAAACTGGTCTCGGCGATGTTGGTCGCAACAATGCATTTTCGAACACCAGGGGCTGCCTTGTCAAAAATCTTGGCTTGTAGATCTGCAGGCATCTGACTGTAAATAGGCAGGATGCTTAACTTGGGGGGATCGTTGAGAGCGTCGAGTCGTTTTTGTACTAGCTCGCATGTGATTTCGATATCTTCTTGGCCAGTCATGAACACCAAGATATCTCCAGGGCCCATTGAGACGTGGATTGACAACACTTGATGCACAGCCTGATCGACGTAGTCCTCAACAGGCGATCGATGGAACATGACGTCGACTGGGAAAGTTCGTCCAGGAATGATGAACTCAGGAGCGCCGCCAAAGAAATCGGAGAAGCGTTTCGAGTTCATTGTGGCCGATGTTACGATGAGTTTCAAATCGCGTCGCCTTTGCAGAATCTTTTTGAATAAACCCATGAGGATATCTGTGTTCAGAGCACGTTCGTGTGCTTCATCCATGATGACACAGGAGTAGCGGTCCAAATCCGGTTCGTTCAGCGACTCTCGCAATAGAACACCGTCGGTCATATATTTGATGACCGTCTCCTTGCTGGTGCAGTCTTCAAATCGGATAGCATAACCAACTGTGCTTCCTAGCTTCACTTCCATCTCCTCGGCCACACGCTTGGCCACACTCATTGCTGCAACTCGTCGCGGTTGTGTGCACCCGATCATGCCGGTTTTTCCGTATCCGTCTTCTTGGAGGAACTGCGTCAACTGTGTTGTTTTACCAGAACCTGTCTCGCCAACGCAAATGACAACCTGATTCTCTCTAATCACATGAAGAAGATCCTCACGAACTGCGAACGCTGGTAGGTATTCGCGCTGCTCTCGTAGGGTTTTGCTCTGGCTGAAGTTACTGGCGCCGTCCGCCTTTTTCAAATGTTCGCTAAATTTGTTGCCCTTTCGCTCCGTGGGTTGAGCATCTTCCTCGGCAGGTACTGGTAGCGCGGAGTCGCCGTCCTCCTCTTTTGCGCCCATGATGTTCCCAAGCGTCGTTCCGGTCATGCTCGTAGCTTCTTTGGCTTGCCTTTGTCGCTCTCGCTGTTGTCGTGCTTCTTTGACCACTTTGCTACCCTTTCGGCTGAAAACCGCCATGTGACTTTGGGGGTCTTTAACAGCGGGCACTGGCTCTAGTTGTTTCGTGAAGATCGTTCGTCCTTTCAAGAAAGGAGGTCGGAGGTCGTGGACCAAAAGATGAACTCGGGTTGAATCGTCGTCATCAATAAAGTCGGAGGCCATATCTCGTCGCTGGGCCACTCCAGATTGCAGCATTCGATTTGTTTCCCAGGCATCATTTTCTCGGTTCCTTTGCTCGCGCCGTGCATCGAATCGGCTGCTCATCTTTTCGTGCCGGGCTGTTTCCTGTTGCTGGCCTTCCCAAGCACCGTATGATGCGAAGGGATTGTGAGTATCGTCTCCGAAGCTATGCCCCCCGAATTCGTCGCCACCGTACCAATCGCGGTCCAAAGCCGTGTCTTCCTCGGTCGCTCCTGCCTCACGCGCTCCTGCCTGAGGGGGCGTGGCCGCGTAGCGTGACGACTGTGCTTGGGGGGTAGAAGCGCGTGAGGAATCGTTGTGATGTGCCCGTTGATAGGGGCGCGCAGAATCGATCCGACGTCTCTTTGGATCTGGCGACATCTTGGCGGTTGCTGATGTTGAAGGAAGTAAGGAAGGAATGTGATGTGGATGCAGGATAGCAGGGTATCAGGGTATCAGGAAAAATGACCGCTGGAAGCATGAGACGAAATTAGTAGGTCACTTTATGCACCTTAGGCTATAGTTCTTAGACTACTTATTTTTATACCCTAAGATTAAGAGGCCTAAGCTTTGGTTTATTTGATGGTTTTACACGATTTCTAAAGCTCACACCGGCCTTTTCCCTCGCTCTAAAGCTTTAAGTTCAAAATGTAGGGATCAAGCAAGAAGTAACCTTATTCTCACACAATACAAAAGCACTGTCAGACCGACCTGCTAAGCAGCCAACCTACCAAACACGATCGACCATTGATGTTGGATAACAAGACAACACGCCTCCACTTATCAGTCAACTTGCCCAGACCCTGAAGCTTTGGATAAAAATAAATAAATGAACTGATATTCAGCGGCTTCAGGGATCAGGAAAATTGGCGGGAGCATGGGAGACGAAATTAGTAGGTCAACTTATGCCATTTAGATCGGGCTTTTTAGGTTATTTATTTTTGTACCCTAAAGCCGAGAGGTCGGACTTCACATGATGCAACGAATCAGAGCGAAGCTTTGTATGTATATGTTGAAGAATTGGAAGCCAGCTGTTAAGATTCCTTTTATATGTTTAAGAATAATGTTGCTGCATGGGCTATACACATCTTGACTGTCAGCTATGGTTGTTCACGACTTTCAAAGTCTAATGCTGACTTCTTCCCTCGCTCTGTACTGGAGTCATGATAGGTAAAGTTCAAAGAAGCAAACTTATTCTCACATATACAAAAGGGTAGCGAGACCTGCTCAATAACTAATGAGCTATCATTTCCTTCCTTCAGCACAATCTTAGAGATATTTGAACTAAATGCTAAGATTGACCATCAACTATAGAATGAGGGACGAAACGCGACCAAAGAGTCACAATATCCAGGCAGTCAACTTAGAGTATGTTCTTAGTTTATTTATTGTGGCAACCTAGCCTTACGTATAATCTTTATGCATAGGCCGAGTCTTCTCACCTTCCCAATATCTTCAACTATATTGATAAAATCAAGTGGTACTGAGGGTTGTCTTTGTGTTTTGTGCAGAGAATATTCGCGGGATACGTCAAGTCGAGCCTCTTGTTTATGAAGAAGGAAGTAGACTGTCATAATAAACTACTAATTGTCAATTTTCTAGCATCCGATATGAGATGCACAAATCGGGAACTTCCACAAATACTGCCACAAAAGGAAGACGACGGACATGCATGCCTATGTCTAACTCAAGTGACGAGAAGCTCTAACATTAAAATACTGAGTCTGGCAGAGCGATAGTCTTGTCTTGTGCTAAATTAGGTATAAACTTCACTCAGAAAAATTGGCGACTCGAAGCATAAGGGACAAAACTTAGGCTATAAAAGATAGATCGTCTAAGAAGTATGGCCTAAGTCGCATAACTAATTTAATACTTAGGAGGCCAAATTCTCTAGATAGTAACCAGTGGCTTCTATATCAAACAGAGTAAAGTCGCCCAAGGCGTATAATACTGATATATCAGAATATTTAGTGAATTGATAGTCTAAGAGCACTAATGCTTTCTTATAGTTTGCCATATAATAACTACCAAGAACCATCGGAGACTGCATGACTTATTTATCAAGTCGTCCCGTCGTGTGCTACTATTGTTAGCGATTTGATGTTTTTGCCCCGAAATAAGGAACAGTTGTTTTCATCCTCGTCAGCCGTGATCAAAAGCCATACCGCCAGTCTGTTTAATGAAGACAGAAACGATCTGTGTTTCTTACTCTTCTGTTACTGTTCTGCTCATATCCCTTCCTCAACGCGTGACCGTGAAATCACTCTCTCCCTCGATAATCTGCCTCTCTTCTTGTGAAACCTTTGTGACACGAGCTGATCTCGGGCCATCGTCCACATCCTTGAAGAACTTGGAAAGAACCTCTTCGCTGGCTTGGGCCTCTCCCTCAACCTCAAACACTGTTAGTGCCAGGCCAGATTAGAGTGCTTGTATCGACTTACTTTCTCATCTTTTGTGTTTCGGCACCAACCAGTCACTCCATGCTCCTGAGCTCTCTTTTGAGTAAAGTACCTTTCCACAAGTCAGATCTAATCCTTCTAAACGTAGTCAATGAGTTATATCATACCGAAAGCCAACACCTACATGACGTCAGTTACAGAGAAGCTCCAGTGAACGGAAGATGAACATACCTTGGACACGCCCTTCAACAGAGAAGTAGACCTTGGGAGATTTAGCATTGATACTGATTCAGTTAAGAGGTAGCATACTCGTTTTGACATCTTGATGAGGCTATGTAGGATATGTAATGGATAGTAGGTTGTTACGGAGTCAAAGTTCGAGGATATGAAAGTTAATGTAAGAAGTACTACCAGTGATGAAAGCTGAATTTGAAACACAATTCAGTAAACAAGCTCATGCGGTTTCATGGTATTATACTTACTAAGTATAATTCGGGACGATACAACAACCTTTGGTCAACGGTCGATTGTAGGTGGATGTCTTAGCTTATAAGGCAGGCAGGCAGGGCAGGCAGGGATGCCGATAAGATAAGCTCTAAACTGATGTCACATATAGGTATCTAGTGGCACCCAAACAACCATCCCTACCAATCTAACATCTGCAATCCCTTCAACTTGCGACGCGAAAAACAATACTACACAACCTGCAAATACACACACATTAGCTTATTTATGGATGCCACTTCATCCGGAGCGGCTTCAGAGCCTATTCGATTCCGCGCCGGCAAGAAAAGAAAAGCATACCGCCAGCGTGTCCAAGAAGATGACGACGCTGTTGCAGAAACAGTACAACCGCCTCCTACCGCATCAGCAGCGGAATCAAACGATAAGCCGGCTCAAAGAAGCACGCCAGATGAGGAAGAGAATGCAGAAGGCTCTGTTGCCGCCGCGCTGAAATTGCGCAATGCGCGAAGGAGCCGTTTTGGAGGTGTCGCATTTCGCAATTCAAATCGCCCAGAAGACGACACGAATACCGAGCGTGCGCTCGTTCCTCACAATGCCGACGAAACCTCGAATAACGAGTCCGTAATCAAGGGCGTTACAGACCGGTTTACACACCAAACTGGAAAAGTTGCCGACCTGAACGATAGGCACATGTACGTTGAAGCCCCTCTTCTCTCGCAGTCTGCGCTTCTCACCGTACAATAACTAATCATTCAAGGATGGACTACATAGAATCCCGACTATCTAATCGCGCGGCCAGAGATAGCTCACAACCTACCTCATCCGCATCTGCATCGGACCCTGTTGGACAATCTTCCACGACGGCGACAAAGCACGAGACTGGACGGGCCGTAATGCAGGGCCAACTGATGGAAATTGATCTCGGCGACCATGCGCAAGACAGCAGCGCTGCTCGTAACGGGGGCGCAGGTCAAGGAGATGGTGAGGAACGACGAGCCAAGAAGCCTCGACTCAGAAGAGATGGCAAACCCTGGCGTCCGCGAAAACGCCGAGATAGTGATGCTGTCAAGCGCGACCAACTCGTCGACGAGATTCTTCGAGAAGCAAAGCGTATGTATTTAGAGCCCCTTCTTTTTCCAAGACATATGCTAACACGAACCATTTAGTTGACCTATACGAACCCACCGCAAAACAAAGCGGCAACGCCGCTGGTGCCGATCAGGACGGTGCAGCAGATGAACGACTTGCTGAAGAGTTCCGACAGCGGTTCCTCGAGGATGTTGCCGAGCGACAACTCAGGAAAAAGAAACCAACGAACCAGCCTGCTCGCCCCGGCACCGAGGAGGTCCTCAAAGGACCCAAACTTGGCGGTAGTCGTAACAGTAGAGCTCAGATGAGAGACCTCTTGCTGAAAAGGGAAAAGGAAGGAAAGAAATAGTTTGCGATCCAGTGGAGTTTTCTTTGGCGATTGGCGTCAGATGGTTCTTACTCATGTTACTCTTTTTTAGACTTTACATATATCACAAACCATGTTAACCAATGCAACGGTGAAAATAGTTATTCTAAAAAATGGCATCTTGTATATATTTCGGGATATTGATCCACCCCATGCCCAATCTGTAACGATCGTTGATTGTGCTGTACAGGTCTGTCGATCCCTAACCAACATCAACCTAAGACAAAATCAAATCTGACATGCATGATCTCGGTGTCATGCCGATCCTAAGAAAAAGGGGAAAAGAAAAGAAAAGAAAAAGAAAGAAAAAACAAAAACTCCTTTACCCAAGTTCCCATGTAGCAATTTTCCCAAAGTGTAATAAATGAACGAACCGTCGCTTGGCACAGTTGAGACCAGTCCCATATCATAATTCGCCATCTTGCTCGTAAACAAGATTGTTTGACTTCTGTCATATGCCATAACGCCGTACCAATGTGATGTTAACCGTTGTAGGGTATCCCTTATGCGTGAATCTTGATAGAATAAAAAAGTGACTCCCGAGAAGTCCTTTACCTAATGTCGAGCTGGAAAGGCTTGAATCGTCCGCCGATTGTAGCGCAGCGGGGACACTTCCTTCTTGCTCCGTGCTCTGTCATGAGGACCTCGACACAAGTCGGGCAGAGACCGCAGATGCATTCGGTGCATGCATACGAATCCTTGAGTAGAGAAAATCCTTGACATGCAGCGCAATATATCTGAATATTTTGAGCCGAGTATGACGGTGACGAGTCAGAAAGCCCCCGGGTCCCCATATGGAAGTTCTCGCCACTCTCAACAGAAGGAAATGGTTCTATAGTGTCCTGGCCGTAGGACGGAGGCGTAAGTGCCTGTTGGAGTGGTGAGGCCTGATAGCTGGCTGGTTGAAATTGCGGCTGGTGAGAAAAGGGCGGCAATGATGATCTGTGCATTGAAACCGGAGATTGAGGGACCTAGTCATCGTTTGTTAGTCCATGCATAAAACTTGAGATAAATACAATATGGAATGACCTACGGGAGTACGGTCTTCATCAATGTCACCAGCAGCAGAGGCCGCTTGGTCAGCTGCATCAATAAGATCTTCCCATCGCTTCCCAAAGTCTGCCGACGGTTCAGCCGAAAGAGCTTTCCTATCACTACCTGGCCTGTAACGCTCTTCATTTTGTATCCGACGTAGCCAATCAGTTGCCGTTCCCTTTGAGGTCTTCTTCTTATGATGAGTCTCTCTTCCTCTCTTCGTTACAGATTGCTTGCGGGGACGGTTGGGGCCAATAGGGCGTTGAAGAGGCGGGAGAGTAGATGATCTTCCAGGAGGTGAGTTTGCAAGAATGGAAGGGAGAAAATCGCGCTGTCTATTAGCCTTGACAGAGGAATAAGGGTCGCTGGTGATGTCGTGGTTTGGTAGGTTGAGTGGCGGTAGTTCAATGGAGGTTCGTGGTCTACGTCGAACATCCATATCTGAATAATATTCCTACGTATAATTAGTATGCATTGGTTGTCTGATCAATTATACCACTTACACCATCCATATCCATGTCACGCTCGCTTTTAACGCCGTGAAGTTCAGCTAGTGCTGCTGCTGCGCTGGCAGTACCAAGCATTGGACCAGACACCGGCCCACCGTTAGTGTAGTCCTCTATAAGGCGCGGCGTGCCTGGATTGCTCGACTCGTCGCGGTGGTAGTTATGTCTCTCATGAAAACCTTGAAGGTGGTCAATGGGCGGGGGTAGGCTTGACTGAGGGTGGGACAAACCCTGAGCATTTGGAGCTGAGGTCTGATCAAGAGGGCGGCGCTCCGAAGGAGGAGTATTAATCATCAACAAGAAGCTCTCTTCGGTAGCTGGTAGCTTGGAAATGTAATGCTCGGGATGCGCGCGACGGATATGCTCCTGCATGGAGCGATACCTCTTTTCCTGCAATTTGGGCATTTAGAATCAAATCGGTACCGTTGCATGGTGCTACGGGAATATGCTTGCCAACTTGGGGAATATGCGATGTGAGTGGTGAGACATGGCGATACATGGCGGGCAGGCGCAGCATTGGTAGTTCAAGAACAGATGCAGGGTAGGATAAAGCAGAGTGGCTAGCAAAAGCAATCCATCTAAAGACTTACACCAATGCATCTCTTGCGACAGCTTGAGCCATCTTGATTGCGAAGAGGGCAGACTACCTCATTGTTGGAGTCTGTGATAGAGAAAGACGACGTTAAAGAAGATCGAGGCGGCATCTTGACCCCACCATGTGTGATGGCTTGCTGGCGGGGGATGTTGTAGCGATAAGAGTATAAGAGGCGAGATAAGAGATAGTAGCGATTTAAGATATGATTGAAAGGACTAGATCAATTGGTGACGATGAAGCTTTACAAAAACTGTAGCAGTCCAAGTGTAGCTCATTAAACGTGAGATGAGCTACCTTTAAACATTGACAAGCTTTGCTACAGGAACCGTTTCGAAATTGGGCCAGTTATGCGGCGGTGGCTGCGTATGCGATTGCGACGTCGATTGGAGTTGTGGTTGACTTTCACTTCAAAGGCTGCAAGAATATCGATGATCGAGTGTTGTAAGAGGCAAGTTGAGCAAAGCGAATAAAGATATTCAATCGAAAAGGTCGCTTCTTTCAAGAGTCAAGGTGGGTTGCAAGGAAGGAGATATGAAAGAAGGAAGGCGAGTGGGTGGGAAAGAAGAAGGTATGTAGGCAGGTAAGTAAGTTGAGTTTAGGTAAGTTCGGCAAGAGCTCAGGTGTGGAAGAAGAGAAGAGACAGAGGAAGGTGGGAGGCAAAGATGCCTTTTGGGGAAAGTGTGAGCGTAAGTAGACAGAGGTAGGATGGTGAGTAATAAGAGCAACAACGCAATAGCGAAGAAGAGCAACGGCCAGAAAGGCAAGAGGAGGGTGTGAGTCGACGAGTGTGTGTGGTGTGCGGTGCTGCCGAGGGAAGCTGAGCTTCAATGTAGGTACTGAATGAGAGCTTCTGTTGACTTATCAACTCTGTTTATACACCAACAATCAACCAGACCAAACACTTTCACACAGCTGAGCAGGTCCTCACTCAAATTCAGAAATGTGAAAGTGAATATTCACAAAAAGAGAAGAGCAAAAAATGAGAGAGGGTCAGCAAAATCCAAATACATAATAGTTAAGTGAGAGGAAAAAAAAAAAACTCTTGCGGAGGGCGTGTGGGCATTGGAAATCAAGGCCAGTAGCGAAAGCTTCCGCACAAACGAGACTCTGGTTCAACGTCTACCCATACCTAGCCATTACTCTCACTCGACAAGGGACCACCTGAGCTCCAGGCTCCATGCGTCTAACTGACATCGATTGCCATGCCATGCCTTGTGCTTCGCCTCCACTGCTTGAGATCTCAGCTGCCTCGAAAGACTTATCGCCCGGGGCCAATAGCATTGACGTGCAGCTCCGGGGGTGCGGGCACAGAAGCTCTTTTGGCTATACAGTACAATACCTAGCAGTTTTCTAGGCCCATTAAAGAAGCAGCACAAAAAAAAAACCTCTTTAGCTGCCATTCCATCTTTTCCCGAACTGTGCTTGGCTGCAACATGGGTTAGGGGTCGAAACACCCTGGGCCATTCTGTCGGAGCTTCTATCTTGCAGCCTTCAAAACTCTGCCGCAGCAGCTCATCTTGATCACAAAGAAAAAAAACTCGAGTCCTCTGCAACATCCAGTAGCGAAGCACAGCATCCAAGTAAAGAAGCATCAGCAGCTCAAAATGGGTATGGCCCAAGCGCTGCGCGAGCAAATCAACTGGCTACCATTGCAATGACTCGGGAGGGGCTACAGGGGTGATGGCAGTGGCCGAAGAGGGGTGTATCTGTCAGTGGAGTTCTCGTGGACGGATGGAGGTTAAGAGCATGTCCTTACGCCCAAGAATGAACCTCTCATAGGTGCTTTGGGCCTAAGAAGCTCCCTAGAAGAAGCAGGGGAAGCTCCAATGGTGGAGCCGGTCCCTTGCTCGGGTCTGTTGAAGATCCTTTCTTTTTGCTGCTGCAACTGATAACGAGCCATGCGAGAGATGTCCCACACATGAAGGTGTGTACTTTACACTCATCCGTCATGAGAAAAAGATTGCAAATATCATGCCAATCTCAAAGCTTCTGCGCCAGCCCAGCCTCAACGGAAGATTCGTCTGTGACAGGTCCAGATGGATGTCGCAAAAAAAGGCCCGGCGTCTCAAGGGTTGGCCATATTTGGCGACAGCCAGGGTCGGCGGGGCCGACACCCAAGGTCAACTGCCACTCATGAATACCGTTCCTAAGCCAACTCCGGAAGTGGTTATCACATGTACATGGAAGGTACCTCTGCATGACTCTCACCATAGACTGGTTCACGGGACCATTGGCATAGCTTAGCTATGTACACGGAACGTTCGTCACTGCAAGCTGGAGCTCGAGCCGACGGTCGCTTTCTCTGTGGCGTTTAAAATTCAGCGATGCGCAAGTGTGGACTTCAACAGAGTCAGCGTCTGGGTCCTTTTAACCAGAAATTTCAGATACGTGTTGGTGCAGGAGCATGGACTTGTTTGGGTCCTGACAAGATAACTGCTTTCCAGTACAAGTCGTTTATCAGTTGACAGAGGCAACTAGAAAAAATGTGAGTTCGTGATGGTATCCGAATGGACATCATTGAACAACAGCTGATTTCCACAGACAGGTTTGCTCCTACGTAGGGGCGCTGTGAAATAAACGCCTGGAACAAGCCCTGTCACCACACTCCTGGGTCTTTCAAACGGTGACATCACCGGCCAGCAACCAAGGGAGACTGGGGTGTGCGTAGAGTCAAGTCTATTGAAGGGTCTTCTTTCTAACTCGCTTCGATTGTTCGACTCAGTGGCACATCCTAGGAAGGCGGTGAATACAATACCAAAACGCCAAAGCTTTCCAGCACGCACTGGCTGGGGCGAGACAGAGGAGGAAGCTCCGGTACCATGTCAACATGCCCCCTTGGAACAACAAGGCATCGGCCTGCAGGATTAACTAAGAACGCATGAACAGGCTTGGGGAGAACGCCTAAACAAAGCGAGACAACATCGCGAGACTCGAGATGATAACATGACAGCCAACCACAATGGTAGAACCGAGGTCGATAAGTCCGGCTTTATTCTCAGACCCTGTGAAGGCGGTGACCCCGCGCCATCATAAAACGACCTTGCCGCCTCGAATCTTACCCCAGGCGCAATCGTTTGACGGACCTCGGAGATACATCCGCATATATGTCGCCATATTAAACGGGGTTGTTGAATTTAGCCTGCATGGCGGACGCTGATTGTGGTAGTGACTTTGGTGTTCGACTTACAATGGCTTTCTCAGGGCGAAATTTCCCGCATGCGATAGATCGAGAGCTTGTGGCTCCAGCTCCAGCTCCAGCTCCAGCTCCTGGGTAATGGGAGAAGGTGTGAGCATAGCCAACAGAGAATGCTACTGTGTGTGGGGATCACGCACTGAATACGGATGTGGGCCAGCTCATGACTGCTGCAATCGCTTTACATATGTACCTGCCTAGGTAGCTGGCTTCCAAAACAATTGGCTTCCATGAACGTATCAATCCAACACGGCCAGGAACCGGCACGCAAACACACCTCTAAAGAAGTAAGCATCTTTCACTAAGACCCATTCCAAAACCTGGGTTGTAGCGGCCAAGAGTCAGAACAAGACACGTCCTTGTCAGGTCGCAATTCATGGGGCGGAGCTTGGGTCAACTTGGAGCTGGTCCCATGACTCTCGAAAAATAAAACCTTGAAAAGTCATGCTACCATGTTGAACAGAATTAAAAGGCGGTTGAGGATTGTATTGGACAGCCATGATTACCGCGATAGCCATGATATTTTCTGGTTCTGGTAAGTGAACTAGCTTGACTTGGTTTGTCGTTCATACAAATATCGAGACATCCGGATTCTAGACATGCCGGTTTCTTGCTCTAAATCTAGAATGGGCTTCGCCTTGTTTATTCTGCCACATTCTTACACTTGATTGACATTTGAAGGATTCGTACTCTATATCCCGGATATACATCTACGACTAATCAAGCAGCACTCGGCTGTGGAGAGTGAGATACTAATTATAGCTTGGAAGCTCTTTTAATCAGTTAATTCTACCACACCAAGGCTGTTTGTATACCGTGGGGGACAGATCCCGTGGTCTATCGCGTATTGTGTCGCTTCTCTACCGGCATGCTAATCGACACAGCATATCGAGAAAATGAATTATCGAATGTCCTCTCGAATGAAATCGTCGCCGGATCTCTACGTCATACCTTTCTCACTTGAGGTTTTGAGTTTTCGCCAGGCGGTTGTATGAAACGATCAGCGGCTTCAGCTTTCATGACACTTGAACCTTCTTGTCAAAGTCTCACAATTACATACATCGGGGATTATGACGAGACATAATACATCCATGAGTCATCTTTACCAATTCGACTTCATACAGGCTCATTGACAAACCATCATGTCAAATCACGGTCACAGCAAGTTGGGCGCATTGGTTTATATAACATAATTCATGTCTGATGTCAAGGTAAGTTTCGGTCTCTAAGCCAGGATCCGGAGACTTGACCTAGGGTATCTTTGGTACATGCTATCCCATATCATCACCTCAGAAGCGCCCAGCTTGGGTTATATCTGTCGTAAAATCCGCCTTATATGCGTGTCCTCTTCCTCAAGATGCAAAAAATAAATCCATATGGCGTTTCGAGGTATCAGTGCTTGCTCCGACACCAAGTGCTCTCTTTCCATCTTTAAACTGTCCAATCCTGCTTTCCATTGTTTACTTGAGCTGCTTAAGAATCTCTGTCAAGAAGTCCTCAAAGCTCAATGTGATGTAGCCGTCGCGATCGTCGTCGTACTTCTTGAAGACGTCGGTCATGCGCTTGAGAGAAATGCAGCTCTGAACAAAGAGGTCGAAACTCATAACCCCTTCATTTCGCTTGTCGTATGTGTTGAAGATCAACTCGACAAACTGGGGGCTTAGTCGATATCGGAAAGCGACGAGGGCGTTGTTGAATTCGGAAAGTGAGATGTTTCCGCTACGGTCGGCATCGAATCGGTCGAAGAGAGTTCTCCACGAAGCCAAAAATGACCACAGACCGCAAAATTCCTCGAATCCGATAGTGCCACTCCGATCAGAATCAAACATTCGGATCATCATGCGAACAGTATGGGGATCAAAGGCGGTCCAGTCACCGTTGACCAGCGCGGCGGATAGTTCTCTCTCAGAAAGATGGCCAGTCCCTAGGGGAGCGGTCAGTAACTGATACAACTGCCAACATTTTGCATTCTTTATAAACTTACCATCTTTGTCTACAGCACGAAATAGAGGTAGGAGCGTGGGATCGGAGCCATTACCATCGAGAGCGGGCGAAGGAGGAGGTCGTGAGTTGGGAGCAGGACGATTGTGAGCCTGGGGTCTCGCGCCGCCAGTGTTTGGAGGCGGGGACATATAACCGTGAGAAGCTGGACCCTGGCCTAGTGAATGAGATCGCGCATCTCTTTGGGTTGGTAGAGGCTTATCGTATCGGGGTTGTTGCTGGTGATACTGCTGAGGAGGGGGATGATGCTGATACTGCTGCTGCTGAGGAGGAGGGTGGTGTGGCTGCGGGGCAGGAGTCCTGGACTGTCCTGGCTTCTGAAGGGCGCAATGTTAGTTCGCGGTTCTTGGGTGCGGTAATATCGATGTTTGCGAGTAACGTACCTGCTCAGGCTCAGCGAATCTAAACAGATGATATGATTAGCCTTGTGTTGCATTGTGACGCCCTTCTTCAACAGTAGCTTGTTAAACGTAATCGCAGAGCCGCAATGATCGATGGGCGGATGCTCTAAAGGGAGGGGCAAGCTGGTTAAAGTCAAAGAAGAAACTTACCTAGGGAGGGCATCCTCGTCGTAGGGACGGTTATAAGCCATGTTGAGTGTCGGTGTTTAGATTTGCGATGGTTTCTATGAAAAAGGCTCTAAAGGGAGAGAAGCAGAGCTGGGGATGATGAGGTTTTGAGCTGAATCAAATTGGTGCGCGGCTGAAGAAGAAGTAGCACCGCCTTATGTATGATGGAAGGTCTTTTTAGCTACTAAAGTATTACAGTCCTACCCCAGGCTCATGCTCTGGCTCTGGCTCAGGCTCTGGCTCAGGGGACGGGAGCAGGGAGTTGTTCAGCGCGGGGCAGTGTCGTTTGGTTGGTGGAGCGTAATTGGAGATAGAGCGTGGCTGAGTGGATTTGCAACGGAGAGAGATATGGGTAGTAATTAGTGAGTAGTCAGTAAGTGGTCTTGTGAGAGACAACAACTCCTCGGACTTTTGTTCTTTTCTTTATGATGAGTCAGTTAAAGAAAGAGAATTGGGCTTGTGAGTGTTGTTGTTGCTGTATATCAAGAATAAAGAGAACAAGTAATTACCTGAACCAGGGATTAAGAAATAATTGACATGATGAAATGTTCAATACTCAAATTCCCCGTTATCGGGTATTAAACTGGGTTCTTAACCTCCACTGCGGCCTTATCTGCAACGACCTAGACAGGGTCAAAAAGGACTGTCCGACTTGGCTCCCTGCCCTTTGTTCCGTGCCAAGACGTCAACTCAAGCCAGGTCCCCTTGAATTTTTAGTCTGGAATTTATTCGTTCCGCGTATTTCAGTTTCATCATGCCAATCGATAGGCAGAGTACCAATCCGGTGAAGTTGTCGGTCTACAACCGTAACAGTTTTAACGAACACTATAGGGCCTCAATTTTCGCTTTCGTAAAACTGACAAGAGAGACCCTTGAGTTCCACGGTGGGGTCTTCTGTCCCCTGTACTTAAAGTGTCTAGTAATTGGTGACGTCGGCGCGAACAAAGAAGCTCGCCCGGACAGAGAAGAAGAAAAGTCAGGGGCTGACTTAGCCACTGACCTGACCTCAGCCACTAGAAACGAGTCCGAGCATGAGGAAAGAAGGAAATTTGTTCCATTTCTGTTCTACAGTCTTCGCTGACCCCTGTTGCTTTCTTGTTAGTGGCTCATCACCTCATCTGCTTAACAAGACACGATCTATGACTACCCACTATCTCCATCTCGGCGTTTCCATTGAACACGCATCAAGTTCGCAACTACCGAACCGGGGACTCAGCCTCATAGGAGAGATATCTATATCTCATTTTTGAATTACATCATATCATACTGAGGTTAAATCTATCCTAGTGACTCAGTAAATCACTACTGTTCAAAACGTTGTTACTCAAGGACATTACTAATACTTCTCAGTTAACCAACATGACCAACCAAGACTCATCAGAACCCTCCGAGTTCTGGCTATATGGATACGGGTATGCGGCTTCTTTCCTGACATCAGATCTCTCATCACTCCATATATGTGCTAACGATCATCTCCGTGTTGCGCAGGAGCTTGATATGGAAGCCTCCGCCACATTTTGGTAAGCAGTTATTACCCCAGGTTCTCATGCAACAGCCTTCCCATTAACGTCTTTCATTTCTCAGATCAGAGAATCCCTGGGTGGGTTGACGGTTATGTCCGTCGTTTCTGGCAGGTCAGTTCGCTTCCTATCAAACTCAAAGTTCTCAACTGACGTATTATAGGCCAGGTACAGCCTCAACGGCCCGGCAGTTAATTGCATTCATAACTAACAACCATCCAGTGAGGATCACCGAGGCACCCCGGAAGCTCCAGGCCGTGTTGTCACTCTCATTGAGAGATCCTACTGGGAACAGCTGACCGACCATCACGACTCTGCCCCAGAGCGAGTATGGGGTGTTGCTTACCGCATCATTCCTGAAAAGGTCGCCGAGGTCAAGGAATACCTTGATATCCGTGAGATCAATGGATATACAATTCACTACGCTCCGTTCAAACCTGCTGATGGCTCACCTCCCATCCGCACTCTGGTATACATAGGAACTCCAGACAATGAGCAGTTCGTCGGTCCCCAGGACCCCCAGAAGCTCGCCGAACACATCTTCCGTAGTCAAGGACCCAGTGGACCGAACAAGGACTACCTTTTGAGTCTTGACACGGCTCTCAGTGAGCTTGCTCCTGATAGTGGTGACGTTCATATTCATGACCTCGCCCGCCGTGTCAGAGAACTTGAGAAGAACTGCGCAGACGAGGAGAAGGTCCTCAACTCAACGCCATCCGCCCATATGCAGAAGCACAGTACCGAGGAGGCAGAGGAAATCGAGGAGCCGCATCATTAAATACTTGGCATCTTAATCAAATTATTTGGATAAGTGCGCATAGAGAGATGGCCCTGAGTACTAAATATTAGAGATCAGTTAGAATCATAGACATATTATGAATTAACATAGATCAGCTTCCATTTCCATTCCGGCCACCAACGTCCCGAGTGTCAATACTATGTCTTAATCCCACACAAACTGCATCCCAACTTGTCACGAAATATCACATCAAAGTCAAGAACAAAAATCGAGGAAAAGTGGCCGCACATAGCGCCATTTCACATTTTCTTCCATGCCTGCCTACCGAGGCAACCCTCCTTTGTCTTTTCGCACTAGGTTTCATAAAACGGCCGTGTCAAAATTGCATTCAACCCAAAGGGTCATGCCCCTCAAACCATGCTTTCAACCAAAGTATCCGGGTATAGTTGTGCGTTCCAATATGCTTACCAATGCCTCATCATTCAGCCACCCAAAGGATCCGTAAGCTCAATTGCGAGAAGCTGCCGATATCACTGGCCATCGAAAGTTCATTCTTCGGTGTCCGTCGAAAACTCGTGGGGGCGAAATAATGCCCCCCATGTCGGGTTCTTAGTCAAACTCGTACTCTCTAGTAACCTCTTCCACCCTGGTGAGGCTGCTGCTGGGGAGGGAGCTGCTGAGAAGGATCGTGGTATCCGTACTGCTGCTGAGGATGCATGTATCCTATGAAGATGTCAACTTTACCGTAAACAGACTTCAAGCTCTGCTGTGTCCATACCTTGAGGGGGGCCGCCGTAGCCCTGCTGAGGAGGATATCCGCGGCCATAAGGCATGGGCGCGTACATGTTAGGAGCAGGCATTTGGTACCCAGGTCCAGGAGGGCCCATTCCGTATGGCATTGGGCCACCAAAGTTTCGTCCATAGCCGCCGCCGCCACCACCACCTCCCCTACCGAAACCACCTCGAGGGCCGTTGTCGGATGCCTTGTCAACTCGGATAGTTCGCCCGTCAAACCTATACATAGTTAGATCTCGTACGATAATGCAATAGCACCGTTGCCGTGTGATAAGGAACTAAAGTGACTCGTACTCGACATTGTTCATGGCTGCGATGGCGTTCTGAGCGTCGCCCTCCTGGGTGTATCGCACAAATCCGAAGCCGCGGCTGCGACCAGTATCACGGTCCTTGACCACCACCTTTACATTTCCATTGTTAGAAACGGTCTCGCCGTCCAACAAACACCCGCATTAGAGCCACAAGATGTAGGACTAGAAGCGCCTTGCTTGAAGGTGAGAAGGAACGGAGGCACCTACAGCTTCTTCGACAGGACCAAACTCCTCAAACTTCTGGCGAAGAGTGGTCTCCTCTGTGTGCCATGCTAGGCCACTGAGATTGGATCAGTAGCCGAAACAGTTGCGTGAAATGTATATAACATACCCGATGAAAAGCTTAGACATGATGAATTGTGAGATCTGTTCACATCTAATCGTTAACTTTTATTCGAGACAAGGTACTGAATAAGCGTTGGCGTTTAGGATTGTATATGTGGTCTAGAGGAATAAGCTCGAACAGAGTCGTTTGGACGGACATCTAGAGCAACCGAACTGCTGAACAGCCTTTTCGATTCCAGTGCCACAGCAATCCTCTCATCAGGATGCCGCGCGTCGCTGGGTAGAGCGCGCGCTTACATGCACGTTTGACCGAGAGAGAATGATAAAAAAAAAGAGGTGTTGTAAGAGATAGAGCGCACCTTTGTTGGCTGAAGTATGAATGTCGTCAGGGTACTTGGACTTGGTTATCCAAAAGTGAGCCTTAGTGCTTGTTATGGAAACAGATCTAAGCCAGTTGATAAATGAACAGGTTGAGATGTAAAGTGAAAGGTGTAAGAACGAAGATGAGGGTGGAGCTTAAACCTAGTAGGAGGTTGCGAAAGCAGTGTGGTCAAGGTAAAGTAAAATCAAGGCAAGGCAACGTGTGTAGCTCTAGCTTAGCTTCTATTCACTAGACAGCGCAGTCCAGTGACAGTCCAAGGATGAGAGTGAAAATGAAGTGAAGTGAGAGGGGTCTTGAGCATGAATCAAATGAAATGCGGGCGGAGCGTGACTGTCGAGATTATGTATGCACCCTGCAGCACAATGCAGAGAAGCGTAGCGCAGTAATAAGTGAACTGGAGGCACGGCGGGCAGGCAGGAAATCAGGTACGTTGTTTCTTTGACCCTGAATCCCGTTTGACAGCGTTGCGGAATGACGATGGATGCTCGTCAGGGGTATGTGCCGTGCTGGAAGTGCTATAAGTTTAAAATATCTCGTTTGTTTGATGAGGCTTGATTAGTTGACACCATGGTTTCGCGAATCATGCTTCTATTCTTTTACATGTACTGCATCAAGCTCATAGCCCGAGCTAAGCCAAGCTCTCTCCTCGCGTCGATCTCAGGCCTAATGGGCTCATCAATGGAGGCAGTGCTGATGAACTGCACCGTAACTACCTAGACTACCCGTCACCGCGACAGGTCGACCAGGGTGTTCAGTCAGGACGTTTCGGTGGTCTTTGTTTGGCATATGCAGGGAGCTCTGTCTAAACAAGCTTTGGATACTCTAGTGGGTAACAGAAGAACTGACCTTTGAGCTTCAGATGATAAAAATAAATGACCTAAGAAGTATCATCCAAGTAGCATAAAGTGGCCTAGTAATTTAGTCTCTTATGCTCCTTGCGACCAACTTTTCTGGTACCCTGATGATACCCAACACTAACCCACCACACTCACCGTGGTCGTGAATGTCAGGTTTGGTGCCAACCATCCATTCTGAAGTTCCAGACGACGCAGGAGAATGCAAGCTCATGCGGGTCCTGTGATGACGACGGGCCTCCACACCCTAGTCGTGGCTCTCCCCACATTCATTCAAAGCCAAGCACCATGGCTAAGCTCAAATCGCCCTCTGCCCCTTGGTCAAGCATAGCTACATAGCCGAAGATCTTCCCCCTTGTCCTCATACTGCCAGTTTTCGATTCGTCGCTGGCATAGCCTCCTTCAACCCACCTACTCCCAATATCCCGGTCCTACTCCCTGTGCTTCGGGAAGGGGGCCTTTGGAACCAAGGTAGGTGATTAGACTGGACCTGTTCATAGAAAGAGACGAGTTGGTACGCAAGTCCGTCTCTCTGTCACAGCGAACTGATAATGTTTGCCTTTGCTGTAACTTATGCGCAAGGCTCGGGCGTGTGTTACCATAGCCCTGCGCTGTCGGGATACACAACGTATTCCCTATATTCTTGGCGATTTGCTTGTCCTTTTCAGGGTGTTATCTGAGCCCCGCCTCAACCGAAGCCTGCCGTAGACACGTGCTGCCCCTCCTTCTCTCCTGAATGGACCGGATTCAGGGGCGGGTAGGTGTCAAAGAAGAGAAAAGCTCATGGTTAACTTATTAATGTCTCTTGTTGTTCTCAAGAATAACAGGTGGGAATTCGTCAAGGTCGTCTGTGCAGTACCTTTCTCGTCTCACAGCCAAGGTTATGATCTCTTCAAAGCTCACAGGCTTAGAACTTAGACGAGATGTAGACGCGGATTGTGTAATTTCCCCGAAAGGGAATCGCCAGGGGTAAGGATTAAGGCATGTAAGACAAGAGCTAAATCATGCAGTGAAACGTGCAGAGTGTCAAAGCTCTTCCCGCTTCGTAACGTACGAAACGAGTAGACGAATGAGTGATCAAAGCCAAAGCCAAAGGACATTTCTCCGGTTAAAATGTCTCACCCGTAGAGATGGATCCGTAAGATGCGTTTACAGCCATTCTGTCCCCCCCGACTTCTCATATTGAACGATAAGAGGAGAGAAGGAAAGTGGTTCATCACCAAGCCTTGAACCCGGCAGTGATAACGGCTGTTTCCGGAAATATGCAGTTATAAACTCTGGAGTGGAACACCAGATTAAATATTGCTGCAATGTCACCTTGGCAGAGGCTTAGCAGATTAAAGCATCCAATGCCAAGAATCAAACTGGGCCCGGATATCAGGGACCAAGACTTTGGTGACAAGATCTTACGACCAATTTAACATTGGCAGGGGCTTGACTGAGCCCTTATGAAATATGATTTCAATAAGATACATATATTGACTGTTGGTTGATTTCATTGTAGTTCCTTTCTTGGCAGTTGACGGAGAGGAAGAAGAAGAGTCCCAGCTATTATTAGAGAGAAAGATCAAGTAGAACGGAAGGTGGAGGCAACCGCCAACATGGACTCTTCTAATCGATACATCTTCCGTGATTCATGTTTGAGGGGAGCACTTGCCGTGCCTTCTATATTCCCAGTGCACACCTATCTTGTCTCTTTATGTCCAAGTCTTGCACGGAAAGCGCGATCGTGTCTTGCTACACTTTCCTTTGCAGGAGGTATCTCGAGCAATGGCTCTCCGAACACTGCCATTTCGGGGACACTCTTCGTCTGCAGACAAGATATCATCTTCTCATTTTCTTGATCTGAATGAACAAGTCAAGGCGCTCTCGCCATCGTTTGAGTGGCCCCGTGAAGTCCAACCATAGGACCACGGGAGATCCCAACCAGTCATTCAGCGATGTTTCTTCTGACCGCTTCCACAGAATACAATCCTGGCTGGATGCAACACCGGCGGCTCCTGATGAACTCCACGATTCTGTAGAAGATGATACACAGATCAACAATCGGAGTCATACGTCGAGCTGGCGCCCTCACAATCTTCCAATTGCGTCCATATCTCCGAACTATCACAGGAATAATAGGCAAAGAAATCCGCATACTTATGAGGAACGCGCTTACAAAATGTCCCAAGAACCTTTTCTCGATGACCCTTACCCAAGTTCGCACTTCGAACCTTCTCTTGAGGCTGGGTCTGACAAGGAGAATAAAAAAAGGTCTCCCAATGATGAATCCGATAGAAACTCATTTGAACGACGACCAAGAAGAAAAACACGCCCAGACCGTTATTCTTCCAAGAACAGAGAAACTAAAAGGTCCCCAACGAAGACTAAAAAAGAAAGACCAAGAAAAAAGTCACGCCCACAGAAGCATCGTCTTCGATCAAGCCAAGACATCATGGCCAACTTTGCCTCCGGGGCCATCCCAAACATGAGGGTAACGGCGAGTGAATAGACTAGAGATCGAAACAGATGAGTAGAAGAGTTCTAACATCAGTCTACGTAGATGAAACCGAATCTTACTACTGGGCTTTTTTTGAATGGCCGGTCATCTGCTGCTGTACCAGGTAAGCCGTTATGGAGGACTATGCCACGCACTTCTCATCAGATTATAGTTACAGATCTTGTGTTTAACGATGCGAAATTCTTGGAACAAGAACCAGGCCCGAAGGAGAAGCACCAAGATCTTCAAACCAGCACGAATGGAGACACAGACAACGATGAAGATGAGACTCCCGACAACCTCGAATCCCCTCCACGGCAACGCACCGGCTGCCAAAAGACAGCAGTAACTGAAAAAGATACGGAGGGCAAGGGAGAGCCCGGTCATACTTCACAAGAAGACTGCAATTCGTTGAATGGATCCAACCCAGAACCAAGCCCTGAAACGCCAAGGACGATGCTCAAGAAACTCATCGAGACTGGTATTTTTGACGGCACGGGCATTCTGAAGCTTACTTCTGATAAGTATCTGCAGCAAGACCCGATCCGAGATGGTGAGAATGATATTCTTAAAAACATACAGCCGGTTGGAAGCCGTGCAGGTCAACATAGAGTGTCGACGGCAGATCCCGATAAGGACTCGACTCTGCCATCAACGACGCTGCCTCAATCGAATATTGCAAGCTTCTACCAGAAACAATACGGGAATAGCCAGAACAAATCAGCTGATACAGCATCTCTTGAACGCCATGGCGAGAAAACTCCGCTTTGCACCCGTGGCACCGCGCGAGTGTGTTCTTGTGATCGAGCAAATCCAGTCAATGTGAGAGATGGGCGCGAGGCTTCTATAGCTCAGAAACCCAGCCCAGACCTTAAAATAGCACATGATTCTGTTGCCAACGATAGGCGGGAGCCTATATATGAGGCTTTGGAAGGGCGACACCAATACATCCCATACATTGATCATAAGGATCAAAAGAGACTAACACTTACAAACCCTGACAGTGACACCGCAGACTTTGGCTACCTTGTACATCCAACAGATATACAGAACCCTGAACTTGTGAGCACGGAGCTGCCAACGCTTGGTGACTGGCAACGCTACGGTGAGATCAAATTGCCACAAGAGTCGTTGGCTGCCAAGCATTCTCCTCACCTTACTCATGGGGATGTTGACATACCGAGACCCAACCCAATGCTGTTCCCTATGCCATTGACAGAGGTATACCCCATACAAGACGAGAGGGGATACACCAATACAAAAGCCCAACAACTGCGCCGGAATTGTGGCAACGAAACAGTGCAAGAATTCTTTGAAAGAATCGAGGGCGAGGTAAGTTTGAAATAGGATGAGAGATACCAAGCCCTGTGCGATGCTCATATAGGCGACACGGAAGAATACACCGAACATGAACTTCAAGAAATGCAGCAGGACCTGGGCGAGTTACAAAGTGGTAACCCAGGGTGTAGCGGAGAACAGGTGCCCTTTTCAGATGACATTTATCCAAGCCCTCATCAGGAGATAAATCAGTACCTACTAGCGAAACAGAAGAGCCCTGGCGATCAAGTTGGTTGTATTATGGGCAGGACTGAAGACAGCTCTTATGCGAAGGCTTCGGAAATGAAAGCTTTCTGGAGGCCCAACTACTTTTAGGATTACGTGCTTGTGTATCGTCCATCGATATTTATGTATCTAGGCCTAGTAAATGCTCATTACTCTGGTTCTTGGTCCTTCCATGTGTTTCTCAGGCTTTGAACATCGATACCACATTGCTCTGCCTTTGCGATTACAGCACTAGCCTTTCCGACAACGGGAGCATCGATCATTTTACCATCAAGAGTCCAGGCACCTCGCCCCGAAGCTGAAGCTTTCTCATCAGCAATAGCTATTCTTACAGCCCACTCGACCTCGTTCT
Organism: Fusarium sambucinum; assembly: GCF_050947815.1. NCBI lineage: Eukaryota > Fungi > Ascomycota > Sordariomycetes > Hypocreales > Nectriaceae > Fusarium > Fusarium sambucinum. Next base: position 1,583,003 of record NC_139294.1, on the reverse strand, counting down.
GGTCAGGTGCGAACATGCGCTGTACCACTTCGACCTGGCTTGGGTGAATGCATTGCTTTCCGTTAAAGCCCATGGATTTACCTCCGGCGCATTCTTCCTCAAGAGTCTTGAGACCCTGTTCTCCCTTGTATGAGGTACAAACAAGATCAATGGCACTCGGTAGTTCAGCAGCTCGGGCAGCGGTGACGATGGCTGATCTAGCGTACAGAAATTCTGTCAACGACGGGGTTCTTGTCAAAGACAAATCAAGAGCAAAATCTTCAGCGGCGAAGATGAAGCCACTTAAGTAAGGGGATGCCTTGCAAATTTGCGTCAGATCCATGACAGCACGCGCAGACTCTATGAGAGCGATAATCTTGATCGGGTTCTCTGCATCTGCTGCGTGTCGCTCTGGAGCAACATGTCGAAGAACATCGGTGACAAAAGTCAGATCAGCTGCCGAGTTAACTTTGGGAACCACCACAGCATCGACATGTCGTAGGGGAGCCAGTGTGGTCAGATCTGAAAGAGCAAAGGGAGTAGAAACAGCATTGATGCGAACAGCAAGCTCAGAGATGCCAGAGGGGCGAGCTTTGAGGCCGGATATGTGCTCACGGAGTTGATTTCGAGCTGTATCTTTGAGAGAGGGTGTGACAGAGTCTTCAAGATCGTAGGTTACGTTGTCTGAGCTGAGATCGAGAGACTTTGTGAGCATCTTCTGCGATGAGCCGGGGACTGAAGAGGGGTGTTAGTGCTGTGAAGTAAGCAATTGGTGAGTTAAACTTACCGTAAAGCAATGAACGCCGAATGATGGATGAAGATCTCGCAGCCATCTTGAATGGTTTTCTGTGTTCTTTATATAAAATACCAATTGCTTTGTCTGTATGTAGTGAACAACAACATGAGTGAGTGCGACTTATACGCCGAGATTCAGTATCCGCCCCCACAGGAAGCTCTCTCATGACGTCCCGAGTCTAAAACGGTCCCAGACAAAACGTCTGGACTAATCTGCCACTTTTTACCGCTTACCTAAACCAGCAGCCCAGGGGTTTCTGACTGTCGCGGATCATGCTCCCTTGCGCGGCTTGATGGGAAGGCCAGCTTACACAGTTAGCTTCAAAGCTCTCTCTCAACTCCAACAAACCACCTACGTTTTTCGTTTCTTCTTAGGTACCTACGGTCAACTTCCCACGAGAATCGAAACAACCCTTCTTTTCTAGACTGGCTTTTTTTTTTCTCCACGACTACGGTTCCCTTGAAACTGAGAGGAATCGAGATAAACCTGACGAATTCCTGGATATCTGCAACTTATTCCATCTATCATGGATGCCACGCAACCACAGCCCGCCGCGCCGGGCGCTCTTAGCTGGCGCCTCAGCGCGCATCCCATTACGCTCCTCACTTTCCTCGGCTTCAGAATATGTACGTCTATATCGAACCTCTCAGCCCATCGACTAAACGAAGCGCAATTGCTAACTTGGGTCTCAGCAAGTGTCCTCATCTACTTTCTCGGCCTGTGGATCATACAAAGCATGTGCGTAACACCCTTACGAACCTCTCGCAACGAAAGGGCAGAAATATTGACGTTTCTTCTTTTCTTTCTAGGATCATGATTTTCATCATTACCATTCTCCTCCTCGCCGCCGACTTTTACTACATCAAGAACATCGCCGGTCGTCGTCTCGTTGGTCTGCGTTGGTGGAACGAGGTTGATGCCCAGTCGGGCGAGTCGCAGTGGGTGTTTGAGAGCAGTGAGCCTGGAACCAAGACTATCAACCCTACCGACAGCCGCTTCTTCTGGCTCGCTCTGTATATCCAGCCTATGCTGTGGGTTCTTATGGCTATTCTTGCTCTCGTGCGATTACAGTTCCTATGGCTGCCTCTCGTTGGTAAGTCCACAATTCTTCTCTTCAGCGTACCACACAAAAACAGAGAGCTAACAATTCGTGTCAAGTTATTGCCCTTGTTCTTACAATCATGAACACCCTGGCCTTCTCCCGGTGCGACAAGTTCAGCAACGCCTCCAGCATTGCTGGAAGCGCCTTTGGCACTGGTAACCTGGCTGGTAACATTGCGAGCAACATGGTTAGCAACTGGTTCTCTCGCAATTGATAGCTGTTTTCTTCCGCAAGGTGGTTCACTGAACCATCTAGTGTACTCGAGAATTTGTGGGTGAAAAGAGAAGTTGCTCGCACACGTCTAGTTTTATACCATAAAAGTAAGGACCGACTTCAATGGTACGTCAGCACGGAAAGTTGTAGATTTAAGTCAGCGGGGTTCTTCATTGTTGGGTGTGGGTTTACGATAAACATTTGCTGTTTCAAGGCGTCTTAGGCAGGGAATGTATGAATATCAGACTTGAACTCCAAATCATGCATCCATTGACCCATGCCAGTCAATTAACAACGCGGCCGGGCCTAAGGATATCAGAAAAATTGACCGCTGTGAGCATAAGAGACGAAATTAGTAGGTCACCTACTTTATATCCCTTAGGCCATAGTTCTTAGACTAGGTACTTATTATGATACCTTAAGACTTAGGAGGCCATTTTCCCTGCTACCCAGTAGCCGGGCATTCACTTCATGACAAGAGAACAATAATGCGACCCATTACCTAAATAACGTTTATTAACAACTGATCTTCATGGCTTATATACGCTTCAAGAAGTGCACATTGAGCAAATCATCATAGATTTTTGTCCCTTCCTCAGTCCGCTTGAAACTAAAAGGCTCTGGTATTTTCGCGACAAATGTTATCAATCAACCATCCACTACATACTCACTCACACATTCTACACAACATAAGTGAGTGGCCAGCTCAAAGCGACCGTGAGGATCAGACATGTCATTACCCAAAAACTCCAAACCCCATGATGCAAGAAACGAGAGTATCCCTCGACTTTTGCGACCGAGATAGCTTCTGGCATTGCGAGGCAGCACTATCGTCTCCCTGCACGCTCAATCTCATCGTCCAATTGTCGTTCCTCCTCTTCCAGCCTTCGAATCTCATCGACCGTCATGCCATCTTCAACAAGATGAGCGACATTGGAAGACATGCCTTGAGGCGTCTGAACACCACTATTGGCTCCACGATCGTGTGACGCTACAGACGAACGGCCTGGTGGGGGAGTATGAGCGGCACCACGATCACGGTCGACGTTTCCGAGGGCGATAGGCTGCATGTGATTTTCATCCGAGTAAGGCGAGTTGGGTGAGTCACTGGCACGGCCACTAATCTCCTTGTCCACAGCGTAGGTTTGCTGTATGGTGTACTCTTCGCTGGGCTGCTTGTTACGGCGTCGACGAAGGAGGAACCATACCAGTGCACCGATGAGAAGAAGACCACCGATGACAGCACCGACTGCAATACCAGCAGTTGCACCAGTCGAGAGTCCACCACCACCACCACCACCACTGCTACTAGAACTTTCATTGCCACTAGGCTCAATAGTTCCGGTGGCTTTGGTGCTCCCCAAGGTCGACGATGCATCTGATGACGAGGTTACTTCGGCGGGTCCTTGTCCTTCTTGTTTCTCTTTGAGTTCTTTCGTAAGTTTGGTAATTGCAGCTTCGCCGGTGCTGTTGGTAACAGTAAAGAGTTGTGTTTTGGTCCTGCCCTTTGATCCGTCCCTGCTCCAATCAATCTGAACAAACATGGTATTGTTATAGAACTCCGCGGTGTCACCCACGAAGTTGAGCAGTACCATATTATTTGTAACTAGATTATGGTACATTAGTGAGAAACGTGGGATGGGGAGTATGATTTATGAGCCTGGGGAGAACCTACCATCAAGGAATTGACTGTAAGCTCTCTTTGACGATTTGAAGCTGCTAGAACCCAGCGTCTCAACTTGGGAATCAACGACAACCTGCCATGCCACCTTTTCGAGGTCGGTTTTGGGATCGGCTTCGAATCCGATCTCTCTCGACTGCTGATTGTCGGCGACTATAAATACTGGACTGTCCTTGAAAAGTTGCGTGTCAAACTGAACGGCATCACTGCCTGAGTCGGAGTCGCCTGAGTTAGAGTCGCCCATGTCTCCGTTGCCCGATTTTCCTGTATTCCCACCGCCAGGGGCGCTGGTGGCTGTAGGCGATGCTGATGCTGATGCATCTTGCATATCCTTTGCAAGATCTCCTACGCCCGCGCCCTCGCTCTGGCCTTGGTTCGCCAATCGGTCCATTGGTAGCAGTGAAATTCAGGCCCAGTTGATATCGATTTAGTGTATTGGTCGATTTAAAGGATCCTGGGTCGCTCGTTTACTCGTCCAAAGCTCGTACGGTGAGGTCGATGTGTAAGTCAGAGGCCGGTCCTTCGTCGCAGGTTGTTCGCTTTCGTAAGACTCGTCTGTTGAGCTATAACCAAGTTCAAGTCTACTTCTAACCACCAGCGGATAACTTTTGTTTGGGGACAAGTCCCTGAGGACTATGCAAGTAAAAACAAAAACGATGTTGTTTATTAGTAGAGATTGATCTCGGATACGAGAAGTAAGACGAAAAGAAAGGTGAGCGAACAGAAGGGGAGAGAACAAAGAAAACGGACATAGGTTAGGTTAGGCCATTCCTTCCTTGTCACATCACTTCAAGTCTCCTCTTTCTGCTGCTGCGGCAAGGCCTGGCTTGACTTGGATGGTTGCAAGTGCAGCCCAGGGCGCACTCAGCCTGGGTTTGGCCAACTACTGTAAGCTAGCTGGCTGGGTAGGACTCACTCGTGAAGTGTACACGGCAGGTACAGCACAGTGCTTGCCTAAAGGGGCAAGCTCAACGACTTAGACCACTCCGCTCTCTTGCTTCCTGCACGGTTGGAAGGTACCCCCCGGCCTAGCGTTTTGTTTCTGCTTGGCTGGGCTGAGCCGCTGAACGAGGATCGCTGCAGCAAACGGCTTTGCTCTGAAACGCCGATATGCCGGTTGCCCTCTTTTACATGCATCTTTTCTCCATATTGGTTTCTATCACGTTATAGTCGAACGAACTTGGGCGGCAAATTCACAGTTGGCCATGTAAATACATTGTTGTTTGTTGGCTTGACCACCAGCCCAACTCTAGCATTCTCAGCTGAGGTGAACGAGAACAAAAGGAATGCTCTATGCCCGTTCTAGTTTGGGCCGAGCTGGGGTGGCGCCCGGACCCCTGAAACCTCCTGTCGTTGACGGAGACCCTTGAATCCCGCCTTTGGAGGTGGGAGGGCACAAGGGATGGGTTGGGATGGAGTCCTTCCGTCAGCACTAAGGTATCGATGTTGGAGATAACGAAGCATCAATGGAAGGAAGGGAGATTTTTTTATGGGTTGCTGACGGTATCAAAGTCTGCACCGCCCTATGTTCAATCTCGGAACATTCTTAATGGATCCTTCAGAACATTGAACCTCTCATAATACTACGAATACTCACTGCAATTTTACAAAGAGGGAGATCAATACTTGAGTCTACATACATTCTCACGAATATCAACATGCAGTGGAGAGGGCGGTGCAAGCCTCGTCAACTTCTTTCAACACTCTGCCCTATGAAACGTCGGCATTAAAGCACCCATTGTTTTTGAGCCTTTCTCCAATGGGAAAAGCCAACTGCGGCTGACAGATGGGCACTGTGAAGTACGAGCTGTCGACTTTTCACAACACTAGCATGCTCCTTCGGTCTGTCGTCTTAGACATTAGCGCTGAGCCCCGTCAGCCCCAATGTTACCACTTTCAACCATCGCTCAAATATGTGCAACAATGAGATGGAGGAGATGATGGAATAGGCATTTTCTGCTTTTTGAGGAAATATCTGACATCAAAACACCTTGCAAGCATTGCACCGAATCTAATCTATGTCGGCCTTGACAAACATGGGCTATGTACTGGGAGAACTGATCACTCAAGCTCTAACACCACCATCGTACCATCCGCATAATTTAAAGGATGCTTATTCATTTTCCAACTCCCCCCCCCCCCCAATAGTCTCTCTCGTACACCAACAACCCGACGATCTCGTCCATCTTCGCAAATTTGCTCCGGTGATGAGACATGTAAGAGCAGCCGGCTCTGCCCATCAACTGCATAGTTCTTAGACAGTGTGTGAGTGAATTCTGCTGACACAACGGATCCTCCGATCTTATACTTTAAAGCCCAATCAACGTAACACTAGAGACATCCTCACCTTCCAGCTACTTCCTAGCAAAGTCTCGATTTAATGCTGTCACTCAGCCTTAACCTCGCTCAAGTCTTACCTTGACTAAAGCCGAAATACTCAAGTGTTCACAACATCTTGCCAGTAGTACAGACTAGTGGTGCAGTTTAACTCTCGCTATGTTCGGATAATCAACCCATGGAACCAACCGGACCAGTTCTGTGAACGGCGTATAATCGTAGTACAGCGTATCAGTGTGTAGCGAGCGAGAGGTTACGTTAACAAAGATCGCCCAACAGTCAGTCACACGCACACATTCCTCATGTGCTTTTTATAGAACGTATGACCGGACCAACATCGAGTAGGTAGCATGTGCAGAACCAACACACAGACCAATAATATATTCGGCGCAACAATCCAAATGCATCAAAGTTTCAATTAGGACTTATTCTCATCTTCCTCCTCCCTTCTCATTTTTGTCATTGCTCATGCTTACCACGTCAGGTATTATAGATAGGTACTAACTACTATGCGTATTAATGATCCAACCATTCTTTTGATTACTCCTTCAGGAATGCAACGACATTCAAAAAAAAAAAAATCAAAGCCATGCGCCGCCGTAAAACTCAATGCCAGTCAAATTGTCGAAGACCCAGAGAGGCTGAGCTCTTCTAACCGCCGACCTATAAAAACACCAGTAACTCAAAAAACAGAACTCCTAGTATGGCCAACTCAAGCGAATGTCATTGAAATCTCCTTCTCCTTGCCAAAATCATCATCGTCTGAATCACCCCACGGCTCATGCAATGTCATTGAAGGCAATGTCTGTGCCGTTTTGATCTGTGGTCGAGTTGGTGTAGTCTCGGTAGCCGATGTAGTTGTTGTCGACCGCGAGTGATCATCGAACGACGTATCAAACGTCATTTGGATGTCTTCCTCATCGTGTCGGCCTGAGCCATATGCATTACCATGTTCTGACCCGAACCCTGCGCCGTACGGTGAGCTGTAAGCAGGTGGCGACGTCTGTCTGGTATAGCTGGGCGTGTAACTGTGAGACCGCTCCTGGGACCCTCTAATATCGTGCGAGTCTCGTGCTGCATTAATGTTGGTTTGGGAGCCATTGGCCGTGGTCGATGGGGAACCAGGAAGCGACGATACGTCCAACTTCATGGGAGGTAGTGTTGACTTGATCTCCTTTACCTGAAGATCTTCATGGCTAGCGTAATGATCACGAGCATCCTTAGCAATTTCTGCTCGGATCGCATCGATATCGAATAGGACGCCAGTATTGCTGTCATCTTGCCCTCCCTCCTTTGACTTGTCTTTAATATCTCCATTCTTCTTTTGATCTTCGTAAATTTCCCAATCCTGCTTGGCGTTCTTTCGTCGGCCAAAGAAGCTAAATCGTCCAGACTTCTTCGTCTTGCCCTCCTTTTCCAGGTTCTTGCGAGCCTCTTCAATCTCGTTGATTAGCTCTCGTTGTCGCTCATTATGGTTGTCCGGATCTGGGTCCTCAATTTCAACAAACTCCTCGCTGTCAACAGACCACCCACACCTCATCAGCAAGACAGGCATCTTTTGACGATAGTCCATATGGCCATTAACAAGATCAGTAACGTCCATATTCTCGACAAAGGGGCAATCCTCAACAGGAGCTAGACCAGCTACCCGGCGGATACCTCCACTTGTGAGTCGGAACAGATAACCAAGAATCCAGTCGCTTCGGCTATAAGCATTGAGGAACCGACCAGAAACAACAGTCTTGGCCTTGATGTATTCCTCCTTACTCACTACGATAGGCGAGCCAAACATGTAAACATTCTGAATAATGCCAACACCACCCTTCTTGGCGAGCTCCTGGAGACAAGAAAAGACTACTCGTGCTCCGATTGAGAATCCAACTAATGTGATTGGGCGGGTTCCCAGGTTGCGCTCGATGAGAGAATCTGCAAGAATCTTGCCGGCAGCGGTAGCGCGGTCCAGAGAAACGGCCCAAGGGTTATCAATAAGATAGGAGAGCTTGGTCAGGATAATCGGCAACTGAATAGCCGACATTAGAGTAGCTAGAATGGTTGTGCCAAGAATTTGTTGAATACTCGAAGTAAGAGCCTTTAAAAGATTAGTCCCATATATATTAAAAGTAAACTGGAAAACTCACCTCAGTAGCCAGGATATTGATGGTGTCACCCATACTTCGAAGCATCTCGGGTTCGAAAAGCACTGAGTAAATGTCACCCATGACAGGGTCGACCGTACTGAAAGGCAATCGGACGTCATCGACCTTGCCCGTCAGCCATCCAGAGATGGTGACAACAAGGTTGACTCGCTTATTGTTGTGAAGGGGTCTGTATTCGAATGTCTTGACTGCACCAGTTCTTCGACCTGCAGCTCTGCCTCCGATAAGACTTCCTGATGCTGCGGCACTTGATGTGATAATAGCTGCGCCTCCAACGCCACCGAGGAAACCGCTGGTGCCCGTCACTCCAACAGCTGTCAACCCGGTAGCCAGGCCAGCACCGATGACTGGAGCAAGAAGTCCAGCCGAGAGACCGATAACTAAACCACCGCCCACAGTGGCCAGGCCCATCATAACATATCGACGGGTCAATGCCTTCTTCCTTCGGGCCTCTGTGTGCTCCTCCTCGTTCCAGTTCTCCTTCTCGGCCGCTTGCTGCATTTCGAGAGCCTCTGTAACCTTCTTCTCAAAACGGCAGATGTCAATCCAGGTGATATCAAGACTTTCGCCGACCCGTTCGAGTAGTACTCTTGAGCGTGCATCATAGATAGAGTCAGCGATCAAAAGTAGAAAGAGATCACAGAGAACCGTCCATCGCAAATCAATATCAATCTTTGACGTTGTGGGAAGTTGTGATGGCGTCTTGACATCAGATAGCTCCTCGCCATCAAGCGCCTGGTATGGTGGTGGTGCCTCGGCGGGCTTCTCATCTAAAGATGGGGTGCCTGGCATAGATGCCTCGCCCTCTGCCATAGGGTTTGCTACACGAGCATTGGTAACGAGCGCCGGCGACAAGTCTTGGGGCATCACTCCATGTTCGGCGAGCTGTTCGATCATAATTTGCTCTGCTTCGTTAATCTCCATGTGGGCGTAAAGCCGAAGCATCATCTTTTGCCCCCACATCATCATGGATTCAACTGCAAGGCCAACTTCTTTCTTGGTCTTCTTGAACGTCTTCATCTTTTCCTCATCTTTCACCAACTTGACAATTTCGAGGCGGACCAATCCCACGTATGCGACTCTTTGCCCCTCTGTCAAAAGATCCTTGGTGGCCTGCATTTGACCGATAGCGTCCCGTCCATCGTCGTCATCCACCATACTGGTTCCAGCTGCATTCTTAAAAAGATATTTTGTGTTCTCGTCCATACTTGTCGCAGACTCGGCATCGTCGTCCAGGAACACGCGGGTATAGCCCTTGCCAGCACCACCAAGTCCTCCATATTCATATGTTTCGACTTCCTCCGCATCGTATTCCTTGGCAACTAGCTTGTCATCATCGTTGTACATGTCATATCTGGCGTATGCGGGCATCTCCTGCCATTCCAGTTCGTCTTCATGCTTCTTCTCTTCTGGCTTAACAGTGATCTTTTGGTGGGAAAATTCAGAAATCTGTTCGCGTTTGGGCTGTGTTGGTGAAGCAGGAGCCGGAACTGCTACGTTTGTAAGCGGTTCTTCCTTATCAACACCCATTTCGATATCTGTAGGCTTCTTAGGAGCATCGTCCACTGCTGATTGTAGTTCTTCGGAAACTTCGGGCTTGTGGTCACTGGGACGAGCACTTTCGACTGTGGGCGCTTTGTTTTCCTCCGTAGCCTTCTCGGGAACGTCTGTCACTTTTGGTAAAGCTTCTTCAGAGACTCCCGGCTTGGACTCGCTAGGGGCACTTTCAGTTTCGAGAGATTCGTTCTTTGTTGGCTTAGTCTCGGTCGGTGGGGGAGTTTCCTGTGCGACAACAGGTATCTCCGATCTAGTTTCTTTCCTAGGACTTGACAGTTCGGATTGGGCATCTTCAAAAGTATCGCTCTGATCGTCTGCCTTGACTGCTTCGCCAGCAGGCGTCGCTTGATCCTTGACCTTGTCGTCCTTGGCCTCAGGAGGTTTCGATTGCTCGTCGGCCGCAGCTCCATCTAACGAGGCCGATGTAGGCTTCTCTTCTTTAGAAGAGTCGGTAGGCGCATTAGTAGGCGCGTCGGTGGGTTCATCGTTTTTCGGGGTCGGATACCGCCTAATGGGCAGGCCGAAATCGTCTACATCGGCTTGAGTAGTCATGACGTCTCAATAGTGGAAGACCGCAATTATGGTTGGTTTCCCCGCTCAACGGGCTTGTTGTTAAGAACCGTTCTCTTGAAGAAGAAAAATGAAGAAGTGAAAGATGACTTGGGCTATTCAAAGATGCTTCAAATGGATCGAGAGGGCCGAAGGCCTAGTAACGACATTCGACCCCAAATCAAAAGTGCTGCGGGCAATTAAATCACCAGGGCTCCTTTAAGTTTGAAGCCAGCCGAGGAGTGAGGTGAGATGATGTAAGTGGTGATTCGATGCGAGAATCACCCCCGTATCAAAAGGTCCAGAAGTCGAATTGTTGTAAAAAGAAATAGGCGACGGACTTGCTATTCCCCTCGTCCCTCTGCTATTCCAGAAACGAACTCCTATATTGAAGTGGATAAAATCCGTCTTGAATTGCTACGAGTGGGGGTCGACCCAGAAGCGGTTGACGTCCCCTAACAGACAGTGGATAGCGTGATTCTTAGTGGACGTCAGCACTCTGGTGCAAGGAACCCATGCAATGTTCCACTCCAAGCCTACCACATATGGAATATCTTGAAGCCAATTTCTCCTTCATACCTCACACGACCCCTAACAATTCTTCACAAAAGGAGATGCGACACTCCATAGACTGGGCCGCTTTGATCAATTGGTTGCAGCATTGTGAATGAACAAGAACCGGAGTTGATACAATTTGAATGCATCATTTTCCAATTAAATTGACACCGTTGTTAACGCTTAAACACTATATCCTTTTCACCATACCCCTTGATCTTCTCACATCCAATGCTATCTTCTCGGGTATCGCTAATGGCGCACACTCCTTTCGATAAACTACCTTGGCGCATCGCCTGGGATTAGCAAGTGGTGCTCTATTAGCATTCCTCCCATGCGATGCCTGCTTCCTTCCAAGACCTAATCGTCTGTCATGGTCACCTCAGCGGTAGTAGTATTATTCGCTTCGCCTTGGTCCTCTGTCTCAGAGGTCTTGTTCCGTCTCCGTCTCTTTCGCTTGCCGGCGCCTTCTTGTTGGTCCTCAGTCACCTCGGAGGATTCCTTCTTTCGTGACTGCTGCCCATCCATCTTTGTCTTCTTCGGTTTTTGGACTGCCAGAGGATTGGGTCCTTTAGTTCCGTATCCCTTCTTTTTCTTTTTCTTTTGATCTTCTGTAGTACCGGCATCCTTCTTGTCGGCCTTGTCATCGTCGTCGTCGTCGTCACGCTTTCGCTTGCCGACTGAGCTCTTGATCTCTGCTCGGAACTTGGCCCTCTCTTCCTTTGCTCGGACCTGAACACTCTCGTCGGCCATTGGCTCAAGAATCATGACACTTCTCTTGATATAAATGAGAGGAACGCCTCTAATTCCTCGTAGCATCCTTCGCACTTCCTGATCTTGGCTGGCGACCACATAACGATGCTTGTTTTGGTTTGTGTCCTTGGGGTCGACGACTGATCGAAGGCATTCTTGGGTGCTCAGCGGCTCAGGGTACTCGTTGGGATGGTGACCGCACCGGCGGCGCTCCAGGGTCTGGCCCAGGTTTATGAAAGCTTCGTTTTTCGTAGCGTAGAGTCTGCGCATCTCACACTGCGTCACCACTAGTCAAGTCAGCAATTGGTTGTAAAAAAGCTTGGTGACGGGACGTACTAGGCTTGACCTTGCCATGGACGGTTCTTGAAAGAGCAGGCTCGAGGTCCATCTTGCATCGGGAAGAATCTTGGATCATCTCGGCATCGACTAGAGATTGTAAGCTTGGTTCGCTCTGGCCATTATTCTTTATATCGCATTGTCCTCAAGTCCGACGAGGGAAGAGGATAACTTGGGACAATAGCAGTTTGCGACAACTTACCCAAGACCTGATACGGTTCACGGAAGCCGAAAGTCTGGGAGAATTGCTCCATGAGCTTCCGGTACTGTTTTGACCTCTTTCCTCTCATCTTGAATAGTTTGTTGCTGGATTAAGGGCTGAGCCAATTGTTTGAGGACGTACCAAAACAGAACTAGATGCGACACCAGGTGAAGTCAAGATCAACTCCAAAAAATAAATTTCCTTATCGCGGCACGTGCGATAAGATATGCTGGACGCGACCCGCTGTCCGTCATCATGCCCCGCCATCATCCCACTTGTCATGAAGGAAAAGAAAGTCATTAAAGGACAACAAACATTGTCTTTAGATTTATATCCTTATCTTGATAATATTTTCCAAGGAATCTTGTCACTACTAGCGTAAGACATATATGGCGACTTCAGTATGAGCTTTAAACAGTCTTGTTTCTCTGTAGAATCTTATAGCTTGTTACACCCAAGCATTATCATGGTGAGGCATGTAGGTCATCGATCGTTCTATTCAGAGTAACCAGTTTTAAATTTAGTCGGCAAATTCTTTCTATAATGCATGGAGAGCCTCATCTCAGGGCTATATATATCCCGTCCCATCATTAAATCGTGTAATTAAGTAGGTCCATAATGCTTCGCTCGTTCCGTCAAGTCTACTCTAAGTCGTTCAGATGTCTCGAATGTCCAGCAAAGAGACTACTATTAACCCTCGTTTTTTACACAAAGGGCAGCGACAACACTGATATCGTCAAGTTTGCCTAGTGATGTTAGATTTCTGTTCAGCAAGATGTGAGGTGAATACAACTTACCGCCTTCGCTGGCTAAACCTTCTTCAATCGCACGTTCCATAAATGGACTCTCAGCGAAGGGATCTAGAGCGATTTCCTTAGCTGCCTCAATGAGATCTTGGGCAGCTGCCCTCATTCCACCATTACGACCGCCTGTGAGATCACCTCTGTGAGCCTCTGGGTGTTTTCCAGATTCCCACTCTTTGATACTTTTGAGTATGCTCGCAACGATCTCGTGCTCCCAAAGATTGTCGATAACGCCGTCGGTCATTGCCAGCACCACATCGCCAACTTCCAAATCGATCTTATCCACGATTGCATTATCGTTGGGTGTATCGGGACTGTTTGTACCAAGCTGTCGGGGACAATCAAACCAGTGCCATTGCTCCACAGTTTTGAAAATGATCTTTCCGGTGCTGGGCCTCAGAACCAGAACCTGGCAGTCGCCAAGATTGGTTACATACAAAACTGGCGAGGTCTGTGTTTCATTCTCGGCGCAAGTCTTGTAATGCAGCTGCGCACCGCAAACTGTTGTTGTGCCCAAGCAGTCATGCTCAGTCGTCGCAGCGAGAGTCCGGTCGTATGCGCTCTGTAGACTAGCGATAGGGTTGGGCTCTTTCGATTTTTCTGATTCAGCCAGTTCTTCTTCGATCGCGGAGGACCAGAAATGCGAAACAAGTCGTGACCAAAGCCTGGGACGAATGTAAGCGGCTAATTGAGGCAGCTCGGAAGTTGTCCGACTACTCACCCTGCGTGCCCTCTCGGCCTTGTAGCCCACGCTCCCACGCCGTCGTTGGCACAAATAAAATAATCACTTGCGTAGACAGCATCATCGCCGTTCGTTTTCCCTCTTATCAGTTGGCCGTGGACAAAGGCGCGGCGGTCTCGGCTTTGGTGATGTGTACTGAGAGGATCCGTAAATGATGTAGACGGAGGAGACAGAAAAGGCGGCGGGAATGGTCGAGGAGGTCGCTTCGCAAAAAGGCCTATGCCCGTCTCGAATCGAAAAGGCAAGGTCGGAATCTCATGTGTAGGATGAGTCGTCTCTGAAGCGAACCATCTCTTGCGACACGGGCGCCATGTCGTGCGTGCCAGGCGTCGCACCGAGAGCGATGGTAATGTTGATATTGGGACGGGCGCCAGAATCGAATGTGGTTGAATGAGCATTCCAGCTATACAAGCCTGATGCTGATGGCTCCTGCCCAGTTTGAGTTGCCTGGCCGCAACCTGTGGTGAGACTGCTGCTGTGCCAAAGATTGAAATTCCTAAGAGGAGTAATCAGGCTCAGGCTCAGGCTCGCAATTGAGACAAGATTGGAACGTACCTAGGTATAGGTTGGGGGATAGGATTACATATAGTTCAGACACGTGATAAGCCAGACCCCAATACTGCTTTCTATACCGCCAAAGAAAAGAAAAGGCGATATCCAAAAATGGCAATTTCTGAGTCAAAGCGACCAATGATCACAAACACTATTCTTCTCCCGCAGGAACCCGAGCTCCTTGTTGACCCCAACCGCAAGAGAGACAGGCTTACACTGGGAAGGAGAAAGGGGGGAGAGAAGAAAACCTTTTCTTTTTTTTACTATAAAAGTCTGCTCCCCTATACTTTGTTCCGGTCGGTGTACTGTTTTTGTGCGACCGGTCCGTAAAAAAAGGTTGTACTTCGGCGAGCTTCCGTGAGAGTGGTCAAGACCAATGGCAGTAACACATTACATGATTAGGTTACTTGGATAGATCTCACTGTCGCAAAGAGAAGATGTCCCTTCAGATCGATATCTGGGGAAGCTTAAAACAACAAGGGAGAGATTCATACCCTGTAGTTAGTCCATAAAATCTGTTTGCTGAATGTTAGACAATTGGCGAAACAATGTGGTGGTTCGGTCCGGGGTGGATCAATATGCAAAAAATTACCAACGAATTGATTATCTAGGTTAGCAGGTATCTAACTACTAAGATAGCCAAGTTCCAACCTTGAATAGCATTCTCGAACCCGGTGGCTGAATTCCACTAGAATGTGAAATTGAAGACATATTCGAAGCACCACGTGTTGGCGTTGGGGGACACAGACATATTTACACGTCATGAGACGAAACAGCAGCCACATTGAACAAATTAAGGTGTGTCCAGCGTGAAGGTTGCCGCACCTTGTTTTGTTCCACGATCTAATAAAGGAATCAACCCAACCTATCATGAATGCCAAGGTCTAGGCCGCCAAACAGCGCGCAATGACCCTCCTGTGTTGTCAATATTCGCTCAGGAAGTGTCATGCCATTCATGATAAGATGAGGGTTGATGTATGACGCATTTTATTGAGACAAAGCCCCCCCCATCAAATTGAGACACTATCATTATGTGACATGTTTTTATGTCTCCACGCATGCAAATATCAGCTGGACAGGTTGATAGCGTCCTCAATGTGCAGGGAAATCACCATAGTATCGGGACCCATGACGTAAAGGATTAGGATGAACTTGTTCTCGACTATAAGCAGCAGGACGAGGTTGCATTCCCTAGGCTGATTGGGATATATCTTGAAACCCTTCTGTATATGTAAGCCACTGCAGCGTTGTATGGAATATTCTCCTGTAAGTCAAGTTACAGTACGTACGTAGCTGACATGACGATCTGCGGCTCTTGAGAGATGAGTTGCCGGCTCTTCAAATGCCTGACGATCAAACATAGTGGAC
The DNA here is from genome assembly GCF_050947815.1 of Fusarium sambucinum. Classification (NCBI taxonomy): domain Eukaryota; kingdom Fungi; phylum Ascomycota; class Sordariomycetes; order Hypocreales; family Nectriaceae; genus Fusarium; species Fusarium sambucinum. Next base: position 1,567,322 of record NC_139294.1, on the reverse strand, counting down.
CTGGCCGATCTCACTGTAGGGGGCCCTAGAGGGAGTCCGGTAGGGCGGGGGTCTGACAGAAGCTGTTAGGCTGTTTGTCGAATGGCTATGGGTGGCATGGATACCATCCAGCACAATCGGAACTTTGAAGTGACACGCTAATCACAATCATCAACCTGAGTGGCACAATCTGTACCTCATTACCCATTGTTTGACGCGCAAGCGCTATCCTCAAAACTTCAGGCATTGTATGTTGTCATGTCTATCAAACAGAAAATTCTAACCGCCTACGCAAACGAACCCCGTTATGGTTGTAACCTTCGAAGCTATCGTCCAGTTGGTACTATTGTACAGTGATTATTTAGTATTTGCTGGCGGCTGACTGAGCATGGAAGATGCATTGCCAAGGAAGAGCCGGCGTTCCCGGTCGAGTTGAGCAAGGTACCGTATACTAACGTCCAGTAATCGTTGATGAGATTTTGCTCTGATGTACAGAGTACGGGCGCCTCGATATACGTCGGGACCAATCGAGAGTCGGTGGTGGAATAAACACAACACCAAGAGCTTGGCATCATGTCTAGCATAGCCATCGTGATTTGAACTCACGTATCGAATTGCCGCACAAAAATATGTACTTTTCGCTTCCAAAAGTACGCTAGGTAGATTTGGCAGTTCGGGTTGTCTTCTCCGGTTTTTACGACCCCATCTTCACCTACATTGACCCTGGTCCGGCTGAGTGTAAATAGGGCTTGGATGCCTCCATACATCATCCATGGAGCCTAAACCTGGGAGAACCTTACCCAGCGGTACCACTAAGGGACACGCCGACGATGTATACGTGTTGCTTCAATGGGCCTCAGGTAAGCCCCATGTATGTCTATCATTCGAACTCTTGGACACATCGAAAACGACCGCCATTGATGAAGGGTGGAGTTGAAATCGCCAAAAGCCCCAAAGATCGAGTCTTGGCTAGATACTATTGAAGCAATAATACGAGACTGGCTCGGTATGGTGTAATTTTGTTGGTACGACAGCATTCGAGCGTAAAGCTTACGAGACTGTGTTCTACTCGTAACAGGACGAAACAAAGTGATCCATTGGAAGCAATCAGAGTGGCTGGCACCCAAGCGTCTGAGACGCATGAGATGGAGCCATCCCGGGCATGGACGATGAACGGCCCGTCCAGTAGGTTAGTCCCAGTGCTCGTGGAGACAGCGGTAAAAGAAGCCCTGAGGCGGAAGGAAATGGCGTTAAGAATGACGAGTCTTTTCCAGGCCGGGATATGCCACGATCACACCCGTCGTTGACGCCGTTCTACGGAGCCCGAAACGGGAATATCCCAGCCACTGGCCATTAGATATTCGTTGACAAGCTCATGTTGTACTTGATCAAGCAGTGGATCAGCGGTAGAAACTGCACTGCACACTGCAGGTCCCTATGCTACCCTGTTTACAAGTCAAGGCAATGCTGACAAGATTTCCTTATCATTATTGCCTCGTTCTCGTGCTGTGCCGCGAATTCCAAGTCTGGTTGCTGGTACAGGTCTTGGAAAACCAGACGAATTGGTCCCAGAGAAGAGACACAATACAGTAATTGCACCAGCAACAGTTGGCGTCAAGCACACGCGAATCCAGTGAAGTAGATGCATGCAGCCTCTTGTTATGTTGCACTTGATCTTGGCTCAGTCATAGACAGATGGAAGAGCGGGACTATGATTGGACAGCATGCTTCTTCCACATAACTGTCGATACGCCGAAGCGCCCATCCAGCATCTGACAGTTTGTCAAAGGCATGTTGCGAAACAGATGCCTGTCGTCAAAGCGTCTGATTGATTCCTTGTGCTTCTTTGAGCTCTATTTTCGTCAGAGGTAGAGTAAGCCGGGTAACTAATGGTAGAGGTAGTCCGCTTGGAACTGGGCATCATGGCAAGTATATAGAAAACATGATGCCCCTGCCATTATGAGCGGATTGTAACCCTCCTTGATCCCTTTCGCGAACAATTCTTTCCTTCTGTTCCTTGATTCTATGTATTTCTCTTGCTGCGCTTTTTTACTTTCTTCTTAGAGCCTTGGCTCACCGACTTCTTGAATTACATTACTCGGTGTACACAAGTTTCGAGGTGCCTGTGCTAAGACTACCTACCTACCTATAGGAGGGTCCTCTTAGTGAATTGAGGGTGTCTGTTCTTGTCCAGCCCACCAGACTTAGACTTCCATCCCCATCTCGCCCAGGCCATAACCCGCTAAACTAGTAGTGACGTATGCCACTGATCGGGCCCGTCATCACTCAATTCGTTCATCGCAAATCGCAAATTGCATATCTTTCGCAGAAGGAGTACCTATCATCTTGTACTGTACTTTGGAGTACCTTCAAGATTGCAGGAAAAGCAGCGATAGTTGGATCTCGTACGCAGACAAATTAAGCAAACGAGCTGGTCGGACCCTCTTCTTTCTCTTACTCCAGAAGTACCCAAGACCGAGGGACTTTATCGAGAAAATAAGGGACCCCCCGCGCTGGTTGGAGATCCATCGCAACACCGAACACGACCCGGTCCTGGGCTGGTTTGGAGCTTGTTGGTGGTCCTCTTTTTTCCAAGAAAACCTGCTCTCGTTGACGTTGAATTTCTGGGTCCCCTACCAGCCTCGTACAGATTTAAACAACGAAGCCCGCATTCTAGACAACCTGACAAGGTTAACCCATCGAACGACGCATCTCTCTTTTCTAACTAATACAGTGCTTCCCTTCATTAACGCAGGGCGAAGAACCTCCAGCTCGGTACTTAAGAGACCACCGCCGCTACTCGCCGAAAGACGAGTTAACAAGTCCGAAGACACCGACCTCCGCGTATTGGAGAAATTACGGACACAGCCCGTATACCTAATTACCGGCAGCTCCAGAGCCAAGACTTGCATTGCATTGCCTATCCGTTACTGTCGCTTGCCCAGGCACTGACTGCAGTTACTTCTTACGGTAAATCACCACAAATTGACCAGTTGCACCTGGTCATCGACATCCTTGGCTGCTCAAGTACTGTATTGACAAGTCAGTGACCCGAAGCATCCGTATCTGCATCCGCATCCGCACCCGCCGCAGCACCACCTTTGAATGGATACAGTCCGGCCCCGGGTTCTAAAGAGAGTCTAGAGTTCAGAGCCGACATAATAGTACAAGAACCGCCCACCTCACCTACATCTGAAATCGTATCGCACGCAAGGGCCAGCTTTTTTCCCTTTCTTCTTTCTCATTCTTGGACTACAGGACCGCCCTGATATTCGACGCCCAGAGAAGATAATCAAACTCGTCTGAAATTACGATACCGGACGACGTCAGTATCGTGGCTGGCGCAGCTTTTCATCTCTTTCGAGACCATCCCTTGCGCAGTTAAACCGAATCAACTAACCTTCTTCTCCCTTTGTTGTTGCTGGGCACGAATAGGCCTCATTTTTTAATTACTTTTTTTTTTGTCTCAGAAATTCCCTTCGGTCACACCCGCTATTGTTGACAAGATGGGCCGAAATCGAGGTGCGTACCTACACATGTTGTGCATTCGTGAATACCATTCCAGTCCTTGGGGTTGGCTCCTTCGTATACGTTGCGCTGCTTTACTTTGCGCGCGGACGTGCACGTAAGGAGGACCTAGAGAAGGTGGTGCTAGTGGCTTTTTGGACCCTTACCCTGGCGTGTCCATGTTCAGTTTAGGTGGGCTTGCCCAGGGCACCCGACCCAAATCCATGGACTGAACAGCCTGAGATGACTGTCCTATACGCCGGGCTGCAACACAGGCCGCAGGGGGGCAGTTATGGGTAGCGGGGACAAAGAGTTCCACTGTACGTTGACGTATGGTGGCCCTTGGCTAGTTCCTCTAGGGGTCCGGCTCTAATTGAAGGGACTGAGCGACGTGGACATATTGTCTGTTTCCAGGGGGCTGCATGCCGTTCATAATATCTCACCTCATCCCGTCTCGTGCTAATTTGTTGGTGCCGGTATTTAGTTCTTTCGTTTATGTCCCAGTTCTCTGCTGGCACAAAGACACCTCCGCCTTCAACCTCTCCTCCATCAGATTCACCTTACAAGCAAGGGCATCGCAGAGTGAATTCTGGCACAGAACCTTTCCCAGACCATCGAGTCAGTGCCGATATTTCTCGGCCAAACACACCGCCTTCGCGACCGGACTATGGCACACCTTTAAACGGCGGCTCCCCAATTGAACCATCCACCCGCCGACGACGCAGTTCGTCCGCTGCTTCTTCACGACCCCCGTCTATGGTCCTGGCTCACCAACCACCCATTATGGACATCACCGAGGATACAATCCCCGAACTCCAGCCTATCTATTCTTTTCTCAATAGCCACTCCAACAAGCTGTACCAGGAGGGTTATTTCCTCAAGCTCGACGACCAGAATACACGTATGATTGACCCAGATCCCACTGCCGTTCTTACCATCCCCACATACCTACCCCCCCTGACGCCAAGGGGACTCCACATTCAACTGTTCGGGCACACATGTGTTGCAAGGATGTATAGCTAACGACTTCGTCAACAGAGGGTAAACCCAACCCTGATAGAACCTGGTGTGAATGTTTCGCCCAGCTTGTCGGTACCGTTTTGTCACTATGGGATGCCTCAGAGCTCGATGCTGCCGGCGAGGATGGCGAAGTTTTACCAAAGTTCGTCAACTTGACTGATGCATCGATAAAGATGGTAAATAATCCGGTCTCATGTTGATGGTGAAATCTCCGAACTCGACTAATACGAATTTCTGACAGATCGAATCCTTGCCCACAAGGTCTGCCGATGAACAGCCCCTGCAGAACATCTTGAGTATCTCCACAGCTGGAAGAAACCGATATCTTCTTCACTTTAATTCACGACACTCCCTGTTGCAGTGGACCGCTGGTATCCGACTGGCCATCTTTGAGCACTCCTCGTTGCAGGAGGCTTACACCGGCGCTCTTATTGCTGGTAAGGGCAAGTCGCTCAATAACATTGGTGTGATCATGGAGAGGGTAAGATTCCCCACCGAAGAATGGGTTAGAGTCCGATTCGGTGCTGGTGTACCTTGGAGACGATGCTGGTGTGTTATCACCCCTCCCGATGAGAAGCAGTATGCAAAGCTTCAAAAGGAACTCAAGAAGAGGTCTCCTTATGATCGATCACCTGTTCCTACCCTCAAGGGAGACATCAAATTCTACGACGAGAGGAAGGATGGCAAGAAGCAGAAGAAAGCGCAACCAATCGCCACCATCACCGACGCCTATTCGGCCTATGCAATCTATCCTCAGGCAAAGTCTTTGATCGAGGCATCAACCCTGCTTAAGATTGAGGGTAGTATTTCTATCCACACTGATCCTCCTTCCTCCACCGAAGGTTTCGTCTTCATTATGCCAGAAACTCGCCCTGCTGTCACCGGATTCGAGATGCTTCTGCGTTTCCTCTTCCCCACATGGGATACCTTTGGTCTTTATGGTCGCCCCGGAAGACTGGTTGCCAGTACACTCGATTCCAGATCCCTCATGTTCGCCATGCCAAAGAGCCGGCGTTATGGCTACCTCGAGAATCTCGACGTCTCCAACTTGATTCTCGAGGACGGTAGCTCGAACTGGGGTGAGCGAGATTGGAGAAAGAAGTTGAAGGAATCTACTGGTACTCGCATGAATGCTGTGGATGATGCGCCTGCAACACGCTCTCGAAGCAACAGCCGAAAGAGCGTTAGGTTGAGCTTTGGAGATGGCCCTCCCACCCTCAAGACCAATTCGGACCAGCAAGTTCCCACCAGGTCTTCAAGATCTTTCTCCCTTGGCGAGCGTGCTCGAACAGATTCTGCTCCTGCAGACCCTGCTCGGGTTGCTCTCGGAAACCATGGCCGCAACTCGTCTGATCCCAATCAACTTGGAGGTCCTCCCTTCGTCAATGGCAACAGCCCTTACTCGGCCTCGCCACAGCGTGGCCAGACTCCTGTCGGTAACCAGGCCTCGCGAGACCAGAGCCCTGCTTACCAAAACGAACGTGGGCCCAATGGCTCGCCACCTCTGAAAGACCTGGACGGAATGCGACAGATGCACACTCCCGAGCCTGTTTCGCGCCCTCCTGCTTTCAGCCATGGCTCTCAAGGCAGACCCGTCAGCAGAGCTTATCACTCACCTGAGCTCAGACGAGCTAACAGTAGGCTTTCCGTTACTACCCTAGCCCAACTTTCCTCAGCTGGAGGAATGGGTGGACCGAATGATTCGAGACCTTCTCCCGGGGAAGATGAGGTGGACGCTGCAAGATCTGGACCATCGGTACTACCACCATACGCCAACTCCGTAGGGATATCTGCTAACGACAACCGCTCGCGTGAAGTTTTAAGCTCAACAAATCAGGATCCCTCTTCCAACAGTCTCCCTCTCCCAGCCAACTCATCTCAACAGCGCTCTCGATCACCACTGGGCCAGCCCCCGCTTGGGCCACCTAGCCCCTATGGCCACGGGCCAAACTCGCGTCCTGGGACGTCTGAAGGTCGACGATCCCCGATGCCTCCGGGTATGCCCCCTCAGCAACGTCCTCACCCTCAAAATGGCAATCGTCGCCCCGACATGGGGCCGGATGGTCGGCGTCCTTCAGATCCTCGACGACCCGGCCCTGACGGAAGAAGACCGTCCGACCCTCGCGGCCCCGGTTTCGATGGTCGCCGACCTCCCGATCAGCGAGGTCGTGGAAATGGTCCGCATCCCGGACATGGACCTCCACCCCCTGGTCCTCACGGCAACTACCGGCCTGGCCCAGGTCGTCCTCCTGGACCCCCTGGACCTCCTGGCTCATACGGACCGCCAGGATCTCGCCCGAACGGACCTCCCAACGGACCTCCCAACGGGCCTCCTAATGGTCCCCAAGGACAAACGACCCACCGCAAGCCTGTACCTGGACAGATGCCTGGACCCCCGCCACCCGGGCCCGCACAATTCGAAAATACCAAGGGCAACACTATGTCTGGTAGTAGCGCCATTACTACGAATGAGATCATCGATCACTATGCCTTTGATCAAGGCCGACAGACGCCCCGCCAAGGAACCCCAAACTCTGAAAGGCGGCCAGCGCCGCCTGGCAGACTGGAGAGCAATCAAAGCAGTCACTACGATGACGACTCTCCTGCAACCAGCCTCAGGAATTTTATGGACGCATACGAATACCAAGAACCCAAGCCTCGTGCTGGAGTATTGAAGACCGTTGGCGGCGCTGAAGAGTCGGGGAAAGAGTTTGATATCCCAAATATCAATTTTGGTCCAACCATCAACTATGGTGCTACTAAGAGTAGGCCCCATACGCCTGGAGGTCATGGACCAACCCCTCCTGCTCACAAACCTTCGGCTTCTCAGGGATCCCTTGGCCAGAAGGAGTCCCCAGAATCGAAGCGCACGATGGCCTGGTCACCAGGTGCAACAGCTCCTCCAGCCAGTGCTCACGGACTGAGTGCCGAGGAGTTCGTGCAGCAGAGGGCATCTCATGCCCGAACCCCATCTAGCAACAGCATGGGCGGCAACCTTACGGGCAGTCCTGGGGGAATGAAGCGAAATAGCTCCTCCGACATGCTACAAGCTATTCAGAGCGGCCGCCACTCTCGAAATAACTCGGCTGATCTGCTTCAGCGACCTGGATCGCGAGGCGCAAATTCGACCTTGAACTTTGCAAGCTCTGGAGAGACTTCGAGCCATCTCAGTGCACGAGAGCAGGAACACGTTGCCCGATTGACTGGTCAACCTTTGATTAGTATGCCTGGACACCAAAGACAAGGATCTCAGGGGTTCTCGCCTGGCCACCAGAGACAGGCTTCCTCAGGTTCAGGCCTAGTTGGTGCCATTGAAGCCCGGGAACGGGAGAAGCAGCAGATGAAGCAAGGGATGAATAGCCAAGCGGTCCAACAAGCGATCAGCCAGCGACAACAACAGCAGGCAGCTATGGCGTACCAGCAGCAAATGGCCCAGCAACAAATGGCTCAGCAGCAAATGATACAACAGCAACTTGCTCAGCAACAACAAATGACGTACCAACAGCAGGCCCAGCAGCAGCAGCAGCAGCAAAACTACCAACAAGCTTACCAGCAGCCAGTGATGGGTGCTGGTAACATGCCTGCATACAGCCCCATGGGTCAAGCTCCAGGCCAGTACACGCCAGGTGGCTCCCAATACGGACCAGCATCTCAGCAGATGGGAGGATATGGGCAGCCGAATAGTTTCTCACGACCGATGCGAGCTGCGCAACAGGTCGATCCTCGTTTCGTGCCGCCTCAAGGTCAATACAACTCATCATCGCCTGGAGCCCAACAGGCTTCTCGCAATGTCCATCCACAGTACCAAGGACAAGCGTTCTAGTCAGGATTTGGGAAGCAGCTCCAGTTAAGTCAGCATGGAACTACTTATGGATATCGCATGATCATAGCGACTTGGAGTACAACGAAACGGGCGCATGCATCATACGGCGTTTTGGGCATGTAGGAATATGATTTAACGGTCATGGGTTAAGATCAATTTGCATACAATACACTCTTGATATACAGAGAAGAGTTGCATCATTTTCGGGGATTTCGTATTATGTTCATTTGTCATAGATACATCGTGAGGCTACCTAGTCAGCATACAATATTCCGTTTCCTTGAATTACTTATTGAATTGTAACATTTCGTCTTGACTTTATGTGAGGTCTATTATCTTGGAAAGCCAGTGGCTATGATGTGGTTTAGCACATCGATGGCTATTGATGTCATACAACGATACCAGGTGTTACTAGTTCGAGATCGCGTTTAAAATTGAAATCGAAGTCAAGGACAAATAATTGGATAGTGGCGGAGCGTGAGCTAAGCTGAGACTTTTGGCAGGCGTTACTGTCCAGTGACTGTGCTTGACCCGCTCAACTCTGAAGGAAGTCTCGAGGGCAATGGCTGGTCGTTGGCGCCTGACAGGCTGACGTCGACGTCTGAATCGTTGGCTGTTTATTGTTAGGAAAGCAACAACTCGAAGCGCGTGACTTGAGCGCGCCTCGAGTATCGTTTCCACGCGCCCGTGTTACGTGGATAGAACGTGATGTGACCTTGTTTTGTTACATCATGAGCTCGACTTTTTTTCTCTGGTTGCTAAGGCATCCATAAGTGTTGTATGGATCGTTCCACTCTATTAAGCAAGGGTCAAGCAGTAGGGTCGTCACGGCACTCAAACGGCGTCTCCCCGCTACGCTGGGTCGTGGATGCCCGGGATTTATCAGCTGGAAGCGAGAGTAGAGGGTGCCTAATTGCCAGGCAATTGGCCATGGGACAGGCCTCCTCCTGCTGTTAGACTAGATTCCGATCGCTATCAGCCAACCAGAGGCAGTGTTTCTATTGCCCTCGAGGCCTGTTCTATGGAGGCTAGTGGGTAGGAGAAGAATTGACCTTTAAGCTTTAGTTGACAAAAATGAATAGCCTAAGAAGTATAGTCTAAGTAGCATAAAGTGGCCCGGCAATTTAGTCTCTTATGCTCCTGGCGGCCAACTTTTCTGGTACCTGATGGGAGGGCTTGTCGTGACGTTCCTGCCCATCTTAGTCCATCCATTCGCACCTACCTATCCGTACTTCAACCTCAATAGTCCCTTGTCGTTTCTTTTCCATCCTGTCCCCCCTCTTTTTGGATTCTTCTTCAACCTCTTCTTTTATTTACTTTTGGAAGTTTCAAATACAATTTGCTCTTAATCCCACCTCGCGACGACGCACCGAGACATTCAAATCATCAGCCAGCCGGTTGTCATACCACTTCGAAAAAGTTACCCCAATATCATATCTAAAAAGTAGGACTTTCTAGCCTGTAACGTTTGCACCTGTCATCGCCTCACAACGTTACAAACCTTGTTGCCTGCCTGGACCTGTCTCTATCAAGTATAAAAACGGCAGTCTTGCATCGCTTTGCAGCGTAGGCTGCTCGGGTCGATCCCAATGGATGGCGACGAGCCCACGCAAGGTATGTCCTCTCTGGACCAGCCTCTCTCCTCCTTATGCTGACCTCCTCGTGGAAGCGACGCAGAATGTCCTCGACCCGCGCCGTATCGGGAAGCAGAACTCGGGCTTCTCAGATGAAGACATTTCCGATATAATATGCGTCCTCTATCCGCACTCGGAATCGGCCCGCATCGAACTTGAACGCCTTGTCAAGGAAGGCTCTCCCCATATTATCGGTAAGGACGAAGCGGACGGCGTTGAGCCAGATTATGCCCTCGAAGACCAGGCTGGCCGATTTAGCGCCAACACGGGAAGCAGCGGCAGCCATGCTATTATCCTTCGGCTGTCGTCACAGCTCAAGAACCCCGCTGCTGGGTTTGTCTTTGGCCGCAACACGATGCGATGCGATGTTGTATTTGTAAACGATCCCTTGAAACGAGTCAGCAACATACATTTCCGAATATACGTCAACGAGTATGGCACTGTCATGATTGAGGACCAGTCTACCAACGGTACTATAGTAGATGACCACATTCTTGCCTCGAATCCTTCAGCCAAAAGAGATGACCCGCCTATAACAAAATGGGTTCTTAGCTCTGGCTCCATCATCAAGGTGTATCTCCACCAAGCGGAAAGAGATTTGACTTTCCGAGTCAGGATACCTCGGCGAGATAATGAATACGACCAAGCGTATACCGAAAAAGTCGATGATTTCTTTACTCGCCACGGACTCAAGCGTTCAAACGACACAATCACGCCTGGACCTGGTGGACACGTTGATCTCTTCAAGGCTCCAGCCCAGAACCAACTTAAAAGAGAGGAGACGGACGAAATTACCCAGCAAGCTTCTCGCAAACCACAAAAAAGGAGAGACGGCAACGGTAACAGAGAATGGACGGGTTCTAAGAAGTACAACAGAATTGGCACAATCGGAAAGGGCGCCTTTGCGATTGTTCACAGGGTCACGTCCAAGTACGACGGTTTGCCCTACGCAGCCAAGGAGATTGAGAAGCGTCGTTTTATAAAAAACGGCGTGCTGGACCAAAAGGTTGAGAATGAGATGAAGATCATGCAGCGGGTTGAACATGTAAGTCTTGCCTATATCGTTGTCTTGTCTCCTCTAACATACATTTTTACAGCCTCATATCGTTCAGTATATGGAGCATTTCGAATGGGATGACCGACTACTTATCATCATTATGGAGTTTGTCCCTGGTGGTGATTTGGGCAAACTTATCTCGGACCACAAAGCTTTAACAGAGGAAAGTGTTCGAATCATGTCAAAGCAGCTCTTGAGTGCATTAGGATACCTACACGCCAACAACATCACTCATCGCGACGTCAAACCAGACAATATTCTTATCAACTCTCTTAATCCTATCGATCTGAAACTTACCGACTTTGGCTTGTCGAAAATGGTGGATAGTGAACAGACTTTCTTACGAACGTTCTGTGGCACTTTACTCTATTGTGCGCCGGAGGTGTACACAGAATATGCGGAGTATGATGATAATGGCGTACGTAGCCGGGGTAAGAAAATGCGACGTCCTCCAGGTCAGAGATACAACCATGCTGTTGACATCTGGTCTTTAGGCGGTGTATTGTTCTACGCTCTGACTGCGTCGCCCCCTTATCCAGTTAAGAGCGGCATCAGCTATTCTGAACTGTTGCACAAGATCATGACTACCCGGTTAGACACCTCGCCCCTGGAGAGGAACGGCTTGAAAGAGCCAGTGATCGAATTCCTTTGCAGAATGCTTGAAAAGCGCCCAGAATACCGAGCGACAGTGACAGAACTCGAACACCACCCTTGGTGTACCGGCGAATCCTCGGTCATCAGCGCCTCGCAATCTTTTGACGAGATCTCGGACGACGACATGTATGATAACTTCTCTCAGTTACAGCCCCGCCACTACGAGGAAGACCGGGTTAGTGACTCCATGGGTGAAGAGTCGGAAAAGGAAACTACGGCAGGGCTTCCAGAAGCAAACAAACCCAGGCTTTTCGGAGAAGTCGGTGTTTCCGCCATTGGTAGCTCTGGTGTAATTCCAGACGAATACCTCAACCTCGAAGCGAGCAACGCTAGCACAGGTGAAACTGAGATTCTTAATCAAGATGAGGACGAGGCTTACCAATCAGACGAGGATGCCACGCCTAGGGGTAGAAACCGCCGAGCATACCGCCAAACGACTGCCTCTATGGTTCAAAAACAGTCAGAAGATCAGCTTCAAAGCCTTGTTGAGAATGTGGCGTCCCAAAGCCTTGGTGGGGACGAGCCTAGTATGCAGTTTCTGGGGGCTTCTCAGTTCTCCTTGCAATCATCGGATTTGAATACTAGTAAACGCAAACCTCCTTCCCAAGACACCAGCGACGAGTTTGAGGAGAGCACACCACGCGGAAAACCCACTATGAAAAGATTAAAATCGGAGGGCAATCTTGAAGAGATGACAAATGAAGCACTTGAAGAGTATCAACTACTGATCCAGGTCCCTGTAGCCGGAAAACCATCCTCGGGACGACAAATTGACCAGCCTTTCAACAAAACATGCTTCTGGGAACAGGACAAAAAGACCTGGCATTTCAACTATCCTGAATTGACCCACCTCCAACACAAAGCCTTCGAGCAGGCGGCGAAGACAAGGGGTGAAACGTTTGCGCCCGGAAAGACCCCATTATGGGATCTTGCAATGAAGCACTTCTCTCCAGTGTCAAAAGCTGGAACACAGATCAGCGAAACTCGGCGGAGCTCCCGGACACCGCAGGGCACGACAGACGACGCCATGGAGTTTCCACCTACCGCTGTCGCCTCGGAGGACTCACAAATCCCTGATACGTTGCCCACTTCCCATACCCAAATCGTCGTCCCTGTCCAAAAACCAGAACCCAACAAACAACTCGTTGGCGTCATCGAGTCCCATCCAGAGTCGTGCATACCAGGCATTACTATCCCTATTACCGACACTTTGGTTTCTTTTGGTCGTGGTCCTTCAAATACAGAGCCGTTCAGCGACATTTACGAATCTCGGGTACCCAAGTATGCTTTCAAAATATTGCTCTGGAAAAATGACGACACATTCGACCCATCAAAGATGCCTTTTCCTTGGCTCCGAGATGGGGAGGATCCAAATGCCTATAGCTTCTACGTCTCGACTAAAGCATCTGTTGGCATCAACATCAACGGTTATCAGCTTGCCTCAGCCGATGCTAAGAACCACGGCGGGCCTTCTCATCACTGGACTCGTCTCTACAACGGTGATATGTTGACAATCTGGGGGTCTGGCGACCGCAGCAGTCAACAAACAAAGCTCAATTTCCAATGTCTCTGGGGTGCCTCTACCCAAGAGCGTGGCGAGAACAAGGCACTGGAACTCGCACATAAACCACTGGCCCAGAAGCTGGATGCCGCATGCCAGAAAACAGAGAAACGCATCAAGGATGCTGTAGAGAGAAAGAAGAAGGAAGATGCAATCAGTGCTGATTTGCAAGAACGTGCGGAAAACATAGACAGGGAACGAGCACGGAGCGATGCTTTCGAAATGAAACGACAAGAAGCTATCGCGTATTTCGAATCAAGACAGAGCCCTCTGTCACGCATGGCTGCGATCACAAGTGCACCCCTAACAAGTCATTTTCTTGGGATCCCATTGCCTCGCCCAAACCCCAGCCAGGAGAATAGTTTTCAAATTCAGTAATGGGACATCGGCTTCATTAGAGAAACATTTGTGTTTTTAGGCTTCAGATCCCTTTGTCGGCGTGAGGATGATGGGATAATGCAGTAACGAACTCTATTTTTTATCTTGTCCTTGGGAATTCGGCGTTTGTGTGTGTAGTAGAAAAGTTGGTCTCCTAAGACTCGGGGTATAAAATAAGTATCGTTAGAAGTCTAGTTAGTCTAAGTAGCCAAGTAGCATGAGCTAACCTACTGATTTCATCCCTTACGCTTTAGCAGTCACTGTTTCTTATATTCTGAGGACTAGTAAGTGCATTGGGCTTCTAAAAAGCATCGTGTTGATCGTCATACGTATATACATTACTCATTCAGTCGTTTCGTTCGCTAATAACAGGCCATAGCAAGGTATCGTTCCAAGAAAAAAACAAGTCGTACAGTCGTTCCCCTTCATATCAAATCATTATCATGCCTCTGACAGTCCTTTCCATGTTGACTTTTCGTAATCCTAAGCTCTTCATCCAGAGGCTCCGTACATTCCCAAAAGTAAAAATGATCGCAATTGTGTTTCACCAGGTGTCTAGGTGAAAGTCGGCGACGCAAGACCCATATAGTGTTGCTGGCCGAAAGTATTAGATAGCAGTTTCATCAGCTGCTTGGTTGTTCTAGTTCTCGTCCGATGAGGGTGGTATGCTGGAGTACGACTCCGATGACACCTCGTCAACTCCATCACCAATGGGAGAAGCTGGGTTAATGACGAAATTGAACTCTGGGAAATGATATGTTAATAAGTGGTATTGATGCATGTGAGTGATGTGATACTTACCAAGCAGGTCTGTTGGGCTCTCAGGTGAAGTGTCACCGGCAGCTCCCAGCTCTTCAACTACTGGGACAGGATTAAAGGCATTTTTCCAAACAAACTTGTCCGACTTTGTGGACGAGGATGAATCAAAATCCCGCTTGGGGGATTTATCCGATCGGATAGGAGAACCACCGTAAGATGATTCTGGGTGACTGCGCTTGCGAGGCGTGTAATATGGGTTGTTTCCGGCTGGACCACTGCCATTCTCAGTAGCTGACCCTGTGTCTGTGCAGCTGTGTAACTCAGGTTCCGTGAATGAACTAAAGATGTTTGAGGAACACTGAGATGGCCGAGGGCAAGGTGTTGCCTGACTGTCATTGGAACTGCGAGGGCCAAATCTTTCCTAATTGTTTCTGGCAGTCTCGTTGAAATCGTGAGCAGAAGGTTTGGGGCTTGCTCGGTAGCTTGGAGGGACAGAGGACGCCTTGTCCTTCTTGAAGAAGGAGGCAAATATACTCCCGGTAGAAAGGCGCGACGGAAGAGATGCGGTCGACTCCCTGTACTGGTCATAGTTGTAGGGGTGAGAAGATGATGCCTTACAATCCTCACCAGCGTCGTAGTAGTCGCGGAAAGAGTTTTCCGAATAATGGTCGGCATAGGGATATCCGGGGCTTGCGAAAGAATCCCAATGTCCGCCACTGTCAAAGTCGTTGCTGAATGCTCCTTTGGAGTACCCCTTTGAATGTGTTCCGGGGACAAAGCTATCAGGAGTGTGCAAGTGCTCACGATGAAAGCCTGGTGGCACATTCGAATGTTGGCCATAGTGAGGGTGCAAATAATTGTCTCTTAGGTCTTTGGTACGGCGAGAGGTAGACTGCTTGCGAGAGATGAGAGGAGAGCCCGGAGAACGCGGGTATCTGGGACTTCCGGGCTCCGAGAAGTCGTCTGCATCTTTCGGCAAGGCTGTACGAATGTCGACAGATTGCTTGAACCTCACTGTCTTGCTGCCTGAAGACTTGGAAGAACTTGGGTCAGAACAGTCAGAGTCGAGAGACTCCCCGCGAACTCGAGGCGATTCATCTGACGTCTTGGCTCTGGCCTTTTTAGATCCATCCGAGGAAGACCGGTCACTACCTGCCAGTGCGGACTTGAGTACAACATCAGGGGAGATATTCTTTCGAGTTCCACGATCTTTGGATTCAGCCTTCTTTCCTCTCTTCTTAGAGCGAAGGCTGGAGGTCGGGGTGGCTACTCTGGAATGGTGACTTGACGAGGAATCTTCGACGTAGGGCGCTTGGTAGTTGCCCTTCGCCTCGAATTCCTCTCTGTGGGGACTGGAACCTGTACTGAATTGTCCAGAAGACTGCCTCTCCGCTCGACGGTCAGAAGAACTAGTGCTTCGCGAGGGGCAGTAGGGCGATTCAGGGGGCACAAAGTCGGCATCTAATACAACAACAGGCGTTTTAGGGGTAAGTGGCTCTGTTCGCCTTCCGCGAGGGGGCTCGGCAGGTCGCTCAAATTTGAATTGGGATCGCTGATCGCTTCGGACACTGTCATGGTCGGTTCTGCTGTTTGAGTGACGATTGACAGTGAGTGAATCCAAGTCATCTTCCGAATCAGAAGGAGTGGACATTTCCGTGTGTGTGTCAATTCTTGGGTCAACCTTTTATGTATTAGCAACTGCTAGATCGGCAATTATCGCAAACTTACAAAGTTGATGACAGAATGATCCGGAAGAATCTCATAAACCTTGAACTCTTCGGTACATGAACCACAATAGTTGACGAAGATTGGCTCGCCCGGTAGCACTGGATGCTGCTGATGAAAAGCCATCGACCTCGCACCCCCGCAGTTGAAACAGAAGTGGTATTTCTGAACAATACCTCGATTGTACATTTCTTCTCGGCAGCTCTCGCAGTAGCTGATCTTGTGCGATTTCCTTGAAATTTCAAAGGGCCAACGCCTATGGAATTGCTGCGAGCGAATGTTACCACATCCTGAGCAGACATGGTGACGCGGAATGCGTTGAGGGCTTTTGACCTGCTGAGTGTGGTACTTTCGCTGCTGTTCGCTCTCCATTCTGTGCACAGGTGCGATAAGGCGGACCGGTGCAGTTGCAGCCTCGCTTGCATCATCTCTGCCGAGGGCTAGCTGCGAGAAGTTGCTGATCGATGTGAGGGAAAGCTTCCTTGCGTGTGACTTCTTGCTGTGCGTAATAGCTTTGTTCAAGGTCGAGTTCAGTCGGTCTTGTAGACGACGAAGGTCACGACGCAAAACTCTGCTGTTAGGCTCGGAAGATAGATCAGCCATCTTTGCGTCAATGTGTTTCTGCAGTCGCTGTATGTCTTTAGTCCACGGGCCAGATGGACCAGGAGCTTGGGAGTTTGGCTTTGGAGAATCGACGCCAGATGTTACTGGAGGAATCACGTTGCTGTTGAAAGTCGCAGAAGACACAGGCACTTTCGCTAGGCCAGGAGTTGGCTGCACCATGACAGGCGGAGGCATAGCCGGAGCCATGAACTGAGGGACCGGAGCTCGAAGCATAGTAGATGGCTGAGGCGGCCCAAAGTTGACTGGGTTCTGGTAGTATACTTGCTGCTGAGGCATTGGCTGGCATACTGGAAGTCCAAAAGGTTGGTTCAAAGTAGAAATAGGAAATGTTTTCGACTGTACAATATTACAAGGTGGTTTCGACAAATGCATAGGAATGGGAGGCGGAAATGTTGCAGAACTCTGTACATAGGGGGTGGTAGATGGGCTAGTCATGCTTCCAATGTTTGGCCGACGAGATGTCGAGCGAGAGGCTCGAGAGCGAGTCGATTTTGCAGGGCTAGATCGAGATGAAGCTCGCGAACGGCGTCGGCGATGCTGCTTCTTTCGCGAAGAGCTTTTCTTTGAAGAACCGGGAGACGCTGGAGTGCTTCTATGCGGAGTCGGGGGTCTTTCAGAAAGGTGGCGGCTGCGATGCTGTTGTCGTCCACGATCATTCAGGGAAGATGAAGAGCATGTTTCATCCGAGTCTGATTCGTCGTTGGAGTCGGAGGGATGATCATAGACGATCTTCATTCGTCCAGGACTCTTGTTGTATGAAGATTTAGTTCGGTAGCGAAAGGGGAAACCAAAAGCTGCGCTCAAAAGGTCGAACTCGGGGCCTGCTCGATGGCGACGGCGGCGCAGGGCCTTGCCGAAGAGGCCCATAGTTGCGCTGTCAGAGAAAGGCACGTAGATAGAGGGAGAGGATAGAGTCGCTATTCAGCCTCGAGTATGATTATTGGCGCGATGGTGGGAAGAACGAAAAGGGAAGTGATTATGGTATATAGAATAATAACCTGGAAGGAGTATGGGTGGAGATGTGAGGATATGAATCAAGTGCGTAAAGTGAAAAGAAGCAGTTCATTCAAGATGATGACGCTAGAGTTGAAGAATTAATCGTTTTGTTTCTTCTCCTCGATTTTTTGTGCGTGCGTAAGTGCAAGTTGAAGGCAGTTGTGCGGCCGTTGGCAGCTGGCGAGAACTGCCACTCGCTTTCGCAGCTTAGATAAAGAGCTACCTAGGTAGCCGAAGAGACTAATGTAATAAACTTGAGTAATGCAAGTATTTCTTGTCTTGTAGGCAATGTGTACTGGCAAGAAAAAAGGTCAGCTTTGGGACCTTCGTCTCGTTCTCGATATTCAGGAGGGTCTCACCCTTGAATCTCATAAAGCCTCCTTTGGACTCCTTTCTCTCGTTGTTTTCAAGTAATAAGAAAGTCAATCGAATCGCTGAAAGTGTCACCCCTGAGCGATGTGTGAGCTGATATTCCACAAAGAAGTCGAGGGGAGAGATTCAACGATGAAGGCATCTGCTTTGGTAAAGATTAAGAAAAGGAGGAAGCGAGTTGATATATAACTTTATACACTAAGACATCACCTGTAAACACTCAGCAGCCTAGAGACATTCACTGCGTCTACAACCTTTCTACACATTACATCTTGACCCTTCTTCCCTGAACTGCAAACGGCTGCAATTCCTTTCTCGAAAATGCAAACACGCATGAGCAGTCTAGTGCCGCCTTTGTTACGCGCTTCACTTACTTCCATCATATATCACAACAAACACATCACCTAGTATGAACGTACGCTCGCTCAATTCATCAATTATATCGGAACAAAAGAATCTATCCTTATTCCTTTTCTTTCTCTTTATTCTCAATCAGGCATGTTTCTTACATTGATATACATTTTCAATTCACTTTTGTCTAAAATGCGGGTAACATTGAAGCCCTGTATTCTTTCTTCCACGCTTCTAGCAAACCAAAACCCCTTAGTCCACACGGGAGCCGACAGCAACTCGCTTCTTGAGCGCCTTCTTCTTCTTTTGTCCTCGGCTAAAACCGCCGGCGGCGACATGGTTACGGTCAATGTTATCAAGATCCTTGACCTTGTAGATGCGGATAATCCAGTTCTCACTGGTAAAAGCTTCCTCCAAAGTGTCGAGAGTAGGACCCTCAGAAGGCACGGCAGTGTTTCGAACACGATCAACGGCTCTTCCAGGGGGGAACATGCCAGCGTAGTTGTAGTACGACATCTTGTACCTGGAAGAAAGTTAGCTCAAAAACACTTTTCAAATCTCATGTGTACACTTACATCAAGCTGTTCTTCATGGTCTCGGTAGCTTCCTCGTTGACCTTGTATTCTCCCCGAGCCGTAAAGAAACTGCGCTCCTTGACCTCGTCGGGCCAGATACCTTCGGCAATGCGAACCATCCAGAGGAACTTGTTGATATCGTCTCCAGAGTAGCCGATGAGACCACCAAAGACAACCAAAACGTAGGAAACCTCGTGCTGGCGCATGATAGGGTAGCTGACCTCCTCGCGAGAACTCATGGCCTTGCCCACAGTCGCGATGTGAGTGTTGTTCCAAGTGTTGTTGTCGACAAGGGTGGGTCGGTCAGCCATGCCGCCGATCTGGTAACCGTAATCCCACCATGACATGACCTTGTCGTCCTTCTCGGTGTTCTGTCGGAGCCACTGGTACGCCTCTCGGTAATCGTCAATGATGTGCTGACTACCATCTGGCATGCGACTGGCCAACACGACGGAGGGCGACGAGTAGGCGTTGGAAGTGACCCAAGTACAGTGGGTGACAAACATTACTAGGTAAATGGCCATGGCACCAACAACCAGGACCTTGGACATGATAGTGTAGATACCGACCGTTGGCTTTGAAAGGGCACGGAGGGCGCCCTTGTTCTTCTTGGAGCTTTCGGGGCCCTCACTCTTGGTCTCCTCCGCAGCATCAGGCTGCTTGATTTGCATGTAGGTATCGAGGAGCTGGGACGCAGCAATAGCAGCGGCAACACAAACAATAGGGGTCAGAGTAAGGATGAGACGGACCATGACGCCAGCGAAATAGCTTGCAAACATAGCGTAGACCACAACGAAAACATGCTCATCCCGGAGGTTTTGGAAACACATGTAAACACCGGCAGGGAAGAGCCAGATGAGGAAGTTCATATCAAAGAAGAATGAGGGCCAGGCAGTGGGCTGATGCTCCGAGACGGACGCAATAATGGGGATATGGACCTTAGCATAGCCGGTGTCAAACAGGGAGTAGAATCGGCCACCCCAAGGCGCAATGTATCCGAGAGAGGTCAAAAGGATCAGGCCAGCCAAGCCGATCATGCAAGTCACCACACCGGCGGCAATCACAACGGTGGTGATTTGTCGGCCAGGAATTACGCGCTTAACGAAAAGAATGAAGGCGATGACCTGGAGCAGACCAAAAACACCTGAATATTATGTCAGTATTGAGCCAAGCTGGAGATTTGTACATGCTTACCTAGCGCTGGCATATGCTCGTTGGTCTTAACAGCGAGAAAGCCGACAAAGGGAATTTGGAAGCTGGCCAGTGTACCAGCGACGTACCACGCTGTGTAGCTGAGGTAAAGGCGATCGCTGTAACGGCCCATGCAAATGAGAGTGAAAGCATGAACTGGCAAGAGACATGTAATGAAGGCATATCCACCCCACGACGCAACCATGTAGCCGTAAGACAAAGCACAGAAACCACCAATGACCATTGAACCTCTCTTGAGAGCCTTGACCCATAGGTAGAAGGTGAAGACAAGGAGGAAAATGGCGATGGCTTCGTTGTCGTAACTTCCAGCAACGGATCGAGAAATGTAGCCAGGGGCGATTCCCATGAAGGCCGCAGCAAGGAGACCAGCGGAGTGCGTAGTGGTCATCTCGTTGGTGAGAAGATAAGCAGCATAGGCTGTCAAGCCAGAGAAGGCGGGCGCGAGAAGAACGCAGATGTTTCGAATATCGACGGGGACAGTGAGGGTACGGAGAGCGTGGTAGATAACGCCGCTGGTCACCATCAGACCAGGGTAGAGGGTACCTCCAGTGACTCGTCCAAGAGGATGCCATGTTCGGTCATCAAACCAATCCCAGAAGTTGTAGAACCCATTGGCGACGAGGTACTTGGTCGCACGGAAGTTGAACCACGGGTCGACTACCATGGTGTTAGCTCTGCATTAGTACGGGGCGTCGTGGAAGGAACTGACATTCGTGAATGATGCTTTCAAAGCCTACGCGCAATTTGTTAGCAAATGATTATTTCGACAAGTAAGACGTTCTCAGTGAAAAGGGTGCGAGAGCGCAGCAAGCCTCCATCATGAGGGGAGAAGGAAGCACTTACGAATCACAGAAAAGAGACGACTGGAGATAGCTGCGCCAGCGATGAAGAAAAGAATGAGGACTCTCAGAAGAGTTCTTGTGTTGGTTCCTGTCAATAGAGCGAGCGTGTCGCGAGGTTTTGACGTTGCGGCCGTCATGATGGGCTGCAATTGTCGACAATGATAGATGCAACTTGTCGAAACCAAAGCCCGAGATGATGGATGCTCTCAACTCCACCAGAAGGACAGCTTGGAGCTTTACAACGCGGGAGCTAGGTACAGTTAGCAGGTACGTACAAGGAGGTCGATGTGGAGCCCACCTATTTTCCAGCGGAAAAGGTACGTACTCTCGGCCTTGAAGCCATTTCGAAACATTAGCCTCATCGCTGGACCGTCGTTTTCCCGAACAAGGCATATCAACGCCACGATACTCAACAAATATATACGAAATTGGTCAACACTGTGTGCTTGAATTACGAGATGTAAAATTGTTCTTGTTGGTTCTGTCGTTTCTCGTCGTTCTTTGGTATTTCTATGTTGATCAATCGAGCCCCAATTTGCACAGAATGTCACAATCTACATGGTACTGTTTACATAGAGCTTCACTTAGTAATTGTGTTCAGAAAGTCACTACATGAGCATGTGAAGCATTGACATCTTTCTGCCTTCTGTTTAGTTCATTCCAATATGTCAATGCTTAAGATATATAAGATCAATCAGACCACGGGAGATTGCGTCCATTCAGCAGAACTTTAACCGCTTATCAATCGTCTCTTCTCATGATAGGTACATAGAGATATGAAGAAACATGCGTGTAGTTATGTGTATGAGCATTTTCTGGATTGGATGATAGAGAGCATAACATAGCGCAGTAACCCTACATAATTTTACTCATGTATGACCCTGGATACTCTCAGAATTTTAGCTACCTTCTAAAAAGTAGTGCGGGGAGGGGATGTTGCGTTGTCAACTTATTGCTCCAATGTTGGGCAGTATTAAAATGAGCTGCGTGTTCGAGATACAACACTGATACAACAACGCCAAATGTTATTTTGGGAATTCAATTTGGTGCAAATAGTTAAAAATCATACAGTACATCATAAAAACTGCTCAGATATTGTAAACTCGTTGACACTATACCAACCTAATATGTATTGGAGAGCTACCTAGCTCCCTGACGATACATTATATCATAGGTTTCTTGCAGTTGTTATGATATCTTTCCAGCTCAAACTTATCCCAGAATGCCTTGCCAAAGTAACACAAGATCCTTATTCAAGACAATTGACGCTTTTGCCGTCTAAAGTAGATATATTGTACACCTGTACACAGAGTTAAACAGGGACCTAAGGAAACATCTATGCAGGACCGCCACGTATATCCTCAATCATACATCGGGTCTGGTTCGAGGCTCGGATTATTGCCCCAGCAGGACCTGTTTCCCTAGTGGTAACCTTTTCGCCAAAACCTCCTATCGTTCAATTCTCCCCCTTGTCATATTTGCGTTGCCCCGCGCCATTATTACATATCTAAGGGCTCTCCTTCTGGACCTTCAACAGCAGCTTCTCAAGATCAAACTTGGGGTCTGAAGGATCGGTAATAACTTTTGTTTCGGTTAGTTGGATGTTCGCCAGCTCACATGTGCGCGATATGCCGCTGCCAATTGCCTGAGAAGCAAGCATTGGAGCGACAATAACTGAATGACGTACCATCATCACCAGTTGAAGGGTTCTTCTTCTTGGCGAACTCGGTCTTAGCCTGCTGGATAAGCTTCTCCTTCTTCTCGTACTCGTGCTGCGCGTGCTCAGCCCTTTGGGAAGCAGTAATCGCTCGCTGGTGGGTGAAGCCGTAAAAGATACCCAGGCCGAGGGCGGACCACCGCAAAACCTATAAATGACTCAATTAGTCCCTTGAACCATATACAATTCCATCCGATTGTGCCGCTCAAAAGTTCAGAGTCCATTCGCCGATATCGTCGATAGCTCGGGCTTGGGAGACGGTCGAGCGGCCGTATCGGGGGAGGATAACACGCACGTTCACTCCGGTCGAAGCCATTGGGAATAGAGTCGCAAAAAAAGGGCGGACGGGACGAAAAGCGAAAGGATCGGTATTGACGATAGTCGGGGGTCGACAATGGCTTGTCAATGGACCCAGTCGGAGTGGCTCGAGGTGATTAGATGCGTCGGCTTGAGGTGAAGAATTGAAAAGTCGTCGGGAAAAGTCGCAGTTTTTCCATTCGCTGCCAACCTAAAGAGCCAGCCAACCGCTGGCGGCTGGGGAGCTCGGCCAAGCTGGAGCCAGTGAGCCGGCCAAAATGATCACGTGTCATGCTTCTTTGTATCAGTGAATTGACTGTGGAGTTAGAATTTACTACGTGCCATCACCACCTCCACTAACATTTAAAAGCTCAGTCCAGTCAGCCAGGTTGGTGCAGGGGTTTCTGAGGGATGCTAGTGCCTAAGTGCCTCTAAAGTCCTGTCCAGTCAGGTCCTATCGCGCATGGATGGATTCAATTGGACCCCATTGCAACCTCATTACTGCTACTACTGTACAACCCAGCATTTCATAACTTCTATCGCGACAACAACCACACAATTGCATACCTCAACCTTGCGACCTGAGATTGGTTTTGTTCTTTCTTGCCACCGTCACTGCACGTCTGTTTTTGAAAAAAGTGAATCTTTTATTACCGTGTCCAGTCGTCGTCGATCTATACCTTCCAAATTATAGCTTTCCAAACATCGAGCAGTCCCGCGATGCGACTGTGGAACGTCCACAATGCAGCAACGTCGAGATGAAATCCTAGCAAAGAAGGCAAAGCTTGCTGAGCTCAAGCGCCAAAGAGAGCTTCGGGCAAACGCAGCGAATGCAGGTCGTGCGAGCGTAGGAACTTCTAGCGACGTTGGTCCCCTGACACCCTACCGCCTTTAAGCCCCTCGTTGACGTTTCTCAACCACAGTTGATATCGCCAACCCCTGGAAGAGCAGATAACCGCCGCGAGATCGAAACCCTCATTAACAGTCTTGTTGGTGACAGCAGGCCTGGCTCAGCAGTCACAGGAGGGCCTGGTTCTCCCGCTCCTCGCGGTAGTCGCCCGAACAGCGTCCTTAGCGCTGGCGAGATTAGCAACGAACCTTCCGAAGTTACCACCATTAGCAATATTCAGATTCCCGCCCAGCCGCCCCCAAGTCTCAGTACCGCACCGCTCCTGACCGTTTTCGAATGCCCACCATCTCCAGTAAAGGAGGTTTTCTCGTACAGCAAAGGTGTCCAGACCACCGAGGAGTGGACAACTCCTACCAGAACCAGAGCACAATCTCTCATTTCGGAGGCCGAAGATGTTCCCGCCGTAACTTCGACGCCCAGCAAGAGGCTGAGCAGAAGAGAGCGAGATCGAGAGGAGGAACTCCGACAGAAGATCAGAGAAGAGGTTGAAGAGGAGCTACGAGCGACAAAGGAATTCTTGAGCGATGGTGTCGTCCCGTCCGCAGTTAGTCAACCTGCGAGAAACTGGACCGCGGAGGAGCTCGATGCCGTTGCGCAATCGGACGACTTTTTTGATTTCCTCGAGAAGTCCACAAAGGTCATTGAACGGGCTCTTGACCAAGAGACGTATGATATCCTTACAGACTACGCTCTACAAGGCCAAGACATAGACGACGACGATGAGGACAGCGGTAATACGGGCGGCAAAGGGCGACACAGAATAAAGGAAGTGGCTCAATTTTATGACGAGCGATGGTCTAAGAAGCGCATGATCAGCGGAATTGATTTCTCGCCCAAATTCAACGAGCTACTTCTCGCTTCTTATACTAAGAACCCGACGGCTCCTCATGAACCGGATGGTTTGGTCCAAGTCTGGAACATGCACATGCAAGATCGTCCGGAATACGTTTTCACTGCGCAGTCGGATATTCTCACTGCCAAATTCTCTCCTTATCACAACAATCTGATTATTGGTGGCTCATACAGTGGTCAGGTGCTGTTGTGGGATACGAGAGCAAAGGCGGCACCAGTACAAAAGACCCCCTTGACAGGTTATGGTCATGCTCATCCTATTTACTCTGTTGATATTGTCGGTACTCAAAACGCCAACAATATCATCTCTTGCTCCACCGACGGTGTGGTTTGCGGTTGGACAATGGACGTCTTCGCCCAGCCGCAGGAACTTCTTGAATTGAAGAACCCTAGTCAGGCCAAGGTGGCGGTCGAAGACGTGAGTCCCACGTGTCTTTCTTTCCCAGATACAGACCCTACATTCTTCCTTGTTGGTAGTGAGGAGGGCACCATCTTCCCCTGCCATCGATACGACCGCGCCGGCGCCAAGGCTGGTGTCGATAAGAAGATCAGTTATAAGGGACATACTGCTCCCGTCATGTCGGTGGACTTCCATCCTGCTAGGGGTCCCGTGGATTTGGGCGATCTGGTTATATCATCATCTTTGGATTGGAGCGTCAAGCTTTGGAAGGTTCGAGCACCTGCAGCTACATCCACGATTGGATCTGGTGACGGTACAATTGCGCCTCTTATCGACTTTGTTCGCGAAGATGTTGTCTACGACGCCAAGTGGTCTCCTGTTAAGCCCAATATTTTTGCTTTGGTTGACGGTGCTGGCTGGTTGGAGCTTTGGGATATTGCTGTTGAGACCGAAGAGCCCGTGTCAAAGATCTCACCAAGCTCCCGAAAGGACGGCAGAACCATGCTTTCGAAGAGTCTGAACAAGGTCGCATGGGAACCTAATGATGGAAAGCGCCTTGCCACTGGTGGTATCGATGGCTCATTGACGGTGTTTGAGGTTGCTAGTGGTCTTGGTGGCAAGGAGAGCTTGAAGAACGAGGACTGGGCGAACGTGAAGAAGCTTGTGAACCGACTGGAAGCAGTCGGCTCCAACGGTGCTTTGATAGTTTAAGGACCCTTATTGGATGGAGCGTTAACAGCATAGTCCAGTGGGTGGGTGTCTTGTATTGTGAGGTAGTTGCCAGCTGAATTTACTGATATACCCTGTGTTTACTGTTATCGACTTTTCGGTTATCAACTGTGACTTATTGAGTTAAAAAAAAAAACAGTAAATCTTAGTTTGCTTGGGTATACTACTGCCCAAGTATCCACGATGCCTTCACCTAAGGATATCGGGCTTGGCAAGCCCATGTTGTCACGTGCTATCTCCACACCAATATGGTCAACTTTTCGCGACTGGAGCTCAAGCTTATCTCCGAACCTCAAACAACAGAACGAGGAACTCAAGAACTCGCACAAATCTGCTACAAGTCATTCAAGAGGGTGCCGTCTTCCCTGCAACAATCCTTACGATTGCTGCTATAAAAGACGCTGATCATTATCTGGTAGGTTACACTTTTCCATCACGTACCCTCATAATCAACCCTTCATGATGGCATTCATTTTTATGAATTCTGCAATTCCGAATGCCTTTTTTGTTTTAGGCAACACGTGGACAATTTACAGCTGAATATCAACCACATTCCCATTTATTATTTTACACAAGAGTTCTTTGAATCCGTTCTAACTGGACACCAGATATCCATTTCGTAGCCTAAGTCTCCATCGGCATACCCTCTGGGTATCGCCCTCCGGAAACCTCAAACTCATCTGCTATCTTCTCCAAGGTCTTCATTTCCTCTTCCGAAAGCTGGCAGTCTTGAGCATTTTCTTCTACTCTGGCCGCCGTGGTTGCTCCTGGTGCTGGGATTATAGTGGGCAATCCCTCGCGGCCGTTTAGACCTCTCACCCAGCTGATAGCGAGTTGTGCTGGGGTAATATCCTTCTTTTCAGCCACAGCCTTGACCTGCTCAACGAGCTTGAGGTTGTGCTGGAAGGCTTCGGGTTGGAAACGCGGAAACTTGCTGGCAATTCCTTGACTCTGGAATTCAGAGCTGTTGTTAAAGCGGCCAGTAAGAATCTGTTTTGGTCATTAGTTGCGTGAGATTTTCAGATGAAGTATATAGATGTACTTACACCACGTCCAATGGGTGAATAGGCCATGATGGGGATGTTGTGCTTGGCACAAGCGGCAGCAACGCCGTTGTGCAAAATGTCTGTGCTAAACAAGCTGAGCTCAACTTCAACGAGGCTAATCTTGGCAATCTTGACAGCCTCTTCGATAGTCTCGGCGCTGCATTCTGAAAGAGCAATGCCGCCAACTTTGCCAGTATCGATGTACTCCTTCTGAATGACGCTGAGGGTCGTCTCGAAGGGGACCTTGTGGTCTCGCCTCGAAGGCGCAAAGAGGTCAAGTTTTTTGGTTCCGCCGAGCTGGTTGATCACGTTGTCGATTGACCTTCGAACGTTCTCTGGGGATCCATCGAGCTGGAACTTTTGGAGATTATAGGTACCTTTCATAACTATAGTGATCTTGTTTGCGTCTTCGGGATACTTTGTGAAATACGCCTTGAGCAGGGTCATGCTATTGTATTCTGGGGGCCCGTAGAACTCGGCGCCGCTCCAGAGCATGCAGCCGTTGTTAGAGGCAGCGCGCATGGCTTCAATAGCCTGGTCCAGAGGGGTAGCATTTGGGCGCCATGTGAAGCCTGTAGAATGTGAGTTTCTCATGTCTTTTTCTCAAAGGGAATTTACGCACCCATGAGGCCATAGGCGACAGGGCCAATTTGCTTTCCAAGAACCTCGAGCATGTTGATTATTGAGTATAGTAGAGTGTTGTGGAGATGGTGTTACTGGTATCAGTAAAAGAGGCTTTGAGATGTCTCCTCGTCAAAGGTGACATGATGCTTATATATGTATTTTTTATCCCACTTGATAACATCAACATTCATCATCGACTCTAATCCTAAACGGCAATGGTGATGTCGCAGCCCCGATCCATCGGCGTTACAGCGTCAATGTTACATAAACCCGAGATCTGACTAATAAACACTTCAAACTACGGGATCAGAGGTTGCTTATCATGGATTTATGAACCACAACTATGAAGAGAAGTGGAGATAGGATATTGGCTTGTGTTTCTTAATCCGAATAGTGAGATCTTATCACATAACAAATGTCTTTCTACGGTGGGCAGGTTATCTTGGTAGGTGGTAGTGGGAGTTGGTCTTCTTAGTGAGACAACCGATAACTATCTGTGCCTAAACAATTTATAAGAATAGATTTCAAGTGCCATCGAAGCTATCACTTGAATAAAAAACAGTTGAGCGTCCTGACCTGACTAATGCCTACATTAGTCCAAAGAGGGTGATGATACCCTCAGAATTCAATCAGAACGCCCTCTCTTCCCCTCTTCGGCTCTTGCATCACTTCATGTTCGGTCTCCGGCTCCTCTTCATACTCATCCTCTGCCTCTACCTCCGACGCCTCATCCAAATCTACTGGTCTTACGTCGACCCGCTTCGCACGAACTCTGAACCGAGGCTTCCTCTTGGCATAGCTGGTGATCTTCCTGTCCATTCGACGAGCACTCGATGCATCCGCAGCACGAAGCATCTCTGGAGGCATTGGCATGACACCACGCGCCTGGAGCCACCAGTCAGGAGACTGCGAGAGGCCAACTTCTGCAAGGCCAGTTGACGTTGTGGGCATTGTGTGCTCGTAGTGACAGTCCAGACCCCATTTACAGACTCCATGGTGGCACCAGTGTCGGCATGGTGAAGGGAGTTCCGATGACGGTGATGTGGTGTTGGGTTGAAGTGGCGATGGCTCCTTGTCAGTGATAGATTTTTGCTGCTGTTGGTTCTCCGGGTTGTGACGACTTGACGAAAGCCCTTGAGCGGGTTTAAGCTTGACTTGAGGGGCTGAAGTGTGAGATGGCAGAGACGTCGAGGTCCCTGGGTTTTGTTCTTCAGAAGAAGATTCATGAGAAATCGATGGACCCCATATACTGGCACTGGGCTGCATCACAGATTCACAAGGTTTTTCTTCTTCCACTTCATCGCTGGCACAAGCGTCATCTCCAGTGACGGGATCAAATCGGAGCTTGTAGGTATACTGCTCTGCATGAAAGACACCCAGGTTTCCCATGTCCTTGGTCTCATCTTCTGATAGACTTCGCGGAACGCCGACGATTTCTACCCAGTCAGGCAAAAGGTCTGCAGGGATGAGAGGCACAGCAGTTGCGGGCTGAACAATAATTTGTCCTGTGGGTGTGATCTCCTCAGCTCCAGGCCTAACCAGGAAGAACTGAGGTTTCGGGGTGAAAGTCATGATGACTACGACTGCTGCAGTAGTGATGAGGAAAGACGGCTGTTCGCCAAGCTACATAATGCGGGAGGAGTAAAGCGAACCAGAAATTCATTGTGGTCGTTCTGTTGTGTTTCTTTTATATCATTCAGTAACAGAGTGCTTGCTGACTGTGCGCTGTCTCATGAACCGGGTTTGCTGCAGTACAGACAAGCACAAAGGTCTATGTAATACTTGAACAAGTTTGTCTCACCTAACGAGCCTCCACACGAATCTTGACATCCAAACCATCCACACAATAACCTAACTGCCTAGGCCCATCTCTAAGTTCAACTTCTCTCTTCACCCATCGACCTGGTTTGCCTCCGCTGTCCTCGTCGGCAGCGTTTGCGTCGGCCTCTTTGCGCTCCCTCTCTTCCTCGGCATCCTCCTCGTCGCTGCTTTCACCCTCCTGGTCATCAAATCCAGCGACAGGATCCCACTCTCCTGTTTCCCAGATGAGGCCAAGTTTGAGGGGGGACAGGCCAAATACCTTTCCAGCAACTCCTTTGACGGCGTACATGTCGTAGGATTTGGGTATCTTTGTTACTCTCTCCTCTCCCTCATTTCTATGAAAGGTAACAGTGACCAAGCGAGCTTCCAAAAAGGCAGGGTTGACTTCTGACCTACGCATAATGCTGGGTGCGCCGTAAATCTCGCATAGTTCTGCCCAGCGAGGGTGGTGGGCCAGAACATCTGCTTCGGCTTCCTCAGGTGCGGCCGCAAGCTGTTTTCCGATCCGAGAGAGGTAAAACATCTCAGCATTGGTCCGGTCGGCTACTGTGACCTGACTAAAGTTGAGAGACTTGAGCGAAGCCAAGCGAGCGACGGTAAACATGTGAGATTCTTCGGAAGAAGATGATTTGGCATCAGCGTCAACAGCATCGTAGAAGGGATTGTGACCGATTCTCAACCCCACCAAACCAGGGAAATGTTTGGGGATCTGGTCCACGAATTTCCATGACTGGATATTGTTGTATGATACATCGAGGTACTGAACGCTCTCTGAGAACATTGGGCCTTCGACGCCTTCCGGTGCGATTGCAGTGATGTTGTTTCCCTTGAGATGAATATTGCGCAAAGACGTGAGTGCAGTGAGTGTACTAATATCAGTAAAGGTGGCGAATTCGTTGATTTCAAGGTTGATCGATGTCAAAGTCAATGGAAGGCTCCCATAGTTTAGTGCTGGGAGAGAATGGAGTTGGTTTGATCCGGCATCAAGAGCTGCCAAAGACGGACACTTTGTTGCGATGTGGCAAACTTCCTCCCAGCTCATCATGGTTTCCTCCAGGGACAGCTCTTTGACATTTTCCACAACGCCCTGAGTTTGGTTTTCCAAAACTTCCTGGAAACGGTTGCCACTGCAATCGTGTCAGTAAAACGGTTTATGTTTTTGATAGATATAACGCACTTGAGGGTGAGATGTTGTAGTTTTGGTAGCTCACGACAAATGTCAAAGACAGGATCAAGGTGTTGGAACAAATTGCGACTAAGGTCCAGTTGGGTAATTTTGGGGCACGTCTTGGTAATGGTTCCCTCACTTTCATCGTCTGCCCTTGCGTCGGCAACCTGAAGATCATCCAGGATCACAATAGTCAGCTCGCCGATATTGGCTTGCTTTCGGCGGATCTTCTCGAAGCCGACCTCCTCGGCACGCTTTCCGAAAAAGATGATTTCTTCTGCCGCCCTTCTACCATCTGGAAGCGTGTACTCGCTTGCATATTTGTGGTTGGCTGCTGCTAAGAAGTGACGCGGCGGGTCAGCCGGTCGAGAAGGACGCACAAATGAAGCAGCGGTGGGGAACTTTGATTTGCCTGTGAGTGTCAGTTTTGTTGTATCAAGCACAAGCAGTATGATCAGTCATAAGGAAGATAGAGGGGATGTTTGGTCTTACAGGTGAAATAGCGAACGCCCTTGTGACATCCGTCATGTTTGCCTCGTGCTGAGTCGTCCCATTCTACGCCCAGCCATGTTCCTGTTGTGCCTGCGACTTCACCGACGTATCTCACTGTGCAAAGGGCGCCGTCATAGGAAATGCGCTGTCCAACATGTTGTGAAGCTGCCATTTTTCTTTCTTTCTTGGCTGAAGAATAAGGTAAGTAACATCAATGTGACGCTTCGCTGGACATATTCGAGAGGTCACTCATTGGATGAGGGTGGAGTTGAAATTCTTCAGCCAAAAAGAAACAGATGGTACTTATGGAGTGTACTGTAATGATATGGCTGCAACGTCAATTATCTTATGATAAATAAAATATTACATTATTTGTAACAAAATGATTAAGTACTTATCAGGCCGAATCAATTCATACTAAATACAATGTGATTGAATAAGGATATCGCTTACATCCAAACTTGCCACAGGGTAAGGTGATCTATCACTATCATTCCACAGCATCCACTTTCCAACCTCAACTTACCACCAACATCATCAACACTCATAATGTCGTCTTCTTCCATCGAATGCCAGCATCGTTGTGCTCAGATGCTCTCAATGGCAATGCTTCTTCAAGACATATCTACTCGCACCAACCTCTTGGATCAGAAATGCGCCAACTCAAAGTCTCCACAGTCCAACTATGTCTCCCCATCAGCTCAACCACGCCCTGATGCGCCGACTCAACAGATCAGCCAGCTACCTGACAGAACTCTCTAAATGATAGAAGTTAAAATATCTATCTATTCATCAAAGGTGGGTAAGGTCTCAATCTTATGGCAAAGAAACACCCAAACTACAAGTCACGGCACGTAGTTGCATTTGCCAAGTCTTCAGAAAACTAATAAATACTCAAGGAAATTCAATTGGAAGCTAGTTACTGTTCATACTAAATCTAGCTATTGTGGTTCGTTCGGTGTAGAGAATGTCGGTCGTTAAGTACAATCAATGCCTGTCAATTTTCATATGGCATTCTGGTATCGTTTCGCTCAAAATCAGTTTACTCGACCAACCTTTCCCTTGGCATGATCACATTCCTCAAGGAACCGGTAGATTCCCTCAAGACCTTCGTAATCTTCGGATTGTCCAACTACCGAGCTGGCTGGAGGGGACATTGTCTCGTATCCGTCAGTCTCAGCCAACCACGGGTTGTCAGACATATCGTCCAAGATTTCATTATGAGCGAAATACTCTTCGTCAAGAGTCGAAATCTCATCAGTCTCATAACCCTCCAAAGATCGAAGTGATACACTTGGTTGTTTCCCGCTGTCAGGGGCGAATGGGAACTTGAGAGCTACTGGAACGCCAGCAGCGTCGTCAAACTCGGCATCTTGACCCACCACGCCGCGCTGGATCCCAATGTCATCGCATAATCGCTCGAGGGTGTCGGCGTCGACGCCTGGAAAGCGGACTCGAAGAGTATTGTGTTTCTCTAATAAAACTGGAAGGTCACCTAAAATTGCAAGTCTGCGGAGGTCGGTATCAATTGCTCGGAGATCCTGCAGTACTCGGCCGAAGTCGGAGGACAGGACATCAAGAAAACCCTCAGTGTTGAGAGAAGCACCGGCCGCAGCAGCCTGAGCCTTGAAACCAGAGGTCTCGGAGGCGAAGGGGATGGTGGCAGCGAGAGGGCTAAGAGCCGTGACGGTGGGGCTGAGGTTGAAGTCGACGAAAGCGCCGGGAGCCGAGTTGGAGAAGGCTGAGAGCTTGTGCATGGCCTGGCCTTCAACTGGCGACACTGCTCGATACTGTCGATCACCTCGAGGACCGAGGCCGTCATAACGGAGCTTCTGGCCAGAAAGGAAGAATGCTCTCATGGCTTGAGAGACATTCTGCACGACCTGAGCCGGAGCTGCCGGACCGTGGGAGAAGTATCGAGCACTGCCGCCGAGACTATATCCACCAGCACTTCGAGGGAAAGCACCACCCGTCAAGTTGGGACGGAGGGCGTTCGCAAATGGAGCTCGGCCAGAGAACTGCGCAACACGTTGTGAGGTATTGGAGCTCGGGAGCTTGGATCGGTCGAAACGAGCAGCCTTGGGCTCGGAGCTAACGAATCTCCTAATAACTCGGTTGACGTTCTGAGCTGCGGAGCTCGAGAACCATCGGCTAGTATGGCGTTTCTGCTGTCGAAGAGCAGCAACAGGATGAATAGGTTGACGAGCAACTCTGGCGGTTCTCAGTGTAAGTTGGTTTTGCAGGGGCCGCGTCATGACGACAAATTTGGTCCGCACCACGTTTGTGGTTTTGGCCACGGCGACTCGCAGGAGCCGTCGGGCCATTGGACCCCACAGCGCCTGTAAGGACGCCATTGTGAAGTTGTGTACTGAGTTGGAAGATGGTTGTAAAGATCAAGTACAACTCATACAACTGAGTCGGCGCTTATGACACTCTTTATGGCGGTGATAATTCGCCACGTCATGCGCCACACGGAAGGGGTCGGGTGGCGGACTGCGGGGTCGAGCTAAGATAAAAAAAGATTAGCGTTTGTGTACAGTCAGCAATCTTTACCTCCACCAACCAGCATAAATTTTCATGAATTTGAACTTCCTTCACTTGATTCTCTTCTCTTCATTCCTCAAGGTCTGGCTCGCGCGCGCGATGCGCAAGCGTTGTTAATTTTGCGCGACCAGACCTCCCTCTCCTTCTAGGTAAGATCTTTTTGTCTCCCTGCTCTTGCTTGCTTTCTATGATGCATATCATACACGAACAATCCAAATCAGACCAACCACTGGTGATACTATTCTTTTGAGAACTACACTGAGAAAGCTTTGGACCTCGGGCATTTGCAGGATACTCTTGTCGAGAACCCCTTACTAACTGGTCACTAGTTGTTTTGTTTCACTTGCTATCCCATGTTGGACGTGCTTGCCAGCCAAGCGCGTCAACTTTTCTTACAAAATTAAAAGGTTTGTACACTTTTATCTTTTTCTCTCTTCACTCTCCCCCCTCTCCGTATGATGATCAAAACGACTTCAGGGATTCCTCATTCTTAATATATAATGTCGATACTGTTGTATTTAGTTTCAGCCTTGTCTGACTGGAGATCACAACGCACTTTTGCTTGCTTCCATCTATCATGACCGCAATTGCTAACTCGCGTTTGTTAATAGGTAATGCTCTTTGCCCTACCCTCTTGCCGAGCTTCTCGCAGCCACTGTATGATGAATATTTGAACGAACGGGCGGACATAAACGAGTACTGCTGCCTCCCACCCTAGAAAAGCGAGGACGTACAAATCCTTGTGGTGGGTGTGTAGTGGGACCTCTTGTTGATATTTCGTCACCTGATCGTGGCTTATAAAAATGGATTCTTGTCGATGTCTGGTTAAGGAACCGGTGGCTGACTGTTGAGGATCTAGGTATTTAAACAAGGAATTCTTTCTATTGTGCAACTGCCACCCACCCCTTTCGTGATGAGTTATTTTTCAAATTGTATTCACACTGTTTGATTCGGGGTCTTCGGATCCCGGGATATGAACACAACATCAACTTCTGATTGATCGGTATGTTATTCACTGCTTGACTTGACTAGAACCTCATCACTAACTTACCCAGATTTCACTTTACGCTTTTTGTTAATATCAAAATGATGCGGCCATGCTGACTCCGCCGTAGGAAAATAACCTATTTGCACTAGCCCTCACATCTGCCATGGTAAGACAAACATTTTTTATTTACACTACCCCTACCATATGATGACTATGCTATTATTAGCTATATCCGAGTTCATCATGACGAACAACCTATTCACCTTGGAGAACTGATTTGGTTCCTTTCACGCTTTTTGTTTACGAGATGATCTAGTGAACGTTATGGCTAACCAGCTTTGCCAGGTCCACAGTTATGAGATTCGCATACGGTGCAGCAATCTATTCTCATGAAGGATGCAAGCATATGTTCAATGCAAATGCACTCCGTCCCTGCATTATCATTATTGCTTCTAGGGCCTTCACGTCATTGGTTCCTTTCAGGAAGAGTGATACTTGTCAAAGTATCCCCTACAAGTAACAATATGAAGGAACAAAATTGGTTCTCTTTTTCTTTTACTATTATTTCAGGGGAATACTGGTATAGGTATCTTTGTTCTTGAGAGAAACCGATAATATGACAGCCCTAGAAAAACTAATAAAAGAAATCCCTATTATTTATTTCTGTACTTCACTAGCAAATGCAAGTCCAAGCGTCTTAAAGACTCCGGTTTTTAATGAAATGTATAGATTAAAACTAAACAATACCAAATCAAGGTTTTCTCAATAACTTCCACTTTCCCACCAAGAATATAACTTTTAGGGCAACAACCAAACTCTATAATTAGAGTTTGGTAAGCTGTATGCAGCTGTTTCTTCCGAGCTATACGCAGCTGCTTCTTCCTCCTGCAATCATCGATCCACCAAAATCGTGCCACAATATCAACATAACAGTCAGTCAATCGTGGTCCCTACCCTTTGATCCATAGCGTTAACCGGGTCGCAGATGTGGTACATCTACCCCCGGTCGCCCGGCTAGATCACGTATGCCGCCGAAGCTTGTTGAAAGACACCGACATCTATCGAGAAATATCTAAAGGGGGGGGTTGGAGGCGAGATAATTCATCTTTTCAAAAAGAAAAGAGATACTCACAGGCAATTGTTGTGAAGAGAAGATACTTGGCCATGGATAAACCTCCGGCAGTGTAGCAGTAGTGGTAACGGTATGTGCTATATGGGAAATAGCAGTATGGATCATTCAGGCACATCCCGTTACCACGCCTGCTACACTTCTGAAGATTTATTTATTGCTACTACTCTTTTTCTTTGGAAGATTGAAGTGTGTTTATCTATAATGCGCTGGAAATACAACAAATCTCAATCATTGACTTTTGAACTTTTTACCTCGGCTGATCTTTTAGTGAAAATGTTGTCTAAAAGTGTGTTGAATTACGTGAAGTCGATGTCTAAAGCTTTGTGTCCTGGTATCTACGCAAATGGCAAAATCAACCATATCTATCTCCATGTACTTGTACGGCTCATCTCTTGAGCTGCAGTCTTGCATTCATTCCGACAATGCACCGGATCAAATCCCAATCATCTCGATGGCCTACCCAGTCAGTAACAACGATGCCAGTGGCTGCAGAACCGATCTTGAGCTTGTTGGGCCCCTTGCCTTCTTCGCCGTGGCACATGCAGAGGTATTCAATGACAGAAGGATTGACCTTGGCGGCGATGCGCTCTGGCCAACAGGTAGCATTGAAGAAGTTGCTTGCTGTGAGGAAGTTGACGATGAACGGAGGCAGATCAGCATCCTCTCTGTGATCGTTCATACCGGCGAGGGCAAAGGTCTGTTCAGCAGCACGCTCGAGTTGCCGGCGACAAAACTCAATCTTCTTCTGGATGTTTTGACTCTCGGTGACTGTGTAGAAATCTTGAACACGGATATGCTCTCCTTCGCCCACCTGGCCATCTTCACAATTGTCAGGCCAATCGCCAGCGTCGATGCCCCAACCGCGGCCATCCCAGCATGATTCTTTCATCTCGTCGTCCAAGTAAAATCGTCGGACGATGACAATGCGACCACGCGCACCGCCTAGAGTGGGAACTCTGGGCTCGGTCCACCAGCGGCTACGCCTCTTGTCAACGTAACTATGCTTCAGGTATTTGCCGAGCTGCTCGTCGGTACCTCTGCCGGTACCCTCGCGTTTGATACTCATGATAATGGTCTCACTGGGGTTCTCATCAAGGAACTTGTAGATCTCTTCGACCATGTCTCTGAAGTACCTTGCACCGGTCAGGGCGATGGGAAACACGCTGTGCACAAGAGCAAGATCGTCACTACTGGAGCTTACAGAAACTCGGATGTCAAGAAACCGAACGCCATTTCGGAGTTGCTCTGGAATGTCGACCGCTTGACAGCGAACAGAAGGCAGGGCGGTAAAGCATGTTGGTGAGTTGTGCGTGCCGGGAATGGAAAGCAAAGGGAGAGGCCAATCGTCATGAAGCTCCTCCATCCATTGATGAAGTTGAGCAGAAGAAAAGATGGCGAGAAAAGCACCGTTGGGGGTATAGACAACGGTGAGGTCGTGATTTCCGCCGTCAAGGTTTTTCATAACAGACGACTTATTTGAGGAGCTCGGAATGTCGACTTCGTATTTGTGGTTTTCATATTTGAAGGTCAGGCGGACAGCCTCTTTGTTGCTATCAGCAGCTCTGATCCCAGTGTCTTTGGTCTTGAAAGGGTCGATATTGACTGATGCTTCTTCCTTTATAATCGCATCGCCCTTGGCATGTGTTTTGTTTGAGCTGTAAATAAGGCCAGTGATGCTGGAGAGATAGCCAGTCTTTACACGTTGACTTTCGAATCGCTGGGCATCAATGAGCTCAATTGGGTTAATGGTAAGATTGC
The DNA here is from genome assembly GCF_050947815.1 of Fusarium sambucinum. Taxonomy (NCBI): domain Eukaryota; kingdom Fungi; phylum Ascomycota; class Sordariomycetes; order Hypocreales; family Nectriaceae; genus Fusarium; species Fusarium sambucinum. Next base: position 1,529,775 of record NC_139294.1, on the reverse strand, counting down.
GAATAGTGAGGTTGGCCATGGCTGCGGTTGTCGTAGGATGAGATGAACACCAGGGGAATGGTGGCGTCTGTTGAGCACTGTGGTAGGAACTTGACAAGGGCTACTATGTGGAGGTTGGGCAGAACTCCTCACAATGGATGAAGTAAAAGAGTTCCTCCACCAAGATCACCGATAAGCGACAACTCTTTGCATGCGCAACTACAGCGACCGAATATGTATGTATAAAAACAAAGGTGAAGAACTGGCGGGGAGTTGAGAGCAGCGCAAGGATCAGTTGTGGTGGGGACATGGTGAAATGGCCACCAAAAAGACGGTAAGAGTCTTGAAGCTGGAGAAACATGATAGTACCAATTAGCTTTATAGTTAGCTATATGAGTTGATAATTAACAGAACACTATTTTTTCATGTATTTATCAGGTGCCGAGATAAGAAAAGGCGTATCAATGAGACTTGTTGATTCCAGGTGCTAAGCATCTTGCCTTGTAGCCATACTTTTCTGTCGGCAGTTTCCGATATTGAGTTGAATTCATTAGCAGAACAGAGAGAGAGTCAAGAAAATGGCTTGCAAGAGCTTGATTGTCAAATGGTATATTCCTTGGTAGGCCAATTTGACTAGCAATTGACCTGGCGCAATAGTTAATTACAACACAGAAGCTACGAATGCTTGTATCTGATGCCTTGACCAATACGAATTCAAGGAAATATCCCGGACAGAAGAAAGCCTCCTCGAGTTGGATGGATGTCAATAACTAGCCAGCAAACTAGAGCAAGATCGACACGATCTAAGCTGACCCGAACCTTTGAACTGGGACAACAATGGTGGGAGGAACCAGGGCGCAGAGTGACCGTGCTTTGCCTTTCTGGCAGAGAGTTGCCATTCCATCTGAAGGGGTGTGTATTGGCTTTAACTGAGTGGTGATTGAAATGCAGACGCCATGGCAATACATAGGTACAGTAGCGTAAGGGCCGCGGGAATGGCGCTCTGAAGATTGAGCAAGTACGATGATGATGGCTGAGACGGGAACTGGACTCCAATATGGCCCAGAATAGGCTATTGAAATTCGTGGCTGCGAGTGCGGCTGACCTTGGGGTTGTCAAAAGGGAGGCCAGACGAAGATTGTGAAGTCAAGCAAGTCCTGGAAACGATGGTGAAGAGGAAAGGTTCAAGTTTCTCGGGTATCAAGTTTTGTAATAATTAAACAAGAAGATGTATTAAAGATCATGTATAATAAGAAATTGGAAGTAGCCCAATGATTTGCCCCTTCAATATCCATGTGTCGTACATGTCCATGTGCTGTCATCCCTTCCTTCGGGTTGCATCTGCCCCAGAAGTATTAACCAACTCCCAAAACCCCATGTGTCTTGTAACCATCATAAAAAGGCCGTTAATCATGCTCAGCTCAAAAACTGCCATCTAAAAACAGGAGTCTAAGGCTGAAACATAAACAAGAAACGCTTGCGTCCATGTCCTCTCCTTTCATCACACTCGCTGAAAACACCAGCGAGTTGCCTTTTTTTTTATAGGAATGTCTGTGTGGATGTTTTCACAAATTCGAACGAGATCATAATCTCGTGGAACATGTGCGGTATCCTGTCGAGCTTAATGACTTGAACGTCGTCTCTTTGCTGCTGCAAAGCCTTCATCCTCGTCTTCCGCCTCCTCACGAGATCGTCGGAGTGGGGGTGTACCGCGCTTCTGAAGGAGTTCGCCGATAACGTCTCGGCTTCCGATGACATTGCCTGTGCCTTCAACAACGAGGCCAGCATCGACCTCGATGTTTAAAGGTCGGGGACAGCCTGACTCATCGATCATGGGGATGCCACAACGTCCAGAGCTTCCTTCGTGCAAAGCTTGAACAACTGCTCTGGCAATGGCATTGGCCTGCTCTGCGGGAGTGGCAGTCAAGCAGACGATGTTGTTGCTACGTGACACATTGACGGCAGTGTTGATACGTAGGCTAATTGGTGAACTAGTCTCAGATGTCTCGTCTTGATCATCAGAGGCCATGGCAACACTGGGCATGCTCGGGACAGCCGGTCTAGGAAACAGTCTGTCCCCGATGCGCCCAGTCTCTTGAGCTTGTCTGGCCAATGAAGACATCTGTTGATTTTGCCTGTCCAATGTAGTTGAAAGTTGTGCTACAAAAGAAGCAATATGAGAAGGGATCCGTCTTGGGGTGTATGCTGGAGGGGGACCATTGTCTTTGGGAACGGTGACTCGGGGGCCTTGGGGTTGAGGGGAGTTGTTTGGAGGGCCCATGATTCTTTTGTGCGTTGTAGTTTCTGATGACAACAATAGAAGGGCGAGAGGTTTGTGCTCCTAGTTTATGTCTTCTCTATTGGGAACGGAAGAAGAGAAGGATGCAAGTTGCAAGTTCGTCTTTCGAAGAAGAATGAAGAGCTTTTTAATGATGAAGAGAGACACTGATAACCTAGCACGGCAGGCAGGATTGTCGTTTATAAAGGTTTCTCAACGATGAGATTGCCGTTTACGCCAACGGGACGACAAGAGTCTGTCCTCGACACAATAGGCAAGGCCAGGAGACAATGTGGTGGTCGAGAGCTCTGCGCCACGTATGGTAGGGGGTTGTCTCTGGCTTGCTAAGTTTGATGACGCGAGAATTGAGTGATGACTGGATAGAGTTGTGGGAGAAATTCGGAGATGAGGTCTGGAATACACAGCGGGAAGAGGGCTCAAATATACACAGTTGGACGCAAGGGGGGGCAGGAATAAGGGGAAACATGCAGGCGAGTTATCACCAAGACCTGGTCATGGAGCGTTGGACAATACAGAATGGATCTATTCAACACCTGATTGATTGTCTTGACATGGGTCAGCGATGGGTTTCTACAGCACAATAGTACAATTAACAGCAAACAAGATCCGTAGAAGAATCCCATCTACCCGCACAGGGGAAGAGGGTGGGTGTGTGGGAAACATGTCATGCATGGACCCTGGTTGAGACTCTACTATAAGCCATCATTTCCCATGCAACTACCACAATAGCTCAAAATAGGATTGGATGAATGGATCCTCCAGCCTGAATTTGACTCCAGTGTACGAATAGGATGCTGTAGCTGATTCACTCAGAGACAAGCCACCAACAAAGCTTGAGACAGTAAAGTCATATGTCAACAACCAGCTTCCCGAGGCTGTCAGAGTAGGGCGTGCCTGAAAAAGCCAGCAAAATTAAAATGTACGGTCTCTGAGCCTCGACCAAAAGTAACGTTCGTCAGGGCAAGTTTTGTTTTGTTGTATCCGTACACAATGTGCTCTTGTGAGCACTTCATCAAAAGGCTGCTGTTGACGTGGAGTAAGATACACTTCCTATACACGCCCCCTCCAAGTCCAGAGAAAAGGGCTGAAACCAACGCGAGGACCATCTCAAGACCACGTCCATGGAATGGGATGAGCTCTAGCACCGGACAGGGCAATGTTAGCACGTACAAGCAGGCAAAGACACGAAACATGTGTAGTAGGATGCCTTGTTTTCGATTGTTGGTAAGATCTTGTTGCCTATTGATGGACGCTGCGGATGGTTGCATAGCAATTTATTTCCTTGTTGAGTGAAGTGTGAAGTGCCTGTATTCAAAGGTTCGGATTTATGCGAGTTTCCTTTTTGACAAATGACATGTAAAAAGGCTGCGAGCTTGTGCCGCTGTGTAACCATGCAATGCTATGCTCCGATGTTATGGTGTCTTGCTGAGGTATTCATGTATAAAGTGAGACTGTGGAAGATTAACTGCAGCCACGAAAGAGAGTAACACAAGATTTGAAGTTATGCATCTGTCAGATTCACAGAGAAACTCTGGCATAAAACGAGTGACGATCTCTACCTAGTATCATAAATGATCAACACAGAAACAAGAGTCAGGCATCTCCTACCCGGGTAACGAGTTGACCACAGTTCCTCCCTTTCTGGAAAATTGATCCAATCGGCAAATGCTCATCGGCCAAATTGTAAAAGCAGGGCGTAACAAGGCAGGTTGAAGGCAGCTTGTTGGCCGGTAGAAAAGCGGAAGGCGTGAAGTGGCTTTTGGGGCGTGGCTTGGCGGCTTGCAGCTTCCTATTGTCCTCAGAATGCGCTTGGTATTGTTGTCCCATCCCCTGTAAAGTAAGGCCGTAGTCCCGACCGACTGGGCTGAATCGAGGCACCGGCCACGGGTGACACCTTCCGTCTATTGCCCTCTATTGAGGCTCACTTTGGGTTTAGCGCCCGTAAGACAGACCCGCCTTCCGCAACCACCACAGTGTCATTGAGTCGATAGGTCATTGCCTCCCTTGCAACTTTGACTCTTCAACCTCAACCAACAGACGGGTAAATGCACCCTTGACATCGACAATAGGGAATACGTCCTACTTACATACCTTGTCCATGATCCAAAACGGTCACACGCCATTCATCATCCCGCGACAAGGGATACACTACACCATCACTCTTGAACAAACAAACAATGCCAAACCATCCACACCTATTTGACAATTCGCCGATCAATTATACCTCTTTCTTTAGGTAGACTTCCCAACAACAAGGCAATACTTAAGTTAGTCACTGACTAATGCTTGCCATGCCACTCACATTCTGGTGTCCGCTCCTCCTTGTCCCAAGCTAAATCTCGGGTTGTGACGACTGTCAAACCATTGCCCCGGTGCTTCTGTCTATTCAAGCTTGGGCCTCTTCACCTCCAATCGCACTTTTCTGCATTTCCTGAACCTTCAGCGCCTAGTCCGTGGTTACCAGCAGAGTGACTACGCTATAATGGCGTACCGGGACGGTGTTCTTCTGGTCCGCCCTGCTGGGTCTTAATGCTGGGCCACGAATGCATGGTACCTATGCTAGCTCTCCTAGTCATTATTGCACCTAAGTTGTTATCCACCGGGGAAGTACAACTCAGTGGCTAATTCGCTACATGGCATGCTCTCCGTATCAAACGCTTTGGGAGAACAGCAGGACTCCGTTTTGTTCTGTCACATTCTTGTTCTGGTGGTACAGGAAGCATAAACGGCTGTCAATCTCCCCCTACTTTCGGAAAGAACTCCATAGCCTTTCGTCAACAACTGCCGATGCTGTTGGGTGATCCGCTTTCCATGATTGTCGAGCCCCATACGTACATTCTGTTTCAAACAAACAATGATGTGTACATACGCTGAGCAAGATATTTGTCATTTGGCTTGGCATTTCGTTAATTACGGTCTTCTTCCGCCTCTGTCGGTACGCAAGTCGTCAAAGAACAATGCATACAGCATGGTTGGCTCTTATTCCCGCGTTTCATGACGGATATCTGGGATGACACGCCCCCTCCCGAAAAGCTATCTCGGCGACTTCACGCTCAAGGGGTGAATAAGTCCAATTAACTTGCTCAACATTATCATCCGAACACCTGGACCAACAAGCAAACAAATCCGAAGCTTCTAAATATGTCTCAAACTCGGATCATTATCGTTAACTTCATGATTGTGCCAAAAAAAATTCCATTGTGGCTCACCTGAGATCTGGCCAAAAGACTAACTAGAGAAGAGCCGAATGTACAAGCAGGCTGATTGCCTCCTATCGACCTGCTACCCTGGAGATTGCGAAGCCTATATCCCGGCGTGATCGGGATCCAACAGTCTTCCTGTATTAGTTGAATCTGTCTGGTGGATAACCGAAGTCATATTTGAGGTGTCTGGCCCGAGCTCACCAGCCTACTGCACAAGAAGATGGACTGGTACAAGGCAAATATCGGCGTGATGCAGACTCTACTTTTATCTCACAAGTATAGGCAATGGCTATAAGTGCTTCGGCCAAGTCAGTAGCTCGGAGTTCCACGTCCCATGTCCTGCCTTTACACTCTCCATACTGGGATTCAAGTGTTATCCAGATCCTGACCGTCAAGATTACAGAATGATATGGCAGGTAGGCACCCAGCTTATTGTTCCGTTTCTAGGCGTTGAGTCTTGCACCAAACAAGGTTCTAGGTTTGATATCGTGAATTGGAACCAAGAGGTACAGAGCGTAAGTTACTGATCAACCTTCCGAGAATTCCACCCAACAGTCCGTCATTCACTCTCAATTATCACATAATATAAGAGGGGTCATCATATTATGCACAAGGTTTGTTTGTTCTCGCTCTTATTCTGTACATGAATAGGCACGCATGTGTCCGTGCTTAATGCACGCAAGGCTACCTCAATGATGCTTTTTTGCCACAAGACACCGACATATACGGTCTCTTTTCGCTATGTATGCGTGATGTTTGTCTCAAACCCCTCAGCAAGAACGTGAGGTCCGGTCACGCAGGGAGAGCTCTGAAGAATAGGCTACTGCGATATCTTTTGTCACATTCAAGCAACGTCTGCAACTCTTGCTGCAGGTGAGATAAAACCTTGGCAGCCAAGCGTATGTACGTTTCAGCCTCAGGAGAAACCTGCTCAGCTTCCAAGTACAAATCTCAGGTATCAGAAAAGTCGGCCGCTTGAAGCATGAGAGACAAAATCAGCAGGTTAGTTTATATTACTTGGACTATACTTCTTGGGCTACTTTTTCTTGTACCCTGGGACTTGAGAGGTCAACGTTTCTGCTACCCACTAGGCAGATACCAAGGGACAATAATCACTATAGACATGCAGCCGTGTAGTATATTCTTTCGAATTAGAGCCGATATATTGCAGACCGCCCTTGCGTAGGTTCAAGAATCAGCACATCCGAGAGGAGTCACATTGTATTCATAGCCAGCCTCTTGCATACCTGGTGCTTGGAGCCTTGGAACTTTGGCTATACGGAGATAATTCTCTTACGCATTGTCTCACATTTCAGCCGCATATTTCTCTACTACTGACTGTTCAGTCTTTTTGGAGATGATCATTGGAATGAATAACGGCAGTTTCTGAGAGATGATCAACGTTGTCAGACATGTCTTCCGGAAGAGGATGCTGGCCTTTGTCACATCGTCTCATCCTCTGTCATGTCACGACATAACGGGCAGTGTGTGGGTGTGATGGAATAGCCTTTTCTTTATCTCTCGGCTCTCGCTCGATTTCTACTTCTGAGGCTTCATGGTACCATGCAGGACCTTCACTGCTGCAGGGTTGACTTCTTGGGTGCCACACACAAGCCACTCCAAGACACCGCTTGCACTTGGCTGGCCTCTTTCAGAATTCATACTTTGTGCCTTCTTACAACGTGACCTGACGAGCTCACCCGGATGTGCAAACTCTCGGAATTGCGTCGGCTGTAAGACCTGGGTGATCGCAAGCCATAGAGCAGATGAACCTGTAACACGCCAGGTCATTCAAGCGGGCAGTTCCTCAAAGATCTGTTCCATCATGTCTTTGTCCATATGTTTGATCGACAACTTCCTGTCCAGGCATAAGCCCGCTTGTGCTACAATTACTGATGTAAGCCTGGACATCTAAATTCCGAATAAAGTAAACCCACTTAAGTACCTTGTTGGATCGGCTGAAGTCTAAGTTGGGACTCTGGCCTTCGGAGCGCTTCTATATCTCGAGTTTATAGTTTGGCTCGAATCACATACAGCTTGTTCGTGGGGAGGTTGGGTTAACGATCGATCAATCACGTAGATAGCTGAAAGATAGGTGTCATGATAGGAAGATTGTACAAGATACCCAGCCTGTGGCGTTACCAGTACCCTGACCACCTGCGTGAGTATGAGAGTTTCGGATTTCCGTTTGCGGCCAAGGCCATCATGACAACCCAATCCGGCATCGGAGCTTGATTTAAGGGTCCAGTCAGCAGACAACGTCACAAGAGGGAGGAGATTCAACATGACTCCCGTAATAACTTGTTTTCTTTCTTAGTTCTAGCTGCCGTCTGCATTCGCAGCGACTGGGCATCTAACAGCCCATTAGAATCCTTCTATCATTCAAAGATCGACTTTCTAATTAGCGATCAATCCAACCTCCACCACGTCCTGGCTGGTCTCGCCCGCCTACTGCATCAGCTCGGCTAGAAATCCTGGAAAGAAAAAGATGTTGAAGTTCTTTTGTTTCCTCATCAAAACGCCGCTTTCACATTGGATGCGTCGTCTTTTTGTCATTTCCCTTGTCGTGGTATCGTTATAATGCAAGTCTTTTTGACTCTTCTTTTGATTCGCCTCACAAATGCAGGTTTGCCCTAAAATGTCTTTGTTGAAAGACGCCCACTCCGTGCCTGGTATATCGCGAAAGAAATCTCCACACCCGTGGAACCAAAATGGTTTTTGGATAGAAATCATGAATAAAACAAAAGCCGGAAACCGACCGTCCTCCCTTCCGGTGGGAGATACATAGGTTTCGTTGAGAACCGTACGCCGCCTAAAGTTGCTAAATCAAATGTACTGATTACACATCTGTTGAGATGTATGCATAGAGCTGTTGAATACTCTTTTTGTGGTTTGAAACCATGTCACAAGACGGCTTAGAAGTTAAGAGTCTTGGGCTTCTCCCAGCTGAAGCCCTGGTTGGTACCGAAGTGACCGTTCTTGGCAGTCTGGAGGTAGATGGGCTGGTCCAGGTTGAGCTCACGAACAATGACACCAGGTCGGAGGTCGAAGTTCTTGCGGATGATCTCAACGAGCTCCTCGGAGGTCTTCTCGGAGGTGCCGTAGGAGTCGACGTAGATGGAAAGGGGCTCAGCGACACCGATGGCGTAAGAGAGCTGAACGAGAGCACGTCGGCAGAGACCAGCGGCGACCAGGGACTTGGCGATCCATCGACCAACGTAGGCAGCGGATCGGTCGACCTTGGAGAAATCCTTGCCGGAGAAGGCACCACCACCGTGGGCACCCCAACCACCGTAGGTGTCGACAATGATCTTTCGGCCGGTCAGACCGGCGTCACCCTGGGGACCACCAATGATGAAGAGGCCAGAGGGCTGGATGTGGTAGATGGTCTCATCGCTAAGGTACTTGGCGGGGATGACCTTCTGGATGATCTTCTCCTTGATCTCCTTTCGGAGCTCCTCGGTGGTGATATCAGGAGAGTGCTGAGCAGAGACGACGACGGTGTGGACGCGCTGGGGGACGACGGCACCGTTGTCGTGCTTGTACTCGATGGTGACCTGGGTCTTGGTGTCGGGTCGGAGCCAGGGGAGGGTGCCATCACGGCGGGCCGCGCTCATGGCAGAGTTGAGCTTGTGGGCGAAGAGGAGAGTAAGGGGGAAAAGCTCAGGGGTCTCGTCGGTGGCATATCCGAACATGATACCCTGGTCACCAGCACCGAGCTGCTCAAGAGCCTTCTCGTAGTGGAGACCCTGGGCAATGTCAGGGGACTGCTGCTCGATGGCAACGAGCAAGTTGCAGGTCTTGTAGTCAAAACCCTTGGCGGAGTCATCGTAACCGATGTCCTTGATAGCGTCACGGACAACCTTCTGGTAGTCGAGCTTGGCCTGGGTGGTGATCTCACCGAAGACCATGATCATACCAGTCTTGGTGGCAGTCTCGCAAGCAACCTTGGAGAGGGGGTCCTCGCGAAGGCAGGCATCGAGGATGGCGTCGGAAACTTGATCGGCGATCTTGTCGGGGTGACCTTCACCGACCGACTCACTGGTGAAGAGGAAAGAGCCCTCGTTGTAATGCTTCCATGACGCAGGATCAGCGTGGACGCCGTTGGAACCGTTGGTAGCCATTGTGAAGATTGGGATGAAAGGAGAAAGTGAGGGAAGAGACGGCTAAAGGTAGACAGACACGGGAAAGTCTGACTGTTGGGTGACGAGAGAAAAGGAGTCACTGAAGATGCGCTGTTAGATAAACTGGCAGTACAGAGCGATTGTGACGGCAGGCTTACCTCAGAAAAAGAGTTGATTAAGGACGGGAAAGATAAAAGAGGATGAAGAAGGGAAGAGCAAAAAGAAGAATTGAGCGGGAGCTGAAGTACCTTAAAGGAAAAGGCGGGAGGGAGGGGATGTGCGAATACGTTGATGCAGGCTTTGATATGAGCGAAGTGGGGGGTGGGAATTTTATTTGCGAGAGGTCGGAGAGAATAGGTTGAGAGTTTTTTTTTTTCTCCCTACACTTTTTTCTTACTGGGTGTATACATTCATTTTCAGCCAATCTTATCCGATACTCGAGAATTGACTCGATCCTTCACCTACGCGACGGCTATTTCTATGTACCTGTTGAACAATACCTAAAGCTACAGTAAGTTCTACTACAATGGTTTCTCATGTTGGGAACACCCAAAAGGCGGGGAGCGACAAAAAAAAATACTGCCAGTGCTTTTTTTCTGTTGACCGGCCGTCGGTCAAAGTAGTCTTGGATCTACAGGGCACCGAATCATAAGGGTATACTTTGCTTTAGTATGAGGGGTTAGCGCGAAGCTCAGGTACACATGTTATCGCTGGCCAGGCTTTCGGTGATTGATACCCTGGACGTTAGAGGGGTAAATGACACTTGACTGGGAGAGAAAGACACCTCCTCCGGAAGCCGAAATTTGTAGCCGTATTGCGCCATCGCACCTGCCGCCATTCAACCACAGTAATTACACAGGGCAGTGCAATCAGGGTAGGTACTCCTTACTCGTACTCGTCTCTCCCCCGCTTCCCGCCTGTCCATTGTCTATCTTAGTAGTCCTAGTAGTCTATCCCCTCTCTCATCGTCTGACTTTAGGACAATCCGGTCGAAGGAACAATGGGTCAAGAGTTGCCGAACCTATCAGCCTCAACCCTTGTTGAAATGATCCTTGACCAATTCCCTGACTGATTGACAAACACGTGCCATATCCGGAGAAGATGCCTAGTGTTGAGTGGGTGATGATACCTAACTTTACAGTCATCATGATAGCCCGAGTCTCGGCATGATATAGTAAAGTTGGTACATGGCGGGGCCGAAGGAGCTATACCAGTTGAGGCACGAAGAGATGTATCCATGAGAAATAACTTTTTTTTTTCTGGCTGCCGAGTAGGAGGGGCAAAAAAAAAACTAAAGAGAAAAAAGAGACGGGAAAAAAGAAGGCGAAAAAAAAAGGACTAACAATATACCCGAACTTTTACCCCACCATTCCAGAACGTGTGCCAAAAATTGACAATGGAAGAGGCTCGTCATCATCACCACATCTATCTAGAAGAAGCGTGCATCTCTGCGATATTCAAGTCATATAGCCGGTTGAACCTTGGTTATCCGATCTTGCATACATACACACATCATTAACCCGTTACTGTCCTCTGTTCCCAGCCTGCAACTGTTTCTTCAAAGCGGGGCTGCTTAGAAACGCACTGCAGCTAGCTTCGACCCTGGAAGCTCCCAGCTTCTGTACTGCACTGTACCTAATCCATCGCATTTTGTCCCCCTCCCCATGTCGATTTGACTTGCTTGGCCTGACGAAACAAAACACCAAATCGCATATATCACCACCTCTTCAAGATGAGCAAGTTCGGTGCTATGGTCATGGGCCCTGCAGGCGCGGGCAAGGTACGTGGACATTTCATTTCATTTCGACTCAGAATGCCTACATTGTATTTCGCTTATTCTCCTGGGATACTTTACCGCCTATTCTTCTTCTTGCCAATATCACTACCATCATGTCGCCTCGAATCGCGTGCTTGGATCACAACATCCCCAACGTTTACTAAAGCGCCTCAACTGACCTCGTATTCGTGTCTCCTCTAGTCTACTTTTTGCGCCGCCCTCATCACCCATCTTAACCTTAACCGCCGTTCCGCCTTTTACATCAACCTCGATCCTGCCGCCGAGTCTTTCGAACATGAGCCCGACCTCGATATCAAGGAGCTCATCTCTCTCAAAGATGCTATGGAAGAGGTTGGCCTCGGGCCCAATGGTGGTCTCATCTATTGCTTCGAGTTCCTCATGGAGAACCTCGACTGGTTGACGGAAGCTCTTGACGGTCTGACTGAAGATTATCTTATCATTATCGACATGCCTGGGCAGATCGAACTGTACACCCATGTTCCCATCCTACCGGCTCTGGTCAAGTACTTGTCTCAGCCTGGATCTCTCGATATCCGTATGGCCGCTGTTTACCTCCTCGAAGCCACATTTGTCGTTGATCGCGCAAAATTCTTCTCGGGAACTCTCAGTGCCATGAGTGCCATGCTTATGCTTGAGGTGCCGCACATCAACGTCTTGTCCAAGATGGATCTCGTCAAGGGTCAAGTCAAGAAGAAGGACCTCAAGCGCTTCCTCACCCCCGATGTAGGTTTACTCGACGATGATCCCGTCGAGCGTACACGCCGTATCACAGAGGGTCCGGAAGCCGAAGACGACGAATCAACAGCCCCCGACGAGAAGGGGCAGGTCATGAAGGGTGCCAGTTTCAGACGGCTGAACCGCGCCGTGGCTAACTTGATTGAGAGTTTCAGCATGATCAACTACCACAAGCTGGATGTGACCAACGAGGACAGCGTTGCTGCTATCCTGAGCTACATTGACGATTGCATACAGTTCCATGAAGCTCAAGACCCCAAGGAGCCTCACGACGAGGAAACCGAAGAATTTGAGGGTTAGGGAGGGTATGAATGACGGGGAAAATTAAACATGTGTAAGAAAAGGAAATCTGTGTGGTATCTTGATAGTAGTATTGCATAGCGCCGGCGTTACTGGTTTCTTTCCATAATCTGAGACTTAAAAGAGCTTGTATAGACGTATGCCCATGTCTCTCTCTGCCTTCCACCTCAAAATTGTCACCATTTCCACCTTTTTCGTCATAAATATGACAGCAATTCCCCGTAGTAGATGTGTTGCTGTAATGGCTGATGCTGTTCGCTTTTTGTGTTTCTTTGTCGTATTCCATCTCTTGGGGTATCCAAACAATTTCGTATCGTGTGCTATAAAATGGTCGCGGAATGACTGCATGCTGCACATTTCATCAAATGTAGTTTATCTGGATCGTCCAGAGGCAGGGCCTCTTGTCCCAGCCATGCCCTGCTGTGCTTCGTAGCGGTCGTACTCTTGCAGCCAAACGTCCTTGATGACGGCCAGATATCCCAAAATCCTGGCGCCTATGACGGTCATGTCCTTAGCGCTCTCAAAAACGCCGCGCTCCCAGATCCACGCCGCCAGGGCAAACATAAAGGCCCATGTCACAATGCGCATCGCCAGACGAGTCCACCACATGAGTAGACGACGGATCCAGTTGAGGATGATGACAACAGTGGCAAGCACGAGCAGCGATGCAATGACGCCGACAAGGCCTTGGTTCTCTGCAAGCAGAATCATGACGCGGTCGAGTATAGGTTCGATAATAGGTATAGCTGTGTCGATAACCTTCTGCACCTGGACAAGGACGTTGCGCGCGAGGACTTGGACTGGTGAGCGTGGGTGTAGGATGTGTTTCTGGACGGACTCTGCAAGTTCGGGGGGCAGAAGTGCCGTGATGAGGTGTGTCGCCATGTTCGGTGATTCAACGGAGGGCATTTTTTCTGGGACTGATAGTTTGATGCGCGGTTGGTAATGTTAGGGTTGTAGGTTCAGGTTCTGGGTTGATGTTGTTGGTGGGGGAAATGTTTGTTTTCGTGGCTTTTCTGAGCTAACGTCCAGGGTAGTTCTGAGGATGAAGTTGCGGTCTAAGATGGGTAAGGTGAGATGGGGATGGAGCAAATTAAAATACCCCTTTTGTTTCTTTGTTTTCTTTGAGCCTGTAATTTAGTTGAAACTTCTGTTTTCGTGCAGAATGCACCGATGAAAGGTATCGTGATATGTTTTGATGAATACGGTATTTGGTATTAAGCTTTCTTTGTTTGTCGATCAGCAATTCTGGAACCTTGTACCTTACGTGAGCCATCGGCCTTTGGCGATATTGTCTTCAGCAAATATAATATATTCTAATATGTACTGTGACGTGAATGGCTGAAAAACAACAGCCCATACTCACCTCCCCTTCTTTGAATCAAACACAACGATGGCTTCTATTTGTATCCGTCTTTGTCAAATATTTCAACTCTATCACATGCAAAACATTTAATCTAAGCGAAAGGCTGATGCACGGACCATCAGTTAACAATAGCATTTGAGCTGATCGATGAACAAAGGAGTAAGTAAAGTAAAATGTTGTATGTTAAATGTAGTAGGCATAACAATAAATAAGCCCCTTATGGGTAAAATATTTACAAGAAAAGAAAGAAATCGCTAGACTTGACGGGTATCGAACATAAACCTGGTCTGATCCAAGACAGGTCTTAACGCCACCAAGGTACTCTAAACCAGAGCATCATCATCATCTGTGATATGTAATATCCCTCCGTGCAAAGCGCCAAATACGTTGTAGTAAAAATGCCACATCTTTTGAAATCCCAACCAAGTATAACCGTCAAAGAAGTCCTCTTCACTCATCAAGACCTTCGAGTACGCGTCGCGCAGCATCGATCCTCCTGCGATACATGCGTGCCTCTGATCCGGCTCTCGACGATTCTGTCAACCCGAGCACGCACTTGCCGAGACTGGCAACAAGCCTCTCTACCAGTATTTGACTTTCCTTGTCAATTCCTTGCATAGGAGACGCATTGCCGTCTATGTGTCCAGTCTCGATGCCGCCCAAGGTCGCTGCTTCGTTCAAGAGACTTGCAGAGATCTGCTTGAGCTCCGAGTCAGGCGATCCTCCAGGAGTGCTACTGTTGGGGGTCAGAATCCCATTGGCCGTCTTGGATTTGTCCACAAGGGGAAAGCTTCGGTTCGTTCCCGTGGATCCGAACGACGGCATAGAAGGACGATGGCGTGCGTAACTAGCTGCACTGCTGGCAGGGCGATGAACTACCGTGCCGCGTCGGGGCTGTTGCTGCTGGTGCTGGATATCGACGGAACCGTTCCTTGAAGCAGCTCTGCTCTGAGGGAACTTAAACCCCCCAAACGATGCTCGCTTCGCAATTGAAGGTCTTCTCATACCCCCTTGAAGGTCCACAACAGTCTCAGTTACGTGATCGAAGTTCGAGGTACGGCTTGATCGACCCTCGGTAGCTGTGGTAAAAGAATTAAAGGATGCCATGGACTCGACACTTGGCCTCCGTTCGTGGTCAGAATCAGAGTCAGTACCAGGAGCCGGAGTGACAACGGGCCCACGAGTTGTCTCTACAGAATCGCCCGAACTCACACTGCTCCAGCTTCCGCGTCTACGCTGACTCATTGATCCCATTGCTGAATGGAGGAAGAAGTGCTCGTAGTCGAAAGCGTCTTCACGGTCCTCGTGAGACACGGGGTTCTGGATCGCATCGTGGTAAGATGACTCGCCACTTTCGCTCTCAAAATCCACAAACTCATCGTCGTCGTCCTCCATGTTGTCATCATATCCACCTGTTTGTTGGTTGTATTGAAGTTCTTCTTTTACTTCCTCATCCTCCACTTCCAAATCCCCCTCCCATGTTTCGCCGTCATCAATCATGTCGTCGTTTTCCTGCGCTTGAGAGTCGGTTTGAGGATCGAGTGCTCCGTACAATAGAGTAGACACCTTCGCCTCCTCGGCCAATGGTTCATCTGGTAGCTCAAGAGTGTCAAGAGCATCTTCGTACTCGATATCTGCCGTCTTGGCTCGTTCCAGCTCCGAAGCTTCCTTTGGATCCAACTTGGGTGAGGTTTGATCATCGATTTTCTCATCAGAATTGTCCGGATTCCACGGTGCTTGCCAGGTAAGCGCATCAGGCGTGCTTTCTTGCGATTTCCTAGACTCTGGCAATGCTTGGTCCCATCTTGCGTGTGTAAACGGACTGGGTGTCCTGAGGCTCTGCAAACTACGTCGCTTCATACTATCGGCCCGGGCTTGTTCCTTGAGACTGGAAATCTTCCCTCTCAAATCTTTCATCTGGTGCTTTAGGTCACGCACTTGAGCAACTGACGGGGACCTGGGTATATCCGTGTCTGTCATGGAGCCAAAAGCTGGGCTGAGCTGGCTATAGAGGCGGGAGCTGCGTCGACTATTCCCGGGCGTGCCACCGTCGTTCTCGCTCAAAGCTTCCATCATAGGATCAAGGGCACTTACAGGGCTCCTTTGAGATGAAGCGCCGTAGCCGATTCCCAAAGCATCTGCACTTCTTGAAGAAGTCAATGGTTGACGGTAGCCTCCTGCAGACCCCAGGGCACTGGCAGATCGCTGTAGAAAAGTTGGACTCGCAATCCCGTTATAAAACTTATTTTCGCTTGTATTCCTAGAGTGGCCTTGTCCTGAGCCCAAGCCTGCATTAGAATCCCGTAAGGATGTTGCAGGCCGCGCGATTGTGGGAGAAGGCGTCGATCCATCGGACGTTGGAGAATACAAAGAACCTTTTGCTCTGTAGAGATTTCCTTCCATTGCCTGTAGACTTGTCAGTGGCGTCTACCGGGTCCCAGAATAGCAACATACCGTTAATCTTTGCTTAGCATTGGCCAGAATCTGCTCAGCCCTATCACTCAGAGAACTGGTCGAATAGCGTTGGTTTGAGATATCTTCGATACGAGGCACGCGCACAGACTTGGGTTCTCGCGCAGCGGTTCCCTCAACATAGGACGATGCCATACTCTCTTCATCATCACCCTGGAAGTCAACATCGTCGACACTAACAGCATCGTCAAAGTCACCAAACTGCGCACCACGACCGTGCGACGTTATGGTGCTGTTAGAGTCGAGTGAAGATTTTCTCTCGCGCTGCTGTATTTGCGACCTTGGCTTGATGCGCGATGCGCCCGCAATCTGTGAAGAGCCCAATACGTGATCGTCGTTACTGTAGACAGATAACTGCGCCGATCCGCGCCGTCCCCCTTTCCCCACAACGCTCTCTACTTCCGTCACCTCGCCAATGTCGGACAGCATAGTTCCGTTTCCATATATGATAGGGGTTGGATGAGAAACAGGCCCGGCGATGAATTGGTTTTGCGGATGAAAGCGCATGTCGGTGGTTTGAGAATTGTCCCACATCGGCATGTGTTGTTGTGACAGCTGGTCGAAAGAGGCATCGAAATCATAATCGGGCAAGATCATATCGGGATTTGTGAGAGTAGGTGACCCAGGGATTGGCCCATAGTTGGATGAAGAGCCGGAGCCCGACTTGCCATGGCGGACATCGCGACTGTAATTAGGAATGGTTTGCGCCGCCATGATTCTCGTAGTGAACGCGGTCGAATACAGGGAGAGAATCGATTGTCTGAAATGGCGAGTGTTCAGTCGAACTATGTCTTGCCTCGTTTCGTTTCGTTTCGTCTCGTCTTGTAGCGCGCCCTAAGCGACTGGCGGGTTTTTGGGACACAGGACCTTGACAAGCCCCGAAGTAACGTTCGGTCCCAATTCGGCTGCGCACGCGAGCTGGCTTGCAGGAGGCTGATTATGATTTCTTGTTTCGAGGGAATGCGACACGATGGTGATTCGACGGTTGTAGCGATGGTGAGAGTCTGCCAGTCGAAAAGCAGTAGGTATGCAGGTAGCGTGGCGCGAGAGAGATTAGAGCGGCAGTTGACAACCGGGAAAGGAAGTTGATCAGACAAAGGAAGGAAGGTAGTCGAGTAATGAGCGAACGAATAGACGAGGGGTGAATTAAGATGGCCAGTAGAGTATAGAAAACAAAACAAAACAAAACAAAGGGAAAGATCTATTCGCAAAAGGCGTACTAAGTTAGCCAAAGACAAGGATCCAATTACATAGGCATGTCCAATCCAAAAGAACGGCCGTTGAAAACGAGTGAGGGAGAGCATCCAAAGTGGAAAAGCAATTGAACTGAACCTATGGATGGAAAGAATGATGGCGATGGACGTTGGGGTTCCCTTATTGGAATGGATCGCAGCTTGGTACGTACCCTTTTAATTGAGCTCGGCCTTGACACTCAGACCTCTATGCAGCTTCTCCACAGATCTTAAATAACAGCAGCTTAGAATGGAGTCTGCAGTATTATGTGGGTAGTAGTAGGCAGGCAGGTGGTGTTATATAATGATTGTTAAGACGTTGAAGAAAACCGTTAGACACAAGCATAATCGCCCATTTTTAGGTAAATTTCGTGTCAACCTCTCAAAAATAGTTTACCAGCAACGTCTTGGAATGCAATGACTTAGGTGGACTTTTTCAATCTTTTGGCGCTGGCGCCGTCGATGCGGCCAGCTTTTTAGAGTCTCCTCTCACTAAAAGGACTAACTAGAACTTGACTGGACTGGCGTATGGCCCGGGTCGTTGCGCAAAACGGGAAATATGGGGGACTTATGCCTTGTTTTGCTGTATCCGTAAACTTGGGGCACTTTGTTTTTTATTTCAGGGTGCCGTCCGGAGTCTTTTGATTGGTGGCTAGCCAGTCAATGATTGAAACAATGGTGTATGGCGCCGCGCATGATGAAAACGACCATGTCTGGTTCACCAAGTTCTAGAGAATCAAGTCGTGCAAAGATCTGCAGTGTAGGTATCCATAAGAACCTGTCGTACGCTTCTACCTCGGTATGGACACTGCACCTATCCGTGCTCTGTACTAGCTCAGGTGTCGTTGTGTTGCGTGTCTTGTTTGTCATTCATGACTCTCCTGAAGGAAAGGGACAAGATATGCAATAGTACATGATAATATTATCCATCCTTAATAACAAAGCGCACTCACTCTCTAATTGGGTTGCATTCTCCGGTACTATGGATAAACTAAGCTGATCGAAAACTACAATGTTGCACCAGGCAATTTCCTTTATTATAGACCGGGATAACCATGTATGTATCCGTAGTACGGACCAAGAACTAGCCCAAGGACTGGGCGCGATAACTATGTAAGAGAAAGGGGCGCCAATCCAATCACCGCGTAGCCAGGATATCCTCGTTTTAGGAAAACTTCTAGAACACGTTAAGAACAGCTTAATTAAACTTCCAAGTTGAAAACACTCAATTATTCCAGGCTGAATGATAGCATAGTCCTTTCGAAACCAATTGAAGTGATCACCAAGACCTACTTGTAATGCGAAAAAAGCAATTCCGATCGTCGTGGCTTTAAAATAGATGTTGGCCAGTCATACGTAATAAAGTAGCACAGCTATCATATCTCAGCAAGTATCCGATCTCATCGTCAATAGGCCCGCCATACCTAGTTTGTGTTTCAATAAAGACGCCTCAAAATCCTACGAGAAAAGAAAAGAAAGCCATGCTCGAGTGCTATGCTGGCTGGGCTACGCACAAAGCACTTGGTAGAACAGAACAGCTGAGACAAAACAAG
This sequence comes from Fusarium sambucinum, assembly GCF_050947815.1. NCBI lineage: Eukaryota > Fungi > Ascomycota > Sordariomycetes > Hypocreales > Nectriaceae > Fusarium > Fusarium sambucinum. Next base: position 1,510,714 of record NC_139294.1, on the reverse strand, counting down.
ACTCAGCTTCTCAGCTCATCCAATATTTTACAAGTTTATGATGCAAGCCAGAATACGGGTTGGCTCGTCACATCTCACAAGATCTCAAGGTGAAACAGCCCTTCCCAGTCATCCCAGCATCCCATTTTTTGATATATCCCATCTATAGCAACTCCTTAACAAAATGCATTTTCCTTGTTTTCGCAAAACATGTATCCCTGTGAGTTTTTCTTTCCGTAATCTAATTCAAAGCAATCATAACCCCCCTCTCAAAATATCTTCTTTTTCCCCCTTCACACCTGAAAAAAAGCATTTAGTTTAGTCATCGGCAAAAGCCTCAGCTCGGGCCTCGACGTTCTTTTGCGACTGATCCTTGGAGGGTCGGTTGGCAATAAGGCGCTGACTGGTTAGTATCACATGGCGTGTCGTATGGTGGACGAGTGGCACTTACAACCAGGTTTCTCAACAGGATAGCAATGGTAACCTTGCCGACTGATGGCACGTAGATAGAGGCCTTTTCCTTGATTGCAGGACCGTCAAAGTTTCTGTAGGACGAAAAGTTGATGCAGACGGCACCCTCACGGATGAGTTCGGTGGGGACCTTGAAAGACTCGACGGGGACACCTCCAATGACAACATCACTGAGGGGAAGACAGTCCTCGAGCTTCCAGCCCTCCTTGTCTTGGACAAGATGGCGAGCCTTCTTGATACCCTCTCCACGGGTGAAGACCTGGACGCCGGTGATGTCGACGGAGTAGACGGTGGCACCGTCGTTGGCGAGGAGAGCGGCGAGAGGTCGACCGTTGACCTCGGATCGGTTGATGACGGTGATGGTCTTGCCGTAGAGTCGGTTGCCGGAAGCCAGGATGGGGTTGTAGATCTGGAGGTACTCGAGGATCTTGACAACTGCGAGAGGAGTGCAAGGGAGGATGGACTTCTTGCGGTTCTCGGGAGGGTCAATGAAGCGGATGTTGTGGTACATGTTGTGGATGTGCTGGTGTCGAAGACCCTCGACGTCCTTGCCGAGATCGACAGACTCCTGGATGTACTTGTCGTGAGAAGGGTTGTTGGGGAAGATGGGGTAGTAGACGATCATGCCGTCGACATCCTCATCCTCATTGGCCTTCATGATCTCCTCCTCGAGGAGCTCCTTGTCCACAGTTCGGAGGTCAAAGTTGAAGCCGCTATGGTATACATTAGCGCCAGGTCAGGGGGTAGCCATCACCCGATAGACAGGGCGATATTCAAGCTACACAGAGGAATATCTCACTTCTCTTCACATGTCTTCTTGGACCACTCAGCGTACTTGACAGCAGCGGGATCACCGTTGGCGAGGAAAGCAGCCAAGGTAGGTGTGCACGGGTTCTCGCCTTGGATCTTGGCCAGTGTGTCCTTGACCTCGCCAAGGAAGCCCTTGGCGATGGTCTCAGCAGTGATGACCTTGCAGGTCTTGGGGACGGTTGAGGAAGCCATTGCAAATGTTCTCAAGTTTAGACTCAGACTGCGAAAGCAGGGTTTGATCTGAAATCTCATAGTCAGTCACATGTGTTTCTTGACAAATTGATTAATTTGATGAATATCTCTGTCTCTGTCTCTTTTACTTTCTCATGAGTCTAACAAGGTGAAGACACACCGAGAGTAACCCCACATAATTTTGGCTATGAGCCTTACTACCAGCATTTTTTGGAGTGACGAGGGGGGGGGGATACGATGCCGTCAGAGCAAAGGCTGGGGGGCCACGTGATGACGAGACTAAAGCATATTGGAGAGAAGAGACTCACCTTTGGAGAAATCGGGGTCGATTTGGTTTGTTTTGATTCAACTTTGACCAAAAACTGGAGGTTTGAGGAGAAAGAAGAACAACAATCGCAAGTTTAAATGTATCCCCCACCAAAGAAAACAAAACTCTTGAAGAGCTGCCCCTCCACGGGCCCGAGTCATTAAGAAAAAATTGTTTGCGCAAAAAAATCGGAAAAAAACCAGAGCCTAACCCTTCTATCCTCCAGTCAGAGAAGAGAGTTTTAAGTGCCCCTCTTACCGTATATAGTTTAGCATCATGATCGTCTTTGACTTTCTGTGAGTCCCTCAAAGTGATTGCTCCATGGGGAATCATGGCTTTATCCAAGATTGAGTTGTAATGACGACCTGAGCTTCATGGCGAAGAATATTAATAATGATAGAAAGAAGAGAGTTAGAAGGTACATGATCCGAAGTGCTAAGCCTCACTAAACCTCCAGCGCGATTGCATGAGTTTAGCATTCATTCCTTCTTTCTAGCCTTATTCCATTTTGCCGATTTCGGCGCGTGGATTAAACACTCAGTTCCACTCTTCCACTGACGCCATTGCTCTACAACGAAAAGCAACCTTTGACGGTTTGATATACTTCCAGAAAAGAATATGATCCAGTAACAACGGGAAATTTCCCAAGAAATCATATTGGTTGAGACACGTCCAAGCGGGCGATGACTCGGGACTCTTCCAGGACCAGATCCTTGAAGATGGTAAACTCAAATACAGCTTCTCAGCGCCCTTAGTGGTTGCTCAACCACGCCCAGTGCCAAGTGGCTATATGGCTTTCGCTAGTCGTCAGCTTGTTCAAGATCTGGACGATTCCAATTTCTTTTTATTGCTGCGCTGAACATTCCATACGTGCAGCCCGAGCAATATGATTGATTAACGGGCGGCGCGTGAGTTGCTCACTGAGGCACAATCCCGATTGACTGCTCTTCCGCCATGTCGCTGATGATGGAAGTTATGTCAAATGACGGCACAGTATGCAATACATACATACTATACCATCTTCTTACCATTGGAACCTTTTCGGGTGTCGCAACAGCTTTATATAAAGGAGAGAGTCCAGGGTCGAGGGTTCAATACGAAGAGCATCGCACGCTTGGCTTGGTACCCCCATGATTGACATGACACCACCATCCCTTTACGCCCGCGACGAGATAGGATAATTCCCTAGCGCATTGCCGTATCTGGTTCAAACCCTTGGCTTCTCTTCTCGAAGATGCCAACGTTCGAAACATTGCTTATCTCCGTCGTTCCTGTCCTTTATCGCTGAAGCTATAGCCTGCTGTGTGGTATTTATATGACCTTACCCCGCCACACCGTTACTCCGCGGAGATTCACATTTCAGTTCTCCAAATACCACCACGGTCTTATCTCCCACCCTTCCAAGTCCCATCCAGGCCCCTGGAACAAGCCTCTCTGTAGCGGCTAGGGGATCGCAATAGCCGTGTTCCTTATCGCGGCTCTTGTTGATCGCCCTTCCTGCAGCCGTTACGCCAAGGCACCCTGGCATATGGCCAATTACATGTTGGACATTTGAACACAGACGATCAGCTTATCAGACGACAACGACGTGAGCACCTTGGCTTGCAGCTTAAGGTTCCGGTTCGGTTAAGTAGTTTCGGTACATGACCGTCTGGACTAGCACTCCGTGATGCTGCAGCTCTTATCTCGCCATGTCTAGCAAGGAAGCGTCTCGTCATTCAACTCGCATACTTGCATTGTTTGAGACATGGGCTGGAAATAAAAAGCACATGTTGATGAATACTATTCGTCCAATCGTTATCTCTGCCGGTTAATCCAATTTGGTTATCTGGTTGCTCGCCCTCGCTTGAGTGATTACGCCTGGACGCCCAAAAAGCCGTTTGGGACTTGCTTGTCAGGGGCTCATAACATGATAACTACGACTTGAGAAGGACTCGCCAACTTGATCAAAACATCTTTGGATGTATATCGTATTCAAAGCTCATCACAGTTGATTACTCACTGTTTAGGAGACTACAAGACTATCAAATATCGACCACTGAGGCTCTACAACACCGCACTACAACGGGCCGCTCTTAGCCTACATCATATCAGCTCAGTTCTTATCGGATTAACGAGGAATTCTGTACAGGCTTCAGTGAATTGTGCATCTCCGGGCCTCCGAGTATCGCTGCACCGTTCGCTCGCTACTATCTCAAAGACAGCACAGCCAAGCTGTCGTCTTCTTATCGATTCAGTATCCCAAAGATAGTTCTAGGAAACCGGAGATACAATTTTTGATGTTTCTTTTCACAACTTGGCCTACAAAGTATACAACACAGTCGTGCTATATATGTCCTAAGCATCATCCCGTTCGAACGACTATTCAAGCTCAACATCAACAAGCAACTCAGGGATAATCAAGACCCTTCCAATCCTCACAAATCATTTTCACTGTCTTCAAAAGTTACGAATTATCTAGCTTGAGGTTCTCCAAATTCATCGGCCCACGTGTTCAAGATGGGATTTCAAATCTCCCACCTGTGGAAGGCCCCTGAGGTCAATCCCATCAGTAGAAAAGCTCGAAGTGTACCAATGCTCAACCCTATCGACATGTACGGCCGAGTTTTCTCTTTCTCATGGCTTGGATTTATGCTCGCTTTCTGGGCTTGGTAAGTTGAAAAATTCCAAGTATTGCTGTTGTGGTGTATTGACAGGGTACCAGGTACACCTTCCCCCCTCTATTGACAGTCACTATCAAAGAAGATCTCCATCTTACACCGGCTCAAATCGCAAACTCCAATATTGTTTCTCTATCTTCTACATTCTTCCTTCGATTTTTGACCGGTCCTTTATGCGACTTGTACGGCCCTCGACGCGTCTTCGCTTACTTGATTCTCCTGGGCTGTCTTCCTATCGGTCTCGCACCACTAGTCAACAGTGCAACCGGTTTATATGTCTCTCGATTCTTCATTGGTATTCTTGGTGCAACATTCGTGCCTTGCCAGGTATGGTGTACTGGGTTCTTTGACAAGAACGTAGTTGGTACTGCCAACGCTCTCGCTGGAGGATGGGGAAACGCTGGTGGTGGAATGTAAGTGCTCCCCACTCACGAAACTTCTACAAAGAAATGACTTATATGAATATGTACTAACTTTTTGAAAGAACTTATTTCATTATGCCTGCTGTCTTTGATTCCCTGGTTGCCAACCATGGCCTTACCCCCTCAAAGGCCTGGAGAGTCACCTTCATTGTTCCCTTGGTTTGCTTGATCGTCTGTGGTCTCGGCATGCTGCTTCTCTGTGAAGACAGCCCTATGGGATCTTGGGATAACCAAGATGAGCTTGTCCGAAAGAACATGGAAGCGCATGGAATCTCTAGTTCTGGCGATGTCACTCCTATTGGCACATACACACCCGATCTTGCAGGTTCAGACGAAGAGAAGAGCCCCGGCGAGGAGAGAGATGTCAAGGTTGGCGATCACGAGCACTCCATCTCACGCTCAGAGGCCATGGAAATTGCTCGAGGCGAGATTGTTGTCAAGCCAAGTCTCCGCGAAGCGCTTCCTGTCACATACTCCCCCCAAACCATCTTTCACATCGCTACCTACGCATGCTCATTCGGTGGCGAGCTTGCTATCAACGCCATCCTCAGCTCATACTTCAAGAAGAACTTCCCTCATCTCGATCAGACAAAGGCTAGTAACTACGCTGCGATTTTTGGCTTTCTCAACTTCCTGAACCGACCTTTGGGTGGTGTCATCGCCGACATCTTGTACAACAACTTTGGACGCAGCCTCTGGCTCAAGAAGATTTGGATTCTCACCTGCGGATTCCTCACGGGTGCTCTTCTTATCGTTATTGGCAAGGTCAACCCCTCTGAAGCTAACGGAGGAAACATCGGTACCATGGTTGGTCTCGTGGTAGTCATGGCCATCTTCATCGAGGCTGGTAACGGTGCGAACTTTGCTCTCGTGCCTCACGTTCACCCTTCTGCCAACGGTATTCTATCAGGATTGACTGGAGGTGGCGGCAACATTGGTGGTGTCATCTTTGCTATTGTCTTCCGCTTCATGCACGGTGGCAATGACTACGCCATGGGCTTCTGGGTTATTGGAATCATCACTATCGCGCTGAACCTGGCTGTTTGCTGGATTCCTCCATTGCCAAAGGGCCAGATTGGAGGCCACTAAGTGCATTGGAGTGTGACAGGAATGAAAAGAAATAGATGGATAGGATACTGATGTTTTACGAAATTATTAGGACAAATGTTGGATAGGCGCAAAATGGTTCAATGGAGCGGTCAAGTTATGGCAATGGTTAATAGGGTAGTTCATCGCGTCAAAGGACGATGCGAATATTTATTTTTCATGAATACTATTGGGTAACGTTCCAAAAACAACTTCAAAGCCTATCGCATTGCGTTTTTGTAAGACTGTATAGGGTGATCAAGCGACTCAATAAGTGATCCGCAAGTCTTCTCGACATCCGACAGAATCATTCAAAATGAAGAAAGAAGCTACTCAAAGCAAGACAATTCTCATACCAAGCTTTTGTCGATCTGTAATAATTTGTGCTTAGTTCTTTACTTTGCATTAGTCTTAATCGCCAACCACCGTCGATGACATACTTTGCGTTCTTATACCAAGACCAAATGACGTTGATACTGAGACGTCCAAGTTCGAACTTGTCCCTGTCGATCGAAAACGCCACAAAAGCGCTGCGTGCGTTTGAAGGATAGACAAGAGGCGCTGCGTCTCACTCAGTGACACAAGGACGGAGAGAGAACGGGCTGTTTCAGTGTTTTCCCTTGCCAGTGAAACGGGATACGAATGTGAGACTTGTATACGCAATCAGCTGCAACATCAAGTTTGATGTTTGATCTGAGCGACATGCAAACTAGATCGTTGTGACACTGCGATGTAGTAATTGATCCATGATGTACAGTTGGTTTCATTGCCAAGGTTATTTTACAGTTATATCAATAAATATTTGCCCTACAGAGACTACCGTCATGTCTACTCATCTCTTCACCACCCTCAACTCCAAGTCTTTCTTCCCTTGCATCTCATAGTAAGAAATAGTCCCACCCAAAGTATTTGATCTACAGGGTGAAATAAGAGAATACCTCACTCACATCTATCTTTAGTCAGTTACTCTCAAGCAACAATTGCATTCCAGTCAGCGGCAGAACGGCTTCAAGCTCATGCCAAGTACGCCACTGCCGGCAACGGTTGAAACGAACGATGACGGATGCGTCATGCTTAAGCATTCCTCCAGCGGTTATAGGGCTCCATCTCGTATTGGTGGGGGTGTGTGCTTGTCAATCAATTTAATGCCGACAACTAGATAATTGATTGACCGACATCAATTTGAGACGAAACGAGACAAAATGAACGGATGAAGCAACCCAGCAATCAACATGCAGCGAAACATCGCATAGCATGGACATGCCCATCAAACTTTTCAGAGCGGAGAACCAATTGCTTCGTAATTTCCTTTGTTGATCCCAAGAACCCAGTTTGCATATGCAGAGCCGTTAGATCCACAAGATAGACATGCACGTTTGGTCCTGGCCGTTTCACCAACCGAAAATCACAATATCACTACAGAACTAGTCTGGTTTATCAAAATCACGCAAAAGTTAGAATTCACCAGCAAAGTAGGATGCAATTGTCAAAGTAAAATGGGTATCTTAGTATTCATATTCATAACACTAGAAGGATGATCCCTGGGAAACACAAAGTTGGGCCAAATGTCTATTCGACGTAGCAGCATAGGTACACGGGGCAGCTACATCGGAGAAAATTGATCAAGACAAATAACCCAAATTGGGTTTTATAGTTTTTTCCTCAATACATTAACAATCCAGAAAACCTCCCGTCTCATAAATACCAACAAAAGAATCAATGTATGTGCGCAACAGAGTCTCAATATACCCAGACTGCTCCATACCCAGAAGAAACGAGAAACCCTCTAAAATGCAGTCATGAAGTCATGACGCCACGCTAGAACCAAAGATCAAATGGTGCGTGACTCCGCTTACAGAGCGAAAGCGGCCATGACGAGACCAGCAATAACGGCAACGGGAGCACCGAAACGGGCAGCACCGGAGACGGGGACGGGAGTAGGGGTGGGCTGACCGTAGACAGGGGGCTGACCAGCGGGCTGAGTAGGAACAACAGGGACGTTAGGCTGGGCAGGAGCAGTGTAAACGGGAGGGTGGGGAGCAGTTCCGTTGTTGTGGGCGGGAGGAGCCTGGTGGGCAGGGGGAGGGATGGGGTAGTGAGTCTTGACAACAGGGACAAAGGTGGTGGGAGAGCCGCCAACAGTGGTGGTGTTGCAAGGGACAGTGACGGTCTCGTGGACAGCGACGACGGTGGTGTGAGGGACGGGGTAAGCCTCCTTGGTGGGCTTGGGAGCCTCAGTGGGGAGCTCGTAGTCGTCCTTCTTGGTCTCAGCAGGCTTCTCCTCGGACTTGGAGGGCTTCTCCTCGGACTTGCCACCCTCAATCTTGAAGGGGAAAGAGTACTGGAAAACCTCGGGGTTGCTCTCGAGCTTGAGGACGAGACCGTAGACGTTGTTGGTGCCGACGGAAGAGTCGATGGCCCAAGAGTAAGAAGCAGCGTCGTTGTCAACACCGGTAGCAATGGTCTTGATGGGGACCTGGGTGTTCTGGGTAGCACCACCGATCAGAGAGATGGAGATCTTCTCGCCGGAGTACTTGGGCTTGGCCTGCCAGGTGATCTCGAGGGTCTCACCGGTCTTGACCTGCTCCCAGTTGCTGGGGGTGAGGACGGGGTCGAAGTCAGCGACCTGGGCAAGAGCCTGGGTGGCGAGGGCCATGAGGGCAGCGGCGGAGATGGTGAACTGCATCTTGAAGGTTGGATTTAAGAATTACGGTATATAGTAATTGGTAAGGTAGGAAAAGAGGATTGTTGATAAGAAGCTGTAAAGCGACCTAAATTATTATGAGTATAATAAAAAGAGTGTGGTAGGCTGGAAGCCGTGAAAAGAGTGACTGGTTTGAAGGTGGTGGTGAAGAGAGAGGGAAAAAAGAATGAGAAGCAGCGGATGAAGCTTGCCTTTTGTGATAAATGCCAGAGGGGGACTGGGTGTGGGCGTGAAGGTGAGAGGGTGTGCGGTGTGGGGGTACGTACCCTCTAGCAGTTAACAGCTTGGACCAGTCAACCATGTCCCTGCGGGACCATTGAGCGCCAAGGGGGACGCTAAAGCAGGTACCATGCTAACCCTCCACTCGAGGTGACCGACGCTGCAAGCACAGCCCGTGCCTTACAGGATTTAGGTGTTCCTGCGTCGGCGCTTGCCTTGCCTTGCAGTAGGGCAGCACCAGTTCAGTTAGGTTCAGGCCAACCCAAACCAACTCAGGTCAAACATCCTAAGAATATTGCATCTTCTCTCCACAAGAGGCTGTTGGTCGGTGAAGGCGCGTGCCCATCCAACCCAATGGCTAAAGCAGTACAGTACATATTAGTCCAGGGGCATAATCGGTGCGACCAGGCATTGAATCTCAAGAACCAACTGCCAACACTCGCTAATTGGCAGCACTGTCAATGCACCCCTGAGAGGCAGCCTCTCTTTCTCTCTCTCTCAACCTCTGAGGTGTTTGGTGCGCACCAGTCAGAAAAGCCACAGGCATTGCACCACACTGCACTGTTCTTGCAAGCGAACTCCTTCCTCCAGTATTCTGCTGCTGGTCAGCGCGGCTTAGACCGATCACGGTTAGCAGTTCATCCGCTAAGGCACAGTAAGCCAGGGGACTCCTCCAATCAATTGCGACACTGATACGCCGTTTAGTTGGCACATGAACGTGATTGATTTCCCCTGGTGATGGTGATAGATTGCGAATCTGGACCAATATCAGCAAACATGTCTCTAAATTCTGTCTCGCCCGTTCCGCCATCCCGTCCGTCCCAATTGTCCGGCATGAATCACTCGCTGCTCAGTATGCGGGCCTGGAAATCTTGACCTTCGCCTCATGCGGGCTGGACTTTGCTCGCTTGGTAGAGATCGGACCATGAGGGCCGAGACGACCCAGGATCGTTGCTGAGCTTCCAAGCAAAAATCACATATCGGCTTCGCTACAAAAATGTAATTAAACTTGAGTGGGCGACGTTTTATCGATTGGCTACACGCGGGGACACACATGTCGGCGATTCGGCAAACCCCTGCTTGGCGAGGAATTGGCCCGCTGTTTCGCATGTATGTGCCCTTTTTCAACTCCTTTCCCGTCACTGTTTTTAGTGTTCGCTGACTGAGAATGACTGACTGATCTCTAGGCTTTTTAGGCGACTCATGACCCATGCCCATGCCCATCGAGACCTTTTCTTGGACCTAACAAGATTACCTAGGATTCCCAACTCCAGGGATCTCGAAGCTCAGGGGCAGGGAGCCGGTTTCCGGGCCTGATCGCCGCTCGTACCCCGAGATGAGATGAATGCTATTATGACATGGCTAACATTATCAGTTGCTATTGTTGTTTGCGTTGCGTCCGAGTCCCTTTGTAGTGCATGCGTTGAATGTCTTTCTTGACTTGTTGTCTTGCGTTCCAGCTCTTGGCAGGTTTGGAACATTTACCATCCGTGCTGTCTTGGTTTCTTTTTCTGGTGCGACATTTTGTGTCAGCAAACCGTCCCAACTGCCCTTCCTGGAACGTCGGGAAAAGAATTCAACGTGACAGAATATGGCCCTATTTGAAACACTTGTTCTGTGATGAACACATCCTCGTCCCTGGGTCATGCTTTTCATTGCTCCGCACAAAGTTGCAGATGAAACACTCGAGTAAAGTCAGAGCCACGATATTATTAAATCCCCCATAAAATGCATTGTCAGGAAACAAAGGGCCCATTTCCACTGGAGCGCTGGGTTGTTTACCTAATGGGGGAGTCACCGAAAGGCCTCAGCGGATGAGTTAAAGTTCGGAATAAGCTTGTAGCTTGTAGGTAATAGTAGGCATTAAGCTATTGCCTTGCTAAGCTTGATGAAAGCTTTTATTTGACGCCCGTTGATTAATATCAGGTATGCCACTTTCCCAGCATGACCTTTGACCAGTGAATCGCTGTCTCAAGAACCAAGAGGCTGAAAAGTATGCCACACCAAATTACTACTTGCTTTTGCGTCTTCCAATGACATGGTCACAACGAGAAATATGTTTTGTGTAGCCGCTGTAATTCTCGTAGGGCTGCTTACTTTCATTTGACATGGGCAAATCGAATCGAATAGGCGAGTTCGGCGCATAACGGTTTTCCTATTCAGAGAATACAACGTTGTACGTCTGGGCCACAACGACGATCACTTGCGATGGTAAAGGAGATGAAATTGAGGATTCGAAGCGATCACGGGGTACTATGGCACCATCTATCCGATCCGCTAGCATCGAGCCTTGGGTGAGACATTGAAAATGTAATTCAAGATGAATGACTGGCAATCTGCATTTGCATAATAACTAGAATAGTATAGTTGAGTTTGTATGCGGTAGCAGGCATAGTTCAACTAACCCCTATGGCAAAAGTCAGGATGACTATATACTAGATAGTATTGTCTCGTCTATATGAAATTGTTCTACGGATAGCAATTGCAATCAACAGTTCGCATCCCACTTAAACGGCCGCACCTCATATGTCATTCATTATCGAATACGTACGATCCGGCCTTCCTGTACGGGATCAATAATCCCCTCATGGCCAATGCAATGCTGGCTCGACAAGGACCCTCGCCAGCTCCGCTTCCACTTCTCACAATGCGCCGATTTTCTTTTCACAATGCTTGTCCCGCCTACAGAGCATCCTTCGCTATACTGTATTCTACCCAGGGGATTGCTCACTTCATCCACCAATGGTATCAGCCACTAAAATCTCATTTCATCTTGGCCTCAAATTTCAATTGAGTCTATTCAGAGCACGACATGGAGTTGGTTAATGACCTATCACATATCAGGAAAAGGAGTGACGGTTAATTCAAGGTAGCATCAACCAATTAAATCTAAACGCCATAACCGTCGTCGTTCAAACGCTTTAGAAGGGTCCAGTCGATCCCCAGCTGAACCGTAGCGTTGAAGACAAGTTACACTAGCCAACTGCCAATCTGGGTTTATAGGGGTTGCAAGATTATCCTCAGCTAATTATCCTACGCCACATGAAGCTATTCTCGTCGGATTGAACCAGCCGCTTGGGAGCATCTCACTGGCACGTTTTTTTAATGATTATGCAGACAGACCTGGCATCTCGATGCCGAGACACCCCTCCTACCTTTGGCCGATCCCCGTTTTCGAAATTACTTCGATTTTTGTAGGCGCTTTGACGATTACTCGGCCGCTAATTCCTGTCAAAAGAGAAGAAACTTGGAACAGATGGAATGACCTTGCAGCTGGTCAACATTGAATGACGGGGATCTTGATGAGACAATTGTCTTAGATATTATGTCGGTCGCGGAATGTCTTGATTCCTCTGGCATGGATTAGCAACGAGGTTACGAAACTGACACACAAGGGAGAAGGCAGGCCTGGGAATAAGCAACCAGTCCTGAACTATTAGTCTCGGCTGCAACAGTTGATTGTTGTCTCCAAATGATGAAGCCAGAATAGCCCACTACTGCAAGACCAACTGCAACTCCCTACATTACTCGGATTAATGATCTGGAAAGGAGAAATTACAGCGCCATCGTCGATTCTTTCGGTAGGCGGTGCGGCACGCGATCAATAGCCTGAACGGAGCTGAAATTACCTTTTATCATCCGAAAGGTTTTGAAACCCTTGACCGCCATTGTTGATAACCTGTTGGTTCCATTTGCACCGATTCAGCTGCCTATACAGTCACTAGTACTCTGTATCCGTAGCTGCAGGTAAACTGCACTCTTTGACCTTTGTTAGGTAGTCAAAGGGGTTCGGCTGTTGATTCAGCGTGGTTAGAAAAAACACAATACACCGGTATGTCGCAGAGTGAACGCCGTGGCTGGACTACCGGACGCCTCGGGCCCGCGTCTCAGAATTTATTGTAGCGAAAGCTTGTCTCTTTGATGCTTTCAAATTCGATCACCCTGTAGAACTCAAAAGGGGGGGGTTTTATTCTGTATCTAGCGCTTCAATTGTTCACACCCCCTCCAAAGTGCATCCATCTCATCCATCAATCATGAAGCATCCTGCGCATGAATGCTTCAATGACATCAACTGCCGAAATGGCGATAATTGTGTGATTGGATTTCCCCGGAGATGAGGGCACTGAATTGGGTGACTCTACCCAATAAAGTTCTTCCCCCATTTCCCCAAACTATGGTAGTTTCCGGATCTTCAGGAGTGGCTTTTTGAGCCCTGGCCAATAACGACGTGTCACTGTTACAAATCAATTAATGGGTGGTGGGATTCAATTGAAGTCGTTGGCTTATTATGAAGGGGGACAATTTTGGCAATCTTAATTTTATATGCAATGCTACTGTGCTGTGCCTGGCTTAGAACCTCATCAGAGTGCCAGAAAAGTTGGCCGCTGGAAGCATAAGAGACGAAATTACTAGGCCAGCTTATGCTACTTAGGCCACAGTTGTTAGACTACTTATTTTTGTACCCTAAGACTTAGGGGGCCAACTTTTATGCTACCCTAACACCTGCAGTTTTATGCGCCTGTCTGTTTTGTAATAAGATCCACTATTTTAGGACCCCCTGTCTTCATGATTCATTACTCTCATTGGACATTTCTCTCAGCCTCGTACCCCACCTTCGCGCTTTCACTCTCCCTCAGCGCGCCAAACTCTCAGCCTCGTCCAGACTACCTCCCACCCTTGGTTTAGTATTATCAAAGGAACCCGTAGTATTCCCTTACTACAATGGCCTCTGATGACGAGCGTCTTGGTGACTCACCTCGGGTTAAGCGCCACAAATCAAGTAGCGAATCGTCTCCCCAACGCGACGGCGAGAATGGCGACGTAGATTTGTCTGCGACAAGGAAGCTATCGATACGAGAGAACCGCAGAAACAGTAGGACTGTTAGTCCAAGTCCCGGTCAAGATGGCGCTGAAGAAAGCCGTTACGAAAGCCGACGTACATCGCGGTCAAGATCACGGCTGAGGTCGCAGTCTATATCTAGCAAACGGTCCGGCTCTCGAATGCGCTCGCGATCACAATCTCGAATAACATCACGAACAAGATCACCCCGCTCCTCACGATCACGCTCTCGCTCACAATCATCTTTTCGCCGCGCTCCAATAGACTCGCTTTCACCGCCAGAAGCCGAATCTACTTCCTCTCAAGAACCCTTCAAACCCAACTACAAACCCCGTCTTGTTCTTCGAGGCCATTCTAAACCTGTCTCACAAGTTCGGATATCACCAAATGGGCGCTTTATCGCATCTGCGTCGGCGGACGCTACTGTGAAGATCTGGGATGCTACAACAGGCGAGCACATGGACACACTTGTCGGACATATGGCTGGAGTAAGCTGTCTTGCCTGGACACCTGATAGCAACACCATCGCAAGCGGCTCAGACGACAAAGCTATTCGACTATGGGATCGTGTTACAGGCCGGCCAAAGACTACGACCCGAAAGAGCGTTGCTGGTCAGGAAATGGCACCTCTGAAGGGTCACCACAACTATATCCATTGCTTAGCATTCTCACCAAAGGGCAATATTCTTGCCAGTGGTTCCTACGATGAAGCTGTCTTCTTGTGGGATGTGCGTGCAGGCAGACTCATGCGCAGTTTACCTGCACACAGCGATCCTGTCAGTGGGATCGATTTTAGTCGAGACGGAACGCTGGTCGTGAGTTGCTCGACAGACGGTTTGATGTATGGACCCCTTAACTTCATCTCCTGATGCATCTACTGACACAATATCTAGTCGTATATGGGACACATCAACCGGCCAATGTCTACGGACTCTCGTTCACGAAGACAACCCAGCCGTTGCCAACGTTTGCTTCGCCCCCAACGGCCGCTTCGTATTGGCGTTTAATTTAGATAATTGCATTCGCTTATGGGATTATGTTTCTGGTACTGTTAAGAAAACATATCAAGGTCACATCAACGATAAGTTTGCAGTCGGCGGCTGCTTTGGAGTCCTGGATGGGGCCCCCTTTATTGTTTCTGCTAGCGAGGATGGCAGTATCGTCATGTGGGACGTTGTATCAAAGACAGTGCTGCAACGGGTCGAAGGCCACAAGGGTGTATGCTTCTGGGTGGACGTCCACGGTGAGACAATGGTGACCGCAGGACAGGATTGCACGGTAAAAGTGTATCGACACATCAGAGATGCTCCCAAGATTAATGGCGAGGCGATCAAGGTGGAGAAGGAACTACAGTCTGAAGCACTTGAAGCACAGGAGGATGTGGTAATGGAAGATGCATAGATCGGTACTATATTGATAGCGAAGGCGTCTGTGGCTACAATATCTAATCTTTATGAGCTTCTCCTGCTTCGCGAAATTCCCAAAACACCATGCCAGGCTCATGCGCCCATTCGCTCATTTGTTCATTCATCGGCAATGTTGTCCCAAGTATCACGCCTTTGATTCCAACGCAAGATTTCCCATGCCGTCCAAATCATCCATCCTGCGCTCCCCAACCCACCGTCTACTGAAAATTGACGTCAATGTGGTGGGCTCCAACGCACTCATCCTGGAACAGGACAGTGAAGTCCACGATTCCCTCATCACAGGTCATCTGGATTTCGTATTCCAGCTTGTGGAAGAGTTCACCAGATGCGTTGGTGGAAGTTGGGAGCGACTCGATATCGATGTCTCGTGTCCATGTGATCTCGCACAGTTTCTCAACTGTTGGCCTCATATCCTTCGGAGGTGGGAACGCTGAGCAGACGTAGATAGTTTCAACGATGGAGTCGATTTCGTCTTCATCAGCAGCGTAAGCGCGATAGTATTTCTCGCGGACTGGGTTCTTGGTGGACATGTTGCTGCCCTATTCAAGGATCAGTATGTTGCTTCTGGCTGTTCATCAAATTGCGTACCTCTCTCAAAAACCATTTCATCTGGTTGTCAGCATAATAATCTTTCTCCTCCTCTATCCAGATTTTGTCCGAGAGGCGATGATTCTTCTTGCGGTCAAATTTCTCAATGAAGGAGGTTCCATAGCTTCGTCGGGCGATTCTAGTGTCAACTGTGATAGACGACGGGTTGAAAAGAGCTGAGCCACGAACAACGGCACCACGGCAAATGGCAGTCCAGCTATGATACAATTAGACCACAACGATGACACAAAGATACAAACTACAACTCACGGTTTGGATCCACTCTCTTGTAGCACTTGGCATCCAGTGGCGTCTCGCAGTCTTTCAAAGAGGTAAGGACTGCGACCAAAGCCACCAACGAGGCAGATGTACTGTAAAATTATTTGGTAAACTTTCTCACTCTCATTTCATGAGATTTTCTTACCTTTGCTGGCTTCCCATACCTGTCTCGAATAGCATCAGTCTGGCGACGGACCAGTGCCTCAATTTGGCTGATCACAGGATCGAATACGGTCAGGAGGTCATCTCTGAGACAGCCATTAGATATGATCTCATGAAAGATGGACTCAGGTTGACTTACGACGTGATCGTTAGGGTTTTTCTCCTCTTGCCTCTTTGGTCTTGAATACTGCAACTTTCTGGCAGGCAAACTAGCCACGTCCGGCCCATGTTCCGTCCGAATTGCTCCTTGATCGTGTGCTCCCATTCATCATTGAGAAACCTTTTCTCATCCACTTTGCTGACATTCTTCCATGCAACGAGACCACTCTTGTTTTTGATGAGGTTCATAAAGTTCTCATCAAGGAAGGCCGCTCCGCAAAGGCCACCTATAAAACTCAGTCTCTCGTAAATCCAGCGTGCTGCTGGTAACTTACCGTCGCCTTTGACACATTCTTTGACAATGAATGGATCTACGGATTCAATCTCATAGCTGATGAGATCCTGTTTCTCGGTTAGAAGTAGAAAGAACATTGGATTTGGTGGTCATACTACTGTCCCACCCCCAGCGTCGCAGATAACCATGGTATCCCTGGGCTAATAGATCCAGTCAGTTAGGATTTCCAAGAATTGGTGTTCATGTTCTGGTTCATACCTTGATGGTCGATCTCTTTGAAAAGTCCTTCAGAGTGGCCAGCGCTGCTGCTTCTGGCTCGGGGACGAAGCCAAGAGTGGTTGCGCCGCTCGGACGGACATCGAGGATCCCAGACATGTTGGCTGCCTTTTTCATCCGCTGCTGGGCGTACGGGGGCCAAATGGCGGGGAGCGTAATGACAACGTGAAAACGAGATTTCTGGAGCAGTTCCGGCCCAACAGCCTTGAGGATGGAATCCATGGCATGCTTCCAGATCTCACTTAGAAAGCTTGCGACTGCGTCGACGACATCCTTACCAGTCTCTTTAAGAAGAGCACGGGTGTTGCGAATCTGAGAAGACTTGATCATGTCCTCCGTGATGTCGTGATCTCGAAGTAACAGGAGTTTGAACCACTTCAGAGGAGTTTCATCCGCAGGGATAGAGTATCCCCAGTGCGCCATGTTCTCCCCGTCATAAAGTAGCTGCGTCGGCACTTTGTCAAGATCGGAGCAGCTTCTCATATCTGCTTCCCAGTTCGTCACTAGGGCAATCTCATCGGGTTGTTTGGAATACGCCCAGGCGACACCCGAGTAACTGGTGATGTAGTTTCTCCGGTCAGTGATCACGACAGATACTCGGGACAAGCTATGATGATTTAGGGGTGAAAGACTCACGTAGTTCCAAAGTCGAGGCCAACAATGATCGCGTCACTGGCTGGCTTGCTAGGCGCTGTCTTGGCCTTCTTTAGAACTGACAACTTGATGGGTTTGTTTAGCGCCTTGGTAAACGAAACACTCGCCGGGTTCTTGACCATCTTGTGTGGTTTCTTTGACAACATGTTGTTTTAAGGCAATTGTTGTAAAAGGGTATGAAAGGTTTGGTGATGGAACTGGTGTTGCTCTGCTGGTAAGAGATAAGGGTGGTAAGTTTACCACTTGTGTAGAAATAAAAGAAAATAAAATCGAAGACATGATCTTAAAAAGAAAGGATAAACAATTATATTATAGTATTTCCTTGGCTCTACCTGCATACTAAGGTACCTATAGGTGGGTAGGTTGCTGGTGCCTGGTGACAGTTAATCACTGGCAGAGCAGTGCGAACGGCCGCGCGAAAAGCAGAGGCGCCAGATGAGTTTGTGCATGTTTGACTTATTTTTACTGATATTCTAGCTCCTCTTCCTAATCTCCTGTATCTTTTTTCTTCCTTTAACCTCTTCTCTACCTCGGATCTGGTATCAAATAGATCTCCTGAAGCCGCATATCCAGCCTGGCTTTCGGTCAAACACAAACTCATCACCTTTGACTGACTTTGGTAATGGTTTTTCTTCCGTCGCAAATCCTCAGTGTCTTATCTTCTAACTCATTCCTCTTGGCCTTGATTTAGCTTCGCTCACTCCTCATTTGACACGCACTCACTGCTCATTCTATCTCACCTCATCCTCACTATATCAACGATTCACCAAGGCGCTGCAACGTCCCTCGCATCTCACTTGGCCAAATATGGACGCCCATGATCAAAAATCAAAGCCGGAGCGCTCTGTTATGCCCCCTGCGGAACTTCAACAGGTGAATATTGTCCTGGCCGGGTTCCAGCCTGGAGCTCCCGTTGTCAAAGTTGAAGAACAGTCTATCGACAACTCGCATGGTTCCATGGAACATACAGTTCCCCCTATGGAACTCGAGAGCCAGACAAATGATAACACCAAGTCTACCATCTCAAGTTCTTCAGGTGACCTCAGCACCTTGTCTCAGGCGATGGGCATCGACACAAAGTTCGACAATCTTCTAAGCGATTTACGTGAGGACCGAGCCCAACGGGATGAAATGATCCAAAGTCGCCTGGCAATGGTTGAATCCTCTATCCAAAGCCGCCTGGGCATGATTGAATCTTCTATCCAAGCCGTGAAAGTGCAGCGGTCTGAAAGCTCAACCTCGCCTACGGTCAAGAGGCTCAGAGAACAGCTTGCTGCTGAGAAAGAGCAGCTTAAGACCTTGAAGCAACAGTACGGTGAAGTGAAAAAGGAGAACAATTACGTGGTCAAGAAATACAATGCTCTGTCCCGCAACTACAACAAACAGACTGAAGAACTCGAGAAAACGAAAGACATGCTTCATGAAGTTCTTGAGGAGAGAGACCAAGAGCAAACAGCCATGGATGGCAGACCTCTGGCAAATGCTTCCAAAGAAACCGATGGCACGATAATGAGTCTTTGGACTCAGATTGCCTACGATATCCGCCAGCTTGCCCATTTGTTGGCAAATTCCCCAGGCACCCAGGAACTCGACGACACCGTGACTCGTCGACTACGTCTTCTTACTACAGACTATCGCAAATTCCTTTCTAGCCAAGATCATTGTATTGATCTCATGCAGGGCTACCTATGGCTTGTGCTTAAGTGCAAAGTATTCGACGCTACCCCACCAATTTGGGGTGGTTCTCGATCAACTTCTCTCAAGCGTGCCAAGTACGATCTCTACGGTAAGTTCCATTGCGCAATACCCCATTTCGTTTAACTCATAAGTTTCACAGCCCAAATTATCTCACTTGATCAAGATGATTCTGAGTACGAGGTTACTATGGCTGAAGCCGCACGGTGTTTTGCTCAGATCTTCACGATGTTCAACGGGTTCTGGGATGAGGACGAGACTCTCATTAACCATGCCATCAACGAAGAAGCCAAGATCATGGAGCCGTTTCTTCCACAGCGTCATGGAAAAACTGACCGGGCTGACCAGAAGGTCTGTGATCAGCTCAAGTACATCTTCCGCAATGCCATCAAGCTTGACAAAATCATCATGACCTCCAAGGCATTCTTCGAACGCCGATGGCAAGATCCATATCAGGACCGTGAAGGCTCTCAATTTTTCAATGAGAAGTACATGATCTCTGATAATCATGAGAGAGCTCTTACTCCAAAAAGCCGCGTTCTGTTCTGTCTTGCTCCTATGC
Source organism: Fusarium sambucinum (assembly GCF_050947815.1). Classification (NCBI taxonomy): domain Eukaryota; kingdom Fungi; phylum Ascomycota; class Sordariomycetes; order Hypocreales; family Nectriaceae; genus Fusarium; species Fusarium sambucinum. The sequence continues at coordinate 1,490,987 of NC_139294.1, read as the reverse complement.
TGCTGAAAAGCGGTACAGCTGATGGGCAGGACTACTGCTGCACGATCGTACTACAGAAGGGTAGAGTGGTCTGCAATTGAGCCGGGCTCACTTTATACGGCAGAGGAGTGGGACAACACGTATCCCTTGTACAATACTGGGAACAACGTTATGCGCCTTCTGGCAGCTCAGAAGAAGGGGTCGCCAAAATACTTGTAAATGTTATCCGGGTTATTCAAATTGGTGTCCAGTTATGGACGGCGTTTGGTAAAGGTTATATCATATCATGAGAATATCGATGCGGGATGTTCTCAGCATAGCGAGCAATCCGATAGCACTGCAGTGCAACTTGGCTCGGAATCAAATGCAGGGACACGATTGAGGTAGTGATAGCTTCTTAATACTTTTGATTGAAATAAACAGAAATGAATTACATAGTAAAAGACCTCCGTGATACTCCTCCTCTCTTCATTAGCAGTAGTACTCCACCGTCATATGTTCTACCATTCCATGTATGCATCTATATCACACTACCCCGAAACCACAATTAGGTATTAACCAGAACCCTCAAACTCCAAATCCAAAAAGAGAAATACTGTCCGTACAAAGGAGCTATGTCGTCAAAGCGATGTCGTTAGTAGCTTAAGCGCCGAGTCCGAGACCCAGCCTGATAGCCGCAGCCAGTCCACCTTGTCGTGGTTGCTCGTAGCTGAATGCCTCGGGTGTGGGGGTGGGCTGGAAGGGTGTCACGGTGGGACTGGTTGTGGCAGTCTCGGCGCTCGTCTCAGTGATTATGGTTTCCGATTTCTCAGTGGTAGAAGTGGAGGCCTCGGTGGTTGAGGGGGTGGGGATCACTGGTGGTACCTGAGAGCTGGTGACAGTAGGGGAAGTGGTCTCAGCAGAAGACGTCTCGGTCTCTGAGGTGGTGGCGCTTTCTGTGGTTGAGATAATAATGGGATCCTCAGAGGTTGTAGGGATTATAGGAGGAATGGTCGAGTTGGTGGGAATAGAGATGGTAGAGTACTCAGAAGACTCACTGCTGATGGCAGGAGGGTTGTAGACGGGTGGTGTGTAGATGGGGTTAACATCAGCGCTGGTCGAGAGCGAAGCTGAAGTCTCACTGGTTGAAGAGCCTGTGGGAGTTGGGATGATGGGCTCAATCGTTGAAGAGTTGCTTGGGATGGCAGGGATTGAGTACACAGGCTTGGTGTAGACCGGTGGGGTGTAGATTGCATCTTCGGTGGTCGCAGAGATGACTGGGGGCTCGACAGTAGAAGAGTTATCAGGGACCACAGGGCCAGGGTAAGCTGGCTTTGTGTAAACAGGAGGCGTGTAGATGGGAGTCTCGACAGGCTTCGTGTAAACAGGGACGTCGATGGTCGAAGAGTTGCCAGGGATGACAGGCTTGGTGTAAACAGGGACCGAGTACACGGGCGTTTCAGCGGGCTTGGTGTAAACAGGAGGAGTAACGACTGAAGTGTTACCAGGCAAACTAGGCTTCGTATAGACTGGGGCTGAGTAAACAGGCGTGTCCACAGGCTTGGTGTACACAGGCACAGTTCCGTTACCAGAAGCAAGAGAAGAGTAAGCAGGCTTAGTGTATACGGGAGGAACGTATCCTGATGGTGTACCAGTCGAGTTGCCGTAAGCAGGGTCCGAGTACACAGGCTTGGTGTTGGCTGGCTTGGTGTAAACCGGGGGAGAAACCTGACCATCAGGAGCACTGTAGATTGCGCTCTGTCCAGGGGTCTGGTAAGTAGGCGAGGCATGCTGATCAATAGGCGTGGTGAATGAGTATCCGGCAGTCGAGTTCATGTGAGGATAGTCATTGCCAGTCTTGGTTTGAGAAGGCGCCGCATATGTTGAGTTGACGGGGTGGTAAAGAGAACCAGTGTTCTCACTGCCGTATGGAGGAGTCGAAGCATACTTGGTAGGAGGCACAAGGACGGTGTTGCTGATAGTCACAGTCTTGGTGCAATCTTTGCAGATTTCAGTGGTGTAGTGAGATCCGTTGGAAGAAGCAGTGACTGTAACTGTGACATCGACAGTTCTGGTAGTGACGAAAACATAGTCGGTAGGACATTGGATGGTTGGCTCAAGAGTTGTCGAGTGAATGACGGGAGTAGTCGTGTTCTTGGGAGGCGTGTAGCTGACAATAGGAGTATACTTGGGAGGAGTATAATCATTCGCAGATCGAGCAACCTGAGGTTGAGTCTGAGAACATTTAGTATGCGTTTGCTTGTAAGTGAGATGAGAATACATACTCGACGGAACCAAGAACCGCGAGGAGCAGCTTCAGCAACCGTGCCAAGAAGGCCAACGGCGCCAACAACAGAAGGCAGAAGCATCTTGTAAAATAAAGCTTGAAGAAGAGGAAGAGAGTTGATGAGAATAATCAGCTAAAAGCTAATGAAGCTGTAAGTGAGAGTAGGACAAGAGATGCTGAGTCTGGTGGTGAGAGAATCATTCCTGGAACGAATCTCGACGTCCTTAAGTACGACTTCATCTTGATCAAAGGGTTTTCTCAAGGATTCGAATATAAGCACAAGGGTGGTGAAATATTGAAAATTGGTTGATTATACGAAAAGGGCACGACGTTATATTGGAAGAGGGATGGTTGTATGAGAAAACCTAACAAGACTTGTACAAACAAGGGCGGCGGCTTCACTTGTGGGGGCACTCCTCATGGTATTAGGAAAATTGACCGCTAGAAGTATAAGGGATGAAATTAGTAGATCACTTTATGTCCCTTTGAGTATATCTCTTAGACTATTTATTTTTATACACTAAAACTTGGGAGGCACTTTATCGATTCAAGGGAGTTTTTGGCGCCAACCACAAGGCTTGATCTTCAGTGGCACAATAGGGAACAAAGGGCGTAAGAAGCAATTAATTGTCTACAGCGAGGGAACAAAAGACAAATAGTGGACTTATTAATTCCGATCCGATCCAAGGATTGACTGACTCTCAAGGTATCAGAAAAGTTAACCACTGGAAGCATAAGAGACGAAATCTATAGGTCACTTTATGTCTCTTAGGCCATAGTTCTTAGACTCCTTATTTTTTATACCTTAAGACTTAGGAGGCCATTTTCTGCTACCCACCAGATACATACTCAAGTATGCCCTTGATTTATAGTAATGGGATATTAGCTCCAAGTACCTTGCTCGTCATAGCACAATTTTGTGTCCCTGAAGCTAGTCGTATAATGAAACAATCCCTACGTAGCATCACCAAGAGTGCATACAGTTCATCCAATTATGAGGTACAAACCTGTTTCCATTCACAGCCAACTCAAATGTGGTCTGTGGGTATAATGTCTGCCTATCTGTCTGTAACTGTGTGTGTGCGTGTTTGTCCTGTCGAATCATCCATAGTGTGCAGGAATGGGTATCAAGAGGGCCACGCAATCGCCATCGTGCCCTTTGTAAAAGATAACAAGAAACCAACAAAAACCATATGCTTATGCCGCCAAGAATAATCAGTAAACCGTCGCCCGTGATGCAATCATAAAGTATCAAGTATCGTCCCGTGCCAGCTTGAGCTACGCATGCTATAAGCCGGCCGATATTGAGATAAACCATATCTCAATCAATCATCCACCTCCAACCAATCAATCCTCCCAGATGGTCTCGAGATCAATATCCCCTCGACGCTCGGCACCGCACACACTCCAGCGCTTTCGCTTATCTCTAGAGCCGAAACCCATTGTGCGTCCTCGCATCTGCCCATCTTTTCCTTTCAGGTCTGCGGAATCATTTCCTTCAGCAGCATCTGCATCAGCCTTGAGCTGGGCAATTCTTTCAGCTTCCAGCGCCGCTTCTTCAGCGTCAGGCGTGTCAGGAATGGTTTCCAAACTGGAGATGCTGGGACTTCGGGACCTGGTCGATGTGGGTGTGGAGGGTACAGAAGAGTAGGTGGTTCCATAGCTCCCTGAAAGGGCGTCGTAGCTTCTGTAAGAGGATGAAGACGAGATTGAAGATGAAGGAGTTGAGGGAAAGGTTCCCAGGGAGCCAGTGCTCGAAGATGTGAAGGATCGCAGAGGGGAAGATGGTCGTCGAAGTCGCGCGGGAGTGCTTGTGGAAATTCCCATAATTGGAGAAGTGCTTCGTCTCTCATGCCTCTGTTCGGGCTCAAGAACTGAAGTTCGGATTGGCGAAATAGGTGGGAAAGACTCATCAGCGGGCTTTCGTGGAATTCGCACTCTACTAGGTGATCCAACTGGGCTTCCAGGGCGGTGCTGGGGTAAGAACAGAATATGACCTGAGCCGTTGACACCTGGCATGGATTGAGTGCGGGACATTGGGGGCGCAAGACTCGTTGTAGAACGAGATCTAGTGTGAGCTCCCGACAGCGGAGAAGTGGTGCGTGGTCGATAGGGAATGAATGGCGAGGAAGACCAAGATGGTGAAGAAGCGGGCGAAGTCGGACTGGGGTCAGTACTTCGTCTCAGGTTTGGTGGCTTTCGGGGCAGGTCGATGCTGAGGTTAGAAATGGCGTTGGGGTTTTGCAGTCGCAGTGATGGCACGACTGGTGAAGCGGCGGGTGACGCAGAAACAGAGGTGGAAGCGGAAACAGGAGCAGGGGTAGGAGCAGGACGGAACTCCTCCATACGCTCTGTCTCAGGAACTGGTTCCATTTTGAGATTGGTAATCGGTAGATGGAAACAGAAACGTGATACGATGTACGGTAATACAGTACGGCACGGCACGACACGGGTGACAAGAATTTTGAGTAAGAGCCAAGCCGGTGTCGTCAGGACATCAACAGTGGCATGTGCAATTGTGCCGGCTTGAAGCTTGATCGCGTCTTGGCCGACGAGCAATGGCGTCGATTTGGGGTTTATTCGTCGAGGCAGAAATGATCGTCAGCGGCGGTCCTACGGGGAGCTCTCTTTGTCGGCGGCTGCAAGTCGGTGCTCTTTTTGGATTGGCAGGCGGCGCAGCACAAGCAAAAGGGCGTCAAGGGAGCGAGCGATCACAGTGACCAGAGAGTGGGATTGGATTGAGTTCGATTCAACTTCAGCGCGACAGAAAGGCGGGGGTGGATCAATCTTTTGGGGGAACCCGAGGTAGAAAGGACGCTTTTCTGTTTGTTTTTCGAGCCTGGTGGAGAGGCTATACTTTTTGTAGTGCAGTGCGCTGCAGCTGTAGCTCGAGAGGTCCAGTGGGATTTTGGTTTTGGGGTCGAGAGGAGAGTGTGAGAGAGAGAAAGGCGGCAAAGGGGACCTTGTACTCGTTTCTTAAGTCTCGGGAGGTGGCACTAAATCAGGAGACGTGAAAGACGAGTAGGTGAAGCAGAGAGAAATCAAGGGGGGTTGAAGGAGAATAAAGATGAGGAAGCGGATAAAGCGTTTGAAGGAGAAGATGAAAGCAATTTGAGATTGTTTTGAGAGAGAGAAGGTAGTCGCCAGTGAGAGTGAGGGAGAGTGACAAGTGACAAGTGACACTGGGCGCGTGTTTGAATTCTAACTAATCCCATCCAATGTGATAGACGGTCAGTCATGGAGTGCAGGGTCTACCAAGGTACCTCCGCTAGTGGAGGGGCTACCTACTAGGTTAGGCACTTCTGAAGGAACGTGCAGTGCCCACCAGGGATCTTTTTAGCGGGCTCAGTGGGTGATGGGTGTCCAGGGTATTTGACGGTCAAGAATTGGTTGACAGTTTGATAAGATGGAAGGATAGTAATATCAGAGGAAATGGACCGGGGAAAACGGATACTTGGATATCATTAACGTTGGATATTTTTCTTTCTATTTTTTGAGTTCGATAACCAACTTCCTGCAACGTTTTCTGCATTATCGTTTCCGTCAACGTTAATTACAAGGGTATCGAATCTAAAACAAAGCAGCTTCGCCAACGCCACCGTTTTCCTTTTGCATGCCTGACACTTGCACCTCCCCCAGTAGCGTCCAGTCAATCAAAGGAATTATTCAAATCACAACAGCAACAAGCCATAATTAGAAGGATGATTCGAGACTATAACATTCAAGTCATGCACTGCAATGCAATGCAACGCGGCGCGGGGTAGGGCGCATTACTTTCATCGTCAATCTTGTCTTCTACTCGCTCCCTTCAAATGTCACATCACATTCCGTTTCCACATCAACAAACAGGCACAAACACAAACACTTAATAAGCACGCATTTACATTTACATTTGCATTTAACCCAACCATTCGGACTCACTCGACTATTCATCCGAACTTGTCACTTAATTGCCTCAAACCTCAGTCAGTTCCTTGGGAAACGGTCGACAAGATACACCATCGCAATGAGACGATCCCAAAGATCGGCTCAAAACTAACCTCGACCGCCCTTCCAGAACGTGACACTACCTAAACTGAACAATCTTAACTGTGAATTCCCTAATCCGGTAGCCCGCCGCTTAACCGTTCGACCGCTGAAACCGTTCAGCCACTCACCGCGTTTGCATTCGACTGCTCTCTCCAGTCCCTGCAGTCTGGTACGAATAGACGCCTCTCGGAACTATTCACTTGAGGTGCCGGGTGAGTTTCAGGGGCCTCGCCGTGGGCCCTTTCACGGGGGAACCGAGGGCCCGGGCCAACAGGCACAGTAGCTTCGCTTCTGCTTGGCTTCTGCGGATCAGAATCCGGGAGGCCTGTTGAGCATAGCAGCAAGACAAATAAGTGGAACAGAAAGGAACAATAAAGTCCCTCAAATGGCTCAGAAACGACAGCAGCATAAACACCAACGTGGAGCATGCATTGTTACATACTTCGCTAGTCAGCGGTTGTCTGTCGTACCGTACCTGGGAGGCTTAGATAGAGTTGCGCCAATCCCAGAGTTGTTCATGCATGCATTATGTGTTTATGCGTGGCAAAGCTCCATTTCCCTTTCATTTCATTTGTCTGTCATTTCACTGCGCTTAGCTCGCTGGTCATCCAGCCACGTTCTGAATCGTGAAGCCAATAGCCACTCAATTTGACGTGACAAGTTTCTTGAGTCAGTCAAGCCCGATGACCAGCAACCAACCAACTATTCGTACAAAGTACAGACGCCTGGACCTGGACCTGGCTACTGTGATGCCTTGATCCTGGTGAGACCCTTGCGCAGGGATGGATGCTTAAGGGCTGAAGAAAGCCCAAACAGACACTTGAGCTCATTAAGTACAACACCATAATAGTATAGGCGCTATCTCTAGATGAGTGATTTGCCCTGGTCGAAATGACGTCGAGTCTTTGAAGGTGTTCTTAATGCAAAGGACCAATATCCATCATGCATACAGACTGGGGGAATCAAGACTCGACTCGATCAACACCAATATCCCATCACATGAGTAGTTGATCACGCGATGTCTTTGCTGCTCCCTCGCTGAAACAAGATCCTGAACCCCAGATTTCTCACATGTCTGTATCCAACCTTTGGGGACCTGACGCTACTGCACGACAGTTCCATATTTAGTTCCCGCCAACTCAATCTTCCGACGCCATCGTATCAGCTCTTGTTAGAGCAACGCGTGTTTTCAGCTCTTTATTCGTCATGGTGTTTCCAAATTGAGAAGCTATATCTTCGTATAATAACGCCGAACACATAAACGGAGGACTCTAGTAGCACAAGCACAAGCACAAGCAACACGTATGTTCAACCACCAACAGACACTTGTCGGTCCATTTGTCAGCGAACTTGATACGCAAGACTGAGCCTCTTCAGGAGAATTTTATTGACGACATGCTCGCTTATATGCGGGAATTCGCATGGTTGTAAGCGACAAGCTAAGCGGTCATGTGTAGACTTGATCACATGCGTATTGCTTTGTTCACAATTGAATACTGCGCGTGTTGTTCATGTTCAACACGTCTGAATTCGCTGAGCTATACTATGCATCTACATAGCAGTTCATTCTTATTTCATGTCAAAACGTTAAACCGCCCTCAACGCCATAACCGTCGACACAATAACCAGGAGAAGCACATATGCAGTCCAATCTATCCAACATCGATTTCTCAACCTCATCCAAATGCATAATGCTTAATGAATCAGTATCTCAACTATTCAGTCTTTGATGCTCCAGGAGGCGGAAGCTGCTCAGGTCCAAAAGACATTGGCAAAAGCTGCAAACAGTTAACCACGAATCCAAGTATAAAAGCACCATGAACTGACCTGTCCCAACTTTGCAACTACAAAGTCCTCATTCTTGTCAAACATAATAATAGGTGTATCTAACTTGCAAAACTCTCGAATACTACATCGCAAGCAACCTCGTTAGCCAAAAAGCACATTATCCTCAGTCACTTCTTCCACCATAAAACTCACAACTGTCTGCACATTCCGCAGGGGCTCGCAGGAGGCGCGATATCCGTGGCTACGGCAATGGCTCGGAACCCACGATGACCGCTCGTCACAGCCGTGCCGAGAGCAACACGCTCTGCACAGGTTCCCACAGGGTATGCCGCATTTTCGACGTTAGCACCGCTTGTGAGCTTACCCTCGCTTGAGAGAACTGTAGCTCCGACACGGAACTGGCTGTATGGGCAGTAAGCTGTCGCCTTGGCTGCTGTTGCACGAGTACGGAGCTCCGAGAACTCTTCCGACGTGATGCCGTGTGCTTTGCAAACCTCTGCCGTTTTGGCGGTGTCGCTTCTGGTGATGGTCTCTGGAGTTTCCATTGGTAAGAAGAAAAGGGGAAAGGGGAAGGGGAAGGGGAAGGGGAAAGGGAAAGGAAGGAAAGAAGGAGAGCGTGTGATAGAGAATGAGTGATGCTTATATGTAGGTATCCTGTCCCGTGTCCCGTAACGCGGGCGGGCGGGCCCTTATCGTTCATGTCTCCGCATCGGGCGTCTCCGTAATGCGGGGCTGAGCGCCGAAATGACGGACCTTCGGCAGTTTCCTACCAGTCAAACATAGTAATCGTAGTAATATTCACTGTTATCTGATCACAGGTACTCGCGAATAACTTCCAAATTTCAGTATGTAGGTATTATTAGATGCTGACACGCATCTATTCATGTTCATGTTCCATTGTTACTATATGCATGCACCTGTTACCTTTCCCCTCCAAATTGTAGCCAGCCATTCTCATTACAAATATAAGCACATAAGACAGAGCAGCACAAAACTCCCAAACTCATCGCTCATGCCTACCGTCTACCCAGCGAGTTGTTGTAGACTGGTGCTTGAACGAACCCACAATCCCCATCCCTCCTCTTCTTCCATTTACTAAGCTCCACTTCTCTTTCATGATATTGATCCCAAATAATGCCGCCCCGTCAAGTCTTCTGACTCAAGACGTCTAGTAAAAGCCATCAGACCCTCCAAGCCTGCTCGATATTGAACCGACAGTAGGTGTCGACTGTGCCGAGCTGCTTGTGTCGCTTGGTGTCGCGGGCTCTACAACCTGACTTCGGATAGATGTAATCCATTCATGTTGAAGCAGTTCAACAGCTGATGATCGATTTCGGGGATCTCTCGTGAAACATCTCTTCAAAAAGTCGAGTCCTTGAGGGCTGAGTTGATCCGGGGGTGGCAGCTGGGGTGGGTTTCCTTGAGCAATGTTGTACATGATTGCCCACTCGTTGTCCAGTTGCGCCCAAGGCCTCCTGCCCGTAGCCATTTCTAGGATGACACAGCCCAAGGACCAAATGTCGACAGACCCGGGCTTACCAGGGTTCTCGCCCTTGATCACCTCAGGTGACATATACATCGGCGTTCCTGTCATGGATCGGTTTGGCATGGACGCCTGTACATCTCCGGCAAGTGTGCGCCCTTGTCGAGCAATCACCTTGGCGGCACCAAAGTCCACATACTTGATGATTCCGTTATGGTCGAGTAAGATATCTATGTCATAGTTAGTACCAGGAACTCTAATCAACTTAAAATGTCCCACTTACTTTCGGGCTTGATGTCTCGGTGGGCAATGCCACTTTCGTGCAGGTAGACAAGACCCTCGAGAAGTTGGAGCGCGTAAACCATGATGACTTGCTCGTCCTCGATTCGACCATGCTCCAAAAGACTGGCCAACGACCCTCCCGAGCAGAACTCCATAAAAATGTATACTCGATCGCGATGAACTTCGATACCATAATATGAGACGACGTTGGGGTGGTCTAATACTTCCAGTACGCCCATCTCCTCCCTGATCTGTTCGGCGACCTGAGGTATCAACTTGGGGTCCTGAAGTCGAATTTCCTTGACAGCCATCAGGTGGCCAGTGTCAAGGTTCATAGCAGCGTAGACGTTGCCAAACGTGCCGCCTCCAACGAATTGGCCTTGTTGCCAACGCATTGTGACGTTGGTTGCCGAAGACGAAAGGTATGCCAGCGACCGGTCAACCTCGTTATTACCTTCCAGTACTCTTCCAACTCCTTGTCGTTCAGCAATCTTCTCGCATCGGTATTCGTCCACCCTTGAGAGCTCCTCCATACGCTGTTCTGTCACGCATCGAGAGGCCTCTTCATCATTCATCATTCGGTTCTTGTCAAGCTTTCGGAACTGTCCAACCAGTGCCTCGATCCGCTCCTTCTCGGCTTGGGCGGCCAGATTTGACCTAGCTCCCATGATATCAAAGTGGGAGATGAGAAGGGACATACATCCGGCAACCTTCGAACGAAGCTTGGCATACTCGTCTTCACCGAGCGCTAGAATGTGGCGTCCTCGTGTCATGCCCATGGCTAGCTCGAGCGCGAGTACAGCCCAACGGAACGTCTTTCGATCTGACGCTACACAATCATCGCAGATGAAGCTGACCCAGTCAAGGGCAAGCTTTGTCAACTTGAGATTGTTCATCTGCCGTCTGTTGCTATCCATGTAAAGCAACGAGCGTTGTCCGAATTCTGTAGCAAAAACGAAGCATGTTTGGATGAGTTCCTGGCAATCTTTGCCTCTGGCTTGTTTTCTGATAATCTCCACACTGTCCATGAAGTTGTTAGAAAGCTTGTAGGCCACGCGCCTGATCTCTGTCAACCTTGAATTGACCTTTTGTATGTTGGATCGTGCTTCCTGAACGAGATCAACATGCATATCGACATTTTCAATGAAGGCTCTTCGTGCATTGTGTAGGGCCTGGGGGCTGGAAGCACAGAGTCGAATGTGGCCACGCTTCAAATCAATGTTCAAATCACGAAGTGGTACTTCGATCGTTTCACCAAACCAGTTAAGCGGATCCTCCGGTCGAAGTATAAGAAGATACTGTTCTCCGAGCTCATCGGGAAATTGATCTTTGGATGTGATAGCCATCATGACCTGGATATCTTCAAGTCGCTCACGTAACTCCGGGGACGCAACCACATAGATGTTATCCTGTTCGAGAAGACGTGTGTCTACTTGGAAGTGGCCGGAAGCAACTAATTGATCATAAAACTTTTGCATGGTTTCGGGTGGGAATGAAATGCTGTAGTCCGAGGCGTGCTCGTAGTTGTCGTTCAGCATTCGAGTGAATCGCTGGAGCATTCGCTGACGAACGCGCACGGAATCAAGGCAGGCCTTATAACGCTTGCTCATTTCAGTCGCGGTCTCCTTCGGTTTCGCTTGCAGTTCTTTCTCAAAAGTCTGGCTAAGTCTGTGCAACGCCTTGAACGTCAATGAACTGAACTGCTCTGCAACCTCGATGTGGCCACGCTGCAGGTGACTACCGATCTCGTTGGCAAAGTCCCACTCCTGAAACAAGAGTTCGGCTTCTTTGAAAGTGTTTTTGTTTCCGCTCAGCTTCCAGTTTAGCATCTTGAAGTAGTACTTCAACGCTTCCAATACGACTTGATCGAAAGATTCATCGATACAGGGCGGCAGATCCCAACCTGGCTCGGGGTTCGCAATGGAAGTACACTCAATCTTGATTCGTATGGCAAACTTGAGCAATAGCTGAAACTGAGAGATCATCTGGTCTTGCATCAAAGGATTTTGCTGGGCAGACTCCTTAACTCTCCTAGCATAAGCGAGACGCATCCGGGTGATCTCTTCGATGAGGCGTGAGGGGAAACTGATCAGAGTGAGAAGCTCCTCGAGGTAGGGTGGAAGATGGCGTTTACGAAAGGCCTCAGAATTCCTAATAAGAGTATCCTTCGCCTTGCTGATAACTGTGGATATAGGCGCAAGCATTCCCTTTTCCAGGTTTCCATTGTCGTCGTTGTAAAGTGACTGGAGGCCGTCTTCCTTCATCAGTCGATCAAGGAATGACGTTTCATCGTTGTTGATACCGTTAACAGCGGGCGATCGCTGCTTAGTGCGTGTAAAATCGAGCTCTTCGTTCCCAACCCACTTCTTCAAAATATTCAGTTCGGTATTGATCATTTCGTTGGTATTATACCACGAGATAATGGAATCGTGCGACTCCTTGAACGCAGCAGAATCCGCTGCCTTGTGCTCCGCTGCGAGTGCAGCCCAAGAAGGATACAGATTCTCACACATCTGGATCTTAGCAACCATGTCTTTAACCTGTTCGTACGGTGGTTTTCCAGCCTCGCTCTCGCCTTTTATTTGAAAGTTGATGATTTCGTCGAGAGTGCGGTCGAGCGTCGATCGAGATTCCTCCAACATACGTCTTTGGACTGGAATATGCCTTCCACAAACTTTGGAGCGGATGCCTAGCCACAGTTCGGTCTTGTGAGCGCTTTTCCCAGCCTGCTGGTCTGCAGATCCAATCAATCGTTTCTTTTCTTGCCGTACTACGTCTCCGGTAAGAACAGCCTCCAGCATGCCGTGCCACTCGAGCCTTTCGCGGTTTTCTGGGTCTTTCAGATCCTCATCTGTGGGTTGAAGAGTGTCATTGCCGTAGAACATAATAGTCTCCTGGTCGAAACGGTCGTCATAAGGGCCCTCCGATGAGGGGGTCTCCCCTTCCGAATCCGAATCATTTCCGTTGAGGGCGGAATACGACGTAAAATATCCTCCGCTGTAATCTTGTCGGAGTTTCTGTACATATGCTCGCTCTTGTGCACGGAACCTGCTTTCGTTCCGCGGGCGTGTTTTAGACGACGATCGGATAGACTCTGTGAAAGATGGCGTGGCCGTTGGATGAGCTGGCTTTCTTGACGTGGCAGGATTATACGTGTTCGATGGTGTCCGGGCAGGCCCTAATGGTCGCTGGGGCCAGGAGCCGTTGGGCGTGTAGGCAGCGCCATCATCACCAACAGCCTGGCCTCGCTGAGCTTTGGAGACACCATTAATGGCCGTTCCAGTAGCCAACGAAGTTAGAGATCCTGTGTGGCCCGTTGCCTCGTATCGAATCAGGTTGCCCAGTTCGTCGTGTCTTTCTATCGCATGAGGATCGCCGTTGGGCTCGATGGGAGTTTCAAGCCGATGGCCTCGGGCCTTGTCCGGGCGGCCATCGTCTTCACTGCCTTGAAAACGAACCGCACGGGGTGATGACTCGGCCATCCTAACGGCTGTGACTGGGCTGGCACCCAGGTGGAGTTGGTATTGTTAGAGCCCCTCAGCGCCGCGTCGAGTTCTCGTCCCGTTGGCAAGAAGAAGGTTGATGGGGGCAATGAAACCAGCACCTAGCGACTATCGTGCTGGTCGAAATGTAGTCGAAAATTTTATGATGGGTCGAAAATAGGCATGGAGGGAGGAGATTGAGCTTGAGGAGCTCCTGTTGCATGTAGATCGAGATGAATCGCATGGAGGAGTGGCAACAGTGAAGCGCGTGCAAATTCACAGCCAATCATAGCGCACCAATCGACTCAGTGGCGTAGCTAGCTGCGTCCTTGTGTGGCTGCAGCTTGATGATGTGGCTGTGCATGTGATTGATGTCGGATGCCAGGTGCGTCAAATGAAGACTGGCATGAATTTCTGGTTGATGAAAATACTTGATTAAATCTCCGTGAGTGTTTAGCCAAAGAGAGCACTGATATTTTCGTCTGGTGTTGTTCTTGTTTCTGTTTTTTGTGACCCGCCTGGTCGGATACTAGATACCTATAATGGAAACGACATTGAACAACTAGATCATCGAACTGTAGATTCATTGTTACATATGCACAAGCTGCCGATATTGTTTCAAATACGCGTATGGACTTTCGCCATATGAGGCATCTTAGGTACTTGATATCGTGTTGCTATAATACTTCGGTAACGTTCTTGAGCAAATAGTGTTTACATCTGAAATTTGACATTTAGGACATTGACGGCCTGCTTAACTTGAAACCCTTCTCGAGGGCAAGACTAAAATCACTAATACACAAGTAACTTAATGGTGGCACTACCTTTAGCCACTAATATTACAATTGTACCAGTTCCGCAGCATTCAAATCGGCTGTGCCAGTCTCACACATTCACAACCATCTCGCACAGTTTACCCTACACAGGCAACGGAATTATTGAGCTTGCCGAGATTTGCTCAACAGAGCTTTCAGTGCTAAGCCCATATACGGTCACTGCTGAGGTGGACGAGCCGTCATGAGCGTAACAAATGCCCCGAAGCCCAAGCGTTTATGTCATTTGCCGCGCTTTGCTGCACCTGGCATGACTCTGATGACGGCTCGGAGATGTATGTCCCCGAGGTGCTTAAACCAAAATTACTCGCAATTATGCGATTCATGCATACCTACTGAAGAGATTATGATGAAGAGATATTGTCTGTACCCGCGTTGACCCGACATGTGCAAAGATAGTCAAGCCATAAGCATAAAATCTGAGCCAAGGGGGGACCGGATCAGCCGTAATCCGACACAAGTTTATACAATCGGATGTTAGTCTGCCAAAGTAACTCCAAAAATTCTACTATGTACCCTCACCCTGCGGCAGACCAGGCTCAGAGCCACTAACACCCATGGTGAAACATAACGCTCTGACCCGATACCTCCTTGACAAGACCTAGAAAGGAAACCAGTACCTGAGTACATACGACGCAGATGGTGGCTTCAAGGTTACGTTTGACTGATCTTGCCGTTTTCACACTCTGATCGGCAAGATCTGGTTCATATCGGTTATAGAATGCTAACTTTTACTCGCCTAATCTCAGCCTCGATTAGCCTGACTTCGGAGAACCAAAGGTCTTGGTACATTGCAGGAATTGCAGGAATCGTCTGACTCGTTTTCATTACCTAGCAGAAGCATCAGGATTACCGCGGCTGTGTTCAAGATACCGCGTGCCGTGTTGACCAATAAGCAGTCACGCGAATGCAGCAAAAGCCGGACTGTATCCAGCCCTGACGTGCGGCACGGAGCCGCCATGGAAAGCTAGATTTTACCAGCAGGGAATATCGTCGTTGGGTGACTCTAGTTTCCTCTTTTTACTTAATACATATGTACACAAAATCGGTACCAGCAGACATATCACACTTCCCACGTTTTCACAGGGTTCACCGCGTACTGGACCTGGTTCAAACCCGTCAGATTGCTAGGCTAGTAGAAATCCAGGTTGGTGGCCCAAGAATTCCGATGCTATAACTCAATTGAGGGCGGCGGCATGCGCTAGAATTTCAGTATGTTCGCTATCAACTGGCCGACGAGTTTTGTTACATGATCGACATCGATACATCGTGTTTAATAATCATGTGGATTGACAGGAGTCTCCGCGGTAGTCAGAGACGACGTTGTGTGAGTATCGGTATATGCTGATCAATAACGTTTCGAATATCCGGATGAGATCCTTGCAGCGGTTGCGCAGTTGTCGGTAAATAATGACTACACAAAAATGCCATCAGAGATACCATGACAAAAAAAACGCACCCTGGTCAGATCAGCATCGGTATTTATGCAGCCAAGCTGCATTAGTGCACATTCTCTACGCATGCACATTGGAAATATTGAATGGTTGTTGCTTTGATTAATGCAGACAGATTAGTTGGTCATTGCTTCACGCTGTCGCCATGCTCAAGGTCCCTGAGCAAGCCACGTTGCCGTCAAGGCAAGACGCACGTCGAAGACTTCCGTTCTGCTAGAAGATTTCGTTATAGCCGCCTTTTATGGCTAGCCTGCCCGGTAGCTTATTCGACATGTTCAAAACCCTCAAGTAAGCCTGAGCGGTTGTGCCGACATAAACGGTTGGCGACGTATGCAACAAGCGGTATCCGGTTAGCAGTAATTAGCATACGACCCTTTCACCTGAATTCTAAAACCCCTAATATGCACCCTTTGTTCTTAGGCTTCGGAAAACGCAACATGGTTGATGGAGTTTTGGAGCTGCGTGGTCTCGTAGTCAGGCTCTTAGACGACTCAGCTGAAAAGCTTCCTTCCATGTGAAACCAGCAGCCGAGACTTGGCATCGCGTGGGGCTAGAAATCAAGATCCTTACTAGGGCTGACCAGGATGCACGAAATGAGAACGCTCCTGTAGGTACCCGACGGTTGGTCTTGCTAGACTAGTTGTCGCAACTTGGTGGGGAGCAAACTTTCCACCCCGGATTCGAACTGACTGCCAAGGACTCGAATGCCTGCTTCATGATACGTTTGAAGTTTGGCTATGCTGCGTTGGGGGATGCGCCGAATGCCTCGAACTATCTAAACCAATGGCAATATTTTGTCTCTCAAGTCTCTCAGGTCTCTCAGCTGTTGTTGATGGGCTGGGATACGGGGCGAATTGTTGATCGCCGTGCTCGGATCATAACTTGACACCGACACCAACGGATGTCAAACACCATGAGGCGGGATATTGTGGGTTGCATGACAGGCAAGGCGAGCAAGCTGGATTATGGGCCGAAACGTCTTGCATAAAACTCCGTGCAGAATACCCTGATTGCAATGGGACGATCTACTATCAAGGTAGTCAGATGAATATGCGACGGATGGGAAGCGGGAGGGGAGTAAAAGTGGAAAGTGGGAGGTGGGAACGCGTATTACGGAGAATACCATCATTAAAGTTAGAATATTCCTAACAGCAGGGAATATCCTAACAGACACAAGCAATTAGTCTCCATACTAATGAAGTTGAGATGAAAAGAAAGGCACCGCAGCTGAACTGGACTGGTACGGGAAGCCGCAATGCTCAGCCATAATGGGATTCACTAACGTCAGCTACTCTTACTGCTACCCTAGTAGTACTAAGTTAGATGGTCCCGTCGTTGCTCCTTACTATACATCTCGAGCTACTCTGTACAGAAAGGGAAGGAAGAAAGGAACGCAGGGAATTGTCGAACGATGGCATCCTGCAACAACAGGATTATTCATTCGTCATCAAACCACCATCCTAATTTATCTACGTACCAAACATTAAGCCTTGCAGGACGATCGTTTGACCACTGGATCCTTGGCCTCCATTAGTGTATGCAGAGAAAGTCGCCATCACGCCTTGCACAAATGGATGGATAATATGGTGCTGTACGAAAAAAATAGGTTGGAGCTAAAGTTCCGTAACTTGCAGGAAAACAGTTGCTGATTTTATGTCTTGTATCAAGGAGTCAGCCATAGCTACGACGTCAACGGTTTGGTTACGATTGAGCCTATCCCGACACATCGGTACGCACGTCAAACGCACCAAAGTGCTCAACAAGGGCTGTTTCGTGGCGTTGATCCTAGTACTCACCGTTGAAAGGGAATTAGGGAGAAGGTGACATCGCAATCTGTTAGCGATGCATTTACACCCACCCACAAAGTTTGACCAATATTTGCCGTTTGCGCCAACGGACCGCCGCCCATGGAACCATCAATCATCCAATTTATAGACACTGCACTGTCTTTGGCAACCTTGCACCGGTACTGCCGGTACCTGGTGTAGAGGCACACATTTTTTTGGTCAAACTGATCATCGTAAACGGATCGTCGGCTACTCGCGTTTGTTTTCTTTTTTCTTCTTTTTTTTGAATCTACAGCAGTGAGGCTGATGGCCGATTTGGTGTAAGACGCCAGTAGCAAGACCAACAAAGACAACAGCCCTTCAATCAACTAGTGGAAGATATGATGGCCCAATCGCGTTATCAAATTTTCATGAGGATTCAACTAAAATTTAATCTTCTCCTGATGGCGTGTGCCCGAGCGCCCCCCGAATCGTCCTTTTTCTTCGACTTGCATCGTTAGGACATCGCCCCTCACCAAGTCTCTGTTGGCCCATCTTCTGAAGCAACCATCTACTGCCGTTCTCTCTCTATGTAACAGTAACAGGGGTGCCTCGGCTCCTCGTACCGATATTACAAGCTGGCAGCGCAACCTGATGGTCTTGCTAGGGTTTGCTGGAAACAGACGAAAGAAGAGCAAGGGCTAGCTATTTTACTGCGTCCCGTCGTTCGAGGTCCAGGATGAGACCGTTAGACATGCGACACCCCACTAGCTAAGAGTAAGTTGAGAGTACACTCCACCCGCTGTCACACAGACCTGGACCTGGCTTGAAGCCGGCATGACAGATCAAACCCTGGACCAGGCAAAATATGTCTACTAACCTTGACGTTTGCTTTCTTAATCCCCGTCCCGCTGGAGCAAAGACCTCCGAAGCAGAAACAAGCATGTCAAGGTCCCCGTCGACGTAGTGTCTTTGGGATCCTTGACTCTCGTAGCGGTCCCCATCTATAACCACCGCCGAGATCGCCCTCAAAAAAATGAATCGATGCCTCTTTCTTCTGGATCATCTTGCGCATTCCCTTTCTATTACCCAAAGCCAGTGAACTGAACTTTTGCCTTATCTGTGATCCCACCCACACAGAGTTCAAGCCTATAATAAACACTGTCACTCCCCCGGCGCTCTCTATATATCCTGCCCAACGCACCATTCGACTTTTACATCACAAAGGGCTATTTATCAGAAGCGCCCAATATCCGTTACAGCGGGTCTTGAGTTTGTTTAACCTTTGCTGTCTTGACTTGGCCAAGCTCGAGTCTGTATCCACAAAGCTCGTTCTTCAACCTTTCACAGAGTCATCTCTTGACGAAAAAAAGGCATTTTTGGGGGTAAGTTGTTTCCATATCTGGAGAGGGAATGTCGTATTTATCAGAGTGCGTGAAGCTAACTGTCTTGTGGATTACCTTCCAGAATCAGCCATCATGTGCGACTTTACCAAAAACTATTACATCTACATGTCATGTACCGATCCCGGAACGCATTTTTGCAAGACCTCAATCGACGGAAGCCGCGAGCACGCTTGCTCAAAAGGGCCTCATGAACGCTACATTGTGCTCCCTGAAAACTGCCCGCTCTGTTGTGGATGAAGTGGACAAGATGCTGGAAGAGTCTACATGATTAGAGACAAAGCACACCCTGCCAGCGAAAACCCCATCATGCCAACTAGCGAGGAGCCTCAAATCCTACGTTGGTGTAGAATTGGGCCCCTGTAGCATGCTTGAGGCGGCAAGAACACTTTGGTTGCAACCCTGAGCCCTCGTAAACGGGCAAGTGATTCGAGTTTGCGGGTAACGAGCCATGGCCTCAGCCTCCTGGAAGGCTCTACAGAAAGGGAAATAGGAAATGACTAGGTAACAACGGGACAAAGACAGGGAACGCATATTTACATGATGAAAGACAACCAGGAGACTCAAAAAGAGACGAAACGAAACCAGCGCTTAATAGTCAAGTTTGGAAATTGAAACTACTACTGTTTTCCGCGGCCAGTACCGCTGACATGTTGATATTTTATATTGATCTGTCAAGATTTAATCACTAGAAACCGAATATAGAAGTTGAGAACCGATGCATTCTATATGATGAGCGTTGCACTGACTGATGTGGTTACGGAACTTGAGCGAGCTGGATCAGTTAGACTATTGAAATTAATAGATCGTATGTATGATATGACGGGAAGTGTTGGAAACCACCCTGATGGACCTTTGCCCTAGCCCAGAACCGAATGATTCTCAAGGCTAGCGGCGTTGTGAGGATGGCGAGAGGTGAGGCGTATATCAGTGGGGAGAGACAGTGGCCTTTGACTCGGTTTCTATAGACCAACCACGATGATACACGCATTTACAAGATGTCAATGGTTGTGGTTATCACGTAAATGAACAAGGATGAACCTGGTGTTCTTGCTGACTGAATGGGTGCATTGGGGTTGATTTCTAGCGACCAATGTCATGTTGGTGATTGAGGCGTGCCTTGATTAGTCGACCTGCTTCATACTACCTATCTCAGGTAGGTAAAACGTGCCTTAGTAGGTTGGGGCTTCTGGAATGACAAGCCGCTAAGGATCGAGACCTTCCAGGTCAGCACCCCCACCAAGCAATCCCCTCTGAAACAAAAGATAGGGTACGCATACACATACAAAATAAGGATCAAAATCCAACAGAAAGAGCTATCTAACGGAGAACGGGGCTTGACCGGGGATAAAAGGGTCCAGACTGCGGGGTGTGAGGAGGGGAATAAGCATAAGCGCGCCCCTAGATACGATGCCGCGCGGGATGAGCCTTTTGGTAAGGCGGACTATAATAGCCAATGGTTCCTTGATATCAAGGAGACGAGAGACAACAGGGCTTGTTCTGCAGCTGCAGAAGGGATACGGAGAAAAAGAAAAGAAAATTAAGCGAGATCTGTTCTGTATCGAGACCCGGTTGGTTGGGGGGAATATCAGCTCATACGCGCTTAAACTTGAGGCGAAGACGCCACTGTAGGAATGAATGCCCGATGCCCAACGTCTGGGTACAGGGCTACCTGCATGATATGTGATCAACATGATGAGATGAGGGTGATGATGAAAAAACCAGGTACCGACCTTTTTGCTGAAACGGATTGCGGATTAACTAGTGTTGGATGTGTGATTGTCTATACGTATCTACCTGGTCCAAGACTTCTCAACTATTCTGTATCGAGAAAGTCTTGCGTGAAGGAAGCATTCTAGGCCGGCTAATGCATCAACCATAGCCCTGTCGTCGTATTAGTGTATGATGAGCCAAGCCGTGTCCCAATGCGATAGCACGGAACGTACCGATTCTCGTTGCATTAAGATTCGGGAATATTCAAGGTGATGGATCATGATGTGGAGACTGCAGATAAGCTTGACACTACCAGGTATGTGGATATATAGCCCGTGGAGAACTTTAACAGAGTCTAGTATCTCACGGAGACATATATCCGTACATACTTGGCTCTTACTATAAACGTTGCCGGCCGAGAATGCAGGTACAGGGGGAGATGTGACGGCAACACGGCTCGTTACCAAGAAACCTGTAAGAGTAATCTAAGACAGTTCAACCTTGCACAGACCAAAACAGAAACGTCTCACGTGAATAGACGCTATCCGGGTTTAGTATTACTAACGAAGTACAATTTCCACATATGTTTGTGTAAGTCAAGTCGCCGAGGCATACCCAACAGGGACATGACGGGCGAGAGCCTATTAATAGCAAAAATTCATGACATGCAGTCAGCCTTGGTAAAGTCTGACCCGGGAATTCGTATCTGGTCATAATAAACTTTGATACATCCATGCTGTTACCGTCAGGTCTATGTTATGGTTTGCGGCCCGGGCCTTGAACTCGGCCGAGAATGCGGCCAAAGAGTGGAGTTTAACCCCGGATTCCATGAGAAACTTGGATCCACCCAAAACCGAGGCACGTAATAGCACGCGCGAAACCTCCGACGGACCTTTCGGCTAATGACCCTCATTCTTTCTCCTGACAACTAAACCATCAAATACATCACTTCCCCGGATTATTTATATATACTAAATCTATAACAATTTTAGCTCCTCTGTTTGAACACGATTTCATTCAACTTTTACTCTATACTACACCTTTACCACGCCTGTAACTGAGTCGGATTGCAATGTCTGTCCCTGAGTCCGAGTATCTCAGTCCTGTCTGGAAGGATGGCATCTTCAGTCGGTTTCCCTCACAAAATCCCACTTGAACTAGAACGCTAACGCATATCAATGTTTAGATGGACGCGTTGTATTTGTCACCGGCGGCGCAGGAAGCATCTGCAGTATGCAAACACGAGCATTAGTTCGCCTCGGTGCAAATGCATGCATCGTCGGCAGAAGCGTCGACAAGACTGAGAATGCGGCAAAGGAGATTGCAGCTGTTAGACAGGGAGCCAAAGTGATAGGAATTGGAGGCTGTGATGTTCGCAAGGTATGACGCGTGCATTCTCCTAACACTGATTATGCTGGTGCTGACTCTCTCCAGGTTGAGAGTCTTCAGGCTGCTGCTGAGCGATGCGCAAAAGAGCTGGGAGGAATTGACTTTGTCATGTAAGACCTTACCGTCTGTGACGTGTTACTTGATTGAGTTTACTAATGCCTGTTGGTAGTGCTGGTGCGGCTGGCAATTTCGTCGCTCCCATAGAAGGACTCAGCTCCAACGCCTTCAAATCAGTAATGGATATTGATGTACTAGGAACCTTCAACACAGTCAAAGCCACCATGCCCTACCTGTTGCGCAGCTCTAACCCTCGCATCATTTACGTCTCTGCAACATTCCACTACACAGGTATGCCACTCCAGGCACACGTCTCTGCCGCCAAAGCATCTGTGGACTCTATCATGGCCTCTGTCGCTCTCGAGTACGGGCCAAGAGGCGTTCAGAGCAATGTCATCGCCCCTGGAGGCATTGAAGGCACTGAAGGTCTTGCGCGACTAGGAAGTGACGCAGAGAGTGAAAAGAAGAGATATGCTAAGAGCATCCCAATGGGTCGCGCAGGCACCGTACGGGATATCGCAGATGCAACTGTGTTCCTGTTCAGCGACGCCGGAAGCTATGTTAGCGGACAGGTGCTGGCCGTGGACGGCGCTGCGTGGAGACGTCAAGGAGCCATGGGTGTTGGAACCGAGGCTGGTATGGAGTATCCTGATTATCTTCTCAAGGGAGAGTTTTCGCAGAACTTGCGAGATCCTCGAAAGACGACCAAGGCAAAGCTGTGATTGTTGTTGGTCATTATGGAGAATCGATAGAAAGGTGGCCATGATAGATACTTCGATATTCAAGAGGGCTGGTATCTTATCATCAAGTTAGAGAATCGGAGGTGACGGAGATGTGTGTTCTGGGTCGATAGATAAACATCCGACTAGGAGACCCGCTTTGTGATGGCATCTCCGGGGAGAAGACGGAAGACAATAGTCAATAGAAGAAGTATTTTGCTTAGAAGATTCTTTTTAGGAACAAGCCTATATTTCGAAAAACATTAGATAGTCGAGTTATAGGTATTGGCATATATCGAATTAACAGAATATAAATATTGATCAATTTTTACACCCCACAAAGTATTAGATATTCCCTGTCTGTCTCTGTTATCTAGGAGCGAAAAAAGAATCCGACAAACGGTCAACAACCGATACAAAACGGGGATAAGACGGCACAATCGATCCGTCAATAGGGCCGCGACCCGACCGATATCCAATCAAATCCGTCTCCGATGGCCGTTTTGCCCTCCTCTTCTCCTCTTCAAAAGTGCCTGAAAAAGTCAATTGGTCAATTTGCGGTTTGCATCTGATTACTACCTAGTTGGGACTTTGCATTAGTCTGCTACTCAAGGAGGGCAGCTACACAAGCTGCCAAAGCTTGACCTCGAAATTGGAAGCTGGATGTCGAAAACTTCCACTTTGCTTGGTAGGCCTATTGCGGAGAATTTGTATTGATTTGTTGTGCAATTGGAACGAGAGGAATTGAAAGAAGAGGATATACTGTTGGACAAAATACTCTAGCCAAGACAACTTATAACTGACCTGTCGAGTGTAACTACCGATAGACAAATAACCTTCTACACGGAGAAATCATTCATGAAGTGACTCAATATTAGCTCACTCTTAGGTACTCAAGTAACTAACTGTATGCATATTCATAACCTTGTAGTGGTTTACCCGCTCAACGCCGAATAACCCGAGGCGGGGAACTGCCCGGCCCATTCATAGCATTACTAGTATGTAAAACAATCTGGGTAATGATAAGACGATTGATTACCCTGAGAGTATTTATACTCGCTTCTTTCCCAATCTCTTCGTCACGCCCTTTTCAGCGTTGTTTTATACTTAACCAAGCGTGAATAGCTTCACCAGTATCCACATCTAGCCAAGATGCACGCCAAGCTGCCATCCCTCCTCTTCCTCTCATCTCTCCCCTCCTTCACCCTCGCCGAAGATGTTCTAGGCCTGTACATTTTCCACCGCCATGGAGACCGTACCGCCAAGGCTTGGAAGCCCGTCAACTTCACTGCTCTCGGAGCCGACGAGGTCCACTCTTCCGGATCCTGGTACCGCGACACTTATGTGAGCCAAGATGCGCCCCGAAAGATCTCCGGCCTCAGCTCAGAGTCCGTGGCTCTATCTCAATTAGATGTGACTTCGCCCGTGGACGCCGTCCTCCAAAACTCAGCTCTCGTCTTTCTTCAGGGCCTTTACCCTCCCACCCAGCAGACTGAGACTCTCGCCAATGGGTCCAAGATTGAGGCTCCTCTGAGCGGATACCAGTACATCCCAATTGCTTCTGTTGAGACTGCTGCTAGCGATAAGCACTCCGAGAGCAACGCCTGGCTCCAGGGCAACAGTGGCTGCACCAACGCTGAGGCCAGCTCAAATGCCTACCTCTCTTCTTCCGAGTATGATCAGATCTACAAGGACACTGAAGACTTCTACCAAAGCCTTCTTCCCGTGATTAAGAAGACCTACGGCAAGGATGAGGCCAACTTCCGAAATGCATACACGAGTACGTTAACATTCTTTTCAGAAATCCATCTGCCTACACCTTGCTAACAAAACCAGTCTTTGATCTTATTAACGTTGCACGCATCCACAACTCCAGCATTCCTTCTGACGATCTTCTCAAGGAGTCCACTTTGGACAAGCTCTACAACCTCGCCTCTATTCACGAGTGGAACCTTGCCTACAACAGCAGCGAGCCTGTCCGTGCCATTGCTGGCTCTGTTCTTGGTGGCCAGATCGTCGAGGCTCTTGAGCCCCTCGCCGAGGGCAAGAAAGCACCCAAGGTGAACATCCAGTTTGGTGCCTACGCTGCCTTCATGGCTTTCTTCGGCCTGGCTGGTCTCGACAAGGCCAGCTCTGATTTCATGGGCATCGTTGACTACGCTTCATCTATGGCTTTTGAGCTCGTTACAAACGCTACCAACCCTACCGTCGACGATGTCAGTGTCCGCTTCTACTTCGCCAACGGTACTGCTGCCGAGAACACCCCCAAGATGTTCCCTCTCTTTGGAGATGACTCTACCACCATCTCCTGGAAGGACTTCAAGGCCGGCATGTCCGAGTTTGCTATCGAGGACACCAAGCACTGGTGCGAGCTCTGTGGAAACACCGACGGCACCTGCGCCAGCAGCAGCTCAGATGACGACGATGACTCAGCTTCTTCCAGTTCTAACTCTGGCGGCTCAAGTGACGGTGTTTCTAAGCCTGTCGCCGGTGTAATTGGAGCTCTTGTCACGTTGGTAGTCATTCTTGGTATCCAAGCAGCCGTTCTCCTGTTTGGCGGCTTGCGCCTCGTCAAGAAGTCGACTCTTGCTCCTGCTGATGCTTCGGCACCTGTTATGGCTAAGGCTTAAGAGAAGGACATAATTTTGGATAAGGAAGGAAATGTGTCCTGTAATGATGTTATGATATATATACCAACATGATGGTTTCGTAAAAAATTGATCAATAATGTTCTGGGAGAACAACTTCATATATCATGGCCAGAGACGTTGAAAAGGAGATGGCTCAAATAAACAGCCCGCCAAAGTAATTAATTATTAGATATTGCAAAAGAAAATGTCTAACGTTTCTAACTAAAGAATCTCTCCCAGGGTATTTACCGGAGACCAGTCATAGCAAGTAAATCGTGGCGATAGTAATAGGCTCGTACCCGCTTGCCATACATGTCTGGAGGGTGTTAGTGAATAGTCATGTCATGCGACGGAACAAGAGATCACTTACACATAGGAATGCTTAGTAGGCACACGCCCACTTGAATCGAGGCGATTGATATCATTGTCCGTTCGATACCGCCGTTGTTGATCCAATTGTAGGCGAAGAACGTCAGCATAAAGCTGAAGAAGTTCTTGAATAGGATCATGATCGTGAACCCTTCGATAGTCAAGTCACCTAGTAACAGGTTAGCAAAACAGAAATGCGACATTTGCCAGAATAACATACGGTATGCGTCAACGATATATAAGGAACTGGCTACAGCACCAATAACCATCCCTGCGACCTCGAAGCCGAAAAAGATCAAAGGCACTTGGTACGGATATTTCTTCTCTATCACACCGGGAGCTGTTAGAGCAAAACCGTATAGACCAATGCCACCGATGATCATCATTGGTATGACAAGAAGAATACGGAACTCGGGCTCATATATGCCTTTGTTGAGCTTGGTCAAATATTTCACGCTTGTATCGGCAAGAAGACCTGCCAGAACGAAACCTAAAACAGCGCCGATGAAAGGGCCCGTGTAAGTGTAGCCAGCATCGACTTCACCCCAATAGTAAGGAGGACCGATGAATATAGCGGCCACGATGACTCCAATGAACACGGTCCAACCAATCATGGTACCCTGGATAAGGCAGCCCCAGATGAACGCTGGGTGAGTCAGCAGAGGAAATGGCCGCAGCAGAAGCACCCAGTACCGTTCGTCCGTTTTCCGACCGTCAAATAACGAGATTGACTGGAGAAAGGTCTTCTTGGGAGTGGTGGAATTACCAATAGGCTGAAGAGCATTCGACCTGGGAAAGAATGTAAAGCCTGGCGCATGTTGGTCGAGTTCTTGAGCCGTTGCTTCCCCGGACTCTCGTTGCGGCGACGGAGTTTGACGTTTGTCTTTTGTCGTCAATTCTATTCCAAGTTCGCCAGTGGTATCAGTGTTCAGGCTTGCTTCCCGTCGGTATGCGGTCTCGGGGCACAAAAAGAAGACCGCCGGCAGGGTAGCGGCAAGAAAGATTGCCACGAAGTAGAATGTCCATTCCCATCCCATTTCATGAGTGATCTTGCCTACCAAAATAGGCGTGAAGAAGGCACCGCCAAAAACAGCCAGGTTGGTAAAAGCCATACGAACTCCTCGCTGGTGAACAAAGTAGAGATCACCAACAGCCGCATTGAGAAAACTCTCATATGGCGCACATCCTACGCCTTGCACGATTCTGGCACCAATAAAACTCCCATAATTTGTCCCAACAGCTCCAGCCCATGCGCTTGAGGCAATGATAATAAGTATACCGATGAGGAACAGGTGTCGCTTTCCCCAGATGCGGCCGGACGGAACGAAGAAAATGGCACCAGCACCACATCCCAGTAAAAAGTATCCTGTCAAAAGCGCAACCTTGGTGAAGTCTTTGGCGAAGAGGAGAGAGATCGTGATGGTATTGGCGGCGAGGATGGGACCGAGGGCAGTAGCAAGGATGCCAGCGAAGCAAAGGAGGAAGGTTATGAAGTCGCGTCGCAATAGCGACCAATTCAGCGGATCGTTTGGATCATCGGAAGGTTGAGGGATCTGAGATTGGTGTCAGCTTGAGCGCAACAGGTACAGGAGCCACTGAAACGTACTAGAATGATGGTTTCATCTCCTACTCTGGCCCGCTTGAGATTTCCGTGCTGCTCATCAGCTGTCTGGGGTTGCGACGGGTCGTCAAAGTATCGTGTCGTGCCTAGGGGTAGATGGCGAGTTAACTCATCGTGTCTAGAATTGATATCAGTGCTGGGTGGCAATTCCCTGCATCATCAATGATATGATTGCAATACATACCAGGAACATGCTCGATGTCCTTGGCCTCGAGAATGCCCAGGGGCATCTTGAACTCGAAATACCGATCTAGGACTGGGGGACCGTGGAATACTGCGGTAATGTGGAGCGGCGAATATCACGTCATGAGATCGTACACGACTCGACTGTAGTATTGGTACTGTAAGCGACCTTTGAAAGCAAGAGACCTTTCTCCGAGGCAAGATTCGATAGGTTTAGTCTCAGGCGGTGGCTTTTCAGAATGATATTGTCAAGTCGTCAACTTACGTAGTAGTTAGAGATGATCAGTTCGAGCACCAGAAGTGGATGGTGGATGTGAGATTCGCGCAGTAAATATGGGGGTGGAGATGGTCCGAGGGTTCCGCTTGTTTCCCCAATTGCCGTGATTAAATGACTGGGGTACAGGGACCAGTTCAGTGGAATACCACCTACAAAGTTGGAGAGACTGCAGATCAGAGAGTAATTCTTCCAAGATTTTCATCCTTCTCCATGCCTCATGTCCCCTCATTTGCTGTCCATATTTATTGGCAAGCAGGTGACAGGCAATGTACTAATGTACTAACGTTAATTTCTGATCGCAAACACAGTATTATTGTACTGTGACAGTGCGGAAACAACGGACGATCAGGCTGATCTGTTTCTGCTGCACGCCAATATTATCTCATTATAGATAATTGGACATGGATAGAACCTTCGGTTATAGCGACGTGGGATTACACAGTATATTGGTTTGATCCAATGGAATGGTTGAGCGGTTTTGTCTCAACGGCGCACCTAAGAAGTAATGCCTTAGTAACAGGCATCTAGTCCAGTAGCAAGTGTTTCCTCCTTTGATTGCAATCTTTCCTGGAGCCATTCACTTACCCAGTACCACCTCAGTAGGGAGGCAGGCACGATGCCCAGTTCATCCAGGGAGGCACCCAATAGCTAATACATTGTGAGATAGAAGTTGGCTCAAGCTCCTAAGTTCAAGATGTTGGTTTGTCGGTAAGGCAAGAGCTCCTGTGGGTCTTCACGGGAGAGGGAGGCACTTGCGGTACGTTTAAAGCAGGAACAGACCAGGGTCTATATCGTACCTTCTTTGCCCACTAACCTAAGTACATGGTGCTATTGCTAAGAGCCATGTGGATTGGTCACTTCCCAAAATGAATGATATCCAGCTGAAGCACTGAATACAAGTAGCACGGCATGGCTTTCGAATCTCTTGAAATCCAAAACGATTGCGAATAGATGACGAACGGCTATCACAAATCCTCCTATTCTGATCAAAATCTACAACATTCATCAACCTCCTTCTTTCGTACCGAGGCAAGGCATTGAGCTTGGTATATGTCATTACAGGGGGGCATAGCCCTTGTCTCGGGCTGCCCACAGGCGGCCCCGAGGATCCATCATTGGATTCTGACATTCGTCGCTTATTCGGAGAAATCCTCAGCCATGTCTCGATTGCTCCGGCACGATCCCAGCTTAATGGAACTCTACTCGCCAGAAGTCATGTCAAGGGTACAAACATAAGCCTCTATGCACGCTGGGCGGTTGTCTCACGGTCTCCGTGCTTGCATCTTGGTACTCTGCCACTAACGTCACAACGGCTTTTTGGTTGATACCAAGTCAAAATCAACAAACACATCGGCATGCCCTTTTTCAGCGCCGTGTGCCTTGTCTCATACGACATATCATTAACCCACTTAGTTTTTCGACCTCGGCTCTGGGTAGCTTCAGTTATCGCCATCCGCCCACGATTATGGGAACCCTAAAGAACGACACCAGGATGGTGGCATCACTAATTCTACCCCCAACAAGCATTTTATCGTATGTTTGTGAAACCGTCTGTCTCTCTGTGTGTGGAGCGGAGTCAACCATGAGGATCTGTGTTCTTAAAATAAGAAGAGCTTGTTTCTTTACATTCAAAGACCAACAGGCTGAGGCTGGCTGCCGGATATCTAGCAAGACTTCGCCAAGACAGCCTGCAAATCAATTGTTGACATCTTTTGTTGGATCGATGATCCGCTGAACTAACGATGCTTTGGTAATACCTTGTTCAGCTGAGCAACACTCAGCACTTCATGACAAATTCTCTATACAACATCATGGTTGGCTTGAGGTTTATCCTAAGCTCCAATCCCCTGCATATCACGGCTATCGTCTGGCTCAACCGAATATTACAAGTCTTTTCTTTTGTCGTTTCAGCAGATGTAAACCTGTCGATCATGTCCAATTCGGGCGTTGCAGGACTCAGCCTTATTGCAAGAGATGTTGAGAAAAGAATGTGCTCCAAATGCTTTCAAACCCAGAGACTCAGAGTATGGAGAATCGCTAAAAAAAGACGGCATGGATAACTATCTAGCATGTTGCTCGATGAATGCTATAAGGTTTTCTCCAATTTGACAGCCTCTCCCGCTATCGGGTTTGGAGAATGCCTATCAATAGCAGACGCCATTTGCGGATGGTTATTTAGCTAATTGGCATCAACCCAACGGTCTCTGGCTATCGGGATTGTGCCACAGTGTCACATATGCACATAAGGTTCTGCCATTATAGGGGTGGGTAGTGGCGGTCGCATCGCTATTCGTCATCACATGGATCATCTGCAGCGCGAGGGTGTTGTGTGCCAGATCGGAGCTGTAGCGAGCCCACAGGCAGGGAAGATTTTAAGGTATGCATTCATCGGCTCAACGCGACACAAAATGACGGCGCGATTGTAGACCCTGTACCCCAGCATCATCAATAGGGTCAGACATGTACGGACATGGCAGCAGGGAAATGAGAAACTCATTTACTGGTCTTTTGACTTACGTCTTTCCCTACCATCTGGTACGCTAGACCATGTGGGAACTGAGAAGGACGATCGCAAACCATCTCGTCCAGTCACAATTAGCAGCGCAATTGCCAAAGGGATGGAATTGAGAGCCAAGCACGACTCTCCTAGTCCCCACAAGATATCTCCCAGTGGAGTGGTCACCAGCTCCAGACAGTCGGTGCAGATTATGGACGATCGCGTACCAAGGACCTGGCTGTGGCGGCAACAACAGCGGCAACAAGAGCATGGCACCAAACAAAATAAGGTCGAGTTAAACTGTGCGCCTAAGAAGATGGGAGCTTCTAACGTCGTTCGCTGTAGGCTTGATCGATTTAGGTGCTTGGTGGATGCGCGCGTATCGATCGGGTGTGGGTGGGCTCTAGATCTGGAAGGCTGTCATGAGGGAACCACGGTCGGAGAGGGAAGCTCGACCCCCGGCCCGTTGTGAGATCCAGCAATGACGTCCAGCGGCATGCATGCAAACCCATGGTCTTTAGTGACGATACATACGGTACAGTATCGAAACTTCATGGTGCATAGCCAAGCTCATGGCACGGTGTGGTGCAATTAGCGGTGCGGTCTCAAAACGTGTACGGTACGGTACCGCACCAGCTGTGTGGTGCTAAACTCTTCAGAACCATAATGAGACGGGACAAGACGTTGGATTATCTTGATACCCTCCATTTCCCTTGCCTCACACCGTCCAATGGCTATCGGAACGGGGCCCTTTTTTTGTCTGCACTGACGGATTTGCGACCGCTTCTAGCACTGGAACCTGACGAGCTTTGATTTCACTAAAGTCTTGTATTATTTGCTACCCTCGTCTCTGTCGGAGCCGGGCTTCGCTCCGGTTCGACTTCTGTTCACATCCTGCCAGTCCCATTTTACGAATCTTTTCTCCGCGCCCTTGCTCCTCCCGTGCACTCTGAAAAACTCTCTCCCAAAAGATGTCTTCTCGAATTCTGACTATAAGGCGGCCTCTCTAGCCTCCTGTCATTGTTAAATCCTCGATGTTCCCTGCACACTTGATTGAGTCAACTAGCCTTCACACTCACAACAGAAACACTAGCAACGCAACCACACAACATCCCTTCGTCCCAGAGACCGTCATCACGTACCCATTTAAACCCCAGTCTTCTCGTGGACATCCGCCTAGACTTAGTTGTGCGTGCGTGTGTGCGTACTCTTGTTGTCCTGCCCCCCAATAATTTATTTCCACCCGCGCCCGGGAGCTTCACAGAACCGTCGCAACATAGTTCATCCCCGACCAAGGCCACCAAGGAGCTAAACGCTCTACCAACTTTTGTTTCAAGGCACTGTACCTGTATTCAATGGAGCTAAACGGTTACACTCGGAAGTTTAACTCATCTTAACCAGCTTATTAGAGCTGCGATACTTCCATTCCCGTTTGTCACACTCATATGTGAACATCGGCCTTGAATACCCTCCAAATATGGACCTAGGACCATCCTCGTCCAGCACCGTCTCACCTGGACCTGTGCCGCAGACGAACCGAAAAGAGCGCGGCGCTATTGCTGCTCAGGTACGATATTTTCTTCATCACATTTTGTCTCTATGCAATGTTTCTATAAGCCCTTTTCTCGACCACGTCGTTTTCGCTCCTCCCAACTCCACCTGTTGTTTGGCTGCAGTCTTGTTAGACTTAGACGCCGACCCCTGTGTTAACCCTGCCATATGCTCTGGGCAAATACCCTCGCACTGAGCCCCTTTACTCGTCACTTCATTTCCTCTTGTTGCCTTCTTTGACTGAGTAAGCACCTGTCGTCGAAACAAATTAACTAACATGCTTAGGCTTGCGAAACGTGCCGCAATCGAAAACAGAGGTGTGATGAACGAAGGCCCAAGTGTGGTACATGTCAACGATTCAAACTCGAATGCCGATACAGAGAACCTCAACCTACAAAGTATGTTTGCATAAAAGTCCGAGGAAGTGACAAGGATACCGCGCCTGGCCTTTTTATGGCGATACCGTCGTTGTTCCCTTGGCCGCCGAATAACTCGATTACAAAACGCTAAACTCCGTCCATAGGAAGGATAAAACTCTAGTTGAGATTCTAGATCGGCTCAAAAGTGTTGAAAGCAAGATTGACCACATAGGTTTGCGGGAAAACACCGCCCCTGCCATTTTCAACACTTCCCAACCCTCTGGTGTTTATCCCAACACGCCACTGTTGGTCGATCCCGAATCGCAAGACTCTCTCCCAGGGACATCTATTCCCCCTACGAGTCCAACACCCAGCCGCGATAAAGGCGGCTACCGATATGACTCCTCGGTATCCAAGGTATCGGAATGGCCTGTTGTGCGCCACATGTTCGAACGGCTTGGACAGAAGCCCCCTTCACCAGTAGGCGAAATACCTACGCTTCCGCGGGGCCTACGCGAGTCTACTGTTACCCTGCCACTCGATGGACTTCAGCTAGTCGGGATATCAAGCAACAGCACACTGCAGTTACCCTTGCTCTTTTCGGCTTCCGCATCTTCTCTCAACCACAGCCCCCCCAGTGTAGACTGGGAGACGGTGCAAAGACTAAGCAAAGGATATTTCGATGTCATCAATACTTTCTATCCCATAATGGACAGGCAATGGTTCAATTCAAATACCCTGGGCTCAATCATCAGCAACGGCTTCCACGAAGGGATAATACCAAGCCTTGTACTCCTCGTTCTTGCCCTTGGGGAGGTGGCCCTCACCACATCCGAAGTATCTATCTCAGCCTACAAGCAGCGGCCATCTGGGATCAAGGGGGGGACTATCGACAGACCACCTGGCCTCTCTTACTTCAACGAGGCACGCAAAAGGATGGGGTTTTCTTTAAGCGAGGTCAGCCTGGAAAATGTGCAAATGCTCGCGCTTGCTGCCATATACTACTCAAGCTGCGGGCAAGCTCTTGTCAGTATCATCGTTGAAACTCTTGACATTACTCTAACAAACTTTTTAGGAATGTTGGAGGATGACTGTCTCTGCTTCCTCAGCCTGCCAGGCCTTGATTGTAAAGTAATAAGACCTTTTGTTAGCTGTCAAGTTGATGTTGTCTGACCCTAATTTACAGCAAACCTACCGAGCTCCATGGTCTCCGATCAGATTTGGTAAAAAGGATATTTTGGCACTGTTCAGTCATGGAGACGTGAGTACTGAATTGCTGCTTTGAGGTATTGACTAACAAGACAAAAGTTACTTTCACATGGAATTCGGTTTACCTTTGACCGGGTTAGACAAGTTGGAAGAGACAATCGGTCTTCCTGACTTTAATGGACATATTACTGACGAGGACTATATCACTAACCAGGCGACACACTTCCAGGAGCATTTTGCGTCTCAGATTGTGCTTCGCAGGCTCTCGGCGAACTTGCATTCTGTCCTCAACAAGAGTAGGCTCAATAGCATTCAGCCCCTGGCCCGACATTTAGCTAATCTATCTCAGCATTTGGTCCAGACGTATCCATATCCTTTCCAGGGTTTGGGCACTTCAACGGCGCCTCGAGTCCCGGCAGTGCGACTGTTATGAAGCAGCTCGATGCGCAACTCGAACAGTGGAGAGGCATGTTGCCCAGCCATTTGAGATGGCAAGACAATCAGGATATAACATTTTCAGATCCTTCACAGGGTGCTTTCAATGATGTTTATGCTGGGCAGTCTCTGCCTAGTAGTTATATGTTCACGCCAGACCTTGACACGCAACCAGCAACGTATCCATTTGTAGCCGATATACATGTCGCACTCCTTCGGACACGATACAGCTACAACAAATATCTCATCTACCGCCCCTGCATCTACAAAGTCCTTCACCACCCAGATAGTGTGACACAGGAAGATGCCGAAGGTGCGGCCGAATGTCTCAAAGCATCACTCAAATGGCCCATCGCCCTATCGCCCACCTGTACCAACAAGCGACTTATACCGATGACTTTCTTCTGGTCCCAAAACCTTTTTGGAGTTCTGGTGCTATTGCACCTTTCGCAACAGCACCCAATTATGGTACGCATTCGATCATCGCTCTGCGGGCAACGCTTCGACGTTGAAGCCTCGCAGACTGTTACGACATACTTGGATTGGCTACGCGACATGAAAAAGATAGACTCAACGGCGAACTGGTGCTGGAATATCATTCGCCTAGTCTATCGACTGGACGATTGAACGACAAAAATACAGGCTCACTGGCAAATAGTGACAGCATGGAGGGAGGCTGCATATTAGATTTTGCGGATCAGGTCACTAAGCGAAGTATCGGTTGTTTCTTTACAACCAGGGAAATGAGTGGTTTAATCCCGTTGGTTAGTGTGTGCTCTAATAGTTCGAGTTAGATGTTAAGGAGAAGTTCATGGGATACGTGTTGATCACGTTTTTGGAGGAGAGAAAGAGAATATTAGTATTTAATACCCAAGGCGGATAAGCGCCTCTTTTGATTTGATTTTCCCGGATTCACTCTACAATGCTTCGGCTGCCATATGGACTCGTTGGATTGATACTGTTCTACTTGTCACTGGATGAGCCCGCCTCCAGAAGTAGACAAAACTCACTCGGTCTCTCGACATAACTATGTAGCCCCTTACAAATACCAGCCTATTGACAAGCTCCCTGATCGAAACTCTGACTTTGTGATGGTAGAGTTGTCAAATCATCTCACATCTCTCAGCTACAGCGTGCAATTATCGAGCTTCTGGACATCTACAGCCACAACCGGTTTCGGCTGATAGCAGATCTCAATGACAGGGAATAATAAGGTATGGATAAGGGCTTACACCATTATGACGTGGTTTTTAACCACGAGGTTACTTTAGCTCCAGATCTAACATTAGATATCAAGGAAGTCTGTCGTGTGTGTACTCACTTCCAAATCCCTAGTCATGGATAAGAATAATTGTCATAATATCGTAGCCAAACATCAAGAACCCTCAAGAGGAAAGGCGGCAGCACTACGCCTGCTTCAGTTATATGACAAGTGAAGAGACAAAAAACCCATGATAGGTGTGATGGACGTGAGAAATCACCAAGAAATACCGCTGTTTCTTTTGCCTAAAAGCGTCTACCCAATCAATCAAACTGCGACGCCTGTGCAAGATCACTTCCGCCGATCGCCAAGCTCAGTTCTGCACCCCATCTCGCACTAGTCTAGTCTAGCTTTCCCGTTTTTGGGGCCGATTGGGCATTCGTGATTTATGTAAATACGAACTCATCGTTCGTTCTAACCCATGCAGGAACAAACTGCCCAGTTTTTTCCAAAGCCATTCTTAATCCAGGCACTGTTGGCGCAATCAAGAAAAACCTTCTTTGTCCTTATTTTCTCACAAGAGCGGGAACACGGAACGGGCCGAACAGGGGTCCCGCCAACCGTTGCTGGCTTTGGCGTTGGACGCGCTTTTCCTTCTCAGGATTTGCGTTAACCTGGTTAGTGACCTTGGCTTTTAGTGAAAGCGGATTGTGTTGGTTAATATTTATTGAGTATATCTTTGTGCTGCAGCATAGAAGGCGACATAGGATTGCGTCTGACAAATAGACCAATGCCCAAAAAGGCCCGGAAAAACCAGTACCTTTACCACGAATCGAGATAAGCTCAATCTTCTGTCCTCGTATGTTTCATTTCACCGGCCACATAAACGCGCGGAAGTAAAGTTCCGGCAATCCGGTGAGACACTATAGACGCTCGGTTAGATCGTCCGAGATCGATAGTAACGAAATTGATTAAACTCTACTGAAGGGACTGTACAATACTAACCAGACAAGGCAATGGCCAAACTCTAACATTTACTTGCTCTACATCATCTAGACTAGTGCACGATCTTCAAAGTCTAACACTGACTTCGTCCTCCATCCCTCCATCCCTCCATCCACTCCATTCTAGGTCTGACAGTTTTCAATCTTGATTTCACCAGTAAGAATAGTTCTTCGCCCGCTTTCTTGAATCCTCGACAGCATCGAAAAACGGCTGGTCAGTTTGAACACCGTGCCCATTTGCATTCGAGTTGCCCACGGCATCCATGTGACGCACCATCCGTATTGCCGGTTCACATATGGCTCTGAATGTACCATGACGCTCCAGACTGTCAGGGGACCAGCTGGTTTTCTCGCCAAGTTCGAGCCCGATATTCTCCTGCAGTTCATGCTCGGCTGTGACCGATGAGATTGTAGCCTCAAACCACTGGCCAACCCGCCCACTTCCGGGCAAAGCCACTGGAACAAGCTGGCCTCGATACAGTTTCTGGGTTGCATTGGGGAATCTTTCGACCACGCGCACCATGGTAGTTGTAAGGTAACTTGGCCCCTTTGCCCCGTTTCGGTATTTGGCCTCATGATGGACCCTGACTCGATTAATACACCATTTCGTGACATCTTTTGGCTCGACATGCATGACAATTTCTCCTATTTCGTTTGTCCTTAGAGGTTAGTACTTTCTGCCGACTGGATATGTGGGTTTCGGGACTTACTTGATGTCCAGAGACTGGACCAGCGATGCAGCAAATATCTCAAACTCCTTGGTGACTTGCGCCATGTCTCTATGTACAACACTGAGCTTAACATCCCATGCATTTTGTGCGCAGTGAATGAAAGCCTGGGACATTTCTCGTGGCAAAGGAAGGCACTCGTGGGTAAACGTATCTGCATCGACGTTCACGACAAGCTGTTTTGGGGGGTGGGTTCCATCTTCTTCAGTGCAGACAAACTCGTAATACACCCGTTTCTCCGTCAATACCCATGAGACTCTCCCGCCTGTGATATGTGGAATCAAATTGGCTTCTGTGGCGCTAGTTGTAAGAATCGGATAGAACTCCACGTGGGGATTGTTGTCGTTCAACCATTTGGCTTTGGCACCGATAAACTCGAAAGGTCCGTTGGGAGAGGGGTTCAAGTAGACTTCCGCAGGGGGGATGCCTTTGATACAAACCCTACCGAACTTGGCCTGCATACTGACTCTTCCTGGGACTGCCTGAAAAACCTCTAGCAAGTCATGCAACTTTTTTTCTGCGTCGAAACTGACTTTGACAGACCCATCGTTATCCAGTGTAATTTTGGGTGTATCCATTCCTGGCACGACTTTGACTCGCACGTTCTGCCCAAAGTCCATATCATTCTGCTCTTTGGCTGCAGCATTCTTCCTTGAGGCGATATCCGCCCATGAACTTTCAGGGGCGGCTTTCTGGTTCATCGTGTTGAAGAAGTGTTTCAGCTCATCGCTTTGTTTACCGAAAACAACCTCAGAATCGGTGAGCGGAGGACCTTGGGTAGTATCCGCACCAGATACTGCAACTCGGTCCGGTGTGAGGGTTGTATAATCAATAGGCCCATCGAACATATCCATCAAATTCTGCTCGGGCCCCTCTTGTGATTGATATGAGTCTTGGAAGTCAATCAACTGAGGATGATTGGGAGAAGACGTCGGAAAAGGTGCAGCATCTTCTTCATCATCATCCACCTTGTTTGGAGCTTCAGGGGGTTCGTCGGGCTCAATATCGCCCAGCCATATAGCCACAGACTCGCGATGCTGGAGTAGAGATTTAAGCTCCTCTTTTCCTTTTTGAGCTGCCCGTGTATTCTTTAGAGCTTTGGGCTTTCGTCTAGAAGAATGAGCCGAGGAATTCTTGTCGATAGCTTCTTTGACAATGTTCGTAGCACAACGTGCCTCCGCGGCGGCGAGTTGTTTCTTGCTTATTCCGGGCTGCTCCGTCTGGAAGCACTGTAGAGGCCGCTTCTGATCCTTGACAGCTGTTGTGCCGGACCGCTTGTTGCCATAGGTGTACCCTTCGAAAGGATGAAAGTCTGTTTGCTTGCGCCCGGGAGCCTTAGGCTCAGCAGTTGGGTATGTCGTGCTATCCGGGATTGGTAAACCTTTGTTGTTGGCGACTCCGATTCTTAGAGTCACTGCGCCTGCAATGCGTTTGTACTCGTCTTCCAGATTGGAGCACTCAGGGTCAACATATGTCATCTTTGACAGGCCGACATGCGTGGTCCAGACATAGCACACTCTCGCTGGCTCTTGCTTCTCAGTATAGATGAGGTGCGAGGTTGTGGCTGAAGGGGAATCCTGAAGACTGTCAGAGACTTGCAACCTGGGATGGCGATAACAATTACCGTGAGGCTCGCGAATGTGTTGAGCTTGCTCGTTGCAGCATCCAGTGCACTCAGACTCTGGTCAGTGCCAATGTAGCATAGTGAACCCCGGAGATTATGGGATATTCGGCAATTTGTAAGTTCTCCCAACGTTTTGATACCATCGGGACCAAGTGATGCTGGCAATAGAAGCTGGAATTTGGAGAGAAGTCGGGAGACAGTAACTCCTTCCAACCCCTCTGGACCTTGCCAAGTTCTCTTATGAGGTAGATGCTTGATATGGTCGGGGTACTTGAAAGGGTCGTACTGTTCGATGATATCTGCTGAAATGTGTCGGAGCGACGGGTAAGGAATAACATGAGGTTTTTCTTTCAGCACTTGGATATCAGGCCGAACTTTAGGATCAAGACAATTGGCATCGTCCTGGTCTTCGTCTTGATCTCCGCCTTCATTAATCAAGCCGACCTCGGTTTCGAGTAGTTGGTCTAGGCGCTTGTGCATCCAATAAGTAATCGCGGGCTGGTCTTGAACAGCGGAAATGAACTTAAACCAAGAGTTTTCGGGCTCATACAGGACCTCAAGGACGGTCTGAGAAGTGGGAATGACATATAAGCAAGTATCCTGGGAACTTTTTTCTCATCACGTACCTCTCCCAAGCCATTTGTGACATCTGCGATAACGGACGATACACCGACAGGAAGTAACGGGGGGTTGCAAGAAACGTAGAACTCGGAAAATCCATCCATGATTGTGAACTCTAGAGTGTGAAATGGTTAGAAGCGGAGAAATACCATTGTGGTGGGTGATTTGTGCAGGCGAAAGGTTAGAGAGAAGAGGGCGTAGAGAGAAAAAAAAATGAAAAATGAACAGTAAAGAAGAGCTGATTTAGATGGAAGGGGGAGGGAGAAGGGGAGGGAGAAGCGCAGGTAGGCAGGTGCACCTTCCCGTTAGCACCTGATGCTGGGCGGCAAGCAGCAGCTCTGGCACTTACAAAGGCAAGTGGCAGTGCCACTCCGCGTTTGCCTTCTTTCATGCCTGAATTAGGGGGAGAGCAAGTTACCTGTGAGTGAATCACTAATGGTAAGGTACCCCGATAGATTGAGAATTTGCGTCAATCAGAAAGTGATAGCACCGCAAGTCTCAGGGGAAAGGGGCAAGCCAGGTATAATGTTGTGTTCGGGGATCAGAACGTCAATAGTACAGTATCTATCGAAAGTCCAATCAATGCGCACGATACTAAACGATACAGGAATAGCGATACGCTGGCTTTAATGTGTTATAAATTTGTGATTGTATTATGTTTGTGGTATATTAAATGTAGAAACCAAGATGAGTTAGCTGACCTTCTGTCCTCCCAACTGGTTACAATAGGAACAATTTGCAAGACATTCTCTTCTTCTTTTCTATTTCCTGTATTTTGTCTTTTTATTAACATAACGATGCTGAGTTTCTATGTCCTTTTAATGTGGCTTCCTCTCTTGATCGCGGAGATACCAAGACTCGACCCGAGTGCAAAAAAGCATGCCCAACACCAGTAACACCCACAGCCCGACAATTCCCATGGTTCAGACCAGTAGCTAAAATTTTGTCACACAGACGTGATTTAAATCCAGCGTAGATTTCCAGTCCATGTGTTTGTGAAGAAAAGAATAAGAAAATCATACGGGGAATGGTATCGAAGCGACGGTAGTTCATCAAGTGTTCGTAGGCATAAAAGTTGTGAAGCTATCAAGGAGCTTCAATATGGATAGACTGGAGTCCAGCCAGTCGAGAGATGGGGTAGAATTATAAATATGGTTGGATCACACTTCTTGTGGCAAAGGTTACTGAGATGAGTCGTTGCAGACACCATTTGCCGGTGAAAGGTGTGAGATGTAACTCATTGTGCGCCTTTAACGTTCTTCTTAACGTTGAGTGCCCATTTAAGCTTATCGAGTGTTTCTTTAGACGCTAGTAGTAGGGCTTCTTGCTCGTCTTCTCTCAATCTGGCGTTGGTCTTGATGTCCTTGAGGTCTTGCTCTTGCGTTTTCTTGTATTCTTCGAACTTGCGGGCGATCTCCTCTTTTTCATGTCGTAGCTGCTTGATGTTGCCGTCTTGCTGGTCGCAGAGATCTCTTAATGTTTCTATTTTGTCGTCGTCTGCTCGTCGTTCTGCGTTGAGGTGATCTATTTCTGATTTCATCTTGGTAACCGCTCTTTTAACTTCCTCGCCTTGGTCTTGCCAGTGGGAGGAAATGGCGTTGTAGCGGCCCTCCATCAACTGCGCATAACTAGTTGCTTCTTCGACTTGAACTGTTGCGTCCTTTGTCGTCTTTGTCATTTCATCCCTCCAGCTCTTTTCACGCAGTAGAGCTTCTGTAGCCTTTTTCTTTTCAAGCTCGACGGTTGCTTGTAGAGTCTCGACCTGACGCTCCTTTCGAGCAAGAAGTGTCTTTGTAACGTTGGCCTCGAGCAATCGACTTTCGTAATCGCTGACCATTCGTTCGAGCTTATCCTCTAGTAACTTGGCGGCTTGCTTAGCCTCGTCGGCTTTTAGACGTTCGATCTTGATGTCGCGCTTTAGAGCCTCGTTGTCGCTGACGAGCTTGTTTATAACTCGGCCAGTTTTTCCAAGGCCGGCTTTGCCTATTGTCGAGTCCCATTGACCGTCTACAGCTTCGGCGCCTTCTGACATGGTGGGCCTCTCTGAATCTGGTGTGGGCTCTATTACGCGCGCTGCGCTGGTGCTCCAGCGCGATGGTGTTGTGTTTGCGTTGTTGGGTTCGTGTTTGGCTTTAACGGGAGTATGCGTGTGGTCGTTGAGATCGGGATTGGAGTGGGAATGGGACACTCCGCTGGTGCTACTGTTTACGCTGCTGGAGAAAGTGCTGTGTTTGCTTTCAGGACTAGATTCGGAGCCGTCAAAGCTGCGGACACTTCGGATTGTGCTTGACCTGGCGACAGCCGGTTTGTAGGTGGCAGGACTCCGGCTTTTCATGCTGTTGATGGAGCCAGTAGAGACGGGAGTTAAGGTCTTTTCCTTGTCAGATGAAGGAGCATGTGGATCTGTCAAATCGGCTGCAAGTGTGGCTGCGGCTGATGGTAAATAGTGATATTAGCGTTGTTGAATATAATAGTAGTTTTTAACAAAAAGAAGGAAAGTAAGGAGAGAAAAGGGTAGAAAGGTCGGTGTCTAGTAGAGTGAGACAGAATACGAGGCTGAAATGAGAAACTCCAGCCAAGCCTTAAAAGACGATACGCGTAGGGGACGAGAAGATGGGATGAGAACGCAGTTGAGCCCCGGCTGAAGATGTGGGGAGCTGTTTCAAAGTGGAGGCTAGAATATTTAATTGAAAGCATATACAGATAGAAAAAAGCATGCTAATTAACTTTAACCGCTATTCATACTTACCGGTGACTGCGTCTTTGTGAATTGAGAATTCCTTTTGGAAGAGGCGGTTTCGCATTGCAATGACGGGCTGGCAAATGGAGGGTGCTGTGTCTATGTCTCGGGTTGCTTGGGCAATGAATGCTGCAGAAATACAAGGGATGTGGCCTGGCAGAGGTACAGCAAAGCAAATACAAGCAAAAAGTAAGGCAAAACAAAATGAGGCAAAGATTACACTGCAGCTTTAGGACAATCGACGACTGCAAACACAGACAAGTGATACACACTAAAGTATTTAGTGTAGGTAATCAAGAAAAAGCGACCCTGTTCTTCTTTTTGTCTTTGTTTTGGTTTTCAAGGGAGGACTTATTTCAGGTAATTACCTCCACTTGATATAAGGAGTACGTACCAGTCATCTCCCGACTGGCTCCCGCTTGGTCCCTATTTATTGGACCGTTACAGTAGGTACCGTTGAGATGGAGGGACGGAGGAGACGCAGAGTGTTGGATCGGTCTGAACTGTAACCAATACATATTGAGCCCGCTGATATTTTGGGGATGATCAGCGTCACTAAGTAAATAAACAAACAAACCAGAGGAACAAAGAGATGCATTGCAACAGTCTGGTAAACGTCATGGTCAAGGGACATGGACGGTCTGTGTGGTGGCACAGCAACTAATTACAGGCTACCCTGCTGCTGGCTAACTTATTAATCATGGCACAAAGCATCCATCACTGAGGACTGGATGTTTACATGCAGTTTCCAACTCTGCGACGCCCAGAACTTCTCTCTCAAGACCCACGGGCCAACATCGAAACAACAGTACTAATTCGAGTGCATGGGTTTTTAATTGGTTTCATGCAAGGCGTATTCCAAGCCTGACATTGATTATAGATACATCAATGTATTAACAAATCACATAAACCAACATCGTAATTGGGGCAACGTATTGATCGGCGTTATAAACTGTCTTGCACCTTCATGAGGTCGCAATAATGCTTGGTATTCATCTGATCAGTACCATTGACCTTAACCCTACTAATCTACCCTTTAACGCCTTGAAATGCATCATAGAACAGTCATTTCCTCAAGCGGTAATAGCGGTTGATGCAGACTGCCCCGAACCATTACCAGCACCATTTAGTGCAGCTTCCATGAAAGACGGGCGATACTTGGATAGATATTTGCCTGCTACGGGTCTTGCTTCCTCGACTAAATTCATTACGTTAGTAAACATAACAGGATAATTGATTTTCGTCGTCTGGGACTTACATTCGGTCCAAATATCTTGCACTGTATCCAATGCAATCTCTTTGGCAGGTGGTCGCATCATGATCAAGTACAATAGACTTGTCAGAGCCAACTGGACAACACTAGGGTCCCGACACA
Source organism: Fusarium sambucinum (assembly GCF_050947815.1). Lineage (NCBI taxonomy): Eukaryota > Fungi > Ascomycota > Sordariomycetes > Hypocreales > Nectriaceae > Fusarium > Fusarium sambucinum. The sequence continues at coordinate 1,447,920 of NC_139294.1, read as the reverse complement.
TGTGTTTCACCCGCGATAGAACGTTCTTATTCAGATCCGGTATCTCGCTCAAGAAGCGTGTCAAGACCTTGTCCTGAGGGTGAAGGTACGGGAGGAAGCCATCAATCAACCGGAGACAGCATTTTTCGTAGTACAGGGGCCGATCGCCGCCCTTCTTCTGCTGTAGCCTGTCGTTATACCACTCCTCGCAGAGCCAAGAGACCGCCACATCGATATGTTTGCGGAAGTCCTCCATCACGTAAGAATATAGGACGTCGCGAATGTTGCTGCTGAGGGATTGGTGTGTTAACGAGCCGTCTTCGTCCTTAATAGCCGTCTCTTCCAGACCAGCCACGGAGCGAGTCGCCAGTCGAGCCAGGATTGTCATCCACGAGTCCCGGTTGCCAGAGCTAGCTGCCAATCTGCTAAAGCCAGCCTTGCTCTTCTTTGCTGGCTCTTCCATAGATTTCATCATCTCAATGACTCGGGTCACTGTGCCATTACCTGCTGTCAATGCCGCTTCTGGTGTCAGGGCACTAGGCTGGTGCAGGTGGAAGGACTTTAACGTGAGGCCGTCGTCCAACAATGGTAATTCATGAGTCGGCGAGCTATCTAGCTTGTTGAGGATCTGCTCCGTGTCCTCAGCTTGATAGAAGTCGGGTTCATATTCATCGTCATCTTCTTCCACACCGAGCGGGGCTGTGTTGGGGTTCAATTCAGGTGCTGGAGCATTGTTGAGGGCGTCGAGGCGGCCACGGACACCATCAACTGCCTGGGACAGTACTTGAGGATCAAGCCTTGCCAGTGTTGTGACAGCAATCCTAGTGACCAAGGGCGCGGGAACTTGCGAAACATCAAAGTTCCGGAGAGCACTGTTGTCGATCAGGGTAAAAATGTCGGCCAGACTATGCGGGCCTGGACCCAGCGGTGGTATCCGGACTTGCGCTTGAGACAGCCGTGGCCGTTTGGCCTCGTAATCGTCTTGAGGTGGCGGTTCAAGAGGGCGCTTATGTCCAGAATTGTCAAAAATATCGGCCATGGTACGCATCATACGTTCTACGTGCTGCTGTATTCTGGGAACCATAGGGTTGTGAGGATCTCGTTTTACAAGGTGAATCAACAGCATGCGAGTTGTCTTCTCCATCGACCTGATCATGACCCGGGTCTTCGGTGTAAGGGGGGAGTTGGCAAGCTTGAGGGGGTTAAAAGCAAGGAGGGCATTGATGATTCGATTTGATGTAGCTGGGCGCGCTCTTATGATGATGGACATGCAGTTCAAGGTCGAATCTACAATCAAAGCGTCACTGCAGTTTCGTTAGAGGTTAGCTACATAGATATGGAGCAGCCGCGATCAACAGTCTTACCTGCTTTCTTGTAGGGCACCTAGCATTCGGTCGAGGAGCCCCGATGCCTCAGCCTCTAAATTTCTAGGATCGAGGGACTGGTGGCCTTGCGGAACTTTATCCAGAGAGACATCAAGTGTACCACCATACTGATAGTTGCGTTAGCGACATCACGTAGAAAGTTTAGAAAATCCATACTCTTAATTCAGAACCGGTGGTAGCAGTCTGCGCAAGAACCACACGTTGTGCAAACTTGATGCAGCAGATTCTCACGGTGGGACCAGCATTGTCCCATATTCTCAAAACCTTTTGCTTGACAGCCACCATTCTTTCCCAAGTGATTGTGTCGTAGCCGTTATTAATGCTGCATGATCACGTTAGTCTTGAAACCACATAACTTGGATACCACTATCACCATACATCCATCGCATCGCCAAGGGATAAATACTGGCAACGCATTGAATCACACTGCGCAGCACTTGAGGGTCCTCTCGCTCATTCTCAAGCAGGGATTCCAATGTTGGTAAAACATAAGGTTGCATTGTCTCTTTCTCTCCATTCGGTAAAGCTGGCGTCGCGAAAGCTTCAGCAAGAAATTCGGCACCCCATCTCCGCAGCTCAAGTGGTGCGCTAGGTCCGATGATGGGTAATATTCCATTGACGACACTGGGGTAGTATTTTACGTCTCCCAAAACTAGCTTTCGTGCATCGTCGAGCTGTCGAATCTGGTCCGACACAGAAAGTGTTGCTGCCATGGTAGGTGGATTAATGTTGATGATTCTCGAATCGCGGGCGTAGAAATCGACGGGTGGCAAGCTCGAGAGCTCCAGGAAAGATCAATGGAAATGTGTTGTCGTGGATGAAGCTTGCCCACTGCTTTTGGACCGTGGTCGCGCGACTAGGCTGAGCTTTCTTGTATGCGGTTGAGCATGCTTCGCATTAAAAGCTCAAAATCACCCAACATTCGCAATTAGCAGTATCTTCGTCTCGAATTACGCGTTGCTGAGGCGTAGAGCACTATTGTCGTCGTTGCCAGCCTTTGTCTGTTAGAAATGTTGCTGAAAGATTGGCGACGCGGAAATCAAAGAACATTGGACGTGGAAATGGTCCAGAGCCTTGTAACTGAGCTCCACAGAGAACCTGGACCTAGGGGTGGTGCAGGTGCGGTAGGTAGACGTCACGGCTGCTGGGCTGGGCCGACAATTAGCCGCAAACATTCTTCCCGCCTACGGAACAATCATTCGCCAGTAGGTCAGATATCGATTAGTGAGACCATCTTTTGCAACACGCCAACAATTGAAAGTCAATTTATTCGGTTCACATTTCAAGATCAAGAAATTCAATTCTAGCCAAGCGTAAGACCTTCAAAATGGTCAAAAGGTGTGTTCATCCCGACACCAAAGCTCTCCATATTGCAATGGACTGATCATGACTCCGATACAGCCCGCACTCAACTTACTATGATCCCCGCCTGCGACAGGGCGCTGCGCTCGTTCGAGCTCGAAGACCCTATCTTTTCAAGAATACTGTCACTGGCCTTGGTCTCCTAGGTGTGGTCGGAAGTATCTGTACGATCCCCTTCAACAATACTACATTCGTCTACTAACGCATCTCAGATTGGTATACCCTCAACGCCGTTGGACAAGACAATTTCGACGATGTCAAGGTCCCTGATGCGCCCAAGCCCGCCGCTTCCAAGTAAAGGGCTATCTTGTGGTTAGACTGCGTGTACGATCAATACCAAGCGTTGGAATTTATGATATTCAAATGGGTGCAAGTTATATGACAAGCAACAGGCAGGCGTCGCTACTCATGAAGCCTGTTGCGCAAAACGCCTACCAAAACTCCGATCGCCCTATGTGCAACATGCTGGCCAACTAGTCTGTGCAGTATGTATAAGTACGTGGGGTCCTTGTACAATAACCTCCTCAAACAGAGGGCACTGTCTGCTGTAAAGCCGATGCCTCTCCTCCGACCACTCTAGGTCGACAATAATGGTATTTGATGCAAGCGAGCGCAAGCTCTATTCGCCTTCCAAGTTCAAGCCAAAAAAAAGAAAAAGGAAAAAAAAAGTAGATCGATCCATCAGTACCTGAACCGAGAATTTCCCAAGGGTATCACAAAAGTCCGAGTACAATAGCAATATGCTCCATCGTGTTATCAACCAAGTCCCGTCGACGGGGTATGTTCAACCATAAGTCTGTAAACATCATCTATGTCGCCGCCGTCTTTGCACTGCGGCTCACGCCTGGAAGATTGCCCCCCTTCTTCACCTGGTGTGCTGGGCTGGGCATGGTTCGCGTCAATTCTGGTGATTCAGACAACCGTGTCGAAAGTGATGGAGACTGCTGTGTGACTTGAGCAGCCACATTCAGAGTTGACTTGATATCAACAGGAGGAGGACCGTGTATTTGCTGCGCGCCACGGCTAGCCGCATCATCTGGCCGTCCCTCTACTGGAGCAGTGGTAGGATACATCTTGTGAATCAGATGATTTGGATTAGCCCATGGGGTCTCCCGGAGAAACTGTTCGCCTGCCGGGCCGAGGCGGTCGAATGGTTGAGGATAATACTCTTCACGTCGTTGGCTTGCTGGCTTGTGTCGCGACCGTTTTGCTCGCTTGTCATGGTCAGCTCAGCAGGCTCGTAGAGTTTTCGCCGTCGTCGACTTACCTCAATAGCAGCTAAGTCGTCCTCAAGCTCTAACGGTGTCGCTCCAGCCATTTCAGGGCCAGCAGGGAATCCTTCGTATTTTGCGATAGTGGCCAGGGCGGAGACCTCAGTATTATAGGCAATTGCGTTTCGAACTCGCTGCGCAGGATCCTTGGGATAAAGAAGGCCACAGTCCTGCAAGCTGTGCGCGCTTCGTCTGGCTGTTTGAATGTCGTACCATTCTTGATTAAGAGACTCCAGGGTCCTTTCTCTCTTTTCCCGAACCGCTTGGTAATATTGACCCCATACCTGGGCACGCTGGGCCACAGACCGGTTTTCATGGGCTTTGATGCGGTACTCGTGTTCGTTGTGGATTTCACGCAGTTTCTGCTCCAATCTATCATCCAAGCACTGCTTCATGTTGAGATACTCGGGGTGTGTTGGCACATCTGCGAGGAGAGACTGCTCTTCTTCTTCAAGCCTTTGCAACCGGTCCTTATAGAGCCTGGGGGAATGTTAGTATGTGCATGCTTACTTAGTGTTCCACATACCTGTCACGAAAGACACCAAACATTTCTTCGATGACTGTCCAGTCCTTGAACGCAGCGTGTTTACGCTCCACTATAATTGGGTGAGCAACATGATCCAAAGTTTGGGCAACTGTCTTCTTACGTTCTTCGTCGTGCGCAGTCACCGAGTCAACCTCTTCGTCGGCATCTTGATCGACGTCATCGCCCTGGTTATCCACGTCTGTCCCTCTACCGCTGTCACGCGCACCATCATGACTTCCGCTATTAGTGTCGAGATCCGGATTAGCCGCCGCCGCCGCCTTTCGCTTGGACCCACGCGTGTTCTTCTTAGCTACACGTGATATGCGTTCTGTCAGATCAGTATCGCGATTGGCAGGCTTTTTTCGTGGGGATACATCGATATCTTCAACGGGCGTGTGTGTGCCACTGCTCCCATTCGCAGGGGTGGCCGTATCTTCGTGGAGGCCGGTTTCTTCGAGTTTCTGTAGAGCATCTGCGTCGTGCGCATGCACTGAACTTGTCCGTTTTCTAAGCGGCTGTTCTGTTTCCGATGGCTCGACGGCAGGTGTGCGCTTTCGCTTGCGCTCTTGAGTGTCGCTCTTGTGTCCTTCTTCCAACTCTTCGTCATGACTCGTCGCATGTTTTATCGGAGAGTCCCCGCCGACTGTGGGTGAGCCCGTCGAGGCATCGTCGTCATCAATGGCAGATTCGTCATCGTCGAGGCCTTGTAGGTTGGCAGTTCTGCGTAGTTTGCTGGGGGTGTGCTCGTAGACTTGACCCTCATTAAACTGGTCTACCACGACGTCTCGTTGTCTCTGATGCCGAGGGGTATCGTAGAGTCTCTCAGTCTCAGCTTCTGTGATGTTGCCATCGGAGGGAACGTCGGAATGGGCGTCGGAGAGGACGCTGTCAGAGTCAGAGGCGACTTGGGGTTTCTTTCTAGGGCTCCGCCTGAGGTTTTCTTCTTCGTCGTGGTCTAAATGCATGTGCTCGATCTCGTCGTCGTTGTCATCTTTCGTGTCAACCTCGCTGAGGGGGCTGGAGACGTTGCTATCCTCATGGTCGGCAACTCCAAGCGCCGGGGAGGAGAGAAGCGGAGGGGCCGAGGCAGAAGCAGCCATCGCTGCTACAAAACGCGATTATGTGTTTATGGGTCGACCGAGTGAAGATATTATGCGTTTGCTTGATCTGTTGAGTAGACCAGAAAGCTTTGGTCGGCCGGGTGGTCGTGGGAACGCGCCCGTGGTGAATAGTGAGGGACGGTCAACGGACAATCGAAGACAAAGTATCTTGTCGAATCGGGTTGAAGGGGTAAAGGCGAGCTAGAAAAGAACTGATTGAGTCGATCTTTGTGCAGCATGGAAAATACAAAAGATAGAAGTAACTTGAGAAAGCTAAAGATTCCTCGTACTGACAATTTGTGGTGGTGAGTGGAGGGGATACGGAGGAAGAGAGGAATGGGTACGGTGCCGGTTTGCGCTGGCTGCCCTGGTGTCTGCTTCTGCCTCTACGGTTCTGGACTGCCCGGCTTTTGGGCGGGCTTCCACCAAAGCGGGTTGCTGAGAATGACGGGCCCGCCTGTTGCAAAAGGCGGTCATTGACGGCAGAACGGCTCATGGCGCTGCCTCGAGCCCACTATCAAAGCCATGAGACCTTATCCATTGGTTAACATCTTCTGAGCCAATGGCGACAGCCAAGGAAATCTTTAGGTGGGGCCGCTCGATTGAACTCTGGACTTTTTTCTGACTGCCAATGTCTTTTTCCTGTCGCAGAGCCAAAGATTGTACCAGAGTCAACAGCTTTGCCGACTCCATCCAAACACAAAATTCGACAAAATGGCGAAAGGGTAAGCACATTCGCGATCTTCACTCTTGTATGAGAACCAAACAAAACTGACTCCACGCAGTTCAAAAGGCCTAAGAGCCTCTTCTAAGGCAGTAGACCCCACCCTCGATGCTCTTTTTGCATCCAGTGTAAGTTTTGCGACGCATGATCTTTCTTGCCAATTCATACTTATCATACATAGGCCGGTCCTGTCCAAGCTCCCACCAAGTCAAGATACTCGACCTTGTTAGACCAAAAGGTTCGAGAACCTGCCAAGCCCAAGGTGCAGCTTGAGGAGGACGATGAGGTTCTTTCCGAGATCAGCGAGGAATTAAGCTTCGAAGAAGATGGCCCTTCTGATGAGGACGAAGATGAGGACGAGGATGAGCAAGAGGACGAAAGCGGAGACGAACAAGAAAAGGAGGAGCAGGAGAGTGAGGGTGCAGACGAGCCCATGAAGGATGCGCCTGTCGAGCTTGACGACATCATTGATGCGACAGAAGACAAGTCAAACAAGGAGCGAAAACGAAAGCGCAAGAAGGACAATGACGATCTGGAAGGCAAATATCTTGACAAGATGGCTGCAGAGGAAGAAGCTGAGCGTGCCGGCAAACGACAGAAGAACGACGCTCTGACCAAGACTGACAAGAAGTCAGCAGCCGATGAGGAAGATGCTGGTAACGAAAGCGATATTCCTGTCCATGAGACACTCGCCAAGGACAGCAAAACATCGGACTTGGAAAAGGCGGCCCGAACAGTCTTCCTTGCCAATGTGTCCACCGAAGCAATCAGCTCCAAATCTGCCAAGAAGACACTGATGGCTCATCTCTCATCCGTCTTGGAGAAGGACGCCACTCCCCCGCAAACCATCGAGTCACTTCGCTTCCGTTCCGTTGCGTTTGCTGGCGGCTCTCTGCCCAAGCGCGCAGCTTACATCACAAAGAGTTTGATGGATTCCACAACCAAATCAGCCAACGCATACGTCGTGTACTCGACCACTGCGGCAGCTCGTGCGGCAGCCACAAAGCTCAACGGTACCCAAGTCCTCGACCGTCATCTCAGAGTTGACAGTGTTGCTCACCCCAGTCCCACTGATCATCGCCGATGTGTGTTTGTTGGTAACCTGGGATTCGTTGATGACGAGACAGTCTTGAACACCAACGCCGAGGGAGAAACTTCAGAGAAGAAGAGGAACAAGATCCCCTCTGATATTGAGGAAGGTCTTTGGCGAACTTTCAGCACTCAGGGCAAGGTGGAGAATGTCCGGGTTGTTCGGGATTCCAAGACTCGTGTAGGCAAGGGTTTTGCCTACGTTCAGTTTTATGTAAGTCCACGATTCTATCACTCACTATTAGAGATTCAAACCGCTAACCTCACTCGACAGGACGGTAACGACGTTGAGGCTGCCCTACTCCTTGATGGCAAGAAGTTCCCTCCCATGTTGCCGCGCAAGTTGCGAGTAACTCGTGCCAAGGATCCTCGCAAGACAGTCCTCGCCCAAGAGCGAGCCAGGGGCAAGCACATCGTACATAACGGTGCACCCAAGAGCACAAAATACAAGCACAAGGCCACACCTGAGGAGCAGTCCATGGCTGGCCGCACAAGCAAGCTTCTTGGCCGTTCGGCCGCCGTGCAGCAACGCCACAAGAAGCGCCCCTCAGCACATGGCGAGAGCCGGGAAGCTGAGAACCCGGTCCCAGAAATCAAGGGCCCAGAGCAGTTTGTTTTCGAGGGTCGCCGTGCTTCAGCAAGAGATGGCCTACCCAAGGACCTCAAGCAGAAACAGAAGGGCAAGGGTAAGGGTAAGGGCAAGTCAGGCAAGCCTCAGAACCATGGCACAAAGAGAGCGGCCGAGTGGAAGAAGAAGAACTGATTAATTTTGACGAGCGCTGCATAAGTTGTTGAGGCTGATAGAAGACATGGGAGTGAGGCGTATGGGCTATTTTTTCTAGTGAGAATAGTAGAGCAGGAGGGTTGGTTGATAAACGTTAGGTCTCCACGCCCGGAAAAGTTACGAGTGATTTTTTTTTGCCTCAACTGGCCTGGTCTCTACCGCTTAAAAAAGAGATGGGGGTAGCTCATTTGATTCATGATAGAAAATGGTTCGTGTAGTTGCACCGACATAATTTATTTACCTAGTATATAGCCGAACTACTTCATTTCTTATCGAATGCTACTGATCTGAATATGTTCTTACTTACTATGATTATGTCAACTGATTGCATACATCTGTCATTTCAGCTTACATGTAAGACAATCGACATGGCCAATCTCGACACATGTACAAAATACATTTTCTACTTTGTTTGAATGAGAAAGAATATGTCATCAATTTTTCGTGCCTGCTTTGCAAATAAATGCGCCAAATTTGCATCGAGGGATAGTCTCATCTATTAGGACCTGACTCCAACATATAAGACCATTTACTAACGGGGTACCCTGAGCCATTGGCGCGTGGCGGCCAGCACACGCTTTACCCCCATATGTGTGCCGCCCAAAAACCGGGAATATTAAACAACTTCCTCCACAACTCTTGTCTGTATGCTTCGCGGGCGTGAGCCCTGTCCGAGCTATCGCTAAAACATGCCATCAAAGAAGTCGAAAGAGATTACACAATATCACATTATGCGACTGTTTAGTACTCGAGTTCCTCTTCGGGCTCGAAGGAGTCGGCAGCAACCTCTTCGTAATCCTTCTCCAGAGCAGCGAGATCCTCTCGGGCCTCGGTGAACTCTCCTTCCTCCATACCCTCGCCGACGTACCAATGGACGAAAGCACGCTTGCTGTGCATAAGGTCGAACTTGTAGTCAAGACGCGACCAGGCCTCAGCGATGGCGGTGGTGTTGGAAAGCATGGAGACGGATCGCTTGACGGGAGCAAGACCACCAGCCTCAGCAGGAGCAGGGACAGCCATAGGCTTCTGGTAGTTGATTCCGAGCTTGAAACCAGTGGGGCACCACTCAACAAGGTTGAAAGAGGCCTTGGCCTTGAGGGAAGCGATGGCGGCGTTGCAGTCGCGAGGAACACAATCACCACGGTACAGAAGAGCGACAGCCATGTACTTGCCGTTTCGGGGGTCACAGACAACCATCTGGTTGTTTGGCTCAAAGCCTAAATAAGGTTAGTATCGATAACGGGCCAGCAATCATAAGCTTAACTTACACTGGAAGGTAAGCTCCTGAACCTTGAAGCTCTCGTGCTCGCTCTTGTTGGCAGAAATGACAGGAGCGTAGCTGATGAGAGGGTAGTGGATTCGGGGGTAGGGAACCAGGTTGGTCTGGAACTCGTTGAGATCGACGTTGAGAGCACCGTCGAATCGGAGAGACGAGGTGATAGAGCTGACAACCTGGGCGATGAGACGGTTCAGGTGCTCGTATGAGGGTCGAGGAATATCGAGGTTGCGACGGCAGATATCGTAGACAGCCTCGTTATCAACAAGGAAAGTACAGTCGGAGTTCTCAATAGTGCTGTGAGTAGACAGGACAGCGTTGTAAGGCTCAACAACGGCAGTCGATGTTCGGGGAGCAGGGTAGACAGCGAACTCGAGCTTGGACTTCTTGCCATACTCAGTGGAGAGGCGCTCGAGGAGGAGAGCACCGAAACCAGAACCGGTACCACCACCGAAAGAGTGAAAGATCAGGAAACCCTGGAGAGACTGGCAGTTGTCTGGGTTGTGAATTAGCTGCTGGGCAATATCAACTGTACAATATCAAGACTTACCGGCGACACGACGGATGCGGTCCATGACCTCGTCAGCCTTCTCCTTGCCAATGGTGTAGTGACCACGGGCGTAGTTGTTGGCGGCATCCTCCTTTCCACTGACCAACAGCTCGGGGTGGAAAAGGTTGCGGTATTCGCCTGTTCGGATCTCATCGATAGGCGAGGGGTCGAGATCGACGAACAGAGATCGAGGAACATACTTTCCGCTGTTGGTCTCGGTAAAGAAGGTCTCGAAAGAACCGGGGTCACCAATATCGGGAGCATTGGGGTCAGGTCGACCGTCGGGGCCGAGACCGTGCTCGAGAAGGTAGCTATTAAGAACGCCGGTCAGCTTGATTCGACAGCAGAGAAGAAGACAACGTACAGCTCCCAAGCAGAGTTACCGAGCTGTGTACCAGCCTGGCCCAGGTGGAGGTGAAGAATCTGGATAACAAAAAATCAGCATCGCGAGCTCAAACTGAAGCCGCCCCAGCTTGGACAGCTCAGGACACCAAGTGGAACACACCCCCAACGCCTCTCGAGCAGAGCAAAACCAGAGCAGCAGGATGCAATTGGGGAGCAATGAAGAGCAGCGCGGGGATTAGAGGTTCGCGACGGGACTGGAAAAAACATACCTCGCCCTTCATCTTGTATAAATGAAGCTTAAAAAGCTAAGACGAGAGTTTGAAGTTTGGGGGGAAGAAGTATGGGGAGAGAAATAACTACGCGCGCAGCGCTTGAAGGGGTAAGGGGAAGAAGGGGCCTGAGGTGGTGATGGTTTTCGGGGTGGGTGGTTTGGAGGTTCCCAAATCTGTGGGTGCCGACGTGCCACTGGACATCCAATTGGTGGCGGGGTTCGTCAACATGGGAACTGAACCAAACACAAAAAAGCTATCAGAAAGATACAAGTGATGCAGGCGAATTTTGGCCTACAAGCAGAGTACCTGAGGTGACTCTCACCGCCAATTGACAGGGAACAGCCTGGGGACCCCTGCTCGATAGTGGAAGAACTGCACTTGCAAGGGGCACTCTAGCACACTTCAGGTGGGATCTGTTCAATCAGGTCGGAATGCAAGCTGTACAGACAGTAGCTTGACATGGAGCTTGAGTGACACATATCAAGGAACACCTATCACAATCCTACCAAATTGCATCTATCTAGGACGAGTTTTACCTAGGTACTCTGGATAGATAGATAGGTAGTAGGTACTGATACTAAGACTCTGCAGCGGAGATAACTACCTACCTACTAGGCTGCAGCTTACTTGGTTAGCTATGCACTAACTTGGTGTTCAATTGAACAACAAATCAGACATCTGTTGGTTTGCTATGACAATTGAATTCCTGACAAGTGATCAGTTTCCCGCTCCATGGATAGTTCTCACAATAGGTAGTAGCTGGTTAATCTCTCTGCCTAGTAGGTGGTGCCGGACGTAACATAGAATTTTATCAGTCTATCACTAAGAGGGTAGTGAGTGAAATGATAGTCTACTACTATGTATGTACCTAGTATGTAGCCAACCACCCTATCACGTTCTAGAAAATATATCTCATCGTAGCTATACTCTAAGCTTACCTTTACCTAGTCCTAGATACTATGCATTGGGTACTTCGTAACTCGGACGTCTATGAAGATCGTTGATCTACCATCTTTGCCATGATCGAGACTTCGTGCGTTAATCGGGAACAAAATCCAATATCCGTAGAACTTCCCAAATTGGCTTTTGTTAATTCTGTTGCCTAGATATAAAAGGTTGCCTAATGTATTACTTGAACAGGCAGGCCAAGGTAGCAAATATTCTCCAATTATTAGTCAAGAGTCTTGATTATGATGTTAAACTGTTTCAGACTACAGCCATACAGAACATTACAGGTTGCAATGATGTTCTATATCTAGATACCTAAAAGTAAGAGCCTGATATGGTAATATTTCGTTGTGTATCACTGCCGCCGTACTCCGAAAACCTTACAGATGTCCCCTCCTGTAAAATTATTTGTATAATGAAAAAAAGCTCATAGCAATTGCTAGAGCTGTGCAAAGTGGTATCATAGGTATAGTAGGCCGTTTCCCATCCAAGTCGTGATCTTTCGCTCTCTTTTCGTTCCCGCACTTGACCATTCGCACTTGTGTTGAGTTGAGTTTAGTTGTTTCGGTTGTCTGTTTGATTCTGTATATCAGCCTGCTCCAGCTGTTGCAGACGACGCTGAATCGCATCTTTCTGCATCTGCAACGCCCTGATCTCTTCGTCCCGCGTTGTTGTATCCTCACTTAGACGGCTGTCGTTCTCTGTCATGCTGTTCGAGTCTGTGGCCGCGTACGCAGGTGGAGGAAGCTCTGTATTTCCGCGGCCTCTGTTTCGTTGATCGGCAGCAGCGTAAAAGTCATCGCCTGCCCCTGAAGAACTATGGCGCATATTGCCCACTGCATCAAGCTCGTGTGGTTTTCTCTTCTCTGTCCGGGCTCGTTCTCGATGAATGAGCCAAAAGGCGATTCCTCCAACAACTAGCAGTACAAAAATTGCAACGCCAACACCAATGCCGATTCGCTCACCCAAAGACAGAGTGTCATTATGGTGGTCAACGCCTGGAATGTCGTCCTCGTCTTTCAGTCCCAAATCATCCTTATCTCTATCCTTGAAAAGGGCACGAATAGTGTACACAGCAATCGTTGCGCTGTATAAAGTAGTGGCGGATTCGGCATGGGCATCGTAGGTCTGCGCTGTTTGGTTGAAAGTGTAAGGGATAGCTACCACGGAAGAGGTCGATCGTTTACACAAACTGCCTTCCCAGGTATAATGCCTGGTACGGTTAGAACGATAGCTCATAATGCATTGTTGCTGACAACTTACGAGGAGCAGCAGATGGCCGTAGTCGTCTCATCGTCCCGGTTTGCACTGGGTTCGATACGCAGAGTTACAGTAGTCCATCCATGCGGGCACGTACCCGGGCTGTAAACACCCGTAAGGCCGTTCTCAAACATAGCATCCGGATAGCACGAGAGTGACTTTGCTCCAGCAATCGGCTGAAGGTCCAGCATGGCCTCGAGACCTCCCATCCCAGACATTGACATGTGGTTTGCATCATAAGTCCATGTACAATCAGGCGGGCCAGTCCAGGGAGTTGTCATGGGTGGAAACGTCCAGTCGCTGGCGAGGTCGTCGTCATCGGTTGGCTTTGGTTCGATTACAAGTGTTGTCGGGTGAGGTGTAGGTTTGGACAGAGACATGGCCGATGAAGGCGCGGCGGATGGCATGGGAGAAGACCCAGATACCGTGGACTCATCATCCTCAGTTGACAAAGACATGTCGTCTGTCTGTTACAACTATGTTTGAAAACTCGCGAGTAGCTCGAGTACTAAGGCCGACTCGACTACAAGCCGCACCACCAGTGCTTCGCTTGCCGTCAACTCGGCAATTCAGGGACAACCTTTAACGTCTTGTCCATCCAAACATGCGACCACTATTATCGGCGAACAAAAAGATATATATCGAACTTAGGTTGACGCGTAAAACAGGATCGGAAATGCGACTTGACTATAGTGAAGGCGTTGTCAATGTAAAAGACGGCGTCTGTAACGGTACTCGAAGGCCATTCGATCGAGCGTCTGTCTAGAAGAGGAATGAGGCGATGGGGATATATAGCAAGCAGAAAGACAAGTAAAGGTGACAAATGAACGAAAAGAAAGAAAAGCTACCCAAGAAATGACGAGAGTCAGCCAAGCAAACAGCAGCACAGGTCCATCCATACCATACCAGCGAGCGAGCGAGAAGGACGGGTACAGTAGCGTTGGTGTTCCCCCTTCTGAGGTCTTTGAAGGCTTGGCGAAATCTTATCACGGGTGGGTGCCGAGAAATGCCAAGGCCCGAATTACACCAAACCTCTGTCCACGTTGACCGCTGAGAGTCTGGGCATTTTATCTGTTTTTTTCGTCTCGTCGGTAGTTTCTTATAGCCAAGAGTAGTCTTTCAGACAAGGTACACGTCTGAACACCGACATGGCCCGTCACAAGACAAGAAGGACAAGACCAAGACTGTCAATGCGGCCAGAAAGACCCAATATGCCCAGCAAGCGGCGCGAGCCAATGCCCATGACAGTGGGCGCATCCAGCCAAAGCCGAGCCTTCTGGCCCCAGTGCCACGGCCTTGGCTGATGAGTATCGGATTTCTGGGCTCTGACGCGGGAAATGAGGGCCGCCTATTATTGTGCCGAACACGCCGGCTTGGAAGTCTTGGGTCGTCTTGGAATCCTGCACGCGAAGTCACGACACAAAGTACCGGTCCAATTCTGTGAAATTGTTAAAAAGGCAGCAGATTCCGTCTTGGCCACGAATCACCAGTCAGGTTCTTTTTTCTCGCTCCGTCTTATTCCCACCCAAAACTCACTTTCGTATCATTCAGGCCAAGAGCAGATTGACTGATTCCTTCAAACCGGAGTCAAACAAAAGTCAATGCACATTCAATGCCCAGTAAACTTGAAGCTCTTGGCGTACCACTGCCAACGTAGGACGAAGCAGATAGATATGTGACAATGTACGAGAATATGAAGCAAGTGGTTGGGCTTCTCGCTTCTTTATCCCAATCAACACTGAACTTGATGTTCGGAAAGAGATGCAAAGGGGAAAAGGTTGTCAGAAGCGCGGTTGGTTGCTGTTAGGTCATGTCATGGTCAGTGACGGACAGACTCTACCGATAAGGTTACAGTAGCACACGCCAGTGGACACTTTATATGGCTAGACGCTTGAAGATCCGGCATTGTAATGATTGATGTCTCTCGGCAATTGATGCTGTTCATGAAAGACCTTTGAATGAATCATTCAAGATTGACAAAGATATTCCAAGTTGCAACAGAAAGAAGTTCTGTGAATGCAGTGATTAAATTCTGAAGCAGTTGGTGTCTCGATTCGAGCGGGCACTCTCCTCCAAGCTCAACAACATCACTCCTAGTATCAGAACTGTTGGCACACTACTAATAATCAAGTTGAATAGAACCTTGATAAATGTGAAATATACATCAAATAATAATCATAAAATGCATTCGCACGAAACAACAGACAAAAGGAAACTGATCAAGTTTCAGACACAATTGTCAGTCAGCCTAACGACACCACATTAACAGCCACACACTCCCCCACTAAATCTCGGAGTCACGGCACTTCCCTCTCCGGCTTCTCCATCAGTGGCGCAGCGTTTCGAAAAAGAAAAAGAAAAGATCACATGACGGGGGGTTGAAGGGCATGTTAACCCTACCGGATCTCAAATCGTGCCCACCTAAGCGATTCAACCACCGCCTTCAAAGTCGACTCCATCCCGGCCCATCCATATTCGCTCTCCGACCAGCGAATTTCAATCAACACAACACCGCGACAATGGCTGACGAATACGTACGTGTGAACCCTCGAGATATCCCCTTCCCACCCCCTTTGGAAAACCCCATAAGCAGAGAAGAAGAACGACAACTCGACACCCGCCCGCGAAAGGAAGAAAAAAAAAGAAAGATGATGGATCGATCACAAATGGGAACATGATGAAGAGAAGAGTTTGACTGACCTGTATGCTTGGATAGGACGCCGAGCACGCTGCCGAGCTCAAGAGAAAGAGAGCGTTCCGAAAGTTCTCCTACCGAGGAATCGACCTTGACCAGTATGTTGCTGCCAAACGAACCCCGCGCCTCGATGATGGAAGATGAAACTACGAGGACGCAATCCGAGCGAACAAACCCATGCTGATGTGTTATTTCTTTCCTCTCCACAGGCTCCTCGACCTCTCCTCCGACCAGCTCCGCGATGTTGTCCACGCTCGTGCTCGCCGCAGGATCAACCGTGGTCTGAAGCGCCGCCCCATGGGCCTCATCAAGAAGCTTCGCAAGGCCAAGCAGGAGGCTCAGCCTAACGAGAAGCCTGACCTCGTCAAGACCCACCTCCGAGACATGATTGTCGTCCCCGAGATGATCGGTAGCGTCATCGGCATCTACTCCGGCAAGGAGTTCAACCAGGTCGAGATCAAGCCTGAGATGGTTGGTCACTACTTGGCTGAGTTCTCCATCTCATAGTACGTGGCTTCTCGCTTCATCATGTTTCTCATAACTGACCCCCTTTACAGCAAGCCCGTCAAGCACGGTAGACCCGGTATTGGTGCCACGCACTCTTCTCGTTTCATTCCCCTCAAGTAAGAAGTTTGCGGTCTTGGGTGGTTTCTGCATTCACGGACATTTTGGGCGAAAAGGACTGGTTCTGGTAGATGGATTATTAAAACATCTATCAAAATTACTGATGACAATGGGTACCATGATAGTACAATAAAGGAGCATTGTCCGCTTGATGACTACCTTCAACTATCGCTCATGTTTGAACAAGATGTTGTGACGCTCCTGGCTCCCTGATGTGAATGCCTTGCTCAACAATGCACTCGCTCTGTCCATGAAATTCCAATTCCCAATATCGGTCGCAGAAATTCATCCGTATGATGTCACTCTTCACGGTTTCTGCGTAACAATTTGCGAAGCTTGTCCATCACTCTTCCGCCGAATGATGTGGTTTTCTTTTTGGTACAAACTGCACAACCAAACGGGAGTTTTTTCTTGCCATAATGGATGAATATCTCTTCGTCTGCCCTGACAGGTTCATCCAGCTTTACGTTGATGCAATAGGGCCACTTGCCATCAATTTGGAAAGACGCTTGGGCGCATTTGCCACAAGCATGGTTGATAAAACAGGCCGTTCCGTAAAAATGACATGTTCGGCCTTGGGGATCCTGGAAGCCGTATTCATGCCTGAAATTCTCGAGGAGTCTAACATGATCCTGATCCATGGGCCTGCTCGACAACGACCCCACAGTCGGTATTGCTCGCAAGTTTCTAAAGATTAGTTTCAGTTCGTCGCGCTTGCGATGACTCAAACTGTTCCACTTGTTTCTCAGCGAAAGAGGATTCCCGGAAAGTACTGCATATTCTCTGTTAATAATCCTGTGATCTTTTGGTAGGTTCCGAGTTGCGAACAAGCCAAGGCCGCGGTTAGTGGACGTGTCGCGAATCATAACATCGGGACCTCTTTGCATTCCTAGGTCTTCCGATAACGGCCAAGGTTCCTGATGCGGCGGAGGAGTAGGAACCCGAAAGTTATCCATCGGATTTAATGCAATTGTCGGGGATTCCCGCGCCTTTGCTTCACGTCCTTGTGTCGTTGTGGTCGATGAGTCTCTCAAATCTTCCCCTGCCATCGCTTCCTAGTTTGACGTATCGTGTGAGCGTCGAGGCAATCGCCAGTGATCTGTTAAAAGAGTCAGCGCCACGAATCGAAGTTGGAAATGGGCTACCTCTGAGCCACCGCCTGTATGGATGGGCCAGGGTGCGCATCACGATCCTCTCACATTTTTCTTGAATCATCTTGACACGGTAAGAAATCGTGTGTGGAATATCTGTGGATGTGAAAGTAGTGTAGATGATAGAGAGTGTTGTAAAAGAATGATGTGTTTCAAATGACTGTTGGGATCCAAGATGGATGATGATGTTGGATGTTGTGAGTGTGGAGGAAAACCATGGCATATGGGAGGCGGGGGGGGTATTTAACTGCAGCTCCTTCTTGACGTGAATCAGAGTATCTATCCTAGTGCTCTTTCCACGTAGTTAAATGACATGGGAAACAGCCAAGAAGCCCAATGCCCTTCTTGGGAAACAGTATCCCCGGGATGAGAAGGAGTCCTCAGGGAGGGTATCAGAAAAATTGACTGCTGGAAACATAAGAGACGAAATTAGTAGGTCAGCTTTTGGCTCCTTGACCACGACCTTAGGCCACTCATTTTTATACCCTAATAGGAGGCCGTTTTTTTCTGCTACCCGTTGGGGAGTGATACAGGTTAAAACGGCAGACAACCACTTTGGCAAGCACAGCTTACTGAATCGAGTAGGTGCACTTGATGACTCAATGAAAAATGAATTCAAGTATCGATTCACGTCTAGTGTACATCCCTTATTCCTGCTTCTGTGCCAACTTGGCCGCTTTTCGCTCCTCCTCCTTGAGGTGCTGTTGTCGGTAGTGCTCAACAACGTAGTCCATGTTGGCAAGATGACCAGCAATGTGGTTTCGGTTAGCATACGAAGAGATTGCCCTGTTTGCCTGGTTAGCAATTGATCTTGCCGGGACGTTGCTACCGTCTTGGAGGGTTCCCAAATATTGGCAGGTGGGATGACGAACTCGGGGTATGCAACATCGACGAATCGGTGCTTGTTGCCGCCGTTCTCGAACAGGTTTCGGTCGTATCCAGCCTGCTCCATGGCCTTGGTGTGAAGAGCGTTGATTTCCTCCCAGTCCTTGCTGCGCGAAGTGTACTTGTTGATGAAGTTGAGGATTGAAGATTGCTCGCCCTCGGCGGGAACAAACTGGTAAATGAGAACGGAGCCGAAGAAACCGCTGACAGCGAGGAGAGATCCGGTCTGTAAACTTGCATCAGTTTCTGCTTTGTAATTTGGCTTCATCCATCGGCCTTGCTGGGCGATGCGATGCCGATGATGTAGTATGTTGTGACTCGACGTACGCTGAACGACTCGTTAACTTCGGCGGCCTTGTGGTGGGCGTGGGCGTCGGAGGCGTAGGTTCGTGCTGTTCGCTGCAGCTGTCGAGCCACGAAGGCTGCCCTTTGTCGTGCGACGAACATGTTGGGCGAATTGGGCAGCGTTCAATTGAGCAATCGGTCGTGAGGGTCTCGTGAGAAGAAGCCGCACCCAGATCAACCAGGTGAGGTCGTCGCCAGTCCGCGTGTGTTTACGTAAGGCACTTGTGATTGTGCACCAATTACATAGCAGATGTTTACCATTTATCTCCCCACCATAGAAGTTCACTGTGAGTAGGGACAGGGTAGAGGAATTGACTTCTAAGATCTGGGTTGCAAAAATAAATAATACGAGATTAAAGTCCTTTGTAGCAAAAACTTGCTTGATGATTTTGTTTATTTCAGTCTTTCGCAATTAAGTTTCTAATTACCTGAATATTCATAAGGGTCATGATTGTTACCTCAAAGATTTGAGTCGCCAAAGATGAATGAGCCGGAAGCATAAGAGACGAAGTTAGTAGGCCAGTTCATGCTACTTAGGCCACACTTCTTAGACTACTTATTTTTATATCCTAAGATTAAAGAGGCCAATTTCTGTGCTGCCCAGTAGAAATAACATTGGATCTTAACCTTGACAAATCATTCTAACAATATGTTGTGCCTATTGTATCGCCGTATTCTATCCCAATTTTTTAGCCTACTCAAAGAACGCCAAGGGCAACGTTCATGTTGTAGTGATGGCAAACGTATCATCAGTGCTTGGGTTGTGAAAGGTACTCTGACTTGACCAAGAGAACAACCACAACTTCATGATCCATCAAAGCTGAGTATTCTACGTGGAAAAATATCAAAAGCGAGATACAGGAGGGCTATTTTCTTAGCACACATAGGAACAACATTGGTCGTTAACTTCTTGATAATGAGGTTTGGGTCATGGACGGATGCCCTCCGACCCGCCACTGCTTACCCGGGAGCGCGTACTCCGCCCGCTCTGCCAACTATTAAGATATTGTCAGCAGCTATTTTCACTAGATAGGGCATAGAAAAGAGGATTAAAAGAGCCTTATTTTTTCTATAAAAGGAAGGAAATTAGCTTACTATTTTAGGTAATAGAGCAGCTAAATTATATAATGCAAGCTCAGCCAATCAGGGCTATGCAAATGTCAATATAAGAACCTGACCAGATCTGGCTCCCATAAATAGCATGGTAAGATAAGAGCGGTCCCTATTCGAGAGAAAGAGATACCAGTCTCGATGTTTTTGATAATGTACCTGAGTAGATAGAGTCCCAGTGGCTCACCCAAAGTTGACCACCGACAACGTTTACTGATCACCTCATTACGAAAACAGAAGCATAACGGTGGCCGACAAGAACCTTTCCTTTGACAAGAGCAAAAGCTAATATGCAAGGAACTCGAACTGTTAGATGCCTTGTTTTCTGGAGAGCTTTTTGTCAGAAGTGGCTGAAGCTACCACAAGGTTCAGATGATCACCACGGCTAACCCAAACTGTGCTGGATGCGCCTCATCGGGGCTTTTTGTAGCAACGGGACGGTGACAACATCCAGGGCGACTCGAGCCATTGCATCCGGAATGGCGCTGCGGGGGTTTCTTTCGTGGAAAATAGAGAGTTCAACGCTGACGAGTACTAAATCGCAACAGCCCAACAAAAGAGTAGAGTTTATGCCACACGTAACCGGACCGCTGCAGCGCCTACCCAATGCAGAGTCCAACTCATGAGCTATAGCTATACACGCCTGGATCAGGAGGAGGTTATCATGGACTTTCACGCCCTGAACTCTATGGAGCCAGCGAAGCATCCACAAGAATTTGGGATATCTCACCGTGCCCGCAGTGGAGGCCTTAAGCTTCCCCATCCGTCCAAATTGAGCTCGTTAATTCACATTGCGACCTCAGAGAGGACCAACCTCGGAAAGAAGTCTATGCAAAGGGCTGGTCTGGAACTCTGGAAGGATGACGAAGGAGGTGCAACAAAGATTGCGGCGCCTTGACCAAATGACATTCTGTTGCTTTGGCGCCATGCAGGACCAAATCACAGCAGACTGCAGTATCGGAGATGACCAGTCTAACCAATATTTGATCCATACCGGTAAGGCTTGGTTCAGGTCGATGCTTTTCCTGATGACGGCTGGGGAAGCCTCTCGAGGTATCAGCAGAGTGGACATCAGGTATAGCAATCAGCTGAGAGACATGCTCTTTTGTGAAACATGATCGAGGTACGAATTACATGATGGGCGGCGATATTGGGCGGGTGATTTACGTCGCAATGAGAACCGCATGTGAGCAGGAGCAGTGTTGATGGATGTTGGCCGAATGTCTAGAAGAGACACAGATACAAATATGCAGACTAAAAGGGACTTTCCCCTGTCTCACGTCGACTCTACATCATCCCGTGTGTTTGACAGGCAGCAAGGCACAAACATCCCGGCAGCAAACCACAGTGCTCAAGACGCCCTTTTCCTTGCATTACATAGCCATGACAAGACGGCACTGTGCTGATATCGATCGTTATCTGTTCAAAGTTCATCATGATGAGCCATGACGCGGAAAAGCTTGATGTAGTTTCCCATCGTCAGGCCATTGCTGATAAGAAGTATGAAATTTCCATGTGATATTGAGAAACAATGTACATAAAATAGGTGGTACTCTGTTTCTGGTCTGGCTTCGTTATGCGCGCAAGAGGCAAAAACTCCAATTCCCATCGCGAAACAAAATGCCAAGGTTTGGAGTGCGCGCCAAGTTGAATTATCCATGTAGAGCCCCGCGACGAGAAACCCCAGGAATGGGTTAAAAAGAGGGGAAAGGATACGAACTGGCCAGTAGTTTTACGTCTTGACTATCACAATTTTCTTCTTCTTCTTCCTTTTGTCTCATCAGGTAAAGAAGAAAAAGGTAATGGAATAGCCGCTGATATCCTTTCGTCCATGTCCTCCCTTGTAAAAGTGCCTCACAGTGATTGCACATCCTTGCAGTAGTTTCAGAGCCAAGGTTACCTCGGTGGTCGTACTCTGGCAATCCATTAGTCAAAGCCCTGGGAGCCCCAGAGATTGTTCTTTCTCAGGGTGTTCGCAGACTGTTCAATGCGGGGAAGCTCATTTTTTTCTGGTCACGGATGCATCGTGTCTAGTGATTAATTGGGTAAAAGACGACACACGTTTTCAGAGAAAGCAAAAAGTCTCGGCTTTGATGGAACTTCATGTTGGCCAAGCTGACTATTTTCCTTCTATCTGAGCCACTCCCTTGTCAGCACAGTGTTTTTGAGGCCCGACCTCTTGTTCTATTCGGTTCTTGCTATCCATTTGTAGGTAGGTGCCTACATGCTTTGCTGCGCTGGCCCTGTATATCAAACATCACATACCCATTCATTTACTCAGTGATTCTCCATTGCAACGACTATTCTCTTATTTGATAGGAGCAATTGGTTTGTGCTTCCCCAATTTGTTCCGAATATTCCCTTTGAATAAATAAAAAAGGGTCATATGATGGCGTGCTGTAGTCACACACACACTATTCACACAGACTGTGTCTCTCTCATACTTTCAGATTCATACTGTACACTCACTCATCCGCCATCCGGATGCTAGCTACCTAATCCTCTCCCTGTTTAAAGGAAAAGCCTAACTTTGCTATTTCTACCGGCTATCATCATCTACCACTCCCTTCCTACGCGCGTCATTAAACTGTCACTCGTCGACTTTTAAACGCCAAAGATACATAATCTGACACGACATTTGTCAAAGGCTTAAAAGGGACCGAGAACCCCCTAATAAGCTTGTCTGTTTCTTCTTGTTTGTTTGGTTGGATAAACTCGATCACATTTTTGATATACATTTTGTCTACATACCTCTTCCACCTATAACCTATCCATGCCTGAGATACGTCCAAGCCTCCCTCAGCAATATCAACAACTGCGCCCCGACCCGCTTACGTTGTCAATACACAGCGAGGCCTCATTATATTTACTTTACAAAAGTCAATAACCAGGCTCTTAAACGTTTCGGCATTCTTCTCTTTGGCTTCCAGGCTTTACTACTATACATATCACGTCCTACCCACCCACCTCTCTACTAGATCTCGCCAGTACCTCCACACATCTACTCTACTACATATACCTATCCCTCTTATACTGTATAGCTCTATACCGTGCTATCCTCTCTTACACATTATCACCCTCATACTCTCGTACATACTCACTGTACAACCACAACCTCCATCAATATGTGCCATACCGTAATTGCCCAGCGGATGTGCAAGGATTGCCGCCATAGCCTAGGCGAGACGGTCATCGATTTCACACGCTGTGCTCGTAAATGCTCGAGCCCTTTCTACTGTCTTACCCCTGAGCCTCAGATGGAGCTGTGTAACCTTTGTGTCACAACGTCGACACTGTCTACACCGGTACTCGCACAACATGCTCTTGAGGACACAACCACTGCAGCTGCAGCAGCAGCAGCCGCCGCATCGGCTGGCACGAGACTTTACAATCATTCGATTGGAAAGACAGTGGCCTATCCAGGACCTGGAGTAGTCCGCCACACTGCGGCCCACTAGAAGTTTGCGACAAACCATGACAAAATGGTTACGATTACCGACATTAAGGGCGTTCATTTGTGTAAGATTTTGAAACAGGGAAATTGAAACGACGAAACGAAATTTGACCAAAAAAGGCGTGTTTGGGAAACGACAGGTATGATACGGGCAACCGACAGAGGGTCAAGGGCGCATTCGGACAGCATTCATCAATGCTTTGCTTTGCTTTGCTTCATTTCATTTCATTTTCGTATCACTTTACTCCATTCCATATGTAGTGTCACTCAGACACGAAACCCCGGTGAGGACCACTCTACTGGAATGAGGGAACCACAGGCCTGGTCAATGGTACCAAGAACTGGGGTTAGTAGGGTTCTTTTCTTTTTCAAAGATGACATATTTACAATCGTTGATACATAACAACAAATTGAATATATACCCAGAAACAAAAGCAAAGAAAGGACCTAAGAAGACTGTGATAGGTAAATCGGTTCTGTTCGCCTAAGAAAACACGGTTCTGTGGTTGAGCGGGCGGATGTGCGGCCGGTGTTCCGCTCCCGTCCCGCTAATTAAAGCACCTATCGAAAGCAAGATAGGCTACTAAGATAGGGCAAGTCAACTCAGCGACCCCAGACATTGGATGCATGTCCATACCTCAGCTCCAATTTCCCCGAGTACAGATACGATTTCTCTTCACATCCAAGTCGCGCAAGTCGTGCAAGCCCAGCTATTTGGTGACCAAGATGCATGTATATGTGCGTCCCAAACACAATATGAAACACTCAAATTAGCAGTGACACTTACTTTCTTTTCTCTTCTTTTCTCTTCTCTTAGCTGACCTAAAGAGACGCACACAGTGTAGCAGCTGCCACTACTCGTTCACTGACTGAATCACAAACAGTCACAATCTCACTCAACCACAACCATTCACAATTTTGCGATTCAAATTTCAACACAAGCCGCTGTTGCACCAAAGGAAGCAGCACATGGGCCATTGTCCTCATGACTCGGACAAGGAAGCACTTGGTTCAGGTAGCAAGGGGGAGGGTTACCTGAGATGTGAATTAGTGCATTTCAGAGTCAAGTCAAGTCAAGTCAGGTCAGGTCAGGTCAGGTCAGGTCGAGAGTATGAACCAAATAAGATGGATGCATCCCCGTCCGCACCTCCCCAGACAGACGATCGATGTTGCCCGTCCTGCATCGTGAAGGACTTGCCCGATTGATTGATTCCCTCACCGGTGCGACAATTTAAAAAAAGGCAGCGACCACCCGAGGCTGCGGTTCACGGACCAGACCCGATTGCAGGTGTCATCCTTCCATGGGTACTCGCTCATCTTCATTCATCCATGCAAGCGCAAACGGAATTTTGAATTTTTTTTCCTTCGCAACTGCCTACCTCACAAGTCGCGACGCCTTCACAACGCCTTCGCAACGTAAAGTTTGCGCCTTCCTCTTCTCTGACCTCAGCGAATAACTGTTTGTGTCATCCCCTGGGTCCTTCTCTCATTTGAGTTCCTGCCATCTATCTGTCTGGTCCATTGTTAAAACTCCTTCTCCAAGCCTCTCGCCATGGCTTCAGAAAAGTTAGCACATACATCACTTTCAGTGACATCTCCATCAAGACCAAAACCATCACTACACTGTGAACACATCTACCGGAATCATTCCCCAAATCCATCGTCTATCAATCCATCCACTACCAGCCCAGCAGATACCATGGACTCATTATACTTTCCTATCGCTTACGCCAATAAGTATGAATGGAGCCTGCCTAACAATGTCCGTCGTCTATACATTGATGGCGTCGACGAGCTCGTGGGTCTCGTACCAGAGCATTTCGCCGAAGCCATGACCTGGCATAGCGACATCTTCGCTCTCCCACCTCCTGCTTTTGAAGGCTGCTCTCATCGCATAATAATCATCCGTACCGATTTTCTACCATTCGAGGGCGGTCTCCCTGTCACTAGGAATTGCAAAGATCCCCTAAAATGCTGCGAGCTTGCTCTCGAAAGGCTCGCCTTCGACAATTGCCGAGAATTTCCCTCGCTGTCCAAATGGGCAGCCACCGACTTTGAAGAGCGAGAATACTCGCCAGTGCACATGTTTACCCACGGCCTACGAGGTATGCGAATTCCGACGCCTTTGAGAGGTTTTCTCGGGATCCTCACGGTTGGGGTACACCTCAACGTTTATAGCAGGGACCGTACGACCAACGAGTACCGCATCTGGGTCGCAAAACGTGCCATTGGTCACAAATATAGCTACTCCGGGATGCTGGACCAGATCGTTGCCGGAGGCATGGACATGGAAGACCGAATCAAGCATTGGATGGCCCCCTTTAAAACACTGACTCGTGAGGCCAAAGAGGAGACGGGCCTCGAAATCGAGAAACTGGGCCAAAAAGTGTTTGCACCTGGCACCGATACAGAGCCAGCGAGAGAAATTGGCAGGGTTGTCAGATCTTCGTGGGTCAGTTTTTTCGACAAAAAGGATCGGAAAGCAGGCAAACACGACGAAGGCCAGCTTGAACCTGGTGTTAGAATCATCTACGACCTCGAACTCATAAACGACTTTTGCCCACAAGGAAACGAGCCTAGCATCGAGAAGATCATGCCTATGAATGTGTCGCAAGTGAAGGAGAGCCTGATGGAGAAGGGCAAATGGAAGCCGAACTGCGGGCTTGTGATGCTGGACTTCTTGGTGCGCCACCGACTTGCTAATGTGCAAAACGACACTCATTTCCCCGAAATCGTGAGAGACTTGCGCCCAGATTTGCCCTTTAAATTTGCCGACCGATGGAACGAGTGCAGAATCGGGTGGTAGTGAAAGCAAGCGAAAGATGAGACTGGAAGCATAAGAGACGAAAATAATGAGACACCTTATGCTTCTTAGGGTATAGTTCTTAGACTACTTATTTTTATACCCTAAGACTTAGGAGGCCATTTTTTCTGCTACCCAGTAGACCTCTTCTAATGAGATGAGTCTGTACGATAAGAATAAGAGAGATTTTTCGGAATACGCCTTGCCTAAAGCTAGTTATGCACTTTCAAGATGTGCATCGGGGTATCATCAGAAAAACTGACCGCTGGAAGCATAAGAGACGAAATTATTGAGTCAGCTTATGCTATAGTTCTTAGACTACTTATTTTTGTATCCCAAGACTTAGGAGTGTAAAGTTTCTGCTACTTACTAGATACCTAGGTAAATTTAGCCAAGAAAGGCTGTTGGTCCGTTCCTCAGAGTTGTCGCTCACTGGCAATTCAATACACATCCGGTAAGAAGACTGGCCAGAAATCGACAACCGCGAGGGAAGAGCCATAGAAAGGGACAAGATCCTCCGTCTCAGAGAGGCTCTTCCTATAAGCCTTGAGATCGCAATCGCCAGCCAAGGTGCTTGGGATGTCCTCATGACAGACGAGAGACGTGAGTGAAGAAGCCGCCTCTGCGGGTTTTTCTAAATTTGGACTGGGATCGTGTCATCCCATATGGAGTGGCCTTGGGCAGTATACAGTGATAGAACGTCTGATGGTAGAGTGCTATCTGGGCTGGTGAAGCATCTCAATGATAAGTGGTTGTTGAGTGGCTCTTTGTCGTGTTTGGTGGAGTCTTGCCTACCTGCCCGCCCGCTTGTTTGGATGGTCTTTGGGTGTAGATGACGATTTGGAGACTTGAAGAAACACTTGTTCCTTTATAAGTTGTCTGGCTCATTGGGAGAGTCAACTTGATTCGGTGATAATACCATGTATGGTATTGCTGGCATAATAAGCTTTATGATGGCACTTATCTCGGGAACAGCAGAGACTTCATGATATAGCTACTAGGATCAGAATATAGAAAACGAATAATAAGAGCAAATCTCAGAAGGCATAAAGTGACTGGATTGTTTTATCTCTCGAGCATGCAGTATCAAGATTCAGATAACTGTTGGTGTTGAAGAATATTGTGAATATGTGACCATCCGTCCACTTACAAGAACGGTCAGGGGATAGATAAATAGACTAATTTCTAAGCTCATATCCACTCAATTGATTCCCCGCTCGGCAAGACAAAACTGGGCCCAGACGGTTGATTAAGGGTCCTGGAGTGTGTTGCCATGCGGAGGCTCCGTGGGAATTAATTCGTGATAGAGAGGACTGGTAAACGTAGTAGTGTACATAACTCAGGGTTGAGTTGATGTCTTGACCACTCCAGTTAGCTGAGTTTGTTATCTCATGAACTATCGACAAGGCGTTTTTCTCCCTTTCTTTTTTAGTCTGTTGTCCCACCACTCGGTTAGTGTACCTTGCTTAAAACGAAATTTAGTGTCGTATAGCTGGGGTTCTTTTTGGTGGCTTGCTGCTGGTGACAAGCCAAGACTTCAAGGCTGAATCCCAACGGCCAACTAGAGATGCAGCAGATGAATACCGAAGATGGACTACCGTGTTCTAGGTCGCGACTGTCATTAATTGTGTTCTATTTACAGAATTTAGATGGTTTCAGTAGCCATCACCAACTTTACAGAGTGCAGGGTAAACAAATTCGCAACTTTGTCTCTGCCTGCCGTATAAACTGAATATTTCCGCACTAGACAAAGATATTCCGCCCGGCTACTTACAGGATCAGAGATCTTCGCTCCTGATTCTCACTTGTATCCACTCATCGACAATCTTATCCCATCCCAACCACAGCACTATCGGAACACTCCTGCTTGCGATTGTATGTACAGGTACCGTCCAGATTCGCCTATTACCTCGCTCCCTTGTCACCGATGAGAATCCTCGCAGAGCCGTTTGCCCAATAATGGAGACGCTAGCCTGCCCAAGTTTCTAGTGGCACGAGGTGACACCATCATAAGGCTAGCTCCTGTCGAACGCTACGATTCCATGCCAACAAATTTCCCCTACTACGAGAAACGGCAGCCATAATCTAGTTGAAATGAAACCCGTCGCGAGCTATTTATCAATGTCAGATTTTAGCAGCAACCAGCCTTTCTCAATGCTCTTGTGCGATTGAGTCTACAATCTTTGCCCGAGAACTTGCATTGCCCCAAGTGGTCAATCGAATGCAGAGGTCTCAGGAATCCAACGGCCCACACGCAACAATATGGGGTGCTTCCATCTTTTGCGAGCGGTGAATACAATACAGGAGTCAAAATACCATCCATCAAATACAAGAGAGAACAATGCGGATCACCTCTACGGCAATCCGTTAAGCCTGTGATCACAGCACAACTATGTAACCTTCTGCCGATTAAGCATCAAGCTTATAAGTTGGTCCCCACGCGTCTTGATGTTGCCGGAACTACATCCCTCTCTGGCCACCTGTGCGAGGACCAGTCACGAGCTCAGCGTATCCGGCACCGGCGATCTGTGCCAGAAAGCCAAACAAAATTACGGAAACGCTGGAGACCGCACTAGATATGGCGAGCTCGATCCTGGGTGTGCCTGGGAGTTGCATTACAAACCATTGCAGGCCAAGACCATCACTTACAACAAACCCCAGATTCCCGTTGCACTTTTGATTAAGGGAAATGCTTCTGTTCATGTTAGATAACTACGTTCCTGAGTTATGGGACAATCATGTGCAAAAAGGCAAGTGGCTTGAGCCACCAAAATCCAACTGTTCTTGACCTGACGATCTGGAGGAGAGCGAAATTCTGTAAGCGCTGATCATGAGGGAACTTGAGAATGTACTTCCCAATCATACTGAGCTGTCCCCTGTACCCTCCTCTGAGCAATATTGCATTGTGCAGTAGCTACAGGACGCCACTATGAGCTGGTTCGAGAACGCAGCCTCATGCACCTCCCAGAAACGATACAGACCATTCCAACAGCACACTGCAACGTAACCGTGGGAAAATTCAAGGAATAGCACTGCTTTGGCCATGACACACAGCCTTGAAAAAATGCAGCCTAGCAGCTATCCCGTTTCCCGCGTTCTGCATATCACTGGTGCGTTCGATATTGTCTCAAGTCTAGAGACAAACAAAGAGGGGCGCCCATCCAAGCCCAACCTAGGAAGGCTGGCGGTCCGTTTGACAACGGATGAGAAATGCAGGACAGCGTAGTACCGGTACAAGTGAGCCCATGCTCTTCGCTGCGGAGTTATCGTTAGATAGCTCCACCACCAAAGATTGTCGGTCACACTTCATTCGATCCGTAGACGAGATCTTGTCGGACTTACACAGCGACGGGACGTTTTATCACACAAGCCGTCCTCATCATGTCTGACAGCGATGGTTTTTTTTTTGCTGCAGATGCTCCGCTAATTCTAATTCTAATTATGGAAGTGTCAAGAATAACTAGCAAAACTCTAGAGAATGAGTTTCTCTGTCACTACCAAAAAATTGAGTTGTTTCTTTGGGGGCTGAGTCTGCAAAAGGCTGGATGGTAGCCAGCAGACCATTCCTTGTCGACTCTCTCAATTTGAGCAGGGGTTTATTCAGCTCGACGCACTAGAGATTTCCCATACCAATGAGAGTCACCCAACGGCGCCACTAGCTCGAGATCGTGCTGGAGCGGACAGGGGCTGTGGATTTGGAGCATTCAGAAAGCAGAGAAAGGTCCCCTTGTGGCCATTGATCTCGTTTAGCGTCCTCTGGGGTCCCCTGCGGTACTGGACGCTGCTTGTAGCACGTCCCGTGTAGGTCGAGATGGCCTGTCAACCTCCTCGGGCCCGAAAACGCCCAAGTGCAGCCCAGACAGGAGAGAGTCAAAACCCCCATTGACCCCTGCGTTGGCACTGGTTTTCTCTTCTCAAACCACTTCTTTTTGTTGTTCTATCCGAGTTAATTCTGGCTTCTACTTGGAAACAAGTCTGAATAGCTTCACTTGTATCGAGGGGTATAGACCCACTTACACCAGGACATACCTATACAACGAACCTCGTCCTCGCTCCCAGAAGAATACCAATCCGCCACTGCCGAAAGGAAGAAGGAAGCGGTGGGATTCGAATACATACAAAACAGCTTGAAGTCGCCATCGATTCAAAATAACTATACGATATCGAACGACGATGCATCGCTCCGCTGTTCTACTTGCCCTTGGGGCTCTCAGCTCACCAGCCGCCGCCGGTTGGCTCAAGTCAGACCAAGAAGTGTCATGGGAACCTCCTCGCCAGACGGGCATCTACGGCCCTGAAGCCGGCGAACAAGCTAATATCGCCTTGGGATGGAGTCCTGTACCAACAGAGGCCCCCCAGCTTGCTGGTGCTATGGACTTGAAGTTTGCCATGGGAAAGAGAGACCTAGCGCCCATGACCTGCGGTTTCGGTAAAGCAGGAAGTGAGTTGACCCTGTTCTGAAAGAGCGCATTAGTGACTATCAACACACATATTGGAAGAAGCTATGAACTCTACTTGCAAAGTATCGATTTGCTGACAACATGACTTCAACAGATTCCTTCACATGCATTTCCAGTGTCGCCACTTGTAGTTATTCTAACGGTTGGATTGGATGCTGTGAAACTGGCCGAGCTTGCAAATCAGTGAAGACATCTTGCGTGCCTTATACTGAATCTGCTTCTGTGTGTGCTTTCCTCGAGGACTTTCACACTCTTTGCTGGTATGTTCCTTAAAAAAACTCACTGATGAAATCGATTTGTTTCTAATCTCATTTCAGTGATGCTACTGCCAAGTACTGCCACACCTGGGTCGGTACCACATCTGGCGACCCCTACACGATCCTCGCCTGTGATTCTACCTCGGGTAGCTCTGCACTTCTATTCTCCGATCCTTTGGCTACCGGTGATTCGAGCACCACTGAAAGTGATGCATCGACTACGAAAGATGCTTCTTCTACCGCAGACGACTCCGCTACCACAGTAACAGAAAGTTCCGCGTCGGCGACAGAATCTGATAAGAAAGACGACGACAAGGGCGCCCCCGTCGGCGCTATTGCTGGTGGTGTTGTTGGCGGCGTCGCTGCTCTTGCTCTGGTCGGTCTGGCTGCTTTCCTGCTTTTCCGCCGTCGCAAGAAGAATGCCGCAGCTGCAGCAGCTGGTAGCAGCCCGCAAAACCCTCCTGCGATGGCCCAGCACCCTCAGAGCCCAGGAGCCGGCTACGTTCCTTCTTCGCCTTCAAATGCTACATATCCTTCAGGTGTGCCTTCAAACTTCCAAGGTTACCAGCAGCCATACGACCCTTCATTGGCTGCTCCATACGGACAACCCCAAGGTTATCAGCAACCTGGCTACGGCGGCTACTCTCCTCAGCCTCAGGGGTACGTCCAGCCATTCGGCCAGCAAGGTCAATATCCTGCTCAGTATGGCGCTGGAGGTTATGGAGCACCTTCATCCACTTCGCCTCCTCCAGGACAATTCACACCCAGCCCGGGTCCTAACAAGGACGGCCACGAGACTCCTCAGGCTCAAGAGTTGCCCGCTGTTCAACCAATTGGAAATGAGGGCAACCGTGCTGAGCTTAGCTAGAAGTCTTGATTGACTGACATGACGGGAGTAAAAGGAGTTTCATTTCTGGATGAGTGGAAATTTTTAAGGCAAAGACTATGTGGACATACAGGTGGACTTTCAAGGCGATTCAACAACTGCATGGCTAATCGATTGCATGAACTTTTGTTTTACTTTATATGGCAGACCTAATTGGGTTATTTCACTGATGAATTCAAAATATGATAATGCCTCAATCTATACCTGTTAAATGATCCAATTTGTGATGATCCTTATGAACTTGCTCAATAATCTCAACCCATAAAACACACCCTCATCATAGCTAAGATAATGCTTATACATGTCCGTTCAGCTCCAGTTGCTTTCCAAGAGCCTTGTTCCACCATTCTTCCCAGTCAAGAACCTTTCGGCCGAGTCTCGCTTCCTCAGCTGCAAAGACCATGGCGTGGCTTCGTAAAACTTCATCGAGAGTGCATCCAATAAACTCATCCTGCGCACGAGGAGCTTCCCAGCCATGATTCTTGACACGATCACATGCCATGACAAATTGGCGTGTGAGGCCCAAATCTCCTCCACCATGACCAAGGTCTTCAACACGGGGATAATAAGTCTTTGTTTCGCCTGTGTTGAAGTCTTCAACTACGATACGTCGCGAGTCGGCGTAGACCTCGCCGTGCTCGCCGTAAAAGTTGGAGTATCGCTCGCAGATCTTAGTCGTTTGGGCAACCATGTGTAGAGTCGCTGTCTTTGCCGGCTGAGTAGATTCGGGCCAAGTAATTGTGACAAATTGGTCGTCGCAGACGTTGTTATCTGCTTCAAAGACGCAACGGCCGAACCAGTTCCGGGACTGGACCTCGGACTTGGGTGTCGACTCGTCATAGTCTTCCTCAAGGGTCTTCATGAGAAGCTCCTCTCTTTTTTCTTGAGATGGGTAGTCCTCAATATCGTGAACGACGATACTGACGGGCCATCTGGTATTGCCGGACTGCAGTCCTTTGAGCTTGGGGCCGAGATAAATGTTCTTTGCCGAGAACTTGCAGCCTTCGTCTCCAAGGGGGCACTTTGTGCAGTTTGTTGCGGACCCTGCTGCCTTGGGTTTTCTACTCTTCTTGAACAGATGAAGGCCGCCGGATGAAGACACCGTCGCCGGAATATGAGGCTCTCCCTGTCCCGCCTTTTCCGGAGAGCAGAGCAGCCAGAGCAACAAGTCGATGTCATGACAACTCTTTGTCAGCAGCGACGGGGCAGTGGTGTTCTCATTACGCCAGTTTCCTCTAACGTATGAATGGGAAAAGTGCCAGTAGCCCACAGGTTCAGTGTGGACTACACTTGATATATCGCCAATGACACGGTCTTCGACGAGGAGCTTGCGCAGCATGATATTGTGAGGGCTGTAGCGCAGTACGTGACCTATAGAGAATACCTTTGAAGGCTGGTAGGGCCGCATAGCTTTGTACATGTCGACGCAGTCTTGAAGAGAGCAGGCGAGAGGCTTCTCACACATGATGTGTAATTCAAGCGGCGCAAGGCCAACGATAACCTCACGATGCATCTCGTCGAGAACACAAACAAAGACACCGTCAACACCTTCTGGGACATTCTCATCTCCCGCAGCAGCTCTCTTTCGGCGATCTTGCTCGTATGCGAGAAAATCTTTCCAGTCATGGAATGATTGTCCTTCTTTTGGGGAACCATTGCCCCAGATGTGATCCCGGCCAAGGGACTCGCGCTTGAACTTGAGGGGCTCAGCAACAGCAGCGACCACGCCATTGGAGACGCTGTCAATGGCAGCAGCGTAGTTTTGTCCTCGAGATCCGGCCCCTATTATGAGGAAGCGAGGTGGCGTGTCGGACATTTCTGGCTTGGGAGGTGGTTGGGGCTGTGAGTTTGTGTCTCCATTTTGGTCTGTTGAAAGCTTTGACAAGAGGTTGTTCACTAGTGTCGACATGATGTAAGTATTGATATTGTATGGTTTATTCGATTCAATGTGACGTTTGATATTATACGAGTTGAAAGAGGCAAGTTAAATATCTTTCTTGGGTGGTCAAGTTGAGTAGAACGCCTGATGCCATAGATACTCCAAGACACTACTTTGAAGTATGATTGGTAGATAGCCAGGCAGCGAGATTATACAACTAGGCAACAATAGGTCTGAAATAAAAGAGATATAATGTCGTAGAACGTAACATTCAGTTGTTGTTGTTGTTGCAATGATTTTCGTATATCGTGTTGTAGAAGTTGATGGTAACCAATAAGGTAGAACGTATTAGTACATACAACGTCCCAGCGCATTGATTCACTGTCTACCCTTACCTACGTGTACTAACTAAAGTGAAATGTAGTTGGGTGGTTCCCATCTTTAACCCCACTAAATCATTACTAAACTGATTTAGTGAAGATATGCTTTCTCTGATGCCTTCACGAGAAAAGCCAACAGCTCTTTGACTTAAACGTTACATTGCAACCATCCAAAATTCTGCAACAATGCCTACTACAACTGCAGAAAGCCAAGCTGATAACCAGCCAAAGAGTTCTACTGATGATCCTCTTGTATGGATCGACTGTGAGGTGGGTATGCCGTGTTACGTTGTATAATGAACGGCTTTGAGCTCACATACGTCTAGATGACTGGTCTCGACCAGGACAACGATGAAATCATAGAGATCTACTGCATCATCACAACGGGAAATCTTGAGATTCTTGATGAAGAAGGCTTTCACGCCATCATCCACTTCCCCCAGTCTCGTCTCGACCAGATGGACGAGTGGTGCACAAAGACACACGCAGACTCTGGCCTCACCGCTGCTGTTCTTGAGTCAACAACTACTCCGGAGCAAGCTGCTGATGCTCTCTACGAGTACATCACGCGGTTCATCCCCGAGCGCAAGCGTGGTCTCCTCGCAGGCAACAGCGTGCACTGCGACAGGGCATTCCTGAGGCGAGAGCCCTACAAGCGTGTGATGAGACACCTGCACCACCGAATTCTGGATGTCAGCTCTATCAAGGAGGCTGCGAGACGCTGGGCGGCCAAGAGGATTGTGAACAAGGTTCCTAATAAGAAGGGACTGCACAAGGCGAGGGATGATATTCTGGAGAGTATTGAGGAGGCGAAGTACTACAGGGAGGTTATCTTTAGACCGACATTTGATGTTGTGCCTGCTAAGAACAAGCCTAATAAGGGAAAACAATAGTTTTTAATTGATACTATGTTTTGAGAGAGGTGGGTTATAATTAGAGATGAGATGGATTGTCCTCATATTAAATATGTTGTGACGGGTCCAAGTGTCATGATTGAGCTGCTTGCTTACCTTGGTAGCTTCTTGCAAAGAAATAGCTCTATGCTATAAGCTCTAGCTCTAGCTTTAGCTTGTGTTGTCTTTTGCCAATATTTCGGTTATGTAGCCACTACGGATACCCAATTCAGGTGGACATATTGGATGTCATATCCACCAGCTTCCATCATGAGCTCTACCTCTCATACTTACGTTAAAATGTTGTATCTCAACGAAATATCTAAACACTATAAACACTGTCCGTCACATACAATATTCCTCTATAAACACAGTATCAATTGTGTTGCCCCTCCATTAGCTTGAGTGATATCATCTCGTCTACCCCACCAGAGAGCTCCCTCCTCCCTGTAGCTCCCCTCTTTTTGTCTCAGTCCCTGTCCCCATCCCCATCTCGTCTCGACATCCTCTACCGCTACCTTCGCTTCTCTTTTCACCTCCTTTTCTCTTTCTTCAACAAATCTTCCCAAAGAAAGTTCATAATATCCTCCCCTATTCGTTTTACCCTACTATATCAAACAATCATGGGCGTTCAAACTGTTGAGTTCAAGCCCTTCCAGGATCAGAAGCCCGGAACGTAAGTCTTTCCTTGACCTTGAACCTGGATGATCTTCCTGTTGTGCTCCCCCCACTGCTCCGGGAGCTACCGAGAACCTTCTTATCCATTCTTCAACCCATTGAAACTCTACTGACATACATCAACAGTTCTGGTCTTCGAAAGAAGGTTACTGTCTTTCAACAGCCTCACTACAGCGAGTCCTTCATCGCCAGCATTCTGCTGTCCATCCCTGAGGGTGTTGAGGGTATGCAGCTACTCTGCAGTAAAACAAGGAACATGATCTAACCCAATTATAGGCTCCAACCTCGTCATTGGTGGTGATGGTCGCTATTACAACCCCGAGGCTATCCAGCTCATTGCCAAGATTGGCGCCGCATACGGAGTCAAGAAGCTCATCATCGGCCAGAACGGTATCCTTTCTACTCCCGCTGCCAGCCATGTTATCCGTATCCGCAAGGCTACTGGAGGTATCCTCCTGACTGCCAGCCACAACCCTGGTGGTGAGTTTAACTATATATCCTCTGACTGAGAACACAATCTAACCACCAACAGGCCCCAAGAACGACTTCGGTATCAAGTACAACCTTGCCAACGGTGGCCCTGCCCCCGAGTCCGTTACCAACAAGATTTACGAGTTCTCCAAGACTTTGACCTCATACAAGATTGCCGACATTTCCGATGTCGACATCACCACTGTTGGTACTCAGACCTACGGCGACCTCGAGGTCGAGGTTATCGACAGCACTGCCGACTACGTTGCCATGCTCAAGGACATCTTCGACTTTGACCTTATCAAGAAGTTCTTCTCCACCCACCCCGACTTCAAAGTCCTCTTCGATGGTCTCCACGGTGTCACTGGTCCCTACGGAAAGGCCATCTTCGAGCAGGAGCTTGGACTGAGCAACTCTACCCAGAACTGTATCCCTAGCCCCGACTTCAACGGTGGCCACCCCGATCCTAACCTTACCTACGCTCACTCCCTGGTCGAGGTTGTCGACAAGAACAACATCCCCTTCGGTGCCGCTTCTGACGGTGACGGTGACCGAAACATGATCTATGGTGCCAACGCTTTTGTTTCTCCCGGTGACTCTCTCGCCATCATCGCCCACTACGCTCACCTCATCCCATACTTCAAGAAGAACGGTGTCAACGGTCTCGCTCGCTCTATGCCCACCAGCGGTGCTGTCGACCTCGTCGCCAAGGCCCAGGGTCTCGACTGCTACGAGGTGCCCACCGGCTGGAAGTTCTTCTGCGCTCTCTTCGACGCTAAGAAGCTCTCCATCTGCGGTGAGGAGAGTTTCGGTACCGGTAGTGACCACATTCGCGAGAAGGATGGTCTCTGGGCCGTTATCGCTTGGCTCAACATCATCGCTGGTGTCGGTGTCCAGAACCCCGAGGTCACCCCCTCGATCAAGGAGATCCAGAAGGAGTTCTGGACCAAGTACGGACGTACTTTCTTCACCCGTTACGACTACGAGGATGTCGACTCAGAGGGCGCCAACAAGGTTGTTGGTGAGCTAGAGAAGCTTGTTGCTGACTCCAACTTCGTTGGCAGCACCATCGAGGGTGCGTATCATTACTATCTATTACAAGAATACAAGCTGACTTATTACAGGCCGCAAGGTTACCAAGGCTGGCAACTTCTCATACACCGACCTCGACGGCTCTGTCGCCTCCAAGCAAGGTCTGTACGCCGGCTTCTCCTCCGGCAGCCGTATCGTTGTCCGACTCTCTGGTACTGGCTCATCTGGAGCCACCATCCGCCTGTACATTGAGCAGCACACCAGCGACCCCTCAAAGTACGAGCTAGACGCCCAAGACTTCCTGAAGGAGGAGGTCAAGTTTGCTACTGAGCTCCTCAAGTTCAAGGAGCATGTCGGCCGTGACGAGCCTGATGTCAAGACCTAAACAAGTAACATAATAGGTGGTGTTTGGACCAAGAACTGAAGAGATGGATGCAAGCATAGGATAATTATGAGATTCTGAGGTTGTTGTTGCGTACAACAATATTAAACAAATTGAGCGTTATTGAAACTACCAACCAACCCAATTGGTGAACAGATGATGTATTTTGAGAAGCAAGAGCAGGCACAGTAGTAGTAGTATGAATTAGTGCCGCAGTATAAAACATTCTTAATATCGTTATGTTCAAGACACGAGACGAGCCCACCAACTGACCATAATGGCAAACGAGCCATGCTAAGTATCTTACATTCTGTTTCCTGTCACTCGGGATTTATTACCAAAAATGAAAATGAAAATCGTTATTCGTGAATCGTCAAGCCGTTATTTCTCTCGTGGGACGCCGTCGCTGGAAAAGCATAAACCGGGTTCAAAGGGCTACGAATAATGGGAAAAGGAGGGAGTATAATAACTGGCATGGGCTCGAGGTCGTAGTGTTAGTTTATGCCCGAATCGCGGAGAGATTATCTTTAGTCGTCAGGCCGTTGTATCGGTCGTCGTGCTCTCATCCGTGAACGTGGGAGCAAATATATCTCTGAAACGTTTGGCCGCTGTACATGTAAGCCTCTGCATCATAATTGGGATGAACAACTAACCCTCTTCACTGACAAACTTAATTTCAAAGGCTCCAGAACGGTTGATTCGCTGGTTCTGTTGTCGATATTCCTGACAAAAGACATAGAGATGAATGTCGGCTAAGCGAACTCTGGTTTTGCTCACTCTCTTAATCCATCTCGTTGATGTAGATTGATGCGTGACTGAAGACTCTTGTTAATAAATATTGCGTCAAGTTGAAGTTCTGACGTACTGAATGCTGTCCAGACAGGACACTGTCGTAGGTCCCCTTCCCAGACTGCAGCGTGAAGACGAAGGCCCTTGGAGACAACGTCCTCATAGACAATAAGAGAATGCATAAAATGGTCATCCACAATTCGGCTAATTGAATAAGCATAAGTCGACAAAGTGTTGGATTTGGAACTTACGCTTGAAACAGCTTGCGTTCACCCCAAAGACTGAGGTCTTCGTTTGCCATTCGAAGGGTGAGGTTGTCGCGAGTCTTGAATGACAGAAAGCAGCAGTACACCAACACCATTTCTAGAAACATTAGCGTTTCGGTATACCAGACGTATGTCTCAACAGCATTCAACTTACCTTCCCATGTCAGGAAGCAAAGGCTGGCCCATTTCTTGGTGCATTGGTCGTTCGCACTCCACTGCCAGAACTGAAGACAACTTCCGTTACGCTCAACGACAAGCTCATGCGCCCCACGAAGCGAGAACCAAGGTGTACCCATGTGGAACGTCCGCAGGAGAAAGTAGGGGCATTGATCCTGTGCAGTTTCATACACCACTAAAGTTATTTGGCGCTCGTTGAAGGATCTGTTTCTGTTAGTCTGAGGCCAACACTCATCAACTGCATTTTGGTCGTACCGCATAAAGAGAATTTTTGCATCGCTAGGCATCTTGATTTGATCCCAAGGTTGTAATGGCCCCCATGCCTTTGAACTATAACTGTTAAGGACCAAAGAACAGTGAGATGAGGTATGGGAAACTCACGGCTGCTGATGTTTGAGTGCAGTTCGAGATGGCAGTGGCAGAGAGAAGATCTTTTCAGACCAATGTATGTTCTATTAACTTTGTGAGAAGCCATTATGCGAAGTCATGCTGACTTGACTTACCGCTATGGTGCTCGAGTCATCATCTAGCACAGAGTCTAGTTGGGAAGTAGAGTTGAGACGGATAGGGGGAGGAGCTGTTGTTTGTTAGTTCTGCATTGAAGCTGGAGCTGATATTCTCACGGATGTTCCGGGCTTCTCTAAGCTCCATGAGCTGTACCCGGGTGGTTTCCATTGTATTGAAGTCGAAGCTCAGCGATCTATGCAATATTTATCAGTTTCAGCCCTAGAGGTGATCTTAGAATGTCTGGCTAACCTTGTCAACAACTCTCGTAACAGAGTCAGGAAACGATTGTAAAGGATGAAGCGTTGGGGGAGCGAAAGACCCCCGGCTTCGTCAGTCATGGAATGATACATCTTTCGCCAACGATTCTCTCTGGTCTGGGTCCGGTCTTCGTAAAAGGCAGTGATGTCTCGCAGTGATTTCGATAGGCAAGGAAGGAGAATCTCAAGATAATCGAGCACGATGGGAACACGGGAGAAATGGACCTTGCAGTGCTCGGGTAGTTCAAAAAGCAATTGGCTAGAGGCTCTCATCTCTTCAATAAGCATCATGAGATGAGCATGGTTGCCATCGGGTAGGGCATTGTGAAGTCCTAGCAACTGAAGTGCAACAAGATCGGCCCTTTCTGCCTCCAAGCAACAGCCCTGTAGCAAGTGAATCTCAAGTTGATCACCAAGAACCATCTCCATCATGAGGGATAGAATGCGTATACGAGTGGGCGTCTCTGTTTCATCACAAAACGAGAGAGACCACAATTGGCCTTGTTATGATCTTGAGTCTGCCTTTAATCCTTCCACTCCGCCAACAACAGTCGTGTCAGTGGAGATAGTCGATCGAGCCAACGTATACGGTGAAGTGTGCGGAGTAATCGACAGTACTGGTGGAGGTATTTTGAACTAATGGTATTAAGAAAAGTATAGATAACCGACGATGATGGTCAATTGTGAGATCTTGAATCAGATGAGAGACCAGGAATAGATTCAAGACTTGAGAAGAGATCCTTGGTTAATAATGGAAGAAGAGGGGACGACGGGTATGCAAGCCGTCAATAACGTGTGATCCGATCCGGGCAATTGTTCAACACCATCAACAGGTGTACCGACACCAGTCTAGCCATACACACGACCTTCCCTGACGTGGTTGGTGCACGGTTCTCGCTCTGAGCCCAGAGTGAGCCCATCACGTCGATGCACGTAATGTCCGAGGCTCTTGGGGTCCATCGTCCTGTCGTCGCCTCAACTAAAGCCAGGCCTCAAGTCCGGGGGTCTTGGTCCACCTGATGGTCAGATGCCGCTCGCATTGTACATAAGTCTGCAGAATCAAGACTGTCGCCTTGGGTTTCATTGAGACAATTACACCAACGAGAGGAGATGATTGTGCTTAGCGAGCACGGCATTGGGTGTGTATCTGTCAACTTGAGATTTGGGCGCCAGCTTGAATCAACTTCTCAGGCGTTGCCACGATAGCAAGCGTACTGGGACATGACGCCAGGCGAATGCATGGGAAGATATTCGGGGGGCATCAATTGAACTGGATTAGGATAGAGATGGGTGGGCACTCGCACCAGTCAAAGACGACCATTCCCAGAGAAGAGCAGCTGTACAGCTCTGTCCAGTGACAGTCGAGATGCGACGTGTTGCTACGTCGGCGACCCTTGCCATGCATCCGCGGGATGTGGACTGAGTGTGGGGAAAACCTGACGATACTGGAGATTGTGAGAAGGTGAAGAAACAAGTAGCTTCGAAACGACGTTCGTGCTGGGGTATACCGTATTTCCCTCCTCGTCCTGGTCAGACCTAAGTTAGCATGGCATGACCCTCTCAGTGTTTCTTGTACTCCACTTCAATAGCCGTGGGGGATGAGGCTCGGCAGGACATGACATGCTTGATACCAGTCATGGATAGTTTGCGCGATGTTGTACGTTCTCTTATTTGTAAACTTTTCGTACATACGTAAATGTATATAACATTGTCCCATCGTCTCCCTGTTAAGGCAAGCATTGCAACTTGCCTTGCTGATCTGCACACTGCGAGTGACAGTAACAATGGCTTTGGTGTTTTTGACTGACAACGGACAAGTACCGTAAGAGTTGAGTGATAAGAGAATTATGGGTGAGCCTTTCAGCTTGGTTGGATGGATCGGCCTTTCCCCTCGCCTTCCCTTCTTGACATAGGTAGTTACTTATCAGGCAAGAACGGCTGGGGAGAAATCATCTTGGCTTCGTCAACGTCAACGTGAACGTCAATGGAAACGGATTGATTGAATATATTTTCATCAAGTCAACATGGACAATTGAAGTCTTTACATAGAAATCAAAGGTCCAAAGCAAAAGAGTTCTTAATATACTCTGCTTCTTTACCAGCCACCATCAGCCACTTTCATCAAACAGGGAGAGCTCGCGCCTCAAACAGCATCAAGCCTCCACGTCATTTCAAGTTTGAGCTTCCTGCTGGTGATTTAGAGCTGCAAGCCTTATGGACTGAATGCATGTGGTAGATAACGTTGATGTTTTTGCAGTTTTGATTATTTGGCTCCGTGTTCCCTAATTGTACACATTGCGTTTCCTCGTCCCATGACCCTCAAGTTCGGGATCTGGTTCTCATGGCCAAGGACACTCGAAATAGAAGCCATAGCTCAATCGACCGTCCTCCAGATCATAAACATCTGGACGGCCTTAACCCGTGAAAATTCCTAATAAAAAACAAGGCACTCTTCCTGTGCCATCATACAACACCGCCCAGACCGAGATACAAAGAAGATGGACTTCCTGGCCAGAATCTGCAACACGGCACTGGTGTTGGGACTAATCCGAATCAGATTTCACCTTCTGCGAGCGACGCTTGGGTTTGACATCGGAGACTTCTTTCTAGGAAGACTCTTCCTCCTCCTGGTCGGCCTTGATATGTTGTTAGTATACCTCTGTTTAAAATGTTTCACCATGTCAACTTACGTTGTAAGCCTGCTTCTCATCCTCGTATCGCTTCTTATCGGCGGCAGCCTTGGCCTCATAAGGAGCACGCTGCTTCTCGTTGAGGGCCTTCCATCGCTCACCGAGGAGCTTGCCGACCTGACCGAAAGAGATACCAGGGTTCTCCTCACGGACGTTCTCACGCTGCTCGTTGGCGAAGAACATGTAGGCGGAGAGACCACGCTTGGGGGCGTTGGGGTCTATTGAAGTTAGTTGTGTTCGTTGATTCGGAGAAGATCGCGACGTGCGATGCAAAGCCACAATAAAGAGTGTGATTGCAAGCACGAGCGTGTGGGAAATGCTTCGACTTACCCTTCTTGGCACGCTTGGTGGTTCTGGTAGCACGCTTTCCGGTAGCAGCAGCCTTAGGCATTTTGACGGTGTTCTGTGAGGAAGAGTGAGCAAAAGATCGTAATGTGAAATGCGGTGCTAGCAACAATGGAGGGGTAGCTCAAGCTAGCTTGAAGCTGAGCTGGGAGCAATATGGAAGAGGGCAGAGTGGTGTGGCGCAAAAGCGATTGCGCTTTCCAACGCGTAAAAATGCGCGTAAATTGATAGAAAAAAGGTGTAAGGAGGTTTTGAGCATACCTGAGGGATGGTTTTGAAAAAAAGAGATTGGTGGTGTTGATGTAGTCTGTAATGCGCTTCTGTTAGCCAAAGTGTCAAGCTATTGCGCGACCAGCGATGTGTAGGTGATGATGCGATAGACCGATGCAGCTTGAGCTTGCGATGGACTTTTTTTTACAGTGATCAATATTTGAAAACAGTTGAAAAGCTCAAGACGTGAACAGGCGCAAAGGTTAAATTCAAGGGAAAAAGTTGTGGTTCTTGAAGTATAAGATGGGAGGTTACTCACCAAAGACTTATCGAGGCGTGTTGAGTATAGGTAGAGAGGGACGAATTTGGGTAGGAGAATTGTATGGGAGAAAAGAGAGTGAGAGGGAATGTATAGGGAGGGCCAAGGCAGCCTTTTTACTATGGGGGAGTGATTGTGCGTGGGGAGGGAACGCGGCCTGCCCAGCTACCAGACTTGGACTGTTATGCAATGGGCTGGGCTGGGCTGGTAGGCTGGAGTGAGCTTGCCTTCTTGGTGCCCCCCTTCCCTTTTTTTTCCTTCTCCTTCTCCTTACCCTTCCCTTCCTCCTCTAAGAAAATTGGGTGCGGGTGCGGTGCGTATTGCTCTGCGGTGCGTGTGCTTGGAGCTGCACTTGCACTAGTACTGTCGCAGCAGTCTTGGGTTTGAGAGATGTATCCGTAATCCGTACCTGTACCGCACCTGCCTGGGGCCAATTTCTACCTTTGGGCCTGCTACTAGGGGAGACGACCAGGACTCCGTCCAAGCCCCGTCATCCAAGCTCCTCAAGAGCACCTACCTCTGACCACTCACCAGCGTGTAAGCGGGTGGTTCTGTTGCTATTGTTGTATGGTACTGTACGGGTACAAGCCGCACGCAGCCCGCCGCGCCGAGGTACAGTACAAAGGTTTTGTACCGCAACACAGACGATGTTATTCGCACAGTATACTTACGCTCCAGGAGGCAGTCGCAAGCCCCTCTGCCTTTGATTATGGTACCTCTTTTACTCTGATCACTCCTAATCAAATCACGCCCATCCAACCAGCCTCTCTGCACTGGACGACTACTCTGATGAGCACTCTGCCGTATTATACCGCCATATCCGTTATCC
Organism: Fusarium sambucinum; assembly: GCF_050947815.1. Taxonomy (NCBI): domain Eukaryota; kingdom Fungi; phylum Ascomycota; class Sordariomycetes; order Hypocreales; family Nectriaceae; genus Fusarium; species Fusarium sambucinum. Next base: position 1,404,275 of record NC_139294.1, on the reverse strand, counting down.
GTTCTTCTTACCCAGTCAACGGGCTCAATCCAGCAGATTTACCGTGTGAAACAATGAACTTTTTTGCCCTTGCTTGTCTATGTCTCTAATTATCTCTTGTCAAGTTTGACTAGATGTTTCTTTTTTGGCTTCACATCGTCCCCTCTTTCTTCCTACTCTGCTACCGTACCTAGTCCCCTCCTGTCCATGTCCATGCCCATCCACCTCTCCACCTCCACCTCTGAGGCCGCTATGCTTCATCAATCTCGGACTTGTCGTCGCGCTCACCTCACCATTACCATGACGCTCCGCTACTGACACCCTCCTCCCTGCCCCTTCTCTTTCCTAGGTTTGTTACTTGTACCACACCAATTTGATGCCAACCACGTACAACACCAACGCTTCCTCTCAATACTATGTACGGATATCGATTCCTCAAATCCAGTTTACCAGAGCATCAGAAATTATCCACGCAATTACATACAATGCATAACGACTCTTCAACTAATACGATGCGTACACTGCATTCGGTTCTCTCTATTCATTTCTTCTTTCGCCTATCATGGCGGGCTGTTTAAGGGCGTTGGATCTTATTGATGTAATGTCAAGCTTTCGTGAGAGATGATTCGCTGAAAAGGCAACTAGCACTTTCGCAACGCACGCAAACTTGCCACGACCAGATGAGAGACTATACTCAAGAGCAATTGCTATAATGATCGGACCTCTCGGATCTTTCAAAATACAATATCTCTTCAGTCAGACGTCAATTGAACACTTGTCTTAAAGTAAACTAAACCAAAATTTGCTTGTTCTGGCGCATCTAGCATCACACGTTTCAGCAGCGAGCACAACTTGTGGTTGGAAAAGGGTCCAATTATCGATCCACGAGCATTGACTGAGAACACCAACGACCTGGCAACCGAATGCAATGTCCCGTTTCCGGGTTCGTCTCTAATTCACAACTCGTTCGTTATCCGGCCTTGGGAGGGATTGTCCTTCAAAACCCCAGCGCTAACTATCCTACCTGTGCCTAAGACAATCTCGGGCTGTGTTTTACTTCACTATCCCTCACCCCTGCCATACAAACTCCGACTGATGCACCATTCAAGCGTGCATCACACTCAATTCGGCACTAATTTGTTACCTTGAGACAAAGGTATCACTTGCGCAACTCTGATTGTCAAGAATGGCATTGATATAGCTGGAAACCTACACATTCACTATGGTTGCCAGGCGACCTGCTCTGACTATTCTCAATAGCTTCTTGGTTTGTTCATTTCTCATATTCAGTCACCAGGCGTTTCTTGATCAACGCCAGGCCTGTCATCAGTTCTAGACCACTTTTCACTATTGACGGGTGCAATGATGTGCGGCGGAGTGCAGTACTTTAGCCGTGCGTGATCATCAAGTACCGTCATACGAAAATCGTACGTACAGGTACCTGCTTATGCGTATCCTCACAAGACCAACTGTTTAACCCCTCGCATTCATTCATCCCTTTGTGCTTCTGTTTGCTACTCTCCTGCCTCGACCGAACGTAAAGAATCAATATTCCGATACCCTCCTTCCTATCCCGCATCTCACTTTCACGGTCCTCTACATAGTACTAGCATAGGTCTGCTTGGTATGCACCAGTTGAGATCTGACTACAAGGTACGGATACGCCTTAGTTGGTTGTTTGAGTCTAGGCCCGGGCAAAGTTACCGTCGCCTTCCATCATGCTACTCGCTCGAGTGCAAAGGCACAATAGGGTCCTAGCTTTGGCAGAGGCAAGCTGGTGCTGTGTACCCGTGTATCACTGTGGTGCTTTCCCAACTGAGTAAAAATGTGTACTAGTATTGTTCATAGGCGCATCATTGAGCAGCGATCAGTGCTGATACAATACATCAAGGTCATGGATACCTTTCCTAACCCCATACCAAGAAGGAAAAGACAGGTCAAAGCAAGCGAAAGTCACAATGATGCGGGCAAAAGGTACATGGTGACGCATACTCCATTTGCGGACATGGCGGGTACCACGAGTCGCGCGAGAAGCCCTGTTGGTGTAAATGGAGACGGTCGACAGCGCCTAGTCGCAGAGAGAGAGACCAGACAGGGCAGGCAAGCAAAAGCGCCCGGCGATGGCGGCTTTGCCGAGCATGTCTGGTCGCGCCGGACCAAAACAATGTGCAAAGACACGCCGTAAGTGGCCCTCAGGAAAGGTACCAGTAGAGACTTGCAGCGGGTACGCGACACACCTGTCTTTAGGTGGTCATGTAGTCCTCCTGGCACCTGATACTGTGCTGTACCTCGACGCCGAGCCGACTCTGGGCTCACGCCAGAGCTCAGAACAGGGAGCTGAGCGGTCCCCCGCCCAAGCCAATTCTCTCTGTTCCTCTCCACTCACTCTTCTTCCTGCCACCTGGTTTTCACGTTTATGCTTTTGACTTAGTAATCTTGTATGGGTCACTCTGCTTTTTCTGACGCAAAATCATCACACATTGCGATATTCGCTCTGGAAGAGGTACTCAGGTACCTTTCTGAGCATTCCCTTCCAATAACCATTTTCCTTTTTTCGTCTTGACATAATTGCTTCTTCAAAATTATATTTAATCTCCCTTCTACAATTCAATACTGAGGATGTTGTTTTATCCTTTTTTCTTCCTTTTTCCTTTGGCGAAAATCGTCCAAGGCAAGGTTTGTAGTTCCTGAATAGCTGCCCAATACGAGTCCCCTGCGCAGTAGTCAATAAACGCGCCCTTTTTTCGGGTGCCGATCTGGTCCAGAATAAGGTAAATTCAGAAAGAACATCGAAAAAATAGCCGCAGAATTTCTGAATCACTATTATGCTCTGTCCTGTTATCTCTGGTTTTCCATCTCGAAATTGCCAAGAGATATCACGTGTATATCTCAACAGACTGATGGTCATAGCTTCTTGCTTCTAAACCCTATCGGGATGCCCTGATGAATGAGATCATGATTCGGTTGTTCGTGGGTTGTTAGACCTTGAAACGAGGATGAAGGCTAGAGAGGCTCGAGACCTGGCACCTGCATGTTCTTCCAGGGACAGCCGCAAAGGTGCATCGCTAGTTGCAAAGCCTATCTGATGAGTATGGAGTCTTGCTTGCTTTCTCTCAAAGACACCCATTGTCTCCACGTCGGGAGATCTTGCAATCCCGTCCTGGTCAAGACGGTACGTATCCTTCCCGACGGGACGGGACGGGTGTTGGCTTTCGTGCCGTGTGGTAGGATCATCGACAAGGAGATGGTCATCTCATAGTGAAGCACAGGTAGACAACTGGTAGTTGGTAATTCTGGGCTTCAGAAAGGGTATGTGGGATCATTCATCAGTCTCAGGATCGAGTACAACATCCCGCAGTTCATCGTCTTGGACCCAGTCAATGCCGCTGCCGACTATTATACCTCCGGCCACACCTTTCATGACCCGCCATTTCTGCTTGCTGGCCTTGACCTCGGCTTCGAGCCTCTCCTGCTCTTCCATCATCTTCGTGTTATTGGGAGGGACTCTCTTCTTGAGTTTTGCTTGATCTGCCAACTCAAACAGCTCAGCTGCCAGAGTGACATTTTGTCGAGATTTCCGCAGTGTATCGCCTTGAACCTTTGTCAACGCCTTCCATACCTCGTTCGTCTGAGAGGCCTGCGTTGCGACTAAGATTGATGTTTCATCTCTACTCTCGATGTATGGCAGAAGTTCACTGACAAATGTTAGCAAATGACCAATCCTTCATGACAAAGTACATACCGCTCGATGGGAGCTGTTTCTGCGTTACTGTGGACGGCTTTGAGTATAGGATTGGCTGTCATGACAGCTTCCATCACATCGTTCCTAAGAACATATCGTGCTCTGGTCTCCAGAAGTTCTGATTGTGCTTTTTGTGTTTCTTCATCGGTAAATATCGCAGTATCATCTGAGAACTGTAAGAATGTGTGGCAAGATTGCTATGAGTGAAAACAAACCTGACTGATGCGATTGTTGGGCATTTATAATAGCAATTTCCAGTCGGAGTTCTTGTATTCGATCGTAGAGTGCGAGAATCTTCTCTTCATCTTCTGAGAGGGGCAAATGAGATGCTTCAATGTGACCATCCACCATGGGAATATCACCTTCGTCCTCCATCGTGATTCCGAATTTAATCTCAGATAACTTCTTTGCTGGTGACTTCTCTTGATATAAATTCCTTGACCTACTACAAACGCGTTGCACTTTCCTGATGGTCGTTGTTTGTGGCTTTGATGTGTGGCGGTTACTTTGTGGCGCCCCACGAATGAAAAAGTGTCTGTCACAAGGCACCGGTCACGCTAACACCAGGCTCTCATCATGCCCAGCTAGTATTCTGTGGATCCTTCGTCACGCGAAGATAGCTATAAACCCGGTCATTCAACATCATTCCGACATTTTAGTTTTGGTAGACTCAACCATACATCTACTGAAGTCATCCCTTCTCTTGTAGGTCGCAAACTGCGGCATTGTTTCCAACAGGAGATGTCTACGGATGGCTCTCCAGGTTTTGATAGCCCATACGGGCCTGCGGCTGGAAGTCGATACCGCACAGTTCTCCATGTAAGCCTTATCGGTACCGTTTTGATACCATGATAGATGGCTAACTTGAGTACAGCCTCGATGATCTCAAAACATGGGTTTCCAAGAGAACCTCAATCCCTCCACAGCATATTGTTGCCTTGAACCCTCATGGACGAACGGTCAAGATTGCAAACTTACATACAGAGGTTTGATACCCAACCAGGGTACACAACGTCGCTAACGGTATCCCAGACAGAGATATTTGTTTACGATATCCGAATAAGCTCTCCGGGCAATGCGAACCTCATCACCCCAATACCATCGCCGAAACGCTACACCGTTCCGAATGCGCCGAACACTATCGATGATGTACAGTCAATAACATCATGGCAAGAACTATACAAGGACCGCCGGAGCTGGGCGATGCATCTTGTGGAAGATTGCGGACAAATGAACTCGACTACTCTGGCACGATACAGTGAAATAGATGTTATTATCAAGTGTCTGGATGCTGCTGTGGCGAACCTCGAAATTAGCATCAAACAAATCGAGCCCAAGTATAACGACCTCAAAAAATGGGTAGAACCCGCATTGGAAGAGCATGCCAATCTTGTTGAGAGATGGGAGCAGTATCTAGATCTCGCCAAGAGCACACCAGTTTCACCCTCCATGGTCAAATTTATGACTCGACGGGAAATCAACAAGGCCAAACCAACCCTGGAGGATCTCATCGAGTTGGACACAGCGAAGAAGGCTGGGAAGCTGGCACCGACCGCCCACCGAAGATTCAGCGATAAGGCAAATCAACTTGGCAATACAGCATCCCAGATGTATCAGAGCTTGGAGTCGCTGATCGCCGATTTCGAGAAGCTGATGAGCCGCTCTGCTCTCAGCCATAGTACAGACACAGCACAGCTTCTTGAGGATATCGAGGCAGTGGTGAAACAAATGGATTCCGACTATCGAGCAGCACTAGGGTATGGCAGCACGCAACGAGATGTGGCGCAAGCTTCTAAGACGGCTTCGGTGCATACCGAGCATCTGGTACCAACACTGAAGAAGCGAGTGAAAGAGATGGAAGAGCTACTTCATTATGGAATTGATGCGCGCAACTCCATTGCCTCAGAGTCGGCAAAGTTCATGCGCCATGTCACCGAGATTACGTCCCTGCATAGCAACGTCAAGAGTCAGATCAACGTGTTGAACCAGTCTGAGGATGATATGACAACATTCGATTACCTTCGCCTTATTCACCAACTCCCCTATATGTATGCAGCTTTTGTCGCAGAGGCAGTCCGACGCCGCGAGTGGGTTGATAAAGTCAAGACGGACTCTTCTACGTTGGCAAACGAAATGGCCTTGTTTCAGGACGAAGAAGCCAAAAGGCGGCGCAAGTGGCAGAAAATGATTGGTAGCATGTATGGTCCAGATTTGGACACGAATGTCATGGGTCTCGAGGTCAACCTGCTTGGAGAAGACACACCTTGGCCAAGTCTGACTAAAGAGGACCTGACGGATTTTATCCAGATACTGCAAGAGCAGCCTATTGACCAGAACGTTTTGGACGACATAGTAAAGCTTATACAAGAGCTTGATAACCCAACAAAGCAGCAGTCCAAACGACTCAAGGCTTTCAAGAATGGAAGCATACATGAGGCTGCACTTGGTAGAAGTGGACTTATGATCCGAGGAGATGACGATCTACTACAATCGCTACAGGAAGATAAGGGGAAATTAGAGAACAGGCTCAAGACGGCCGAAAGTCGAGTTCGTCGTCTGGAAGACTTACTTCATCGACAGAGCCAAGCCAGCCGCCCCGGAAACCTTTTCCAATCACAAGGACGCGAGAGAGTAAACTCTGGGTCCTCCGTCAGATCGAGCCGCTTTGACGACCGCAGACGATCTTCCGAAGGCATCGATCCTTTGATGCGACGTATCACTCAACTCGAAAACGAACTGCGAGAGGAGAAACAGCGATCAGCCAATCTACAGCAGGAGCTAACGACTCAATCGAATGATCACGAAAACGTCAAAGGTCAGCACGAAGACTTGAAGGCCCAGCATGAAGAATTGAAAGGTCAGATGGCAGAAATTAACACTACCAAACAAGATCTACTCGAGAACATGGAGGCCCTCGAGCGCGAATTCGTCGAAGAGCGTAAGAATCTGGAGATCGAAATCAAGACGCTCAAGGCTCGCCTAGAGGATACCGAAGACGAAATCGACCAATTTGATCAATCAAGGCAGCACGAGAAAGCGGGATTGGTTGTACGGGTGGAAGAATTGGAAGCCGAGCTGGAACAAGTCAACAAGCAGCGGCAAGACGATGCGCTCAAGGCGCAAGGGCAGGTTGACTTTCTCCGTAAAGAAACCAGAATCCAAAGAGAGCAACAAGAGGCCCTCGAGCAGCAAATGCAGTCCGCACAGGAAGAGGCCCAAAACGCCTCAAGAAAGTTAAGTGTTGCCGAGGAGGCTTTGGATGACCATTGGCAAGCTTTGACGAGGCTCTTCACTGAGCTTTCGCCTGACACTACTATCCCAGACAACGTTGTAGATCTTTCCGATCTGCTGCTCACGCAAGCCGGGACCTTGGCTGAGAAGTCTCGAAACTCGGGAGCAGATATTGAGTTGCTAAAGACCCAGGTTGAGCACTTCTCTTCAACCATTTCAGAACTTCGAGAGCAGATCTCCCAGAAAGATACCAAGCTTTCCGAGGATGAGATGGTCGCAATTCATCTTCGCGAAAATCTTGCTGAGGAACAAGCAAAGGTGTCAGCTCTTGAACAAGAACTCGCTGATGGCAGGGACCAACTTACGGAGTTGCGTGCCAAGCTCAGTGATGGCGAAACTGGCCCTGAAGCTTTGCAAACAAGACTAGAGGACGAGGAAAAGAAGGTCATGACCTTGACTGAAGAGGTGGCATCCAAGCAATCTCACGTTGGCAGCCTAGAAGAAGAGCTCCGGATGTTCCAGGAGAAGGTTGAATCTCTCCAGGGCAAGATATCGCACATGAATAGCCACTACGAACACCGGGACGAGAAGACGAAAGATCTAACGCAACGCCTCTACTCTCAGAATGATCGCATGTGCCGCTTGCTAGAACGTGTGGGATACGCTGTTACCAGGAAAGATGGAGAGATGACTGTTACCAAGATACCACGCGCCGAGAGGAATGCCCAGAACCTCGCTGATTCTACCGACCCCAGCGCATCCATTCGCAAATCTGGAACACTTAGCCGCGTGTTAGGTGATAGTGCCGACCTGGAACTACTCTATTGGCTTAACAACTCCGACATGCAGGCCGAAGACGAGAAATACGAAGCTTTCATGAACAACCTAGGCAAATTCGACGTGGAACTCTTTTCCGAAACTGTTTACCGCAGAATTAAGGAAGTGGAACACATGGCTCGCAAATGGCAGAAGGAAGCGCGTTCTTATAGGGAGAGAGCGCATATCCTACAGAAAGACTCGCACGAGAAGATCGCTTTCAAGCACTTCAGGGAGGGAGATTTGGCCTTGTTCCTTCCGACTCGTAACCAGCAAGCCGGTGCATGGGCTGCTTTCAACGTCGGTTTCCCGCATTATTTCCTCCGCGAGCAAGATGCCCATCGTCTACGACATCGCGAATGGCTTGTTGCCCGTATTTCACGAATTCAAGAACGAGTTGTCGACCTTTCTAAGAGCCTTCAACCGAGCAGTGAGACGGAATCAATCAACGACGAGGAGAACGATAATCCATTCCAGCTGTCGGATGGTTTACGTTGGTATTTGATCGATGCATTGGAGGACAAGCCTGGCGCGCCCTCGACCCCTGGAATGGGCAAGTCAACTGTCGCGGCTAATACCGTGGAGGCAACAGCCAACATTCACACTCACACTGCGGGTGGAAAGGGTAAGAGCCGGGAAAGCGTTACAAGTATTGAAGGTATTAACAAGACACTGTCCAAGAGTCTTGAGAGTAGGCGCAGCAGTACCAACTCCAAGAAAGCCCTGCCGTTCCAACTTGGTGGCACAACTTTGTTGAAGAATAGTGCTTTGGCCAGCGAAACGAATTCACTCCGAGCGCATAACGCCGACACGCCCTCCGGTACAAGTCCAACGCAGGGAGGGCATCTCACATCTACCATCGCCAGCCTGGGGCAGAAGAACCAGCGGGTGGAGGGCCCTACCAGACAGCCTTCAGACGAGTCATCGACCCAAGGCGGCGGCGGCAAAGCGGACGAGGTACGAAACGTCGACGCCCTTTTTGGACCCTGATTACGGGCTGCTGATAGTCTATTAGCAGCCCCGAAGCAACGTACAAAGGGAAGATTCAGTTGAGAGCCCGACAAAAAGATCGGACATATGGGATTCTTTGTGGAGTGTTGACTACAACTATGAGAGCGGGAGCAGAAGGTGGCTTGGTGATTAACTTTGTGCGTCTACTATTCTGATAGATTTATTTGTCTCTGCCCAATAATCAGCTTCCCCTTGGGAAACGATGGGCTTCTTATGTTTGGCGCATCGGCGGTGTCTACAAGACTGGGCGATAGATCGGAGGAGTGTTCTGGTTGTTTAACAGCGGTTAGGAAGCGGGAAATTGAGGGATTATAAATTAAGGGGAGCAGCGTTGGGTCAAGATTTCAGTTAACGAAATAAACTTCAATTTACATTTAGAGTCACGTTAACGTTAGGAGGCTTGATGCTTTTAATTGCGTATATTCAGCTAGAAAGAAAGGAAAGGAATCTAACTTACATGTCATCCGTGGCAATTCGATTGTCACTCTGTGTCTGACTCGTCTTCGTCGGTAAAGATGTCATCATTTAGCTTCTCGTGGGGCGCAAGAATGAGATGAAGCTCACCGCCTGGCTGTAGACAATTCATCAGCAAAGCGATCATGTTGGGTTTCTCAAAGGCACCGTTGTGAAAATCGAAAACAACAAGTGTCTTGAGCTTCAGGTACTTGCCCATGTTGAGGAACAGACACCTGAGGTTCTTAAATGAGAAGTCCCATTTTTCTGTGCTGAGGTCAAAACAGAGACTCTCGAGACCGGTCAAAAGGGACCAATCTTGATTGAGGAGAGCAATATCATCGTCAAACTTTCGATCACGTATAATCATGCGGAGGTACATCTCATTTGTGGAGCCAAACATGGAGATCGGCATCTGGCGTGGGAAAGAATTCGTCGCGTCCTTAAAAATCCTTTGGATCAAGTCAAAACGAGTTTCCCGCGAAGAAGAACGAATCATGACATGTTTGAGGCGCTGACACTCGACCACATCATCGAACGGAAGCGGTTGCTTCTCACCAGGGCTCTGTTCTTCGTCTGGATCGTCATAGATGGGATCGGGAGTTGAAAGCACTGCCTTGAGGGTTTTGCAAAGTATGGGGACATGTTCGCATATGAGATCCAACTCCTCTTCCATCGGGATGTCCGCGTTTCCGATACGAAGACAGAGGGATCTCACGTTGTCCACGAGATCAGGGTCGAGAGAACGCTCATAGACATTGAGCTGGTTCCTGAGGCGATTTGCTTGGAAATCCTGCTCCCAGGTCTTGTCGACGGTATCCTGGAAATCAATCTTGCCATCAGCGACAGGGCGCTTGAATATACACTCGTGATGGAAGGGATAGCTCTTGGGGCCTTGAGCACTTGCACCTTTTGTGTAGACCAATGTATCGCACCTGCCAATTTTCCCGCAGAGAGATTCACCTCTGGTAAGAATGTTTACCCAGCATTGCTCTTTCTGGGTGGTCTCTTTCAAAATTTTGAAAAGAATCTCAGATGGGAGAGCAAGCAGCCGATTAGGCTCCAGGGTGGTGGCTGAAGAACTCATGGTGACGATGTTTGCGAATTTTCTGGAAAGATAGTTAGTTGGTCGTTGTAAAACTCTTCGTTTGGGTAAGTTTTGCAAAGTTGTGTTTGTTTGGATTGTGAAATTTCTAATCCTCTCAATAGAGTAATTTAAATGTTTTATATGTCGTCAATTGCTGTTCAATGTTCTTACGACTTGTGATGTTAGTGGTTATATGGTGGTGTTCTTCAGGGCTTGTTCAACAATTTCTGTCTTGTTCATCTTATCTCAACTGTTGAAAAGGCAACAATTGCAGATGGTTGACTTGTTCTGCTTGATATATTCATGTTATATGATACTTGTTCGTGGTTTCCTAGTAACAACCATGTTCAACGTGTAAGTAAAGTTATGTATCACTGACGTCAGCTCTCTTAGTCTGAGCTTATCTAGTCATGATAAGGCAAGTTCAGGTATCAGTAGAATTGACCGCTGGAGGCATAAAAGACGAAATTAGTAGGTCAGCTTATGCCCCTTAGACTATTCATCTTATATTCTAAGACTTAGGAAGCCAACTTTCCTGCTACCCACAATGCAGCGTATTCTACCTGGCGAAATACTCTACCAAATCGTCGAGGCTGTTTTGCCCTCGAATCCTTGCGCAATCCTCCCACCATCACATATTTCCACCAAGACGTTACTCTCTTTGACACGAGTCTCACGCGGAATCTCTTTGCGGGCTATTCAGTTGTTACGAGAGCGATGTCTCTATATCGATTCAAATCAAAAGATAGCACAGCTGCTACTCTGCATTCCTGAACTCGTACCAAGTTTCCCAACTCGTTTCTGTCTAAGCAGCATCACATCACTCTATTTGTCCCCGTTTGGAGATACGCTCAATGATCTGCCTACGGCACTGTGGGTGCGAGAGCTCTTCTACCACGTATGCAGGACCTTACGAAGATTGGTCGTCAATATGCCCTTTGAGAGCCTAGAACTGCTCGATGATCACCTGGATGTGAGGAAGACTTTACGTCAAGGCTTCGAGCACCTATATAATTTGGAAGAGTTTGTTTGTCTAGGTGATTACCCGGTACTGGGTATTCAGGACTCCCCTACCGAAGTTTGGGGCTTATGGCAGAATCTCAAGCGCCTTACGATATTTGGAGCGCCCGCTGACAACCACTGGTTATGGTGGTACATTGCATCGCATCACAATCTCGAGCAGGTTATCCTTGCGCGGTCGCTGGGAGTGGAAACGATCAATATCAAAGAGGAGTATTTCCATAAACTACCTCGAAACGATGTGCGACTTGACCGTGATATCAAGATTACACTTTTGGACGCGGCTTTTGTATGGAGAGATGTCAAGACGTCGCGTTGGAAGGAGTACGACCCCAAAGGAAGGATGACGGTTGAGTTGTATGATGTGCCGACATCGTTCTATGGTGATGAGACGCCTCGAGAGCTTGTGACAACGTGGGTAAAGCGCGGTGCTCTGGAAGGGGACTTATGGGATTGGGAAGGAAAAGTGGTCAATGAGCCTGCAGAAAACGATGCTTAATGTAGCTGTGGAAGCATGACAGACGAAACCAGTAGGTTATTCTATGCTCCTTAGGCTTTAGTTCTTGAACTACTTATTTTTATGCCTCAAGACTTGGGAAGCAGCTTGGATGAGGCCTTGTGATGTGGGATTTGAGGATGGCGGCTTTATGGATTTTTCCAGCCTCATCAACAATTAAATATTGTAAGGCTGATCACATTTAAATCCCTCGACATGATCAAAGCCTAGCTAGTTCAATAAGCACTACCATCTTGAGCGGATGCAACGGAAATAAATGTCAAATAATCATCCAATGTGCAGCTCCCGGGTAGTTTTGATCTCAATCGGTGGTCAGATTTGGGGGTCCAACAGCCAAAAGCCAAAATGCCCCCGAAGCTATGTCCGATACCCCCCTGTTTAGCGGGGGAAACGGCATGCGGACGCCAATAAACGGAGCTCCTTCCTTTGTTCACCTGCCAAAATGGGGTGGAATTTTGGCAAGAGTGGGGATGCTCCGGCTTCGCTTTCTTCCAGAAAACCCGTCATCTCATGGTCGAATCCCCGTGTTTTTCGTTTTACCCCCGGCTGTTACGTTTTGGTTTTGGTTTTGGTTTTGGTTTTGCCAAAAAAACGCTCCATGGGTGGATTGTTTCTCCATAATCTATCTCACCGGGGACGGACCACTACAGACTAGACTTAACCATTTCTCGATTTCTGTTACATATTCGTTCCTCTTGCGCCCTTTTGAACTCTTAACCCATCTTGCTATGTCGAATTGCTCCGTGAACTTGAACAATACAATTCGGAGTTAGGTCTCTATTGACAAGTCAAAACAAGTCTCGGTCGCATATTAAACTCGATACCCAAGACATGCTCCGAAGCCACCGTCCTGCAGTGACCGTTTGACCTGTCCGACACGAGCTTGTCCCTCACAGTTCTTCTTGTTCCCCATCGATCCCGAGTCCTCCGAACCGGCCACTAGACCACCTTGTTGAAAGATGCACGATAAAAATACTTCAGTTGTTTCATACGCCGCCGGCGCCTCTCTCGCTGCCGCTGCGCTGATCTATGTGTTCGCGCCGAATTTTTCCATCGACCACGATGCTACTAGTTCCAAGAAAAAGACGATCGTCGGCTTAAGAAACCAAGCCAATGACTGTTTCATCAACTCGGTTCTGCAAGCTCTTGCTGGTTTGGGAGAGTTGCGGGTGTATCTAATTCGCGAGACGCATCGTCGCCATATCGAAGACCCTGCCGTATACGCCCATCTTGTCCAACCGGAAGGTAAGGAGATTCCGCAATGGAAGCTTCAGGGTTTACAAGAGGGACTTGTCACACAAGGACTGAAGGAAATGTTAAACGCGCTTAATGAACGCCCCATCTATAAGAAGTCCATATCGCCGTTCCCGTTCGTTAAAGTCTTGGAGGCGGCCTTTAAGCAGAGGATCAGCCGCCAACAGCAGGACGCGCAGGAATTTCTTCAAATCGTTGCCGAGCGACTCAAGGACGAGTACCATTGCGGTCAACGAGCAAGATTACACGTGCGAAGACGTGGCTTATTCCCTACCAATATCGACAAGACCGCCGAAGATCAAGCCAATGGCAATGACAGCGACAAATCTTCACAAGAACAACAGCCTGCTACAGATGGCGACAGCAACTCTGCCATCGAGTCATCCGAGGAAATCGAGATATCACAGGCCGACAGTCAACTGCCCTTGGAAATTGAGGAAGGCTTTCCAATGGAGGGAAAATACGAGTCGCATCTCAAGTGCTTGACATGCAACTATAAGACTAAGCCCCGAGAGGAAACATTCTGCACTATCACGCTGGCTGTCCCTCAAGTATCGGGCACAACGCTGAATGCATGTTTCGACGGCATCTTTAAATCCGAGACAATCGATGACTTCAAGTGCGAAATGTGTCGATTGCTACAAACAAAGGCAGACCTGGAAGCTGAAATGGCCAAGTCGACTTCGGAAAGCTTCAAGGCACAAGCTCAGGAGAACATCGACAGACTCCAACATACGATAGACACAGATCCCGAGAACCCGCCGGAAGACCTCGACCTTGGAGACAGCCGCTATGCGCCCAAGCGCAAGATCGCAAAAACGACTCGGATGTCCATATTCCCAAAGATCTTGGCTATTCACTTGTCTCGTTCCATTTATGACGCAGGACAAATGACACAGAAGAACTCTGCCAAGGTAGCCTTTCCTGAGCAACTGCCTCTTGGTGGCTTGATGGACCAAAAGAAATACAAGTTGCTCGGCCTAGTAACCCACCGCGGTGGACACAACAGTGGCCACTACGAAGCATTCCGACGACAGAATGTTCCCGCGCCCTTCTCCAATCCGAATACCTTCCAGCCTTCAGAAGCATTCAGCAAGACACCAACACCCATGGGAACACCGGTGCTCGGCGGCGGACCAACACACAGCCCGGCTATTTCCACTCCCGATCTCCTGTCAGGCTCGTCCGGTAATTCTTCAACACCTTCTCTGGATTCATTGCCTCCCCCACCTAGGAGTGTCCCGGCAGATCTACGCGGCTCGGCGAGCTTACCAGCAATCGGCAAGCCAAAGGATCCCGAAACCAGCAGCCTCCGTTCCGTGGCAGCTTCTACTAAATCTGCCATCTCCAGGCTCACATCTCCCAAGCAGACCAATAGCAGCTCAACCACACCCAAGCTCGTGGCATCCAATGTCTCGAAGCGATCAAAAAAGCGCAAGACAACATCAGACAAATGGTGGCGTGTCAACGACGAAAAAGTCAAGGAGGCCAAGACGAGCGAAGTCTTGGGCATGCAGAGAGAAGTCTATCTACTATTTTACGAGCTCGACAAGGAAGACGCTTAGGAGGGCGACACATCGCGTTCTGCGAGATACGCCAAGGTTGTACGTTCTTGGTGGGGTAGTTTTTATTCTAGTCTCACCCGTCCTTTTGCATAGGGTTGGCGTTTTTGAGGGAAACAGACGTTTATGTTTCAATACTGTTAGATTCCATCGTTTTCATACAGCCGTTGAAGAATATCCGGAGCTTAGGTAGCCGAGAGGGGATGAGAATTATGTAAATATGGAAAGCAGCGATTGGCATACGATATAACATCATGCGAGGGGAAGCGAAGAAACAAAATACGCATTCTATTCAAAGCATCGATAAAAGCAGTCTCGTCTTGGCTTGCTACCCTGTGGCTTATATATGTGATCATCGCCAAACATAATTCAGCAATGTGTAAGTCCCAACGAGAATCCATAACTGACAATACATACTTATTTGAGTTACTTCACTTTTTAGAAAGTAGCAAATATCTACTCTCACTAAACAAGACCTATACATAAACATTCGTAGCTTATACGGCGCAGCGAATAATAGCTGGAACAAGATTGCATTCCGTCTCGCAGCTAATTACGCCCCACAGAATGACTCAGCAGGATATGGGAACAGCTAAGAGTTAACAGCTTTGGAGATGACGACCACCCCAACCTTGTTGATAGGAACTATCGTTTCGTGTTACACTGATATTCTCTTATATTCTTTCATATTTCCCCATACTTAAAGTTGTATTTTCCTAGCTTTTCAATTCGTTCTTCAATTCGACATAGGGCTCGCAGATCTTGCGACAAGGGAGCAAATCCTTCGCTTGACCCTCAAAGGAGAAGGAGTAACAAGCTTGGCCGATTACCGTACCTCAAGCACATGGCGCATTGCATCTCATGAGATTCGACATCCGAGGATGTTGCGGTTAGAAATTGACGACTTGAAAAAGCCCCAAGGAATTCTTGGCGAGATCTTACAGTGAAAAATACAGACAAAATTTCATACCGAGAACACCTTTTCTCATCGCTCATATATAGCAACCACTCTTTCATAATGGTTTTCATCTCTCGACGTACAAGACGTCGGCTACGACCTATCTTTATTCTTCTTCTCATATCTGTGTTTATAATTTACACTATCCTACCTCACGATTCAGCTATTCGCCTAGCGCTCGTCTTCAATGTTTCGCGTTTCTTCAATTTTCTCCGCGGCGCAGCATCAAACAAAGATGCTTGGCTATACAAGGCACCACGTTTCACCGTGGACCTTAAAAACGACGTGGGATATCTCATTAAAACCGGTTATGGAACGCGTCACAGGGTAGCCGAACAGCTTGCTGCCTTCAAGGCGACAGGAGGTTACCTAGGAAAGGAAGGCGAGAGTTTTCTCGTCGTTGGAGATTGGACAACTGTGAACCAGACAGATGCGAGTCTGATTGGTGCCACGGTGCATGATGCTATCAAGAGGGTCATGGAGACCAAGATCAGGGGTAAAATTGATGATTACCCCAGGCTTGTCAAGTACATGAGTCTCCAAGCCAGGCTCCAGGCCGGAGATGAGGAAGAGGCCCTGAAAATTGGCCAAAGCTATGGATGGGAACTTGATGCCCTCAAGGTATGTGTCTTCAGACGACTAGCCTTTCCGATTTGCTGACAGAGATAGTTCATCATGGGTATGGAGATGATATATAATGAGTTGCCCAACAAGAAGTGGTACATCATCTTAGATGATGATACCTTCTTGATTCGGCCGTCTCTGGAGCTCCTAATGGGCCATATTGACTACCGAAAACCCCAGTATATTGGCAACGCGGTGGGCGATTACAAGGCACGCTTTGGACATGGAGGATCCGGCATTCTGATATCTGGAGAAGCGATGCGACAGTTGTTTCAACATCCAGGCATCGTGCAGGAAGCATATGCCGAATCCATGACCGAGACGTGGGGAGACCGCCTGGTGGCAACAACACTACAGAAGCTGGGGATCTACATCGAGGAGGCGTATAACCATCATTTCAACGGTGAACCGCCGTCCATCACACGTATCTGGGGAGATCGCTTTTGTTCACCCCTGGTTTCTTTCCATGGCTTGCGGAAGCCCGGTGAAATGCGCCGCGTCGGAGAGACCCTTGCGGAGGTAGACCAGCCGGTGCTATGGCACGATGTCTGGCAGTTGTTCGGGGGGTCAGCCATATCGGCGCTTGAGAGCCGGCCGACCGAGTTGATGGCGGACCATGTGGGTAAACCGGACGAGCACACCCGCTCGTGGGGCGACGTCAGAAGTGCCAACGCTTGCCAAAAGCGATGTGAGCAGAGTGGACGGCGCTGCTTGGCATGGACATATGAGATGGAGATTGAGCGGTGTCACACGAGTCCTTGGCTATTGCTGGGGGCGGATGGCGCTACAGGGAAAGCAACGGGGATAAACTGGCCTGAGGTAAAGCCATTGCTCAACGGCTGCAGTTAACGAGATGTTCCTGTCAACCAGAAACAGCGGGCAGGCAAGCTCCTGGTGATCAACACTGGGGTTCAGTCGTACTGCATAAGTTCGAAACGGTGTCGGAAACTCAGCGTTGGCGCAAGGTATCTGGCGGATGATCTTGTGCTCGGGGCTTTTTTCCGGCTCAACGTATGTATCATACCATGTACCATTTTGTATCGTCCCCCTTTTAGCCTCAAGTGTCAAGTACTACTTGTTTCCACCTCTCGAGTAAGGCAGAAGGAGACGCCTTATTGGAACGTGGTCGAGTACTAGTGACCCAAAAGCCGACCGCCATTGACAGCTAGTGGGGAGGAAAACCGCAACGTGGATACTCTGTACTCTGTACTGTACTGCAGATTGTCTGCACGCACGGAGGAAAGGAGCCAGGAAGGGACTTGGCCAGCGAAGTAGCAATGGTACGGCAAAGGTCGGTGGGCGTCCCAGAGATCCGGGAACTAATGGTAGGCGAGAAAGACTCAGCAAGGCGAGATAGTGAGATGCACAGAGAGAGCCGGTTGGCTCAAAATCTTGCCTCCTGGCATCCGCTAGTTGGCGGCGTTCGCTCGCTTGCTTCCCGTCGCTTCTGTCAGCCGGGATGCTGGCTTTGACAAACGGGGAGGGAGGTGGCTGCTATTGCCGTTATCCACTTATACTGGAAGGTACCGTATGGTACAAGACAGCAAGCCAAGTCTGAAAAGGCGGTAGGTAGAGTGGGAACCATCCGAGGACCCGTATGAGCGGGTTGAAGTCAACGAACCAGAACAGGTCTTGGAGTTGTGGAGAGGCTCGTCTCGCTTCCACCGGGATCTTGCCGGTTAGTTCGTTTCCAGTAGTGACGGGTAGGTTGTATAGGTATAGGTCCTATGTACTATACACGTGAAGCGTGTACGGATACGGTCAGAAAGCTAAAACATGGCCGAAGCAAACTGGCGGCTCAAGACATGTATTTGTCTTGCTGTGCTATGGCTGATGTTATCTGTTATCTCCTTTGGGCTGTCCATTTCCCAGTTAGGCATTGACTCCTTGGAAATGGAACAGAATGAAGTGATACAGAAGACAGGGGTATCACATTTGCTGAAATTGGAAAGAGGGGGAGATGATATTGGATATATCTGTTAAGATTGGGAATCAGTGGGCGGCGGCAGGATTTGCCCGCAGTAATCCGCAGCGGATACCTGCTTTTGGGGGAAGACCAGCCCAAGAAATAGAGGAGTATATGACGATGGTCAATCAATGATGCTCGCATAATCTTACTCTGTAAGGAGTAGCTTGGAACGGTGGAATTACCGGATAAATCAATGTTCGACAGAATATTATCGAGGTTCGAATAGATAGATGAGTGTATGAATGGAAGAATATCTACTGCCTGTAGCACTTTCCTACTATAGAATGTATGTCTCATGTGAAAGTGTGTAGGCAGGTGCGGTAGTTGGCTTTGGGTTGGGTTCTTTCCTTTGGTGGAAGGGTTCGAGCGAGCGAGCACCGTCTGGCTGGTACCTGGCATTAGCGCCTTCCATAGAAGCATTCGAAGCCAACAGGAGCCCAGGAGTCCTCTACGGGGGGACGCTGTGGGGCCTGTGGCTTGCGGGGGTGTCTAGGTATGTGACAGTCCAGTCTTGGGGAAGTTCAATGGAAATTCAGAGGAGCGCTTCCAAAAGAAACCTACCTAGGATACGGATACGTATCGCTCACCACATCTCTCCTGATCGTGCTAAGTTATCAACGGTCTGTACAGAGATCTTCACTAGTTCGAAGTGAAGTTGCTGGCGCCATGTGTGTACAGGCTAACAGGTACTGACTAGTAGGTAACGAGAAAAGAGAGAACAAATGGATAAACACTAACTTGGGCCCTTGAATGACCTACAGTGAGTACTTACTATTCAGGTCTAGCCAAAGCGTTAATCTGAGTCTGGAGTTCATCTCTGGGTACCATGGAAGGTCGGTCGGCTGGTAAGGAAAACTATTAGCGAACTAACTACTAACCTAGCTGTCGAGGGACCAAAAGTCACTGGAGGTGAGAGAATAGGGGTGTCTTGATTATTTGGAGTCGACTATAATATTACTAGACTACGGGACGAGAACCTTGCACCCGAGAGCCCATGAGTGGCACACAATCAAGCACAGTTAGCCGCCTTGTCTCAAGCTTTAGCCAGGGTTGCCCAGACCAAATATTGTTCGTCAACTGAACTGTAGTAGTCACTTTTACAAGCTTGTGTAGATGAGGCATTCAAGTCGCCTTTGATGATCGTCTTGTCTTACGTACCAGAACAGTCCGGTGCAGAATAAAAAGCAAATGGCGGTGTTGCAGACATGAATCATTTGAACACTCCCGCAATATCTGTTGTACTTGCATAATGAGACCAAACTTGACACCGCCAGCTTTGGCTTCAGCAGAATACCGTGATATTATGCTCCGCCATGACTATCCATGCTATTATATTGCCCCCCTGCTCATTGATTGATTGTGAAGCCTCGTTAGCAGGGTCCTGTAATCCACAAAGTAAGGGAGAGAGGAGATTCTCTGGCTTCCAGAGAGCTTCCAGAATTGCCAATTACTGGTGGACCCGAGCAAGCGAGTCAAGGAGAGAGGAAAAAAGCAAAAATATTCTCGTCAATATGTTGCAGCCGCATTGACGGCTGATGATCATATGTATGTAAGATCTAAACAAGATCCCCAACTGCCATTGCCCATGTGCCATGCATACCTGCATGCATGGAACGAGATGAGATGAGATGAGATGTTGTTCAAACAAACCTTTTCGAAGCCTCTTCGGTTATGCTGCTTCAATGGGTGCCGTCTATCTGATGTGCCGCTAATGCACATACTTTTAGGCCCGAGACGAGGCTCTAGCTGACGGGGAGCTACTGTTGTTCCGTGCGCTAGTTCCATGATTGATTCATCTGAACACCACTTGGCAGGACCCGATTAAAAAGAATTTCGAGGACTTGGGCCTTCTATGATAAGCTGTCATGATTCTATTCTAGCAGCACAATCTTATGGTTTTCAAAAATAGAGCTGAGTTTTATTGTTAACTTCTCGAGTCTCATCGAAACGGACATCACTTTTCATTAAGCGAAAGACGTTCTTCATATAGAAGGTATCCTGGTCCAATGCATGCTTGCTAGTGGCCTCTTCAGAGCGAGAACCCTTCTACCAATTATTCTAGAGCTGCCTGCCTCGCCTCCATTTCGTCTACGGAACCGTCCGCCTGTTGCCCAAGTTTTGTAACGAGTTTCTACTGTACCGTACTTTCTGTACTGGGCAAAGCTCGCGTCGCGCTTGTTTGTCGAGTATCGATCATCGGGCCCGTACCAGCGGAGACTGAATGGGCAGCAAGCCGCCTACAAACTTAAGCCAAAAAGCCCCCGCCGGCCCGTCTCCACTAGAACTTACAATTTACTGGGACCTGGACGGCCAACACCAACACCACCACCACGGTCACCACTCCCACCACCACTACTACAACGCGGCAACCAGGCAGGGGGCGATCCATTTTATTGTGCTGTACTGTGCTGCGCTGTTCTAACTATCTGTCTAGTCTATCCCGTTCTGCGTTGTGCTGCGATGGTATGGGTGTATTGATCGTATCCTACAGCACCGTGCAGTTATTACGACTCAACTCTATTTGCTATTCGCTCCCGATCTTGCAGCTCTGCCTCTACTAGCCTGCCTCGCCTACCGATCCCGCCTCTTGGACCCCTGGACTGGGCTTCATCGACTCACCTTTCCGATACCTGCTCCTCCAGCTCAGAGCTCCAGTTCTGAGCTCCAGCGCCAGCGCGTCACCTGTCGCTCGCTGGTCTTGGCCCAGTCCACCATCGCGACTTTGCCTTACTCTCAGTGACAGTTCCATCGTCGTCGCATCGTGTCGCGGCCCCTGGTCCCGGAGTCTGCCCCTCTTGCACGCCTTTTTCTCTCCCCCTGCTACGCCCCGGTTCCATTGGATTTGATCTTCCTTGCCCAGCGCCAGCACCTCGTCTTCCCTCCGTGACCGACCCAGGGTCGCGTCCCCCTGGTCAACTCTCAGTCTTCCTGACTTCGCTTTGAGGCTCCATAAAAATTTCTAATTAAAAAACAACATGGCTCAAGACGACCATGGGCAGAGTCACGGCGACTCTCCCAATAATCCTCCAGCTTCTTCTGTTCTGACATCAAACTCTCCTTCTCTAGCTCCCATTGTCGCATCTGTCACCGCTCCCACAACTCACGCCGCGAGCACCAGATCCGCCAATACAGCTTCAGCTCCTTCCGACACGACTCTCCCGCCCATCACCTCGATTGCCTCGGTACCGTTCACAGCAGCGGACCGTCCGACCACCTCGACGACCGCTGCGGTTTCCACCTCCGCACCCGTTCCCGCAGAGCCCGAACTTCCCGCAGTGTCTTCTGCGCCGACGTCTACGCCAGCTCCAGCTCCAGCTGCCTCTACCGCTCCGCCCGCGGTCGCCCAACAGAACGGTGACAGCAGAGCTCCCGAGGCTGCCTCGACAATACCTGCGTCTAATTCGGAAATGTCTAACCAACATCCGGGAATGCCTCATGGCCAGCATGTTAGCTACCATGGGTCTTCGACACATTATGCGCCATCGGTCGGTGTAACAACTGCCCAATATGGCTCTTATCCTGCGGTGACGAGTCAACCGGCTGAGGCGTACCGACCCAGTCCTATGCCTATCGGTAGCAACATGTCCCTGCCTAGCATGAGGACGATTGAAAACCCACATGGACCGCCTGTGTCGAGTCCACAGGGCATGCCGATGAACATGCCTATGGCCCAAGTGCCAGGCGGTGTACAGTACTATCAGCATCAGGGTATGCCCATGGCTCCAGGTTACGGACTTTCTGATCCTATGGCTCGTTACGCTATTCCCCATGATCCCCGTCTTATGGGCAGGGGGCCAAAGAAGGTGTGTAAAAAGTTTAGAAGGACATCTTCGATTGCAATCCTAGCCAATGGCGGGCATGACAAAGGGAACCAGGGCTGACCGAGAGTGTAGGAGATCAAACGTCGGACAAAGACAGGTTGTCTGACTTGCAGAAAACGCCGAATCAAGGTAAGCCGTGATTTCGTACTCTTCATCCCTCGTGCGGCTTGTGGTTTCAACGTGCGCAATGGAAAGCGATGCTATGAGAGGATAAACTTGGGGAGAAAAGGACTGCAAGTACGCGCCAGAGCTGGAGAGCCGGAATTAGGTCGCCCAGATCGACATGGTGTATCATGTTTGCGGCTTTCTGCAGATTTCTCGTTTGGCAGAAGCTACAAGCGAAGCGAGCAACACTCAGGTTCGCGTAGTGCTGCGCAGCTCCTGATTTCCCTCGTAATGCCTCTCTGTATCTGCAACCACATGCATACAAATTTGCTTGTCGCCTCAGCAAATGAACCCGACCTAAAGCTTGAAGTTTCTCAGAGTTCTGAGAGCTCAGTTAAGCTTACTATTGGTCGCGCGTACTGTACCTCGCAGCCAGCTGCACTGCACAACCCCCTCTCCATTTCTGGCCTATTTCTTCTAGTGGAGATATAAGTACCCCGCCCAACATAGCTCTAACATCTTCTTTTAGTGCGACGAGACACACCCAACTTGCAATAACTGCAAGAAGTCAAAGCGCGAGTGTTTGGGTTACGATCCAATCTTTCGGCAGCAAGCAGGCGGGCAGCCTTCTAACATTCAACCGGCACCTAGCCAGAGGACTCCTCCTACAGTCCCTAGCTCCGTGCCTTCGAGCATTCCTTCCTCCATAGCGCCCAACCCTGTTCTCACCGCTCGACCTACCAACTCATACGGTAGCCAGCCGTCGATGCTCCCTAGCTCGTACGCAACAGCTCACGCAACAACTGCAAGCCCCAACCCATCCATCACCTCGCTTAGCTACGATTCCAGCTTCTCCAACGTGGCCTCTCCTCCTATCAAGTCCGAGCCAACATACGAGTACTCGGCTGCCGCTATCGACCCAGCCCTCCACAATCCCGAAAGCTCAAGAGCGGTTGACCATAGGCCTCTTGCTGACAACCAAAACCTAAGAGGTGGCGCCCCTTATTATTGATTTTACCCTTGTTCGTCGTTTGCTGCGCTGCTATTGAGAACATCTGCTTACGCGTGTTTTTGACAGCCAACAAAATGAATATCGATGAGATTATCAAACTCTTGGGCCAAGTTCCGCCGCCCCAGACCGGTCCTCATCCTGAGGAGATGCTCAACGAGATCACAAAGGTCTACCATGAGATGTACGCACATGGTCTCAGTTCTTTCTTCGAAACCACATGGTACTTTTTTATGGAAAATGGAAAGATGTCACTTCCTCGAAACCTTTATTTGGTGGATCTGCTAGCAAGCTTTCTCAAAACCCTGGAGGCTGTCAAGGTCAACGATCATTCGCAAATGGCTTACTCGGGTATTCTTGAGACGCGCCTCGTATGGGAGCTTGCGCGATCTGCCTACGAAGCCCCTACAACTGTTGTCAACCCTGGTCTGCCGGCTGAGAACGATGCCAAGGAGGCCCAAAACCGCGTTCGAGTTGTCGAGGCACTACTATGTGGGGACTATCTGCCTTCCAACCCTCTTTGTTCACCTGTGCAGCATCCTGACAGTTCTCGCACCCGTCAATTCGACTTCTGGTATAGCTTGGCCGAGTTTGTACGGATGCGCGACAACCCCACTGGTCTTGCTGCTGTCAAGGTGAGGGAGGATATGCTTGCAAGGATGCGCTACCTGCTCGATGGTCGCGAGAACCGTGATGTCCTCTACTCTATTGCTGTTGTTCGAGAGCTTTCACCCCACTTCGATTCTGCGTACAACAACGCTCCTCAGCACGTTGACGAGAGCGACCCCAAGAATAGGCTTGCGGTTGCATCCAAATTTATCTTCGACGAGTCACAAGTGACAGGAGGTACGACCAATGTGGTTCGCCGGTTCTGCGACATCGCACATAGAGCATTCGTCAATCCAGGTGTCAATATCGCTCGGAGAAATTAATCAACTTTTGGTATTCTGGATGAGCCTTTCGATTTATCCTATACAATTCACGGCTGCAGCCATTTTTCTTTTGTTATCAACCCAACATGATCTTGTGGTCATGCGTTTCCCTTTCGTTTTAAAAAAAAGCACTGTTTCTCAATAAAGCGGGCTGTTATTTGTTGCATCTAAGGCATGGCGAGGGTTCATTAAAAGTTCATTTTTGGCTTTTGCGTTAAAGGCGTTTTTTTTCTTTCCCAATGGATTGGGATGGGATGGCGAGGCATTGTCTTTACCCTTACTTCCCCTTTGTTCATCATGGCCTACACTACAGTGTGGCCGAGGCGTTTGCAAAAAACAATGACCACTATGGTCGAAGTGTATACCTTAATGCTCCTGCAGTCAGGCAGTGAGGGAGAAGAAGAAATATAGAAATCGGCATCATGGAACGGACTGGTAGAAGCCAACACGGCGAGGGTGGGCACAGGAAAGACGAAACACAAGAAGCTAATGCAAGACTTCAGTGGTACCGCGAGTATACTTTGCTTTGCGCCACTTGACTTCCCTACAGACTGGATGGCGGATGATGCTCTTGTTACCCGCGGAATACCAGGCTATGGCTCTAGTTGAGCTTTACCGATCAAGACTGCGATTGGATACCCAAGTGGCGGTGACCAACCGACTACCGGTAGTATCATGAATTGGCAACTACACGGTCCAGTCTTGCTTAAGGGAGTTTGGCTGCAATCTAAGCTAGTATACAGTAATGGTTAACATAATAAATATAACTTACTTAATAACTCGGGACTGTGCTTTACTAGACTAGTGTATTCTCATGAGTCTCCCAGCTTAATTCATTCAGCTTGTATTTTCTGATTTTTAAACCGAAGCCCGAGCCTTCTCAATATGTACTCTAAGACTTAGGAGGCCAACTTTCTGCTATAGAGGGCATCCGTATCTTTACAATTCGCTTCTCAGAAATCCAAACTGGACTTCATCCAAGATCTCACCGTTCTTGGAAATTGCACCTCTTCTTGTGCCTTCATATATGAAACCCAACTTTTTGATTGTAGCCAGACCCGCAACATTTGAGCTTTTGACCACTGCCTCAATTCTGTTCAAGTCGGGCCACGTCTGAAAGCACCACCGTATGAATGCCTTTGCAGCCTCTGGCATATAGCCTTTACCCCAAGCCGGCTCAGCCAGCCAGTAGCCTATCTCCCATGTACGAAAGTACATATCGTTTTTGGGCATTGCGCCTATAGCGCCGATGAAGAGGGGCTCCTTCGATGGGTTTTCGGCTGTGCTGGGTTTGAGAAAGATACCGTTGTGATACGGATAAGATGTTCCGTCAGGCTTGCAGGCCATGTTGACAAGAAAGTTCTGAGCATTTTCGAGAGTATACGGTGATGGGAATGTGTTGCGTAAGTTGGCAGCAATGGCTTTGTTGTTGGCCGCACTCGCTAGAACATGTGCATCTGAGAGATGGTATCGTCGTATGATAAGACGTTCGGTTTCCACAAGCAGAGTACCCGGTTCTTCGCTGGGTGGTGAAGGCGAGATTAACTTAGTAGGCTCAGCCATGGTGAGTTCGGTTGAATGTGTGGTAGACGCGAAGAATATGTGCTCTTCGCGGAGTTGATTGTGAGTACCAGTACTGACTCTAGTAGGTAACAGAAAAGTTAGCCTTACTCTTCGTGATGTAGAAACAAACAGCCCAAGAAATCTGATCCAAACGACACCTACCTAATGTCGTCTCTTATGCTTTCAGAGGTTAGGAGGTGAGTCAAGAAAGGAGTCACGAAGCCCAGCGTATGACTTGAGTATAATTTTGACAGTTGCGAATCAATGCGATTCGTGACTCACGAAAGACAAGGGGAGTCTTCGTATAGGATTGTTGAAACAAAAGTCCCTCGACGTAACTGGCATGGCTCGATAAGCGGTTTCACGGCTTGTTGCTTACTGGGGGTCCGCCCCCATGAGAGCCGAGTATCAATCGATGCGTATAAAGCTGAGCAAACCACAGAGTTTAATCATTTCTATATTGACAGCCAAGCAGCTGCTCTATTATGTATGTGCTCTTATTAGTAAATATTGAGATGGCCTAGTGAGTAGCAGAAACGTCGGCCTTTTAGGCTATAAAAATAAACAAACCAAGAGTAGAGCCAAATAGCGAAAACTGACTCACTACCTGTCTCTTATGCCTCCAGCGGCCAACTTTTCAGATAATCTGATGGCCTTGGAAGGTGCTCTATATTGTGACTTAGTAGTGGAAGGTCAACTTACCAGTTCATGCTAGACTTGACATCGAAAGCATGCTTGTGAGCCACGATGTAGATACACCACGGAATATGCAATTGTACCATTGTATATGTGTTTCTAATATTATTAAAAATAAAAGTGATTGTCCTGATTTATATGCGATAGAAATACACGTGGATGATGTGGATTTGTGTATATAGATGTATGAGGGTTAGTCTTGGCTTATATTCGTATTAGAAAGAACAAATAGTTTCTTCATCCAATCAAGTCAACGAGTTTTATTTATATTGATTAGCTAAAAAAGACGGTAGTTCGTGGCAATTTCGGAATTTATGGTCTCGAATTTGAAGATGGATGACGACTTGGACTTTTGAATGGAATCAATGCATTCAATACTGCTGAAAGTCGAAATTTGCGAGGCTGGGATTCCAAAGAACGTACAAGTGCTAGAAATACACAATTCATGGAGCTACATAAGAGATCGGTCTTTCTTTTTTAATTCGGGTGATATTCCACTATCATCAGCAACTCATAGCCGAATTATGTGATGCAATTGTAACGAGATGCCACTTGATAGTATAAAATCAACGAGTAATGGTCGAGCTATGATTGGCTCTCTTGTTCGCAACAATGATAGTCCGACCCACCACCAAGAACAAAGCTCCCAGGTTTCAACGATCCCCGGACCGCGGGAGATGACGGCCACTATCACGAAGGCGAATTCCCCTCCATCAACTTGCCATTGACCTCGAGCCAGAGGCCCTCTTGGGAGACTCTATACATCCTGTCGCACTTACGGCCGCTCCCTCTCTGCTCACACTACACAATGGCTGCTCTCCGACTCGCCAGCCGAGGCGTTAAGAGCCTGTGCATGCGGCCAGCAACATTCGCCGCC
Organism: Fusarium sambucinum; assembly: GCF_050947815.1. NCBI lineage: Eukaryota > Fungi > Ascomycota > Sordariomycetes > Hypocreales > Nectriaceae > Fusarium > Fusarium sambucinum. The sequence continues at coordinate 1,377,049 of NC_139294.1, read as the reverse complement.
CGCCCTTTTTCGACGACTTGCCTGCGAAGAAACGCCGCTCCTGTCGAGACCGTTGGCACCAGACTTGTGCCCGTTGACGAAGATTTCACCACCGCCCAGGACGCCTACGGCCTGTCCAAGCCCCGAACTCCCGGAACCCGAAAGTCGCGCGAGAACTCAGTTTCAGACCGAAAGGTTCGACACTACACTGTTAACTTTGGTCCCCAGCATCCCGCCGCTCACGGTGTGTTGCGTCTGATTCTCGAGCTCAGTGGTGAAGAGATCGTCCGAGCCGACCCTCACGTCGGTCTGCTCCACCGAGGTACCGAGAAGTTGATCGAGTACAAGACATATCTCCAGGCCCTGCCTTACTTCGACCGACTCGACTATGTCTCCATGATGACCAACGAGCAGTGCTTCTCTCTGGCCGTCGAGAAGCTACTCAACGTCGAGATTCCCGAGCGAGCCAAGTGGATCCGAACTCTGTTCGGCGAGATCACTCGTATTCTCAACCATCTGATGTCCGTTCTTTCACACGCTATGGATGTTGGTGCTTTGACACCTTTCCTGTGGGGTTTCGAGGAGCGTGAGAAGCTTATGGTAGGTGGACGATGGTCAATTGGAAGATAGCGATGACTGACAAGCGTAGGAATTCTACGAGCGTGTTTCCGGTGCCCGTCTCCACGCCGCCTACGTCCGACCCGGTGGTGTTCACCAGGATATCCCCGTTGGTCTTCTCGACGACATTTACCAGTGGGCTACCCAATTCGGCGACCGAATCGACGAGACCGAGGAGATGTTGACTGACAACCGTATCTGGATTGAGCGATTGAGAGGTGTTGGTGTTGTTCCTGCCTCTGAGGCTCTGAACCTTTCCTTCACTGGTGTCATGCTCCGAGGTTCTGGTGTTCCTTTCGACGTCCGCAAGAACCAGCCTTACGATGCCTACGACCAGGTCGAGTTCGATGTTCCCGTTGGAACCAACGGTGACTGCTACGACCGTTACCTCTGCCGAATGGAGGAGTTCCGCCAATCTCTCCGCATTATTCATCAGTGTCTCAACAAGATGCCTGGTGGTCCCGTCCGTGTCGAGGACTACAAGGTTTCTCCTCCCCCACGAACCGCCATGAAGGAGAACATGGAGGCCCTCATTCACCACTTCCTTCTCTACACCAAGGGTTACGCCGTCCCTCCTGGCGAGACCTACTCCGCTATTGAGGCCCCTAAGGGTGAGATGGGTGTTTACGTCGTTTCCGACGGCAGTGAGCGACCTTACCGATGCCACATTCGTGCTCCCGGTTTCGCTCACTTGGGTGGATTTGATCACGTTTCCAAGGGTCACTTGTTGGCCGATGCTGTGGCGGTCATTGGTACTATGGATCTGGTGTTCGGTAAGTTTTTCCTTTCAGAAAATTTTATTAATTCATGCTGACATTTCACAGGTGAGGTTGATAGGTAAAGCAATTTGGAAAAGAAAGAAGATTAGAATGGGTTCCTTTTGTTTGTAATCATAGCTGATAGGGAGACCACGGTAAATACTCCCACAACGTCGTGTGCTCGAGCGAGAAGCTATGCAGAGGTGATGCTTGTTGAAATTTAGCAATGAATCATCTTGAGTTCCATTTTTGGCTCCGATTTCGTCCAGAGTGATTATGTACATTTAGTGTTACAAGATAAGAGTATACATGTGTAGACTTTACAAGATTTTGGTGCCGGTACCAGAGGCTTGCTCCATGAAGAAGTTCTTCAGGGGGCCAAGGGCGTTGACAGCTCTTAGGCCAACTGAACGCAGCGGCACCAGGGGGCCACTCTCGACAGAGTAGAGCTTGTGAAGCTTATCACAAACATTGAGAATGATGTGGTTGGCTGCGTATCGCTCGCTGTTGTAGGACTCAAGAGATAGTTGAGCACCAAGATCCTGACCGTGAGAGACAGCAAACTCGATGGTGTTGACCAGACTCTGGGCATCTCCTTGACCTTGGTTCAAACCTTGACCTGCCAATGGATGAATAGTATGAGCGGCATCGCCAACGAGTGCAACACGTTCACCGGTATATGTGTCGGCATGTCGCAGCTTCAGGGGGAAGGACGCAATGCTGCCTTCCTGCACACCAACAACAGTCTGCGGTAGAGCCTCTGCGTTGAAGCTTGTGTGTTGTAGGCGCCATGATAACTCTTCTTCCTGACTGCCTTGCTGAGTGTGCATAAAGCCAATATCGACAGGGCTCAGTCGGAAAGCAGCATTGACCATGGCAATGAAGTCTTTGGGGCTAAGGCTTTTGAGGAGGGCAGCCTTCTCTGGGGTGGTAGACCAGACCAAAGTAGCATATTTGCCAGGCATGGGCAACATCGCAACAGGTCCAGTAGGCAAGAATCGCTGATAGGCAATCTTGTTGAACTGGCCACCCCAACCCTCGCCTTCAAGCTCCAGAGTTGCGACAACGCCGTGCCTGCCGTAGTCCCAGCCGCGGCTGTTGATGCCGGCAAAGGTACGCACGGGACTGTTCGCTCCGTCGGCACCAACAAGCAGACGTGCTGCCAGAGATTGGCCATTCGAGAGCTGTACAATCGGCCATTCACTCAGATCCAAGTCTTCGGTTTCCTTGCCTAGATCGATGCCCTCGACCTTGGTTTTATCGAAAATGTCCACTCCACCAAGTTCGTGCAATCTTTTGAGTAGTCCGGATGTCAAGTTGAGATTCTCTGTCATGTAGGCGATTGTTTTATCTCCAGTCGTGCTGGGTGGCCAGTCGAATTCGATTCGAGCACCAGTGACTCCATCCCATACTTGCATCTCCTGGTAATCCTGAACCCGATCACGTTGCAAATGTCGCCATGCGCCGATCTTGTTGAGATACTGAGCCGACGCAGGAGTGAGAGAGCTGCATCTGTTGGAGAATTGGGTCGAAGGGAGTGAGAAGGAGGAGATCTTGGAGAGATCCTGAGCTTCAATGAGGGCAACTCGAAGACCGGCAGTTATAGGATTGGCACCTACTAGTGTTAAAGACGCCAATTAATTATTAGAGGTCAAGAACTTACGGAGAGCAGTCAATAGGCTCAGACCTGCCGGTCCGCCACCAACACATACAACATCATAAATATTGTCCTGCGTAGAAGTTGAAGCCCGTCGAAGTTGAGACTGATATTGACGAGCACAGGTTCGACAGACAAAGCCTGTCTTGGCTAAAGCTGATCGACGAGCCAACATTGTTCCTTGATAGCGATATTTTCTATATCCGAACAATTGAGTTGAGGCAATTGCAGCTCGACTTACAATCCAGCAAAAGACATGTGAAGCTCCATATCTCTTGTAGCAAATCGTCCCTCAAACGTTCGATAGCTCGACGACGAAAGTGGCACGGTGTGGCTACAGCATGTGGCGGTGCGATGATCTTGAGCGGGTCAAGTGACAGGGTGGTCGCGAACCTGATTTGAGTTGCCACAGACAACCGCGCTATCAATTGTCATTGCGTCAAGGGTCTCACCCGCGCCCGTCATCAACAATTCGCTTGTCTATCCAGAGACCAGCAGTTCTTTCACGATCCATCACCCCACCACTGCAGATTTTCTGCCTATTTTTCAGTCTCTTTGTGAAAAAGGAGATTTATTTGTTTCCCTTGTGGCGACAACCTTCTTTATCACCATTGTAGGCTTAAGAGTGGTTGCCTACACTCCTTGTTGTTCTTTTGAAACCCTTCCGACCTCAGATTTGAAGATCGAACATACAAAACGTGGGCGGTCCCCTAACCTGCGGCCTACGCACCATTTAAACTTTACCATTCTTCTTTTCGTTAAGTCAAATCAGTCATCATGGCCGATATCGATGATTATCTCGAAGAGGGCTTTGACCCGCGCTCTGTCACTGTACCACGCCTTCGATCAATTCTTGTTACACACAACGTCGAGTACCCTACTACTGCGAAAAAGTCCCAACTCGTTGACCTGGTTGAGGAACATGTCCTGCCACAAGCCCCTAAGCTCCGGGCCCAGCGCGCACGCGCCAAGAGGTCCAGCATGGGTATCGTGAACGCTGGCAGTCCTGAAGATAACGGCCTTTGGGACGATTATGATCTGGCCCCTCCATCAACAATCAAGAAGCGATCAAAGTCCCCTCGCAAAACATCAAGCCGCATTAAGACTGAGCATGATGTTCTTGCGACTCCTGCGTCTAGAAGCCCCACAAAGCGCAGCACCCGATCAGTAAGCCGCGCGCTTTCGCATACTGACGAGCCTGACTATTATGAGGCGCCTCGCTCTGTACGTCAGCCACGGAGGGACTTAACGCCACAGATCAAGCAAGAATCATCCGAAGAAGAGGAGGAGGATGAGGAGGAAGAAGTGGAGGAAGAAACCATACTACCCGACCACGAAGAAAGTGTTTTCACATACGACAACCCTTTCCAAAGTGGAAGCTCTCCAGCTCAACACAAGACGCCCACCAACCGCCGTCGCACAGCTGAAAGGGATTCTATCAGAAGTGTCAAGTCATCATCACAGCTTCGAACAAGCACTTACAATGACGACTATCAGCAGGTTCACGAACCTCAGACCCCTATATACCGTCAGCCAACCCCGGATATGGTTGAGGCTGGCGAGGAGTTCACGCCCAACGAACAACTGGAGCTCGAGGAAGCCGCAAGCCGAGGTGAGATGGCTGCCGAGCCACGCAAGCCTACAAGTCAAGTTTCACGAAAAGGTGGCTTCAAGGCCCCTCTCTTGGTCCTCTTCCTGTCCCTTTTCGGAGCATACCTTGCTTGGTATCGCCAGGAGAAGATAGCTGTGGGTTACTGCGAGGTTGGTGGACAAGCAAAATCGCTTATCTCACCTGATGTTCCTATTCCAGACGCTCTTTTGCCTTTTGTTGAGCCTCAGTGCGAACCTTGCCCATCACACGCCTACTGCTATGGGGACTACTCAGTCCGTTGTGAGAATGGCTTCCTTCTCAAGCCCCATCCTTTGTCTCTTGGTGGTCTTGTTCCCGTCCCACCCACATGTGAGCCAGATGGCGAGAAGGCAAGGCGCGTCAAGGCTGTAGCCGACAAGGCCATCGAAGAGCTCAGAGAACGACGTGCCCAGTATGAGTGCGGAGAGCTTGTCACCGAGGATGGTGAAAAGCAAGACTCCCCTGCCATTGCTGAACATGAACTTAAGCAGACTGTCAGCCGCAAGCGCTCTCAAAGGCTCACTGAGGAGGAATTTGATGAACTCTGGGCAGAGGCCATTGGCGAGGTTGCGACTAGAGAGGAGGTTGAAATCATCGGGACAGCACCGTAAGTCATTTTTACTTGATCCCCAACAAACCAAACCTCGACAACATTTTATTGCTTCAACTGTTTCTGACCATAAACTAACCAGATCCACTATCGACCCTACAGATCGTCCGATTCCCCCGATCTTCCAGATCGACAGCTATCGTCCACGTCTCTCGCTCGCCTTCCGCTCACCTGCGCGCTCAAGCGATCGGTCCGACTCAGCCTGGCAAGATATCGACTCACAATTGGACTTTTAATCTCTGCCGTCTTGGGTATCTTCTACATGCGGGCCCGGTACCGTAAGCATGTAGCTACAAAGGCTCAAGTTCCTGCTCTGGTCGACACCGTCCTAGGAAGACTTGCCAACCAGAAGGAGCTCGGCGAAGAGGGTATTGACGACCCTTGGCTGTTTTTGCCAAACTTGAGAGATGACGTTCTTCGAACTATTCACTCATTGTCAGAACGAGAACGCATCTGGCAACGGGTCCGAGCTGTGGTCGAGCAAAACAGCAATGTTCGAACCAGCCAACGTGAGGGTAGAAGCGGCGAGGTTGGCCGTGCTTGGGAATGGATTGGCCCTGTCGCTGGCGAAGGGGCGAGAAGGCGACGAACTGGCCGGGTATCCCTTGGTCCCGATTTACATACAGACTCTCCGGAGGCATCAAAGGTTACGCCCGAGGTGAAAAAATGGCACGAACCAAGGCCCCTTTACTAATATTCACATTTAATGTATCTTGAGTATTCACTCTTGTTGTATTCTGTTATCACCATTTCCTATTAGTTTATAATGGAGACTGTTTTGGGTAATGGGTAAACGGAGCAATGGAGCAGATGCTCTGGGGAGGGAAGGCGTTGCGAATTTCAGTCTATTCAAATGTACAATTATCCGTGTACAAACAAATGCATGAGAATTTTCTATCAGACATAAGTCTAAGATAAGCCATGATTGAGATACAAGGATATCGAAAAACTCAGCACGCAAAAAGTTGGCCGTTGATAAACTCAATGCATATATGACCCGTTTCGTTGAGTGACGGCATGCAATAATCACTCCAGTCATTTAAACATGAAAACTGACGTCGTTGTGTTGAAGATGTGTTTTTTTGTTATTTTGCGATCCGCCGAGAATGGGCGATGTCGGAGATCCCGACCTTTCCCGACGAGCAATTTACAGCTCCGATAAACCCATTTGAACACAATGGACCCAAATCTCGAAAATCTCACAGACAACAGCTATCCGGCAGTGAAGTAACTAGGGTCTTGATTGATTCGGCTAATGCACAGGTGTTGTTATGACACAAGGGGGGTACAAAGAAAAACCGTGGAATCCGGTGATCGAGACTCTAGCGGCATGTAATTATCTATTGGGCCTTGGAGGCAACGATCTCTGCAAATTTGTGTTAGTCATGTCAATGGTTTTGGCCTCGATCGGTGGCACATACTCTCAACGTCAGCAACACTCTGCTGGAGGATCTGCTGAAGGACCTTGGGGTTCTCGAGCTCCTTCTGAACCTTGGCGATAATGGACTGAGCAAGCTCCTTCTGCTGGCGCTGCTTAACCTGGCCCTCGTATCGGACCCAGGACTCAAGGACGGCCTTGGCCTCAGCAGCCAGAGCAGTCTTTTGCTCAAGGTCGAAAGCCTCAGACTCAAGCTTGGCAGTCTCCTACAAAAACGACCGTAATCAGCCATAACCCTTTTTTATATCCATCTGACATTTAGAATTTACCTTGGAAACCTCGAACAGGTTCTTGGTGATCTCAACAACGCTGCCCATCTGCTTGACATCCTCAATACGGCCCTTGACAGCCTCGGTGTGGTCGGCACGGGCGCTGTTGAGGATGTTCTTGATCTTGTTGTTCTGCGCCTCGGCCCACTCCTTGTAGGCAGGACCACCGTACTTGATCAGAGCAGTCCAGACGGAAAGAAGGGAGATGGCGATGATGGTCTCCTCGTTCATGACGTAGTACTCGCTGGAGATGCCGTAGATGGAGAGAGCGGCGGCGGAGCTGAGGATGGCGCTCTTGCTGAGAAGGCTGTTACCGGGAAGAGCGTCGATGATGCTCTGAGCCTTCTTCTTGGGGTCCTCGGCGGGAACATTGCTGTTGTATCGCGCAGCGGCAACGGAGAAGGCAGGGGCAGCTCGGCGGGCGAGGACGGGTCGGAGGAGGGGAGCGCCTACGTATCGAGTGTCAGTGGGAGTCAAAGGCTCGCCAATTGGGGTCGAATTGGCTTCGAATCGAGGAATTCGGGATTTCTCGACGTACCGACGGCGCTTCGTGCCAAGCGTGACGCCATTGTGGGATAGTTCGTGATGGGGGTATCGGGGCTTGTCGTTGATCGGAGAGCTGGAAGTGAGGTTGAGGTTTTATCGCGCTAGCTCGGCAACAATCAAAAACACGTGACTTTGATTGATCGAGCAGATCTGGAGCGCCGGGATTTTGCCGTGTGGTGGGTGCTTAAACTTGATTGGTCAAAATTTCAACATCTAAAGATTTTGAAGATTTCCCTTTTCATAACTTAGATGAGAGAAGTATCAATATTTTGACCATTAATCGTCTCAAATAATCTACTTTTTCTGTAGACTTCCGGTTCATCGCGACGTTCTCACCTCTTTTAACCCACAGTTCTACTTTCAGGATCTCATTTTGAATCAAAGTCTCAAATCTGAACATGTCAAAAACAACTGTTGAGCGCTCCAAGCGCAAGAGGTCCTCTATCCAAGAGGAACCCACCAAGCGCCGACGGTCATCAGTATCAAGCAATGAATCTGAAGATCCCACCGCCAAATTTCTCCTGATGGAACAAGGCATTCTGGAGTCGCGAAAAAACTATAATGACATTACTGTTCTTCTCACTACTGCCAATGGCTTCAAGAATGGCGACTCAGAAAGCATGCCCGCCACCCTCGCCCTGTGTCGAATTTTCATACGGTTACTTGCGCAAGGCTCCCTAGCCACCAAGAAGACTCTCTCCGAGAAAGACCAAGTTGTTGTGGCCTGGCTCAGAAAGCAGTTTGGAGAGTTCAAGAAGACTCTAGCTGCCATTCTCAAGGACAAAGAGCTAGCATCTACGGTCCTGAAACTTTGTATGAGAACGCTCAAGGCTGAGGGTGAAACTTTCAGCGAAAAGGATGATTACATTTTCCCTCGAAGTTTCCTCCGAGATATCGTGCTTTCCCTGATTGAGAGCGAGGACAGCGAGGTGATGAACGACTTTGTCGAGGAATTCGTGGAACAGTTTGATGATATCCGTTACTACACATTGGACGCAGTCAAGCATATCGTGAAGGAGCAAGAAGGCGAGCCTTCACCAGAGCTTTTTGACAGATGCTTTGCACTTCTGTCAGCTCTTGATGGCGTCCCTGAGTCTGCCGACCAGCTTGAGGACTTTTATATTCCCAAGCCCAAGAAGAAGACCCATAACCTTCGCAACATCAACCAGCACAAGAAGCAAGGCCAGGAGGCATGGCTTGCTCTGATGAGCCTCATGGATGGCAAGGAGCAGCGGCAAAGAAAGCAGATTCTCGAAATCTTCACAACAGTGATTGCGCCTTGGTTCACGAAACCTGAGCTTCTCTCTGATTTCTTGACAGACTGCTACAATGCAGGCGGTTCGACTTCGCTCCTAGCCCTTTCCGGTGTGTTTTACTTGATCGAGGAGCGCAACCTTGACTACCCATCATTTTACTCCAAACTCTACTCTCTCCTGGATCGCGATATCCTCCACTCCAAGCATCGATCTCGATTCTTCCGTCTTCTCGACACCTTCCTTGGCTCGACACATCTTCCCGCTGCACTGGTAGCCAGTTTCATCAAACGTCTTGCTCGTCTCTCATTGAACGCTCCTCCTGGAGCTATTGTTTTTGTCACCCCCTGGATCTACAACTTGCTGAAGCGTCACCCAACATGCACGTTTATGATCCACCGACAGATTCAAGACCCGGAGGTGAAGAAGCACATTGAGGAGCAAGGCGCCAAAGATCCATTCCTCCCCAACGAGACAGATCCTATGCACACAGAAGCAATTGAGAGTTGTTTGTGGGAGCTTGTTCAGCTGCAGTCGCATTACCACCCCAACGTTGCCACGATCTCCAAAATCATTTCGGAGCAATTCACCAAACAGTCTTACAACATTGAAGATTTCCTTGATCACTCATACGCCACTGTAAGTTTGGAACCGCTCATACCCTTGATGATTGTCCAATGCAATGATGCTAACTACCCTGGCAGCTTCTCGAGGCCGAGATCGCAAAGGAGATCAAGAAGGCTCCTGTTACCGAATTCCACATCCCAAAGAAGGTCTTTTTCGCTAATGAGGGTGCTGAAGAGCCGGATAACTTGTATGTTAAGTTGTGGGACTTTGGACAGTAGTATTGTTGTGGGAATGAATTTGGGATTTGTGATAGTTATTAATACCAAGCCGTGGGCTAAAAAGTATTCAGAATTTAGATACCTCTGGTTTTACAAGAACATGAAATATGGGCCTGAATGAGTGTCTTTTATATGTGCTCGTGTAAACCTTGATCACGTTGGATATGTTCTAATCCTTAGATTCCTGAAGTGAGTTCCCCAGTAACAAGTTAGTGATGACCTGTGTAATTGGAGTATTTGGCAAAAAGATACTTGAACTCTTGAAGAATCCGACTTTGGTTAAGTCGACGTGGGCCTGATTCGAACAGACGCCTCCGAAGAGAATAGATTTCTAGTCTATCGCGTTAGACCACTCCGCCACCACGCCTTTCTTATTAAAGAAACAGACTCATATTCAGGATCAAGTCCTGAGATAAGTGTGTGACCACAATCTCGATGGCATGCCATGTACAGTTTGGTTGCTTTGTATGGAGACGATGCAACTTTTCCTTGTTTTATTTTCCTTATCGTTAATGATATTGACACACCGACGTGAGTCAGTTAGAAGTCTGTTTGTAAAACGAAGGCAATTTATATAAGCTCAAATTCGTTACTCTGACACTGGAAAGTTATTACACTAACTTAAAGAATCTTGATGTCAACGAAGCTGTGTTGTTAAAACTTTAAACAGCCAAGATGCAGGCAATACGAGTGGGAACTTTTTCAGTTGACGGTTACGCCGAGACCTTGACGAATATAACATTCGTAAATATACTGGGATTGTAGTTAAGTGCATTTGTGTATCGTTAATGATTCTCAATCTTGGCAGACAGAAACATTCGATGATCCGATTTAAAGACAAGGATCTATGCTCCTACCAACCCCAACTTCAAGGCACATTCTTTGCGGGTATTTGTCCTCGTGTAAATACTATTGGCGGACCGCTGTTTGCAACTTATATGCGCTAAAATTAGTCCAATAGAGTCACTGTAGACTCTATTAACACTTTGATAAGTGACTGTCCTCACGTGGTCAAGTACTTTTAAATGCCAATGCATCTCTACAACTGCAATTGAAACTTTTCTTACATGATATATACTCCATAAACATGCAATTTTATTCAAGTGACTCAGAGCCATTCATTCCACCATGGGAATGAATGAGCTCACCCAAAACGTTGCCTGGTTGCTACTTGGATGTTAGTGCAAACTGCACTAAAAGTACATCCCCTGTCAACCTCTGATATCTGACATCATTACCTCTGCGTTTGCGGCTGCAAGCGAGACCTCGCACTACTACGTACACTTTTGGCGGTCGCTTTTCTTTTCCCCTGCCCTCGAATTGCTCCTCTCATCCTTTGCCAAACCATCTCCATCCATCTGCGATTGTCACCATGTCGAGCAATCGCTTCAACGAGTTGGCTAACTCGGGCAAATCCGCGCCCGCCCCTCCTACCTCAGATGCGAACCAGTCCCAGGCTCCTGAATCGTCGAATAACTCCAACGTATCCAAGCCAGCTAAGAAGAGGAAGGGGCATCGCGGCGGTAGGAAGAAGAGAACGCGCAGAAAGAGTTTTGCGGCGATGGACGATGATGATGACCACGATGAGGCTCGTCAAGCCACAGGAGAGGGTTTCTTTAATCTCCCCCGCGCAAACCTAAGCAATACCAGTATCGACAGTGAAGCATTGTTGGATCATCGGTAAGTTTTCCCCATATGGACAATTGTTTTGACAATCACCTAACATTGAAACAGAGATCATCAGCCCTTGCGCCCCAGACGAACATCTACTGCACCACCTCCTGGTGGTATGTCAGTGTCGTCGCCCTTTGCAAGTTCCGCTGGCAACCGCCTGCGATCGATACCAGCAGTCTCTGCCGAGGAAGAGCACCAGGACCATACACAATGGGAGGAAAACGCTCCTTTGCTCGGCGAATCTATAATTTCTGGCTACGGTGCAAGTGATGCAAGATCGAACCGGACGAGAAGCCGTCGCCCATCGAATAAATCATCAACAACGCGCCTAGGAACCTCGTCCGGCGCAAACTACGATGTCAACGCCCCTCCCTCGATGCCTGGCTCGCCTACATTTGGCACCGCTGATCGCATAGAGCTCAGCTTGGGCGATGTTATGATACGGGACGGGCTTGGTGATCGTGACGACTCTCCCCACCGTTTGGTGGGCGAGATCGACTGCCTCTCTGATATGGACGACATGCGGGATGGTCGCCCTGATATGGGCCGTAGGATGGCAACAGAGGCTGAGCAGGATGTGTGCTTCCCTGTCCCTGGCATGTCGGAGATGGGTGACGACGATACGCAGTCGCAGGCTCATGAGCACCGCCAATATCGAACGCGTCGCCGTCGTGGTCAATGGCCTGACCTGTCCGTTCTAGAGGAGTGGAGCTCCATGGAGAAGGAGGACCGAACGGAAGAGCGTCGGGTAAAGCGTATCACCGAGCCGCAGCTCATCAATGGGCGTCTGCGACCACTACGTAAAGGTCAATTTTATGAGGCGGTCGAAGAGTCACCTTATCGGTTCACATACTTCAACGAGGAGTTCCAGAGCACAGTTCACAGTCAGACTATTTCTGAGCTGGTTCAACCTGGGGGTGGATTCCGTGAACTTTTTGTTCCAGATCCTCGAGTGCTCTCAGATGACGAATCTGACGATGAAGAGGTTGAGCCTATTCTACCGACGAAGCTCCATAACCTTAGCACGGAAGGCAACTCAAAGGTTCATACACGTCAACCATCTCTATCGACTGTCCATGATAGTCACGAACAACGCGAGGGAACTATATCGCCCCTCAAAGATCCTTTGGCACATGTAGTCTCGAGAAGTGAGTCTGGCAATGCTACGCCCACCGGTCGGAGATCCGCAGATGAAACTGCACGTACCTCTCAAAACGCCGAAGGTGGCTCAAATGAAAAGATGATCAGATACGGCGAGCGACCAGTCTGGTGGCTCGACGTCCTCTGTCCAACCGAGGCTGAGATGAAGGTCATATCCAAAACCTTTGGCATTCACCCGCTCACTGCGGAGGATATCATGCTCCAGGAAGCTCGCGAGAAAGTTGAGCTCTTCCGTCATTATTACTTTGTCAACTATCGGTCGTTCGATCAGGACGAAAACACGAATAACTTTCTTGAGCCTGTAGACATGTACGTTGTGGTCTTCCGTGAAGGAGTTATCAGTTTCCATTTCTCGAGGACACCACATCCTGCCAACGTCCGTCGCAGAATCCGGCAACTGAAAGACTACCTGATCCTTTCCTCAGATTGGATTTCATACGCTATTATTGACGACATTACCGACGTCTTTGCCCCTCTGATCGAGAAGATCGAGACCGAAGTTGACGACATTGATGATGCTATCCTGAGGTTGCACTCGTCTGCTGATAAGAGACTTAACGAGGAGTCTTCCAAAAACGATGATGCTATGGCAGCCTCGGATTCAAGTGTAGATATGCTTCAACAGGTGGGAGAGTGCAGAAAGAAGGTGATGAAGCTATACAGACTGTTGGGCAACAAGGCAGATGTTATCAAGGGATTTGCCAAGCGTTGCAACGAGCGATGGGATGTTGCGCCACGTTCCGAGATTGGCCTATATCTGGGCGATATCCAGGATCATATTGTTACCATGACTGCCAATCTTGGTCATTATGAGAAGTAAGTTGACTCTCCTCACTCATAACAGACATCCACTAACGTTCTCAGAATTCTTGCCCGCTCCCACGGCAACTACCTCGCCCAGATCAATATACGCATGAACGAGCGTCAAGAGCAGACAGCCGATGTTCTCGGAAAACTCACTGTTCTTGGAACAATCGTACTGCCCATGAACATCATCACTGGTTTGTGGGGTATGAACGTGTGGGTACCAGGCCAAGAGTATGAAGGAGATCTCCAGTGGTTCTTCTGGATCACTGCTGGTCTACTGTTCTTTGGTTTTGCATGTTTTATGATCGCCAAAAGGGTATACAACATTGTTTAATGCGAGGTACTTTTCTAAGGCAGTAAGGTATGAGAATAAGGGCAAAGCTGAGTACATAAATCATTACGTTCTATGTTCAGGAACAGCGGCAAGGTATACAGCAAACTTGCAGCTCCATTTCTTTCTCTTTTTATTATTGGTATTGGAGGGTTTTATACTAGGAAACGAATATTGGTTTGGAGTTTTCATTTCTTCTAAGCAACATAGTTTCTTGCGTTGATAGACGGGCTCAGGCTGGTTGGGAGTTTTTGTTGCGTTGGTATAGTCAGGTACAAAATTGCCTCGAGCTAAGAACGTGATGTCACTTTTATAAATTTAATCCTTTTCTCTGTGTGGTGTTTTGCATAGTTTTTGATTGGGCTTTCATTAAGAATAGCTATTTATTAAGATACATCGAAACGCAAATACAAATCAAAGTATCTGCCCACCCTACACTCGTGATCAAAGCTCGCAAATCATCTTTCCACAACAACATTTCTATCACAATGTGGTTTTACAATGAGACCAGTATAGTTAGAATGATATTGTTTTGAATTACTAAAAAACTATACGCCGTAACGCCTCCCAAATGCCGACCTAGGTATAATTTTACCTCCGCTGTCCACCAAACTGAGCTCGGAGAGCTAGGATCTGCTGCCTCTCTGCCTCGGGAAGCAAATCAATCTGAGCCTGAGGGAGCTCCATCACTGCACGCATCAAAGCTTCCTGATCTGGCGGGGCATTAGCAGCCGCAGGAGGAGCAGGAGCAGAGTATTGTTGAGGGGGTGCTTGGTATGGCATGGCAACCACTGGTGGAGTGTTACTCACACCAGGGAAGCCAGGCATAGGAGCAGGAGGGAAAGAAGCAGGAGGCGGCGCTCCTGGCTCAACCACGGACTGAATCGCCTCAGGCGACACGAGACCCATGAGGAGCAGAGCTTGGAATACAGCGTATCCCAGTTGTGGTGCTTGTTGGAGAAGCTCGTTGGCCCGCTGCGGATCGTTGCTCGCAAGAGTCTTCATTTGCGAAAGGATGTCGAGAAGCTGGGCGGGAGGTAGGGTTTGGAGTGTTCGTGAAATAGCATCGGTGCAGCTGACGCCAGGTGGGAGTTCCTTGCCAGAGGGCAGAGGAGGAAGCGTGCTGGGCTGAGCGTTGTAGCTGGGAGCGGCACCGTTCGAGGTGTGCATGTTGTAGCCGGACGTGTTGAGGTCCTTGTCGTCGTCACTGCTCTTTTGCTCGTTGCTGAAATCGACGCGAAGCTTTCTGCCCATGATCTCGTAGTCGTTCAGGTTGCGCACGGCGGAAGAGGCAGAATCTGTATCGGGGTAGTCTGCGAAGCCAAAACCCTTAGGGCGGCCAGTCTCAGAATCATAGACGAGGCGGAAACGCTCGACCTTGCCGGCGCTGCTGAAGATGTCGGTAATCTGTTCTTCGGTGAGACCTGAAAACAAGAGTTAGAATAAATGCGCGAGCGGTCGCAAAGGGGCAGGCATACCGTAGGGAATGTTGCCAACAAAGACAACGCGGGAGGGTGGTCTTGTAGACATGATGTGAATAGACGTCGCAATTGACGAGATTAACGTTGGGACGACTGGAAAAGGGTATAAGCGCGTGGTAAGGATTAGAGAACTGCGAAGATGATTGAGAGAAAGTCCTTTGTATTGTGACTTGAAGAAAGACGAAATGTATCACAAGTCGCAATAGTTTGTCCAGAGTTGGAAGAAAGATGGAATTTCTCAGCCTTGCCAATAAATCGACGTTAGGCTGATGCGCGCAGAGAGCTTCGGTGGAGACTTGGTGTTCGCGCAGCCAATCACAAGCAAGAATCACTGGTCTTTGTTCTGAAAGAGTAGAAGTTAAAAGGTATTTTTTATTACCCTACTAATAGTTGTATTCGCAGGATAGGTTCTCATGAGTTGAAGGAGGGTGAAGGAGGAAGAAAGAACTTCTGTGTAAGCAAGGAAGCAGGTGCTGTTCTGCGTATTCCAACTCACAGAACCTTCTTTTTGATAGAGTTCAGTGACTAAGGCAGCAGGTCTACTGGGTAGCAGAAAAAATGGCCTCCTAGTCTTAGGGTATAAAAATAAGTAGTCTAAAAACTATAGCCCAAGGATCATAAAGTGACCTACTAATTTCATCTCTTATGCTTCCAGCAGTCGATTTTTCTGATACCGTAAGGCAGGGTTAGCATTTAAGTAAGTAAAAGTAAAAAAAGTATTTACTTTTAAAGTATATTAGTTTTTAGTTATATCTTTAGCTTCTTATGCCTTTGCCTAGGCCTTTTTAATTTTATTAAAGTTCTTAATGACCATTGATTTATCATCATGAAAGTGTCAGAAAGATATGTTTCTGTTATACCTGGCTGAGAAAGGTGAATGCTGCTTGGCCTGATACCAGCGAGTTATAGGCCAACTGTACAACAATGAGTCTTGCAAGAAAGCTGCCTAGAGCCAGCAGCATTTGATTTTCTCAGCCAGGCGTAGCAGAAGTATCTTTCTGATACTTTCATAATGCCTGAACTTACAACTACCTACCTACCAGACAGTTGAATTGCAAGTTTCAAGTGTTCTTGCAGCAGCTCATGTCTTAGCAATGAACGAAGTCAATCCATTGGTAGAGTGTCTCATGTGGGAAAGTGGATACAGAAGCCCAGACGCCAAACCTGACCTGGATTAGCCTATAGATTCCGGAGGGGACTAGACCCTTGTAAAACGCCCCCGGAGCTACGTTTTAGAACAGGACGTCAGCCGCAGTTGGAAAAAGGTGGCCTTAACATTTTGAGGAAACAACATCTCTTGTAATTCTATTCTCGCATTTGCTTGTGTTTTCCTTTTTCTTTTTGCTCGATCGGATTTCTCGAGTGCCAGGTGCAGATCCGAAACCAAACAAGGGAAACTAGACAAATGCTGTCTCTCATTTCTTACAGTTGATAATTGCCTATCTGTATATCCGTTTCCACTCCCTTCTCGCGACTATAACCTCTCCTTTTTGATTGGTGCCGCGACTACTACAAGACACACTCTCTCAACTCAACTCAACACAACAATCGCCTCGGCTTTTTGCTGTCGCAGATAAATCGCCATGCCTCCGAAATCGAGATTTACAAGGCTTGATGCTTTTACCAAGACTGTCGATGAAGCGCGAATTCGAACGACCAGTGGTGGTATCGTCACGATTGTGTCGCTGCTGGTGGTCCTCTTCCTCTCCTGGGGAGAATGGGCAGAGTACCGTCGCATCGATATACATCCTGAGCTGATTGTGGATAAGGGAAGAGGTATGGAAGAAACATTCTTTGCCATTGGAATGAATGCGCCACTTGTAATCGAATACTAACACATCTTGTCTTGTAGGCGAGCGCATGGAGATTCACCTCAACATCACCTTTCCCAAGATGCCCTGCGAGCTATTGACGCTTGATGTCATGGATGTCTCTGGCGAGCAACAGCACGGTGTTATGCACGGTGTCAACAAAGTCCGTCTCCAGTCCCAGAGCAAGGGAGGCGCCGTTATCGATACCAAGTCCCTCTCACTTCACGACGATGCCGCCCATCACCTCGACCCCTCATACTGTGGTGGCTGCTACGGTGCTCAATCTCCCGCCAATGGTCAAAAGGCAGGCTGTTGTCAGACTTGTGACGAAGTCCGTGAAGCTTATGCTCAGGCCTCGTGGGCCTTTGGTCGCGGCGAGGGTGTTGAGCAGTGTGAGCGCGAGCACTATGGCGAGAAGCTGGATGCGCAGCGTGAGGAGGGCTGCCGCATTGAGGGTGGTCTACGCGTGAACAAGGTCATTGGTAACTTCCATTTCGCTCCCGGCCGAAGTTTCAGCAGCGGTAACATGCACGTTCACGATCTTAAGAACTACTGGGATGTCCCCAAGGGTTTCTCGCACGACTTCACTCACCACGTCCACTCTCTCCGTTTCGGTCCTCAACTCCCCGACCACATTGCTCGCAAGGTCGGCCATAAGAACACGCTCTGGACCAACCACCACCAGAACCCTCTCGATGACACTACCCAGGAGACCCATGACCCCAACTACAACTTTATGTACTTTGTCAAGATTGTGCCAACTTCATATCTTCCTCTTGGTTGGGATAACAAGGGCATTAAGATCGCCGGTCTCCTGCAGGAAGACAACGCCGGCCTTGGTGCCTTTGGCTATGCCGAGGATGGCAGTGTCGAGACTCACCAGTACTCCGTGACCAGCCACAGACGAAGCCTGGCAGGTGGTAACGATGCTGCTGAGGGTCACGCAGAGCGCCAGCACACCAGTGGCGGTATTCCAGGTGTCTTTTTCTCCTACGTAAGTACAATACCGCATTGGTTGGCAATCTGAAAAACTAACACTCGACTTAGGATATCTCGCCCATGAAGGTTGTTAACCGTGAGGAAAAGGCCAAGACTTTCAGTGGTTTCCTTGCTGGACTTTGCGCCATTGTCGGTGGAACTCTGACCGTGGCTGCTGCTGTCGACCGAGGCTTGTTTGAAGGTGCGGCACGTCTCAAGAAGATGCGATCCAAGGACATGTAAGCAGTGTTGGGATATGTCTTGGAAGAAATAGAGAAGAGAAAGCCTGGTTCGGCAGATAGGTTTTGGCCAAGATGTCATTGGTAGAGGCCAGTATGCCTACCTACCTACTATGTAGACATCCCAAAAGTCCACTGCTATATGCGTTGGCAGGGTAGGCGTTCTGGGTTAGTTGTGATTTTGAGCAGCATTGCAAATGATAAGAAACTGCGTTTTTGCATAAGCATATAAGTTGTAGCATAGGGAAAACTCAATTGAAGTTGATATGAAGCATGTTTGACATGGGTCTGAATGTCTCATGAGAGGATTACCTACATGAAAAAAGACCTTACTAGTCTGCTTATAGCACATGGCTTACGAGTTTCCAACGGTTTGACAAGGAAACGTTGATTGGGATCTGCAGAATCGGCATCATGAGGATGGGGAAGGCTCATAAGCTTGGCTGGAACAATTCTTTTTTGTTAATACCGGAAGATGGTGGTACCCTTGAAGTCGATCTTTACTGGCTTTGTGCCTGTCAGAAAATGTGAGCACGGAGATTAGTGACGAGTTGCTAAATTGACCGTGCGCAAGTAATGGATACAGCCAGGGACGAAGCGAAGTGCCATTGTATTTGATGCATGAACTGGCCGGGTTCATGATACTTATTGGCGGAGCGAAGAACGACAATGAGGATACAGTCATGGACAGGCCTAGATGAGTAGTTAAGCGATGTTGAAGATTTTCAACCATCGGAGTCACCACCGAAGAGTCTAGGAGTACAATGAGATGCGAATGCTTACAGAGAATACGTGTAACATGTCAATTGGAACATCGCTGTTCTGCTTGTGTTAGTTGGTGTCTGTAGTTGAGATTGATTGGGAAGATAGAATACGTGATTGGTTCAGCAAGTCATCCCATCATCCTTCATCCTTCATCCAGATGTCACAAGGTAAATTACCAAAGAGTACTAGACCAGTTATTAGATAGTCAAATCTCTAGAGGTCCAACGAATCCACTTGTGTTTACACCCGATGTACAGAGTAGAATGCGACCAGTCATTGCAGTGGTGAAACCGTAGCCACACGCAATAATGAACGAATCTGGATTATAATACGCCAGAAACTGTTAGAATGGCCCTTGCATGCTTGTTTCTCTGTGGCAAAGAACAAAAAACAGGTGTGTAGCACGATGGCTTGACGTTGACGTTGACGTTGACGTTGACATCTCGATCCAGCAAGGAAATCAAAGTCAGTGCACTTTATTAGTCCAGCCAGCCTCAGAGGAGAATGGAGATATACATACGCGTCTGAGTCCATGTGGAAAGTCTGGATGAACACGCGTGCACCAGTTTAATTTGCCTTGTGGTCCCCTACTCGCCTGTATTGGTTGGTTCACTTGGACTGGCGCAGCACATGGGTTGCTAAAAAAAGGGTTGACCCTTGGGCGGAGAAAATATAGTCATGCTTTAGCTTAGAGGTGGAGGGATGTTAGTGAGCATCCGTAAAACTTAGTCTAGAGCTCAACTGTGAATCTGGGACCCATATTCGATGAGACAAGAATTACATTCTGGACCACCTGAAGGGGTCTTGAAGATAATAATTCGGTTCGTCGAACCAACAGATGTGTAAGGGAACCATGGTTGATACCACTACTGCTATCACAGTGTATCAATCATCCAAGGGTCTGATTCAATTTTGTTTGCTTGCTTTAAATCACCAGGTGAGGCTGAGAATCTCATTAGTGCTTAGTGGTCAGTCACGAGGGCTTCGCAGGTGGTGATTTAAATCGTGAATAGTGGGATCCAATAGGTATCAGCTTTCGTCATTAATTACGGTGGAATCCAGTAGTGAGTCTGCTAATAGTATGTACTGCACACATTTCATTGAGGTTTCCCCAGACCGAGGCGTTGTGGCTACAACCGAATTGGTCCCTTGAAGGATAACGTACCAGGGGAAGTGGCTTCGGATTGGTGGGGTCTTTTGAAGGAGCCCCTGGCTGGCGTCTTGTCTTGTTCGCAGTGTGTTTTGATGTTGTGTTTTGATAGCATTGACATGTTGGAAACAAGGACCATGACATAGGTATGATAGGGTCGAAGCGTCACTAGAAATTACAAGAAACAAGGTTTTGACAGGCTAGAGAGTTATAGGTCTTCTTGAAACAATGCACATAATATCATGCAAAGATTCAGAACAATTGAGAAATGAATGTCTTGTTATTGTTACCGCGGTTGCTACTCGAAGCAACGAGATTAGATGCAAGTGACTATTAACCAGGTATGAGATAGCTACTACCTAGCTACCCTTTCAAGCAAAGCACCTTAATACAGTAAATACCTAATCTAATTTCTGGCTCAGGGTAACTAATGAAGGACTTACCTACCTTGAAGAGGTTGTGTCTCCGTCTTGGGGCTGTCAAAACAAAAAGAGGCGCATCACACAAACATGCTGATAAGATACATATGCAATTGAACGCCCCTTTTGGCCACTAACGGTCCAGTTTGGACAAGTTTATTTAGTTTCGGAGGAATTAAGTTAGACTTGGACGTTGTGCATGTAGTGTACGCCGAAGCGGGGAATGAGATATCAGATCACTTGTACGTGCTCGTATTCAAGCTTTCCAACCTCAGATACGATACTGAGGCTGAGAGGAAGGATCTCACCTATGTACGTATGAAGTGGCGAGAGGTATGTAAGGATTCGGCACATCATGAGCACAGACTGCCGTAGAAAGAGGGGGTTTCTGGTGCTTTGATAGAAGACATACATTTGCGAGACTATCGTGGTAGATTGATCCTATCATGGGTATCAGATTGGATCGTGTAAACGAGGCATGGGTGTGGTGCACTGCAGTAAGGGGCATCCATCCTTATTTCGGCCATGGTCATATGCTGTGCAACTCAAATTTACCTTTCACATGGATGTACGGAGTATGTAGTTTTGATCAACCTAGGCAGTGCTTTGTCTCTAAAACAGCAACCATGCCTTTTGTTGTGTCGTATGGAGTACACTTTGACGTCTTTTTTTTTTTTTTTTTTTTCTTTTTTACCTGTCTGTCTATTGTAAGTTATCCATTCATATGCCGTCCACACATACAAAATGAGTCTGTCCATCCATCTATCCATGACCCATGCATGCATACATGGATCCATTCTGGAAAAAAAAAAGGGAACCCAAAAGGACTGGATCCATTCGGTGATCCATTTCATGACCTGGGTATTAGCATCCACTCTTGTCCCATCAATCGTCTGTACTATAACGTATGCCTAATAAAGCCACACAGGGCACGTAAATTAGCTCCTTCTAGGTCCCTTGGGGGCCTGGGGCCTTGTTATGGGCTACTTTCACTTGGGGCAGGGCCTAGTCTGGGCCTCATGGGACCTTAAACCTCCACTACCTCCCACCCAACTTTACCTGTAGCAGTACCGTCCATACCTACTTCTCATCCAAGACAAAGTCGCCATCCATTGTTCGTCACTAACATTTGTACATTGTTTTTAACTGTCATTCACATACTCATTTGCGCTCGCCTACGCTTGCGCCTTTTTCTTCTCCTGGTGCTCCCTTTTGTTTTGCGTCCAATTCTCAACCGACCTCACCTGCAGTATCAGCGCAACGTCATTCAGCGTTGACAATTCCATCGCTGCCATCAACAACACCTACCGTAGCGCAATTAGCACAGCACAAGCATCCCCAAGTATATACACCAAAGACATTGCTCGCTTGGCTGCCGATCCTACTACATCATCTCCCTCCTTCTTGTATTTCCGTCGCCGACTTACATCTTGGACTCCTGGCTCTCTTGCCTGTTTCAACTTTGTTCCATCGACACATCTCCGTACCACATATCGCATAGCGCGGCCCGCGCAAGATCACTCTCCGCCGCCGATCGCTCCTTGGCTGTTGTCTCGCCCTCGACTCGCCGTCATTCTTAACATCTTGTCACCAGCCATCGCGCATTATTTTTTATCTTTTTTTTTTTTTTTTTTACCAGCATCCATAGCAGGACTATTTCTCATCTATCCATGTTCCTGCCCTCGGATTTCACCTAGATCACCACTCGTTCTTCGCCTCTCACATAGCATTCGCGCCAACTTGGTCCATCCGAGCGTCCAAGTGCAAACATAACCGGCTAATTTGGTTGAGCAACTTTAAATCCCTGAGATTGAGCTGGAATAATTGGAAGCGTGTGCCTTCGTACTCTCACTGTGTTGTTCAGTCCATATTCTGCATGGAAACAGTCATCGATAGTTGGACTTGACCTTCAAAACGACCATCATGGCGTCACGGCCTTCTTTGCTGGATTTGCGATCGGACTCCTCACAATCAAACCTTTCTACAGTCTCGAAGCCCTTGCGCTCACCTCGTCTCCATGTTGCAGGTGAAATCCCTCCCGAGTTGTCTCCTTTGGACGCCTTTGCTTTGCAGAGTCGATTGCTTGCAAGGCAATTACAAGAGAGCGCCAAGGACGGCAATCGAATGAGCCGCCTACCTCCCCTGACCACTGAGAGTCCTTTAATTGTTCAGGGACGTTCAGATTACTTTCGCTCTTTGTCACAAGACTCGGGCTCCGAAGCTGGCGATCACCCTCCTTTACAGCAGCCCTCGGGCTTTGGACAGAGGACAGAGGTGGAAGATGCCTTCTCAGACGAAGCTGAGCGTCCCGTGTCGATGCACCCGCGAATGAGTCGGATACCGCCTACTCCCGATGCTGAAGTTCCTGCGATCCCCCCTCGAGCACCATCTAGAGGACGAGTACTTGATCATATCGACGAGGCAAGCTCAATTTATGGCGCTAGAACGGAACGATCGCCATCTTTACTTAGTGACACACGGTCACAGTCCGACAGGCGACTCGAATCATCTCCATCTCGGAAAGAAGACAATGCTTCACTGCTCTCCGCCCGACGACCCAGCGGCTCAATTAGCGGCTCGATCGCAGGCTCACCAGAGAAGCCGAAAATGCACGTGTTTGACGATCTTGGACTTGCGCCGCCTCAAAATATGTTCCCTCAAAGAAGACGTGGAGTTAGCAATGTTTCATCTCCAGCGATACCTTCTGAGGAGGACCATAACATGACGGGCTCTTTCCACTCATTGCCCCCACGAAAGATGTCTTCTGCAAGTGCAATGGCATCACCAGCAATTGGTTCTTATCGACGATCACCATCCATTGGATCTGAATCTTCTGCCCTTCCTCGGCCATCCTTCAACTTCTCAAGACCCATGAGCAGATCTGGCACGCCTGGTATGGAGCCACCCCTGAGACAAGCTTCCTCTGATAGCCAACCGTCGTTCATATTGGCTGATGAATCGGCTCATACACCAGTGAGCATGCATAGTGAGGCCTTCCTTGACCAACAGACCGAAGACAAGGGCGCAACGTCCTATATTTACTCCAAGTTCACACTCCCACGAGGCAAAGCTATCCAGCGAGGAGAATCCGACGAGGATGCTGCGCAGGTACCCCTCAATTGGCAACAGGATATGGCTCCCCCGAGTGGTCACAGATTCGAAAATGCTCCTCCTCCCTCACCCCCAACCCGACCTTCCAGTTCTTCAGCCGATATCGTACCAGGCAATTCCTTGGCCACAGGTAGTCCATTGCCGAAGGATTTAACAGAGTTGAGAAAGGTCCAGTCAGAGACAATACCGCCTCCCATGCCAGACCTATCTCCAACGCCGGGTAGATCAGTTGAGCAATCGCGAGCTTCGGAAGATGTACCGCGAGGCCGCGGCCGCGGCCGAGATCGCACTCCTCTCTCAATAGCTACCGATGATACAGCAAGCACGATCCGACCACCACCCACAGCTCGCTCAACAGCACCCACTGCCTCAGAGATGTCTGCAGAAGAGCACCTGGCAAAGGGAATCGCATGTCACGAGAGCGGAGATCTAAAGGAATCGACATACCACCTTCGTTATGCAGCTCGTTTGAATGACCCAACCGCCATGCTTCTCTACGCCCTGGCTTGCCGGCATGGATGGGGCATGCGCGCAAACCAGAAAGAGGGAGTGGAATGGCTACGAAAAGCTGCCGAATACGCTAGCGTCGAGATCGCAGATGATGAGAGCCATGTAAAGGAAGGCAAGCATGTCGATGTGATAGAACGAAGAACCCGAAAAGCCCAATTTGCGTTGAGTATTTACGAGTTGGGCGTGAGCCATATGAATGGTTGGGGAATCGAGCAGGACAAGTCTCTGGCTCTGCGGTGCTTCGAGATCGCCGGTAGTAAGTTGAACTTATGATTTTAGAAAGCCACGTATTAACCAAGATCCTAGACTGGGGCGATGTCGATGCGCTAGCTGAAGCTGGTTTCTGTTATGCTCAGGGTGTTGGCTGCAAGAAGAACCTTAAAAAGAGTGCCAAGTTTTATCGCATGGCTGAAGCCAAGGGTATGAGCATGGTTGGGAACAGTTGGTAAGTTTGGATGGATTATCTCCCATAACACACATGCTGACATGAACTAGGATCCACAAGGCTAAATACGACGACGACGACAACGAGTCTACCACGTCCAAGAAGGACAAAAAGAAGGCCAGGAGCAAGTCCCGCACCAGAGCTATGTTTGGACGGAAGTGAGCCCGAGGGCAACAGCTTCAGTGACACGCTTACTACGATAATGATGACATCTTCGACATACCCATTTAATCGGAGTTTTGACTGGTTTTCCATTGATCGGGGGTTTCATGGGGTCTAGGGAGGAAATATTCTTATGCTTCCTGCAGTGATTGCTCAGAGCAAACGCCGGGTCAGGCAAAAGGAACTGGATTGAGTTCCGTGTACAACGTCAACCTCTAAAGACGTGTTTTTTATTATTATCTTTTCTTCAACGCATGTGTTCCCCTACAAGGGGTTCATGGATTACTTATTTCTGCCTGATTCAGGCAAGACACCGCTGCTTTATGTAAATAGTACGACGGCTGTCTGCTCTCTTCTGAGAGTTCTTACAGAATGCACTGCACATATAGGAAGTAGACGAGACAAAGACATCAAATGGTGTCGCAGATACCTGCACTCTTTCCCTAATATTATTGGAAATACTTTACTGCTTTACTACCTCATCAGCCACAGCTATGTAGGTTTGGGCAAAATCGGTCGTTAAGGTCCCGTTCTGCCGTAACGTGCCTAAGTGTCAACATCCATTGTCTCCGGGACAGGCACGTCTTCCACCGTAATGTATCGCTTGATCTCCTCCTTCTTGATAATCTTCTCGTTCAGCACCGCTGTCGTGCCCTTGGGGAATCGGTAACTCTGAAGCTTAGGCTCCTTCTGGTTAGGCGTGATGTAGTTTCTCTTGAGTGTTGTTTTGTCGCTGGTGATGATAGCGACGTCGACATTTGAACCGGAGCCCAAATCGTTCCATACACCAGCCAAGATGGCATCGCTGGCCAGCTTGACAGCATCCTCTTGGCTGAGATCAGGCTTCCACTGCGTCTCGAACACACTCATGGCTGCCAAGCTACCACTTCCCATGGTGACATAAGGAAGCTTGTCCGTGCTACCGTGAGCATGGACAGTGAACAGGTGAGTGCCGGTAGGGTCGACACCAGCAACAACAAGGTAGGCACCAATGTGACCCTGGTAGCGGAAAAGGTGCTGCTTCAAAAGGGTCATGCAGGTGACGACGCGGGGCTTGCGGCCTGTGGATAGGGAGTGCAGCTCGAGCTGAGAAGAGATAAGGGCGGTGGTGAACTCAGTATCGGCGGCTGTACCGGCACCAGCGCACCAAATCTGAGGGGAAATGTAGTGAAGCTTCTCACAGTTCTTGTCGGCGACGATGGGACCGGATGTGGCTCGAGTATCGGCGGCAATCTATTGATACAGGTGTCAATATTCATCTTCGAATCGGATGGTGATGGCTCCGTTTAGGCTTCAAAGGCTGCCTGCAGAGGGTGAAGGATGCAACTTACCACGACACCACCATCGAATATGCATCCTACGATAGTTGTTCCGGTGCTGGTGGCCTTGGGGAGAGGCACACCTCGAGCGTGGAGAGCCGCATTGCGGTTGTAGTTGGAGAAGTCGAAGCCAGGCATTTTGTAAGACCTATGATTCCCCAATTCGAGATGTCGAAGCTGATATGTAGCACTGATCCCAATAGGATAACAAGATATCGCAAAACAATGGTGGGATCGCTTGAGGTATCGCTTGTGGTGGGGATGTCGGTGGTCGTAGGAAAGAGGCGAGACGGAGTGAGGTTAACAAGGCAAGAGCTGATGACGAGGCTAAAAGCTGCCTCCAGCAGTTGAGCTTCAGTAGAGCACCTGTAACAGAGCTGAGAGGCACGCTCTGATTGGTTGAAACTCTGTAGGCACGACAGACGCAAAAGTTACCACAGGCAGGAGCAATTACTTATTACAAGCACGTGACGCAGATGCTATGAGAGCGACTTGGATTTTACGACAAACTGAAATATTGGCACTTCAATCCATGATTATTCACTTTATCAGACTCAGCCTGAACCCACTCATAAATCACGTTTCCAGATTCAATCACCGCCTGATTTCCAAGTACTACACAGTTGTCACCGATTACTACCTCCTAGTAGGTAGGCTTTAGGCACAACAAACAACCAATCATAATCCGTCACAAGCACGTCCCCTAGCCTACCGCTACCTAGGCCTGCCTGCGCGCAGAGCTCCCCGGTCACCCAACCCACTCCTACGCAGAGCCCGGGCAAATTTATGAACTTCAGGACCTCTCTTCAAGGTCGGCTACTCTGCAACAGTCATGGCTTTTGGCTTTGGCAATTCAGAAAACGCCATGCTTGAGAGTAACGCAGGAGCAGGAGGACTCATCACTGGGTCCCCTCTGCAGACAATTCAAACAGATGTGAGTGGCGCATTACTTTTGATTTTTGTTGTTGATCTTGTTATCTTGTCTTGTTTTGTTGACTCCCGAGGACGACGTGATGCTAATCATTCATAACCCGTATTAGGATCTAGGCTTTCTTTCTATCGCTGGCGACGCAAAGGTTCGCCTTACATCCCCGTGGGAATCTCTTCCATCTTCTACCGCGTCGCTGCTCAGTATCGCTTCGCGCAAAGGTCTTGTCGCTGCTGCTGGACCCGACCAAGTCGTCATCGCCACGACCGAGTCAGTCAGAAAAGCCTTCGAAGCACCACAAGATGGCGACACCGATGTCCGCAATTTCGAGCCGCAGCTCAAGATTCCGATGCCGATGCGAGTTTCGCAATTGTCGTTTACCGCAGATGAGAACTATTTGATTCTTTCGGCGGAATCTGGAGGTGGATTGGCTGTCTACGAGGTCCAGAGCCTACTCTCTGGATCAACAAATTCCGCCTTTGAGCTGTCAACAAACGGTGAGACGTTGCGCGCCATGATACCGAACCCTACACCTGAGAAGTCAGAATTATGTGCTATTGTTACGAACAATGGCAATTTGCATATGGCGAATCTCAAGGACCGACAGATCAGCAACCCTCTGAAGAACCAGGTTAGCTGCGTTAGCTGGAGCACCAAGGGCAAGCAGCTATGCGCTGGTCTCGGTGATGGAACCATATTCCAAATGACGCCGGAAGGAGAGGGTAAAGGCGAGATTCCTAGGCCCCCCAATATGGACGACTTTCATGGTAAGTAAATTGGAGGCAGACAAGATGGTCTTTGAAGCAGGCTAACAACATCGCAGTGTCGTCTCTCACTTGGCTGGAGAACCACCTCTTCCTGTCTATCCATACTTCGAATAACCAATCACCACCCAAATCTATTTACCACATCATCACGCGCAAAGCGCCGTCTTTTACCTTCCAGCAGTTGACCGACCCCGTCGAGCCGTTTGGCTCAG
Source organism: Fusarium sambucinum (assembly GCF_050947815.1). Lineage (NCBI taxonomy): Eukaryota > Fungi > Ascomycota > Sordariomycetes > Hypocreales > Nectriaceae > Fusarium > Fusarium sambucinum. Next base: position 1,349,176 of record NC_139294.1, on the reverse strand, counting down.
ACAAGGCGCCACACCACTCAATTCTACGTCTTCGTGACTTCGCCCCTGCTCTTCAGGATATGCTCATCATCGCTTCGACTGCCGTTTCGGAAATGGGTATTGTGACTCGGTCCCAGACTCCTCTGGCTACAGACCAGCCTGCCGAATCCATCACAGGGGTATTTACCCTGACAGAATTTTTGGACGACACCAAGCGACCGACATTGCCAATGACTGAATCCATGGATGACGCGGTCCCAGTTGGTGTTGCACTTGATCTCTCCGGCAAGGACAAGGTTTACAAGCCTATTCCTTCAGATGTTGAGCTAGAAGAGTCGCCAGGTCCACTTCCAGGATGTTGGGCACTTACACACGATGGTGTGCTCTGCGCTTGGTGGGTAGTTTACAATGATTCGATTAGACAAGGCACTTCGTATCCTTACTTGGCTGTGGCTGAGGGCACGACTCCTGCACCATCAGCGCCGGCCTCTCAGCCCACATCAGCAGCTTCACCTTTTGGAAGCTCTGGGGCATCTGCCTTCGGCTCGGCTGCTCAGCTTGGACAAAAGTCGTCTCCCTGGGGTAGTGCCACCTCTGCCGCTCCTAGTACAGGAGGTGCTGTGTTCGGGTCAAGTGGTTTCGGCAACGCTGCTCCCTCTGCGGCCCCAGCGTTCGGCAAGCCTAGCGCAATCGGCTTTGGACAATCATCTCAGCTAGGTTCAAAGAGCTCTCCTTGGGCTTCAGCAACAGGCAGTGCGTCGGCCGCGACTCCTGCTTTCGGCCAGACGGGATTCTCAAGCTTTGCGAACAACAGCAATTCGAGTCCTTTTGGAAAGGCAGCAGCTGATGGGCAGTCGGGCGCTCCTACTTCAGGAGGATTCGCAGGGTTTGCCAGCAAGGGTGGCTTTGCATCTGTAAGTAATGATGGAAATACCAACGTCTTTGGTAGTGGAAGTAAACCAGCATCAAGCCCTTTCGGATCGACTTCCAATGCAGAGACTGCCTTCCCCGCCAAACCCTCTTCTGGTAGTCCATTCGGCTCTACACCTTTTAAACTTCAAAGCTCTTTCAAGCCAGATGGTTCTGCCAAGGACGACAACGCCAAGCCAAGTGGTTCTTTGTTCGGCAGCAATTTTGGATCTGCACTTACCGACCCCAACAACAAGCCTGCTGTCGAAACACCTGCACCAAGAGACGACGACATGGATACCGCTGCAGCGATTGAGGAAACTCCTCAACCAAAATCTAAGGATACAGTATTCGGTTCGCAACAGAGCCCCGAGTCTACCACCCCTACTACTACTCCTGCGCCGTCCAAGTTCGGTATTGCTCCATCTCCCGCCCCGCAAGCATCGGCTTTTGGACAGCCATCCAGTTTTGGCTCTGGAGGTAGCCTTTTTGGAAACAAGCCAGAGGCACCGAAGCCCAGCGGTGGCCTGTTTGGATCAGGCTCAAGTACCCCTAAACCAAGCGGCGGCTTGTTTAGTTCAACTTCTGATACACCTAAGGCTGGTGCAGGTTTATTTGGATCGTCACAAAACACACCTAGGGCTAGCATCTTCAACACCCCACCGAAACCGAGTAGCTACACAAGTTTATTCGGTCAGAAGTCCGAGCCACCCAAGGCCGAGTCTTCCAAGACCAAGGAAGGAGAAGATGCGCCGTTACCTCCGGATCCCACCCCGAAGTATAACCCATTTGCATCACCTGCTGCTCCAGCTAAGCCCGAAGCTGCTCCTTTGCCACCAGACTTTACCTCTAAAACGGCTCAGTCAACAACCAAGTCGACCGAAGCTGCTGATGCTCCATTGCCGCCGGACTTTGTCCATGTTTCTAAACCTACTGTGGCCGCTGATGCTCCCCTACCACCCGATCCGGTTAACCCATTAAAGCAAAGGTCTGTTTTCGACAAGCCAGAAGGTGCCCCCAAGGTACCATCCAGCCTCTTTCCTGCTGTCACCGGACCTCCCTCTGCTGATAGTGACGACGAGGAGGACGAAGAGGACGAGGAAGAAGAAGAGGGAGAGGAAGAGGAGGAAGGAGAAGAGGGCGTCGGCGAGGAAGAGGGAGAGGAGGAAGACGACAACGGCTCAGAGGGTAGTGGTGTAGACGTGGCGAAGGACCTGAGCCCTGCTGTTTCGCCTGGTTATACTCCTGAAAGCTCTTTTGGCCGTCCAAGTAATGCTCTTGGCTCTTCTAGCACAAACCAGGAAGGATCACGAACCTTTTTCGGTGAAATTCGCAATGCCCCCTTTTTCCCGCGCCCCAGCGCTATTAGCCCTCGTTCTCCAAGCCCACTACGAAGCGCAGTGCCAGACAGGGTTCAGAGATCAGATAGCATGAGGTCGGTTAGTGCCCCCGGAATCGCCTCGAATCTTCTTGGATCGAGACAGTCTCGAATGGGAGCCTCAATCACCAGCAAAGACGCTCGTGCACCCGAAGATCCGTTCGTGGCACAGCACCGGAAGTTGAAGGCGAAACAGGAGGCAGCTGAGACTCAACCATTGGTTGATGAGGAAGACGATGAGGTCCATAAGCTGTTGGCATCCGCAGTTGAAGGAAGCTTGGCCCTGGATGAGTTTATTGCCCACTCAAACGTTGCCCCGCCTGCTAAGGAGAGCATCCCAAGTCAAGTTGAAGCTGTTTACCGGGATATCAATTCTATGATTGACACCCTTGGCTTGAATGCTCGAACTGTCAAGTCATTTATTAAGGGCCACATCGATAACCGAAAGGAAGGTGGACGCGGCAAGGACGATCTCGATGTCCCTGAAGATTGGGTCCTTTGTGAGATCGATGAGCTGGGAGAAGTTTTGGACAACGAGCTGCATAATGATCTCCAGGATGGACGTGTTCGTGATTTGGACGATAAACTCGATGCCTGTCACGAACTCACCAGAGATATGCATCGCCTTCGAGCTAAGCAGGAAGATCTTAAGCAGATCCTGATGATCAGGTCCGACCCAGAGCAGGCAGAAGTAACCAAGTCTATGCCCCTTACTGCAGAGCAAGCAACACAACAGAACGAGCTGAGACGGGAGTTCGCCAAGTTTTCGAAGCTCTTGGCTGAAGCCGAAGAAGCCTTGACACTGCTGAAGACCAAAATGGCAGCTGTCTCCGGTGCTTCTGGCAAGGGCAAAGCCAACGTTCCCACGGTTGATGCGGTGCTCCGCACGATTGGCAAAATGACGGCCATGGTAGAAAAGCGCAGCGGAGATATCGATGTTCTCGAGAACCAGATGCGCAAGGTTACTCTTAACCCCGCCAGCCGAGAAGGATCCCCAATGGTCACCCCTCAGGCAAGGCGAAGCGTCATGTTCTCTCCTGAAGGAACCCCTGTCCGCAATCTCCGTCACAGCTTTGCAGCCAGTATGTCTCTGGGCGCATCCGCACGAGCTACTACCCCACGCAAGAAGCTCAGTGGATACAGCCAAGAGGAGAAGGGTAGTTTGATGCAACAGCGAGCCCGCCGAAAGGCTGTTCTGGGCAAGTTGAAGGCCAGCGTTGAAAAACAAGGTGTTAGTGTTTGGACTATGGAGGATATCGAATAATCAAGAATGACGAGAATGGCACGGACTCAGTTTTGAGTATCATTAGGTTATGAAGCAAACAAGCATTTGTAGTTTAGAAATTAAATAGTGTATCAAAGCCAAATAAGCTACCCAAGTAGCTGATGTATTTTTGCCCATGGTTCATTTTCCCTACTATACCCTTATTACACCAAGTGCGCCTGTTGAACAGACAACCACATGCCAATTGCATCCCATTATCGATACCGTTGCAGCAAACCAGCTAATAAAAACGCCTTGTACTCCACAGGTATCCTTCCGTTGAACTATTCCAAGACATCTGCCTCGTAGGACCAATGCCTATGCTCATCGCTTAAGCTTGAGTCGTGGGAGCAGGAGGACCAGTAGATCGTGGAACGGAGGACTTGGGTTCAACGACGGGTGTTTTCCGGGAGACATCGCGCGGGATGTTGGATGGATCAGAGTGTACCCGGCAATGTTCTTTGTTTTTGTGCTCGGGATGAGTTCGAGGAGTGTAGCTAGAAGGCCGAGTGTTAGCTCAGAGGTGTGAGTTGAGAACTGGACCGAATTACTTTACGAAAGAAAGCATCTTGGACTTGGAGGGTGATTGGATTATTGATAAGGTTGTCAATGTTGTTTTTGAGTCAATCAATTTGTTGATGATGGAATTGGTGAATATGATCTGAGCAGATGAGGAGGGGTTGTCAAGTATTATATAGTCGTCTTTTCACGAAACCACATCAGATACGCACATTACATTACACACTGTCAAGGCCGGACCGGTTACGCCTGGAGAACAGTATACAGAAACCTTTTTTGGCATGTGCGAGCAGTATCAAATTGAAAAGAGGGCAGGGGTCAAGCAAGGCCTCTAAGTTCGACTCAACGGCATACTGACGTCGTATGGTCGTCCCAATATGGGTGCGATGGTATATCTTAGTGGGGGAGAAGTGTGCGCGTGATCCCTGAAGAGAGGAGGACGAACTGCGTCGCACTTACAATGACAGCATCCATTATTGGCAAGTCTAAACTCTGGCGATGGACGACGAGTGATTGGGTGTGCTGATCTCGAGAGGCCGGCCCGGTGGTGTACCACGCTCAGTAACAACCTGCCGAGTACGGAGCAGCAGGGGATGAATCTCGGCATCTTGATCAAGATTCAAGATGGACGGTTCACGTATAAATGAATCTTCAAGGGTTTATCCAGGTAATTGGTCATGCGCAAGCAAGCCGAAGTCGCTCGCCGTCAGGCCATGGTTCAAGGCTTTGTCACCAAGAATTGTCACCACCGATATCAAAACGTTCTTGTCACCGTTGCATAAAAGCCACCTCGACTGACAATAATGAATAATGGCATCAGACCATAGTCATTCTTGGTACGTACTCACAGCTTACACGGGGGTGGAGCACATGCGCTGGACCCGAAACGTGGGTCGGGAACGGTCGGCCGTCTCGGAGACAAGTGGAGTCATCCCGTCTGCGCCGTCTCTTACCTTGACAAAGGAAGCTTGAAAGTGTCGCGCTCGCAACTGCATCTTTTTTTCGACCGGGCCCCACCACAGCCCCACCTTCTTCACCTCGAACTCACCGAACTTCACCTCGGAGGGGCTTCAAAAAATTATTGTTTGCTTCGCTAATCATCACTAACATCCACCACCGCCTAACCTACCTACTTAATTTTCTCTCTTCATATCACAAAGCAGCACTACCGCAATGGCTCCCACACAACAAGCTGCGTGGAGGAACGCTCCCACCGCAGATGATCTTGCGCGCCGTCAGGTAAACTACCAATTGGTTCGTCCGTGATCGCATACCGAAATCTAACTTTTTGCGCGCCCAGACTGTTGGTATTAATAAGGAAACTGTCACAAACATTTCCTCCACCGATTACCCCGGACACCACCCCGGTGAGGATGTTGAATACACTCTTGATCGCTTCCGCGATGCCTTCTCGGTGAACTTCCACCAGAACGACCAGTTCCTCTCATCCTTCTCACTCGTCGGAATCGATGCCTCGCTCGCAAACGCTTTCCGCCGTATCCTCCTCTCCGAGATTCCTACCCTCGCTATCGAGAACGTCTACATTGAGAACAACACCTCCGTTATCCAGGACGAGGTTCTCGCCCACCGACTTGGTCTTATTCCCTTCAAGGGTGGTCGCGAGGGTCTGAATAACTTTCTCAAGTGGCATAAGAAGCCAGAGGCTGGTGAGGATCCTTATGCCGGCTGCTTCGACTGGAACACTGTCCGCCTCGAGCTTAATGTGACATGCACTGTCAACGAGGACGCTTCGCCTGCCGAGAACGACCCTCTCAAGGCGTACCACAATGCCCACGTTTATGCGCGCGACATTGTCTTTGTGCCTACTGGCAGACAGGCCGAGTACTTTAGCGGCGAGAACGCCATTGCGCCTACGAACCCTGATATCTTGATTGCCAAGCTACGACCCCGACAGACCATCAACCTCGCCATGCACATGCACAAGGGCATTGGATCCGATCACGCCAAGTTCTCCCCCGTCGCGACAGCCTCTTACCGTCTTCTACCAACCATTACGATCACTCAGCCTATCCTCGCAGCCGACGCTGAGAAGTTTGCCAAGTGTTTCCCCAAAGGTGTTATTGGACTTGAGAAGGTTACAGCTGATGATGCCGCAAAGACTGGCAGCGGTTACGAGGGCCATAAGGGCGAGACCAAGGCTGTGGTTGTCAACGCTATGAAGGATACGGTCAGCCGAGAGGCTCTCCGTCACGAAGAGTTCCAAGGAAAGGTAAAGCTTGGCCGAAGACGAGATCACTTTATCTTCTCCATCGAGAGCACGGGGCAATGGGACAGCGATGAGCTTTTCCTCGAGTCAGTTAAGCATCTTAAGCTCAAGTGTAAGAAGCTCGAGCAGCAAGTTATCAACATGGCGCGGTAATCTGCTACATTGATCAAAACGGGGACTGGGACTTGTTTGGCGCTCTTATCGTAATTTGGTTGAAATTTGAAGTTTGTTTTGCGGTCTCTACGGTTAGATAAAAAAAAGGAATGATACCATGACCACATCATAATACGCGTCACCCGTCCGTCCTTCTTTACTCCATGCCAATTCTTGCTACTCTAGTCTTTGTTATTTATCTGTTTTCCATTGTAGACCCCCGGTTGACATGTCCAACGCCGAAAGATGCCCAAAAGCCTGAACGCCGTGTGCCGATTTGGGCCCAAGGATAGGGTAGGATCAAGAAGCTGTCTTGAATTTGAAATAAAAGTTGAATTCAAGAGGGAATGCAGGATCGGTGACGACAACCTGCTGTCCGTCTTCGAGCCCAAGCTCGCTGAGTGTCTTGCTCAAGTTTGGCCGCGTCTGTTCTTCCAAATTTACGGGAGACTGCATGTACAAGGTCTTACCTTCGGCGCGGATCGAGGGTTTCTTAAGCTGAGCTTCAGGTCGAACGGCGAACGACTCAATTAACTCTTGTAGTGTTGCCTTGGGATCTACCTCAAGGGGGCGAGCTTGGCGTCCACATACAGGGCAATCGTCCTTTTTCTCGTGCTTAAAGGTGTATGTGTAGATGCTGTCGTTACCCGAATACATCATGTAATTTGTTTCGAACCCAAGGCACGGTGCTGAGCTCGTTGCTATCTTGAAAGCTTCGTTGCAGCATGCGGCGGCAATAATGGCATTGGTAGAAGCGATGGCTGGAATGATGTTTTTGATAGTTCCTTGTGTCAAGGAGTAAGTGACGCCAGAGATGCTGAATTCCTGGGCACGAGTAAGGGCCTTTTGGAACAGCCAAGTGACGTGTTCTGGGTCATCCTTATCTAGCTTTGGGAATGGCTTCTCTTTCTCCCAAGCAATAACATGGGCCCACTCAACACAATGCTCGGGCTGTCGAGGGATCGAGGCAATTGTACATAGAGGAACAGCGGCACGGGGGGCGTGCATATCAAGTTGGCACTCAATACACGAGGTCATGCTGGGCAGGATAACTCGTGCTTGACCTTTGAAGCCTTCGGTGCCGCCATCAATCAAGGGCTTCAAGGCATCAGCATCCTCGCCTTCTTCGGCGATAGCAACAAGCATAGCATTGATCCAGCGGCGGGCTCCAATGCTGTCGAGACCACAGATGACAAGTTGAAACTGCTTATAGAACTCCTCATCGAAGTCCTGGATGCGATTGTTGTGCGCCGTGATGGTGACGCCCTTTACTCTCTTTTGAACGAATTCGGCCGCGACTTCGGCTTTGTATTTACCAACGTCATCCTTCCTGAAAAGGAATTGTCGGTTAAGATTGGAGATGTCGATTGTATCTATGGTATGATGAGTTAGCGTCTATGAGTGGAGAGATGAACGTGGACGAACCCATATCTATCACATGAATATTCTTGAATCCCGACATAGCAAGGTTCTTGAGGATTTCGCATCCTAGGCCACCTGCGCCACTGTACAATGAAAGTTAATAGAGCGCTCATGGTATCGTGGAAGGAACATGACTGACATGACACTATGTGATGTTAGTTTGGTATTCGATCGACAATTTTAGCATGGAAATACTTACAGAAGTTTCATTGTTACGAATCGATCGAGTGATTCAGGCGCAATGGCATCAGGATCTGTATAAGGACCGGCATTGTTACGGATCTGGTCGAGATATTTCCTTTTGATAAGGTCAGTATTGATGGTTTCCAGAGCTACAGCTTCAGTTTGAGCTTCAACGGAAGAGAGGGGAGTTACCATCGCGTTTTCTGGTGATCACCAGCTGGTGTTTGAACGTCGCAATTCATGTTTTGTTAATTACAAAAAGTGTTGGAGATTTAAGAATGGCTTAGGTCTGAAGAATAATAAGGGAGAAAGAGAGAGAGAGAGGTGAGCTCTTTCAAAGGATCCGTGCGTGGGGGGAGGATCGTCATTGCCTAAAGTACCTGAACTGCTGTCTCGGTGAGTCTCGGTGAAGGTGGGGTCAACGTACCTTGACCAAACTATCCATCTTTAGAGTGTAGAAGTTACTCTAACTTTGACCTACAACACAACAAACTCCAGAAATGCCCTCTTTTTAATGAACGTTCTTAAAGAAACTTCACTGCCTTACACTCATTGTCAACAATCAACATGGACGATCTTCTCACGCCCGTGAGCACCACCTATCTCAAGCCACGAAAAGAGACAGAACCACTCTTTACAGAAGTAAAGACACCCTCTCCCCAGCCAGAACCAAGAAAAACCACTACAATTTCAACAGCCGATGATGCTGTAGATGTTCTAAAGAATCAACCTGACTACGACAGTCTCATTTCAGTTTTACAGTTTCTGATCAGCACCAAACCTTCATCCGATAACTTTTCTCTCTCAACGCCTAGTCCCAAGAGCGCATTGATTATACATTTGCTCGTCTCCGAAATTGCACCAAATTATTGGACTTTATTACTAGAAGGAAGTTTCGATGGTGTTGTCCAGGCTGCAACGACACTCCCACGAGATGCTGAGCTATTTGTTGCCTGCATCCAAAGTCTAACCGGCCTCAATGCTGTTATCACACAGATTAGAACTCTAATCCAGGAGTCGCGGATGGGTGGGAAAGAAGAAAAGAAAACCGATCTATCTCTAAATGGCAACGTTCTCTTGAGTGTGCTGTCTGCCGTTCTTGACGGCCATGGAGCTATATCTGCGATCTGGAGTGCGTCAACAAAAGGCATCCCAAACCCGGCTCTCCAACGGGTTCAGTCTCAGAAGCTGTCATCAATCCTCACAAATGGTCAAATCGTATCAACTTCCGCCGAAGCTTTGGAAATAATAGGCCGTGATCGAGAGAGGGATGAGACCAAGTGGATTGCTGATGGACTGCAGTACAGCAAATGGATGGGAAATAGTATTGTCTCATGGGTCAGGTCGTCTCCTGAAGAAGGTGCCATGACTTTTGCTTCCGAACTGTTCCAGAGGTCGTTGTCACTGCATCACTCAGGTAATTCCCAAACATCTTTAGTATCAACATGCTTACTGATGTCTTGTAGATACCCTTATCAAGACCGTCATTGACGGGCTTCTTCTTTCCAAAGGAAGCTCAGTGCAGACGTTCACAAGAGTTGCCCTTAGTCAACCACGGTCTTCTAAAAAGGTCATTCATCTTTTACTGCACCACCTCTCGCGCAAATATTTGAACCACCTGACTCTAGATGATAATTCCCCGGACGACACCGTTTCTGCAGTAGCTGGACTATTGAAGGAGCTAGCGTTGAACGACCCATTCAGAAGAGACATACTCATAGATTGGTGTGCATCCTCCTCAGGTGCAGGTCTTGGGGATGGAGTTGGTATCCGCCGTGCTGTAATAGCCGCGATCTCTCAAGACCGAGAAGCCATCACAACTGTACTGGAAAAGAGCCTCGCGCAGTTTGGAGATGAGTTATATATTAGACATTCAGCAATGCTGCAGCAGGATGGTGAGGGCTACCCAGATATTTTCAATGTGAGCCTGCTGACGCTCTCGTAGTGCATACCCAGATCCTGCTCTTAGCATCTGGCTATATGCACAGAATATCCCCTATGAAGCTGACCTTACTTATGCGGGTTGGCACATATATGACCACAATTTCTAATCGTATCGGTGCGACTCAAGCAAGAGCACAGTTCCTTGGTCTCGTCGTGGGTGAATCACTCTCTTCTCTCATCGATGATAACAAGAAAAGGCTGGACTTCAAGATGGAGGAGACGGATACAGAGGAAGCACAGCAGTTGAAAGGACTTACAAAGATCTTTGATCCGGCTGGGTCAATCGACCCTATCCTATCAAATCTTCCGATGGAGCCAACACCCAAAAAACAGAAACCTGCGATATCTAGCAAATCTGTCCAGAAGAAAGCTAAGCAAAAGAAACCCCTCATCTCAGAGGCCAAGCCAAAGGCTATCATCGAAGAAGTCGATTCTTCAGAGGAGGATGAGGATCTTGCTCCTTATGCCAAAGACTCAGACCCTGAAGATTCTGACGACGACGCAACTCTGGTTCAACGCAATAAACCCAAACCTCCTGTCTACATCAGAGACCTCATTTCATACTTCAGAGACTCCGAAACCTATGACAAGCAGTTACTTGCTCTCCAAACCGCCCCAGTCCTCATACGACGCAAGGCCAATCATGGTACCGAAGTCAGTTTTCATGCCGATGAATTGGCCGGGCTTTTGGTGGGCATTCAAGACAAGTTTGAAATTGACAATTTTCAAGACTTGCGAGTGCAAGGCATGGTAGCGCTGGTGATTTCCCAACCCAAAACAATGGCTCCTTGGTTTGCACGCACTTTCTTCGAAGGCGATTACTCTCTTTATCAGCGAACGTCAGTTCTGATTACACTGGGCCTATCAGCTCGGGAACTGGCTGGCTTCGAGACTTCACAGTACGAGTCTGCTGCTGCCTTTCCATCAAAGCGACTCCCTGAAAAGATGGAACAGCTATATCTTGGCCCATCCAACGATGACAGCAAGGCACTCCCCTCTTCTCAACTGAAAGCACTTCCTGCGAATGCCCTCGACAGTATTTCTCAGTCACTTACATCAGCCTTCCTCGCTCCACTGGCTGCAGAAGCTGCCGATGCAAACACAGGGCCTGATGTACTAAAGCTTCAGACCTTCACCGCACGCTACAAGTCCAAGACCAAGTCTAAACCTCGTGTCCGTGCTATCCCCAATACAACAGCCGCTCTCCTTGCTACATCTTTCTTCTCACCACTTGCCGCCCACTTCCAAGTTGCTCTTCGCTCTGCAAAACCGATCATCCTCAACCACGCACTTCTGGCTCTTTATCTACAAACACTAGGTATCATCGTCCATGCCGCAGGACCCTCAACACTTTCTCTACCACAGCTTACATCTGAACTGTGGGATTTGCTACTCGGCGTTCGTGTGCACGTATTGGGTGATCTCGGCGCCACAAGGGGCTGGTTGGTTGCTATGGCTTCACTCCTTGAAGTAAACGGCGGCGACCTGAGACGACTCTGCGAGAGCCAGGGAAGAGAAGTGATGGAGACAAGACAGTGGGTTTCAATGGTGTTTGAGAGAACAAGGGGAGAGGACGGCGGAGAAGAAAACGATGTCAAGATGCTAGCGGCGGGTGTACTCATCAGGATTGGAGAAGCTATTGAAAAGTATCAAGCTTTACTTATGGGAGACATGATCGGATTTCAGTAGATACAACATCAAAAGTTGAAATGAGATCTGATTTTACAATCTTTCTTTTCGTAATTAACCATTATGATCATACATCATTTACATACCAATAGTTCCCATACCCAAATCAATGTCTCCTCCACTGCAATCTATAAAAAAATTTGATATCACAATCTCATAGCCCACAAGTCCAAATATGTATGCCAAATCGTATCTACAATGGAGGTTCTACCGGTTCTATCCTGGTAGTACTCGCTCTTCGAAGCGGTAGACCCGACAAACACGCATTTGCATGACTGAGATGGTCACTCAAACTCATAGCCAAACGTCGAAGCTCTTCTTTGACATCTTCTGAAGTGCCCTGTCCTTCCAAAACCATCGGAGCAGGTGCCGTAGGCGCAGGTGGTAGAAAAGATTGCTGTTGGAAAGAGCGTGGATAGTCATCCCGTGCTGATGGTAGATCTGGTAGAGGTTGAAGTGGTGGAGGCTGCAGCGCAAGTTCTGGAGCGGCCAGTGTATTAGGAGCGAACGACTCGGGATCTGTGTCCGCAAACTCGCTAAGAGAATATGGCCTTTCAGTCAGTGAGACTCCATTGGTCGGAGGAGATTGCGATTGAGCCGGTGGTTGCTGGTATAGTGGGACCTGAGTCTGCTGGTAGTTCATCTGAGGGTCGTTGAGCGAGAGGTCCGCGACAGCAGTCGCAAATTCAGAGTCGTCGGATACGTAGATGGATGGTTCTCTTATATTGTTGGGCATGACATAGAGAGAAGCGTGCTTTTCCAGTTGGAAAGGATCCGCTCCTCCTATTTCTGAGCCGGCCAAAGATCCCACATCGGAGTGTGAGGTTGATGGTCTGGTATAGTCACCCATAGGGATGGGGTCCGCCAGACTCATGTCCAAATCAATGAGACTGCCCGTTGATACTCTGTTGTTTCCAGGTGAAGGCACTGCGAGGTCGTCGAACTGGGCTGAAGGCTGAAGCGGCTCTGTGGGTGGGTGAATAAGACGACTGGTGCTTGGTCCTTCATCATCGTTGAAAGGAAATCTGAACATCTCAGGATTTGCGGAAGCAGGCGGGGCGGCCATCGATGGAAACTTCCAATCTCGTGTTCGACGGTTGTTGCCCATATCTGCTGGGTCGCTGAGTGGTGGCTTGTCGTAAGATATGTCGCCAAAGTCGTAGTCAGTTGATGCTCTCGGGTCGCCTGCCCGAATAGTATTCAAGTCGACGAACTCGGAGAGATTATTACCGTCAAGGGACATATCGAGGTCTATAAGGGATTCTCTCACGCCTGGAGACTGGGATGAATCGTTCCGCAAAGGCAGATCTGATGCTGGAGGTTGAGAAGGTTGAAAGTCAGAAGCAGGTGGTGGGAATGGGCGACCATAATATGCTCGAGAGTTGTCCTCATAATTTGATATCGTATTTGGGTCAAAAAGCTTTTCCAAGGGCGCCTTGACAGAAGGCAGATGAGGTGGTGGACGTCGACGCCCTTTCGGCTTTTGAGTGCGCGAAGCATCGTCGAAACCGTCGTTCCTGAAGTCAACATTGGAACCATAAACATCAAATACAGCTTGAGCGTCGCCGGTTTGAAGAACTTGCTGATCGAATGCAGCAGTTGTGCTGAAGTTCCACTCGTCATTGTCTAAGAGCTGAAGACCCAGGTCGGAAGGCCCTTGTGCTCCTCCTGCAGAGAAGAGAGATTTGCGAACACCTCCTTGTGCCTCCCACAACTTGTAACCTCTAACTAAGTGTGCCAGGTCTGAGGAAGGATACGCGTCTTGGGTGTTGTGTATATACCGATGTCGTTGAATTTGTTCAATTGGAGGACGTTGTTTGGGGTCATCTACCAAGCAGTACGCCACAATATCTTTCAAGCCCTGAGAATACCGGTCTCCCTCGAGGCGAGGGAGGTGCTGTTTAAGGTAAGAGCCCAGCCTGTTGAAATCCATCATACCAGCAGCCACACTTGGCGGCAGGCCTGATGCAATCTCGAATACCATGGCACCAAAAGCCCAAATATCAACCTCTGTACCGTAGGAAGTGCTATTGTCGAAGAGTTCGGGTGCCATCCAATGAGGCGTACCAATGACGGTTGAACGCTTGTCGAATTTTGTTTCGATGACACCAGCGACTCCAAAATCGCAAAGCTGTACGTTTCCCTCTTCGGTAACCAAGATATTGGCACACTTGATATCTCTGTGAATGATGCCTTGACTGTGGACCCAGTAGATGGCCTCTGCCACCTCGCGCAAGATGGGAATAATCCATTTCTCCTGAAGACCGCCTGGTGAAGTTGGTTTCATGAGAGTAGCGACACTGCCTCCAGCGCAATATTCTGTGATCATCCACATGGATTGACCGACAGGAAGAGCGTCGATGACATGGTTAATATTCTTAGCGCCGCTGTCACTAAGAAGTTGCAAGGCATTAATCTCTTTGAGTAAATCGCTGTAGGTATCGGCAAGCTTAGGGTTGACAGTATCACTCTCTTCAATGTCGATAATCTTGACAGCAACAAGTTGGTTTGATGTTAGAGAGGTGGCCTTGTATACACGACCGAAACTGCCCTTGCCGATGAGTTCTGAAAGGCGGTACTGGGGAGGATCCTTTCCGATTTTTAAACACTGCTCAGCGACGAGCTTTTGCATTTTCTTTGCATCTTCAATTGCCTTTTGCTTGCCGACTGCAGAGTCGGGCCCTCTAGGTTGAAGCGACGACATTTTGGTGAATATTTGGGCTGAAGATGTTCAGCAAGGGAGGGATGCAAGCAACTAAGCTAGCTAGGTAGCCGACTGATAGAGTAGAGAAAGAACTGATGCGTTTGTTGATTACTTCATGATAATTTCACGCTGTGCAAGTCAAGGGAAAGGAAACCTTGGAGGAACAAGCAGGTCGCGACCCTTGAAGCAAAACAAAAAAGAGACGCGATGCGATAAGTTCAAGACAAGGAACCTTTTGTGATGTTGAAACCACAAATAGCTTGAGACTGAACTGTTGCGAAAGGAGAGGCCCCTTGACACTTTCCCCGTCAACGTGGAGAGCCAATGAGTGGAGATGATGGAGTTGTGGCGGTGTACTTTAGTGGCTGACACTTAAACAGTCCCAAAGGGGAGTTGAAGAAGTTGTCTTATAGACGGTCCACGAATAGGCACCGGTTAAATCAAGAATGATGGAAAGCAGAAGTCTACATCATAATGGCATCTAAATTACATGGCACATATCTTGCGCATTAGAGGTCGAGGTAGGAATCTGCTATCCTGGGGGAGTCGTTGGCCCCGGTTTAGTAAACAGGCGAAAGCATTGGAGCTCATGTTTTTGCAGGTTTACTATAAACCGGCACCAACAACTCCAGGACTTCCGGCCGTATCTTATCAAGAACCCTCCAACCTCTCGAGCATCTTGCCATGGACTCCCTTCCAGCCGGCCTCGCACGAGCTTTTTATCATACCCAGCATGAGCCTAGAGCATGAAATAGTAACGTTTTCGACAATCTTTGATCCCCCATCAACAGTCTCTTCAATCTCCCATATAGTCTCCAAAACCAAGCCCATCGGGCCTCGTGTTCTTACAAAGACGCCTTTCTCCAAGTCAATGAACTCGTATGTGCTGACCACATCAGAATCCCAAAGTCCTGCTGGCAGTGTGTGAACTCTGTCTGTCACAGAATAACATTTTGGTTGCCCAACAGGCTTGTGCTCAAGCGTATTAGGGATCGAAGGGACAGGCTCCGGCGTCGGCAGGGCCTCGTATTTGGTCATATAGGGATCGCATTGTATGAAAAATGCATGGTCGTGAAGCATCCCGACAGCTTTAGAGACTGCTGTTCCTGAAGGAACGGGTGATATGTGCTGTATCTGGGCAGTTGACCGAAACATGGTGGTTTAAAGGAATAAGACGATACAAGTCTCGCAAAAAGCCGTATTTCGTGGGACATCGACTAGATAATACCGATGTCGAAAAGGGGGCTAGCTGTGCAGTAGTTATTAGTTCCGAATGGCTTGAAGATTAATTGTCGCTTATGAATGACATGGAACAAGTCTTGTTTCATTGAGGTATCATGTTACAGTCAACCATAAAGACATACTCGTTACATATCTTTTTTATGTTGAAGAAGAAACAAGTACGGAGTATTCGAGTATTTCAAGACATTGGGAGATAGAGAGATCTACCAAGGTCTTGGACGTAGGCCAAAGAGAGAGTCTCACGAGCCTTGTTGTCTACGTACCTAGGTAGGTATCATAGAAGTGGAGAGCTAGAGCTGTTTGATCAACGAAGCAGACTCACACGTGATTAGAAGTTAAATTGGGCTATAGTCACATGACAGCGCGATGGATTTGTCTTTGCCACCTCTCGCGTTTTCGCGTTAACTACTCCAGCTCATCCCACTTCGTTTAGACCCCTTGCTACTTAATTTTCCAGGGATCAATTACACCAGCTCACGACCAAACCAGCTCTGTCTCTCCATTTGGCAAGAACCAAAGGCCAGCATTTACTTGTATATTTCTTGTAACAATTTCAACTTTTAATTACCCGATACTGAATTCTGTACAATTCCTCAACTTTCACCATGGTTGCACCAAAGAGACCTAATCGATCGCATACACCAAAAAAGGGTCCTTCGGCTTCACAATTGCCCAAGAAGCCTGCCAAAGCCAATCAGAGTATTCTGAGCTTCTTCAAAAAAACCGAGAAGCATGAAACCTCTCTTTTTCTGGGAGAAGCACCAGCTATCGCCGAGACCGAAGATCTTTACTCTGCCGATGACGCTGACAATTCGACCCAACATAATGAAGCCGATTCACCGAACAAGAGGCGTAAACTGAGCCAAGAGCCTGAGCAAACAATCAAGGCGGAAGTCTCTGTGAAAGTTGAAGAGGTGCTAGTAGCCAAAGACAGCCCATCACCCACAAAAAACGACCAAGAACCACAGCGGAAACCGACGAAACCCAAGATCAAGACTCCCTTTGTGGACTCTGACAGCGAAGACGAATCTGAGGATGAGGCCAAGGCCATGAACAACAAGTCTGAAAAACCAGGCCAATGTACGGAACTTTCCCCGCATGAAGAGGTCCGGACGGACGGATTAACTAAGGACCATGAAAAGAAAGAGACAGATACTAGGACTCCAGCTTTGAAACAGGAAGACTCGACATACCAGCATTTTGACAATTTAGGAGACATACCAGACGAAGAATTTCCCGATTTGAACGACTTGGAAGGAGAGGAGATGCGAGTAATGCGTTTGATGAAAGAGCAAGCACGATTAGAGGCGGAAGAAGCAGGAATATCGATCGAAGACTTGGCTGAAGACCCCCTTGACGATGATTCCATGGCGGAGAGCTGCCCGATTTGCAATGGTAGTTTGGCAGGGATCTCGGTAGATGAAGCGACACGGCATGTCAATTCTTGCCTCGACGGGCATCCAATTCCATTACCAAAGGATAAAACAACACCAGAGAAACCATCACCCACAAAGCCCACTCCAATACACGATGTCGAATCAACAGAACTTAGCACAAGATTTGCACGGTCTGCCGTTCCCAGACCTGGCCAAGCCAACCCCTTGGAGATGAAAGGTTCCGATTCGACTCCAAAAACAGCATTTTCGAAGCTCATGTCCAACAATGCTGAAGATTCGGCATGGCAGGAGGCTGCTGCTGCGGAGCATGCTTCACGAGGAAAGCAAGCTTACGAGAGGACGTGCCCGTTCTACAAAATCATGCCTGGTTTCTCCATTTGCGTCGATGCGTTTCGCTATGGCGCCGTACAAGGTTGTAACGCATACTTCTTAAGCCATTTCCATAGTGATCACTATATCGGATTAACAGCAAGGTGGTGTCATGGGCCTATATATTGCAGCAAGGTCACTGGTAGTCTTGTCAGGAATCAACTTCGCACGGCAGCAAAGTGGGTTGTTGAGCTGGAGTTTGACAAGTCCTACGACATTCCAGGGACTGAGGGTGCAACTGTCACCATGATACCAGCCAACCACTGCCCGGGAAGCTCTCTCTTTCTCTTTGAGAAGACAACGAAGCAAGGGGTCAATAATCGTGTTCAGCGCATATTACATTGTGGAGATTTTCGAGCTTGTCCTGCGCATGTTAAACATCCTCTTCTCAAACCAGACATCATCGACTCCATTTCTGGAAAGGTCAAACAACAAAAGATTGATATCTGCTATTTGGATACGACGTACCTCAATCCGAAATACTCCTTTCCACCTCAGAACGATGTCATCAAAGCTTGTGCTGACCTGTGTGGATCAATGTCTCCTGATCCCAACTGTAAAGACGACATTTGGGAAAAGGCCAGTGGGCAGGGCACTCCAGCAGTTAGCAAGTTCTTCCCAAACGCAAAGTCTGATGAGAAAGACAAGGTCGACACCAAGAAAAAGCATCCCCAACGGTTACTTGTAATTTGCGGCACCTACTCAATTGGTAAAGAGCGCATTTGCATCTCTATCGCCAAAGCCCTCAAATCTAAAATCTTCGCAACACCTGGCAAGATCAAAATCTGCAAACAACTTGGCGACCCAGAACTTTCTGAGCTTTTGACATCCGACCCTCTCGAAGCGCAAGTGCACATGCAGATGTTGATGGAGATTCGTGCTGAAACGCTCCAAGAATATCTCAACAGCTACAAACCGTATTTCAGTCGTATAGTCGGACTTCGCCCCAGCGGTTGGAACTTCAGGCCTGCAGGCAAATCCTTTGGTGCCAACACTCCCCCTGGAAGCATTCACACCCATCAAATCCTCCATGACAACAACTGGCGCACGAGATTTGGATACAAGAACTTTGTTCCACAGAGAGGCAGCACCAAGGAAGCCATGTGTTTTGGAGTTCCATACTCGGAACACAGCAGTTTTCGAGAGCTGGCCATGTTTCTCATGAGTTTGCGGATTGAAAAGGTTATCCCGACCGTCAACGTGGGTAGTGAACAGTCAAGAAAGCGGATGAAGGGATGGATAGATCGTTGGCTGGCAGAGAGGAGGCGAGCAGGGTTGGTGGTACCGCTCATAGAAGGCGAAGAAAACGACCCAGTGGCCGAGAAAGAACTATGGGATGGTAAACCTGGTATGGCTGGCGGGGCGTTTTGGTAACGATGATTCTATTGAAATGGTGAATAGCATATTCTGTATTCTAGCGAGAATTTATACAACTTTTATGGTCTTGGATAAAGTCGAGATGGGTGCTCAACGTGGATCAGTCAATCTCATTTGAGCATTGAACCATTCACTTGAAAAGAGGAAAGAACAGCATTTCATTATCCATATCAGGAGCCAACGCCTCATGAGTCCTTCCCTGTTTTTGCCATCTCATTTCTGATGCAGTCGACCTCTAAAAGTCTATCCCACATGATTCACTCTCCCTCTCATCCATCCACTTGAACCGCTCATTTCGCCTTGGCCTGCTGAGCAGCCGCTTCTGTAAAACACGACATGTCAGTTCACAAACTTTGCATGAAATATTAGATAGAGATGAAGTAAAAGAGAAACTTACCTCTTCGGGTAGCATCCTCGAGTAGCTGCGTGTCGACTGACGCACCAGGGAGGTGAACATATCTCACGACTGAGCCTCTAATAAAGACATTCTTGACGGAGCTCTGCAATACAAGTCAATAATTTTACCCTCCAAATGACCAAGAATAAATAAAAACTGGGATTATACGTACGAGATGAGGGTACTTGAGTTCCTCCACAACCTGAATATCATCAAGCTTGATGTTGAGGTACTGATCCACACTCTTGAGAATACCCTTGAGCTGAATATCGTTCTTGAGCTCAACAGTGACCTCGTGGTCAATGAGGGTCTTGAAAAAGCTATGCGACAAAGAGCGTCAGCTTTGAGAACATGGGGGCGAGTGCGTTGGGTAAGTAGATGTACCTGAAGAAGAGCATTGTGTCGGTGACTCTTTCACGATCGCAGCTCTTGTCCTAGAGAAAATAGATATAGTTTGAGGACTCTTTTAGATAATTAAGAATCAGAATATCAGAGTTTCTGATAATTAATGGGTGTAGTCGTCGAGAGAGGCTGTTTAGATGGTTGGTGGTGCAAGATCTCCATCATGATAGCGGCTACAGCTAAAGGCGCCAGCTGAGTATGGTCACGTGATCCATCATAGCTTGACCTCGTCCAACCTCCAACACTTGTTGACTTATTGATGTCGTTTTTCTCTTTGTAATGTGATTCTTCTTAACAAACATGAAAACTATATTGATGGATACCTAGGTACCGGGGCAGGGAACTTGGTCTCCAAGTTTTAGGTAACAAAAATAAACAACCTGTCTGTTCTAAGCAGTATAAACCGACCGACCTACTAACTAAATTCCTCTGTGTTTACAGGCCAGTTCTACCAACACCTTGAGACATGATTCCCAGTTCGGTGAATATTACTGATTCTCTCACTAAAATACGAAAAACGTCATGTCACGAGCAATAGTAGAAACTAGCTACTAAGGCACAGCAGCTATCAAGGTTCAGAATAGTCTTCAGTGCTCGAATTCTTCTCCTGGCATAACACCAAATGTGGAGACTTGTAATAGCAAATATATAATTCTACTCCCTTCCCTAAGTCCCTTTCCCGAGTACCTTTCCAAACACTACTGCAGTGTCTCCGTGTTTTGCAGATAAATGACAATGTTCTGCAATCTCAACGCCATGCAAGCCCGGGAAATGCCGATTCCTTTATTTCATGATTCATGCGATTACTTGATGATGATCTGTATGTTTTATGCAACATAACGGTACAAAGACGGTGCGCCATCTTCATCAGGGCGCTCGAGGTATTCTCTGGCGATGAGATCTTCGATGCGCTTCTTGATGAGCGAGACTTCAGGCTTGAAGCGACCCGACAGCTGGGTAAGAACTTCGCTGGTAAGCTGAGAATGTGAGAGCTCCTTTCGAGATCTAGGAATGTTAGTATCTGAAACTGAACTGCAGAGCCGGTATGGGAAATGCATACTTCATTATTCTCACAATTGCTGCGTCAACAATGTGAGCTCTCGTCTGGTTGTTCTTTTCCTCAGTAGTCTTTCTCTCAGACGTGTCTTCAACCTTTGACACCGCATTGATGATGGGCGCTTTGATTCGGATAGTCTTGCTCTGGAAAGATGCGTTGAAAGTAAACTTGTCGCCTGGTTTCACTGATTTGTTGGCTGGATCCTTGAGCAGGACACGAGACTTGGGTGCTACCGCAATGGCCGTTAACGTCCGCATGAGATCCTGACTCGAGATGTTCGTCTTGGCCTGTATCTCCTCAAATGTCAAGGACTGATCATCTTCCAGGTCATTGAAGAGAAGCATAACAACCATAGCAAATGTCGGCACGTTAATCTCATATCTCCGCTCTCGTGATAGAGGGCCAGACTTCCCAGCGATGGCCGGGAAAGTGCATTTGATATCAGAGCTGCCAGTCGTACCAATCCAGGTAAGCTTGCGCCCATTACGATCATTTAGATAGAACTGCTCAAAGCTCGCCTGTAGCCGTTGCAAATCAGGTGGGTACGTGCAAGTAACACGAGAGCCCTCGCCAATTTGTGCGGTGCGCCCCATGACCTCAGGCGGCCAGTAGTTTGTGGTAAGAACGTTGATGTTGAGGTCGATAGTCTTACTACCGTCTCCAACATTGCGAATGTGGTCACGGTAGCCGGTGGTGAGCTCCGTAGACGTGACCAGATCTCTGAACATGCCTTCGAATTTGCTAGTGAACTGTTGTCCAAGCTCCTGCTTCATTCGAGAGATGATTTGCTTCTCAACGTCGTGACTTTCGGACTTGCCGTGAAGTAGTCGTCTAGCCAGATGTCTCTGGTAGTATGTCTGGAACAAATCTCTGTCTTGCAGGTACCGGATCAAGACAATGGCTTTTTCAAGAACAACATCCACCTCCGCTTCTGTCTTGCCCTTGATACCTCTTTTGAGGTTATCGTCAATAAACAGGGAGACGTATTCAGAGCTCCGGTTGAACATGTTGATGAAGTCGGAAAAGCTCTTGGTGAGGGCGCTTTGGATGATGAGGTCGTCTGAGAAGCAACGGGTCCAGAGATTATCAAACTTGTCCTTCAAACGAAGAACATCATCGACCCATTTGATTGCAGCAGCAGTCTGCTGTGCAGCTGGGTTTAAGGTCTTTCCCTTGCCGCCTTCACCCTCTTCTCCATCGGCTTGGCCAGTCGAGAAGTCTGTGTTCTTCAGGACCTTTTCGATGTCCAAGCCAAGCTCAACCACACGGCGCTGCAGAATATCCCGCAAAGATGTCTTTGTGGAATCGACTCTGGAGATTAGCCTGTAGAGGATAGAAAGCTCATCAACCTTGTCGTTATCGATCATCCACTTCAATCCACTCCCTTCGAGTGCCAGAAATTCACCCAGATGCTTAATGATCAGCTCTTGATCAATAGTTGATGTGACTTTTGGCAGTGTCTCCAGCTCGATTGTAGTTCCGCATCGATCGATCTCCTCATTCAGTCTCATCTGGGTGTGTCGAAGCCAGGCCCCGGCGTCCGATTCGCGTAGTAGCTTCTCGCATTCGGTGGCATAATAGGTTTTACTATTGTCAAGAAAACAGGGCTCAAAGACTGTGGTGTATAGCTTGTCGCTTTCCTTCTCGTCTTCGGTTTCGTAAAGACTGCTGAGCATTCGGGTGCAGCTTCGAATAAGATTTCGATCTATGATATCTCCTTCGCGCTCCATGTTGATCTGATCGAGGACAACGGATATTAGGATATCGATGACCTTGTGGTTGGTTTCTAGGGATGATCGAAGGATATTATCTCGGAAAAGCGCGATGGTGGTGGCGAAAATAGGGACTCGTTGCGCTTCGAGCTGGGTATAGCCACGGTCGAGGTACATAAGTATGTCCGCCGTCATGTTCATAGACATGTTGTGGTCTTCCCACTTGTCGCGCAGCCCTTTGAGGAATCTTTCTCCGGTCTGTCGCCTCTCGTGGACCGATGTGCCTCCGATGTTGATCAGGCTCTTGCTGACCAGTGCTTTGATTTCAGGAATAACATTCTCGGAAAACCAATCCTGCTCAAAGGCTTTGACCTTTTCATAGAGGACCTCGCCTTTCTTCTTAAGGACGATTTTGTAGGCCGCCCGGTACAGTTCTTCGAAGGATAGCTTGCTGCAATTTTTCTTGTGTATGTCCGTAAGCGCTTCCCTGAGCATTGTCCAGCATACCTCAAAATCGGAACCTTCGCCAGCGTCGGTGGACTAGATGCACATTTATTAGTCTTGCGATCCTG
The DNA here is from genome assembly GCF_050947815.1 of Fusarium sambucinum. NCBI lineage: Eukaryota > Fungi > Ascomycota > Sordariomycetes > Hypocreales > Nectriaceae > Fusarium > Fusarium sambucinum. The sequence goes on along the minus strand of NC_139294.1, from coordinate 1,326,280 downwards.
GGTCTACGGGAGCGGAAACTCTTGTTCGCTTTGGGGCATACTCACGCGCACAATGCGACGAGGGGGTCTGATCCGACCTCGAGCGCCGGCTCCTCCACGACCCGTAATCATGTTTGCTTGAGTACAACCTGATGATGGATGTCACCCCGGTGGACGATGATAGTGATGTTCTCCAAGCGAGCTCAAGGCAGTATAAATACCATAAACTGGCTTACTGTCTGAGTTTCTTATAACCTTTAGGTTACATAAAGCATACAAAATAGAATCGTCGAAAAAGAAGGAAGATGTCTAGTGAACTTCCGATCGATCTCAAGGCGAGAGATGGTGGGGTAAAGCAGGTTGTAGCTTGCAAGGCGGGGTGCGCAGTGAATGGCAGAAGGACAAATGAAAGAGAAGGTTCACGAGAGAGAACTAAGGATTCCAACCCTGAGGATCCGGTCAAGAACAAGGGGGTTGAAGGAATCCCCAGGCTGAATGCGAGAGGCGAGCAATGAATGATGACATAGTCAAGTTGGCGAGGCTGCAATTTATGGTTGTTTGCTCCCCCCGGCATACTTTGGTGAATGAACCGCGGATCTCGTTATCGATAAGTAATCTTTGCCGCAATGGGTCACGATCAAAACAATTGTGGAGGCTCGACCCAGCCAACCTACAGTCGTAAGCACCCAAGGGTATCAGAAAAGTTGGCCGCTAGACAGCACGAGAGACGAAATTAGTAGGTCAGTTAATGCGTCTTAGACCAGACTTTTAGGTTATTCATTTCTGTACCCAAAGCTCTGAGACCAACTTTTTAATCACCTTCAAGAGCCAAAGATGTAGAACAGTATAAGGAATATCATAGTAAAGAATAGGGACCTATCCAAGCTTACGTCTTGATATCTCAAGCTCTAAGTTTAATTATATTGCAACTAAGTTTGTTCTCATTATATTCAGTCTCGATATCTTGAGATCCATCTCTAAACGTTAGGTCGAGGTTGACATCCTTACTAACTTGAAGATCACGTGCCGTTGCAGAAGCTCCTAACCTCGATTTTTCCGACCGACAGTTCAGGCGGTCGTGGTAGCCAGCCTCTCAGCCTCACGCCGAATCGATTTCACGACGACGCGCCCATTAAACTCCTACTTCACAACCACCACCAACTTCCATAAGTAATCCAAAGCGCATAATTCCTCTTCAGTCGCCAACATGAAGCTCGTCCGGTACGAACAATTCCCCACGCTTTGCGCTCGACCTCATTCGTGCTGAGCTTCTTTTTCCAACTTGGAGCTTTTGGACTGACTTGATTCTCCTAGATTCCTCATGAAATGCGCCAACGAGACGGTGACAATTGAGTTGAAAAATGGTACGGAAAGCTCATATCCTTTTCCCTTAAGCTTGGGAGAATGCAGCAGCACGCTAACTTGTTCTCAGGCACCATCATCCACGGCACAATCTCCTCCGTCTCCCCCCAAATGAACACGGCTCTTCGCAACGTCAAGATGACCATCAAGGGTCAGGAGCCCATTTCCCTCGAGACCATGAACATCCGAGGTTCTACAATTCGATACTTTATCCTTCCCGATTCACTACCTCTCGACACACTACTCATCGACGACGCGCCCAAGCCCAAGAACAAGGCCCGCAAGGAGGCAGCGGACCGCGGTGCCCGAGGAGGACGAGGCAGAGGCGGCCCCAGGGGACGTGGACGTGGCGGCGGTGGTCGCGGCCGCGGAGGGCGACCTTAGATGTAACTATACTGAAAGAGATAGGAGGTCAGGAGAGAAGGAGGATGGAAGCGTAAAGGCGCATCATTCGTGGAGTGGCTACGATATCGCGAAGATATCACATTTTAAATGGAACTTGGCGTTCGGGTTGTTTAGCCATAAAAACTGTATGAATCTGAATCCTCTTGGGGTGGGTATCGCCTTTTGGTAGGTATGGAAAGATATCTGAATACATGCATGCTCTTACAAGCCTCAGAGTCATGGCAGCATCCCTTTTTTTATACATCTTCTTTTTATTCCGCAGCGCTCACATAGTCTCGCCATATCCGCACGATCTGCAACTTCTCCCATCCGGCCTGCTTGCCGCTTGTACCAACAGTTTGAGCCCGCCATTCAGGTCCGAATCCCTGGATCCGACTCTTGACTTGGTCAGGCTTGTTTTGTGCACAGAGAAGGAGGTAGGCACAGCCACGACGGGATAGAGTTCGCGGCAGTGCCTCAATCAGCCTGTCTGTTGTCTCCATGCCATCCACGCCGCCTGCGTACGACAAAGCCAGGAGGTATGAGTCGTCATCAAAAGAGGTCTTTGTAGTAACTTCAAGGTCGTCTGCAACAAACGCTTCTGGCCTGGCCGGCATCTCAGGTGTCGGCACATATGGAGGGTTGAAGATGAGGACATCAATTGTGCCCTCACGCCACGAAGTTGTGAGATCTCCCATACACGAGCCCAGGTACGAGGCATGAGAGTCGGGGTTGTCAGACTCTGCCTTTGCTACTGTCCCAACAGTCGCACGGCATGCAAACGCATTCATGTCGATGCCAGCTGTGAGGACCTGACGTGTACCAAAGAATTTCTGTGCATGCGCGTGCACAAAGGCGAGAACAACCCCTGAGCCTGTGCCGACCTCCACCACTAGAGGTGCAGCACTCGGGAAAGCATTTTGTAGATACTCAGTCTCAGAAGCCGATGAGAGTGTGTCTAAAAGGAGATACGAGTCTTCAGCTGGTTCATAGACCCGCTCATATGGGACGTGAGAAGTATCTGGTGTGGGAAGCATGATTTGTGACTTGCAATGGGTGAGGATGATGTGGTTGTGGTGAGACTTCATGGATTTACGGCTGGAAAACTTGTGATGGCTCTATGTGGACATGGCACGTGATACATCGAGTGAAGCATATGAGGCTAAAGAATGGATGGCAACAGGACCCAAATATGAATCAATATTTAAGGCGTTTGAACTTGTAATGAATCAGCAGAGATAATAGGTGGTCAACATGGGATAGCATTCAATAGAGAGACCTGCTGTCCATAATCGATGCTGTTCTCGTATGTCGGCCTTGAAGAAACCACTTAGCAACCGCCTTGTCGATTCCGCTCAGAAAACCCATTCATTGCCAGCCCCTTATTGAATCACACACTTGATTTCACAACCCCAATCGTCTCTCCCTGGTCCAACTCCCCATTTGATTCCACATCCCATAGCTTCCACCATCCGAACCAAGTTGCGATCGTACACGCCGTGTAGTTGACATCGCGGACAAGGCTGACTCTTCGTGTTGTAAAACTTGGGCGGATCTTTGGCTGTACCGTCGCAAAAGGTCGGGCAGGTGTTGAGGCCCATGTAAGGCATGCAGGGCTCTGTGAGGACAACCCAGGTGTGCTTGCATTTTTTGTGCTTGAAGTATGTGACTGTGCACATATTGGGAGCCTAGGCTGGGGATGCGATATTGAGTATCAAAAGAGAAGACCTGTGAGAGATTTGGGTGTAGAAGAAAAACGCGAATGCTTTTAGTATTTTCAGGAAGAGCTCGCTATTTGGTGGTGTAAAGGAAGTTTGCCTCTGACAGTGCCACTGAATCGGTGCCAGAACAATACCAAGCAAATAAAATATAAAGGCTGCCTAGTAATCCAGTACTCACTACAAGCTCATCCTCAGTATGTAACCAGGCCTAACCTTGCATAATTCCCCATGCTGTTTGGTCTTCCGATCTTCTAAATGAGGACTCTGCCGTGTTCTCCCCTCTCAGTGTGCCGCTCTCCTCCAGCTCCGAGTCACTGATGGCATCTTCATCAGATGGTACCAGGCGCGACAGCATAGCCTCCATGCGTCTTATCGACTTTTCCATTTTCGCCAATCTATCTGATGACCCCTCGAACATATCATTTTCGGAGAAAGATCCACGCAGCTTCTGTGCCGGTATACCTGGAAACATAGAGTCTCGTCTAGATGGTCGTCTGCCTCCAGGATCAGGACGGGCATGAGGCTCCGCGTTTCGCGGCTCTAATTCATTTGTGGCTCCGCGTGTAAACTGGCGACGGATGAGATGATGAGTAAGGTCATCGTCGACAGCAATATCGTCGTGTACTGCGTCAGGTGGTGGGACTTGAAACACAGCACGTAAATCTCGATGGACCGTCAACCGCCACATCTTCCAGAACTGGCTCTTGGTCGGCAGTGGAGCTTTGATCTCGCTAGGATCCTCAATTACTCGGGCAGGCCAGAGCAGTCGACGCTCAGCAACAGCGATGATAAGAAGTAGGGGCAGATTCAAAATCTTGACGGCCGCAACGTGAATCTTGTGGAACCAGCGCGGGCTTACAACAAATTTGAGAGGGATGAATAAGAAGACGGCAATGATGTTGAAGGGGGGTTGGTACGCAAAGACAGCGTCGGCTTTGACGCCTTCAAGAGTGAGCACAGCTCTTCGGAAGCTGATCTCTTGTATAGCGTTTGTCGAAATATTACTAAAGGTGTTGGACAACATGGAGACCAGAATGGTAAGGAAGAGAGTGTTTCCTAGGAAAGCGAACGCGACCATAACACTAGGTCCTAGTAGCCAGTGGAACTCGGTCTGAGAGATATCAGTTATCAAGCAGTATAGAGAATAGAATTACAATTACTTACTGATCGCTGGATACCTGTACCATCTAATCCAAACCAGATGTATATCATCCATTTCGATATTGTCCTAGTGCGCGTCAGTATCACGTTACACAATGAGCGACATTACGAAACATACAGAAGAGGGTGTGCTCCCTCGCCAAGCCAGAGTAGAGAAAGCAAGAATCCCAAGAAGCACCAGGCGGAGAGGGCCGTAAGGAAGAAAAAGTCAGCCATCATTGACCTGAGAGACAAAAACACCAAGTTGTCTCTGAGCAGGTTAAAGGCCAGGCGTGGAACTAATACGGGAGCTGCGAGCGCAAGCACATCAAATGCTTGCTCGTTCAGGTTGGTGTCGTCCAGTTTCCAACCCAGGAACCGCAAGATTAGATATCCCCAGTAAATAAATATAAAGGTTACATCAAGGAATGACCAGAGGTTTTGGGTATACACATTCCTATCAATATGTGTCAGTAATGATGAAAGGTCGAGACATAGTCGTAACGTACCATCCGTGTGCCAAAATAGTAGCAAATTGATCTAATCCCCATCCAAAAGCAAAGATGGAAAACGCAGCTTCAGTCGGCCCATAGCAGTTCTTCCTTCTAAGAACCATAACCGCAACATAGAGGGCGAGCAGCATGGCGAATTGGATGGACTCCAGAACATTCCGGGTACGAGGGACGATCAGACGGTACTGGTTGAGGAGGGGTGAGTCGCGAGGGTCATAGATAGAGATGGGCTTCAGCTTGTAATGATCGGGGATGATGTCCCAGAATGTCGAAGGAGTATAAACGATTCGACCCTCATAGATGGCGTTGACGACCTTTTCACAAGTCGCCGAGCTGAGAAAGTGCTTGCTCTCTGTGACAATGGCAATCTCTAGAGAAGGCAGTGTCTTATAATCCACCCAGGTAGTTGTCCTTTCTGCCTCGTCTCGAATCTCTTCAGGAGCATTCTGAAAAGGTTCAAAGCCTGCCACGAGGATATGGGCGAGTAAGAGGAGACCATCGTGGCCGTCATCGTGCACTTCACCAAAGCGTCGTAGAATGCGCGTAGCAATCAGCTCACATAAAGTAGCACGAGTGAAGTTAACATTGTTTCGATTGCTCAGATGAGACTGCTCTTCCAGAAACTGTGCACGATTGACCAGCAAGCAGTAGACTATGAGAAGTGGTCAGTAAAGGGTATTTACAATCCATCTTCACTGTTCTTCTTACTGATAGAAATGTCATTGAGGCCAAAGAACTTATCAACCAACGGCCGCACGACTGTCACATTAATTCTCAGATCCTGCAGCTGGGCGAGGCTCAGGTAATCCTCAACGACGCTGATGATATCGCGACGGATACGATGAATGTTGGTATACACGGGCAAATGGCTATGGGGGTCTGTCATGCAGCTGTACAGGGCCTCGCGGTTCTCTGGGCCGCCACCAGTACTGAGCCTACTCAGTAAAGGACGACGTTCATCCGCTGAGGGGTCCGGCAATGTGATGCGCCGGCGAGTATTGGCTGCCATGAATTGAAAGAGTCCAGTGAGTAAGTAAGTCAATATAGTTCAATGTCTAGGTTAAAGGAGTAGTAGGTTGGGTAGATAGGACTAGGACCCTCAATTGTATTGATGGGATGTCGCGTCGTCGAGGGGGATTTTAGTCAAGTTACAGTAAATCAAGTTTTGGCCCTTTTTGGCATTAGCGAGCGATAAGCTTGATTGATGTGCTGTAAAACGACCCTCAAAAGATTCGCGCTATGGGGCATGTATAAGGGTCTACTTGGCGGTGAAGATGAGATACAGTTTTAATTGACCAATCTGCAAAAAGTAACAAAGATTTTCTTGTCAAGGGAAAAAGATGTTATCGCAAAAGTCTAACGTCATAAGCTGTCAACTCCTGGCATGTTTCAGATTTGAATCTTGGGGTGTTGCACCTCAAAACACCAACCACCACTCCATATATACCTATATATATATAGTACCTAGTCTACTGACGATCTTGCAACCTATAGTTGTAGTGGCACAATCATTTACTAAAAGAGAACCGCACAGTGCATTGAAGAAAACACCATACATTACGCCATGATACAACAAATATCCTACAACTTTGTCACAGTCTCGTCGGCACCAGCTTCTTTAGCCAATGCCCAGGCAAACTCAGCCAAAGATCCCCTCGTCTCAGCGTGCTGTCTCGCTTTTTCACTGCTCGCTTGTCTAAGCGCATAACGCGCTGCAATGCCCTGGCACACACCCGCCAGCTTCCAAATGCTAAACGACATGCCCCACGGCACCTCCGGCCGAGCGTCGTAGCCACTTTCTTCTGCGTACCACTCCAAGATCTTCTCCGGCTGTGGAAGCCCGGCGGTTTTGCCGGGGAGGAATCCTGATGCATCGTATGGAGTCGCACCAGGGGATTTGGCCGAGTAGAAGTTGGTAAGGAAGTTGCAGATATCGGAAAGGGGATGGCCGATGGTAGACATTTCCCAGCTGTAAGTATCGTTAGTATCAGTAGGTGGAACAAAGGACGCCAAAACATACTCCAATATTCCAATCACTCTAGGCTCCGTCTTGTGAAACACCAGGTTATCAATCTTGTAATCACCATGTACAAGCGTTGCCCGGTCCTTGGGCTGCAATCGCTCATTCTTAAAGAAACGCACAGTCTCTTCAAAGTATGGCAATTTACCCACTGGTTCCTTGGTCTCGATATCGACAGCCTTTTCCTGGCTTCCGCAAATTGTCACCCAAGTATTGATCTGTCGAGGATAGAAACCCGATGGTTTACCAAACTTTTCCAGCCCAACCTTTTTGTAATCAACTGCATGGAACCGAGCCAGGGTTAACACAGCATCGCGCCACATGGCCTCACGTTCGGCTGGCTCTACACCAGGCATCGTGAAGTCCTCAAAAATACGGCCATCGAGAAACTCCATTATGTAAAACGGTGTTCCGATAATTGAGTCATCCTCGCATAAGCAGTACGTCTTAGGGACAGCGACATCAGTGTTTTCAAGAGCATGCATGATGCGGTACTCGCGCTCAACCTTGTGGGCTGTCTTGGAGAGGAGCTTTCCAGGTGGTTTCTTTCGCATCACGAAGCGTTGGCCATCGGAAGCGGTGATTTGATATGTTGGGTTGGACTGACCAAAGCCAAACTAGCAGTCTGATGTCAGATGCAGTACAATACATGGCAACAAGCTACTCACTTGTTTGAGGTCAATTGGTGTTTTGATGTCAGGTACATTTTCAGAAATGAACTTCTGAAGCGCCGCCTCGTCGACGGGCTGTCGAATTCTACCAGCCATGGGAATAAAGTAAAGCGAGGTGAAAGCAGATAGTATGAAGGGATGACCGAATATCAATGCTCAATCACGCGTTTGCTTCGAATGAAGAAGAACGTGTCGTGTTAAATGACAACTTCTTTATATGATATCGCGAATGAAAGGGAGAGAGAAAGATGTAAACTACTACTCCGTAAGAAAGTCAACATCCAGTCCAAGGTTGTTATATGAGATGCCGAGGTTCATGTCTGGGGGATACGGTAACTAGCTCCTAGCCTCTGCAGCTCATGCGGCCCCTCTTCCCCAAGATGTCTCCACAATCCCCAGTTCCATCCCTCGGTTCATAAATTCCCTACTAACAGCATCGACATCTACCTCTCTCCAGGTACTAAATCCATGATAATTTTGTCCTATCAAAACAAAATTAAATTATCACGTAATCGGTACCCATATCATAAGAACTTTCAACTTTATGCTATAAACATTGACATCCTTCGTTCATTATCAGGGTGCTCGAGGCCACTTAAGCCCCAGTATGTCATCCCCACAGTCATTCCCCATACCCCTACTGGGTTCAATCCGTCTCTTAAACAAACTATCGGCATGCACACATAATCGAGGCGCCATATACAAGCTCCCACCGCGGACCAGCCGAAGCAGAATACCGCTATTCAAGAAACAAGCAAACGGTATATAAAAGAGTAATCCTCCCTGCCCTGTCTTACACCCCCGCCGACACAATACATATGGAGTAAACATTCATGCCCAACAAAAAACTCTGACAAATGAAAGCAAACAAAGAAAACCATGGTGACAAGCCCTCCAAATAGCTATGTGGCCCAGGGTCAAGAGAGCAGAAAATTCCGTGGTATCAGTATCCATAACGCCAAGCCCTTCCGTCTGATGTGGTCGTAGTACATGGATCAATATATGTCGAGATGTTTTTGTGGTCGAGAGTCGTATTGTCGTTATAGATCATTTACCAGCCCTTCTTCCGAGCGAAGCGCTTATTCAACAATGCCAACACCTTTGGTACGTTGAACTGGACGTATTCGAGGTCAAGATCATCCTGATTATCTTTTTGCATTTCAAGCAAATCGTCAAGCTTGAGATCCAACTCAAGCAAGCCTCTATTGCGACCTGTCTCGGGTTAGTATTATTACACATGACTGAAATCTGTACAACTTACCCTTGTAGTGCAATGAGATAACAAAGGTTCCCGGCAATGGACTAGTAAAGTTGAAGTAGATGTTGGCCCGTCTGTTGTCTGGAACGTTGCTCTTCTGAATGACACCCTCCTTCTCAAGTTGCTGATGAGTGAACTTGTATGGTCCAAGAACTTGCTGCTTCTGCTGCTTTCTCTTAGTACCCTCGCTTTGCGATCGAACGTTGTGCAGGTAGCTTTTGTAAGTCTCAAGCTGTCCGTTGAGATACACGTTGTGGTCACGGATGGTCTTGTAAACCTCCTGCAACTTCGAAGTTTCCGTGATCACACCTTCCTTGAGGGAGCCAAGATGCTGAAGTTCTTGCTCAACTTCGTCGCGGAGGAGGCCGAATTGGTCGGTTTTGTCGATAACATGCATTTCCTGAAGCTGAGAAAGCAATTCCATGGCACGAATACCCTTGCGCACCATCACTGCATCACTGCGGTTCGTGGCTGCAGCATCAGCAATACGTTCCAGTCGCAGCGGGCGCCTGGCTACGCCACTCGTTGATGGAATTGATCGCATGACTTGGACGAAAATCGACTTGGCTTCCATGAAATACACTTCCTCCTGAGTGATGTCCAAAGCTGCTGTGAGATCACCGATGGCTGATTCCCATCGGCTGAACAAGGGCAAGTTGATGACCCTGTTCTCCTTCCGTGGTAGCTGGGGAGGCGAGGATCCCAGTTCCGACATGATGATGGCAAGATGCGAATTGTCATCCTTCCACAGTTCCTTATGATGCTTGTCAATCAGCGAGTGCATTGCGTAAACTTCGTTGAGAGTGATCTCAAGCTCGAGATCTTTCTTTGAGAGAGCGACATAGTTGTCCATTTCGAGACTCTCATAGAAGTCCTGTACTTCACAGAGGTCAATCATGAATTTGTTGATCCTGTCCTTGTTCTGGTGAATGAACGGCTGGAGCTTAGCCATGTACGGCTCCTTGGCGTATGATGGCTTGTTCGCAAGGTTCTGAAGCATCTTGGCGATATAGGTCAGAGTTCGTCGTGGTCGCTCGGCCGGGGTCCCGTCGATGAGCATGTACGATTTGGGAGTAACGATTGCAGGGTTGATAAAGCGCAGGAAGAAGAATCCGCCGATTAAGGTACAGATGACCTGGTCATTAGCGTCAGGATACTTGCGTTTGGTCAAGCTCCTAATCTGCTTGCAAATCCAGCGGATACCGTAAGGCGCTTCCTCGAGTCCCTCGATAATGGTGGTCAAGAAGCCATTAGCAATCTCGGTCAACATAGTCAGGCGGGGCTCGATAATGGCCTGAACCTGAGGGTTCTCGGCAGCCTGCTCGCCCGTGATTCCCTTGGGAAGATGAGGGGGCAGTTGGCCGGTATCCTCCTCAATCTGTTCTATCATTCGCTCATAAACTTTGAGCGGGTTAATTTCGAGATCGAGATCCTTTAATTCGATCAAGCCATTGATTCTATCAGCAAGTACCGACTTGAGGAAACTCTGACCAGGTCCTCTTCGAGTGTATGTTGTCATCATTCGGGAAACGGGTGTGTTGGCGCGAAGCAAGGACGAGTAGTCAGGAGTGTTGTCGAATTGATATGTCAAAACAGACTAAGTCTTGTAAGAATCCAACAGCTCAGTGCATGATGGTAAATAAACGTACCTGAAACATAGTGAGGAGAAGGTGTTCTTCACGACTCTCGTATTGGTTTCCGTAAATGGTAAACATGACTGTCTGAAGTAGGGAGTCAATCTCGGACATGGAAACCAATCTGCAAAGATGAGCAATGTGCCTGGGCTCAGACTGTAGAAGGAAGAGCAGGTTTCCGTATTTTTGCGTCTTATCGTCGTTTGGGAAACCACCCTGCTGCATTTCAAGAGCATCTTCAAGATGGCTGGCGACTTCATTTTGCTAGTTGCTTGTGAGAACTGGTTCATTTAATTGCCAAAGCAAGCGTACCTCTTCCAAAGCCATACGGTTCTGGATAAGCAATGCGATTCGGGAGTCCAGATATCGAACATCCTTCTCAAGGACGAAGTTCTTCTTAGACTGTGATGAAATTTTCGATTTGAGATCACGCAAGGACTTTTGAGCTGTAAAGAGAGTCAATGGCTCAGCTTCTCACTATGGAATGGCTGGCACCTACCTTTGGCAAGTTCATCTTCAATTTGGAGGTCTCCTTCGTTGGCGGAAATCGACATATACAATGCCGACATGGAATAGCGCTTCGACTGGCGCGCAGAGCGCGAACCATCGTAGGAAGACATGGTGTTCTGACGAGATATAGGCTGGAAGGAAGAGGAGGAGGCGGTTGAAGCTCGAGATGGTGTTTGTAACATGACTGACATAGTGTGTCTGCTACAACTCGGGAGGGCAAAGGTTTAGGCTCATATGCCTCTTGAAACCCAAATAGAGCTTCGTTATTACAGTCGTATTGAGCGGTGACTCAGCTGTCCCGGATAATCGAAGGTGTGCCAGTCTATCCTGATGACTGTGAGTCGAGACAGATCCGTTGGTGGTTATGAAACAAGTCGTCGAGTGATGGCGGGTAGCCAGGCGTGTAGACAGCGATGCCTGTGTGTTGATGGATTACAACAATACGATCAAAAGGACGAACAAAAATCGATCTTGCGACAAGTCGGTCGGGTTCGTCAGCGGTTATGAAATGCGAATGGCGGTTTGGGCGCGCAATTAGGGTACGGTCGATCGGAAGACAAAAGAGGAGAGGACACAAGCGACGATCGAAGATGGAAAGCAATGAGAGCAAATCGATGGGGGGCGACAGTGTGTCGTGAAGCAAAGTTCTGGGAGTAAAAACCTCGATCTCACGAGGAGCGCAGGATAATACGATCAAGCAAGAAAGAAGCGCAAAATGGAGGACAAAAAGACAACGGATTGATCGATGGTGATAACGAAAGTGGAGGTGGTAGCGGTGGTAGTGGTAGTGATAATGGTGGCAGACAGGCAGATGTTTGGAAGGGGAAGGGGGCCGGTGATAGAATTGTACAGGTACAGGCGACACAACGAACAGACCAAGTACCTAAACTAAGGAGGTACTTGTCCTGGGGTGGTTCAGGTAGTGGACTGCAAGGTACCAGACAAGGGTGCAATCTGTATCGTCGGGCAGATTTATGCACGGCTGAGACGCGGACTTCAGGAGGGAGAGACGGCGCGTGGGACGGTCGGTGGATCGTTGGCGTTGAAAGCTGCAGGGACGGACGTGCGTTGTGGGTTTTAGGCTTGGGCTTCTTGGTGTCTAGTGCGTGTGTGTGTGGGGAGAGAGAAAAAAGATAGGAGGAGGAACAGAATAGTAGCAAACGCGAAACAAGCGATGGATGTAAGGATGGTTGCTGTATCTGAATCGCAAGGTGCTGTGGTGCGTGGATTGATTAATTGATTGTTGAGCAGCGATCGCCGTTGAATAAAGCGTTAGAAGCGGAAGGAAAGAGGTTATCGAGAAACGTGACAAATAACGTGTCCAGTGGCTTTTCACTGAGTGGAAGGAGGTACCTGCCTCCTACCTCGCGAGTATCAATTACAAAAAGGCAAGAATCAGGGGTCAAGTCTTATGTGAAAGGCAGGCACTGATAATGGAAACAAAATAAGGGTCAGGAAGGGGGAGGCTACAGAGGCAGTACTATCTCAGGAAGGCACAGCACAGGTTGGGACTGTCCCTTATTAGCTGAGGACAGTTGTGGTGGATGATACCCTGTAAACGGAAATTTATAAGTGACGGTGGGAGTTGGTTGTATGTTCGTCAGAATATCTACACTACCTACCTCGGCAACGTGGCTGGAGTTTAGTCTGGGTTTCTGACATGCTACGATGTAGTGGATGCAGAAGCCTTGGAGCTAAAAAATCAGCCAAATGAACTGTTGTTGACAGTGAGTGAGCCTAGATTATCATTGGATCCTTTGGAGATGGCCTCGGAGCCAAGGTGCGGTGGTATTTAACAGCAATATACTCTGTAATATTATCACAACCATCCGCAGCAGCCATCAACAAATATGTACCCTTGTTATTACAATTCTGGCTGTTTCCAGACATGCGTACAGAAAGGGAAGATAAGGGGACAGGCAGAGCAAAACCAAGCCCTGAAGGGTTCCATAGACGGGCTGGGGTCAGGGGGAGGAGACACATGGAGACAGTGACAAAAAGCAGAGTGGATGTGAAAACATGATCGTTTTTAGAGCGGGCTCTCGCATCGTAGCGGGAACCGACAGGGGAGCCCATGACGGATCAGCAACAACCTGCCATCGCCGTTGGTAATGATACGGAATATTGCAAGGTAGAGAATACCTCAACGGCCGGTTAACGAGACCGTTGGAACGCTGCAGATGAGCAACAAAGAACTCTTTTGTTCAATTTACCTTGTCCCCGTTTTGATGCCAGCTTTGACGGATATTACTTTGACTCTGCACGTGCCATAGGAGTCTAACAGAATTATAGCAAAGACCCGAGCAGGAAATCAGTCCAGTCGCCTCTTGAATCTGTGTGGAACGAAGGCGTCGCAAAGGCGGGCATTGGCGGGGTTTCTTTGACAGAAGGTAGCCCAGTTTGTGGTGGTACAAACTACTAACAAATCGTCTATCTCGTTTGAACTTGAACCCAAACTTCTCAAGCAGGTTCTGGGCTATGATTGGAATTGATCATCCTGTCGTCGCCAGACCGCCACAATTATTAAACTTGTTATGGCTGATCAGTGGCGACGATCTATGTATCAACCAGTCCCCGTATAGTTTTGATATGATGGTCCTTGACGAGTTTGGTCTTGTGTGTGTGCAATGCTAGTTGTGTCCCTGATCCATGTTAAGGATTTTCCCCAAGCATGACCAGCCAAAGAACAAAACTCTGGGTAAACTCCCGTTGTTTTGGAACTCGGTCAACTGAAGGGTCCGGCCTCGACACAGCAGCGCTAGATTAATTGACGGCACTTATCAAAAGAAAGCTGTGGCCTTGTTGATATCCAAGCTGAGAGAGGTTGAAGCGTATAACAAGCACAGAGCTTTTATGTTCAAAACTAAACTGAGAGTAGACAAGGAGGGGGTTGGAGATCACCCCAGGTGCTCCCTGTTCACTGGACAGACAAGAGCCTAAAGGCCAAATCAGTCCTCGTGCCTGGATAAGTTTTGTTGCAATACATACGTAGTATCAACTAGTTAGCGGTCGTCGAGGAAGAGCGAAGCGAGAAGAGAGGAGACAAGACAAGACGCCAGAGGGACCAGAGGGGCCAGAGGGAGGGAGGGGGGCGTCAGTCATTCATCCTTGCGTGCCAAGCCAGGGGTAGATTAGACCTTGGCCCGTTTCGGGCTAGATATAAAGACAAGGCACAGGGCTCAGGCTCTACTAAAGTGCCTGCACCTGCTTATGCATCCACTGACGGGTCGTTGTGGATGCCCTCCAAGTCCATAATGGAGGGGGTCCGATGATGTGTGTTTCTCCTCTGTAGTTGTGCTCTGTGGCAGATATGCTCAGGTATGTTTGGGCTTATTCTTGTAATATCAAGAGCGAGTTATCTGTGAATGGCTTCATCAACCTTTCAAGTATCTGTCAAGTCTTCCAGGTTTCCGGTACAGCTTATAATAGAGTCCATACAGCGGAGGTCCGCCCGTGTGACTGTATGAGGTCATAATGTTCTTTAGCGAGAGAAGAGTGACTTGACTTTGATAGTGAAATGATGAGAATCACATCAGCTCCAATGAAGACCCAATAATAGTAGTAGCAGTATGTAACCCCCAATTTTTATTTTATTAAAAAACAGAAAAAGAAAAAAGATATTGAAGATATTGAAGATCGTCAACAATAAGGGTTCTTGGTCTTTTTCTATTGGTCTAGTCTAAATATTAACTTCCATATTGACTTGTTACCCTCAATTATCAGCACACATCATACATATCGTCACATCCCAAGCGCGGCATGTCTCGCATCAAATTGTCTCTTTCTTTCCTTCTCTCCATGTACCTTTCTTCACTAATAACCAGCCCCAAGACCCATGTCTCTGGCGTGCTGTGCCTTTATTCCCTCTCTTTCCAGGTCCCCCTGTCTGCCATGTACACTCCCCTGTTCAATTCGCAAAGTACATCGAGACCAAAGGTACTTACAAACAATGGCCTGGTTGCTGGCTTCCCTGTAGAAAGTAAAAGCATTGCGGGCTGTAATTGTTGTTTGGCCTGACTTGATCATTGTCGATCGCCGGCAGAGAAACACGATGCAACGACAAACGGCTGCAGAGTTTTGAAGATCGCCATCTTGGGCATTATCACAGCACATGAACCCCCTTGTCACAAGGCGATCGAGTTCTATTTTGTTCTTGCCTTTCTTTTCTTTTCCTTTGGCGAATGCGAGGCTCATGCTTGGCGGTTCGGATTACGGTCTCATACCACAACCCCATGCTACGATCGTCAATATCACGTCCTTCTCATATACTTCTGTGGCTCTCTTTTCGAAAAGTGGAAACCAAGGTTCGCATGGTATGTATGTATGTCAATGTTGGATAACCGACCATGACAAGTCATTCTCACGAAGCGAAAGGCTTTCTCTCCACATTGTGATCCTCGATACAACGCAAGCCACAGTCTTGCAATAACGGCAATATCTTTCACTTTCAGGAAAGCATTGTTTCCCTCGAGTGGCTAAGCTGATACAAGATCTAGACAACGCCAGACCCTCACATTGGTGTTGATGGCTTGCATCGCTGGGTATTAGTCGTTGCTTCTACCAATCACTAGCCATCCTGGCCACGTCCAACAGAAATGAATGCCAGACTCGAATCCCTCAACAGCCTTGGAGTCTGTGTCACGCATATCCGTATATCAGTGTGTATTTTGGAGCCTGACGCATTGCGTCTTCAACTCACTGTTCAGTCTGTCGGGTCCCAAGCCTCCAGGAAAAAGCAAGCAAGCGTCAAAGCGGGTGATAGAGTGCATGGAGCTAGTAGATGCACATCAGCATGCATCGCCAGGTTGAGCCGGGGAATTGGAACCAACGTTCAAGACCCAGCCAACGTTCGTATCCTCCAAGTGTCCACTTGCACAATCACTCCTTGCTTGTCGGCTTGTACGGCTTGTCCACTTTTGGACTTATCACTTCTAACCTCAGATCATTATCACCCTCTTTCATGTCAAGTCCAGGATAACTACGGGCAATCCCATCAGAATCTAGAGAACACGTCCCCCACGTGCTTCTAACTGACGGCAATGACACCTTGATCTCGTGTTTGTGCCCCTGCATATACAAGAACAATAAGCTGACTTGGCCCCAGGTCGTAAGCTCTTATATCGGCCTATGGGAGAATTGTGCCTGGCATGCGGCACAGACTCATCGATACTATCATTTTACACGTCAACTCCACTAACTGGAAGAATGGAACCATGTAGCCGACGACCGAAGACAATCCGAATACGCAAGGAGATCTGTTTTTTTTTTTTGCTTCTTGACGTGGTCGAACAAAGCACAGATGATGTGATTCTCCCAGTGTTTCCCCTACCAGACAGGGTTCCATACGTCGTCGGCCGATCGAATCCTTGATCAATTCTGAAACGAAGACCACTTTGTTCACGGGACGAGCCTAGTTTGTCTCCATTGTGTATCAAAATACATGCATCATTGCATACATGCGAGTGCAGCTCATGTCACGTTTGTGTAACAACCCACACCCAGGCTCGGTTGGTTCCGGTATCAGATTGCTCAACCCTCAACATCGGCTTTGACGGCTGTCTCGAAGTATGTTTATCGCATTATGCTTGTCTTATCCTTGTGTCTGACAAGGGCAGTTCAATCAATGCTGGTGATGTGTACCATGATGTATATGTGATGAACTATTAAAAACACCACACTTGTGCTGAGCCTCTTGAAACGGTAGCGACTACGTGAGTCTGTTCTGTGACCAGATGGCATGAATGGTTCAGGAGTACACAGACTGTTCCCCTTGCTAGCATGTGTGGCCAGTATGTTGAACATTGGATACTGTTGTCGTTCTGGGGGGATTCTGGTGATTACTGCTCTATTTCTATTTATAAATATCGCCAGAGCATCGTCAAATGTACCGAACGACTGATAGCAAGTCGCACGTTGCGTCGTCAAATCAGCCGTTTCCGGATTTCAAAGCATGCCTACGACTTCGATTCCTTTACGCGGTGAATTCGTGACGTCCTAGAGATTGTTATCTGCTTGTGCCGCCAGTACTGATCTGCTTATATCACAGTTTTGGTACTCGTGATATAGCCATGGGGAAACTCAGTCGTCTGACTTGCGTTTCACTATAGTAGAGATCCCACAGTAGATGGTATCCTGAACTACAGTTTGATCCCGTCCACGTTCCTGGAAAACTCCCCTATCGTCAATATACCAGTCGTCCGGTTCCTCCTCTATCAACAGATGATGTGTTCCCAGTAATTGGATAACGGCTGTTACCCAGCCGGCCGAGTCCTTAGGGGGCAGGTCCTGATCTTCGCCGTTTCGATATCCGTACGGAACTGTATCACTGCAGTTTCTATCTTGCGGCAGAGGGACAAGACTCAGTAATTGCTTGAAGGTGGTCTCATAGTCCTTCTTGTAGATGACGCCGATCGTACACTCCGAGCCAAAATCCGGGTGATGGTCCAGGTTGTCCTATTCCTGGTTCACAAACGTATATTGACCTGACTCTGAGTTCTGAACGGGCATGAAAAGACGGCCGTGCATTCTAGTTTCGTGCGTTTGGATGAATATACCACTTTGTTTGTCTCCTCTATCTCCTTCGTCGTTGTGGCTGACTCTGAAGTCAACAACATGAACCGCAAGGGAATGTCGAAACCAAGTAGGCAATGTGTATTTTAGTGTCCGAACTGTTGGCGACGAAACGTTATTTGTTTCGTTCGGCTCGTTGGTGGTGTTCTGATCTTGGTCGCTTGCTGGGGCCAAAGGACGTTGGAGAGTCCAAGTTGAGTATTCTATGAGACTGGCAATATCCATGATTGCTGTTCCTGAAGAATTATATCCGACGACTCGGCTCGTCATCGGTGGTCAAGACTAGGGGCCTATAAGCTGATGAGCTTGTGTTCCACGTATTTATAGATGCGGTGGCCTTATGAACTCACAATAAGGGCGGCTGGCTATCCAGTGCGCAAGGGCATGCTCAGCTCGGGAAAGGAAGAACACTTGAGGGCAGAGATCATTATGGAAGGGGATTTAAATTCCCATGCTTAAGTTGCATCTCTGTATTGTTAGTGAATATGTTTAGAGACGGTTAATTATGCAGATTCAGAGGAATGGTAGTACACATAGAGGCCATTGTTTTAGTGCCACCGGCATCGGCAGATACTTCAACGTAACTGCCTACCTGTTTTTAGTCAAGGCAGAGCCTGTTTGTTTAGCATTCAACATATTTTACTACTCATTGTGTCGGCTCCTCAGCTTGTTGTTGAAGAAAAGAAAAAATAGATTCAAAATATTTACCTACGTGTAAATAGTTCTAGATTCAACTAAATATTTAAGTTTGTTGATAACAAAACTCAATCTGATAAGTTCAAAGACATCTTCATACCAAACTAATTCTCCCATCAACAAAAACACATTTGGTGAGCTGGAGTTTCTTAACCAAAGCCAAACATTTGTATCACTGATAGTGAGTGGAGCTCAGTCTGATGTCATTAAGCCTATTTAGTAGCTAAGCTCCCCCGAGCTTCGAAAGCTCCGCCTCCACCTCGAACCTCAAACCAGCAATTGCCGATTTATACACACTCAACCCGTACAATCCACCTCAAGAATCGACTCAATCCGCCTCTAGCCATGTCTTTCCGAGCTCCCCTCCGTCGATTCGCCTTCGCCAGGCCCTCTTCCTCTATCTCCGGCGCTGCCCGTGGCTTCCACTCGACCCCTCGTGCCTCCGTCAGGGTCGGCCAAGAGATCCCGAACACCGACGTCCTCCTCGAGGATTCGCCCGGAAACAAAGTTAACCTCGCTGAAGAGTTCAAGGCATCCAATGGATACATCATTGGCGTCCCTGCCGCTTTTTCTGGCACATGCTCCAGCAAGCATGTCCCCTCATACATCAACCACCCCAAGCTCAAACAGGCGGGACAGGTCTTTGTTGTCTCCGTCAACGACCCCTTTGTGTAAGTTTCGTTTCCCTCTTAATTCTATTAATGCCCTGGTTAGTCCCACATGAAGCTAACTAGCCACGCAGCATGAAGGCCTGGAGCGACCAGCTTGACCCCGCAAAGCAGACCGGAGTGAGTCAACATCCATGATATATACCAATTCACCTCATCAGAGCCTCCATATGTACTTCTTCTAACACATACAAGATCCGATTCCTCGGTGACCCCACTGGTGAGTTCACCAAGGCCTTGGACCTCGGTTTCGAGGCATACGCCGTCTTCGGCGGCATGCGAGGCAAGCGATACGCTCTCAAGGTTGAGGATGGCAAGGTCAGCAAGGCCTACGTGGAGCCAGATAACACAGGAAGTGCTGGTAAGTGGTTTTTTCTTTGGTGGCTGTATCTTTCAAATGCTAATATACATTTACCAGTGTCCATGGCCGAGCAGGTTCTCGAATAGGAGCTATGACGATCATGCCGAGGCAGGCTGTGTTATCTGTGTCCTCTAATATGCATCCATCTGCAGGAGGTTCCTTGGAATATCTAAGAATTTACGTTACAAGAGCACAAAGTAACGAACCTACTCGGACAATCTACATGGTTCTATGGATCCGAGGTGCAGTGATATCTTTGTATTTGCCATCGTGCAGTAACCACCAAATCTTGCCATTGAGATTCACACAGATTGCCACCACAATAAGTGCACGATCTTATTCATGCCACATGGTCTTCTAATCATTTGCCATGCACCAGCCGAAGCTCAGCGTTGGGTCAGTCTTCGACTTCATGTGATCTTTGCAGATGCCATGAGAGTGTTGTCTCATGCGCATTCTCATCCCCAACCTGTATCTCACATGATGCAAGATTGTCACTTGACCTTTCAGTTATCTACACGAACGAACTTACGCCTTCATGATAATCCTCTGCGTCGTGTATACAATCCAGAAACGAACACTGAGTCCGTACAATCATGGCGATATTGCTAAGCTCGTAAACACGTCTGGTCTTCATATCTGTGGCATCAATCTAAATTCACCACCATTGAGGGCAAAACCCCCGGCCAGATCTAGTGTTTAAACTGTATACGCCTCCGTGAAGATTGTGGCGACATCTTCGTATCTACTTCTCGTAGAACTGTCAACCTTCTGAACTTGCCACAATAGTCGAGAAGTTTCTGCTTGCGTGCTATTCGATTCGATTCGATGTACACCATGATTCACGAACCTACGCGCAGGTTCTAAAGACGCACACTTTAGGGTAAATTATGGATTCTACAAGAACTTGCTCGTTGCAAAGATGCCGAGTTTCAACCTACATACCTCGGCCAGTGTGCTGTTCAGTGATAGCGAGAAGCATATAAATGTAGTAAGTCATTCATCCGATAGATATCTCAGAATTGAAATCTTGACTACATTTGCGTAATCTGGTCTTCCTTGAACTCATTTCGCTTTCCCATATGAATAACAAAACAATAACGATAGGATGAGTCCAGCAAGGTGAGTATTTTACAGATGTGTTATACGGGAACTCTAATCCTTTTAAGTTGTGTTGTTTAATTTTAACTCACCGTAAGGATGTCTTTCGAATCATTGTCCAGTTCCCCTTATTCTGATCAAATTGGCTTTACAACAACACGTTAAAGTAAATTCTGAAGCTGAAGGTTAATTTAAGTTCCGAAATACCCTATACTGAAACGGCGTGGAAGATATTTTTATTTTGGCTACATTCACAACTGCCTGCCAAGGTGAGGTTGTTTTTATGACAAACCCCGAAAACTCATGGGCCGTTTGAGTACTCTGACAAGACAAGGTTGGGGTTAAAGATGAACACAATGAGTGCTAACACATCGTAGGCGTCCTTTACATCAATATGTAAAAAGGCACGCTATGACAAAAACCACAGCACATACTATCCACTGACCGTGAATTTTATCATAGCACCTTAATATTGTAAAGTAGTTTATTCTGACAATTTTGGCTTCCAAAGCCCAAAAACCACATTTGAGGAGTAAAGTAATTTCTAGAAAACGCCATCTCAACTATGGTAAATTTCATTAATCGGAAATGAAGCTGGTCAAGTTTACCTCGCCAACAAAGATCACATCAGGAGTCAAAGGGACGATTGTTCATCCGATAGCCGAATGGATCCATTAAAGGATGGAAATAGTAGCAATATGTCGAGACGGAAAAGAAGCAATGGCTTGCCGAATAAAGACGCAAGGCCCGAGATGATGATCGACGGGTCGCGCCGTCCAAGGGCCCCAAGCTCACAAGCGGAGAGAGGAGAGAGGAGCCCATATTGCTGAGGAGCTTCAACGGTGGCGGCGAATGAGAACCATCGCAAGGGCTTCAGCTCATCACCTCAAATGAGCTGAAGCTACTAGACAGGGACGAAACAGAGACTAACAAAGGGCTTAGGTCAGGGGCAGGGACGCGTCTGGAACGCGATGCTGGGAGTAGCTTCATATCAGTGGGCGAATTAAGCGCGCAACAAGGGCATTGGATGAAAATCAGAGGTGATTAATAGCGAATCAGAGTTGTGAGATGCTTGGATCATGGCCCAATATGAGACGGCCATGTACTCCGAGCTTAGTTTCGGGAAAATAGTCGACTTTCAAATGGCCATTGTTGAAAATCAAGTCAAATTTGTCAAGGTTACGAATCATGCTACTGTGATAGTGGCGAGTCAAGGCCGACGTGACCAGCATCAAAACCTGGATGCAGAAATTGCGGCTGAGGTGATACCGGACATTACAATTGTGACCAAGAGTGGGAATGTAAAACAAGCCAGACCTCATCTCTGTCCAAGACAAGGCGGTCGCACGTACATGTCATCGCAACTTGAGCCTGAGGTTTTCTAGTGAAGGTATGGTGTACCCATACCTCAGGCAGGTCGATGCTGTACGTACTGAAGATGGGCTGATGTTTAAAGTCATCAACGTCAGGCATTGTAGTTGGGTTCCCACCGAGTACCTTGTGTAAAGACTCGGACAACATCTGTCTGATCCGAACCCCGAGGCAAACAGCCTAATGAGCTGCACATCTAGATTCAGCCTATCCATATTTGGTGTTATCTGTGCTGTTGCCTAGGTAGGTAGGTCGTCGTCTCAGAATAGTTACGACATGGCTGTCGAGGTTGGGTTGGTGTACATGCTGACCTAGATCATAGGGCGGCTGCATGCATTGACGTTGGGAAATGGAATGATTGGGATGCAATCCATCATGGCACAGGTATCCCGTCATCTGCTACCTCGATGACCTGTTGCATAGGTAGTCTTAGGTGCTGTAGATTTCTTCCCATCTGAATGCCCAATGTAGATATACGTCGGGGCCAATCGGAATATTATCGATCCCTGGTACAAGCTGGTAACCAATCGATCCAGGTCAAAGCCTTAATTCTTTGTCAACAGAAGCACCATATTCAAGCTTACAACAAACTCTCCTTCTATGTCAGAAATAACAATGAGAAGAGGAGGCGAGATGACGGATCTCTACCCAACCACACCATCATAATCCGCCCCAAGCCGCAAACCAAATTGTGACAACTGGCCAACCATGCGCATGCATCTAGTCATCCACGGGCCACAACCACCATCATTGCCAGCAGCAGAGGCAGCAGCAAGACATAAGGACACACACCACTCAAGCCCCCACCATCTGAGACGATGTGCGATACACGAAGAGGCAAGCAGGGCACGGTAGGTATAACGAGGTTGTGATATGGCCCTGCGCTCCTGTAATCCTGGATTGTAGTGCAACAAACAAATGAATGCCCTGTATGAGATGAAGCACATCCGATAACACACTGAGCTGAATATCCCCTGATAATTATTGGATTGTATGCAAATTGCTTGCTTTCTTTTGCTCTTGATATGATTGTTCTCAAACTCGGTGCTTCAGAATCCAATGTCATAGCATCAGTCTGGAAACAAAGCGACGTCAATTGAAGGTACGCGCCGCGTCCGTGTGCGACAGGGCACACAGAGCTCCTCGCCCACATGCGGACCTCTCGGCAGGTTATCCCGCATATTCCCATTGAGGTGCGACGGCCGTGTTACCTGATGGCGATCCACAAAGCCAAGGATCATGGCCACTCACCGACTCCATAGGTCTTACGTACGAACGACTGACCTCCTGCTGCAGCCAGCATTAGCAGCTTTCCAGGACTGAACACATTGACGACAGGGCTTGACGGCAGTAACCTGAGAAGATGAAATGAATCAACACAACTGCCTCTGTCCTGCCAGAAATTTGGAACAGTCTCGTACCCTCGCACTCATCATGCATGGGTCTTTTTCGACGCGATCGAAGTTTGTTGCTCGCGTGGTAGTAGATACAGGCACTGTAACAGTCCAAGGAATTCTGCACGTGGACCATGGCGCAGTGGAGCTACACTCGAGAACAATTGACGCAGGATCTAAGCCAAGTTGATAATGAGCAATGAGGCTTGGAAATGTCTCTGATCTCCAATATGCGACCAGTAACGAGAAGGTCCAGATCGCCGGATTTATCTGTGAACAAGTGCCGACAATAATACACCGATATTTGCCCATTGTCTTGCCGGCCTCCATCCTTAGAACTCAGCCATACTCTAAAATCGTAAAGCTTGTATGGAATTTGGTATACGGCCGCATGGCTCCCATGTTGAATTTCAGGTGGCTTTTTGACAATGAGCACTGGAAGGAAATATACTTTGTTCCAAGCAGCATTGTCGAATTCGATATGCAAAATGATCGAATGGGCCCTGTACATATGCCCACAGCCAGTCACCGCTCTTCGTATACCAAAATTGGCTACCTCTTTGGGAGCGCTGTCAAAAAACCTCAGCTCACTTCAAGTAAGATCTTGTGCTCTATTTTGTCACCATCAATGAAAGCTCGGGCTAATTTTAGCCCTTCCGGGCTGCCAACTCATCCATACACCATCCACGGATAATGATCGTCCGACAAGAGAGGGGTGGGAAAGCCTAGGCAAATAGCAGGTGGATTGTGGTTGTGATAGCTGTCGTCACCACAATTAACATCGTCCTGCTTGCTACCCGAGAGCTCGCTTTTATGTGAAAAAGTACCTAGTAATGGACATTGTGCATATGGGCACGAAGAAGCTGTTTGAAGGTGAAATTGTAAATGGAAAAAAAGATAACGTACATCTGTTTAGTGTGAATTTGATACGAGACCGGAAGGACTTGTGTTTTAGAAAGCAATGTTTTGGTTAAAGGATCCCACCACTTCAGCATCAGCATTCTTCAGCTGTTGATTCCTGGGTGGGGTCCATGCTGTGTATCAGATAAGAAATTGACTGAATTTATTGAAATATTTTTAATTTATTGAGTGAATGAGCATGATCAAGTGAGTGAAATATTAAGCTCGAGCAGTTATTTATTCTAAGTTTATTTGTATCTATAGTAGGTAGGTACTGAGCATAATGAAGATCTTGAAGTCGTTGCGCGTGAGAATTAATTATTGACACTCGGACCTTCCATTCGTACTAGGTACACACCACTACCAGCCCCCTCTATATCAGAGTTTTACCCCTCCAACAGGGGCCCCCCTACCCGAAAAAAAAAGAGCTACCCGTTTAAACAGAAGGTTGCTGTAGTGGATGAAGCCGTTGCGTCATGGCCCGGAATGTGGATTATCCAATCAAGGGCTCGATGTGGAAATGTCCCCACAATCTGATTACTGTGGCCAGTCAAAAATTATCAAGTAGTCTGGAGCCTGCCCCCTCAAATCATCTTCTCGCATTCCCTCGTCCTCCCCTCAGGCTTCACCAATCAATCCTCCTCCTCCCATCCACTCAATTCAGTTTTGTCCCAGGCCTCTCGTCGAAACATTAATTTGATTTGATTGAGTTGTGTCGCTAGGTACTATAATCTGCCTGGCCATTCACAATTCGCAATCAGTCTCGACTCTGGTCTTGATTGGATCACATCCGCGCAAGCCGCCCGTTATCTCAAGGCAATACAATAAACGCTCTGTTCGCGCTGCCAGCTTTGAGCTTTGGTTGGCCAAAACTACGACAAGCTTCTGTGCCTGCGAGCTCTGAGTCTTGCGATTCGTTCAACACCTTGCAAATCACCTTAACAGGCAACACGACTGGAGCTACAGCTATTGTTCAAGCTTCATTCAGCCTTACAACCGCTGCATATCAACGTCAATTGCACCTTCATTTGGCAACCACTTTATCACAGCTCGGCTTGTCATTTTTCGCCCCCTGACACCCAGCCCTCAGCTCAAACAAAACCTTGCAACAAAACAAGCCCAAGCTGCAAGCTGTTCATATACTATACCTCTCACCCTTCACTAATAACCTTCAAGCCCAACTCGGTGTATCTTGCTTAGCACAACACCTATACTTTTGCCTGAACTACGTATATCGGTGGCTGGGTATTGTTTCTTTGATCGATTGTTTTCTTTCTTTTACATTCGAACCTCATCTTTTTGGTCTTTTTTCACACAAGATCAAATACCATACCAGACCAGACCAGACCGGTCGGCCTCTTTCTTTCCTCCTTCATTCACATTGGCCGTTTCCGGCCTGTATTGGAAGCGTGAATCCCCCTACCTTCGGCTTGGGGATTCTCGGCTTCATATTAGTTTGGCTTGGCCTTGTTTCTGAAGCTGCCTGCCTGTCACCAAATTGCAAACACGAGCTAGCTACCAAGACTTGCCGCGCGACAAGACTAGCCATCGCTCGCCCGAGACAACCCACCCACCCCGGTTCGAATTAAACCCACCCTGCCCTGATAGCAAATCAGCACTCTGCCGCATTTCGCTTCACCTTTTCAACTCACGACTTTGAAGCCTATCATCGTCGCCAGTATCGTCTTGCCTGTATTCATTGGCCGCATCGTCTATCACCTGACGGTTCTTGTCTGCGGATCCCGATTATACCCCAGATTCGAGCTATCTTGTTAATTGACCTTGAAAGGGACGTTGTACAGTTAAGCTTCAGTGTGCTCAAGGCATCACATCCATATCAACGGCATACCCGCGTTCGTGTACGTCTCAGCATCTCGCAGCACAAAAGGTACGTAGAGATTCAACTCTTGTTGCGCTCTCTGTCAATGTTGCACATTGTTTTCTTTCTCATCACTGGTAATTTTCCTTTTTTCTATCTTTTTGCCCCGGTGCTGGTGGTCCTGCTCGTCCCTGAACAGTAAGCGCGTCGTGTCGCGGTGACTGTCAGATCGTGTCAGCATCGCATTGCTTCTATCACTTTATTTGGCAAACGCGTCTTTTATTCGAAAAATAGCGCCCCAACGCGTGTGTTGTATGTCATCATTGATAGCTTGTGGTACATCGAGTATTCTGAGCTTTATTGTTGCACTTGAACTTAATTGACGTTGCTTGCGTGTACTTAGACTGACAACATTAATAGCTGTTCAAGCGACCGTTGTCGTGCTCAGATAAACTTTCAACACGTATGTATTGCATGTTCCTACTCTATTGCTCTGCTTTCAACCTCATGCTTTTTTGTCTATCATGGTTTATTCATCTCAATGGACTTATCAGGTCCTTTTTTCCCTTCGCCTTGAGCATTGTGTCTTTGGGCAGTCCAGTTTCCACACCTCCGTCATGAAACGTCGCAGTCGAGTGTCTGCTTCGTACTACGGCTGATGATGTTAGGAAGTGTGATGCCCCCAGTCTTTTCTCTTTGCTCTTACTCTTGCCTCACAAGCCTTGGCGTGCACAGCTGTGCTATACAAGTCTTCTCCCCTTCTGGCGAGCCAATACCCCGCTTCCAGACCCTGTTGCGAGGCGCAAAACCGCAGTTGTCCAGAATCCTGGAAGAGAATAAGTCATGGCAGCCAATCATTTTTGACTGCCGCCCGCCCTTGCTTGACCAAAGCTCACATCGCATGTCTGGACGACGCCGTTTAAGGACTGTCGTTGATATCTGCATTGCAGACTGAACCGACGCCTCGCCGGTTTTGATACGTCTATGCAGGCAAGGCAGGTCAATGACATCAACCGCCGAGCCGGAGGTATAGGCAAAGCCTCATTCTATCCCAGAGCCTCAAGTCTGCCCAACGAAGGAAGTATCCTACTTTGAGGCCCCGAGAATCAATTCTTACATTACAGTCCATGCAGCTCCGAGCAAATGACTTGTGGGCTGGCTGGCTGGAAGGTGTGGGCCCATCTGTTGCTGCATATTCCGTCATGCATGAGACTCTGGGTTGCCAACGCATCAAGAGTGGCTTTCCAAACGCGCATCTGCACCTCAATCGTTCCCGCCCCCGTTTTTACGCCGTTCCTCTTACTCTAGTTTGACCTATATACACTTGAGCTAACGCCTATGGTTGGACAGATCTTTCAAGACAAGCAACCGACCAGCCAGCGCTGTCCTGTCGCTATTACTTGTCCTGTGTTTGTTGATATCCTTCAAACTCGACATTGCTCGTGTGGCTGTGTAAATCGCCGTATTTACTTACCATAATCGAAAGCAGAACCAAGCCACAGCAACATCTACTCGGCTTGACCTGCCAGCTCACGTACACGTGCCTAATTACTATATTGTGGCCACTTGCAGAGAATCTTCGATTCGCTCAAATACGCCACGAGCTCAATAAGCCCGAGACTGTACCCAACTGAGAGATTGATCTCGAATACCGCACAGGAGTGATCAATTGCTGCGATCGAAGATATCTTTTCCTTCTTTAATTTGCGCAAAGAGGGTATAGTATCACGCGTCAAGTATCAGGACAAACCAGTTGTTGATACTACGCGTGATACAAGGATAACGCGACGAGGACGCTTCCTCAACACTTGTCAACGAGACAGCACTAGAGGAGGATGGATTACGGCCAATATCAGCAACAAGGGCAAAACACAAACTCGGGTTACGCAAACTCAGCTGCTGCCAACAACATCACATCACCAACGAACATCTCCCAGCACCCAGTGCAGTCGTCACCCATTATCTCTTCCCAACAGCAAGGTCAAACTCAAGGTCAAACTCAAGATCACAGCATGTATCAACCACCGTACGGAGTACCGCAGCAGGGTATGCAGCAAGTTCATTATGGAATGAACGGTATACAGGCGGCCGCAATGGCGGCGACCGCTGCTGCCTCTGGTTCAAACTATGGCTACATGCCTGCGGATCCCAACATGCCTCAGAGCTCACCCCGCATGGGCGCCAATGCTAAGAAGGATGGACGCCAATCTCCTCGCATGAACAGCATGTCTCAATTACCTGGACGTAGAATGAGTCAGGTCACAAGCCCTGGCGTTCCTACTGCACCGATGATGACCCATGCCGGCGCGCGTCCAGGCGTCGCACCATCGCAGATGCCGACCGCACAGATGCAACATCCGCAATCGCCTGACATGCCGGCTGCTAGCGGTGCAGAAGAATCGCCGCTATATGTGAACGCCAAGCAATTCCACCGTATTCTCAAGCGCCGCGTTGCCCGCCAAAAGCTCGAAGAACAACTGCGACTGACATCCAAAGGACGCAAGCCATACCTTCACGAGTCACGACACAACCACGCTATGCGAAGGCCTCGTGGCCCTGGTGGTCGCTTTCTTACAGCCGAAGAAGTTGCGGCTATGGAACGCGATGGTGAGAAGGGTGCCGATGGAAAAGACAACTCTGCTGGAGAGAATTCAGGAAGTGCGGGAACAAAGCGCAAGTCTGAAGCCGGCTCGGCAACCTCGAATAAAAAAGCTAAGACGGACACAGCGAGCCCAGGGGACGAAGAAGATGAGGACGATGGTTAGTGTGGTGCTTGAGTGCATCCACGGCCCGTTTTTGCTCCTTCCAACCCTTTGCGTTTTACGACGTCACGAAAGCACGATTCTTACTTCATTCTGCCGCTCTTGTTCCCTACGCGATCTCAAAGAACCTTGGTGGTGCAAGCAGCTTTTCTGTTAGCCTGGTGAGCGTGTCTCCTACGGATCGTGTATGTCATAGACTTGACATGTCTTGACGGTCTATATGAAGGCTGTGTCTGCCGCGCACCTTTGGACGGGACGTCTGTTTTTGAGTTTCATTAATAAAGCACTCTTCTGGCAACAGGCAGTTCATGTCTATTATCATATCGTCAATAGGGGATATTGGATGGGTAGAATGCACGACCGATACCCTACCTCGTTTTTTTCATTCGTCCCAATTTTCTCACAAACTCTTCACTATTTCATATTTCTGTCTTTATTTTTCTTGGAGGGATTATCAAGGTTAGATTGTCCGTCCGCAACATTCACAACTGTCATCTGTCCACTGGTCGGGTTTCATTTGACATTCATGGGAAAGAGCAAGCGGGAAACATGGAAATGCGAAGGAAAACAAAAATAAAGAAAGAAAGTATCGAACGGGTAAATGGAGAATGTACCGAGCCGCTTATATAAGGACTAGGGCTCCATCTTGCCATGGGCTTGAGGCTTTCTCATGTGTGTGTATGCGTGTGTGTATATGTTAGAGGTCAGGGCGTTGGATTGATTGATGGGTGTCGTATTTATGAATTAAGGCTTATACACGTTTGTTGCTTTGACGGTCTCTACTGTGACTCTAAAAGTATGATAATCTTTGGGCGTGCAGCTTGGCTACGAGAGGTAGGGCTGTTAGTTATGCACGCTCTTGTTGGGAAAGTCAGTCGTTAGGAAACCTTCATTTAAGATTTTGATCTACGCCAGAAAACGTAAGACATTTGACGGGTTTGGCTTCCAAAGTATGATCCTGCAAGCTTTGTCACAAGTGGTAAAACACAAAGCATAAACATTAGCATTTCAGACTATTAGGTTACCGGTGTTGGTAACCTAAAACTCATCGATCAACAGATCTGATATCATATCTCATAAGTCATAAATAAAAACCAGAGTCGTAATACGCCAAACAAAGAAATCAACACCGACTGAGGGAAGAAATGCGTCATGATACAAGAACAGTCCATCACCAAAGCACAAACTCCAAAGGAAAATTGCAGTCAAAAGCACTATCTACATTGAACACTCCCCAACACCGCCCTTCTCCAAATCTCCAAATCGTTCTCGAGGCCATGTCGGTATCCTCAGTGAGCATATGCCATTGTTAATCCGTGGTGCGACGGCCGCGATGGACCGATTGTCAGAAACATCAGCGGAATCTCGTGCATGGCGTCGGAGATGATTGAAAACGCGAACGACTGCGCTACCTATGGCGCCGAGTTTACGCAGCAAGACACCAAAGGAGCGGGTTTGAAGGAATGTAATAAGGAGCATAAAGGGAACGCAAACGAGTATCATTGTAAGGGCGAAACGCCAGTCTGTTGCTGGAATAGTAAAGACTGTCATGCCGAAAACGGACTTGATCATGTCAGTAAGGATGTTCTCGTAACACTATCATCAGGGGACTTGGAAAACGCACCGTTACGAAAGTCAAGGGTAAAAATATCATACTGATCATGGTGAGTATTCTAATATTGTCACCCTGCTCAATCGCCCTTCGGCTCTCCTTGATAGAACTTCCACTGAAGAGCTGATCCCTTAAGTTCTCAATCTCCTTGCGTGTGCGCTCGTTGCGCTTGAGAACCTCGGTGAGCTCCTGGACAACTTTGTCGAGCTCGGCACGCACAGTGGCCATACGCTCACGATAAGAAACGCCGTCAGGTGTGTCAGGGTATCGATGTGGCCACAAAATGGGGTGGTTTCCAGCCCAGAAACTGTCAGTGAATGTGTCAACATAGGCAGCAATCATTGACTTGATGCCTGTGTTGACAACGGCTAGAGTGTTGTACGACCAAAAGTATCTGCGAATAAACGTGAAATGCCTGTCTTCGAAGAGAAGCTTGTCACGGAGCTTGGGGTCGAACATGAACTCGGGCTTCAGATGGTCAGTAAGAACTTAAATTATACTAGAGTAGACATTGGAGACGTACAGGAGGAGTGATGAGTTTAGTAATTCGCTCATGGAGGATCAAGTTTCGTTTTGTTGCATCGCGATACTCGGAGATGAGCAATTCCAAGAACGCATGCGGACCGTTCACATACTTGTTGTTTTCTTTGGTGAACTCTTCCCCTCGAACTGTGTGCGAGTTGTCTGGGAAGCTTTGAATAGCAAGTAACTGCCATGGTCCAAAGGTGTTGAAGACAAAACCTTCTCGTGGACGTTCTCTTCTCAATCGCCAGGTAGGAGCCTTTTCGGGCTCTCCACCGAGAGACAGAGCCAGGACAGAACCGCACTCTGCAATATCAATGTGGTCTCCCAGACGACTCTCTGAGTCTCGCTTGTCGAATCGCTGCCAGGAAGCCGGTTCCAGAGGGGGATTGACCACAGTGTAATACTTGAAGACAAAGAAGAATGACTTCTGACGGACATTGGGTAGGGAGGTTGATAGCCCGACTGGGAGCGAAGTTGGAATGGATTGAGAGGGTGGTCGCTCATAAGCCCGGTTCATAAAGGCGCGGGTGCGGCCGCGGTTGGGCTCATCAGAAAGGAGGTGGGTGAGGAGCTCAGTCATATCAAAGTGTTTAGACATGGTCAGATGAAGGGTTGCGAGGATCAAAGGGGTGGGCTCTTGGACTATTCTAAGCAATGTCAGTTGGCGTCAAAGGGATATTCGAATGACCTGAAGACTTACGTGATTCTGCCTACAGAATGGCTGTTGGTGTTGACGGATCGGATAGTTTGCCAGACTGTGGGCGCATCTACAGAATCAGCTGAGTTCTCAAGTTGCCCGTCGCTGGTATCTGACGATGGCTCATCCCCATTTCCATCAGCGCTGAGTTTAAAAGGGATATTGTTGTGTCCAACCTCATACACCTCAAATGTGGACTGGCTGTACTGCTCCTTCTCGTAAGCTGCAAAATCACGAAAGACAGCATTCGGATCATTCGGGATCTCGGAGCGACGCTTGATCATCTCATCGAGAAGAACAGTCATCTCTGGAGAAAAATCAGTGTCACGAAGGTGCTGGAAGAGTTGTTCATCAGACCAGCTTTCTAGAGCGAGATGGCCCTGGACTTTGTTGCGAGAATAGTCCTCAGCCTTTTTCGCAGTAGTAATGTCGAGCAGAGGGACGAAGTGTCCATCTTGATCATCTTGTGGGAACCCAACATGAGGACTATCGCTTGACAAGCCCATCAAAGGCCACGACTTGACGGAAAGAGATGTTCTTGGCTCGACACTCTCCAAAGTACCTGATCGAAGCCGTGGGCAGAACGGGGAGGGAGGGCTCTCCATTGTGAATGTTGGGTCATCACAAGCTCCAAGAGGTGACCTTGAGGTACCTGGAGACTCATTGGAGATGCTGTTTCGAGTAGGGGATTCAACTGAATCTATCCGATGAGAGACAGAACCACCCCCATGATTCGCTGGGGAGTGTTGATGCTTTTGGTGGGTGGGCTCAGGTACTCTAATGAGTTTGTCTAGGGCATGGGAGGATGTGTTTGTGTTCATTGACACACGTATAATGAGTTTTGATATGATTTTGGATAAGAGTTGAAGCTGGTTCTAAACTATATGAATTGGCTATCTACCAGACTGAAGACACTGGGGAAGATGGATGTTTATTTCTACTCTTTCATCCCTCGCACCTGATCCATCTATCGGCGGCTTCCGATGCATATTGCGGCTGAGTCCTGCTCGGTCAACATCCATGGTTAATGCTTGAACAAGGCAGGGCAAGCGAAGATCCATGAAGCAGATAAGCATTGCTTCTAGCGTGCCAAGCAGCGTGGAGTATGACTCTTAAGACCAACAGTTGTTCATCTGCATGTCACACATTCCCAATCACGGATATCTGAGACAAGCAAGACCTTATTTTCAAACTAATATGATGCCAAGGCAGCAGAGATGTCCGATCCGAATACAACATTAGCAGTCTCCCTTTGAAGATCTCCCTGCTATTGAAGCTGATGAATTCTCGTGACATCACGACATGGGTGGGATGCCAGAGAATCGCAGCTCAGCCTGTTCACGTGGAAGAATATATCACTTATGATAGGGCTGTCATAAATCGCAAGCAAGCCTCGTTATCTCAATGGAATCTTGCTAGAAGCTCAATGGCAGGTCGTTAAGCTCATGAATACAAAATGACAAACAGAGTTTCTAGGACTTTGATAGTGAGGCTTGAAGCAAAAAAAGGCGTTTGGTCGATCATCAACGCTTATGAGCGCCTTTAAACGGTTGTAAACGGATATCATGATGGCGGCAGTGCGGAATGGACTCTGATGCATCAACTTCGCTACTCTTCAGCCGTCTGTATTTCTAATATCGTACGTCATGCAACCTTTTTCTTCTCACAGCCCGGGCGACCCTGAACATGGATGGTCATGGCCCTGGCCCTGGAAAGGATGCGCCATGTCGCGGGGGGTAAAGCTTCATTACATCCCACGTGCTGAAAGCCATCATGAGCAAACCTTAGATTATCGCCGACGAATCCTGTCATGATTGAGTAAATTCAATTACGTTTGGTATGTGTCGAACGTTTACTCCGACAAAGACAAGTCCAATTCTCACAAGGATAACGATATATGTTCTGGTATAATCGATAACTGCGCATCTTACAGTAACAAGGTACATTTTACACACGTCCGCGTAGTACGGTACATGCCCATTCCTGTCAACCACCGACCGTAGCTCCATACCCAAGCCGCCCGCCTGATATCATTCCCTTTCGTGTCCTCATAACTTTCTAAAACAAATGAATCCCTGCTCGAATATTAAAAGCCTTTAATAGCAATGTCCAACACCTAGTTAGTATGAATGCAACGTGATTCCCTGCGCCATAGACGTGTTTAGGACGCAACGCTGACGGGCTTGGCTGTTGATGCGGCAGGCTTCTCAGCGCCGTCCACCTCCATAGCATCACCATCGGCCTCAGCCTCGCCTTCACCCTCTTCCTCTTCCTCGAGCTCATCCTCACTTTCGCCTTCGATGTCGACGCTGCCATCCTCTGACAGCTCGTCTTCATCAGCAGCGTTCTCTCCTTCACCCTCGACGCCGGCCATTTCTAAGTCTTCTCCGTTGGCGGCCTTGGCCGTAGCCTTAGCATCCTCTTCGGCATCCTCTTCGGCCTCTTCGTCAGCCTCCTCAGCACCGTATTGGTCGCCGTCGGCAACAAGGTCAGCCTCGGGTTGCTCAGGAGGGTACTCGGCGGGAGCAGAAGCCTCGGAATCCCTGAAGACAAGTTAGTTTGGAGCGTCTCTACAAGTCGTTGCTGTTCACTTACCACTTAATGGCGAATCGAGTCACACGGGGCTTCTCAGCCAGTACATTACGCTTCACGCGCTCGATGATAGGCTTGGCAGGGGGCTCGGCGTTGAGCTCTTCGGTGTCATACTCGTTGTTGACGTAGTAACCAACGCGGATAAATTCTCGTCCGTCGTAGGCACAAGTCAGGAGAATGACAGTGACACCAAGGATTTCGGCATCGGGGATGCGGGAGGTGTTGGGAGCATCGGCCTCGAAAATGAATTTGTTTACTCCGACGGGAATAGGACCGACGAGGAGGGAGTCGAGTTCTTGGTCATACTGATCGCTGAAAGGTGTTAGAAGAAGAAGAAGCGGTGTGAGGAATCGCGGTCAAGCTCATGCGTACCTGGTGGCGGATCCAACGTAGGTGAGCTTCCACTCGAGATCTGATCCACGTTAGCGCTATGATTTTTGCAGTACTGGTGAAAAACACGAACCCTTCTCAAGCTGCTCGAGGCATTCGAATGTGATCTCAAACTCGTACTTGTCGGTGAACTTGGCAGGGTTGTTCAGGACGTTGACACCCAAGAGTGAGACGACAGACATTTTGATAGAAGGTGGTGGGTATAATGGGAGAAAAGTCGTAATCAAGAGCACGCAGTGCAAAAATTGATTGTAGTAAAAGACCGAATAGAACGGGAAAGGATACGTAGAATAGTATCTGACTCTTGTGACGAGAGAGAGTTGATGTGGAAAAGAAGTGCGATGTGAGATGCAGGAGGAGGGAGAAGAGTGGATGGATGGAGTATTTGATGGAAAAGCGGCCAACTAGTCTTAATACCTTAGCCTTAGCACCTG
Source organism: Fusarium sambucinum (assembly GCF_050947815.1). Taxonomy (NCBI): domain Eukaryota; kingdom Fungi; phylum Ascomycota; class Sordariomycetes; order Hypocreales; family Nectriaceae; genus Fusarium; species Fusarium sambucinum. The sequence goes on along the minus strand of NC_139294.1, from coordinate 1,291,197 downwards.
AACTTGGAGGGGGACCAGGAGTAGGAATAAGAGCATGGGTGAAAGAAAACAAGAGCGGATCGATTCTTGGTTGCGATGGGCGATGACTTGCCCTGAGCGTTCCAAAATGTGAGGAGCGATAGTGGAACGCGTTAGGCGGTCACACCCCGCGTAGAGAGGTTGCGTTGAATTGGACGCGACCCTTGTGATTCTTTAACTTGATTGGTTCTTTACAGGGGATCAAATGGATATGTACAGCTATCAGGTAGGTAGCATCGAGAAACAAATCATCAATAGATTTACATGACGAGAGCATCAGAAACAAAATGATTGAGACAATTTGTGGTATGTCATAGTCCGTAAGCATATGTCTCTTTACGATCCCAAATCGAGAGATCAAGCTTTTGTTTTTTGACGCAGAATCTGACCTATTTAATATCTTCATCAACCATTAAATCAGTACCTTTTTATGCGACGCACTTGCTGGACTTCCACCCAGATAAACATACGGCAACAACTGAGGTTATCCAGATAAACACATAAATATTCGTAGTGATTTTTATCTTGGCATCGCTTTGTAGTTTAAGTTTTGTTACCGAAACCCACACAATAACATTACAAGAATCCTAAAATTCTTGTCCCGTGATGGTAAAATCCAGCTTCCAAGACGGAAACGTAGACATGTAAGTGGTTATCGTACCGACGCATCCCAGTTTGTATCCTACTGCCACGAAAAGTCCCATATGACACCGGCAGTCCATCCATCCGTCCAGGGACTTATCCAGAAGTACTCAAAAATTCTCTGGTATGCGCTCGTTGACGACGAAAAGGTCATGCTGCTGAATAGTTAGTCCAACTGTCCTCCGTTGACCAGGGTGTTATATACTGACTACCCTCCTAGTAGAAATAGTAGGCCCGGTTGGGACCAGGCCTCGGCTTTGGCTCCTCCTCCTCCTCCTCCTTCTCCTCTGAAGCTTCTTCCGGTTTCGCTTCCTCCTTGCCTTCATCTCCTCCTCCGCCACCCGATTCCTCTGAGCTTGCACAACATAGATAAGCGATGACCACCAATAGCACAACGATGATGAAGAAACCTATGACCTGGAGAGGTGTGAAGCCTGAAGGGTGATTGATATTGACGGTGTTTGTTATATCGCCCACGGTTGATTCCCTACCGCCGTCTCTCACGGGTGATTGCCAACCGCCATTTCTTACGGCTGATTGCCAACCGCCATCTCTTATGGCTGAACGGGGGAAATTCGTTACCAGCCTTGGAAGATTCGTGCTTAATCGAGTGGGTCGTATGAACATTTTGAAGATTAAGAAATGGAAATCATGTAGACTGGCACGAAGGTACTGCTATGAAAGTAGGGGTTGCGTAAATTCGACGTTTTCCTGACATGTAAGAAGCTGTGAAAGTTTGAATGATTACCAAGTAGCTTCCTGGTTGTATGTATAGCAATGATAACTCTAATATGAGCCCTAAAATCCGTGACGAAGCTGCACGCTTTTCGAGGTCATACTTTGAGGTCAACCTATCAAATAACTCTAATATGAACACGCAAGTAGGTTAACTACTTCGCCATTTGCATTGCAGTGTTCTCTCTTCCTTCAACCTCAGTTCATCCAACTTACAGTACATGCGTTAGTCCTCAGGTAATTTGGTAGATTGACAAGGTCAAAATAACTTCTCGTAGACATTCTTACACTCATTATCGTGTAGGTAGTAGAAATTCCAACCTCTTATTCGTTCCCCCATTGTCCCATCACGCGACCCACTAAAAGTGCGGCTCTTGAACTAAACTGCCCATTACTGCGACTTCACCGCCTTGGAACCACTAAACCTGTCTAGGAGTTCTGCCGCAGCTGCTTTGCCCAAATCACATTCTTTGTTGGAGCTATCAGACTTTGAGGCGCTGCTACCAGAAAAACACCGTACGCAGCTCAACAAAGACGCTTCGATCTCCCTCGACACGACATATCTTTCATTCCTACCTGTTTCGCCGTTTCCGACTTCGAGTTGCGACCGCTGCAATTGTTCAGCGCCAATCTTTCCGGAGCAAGCTGGCGCAGCTCCTTCGAGCTTGCCGTGTTCGCGACAGATCTCACCAGATCGTCACTCGTATCATCAAGGATCGCACTTTCTTGATCGAGCACATCGCGCATTTTCGACCGAGACATCTGTGATCTTCCCGAGTAGCCACCGCTGATCTGTCATTGACTCAGGCTTGATCATTCTTAGTCCTGCGGTCTTCGGCGACGCGCCCATTGAAGTCGCCTACAAATCGCGACCGAGTAAATCGCAACACAATCCGAGTCTGAACATTTGCAGGATGGCTTCCGAAGGTACTTCATGGGGTGCGGAGGATATTGGTGCACAGGGCGATCAAGTTCAGCATAGCGAGGAACAAGTTGATAACTATGCTCAAGACTCTCTTGCCTCTGGTGATGCTGATGCAGCGGATAATGGTACAGAAGATGAAGGCGGAGAATATGACCCAGAGTCGGTCACTATTGGTACACCCGCCATGGTTCCCGAGCCAGCTTCTTCTGGTACTCCTCAACGTCAGACATCAAAGCCTAAGATGTCAGGTGGCTTCATAGTTGAGGCTTCTGATGATGAGGATGAGGATGATGAGGGCGAAGATGAAGAAGAGCAGCCTGCCAATGCCGCTCCCCAGACCGATGCAGTCTCTACCCAAAATCAGCCTGGCCTTTCCACTACGTCTGATGAACACGTTCCTACAGCTCCAACTCATGCTCCTGTCCCTCCTGTTGTCCCTTCCAATGTGACGCCGGTTCTTGCTGGTCTCGATCCCGTTGCTCTCCTCGAATTTCGTGTCAAAGAGGACCCTCGTGGCGATATGGATGCTTGGCAAGAGTTGATTGCCGCTCACAGAGACTCTGGCACACTCGACCAGGCCCGAAGTACTTATAACCGCTTCGTAGAGATTTTCCCACAAGCTGTAAGTTAACCTGTCCCTAACCTGTAGTCTATGCTAACGACCTCAACAGGCTGATAAATGGGTTGAATGGATTGAACTGGAGTTGAAATATAATAACTTTGTCGATGTTGAGCAACTATTTGGCAGATGTTTGATGACGGTTCCCAACGTGAAGCTGTGGACAGTCTATTTAGACTATATTCGCCGTCGCAACGACCTGAACAATGACCCAAATAGCCAGGCTCGTCGCACCGTTACCCAGTCTTACGAATTTGTGATTGACAACATCGGAGTGGACCGAGATTCTGGCAACATCTGGCAGCAGTATGTCCACTTCGTCAAGAATGGGCCAGGCCAAGTCGGCGGGGAAGACTGGCAAGATCGACAGAAAATGGACCAGTTGCGCGCGATATACAAACGCGCTGTCGCTGTTCCCATGTCGACCGTCAACAATCTCTGGAAGGAGTATGATCAATTCGAAATGGGATTGAACAAGATGGCCGTAAGTTTCACCGTCCCGCTACCTGTAGCATGGGCTAACTAACAAAAAAGGGTCGCAAATTCATCCAGGACCGTTCTCCAGCTTACATGTCAGCCAAGAGTGCGAACATTGCTTTGGATAACATCACTCGGTACCTTGACCGCACAAACCTTCCAAGGCTCCCACCTGCTCCAGGTTTCAGTGGCGACCAGGAGTACAGAGATCAAGTTGAAATGTGGAAGAAGTGGATTGCCTGGGAAAAGGAAGATCCGCTTGTCCTGAAGCCTGACGAGCCCAAGGCATACAACCAGCGAGTTCTCTATGTCTACAAGCAAGCATTGATGGCACTGCGATTTTGGCCTGAAATCTGGGTCGATGCAGCAGAATGGTGTTTCCAAAATGATATCCGCGACAACGACAAAGAGGTGGGCACGGAATTACTAGTGGAGGGTATCAAGGCAAACCGCGAGAGTGTGTTGCTTGCATTGAAGCACGCAGACCATATCGAGGTTAACCATCCAGGCAAGGAGGCTGACAAAGCGGCGTTTGCGCAAGCTGTTCGCAAACCGTACGATGATGTTTTGGAAACGTTGTACGAGATGGGCGACAAAGTCAAGGAGCGGGAAAAGTTGGAAGTCTCAACACTGAAGCAGGCGGCGGCACTAGACCCGGTCCAAGCATCTATCGAAGAAAACGATGATGACGACGACGAAGATAACAAACCCAAACGTTCGCCTATGGAGGAGCGCATCCTTGCCATTCAGAAGGGATATGCTACCGAAACACAACTTCTGTCAAGGACAATCTCATATGTATGGATTGCTATGGCGAGGGCCATGCGCCGTATTCAAGGCAAAGGTTCTCAAACAGAAGGTGGCTTGCGCAAAGTCTTCACCGATGCCCGTCAAAAAGGACGACTTACAAGTGATGTTTACGTCGCCGTGGCGTTGCTCGAGGCTGTTGTCTACAAGGACAATGTAGGCGCCAAAATCTTTGAAAGGGGTGCGCGCCTATTCCCCAATGATGAGATGTTCATGATAGAATACTTGAAGTATCTCCATTCGAAGGATGACACGACCAGTAAGTCAAACCCATCCTATAGCGAAAATAATGAAACTAATTTTTTATAGATGCTCGCGTCGTTTTCGAGACCTGCATCAACCGCCTGGTTTCTAAACCAGACACCCTAGCAAAAGCCAAGCCGCTTTATGCTTATTTCCACAAGTACGAATCGCAGTATGGCGAGTTGTCACAGATTTCCAAGTTGGAAGACCGAATGGCAGAACTTTTCCCAGAGGACCCCAGGCTCAAGTCCTTTGTAGCCCGATTCTCGAACGAGACATTTGATCCCATTTCTGCTCCCATCATCATCTCCAAGACAGCTCAGATGCGACCAAGGCAGATTGTCCCTGTAGTCGAGCAGCCCGTACAGCCCATCTCACTACGCAACAGTCCCATGCCACTCCGACAGGAACAAAATTCCCGACCTCAGTATGTTCGGGCAACTGCTTCACCGAAACGGCCTCTTGCTGTCGATGATGAAGAGCTCAACCCACCCAAGCGACTTGCCAGAGGCGTCTCACCGCTCAAGGGTGCGGCTGGCCGACGCCTTGACCAGCAACGACGGAACCAGACATCAGCGTTGCACAGAGACATTACTTTCTTGCTCAACATTCTGCCACCTGCTTCAAGCTATGATGGCCTACGTTTGAACTCTGCAGCTTTGGTATCCCTTCTCCAAAATACCGAGGTTCCCGACTATTCTACATGGAAAGCCGCCGGTGGAAATCAACAACGCTTTGGCAACCCCACTCACACACGACAAGCATCGGGAGAGTTTGTCAACCGACCATTGAGCCCATACGGAAGATCATCCGCTGCAGCTGGTGGGTATAGGAATTCGCCATTGCGACCGGAGACGGGAAATGCGTATCAATCAAACCCGTACCCTCCGCCTGAAGCAAGTGGCCAGCAATCCACATGGCCGCAGGTACCTGGCGGATACGGTGCGCCAGCGCCTGGACAATTCGGAGGATATCGATACTGAGGCCGAGTTTTTGAGATGGGTTCTTGATAGAACAGCCAGTGGTGAAAGACTCGGGCCCGGAAATGGCGCCAGTTGGTAACACTGCCGAAAAGGGAAATTCTTTGGATGATGCTAATGGTTGGGCTGGGATTGTCTTTGCCTTGCATTCTATACATGGTATGGCGTTTATGGGAATTGATGGCAGAAGTCAGTGGTGATTGCCATGGATATGTTATGCTGGGATGATGGACAAGGCAGAGAGAGATTCCTCGCCTACTCATTTCTAAACTTTGTAGCTTTAGCAAGCTAGTATAATAAACAGACTCCTTTATTAAAAAATGTGTGCCTTTTCTTTTGTCTTTGATTGTAATGCTGTTTGAAAGGTCGTTGTCCTGCAGAAGCCGAGAAACATTGCCATTCTTGACCGCAATGCATTTATTTGTTATTATCCGGGAATGCGATGTGAACATCCGATAAGCTAATTCTTTTTGTATGATAGGTGCCTAGATAGTAGGTACCTACCTATGTTTGTCAGTTATGTCACAGTGCTTTGATATCAAACAGTGCCTCTGCCTCAGTGGTGGCCCCTGCGGGCAAGGTGAAATACAATGCCGTAACTCGGCATTCTTTACAACCTCGACATTATTACAATTCTAAATTATATCTCAATACATTATAAAATAGCTAAATATCACTCGTAAACATTGAAATAAGAGATTAGATACCTGATTGTGGCATATTTGCATGTTGGTAGCCGCCTTGGTCTCGTGATTTAGCCTGCCAGTGCCCGTCTCCTTCCTCAAATCTCAAAACAAATCTCCCACTTGGTTGCCACTATCCGACATCGGTTATGCAGGAGAATTAGCGCGTTGTGGTTGCTCCTCTGATTTGTTTTTATTTTCTGCTTTGCTCATCCAAACCTCCCCCTTCTCTCCTTGTGCACCTCACTCCCTCACAACAACCACCAAACGAGGAGCAGCACATCTCCTCCTCATCTTCTCTCTGCCTTGGAGGCATCCCTAAGTTTAGGCTTCCACGCAATCCTCTTGAAATTCTTACAGTGAGTCACTAACCCTTCTTCTCCTCTGATCTCTCGATATTCTGCCTATAAAATCCTCCTCTTCTTCCCTCTCCATCTCCTCTTCCTTCTTCCCTCAACATCATCCACCACATCTCTTCCTCCTTGAGCAAGCACAACAACTACCTTCAAGCTTGATCAAATACATCACACACATCAGCTCTTATCATTCTCTTCAAACCAAGCCTATTGCTCTAAAGCACATTCTCACATTCGCCAGATTTCAGCATCTGTATTCTCACTCAAGTGTGAACGCAAACACTACCTCTGCGACCGGTAAGTCATCCCTCTTTCATCTCTCCAAAGCTCAGACATCTCGTCTCCTTTGGCTACAAATACCCTCCTCCCCCTCAGAAGCCTTTCTTCATCCACTCTTCTTTCACATCTCTACCACACACCTTCATCACTCACTTCTTCATATCTCAAATTCACTTGAAACACACGCGCACACATCAACTAACTTCTTCAGATTCATCTGTCACCATGTCGGACAGAGGTCGCTCACCCGCTCCGGGGGGCCCTTCAGGCTCGGGAAGACGACCTTCCCAGTCACCAGCGCGATCCGCAACTGGCTCTGCTGGCGGACCTGCTGGCGGCTATGCCAAACCACTTGGTTACGATCCTGCCAGACTCGTTGTAAAGCAGGAGGACCAAGGCAACACCCGCATGGAGTTGCCTCCCGATGCCTACATCTCTGAGACCAAGAAGGACATGTTCACTCTTCGAGAAGGTCGCTTCAACACTGAGGGCAAGCCGGAAATGATCGAGGTCAATCAGTACCGAATGACCAAGTTTGACTTCAACAAGAAGATCTACCAGTACGATGTAAGTATCTATGAATCCACATTGTGACTGCCTATGCTAATGACAAATTCAGGTCGTTCTGTCGCCTAGCCCTGACAAGATTGGCCCGGTCATGAAGAAGATTTGGGCTCATCCCGTCACTGTCAAGACCATGAAGCCCTACAAACTCGAAATGTGGCTCTTCGACGGCAAGAAGCTGGCCTGGAGCCCTGCACTCGTTGATCGTGGTGAGCTTCGTTTCTCAGTCGACTTGGACGAAGGTCAACGCCCTCCTGGTGCCAAGCCTCGAGAAGGTGGCAAGTTCTTGGTCACTATCCGAAAGACCACCGAGATTCAAGTCGCTGCCCTCCAGGGATACTTGTCTCACAAGATGTCGTTCAACAACAGTGTTCAAGAGGCACTGAACTTCATTGACCATCTTGTTCGACAGTTCCCATCAAAGAACCTACTCGCCATCAAGCGAAACTTCTACCAGACTGGTCGGCCTGGAGCTCCTCTTCAAGATGGAGCCATCGTTGAGGTTCACAAGGGAACTTATGCTTCGGTTCGAATGAGTGACAACTTGAAGCAAGGTGGTGTCGGACTTGGCTACAACATTGATGTGGCCAACACCTGTTTCTGGATCGGCAACCAGCCATTGGACAAGATGGCTTGCAATTTCCTTGCTACCAGCGACCCCAGCAAGTTCCGGGGACACACTCCGGCTACCCTGAATGAGATTCTCAAGCCTGTCCGGGGCAAGAAAGGATGGGAGTCATCGGACGCCTTCAAGCAGCTCCGCAAGTTGCGACGTCTCAAGTTCAAGGTCAAGCACAAGGGCCGAAAGAACGAGGACAAGCTCTACACCATCCAGGACTTCGCCTTCGACGCCAAGTATGGTGAGGCCGGTCACACTGCCCGCACCGAAACCTTTGAGAAGGATGGACAGCAGGTCTCAGTCTATGACTACTACAAGAAGATGTACAATGTCACTCTACGACTTTCCCATCTCCCTCTCATCAATGCTGGTAAGGGTGGCTACATTCCTATGGAGCTTGCTTTCGTCGAGAGCATGCAGCGCTACCCTTTCAAGCTCAACCCGGACCAGACAGCTGCGATGATCAAGATCGCAGTCACCCGCCCTGCCGTTCGCAAAGCCGACATCCAAAAGGGAGCTGCCGCTCTTCAGATCGGCCAAGATCCTTATCTGAAGGAGTATGGTGTCAATTTCGAAGCCCAATTTGCGAAGACCGAGGCTCGTATTTTGCCTCCCCCCACTGTCAGGTTTGGCCAGGGCACAGCGGAACCCAAGTTTGCTGGTCGCTGGGACTTGCGAGGCAAGAAGTTCTTCAAGCAGAACACCGCCCCCCTCATGAACTGGGGCTTCGTTGCTTGTGAAGCACCCGTCCCCCAGGCTGTTCTTCAGGCATTTGCCACGTCTTTCAAGACCACCTTCCTCGGCCATGGTGGCAAGGTGACTGGAGAGCCACAGCTCTTGAACGCACCTAGCAACCTGCGTTTCGAACCCGGAAAGCTTGTCGAATGGGCTCACGAGGAGATCACCCGCCGAAAGGGCTACACTCAACTTCTGTTCATCGTTGTGTCCAAGAAGAACAGTGGTACCTACGAGCGCCTCAAGAAATCTGCTGATTGCAGATACGGCATCCTCAGCCAAGTTGTCCTTGGTAGCCATGTGCAAAAGAACAATGGTCAATACCACTCCAACGTTTGCATGAAGGTGAACGCTAAGCTTGGTGGTGCCACTGCCTGCACGCCTCCTCTGTGGAAGACTCCTACATTCTTCCCCCCCAGCCGCCCAACTATGATTGTAGGATGCGATGTCTCCCATGCCGCTCCCGGTGGTGCGACTGCCTCAGTCGCTTCCATGACAATGTCTGTGGACCCCAACGCCACTCGATACGCTGCAGTTGCCGAGACGAACGGCTATCGCGTCGAGATGCTCACTCCCTCTAACATCCGCTTCATGTTTGGAGAACTCATTACTCAGTGGCGACACAACCACCCAGGACAGCTACCTGCGCATCTGATCTATTTCCGCGATGGCGTTAGTGAAGGCCAGTTCGCTCATGTATTGGAGCAGGAGGTATCTGAGATCAAGAAGCACCTCGGAAGCATCCTTCCCGCCGGCAAGATGCCCAAGTTCACTGTCATCATTGCCACGAAGCGTCACCACGTCCGCTTCTTCCCTCAGAAGGGTGACAAGAATGGAAACCCTCTACCTGGCACTCTTGTTGAGAAGGAAGTCACTCACCCATTCATGCTTGACTTCTACCTTAACTCTCATGTTGCTATTCAGGGAACCGCCCGACCAGTCCACTACTCGGTGATTCTGGACGAGATGAAAATGCCTGTCAATGATCTTCAAAAGATGATCTACCAGCAGTGCTACTCCTATGCCCGATCCACAACCCCTGTCTCTCTCCACCCGGCTGTTTACTACGCGCATCTCGCTAGCAACCGAGCTCGCGCCCACGAAAACATTGCCACCAGTGATGGATTCAGAACTGGTGCCAAGGGACACGAGATTGCTCGAGAGAAGCAAGCTCACGGAGTCACTTCATCGGCTCCTAACAGGACCGCTGACGCGCCCCCTCTGATCCGTCTGGGAGGCCCTTGCCATCAGACTCCTGCTGATGGCGAGCAGCGACAACGCGACTTCTTCCGCAGTACCATGTGGTACATCTAATTTTCATGATGATGTTGATGCAAGCTATGGATAATAATCATGGACTTGTAACGGGGATGGACAACGATGAACGATGAAAGATGAACGGCGAAGGATGATGATAGAGAGAGAGAGGTGATCGCTTGGGAGGAGGGACGGGCATGGATAATGCGAGCGATTACATTTCTGAACCAAAGCTAGCGCTGAAGCAGCAACAGAGTTACAGCAACACACAAACTAAAAGGGGCGACCGGTTTGGAGGGAAGTGGCGGTGGAGGTTGATTTTACTTGTTCTACATACAATAGGTCTAGATCAATTCTAACCATATGATCTGGCAAATGTCTTTTCTTGCTCTACGTGAATTACAATATCGTGTCTAAGTAGTATGAAGTGACTTCAAGAGCACTTGAAGCTGAGATATCTTGAAATGTTTTCATACGCCTTCTCAGAATCCGGACAGCTTGGGTTGGACCATGGTCTACACCACCTCACTGTGTTCGACAAGATTGAAGGCCTCAGAGGCCCACGCGCACCAACAGTTGTAATATTGATTTGAGGTCCGGAAGCAAAATACTGGATAAGGCAAGATGCTTGCGATAGTGGCAAATGTCTCAGTCAATATGAACAGGTCGTCTCAGGTACCCGCCTTCTTTGCCTCAAGCAGTCAAGTTTTTGGAGACTAACAGTTTAACGTAGGTGGGTGAGGGGAAGATGATGAGGGCCATACTGATAATGGGAAATGATAATTTTTAGTAAAAAAGGATCAGAGGGGTGATGAAGATAAACAGACAAATCTCGGCGTAGGTAGACAGGAAAGGATACACCAAATAGGCATATGCGTTAACGACAACAATGTTGCTGTATTGCACCTATCTACCGCCCGAAAAACAATGACTTAATCTCTGAACCCTTCATTGTAGGGTAAATACAGCAAGATGCTTTCTCCAAAAGTGTGGCCGATGATCGATCCATGTGAAACACGCCCATTCCTAACGTTGAAGCCACGACCCCGATGAGATCTTCGGCATGACCCGTTTACGAAAATCAGATGTCTCAGATTCTCCTACAAGCCTGAAAGCGGCTGATCGGTTCATCAAAAACCCAAAAGCAGTGCTTGGAACCAGGCTGTGCTGAGGATGGTTCCGGAGTCTGAGAATCATACATCTCAAAGCCAAGACGTGTGAAGAAAAAGATAAATATCAACTATTTCTCGGCTCTTCTGGTTTCGAATCATCTCGTTCACTCACCCAGCTCAGTCACTCACTCATTCTTTGTGCATTTGAAGTCAGTCAGTCAGTCACTCTTTATTTTTCTTTTCAGTATTTCTACACAGTCAAAATGTTGCAATCACTTTTCCTTGCCAGCGTCCTGGCAGTCGGTATCTACGCCCAGTCAACTCCCGACCCTGCTCTCACAGCAAACGGAGCTTTCCAACACCTCGGCTGTGTAGCCATCAGACCTGGAACCTTTCCTCGACAGCTCAACCTAGGTCAGGCGGGATGTACTTCAACTTGCTCATCGAACGGAAATATCATCGGATTTCGTGGAAATAGCTGTGTCTGTGACCGGCTTGACCTCTCCGATCGTCCTATCTCGTACCGCGTTGTCAAGGTGGACAACTCCCTCTGCACTCAATGGTGTGATCCAGCCGATAGGTCCAAGGGAACATGCGGAGGTGCATCGGTACAAGGATGGCCCATCTACGATCTATACAAGAGAAACAACGCTCAGATCGTCTTTGAGAATTTCCCGAGTGCAACACCAACTCCCATGTCAAGCGTTTACCCTCCTGCTCCGACTGGCGGACCCAAGCCCGGCGATGTGTGGCATGAGTGCCCACCGCACGTTGTTGACTGCCCCTATCGCAACAAGTGTCCCAATGGGAAGTGTCATTATGTGCCGAAGCCCATTGTCAAGCCTTGCTATGGGTGTTCTTACAATGGTACTGGAAACTGGACGGCTCCTACTTGCCCCCCTGGTGGTTGCGGCAATGGTAGCAAGCCTGCTCCAGTTCCAGTTCCGGTACCAGTCCCGGTCCCCAACCCTCCTTGCAAGGACTGTAACAACGGGAGTGGAGGTAACGGCGGAAATGGTGGCAATGGAAGCAACGATGGGAACGGCGGAAATGGTGGCAATGGAAGCAACGATGGGAACGGCGGAAATGGTGGTAATAACGGTGGCAACGGCAGCTCAGGAGGTAACGGCGGAAATGGTGGCTCAGGAGGTAACGGAGGTAGTGGCAGTGACGGAGGGAACGGAGGAAACGGTGGTAATGGCGGAAACGGAGGCAATGGGGGATCCGGTGGTGATGGCAGTTCAGGGAATGGCGGAAACGGAGGCAACGGAGGTAGCGGAGACAACGGAGGATCTGGTGGTGGCGACAACTCCGGCAATGGCTCCGACGGTCAAGATGGTTCTGGTGGAAACGGAGGGGACACACCTCCCGTCATCGTCAACTCGGCCGTCAAGATCCAAAGCGCAAGCTTTATAACGTTCTTTCTAACATTCTCCTTGGCCTTCATTCTTTTATAGGCCCTGGAGACGATCTTTTCTTTCACAGGGGGTTGGATGTTACGCATTTGTCTTTACGCTTAAAGCATAGAAAAGGGGTAATGGGCAGTTGGCATAGAGCTTTGGCTTAATATAATATCACATCACGTTATATCAGCGAGGTGAACAGTATTGTAGTACTTGGGTGTCATTAAGCTTTTATTTATTTATTTATTTCATTTTACTCAACTTTTGGTATCGCGGTGTATGAGTCCCCAAATGGCTCGAAATTGTGAATGGCCCTGTATGATATCTTTGTCCGCTGTATTTTAAGGCGCCTAGGCAACAATCTTCTCGATACACTCAATACTATGATTTGTTAGCAATTGTATCAAAAAATAAACTGGATTGAGAAAACTTACCCGTGGTTGTTCTTGAGCTCGTTCATCAATGTCCTAGCAAGGCTGGGGTACACAGGGGCGACAACACCCTTGTCTGTGATGGTGCCGTCGAGGACCATCTTGGTGGCTATTGGAATGTTAGTATGTCTAGATACCAATCGTAAAAGACAAGAAGGATGCACGTACCAACACCACAAGGAACTCCGACCAGTCTGGACATGGCAGAGAAACCACCGGAGCCCTCAGGGGCACCGTACTCAACGAGAGTGGAAGTCCAGGTGTTCTGGCTACCATCCTTGTTAATGACCTCGAAAGTGTGCTGGAGGAACACAAGGTCACGCTCGCCCTTCTCGTAAGCCATCTTCTGCTCGAGAGAGGCGCAAAGGGTGTCAAGAGCGGTTCCGCGGGGGGTGATGTTAACATCAGAGAGGACACCAACTGTAATATTTTATCAGCATAGGCTCATATGACTGGCAAGTATATATACTTACTCCACTTGAGTCCAGCCAGCACTTGGCTCTTAACAGACTCGTCCTTGAAAGAGGTCTTGGAGAGGACAGCCTTGATCAGGTCCTCCTCGCTTGATGAGTTGGCGCCAATGAACTTTTGAAGAGCGTCCTTCCAGGGGATGGCCTGCTTGAAGAAGTCCTGCTCGTCGGTGCTGAGGAAGCCAATGTCGACAAGGGCCTTGACGAATTGAGGGAAGCCGTTGTAACGCATGGTTCCTCGGACAACGGTCTCGGCATCGGGAATTCGGTATCTACCAAGGTCAGTCACTGCCGTCGAAGAGAGTACTGTACAACTTACCGCTCACGGTAGCCGGTGCTGTCTCGGTTTCCGTAGGCGACAAAGTTGAATCCCAGGTATCCACTCTGGTAAGGCTGAGCGGTGCTCATCAGGTCGACACCGGAGATGTCAACCAGCTTGTTGTCCTCGTAGTACTTGGCGTTATTCTTGAGGGCCAGGAGGACACCACGGCTGCTCCAGCTGAACTTGTATCCTGTTTATGATTAGTAACGGCGTTGGGTGTAGTGGTTGGAGCTCGAGTTACCTAGAGGGTTGTTGGAGTCTATAATGTGATTAGCTTTGGACTACAGCGAGGCATTGGGACGAAGTGCGTACTCTCAGGGGCGGGGAGACCACCACAGTAGCTCTTGAAGGACTTGATCTTGCCTCCCTCCTGCTGGATACGGTCGATGAAGTCGACAGCGTAGAGGTGGTCGACACTAAATATAGTTAGTGAATAAAAACGGGTGATGGTGTTCGTCGAAGGGCATACCCAGGGTCAACCTAGAATTGTCAGTAAGCTTCAATTGAAGGATTGGATGATCAACTTACACCAATCTCGTTGAGGACGGTAATACCAGCGGCCTTGGCCTCCTCGTGGAGCTCCTCCATGGCAGGAGAGACGTAAGAGGTGGTGACGACATTCTTCTTAGCCTTGATAGCGGCCTTGATGACGGCAGCGTGGAAAGTGTAAGGGATCAGAGAGATGGTGACATCGTGCTCAGAAACGGCCTGCTCGAGAGCGGCGGAATCGTTAACGTCGAGGCTGATGGCCTTGGTGTTGTCGTAAGTACCGGCGAGGTTCTTGGCCGAAGCGAGAGTACGGCAAGCAACAGTGACTTGAACACCGGCCTTGGAGAGGACCTCGACGGCAGGAGTGGCAACGAAGCCGGAACCGAGAAGAAGGGCTGATTGAGGCATTGTTGACTTTGACGATGTGTTGATTACAGTTGTTAATGAAAAAAAGATTCTCCAAAGTTAAAACAAGCAAAAGAATTTCAAGCACCTCTTTCCCTTTCTTGTCGATCAAGCTTGACGTTCGTTGGTTGGCCCCGCATAACGAGGGGCAGAGCAGTATAATACGTAGTTCCGGCTATCGGAGGAGCCGGGGGTCATCCCACCCGATGTCGGGCTATTCGCTGGGGAAGAGAGTAAACCCGTAACAAAGCGTTGATTCAAAACGATAAAAGCCTGGGGCTGGCCAGTTGAATTGTTTTGCTATGACGAAACTACGGGTAAAAGTGGACATTGGATGTTGATAAAGTTGATTGTGAGTCCTTGTCGGACCAAAAGGGCATGCGATACCGATGAGTATTGACTTTTCATCAGTAATAACTTAAGCTATGAGATGAACCCCCAAACCATTAATGACTTGTAGAGCTTTTCAATAATAAATTGAAGCTCAAATATATACACAGCAAGCTAGTCAGTCAATCGAAAAGCAGTAGGAAAGTATTATAGGTGATATCTGCGTGGTGATTGCCCTCTGATCTGTCTTGGTCGCCAGTATGATGGACGATTTCATCAACAAACACAAAGACCAGAAACAATGAACAATCATTTGTTCAACTCAATCTATAGCTCCAGCAAATAGACTGTGGTTATTTTGATGGAAACACTCATCAGCATGTGTCAGACAAGGATTACTCGCTTTTGTGGTTGTTAGCATATGAGGTATCCCTTGACGGCCAGAATGTCCCTCCCTCCAGAAGACAGCATAAACTTTTAAATAAGCATAAAGAGCCGAATAATGTTTGAAATGCTTATTGAGATTGCAACTTATTGTTTCTGAAACTATCTTAACTTTATCAAGGGCGGCCCCAACGTCTAAGCTAACATGCGATGAACAAACTCAATCATGACTTTAATCCAACGACCCTGCGTCTGTTTAATAATGCAGAGTACATCTTTTCACGTTAAATATTTAATTGCATTCAATGTTGATATGAATATATGAACGTTAAAAGCCTTGTGGTGGGCTGTGTACTCTGTAAAAACGAGTTGGCAGGCAGTGAGTTTCATCAAGCGCCCGACAAAGCTTTCATGACTCGATTCATTTGATCCACTATGGGGCGCGTTTCATGGCGACATGAACAAAAAAGTGTATTAACTTGGACAACAGTTTGTTGGGCCAGATAAACGGCCATGTAGCGGTCACCAGCTTAGCCTTCGGATTAGGCAGATAGTAAGGGACAGCACCGCCCCAGAGCGACTCGACTCTAATTACAATTCTCTGTAAACCTGTCTTTTGATCTTGTAAGCTATACCAAGATGAGATTGATAGCTTGTCACTCTTCGTAACGGGCGCAATAAGCTATGGCCAGTCGGTGAAGATGGTAACGGCTTCTCAGGAGTGTTCCCCGGGCGGACATGCGTGGCCCGATCCGCCCGCTGCCAGGTTTGAAGCTTGATCCCAAAGAGTCAAATCTATTTTGAAAGTAGAAGAACTACTGCAAGATCCTTTCCCCCCTGTAAGGCCGGATTTGGATGCATTTGTCGCAAACGGAAAGGTGGACGACTTGCAGGTGAGACCTGATAATTCCAAGCCAACTCCGATGACCTGGTTGACCGAGAGGCGAGTACGAATCTTCCAATTTACGACATGATGGAAATGCCGCGAAGAGCTGCAGACATGCTCAAGCTCGTCAGATGAGCCTGGAGGGTGTGCTTTCTTACCTCTCAAACACCCTCGAGTCAGTTAGCATCCAGGTGGTAGTGGCTGGGCAAGGCTAACCAGAAATAAAAGATGGCAACAATTTGTACCAAGGCTGTTGGTTGATAGACAATTTACCTGCAGTTGGTTGCGATGGATTTTCCTTGGTAGGAGTGGATGGATGGATGAATTGCAGTGTAGTGTGTCTCGAGCACGCCCCCTATCTTCACTAACGGGACAACGGAATCATCGCAAGCCTGTTCCAGCTCAACAGCCTTACTTTGGGAACCTGGAACTCATACTCAGGTCGATTCTACCTGCATATTGCAATCTTGTTAGTTGTCCAATTAATTATAGGACCATGAAAACCCTGCCTTGGCGGTGAGGTGATGGCACTCAGTGATGCCCGCTTAATATGTATCGAAGAAGGTACTGGCACGGTAGGTACAAAGGAAGGCGCCACCGGGGGTAACTTGTGTCTTTCCTCCCTTGGGTTATGGGAAAGTGCTCACTCACTCACGTTCTTTCCTCTTCTCTCTTCCATGCCTCCATCAATTTGAAGTCTACGCTTTGCCGACCGTGTCATTTCCATCTTGTCTCTTGTCTCACTTCCTTCTTGGCCTTCATTCCTGTCGACTCCAGAATGTCGCACCCCAGCTTTGATCGTCGCGATAACCTCCGAGACCGACACGCGAGAGATCCTAGACATGGCGACGACTCTGTGACAACAAGTCTCACCCTGTCTCAGTCCATGTCAGCTCATCGAGCTACTCCAGCCTGACCATAGAACCTCGATGCCATCAAACAAAACGCCCCTTTACAATGCGCCGACATAATCTTCGACAGTACTTGCTTTTGGAGGTGTCCACAATCACTTTCCTCTAGATACATGTCATCTACATGCTAGTGTCTGGAAGTAGACGCGACTGCGTGGGATTATTTAAAAGACATGTCTCCAGCACATCAGTGGTGACACTACTCAAACACGATCAAGATTACCCCAGCTATCTCAAGCAGCTGTAATACCATCATCCAGTTCGAGCCCGAAGTTTACAAACCAACCTCCCCCACTTGTGTGTAAATGTCGAAGCCGATCAATGATAACATTGTCGATGGTGATGCGTATTCATGGTAAGCCCTCCTCGCCCCTGTCTGACAATAAGACAATGTCACCACTTCAATCCCTCCGGCGTGTCTTTGCTGAAATCATTCACTGACCGGTACGGACTTCAACAGCGGTTCTACTTGTGAAGGTCGGAACTTTATAGTTCATCGAAGGAATTCGGATTCTTTTGCAGATGAAGAGTATCAGTTCCGAATTGATACCTTTGTCAAAAGAACCCTCGAAGATGATCCCGTCTCGGTCCGGCTTGGACGTCGCACACGTCTTGAACCATCCTATGACTACCAATACATCTTTGAGTTATTGGTATATCATTTTTTCCCATTCTTGACTCGCCCGCGTCACCATTTGCTCGGGGTCTGGGGCGAAGGGTATAACGCGACTGGACCTTTCGGTGAACCACCCCGAGACTGGCTCGTCAGGACACGTACCGGACAAGTCCCATCTGAACTGACTGGTATCGGCACTCAGTTCGACGATTGTTGATCATTTACAATCTTTCTTAAGTCTCTGTGTTGCGGCCAGTATGCAATCTGACTTGAACCATTATGCCAAAGACGATTCGCAACGCTGCTACAATACGATAGTACGACCGTTCATTGCAATACACAGTTTTCTGCAAGACTCATGCTGATGTATCTTACAGGCATCCAACCCTCGATCACCTTGGACAATCTGCACCCACCCTTATGCGACAAGTTCAATTCCGCCGATGCCGACTCCTATACATCCTGTCAGGGGATCTACAAGTGGTTGTTAGTATATGGCTGATCGATGAGACGACCAAAAACAGCCAGGTGCTGATTCCTTTGCCAACTTTCGTATTTGTTTTCCATTTTCTTACACGTTCTCAACTTGGGTGCTCTTCTCTTGTGTCGCTCCATTCCCGAGTCGACACATACTATGCATTTTAATACACCAAGAACTCTTAATTTTCCCATTCCACGCTACTCCCAATCATTTATCGTGAAATGCCATCTGCCGACAGGCTCTTGACCTCTCACTTGGCCCTTATAGATCTGTTTCTAAGGTTGTTCTGTCATTTGGGACTTTCCCACAAATACATAGTGATGGGCCTCATCGTGTTACACATCGGCTTCACTTGCATGAACACCATCTTGATAAAGACATACTCATCAGGGTATCAGAAAAATTGACCGCTGGAAGCATAAGGGACGAAATTAATAGGTCACTTTATGCCCCTTAGGCTATTGTTCTTAGACTACTTATTTTTATACCCTAAGACTTAGGAGGCCATTTTTTCTGCTACCCAGTAGATACTGTACTACCATCAACACAATTATAAAGGCTGCACGCCTCCCCCAATTGTTCAAGAACCCCCACGCTCCATATTATCCCCAGTGACGCTATGAACGGTGTGGTTCAACATCCTAGCGTTGAACTTACCCCAGGCTCTCTCCACAACTTCCCCTCACTTACCGGCAATAAATGGAATTAAAAGGTTAGAGGAAAGCCTTCGTAAATGCGACAGAGTGCAAAACATTGCCCATATTGGTGATTTGAGGAGATTTAAGACAAGAAATGTCCACCAATGGAAATGCAATTGCTATTTCGCGAGAAACTGACTCAGGCTCAGTACACAAGGAACTTTCGGCGAGCCACACGCATCGGAAACAAGATCAAGTGCCGAAATCCCGGGGTTTCATGCATGACTGGCCTTCGTGGGGGCAACTGTACATGGTGATCGACTCATTGCGGTCTAAGATAGCCAGGAGAGGTAAGAGGGGGATCCTTGGGTTGCAGCGAGATCGGCATCTGAGATCCTATTGAGTCCGAGCTAAACATAAATGTATGGATATATAAGATGAGAACCTGACCCGGGCCTCAGGGTATCACAAACGTTGCTGGAAGCATAAGAGACGGAACTAGTAGGCCAGCTTATGCTACTCAGACCATACCTCCTAGGCTGTTTGTTCTTATATCATAATACTTAGGAGGCCAACATTTCTGCTACCCACCAGCCGGGTGAAAGAGTTCACGCTGTTAAGCAATCACTAGCCCGTCAGAACTCGGTTTCCGGAAGACTGGTGATAGTTGATGCCTCTATAGATCGACCTTTCTGCTTAGAGACGTACCCGAAATAGGAACACTCCAACTTCACCATGGCTGACGGCATAGCCACCAAAGCCGAGCTCGAACAGGCTCGCGCAGAAGAGATGGAACGAACAGGAGACAACATCGCCAGAGTTGATAGTATTCGGTCTACACATCCGGACAAACCACACGAGGATGGCATTTATGCACAAGCACTTGCACAATATCCAACCGACGACTCGATCGATCCAATCTTGGAAAAGAAGGTTAGGAGGAAACTGGACCGACTTATCATTCCCGTCCTCGGTGTTTGCTACTTCTTCTATTATGTCGACAAGACCACACTCTCATATGCTGCCATCTTTGGGCTAAAGGATGACCTTAGCTTGAAAGGAGATGAATACTCTTGGCTTTCCAGCAGTTTCTACTTCGGCTGGCTTGTCTGGGCCATCCCTTCGAACCTCTTGATGCAACGCAGCCCCCCTGGATATTACTTGGCCTTTAACATCTTCATGTGGGGTGCTCTCCTCATGACACAAGCTGCAGCAAACAACTTCGCTGGTCTTTTGGCTCTTAGAATCCTCTCGGGTGCATTTGAGGCCATTGCTGATCCAGCCTTTATGCTCATTACCTCGATGTATTTCACACGAGAGGAGCAGCCAAGTCGAATCTCAGCTTGGTATGCTTTCAATGGCGTGGGGGTTGCTGGTGGAGGTCTAATCGGTCAGTAACTGTTCTGTTTGGGTTTCTTTGATGTTTAGCTAACCGTCTTGCAACAGGCTATGCTATTGGTAACATCCATGGAGCACTTCAGTCCTGGCGATATGAGTTCCTTGTTGTCGGCGCCTTTTGTTCAGCCTGGGCTATCGTTCTTGTTCTACTGCTGCCAAACTCACCTCGTACTATTCGGGGGTTTTCACACGATGAGAAACTCGTCATGATCGCCCGAATGCGCCGCAACCAAACAGGAATCGAGCAACGCAGAATCAACTGGGGGCAAATCAAGGAAGCCTATCTTGACTACAAGACATGGCTATTCACATTACTTGGCTTTGTGTCTAACATTCCAAATGGTGGCATTTCCAACTTTTCGACACTTGTCATTAGAGGACTCGGCTTCGATACTTTGCACACTGCTCTTTTGGGTATCCCTCAAGGTGTTCTTGTTGTCATCTGGATTGGTCTAGGGGCTCTAGCGAACAAGTACATGCCGCCGAACAGTCGCACACTTGTCAGCGCCATCTTCATGATCCCGACTATTGCTGGAGCACTTGGCTTTCTTCTTGCTCCTGCGGATGCATATGTTGGTCGATTGATTTGCTTGTAAGTCTCCTTTGTGTTTCTTGCCTGATTATTTGAAAACTTATATCTAATATTCTCACAGCTACCTCACTGGCTCATATCAAGCATCCTTTGTTATCTGTCTATCCCTCATCACCTCAAACACCGGTGGCCAGTCTAAGAAGATGATTGTTTCTGGAATGATCTGGTTTGGTGCCTGCATTGGCAATATTGCAAGTCCATTTTTCTATCGCTCCGAACAAGCACCATCGTACCCTCTTGGTATTGGCTCGCTCCTTGTCGCCAACTGCATAGAGTTTGCTCTTTTCTTTGTCTTCAGATACGCTTTTAAGTGGGAGAACAAGAAGAAAGAAAAGCAGCGTGAGGCTTTGCGCGCAGCAGGCCATGACGTTACCACGAATGCAACCGCCTTCACAGATATGACGGACAAGGAGAATCCCAACTTTGAATATGTTTACTAGACCAGGTTATGGACTGCTTGAGCATGATACCAAATATTTGGATATAATAGTATAACTTTCACTTTAGGATAACACGGTTCGTCTTGAGGTTCCGTTACTGAGATGAATATACATGCATGCATATCGATCTCGGCCACAGCAACGCACTTCAGTCAACTCAAACCCTCAAGTGTGAAAGGCAATAATCACAGGAAAGTCTTACATACCATGTTTCTTGCGTTCTCTTAGTTCTGTTTTGTTCTTCTTTGCAAAGCCGACAATTTTCAAAAACAATGTGCATATGTCAAACTTCAACAACCAAGCTGCTTGAGGAACAATGCATTATTTCCATAATGTTCTATACTGCCTGATTATTTATAGGAACAAGGAAGAACATTCATGTTTAAAATCATGTTCTTGTAAGACACATTATATGAACACATTCAAGTTCTGAGAACAACATTCAACCAACAAAGCGATTGTTGATATTCAAAGGGCCACCAGTCAATAACTACAGTACCCTTCACCTCCCTGGTAACATCACCTTGGGTTCCTTGAACAACAAGATTCTTCATACTATTTAAGCTGTAGAACCCGCTACTACAAATCAGAAACTTTCTCTTCCAAAAACCCCATTCTCACTCAACTCTGGGATATTTCATCACCAACAAACACACACACGGTATCCATCACTCACGATATCGAGTTTCCGGTAAGTATGCCCCCAAATATCCCTTTTGCTAACATGTTGCCGCAGCAAAACGTCACAATGGCACCCACACCGACTCCCACACCCGTGTCTTCTTCCCCCAAAGAATCAGACACGCTTAACTGGGTGTCTACCGGTCTCGGCCTCCTTCTGGCTGTTACCCTAGTCATCATCCTTGGAATGTCCCTCCGTATTCGCGATTACATCGTCGAAAAACAGGAACAGGACAAGAAGCTCATGAAATTTCAAGACGCACTTCGAGAGAGTGAGTCTGACAAAAAGGTACTCCAGCGAGAGGCAGATCTGCTGTCCGGAGAGCTGGCGAACTGGCGAACACTGCATGCCGAGTGCTGGGATGAAATGACCGTCACCGCTGCATATTGCCGAGAGTATCACAGCCGTCATTCCTCGGACCAATCAGACAAGAGATCTGATTTCTCTTTCCAAGGTGAAGGTCCATATGATGATGGACCTGAAAGTCGAGCCGGATGGGTTAGGATGGGGCAAGTCAGGCGTGGAAATCCGAGCCTAACGTCATTTGCTAACGGAGACGCGGCTCATGATGATCTTGATGGGCGTCGGCAAGTTCCTCAGCAGATTCAGCTTGGGTCCATGTCCACGATTGATCTTTATCCCGATGATGAACAGGTAGATAATCCTGTTTTGAGGGACGACGGTCAAGGACACTGGGACCCTAACAGGGATCCAGATGCCCCAAATGATGCTCATGCTGGGCATGGGCGACGGGAATGAAACTGCGGCAAGATCCAGGTGATCTGGTAAGTTCTCATCCCCCTCCCCTTTCTCTTCATTCTAAGGTCTTTTGGGTTATGGCCGGCGTCGTTGCTGGTCTTTGATGCGAGGATATCGTTGCGAGTGCAACTGATAGTTGAGGGTAAGTACTAAATAAAACTACATTTTCTTGGAAATTTGATTTTCTACAATATGTGACGACGTTGTTTGTTAGTTGAACCGCCAAAACATAAGATGCCTAGACATTGGCAGGTTAATCCAGAATCCCATTGGTATCTAATCGTAAAATAACTGACCAGTTTTCTCGTCCACAGAAGAAGCCTTTATTAGCTATACTTCATAGCCCCTTTTTAGAAAAACTTGCTCTTGAGACCTCCCAGAACGACGTTCCTCTTTTGCTTGTTCAGGTATTTGTTAACATCATCTGCCCACCCGGCGCTGTTGTTCTGCAAATTTTCCATGTTGTCGCCCATCATATTCAACTTTTCCGTTCTTTCGTTCAACTGCCGTGTCAAATAATCTCCCCATCCTTCTTGGCTGCTCGAACCAGCAGCTGGAGCCTGCTCGCCTGCTCGAGCCGCACGTTTCTCAGCAGCTGCTTCATCCATCATTCGCTTGCTGGGTGGCCTATCTGGCCCACCAACGAGAAGGTCGAGATCTTCAGGAGTGATAAACTGGCTGCCCGCGATCCATTGCATATTTGAAATAGTTGGTCGAACTGGGCACTTGAGTTCGGGGTTGATCATGGTATCCGGAGATTGCTGCGGCCCCTTTCCTGCTCCCCAAACATGTATTACGGCTAACTCGCTGGGTCCTGACCACGCGAAGATATCACCAGTTTGTGTTACAACAGAGTTGGTGGTCCTCGTCACATCTAGCATAGGAAGATCGGCCTTTCCGATGTCCTTGAGAGCAGGGATCGAAAAAGCTCGAGCAGTTCGATCGCCGAACAAGCCAACCACAGCGAAGCCCTGCAATTCAGTTTCTGCTACGCAGGCAGCATCGCATAGAATGTCATCAAACTCTTTTGATGCGCCCTTGGAATTGGCGGGTTTGAAGATTCGGATCTCTGTTTGCGTAACTAAATGATGGTCAGTATTGTATTTCCAACATTGTCATAATGTAGAGTAACTTACCTGCGACGAGTACGCCATTGACCTGGCGCCCTTCTCTTAGGCTTGCCACGATCGGGCCGGTAGCAAGGGCAGGCTTGCCTGTATCAGCTTCAATGGGGCTAAGTGAGATGATCTTTCCATCGAATGCCACGACACCTGCGGGTTGCGCAGTATATGTGCCATCTTGGCCTGGCAGAATTTTGAAGGTGATGACTTTGCCCAAGTTTGTTCCCACGAAGCAGCAAATGCTCGAGTATTTGTCTTCATCCAGAGTCATGACACTGAACTCAATCACGACTGGCCACTCCTTTGGCGGTTCCGAAGAAGTGCTGTGACCCTTCAAAAAGGAAGCTCGCTTGTCTTGCTTGGCAAAGTCTGTCATGGGTGCCTGGAAGATGATCGAAGGCCCCCGAAGATCAATCAAGGTAAGGAACCCAAGCTCTGAGCCTACACCGACAAAGCCAACATTTGACACTTGCACAGCGGTAATGGGTCCCATCATCATTTCGTAGAGAACAAGGGGCTGCAAGCCTTCCTTCAACCCTGGTTCCGCTCTAGAGCTGATATCCGTGAGTCCCTTGGGGTTTGGGTCAAGCTCTGGCATATTGTCTTTACCGAAGAAACGATTCTGGCCCCAACGGTAAATGATGGCTTCTCCTGTACGTGTACCAACAACGAACTCCCCTGTGCTGGTTGCCATATTCATGCAGGTGATTTCGACATCCTCATATCGATCAAGTGCCCGGGCAACATCGACTTGTAGCTGAGTTCCATTCTCAATTTCATCGGCATGTCCAGAATCCCAAATCCTGATGGTGCTATCGGCATGGGCAGCTTGTATGATGGTTCGTTCTTCGAATCTTTTTCGAGGTCGTGGTGCTTCGGCGCCTCCCTTGAGAAGTGGTTCACCTTGGTTGCGCTTCTCAAACATGGAAAGCCATCGAGGGCGTTCCAAGGCAGAGACATTGATCTTTGTTACGAAGGGATGAACAAAAGAGACAGACGGGTGGAGTTGGTTGGTAGGACTAATTGGGTAGCCAGAGGGGAAACTCAAGGTGATTAGTTCTCCAGAGGAAAGAAGAACAATGACAGCGATTGGGTCCTGTGCGCCGCCGAAATGAGGAGAGAATCGCGGAATGAGGAGAAAGTTGACTGCTTGGGCGCCAGAAGGAAGTTGGAGAAGAGACTGTCGCTTTCCGCGGCAGTAATTTGCGAGAATTTGCCATGTTGATGTCGCATAAACAGGTGTTTGTCCTAGATCAACAAATGTGAGACCTTTGGGTGATGCATCCATACGTTGCCCACCCGCAATTAGCAGACCGCTATCATCGCAGTTTTCCTTGCAGCACCAGGCAATCTTGGTAATGGGCTCACACAGAGCTGGCGCGGATGTGGCGGATGAGGGCTGGTCAATGTCAAAGTCGGTCAAGGTTCTCGCCATGACGACCTTTTCCGCCTTTGGGTCCCAAAAGACCAAGCTTCCATCATCATGGACGGTCAACACAAAGGTGCCGGATGGATGCCACAGCGCATGTGTAAGTCGTGGCTTTCGGACAGTCTCAACAGCTACACCATTGCCTCCTGGGGCGCCTGCAGGAACAACGTACTCGTAGTAGTTGACAGCCTTGGCTTGCTTAAACGAGTAGACGACAGCACCATGGGTGTAACCCAGCAGGAGCTTGCCAACATCTCTCGGGTGGAGTGACATGGTTATAAGGTTGGAAGTGGCTGCACCAGGGTTCCTTTCCTTCCAGAAATTAGGTAGTCTGAATGCGCGCGCCAAGTTTCCTCTGTCCAAGTCAAAGGCCATGATGTCTCCATTGTACAGGCCGATAAAAGCCCAATCAAGCATGGGATCAGTCACCATAGAGACGACCTGGCCAGCGACGACCATGGCAGCGACGCGCTCGCCAGTATCGATGTCCCATATTCCCAGCTCGTTCTTTGCGTCGACAGTAACAAGGCGGTTGGACGAGAATTGCACGATCTGGAATGATGTGGATCGGGGGGGCTCGAGTATCTTGTGCACACGTCGCTGTCCGAAGATGTAGACCTTGCCGGGGCCGAACTTGCTTTCACCGGTTCCAATGGCGAGGAGGGATTGGACTGGGTCGTATGCGTAACAGCTGTAAAAGGGCAGGGTCAGCAGGGTCAATTTGGGACATGACGATGGGCGGCGGGAAGTTGGGAGATGATGATGCGCTTAGCTACCTGATTTGAGAGTTGATGCCATAACGAGCCTGATCATCGGGCATGAAGAGTTCAGGTCTGATGCTCGCTGATAGGTCATTTTGCATGCCCGCCTGCTTGCTGCGGAGGAAGGCCGCCATCTTGATGTGTACGTCGCCTTTTGACGATGGCGATGGCTAGATTGACTGATTATACGAGGAACGCTATAAGATTCACTAACGGTGTGTATTTTAGAGCTTAAAGCTCTTACTTTGGAAGGGGAAAGAAAAGATGGAGGGAGAATAAAGACCTAGGATGAAGAGGAAAGAGAAAGGGACCCTTTGGTGGGGTTGGTTTGCGCAGTTGCCCACTGACGAAGTGCACTGTAACTTCCCAGTCCAAGATCCCCAAGACCCCAAGACCCTTGGCGACGGCAACGTCATCCCGTCCTATCACCGTGCGGAACACGATGGGTCGCGATTAATACTGTGACGTATTAAAACGGCTTTAATAGCTTCTTTGTACGACACTCTAGAGTTGTTCTTTTCGTCAGGCGCTTGAATGAAACGGACTTTGTGCAGTGTAACTCGGTATCAGCCTGAATCGGTGAAAGCCACTAGATTGTTATTTACAAGTCAGGGCCCAATCCTGCAAGACAGTAGTAGGTACAGTATATCTTGCCATTGTTAGCCAATAAGCTCGACCCACGGCCAAGCCTGCACCGCCCCAAAGCAGGTGATTACAGCAAATGATTTCGGGCTTTGCTTTTTGTCCGCGCGGTCTGTGTTGTACAGTACCTAAATACCTAATGCAGTGGGATTGATTTACTGGCTGTAGTGATTAGTTTTTGGTCCAAAGACGCACAGATCAAGTCACATATAAAAACATCACGAGATCTATTCTGAGACTTCATAAGGCCTGAATGCATTACACATTAATAAACCTGCACTAACACATTTTATGCAAACTGTATCGTACCTCTTTTTTTTTTTTTTTTTTTTTTTTTTTGGCTTTGGCAGCGGGACGTTCCTTGCTTGCCGTCGGGTTCTTGCATAGTTCCGCAGGGTCAAAGAATTAGCGTCAGACTAGTTAATGACTTGGGCCTATTTGTTATTATCTATAGAGTATAGTTTGTCGATCCACGATACGATTAATATCTATTTAGATCTCTTAATGGATAGGGAATCTAAGAGTAAGACAAAAGTAGCTTGGTAGTACAGAAGTCAAATTGTTTAGAGAGCTGTTAAAATCAATATAGGTGCTCTAAGCAAGAACAAAGAGGGAATCTCACAGTGATTTTCTCAACCGTTTTACTAATAATAAACTGTTGAGTTTGATATTCTTGATAGGCATATTCAATCTCTATTCATTTTTAGTGATGACATGACTCCACTCAAGGGTCCTGTTCCATATCTCGGTAGTGGTTGACACATTGTCGATCTTCTTCAACGATTGTTTGATTTCGAGTCCACTTGGACTCGATGACTGCCGAGTGACATGTACAGAAATACGTCACTATGTCTCGTTCTTGCCAGCTGAAGTGTCTCGAATGACGATTGTTATCCATAACTTGTGATCGTGTATGCCTGATATTGAGTGCATCGTGTTCAATGGCCAACGAACTGCTGACGATTGTTTAGATTGAACCCAAACCCAATACTACAGTACAACACAGCACTAGACTAAATGTCAATTAACCAAAAGAGTCCACGTGGGCCTAGGCGAGAAGATGATGCATAGTGCAAATAGTAGGGCCATCTCCCAACCCACACTTGTCACTATCGATGCCCAGTGAATGAATCCTGCCTAAGTTGAAGCCCGGTGTAGATGCAAAGTTGGAGCGCCGGGGCTGTAGTCTCTGTATTCGCTGTATCGAAATTCCAGAAGGAGACGAGGCTTGCACTTTATTATTGGCCGCAGGGTCACAGTTGGGTTCTGCTGTGGCTCTACAATTGGCTCTTTTCGTCGACGTGTCGTATGCGTTGGGCATTGCTTGCAGCTTAGGCGGCCCCTCCCCAAATATCTCCTCACCCTCTGACGTGGGCCTGTCAAAAGCCTCTTGTTTGGCCGCTGGCCTTGCAGTACACAATCTATCGACCCTGGATCATAAGCACCAGAACCAGGCTCGCTAACAGGTAGCGGGCCGCCTTTTGCGGACCCAGTTTCCCCTGCAGTCTGCAGTGCAGAAAGAATTGGACGGGTAGCATGACATATCCCATAACATAGCATCATGCTGGGCTGGCTTGCTTCACCTCCAGAGCCCTACCAAGGGCTACCTACATGACATACACAATTCATTTGACAATGAGTCCTTCGGGTATCGCCTTGGTTGTTGGGCACTGAGAATATGGGACATATAGAGACGGGGGGCGACTTTCATTGCTTCTGTCTACTCCCGCTAATGGATACCTACAACCGATCGACACAGCACTACCACCATCCTTAAGACAAAAACCACTTGTTTAATTCTCCGGAATGAGTCTCTACAGCCACGGGCTATCTGCCGACCAACTCCGCCACTCAGACTCTGACTCTGACTCTCGTTACCACCCATGGGCTGGCTCATCATCTTCCAACTACTACAACGAGCCAACATCATCAGATCCCCGTTACCACGCCTTTGGTAACTACTATGCCAGCCAATCAAACTCCAACTCAACCTACTCCTACAGTCTAGGAGGGTACTCTGAGTCTCAGCGGTCTGACGATCCACACATGTGGCAGTCTCAGGATTACAATGGTGCACCACCATCTTCATCTTCCGTTGCTACTTCAAGTCCGCCCAACCAAGACGATGTCTACAGTGACCAGAATGTCTGCAAGTGTGGCAAGTGCGGCAAGTCATTCAGACGCCCATCTGACCTTGCGTAAGCTCCCACTCAGTTCTATTACCATCATAACATCAGCAACTAACCACTCTATAGAAAACACCAAAAGTACCATGACAAGCACTTTTCATGTCTCTTCGAACAATGTAGCGCTGCCTTTGCTACTCAAAAGGATTTGACCCGGCACATGCGTACACATCGCAAAGGCGAGGGCTACCAATGCAAGGTGGACGGATGCCGCAAGGCCATGTCGGGTCATGTCTACTCACGAAAGGACAACTTTGATCGACATATGCGGACGGCACACCCAGACCACCCGCACATCTGAGAGGCAAACAGAGACTCTCCACCATACGACAGAGGCACTTCACATGCCAAAAAAGATCTAGAAGCTAAAGAAGAGCTTAACAACAGGGGAAAGGCGTATCATCGTTTGAGATTAGGAGTATGTGTTTGAGTATGACGTTTATCGGCTAGTTTCATTATTGGTATATTATATGGGATATGTTAAGATAGAATCCTCGCATAAATGGCGAGCGGGAAACATTTTTGGCATGGATATTATGTAAATTACAAGATTTGGATTCTATAATATGAACTGAACCTTGATGACTACTTGATTTGATTTATTCTAAAGCTATCAGGGGCATGTATAAGCTAATGCCAAACTAATTGTACCGCCGTCCATATATATAGAAGGTCTAGCATAGATCTTTGAAATCTGTATTTTGATAATCCAACGGACATCACCTACACTATCCCTCTAGGTATACATCAAATCTGTTACACTACTCATAAGAGAAAGAACACTTGAAAGAGATGGCCCAAAAACAAAATGAAACAAGTCATCTCGTCATGACTATCGGCACAGCTCTCGTTAGAAGCAGCGGATATTGCCGTCCTACCGTCACTTGTTTATGGATGGACAGTGCATCCCTGAATATTAAACGAACCTCCTATCTCAATCAGTACTTGTAAAAGTATAACTGTATGCCAATGCCGTCTTCAACCCTGTTTCTTTGTCCGAGCGTTTTGCAAAGCTTCAAGGTGCCCTGACTAGTGTGTGGCAGAGAAGATGGCCCACGGACTAAATGAATTTGAGAAGTTGGAATGAAGCCTAGAAGGCGAGACGCATGTGTCAAACCAAAACTGGTTGAAATTCTAGTAACTGCTGAGTCTTATATTAGTACTTCAATAATACGTACTTGGGTATTCACACATTTTCTTCAATGACCAACTTACCGGTTTCTAAGCTCTACGAATCAATAGCCCTAAAAGCATCATTAACTGTATTCTAGGCCTCAGCCTATGAAAGACGTTTCTAGCCACAGTACTTGCAATCCTAATTTAGATGTATATCAGGATAACATGTACTAAAGGTTGTGTCCCAACCTCACCAGTGTCAAAGCCTAGTGGGATATATACAACACGTTTTACTGTTACATCGTTAGCAAAGTACTGGAACTTATGTGCACTAGGTTCCAGGATCAGGGTTGTCGTATGTGCTCTTCATGACTCGGGCATATGATAATCGTAAATCCCATGTTGTGCATGATCGACTGCAGTTTTGACACGAAGCTACTTGCCTCTCCATGACACATATAAGCCAGGTGAGCGACCGGTGAGTTAGGCCACAGCCCAGCTTGACAGGCATATTCCTCTTCTTTTGATGAGGCTCAATGAAGCCACAAAAACAAAGCTTAGCTTACGATTTACTAATCTAGATTGATTCAAGTCGATCCATCCCAGACTAACGCTTCAGGCTGAGACATGACGTTCATATGACATGAGGTAGGAAAGATGATTCTCGCTTAGGACACTGCCTCTGGCTAATAGAGAAGCCTGCTTGGCTTGAGCGGCATGCATAAAAAGCAATCACCAAAGTCAATCTCACCACCGTGATCTACATACAAACATGGGTCTGCAGCGGAGACATTGTTGAGGTGCCGGTGTACTGAGCCACGAGGTCGATGCCTGTTCTGATTTAGAAGAGAAACATGGAATAAATTCGACTGCCTGTTCATGCAAGCGCCTCGGCATCTGCCAGAGAACACGCTTTGATGCAGCAGGCCTCAAGGCTTTCTCTGTGCTCAATTGAAGTCTGACAAGGCAGAGTGTGTGTACCCAGTCTAGCCAATGTAAGCTTTTATCTCGAGGCAATCAAACACAACAAACTGGTTGCACAAGACTTGAAAGCTTCTTTTTGTCTTCTTCGTTTCTAGAATGTGACACTCGCTTTCGCCGCGTCACTGGTGACACCTCGCAGCCTGGGGTGCAGTCGATACTGTTACCCCAAGTCGTGTAACGGTCATAGTAGTCGTGCTATAGGCCATTGGGGTCTGCGTGATAAGCGCCCTTTGCCCTGCCAACTCGCAAATGCCCCAGATGAGCGGTAGGCTCTATATATGATCGATGCGCTTCTGCAGAGTCTTGCGTTGTCCTTGGGACTTGCGACGCGACTTGGAGGTCAAGGTGCAGATCAATTGGGGGTCAGGTGGAAAAAAGCAGGTTGTTGAGGGTTGCAGTACATTTGGCCTACATGTCAGCGTCGCAATCCTAGGTAGGCCCCACAAGTTCTTGGCCTTCCAGAAGCCTTCCAGAAGCCTTCCAGCAGGGTTCCTGGCCCATCCCAAGGAACACAGGCATTTCATCAACCATCCATGAGTCCTCCCCTGTCCTCTCGAGACTTGTTTAGTGAAGTCGGCGAGCGGATTGGTTGCCCAGTTTGTTCACGTCAGACGTATCTGTCGTTTATGTCTTGTGCATCCTCTAGGAATGTCCCCTCGTGCACCATCTTTTCCCCCATTCTCTCAGATAATGTCAACCTGAACGACCTTCTCACCGGCCCCATTTGTTCACCTTGCCTTGCCTATCAGGGTCAACACGCGATCCGAGAACCAGCCAGGAATATGCGACCTTGGTTGCGTCGTATATGTCCTTGTATTCCCCAAGTCCACGTACGTCGTCTTTCGTGTCCCTTGGCATACTGCGCTGTACAAGCTAGTTTGCACGGATGTTACAGTGCAAATCGGCTATGGCAACCACCAACCCCCGAGCTCTGCTCATATTGTTCATTTGCCCCATCCGTTGAAGCTAAGTCAGCTCGACTAAATAACAAAAGCAAAACAAGGCCCCAACCGTTATCCTTATGGTTGTTCCTTTTCGGGGCTGGGATTCCGTACCAGGGCCACTTTACGCCCGCCTTTTCCTGCTTGTGATTGGCGAGTGTATTTTTCGAGCTGTATGTACAAATACAGACTGGTTTGTACAGATGTTACAGTGTGCAAATATTCGCATCACAGCCCTGTCAAGCTGGCTTTTGGCCCCCTGTCGGCATCCCGGATTCTGAAGCCGACAAGTCTTGAATGATAGTCCTTTGGCATCATGCGGCTGGAAGCGTGGTGTGCGCTGCAAAGAAAAAGGCGTGACTAGCGGCCATACTCATTCCCGGACAAGTACGCCCGCCGGGGATTACATACCGCAACGGAGACGACTTGTTGGGTTCCGGGATCTGAGCGTTTGATCATCATGGGTATGAGATGAGATGAGGCCCTGGGTGCGAAGTCACCAAAACTGAACTATACATAGACCCGGTTCATCGGTACACACTTGAACCCTTTCGTCAAGGTACGTCCCAGCGCTAACCTGCTTGGGTTTTGACATTGAAGCCACTGGGCACTGAAACACCGCTCCGCTCAAGCTAAGTCAAAGGAAGCGTCGATCTTGATCTTGTCTCCCTTGTTCCTTGTTACGGAACAAAGATGGATCATGGGTTGATCATGAAGGGTCCTCTCCTGGGTAGCAAGTACCTTCTTCTCTTCCATGCCCTTGTAAGCAAAAACAAAACAAAAAGGACGTCACCAACTGTTTTGTCGTGGCGCCGCTCGTGATAGTCACAGCCACCATTCTATTCGACTGCTGTAGGTCCTGGGAAGCCTTGTCCAACTGTTTCTTGTGCAACTCGAGATGCACCGGGTGCTGCAAGGACTTGATGTAACTTCGGTACCGTAGTATAGCATCAGAATCAACGCCAGTCTAGGTCACCATCGAGAAGACAGATGCAAGTCGCTGCCTTTGACGTCCTGGAACATGATGTATCATTTGGCTTGGCGAAATTGTCAAAGCTATGTGTGTGGGTGGCCTCAATTTACAGTGGAGTCGGCTGGACCATATTGATAATATTCAGAGAAAAAGAAGAGCAAGCCCAAGCCACTCTGGTTTTTTATTTCAACCATGATGAGCAATCGAACGCCCTTGGCTTCAACACTAAACTGCAAAGGTGCAGCGTGTAAGTGGGTGATTACCCAAATGGATCACGTACCTGGGCCAAAACCTTCAGCAAGACAAACAAGCAAGCAAGCATGCATGCATGCAGGTTACTGAACCCCACATTTTCCCCTTGGGGCAGATTAAATTGCAGCCGGGACACTCCCCGGAGCCCTTGAGTGGCCATGATATTCGAGGTGAAGGATACGCGAGTGAGCGGTGAGATATCCTGTCGCTGCAAATCATCAGAGGTGATCATCGCCCTGCTTGTCTGCCCAAGTGATGCCATCGCGCTAGAGACCTTGCCCTGTTATCCATGTCAGAAATACAATGAGTCTGATGGGAAACCGAAATAACGGACTTGTTGACCTGGACACCCAGGAATAGGTAGTCTGTTTCAGGACAAGGTCATTGCAGCCCTTTCTGAGCCTCTCGTAAGTCGAATGGACTCATGCGCGGGCAAGCAGATGGAGTAGTGGTTCTCTGCAAACGGTGTGACATCGAAGATTTCTAGAAAACAGTGCCGATGCAAAGGCCAATTATTGCGTCCACCCCCTTCCTTTCATATTCACCTGTCAAAAAGATTGAAAAATTGGAGTGGAAAAAGAATGGAAGAAATCCGTTTGAGAATGTTCAAAATCCCCGTATCTTTGGCTTTTGTTTATGATCTACATGCACACTACTACTAAGGCAGGAGTTACACTGACCTAAGCTTGTTCCTTCCACGCCCACTGTTCTTGGGCTGCCCTACCCCCTGTGGCTCCCAGGGCGTTAGAGCAACCTGCCCACTACCTGCCTCCCACCAGGTGAATGATTTCAGAGTTGTCCATGGCATAGCGCTCCGTGCCGTTCGGCATACCGAACAGCTGGAGACCAAATTCTTCATTTTTTGCACGTACTCCCCTCCGTTTCTCAGAACCGCCTAACAATGTCACAATGTCGGTCTGTAGCCTGTGTCCATCTAAGCAGACTCTGAATGGCAGGGGGTCCCTTGACCCTGCTTTTAAACTCTTTAATAAGTTACTGGGAGGGACCTCGTCATCAACACCTGTCAGTCGGAAAGCATTGACTTCAAATAAGCCCTCTTCAATTCCGTATCTAGAATCGGCCACCAGCCATTTGATGGGTAGTTCATCTGATGGGGAACGTGTACATGGTTGTTATCTCCTGCACTGTGTCTTGCGCCCTCCAAGCTTCAGATCTGATTCCATGGTTTAGAAGGACACAACAAGAACTCAATCTACCGGGCGGTGCTGCAGATCCACCGCACGTTGTAACGAGATCTCTAGAAGGTTTACCGTGATCCCGATTGAAAAGCGTACGCCAGAACTCGATACCAACGCCCGTTAGTTTCCAAAATGGCATGGATGAGGGACCTCGGATAATACGTAGCCTGTCAAGTTTGAGACGCCAGTTCTCGGCAGCTCTCCCTAGATACTCGGAAGAGCCTCAATGGCTTTTGTCAATGTGATTTGACAGGGAGGAAGTGAGGCTTGGTAGGAGATTCCACGCCATACTATCTACTGCCAGAGCCACCCTCAGCGCCCGGCTTAAAGGTGAGCCACACTAAAATCTTCCCAAAAGTTGAGGCCGGGGGACTGATCCGCCTGCAAGAGATTTTGTTTTCGGCCTAGACGCTGTGCTGCGCTGCGCGGGTTGCGTTGCGTTGCCGTCCGCTACAGACTATGATCCAAGCTGCTGGGCTCGAAACAAGTGTGTATCACAACAAAGAAGAACAAAGCCGAGTTCCGCGCAAATGCCGGAAGGATTCCACCGTGCAATCGGGAATCCGGCCGGGCGTTTTACTTCGGCACAACTTTTCTTTTAACCCTACTCTGTACTTTTTTATCATTTCTTGTCCTGACAGAGGCAATCTTTCGAAAAGAGACACCCCATCTGCCCACCCTGTAAGCCCCCTTTGACCGATCGAGTCTGGCATGGGAGACGGCGCGAAACTACTCTATCCGGCCCGTAAAGAACAAGGTGAGTGCTTGGAGACGCACCTTGTCGTCTCTAGTCCTTGCACATGATCTACCGATATTCCATTTCTCTGCTGCAATTCCTAATTCGTGGCGTTATTTGCCGAAGGTCGCTGGGGCCGGGTTAAAAAAACGTTCGCTTGGACTCAGATTTTCAGGTCCCAAGTCATGTCTGACTCTCGACAAGCCATAACCTAGCACATTCGTATAATACACTACATCTCTTCAATCCTGGTTCCTTGTCCGAGTGGGCGTCATGTTCCCTCAATTTACAGAATTGTCGAATTGTATGCCAAGTTTAATTCAACGCACCTAACATAGGTAACAATGGCCGATAAAACGTAGCTTGAAACCCCATATTTGATTTTCGTTGCAGAATATTTTACTTCAGCGTGACCTCTCGAAAAACTGCCTTCCTACTGGCGTCGTGTATGAGATAACAGCCAACGGTATATTCCCTGGGTAGATGCATACGTCTGTCTTGATGCAATCAATGTGCATTGAGGTAGTTGTCCACGATCGCCTCCGTTCCAATCGCTTCAATGCTCACCTGTGCCTACTGCAAAAGCATGGAAAGCAAGGTGGGTCATCATCAGCCCTGTCGAGGTACGGTACACGAGTCTAAGGATGGACAGCGCGACCTACCCCAGCTGTCACAGCCCAGTCCATTAATTGCTCCATTATAAGTCGTTCTTGTATTTATCGGCCCCCTCGCCTAAAAGACGGGCGGCACGCGAACCATCCATTTATAGCCGCAGTGGGTCAAAGCAACTTTAAGGCAACGACTTAGTTGTCTGGTCTTGATTTCCTAGGAAATCATATCAGTATAACCTACCTACGAAAGGTTGCCTTTTCGTAATTCTATCTCTCTGTGGCCCCGCCCACCAATCACATTCACCAAGCTGACCGACCAAAGCCAGTCCCCATCACCTAATTTTGTTCTTGTTGGTGGGTTAGCTCAACTGAAGCTTACGAAGCTACACAGAGCAAAGAGGGAAAAACAAAAGTCACTATTATCGTCGTCACCCACTACGTCAGTCAATTTACGAGTTCAAACAATAATGTTGAATCCGTTGGCTCACAAGTTTAGGAGGCTCTTTATGCTTAATAACTGAGTGCCATGATCAAGAGCTGTAGTACATACCAGGTTCCCGTCATACAGATCCCCAATTTGTAGAGCCATCCCATCATGCCTCCCTTACTCTGAGCCACCACTTGAGTGTATCTGGGGGTGGATGCATCACATACGGTGCGACAAACGAGAAACACGGTTGAATAAGGCGTATGTACTCTGTATACACAGGCTGAGCTCGACCCAGAATTTACAAGTGTGGAGAACTTGTCCATCTTGCAGTGCAGTGTGCGAAATGTTGTCTGGGGCTCCGATGCTGCGGAGCGGCATTGTGATGGACAATCCTTGGTCCTCGGCGAGGAATCAATTGAGATACACCCCTCCCCCCAGGCCGGCTTGGTTTGGAGTCAGAGTCCTTGCCCCGGTGCTGCCCATCACCGATGTAAGGACTGCCACCGTGGACAATACAACATGGTACTCTAGTAGCGAGAGCGGTAGCGGTATCCTGGGCGTGAGGGTTAAATGGGTCCGACACAAGATGGATTACCCCATGCCATTCTTGCAGTGGCAGTCAATGTCCTGCATGGAGACAATCTGTGTACAGTACAGTACATACGGATGCAGAGAGAGTGATGCATGTCGTCGACCAGGGGGTCGTGCCTGTAGCGCTGAGTAGGTATAATAATATTTTGCGATTGAACAAGGTAAAAAGAGTTACATGACAATTGATGGTAAGTCGTAAAGTCGCCAAGTCGGGAGAGAGGGAAGTGACCAGGCGAGACGTCCTCCCATCTTTCCACCCCCCGTCCCCTCCCGTCCCCTTCCATCTCCCCTGTCATCCCTAAGCTCTACTGACCTTTTATTATTAAGGTGTCGTACCTTAGTACCTATGATGGATGACTACACCTTGCTTGTGGACTCCATTCTCCAGGGGGAAACAAAACTTCGGACGTCCGACGCTCAAATTGGGCCTACCAGTGTCCGACGACTTATTTCCCCAACGGGGGGTATAACGCACCCTCTGCGCCGCACTGTACACGCCCTCATGCCAGGGGACATCAGACCCCGCGTTGAATCGTACTGAAGCCCGGGCATATTTCTTTAGGGTCCCTCTTCTTTTGGGTCCGTCCCTCTATGGCTGCTATCTTATCTTTACCTTTCGTCACTTTCCCTCCCCACGATGCTCAACATGAACCGGTTCATACTTAAACACCTTCCCGCGCACTCTTTCTAATTCTCTCCCCGTCACTCAACATACTCATCCAACATCTCTTCTGCAATAGCTTTACCTCTGCCCAGTCAGGAAGCAACCTTGTGGAAACACCTTCCACGCTGCTGCTGTCGGTCTTCGCTACCACACTGCGTCTCGCTCTGCCATTCTTTCTTCTTGACCTGCTCCTCTCACTTTCTTGTTCGCATACGAACATACCGCTTGCCGAACTTCCATGCTGTACAGCTCCCATTCCATGCATCTTCGCTTCTCCCTTTTCCATCCCAGTATTATTATTCGTTTCGATCGTCCGATAGAACCGTCTTGATTGCCGCTTCTCTGGCGCTCGTTCATTGTTGTCACTGCCGCAGCTACCCACCGTATTCGATCTTCGTACGCTCCCTCCCTCGAAGGTTGTCCAACATCCCCAACAGTTATGTCGTCTACCACTCCCAAACAAGGTTCGGCCGCAGGGTATGTTTCTTGTTCAGGTATCGTTCGGTTCAGGCGTTCGTTGTTCGGCGATGGCGGTGATACACGTTGCTAACGGTTGTCATGTTAATAGAACCACTAAAGCCTCCAACGCAGCCGAGCCCCAGTACATGTCGCTGAACCGTGTCGCCGAATACACTCCCAACAACATTGCTGCCGATCTGTCGACTCGAAACACACCTCCCAACCCAGGAAACCCCGATCAGGACATCGCAAGCTTGGAAGTCGTCATGGCCAGGTACCAGAATACGGCCCTGAACGTCAACCCTTCGTCCCTCCTCACTGGGACTGGGTCGAAGTTCGAGTGATTGTCAACTTCAATCGCCAATCACCTCTTTCCTTCAAATTTGTCGATTGTGGTCGGTGACGAAGGGCAAAGGTCAGGCCCGACCGAATTCCTTCGTCCCTCAATGACATATTTGATCTGCCCCGTCTACCTTGCTACCCTCTCTGGAACCTGCATACAGCATATACAAAGATGCATATACTATGAAGCCCCCAGTGTTGCCAATGTTTCGCTCACTGGTCCATGGGTGTGTCCATGGAACCTGGATATTGATAGACAACGTCTGCAGTTGTCACCACTCTGAGAATGGGTGTGACCACGATGTTTTTGTTGACCGAGATCACCAAGGGTTTGGGATACTCACCCTACCTTTCCTTGTGTATATATGACTACACATTCCCGTTCTAGGCGACTCGTTCGGGTTCGGAAGGCTCGTGTTCTTTTGCCCTCCGACTCATGCCCCTACCTGGGACTTCCTCTCTTCTTTTCCCTCCTTGCTTGCATGTCACATGCCCTTTCGAATATCTTTTCGCCCTCTCGATTTTCTTGTGTGCTGATGATCACCAGCAGCCATCAGGAATCGAGTGATATTTTGTATATCATTTGTGATGATTGGGACAAACCATGGTCAGCACATCCGTGATACGAACGAAACCTCCCCAAAATTTGATACAAGCGGCTGCTTAATTCCCTTTGGTGGCTCGATCCAAGCCTCTCAACTCTTCGTTCATCCACGGCTCATTGGGACACCAATGGCTCATAATGAATGAGAGAACACAGACCTCTCATTCTGCGGACTGTACAGAGCACGACAGCACGACGACTGAATAATCACACTTCATGGTGAAGCTTTCAGGTCGTTCAAGGTTGAATAACCCTTCGATGCTGCTTCTGAGTTTGTAGAAGGATGAAAGATGAGACACAAAGGAATCGACTGACTAATGCTGGTGCGAGGGGTTGGGTATTTATCTGC
Organism: Fusarium sambucinum; assembly: GCF_050947815.1. Lineage (NCBI taxonomy): Eukaryota > Fungi > Ascomycota > Sordariomycetes > Hypocreales > Nectriaceae > Fusarium > Fusarium sambucinum. Next base: position 1,252,119 of record NC_139294.1, on the reverse strand, counting down.
CTGTTTTGTGGGCGGCTGAGCACAATCACAGACGTAGCAGCCAATCGCATCAACTCCTCAGGCAACACCCAAGCCCCAAATTACCCCATGGACGGACGCATCCATCTTCACTCGAGAGCCATTCGATTTGAGTTTGAGGCATCCTGAGGCCACCAGTCACTTCAGCAAACCTGAAACCATCCGCAAATCACCGGCAGTTAACAAGGAGACCCATTCTTCAACTTCACTCACACCGATGATCTTTACTATTTCAAGTTTCATGTGCGAAGTGCCGTTGGGAGACTTATATATGAGGCACAGGGCCTATCTTCTGGAGTTATATTATGCTGGTCAAGATGTAGCAACATTGTGTCTTTCTTCTTTTCTTTTCGTGACTTACGTTTTCTTCTTCCTTTTCTCACCCGTTCTTATTTTAATTCGTTTCTCTCAATTGTTTTCTTCTCTCTCAATTTTATTATTTGATGGTTTTGGACTCCAAAGTATGATGACTTTTCTTTTGGGCATTATAGATTTACTTGGTTAGACACATTTCACTTGGGTTATAGATATTGGGGACTACTATCAAAGGAAGAACTGGCTGGATATTCTTTTTGTCTATGGACCCAACGAAAACAGGTAGATCATGATCATGGTATATAGCGGACGACTTCGTGGAGTTGTCAAATTTTGTTCAAGTAATAATATTCACAAGTTCTAGATGCTTCTATCAATCTATACCAACACTCGTTTGTCTCATAACATCGTAAATACTTTTTGTCCATTCTTATCTCGTGAAGTTTGGTCTCCATTTCCCGTGTAAGTCTTCATAAATGTTGATTTCTCGCCATATACTTGCCGAGATGGATTGATGTCTGGCCTCACATTGCTTTGCATAAGGTCAGAGCGGTGCCAGTCATAATTTCGTACAGCAGTCAATAGCCGTTGCCCGTGGCTATACCTGGAGAAGTGACATTCCCAAGTCATATTACATCCTTCGTCATCATTGATGAGCAGCCTGCAATACGCAGCCCAAATTTTCGTCATTCTAACCGCAACATCTAAGAGTTTATGAAGCTGAAATCGAGGGACTGATAGTTCCAAACATTTGCCAGCTCGCCAAGCTCCTCGTCCGAGATATTCGCAAATATGGCGCCCTGAGAAGTAAACTGGGTGGGCGCAAAAGTCGTCGGGTCCTGCATGTACAACTGCGGCTGCCAGTCGCCGCATTGCGGAGGGCCAGTATATACTGCAGGAGGTGCAAAGCCGCCAGCCATGGGGGGTCCGTTGGCTAAGGAGTACACCGGGGACGGTACTCCAGGGGTAGGTAAATTTATTGGCGAAGGTGAGAAATTCGCCGCAGGAGGTGAATTATGCTGATTTGGCATGCCGACTGGAGGAGTTATCTGTGGTGGTGCATTAACTTCCGAAACTTGGTGTGCTAATACCTTGGGCCTCTTCGCCGTTGTTTCATATGTTGGCGTTGTCCTGGGAAGTCGCTGAACGATTCGTGTCAAAATTCCATATGCCTTGGCCGATTTTGCTACTGTTCTCATACTTTGCAACAAAGCATGTGCTTCATCTATAGCTCTGTAGACATCGTCGCGCCGAGGTAGCGTGTACTGTTCATCATGAAGAATTGCTGAACACAGCACGGTTGAGATATCGAAGATGCAGAACAGAACAAAATGGTATTTGGCATCCCTTGGGTATACGAGATCGAAGAATCCACGCAAAGATACCATGAGCTCCAGACAGTAGTCTATACCATCACTGCGTATCTGCAGCTCAGCTTCCAGAGATCGAATAGCAAATGGCCTTGTCAGAAAGCCTCGAATAGGTTGGACAAGCATTGTGAATGCAACAGTACGAATCCTATGCCTGTGCAAAATGATCCACGGGCATGATGCATCTAATGATCTATCTGGGTCATAAACACTCAGAGGGGGAGGGAAGGTGTTGATCCAAGCTTCGACGATCCTTTGGTATTCCAGAACATCTGCGTGGGTCACAACGTTCTTAGTATGCCCAAATCTTCCAGAAATATGTTGAATCAAGCTGGACTGCATCTTCATATGTGTCAAGGGTGGGTGTTGATAGCCCTCTAAGCTGAGGTTTGGGGGACTAATGTCGCAGTCGTTTCGGTCAATTATTAGGGGTCTGCCCAAGAGTGTAGATATTTGCCTTCGCATCCGGAACTTAGTATTTTTGGTGGAAAAAGACAATATGAAGCGCTACTCACCAGTCCCAAGTGTCAAGGATGCACCATATTCTTCGTCGAATTTCCAGATCCAGTTCAGATAGAGGGCCGGCCTTTGCTTCCTTGTGGATAGCTATTAGAGTGTCAGCAAGTGGTGGTTAGCAGAATGTGACAGCGTAAACGTACAAAGTTCTTGGGCTTCTCGAATAGCAGCATTCAGCACATGCCAGCACTCAACAAAACGTGCTTCAGACTTGAACCAGTAACAAGAATGCAGTAATTGTTGGATATTGATGAGATGGCTGTGGCCCAGTGGGATAGCGCTTGCCAGCTCTTGAGCAGCTCTATGATATTGTTCGGCAATTTGCTGGATCGGATGGCCAAGGTCGCCTTCGAGTTTTGCCTGCAGTTCAACATCGGTGTACTGCGATGCACATGCACAAACCGTGAGAAGAAGGCAAGTCCATTGAACGCTCAGTGGTCGATTCTCGGCTCGCAAAGTCCACCATTGCTGATATTGTTCTAGAAACAATGGCGGATAGACAATATAGTAGTGGTAGTTGACATTGTTGAGAAAGTTCTGGATAAGTATGTCTGGGATCCTAGTCAGCTAGGGTCAGAAATCGTTTATAGCGCTGCATACCGGTGTACGGTTTCGAAGGGATAGCTTGCAGAGCCCGTTCTAGCTGCACAAAGCCAGTGGGGTCTTTCACAAACTCCTGTGATGTTGATTTCATAGTCTTTGAATAAAACTTGTTAGTTAGATGCTGGCAAATAGTCTGGGTGCACAAACCTCGTGTCTTGATGCAAGATTAAAAAGAAGATGGGAAGGCGTGTAGCCCAAGGCATGAATCCCGTCACTACCTGTATCCTCAACCTCGGAATCGAGAGATTCGGGGCTACTTTTGATGTTGACTCGATTCTTTCGCTGCCTTTCCACAGCAACTTTCTCAGTCACAGGCTGGTTGGTGTCTTTGAAGCGGCATTTATCGGCCACTTTACGTTTCTGACATCCGTTACAAGGCCACTCACGGTTGCACTACGCAATGGTTAGTATACAGTGCCATTAGAAAGACCAAATACCGCAAATGTTCGCGTAGCAGCTATAGGTAGCTTGGCAGGGATTGATTACTTTTTGCTTGCGACGAGCACATTCGGTGCACGCGGATCGATAGCTTGCTTCCTTTCGTTGAGCCCCTTCTCCCATGACGCCAGGTGATAGAGCCGACCAACTAGAACTGGGTGGTATACATTAGTTGTATTTGCCAACTGGGGCCAGATCCGATTCATGAAAGCAAGGACAGAGGCCCTAACGTTTTTTTTTAAAACAAATGCAGAAGTACTTGCTTCGCAAAGGAACCGAGACGAGTGGACTGATCATTTAGTTACCACAACAAGCAGCAAAACAGCTGGAACTTGCCAAATACTGGTAATGAAAGACTGGACAATCATGTCCTTGGACAAGTGGGGAAAGTCCTAGTCGACCGTTGTTGCTAAGATGCATTTGCCCGCCTGCAGATCTATTGGGTGGTGGGTGGCACACGGAAGGAAGAGAAGGAGAGGCATCGCTTGGGGGTTCCATTGGTAATTTTGTGCCGAGGAGTCGCTGGCGGTTAATGGGTCCGGAAAGAGACCAGCGGAGATAAGCGAGACGATCAAGTGAGACTACCGTGAAGGATGTTCTTGGCCCATTCCAATAGCTGTGGACAGTTTGGAAAAAAGCCGAGTACCTGCCGGTGATGATAAATTCGGCTCTGTCCTTTCCAATGTCGAGATCACCAGTCATGCTGTCGTCCTCTCGCCGGTATGAGAGGATTTGGCGTCGAGGACTAAAGCAGTCATCGATGGTTCTTGCTTCATCCCCACCAGCCATTGCGTTCCCATTGATTTCTTGGTAATGTCGTTTGTTGCACAGATCCACCATTGTCTCTCATGCCGACTTCATCGATCCCCGTACCCGGCCCCTCTCTTGGCTCTGTTAACGTTGTCCCCGCCACACAACCCGGCGCCGGCCGGCCAGGGCATTCCAGCCGCCAACCACAGCGCCTGATTTTCTTTCAAGTCGATCCGGTCATGACAAACTGACTGTCGTTACAGGGTCTGAATGTTCTGGATCCTTGCTCATTTGGGCATTTGGGCCCCAAGATCATCTGTTTCGACGTTGTTGCCCGTGCATTGTGCGTGCGTATGTGTCGTTGTAGCTTTGAACAGGCGGGAAGTCCTACCGTCTCTAGAGTCTAGACACCAATTCCTCGTAAGCCAAACAGAGAGAGGCTCGTTCGAGGACGCGTAAGAGTAGGCTTGAGAAAGTTCGTATCAACCCGTACATACATCGGAAGCCTTACAAGGCTTGCGCCAAGAAAGCCTTGGTAGAGAAACCATCACTGTCCGAAGATTCATCCATCCTCTCAATATGAGCATCAGTCGGCATCCTACTTTGGAAGAATGGTCCCAACGGTCTTCTCCACTATCAGGCCCATATTGTTCGTTTTGCATGTTTGATTCTCGATGTTTGAACGTCATGGTTGTGAAAAGTCTATGCAACAGGGGTATCGCTCAAAGTTCGCGCTAATGTCAAGCAACGACGCGCCGTTGCAAGCGAGCTGATCTAGAGTCGCACTATCGCACGTGGCGCATGAGAGGACGCCAGGCGGTGAGGTGATTATACACTTTCTCAACCTCTAAAATCGACTGACAAAGCCTTTGCCACAAGTTTCCCTGCTTCGTCTGAACCCTCCGGACGGTTCAACTTGCATCAGAGACAGCCGCCGCTGTGCCCCTAGCTTGCATGGCATGTCGCAAAATCGAACGACATATGTAAAGCGAGGTCATGGCACACGAGGCGGATCCGCGAGCGGATTGTCGTTGGTACCCGGCGACTCCAACCGCTGCCCCGAAGATCCAAGATTGTGCGTCAGAGGTCAAACCCTACTGTAGGGACGGGGATTAGGGCCCGGACTCATAACCCAGGCGTAGTTCGCTGGGCTGCTGCAGCCCTAGTAAGCGCTATCGTCTCGAGAAGTCGTACCTGTATCCAGTGAAAGATTAAGGGCGTTCCGCATCGTTGTGCAAGCCTAGATGCTTCCTGCCAAAGCCAAAACAAGGGCCTACGGAGATGCCCATTGGATTTGGCAAATTCCTGAGACGCATGCAGAAGGCCGGTTTCGCAAACCGGTAAGCAGCTCGGAATCTGGAGGCGCTGTGGTGGAGACTTCCATCGTTCTTTGTATGTTTGTTGGGCTTTTGTGTGAATGGGCAAGGCGATAGCAATGGGTCAAATGCGAGGTGTAAAATGGTTGAGAGACAAGTCGAGGCCTCTCAGTCTTGCTCTAGTAGGTTTCATTTCGTGACAGGTACAATTGGGGGACCCAAGAGGCAGGTGCATGTCTTAGTTGATGATCAGGTCGCTCTTTCCCTCAAAGGGGATCAAACAGTCCAGAAGAATTGGAAAGTAAGAGCGAGCATTCAAAGTTTAATACTTTTATTAAATCCACCATATTCTCACATATCGTACCCTCGATCTCTTCACAAATTCCTCAACTCCCAGTTCATTCGTTCGAAAGACATCACGATTTCCGATATTTATCGGGTCAGGTCATAAGCGGGGGTATAAAGGTGAAGCTATGCAAGCTGATGCATGTCCAATCCTTCAGTATACGTCTAATTATTCCTACCAACGTACCATTTGGCGGCTACGAACCTAGCTGAGTGAGTACAAACTTAACCAGAATAGTAAAGACGATGTCGGCAATGGTAGGCGAAGTTGTTCAGCTGGTGCAAGCCAGATAATCATTGGTCTTGTCCCGAATAGCATCAATATCCGTGTCTATATAAACAGACTACGCACTTGGTCTAGAATTCATCATGGCCTGATTTTGGCCATGGCCCGCATCCGCTGTGTAACCGTTTTACACCACATGCATTAGCCACATTCCTCTATTCTCTCTACCACGATCAACACCACATGGGTTTGGACCAAGCTGCTGGGTGAGCAGTGGGTGACAGCAAGAAAAGATGACAGGTCAAATATTGATCTCAAACCGAGCTAAAATCCCCTTCAGGTTACATTAGCTCAACAACTGGGGTTGAAAATTGACGTTTCAGTTCTTGTGGCAGTCACACTTGTTACGAGGTTGGACGTATTGTATTGACAGTCTTGCCATCAACTTGCACTTCTTTTTCTCACACCTTTACTTCACTTTTAACATGTCATGAACTGACAATCCAATGTTTCTCGAGAGCCAATGGCAATTTTCATGTTCCCCAACTTTACTCTATGGAGTGTCAGATCAGCCAAGTCGTCATTGTTCCTCCAATGCCGAGGAAGCCACATGGTCATTACCAAATGCCGGGCCGTGTCCCCACTCCACCTCTTTTCCATCTGTCAAACGGCCGCTAACTAGTGGAAGCATTTCGGTGGCATCCCATCGACGATCTATGCACAGCACTAGTCCCCCGTGTTGCTACGCCCTAGATCTCTTCGGACCCGCCAAACTCGTGAACCAACGGGCCGCCTTTGACTTCCGTTCAAGATCTCAACCCAAGGGACTTGGGTTAGGTCACTGACTCCATCGGCCCCCTCTGGCTCAGCTTCTGACTGATCATCATCCGTGTCTTCATCGGTAACTTCAAGCATCATGTCGTTTCCCTCGTCAATCCCTGCTTTCTCATACAGCTCCTCCGTGTAAGCCCAATTCGGGGTATCAAACTTACCGTGAAGAAGCACAATACTCCTTCCTTGCGACTTGATACTCCTGAATTCTTCAAGTGGGATTGGGGTGACAAGCTGGAGTGTCTCTGATTTCGTGTCGATACCGCGTAAAAGCACCATCCCAATAGTCCGGGAATAGCGGGGATTCAAGGCTGCATCATCGTAGTTGGGAATGAATGGGATGTTTTCTGGACTCCTTGATATTGCCGGCGGCGATACTCCCTCCTGTGGAAAATTGGAGAATGCTCTTGGGTCCTCTATCTCGACTGCAGCCAGTACCTGCCCATTCACTGTGTCAGCCAGTAATTCTGGGGGGCACTGGTAGTCATAGGACAAGAGTCCCAATATGCCTCGTTTCGACGAAGAATATTTCACAAGCAAAGGCGGTCTCAAGGAGAGCGGCGAGGCGTTCCACTTTAATCTCGGCGGTGTATCGGACAGGTTTGGAGTCTTTGGCGCCGCATTTTGCGAGTGAAAGTAAGACATGATCTGCATCGCTCTGAGATGAGCTGCAGTTCTTGGTGTAAACTCAGATGACTGAGATGGAAGTTCTGTAAACTCGAGTTTTGTTGCTGTACGCAAAGCATCGACTGTCTCGGACGGGCCTGCTTCTGACATATACACAACCTCCTGGGGCTTGATTTTCTCTATCAAACTGGAGAGTAAACCCAATCCAGTTCCTTGAATCCATCCGGGGGTGTTGACAATGAGAGGGACTCCAGCGTAGTGCTCCGAGTAGGTATCAAACAGGTCTGCCGCACAAGCCCGATAGAGGTCCGGGTTTGGAGCTGGAGTGACCGAGGCCATTGAGTGACTGCGGACAACCGTAAAAGCAGAGTTTTTGAGACTAGGATGTGTGAATGGTGTGCCGAGGTTGGGTTTTGTTACACAAACGAGTGATAAAGTCCCCGGTGGTGCGTATTCTGGTTGGCCTGGATCGAGGTCGAGTACCACAACACTACGAGCGCCCTGCTTCTGGGATCGATCTGTCAATAGGCCATTCATGAACAGCCGTGAGAAAGTAGACTTCCCAGCCGATTTAGGCCCACATATCAGTGTTGACAGTGAAGTTTTCTTTCGGCTCGTTACTACAAGTGAAGATAATTTCTTGTTCCACGCAGCTGGTGAGGCCAATTCCTGAATGATGCATTTCTTAGGGGCATCTTTAGGGGTATAAATCTAAGCAAGTATGAGCACATCGTCCCACTCAAGACATAGAAACTTACAATCTCAAAGGTAGAGTCTTTTGTTGCCTTGGAAGAATTTGTCTCGGGTGGCTCATTCCATATTTTTCTGAATAGGGGTGACAGCCGACCCAACTGGCGTATGCCACGAGCATTACTATCAGGGTGAAGTTCCAATTTTGTCTTTTCCGTAGTACGTATCACAGGAACTGCATGGCAGTGGGGAGCATGAGCCCATTCAATCGTTTCCGAGGGGTAGAGAGTAGCACCAGCCAACCTCACTTCACCTTGGATGACCCGAATCCCAAAACTCCCAAGAACCAGTAACCGCTAAGCAAGTTAGCCATGATTGTTAGAAGATCGAGTCGTAACAAAATTTACCGCACTGTTTGATAGTTTTAATTCCATGACACCTCCTGTCTTGATTCGATGGTTTTGCTCTGAGAGGCGAAATGATGTGTATTCTCGAACCAGCGTCTGAGAAGCTCCGGCCAACTCAGGATTGGGAGTATCTATACTCCCACTAGAATACTGGTGAGCAATTCCCGGTTCCAAATATGACATGCACATGCATACCTTGCTATTGCAACGCCTCTTGAACGACTGGCTGGTGATTCTGCCCCGCGTTGCAGATATTGATTTACCGCACTCTTCTTAGGAGATTTTGGAGTAGTTTTTTGACTACTATTCTTCCGAAGAGCGTCAAAGCGGTTGACACTGGTGGTCGCCGACTTCTCATCGGACTCTGAACCAGTTTCCATCGTTGATGCGGGAGATGCTGCACCTTCTCTTAGTCGAGCCTGAAGAGCACTGAGAGCGCTCATTGCAGCTTTGTGATGTTAGCCCTAAGTCACATCAAGCTTTTGGGATTGCAGAAAAAGAGTCATCGCTGGAACTAAAAACTTACGCTTTTCATCAATTCTTCGTTTCTTGTTAGACGACATGTCCAATATATTCGCCGGCACCGGTCTTGGTCAGAACGGGCAACAAAGAAGATGCAAATGTTTGAGAAATTAGATAAACACCAGGTTCAATCAGTGAACTAGCACTGCATTGTTTATCCTCCAAGCTTAGTATACAAGTTGATAGAGCCATGAGATGATTGTCGCGGGTAGGTGAGAGTGAATGGATACATTTTCTTATCGATAAGGAAACATTTTGACTGGTACCCAGGCTACATGGTCAGTGACTTTTGAGATGCTATAACGGCTGTTAAATAAGATAAAATCACAAATTCTAAACTCAAATAAGGTCTTTAGTACCTTTTCTTGATTTTGATAATGTACAACCAAAATAATATCTTGCCTTTGTTCATCCTACATCATTCGCGCACTCCATACCTGCCACCAGATTTTTACACGAAGCGGGCGCGTTGCTGTAGATATCTGCCCCACTAGCGCAGCGGCGCCTCCAAAATTTCATTTTCTAGCAACCTGAACTTTACTCTGAACAACTTCCTCGCCAATTGCACCCTCACCACCAATAATCCTTATCGAAAAATCTGCCCGAGATGGCGCCCAAGGAACCTTTCAAGGTGCATTCCCTCAGCAAGCACATTGAGAACACAAAGAAGGGTTTATCAGCCGATTCGCAGACCAACCGTCGCCTTGCTGGCCGCCCTACACTTGTCAAGAAAGAGTCGAGCGATCCAAACAAGATTTTTGCCAACAATGACGACGACGAAGGCTCGGGAAGCGATAGCGATAGCGACAGCAGCAGCGATGAGGCTCCCGGTAGCTTCCTGGAGAGGCTTACCGCCGGTACAAAGTCTACTCCTGCAAAGCCTACTCCTGTGAAGTCCACTCCCCAGTCTGCCCGCCGTCGCAGCAAGGATGAGGAAATCGCCGACAGCGACGACGAGCGCAAAGCTTCCAACAACAAGGCCTCTTCCAAGAAGTCTGCTCCAAAGCCTGAATCTTCCAGTGATTCAAGCAGCGAATCCGATTCTGACGACGAAAAGGCCAACACGAAGGCCAACGGTACCACTCCTGCCAAGGATGCCGACAGCAGCTCGAGCTCTTCCGAGTCGGATAGCGACAGCGAAAGCGATGAGGAAGACAAGAAGAAGGCACCAGCTGCCAAGACTTCCGCCGAGAAGAAGGACGATTCCGAGTCATCTTCTAGCGAGAGCGAGAGCGAGGACGAAGCTAAATCCAAGTCCAAGCCTGCTGTAAATGGCACTGCTGCTACTACATCTGACAGCTCCAGCGAAAGCAGTGACAGCGAAAGCGAAAGTGAAAAGGAGCAACCTGTCAAGCCTACCACCAAGCCTACCACCAAGCCTGTCACGAAGCCTGTCACGAAGCCTACTGCGAAGCCTGCTGCGAAATCCGCAGCCACGGTATCCGACAGCTCTTCCAGCGAGGAGGATTCCGACGACGAGATGGTTGACGAATCTATGCACATTGAGGATCGCGAAGGACAGGTTGCCATTCCCAACTTCATTACTCCCGACTTTGTTCTCCGCAAGGGAGACGATGGCACAAACGGCAAGGATGTTGCCGAGGTCTGCAACAAGGCCAACCTCGAGGGCAAGCAGTTCTGGTACTTCACAGTTCCTTCTGACGTCCCAATTTCTGTTATTCAAAACCTTGAAATCCCCATGAACCAGTCAAGTGCCAGCAACAAGCTGTTCTCGCATGGTGGTGATGATTACGGTTTCTCTTTTGAGAGTATTGCTCCCAAGAGTAACATCCAGATCATGATCCCTTCTTCTGATACTTCTCAATATCAATCTGGTAAGTGTACCGAGTCGTCGCAGATATTCAAATATTAACGTACAATAGCCCCTAAGCAGATTGATCAAATGATGCAGATCAAGAAGATTACGCCACTTGGCGCCAACAGATCTGTCGGCCCTACCCCTAAGCCAGCCCCTCGTGCTCAGCCTGCCGGATTAAAGGCCCGCTACCAGCCTATCGGTGTCAACGAGCCCATGGGTACCATTAGTGATGGAGAGGATGTAGAGATGGCAGAGGCTCCCGCTTCATCAACCAAAGCGGAAAAGAAGGAGAAGAAGCGCAAATCCAAGGAGACGTCTGAGAAGAAGCAAAAGAAGATGACTCTTCCTGAGCGGCCTAGCTCCCAGACCATAGAGGAGCCAACCCCCGATACCCGCAAGAACAAGCGAAAGCTCGCAGCTTCTGAGGACGACGCTGCCGCCGCCACTGAGCAACTCCAGGCCGAGGCCAGATCGGCAGCCAAGAAATCCAAGAAGCAGAAAACAGACCGAGTCGGCAGCCCTGACTTGGGCTCCGAGCCCGCTTCCGTAGCCAAGAAGCAGACTCCTGTTCTGCCTCCCACATTCCCTACCGCAGGAACCCCAGCTTCCAAACAAAAGAAGGTCAAGGAGAGCGCTGTTCCCATTCCTTCTATTCCTCACTCGTCACCTCCCAGATCCTCTCCTGCGCCTGCCCCTGCATCACAGGCCCCAAGCTCACTCATCCGGGCCAAGGAGAAGCGATCCAAAAAGCCAAAGGATAGCAAGAAAACCGCATCAAGCAAGAAGGAAACCCGTGTCCCACCCCCCGTCCCTGGCTCTTCCTCGGAATAGCGTTCCCAGGTGAAGACTCCTCGAAAGGAAAGGCGCAAGCCTAAGTACAAGGGCAAGGGTACTCCCAAGATGTGAATCGCTTGGTCCAACGATGTGTCGCAATGACGAATGGCGCATAGCATTGTTAGCCATACATCGGAACGTACGCTGCTGGCACATGGCTGTCATATCATCGTTGTTCAGCGGTCATCTCATGCGGTTGGGTTGAACTAGCAATCGGCAATATCTTTTTTTCTTCTGACATAGCTTTTCGATACCGCGACGAGGCAACAGTCTCTGTAATTTAGCGGCATGGCGTTGGTGGTGCATTTCGGTCGTAAAGGGAAAGGAGGAAAAAAGGGGTGTAGTTGAGGAGGTTATAGGAAGAAATATGGGATAGGAATTTTGGTGGATAATCTCCTTGAGGTTGACTCCAACGATCTGAGCTTACCAGAGCTTCAGGATGGAAACCCTAAAGTAGATATCATCCATATATAGGCAATGTGAGAGTACAAAACACTTAAAGTGTCCATCACCCAACTTGTGACATTGTAATCCGTGGCATGATACATCATCCACCACCAGGCGCTGTATACAGATAATGAATGATATGACACTATGGGTTAAATGGATGTACACCTCTACTACCAGACGATGTCTATCTATTCTAATGCGTTGATCACGATCAAGTAAAAAACCGCCCTCTAAGTTGCTTACCCTGTAGCACATACTCGTCCATGAGGCTATCACCACTTTGGCTTTGGCTACACAACATCACATATCACATGTTGTAATCCTTTTTGCACGACTTTGCCATCTTTTCCAAAATGCCAATTGTAGCTCTATAGTTCCTGATCGACCGATCTACTAAGCCAACATACATTCCCATTCCACCTCGTGGCTTCAAAACAACAACTCCCCCGCGAAAGCCCCAACGCCATCAAATTCCTCTCCCACGTCTCCAAAAAACTCAATCGCCCGAAAAAAAGAGAGCTCCAACGAACAAGCTCTACAGCTACGTCTAGCTAGTCAGGTATGTAGGGTTCATTAGCTTCATCCAACCTTTTTGGAGAAACACGCCCCCTGGTCTCAGTCTCGCAAGGCGGTATCCGTATAGCACGATGACGTCTGCGATTCTATAATTCAAGTCGGGTACTATCTAAAGATAGACTTAAATTAAGAACTGTTGTTAACCGTAGTAAGGATAAAATCTGTAACAAAGATTTTGTTTCGAAAAGCCCCCTTGAGATACAGAAATAGATCCCACGTTGAAACGTGGCCCTTGAGAGCATTATTTTGAACAATATCTACAAAACACAACGCTTGGAAAGTGCTTGCTCATGCGTCTAAGTCGTAGCTACAGATCTGCACCATCACTCACGTCAACAAGTATGTAGTTAGTAGCTTGGGTTAGGTTAGCTCTCACCGCCAGCCTCACATGAGCATGAAGCTGGGTAGGGGTCTATGCTGAGCTCAGTTTATGCGGTAAAGATGGAAAAAATTGTTGATCATAACTGAATAAGGCGGTTTACTGTTGCTGGGGGCGGTGGAGCTAGCAAGTCAGAGGTCATTTGGATAGAGTAGTTGGAGATATTGGTCCAACGTCTAAGACATCTCGAGTTACTCTGAGATAACGTACTCTGTACTTGGTCAATATGTTTGACAAGAGCTGGTTCTAAGCTGAAAACGATCGACTTGTTACCACAAACGTAGACGTTTCACTTTCTGATCTGCCTATACGAAACCCCTATTGTTACGTTCCTGTGTTGTAGTAGTTGTACAAAACGTCGTCCATGATACGATTCTAACTGCTGATAATGACGGCGACGGAAGCAAGCCAAATGTCACGCAGCAGATACCCCCACGTGTTCGGCACGGGGCGAACAGACGAGATCCCTAAAAAGATCCCTAAAAAGTTTAAGGAGAAAGCATGTGGTTTGGGTTAAAGTTGAACCAAAAGCCGAGCTTCAAATGAACCGCACACGGGAAACTGGGAATATCCGGACAACGGGGATCTCACTGCAACTAACACGCGACCAGCGATACAGACTTTCATTGCATCGTCCCATGCGGTGTTCTGATAGATTCCGAATCGCAGCACCGGCCGAAAACAACCGATAGTGGATCTGCGGCCGACATGAACCCTGTGGAATTTTTTTAATGTTCCTCTTTAATAGGCCGAGGCCCGAACATTTAACTAAATCTTTGAAACCGAATGAGTGATTAAAAAATATTAAAAAAAAAAAACTTCAAACAAAAAATCGGCCGAGTTGAAAACCCGAAAGAAGAATAGTAAAGTCCGACGGTCCTGAGCTAAGAGGGACCGTTGCGGGTTCTGTAAAGATTGTAGCACCCGATGTGGGAATTCGTTGACCGACGAGATCGACGCTGAAGCCCCAAGACCGAAATTTTCGTTTAATGTTCCTTTGTATTGTCCATGGGACAGATAGTCGACCATCATGCTCTATACAGCGCTGTGAACAAGGCTGCCGGCATCCTTGAGGCCAAGAGTGTTAGTCAGTATCATGGCGGCTCGCTCGGATGCCGTAACATTGACCGCCTCTGCGTTGGCTACCAAAACCAGGCTTTTATTGGTATCATGATACCTGATCCATGATGTGCCTTGGAGTCGTAGCTCACGAGGGCATGAATCTGGAGCTAAGAGAGCAGTCATCAACGCTCATCCAGTAAGATTGAGCCTGAAGGTATCTGTCATTGGGCATTAGCCTCTTGTAAGCGTGTGCTTGCATACCATGTTGGACTCTTGCATGTAAGTAGGGTGATAGGCATGTAACGGCAATTGCAGTTAATCATACAATAGGTTCAGGTCTGGACCCATTCTCTAGCAAGTACAGCGCGCGTCTGATGAGAGCTGATCAATATCGACAAGCATCAGGTTTATTATATGGCGTGATGTTAAACTCAAGACAAGAGCTAAGTGCAGTGCAGCATGTGCTTATTGTGACATGCCACACACCACCTGAAATTATGTCGAGAATGCCAGGTAAGAGAAATGCAGTAGTGCGATTTCAATAGGCATCAAGAGCCGGCCTGTTCCTGAATGTTTCTGATCCATAATCAACGCCGAACGCAGTGATGGATAGGGATAGTCCTGATCAGAATAGCTGATAGGTGTCCTTCGTTTGCATTGAAACTGTCGTCCAATTCTCTGGGCGACAGGAACTAGACAAACTAGCGTATCGTAAATTATTATGGATGTCTCGTGCTCAGGTAGGGGACCCTTGACGATCTCCTAAAGTTGGGCCAGCCCGATTCGACCTTGGCTCTTCCATACCGGTAAGGGGGATTATTTAGATGAAGCCGTGCACAGGCGGCTCGCTCTTGGAAAACCTGTTAAAGGAGATTGCAAGGAAAGTTTCAATGTATCGATCGGTTTGTTTGCAAAGTTAACAAGGCTGATTCGTTGCGCATGCGACAAAATAGCAGAGCTCTCCAAAGGACTGGACGAGTTTCGTACCCCTGCTACGGGAGACCCTCCCTAATCTCGTCAGACCCTGAAGGTCCTCCACCAAGCTGACAATGTATGCTGATGTTCTCTCCAGTCTCGGGTGCTAGCACGAGGTTCCACGTTCAATTTCGTTGCATTACGGATTCGCGCCTCGCTTCACACCGGAGCGAACGCCTCGCATTGACAAATATGACCCGAGCGGCCGTTTATAACTTCCGCTTGGAAAACTCCGCAGACACCGACCGGCATCCGGAGCGGGCAAGCTTCCGACTTTAAAAGTGGTCTGAACTTAGTTAACCTCTGGTAAAGTAACGTCACCATCCCATGACGATGAGGCTTGTCGTAGATAAAGGACATTATTGGTTGGCGGGTTTTCAAAGTCAGAGAGGCTTCAACGGTTTGATGTGTAGACCAACAGTAGAACCAACCTTCCGCTGCATCCGAATAAATGTGAATTGAAAGCAAGCGGGATTTCTCATGGGGGACAATTCGTGGGGTTGCGACCCTTGTCTTGTGCATATATTCTGAGACCTGGGCGGTAGGAAGGGTTGCGCGCGCCTATGTCTGGTGGTGAAAAGGGTCTATCTGAAGCGAACCCTTGTCTTGATTGTCTGGAGGACGAAGCCTCAAACCGTTACGCGGATTGTCATGGGCTTTCCTCGCCAAGGCAGGGCTGAGTCGAAGACCGAAGGTAACGGAGCTTTATTAGATTAGCTAGCAGGCCATGAACACATGGCTATTCCATGCTGGCAAGACACCGCGCCGCTTGAACCGAGTAGTGGTGATATCAATTTGACTTCTTCTTGAGATTCGGCAACAATTGATCTTGTGCTGACAGTCAGAGAAGCTGCTGTGTATGGCTTGGCGCTAACATGAGATTAACTACGCCGCTGCCGTGGCTCGACAGCTAGGAGCCAGACGTGCAGTGATGATCATGAAACGTCGATGTATTTCTCACGGTGATCTTGGCTCAAGGGGTACTTTACTTGAAGCTGTTGAGCAACAGTGGTTGCTGGAGATCAAGATTGTGGTGTGAGAAAAGCAGCTAGGGATTCATCCCACTCACATTTTCCGCGGGCTTTAGCAGCATCGGAATTGGAGAATTCTAGGGACGGGAGAAAAGGTACATCTGTCGCAAGTACTCGACGGACAACGGCAGCTGTGAATTTTGGCTCTGTTCTTCTTTCTCTGCTTCCTTTTTCGCTTCTCTTCCTTGCGACCCGACCAAGAAAGATGCAGTGGCCCCAGCTCCTTTAGCGTCAAATAAAAAAGATCCTTGTTTTTTCTATTGATCTAAATGGTTCATTGTTCATCATCCATCTCGGTTTGCGGCCTTGAAACTTTGCAGGTGGAGAGTCTTTTGTGCTATCTTCTGAAAGAGGATCATTCCTCGACGATTTGACTGATCGATTGCTGATTGCAAACAATCACTGCGTTATTAAGCACTGCCGGTATAGCCGGCTGTTTAACAGCAAGACTACCTATGGAGGCAACAGGATACTGACCTCAACGGAAATGTCCCTGTGAGGATATCTCCGGGTCGCTTCCATGTTTCAATTGTGGTCAGGATTTGATTTAATTCAATATTACCACGGGCAGCACGGATGTTGCCAACGCATGGGATGTGGGCGTGAGCTGTTTGGACTGCCTCACCTTGATCAGTCAAATTGTCGTTGGTCAGAGCATATTAGTGCATGCAAATCAACTGTCAATTGTCATGGCAGATTAAGCTGAGGATCGTCATCATTTTGCACTGCAAGCGTGGGAGCACATGACAACTCGCCTACCAACTTCTAATCACATCTTTGATTGGACTGAGACACTTTTTATCGTTGAATTCAGATGGCTCCCCAAGGCTCATGCTGCTGTGCCACGACGATGACGCTGCCTAGTCTGCCAATCGAGCAAGACATCGGGCTGTAACTAAGCGACACCGTCAAGGGACCGTTTCTGATGGTGACGTTTTGTATTGAAACCAGCCACCGTCATCGACATAGACCCTGATCAAAGAAAGACAACATTTGATGGGTGGAATTGATTCAACAAATCGAGCGCATCATGATTTCAGTCTGCTCTTGTCTCGTTTCGTGCTGTCTTGAGCTCACGCGCGCAGTCTAGCATATTGACATATGTCTTGCTGAGGACCAGGGTTGACTCCATTCGTCTTCTAGGAATGGAGGAAGACGGTACTGAATAATCGGATCCTCGGAGACGACTGCAACTGTAATACTGAATGCGAACGGTGATGAATCAATTGGACTTCAAACAATGTGGACTTGTTCAGAAGCGCTGTTCGCTTGCGTTGCCAAGGTACCAACCGTTAACGCTTTCGGTGGTTGCCCAGCAGCTCTGCCAAGGCTGAGAGATGTACTACGTATGGGATCTTCCTCTCCATGGGCTGCCTCTTGTCCATGTTCAGTTTAGACAGCTCCATGACTGTGGCGGTGCTCGATTAACAAAGACAACTGCGATGTTCCAGGTTATTGTTCACGTCTTTTGATCGAGGCTCAGTTCAGGATCGCCCATGCATGTCTGCCTACCAAGTTAATTTCCCGCTCAGTAAAAAACGTCGCATCTATACTTTTCGCGTTGCATACGCGGAAAGTCAGCGTCGTTAGACAGGGCGGCTCTCACGCGACTCAGCCCACCAATTAGTCTCGGCACCAGCTTAGAAGGAAATTACGGTAATACGCCTAGATTCGGGAAGCCGTAAACCCCGTTCCTCCGCGGTGTCTGGCGGACGCGCTCTGTCAGCAACTTGACTGCATCTTTGCGAATGATTGGCTTGGTAGAGACAAAAGAGCTCCGTCTGAGCGTCAGAGAAGGGCTAAACAGGCTTAGGCGCTGGCTCCAGTGCAATCTCCAGGCGACCCTGGTGTCATCCACATGGATGGATGCCCAGCGAAGCATGGAGACAAGCTGGACAAGGGCTTGAATGGCTCCGCTGAGGCTTGTTGGCTGGTCGGTACCCAAGGCCCTTGTAGCGATGACTCCTCCCGCAGCATCCGGGCTCATTTGAGATGAGGACAAGGGAAAATCTTGCGCTGCGCTGCGGGCCTGGTCCCCCCTTGGACGACCTAAGCTAATGTCAGTGTGATGGACTCCTTAGCTTAGCGCCCATAAGCCCAAGTCCTGCGCTGCGCGACTGGCCCTGTCAAATTTGAACTTTTTAGCGGATAACGGTTGTAAAGTCAACTGTAAAAGTCTTGGTTTCTAGGTACCTACCTGCTGTGCACTTGGACACGCCCCTGCTGCATCGACTTTCCTGCACCTCGTCATCATACTCGATCATTCCCTCCTCCACTCCCTCCACTTCCTTCATATTACTACTCACGTTTCCTCCTCCGTCTTCTTCTTCCTCCCTTTCCTCCCTCCTCGATCCTCGGTTTGGTTTTGTCTTCAGATTCGCACCTTGCAAAGGCACATATCCTCCTTCACGACCTCAGGTTTTAATCTTCGCACTTTATCTGTGTGCCGTCCCTGTCGCGTGTTACTTCCCTCCCTTCTCTCTGCGATTCGACATCAATTGCTCCAGACAACCATCCCGACGATTCCGACCTTCGTCGTATGCGATCAAGTCAAGTAATTAGGTTAACTTGGATATGAGGTAGCTTTTGGGTATTCATATTGGGTTACCGACTACGCGTTACGAATTTCTTCGACATTATCTTGCGCCACTGCAAAAAAGCAACAAACAAAACCCCTTTCAAACCAGCATTGTCCAGACAACAATTACAACATCATCATGAACGACTTCTCCGCCACCCTCTCGGGGAAGCCTAAGCTTCAGCTTCTATGGCCCGAGCATGTCAACCTGCCATTTCTCAACACTGTTCCTCCCAGATATCGAATTGGCCGACGACGTACCAAGTCGAAATCCAGACCTGGTAACGAAGAACTCACAAGCCTCAAGACCTCTTTCAATGCTTGGGATGGCGTTCGTGATCTTCAGAAGCATCACTGGAGAACCTCAGATCTTCAGTATGCTGTAGTAGGACTTCTTGTTCTCTTTTCTTTCTGGATCGCTCCTCCTGCACCTGGAGTGAAGCTTCTTGCCATTTTGGGTAGCGTCTGGGTTCTTCTCATGCCTGCTACTCGCCAATTCTTCTTGCCTTCGGTCACAATTTGGACATGGCTTTTGTATTTCTTTTGTAGTCGGTACGTTTGTAGTCTTCCATTTCGGCCGTCGCATTCACTAACATATTTCAGATTTATCCCTAATGAGTACCGACCTCATATCTGGGTTCGTGTGCTACCCGCCCTCGAGAACGTCTTGTATGGCGCCAACCTATCGAGCATTCTCTCCGCCCACCAACATTCAGTTCTCGATATTCTTGCCTGGATCCCTTACGGCCTGTGCCACTTTGGCGCTCCCGTTGTCTGCGCCCTGCTCATGTTCGTCTTTGCTCCCCCTGGTACAACCCCGGTATGGGGACGCACATTTGGTTGGATGAGCATTCTTGGTGTCACCATCCAGCTTCTCTTCCCCTGCGCGCCCCCTTGGTATGAGATGGAGCACGGCCTCGAACCAGCTGCGTACGGCATGCCTGGATCCCCCGCTGGACTGGCTCGCATTGACGAGATTTTCGGCATCGACCTCTACACAACCAACTTCAGCACAGCGCCTGTTCCCTTTGGCGCCTTCCCCTCGCTCCATGCTGCCAACGCCGTCCTCGAGGCTCTCTTCATGTCTCATTGCTTCCCCCAGTTCCGAACTTACTTCATCATGTACGCTGGTTGGGTTTGCTGGGCCACCATGTACCTCAGCCACCACTATGCCATTGACCTCGTCGTCGGTGGCTTGATTGCCTCTTGTTTCTTTTACGCCGCCAAGGCACGATGGCTACCACGCCGCCAAGAGGGCAAGATTACCCGCTGGGAGTACGAATACGTGGAATATGGTGACCAAACCACCATCACCGACGAGGAGTACGGCGAGTACTTTGGCATGGGTCTATTGGGACGCCCTCGCGCCGATTCTAGCGACGGTTGGACTGTTGCAAGCTCCAGCTCCAGCTGCGGCTCAAGTAGCGGAACTCTCAGCCCAACCCTGTCTGAAGAGGCCCTTCCCGGCATGCTTGACGATGAGCTCTGGAACAGCCATGCTCCTGCTAGAGATGTTGAGTTGAGCGAAGTTGTTGTTGCGGCGAGGTAATCAACACGATTCAGTGATAGCAATCACAAGGCCCAGGCGACCTCATCCCACGCCTGGTGACCAAACTCGCCAGTGGGATTTAACGATTTTAATGCCCGAACCCTTTTAATCTTCGACCTTACACTTTTTTTCTGATAACAACTTTGGCATTCATCGGCACAGCGAAATGGCGCAATGCGATGCTTTACACCGGCAGATACTGGATTCTGACGCAGGGCCGTCAGGGCCAGGCGGCAACCTTTAATAATAGGTTCAAGGGGCCAACGATGTCCCTTTCTAATGTATACCTGCGGAAGGACAAAACCGGACCTGAATAGAGTAATGTATACAAACAAGAGGAGGTTAATATGTGCATGGATATGCGATCACGCCATGTCATGCACCGATTCGCTCGTTAGAGAGCTTGGATGACTCGAGAGGGACAGGCTTTACAGCTCCCCTACTCATGATGAGGAGGAAACAATGAAAGATAGGACAAGCGGCTTGCTGCCGAAACCTGGTTGATCCTGGAGAAGAAAACCCAGGCGGCGAAAGCAGACGAGCCGACTTTGGTGGGAAAGAAAAGGAATACCAAAGATACCATTCGCTAGATATTAGCAATTAAAGAATTGACAATTAATGTCACCACCATACTGTCTCTAGTCTCATTTACTTGTGACATTCGTACCAAATCTGAAGCTATCTTGGACTGCAAAGCTAATCTTTGTGGACTCGGTAATTCTTGCGCGTCGACTTGTTCGAGAAACCTGGCCATGAAAATCTCAATGCCGATCTTAATCTAGGAAGCTTCTCATGAAATTCCTTCAACTTCTTTCGTGTTTGGAACCAGGGCCAAGGCGGTATGGGAAACGCCAAGCTTATACCGAGCTCCTGATAAGCTTGGCAATGAAAAGTGTCAGATCTGCAGTCGCAGTTGTTAGGTCATAGCTCCATTGTAGTTCGCGTGCCGTTCATAGTATCGTCACAGATGAGAGCTGTGATTCAAAGATGAATAGGTAGGAAAAGGTTCATACTCATGATTTGATTACGACATGAGCTAGTATCTACTCTGAAAGCATCTCAACAGAGACCAGATAAAACAAGGTATAAATACTAACGATGGGTAAAGGCAAAAAAAGGGGGGAAGAAAAGTTGAAGCAAGGGAATCAAGACCGTGCTGATTCCCTGTCCCCGTAGCCAGCGGTCTGGTCCAAGAACCACATGTATCCAAATCGACAATGATCCTCCTTATTCTGTTACGTGCTGTGATAGGCAGCATATCATCCGTGTTCTGTATGCTGTTCACATCGCCATGCCGGCCGTATCTTCCACCCGTGGTGATTTCACCACATTCAAACCGCTAGTCTTATAACACATATTCATACCACAATCGTTTCGCATATCCACTTGCCAAACAGAATTATATAACACGGAACTCAAACATCTGCTCTCATCCTGGCTCTACCTCTTCGCCGCAGATCCCCCGCTCCAAAGTCCTTTGGAAGTTTCAATGACTCGGTTTCCGTTGTTGCCGGGTTGCAACGAGGATGGGACGTTGGATGCTGAAGTGTTACCCATTGTTACGTCGTTTTCAGTTTGTGTTCCATAACCACTGTCCTTGGGCTGGTTGTGACCGATGGAGATGCCGCTGTCTACCTTTCGGCTGGTAGGGGGCTGTTGGGCTGCGCCCCGACTGGGCTCCTTTGAACGAGCTCCATCCATCAAACCACTTTGCGCCTCGCGCAACTTGTTGATTGCGCGAACAGTATCGATTGCCGCATGCAGAGTTCGACGAGCGTTAAAGTTCTTCTTAATATTAGGTAGCAGATTCTGGCTCTCGCCCTCAGCATTGATGAAGCCAGCAACGAAAGGATGCTGAAGAGCCTCATGAGCGGTAATGCGCTTCGTGGAATCGATAGTCAAGCACCGTTGAATGAAGTCCTTGGCATGGCTGGAAACGCCACGCCAGTATTCGATAGGAGTAAAGCTGTAGTCTGCGTTGAGGATGGCCTGCATCTCTTCAAAGTCAGAGTCGCGATCGAAAGGAGTGTAACCGCAGAGCAAGAAGTATGTGATGACACCGAGAGCCCAGAGATCTACAGGCTTGCCGTGACCAGTTTTCTTGAAGATCTCCGGGGCCATATAACCAGGGGTACCGCAGGTTGTAGTCAGAACGTGGAACTGTTCCTCATCCATAATTCGTGAAAGTCCAAAGTCTGCAATAAGCAAGTCTGCGTTGTCCTCGGGTGTTCGGAAAAGTAGATTCTCTGGCTTCAAATCGCGATGGACAATGCCATGGTCGTGTAAGTAAGCGACTGCTGACAAGGTCGCGCGAACCAAGTCAGCAGCATCTGATTCGAAGTAGGAACCTTTTCGGCAGATTCGATCGAAAAGCTCGCCACCTAGGGCAAGATCGGTAACGAGATAGAGGTTGTTCATGGTCTCGAAGTAATCGACAAGGGTGAGGATGTTCTGGTGGCCCATGGAGACCTTTTTCAGGACAGCGATTTCGTTGCGAACCTGCCATTGCGCATTCAATGTTAGAAGACAAATTATACAGCTTTGAAAGATGTTGTGCATGATGCTGTTGAGCGTCATGAGACGATGCGCACCATGTGTTCGCGACCGGCCATAAGCCGCTTATTGATGACCTTGGCAGCATAGTAGCGGCCAGTGTCAATATGGACGCATTCTTTGACGACGGAATAGGAGCCAGCTCCCAACGTCTTTCCAACCTTGTATCTACAAGGCTGAACTTGAGGTTGTTGACGAGCTGCGGAATCCATTTTGAGATTGTGATGTCGAAGCCGAGGAGGAAGAGGACGAGGGGGGGAGGTGGTAGGAGGATTGCGGTGCCCCGCAGAGCGTTGAAGTGAGATGGGAGGTGCGACTGCGACAAGAAGGGAAATGCGCTCCTGAAGCAGATTAGATCCAGTTGAATATTGAGAGAAACAAGAATGTCAAGCGTTGGATGAGCAGAAGAGAGCAAGGTACAGTATAGATAAATGTTGGATGGGACTAAATTGGACCCGAACTGAACTGAACTGGAGAAATGAAGGGTCGGGAGTTTGGGTCGGTCAGTTCGTGTGTGAGGAGGGACAGCCAAGGACTAAAAGGTGGGGTTAAGTCAGGCTCGAACCAGCTGAAATACGGATAAGATAACAATAGGAATAGAAATAGGTAAGGCGTTTTTAGTCTGGACACTCGGTAGGTTTTGTTTCTATTTATTCAAGTAGGAAGAAGAACTTGCTATGACTTGGCTTTGAGGCTTATTGTAGATATATGTACTTAATTAACAGTCTAATCTTTAAGTGATATTCAGTGACCTAGCTCCTGGTCGATGCTCGTATTGCAGGCATTCATAGAGGTACACAAGATAGGACAAAAGTGATTAAATGATTGGACGATGATGACAGCATTGCTGACCTCATGGTGTAGTGACAGCCATGACGATATTTAGCCCTTACAAGGCATATCTTTTTGGGCATGATAAGCACATTCGATCAGTAAGTAATGCATATCTCGTCTTGTCTGAATTGTCTTGTCTCATTTCGCCTCTTCCACAGGTACTTAGAACTTTAGTCACAGTAGACCAGCCACAAATCTTATATACAGTCTATTTTTGGATATAGTTAGACATCTGAATGACTTTGATACTCTAGATGTCTATCATCATTGGACAACAAGTGCCAGCCCTGAAGTTTGTTCTGGTTATTGTGAGAACGTCTTTGCAAAAATGATGGAAGCACTAGATAACACAATACTGCCATTTTTTATGGACTGGCAGATACGAATAGCGAAATTCAGTTTGAAGGGCCTCTACGTGATTGCTTCTTTGCACTTGTAAACTTCTTTTGCCTCATTCTTGACTCGTGGAATTTCTTGCCACTGTTCAAACGTCAGTAACAACACCTAAAACCAATGACTTGCAACTTACATCTCTTCATGTTTCTTTCTCTTCTCCACACTTGTCTCGGCAGGTGTGGCCTCTTTATAAATGCGCATAACCTCATCAGTCAACTTTCTCCTGTTGTCGTCTGCATTTGCGTCCCGAGACCGTGAATCCTGAGCTTGGAAAGTCAAACAGTCATTGGTTGATGTGTAGTACTTGGACTTGCGGATACTGGGGTGTAACGATTTGGGAAGTATTGAGAGCAATTGTCCTACAGGATATGCCGTGATTGCCTTTGTCTCAGTCCTTTGATTGTAAGTACTGGAAACCCATGAGTATTGCATCGGATTGTACGCACTTGTTGACATGTTGCCCCCCTGGTCCACTGGAGCGAGCAAATGTAGTATTGCCTTTCGGTAGTTGAGATGCATTAAATGACTCGTACCATGATCGAGCCTCATTGAGAGCATCTTTGTCCAAGTCGGCATCGAAAGCCTGGTATCTTTTGAATCTCGGCGCAAAGGGTGTAGCTGTCACTTGTGACGGCATCCTCTTTAGGGCAATAAGCCTTGTAAAGACCTGCCGTTGGAGCATGGCGGGCAGCTCACAACGTCTAAGTCTTTAGGTTGTTTGTGTGAATGAGACAATCTTTCTCAACGTGTCTCGCAGTCAGACAAAAATGGAATCATTAAAACCAATGTCTTATACTGATATCAGTAGTGGTTGGGTCCCTTGAAATATTGGCTTGTAGCTTAAATGCTTGCCTGTGGCTGAGATAGTGATCCTGAAGCAGCAACAAACCAGAAGTGCCTTTTTGACCGCCTTACCTCTTCTGTATTAGCCCTCCGTTAGTTACGGGTTTACACTGCGCCTGATCAGCCTCAATTCGAACCCCGAAACCCAGCCTGGTCCAGCTTAACTACCTTCCTTCAATTACTTAGCTTTTCTCATCCACATTAAACCTCAGCAACGCCATCAACTCTTCTTGATCCAACGCCGTGTCATAGTTTTGGTGTCGCGACGAGTTTCTGCTAAAAACCCTTTTCCAACTCTTCTCTCACGTGCATCTGCTCGCGCCCCATTCTTCTGGAGAACTCAACTCGTTTGGTTCGATAAGCCAAGCTCCGACGTCGCAAAAGCCTCTACCACCTGGCTCCCCTGTCGAGTAGACGACCCTTCTTTGTTTCTTATCGACATCCATCTTGTAAGCGTGCCAGCTGCGCGTTATTGGGCCTACGAGGACTGCACAGCTTGTCCGGCTCACAACCATTTCTTTGTCGCTTCGACCGCCACTCAATCCATCCAACGCGCTTTCAATTCTTGCCTTGCGCCAGGCCAGCGCCTGGCAGCAGTTTTTCACTAACGAAAGGATCGAGCCCCATCGATTTTCAGTTGCACCATCGCCTGTGTCTCGCGTCGTTTGTGCGACTAGTGGTACCTTGCCTACTACCTGGAGGGTCACCTCATCCTATTTACCCACCAAATTCCCACCCCTCCAGCCTGAATTAAATGACAGAACCCGAGGCAGAAATCCAGGCCACTGCCAACCTCTCCCCTGTCTCCCCATCGCCTGTTCACTCAGCTGCGTCTTTGGCCGTTCCCGTGCTTCAAGAAACGGTGGACACCATTGACGCCATGGTCGCTGCCGCATCAGCCGCTGCCGACGCCGCCAACCGCTCAGTCAACAATGGCCCTGATTATGAGCCTATCCTGGAGGCCGGTGATGACAATATCGTAGATGACGACCCTTATGGCGAGTACGACGCAGATGCCGTCGCCCAGCAAGTGCCGCAGCCACAGGTCGAGCAAGAGCTTTCCGACAGCAATGACGACTACGCGAAGACGTTTGATTCGCCAATTGGTCCGGAGGAGGGTGAAGACGGAGACGTTCAACCACAAGATGTATCATCGCTACCTGGAGAATCCCACAATCTTTCTCTCCCATCGCAAGTCTCCTATGCTGTTCATGATCCGTCCTACCTGGCTCAGCCAAGCCAGCCTGCAGCATCAGCTGCTTCCAATGCTTCTTCGGAAGCCCAAGCTTCTGGCGCGACTGCCACCACTTCCCAGCTTTCCAATCTGCCGTCTCCAACTACAGCCAAACTGAGCGGCGGCAGCACTACCAGCCCTGCTAATACCTCGACTGATATTCAACGGCTGGTTGCTGATCTCATTGCGCCAGCCGACTCCAACCGTACCACAGAATCGTCTGCCCCATCTGCCGCTGGTGAACAGTCTTCAAATTTCCCACCTTCAACATCTCTTCCACCGAGGCCTCCGCTGTCTCAAGCAGCGCCTCAGACGTATGCCTCTCAGCACCATCCAGGGGGTGTCAATGCTAGCATTCCCTCTAGTCTTGCCGCGCCACCGACGCCTGGGCAGCCGTCCACTTATGTTGCTGCTGGCGCGCCTATTACAATTCCCGATGCTTTGGGTGATTACTCAGTCCCTCTTGGCTCTGGTCTCCAGGCGCCTGTCGCCATCACTTCCATGAATGCTCCTCCATACCCACCTCAACCCGTCCCTTATAATGCCGATCAAGTGCAGGATGCCGAATATCAGCGCCAGTGGAATCAGTTCTTGGTCGATGAGCAACAGTACATGTCGGATGCCAAGTGGGACCGTTTTCCTGAAGGGTCACGCATCTTTATTGGTACACGATCCGCCTCTGGCGCGTCCAAGAACGGTGCTCACATATTCTCTGCAGGCAACCTCTCCAGCGATAAGGTGTCGAAGCGTGATGTTTTTGATCTATTCCACCGGTTTGGGAGGCTTGCTCAAATTTCGCTGAAATCAGCCTATGGGTTCGTACAGTATCACTCTATAGACGAGGGACAGCGGGCCATGGACAATCTTCAAGGTATTGAAATTAAGGGTCGCAGAATTCGTGAGTCAAATCTTTCGAGCATTCTTGTACTGTGCTTCTAACCCATCCATAGATCTTGAAGTTTCGCGTGTCCAGGACAAATCGAAAAAGGAAAGGGCTCGCAGCCCAGACAAAAACAAAAGCCGCGACAATGGGCGCCGAAACGACAGGCATGGTCACCAAACTCGTGATGACTACCGATCTAGTCGTGGCCATTCTCCTCATCGCAATGATCACGGAAGGGATGAGTCGTACAGTCGTGATCGAGGCTATTATGACGGCAGTCGCGGACGTGGGCGATCGCGTTCCCCCGGGTATGGTCGCAACGACAATGACAGTTACCGTCGAAGGAGCCCAAGTCCGTATGGACGATCTCGACATGGAAGTGAGCCTGAGTTGCCGGGAAGGAGATACGGTGCCGACGTACCTGATGTTCAGATCATCCTCCAGCAAGAAATCAACCGCGAATTTGTCAACTGGGTGAAACAAGCTTTCACCTCCAAAGGCTTGCGGTGCGAGGTCATGTTTCTATCGAGCAAGCTTCCTAAGGATGCGGTTGTTCAGCAACAGGCAGCGGAAGGGGTTCACGCCGTCGTCGACCTCGACCTTCGGGCACAGAACCTAGGCAAGATTCCCGTCCAGGCGTTTGATCGCTCAGCCGGTTCCAACAACATTCGCTTCAACCAGTACGCGGATCTGGATCCTCTTACCGCAGCCGAAGTCATTCTTCGAGCAAAGGCATCAGGAGGTCCGTCCAGCTATGGCCAACAGTATGGTGCCAGTGGTTACGGCGCTGCTCCTTATGGTGGCCAGCCCGCTTATCAACCACCTGTGGCGAGCTTCGTCGCTCCTCCTCCGCCAGGACAATACGGGCAACCTCCGCCTGCTCCAGTCAACGTCGCTAATATCGCGAATCTGATGGGCCAGCTTGACCCTGCGTCACTGCAGCAATTGCTTGCACAGGTTCAAGGCGGTGCTCAAAACCCTCCGCTCCCCCAAACCAACCCGATGGCGCCAGTCGCTGGAGCCCCCCATGCTGATATCCAGGCATTGCTTGGAAACCTGGGGACAAATCCTGCGGCTCAACAATCTCAACCTCCACCCCCTCATGGCGCCTACGGGCCTTCCTACGGGGTGCAGCCTTCGCCAAATGGCGTACCACCCAACGGAGATTCGGCAGTTCAGGTCCAAAACATCATGTCACATCTGGCTAGGTACCGGCAGTGAGCCTACATGACAAGCTATGCATCAGCTAAGGCAATGATATTGCAGTTGACAAGTCCCTTTCTCCTTATGATACCACCCAGGGGCAGTTTCTTTTAGAAGTTGAACGTTTTTTATGTTTGTTTTTGTTGTCTTTTGTGCATTAGAATTCACAACATGCCTATAGCATCCCTATCCGGGGTTAGATGAATGGGGTGTGGTGCATTTTCAGGTACGGGTTGGAATGGAAGATGGGTGAGGCGTTGCTCGACGAGAGTCACAGGGGAGATACCACGATTTGCTAGATGTGGAGGACACCATGCGAAAGCATAGATTTTGATACTATAGTCTATGATTATGCCGGTGTTGTATTGGCTTGTGTGATACATAGAACCGATTGTGGATGAGGTATCACTGTTGTTTTAACTCGAGATACCCGGTCTTGTTTTTAGATATCTTTCATAGCGCCCTCGTTAGTCGAGGGCTTTATTTTTCGTTCTCCGTCTTGGCCATGTGCCAGACTCTTTGGAGCGTAACTAACCTGTCTTTCTACTCATGAAGCTACACCATGGCTGAGCATAGCATAATAGAGTTGACCATCTGCACAACCACTGACCATCAATAGTATTGAACAATATGGAAGTAATGTATTAGCTACTTCTAGGTTCTTGAGCCGACATGTCTCTTGAATCGGGATATGGCTTGAATCGTTTCTATCCCCACATCTTGCCCTCTATTTGCTGACTACGGTTTACATATATACATCAATACTAAAGGGAAACATCAGTAGTATCGCCGTCTTATTAGTTTACCATCCAAAACTTTCGTTATGCCACCAAACATTACGTCCCTTCATCACCCAAGGTGTAACACTCTTGCGCAGTTCTCTGACCATTTCGGTAGGCCCGCAAACCATAATAGCAACATTCTCTTGCTGTGACTTCCGGAACGTATCATCAACGATCTTCTGCAAGTCTGGTCTTTTGTTGTTTCGTACAGCTGGGTGGGTCGTTTGTTGCGCCATATCATTCATCTCAACTCCAGCAGCGTTGTCACTGTCGTCGGCAACGCCCATATCACCTGTAAGGAATAGCTGCACCTGATCATCGTCGAGAATGGACTTTCCCGTAGGAGTTGAGGAAGCCCATGTAGCATCGCCGGCGCTACGGATGGCCCAGATAAGCTGAACATGCGCAATGGAGTTTTCTGCGTTGACAGCGTGGTAGAGCGGTATAGCGAAACTCGCTCCTACACCTCCAGCCACGATGAGCACACGGTTGATTCCTGAGGTGATGAGGTCGTTGAATGTCTTTCCTATGGTACCGTAAGGACCTTCAATGTTAAGCTCAACCTTTTCGGCTGACGCTCCGTCGTTGGTGGAGGAAGAGAGATTATGTAGGCGGTTCGTCATGGGACCAGTTCTCGTACGTGCGACAAAGGTCAATTCGCCCGTCTCTTGGTTGGTAGATGCCACTGTAAAGGGGTTATACAAAAACTCAAAGACGAGATATGGTGCAGAGAACTGGCCAGTGCCAGGACGCGAGGCTGGAGGAACATTGAGGTAAATGTGTGATCCTGGACGGGCGGCGTATGTTGCAATCTTGTGAGAGGGCATAGTAGCAGATACTTTGACAAGACTGGTGCCGGGTATCGCCTCAACGACAGCAGGTGCTGTGATGGTGATCATCTTTCGCACAGCAAGGTCCAGGACGAAGACGCCGATGGCTTCACCGATGTAGAACCGCGACGATGGCGCATGGTAGTAGATCAGAGGTGGTATAGCGAAAGCACTGAGAAGATGAACGATGAAAAATACACGGTATGACTGCTGTCGAACACGAGCCATGGCTGTGCCGTTGAGTGCGTGCATAACGATGAAGCCTGCAACTCCTGCAAAGACAATGGGAGCGAAGAAGCGCTTGAACCATATTCCCGACTCTATAAAGAAGACGTTGTAAAGAATGGCGTGAAGGGTTAGGAGAAAGTAGATTATGCGACCCAGTACGCGATGGTACCGGTTGATGTGCTCATGAGATGAGCGGAGGACAAAGGCGAATGGGTTAATGGCCTTGAGAGCAAGGAGATACTGAATAGGCATCTGAGATGTTGCAACGATTCCAAGCCGTTTCGTGAGATGAAGATAATCTAACTTGTTAGCGATGTTTCCCTTGGTGATTTGCAAATCATACCTTTTCCTGTCCCATGAATACTCAGCGCCAACAACCAAGCTGTCCATACAATACCCAAAACCCACTCATCACGCTGACCCCAGTGACTTCCCATGAACCAAACATCTTCACCGAGCCACCACTTAATCATGGGTCCTTTTCCCATAACTCTGGAGATCCATCTCTGTTGGGTCGCCTTGATGGTGGGTGAGCCGGGAACTTGCTGATATCCACTACTACGGCTCCGTCGGACGCGGTTGATAAGACGGAGAAGAACGAATAAGAGCGCTGGAGCGAATGCAGAAAGATGGGCTATGTAGGCGTAGTGTTCGAGACTCAGACGACGTTGGTGTTTTTCCTCGTCGGTTAGAGTGAGGAACTCCCATGGCCAGCCCATGTTGACTTGTGCCGTATGTAACAGTTGATAAAGCCACCAATTCGGATTTCACTGAGATAAAAAAGCAACAGGTCAGTTAACTAAAGAGGAACCTATCGCAGTTGTGGCAAACAAGCGCCGCACACTCAAAAAGACACGACTTGTAAGTCACAGCTCAATTCAGCTCTCATATTCAGGGAGGACAACAAGCTAATTGCGGCAAGGTTATTGGTCAGCACAGCTGGGCAGGCATCTTACCCTGTACCCATAGTGAGTTCAATATCAATTAAAGATATACGCCCATTATAGCATGTGATTGACTTAAAACTCAATTTACACTCTAGTTTCTAGTGGTCCAAATACTCATGGTATCTTTGTTTTAGTATTTGTATCTGAGTAACCCGGCTTCAACATCTATCATGAACATATACGATATCCCAACCCCATCCCATCACACACAGAATAGGATGGCAGCAGACTGTAAAGAAAACCCGAGAAGAACCTCATAACACCAGAGCTCCACTAGAGTGCCTATACCATCCATCAATGCCTTTGTCTATTTAGCGCCGCTAGCAATACTGCGCTTTTGGTCAGCTTGTTGATCTCTCCAACAGACCTGACCTGAATCAAATCGTACATCGTATAGTAACCATGGAATCCTTCCACGAACTGCGCATTTGCTACTCTGGTATAGAAATAGAAACTCAGCTCTTCGCATCGTCATGATCGGGCTCGAACTTGGTCTCGCCAAGTAGGGGACCAGGCTGCGACGTCATAGCAGTCTGTGTAGCAGGCTGAGGCTGGCTCTGCACTGTTGGGCCAGTCGGTCGGCTAGGAGGTTGGGAAGGCTTTTGTGTAGTCGGGTTGCTTGTCGCAGCATGTAGTCTCTGGTCCAACGCTCTGAGCGCAATAGCTCTCCTTCTCTCAGCCTCAGCGCGAGCACCTCCAGGAGCATTGCGTTGAATTCGGGTATCGTTTCGAGAACCGTCCGCTTGCGCAAACGGTGTGCATAATCGCATAGCCACCAATACCAGGAAGATCTGATCAGCGACAGTAGCGACGAATGGCTTCACGGGACCGGGGAAGAACTCGGCGAATGCGAAGGTCTCGCTCGCATCACCGCGGAGGGATGCATCTTGGGAAGAGTCAAGGTCTGGGAACACGGTCTTGTAGAATCGGAGGTAGGTCCAGCTGGTAAGTAATCCAAAGATGGCAAGCCATAGGGCAGCCCTGTTGAGGATAGGGGTCAGAGACAAAAGGAAGACGATGCCGATGTAAAGAAGTGGGAATCGGGGGACTCGGAGAGATATGACGCCGCGGAAGAGCGTCACGGTGTGTGCTGGGACAAGTTGGCTAAATGCGACAAGGAAAGCGATTTGCACGGGAATGGTTCCTGCAATAACGGTCAAGCTATATATCCACGTTAGTCTCTCACAAATATTTTTCTAACCAGGTAGTACGTACGTCCAGTTCTCGTTGCGCGAAAGAGTAAAGCCAAGTACCATAACGCAGAGAGTCAGGAAGTTTGGAACCAGCGAGACGACAACTAGGAACTTTGCCAACTCAGCCGACGACCACGCTCTCTCGAGATATCTTCCTCCATGGAACAGCGTAACAGCAGCGATACCGAGCGTAAACACATTGCTCTCAACAAACGTCGAGGTTATAAACGTCCAGGGATAGATGATGGACAGCTGCGGGACCAGCGTCAAGTAGGGAATGACGATGTTGGCGTCGGCAGTCCATTGGCGATACCGGATCGCAGCGCTGAGGATGGACTGGCCGAGGAGCGCAATGAGTAGGATACGTGTAACGGGCGGAATATTTATTCGCGGCGGCATCGTGACGTTGTTTATTCAGGTTTCAGGGTCCAACCCAAGATATCGGTTCTTATTCCAACTTGGTTGAGGTTGTCCGAGCGAAGATCAGAAGCGCCGGATCTTTTTTGGCGCGGGATACTGGACAAGTTGACTCGTAATTCGTTAAATTACTGATAAATGGAATGTGCCTCTTTCTTGGCGGCAGCTATTGTCGTATTCGCAAGCCTTTGTTGTTGACGTAGGCTCTTAAAATCTGTCCTTCTCTTTATTCCCCTTTGAAACCCTGAGATTGAATTAAGCTGTCCTCAGTCCGTCACTCTGCCAGCCTGATCATAGTGCGGTTCAGCCTCCTGTGGCGCACAACCCAGCTAGCCTAAGGCCGCCACATGCAGGAACTTGCCAGGTGGAGGGTAACAGAAAAAAGGTGGTTTCTGAGCTTCAAGTAGCAAAAATAAATAACCTAAAAGCTTACTTTGAACAGCTAACAGTGACCTAATAATTTCGTCACTCATGCATCTAGAGGGCAGTTTTATTTGGGGCCAGCCAGTACTTAGGTATGAGTCTGGACCCCTGCTCAACAGGCGCCTGATCATTCAATTTTGATGAGACCTCCCCTCATCTACACTGCATGCTTGGACTTTATTTCAGGGGGTTTGCAATCTGGCAGGACAGATGATCCGGACCATGGGGGACTCTTTATTGATATAGCGATTCACACTGGCAATCTTGACCCTCCCAGCACGCTGAAATGAAGCAACTGAAATTTTCGCACAATCCCAAACTCTAACGATGGCTTCATCGCCCGAGGGTGGGCACTAGCGGGTCATGGCTATAACTCCGAGTGGTTTCTTTCATGCTTGCTGACCGGCTTGACAAGGACATCTCTAATCAACAAGGGTCAGCCAATACTGGCCGGCTAGTTTACTGCGCTGCTGGTCAACCTTGATCTTTTCTTTTCTGAGGGTATCATTTGGCTTAAGAATGACATAGACCGGTGAGAGGACAGAGCTGTTTCATATCGCGATTCTTGGAGGTGCGAATGTCTTGAAAGTAGCCGCATCATGTTTTGTCTCCACATTCAGATCTTGAAACCTTGTGATTAACTTTTGAAGATCCTAAAACGCGTCAATTCATTTTTAGCACCATGTCTCCGAACACGACAATTAAGCATGCTAGCAGACAGTCAATTGTTACCGAGATTGTGTTCTTTGTCAACGTTGGACGGTAGAATGGATGTCCAGCCCGGACGAGGCTCGGGGGCTTCGGTAAAGACAAGATGATGACGGATGTCTTGAGGCAGCCAGTTTCCAGACTTTACCTGATTGGCTAGGAACGTTTAACTTGTCGATGTGTTGTTCCCCTGTGCCTCTTGAGCATGGAGTTAGTGGGGCTGACTTTGGAATGTCGTGCAGGGGCAAAGCAAAGACAGCCACATCTTTGATCAAGCCATGATCGTAAATTGCCAAATTCGTATGTCAACATTTGAAGCATTCGAGTCAGGCGCTGTTCATGAAGCTCAAACTGTTCAGTTCAGCACAATTTGAGATCAAGAAGTCCGTGTTGACGACGGGCCTAAGATCCGGAGATTTGCGAAAAGACGGCTCAGACAACGTTGCGTTGGTGGAGGGTCCAAGTACCGAACGGGAGATGCACAATGTCAAGGAGGACCTCGGGAATGCCACGGGAGCTTTTCGACAATACCATCACGTGATGACGTAGTTGTGCCGAGAATGACTGATGATTCGTTTTTAGGTAGGGAGAATCTCATGATCAGATAGTATCATTTGTAGGTTTATCGTAAAGAATAAGAGAGAGACATCTTTGTTGTTGGTTGACACTAAAACCAACTGCTGGAATCATGACAGTCCGTGCTTGTTGACGCAAAGAAAAGGGAAGAGGAAAGCAAAGCACGGGACCTTGTCGAAATCGAAACGTGCGGGTACCCGCCAAGTTCGGAGGTTTGTCGTGGGCTGCGTGGGTGGAAAGCAAGACGTGCATCAGCGCGTTTTTGGCGCAACGTGTTGGGGGCGTTGTATGCTGTATCCTACCAGTCCGCACAACTTTTGTGTCATGGAGTGACGGTGATGGTGTTTCTCAAGTCGCATCGTCTTGGTGGACGTTGAAACCACATCACTGGAATCAATAATCTGTTCTAACTTGGTCGCTAAAAGCTTGGTGATTCAAGTCTTGGGGACAAGGGCGGCACGGCTGTGTGGACTCTCCTTGGCGGTCCATCTGAACGAGCTAAAAGTACATGTTGCCACGTAATAATGGGCGAGACTTCTGCAAGCACTTTTTACGATGAACTGAGCGGGTGCAGGTTTGCATTCTGTAGGCAACCGCTGGCTAGAGTTTCTGTCGTTGTCACACGAGTTGGTGCGTTGCGAGGGGTCTGAAGCAGTCGCACGGCTTATCAGTGCTGTACTGTACAGAGATGACGCTGTCAACCCAGCAAGTAAGCAATGAAACCAACAAATCGTGAACGAACCCTGTGATGTCCAGGCAGTGCTCTATCCGTGGACAGCCCTGTTGCCTTTTGCAACCTTGGTCTGCATTGCTATCTTTCTCTACCAACTTGGCTGGCGGCTATCGGTGAGCGCAACGAGTTGTGCATGCCATGTCACGCAGAGATTGATTTGATTTGGATGCTCAGACCGGCGACCGGGACTGGATGACATTGGGTGTCACATCCTTGTCTTTGTCCGTCCGGAGCTGTGGGAGCCAGGCCAGGCAAGCATGCCGGGGCGGTGTTTTTGGTGGGCCTTTCTTTTCGATTGTGGGCTGGCTTGTCTTGAACCATCCATCGCCTCCCCAGACTGAGGATTGAGTTGTCTTGACGGTAGTGGCTGATTGACGTAGAGACAGACAGTGCCTAGTGATAGAGGTTGTCGCCCCAAGGGTTTGCGATGGATTCTTATTTCTTTCCATCACGTCCAAGTTCAAGACGACGCAAATTCTCTCAGCCCAAATTGGACTTGAACTTGGACTCGGTTCCTTGGTCCATTGTGACATTACGACCTCGAAATGGAGTGAGCGTAGCAGGGGGTTGAAGAATGGTAAAGCGTGTGTTAAGGGATGGGCGGGGGACGGAAAGGAAACCCAACACATGTTCAAGTACCAGTACTTTGATCAAAGGTGGACAGGCTTGAACACGACCCCTGTCGTGGCCGATCTGCATCCGTCTCAGATTTTTGGGAGGAAAGGCGAATGCATCAGCCCGAGCCCTGGAGGGAAGCATGGCATGGCATTTGACGCGGACTAGCAGTGACTAAGACAGTTAATCAGTCATGATTGGTCGGCAATTCGAGAAGCCTCATGCACAAACTGGGGGGGAAAACATTGACGGAACACCATCACACTCGCAGCGGCAGGGGCGTACATAATCTAACGATGACGAGCGGTAACATTTCTTGCTCCATTTCTTCAAAAGGAGGGAAGGCAGGACAGACAGAGAACAACGAAAGGAGAGTTTACGACAGAAACAAGAGAAGCGATATTCCTTCATCATCGATTCTTCGTCGCTAGATCGATAAACCCCTCTTCATCTTGAGTCACTGTCACCATCTCCAACAAGGGGCATGATCTTCCAAACCTTGTCATTACAGAAGGACGCCTCTGTTGAAGAAGACAAACCTAACCTAGCAAGCGACCATGGAACCGCCGACCGACCAACCCACGACAGGCAGGCAGGCAAATCTACCGTTGATTTCAAGGTGGCACTGCACTGCGCTATCAGCTGGGGGGGTGGTATTGGTGTTGGTGCTGGTGCTGGCGCTGGATGCTGTTTATTTCGACAGTCCTAATATTGGAGGTTGCATTCGCCCATCATTCAATATCCGCAATGCATGGCCCAAACGGGTTCAAGGACCTCCAAATCCTCACGCCGAACCCCTGCTTGCCCGCAGGTCCACGACATGTCGATTGGTGGCCATTCCAACTATCTCAAAGTACCGATACATTTGAAGGGCGCACCCACTGTGATATTTAGACGATGACCACAGTCGAAGAAAAAACGACAACTTGCACACTGATGGAAGGCCCAGTTCTCTCTGTTTTTCCATGCTTCGAGGCTTCGACTTGGCGTCCGCTAGCGCCATTTCCATTTCAAACCCGCCGTTCAGTGGGTTAGTTAGCTCCCTGCCAGTCAATGTGTCTTGAGGGCGGGCTCATCTGGTGTTTTTTCTTTTGGTACCTGGGGCTGTCAACGACCACTCTGGTGTCTGACGAGGAACCAGGCATCGGGATTGCGCATATGACGAGTTCTACTCTGTCGCCAACCTTGATTTGTAGCGATGCAAGTTCTGGCCATCCATTCGTGGATTGAACGAATGATCAAACAAACCAACGAACGAACGGTCATGGACGTACCTCCAAAACCAAAAACCCCCCCAGTCAGCCCCGTGCCTAGCTCCCCGTAAAGGACCCGTAGCTCGTGCGCAAGCAATGTCGCTTTATTCTTGGCGTTTTAAGGGTACCTCGACAAGGTACCCTTCCATCCAATCCATCCTTGCATCACCCCAACTGATTCGAGCTAGCAGAAACGGGGAGAGCCACAACCAGAACGACCTGATCCTGTGCTAGTCTGGCTAGCCTAACCGGGCTGGTGCCTGTACCTTAGACAGTGCCGTAGAAGCCAGCGAGGAGCATTGATTGAATCTCGGGCTGCAGTGGGCTGCGCTGCGGTGCGCACTACCTACTGCTGCACTGCGTTGCTGGGCTGGGACGGGAGTCGCTTACAGGGGCGGCAGACGTGCAACAGAGGAGAGATCCAACCCAATTGGCAATGGACCACCACTACGGGCTAAAGGTACGTACCCACTTCACCACCGCCCCAACTGGAACCTTGAATTTCATCTGTCTTTTGCATCTTCACTACTCACCTTTCCTTGGTCCGACCCTCATAAAAACAACATCGAATAATCCGCTTGCGCCTCAAAAAATAGCTTGGCTTTCGAGAGCCTTAGTGATCTGTGCTACAATTTTTGTTATACATCATCTGCTGCGACCTTTAGCGACTCTGCGCCTTCTGCGGCGCCCTCTGGACCATGGTCGCTAAGGAATTCCTCGACTCGGACAGAGTCAACTTTCTTGTTTGGAGGTTCGTCACTACCGCCGCACTCTACGTCCCTGGCTTCCCAACCGCCGCACCGGTTCTCCTCAACTGCGGCTTTTGCACTCACTGAACTTTGCGCTGACCATCTATTTCTTGCCTACAGATTCCTTCTCGAAGGCAGTATGTAGCACTTCTGCGTGATCATTAGCGCCACGTTAAATCTAACCTCACTTTCTTCGCAGACTACCGAGAGACTGCCGCAAAGTTCCAAAAGGAGTGGCACGTTGAAAAGCCTCAAAGAGAATTCGCCTTTGCGCGTCACGTCAAGAACCACGCATTGGTTTCAGTCATTAATCGCGGCCTTCAATACTACGCGCTGGAACGTGAGCATGCGCAGAAACTGGTAAGTCACTATGGAATTCCTCGGATGCGATGAGAGTTTCGCCTCAGCAGATGTACCCCCACCAGCGAGTTAAGTTGAGTTGGGCTGTGCTTTTTGTTAAGGCCAAACTTCCAAAACGGTCAGAGGCTGATATGATTCGCTACATGCAGCTGCCTCAGGATGCTTCAGCGGAAGAGGCCGAAGCGTTGCATTTCGGCATTTTTGGACCTTTAGACGCGCACCCGCAGGGCAGAATTGAGGAGGACGAGGAAGAAGACGCTGAAGGGGAGGAAGTCATCGACGAGGAGATATCAAGGAAACGACCTCAGCAAATACCGAATGGATCGCCTGTGACGAAGCGGCAACGGTTAAGCAATGGTTTGGAAAATGGCGCCGATGCACCGGCAGCACCACCGTTACCAGCATCAGCTCCAATGACATCAACAGCAGGAGCAGGAACAGGAGCCGCGACAACAGCAGCACCGGCCTCCGTGACAACACCTATGGAAATTGACAATCAACCCGACAATCACGCATATCCTTCGCCTCTGGAGGGTGAGCAGGCACCAGAGCCAATGGTGCAAACTGATGGGCCTGAACAGGGAACGCAAGTTGATAAGGTCGAGGAGCTGGCTCCAGAAACGACATTTATTCGCTTGATGGACGACCAAAATGAAGGCCAAGGTCGGGGAACTACGCCATCGCCATCTTCACCTTCTGGACCAGACAACGCTCCCATCCTTTTGCAGTGCGAGTGGAACCCAAGAGACCCGTCTATCCTCGCGGCTGCTGGCACGGATGCGCTAGCCCGTGTTTGGAGTATCGCGCGTGCGGGCCCTGTTGAACCAGGACAAGATCACGTGTCACCTCAAGGCCATTCCCTGCTCGACCGTGACGTACCCCGCGATACGACAGTCACAGCCCTGTCGTGGACCGCAGATGGTGCTGCTATCGCAGTAGCCACGGATTCGAAAAACCAGGCTTCGATCAATGTATGGTCAGCCGAGGGGGCCCATCTACAGTCTATGGAAGTATCGGAACCACCTATTATCAAACTCTCATGGAACCCCATCAATACCGCACTGCTCGCCATCTCGCCGGACAAGGGTGGTGCCCTTGTCACCGTGCACTACCCTCCCACTGGAAACTCTCTGTCATATCTCCTTTCTGACCACGACATCGCGGCTACGCCCCTTGATGCCGTCTGGACTGGCGATGCAGAGTTCTTGCTGTGTGGTGGTGACCTAATGATATGCCTACAATGTACAGATACAACAATAGTTCAAGCCAGGAAATTTGAGACGAAGGAGGACGATAGTTTTACTCAAGTGCTTTTCGATGCACGATCAAGACTGGCTGCTACGTCTAGCGACAAGGGCATACTAGATGTGAGACTTTTACATTGCTCACTTGTTGAACAGAGATGCTGACTGATTTAGCTATGGGACGAAGTTGGACAGCGAAGATCTATCTCAGCGCACCAAGGCGCCATCACTACGATGCAGTGGCAACCTATTCCCGAGAACCTTCCAGGAGCTGAGGACGAACGACTGATCGCAACCGGAGGAGACGACTGTGCTATACTGATTTGGAACGCTCGAATGCCCAAGAGCAAACCAAAGTGCTTTTTGACCATGGATTCCCCGATCATGAAACTCGCCTTCACTCCGGATGGCGCTTTTATCGCAGGCGCAACGGCGATACAGGTCTTGATCTGGAAAGTTGGAAGCCACGCCGTTCCTCGAGCAAGCTGGAGTAGACCAGTGCACCCTGGCTGGCTTAGCCCCAGGGCTAACACAGATGCCGACGAGGAAGATGAGCACTGCTTGTGCTGGGATGCCGATGGCCAGAAGCTGGCTTATGGTTCTAATAGTAGAGTAAGTTTCTCCGTTACTTCAAGATTGCCAAGCATGTACTTACATTTCATCAGCTTGCTATTATAAACTTTCGCAGATGATAATGGATCAAAGTAGCTCAACATAGAAAGTCTGTGTTACTCAAAAGAGACTTTTAACGTATAATGGAGGATACGATGCGGACGCCTGCATGCAGCAATATTTACCCAGTCACAACTGAGAAATGCAGCGGCGCGGCTGCACCACAACACGGGATGCGCGGAAACTCTTAATACTATTTTCGCTTGGGCCTGGTTGAAGCAACCAACCACACGAAATTGCTACGTTCGCGACACCTGTTTCTTGTATATCACGACGACGAACGACGACCGGCTGGCTACGGAGTTGAACAACAAGCTCTTTGATTGGCACATACACACCACAATCTGAGCACCTCTCACATACCATACCAAGTCTTTGTTGATGAAGGAGCATGCATAGAGGATATAGGAGTACAAATGATATGGCTTTGATGGCTTTACCTTTTTTTTTCTTTGTTGTCTTGGATCCTGGGTTTCAATGGAGGCGAGATACACATCGGGAAGTTCTGGAGGTTGCGATTCGGTTTGAGCGTTATGGATGCGTGGGGTGCGCCACGTTCAATTCCCCTCATGGCTACTACTGTTTTGGTGGAAGAGTTCCTTTGCGACATTTGTACGATATATACCAATCGGGATGATGAACTGGCGCAGAAAAACACGAGGGGGGGAGGGGGGTTTTGCTTTGACATATTACGGAGTTCAGGTTGGTTCCAGCCAAGCCGACAATACCAATAGTAGCAGCTTCAATACAAGATATCCAATGCGAAAGTCTGCGGCCTGTTTTAAGATGAAGATCACATGGTGATGGTCTGCTGCAAGGTGGTATTCTCTTCAGTGAGGTCGCATTGAGATCCTTCATACACCAGGTACTTGCCTGTCACCGGGGACTTTATATATTAGAGGTGGACGAATAGGATTCAATACTACCCCGCCGGATGTACTGAACCTGGATCCGGTTCCAAAATAAAGCACTGTTAATCATGCTAGGAACTGTCATGATGGTTTAGATAGAAGGCAGCAGTACTAATAAACCGTGGCGTCAAAGATGCGATTGGCGGATAAGAATTGGAGATGTCTTCCTAAACATCAACTTAATAGTCGTACAAAAGACGTCAGACATATCCAATAATCATTCAAGCGTCAAGACGATTTGGTCTGAATGTCATGCAAGTTGGGACGGAACAATCTCCGGTTCTCAGCTCTAATGCAGGCAGTCTAGATCACTTGAGGCTCAGCACAACACACAGGCACAAAAGAGGAAAAGAGAGAAGAAGAACCCAGACTAAGATCATGTAGCCATCTGCA
This sequence comes from Fusarium sambucinum, assembly GCF_050947815.1. Lineage (NCBI taxonomy): Eukaryota > Fungi > Ascomycota > Sordariomycetes > Hypocreales > Nectriaceae > Fusarium > Fusarium sambucinum. The sequence continues at coordinate 1,210,912 of NC_139294.1, read as the reverse complement.
TTGAGCAGTCACTTGTAGATCTTACTCAGTAGTCAGGCCATGATTGGAGACAAAGGGTTTCGGTTAAGACACGACTACGACGCCCGTTTTATTCGTTCGCCTCGCGTGTCTCAGTCTCAGCTGTACATAGTTTAGGTGCATCATGCATAAACAAGTCCTTGTCCCTTTTTCGAGGTGACCTTTTTATTGCTTATGTTGTCTTTGTCTTGCGATCACGTATAATGTCCAATTGCACAACTTTGTCATATCTCACTTCATCGCCATCGATGAATATGTAGTTAGTTAGTTAGTAACTAAGATCTTACGGCATGGCCGAGTCAATGCCGTTGAATGTCTTTGTTTTTCTCGAGAAAAGAGAAGAAAAAAGAAAAGAGACGTCGTCGGTTCCCAGTTAGTTTGCTATCGGATATGTATATCCCCACAAAGTTCGCCATTTTTTTTTAATTCCTATTTCCCTTCGAGGCCATGTGCATTTGCATATTAACCTGCATTAGCTTTAGTTTCCTTTTCTACCTATGTTGCTTTCTCTCTCTCTTTCCTCTCTGTCTCTTCTAAGTCAAAGTCGAAAAATAACCAAGTTTGTTAAACAAAAGAACAGCCCCGCTTTGAAGGGGAGAGAGGTGAGAGAGACAGAGAGGGGCCTGTTGACTTTCAAGGTTCCCTTCTTCCTTGCCTGCCCGTATAAGTTTACTATATATTCTATCCCACCTTGTTTGCTTCGTTCTAGATCTGGTTGAATGACTCGAAACCTATAATCTGTCACTTTTTATTATTATTATTATTATAGCAACTATCAGCCCCATATCTTATCATACCGCCTCTCCCGTTTGTACTATACCCATCTCTCTTTCTCTCTCTCGACCAGCGGAAAATAACTTGATCAACTTCATCTCTTTCACATCACACAACCATGGCTTCTTCAACACCCAAAACACAAAACTCACATAACAAGAGCTCTTCAGAATGGACGAGCGAAATGCGCGATAAGCAAGCCCGCGGAAAGAACCCCTACGTCGAAGACAGCGACACAAGCGAGTCTGAGCCCCTGCGGCTCGGAGGGCAGTACGTTAACAGTCAACCTCACACAACCAAGCGGCTCATACTGATAAAGAATAGTGCCGTTATGGAATCACATACGGAGAGGGAAAGGAGAGGAGAAGCCATGTTTGTGCTTGACAACCCAGAAGCACTTATGGCTCACGCGCAAGCCACCGGCGACGTAAGTTTGTCTCCCAGTACATACAAGCAAGTCAGCTGAAAAGAGATACTGTAGAGCATCGCTGGACAACGTCTTCGCTTTATGCGTCAACTATGCGGTTTCGATAATGAAAAACATGAGGACGCTTCTCCTTCTACGTCTTCAACTCGGAACACGAAACGACGAGTAAGCGATAGGGTTAATCGATAGTTTAGTAACACCCCTGTCGATGTCGACGATGAGGCGGGTGAGATGCTCATATGGCCATGGATAATGACATTCCAGGTAAATGGTCACTCACATATTTAGAACGCTTGTTCAACTACAATTTTTTTAAATCTGGCCCAGCATACGATCGGGCTGAAAAACACACTGAAGCCCCAATAGGCTATAAATAAAAACGAATCAAGTCTCGTTATACAGTCACTTTCAGTTAATAGCAACACCAAATTTGAACAAACAGGGATATTTTGCCTCCTTCTAATGGTCGTTATAGACGTGCTAAATCTAATATACACACAAAATTTGTGTGTATGGATGTATATGTCTGTCTGTGTGCGCTTTATCCGTTTACTGCACCTTGTATGTCCAAAATCCGCTGATCCACCGTTTAGAAACAATGTTAAAATGCAGTGATCGCAATCCTATGTCCTTGACAAAAAGTCTCTTAAAGAGAAAATACAATGGCCAAATAAATATGCCCGAGGAAAACGCCGACAAATGCTGTATCAGAGTGGTAGGATTCGTCGCTCTGTACAAGAAAGAATAAAGAAAACTAAGCATATCTCATACTGCGAGTCCGCTGCTGCTGCCATCCATTGTTGTTACCAATGGGCGCATACTGGTATCCGCCTTGTTGGTTGCTACCAGGGACTGGAGGAGGAGGGGGATATCCTGGCCAAGCGCTCATGGCTGGCCGCTTTGAAGCCTTGCGACGGGCGATGCGACGGCGAATACAGCTGAAGCAGCAGCAAGACACGGCCAAGAGGAGGAGAGCGGCAAGAACAATTCCCACAGGGAGTGCGATGTTCTTGTTGTTCTTGAACCAGTTCTCGATCTCTTTCCATGTTGAAGCACCCTCGCAGTTTCCGTTCTGGCATTTGCCTCCACCACCACCGCAAGACGTACCGTCGAGGAAGTTCTGGTTTCGCTGCACACAGAAACCATCTCCAGAAGTCTGGCAAGACAAAAGGCAGCTGTTAGTACAAGCCTTGACGTGCGATGATGATGTCGTGTTCTGGTAGTTGGCTCGGCACTGCTCGTCTCGCGATGTACACTGGCCAGAAGCGCATTGAAGTCCGTCGCCGCAGTCATCGCCATCATCACTGTGTGAGTCCTTGGGGCATGTCGCATCCTTTCCTGTGCACTTCTCCTCAGGATCGCAGGGGCCAGTGCTTGATCGGCAGACAGTTCCTGAAGAAGCAAACTTGCATCCCTCAGTACAACACTCCTCGTTGGAGTTATCGCACTCAGCATTGCCCTTGAATTTACACGTCTTCGCGTCACAGCAAGGGTTGTTGCCACAGCTTTCCTCGCCACCACAATCGCAGTCCTCGCCTTCTTCGACGATTCCGTTACCGCATTGCTGGCCCGAGATGGTTTTGACGTTTCTGTTTTCAGTCAAACACTCGCTGTTGACATTTCGTCTGAAGCCTGAGCAAATATTTCCAATACTGCAGGGAGAGAATTCACTAATACCGGGCCTTGACGAAGGGTTCATGATGAAATCACCCTTGGCGTCACACGAGCTCTTGCTCAAGGGACAGCATGCCTGTGCGTTTGAAGAGACCGGGCAGGCACTGGATGTACAATCGTGGACAGCACCAAAGGTGTGACCTGTCTCATGCGCAAAAACCTGCCACTCTGCTGATGTTCTAACAACAACGTTTGCTCCAGCAACGGTTTCGTTTCGGCCTCCGCTGTTGGCGTTGGCTGCAGCACCAGGACGACAAAGCTGACCCAACCAAGCAAGACCAACAGCAGAGTCTGTGTTACATGTGCTCAAGAGTGTCCAGTATGCGTTGCTATCAGCATTCTTGCCACGCCAAGCAGAGAACAAGTTCAGGCGGTCGGACAGGTCGACATCATTGGAGCACTTTTGGTTCCAAGGAGCCGTGTCTGAAGGGCTACCAGGGCAAGATCCGTCACTGATGGTGAGGTTCTGGATACCCAGGGTAATGTTAAAAGAGCTCTCATAAACCTGAGAGGCATCGTTAACCATTCTAATAACACTCTTTCTTAATGCCTCGGTAGAGTTGAAAGTCGAAGTGTATCCACAATCTGTCGCAATGCCCAGGAGAGCTACCCTTCGGCTAGTCGGGCAGCCGCCCACAGAGCCAATTGTTGACTCGAGATCAACACTGCTACCGTCGTTACCGGTGTCGATAGTTTGTCGTCCGAATAGGGATTTAGAGTTTGAGACGCCAAACGTATCAAAATTCTCGAGTTCATGAAACTTGCTGTTAAAACCCAAAGTGTCGGAGTTGCACAGCGCAGCTGAAGCCTCCCGCTTCTTTAATTCCTCGGAATGAAATGAAATGATATCAGAGTCGCGCCAGACCACCATAACTTCGTCGGTGTCTTCCGCGGTTGCCAATACGGGATCGTCTTCGTGTCGGACTTGCTGAAAGTTTGTGCCGGTATGGATGTGGTGGTGGTTTCCGTCAATTCGAAGAGTACCCTCGAAGATAGGGTCTTTGCCATCGCGATGAATCGTGATTCTTGCCCAGCCAGCCTTTGTCCATCCTTCTCTTCCTATTCGTTCAATAAAGACGGAACCTTTGAATACCTTGTCTTCCTCTCGCTTTATCGTCTCGACAGATTTCACAGAGCCGTCACCCCCGATATGAGTAATGGCGAAATTCTCGGGCAAAATGTCATGGTTCGGCTCGAGCTCAAGGCGGATCTTTTGCTGTTTGTTGTGTAGTGAGAATAAAAGATTGAAATGCGAATCGGCGCGGATTCGGTGAGACGGCGTGTTAATAACGGGCTCGTCGATCAGTGAAATATAGTTAACGGCGTTGCGCTTTACGGAGCTTGCTGTTGGTGCAGACAAGGTTAGAGTGCCGAACAAAGTTAATAACGCATATCAACGTACCCAGTGAGGTCTCGAAGAACAAGGCGACACCCGCGATGGCTGTCGCGATAGACCGTAACGATACCATGGTGGTTTGTTGGACCTCAAACGGTCCTGAAGTGAAAAGGCGACGCGCCGATTGAGAGTCGTATTATTGCAAGGCCATACAGCAACGGTGATTCAAGTAAATCGAGTCGAATGTCGAGTAGAGGAAGTTGTAGGAGGTAAAGTCCAAGATAATCAAGGTGAGACGCAGATGACCAGGCGGAGTGGCCGAGAAAGATGACGCCCGGTGACAGGACTTATTAACAGTACCAACAGTCAAGGGGAAGAGAAGAGTGTGGAGAAAGAAGGAGCTCAGGGTCTTTTGGTAGTAATAGAACAAAAAGAACAAATAAGTACTAGGGTATAGTAAATACAAGAGAAGAAGTAAGGAGAAAGAAAAGAAGAATATTGACTATTCGGGACTAATGATCATCGGCATTGAGTTTGAATAATACAACGGGCAAGAACAGAGAGTAGAATACGGAGCAGCGAGTAGTCTAGACAGGACAGTAGTGTGGCGGAGGTTTAGTCTCACTGGGGGGAGAGGAGGAGGAACTAGGGACATTTCCAACGGGCTTGGTACCGCCAAGGTTGCTAGAGGTCGGGGTGTGGATACTGGACAGACAACCAACTGTCTTGGCCATCCAATCATTTCCCAAAGGCCGCGCGGTTCTCACACGGCATAGCCTCCCTAACGATTGGCAAAAGGCGACTCCTACAAGGCTTTGATTTTTAACGCTCACTAAACGATGAATCAGAACTGCAAAACTCCATCTTCACAGGATGCAAATCTGACTTGGCAATGAAATTATCCCACTTCTATCTGTACAGAATACTATGGAGCACATGTACATTCATCACCTGGGCTGCCTCCCTACCTCCCAGTCAAAAGGTCTTCAAGCCTGTCCGGCATATCCGATATCCGATCGAGTCGAATAAAAGGTCCTCTCGTCTATGTTTCACCTCTCGTATCTTTTTGTCCAGCCATTTCAATAGACACCCCACTTGTGCACATTTGGATCGACTATCTTCTTGGCATTGACGACTTGATATTTATAGTCTATGCATAGGGTAAACTCAGGAGGACTGCCTTTGACAAACTGTACAAACTCGATTTCTGTCTGTCGAGTTCAAAGTGGCTGGAAAGGGTCGTTTGTTTGTTTGTTTACAGCCGCATCTCTCTGTGTTACCATACCTACCATAAATGTTGATTCATCAACATAAGCTGACTAGATATCACTCTGTGCAAGCATTCGCCTAAATCTCTTCAACACAGCCCCAGATATTTCTTTTTCAAGCCAAGCATCTCTAAAATGATGACGACTTCCATGTGGTTAACTAACAACTTAGCGCTGGTGGAACCATCTGTTGGCGCTCGTTCAACATCGGGATTTACCTTATCAATCACTAATAACTCCGAAACGTTGTTGTTTGTATGTACCGCAGTCTGCATTTCTAAGCCAACCTTCTGTTGTTCCACGCGGTGAACCTAAAAATACTAAAGTTTAAAATCTAAGCCGCCGCTGTCAAAACAACGTGCTTTTTGTATATGGTGATTCTTTATCCCACCCGATATCCCACTGACACAGAATCATCGCACACGCGTCTTTTAATGGCTGGTGCAAATGAGACATTTCTTTGTCATTCATCGAGACTCGTCTGTCTAGGGCAAGCTCAGATCTTTACATAATACCCTATAGGTCACCAGTCTTTGATCAGATAACCGATTTACCGTCATTAAACTTTCATTGTTGTCTCAAACCAAAGCCTATGTATGGATGCAATCAAAATCGTAATGCTCATAAATCAAACTCATAAAACGGTCCCGAGCCACCAATACCCATCCTCTTTCAGGTCGTGGCTGATCCCGACGTCAAAATCCAAAACACCACGCGAAAGTTTGTTCCAATCTCAAACTTGCCCCCTTTCCCACTTTCACTGTATCCATGATATGTAATGGTATATATAACTCCACTAGATAATATGCATCATGTCCCTTATTTTGTTATCCATAAATTTCTCATTTGCGCTTGGCATCATGAACAGCTTTGATGATCTTGTCCACAACAGAAGGATCGGATAACTGTAAGTTGTGTTAGCCATCAATTCCACTTTCGCATCAATACTTCATGGGGACTTACAGTAGTGATATCTCCAAGCTGGTCTTCTTCGCCAGCAACAATCTTTCTCAACACTCGTCGCATAATCTTGCCACTTCGCGTCTTAGGCATATCCGGCACAATGTATACGGCCTTGGGTGCGGCAAAAGGTCCAATGCTCTTGCGTACCTGCACAATCAGTTCCTTGCGCAGAGCATCGGTTGCCTCAACGTTTTTCTCGAGATCAACGAATGCGTTGACAGCCTGACCGGTAAGCTCATCAGAAATACCGACGACGGCTGCGTCAGCAACGGCATGGTGTTCCAATAACGCTGCTTCGATCTCAGCAGTTGACAGACGATGACCACTGACGTTGACAACATCATCGACACGGCCTCGAATCCAGTAGAAGCCCTCGTGGTCACGGGCAGCGCCATCTCCAGTAAAGTAGTAACCCTTGTAGACGTCAAGGTAAGTCTCCTTATACCGGTTATGAGCTCCCCAGACAGTACGAGCCATGCTGGGCCAAGACTGCTTAAATGTCAGGACACCCTCGACATCGTTTCCGTGAATCTCTTCGCCAGAAACAGGATCGATAAGGGCGGGCTCGACACCGAAGAAAGGCAGCGAGCAACTGCCGGGCTTGGTTGGAGTAATTCCAGCCAGGGGGGTGATAACATGAGAGCCGGATTCGGTTTGCCAGTATGTCTGCACTTGCGTTAGTATCCATCACGTTTCGTCAATCTGATCAAGGACTTACATCAACGATGTGGCACTCCTCCTTTCCAATAACCTCAAAGTACCACTTCCAGATCTCGGCAGCGATAGGTTCACCGACAGAGCCTAGTACCCGAAGATGGGCGAATTTTCCTCGGACATGCTCATCGCCAGCACGCTTCAGCAGTCTCAGAGCAGTGGGAGCGACGTAAAACTGGGTAACGTTGTGTTTCTCGATGATGTCCCAGTATCGCGAGAAGTTGGGGTAGGCGGGTGTGCCCTCAAAGACGACAGTAGATACACCGAGCATCAGAGGAGCGTAAACGACATAAGTGTGTCCGGTGATCCAGCCGACATCACCACCACAAAAGTATCTATCACCCTCATGGATATCAAAGACATACTTGCCAGTCATGGCAGCACCAAGGAGATATCCGGCTGTCGTATGCAAAACACCCTTGGGCTTACCAGTGGAACCAGAGGTATAGAGAAGGAATAGAGGGTCTTCAGAAGCGACGGGCTCAGGAGGGAAGTAGTTGGGCCACTTCTCCACCTCCTCATGCCACCAGAAGTCACGACCACTGGTCCAGGGGATCTCTGAGCCTGTACGCTTATAGACAAGGACATTCTCGACAGCAGGACACTGCTTGAGAGCATCATCGACAATCTTCTTGGTGCCAATCAACTTGCCGCCTCGCTTGCCTTCGTCAGTTGTGATGACGACTTTGCAACCAGCATCGACAACACGGTCGCGTAGGGAGTCCGAGGAGAAACCAGCAAAGATGACTGAGTGAACTGCGCCAATACGAACACAGGCCATGAGTGCGATGATGGCTTCAGGAATCATGGGCAGGTAGATAGCAACAGTATCACCCTTGCGGACGCCCATTTGCTTGAGAACCCAAGCGGTTCGAGAGACCTCTCGGAGGAGCTCGCCATAAGTAACATTACGTCCCTCGCTGGGCTCATCAGCTTCGTAAATGATGGCAACACGATCGGGGTCCTTGAAAGCATGACGGTCGACACAGTTGTATGAGGCGTTCAGGCGGCCCTCGTTGAAGTAGGAAACGTCGGCATTCAAAAGGGAACCACTTCGGGTAGTCTCAAAGTCGCGGTCCCAGGAGATGAGTTCGCGTGCGCGCTCAGCCCAAAACTTTTCGGGTTGTGTGATAGACTCCTTGTACAGTCGCTTATACTCTTCGAGGTCTATCGGAGTGGATTAGTATCGGCTGGGCTCCGATGCGGATACCGGGATCACTTACTGGCAAGGTGGGGCCGGTGGGGGTGTTCTGCCGGATTACAAGGTTAGCACAATCCATGTAAACGTAGCACGATGGGGATGAATTGAGAAAGGAACCGCAAGTCAGGGTCCAGACTCGGATGTTGAGAGGGATAGGTCCATCTCAACAGAGAATAAAAGAGTGGAAAGACATACTAGCAAACATGCGCTGGGGAGGGTCTAAGTGCGATGTTAGTAATGGATTCCAAGTATAGCCAAGCGGGTCGCGTGAGCTTACGGTATGTATCAACAAGATGTGCTTCAGCAACTACAGGGCCTTTTGTCTCTTTGGCAGCAGCTTGAGTTTCTTCACTCTTCAATGAGGTAGTTCCACTGGCTGCGGGAGCAGGAACGGGAGAGGCAACAGCGGCAGGAATTGCACTCTTGGGGATGGACTCGGGAGTTGAAGCCTTGAGCTCATGATGCACTCGGGAGTGCTCGACAGTGGTCGCCATTGTGTTTGTAGTTGTTTGTGGTTATTTTAAAGTTTCTTCTTCTTCTGTATTTCCGTTGGACGTTTGCGCCTGTAATGCGACGTCTATCAACGCGGGGTAGCGTAACCGTAGAGCGTGTCAGAACTGCTTGTAAGGCAGTGCTTGCAGCTTCTGGTGTTGCTGTTTGAGAGGGCACAGAGGTCGTACAGTCGAATTGAATGGCTTAGAGTTGTGGAAGAAATTGGAGATAATGGAGAAAGAGAGGAGGATATGTTTGGTTAAGTCTTGAGTAGGGGAAAGAGCTAGAGATATAGGTTGAGGTCGAGCAAGAGGTTTGATGAGGTCCAGTCTGGCGGGGGGAGCTTCTTTATGGCAAATGGGTCCATCATCATTGGAAGGCTTGGCCGTTGTCACTTTCCTTCTACTGTCTCTGGTAACTGGTACCTGCACCAACTGGAGCAAACCCGAGCTGCGGCCGGCGAACCGGGGGGGGTCTTGCCGTGATCCTTTCCCCCGAGCCATGTCCCGAATAGCCAGTAGTGACCTAGCGACTCACACTCAAGAGTGCAACTCAATCGAGATGGGTTTTGGATCGTCACTTGAAATGTTCAAATTAGATTCTCGGCATTCAAAGTGGCCAATTTGTTAACAAGACACGGCATCTGTCCGTGAGAAAAGAGAAACCATGTTCGACAACAAGATGCGATATGACGTCGCCAATGCAAATCTGCCAATGTATCTGTTGGGATTGCGAATTTGCAACACTTTAATTCTGACATTATTTTGAAATATGTTTGATACAATGAGCAGTATCTGTGACTGCCGTTTACCCATAGAGACCTTATCGGAGCACTTCCGAAGCCCTCCACCCGAGGGCTTATGTATTGATGAATGCTCTTATGTATAACCTCCGAACCAAATACTCCGAATGGTGATACTGCCCCGGATCTCTTTAAACAACATCAAGGTACATACAGACATACAAAATGGAAAATTAAGAATAATCTTTTTCTTCGGCCATACTCATTGCGTTTACAATGCTGATCTAATTCAAGCTATGTAGTGCTTATGCTGGAGTAGCTAGCGAAACTATAATATAACTATTGGATGCCAAAATAGACACCCTCAAGTATATCACTACCTGAGCAAACCTAAAAGAATTAGAAATAACTACGAATTCCAAATTCTGGGGAAAGCTTCAGCGTCATATCCAATGCTTACTACGATTCCTGTTTGCTTACTGAAGATCAAACTATTCGCAGCAACCTTAGAGGCTGAATTAAACTGGCCAAGAAACGAGAGTATGGGTATGGGCCAACAAAACACTCAGCAGATGACGTGTTTGGGGATTTTGGACATCTACAGCTTTTGTCCGAAATCTCAAGACAGCTGGAAGTTTTGTAACTGTTTTTACTGACACAATTCGGCAAAGGAGAACACTCGGGAACTATTGATTACCTGCAACGCGTACTATGCATCTGAGTTGACGGAGCCGCTACGGGGCCGAACGTGGGAAGATGGATTTGATAAAAACATCTTATGTGATTGATGGTCGTAATGGAAGGGGTGGAGCTTTTGGAAGGCCTGGCCGGTAATAGCTATAGTGGATACTGGTAGAGGTGTTACATCTCGCCAATGCAGCATGGCCTATCCCTGTCGATAACGAGCCGAAGTCGCTACGGCTGACAGTTGTATCTGTTCAACGTTTTGACCGTTGGTAATGTGAGCAGAAAACGCACAGTCAACATCTTCAGCTGACATACATGGCACATAATAAACCACAGCATTAGATGAATACCTGGACTTGATCTGATATCCTCCCACCAAGTCACCTTGCTGGTTAACCGAAGGGATGGTTGTTGTCATAGCTCATGGCTGCATGGGTACTAAAGAATGGCAGCTGCAGCCTGTCCCCCGCATTTGGGGTTGATATATGGACTTCTTCATTGGTTTACAAGGCCCGACCTCGCCCCTCCAGCTTTCAGGGTCTCGATAACTTTTGAATTTCCTCAACAAAAGTTGAATTCCAAATAACAGACCAGCGTCTCTCACCATGTATAATATCTACCAAATTCTCCATCTAAGAATTCAAGACAACGGCTGTTATTCATTCTTTCATTCTATTTAGTTTTAGAAAACTTCAATGTCCCTCGAATCACTAGTGTTGCGACTCCTCCGCTACGCCGCTAGCTTCCCGCGAGATCACCTCTATGATCATCTTCCCCCACGTCAATTCTCAACTTGTAGCCTGTGCCCCAGAGTCTATCCCTGTTGCATAAGGTATTGATCTGTGCCCCAACGGTCGGCTAGAAAGACATTTCTTCAATAACCGAAGCCACTGACCAGGAATATGGCTGTGGCTCCAAATGCTTCTCAAGCCACGCTTGTATCTAACACACTGCCGCTTGGCCGCCATTCGGTACTCGACCGAGATCCAATGAATGGAACTTGTCCGTTCGCAGTAGCTGCTTTATCTTTGTCTAGGTATGCAGTGTTTCGCACATTATACTTCGCCTCGAACCTAATTAACTCCCTATTTGCGGATCTCAAATCTGGTTCCTCCTCTCACCCAGCCGGTAGGCCTTATTAACAGTTTCCCGAGGCTATTCCTCTGTTATCTATCACATAGTCAACCATCCGAACAAACTCGGGCAAAGGTAGGTCAGTTTCTGAAACTAGACTCAAACTCAATCTGCAAGCAAGTTACCCTACAAGACTCTGATGTGTGGCATTCTCACAATAGTCTGTTGCTAAATATATACAATGATCCATGAAGCGGCTATGCTTAGAACCTATACGAGATCTCTGGCTTCATGAAGATGCTGGTTACAGCTGATATCTCACTATAGAACCTACACCAGTCTAGTCAACTTACTACTAATGCTACCTCTGACTCTCTATCCTCAGATGACGGATGACAAGATAAGGAATAACAATCTTAATACCGTAGAGGCAAGCTTCTAACTTTAGCCAAAGTCGAGTGAGTTCGAACATATAAGGCCATCGATCGATTCCTTCTTAATGTTACTGTTGATAAATATCATGCTTGGCCTGCGCACATATTACACAAACCCGAGGAGGATTTGTGACACTGTTCAAGACGGAAATCAGTTACCAACACCCAATGAAATTGCATCCATTTCTCCAGGCGCTTTTAGCCAGGTACCGGTCTCTCGATACGGTTCTGGTTCCACATACTCGGCCCACACTTTCATTCCTGACTCCAATGTCAAATTCTGGGGCTTCACGGCGTATTATTGATAGGTAGGTATGGAAGAAATTGACTTAAAACCGAACGAATAGAGCAAGATTCTTGGCATCAATGACTGGGAACCAAGGTGTCGTCAAAGTGCGTCTGTCTAGTGTATATATGTCGCATGATATGTTGAAAACGAACAATATTTGGTCTAGGACGATGTAGTAAATCATGATGGTCAAAAGTAGACCTTTTGTACGATTGAATTAATAGAGTACATCTCCGGCAACTCCTGTAAGTGTGTGCAACATGAACCTCCTTAAACGCCAAACACACTCTAGAGTAATTACATATCCATGCTCATCAAATACATCTCGACAATCCTCATGAACTTGGCCACAAAGGCCTCTAGGTGGAAGATGACCTTTGTACCTGTCTTCACACGATGTTCGTAAAAGGCCGCCCATTGAATCACCTCACCCTTCAGTCCGTCATCGACAAGAGCAATCAGCTTGAACGCCAAAGTCTTGAGAATGGTAGTTGGAGGGATGCAGTGTGTCAACAAATCGTAGAGCTTCGACCGCACTTCCAGGATCCTGGCTGGTGTGTGTTCCGCATAAATATCCTGTGCGATCTGGCCGATGAGGGCTTCCCAATCGGCGGGCGGAATAGGTGTGTGGTCTGTGACCTTCTCACTGTTCTGGGTCAGCTCATGCTTTCAATACTAATCTGGGTGAACTTACTTCTGTGCATGGACGGCTTCATACATGAGCAAGGCTCGTCGTAGGTTTCGCCCGCTTTCCTCTGCTATTCGCTGGTACAAGCCTGGGACAACGGGCCAGCCCTCCTTCTTAGCTGACACGGCTAGCACGTTGCATATTTCCTCGTGAGTAGGGGCCGCCACTCTGACCAATAGAGTTCTTGAACGAATCGGAGCAATAATATTGGCAGTCGAATTTGCCAAGAGGATCAGTCGAAGATTGGGCGAGTACTTCTCCATCGTTCGTCGCAAAGCTGCTTGGGCGTCCCTTGTGAGGTGGTCTGCTTCGTTGATGACCACGACCTTGAACTTCTGCTTGGCTGACTGATCCACCTGCTGTGTTTGGGCTACCTCCTTTAGAAGGTCCTGAACGACAACTCTGTCATAGTTTCCAACATCAGATGGTGTGATCTCGAGATGGTAAATGGAGGCAACAATGTTGAACTCGAGCTTTCGGTTGCTGCTTGTCTGGAATACTCGTGCATCGATCTTGATCTTCTCCACACCGGGTCCGTAGAGCTCCTTCAGCGTAGCGACGATTCGTGTCTTCTTGCCAGCACCTGAAGGGCCGTACACAAGCAAATGGGGAAAGTCACCGTTCTGAGCCTGAAGAGCACACTAGTTAGCGATATTCCCCTTTTAGGCAGTGCAGACTTGTTTACTTACAAGAGAACGAAGTCGCTCTGATAGCTCATCGTGATATGTGAGGGCATCGAGTGATCGAGGTCGGTGCTTATCAACAATGAGCGCCATTTTGGAAGCTGTTTGATGTGTTGGTGAGAATTGTGCAAAGACAGCTTTTTGGAAGTTGCGGGAAGACGCGTTGTCGCGTAAAGTGGACGATAGTTTGGAATTGAATATGGTCCGTGCACAGTCTTGACCAGGATACCGTTCAGCAGGCAACGACGTGCGATTGAGAACTACTTATGTTCGAGCTCCATATAATTAATTGCTTATTCCCTCGTTACAACGTTGGTGGCAATGACCTTGAATCCACGTACAATGCCGTATTCTACTAGTTTGTTAGATATGCACTTTGTCTCATCGAGTTGCTTATCTAGTTGCAAGTCGATTAAAAGATCCTGAATGGTATTCGTACAAGTAATAGCCGTAGTTCTACACCTCTATATATACAAGGCGTTCATTTCATCATTTTGGCCCTCTAAGGGTTGCGGGAAGCCTCAGATGTGCTTCCAACAAGTGTCTCTGTTGTGTTCGTGGAAGCCTCCAGGAGCTCTACGGGAGCAATGTGTCGTCGAGGTCTCTTCAACTCTTCCAGCGTAACGCCATCCAACTTGGTGATTCCTACCATTGGAGCATCTCCCCTCTTGACAAATTCCCACTGGCCTGGCAATTATTAGTTAGGTTCCTCATACAAGGTTGCAGGCTATTTACCAGGCAGCTTGTTTCCAGCCAAGCGGAAGGCATCCCTCACAACCTGCTCGTGAAGTTTTCCTCTGATCTCGAACAAAATTTGGCTAACAGAAATTCGGGTGGCCCAATGGTCAAAAGAACCCTTACCCTTACCCATACGCATCTGCAAAATCATGAGAAAATGTCCTGCCTTGAACTAGAAGCTTTCCTTACATCATTACCGCTGACGTAAACACCGACGTTACAGTTCTTTCGCTTATACAGCCGGTATTTTTGTCCTCGAAGTCGCACTTTGATGGTGTCCTCGGCCATCTTTAGATGCTTTGCGCTGATTCTTCGGTGGTGATCCGTCATTCGGAGACCCCATTCGCCAAACAGCACTGTTGTACCCTTGGTAGAACCACCCGTTGCAACACGCGGTCGACCCTTGGCCATCTTCTTCTTTCGATTCAGATTCGGTTCCAACCAGCTGCCCAGCATTGGTGAGGTCGTCGAAAAGGCTCGGACATTTTGGAGTCGTCGGGTTGCATCCAGCGTCTTGGACGTTTGCTGGAGGGGCGCACGAAGTTGTCTCAAAGGCGAAGAGGTACATAACCTCAAGCCCTGGAAAGCATTGAGCAATGCCGACGTGCTGGTGGGCTTCATCTCGGCGATCGGGGTTGACTTGAAGCTGCCTCGAACAACGGAGCTCTAGAAAATCTTCCCCGATGCCGAAGGTGGGCTGTTGTGGCAGCCTTAGATGCAAGGCCCCCACATCTGCGAACCGCTTTCCACTTTAGCTGGTAGTCACGCACTGCGCGTCAGCTTCGCGTCTGGGAAGGAGCTAAACGTGCACGTCACTAGGTAGACTCGAAGTTCTAGGCTGCTCCTGATTGCCTAGGATTCACGCAACCACTTCTCACCCAGGCAACATCAGCGAAAGGCATAAAAAAGTGTTGATGGTCTTCCTTGATCAGCATTGAGGTAACCATTATCACGACAAAAAAAATGCCTTCCGACATTCGCTCTTTCTTTGGGCCAAAGGGTGGTAGTGCCCCCAAACCTGCTCCTAGAAAGTCTGAGGAGCTGGCCAAGAGCAAGCGTGCAACAAGTTAGTCGAATTATGACTTGTTTGAGTTTCTAAGTATACTGACAGCTGTATAGAGGGAAGAAAAGTTGTTGAAGACAGCGAAGATGAAGATGAAGAGGTGGTAGAGTATGTTTTCTCTTCTAGTATTGGTTCAACATGCACTAACATCGAAATAGAGTCAAGAAAACGGCAGCTAAGCCAGCCCCCAAGAGAAAAATCAAGTTTGTCTTAGCCTTGAATGCTATCAATTGATTCTTGTCTAACTTTTCAAAGGGACGAAGAGCCTAAGGGCGTGTCCATATCCGCCGACGACTATTTCGCTTCGGACAAAGCCAACAAATCTACAACTTCGGCAACACCTAAAAAGCCTGCAGCTAAAACAGAAGTCCCTGTTCGATCAACTCCCCGAAAAAAGGCTGCAGCCCCGAAGCCCCCAGCACCAGCGAAGAACGGCAAAACCGCTGCTACACGAAAAACCACGACCTCTCGCTCACATAATGCGGCCGACGAAGATTCTGATGCATATATGGACGATGGGGATGAAGATAATGGCGACATCTATGCCGCTGACGCCAAAGGCCGAAGCAAGCGTAAGAACGACGACTACGAGGAGGATGAGTCCGACGAAGAGGTCCTCCCTCAACCCAAGCGCATAGCTAGCAGAGGTCGCCGGGCTGTTAAGGAGGAAGATTCTGACGAGGACGTGAAGCCTGCTCTTGCTGGCAAGAAAAGAAAGTCTCCTGCTGAAGATTCGGAGGAGTCTGAAGAGGAGGCCCCACCGAAGAAGAAGGCCACTGCCAAACCGAAAGCCCCAGCCAAACCTCGAGCTCCGCGGGCGAAGAAGGCTGATGAGCCAGAAGACGACGAGATCAAGAATATTCTTGATAGTGTTGCTACTGTTCGAGCTCCTACGCCACCGCCAAAGGATCCTAATAACAAGTTCGACTGGAAAAAGAAAGCCTTCGGGGGCGGTAATGCATCTGCTCAGCCAGCATCTGGCTCAGTCGAGCTTCCGGAGGGCGAGGAAGAGTGTCTCTCTGGCCTCAGTTTTGTCTTCACAGGCGTCTTGCAACTTATCAGCCGTGACGACGGGCAAGCTCTTGTCAAGAGATACGGTGGTAAAGTTGTCGGCCAGCCAAGCAGCAAGACAAGTTTTGTGGTCCTTGGAGAGGACGCTGGTCCAAGCAAGCTGGCAAAAATTCAGTCTCACGGCATCAAGACAATTGATGAGAACGGACTTTTCGACTTGATTCGCAAGCTTCCTGCATTTGGAGGAGGTGGCATAGGGGCTCAGAAGGCCCAAGAGAAGAAAAAGGCCGAAGAAGACAAAGTGAAGAAGCAAGCTGCCGAAATGGAGGCCGAAGAGAAAGCCCGCAAGGCCGAGGCTGCAAAGGCTGCCAAGAAGGCTGCCGCCGCTGGAGGAGCGCCTGCCAGAGCTCCGGCAGCACCCCCTGTGCAGCTGCTGACGTCCAAGTATGCACCAACACAGCTCAGCCATATCTGTGGCAACAAATCCCAGGTTGAAAAGATCCAGTCGTGGCTTAGAAACTGGCCCAAGAACAAGAAATACAACTTCCAGCGACGAGGCGCCGATGGAATGGGTGGTGAGCGTGCTATCATCATCTCTGGTCCTCCTGGCATTGGCAAGACAACTGCTGCCCACCTAGCAGCGACACTGGAGGGGTACGATGTTTTGGAGAGTAACGCCAGTGATTCTCGAAGCAAGAAGCTCGTTGAGAATGGAGTGAGTGATGTCATGAACAACACTTCACTTCTCGGATATTTTGCTGGTGACGGCAAGGATATCGATGCCACCAAGAAGAAAATTGTTCTAATTATGGACGAAGTTGATGGTATGTCTGCGGGTGATCGTGGTGGTGTCGGCGCTCTAGCGAAGTTCTGCAAGAAGACAGAGATTCCTCTGATCCTCATCTGTAACGAACGAAAGCTGCCCAAGATGAAGCCCTTTGATCATGTCACATTCGACCTCCGATTCAACCGTCCCACTGTGGACCAGGTCCGATCCCGCATCATGACAATTTGCCATAGAGAAGGCCTCAAACTCCCACCTTCCGTAGTGGACGCTCTTATCGAAGGAAGCAACAAGGACATTCGACAAATCATCAACATGATTTCTACAGCAAAGTTGGATCAGACGAGCATGGACTTTGACAAGAGCAAGGCCATGTCGAAGGCCTGGGAGAAACATGTTATCCTCAAGCCTTGGGATATCTGCCAGAAGATGCTGGCTGGTGGTCTTTTCGCTCCTGCGAGCAAGGCGACGCTGAATGACAAGATTGAACTTTACTTCAACGACCATGAATTCAGTTATCTCATGATCCAAGAGAACTATCTCCGAACAAAACCCATGGCTATCAGCGGCAAAGGACACAGCCAACGTGAGTACAACCTCAAGGCCCTTGAACTGTTCGACAATGCGGCAGAGAGTATCAGTGATGGTGATTTGGTGGATCGCATGATCCACGGACCTCAACAGCAATGGAGCCTCATGCCCACACATGCCGTGTTCAGTACGGTTCGCCCAGCCAGCTTTATTTCGGGCCAACTGTTGGGCTCGAACTTTACATCCTGGCTCGGCAACAACAGCAAGTACGGAAGACTCGGCAGATCGCTTCGAGAAGTTCATTCTCACATGCGTCTCAGATCTTCTGGTGATCATAACGAGATTCGCCAGCAGTATCTGCCTATTCTCTGGTCACAGCTTGTCGGACGACTCCAGAGCCAAAACAACGAAGCTGTAGGACCAGTTATTGATCTGATGGACAGCTACTTCTTGACTCGAGAAGATTTTGACGTTGTTCAAGAACTCGGCGTTGGGGTAATGGACGGGGAGAACGTGAAGATTGAAACAAAGACCAAGGCTGCCTTCACCAGAACGTAAGTAAACCGTTTTCCCATTTCTTTTTAGCATCCAGCTGACCATTCACGCAGATACAACGCAATGAGCCACCCTGTTCCTTTCATGAAGGCCAGCAACGTTACTGCCCCCAAGGCTCAGCCCAAGGAGGTCCCTGACCTGGAGGAGGCCGTCGAAGACGATGACGCTGAAGTTCTTGATGCCCCTGAAGCCGACGAGAATGATGACGAGATCGATTTCAAGAAGGACAAGTACATCAAGAAGCCGAAAGCAAAGAAGGCTACCAAGAAAACAACTAAGGCTGCTGCCGCGGCTGACGATGATGATGAAGAGGAGAAGCCTAAGCGAGGACGGTCTAAGGCTAAGGCTACGACTACCAAGGCCAAGGCGAAGAAATAGAGCATGGCTATCATTGCATGATACGGGTATGTAAATAATATTTCGGCGCGGTCGGTTTTGTCGGTTAGCTACTATGGACCAATTACTGCTTAGTGTATTGCGAGGTTAGGGAAAAGGAGTCTACGGCCACGAGCAGTCGCTCGTATTATGTATTGCACTATTATTAATAAGACTAACTAAACGCACAATTCATTCACTCATTATGCCCATTATGTGAAGGAGAATGGCATTGCTGTAAGTATCGGTACTCAGACTGCCATGGCACTGCCAGTGCCATACCAGTGCCAACTCCTATTCTCATGCTGCCCTGGCAGTGCCAACGACTGTCAACGGCCGTCAACAGCTGCCACAGAGCTGCCAGCTTCTCAGTTACCAGTGCAACAATTGCATTCACTTGTTGCCGCTGGTTTATTATTTTTCTATTGTTTTGGCCTCTTCTGTTTTTCATCTCATCCTTTACTCTCTTCCCACAACACATCCTCATTATCATCTGCTCTCTACACAACTTTTCATACCACAACTCTTTACCGATATCAAGCTCTATCATCTTGCTATTACCACTTCTTGCTATCTACTTATCGCTCAAGCTTTTGGAAGCGAATCGCAACGATGCAGGGATCATCTTCGCTCCCGGCCGCTCTTGGCAGCAGCAAATGGATCGCAAGCTTCCTCGCAAAGAACCGCAGCGACGATGACATCTATGTCCGCACACAATCACGTAAGTCTAACGGTGACGGCAAGATCCTCGAGCCTGGAGAGTATCTCGCTGACAGCATCCTAGCTCGAGCTTCCCATAATGAAGTCAAATTTCAGAGACTCTACCAGAAGGCTACGGCCGAACTACGCAGTAAGTACACGACCAACTCCCTCGAAATGGCGAGCGGGAAATACAAGGACGATGAACTGACAAATATTCTAAAGCCGTTTTCCGCAGCACAAAGTCTGCTGATTCCGAGTTGCACAGTAAGTCCTCCCAACACTCTTGTTCGCTTGTTCCTATGACTGACTTTGAACAGACAACAAAGCTCTGAAAGAGAACCTGAAGAACACACCGAAACAACAGGAAAAGTCAACTTGGGCTATTCTGTTTGACACAAAGTCCGGTAACAAGCTTCACAAGCGTACCCGTTCCGCCCCTATCAACACTCATGTACCTCATGTACTGGAGACTATTGGCGAGGAGCAAGAAGATCAAGAGTCTTCCGCCCTCAAGTCCTTGGTGAAGGCTGCTCAGGAAAGCGAGCAAGACCCCAAGACTATCACTGTCACCCCCCAGAACTCTAACGAACGCGCTTCCCAAGATGCGGATAACGCTTCTATTCCTACCACATGCACTGTTATCATCCGACAGGCTACCTTCAACGACGAAGAGGAAGTTCGCGTCAACAATGCACAGAACCAGACATCTACTTCTCTTAATGCCCGCAACCCCAAGACCGTCAGCTTTGACATCCCCTCCTCTCGAGAGTCCCGCAAGAAGGCTTCCAGCATCACTTCCTCTATCTTCTCCTTCATGGAAAAAGTTGTCAGACTTGGAAAGAGTTCATCATCTAAGAAGTCTACCAAGCCTCGACTCGAGCCCCGAATGGAACCTTCTGGTTACAAGTAAGTTTTCATCCTCTTCATTTCTAACTGGTTATTATGGACGATGCTAACAACATCTCAATAGAAAAACTATGGATCGTCGTCCTATTCTCAAGTGGAACCTTCCTCAAGAAGACAACGCCATGGGCAATCTGATCAGAGACTTTTCCGGTCCCCTAACCCCTCCCGACAGCCTCGACGCCTCTACCCCTCCTCCCTCTAATGGGCTTGGTCGAAGCATCACCAATGTATCTGCTTTCGACAATTCTGTTGAAGACCTGATCCCCATGCCGGCCAAGCGCCCAACCTGGGCACGACCAATCTCCGATAGCGAGTCTATGCAAGGTAAGTTGCTGCTGCAATCCTGTTTCTACACTGTTTGTCGAGTGCTTGCTAACCTGACTAGACTTTGACGATGACAAGATCCATAACCCTAGACTCCGACCCAAGCACAAACTTGTCCGCAAAAAAGCAAAGACAAAGGCAAAAGAGGGTACGTTGAGCATATATACCTGCCCAACCCACACTGACAATGTCCCAGATGACTCCACTATCATGAGCGATGAAGAAGCTCACACTACCCCCGCCGTCGAGACCGAAGATCAAGTAAGTAATCCGCTTCTATGCATCATCAAAGACATGCATCTAACCTTGACCTGTAGGCCTATGAACGCCATAATGCATGCATCCAGCGAGTCAAAGAGCTGTACGACCGTAATGGCATTGACCGAAATGGCAAGTTCCTTGAGTGGGAACCCAAGCAGCGCGAAGCAGTTGAGCAGCGCCAGGTTCGTGAGATGACTGAGGATCTTGAGCAGCCCCCTCAGGACATCCAGACCGAGGACAAGGATGAGACCGAGCCTCTTCATCCTGAAACAGTCGTTGATGAGAAGACTGCCCCCTCCCAAGACGACACTCAACAAGAAGTGAACGTCAACAAGACATCTGCCCAAGAACTCCCTACCCAAGAGCCCCTTACCCAAGAATCCCCTATCGAAGAGCCCTCCGATCAGAAGTCTCCCGGCCAGCAAGTCACTGCCCTTGATGCTACTGCTGCCATCCCCAACAATGAAGTCACTTCACCTGACGCAACTGTCGTTGTCTCTGACCAGGGCCCTCATGATGAGCAACCCGCCGAACACGAGCCCAACACTGGTGCCCTTACAGATGACACTGCCTCTACTTCTACCTGGGAGTATAACGAGGATATCCCCCTTCCCCTTGGAGCACGTCTCACCGAGGCCGCCATGGTAGAGCACCAAAACGACGAATACTCTGCCTTTTTCAAGTCTCTCCAGAAAGTTCGAGAGAAGAGCCCTGATCGCTTCTGCGGTAAGACTTCTATCTCTTCTTCTTTTGTTAACATTGCTAACTGTCACAGGCCGCCAAGGGTCGTTTAGTGTACGCGCCTGGCTCGACCAGACCTACGACAATGAAGATGAGTTGGTAAAGGACGTCCCTACGATCAACTTCTCCCACGATGCCCCTTCCACTGCCGAAGAAGAGGATGAGGACGACACTCTTTCTGCTCTTGATTACTATCCCACGAAGGTAAGTGTGCCTCCATCTGATGGCCGCTCCCGGTACTAACATCATCTCTCAGGAAGAAACAGATGCGGCTCTATCCCATCCTAACGCCCCCAAGATTCTTGGCTCCAAGCCTCAGGAAGCCCGAGAAATTTGGAACCGAGAGCTTCGATCCTACAACTTGGCCACGCTGAAGAAGGAAGAGCTCCAATCCCAGGTGCATTCTTCCCTTGCTCGTAACGAAATAATCGAAGACGAGCACGACCGTGCCGACCGAGTGGCTTACCTTTACCTTCAGAAGAAGAAGGCACAGGAGAATGAGATCGATGCATCCAAGGCGGCTCAGATCCGTCACGTACACAAAGTCTGTCGCGAGTTCGAAGCAGCGCTCCAGGAAGTCCAGCGCCGTGCTGCCCTGGCCAACAAGGAGGCCACCGATGCCAAGATCTGCTTGAGATACCTTCAACGCAACTACTACGCCATGGAGGAGAGTATCCATCAGTTGACCGAAACTCTCGGACATCAACGTGCCGACAACCTTGTCGACGCAATGGAGCTCGTCAGACAGACTGAGCGTGAGGAGCAGATCAACTACCGTGACATCGAGCGCCTGGACCTCGCGGAGCCTGAGTCCCCCGACTCATATGGGGCGACTGAGTATGTGGCTCGCCGCGCCCAGGGCGACAGCAATATCGGCCCTGAGGCAGAAGAAGAAGAAGACCCTACTGCCATCTTTTTCTGAACTACCTCCTATATAAAAGGTAGGCGAGACCAGCGGTACGAAATGCCGCAGAGGAAAAAAAAAAAAAAAAAAAAAAAGAACGATTTATGAATAACGCCCAAAGGATTTCTGGAGCATGATGAAAGATACCCTTATACTATTTGGACGATCGATCTGAATGAAGAAGCTGGTAAATAACTTCTTGAGAGCAAATGGCATTACTGGATTTCGAGCGATTTTGCACATGTTTTTATATTATTCTAGGGCCAGAAAGACATGAATAAGTCATGACGATTTGAGAAACGAATGCCAGGATTATAAAAGCATTAGTTCTATACCTTAGCACGATTTATATTTCCCCCCTGGGCTTTATACATACTACACCAGCATCCATTTGAGGAGAATAGCTATCAGTTGTTATTTTTATTATTTTGTTCGTTTACGAGTATTGTATACAAGCGATGCTTTTGCCTAGCAAGGGTCTGATGGGAACGATCGTGAGATTTCGACGCATCGCCCACGCAGAGTGCGACACAAATGGTGTCTGGATCAACCTGCTGTATCTTACTTAGACTGCCTTATGGCCTCTTTGCAACCTCTGAACTAAGTCTTTAGGAGAGACTTATGTTAGCCCCACGCAGCTAGGAAGATGTGTCGTCGAACTTTCTGTCCTGGCGAACTGTATAGATCTAGATGCCAGAACCAAAGAAATAGCTAGATAGCCAAGACAAATTAATATTTTAAGAAAGGACTTTCTGTACTCCAGTGTCAAGTACATGTAGCTCCTTAACGTAGCTTAATTCTAGCCAGCTCAAGAACCCAACAGAACACATGTCTTTGTGATGCTATTTGTACTTGTAGTATTTCGTGTATTATTCATTTATTCATATCTCTTCCCACGGGGTATCAAATCTCCAACCTCCTTCCATCAAGCACCCTCATGCTTAACCGTCGTATCCCCCTCCAAAGTCTCATCATGTTTCCCTGTCTGATCAGCCTGATCAGTTTCGCCCTCCGCCTTATCATCTTTCCCCATGACGTTCTCAAACTGTGACCAAAGCGCTTCGACCGAAGAGAATTCGTTGCCGACCTACACCACGCACTAATTAGCCCAATTACCCATGAAATCTTGTATACAATTGCTCATACCGCCGTGACTGCCTCGAGAGATCGGTTTAGTTTGTTGATGTTGGCCAGGACATGCTCGAAGCTCTGCTTGATTATTAGCATTGGTGCTTGAGTGAAGGGAAAGATTACTTGCCACTGCAATCTCGCCAAGGAGGACTTCGCGTTGCTGTTCGAAGTATGTCTTTTCATGACCGCCCATGGCGGATGCGGATCTCGAATGTGAAGCCATGATGAGACCGTATCTGGGTTTACTTTGAGAGTTTGTGCAAGGTTGTCGTTGGATTAAACGCGGTTGGCGCGTCTTGTCTTGGTGGGGTTGTTTACTTATGGTGGGCAGTTACTTTCTTTAGTGGGGCACTTGTCATGATATAACAAAGGAACGTCTCGAGACATATCGAAAGAAATGACAAAGGACAATGTTGTTCTGGGTATTGAGAGATTCGTAAAAACACTATATTGTAGAAGACTTCATTTTTACTTCATGAAAGAACAAAACGACTCGACCGATGCTATAGAAACATACGCAATATTTATACACAATGAACCCAACACCTTGACGAATTTCAAAACCATCGTCATGTTTGCTTGCACCAAACTCCCCGAGAATGTCAACATCATAACAACGAAGCTCAACATACATGATGGTCATTTAATCGACTCATCTTCTATAGTAATCTGGATGTCTCTCGTATTCATGCGGTCTCAATCCTCCTCTTCCTATCATGTCTCGTGGATCCCTTGGATCTCGGGGGTCTCTGGGATCACGAGGGTCTCTGGGATCTCGAGGATCTCTGGGATCTCGAGGATCATGGCTAGCGTAGACAGGACCTCCTGGAGGAGGTGGTCCACGTGCGTCATAGCCCGCAGGCGTAAAGCTGCGACCAGGCATTTCTCTATGATCTCGTGGCTGCCCAGGGCCAGGAGTAGAAGCATAACGAGGGTATGCTTGCCCAGGAGGCACCTGTTCAGGCCCACGTGAGACTGGAGGAGGATAGCGACCCTGCATTTGATGTTGCTGTGGTGGCATGCTAGCTCCGCCAGGGTAGTAAGGGCCTCTTCCATCATCTCTCATGGGCATGTGGTGTCCTTGTTGAGGTGGTGGCTGAGAAGGTGGCTGGGATGCGGCCCAAGACGGCCCTGGTGTTTGGGGTTTGGACGAAGGATGTTGAGGAGGCCACTGTTGCTGCGGCGGTGGTTGTGATGTGTTGGGAGGTGGTTGCGATGACCAACCGGTGGGCTGTTGCATGCCGGGATGACCTTGTTGGGCTGGTGATGGCCATGAAGTTTCACGGCCACCTTGGGTGACTTCTCGTGAGCGAGGGTGGCCATACTGACCACCCGGTGATCCAGCGTGTGCTGGCTGACCTGTATTGGCGTATGATGTTGGGTATCCTTGATTCTGATACTGAGGAGGGCCTGGGGGAGGATAGCGGTGGCCACCTTGAGGTGAGTTTGTGCGGCTGTGATTTGCAGACTGGTAAGGGTTTTGCCTGTAGAAGTCTCGCAGGTCTGCGGCGGCGGCAGCTTCGTGCGATACTCCTATCGACGCCCTCGAAGTGCCCATGTGCGGGGGTTGGGGAGAATCTGCATAAGTTGGCTTGAGAGGTGGCATCGATGGTGTACCTCGAGCGAAGGGTGAGTATGGTTCTGGCTCACGCCGAATTTGTGATGGCGGTGCTGGTCCTGGAAGTGGACGGCCACTCATGCTGGTTTGGGGTGGAGGAGTGGGGGAGGGCCTTGTAGGAGTGCTTGTCACATCGTTCACCCGCTTGGGCTGTGGAGGAGGATCGTCATTGAGCAGTGACATGATGTTGAGACCTCCCTTGCGAGGCTCTGGAAGACGAGGAGGTGCTGCTGCTGGAGTTTGGACTGGAGTACCAGACTGAGGTGTAACTGAGCCAAATGTATCGTGCATTGAGCCTGAAGAAGGTCGCTGTTGGAGAGAAGACACGGGACGACTAGTGGGCGTGCCCATCTGAGGCGAGCGCGCCTGGGGTTGCTCGCCCATCAGGTTTCGCACTGGCTGAACAGGAGCTTGTTGCTGCACAGGAGGACCATACGATTGAGGACGACCAGATTCCTGTGGTGGTCTCGACAATGGCTGACCACCGAGACTTGATTGTTGGCGGTGATGAGCGTACGGCTCGTAATGATGAGGCTGCGGTGTCATCTCGCGCTCCTGCTTGACACGTAAAGTTTGCCTTTCTGACTGTCGAGCTAACTCGCGCTGCTCTTGTTCTCGCATCTGCATCTCCATCTTTTGACGTTCCATCTGGGCGTTGTGCTCCATCATAGCAGCCTCGTTTCGAGATGGCTGTAGTGGTTGTGCGGCAGCCAGAGGCCGTTGCTCTCGTTGCTCCACGCCAGGAGGTCTGGAAGAGGCTTTCTGTGGAAGAGGCACGCGTGCTGCAGGCTCGCGTTCGTTTAGTCTAAATTGTTGTACAGGGGCTTGCAAAGGTCTTGGACCAGGTGACATAACCTGAGTAACTGGTTGAGCGGTAGGATGCTGGTTGATAATGGGTTGCTGTGACTGAACAATTGGTTGCTGCTGGATAGGAGCTTGTGCGATGGGAACTCCCCCAAAGTTTGAGAATTGCGGACCACGAGGAGGTTGACTCGCAGGCTCCATCTTGGGTTGTGGTGCTTCACCAAGCATTTCAATTCCTGGGGCAACAGCAAGGGGCCGAGAAGCAGCTGCTGAGTTGTCGTATCTCCTCCCTCGCCCTCCTGTTGATGGCTGAGGTGGGTCTGGCAGTTTCTCCCCAGACTGTTTCTTCCTCTCGGCGTCATTAACAATAATCTCCCATTCGGACTTGCCTTGATCCTTTTGACGGACATAATAATTCTTCACCTGTCATCATTGTTAGCAGCAGTACTTGACCACCTAAAAAGCCCGGCAGACTTACCATAACAGCCGTTTTAGAGCCCATGTGGGCTGCGATAGCTGTCCAGTCCGAGCCGAACGAGCGGAGGAGATGTGGGAAGTCATTAGATTCAGACACACTCCAGTAACTAGATGCTTGAGTCGGTGCTTTACGCTCTGATGACTGGTGAGTCAAGTTGAAAGTAGCCATTGCAGGCTGAGGAGGTGGGTCAGGTCGAAGTGACGGTGCTGCCATTACCTCCGAGAGCGACGTGGAGGCAATTGGTGGAGGACGTTCCAATGTCTGTATGGGCTGTTGCTGCACAGAGAAAGGAGGCTGGATCCCGGCCGGGTGCTGCTCGAACTGAGATGGCAGACGATGACCTTCAGCAATCGGCAAGGGAGTCGTGGTACCATCTGTGTTGAGTGCCCTTGAGTTGGATCTCGAGCGGCCCTTGGCAGGTCCTGGTGCCGCAGCCAAAGTCTGGTTTGATTTCGGCGCTTTGGGCTCCTTTTCCTTTGGACCTCTTCGTCTCTTTCTTCCGTCCACCTTTTCGGGATGATCGACCTTTGCGGAACCTCCGCGTCTACTAGGTGTAGCATTGGGCGTCGAGGCCTCTGTGTCGATCGGAGGTTGTTCAAAACCCCATGTAGGCGCAGCCGCTCGTCGTGGTCGCCTTCTCTCTCCGTTCTCTCCTGTATCGTGGTTTTCCTCTGTCTCTCCGTCGCCGTTGCCCAATTCCGATACCAGTGCACTAGACCTCTGCTTCGCCTTACCCTTTCTGCGCCTCTTAGGCTGCTTCTTGAGTTTCTCTTTCAAGTTGAGGTTCTTCTTGTTCATGTAATAATACTGGATGCAAGAGCCAAAGTTACGGTGCGGGATGGCTTCCGCAACTCTGCCCCATTGCTTGGGTGCCTCCAAGTATCTTTTCTCGAACAGACTGGCCTCTTCCTCGGTGAAGTTATTAACCGGAGGCAAGACACGCCATGCTGATACCAAACGGTCAACAGGCGTGTATCCACTCTTGTCGATATAGTTGGTATTGTCTTTTTCTTCCTGCGTCCACATCATATCTGGGATAACAGCTTCCTTGTCCGTGCGGTACTTTTCCTGCTGCATTCGGAGTTCACGTTCTCTTCTCTCTTCGTCTTCGCGCATCGATGCTTGCAGAACACGTTCCAGGTCTCGCTCGGTTGCGAAACGACGCCCACGGCCACTTCCCTCGTGTTTTGGTTCAGGGGTCACCGTGCCGGTGAATTCAATGCCTGTCGAAACAGAGAACTTTCCACGACTCTTTACAGCAGCAGGATCGTTTGACATAGTAAAATCCAGGTACTGGTGATAATTGTGTGAGTAGATTTTCTTATCGTGGTCCTGTTCCGCAGACTTTTCCAAATGCAGCTTATCCAAACGCTCAAGAACAAAGCCGTCAAGGAACGAGTCTGATTCAAGAGTGCCCATAAACTCCTTGTCCTGATCCCAAGGTTGACAGCTGAAGTTAGGAAGGCTATCGATTGGCGGCGTAGTCAAATATTGTCGGACAGTATCTATATTCATGAAAGAATCATCCTCGGACTCGGTTTCGTCGTCGTCAACCTGCGATGGTGTGCTGGGTGGCTTCGAAGCTGTCTCGGTGGTTTGTAAAACAACGTTTGGTGCAATGACAGTAACAGGCGTGTTGTCACTCTCGTTGTGCCTGTGAAGACTGGCTTCAGACTTGTTTGCAGGAGTCTCGACTTGAGGTTCGGCAGGAACCCTCACTGGAGTTTCGACAGCAGTCTCGTCGCGCTTTCCTGGGGATGTTCCTGAAGGAGTATCATTCGATCCCTCTTTCTGCACTTGCGAGGGTGTTTCGGGACGAGCATCCACGGGCATCTCACTTGGTTTGTCATCTTTTGGTTTCTCCACTGCAGATTCCTTGACCGTGCGTAAAGTCATGTCGCTAATCTCCATTGGTTCAACTGGAAGCTCTTTGATGGCAGTTTCAGGTGTCGCAGGAATGGGATCTCTGACTTCTCTGTCAGGATCAGCCATCGAGGTCTCGGACGCGACCGGTGCAGCCTCGACGGCAGGTTCGTCAACATCCATTTCATCAACCTCCGGTTCAAGTGCTGATGCGATAGGTCCTACTTTGGCGGTTTCCTCAACAGGCTGCTGTGCAACATCCTCGACAACATCCTCAGCAGGCTTCGGGGCAAGTTCCTCAACAGGCTTCTCGTTAGAATTTCCTTCCAGATCCTTGTGGGCATGGTCGGCCTGCTGTGCTGGTTTCTTGTCAGGCTGCTCGACAGATTCGTCACTCTGTCTCTCGGCGGGTTTCTCAGCAGTTTTCTCGGTGGATTCCACGGATTTCTCGGGTTTGTCGATAGACTGTTCAATAATTTGCTCAGTCGGCTCTTTGATGACCTCGGGCAATGGCTTCGGGGCCGGCTCAACATCGGGTTCCTCCGATCCTCTGACATGAATCTCAGGCTCTGGCTCCAGCTCCATATCTTCCTGATGTGGCTGCTGTAGTGGCTCGGACTTGACTTCATTGGCATTTTCGGAAGTATTTGCCATTTCCACGTCCGGCTTTTCATGTTCTTCGTCAGGTATGGGTTCCTTGGTTTCCTCAACGACAAGCTTGTTTGCCGCCTCGGGAAGCTCTTCCACCATCCTGAGCAGTTCATCCTGTTCCCCGACAATCTTGACCATAGACCCGTGAGAAAGAGCAGCAAACCGAGCCATGACCCGAGTTGGCAACTTCGGCCCCTCAAGCTTACTCAGTTCAGCCTCCGTTTTCCCGATTTCCATGTCAAAGTAGTCGGCCATGTCGTCATCGTCATCGGATTCTGAGTTCTGTTCCATGGGTGCTGGCTTAGGGGGAACTTCAAACCTGACCACCTTGATAGCTGGCCGAACACGCTTCCGCTTTGGCGCTTCTTTGGGGGGTTCTCTCATCTCCCTCGCGCGATCCTCGGATACCTGGCTGAATCTGGGCATGTTCTCCATGGTAGGCGATGGACCAGAGCGATAAGAATCCCGCCTAGAAGCATTAATAGGCCGTGTGTCTCTGTCGATTGATGCTCTTGTGGATTGAGATTCTCGCTCAGATTTGACGGTGATTTCTCCTGGCTCCGCGCTGTAATTAGACCGAGCCCGGTTGTCATAATGAGTGTCTGACTTTGCATCGCTACTACGCGGTCGTCTATCATCCTCATTATAATGATCGTACTGAGAACTGCCACGTCGCATAGCCGGTCGCTGCTGTACAAAACTCGGGGATCTCATCATCTTTGGCGAATCGGGTACCTTCTTAAGGTTCGGGTTGATCCATTGCTTGCTGGAAGGTCTTGGAGGAGGAGGTTGCTGGGCTCGAGGGCCGACCGGGATCGAAGGACCATCATGCATCATTGCCTTACCCATGCCCATGCCCATACCCATACCCATGCCCATGCCCATGGGAGGCATAGCTGGATCATGTCCAGCTGATGGAGGCCGATCGCCGAAAGCCCGGGGCGCGGTAGGTGGCATCTTCGTGGCAGCGCTGGCGGAAACATATCCCTCTCCTATACTCAGCCCTCGGCTAACCGAAGATCCAAAGGTGGGAGCAGATGGCACAATAGGAGGCGGCGGCGACACTTCTTTACTAGAGAGTCCTGAATCATGACCAGCGTTGGCGCGAGCTTCCATTTTGTTTCTGAACAATTCGCGATCTCGATTGTCTCCGCGTTCGTCTCGGATGTTGTGTCGGGCCTCTGGGTCAGCATAACGATCCATGCGTTCCATGCGGTCTCTATCATCACGGTCCCTACCCCATCGACCCTCTTGAGACCGACTTCGTGGGTAGCGGTCGCCCCTATCGTCCATATATGGTCCTCGTCCACGCCCTCTCTCTGAAGTCCAATCTCCTCTTCCTCGCCCACGTCCTCGATGGAAACCTCCGCCACGAGGATAAGGCGCCATGTTGAATTGGGGATCAGAAGATGATGACCCTGCAGAGGGCGGCCCCCCATCTCGAGAACCGCGCCTGGACCTATCTGCGTCTACACCCAGAGGTCCATCACGATCTCTATCTCGGAAGTCTCGATTAGGCGATCTTGCGCGGCCGATGGGAGAACGACGTGATCGGAAATCTCTAGGCTCGCGCCACTCCCTCTCGCGATCACGCTCACGGCTTCGGTCATCGCGATAACGATCACGAAAGTCCATGTCCCTGTCCCGACCCCGATCTCGGCTATCATCCCTTGAAGACCATCCGCGACCGCGCCCTCGACCTCGACCTCTAAATTCTCCTCCAAATCCTCCGCCTCGGGGTCCACTGGGTGCGTCGATCAAAGCTTTTGGGCCTCGAGGAGGCTCGCGCCGCAATGGGTCGCCAAAGTCGCGGTTGGGAGGAAAGCCGCCATTGCCTGCTCGAGCTTCAGACGGTCGGCGTCTGTCACCGTCGGGGTACTGAGCGCCTCTGTCAAATCGGTCGGGTGACCGATCGCGCGGCGATCTAGATCGTTCGTAACGTGAGTATCTTGAGGCCCTATTCGACGATGATTGTCAGCAATCATTAGGTCGCCTAAAAGGCGAACGACTTCGGTGCCTCGGGTCACTATATTTTTGTCGATGACTTCTTTGCATTTGACTGAAATAATAGAGCCTTGGGATAAAATTTTATGGTCTTACATTTTTCAAGGGCCGTGGGAAACCCAAAGTAGCTGTAGCATGCAGCCCATAAACACGAAAACTCAAATGCTATGCTCTTTTAAGATTCCACTAATAACTCTAGATAGCGAGACTTTGCTGAAGTATACTGCTTTTGGTGAGGGGACGAACTCGATATGTCGTCGTCGTTGGTCGCGTCGTGATCACGAAAAGCAGTTGGATTGGATGGTAGACTGGGGTATCAAACGAAAAGTCGAAAGGCGTAAAACGAACGTATTAGCGATATCGCATCGAAATATTATAGGCGCAGCGATTATGGGGCGATGAAAATGAGGGCAGCAGTGCCTTTTGCGATGGATGAATGCAGGTTTGATGAAGGTTTGTAGGATCGAAGACAGGACAAGCCTCAAGTGTGCAGCCTCAGTTCGTGGCCTTAGCGTAAGCGACCCCATTGCTCTGCTGCAAATTAGGATGGACACACTGTCGCGCAGCGCTTAGTGGTGGACGAGAAGACATGAAAAGGTGCCCGCCCTTTCCTTTTCCAGTTGCATCTTCCAGGGGGTCAGATTTGCCGCGAGACGCTAGACCATAAATGGCCAGAATTCGTTGTGGAGCGACAATTATGTACACGCCTCTTTTCCGTTAAGATAAACCCCGCCGTTTTTATAGGTGGAGCTGAGAAACGGTAGAGAAGAAAATCATGCAAAATAGCTGTAACGGGCTAAGAAAGGTTTGGGGCAAAATAAGGTAAATATTCATGGAAAATATATTCCAATAAGAATATTTTCTTCTCGTATCAGCTGTTTTGATTAGACTCCGGAACAAATCAAGTATTTGGCCGAGTCTTGACTAAGCTTCCCTCACTATCAAAATTTGTGTTATCCATATTTTCAACTTACGACTTGAAACTTACGACTCACACTTTCACCACAATGGCTTCCAACTCTGATGCTCCGCCCTCGGCGGCCACGGAGGCCGTTCTTGTCAAGTCCGAAGAGATGCCCAAGGACGCCCAGAAGGTTGAGGAGCTGGACTTCAACAAGCTCAAGGGTCCTATCACTGCAGAGGATCTCTTTGAGGGCATGCGCCACATGGGGTTCCAAGCGTCTTCCATGTGTGAAGCCGTGAGGATCATCAACGACATGGTGCGCTGCGCTCCACTCGGGTCTTCTGAGATATGATCAAGAGCCAGGCTGGCTAACAGTTTGCAGCGTGCGTGGAAAGACCCTGAAACCGGTGACAAGACCACCATTTTCCTAGGTTATACTTCCAATCTCATCTCTTCGGGTCTTCGAGGCGTTTTGCGCTGGCTCGTAGAGCACAACCACGTCTCATGCATCGTCACTACTGCTGGCGGTATCGAGGAAGATTTTATCAAGTGTCTTGCCGATACCTACGTTGGCTCCTTCAGCACCCCTGGAGCTGACCTCCGTCGCAAGGGTCTGAACCGAATTGGAAACCTCGTGGTTCCAAATGCCAACTATTGCGCCTTTGAGGATTGGGTCGTTCCTATCCTTGACAAGATGCTCGAGGAGCAAGAGGCCAGCAAGGGCACAGAAGAGGAGATTAACTGGACACCATCCAAGGTAATCCACCGCTTGGGTAAGGAGATAAATGACGAGCGATCCGTCTATTACTGGGCGTATAAGAACAACATCCCTGTGTTTTGCCCCGCTATCACTGATGGCAGCCTGGGTGATATGCTCTACTTCCACACTTTCAAGACCTCGCCTCAACAGTTGAAGATCGATCTCGTCGAGGACATTCGCCGCATCAATACGATTGCTGTTCGAGCCAAGCGAGCCGGTATGGTCATTCTCGGAGGTGGTATCGTCAAGCACCATATCGCCAATGCTTGCTTGATGCGCAACGGCGCCGAATCGGCTGTCTACATCAACACCGCACAAGAGTTTGATGGCAGTGATGCGGGTGCCAGACCAGATGAAGCCGTGTCATGGGGCAAAATCAAGATCGGAGCGGACAGCGTCAAGGTCTACATGGAGGCCACCGCTTGCTTCCCCTTTATTGTTGCAAACACGTTTGCAAAGGACATTGGGAAGGCCGATCCAAAATAAAGAATAGAATATAAAAAAAGACTTATTAAAAACCACTTGCGGTACGTTGGTATTTTTAATACAATGCTGAAACGCTTCAAGCAAATAGAGCGATGCGAGCCCAAGAGCCACCGGCCTAGGACACGGGTATAGATTCCAGTGGCGGCCGTTTTCATGTTCTTTCCTCCGAATGCCTTGGCCCTGTCGGTTCCTTGGATTCCAGTCAACCGTGCTGCTGTCCATTCATTCGGAGCTTATCTCCTAAAATCGCTCTAGATCTCGGGATTCGTCTCTGCCTTCTTTGCTGAGTTCTCGTCGATGTTATCCATGCGATCCCCCTGGGGGTTATCACCGACGCCATCTCTTTCCGACTCTTGTGCCTTTTGCGCAGCCAGGGCCGCTCGTCGCTCAGCTCGTTCTCTGTCGATTTGGCCACGAGGTCTGCATCGACGCTTGTTGGCCAGGCGGCGCTCCTCCTTGGCCCTGGCGATTGCATCCTCTTCCTCTTGTCGACGCCAGACCTCGGCGAGGTTAATTGTCTCCTTTCCCATCGTCTCTATTTCTGCCAGGCCCGCCTCAAGTCTTGGCCAAGCGCTCTTTCTTCCTCCCTTTCTAGTCATGAGCCACACGATAACTTCGGGCGCATGGACAGTTCCATCTGGGCGTCGGACTTGCATGCAAGCATGAAGCCAGAACAGGTCAGATGCTCGGTCAGGTCGAGAAACAGGATTTGGTGGAAAGTGGGGAGGGATAATAGGGCTTTCGTCACTTGTATGGGACGAGTTGCTGCAACGTCTCTCGGTCGCATTGCTGTTTAGGCAGGAGTTGAGTTCCTCACGATGATCTGTCGGGGAAGTAGCTGGGAAGTGATCATGTTTTGGAGTTTCTGGAGTAGGCAGGATGGAGCAAACTTCTTTTCTGGGCGCTTTTCGGGAGGTTTCGGTCAAATCTGGTAATGAACTCTTTTCAGATAGCACGGGTTCGGTCTTTTCAATACTCTTAATAGGCACTTTAGGCCTATTCATTATACCAAGATCTAGAAAGAATGTTAGAAAACATACAGTATAGCAGGTATAGACAGATATGCAGTACTCCTCCTACCAGGCCGAAGTCCAAAATCTTGCTCAACAGCGGCTCGACGAATATCCATCGAATCTATAATGAAGAGTGTCAGTAAGTTATAAGTGCCCGATAAAGTAAGCACCCACTGTCGAATTGTGTTGATGGCTTGTGCAAAGGGAAAATAAAGAGAATAATATTTAGGAAGAGGTGTTGCTTTCGTCTGAACTGTAAATCAGGCAGAGAAAGGCATTGCAAAGGAAAGAGTGGCGTGAATAAATATATAAAAGAGGAACTAAGGTGTAGTCAATGCAAAAACTTGGGTCTAAATGAGTTTGGAGGTGTTGAACAGGCAGTGCACCAGTTGCTGTCACTGGCAGAGAAATTCACGCTGGTGACAAATCCACAGGACTTACCATTGTACATATCCCACACTACCTCTTGGCCTTTTCCTACCAAGCTCTCGGTGTTCTTATACTCTTCTTGAGCAATTTCAGGGGATGGCGTTGGCGAGATATCGGAAGTTAGAGCTGGTGACTGCAGAGCATGCTTTTTGCGAGTCCAGTTGTTGCCCTTCTTCCTCTTTCTTTTGGGCTTCCTAACTGTTTGCGGCTCCGAACTTGAGATAGACAAGGGACTCATCGGTCTCTTATACTCTGGGCTCTTAGTTTTCATTTCAGGCGTAGAACTGCGATCCATGGTCCCTGTGTCATCGTTTGCTGGTAACATTGTTGATCTGAATAGTCGGGAGGCGGCGATACAGATAGAAAGGCGTGGAAACGGCCTCAAACTTCGATATTCTTGGTAAAATAAACAATTGTAGTGGCGGAACCAGTTGGACTGTAGTCAATGAAAAGATGAAGATTGAAAAGACAAGTATGAGAGAGGTGGAAGGGAAGAAAGAGGGGCTCGAAGTTAAAGAAGGAAGGACAGAGGGACTGGACACACCCCGAAGAGTAGGAGCAAAAGTCAGCGAGAAAACTTTTCTACATGATTATCCATTTTGCAGTTTAATTTAGGCATAAACCCAAATCTGAAAGGCTAACATGGAGAAGAGCAAAAGTGTCTGCCTTAGTAGCTACGGCAATGCAGACGAATATGAAGATTGTCTCCCACTCCTTATTAGTGAAACAGGCATCCAGATCTGCCTATCATGACTAAGAAGATGTCAACAGCCGCAATGCATCCAAAGAGCTTCTGATAGGTTATTCAGTTTTAGGAAGTCGTACTCAGCATAATGCGCTTCTGGTTGCACAGCATGATGCCGTAGAGCAGAGTTGAGTTCGGGTGGGGACAAAACAATAAGTCTTTATGGCAAAGCTAAAGACTCCATATGGATTCGGCTTGTACTCCTTTGAGTTGCAGTCTTAAAAGATACAAAAGCAGAGAATAAAGAACCACGTCCTACGGCTATAGGGCCCTGAGGGTATCAGAAAAGTTAACCGCTTGAAGCATACAAGACGAAATTAGTAGATCGTTTTATGCTCCTTAGGCTATAATTCTTAGACTGCTTATTTTCATACCCTAAGACTTAGGAGGCCAACGTTTCTGCTACCCACTAGAGGGTATCATTCTCAAGCATCCCCGATAATTTGCTTAAACTCAGCCAGAGCAGAAGCCCACCCATCTGCGCCACCCCCCTCTGCCCAAGAAGCAACCTTCTCAATCCCCTCGAGATCATCCTTCATGTGAATTTTCTTTGCCGTTCCATCCAGAACCGTAATGCCTTCAAGACCCAAGATAAGAGCATAATATGCCGCCACAATGGCAACACCGACTTTCTGTGCGATCCCCCTGACAGGCTTGCTGATACGGAGTTCCGGGTTACTGGTGATTGTCCAGAAAGACTGGAACGCAATGTTTTGCTGTCGACAGTAAGCTCTGAGTTCTACATCAAAGTTCGTTTCCGGGTGGAAGGCATTTTGGACAATGCTTGGTTTCACGGTGACTGCATCGTTGAGCTCTTGGAGATCTGGAAGTTTGATGTTACATATACCCAGATTGCGAATCTGGCGGGGCACGTAGGTTTCCAGAGCCTTCCATGCCGTGATAGTTTCATCCGTAGTTTCCAGGTGGGTATGCAGAAGTACACAGTCAAAGTAGGGCTCCTCGCCCTCGATTGTAAAGTGCTTGAGTGAGGACTGCACAGACTGATGAACTTGATCCACAATTGGTGCGTCGAAATTATAAGGTGCATTTTCATCTTGGAAGGCCGGGGGCGAGTATTTAGTTTGGAGCTGGTAAGAGTCAGTAAGCCTCATGCACAAAATATAAAGAAACTTACAAATAGCTCTTCACGCCTGATAACGCCGTCTCTGATAGCTCTTTGTACACCTTGCCCTACACCTTCTTCGTTATAATGCTGGGGCTGGCCAGCTGTGTCAACACCGCGGAACCCATATCGCAGAGCAGTATAAACAAGGTTAGCTGACCTTTCCTTCTTCCATGCTGTACCGTAAATGAGTTTTGGCATAGTAGTGGATGAGCTCTCGAGAGTGATGTCTTTTGCTGGTATCGCGGCCATGATGAATGATATAAATGAATAAGTTGACTGAGAGGTGGGCGAACAAATACGTCGAGTGTTTTTGGTTATTAATGAAACTAAATCGTACGATACCTATGTTACACGTGGCGATATTGAGCGGAGATGCAACTCAACATTGGTGATGTTGGTTACAACATGTTGAGAGCCTCAAAACGACCCTGCACTGCATGTGGTGTCAATTGCAACGACGTGAGCAGGTGAGCTACGAAGAGCTGGGAATGGCACGGGAATGTATTTCCAAGCTTTCTTCCCCGCAACGCGGGGTTCTCGTGGGGGAAGAACCTGTGTAGCAAGACATTCACTCATTATATCAAGCGAGTTGAGAATAAATTTGAAGTTCTGAAGGTTTTTGGTTCATTTGTTGGAAGAAACAAAAGAAGGCCAGAAACAATTCCTTCCAGGCTATTCAGGCTAACGATCGGGGGGCCGGGTATTGTTACCGGGTATGCAAAGTGAAGCAATTTCATAGCCAAGTATTGACATCATTGGATTAAGTCTTGTTGATGCCCCGCCATAGCTCTGAGGGGTTGTAGCTCACCAGGATAAAGTCACGTCACTGACTGAAAAGTGCATATTTACAAGATTCAATTCGCGCTTTTCACTCATAAGCATATTCTGTACATAAACTACAAGTTTCACAAACCATAGAAACATCATCATCATGGCTCCTTACGTTGCTAAATGGGGTATCTTGGCCACTGGTGGCATCGCGGAATGTGAGTGTAAATTCATATCGCAAATCACTGCCTAGTCTAATCATCACCACCAGGCTTCACCAAGGATCTCCTCACGGATCCTTCTGCCCGAGAAGTCAACGACGTCCAACACGAGATTGTTGCAGTTGCCTCTTCTAGCTCCGTCGACCGAGCACGCGACTTCATCAAAAAGATCGATGGCCCTTCGTCAGCTGCCGTCTACGGCTCATACGCCGACCTTGTCGCTGACCCCAATATCGATATCATTTATGTCGCTACCCCTCATAGCCACCATTTCCAGAACGCCATGCTGGCACTTGAGGCTGGAAAGAATGTTTTGTGTGAAAAGGCCCTTACTGTGACTGTCGCACAAACTAGGAAGTTGTATGAGGTTGCCAAGTCCAAGAACCTTTTCTTTATGGAGGCTGTCTGGACACGATACTTCCCTCTTAGCATCAAGGTGCGAGAGTTGATCCAGTCTGGAGTCATTGGTGATGTTTATAGAACTTTTGGTAAGCATCCCCATTCAGTTCCTCTGACACTCTTCAACCCAGTGATTTTAACTCACTCTTACAGCCGATCTTTCATTCAACAAGAACACAGACAGCGGCGACCTCGAGTTCCCTGACTCGAACCGCATGGTCAACCCCGATCTTGCAGGCGGTGCCCTACTCGATCTCGGCATTTACTCCTTGACATGGGTTTTCCAGTCTCTCTACCACGTTCAGCCTGAAGCCGATAAGGAGGCGCCTAATGTCGTGGCCTCCATTAACAAGTACCGAACCGGCGCAGACGAGTCAACGAGTATCATCTGCCAGTTCCCCAAGCACAGGAGTGTTGGTATTGCAACCACCTCACTGCGCATCGCAACAGACGTCGATGGCCACTACACCGGTGGCCCAGCGATCCGAATTCAAGGTTCCAAGGGTGAGATTCAAGTTACAGGTCCTGCATTCAGACCTACAGAATACAAGGTCATCAAGTCAGACGCCAACGGCAAAGTCGAGGTGGTGACCTGTCCGATCCCTACAGACCCCAAGCGTAACGACTGGGGCCACGGTATGTTCTGGGAGGCTGACGAGTGTGCGCGATGTTTGCGTGACGGAAAGAAGGAGAGTGCATCGATGCCTTGGTCCGAGAGTATTGCCATCATGGAAGTTATGGATAGTGCGCTAAAGCAGGGTGACGTGAAATACCCTGAGCTCATCACTACCGATGTATTTGACGCCAACAGCCCTCTCAACACTGGCAAGAAATGAGCTGTATAACGTATAGTGCTTCAAAAAGCCATGAGATAAGAGTCGGGGCGATGTGATATATACAAGGATGTTCCGAAGCATTGAATAGTGCCACCACCCTGCATCCTGATTAAGACACGAATACAAGATTCGCATAAGATGCATACTACGTGCACCGTTACGGGTGGTGAAAAGTCCCGGCGCTACGCGCGGGAGAGTGAGATTAACGGTTCATGTCAGATGCGGCTGCCACCCATGACAGGGGGGCTGTCCTTTTAGATTGCTGGCAATCAACAAACGTGCGATGGCTGTTTTTCTTAGTCAAGCCATAGGGGACACGGGAAGCATGGCGTGGCATTCTAAGACATTTTCGCGCCATGTTTGCCCCCTTTCGCAACAAAGGTACCTGAATAGGGTGAATGGGCGGCTAGGATTGCTCAGGCAAGGCACCAATTTCTGAGCAGATCCTTTGAGGCCTGAAAAAAACAGACTCGGAGTATGTTGGTCTCGACCTGAGATGACGTGCAGCCCTGCCTGTTCTTCAGGCAAGCGAGCGAGCGGGAGCACCCATGCCCACCCACCATGTGTGTCGCGAATCCCTGATACGAACGTTCTCATCTGCTGAAGATATGCATTATGCATGCAGCACGAGGGCTACCTTGAATGACACGCGAGCTGTAATAGAGGGGGCGTACAAGCCACCAAGAGGGTGTTCCATGGCTGACTGATTTGCGGAATTCTTTCAAGGGATTGGGTGGTGAGAATGTGAAGATGCGATGTGATACTGATTATTAACGATCCATGTATAACGAGAGATGAGATTGTGGGGTCGACGATAATATCAAGACCCCCAAATTGAATTGAAGCTTTGAGGCCTGGAAGCGGATCCGAGGTGTTCGTGACCAGGGGCCTCAAAATGTGACAGGGGGAGGATTAGTTAACGTTTGAACTTTCTAATTGTCAGTTATCATGTACGTACCATATAACCTACCATATCTGGGTAGTTCGTTCGAGCTTCATCCAGACCTCATTACGTACAGACAGCCGCTGTTCTTGTTAACTTGACGCACAGTTCATCAATATCCCGCACTACGCAAGGGGGGCGTTTGACTATTCGACTGAGACTCGTATGTTCGCTTAACTTTGATCGTATATTAGCATGAGCTATATTCCCTTGTAACGTTTGTATTTGTCCGTCATCTCATGTCTGTGGTTACCTTGAAGTAAACGAGTAAAGATCCGTTCTACACAAGCCACAAAACGGAGCCGCCTAAACAGGGTCTCCACTAATAAGGTAGTAGGTAATCGGGGGCCACAGCCGAACCAGGGCTGTCACTGTCACTACCTGGACATTGAGAAATTAGTAGTTGCCATATACAGAAATCGCCAACAAACTTGAAGAAGCCAACCAACCATTTCATTTGTGATAAGTCTGAGCTCTATCAACCTGTTCACAGCAAATCTCGCACGCCCCTCCTGTGAGACACAAATCTCACCAAGGGTTGCAAATCCAGTCCCTGTAAAGGAAAATCTGCACGGAACTTCAAGGCAAACAGTCTCTTTCATCATGGCAAGCATCGTTCCATCGGCCACACCGGTTGCTGGAGATCAAGAGAACAGACCACTCGGCCAACAAACGGATCAGCAAACTTCAGCTCAGGGTCGAGCTCAAGATCAAGCCCCCGCAGAAACATTCTCACAATCTGCAGCGGAAGAGGCGCCCGAGACGTACGAGGCTACCCACGTCCACGCAGTCTATGAGAAGATTGCACCGCACTTCTCAGCTACTCGTCACAAGCCGTGGCCCCGCGTAGCCAGATTCCTTGAATCCCAACCCGTTGGGAGTGTCGGTCTGGACGTTGGCTGCGGCAACGGCAAGTATCTGCGCGTCAACCCGGCTATCCACATTTTTGGCTCAGACCGAAGCCAAGCCCTCGTCCAGCTTGCCCATACTGAGCTCCGTAGGCCACGGGAAGACGGCGCCGAGCTTGATCCCAGGGTATCGGATGTTGACGTCGCCGTTGCGGATGGCTTCTCTCTTCCTTACCGCAAGGGTGCTGCCGACTTCGTCATCTGCATCGCTGTTGTGCACCACATGTCGACACGTGAGCGCCGACAGACCGCCATTGCGGAGTTGCTGGAACTTGTAACTCCCCAGACGGGCCATGTGCTGGTCTACGTGTGGGCTCTCGAGCAGGCGTCGAGCCGTCGCGGATGGGACACGGGCAGTGACCAGGACCGCCTGGTGTCGTGGGTGATGCGCAAACCCAAAGGCCAAGAGCCCGGGGGCACGTTCCAGCGCTACTACCATCTCTACAAAGAGGGTGAGTTGGAGGAGGACGTCGTGGCGGCTGGAGGCATGGTTGTAGAAAGCGGTTATGAGAAGGATAACTGGTGGGTGGTATGTGGTCGGCCGTCGTGAGACCAAGTACGAGGAAAGTCAAAAGCATGGGCGTTACGAAAATGTATTGGATATGATGAGTATGTGAAATGAACTGAAGATGCACGATTCACCGCGAGTTTTGTTACGGATAATATGCTTGTCAAACAATGCAAAAGCAGTAACCCGTCAACGGGATTGCATTACATTTGGGATATCTTCGAATTCAGGTAACAATGCTAACTGTACAGGCTATCCATCTACTTTGTTTCCTTCTCTATCGCTTCCGTGAATGTGTCTATCGAACGTGAAATACCAAAAAGACAAACAAAGACAAAGCGCTGTCAACTTAAAAACAACAACACCATTTCTTGCAACTCCATGTTTTCTAGAGCCACCCCTGGCCCTATTCTGTAATGCTCCCATTGCCAGGCTTCCAAGCAGCCTCCATGACATGCACTGCCCTTCAGACGCCTCTGACTGATGCAAAGTAAAGTAAAGAAATCATGACATGATAAATGACAATCAAACGAATCGAAATAAAGAAAACACGCCCATATTTTCCCACCAAGGTTTTCTTCCATTAGATCATGTGCACATTTCCCTGTCCCATCGTGGGATCTGACTGGCTGCTGTAACTCTTGAGCATGTTCTAGGTCGACAGAGTAGCCTCCAGGCCCTCTTGAAAGACCCAACATGCTCTGCATTCCCATAATGATAAGCCGTACATTCATTACCCTTCCTGTAGCCCAAACACCGACCGTCCTTTGCGAGTTGAGTCGCTAGAGAAATGCCAACAAATATTCATAGCCCAACTCCCAAGTACATATGTAATACAACTGCTTGAGTGTTCAAGCTATGCGATGCGTCGTCGTTGATTTGGCTCGTATTGATACGGGTCTGGGGAAGCTCTTCGCTTGGATCCGGCTGACTCGATCGAGTAACTAGCGAGACTTGAATACAAGGGTCCTTGGCCCATTCCGCCCACAGGCCCTATGCTGGGCACAGCGGAAGCCGTGCTGTAGGGACTAACACCACCAGTGAGTTCGGCAAATCCAGGAAGCATGCCAGCACTTCGAGGCGTAGGCTGGTTCTGAATCGGTGCCAATCCAGGACCTGGTACATATTGGACTTCGGCAGGCTCAGGACCCATAGGCAGAGGGGGAGGTGGTGGGATCGATTCTCGGCGGGAAATAATGGCTCGGTTGCTGGCAGGGGGCAATGGTGGCGCTCTGTTGTACACAACTCGTGGTGATGGGACTCCAATGTCGCGAGGCATGCTTCCCTGAGAATGTGAGTGAATGTGGCTGCGTGATGGTGAGCTCCTGTGGTTGTTGTTTCCTTCAACGTTGACTGCAGCCAACGAGAAAGGGATGACTCCTGCGCGTCGGGCCATGTCTGCTTCTCCCAGCTGCCAATGCATAGCCTCTGCTGCTCGCCAAGGTACTGCCATCTCTTCCGCCACCTTAGCCCACATTTCTGGCTTGAATCTAAGACCGTGTTAGTATGCCATAAAGATTTACGCACTATTTGATCTGGCGTAGGGGATCCACGGGGTCAAACAAAGCTACTAACCTTTCGTAAAGTCTGGCAAGCTTGTTCTTGCGCTCTTCGTCCCATTCACTTCGCCTTTCAAGGTAATTTTGGTAATGTAGGCGGCAACTTATCGCACTTCGGCCAGGCAAGCGCTTCGAGATATCCTCCCACTTCATCCCCTTCCCTCTGAGCTCAATAATGAGTGCATCTTCCTCTGGCGACCACTTACTCTGCTTTTTGACAGGTGGCTGGTCTCCGGTATGAGGAGGCATGCCTCGTCTTCCAGACATCTGCGTAGGGGCTACAGGTGGTGGAGGCGGGACATTCGCAATAGGTCGGGGTGAAGCTGCCGGAATCTTGGGAGGGAGTTGCTGATAAGTGAAAGCTGGAGCTGGCTGGGTTCGACGAGGTGGTGAGACAGAAGGCTCATGAGATGCCTTTAAGAGGGCGGCAAAATCCACCGCAACAGCCTGAGAACCCAGTCTTCCAGCGGATGAGCCGTTGGCATATGGGCGAGGCGTACGCCCCTGATCGAGACGGTCTTCCACGCTCACGATGGATGGTGGTATCTCCGCCCGCAAAAGGCAGAGCGGAGACTCGCTCTTGAGTTGGGCCAGCTCGGCGACTTTGCTAAGTGCTTGTGAAAAGTGAGTTTAGCAGCGGCTTCTAGAAGCCTAATGCTGCTCAGGAGTGTTATGTATCAAGGTGTCACGGGCTCTGTCCGTTCCTTGTTCTTTGTTAAGATAGGCGAGTCGAAACCCAGATGTGTAAACTGTGCTTGTGAAGTAGAACTTGATAGTAAGCTTAGTAGTTCGAACCTTGGGGAGATCCGATAGCTTGTGTTGCCGTTGTCTCAGTATCTAATAGTCGTGTAGTGTGGTATTGGAGGCCTGGTGGTGGTAGATGCAGTGTAGGTGGGTAGCTGGGTTAGGTATCGACACAGTTGTTGGGCTCAGTAAGGTACTATGTTGCCACGAAGATGCAAAAGGAGGAGAACTGTCTCGGCAAGCGACAGTGATGGCTGTTCAGACGTGAAGCGTGGCTCTTAGACGTTAATCGGCTCAGGAGATGTGATTGGTGATATCCAGGGTTCGTTGTAGCCAATAGATGTGAATAGGATGATATGTGAGGCAGAATAGGTCGTGGGGCGCCAATCGAGGTAAATGAGGCCAAGGTAAGGCTTGTTATCATGAGCTGTTATCTGGTGGAAGATGGATGAGTCGTTGAGGCGGCAATGCGTGGGAGGTAAGAAGAACAAGATCTTCGAGGGTCGTCCGGTTTGAATACAGAAAACGTCGGTCAGATCTTCTGCTGGGCCCCTACTAACCTAGTACATGCCTCCAGAAGCTCTAACTTGTGCGCAGGACAAGGACCCACGTTATGTATGGATCACTTTGCTTCTTTCTCTTCCTCTTTTTGTTGTCTCTGGTCTTGGCCGAGGTCTAGACGAGAGGATTCAGAACGAAAGAGAACTCAGGTGGAATAATCCCAAACGTGTGGACTCCGTTACGATTCAAAAAAGAAAGGGGATGTAACCCGGAAATACTATCAAACCCAAAGCCAGAGAGAAGTTGTTAAGTTGAGAAGAGGCGGTAGAAGTGACATAACGCTGTGGGGAGACGACAATGCAGCAAATAAATCAGGGTCTGATTGCATCCCCAGGAATCGGTGAATATGGTGTGTCTTTACAGGAGGCCCAACCTATAATGTACCTAGGTGACGAAGAAATCCATAGCGACAAGCACGAGCTCATCAAGAACGAACAGGATGGTCAAGGAGTTTACTCCTGGGAACATGGGGGTGCGCAGAGCCAAGTTTGCAGGGGAGGGGCGTGTGTAGGTGTGTCATTGTTCATAGTGAAAGATTGAAGAAGTAAGGTAAGTGGGGTCGATATGTTTGGTAATAAGGCAGAGGGCATCGACAGGCCGGGGATAAACGTTGGAGAAAGAGCATCACTAGCATGGCATGCTGGCAACGTTGGTATGGATTTTGGTGTTGGTTCCATATCTTGGGAGTCTGATCCTGCAATGTACCCAACTGCTCCTGAAGA
Source organism: Fusarium sambucinum (assembly GCF_050947815.1). NCBI lineage: Eukaryota > Fungi > Ascomycota > Sordariomycetes > Hypocreales > Nectriaceae > Fusarium > Fusarium sambucinum. The sequence goes on along the minus strand of NC_139294.1, from coordinate 1,166,372 downwards.
AATGAAAGGGTGGTTCGGGAGAAGAAGGAATTGAATGGAAAAAGTATGGAGCGAAAAAGAAAGGACATGTTAGGTTATGCAACGCAGAGTGCATCATGCTCAATGAGCTGGCCCGGTATGAAGCTGAGAAATGAGGTTATCCCGAATTTTGTCTCAATCGAGTCTCGACCATTGTCCCCATCTTTGTTCGCCCAATTTTCCGATCGGCCGACCATTACGGCAAAGCAAAGTCCATATTTCATGCTCATTTGCTATACCAGGTTATGGTACCTATCCGATCGTGTGTCCTTGACAGCAGAGTACTGACAAAGGCAGCCACACGTCGAAATGACAAAACGGATCTGGAACCTGTCATCATGTAGATAGACGGGGACAAAAGCCCAAAATCATCTGGTGCCGGATGAACTGCTGTATGACGGTGCACACCGCAACGCTCTTGATACCCAGTACTTCATCGCCTTGCACAGCCGCGGCCCTGGCTTGCCTTGCCTTGGCCTTGGCTGAGAGGGGTGCTGGTGTCTATCGTTGTCTCCAGCTGTGAGGCTAAGTGCATTAGCCTCACACCCCTGGTTCTGCACCAACTCATCACAGACGCCCTCTGATCCACGTTGCTACGATCTTCGCATGGGGGGGAACTTGCCAGGGCCAGTCTTCCTTTGTTCGCCTTCGACTTGACAAGGACAGGGAATCTTTAATTGACACGACACTTGGCTTGGAGTCGGCAGGGCTCAAATAAAGAACGCTGGAGATGTACCTTGGTTGGTGTCCATCCATCTGTGATAAGAATCGGTCACGATCTTGGCGTGGAAATATAAAGAATGAATGGTGTTTAAGGGAGAATAGACGGATGCTTGGCCGGAATGGTAAGAGCATTGACTGTACTTTATTCGTTGCAGCCCAGTTCTCAGCACGTGGTCAGAAAGTGCAGCAGCCAACTCAGACAGTTCCTGCCCATTCTTCTGGGTATCAAAGCCTCCAACACTAACATCATTGGAACAACCGTATTTACTAATTCGCTTATTTAACCAACTACCTATCTTTTTGAGTATTTATTTTCTCTTCCAATGCTGGACCAGATATCCCTAATTTTTAAAAACTTGTCTTCATATCGAGTTCAAGACATTCCGCAGAGCCTTGCATAAGAAGAGTGTATCAGAATGAACCTTAAATACATGCCTAGAAATCGCGATTTCGGCCTGCAAAGCAAACTGGCTCGCTTACAGAAATACAAACCCGATTGGAAACATGAGGCCTTCTGTGTTTTAAGCCACTGTCTGGGTATGTCTCATTTCGAGGTTGCCGGTGGTGTTAGCACGTAGTTGGAGGCACACGACAAGGAACATGCTATATCCAAAGCATGAGTTGTCTGGGATAAGAGGGCTGTCATAAGTGGACTGAACATGCATTTGTAAGTGTTGTGAGCCCAATCCATTCCTCTGACCGGTGAGAAATCCATACATGATGACGGTTACTTAGGTACTGCTTTCCTACCTAGCATAGCCCAAGTTTGGGTCAACATGCATGTGAGTTGAGATGGTGAAGCCCGTTTGTAGATACTCCCGCTAAAATATTAGCTAGGTTAGAGGCTTCGCACGAACCACCGACTGTTAGTTCGAGACTGCTTCAGCGTCAGTCAGCGTCAGCACGCTGTGGTCATGCTATGGGACTTTGTAGTATCATCAGCAACAAGCTGAAAGCTAGAACCAAAGTCGAATTCATTGGAGATGGCCATTTATCTTCTACCCGTGCTAATTAAAGTACAGTGGAGATGTTTGCATCGGGACGTGATTTGCGGTTGCGCTCGGCTCGATGTACTTCCGCACTAACAGGTACCAGATAGCTTCCAGGTAGTTCTACTGACTGCAGTACTGGCCTGACTGGGCTCACCTAAATTGAACATTTCTACTGGTGTTCGACTAATAGCCAATCGTAACACCCTTATTAGCCTTGTTCAGTTGACAAAATCCTAAATAAGGACCTACTATTCCGCTTTAAGCTGTGCGAAGCTTTTTTTATGAACGCCATGATCAACTTGTACCTGCCTTCCTAAGAGTCACTCACCTACAGAGTACCTGCTTGTTAGGCAGGGGCCTCCATGCCCAATATGCTAGTCCTTGCCGTCGGTTGCATCCGCACTTTCCTTTTGAATTGAACCCAGGCCAAAATATCGCGAAGTAGACGGAAAGAGCACTCATATGGTACGCACCGAATTGCTTTTCCAAAATCTGATACAAGTGTCCCGAACAAACTTCATCCTTCGTCTCATGAATACAAAGCACCTTTGGTCTTAGTGATCGTCGATCTTTCAGGGCAACACCCACGAACTCGGACCTTTATGGCTAGTAGAAACCCATTCAGGACTCATTTGACATCTGCCAAACCCATGCAAGTCGAACTAGTCCACACCATCGCCAACTTCTCAAGCTTTGCCTCACTTGGACAACGGCTCGCACTCCAAGAACGAGCCCAATGATCGTCTGTGCGTTACTCCCGTTCTGCCTTGACACAGACGTTTTCGATACACACACGGATCTTTCTTGGTACAGACACGCCTCTTTGCTCGGCTGAGGCCTTTTGCAAAATTATTACGTATGGTCGATTCGACAATCTTTTGTTCAAACGTTTGATGTCGAGACCGATCTGATAGAGGCCCGGCCCGAGCTACTCCATGATATGACCCGCTGAAACATCCGGCCTACAGTGATCAATTGGTGGAGCAGAGAGCGTTTGTCAGCACACTTTTACAGCTGGCAGAACCAGCACTTGGACACTATCCGTACGCTGTACCTTGTTTTCACAAACGGGAGGCTTCCTACTTCAGAGTCAATATACCATCTTGTTTTCTAAATGCTCCGTCCCGTCTTTTCCACGGGTCGTCGTTTGCTCCACGCCGTGCCCGCTAATGACTCTTCACCAGGAACATCCCTGGGAAGCATCCAATCCTGTGATGAATTGGCGGTCAGAGAGAGATTCAAGAGAAGCTTGTCTAAAATGCCCTGCACGGCCATACATACTTACCACATCATCAGTCGGGGGCTGGTACACCGAGAAGACTGACACCAAGACCCGTTGAGCAGCTAATAGCCAATTCTGTTAGTTTCATGGGTCATGCCTTGTTATTTACGAGTTGTTGAGTGCGCATCATGCGACCAGAGGATGGTCTGCGCGCTGTTGCATCCGTACACTGGAAGCCGGGTAAGAGTCTGAAATGCACACACACATGTAAAGACAGCAATCCGGGATATGAAATCAGCAGATGTTGAATAAAGAGCGTTAGAGTGGCCAAAAGCCTGCCTTTGCTTAGAAATGAGGCGGCTTCTCATGATGGATTTATTGAGGCCCGACACTACTCGCGTTTGCGAACCTGAATAACACCATAAGGCTTGGAGGTGCCACCTATTGGGTTCATCAGTCTAGAAGTTTTGGATGTTCGACTCGAACTGCACAGCACGTTGAGGGTCAAGTTAAAGATGGCGTTACACGGAGCCGTTGCTAGTGTGGCTAATGATGCAACAGCAGCGAACCATTGCCCCGCAGACCTCTCAGATCGCATATCGCCATCCGTTGTCCTGCAATGCTTGATGAACTGGATGTTGCTATTACTACAGACCATCATAAGTCTAGCTCCCACATATAGTAGGGCTTAGGTTCCGAGCCTTTCTGGGACTGCCACGTCGTCTCCTGCCCACAGTCAGAGAGCAGAAGGCAGGGTTTCCACCTCAATGGGCGTCGTGACCGCCACACTACCTCCACCTCGATGAAGAATTTTCCAACTCATGCTTCCTTTTTCAGGCTGTTCGGCACGATTCCGCCTCTGTCGGGCTAACTGGCTAGGAAGCTGCCCTTTCGCTAAAGTATTACTTCCAACTCTTTGCATATATATGTCTTTGGGTTGCAAGGGTGATGTGGAGAGACGAACTAGATCTGCTGTCCAGGGCTCTGGCTCTGGCTCTGGCTCTAGCTCTTGGGCAGGCACGGTTAATGCTAAGTGTTTCTAGCACAAGAAATATGGCAGCAATGCACGCTGTCATCAACAGCAAGCCATGATGACGACTGGTATGAAATATCAGTTTGGTTGAAACGCGGCCAAGCCCAAGGCAATGGTATCTTTGATATGAATTCATCCCAATGACGGCATACTAGATTCGGTCAGTGTAGGTGTCGATGCCTGAACAAAGACTCACCCGTTCATTTGCTACTTCGAGTTGCTTCTTCACACCTTTCTCTCACCGCAACGCAATTTTTCTGCGACTATTGTTTATTATATCAATATGCTAAAAGGGTACCTTGAAGTGCTTAAAGGGACGGACTGTTAGGCGGTGGGCTCGAGCCACGCTAACCCACCTAATCTCTACCATACACCATCAAAGGTTCACGGATGTGCCATTGCGGATTTCGCTCGGACAGGCCCTAAAGGCCACACTTCCTGAGACGAACCAAGGGCGAACCAAGGCCGAAACCGTGTGTCAAGTGAGCTGCGGCGCATGTGTATGTCTTCCTTCGGGCTACCTTCCAATCCACTGGTGGGCCAGCTTGCCAAGACTTGAATGGCTGGAACATTCTGAAGGGTCTCATGCATAGCACGCACGTTCCTGCGGAGAATTGGAGGTGGGAAGAAAGAAAGCCGGCAAACTCGGGGTTCATAAAGATACGTCACGAGCCTACTGATTGTCTCCGGAATAGTTTGTCGCCCAGTGCTGGCAAATAAGCGTAGACCAGATTGCTCCGGCCTTGCTGAAGTGGCACGTTGTCCAAGGACGATAACTACGCAACGGTCAACCGAAGTATATCACACGAAGCTCGACCAATACAACCATGCTCGTCTGCGCGCGTCATTCGCTTGCTCGCTGAACCGAGTGTGTGGAGTCTCAACGACTGGATACCGAACGTAGCTAAATGATGGACAGAAACCAAAGTCCAGGATATTGCTACGATATGCACACTCCGTGTCAAACGATGGAGAGGATTGGCCAAGCTGAGCGACTACGGTAGGTACAGCACAGTAACAGTCGATCAGCGTGTTTCGAGACAGACGCTCCATAGATCGGGAGCTTACAATTATTCGTTATCAAGATACGTCGCTAGACGCCGGTCCAGGTTTTTGAGCTATCTAGCTTTCCAACCTAATCCCCGCTCTCACGGCTTATACGATTTCCCTATTCTAAAGCGGTGAACGCTTACCATTTACCGATAAAGGTAAGAATAGTTTACAGGACAAGACTTTGTTCAATAACTGTTGATTTACACCGGAAGACAGCGTGATCCGAGAGGGAATTTGCAAGTACACTACAGCAAACGCCTTGTCGACATCACTTCCATATGTCCGACTATCCATTCGACTCTATCACGTGGTAAACATTTAACCTGGATGTCTGGCGTCCAGCGGCGTTTCTCTTTTTGCAATACGTCACGCATCTCGATGACAATCAGACAATGGCCTCTGCATCATCCACATCGATAACCGGGCCGGCCTTAGTGAGGCAATCTAGCAATTGGATGATAAGTGGCAGAATTTAGAAAAACCCAGATTCAGCCACTCAGTTTGGAAATCATCTGCTGCGAACCCTTGGTGGGTGGGATGTGACGTGTCATGGGGGGACCCATGGAATATCTAGACGTCAGGGTAAAGCGTTTCATCCCCGGTTGTTTGAACGGCAGCACGGCTCCTTGCATCTGAAGTCTGGCGTAAATTCAGATCTTAGTTCAGCTTGCGGAGTACCAAAACTTATCTTAATACTGGCAATCTTACTACCATTTTGTTCCGTTCGGATATTGTCAGCCTTATGCTGGTCAATTGAAGCACGTACACCCGCTAAACAAGAGGACATGGCCAGCTATGAGTTGCTTAGCTTGCGGACAAGCTTGATCTGGGGGTATAACAGTCAACTCCGTCGATAAGACAACAAACACAACACTGAGCTCGGATTATATGCAGGTCGGCCATGCCGCTACAGTTCCGCGTGTGGCAAAGCAAGTGCTGAGTTGTCATGTCTTTAACAAGGTACTCAGGCAGTCATGGTAGTGTATTCAGAGTCTATTTGTTGCCGTTGTTATCCTTGGCTGTATACAATATTAGACCGGGGAGCCATGATCTACATGTTGGAGGGTAGGCCGGTCCCATAGAAGTCAATGGTCAACTATTGCCGACAACCATTGTTCTCCCGGCACCTTCAGCCGCAGGACTTATCCTTCAAATACGCCCTTTCTCGATTTTTCACTGCAGCGAGGGGCATCGTCCGCAGAATTCAATAAGGATAAACCATGCAAGTTGTTTCGGGTCCGTGGAACGGGAGTTGCAAACCCGGACTGAAGGAAGTAACAGCGGCGGCGGAAGCCCGTACATCTATCTGTCAATATGAAGGATACAAGACTGGATCTATCAGATTTGGCTAGTGGAGTATGCAAGGTACTGACTAGAAATTGGTTCATACTATTACAGAAAGAGAGAAAGAAACGCTTTGGCGATATCGAACGTTTAGATATGCCAGCCGGGTTGTGGATACTCAAGTAGTTGATGGGGCGTGCAGTTTGTCATGATGACTTCTGTCGATCAGATCATGGCTGAGTGTAGTCACGAAATGTTATTTACGACGAGCTATGCGTATCTCAGATCCGTATAGCCTATACATAGTTCTGAAACTGGGGTCCTTGGGCGATCTTTGGGTCTGGCATCCAGGTTCAGAGAGACGAATGCGAACGATAATTGCCTTTTATCTCGGCAGCTGATGAGTTGCATACCAGATTCGAACAGGTATATAATAAATGCTTTTTATGGATCATCAGCTTTATGCCGTAATTTCGTCAATCCAGTAAACTTTCCGAGTTGGCCGACGCTTGGGAGGAGTTCGTTGGTTGGTGACGATAATGCAAGTTACGGTAGTTGCTTTTGTTTATACGCTTGTTTACTCCACTCGACCTATCACAGTGATACTAAGGTGAACTCGAGGACTATAATAGGTAACCAGAGGTGTGGTATTGTGTATGCGGGTAATCTGGTTCGCACTAATTACCGTCTGAACATTCGGTACCCAGATGATAGTCCATCTATTAGTAAGAGCTTTTAAAGTGGTTAACTGCCTTTTTCTAGACCATGACGAACCAACATATTAACATGATGATCCTGAACCCTTTCCAGTAGAAGAAGAACGAACCAATCTAAAACGTTACATATGAGATGTGATGGATGAGACTTTGTGTTTGTAATGCGTCAGCCCTGAAATATTTCGGTTCTGACCGTAATTTACTTCTTTCTGTTTCTTTCAGTCTCTTTTAGGTTCAATTGCTTTTTTATTCTTTCTTTTTCTTACTTGCTAGACCTGCCTTAGCACATATTAGATGGGAATAGGTGTTTCCGTCGAACCCTGGACTGCATAACCGTAACCCCACCACACTTACTCCAGTTCCATCATCCCCATCGTTTCTCAACCAAACAAAGGCAAAGAACGACAAGAAAGAAAGCTCGACTTCTTTTTTCTTCTAACAAGGACAAGGACGAAAAACGAAAAAGACCACTTTTGGTTTATTAATCGGTGGGTGATTCTGAAATTCTATTTTTGATGCGGCGCAGGCGTCTCGCAATAATTCCCTGACCGCTGCCAACACGCCCAGCCAAAAGACTAACTGCCTAATCAAAAAACTTAGAGTTACTTACTGTACACACCGATATATCACATACCCCGCCAATCTTTTCACTATGGCAGACGTCCCGCTCGTTGTCATTTCTGAATTCGCGCAGTCGGAGCGTCGAATCACTCCCTCGTGGTCCATCTCCCAGCTCAAGACAAAGCTTGAGACTGTCACGGGTGTTCCACCGGGTTGTCAGCGACTTTCGCTGAAGCCTACAGCCGGCGCAGACGCTATCGCCATTGAGGCGCCTAACGAGGATGACACCCACTTGTCCAACTTTCCCCTGGCCCCATATGCAGAACTTCATGTAAGTCAGAGTGCACACAGCCTCTCTCATTTGTTCTTCTAGTACTGTACCTTTAGCCTTGACCTGCTGTTGTCTTGTCTTGTTTCCCCCCTATATTCGCCGCCAGTTATCCTTTGCATTTAGCTTGTTTCCCTTTCCCAGGTCAAGGTTTCCAAGCTTCGTCAGCTTTTACGGCGCTGTTTGCTGAGCTGGCACTTGGACAAAGTGGCGAAGGGGCGGGGGGCCGAGCGGGAGAGGCGGTGGACATACGTTGAGTTGTTTCGATCAAAGAGAGGACCCAACGATCATCATCGTCTTTTTCTCTTTTTTTAGCTTTGCAAGTGACAGGGACCTGTCGCCAATACCACCAAACACCCTTTCTTTGCTCTCCAATGCTTTGGATAAGGCTGACAGGGATTTTTTCAGGTAATTGACACACGGCCTCCGGCCTCCCGTATTAACCTGAACGATACCGCGGGCGTTGACAAGTATGTCATGCCCGAGGAGGAGTACGAGAAAAAGTCCGACTCGGTGCTTGCCTGGAAGAAGTCGCAGAAGCTGGGCCGTTTCGACCCCGATGCCCCCAGCCACGAGCAAGCCAAGCTCAACGCTCTCGACAGAGAGGTGGCCACGCGGGGCATTGCTGTAGGCCGCCGGTGTCGCGTTGGCGGTGAGGATACTCGACGCGGCGTCATCCAGTACGTCGGTGAGGTCAAGGAGATTCCCGGCGGTCTCGGAAGCTGGGTTGCAGTCAGGCTGGACGAACCCGTTGGCAAAAACGACGGCAGCATTGCTGGCACGCGGTACTGGGGAGAGCCTTCGGAGCTCAAGCACGGTGTCTTTGTGAGGCCGGAGCGGGTCGAGGTCGGCGACTTTCCTGCCCTTGATGACTTGGAGGATATGGAGGAGATTTGAGCGTCCGAAGGGGATGCTTTTGGGGTTAGAGGCCTGGTGATACAGGGTAGATACCTCACTTACACTCAAGATGCACGCAATGTGCTTTGAGGAAAATATGACTGATACGATGTATGTTCTATCCAAATGAATCAGTTTTAACCGTGCTTGACTCTGTTCGTCTCTGCTTGCGTTACCTTTGTATGTTGTGCACAATGGCCACATCATCTCCCCTGCATTTGTCGATTAACCCGGTTCCCAATCTAAGAGTTATGGCATTGACGCCGCGGAGGCATGTCAATAACTTTATTTCGACCTCAAAGACTTTTATTATATTCTACTCTTTTGTGTAGAGTTGTCGTCTACATTGCTGACCTCTGATCTGGAGTTCTGGTGTTCTTGTTCGGCAAAGAGCTAAATCGTTTAGGTAGAAAGTGTTGGCCGTATGAGCTTGACTAACCTCAACACGGTATATCTTTGAAACCGCATGGATGAGTTTTACTTCCTTGTCAAGAAACAATAAAGCCACACTGGATATTGGCCATGTTAAGGTGTTGGGCCATCAACCGTAGAGCCTCATGGCATCTACCACTACTAGAAGTCTGCTGTAGTTGTTGTGCCTTGCAACCAAGAATAGACCTCATTTGTATTATTACCACAATAGAACTTCATGTCTCTATAGACTATAACAGAATCGGGTGGGATATTTTTTGCTGGCGAGCCGTTTAGATGTGTAATGTTGGAGTTCCGATTCACATGCTGAAGAAGGGCAGGTTAGACCATTTATCCATGAATAGCTACTACATGAAGCATTTTCTTAAGAAAAGTGCCATATACAGATACTCTTGATAGAATCCATGTCTCCTTTTGGAAAGTTATATTAGCTTGATCGGTTTCCAGAGTTGAGACATATGTGTTTTCTTCGTCATTGGAACAGGAACCAGGTGTTGCAAGACAGTCACTTCCTCCAGCCTCATGCTTCTTGTACACATTCACCTCATAAACTCTCAAATACAGACTTTATCTTACGCTGGACATTTTGCTTGCACGTGAGGGATTACGACGAATAATTTGTACTGAATCAATATGAGCGCGTTGTGTTCCTGAATAAGAACATCGGGTGCCTGGGCTTAATCAATTCGAGTATGGCAACTTCAAGGTAGGTTCCAATTTGTTTCATTACGCATGTAATGAGATATTTTTATTTGCTTGATTGACAGCATAATGTGTGGATGGCCGAATTGATGATGCTGCATCCGTTTCACCATAGTTCTATGACAGCTCAGCCAAACATCTGAGAGTAATCTTATACCTGCCAGTTTTCCACGAGTCCTTTTGCACTGATTTCTTTCCAGCGTTAGATTTACTTATAAAATGTTGATTCTATCCGTCCCTTAGTCGGACATGTCATAGATATGATCAGTAAAGAGATAGTTTCTGCTTGATAGATCCCACATCGTGTATGGAGTCCGGGGTTAAAAAGCAATTCTCAGCGTTATCAACACGTTGACGTGAATGCTATGTATAAATATCCGTTTCATATACCTTAATAAAGTTTACTTTTCGCATGCGGCATTCCTAATAACACACTTATGACTGAGAAGATGGACTCTGAGAACTTCTACTAGTTGGCATAGAAAGTAATTTCCACCTTGTTCACACTCTAATACAGCTTACAGTCTCACTTCAGCCTCTTTATATGCATAAATGTTATTCGACGTTTGGATTCTTTTGTGTAACGGCCATATTCAATGAGATGTGGCCGTTTCGTTGGTGGCAGTGTCTCAGCAGTGAATAACGGTACTTGCAAATGGCTTTTCACGATACGTTCTTGTGGCGTTCGACTTCTTTAACTATGGTATGCAATGACTCTCATTGTTGCTGACCTATGAATGCGATAGTACTAAACTCAACACCAGGCTTGATGAGTGACTTCCGAGCTATACCGACAACCAGTCGTATAAGATATCACGCATGGAGATGTACTGGTGTAATGTACGTAAGCCTATCTATCAATTGTGGTGGATGGCTACGTTCCAATCTCCGATATTCCGGAGGTTATGACGATAGAAGTCTCTTGTGCCTGTCTTGGTAGTGTCTTGGTGTGGTTGTTGGTTTGTCATTTTCACTGTCAGTTGCCGAGTACCAAGAAATGAACTGAGTCAAAATTACTTGGCAGCATTTTATTGATGAGACAGCAGTTCTGCAGTACTTCTGTTAATTTGAGAACGCCGTGTAAGTGAAAGCGAAGCTTGGTATTTCGTCTTGGTTAAACATGTGATATACCGCGCATGGTCGATGAATCACGATACAGTTTCTCGTTTCTGAATACATAATCTTCACAAGCTGTAGAGGAAAGCGACAAGGGTAGGTAATGGCTATCTATACTCTGTACCGAGATACATATCAATCAGAGATCGGCTTCCCCTCACGCGATCACGGCGGCCAAGAACTTGGCTGGCATGGACGTTTTTATATCTCCGGAATAGACGGATATGATGCACTCCCTTTGACACATGCACATGGCTGGGTTGTATTCTTTGTAGATTGAACAAAAGAATCAGTGTAGAAAAGCAATATTTGACTTTGATAACCTGATCAACGTCAGTGAATTCGTGTCGACGACGTCGGCTGTATAAATGCCAAGTTTATAGTGACCCTTTAGTGTCTTGGTATACGATTCCTCCATCTTCACTGGCTGGGATTTGCCGGTCCCTCCGCTCTCGCCTTGTCGGGGGGCAGGATCCACCTGACCTGACCTTCCTGGGGTGCCCATCATGAGCAGGAAGGATCGGTTTTGATTCCTTCCAATCTATCTAACCTAACTTATCCTTCCTTCCTCCATCAATTCAATTTTTACTGTCTCACTCCACGATCCACGACTTCTTGAAGAAACCTACCAGTGAATACCATACGACGCGCTGAAAAGTACCAAGTCCGACTCTGGCTTTACAATATCGAAATGTCCCGCTCCTCCATCTAGACATTTAATGGCCATGAGTCCAACCGCGTCCACCATATCCCTGCCTATTCATATTCTCCGAGCAGACCAAACATTTAAACCCCAGCCGACATATTGAGCCTCATCTTCGTTTGGAACACCCTCGCTAGACTGCAACACACCTTACTCCGACGTCACATATAAACTACAGCTATGAGATCCATAACGATACCTCGCGCGGGCAGAATGGCCTTGATTCTCTCCATTCTCGCCTGCACGTTAACCACCACCGTTCACGCCAACGACGACGATGTATCTACTTGGCCTGAAACTGAGGTTCCCGACTGGGCCACAGCCAATGCCATGCAACTCTCTTTGTCGGCAACTGGATTGCAGTTTGCTGTCATTCCCCTTACGCCAAACTTGGGCCTCAACGACACAACCGGTCGCTACATCAAAGTGCGTTTGCCCTAAATCGCTTCGCCTGGTTAATTGCTAATGCTTTGTTGAAGATTGTGGATTTCGATGGCGATATGGTTGCGACAGATTCTTCCAACTACAACAAGGTCAACAAGGAAAACGACATAGCTTATCTATCATGCGACCAGCCCAAAGACAATTCTTTCCTCGGCCCAGACAAAATGCTCAACAAGTTAATGCAAAAGCCACATATCAAAGCGATCGTTCTGTACTCTACATCGAGCACGTGGTGCGCTCTCAGTCGAGCTGTCGACCTTGAATTTACGAGCATCTTATCTATGGCCGATACGGGCGAGGCAACACAAGCCTTGAATCTATTAAATGGTACTAGCAGTGGTAAAATCGTCAAGGGCAACATCTTTGGCAATAATACAGACAACACGCTACCGAAAGACGAGAATAGGGGAGGCAACAATACCGCTGCCATGAGCATCTTGTACGCCATCACCGGTCTCATCACCCTTCTCTTTCTTGCCATCATTACGACAGGCGCAGTTAGAGCGCATCGATACCCTGAAAGATACGGCCCACGAGGTGCACTTGGTGGAAGACCTAGACAGAGCAGGGCTAAGGGACTGGCTCGGGCCGTATTGGATACTCTCCCAATTGTCAAGTTCGGAAACAATACACCGGCAAAACCGGATCCAGAATTGGAACTGGAAAATTCGGAAGCACATGATGCTGCAACTCAACGAACCACGTCGCATGTTGATGACACACAACGTTCTGACGCAGTTACGGCAGCTGCCCGAGACACCGATGCCGTATCAGCCGCGGCTAGAACGTCATCATCTCCCGAAGGTGCCGAAGACGAGACGAGCGGCCAACAATGCTCCATATGTACAGAGGACTTTAAAGTTGGCGAAGATGTTCGTGTTTTGCCTTGCAAGCATCAATTCCACCCCGCATGTGTTGATCCGTGGTTGATCAACGTGTCGGGCACGTGTCCTTTATGGTGAGTCAAGTTTTTGACACTGTACAGCAACCAAATTTAGCACATACTGACATGTTTTCTAGTCGTTATGATTTACGACCAGGCAAGGGCGCTGCGCCTGAAGAAGGGGCTGTTGGCGATTCCAGTTCATTGCCGCCACCCTTAGTGTTGGAAGAGGGTGCAGAGAATGATGCACCTCAGTCGTCGCATCGTAACCGATTATCTCGCTTATTTGATATTAACCGCCTTCGAGAAGGAACCGTGGAAGAACAAATGGATGCGTTGAGGCGTATGCGGACGGTAGCTAATGAGAATGATCACCAAGAAAGGGCAAGCGTGGCTGAAGCCGCCGATGGAGATTCCCGAGGCCAAAGTGCACGATTTGCGGCAAGGCTGAGGGATAAGTTTCGAATTCGCACCCGAGCACAAGCCATGGAGAACGAAGTTGACCAGCGCGGACACTAGGGAGCCGAATAAAGGCTTCCATGGCGCAAATTGGCGCTGGAGGATCTATATCACTGCCGATACGGTTTTCAAGGCTGAGACCGCAGATCAGGCTGATCGAAGCTTCGAAATGATGAGGGGGCGCATATCCTCAAGTATCCCTTGACCGACCGTTGCGATGGAAGATAAGAATGTTCGAGCTCGGCGTTGGAATTGAGGAATGATGGGTAAATGGGCGGCATGGTACGGCGTTTATTGGAGGGTTGCACATTAGGGTTTGCATCTCCTGACGATCAATTCGTGAGATTTTTCTGGAAATATGATACCTTGATGATTACATACTGATGCGAAATTGAGAGCTCTACAAGAACAATGATTACAAGAAGCCTCGAAGTAGATCTGTGCCCAATTGTGAAGCTAGCATTCAACTAACAGTATCGATCGATGCTACGGAGATATTCAGCCTACCTCTACCTCCCAACCCACTGGTCATGGGTCAAGTGTCCGACGGGGCTCGGCAATGCAGTCCAAGGGCTCATCCGTCCGCCGTGGGGAACACACGATGCGGGTGGTGGTGTGTTGGCAAATTTGCAAGGGTCCTTTCTCGCAACCAACAGCCCTACGAATCAGGGTCCTGTAGTGCCAACTTTCTGGGGATAGGGGAAAGAAATGGCTTCAGGAGCTCTAGGTTTTGCCGTTGCGGCTTGACGGTGGAGAGTTTAATGGGAAGAAGAAAGATGTGGCTATGGTTTGAATGTCGTAATGGCTGTTCATCTAATAGTTCAAGATTGGAGCAGATACCAATATAGCTTTTTCTTCAACGAGGCACCAAGCTAGTATCAATTTCACTTCAGTTACACAGTAATTGTTCAATATATTTGTCTCATGTTCTAATGTTCTAACTGTTGATCCTATACAATGTTCATTACATGTGTCACGATGTATTTAAAAAAAAAAAAAAAAAGAGTCGAACGCTACAGGTAAGTAAACCTCTTCAGCTACGGATACAAAGGATAATCATCAGCCAGCACAGACAAACCTTAAATATCTCCAACAAGCGGGATCAATTTTCTTTACGTAGGTGCCGCAGATTAATAACGTCTATATATTTATTTATATCTTTAAGACTTTTAATTATTTTATAAAGAAATAAGATAGCTTAAATAGTAAATATCTAATAATTTAATAATATTATAAGGCTATAAGGCTATACTTTTAAATAAGCTTTTAATAAAACTCTATATTAAAATAAAGCTATATAAAATAATAAAATAATAATAAATACTTTTTTCTTCTTTATATAATAAAATTATTAATAAAGAAAAGTAAAAATAATAATAAAAAAGTAAATTATTTTACTTTTAATATTTAATATATTAAGCTAATTTAAATTATAATTATAATATTAATATTATATTATTATATTATTTAATTTTATAATTATACCCTTATAGCTAGGCAATATATAAAGTAATTTTATTATATATAATAAGATTATTAAGGTATTATATATTAGCTTAGCCTTATTTTAAGATTTATATAATCTTATAATAATAAAGCTAAAATATATCTTTATAAGCTAAAGACTTTTAATTAAAAATAGTATAGCGTTAACTATATTTAACTATAAGGTTTTATAATTCCCTAGTATTTTTATCCCTTAGAGGGATTTATAATAAATTTAATAGGAAAGGTAATAGCTTTATATACTATATTATAAAATTAAGAAAAAGAATACCCTTATAATAAAAGAGATTATATTCTATAATATAATAGGTTAATATAAGCTATAGTTAATAGAATTAGGGGTATTTATTTAGACTATTAAAGATAAGTATAAGTATTTTAAATAATAGCTTTTCTATATATTTAGCTATAGTAGCTTAAATAGGAAACTCTATTTAAGTTAAAGTTTATAAAGGAAGAAATTTATATATATAGTTAAGAGTTTAATATAAAGTTAAAACGCTAAAGTAAAACCTAATTAATACTATAATTAATTAAACTAAGTTATATGACTAGACCTCTTACTATATTATATGATTATCTTGATCCTTGTGTGATTATACTATCAATAATTTCAACGAAGACGTCTGTGTATACAGAGTAAATAATAAAGGGGACATCTTATCTCATTAATCCAGTCATATTTATTCTGACAGCCTGAATAAGTTGCAGACAAACACACAACGCACAGACTTGTCAAGATCAACATTCAGAACTAATAGATCTGATGTGGAGAAGGATAGATCAAACTAATTTGATCGGATCTGAACTAGGCCCTGGTCGAGCCCGGCGCCCAGTCTTCAGTATCTCCTACCATTTACCTATTATGTATGTAGTGTCTTTGAGTTGATATAATTATCCGGTTGACTAACCCTTCTTCTCCTTTGCCTATTTTCTAACTCCAAAAGGGGAAGAGGGGCTTGGAGAGTTTAATCTTGCCTAGTAGATGGACGGATAGCTTGCCTCACCCGGTGGTTCTGTTTTTAAGACATCAGCCACAATACCAACAGCAACGTCGTACCTAGAGACAGAGATTTCTCAATTCCTACTGAGTCAAGGCTTGGGAAATCATTTGACTCATTAAGTTTTTCTGACTCTTGGTCCTTGGGATGATTCCGAATCATGCTTACCCAATCTTGCTTGGGAGATTTAGTGTACATTGTTCGGGAGAAAGGGTCTTGATCGGTTCCGAGGGTGTGGGAGGGTTTTCGCTTCCTCTAGGACTTCAGTGAGTCTCTGCTCCAGTGTATTACTATCCTCATCTGGCAAGTATCATTCTGTAATTGTTCGGCAATCGTCATCTCATCCTACAAAATCGTCAGTGTGTCGGCAGAGATGTCTTGATAGATGAGGCGTTGTTTAATCGACCGTGACTTACAACGGACCAAGAAATACCCTTAGCACGGCCCCGGTATTCGTTTCCGATGTGCCTAGCTTGCACTTGACAAATGACAGAGCTAGGTCAATGCGCTGGCGATGTTAGCAAGTGTCCTGTCACCCGAAATCAGTCGGCTTCGCTCCTTATTCGTACACCACGCAGTATGCGCCACAGGATATCTACCGTTGGAAACAATCACCAATGGCAGGAGATCTTGCATAGGTAATTTCCAGGAGATTAACTGAGAAAAAGGCCGTTGCTGATGGGGGAACAGGAACTGTCGTCATTCAACCCAAATATTTGTCCAGTGACAAATCTGAGCCATGGTCTCGATGAGCCCGTATATCAATAGTCCGAAATGGGAATTTGCTCGCCATCGACATAACCTGAAGCATACTAGGCAGTGCCTTGGCGATGATGCTCTCCTGAGCCATGTCAGAGACTACACTCGTTGATTTGTCGGGGAAGGGACCGACAGAGCAGGCTTATTCCCTGAATCCATGGACACGTAAAACAGTTGCCTG
Organism: Fusarium sambucinum; assembly: GCF_050947815.1. Classification (NCBI taxonomy): domain Eukaryota; kingdom Fungi; phylum Ascomycota; class Sordariomycetes; order Hypocreales; family Nectriaceae; genus Fusarium; species Fusarium sambucinum. The sequence goes on along the minus strand of NC_139294.1, from coordinate 1,149,359 downwards.
CCAGCCTGCCAAGGACATGAGGTATTCGGGTCCTCCGCTATTGATTGCTTTGATGGGCAACTTTTTGTTCATTCGTCAATATCCCCTATTTCCCGTATCCACTCGATCGGGTTCCCGTCGATGGCTCCTCAGAAAACGACGGGTCCGAACCTTATTCTCTCATTTTCTCCTTCGTGGTTGGTGACATTTCGTTAACCTTTGTTAGCTTTGAGAGCGCCGATCGGTGGACTAATCCCTGGTGAAATGTCCCTGAGAATCGATGTTGATCGGGGAACGCAGCAACGTTTGTACCTGCGGTAGTCTCAACAGCTCCGAGTGTTTGATTATTTCCGTTTTGAGAGGATTGCTCGTGGTTAGTTAGCAACACGATGATGAAAAGCTTAGGCTGGTAGTAGACTGTCTAAGGCATTGGCTAGACCCCTTAGCAGTTTCATGCATCATGGGCTAACACTCCTTCCTTCCTACCTACCCTAACGTTAGGCAGGTGCTCTCGAGATCAGTAAATATTTTAGGTGGTGCTGACCAACACTGTGAGGAAGGGACGACTACTGCACCGCACTGTCGGGAAAATGAGACTCGTGGCTTGATCGCTTTACTTAATAGCCACTATTTAGTCTTTGGCTAGATCTCCTTAGACTAAACCAAGTCTATGCTACCAAAAGCCATAGCTACCTTTAGCACTGTCTTTCTCTCTACTCTATGCCACTTACGGTTTTTGGTGTTTGAGTCTCTGACTCTTGTCTCGTTCTCGACTGCTCTTTCTATAATACGCTCAGGTTCGCCGCTACTAATTTCTGGTTTGCTTGTCTTGGTTCTGTGATCATATATTGACAGGTCTGTATACGAAAGGTGCAGTTCGCATCCATTTGACCTGAATTGAATATCTTCCTGGCCATATACTCGATACACAATGGCTCCGCAAAACTCCATCATGCCTCGCGAGGCTCACATCCCGAAACCCACCCCTATAGGCGGAGACACTATGTCCGTCATCGTCTCGCTTGCCTCCGTCTCAGTCTTGTCAATCTTCCTCTGTACGTCGTCGCCACGATTCGGGTAATATCTGGGGCTGGGACTGACATATATGATGGGATAGTTCAGAGAATTACTGCAGTCAGGTCGTGGGCAAGGTTACCGTTTGTTGCCTGGCGTGAGTACATTTATGATCCTATTCGGAGCGTATGAGTACTAACGATTGGCAGTCGTTTTGATCATCTATGTCGACTCATACGGTTTTGTCTTTACATCGGCAATTCTTACACAGGTTTTTGGCCTCAACACCAGCTTCAACATTTGCCATGGAGCAATTATCCTATGCCTGGTCTGCTATGTAACAACCAAAATTGTGAGTTCCATCGTATATTGCGCCACAAGAAACCATGACTAACAAAAAGGCAGCTTATCTATGTCTTCCTCGTTGAGAAAGCGGTACGTAACGGACACAAGTCGAAAGTCAATCAAGAAGCCTAACAGTAAACAGCACGTTATCCGAAGCTCTACCACGCGAAGACGAAACTCGGGACTCTACTTGTTCAACATAATCACTCTCCTGGTCGGCTATGGTGTTGTTGTAGTAATGAACTTTATCTTGTAAGCCAGCCCCTGGAACCACGGGTTTCCTTCTTTTCTCCTTTCCGTCGACTAACCAAATCGGTCGCCAGTCGTATCGCAAGAATCGTCAACGGAGAATGCTTCATCGGAATGGAAAAGATCTCAATGATTCCCCTTATCGCTTTCGATGCTGTCGTCAACGTTTATTTGACCATTCTCTTCCTCATTCCCCTCAAGAGTAAGTTGAAGAGAATCTAGAGAGATGACAAAACATGCTGATAAAAAGCCCAGACCTGTACTCTTTCAAGAACTTACCAAAGACTAGTGCCAACTCTCGTCTCCGTAACGTCGCTATGCGAACTTTTGTCGGTGCTTGCTGCACCCTAACAAGCAGTATTGTGTATGTTCTTTACTACCCCTCTCTTAGAACTTGTACTAACAAACTCCGTAGAAATTTAACAGTGCTGATGGTTCTCAACGGTGAGCCCGGATGGGTGTGTCTTATGTGCTGTAACAGCGATGGTATGTATCAAGTCGAAACTTGCAAACTGCAAACTAACAAGTCTCAGTGCTGTTCTCAGCTGTTGTCGTTCAATGGGTCACCTCCCGTGACAATGCCGGATCCTCCAGTCAGGCCAACTCAGCTGCTCTGGACAACAGTTACGTTGCCAGACAATCATCAGCTGCTCATCCAATGAGCAACATCCGAGCATCCAAGGCTCCCAACAACGGTCATGACATGGACGATGAGACCAATCTCGTATCCCCAGGTGCCATCGCCTTCTCAAGCGATGCTGGCTCAGATGTCACCAAGGTCAGCAGTGGTGTCGTCGTTACCACAACCATCCACCGTCAAATCAAGCCTACACCCGGCCGTGAAGGAAGCCTTCTTGATGATGATATCGAGACTATTGGCGATTCTGAACGTGAATTCCCACTACGCCCAGCGGTTTATTCCCCAGACAAAATGGATGCCGCCGAGCCGACACAGACCCATATTCAAGGTGGCAGAGTACAGCAACAACGAACAAAAACACTTTCCTTTTCACGACCAATGAACTGAATAAATAACGAGAACAATTTATAGAGAAGGATCTATATTGGGTCTATTACAAATGGGGAGGGGCGTTGGTAAGATTCTTGGACAGTCAAAAGGTTGCATAGAGGTGGAAGCGAAATACCCAAGTGTTTGTTGTAGATATCATCGAGCGTTGTATAAGCTCGCTCAACTAATTATATATTTTTGCATTTTCGATCCTGCTCATGAAGCTCTAACAAAACTCTGCCATACATTGCTCGATTGTGGCGAGGATATCTAGTTATTGACATCACGTAGCTGATCCTCCCCGTCAATGAACTTAAAGTAGGTATTTGAATTGAGTAGGTGACTAAATTTGGAATAAAAGTCTCAGGTCTTGTCGATGGAACGACAAGACTCAGATGCAGATCTCCCGTGCTTCGCCATGGCATAACATTCCTTAACTCCCATCCAGCCTAACGGATGCATCAAGACATGATCTCGATCGTAAATTTGTTCAACGGTCAAATGATTCAGAAGTTGGGAGAGATCTAAGTTGTGAAACATTATGATGTACACTCAAGACATTTAAATATCACATGAGTTATTCATCACGAGGACAGACTCAAGGTGGTTGGAGCAGTTAAATCGCTGTTCATTGTCATCGTAGCTCGTAGATGTATCTGCGCGCTCAAGTAGGTACGTAGTGGTCTATCAAACTGCATTAAATCAGGAAATTGTGTCTATTTGCAAAGCCCCCTTTTTTGTAAGCGTGCGAGGTCCCGGAACTGGTAATAAAAAGGTAGGTAGGATGACCCTTATAGAATAAACGGGTGATACTGGATTAAACAGTGTTGTAAAAAGCCAGATCCGAGTCACCTAGATGCAGAATATGTACAGAAGTCAACGGGCGCCATGTAAAATCTCTATCCTCCCCTCCCCTAAAAAGCCAATTTGAACAGTTGGGTATCCCCCTAGCGAGTGTACAAGAAGTGTTAAAAAGAACCGGTGGCATTATCGACCGTTAAGCTTTGGTAAGCTTAAGCGGAGGCGTAAACGCTACCGTACTTGGACATCTCGGTCTCGCTGGTCATGAGCATACCGGTCTCGACCTTGAAGTAAGAGTAGGCATCAAGGTAGTCGAGAGCCTCAAGACGAGGGATGGCCTCCTCGAGCCAAGAAGCAATAGCCTCGTCGGAGCCCTTGGGGGCGAACTCGGTGAGCCAGATGGGCTTGCCGCCACAGATCTCGTGGGACTTCTCGAGGTGCTCGAAGAGAGTCTCACCGTACTCAACCTCGGAGTACCAGTGGACGTTGCAGAAGTCGTAGTGGCAGTCGTCGCCACACTCTTTGACGAAGTTCTCGAGCCACTCACGACCCTCCATGGGGAGACCACTGTTGGAGATGGAAGGAGCACCAATGAGGGCCTTGCCAGCGTAGGGGTTCATGAGCTTGATGTGAGCAGCGGCAGCGGCAGCAGGGGTCATGTGAGCCTGGCCACCGTTGTCGGGCTCGTTGAAGGAGAAGATAGCCTTGGCGCCGTTGGCAAGGGACTTGGCGCAGTTGGAAGCGAAGCGGTCGACGTGGACAGCATCATCAGACCAGAGGGTAGGGATGAAGTTCAGGCCGCTGTCAAGACCGCCAGACTCGGAGTCCCAGTTGTAACCCCAGCCACAGTTCTCACAGTTGGAAGCAAAGGTGTTGGCGAGGTCGACGTTGTTGTAGCAGACACCACGCTTGTGAGAGAAACCGGCAGAGCCACCGGAAGCAGAGGCAGTCTTGACCTTCTTGGGGGTGCTGGCAGCCTTGACTTGCTTAACCTGCTTGACCTGCTCAACCTTCTTGGGGGCAGCGGCCTTCTCCTCAGCCTTGGGAGCCTCGTAGGCAGACTTGGCAGCTTGGGAAGGCTTGGCGACCTTGATGACGGTGGTAGGCTTAGCGGCAGCGGGAGCGGGGGCAGCAGGAGCCTCGGGCTTGGAAGCAGCCTGGGTAGCGGCAGGAGCAGGGCCACCGGGGAGGTAGTTGTTCTCCCAAGAGACGACCTGACCGTTGATGGTAGCGACGACTTGGTCACGCTTGTGCTGGTGACGGCCGTGGCGGTGGCCGAGAGCAAGAGCAGGCTCCAGAAGAGCAGCAGTAGCAGCGAGGACGGTGAGCTTGTTGGCAATCATCTTGACTGATGTAGTGACTGTTTGAGTAAGGATCGAAGGTAACCCGGTGTTTTGGATCGTCGGCAGTCGACTTTGTAATGAGTGTGGATTGATATTCGGGGAGTTGATCACTGAGGAGTGAAAGCAAAGACACACGAAAGATCGAGGTGTAAGCTGGTAGTTATGTGATCGGCACGGCCGGTTTAGAGAGTGTGTGGATGCGATCTATCGAAGACGCAAATAGATAGTTCTTAATGAAGGGCGAACGACTGATCGAGCGAGGGTTGACGAGATGAAGGAGAGAAGGGGAAGGGAAGTTCGAAACAAATGGGGGGCCTTTGGAGGGTTTAAGAACAAGGAGTTCTTCGTAAGTGAGCAGGCCTCAGTGAGTGGTGTGGTTTAAAGGTGAGTACTTTGGATCGAGTGGACTGGAATGTATCTTTTCGCCTGCTGACGATCCATGGAGATACCCGAGTCTTCACCTGATGGTTGGTATCTTTGTTTCTCAGACTGCCTACCTGCACTATTTAGAGCCTCCACTGCAGGGGCCGGTTTGGGGCGTTTCTAGTGGGCTCAGGTGAGATGCTTGGAAGGTTCTTGTGTTTCCATTGGCCGAATATTTCTGTTCCTGGCGCCCGTGCCTGAGTGGAACCTTGTCCGGGTACGCCAAACCCCTGACATATAGCGGGTCTTATGCCAGGGGCATCCCCTAATCCATGTTTGGCGCCTCAGGTTGCATAGAGTCACCTTCCGATTGGGTGGTCCGACCGCTCTCACTGAGAAGTCAACGACAGCAACAGCAACGGCGAGCAAAAGAAAAAAACATGGGTCAACGTGGCAGTGGATGCATTAGACGGCACAACCACAAGCACAACCAGTCAGATGAATTTATGCTTGCACTGAAACAGCCATCAACAACGCTATTTCATCCGGCTTTGGTCTAAACAATGAAGGTCCAGATTTCCTTACCACACCAATCTGCAGGAACACAAAAACGAGTGTGAGGAAACGAAAAAGACCGCAAACGGCCCAATGATGTTTTAATGGAATGATCCAGTACGGTCTCTTTGGGGCACAATTACCACCACTGTACTCTGTACAGTGCTCTGTAAACTCACCGATGCTGACACCGAGAGCGCACTGCAGCGACAACACGCTCGTCCCCCATAAACTGACTCGACGATCCCACATCAAAGCTCACTTTATCCACAAAGCTATACGGATAAGAAACCAAACGGTCCCCGTTCTCAGGCAGAGATTAAGCCAAGACTGCAAAAGCTTGACCGACCGAGTTTCCTGCCGGCACTTGAATTAGTTGGATCTCGTTCAGCTGTCTTCGAGAACGCCTTTACAGCAAGCGGTCGGACAACGCCTACACTGTACTGGGCAACAGACAGCTGATCCTACCCAGGATGTTTGATGATGGCTCGCCTTGCTCTCATGCTTATTCACATGCCAAGCCCCAGCCAAGGTCGTGAATGCACGACCTGCAAGACGTCGACCACGAGAAGCATTATCTGCAATATTACAGTTCATCACCGGACTTATTGGTCATTCCAATTGCCTCACACCACGACGCATGATTAACTCGAGATGACGCCCACAAGATAAACAACGCACAAACTGCCACCACCAAAAATCAAATTCTAAAAAATGGCTGGCTTGGCTTGCTCTTCTGGAGTTGTTCCAAAGTCAAAGTCTCCCAAACCAACCTCTTGGGACGCCTGAACCATCGCACAAGGGCTGGGCCACGTCGGCTACTAAGCCTAATTGTCACTTAGCATCCGCCGCGTGAAACAGCTTCCGAAATTACGTCCCGCCGCCACACGAACAAGACATGACAGTTCATGATTCATCCTTGTCTATATTCTACCACTCCTGCCTTCCGAGAACTGACTCTGGCATCCGGGTCCTCGAGTACACCGTAATCCCGCCAAAGGTTACGCTGAAAACGGAACGGACGAACCACGGTTGAGCCATTTTTGGCTCAAAAAGCTTGGTTCTCGATTCCCCGGTCCAACAACCCAAGCACACCAAGGGTGGAAGGTTGCACTCTCAACCGTGTTATCTCCACCTGGACAACTTGGCTTTGTGGTTCTAAGAACGCACAAGAAAAAATACACAATGCGCTCTCTGTACTAATGCAGGGTTTTCTTTTCTCTTTTCTTCTTCTTTGTTAACGTGTATCAGCATAATTCGTTTTTTTTTTCTTTGTGATAGTCTTTGTGATTGCTGTGCATAATGAAATGGTTGCATTTCCTGCATGTATCAGGATTCAGGCACAAAGAGAAGGCAATTAAGCATACTTTGTGCATGCAGGCAAACTAACAAGTGTGCCACGGACTTTCTTCTTCATTTCGTCTTGGCGACTGAACTATCGGCATGTGGCGGTCAAGCTGACGTGTTGCAATTTGTTCACACTTCGTTTCTTGATTTTGACCAAAACTAAGGGGTATTAGATTGTTTACTTGCTTACCTCCGGTTTAGCCTCACTGTAAACACAACACAGCTTGGTCTCTCAAGTGACCGGCTGTTGACAGTGTTGATCATCATGATTTCAGCCCATAAGTTATGGACCTATGGGGCATCTCATCTTATCTTAGGTCGAGATCGCGTCAGGAGATCCCTGAAGACGACTCTGTTGAGCTTTTAATAGGGCTCCGTAGCTCTCCACATTGAATGATCCTGGTTCTTCCAATACACCGTATCAATGAGTTCTGGAAGGCATGTTTAATCTCTCTGTACGATATCCGCGGGATATTAGTGTTGTTGTTTATACGAGCGCTCTGTTCCCGCGTCCCCGCTGCGGTCTGGGGATGTTGAGTTGGGGGCTTGGGGGCTTTGCTTGATTGCTGGGAATACCACGAACTATCACAGTCGCGAACCCACAGAGCTTAGAGATGGAGAGGCCTCCATAAAGGTAGTGGACTTGTCTCACTAGACGAAATAACAAATCTATCATGAACTACACGGTTCAATCTGAGGTTGAAATCCAAAAGTAATATTGGTTTGTCTTGGGGTATAGGGTAAGGCACGCGAGAAGGACTATGGGTTTCGCGTTCAAGGAATAATATTCCAAGATGGTTCTCCTCTGCACCGTTCTATATCCATCTCATAACTATGTATTCGTGGTCATGCATTGAATAAGTCACAGTTAATTATTCTCAGTAGTCAGGCAGTCGAGTCTGCTATCTCAAAGACAATCTTCCAACGGAGCCTCAACTGAACCAACGAGGGAGATCAACATAGACGGTGAACGGTGGTAAATAAGTGAGATCTTGAAATAGAAGCACACCGTAACATGGCTTAAAACTTCAGGTGAGCTAATAATGCGATCTACGCGGGGATAATTTGCCAATCGTTGTGTTGATGGGCTTTAGCTTTTGGGAAATGAGATGTTGACGATCATAGGCGCGCGTTTAATATATCCATGTCTAGGGTGGCAGAATGAATTTCAACGACTTGTGGCAATAGCAAGTGTAAACAATACAACAAAAGTAATGATATTGACATTGATATTGAATTATGGGTCGTTGTTACCCGTGAGTTTGAGATAAAGTTAAACGCCAGCAACGGCTGCAGCAGTATTAATCAGGTCTGGGGCCCCGCTTCATTGCTGGAGATGTTGAGGTTTTAAGTTATTAAAGAAACATGCAAAGAGACGTCATTCAACTGTCAAATAAAACGGCAAAACACAATGTCCACTTCTCAACCTTAAAGCCAACTTCTATTAATACAGGTAAATAGTTACATAGCACAGCCTCCCAATTAGGGATGATAATGCGAGAAAGCGGCTGAATGATGACCCGTCATGCGTGCGCCCTGTTTGTTAGGGAGAATCAAGACAACGGCGAATGATAGAACAAGTTGTTCAGCTAGTTCAAGCCACTTTATAGCATCGTCCACTACAAGCTTCTACACGTGACAGTATGATATGCTGATTCGCCATGTTGAAGCTGTCAAGTAGTTGATGCCTTGTGAATGACAAGACCTCACTTTCTTTATCCCTCTTAAGAGTCAGTGATCCGATTGAAGTAATCGACAACTTTTGAATGGATATACAATCATTTACAAGACTTGCATCACACCTAGCAACCTTGCAATGGACATGCCACAAGAGTTCAGCCCGGGAATGTTATCATTTCCAGACCAAGACTTTGACTACAGCGCCTTTCTTCAAGCAGACGATATAACATTTAGCGAAAGCGCTCAAAGTCAGGTACAGTCAACTTCGGATTCTTCAGACAAAGCAACACCGCCAAGGTCAACGTCAGGGTCCAGTAGCGAAGTCGCTGTTCGAAGACCGTCGGCTCAGAAACAAAGACTTGAGCGGAGAGGTCATACAAAGAGTAGGAGGGGATGCTATAACTGCAAGAGAAGGCGTATCAAGGTATGTTGCGTGCTTTATACTAGTTAGTTTATTACTGTCTTAACGTGTATCAAGTGTCAAGAGACTCACCCTGCTTGTGGACATTGTACAAAGACTGGTCTCAAATGCGAATATCCGTCTACGCCACAGATCATTCATCAGGTATTCATTCATCTGCTAGACTCAATACATAACTAACCAAGATGGATTGCAGCCACATCAGCAGATTCCGTTGTTCAGTCTTCAGGACATGCGCTTCTTCCAGCACTTTCTAACACAATGCTATCCTCACCATCCTCTAAAACAAGAGGACATCTGGACACACGAAATACCCTGCATCGCCCACAATGTATGTTCTGTCACCGATGATGAGCTTGCATACTAACACTACTAGAATGAATACCTCATGCATGCCATCCTCGGCTTCTCCGCATCCGAACTCATGAGAAACGACCCCAGCATCTTACCATCAGCCATGAACCATCGCATCAAAGCCATAAGAGCCATCAAGAAACGCCTTGCAGAAACTTCCAAATCTTCAATGAACTATGAAGAAGCCAATGCCATGGTAGCTACCTGTTTTGCCCTAACGTTTCAATCTGTCAGCCTCGAGGACGGACTGGCCGAGTATCTAACTTTTATCCGGGGAATCATGATTGTAGGGATGCAGATGATGTTTCGTGGTATTAAACCTATATTTGAGAATATGCTTGAGCAGGAGCAGGATTCGCTACTTGAACCTCTCATGCAAGGTCTTCCGCTTATTCCAAAGGGATTTACAGATTCTGCGATTGAGGCTCTTACGAACCTTGGACCGTTGTGTGCTGAGGGAGTTGAGCTTGAGTACCATCAACATCTTGTGGCAATGACCGAGAAGCTATACGTCAATTCCTGGGATGGTGAGTCTTCCAAACCGCAAATGTAACTGAAATTCACCTAATTTGGTTTTGTAGCGTATAAAGCATACACAGCTCAATACGGATGGTGGATGCTTCTCCCACACGACACATTCCAAGCCCTTATCGACCCGGATAATCAAGTCATGCTGCTCCTCCATACGCATTGGATTGCTATTAATGAGATTATAACGCCCATCAGCGGACAGGAGCGCAACGTGTCTAACAAGTATCCTCCTGATCAGCGAGAGGGAAAGCCGGATCTTGACCCTGGCTTTTCGCGGTGGTTGAAGTATCTTAATCGGAGCATTGATACAGAGCACCAGGTTTATAACCAGTGGCCGATGTGGGTGGAGGAGCAACTTGATAATGATATTACTTTCTTTGGAAGAGTTGCGTGAGATGAAGACGAGGTAGTCCTTGGGGTTACAGAAAGCTCAAAACTGCTCATATTAAAGAGAATGGTTTAGTTATTTTATGCTACTTTACCTGCTCTCTAGGCTCTCTATTCATTTTATACATCCTAAATTTCGCAATGTTAAGCCCCTGACGTTGGTAATAAAGGTAAATATGTGCAATTACCTCATCCTACGTCTCTATTCTTCCTTTCATCGGCACTGCCTCAGCAAAGCCCCCCACATATCGTTTCTCGCATTCGTCGTATTGTTCTGTGTGGGGATGCTGATCACAAGATGCACCAATCATGACCACAGGGCTGAAAGATGCCTTGGGCTCTCCGAGAAACATTGCGCCGTATTCTTCGGTTTCAGCGAAGATCCAATTGTAAATCATTATCATACTCAGGTGACATAAGGGAAGCTGTGTAGTATATATATCGCCTGTTCCGCCTTGGAGATGGAGATGTGGAAGAGTGTTCAACGACACTTACACAAGAGACCAGAACAATTGGACACTCTTTATCAATACTTTCAAAAATTACACAATATGGCTACAAAAACTGAGTCAATTTCTCACTCAGTATTCAACAATAATGTCTGTTCTTCTACACATCTGCATCTACCTCCCGATTATGAAGCAACCGAAGCCATAGAGCTATCCCCCATCTCACCAGCATCCTGCTCCACAAACTCTCTCCCCGATTACACAGACATATACAACAACGACCCATCAAACCCCGAAGCAACTGACTTCTATCCTACCAAACAACTTCAGATCCTAGCGTCCGGATTACCTCTCATCAGGCTGCCTCTACCCCCACAGCCAGATCCCATCTACATCTTCAACGTCGCACCGACAGGAGACATTGAGGAAGCAGAATACGTCTCTATTCGACCAGCTCGTAATTCAGGATCATGTTTCCTAGCTAGAGCAAACGATTGCGCACAGAAACCACTCTGCACGACGACATATCGCTTTGGACCAGGCAAACCTCCCAAGATCCGTCTCGAAACAGAATCACAGAACGGACAAGCAGAGGATATAGAGATCAGCTGCAAAGGTGTCTTGACCCGGAGTGTAGTCATGCGAACTCATCTCAGTACCTTCGAATGGCGATATAGTTCCCGCGCCGAACGTCGCGCCGCACAAGCCTCTGTTGGCGAGCAAGTCGACTGTCTACTCATTCTCGATCAGGTGATCAAGGTAGCTGTTGCAGGCGGGAAACAAGAGGAGCGGAGACGCAAGGTTGGACAATTTGTGCGAAGCAGTGGATTTCGTACTCCCGGTTCCAAGAGAAGTACTGCTGGAAATGGAGGGCGACTTATGCTTGATCTGCGTGAATGGATGGATAGAAAGGAGGAACGGTTAGAGATGGAAATCCTTGCCGCGGCAAGCTGTGTGTCTATGTTGAAGAAGGAGGTTGACAGAAGGAGGATGCATCAGGCTATGGCGATCATGGGAGGTGCTTCTGGTGGTCCCTGAATCTTGGAATTAGGAAACTGATGGTTGAGGTCATGTATTAAACGGGAGCTCTGAAGAGTGTAAGTCCATTGTTGTTAGACATTATAGAAATTACAACCTGTAGTAAACACGTACAATATTCCCTCAGGATGTCAGAAAAATTAGCCGCTGAAAGTATAAGCGACAAAATTAGTATGTTACTTTATGCTCTTTAGACTATAGTTCTTAGACTACTTGTTTCTATACTCTAAGACTTAGCAGGCCGTTTTTTCTACTACCCACTAGAATCCCTATCTTTCATAATATTGCTCAATCTTGCACATCAGCTACCGCAGTTTTCTCCCTAGGTCCTAGCTCGAGCACCTCTGCCGAAGCAGTCTTGGGCTTCTCATCAAGATTCGCATTTTCAAGATCCTTTTTACTGCACTTGCACTTATACCGCACCGTGCATCCTTTCTTCTCCCCAATGAAAGGATCACTGCGGCACGATTTGCCAAACAGCTCCAGAAGCAGGACCCAGATGGTCAGACCTAAAGTGATGGATATAAGATTCAACGAGTTGAGACTCGTAGCCAAAGGAAGACAGAATAAGATGATGCACACAAGTGTTCGATTGGCCAACCGAGTCTTCTTGGACAAACGTCGAGTTGCTGGATGACGGTGGTCGTGACAGGCTGATATGACTCCCATGAAGAACAATGCAATAGCAAGGCCGTGGCAATAGAAATAACGGATACCATCGGCAATATCAGGTTCCGCACGCTCAATGTAGTGATCTGTCAAGTGTTCGGGGTTCGTTCCAGGAGTATCAGCAACCAGAACGAGTTTGGACAGTCCAGCAGAAGCTAGGATATAGCCCATGATGAAAGGGAGATGAGCATAGTGCCATATCGAAGCTGGACAAGTTAACATAGGTATAGAGAACTAGAAGAAACAGGTGTAAAAAGAGACGAAAAAGGGAACTCACATGTATATACGGCCCGTCTAATGGCATGTACGTTGATGTTACTTCCATCGACATCAAAGTAAATCCAGTTAAAGACAAAAGCCTGACAGAGTCCAAGAACAGCTTTACCCAGGAACACATCGACTGCATAGCCTCCATGGCTCTGAAACATGGGCCCCATGACAGAGTACCCAAAGACTAAAGACACAAAGGCGTTGGTCCGTTCAACCCGATGCTCAATGTTGACTGCTGGAAAGAATTCAAAAAGACTAGTAAGATACGTGGCAAATCTTCTAGGCTGTGAAGTCGTTCGACCCCATTGAAACAGTCCCGTTAGGATACTTTGGCCACACATGTCTAGGGCGATAGCAACCCAGATAAGCCCCAGACGAGAAGGCATCTCGACATGAATACTTGCAATCCAGATAGTGGCAGGAACAATGATGTTGATGGCCTGACAGACCATAACACCGCGGACCATTGGTAGAAGGTAAGCAGTATATAAGAAGTGCACGATACCTCTGAACCGAGCAGCGACGTAAAAAGACACAAGCATTGTATACGTGTTGTGTTCCCCCTCATAGAAGGCGTAAGTCATGTTGGTTGAGAACCTATTCAGTTAGAAATGGCTCTTTTGTTTGGAAGTCAACGTACCCCAAGAGACATGCAATCTCGAAAAGAATCTCAAGTCGGGTAAAGACGTCGTCTGTCTCGAACCAACTCAAGATCAAGGTAATGTCGGACCAGATCTTCCATGACATGATAAAGGTAATTGCAAAACGAAGCAGCTCTTTACCGGTCGGTTCTGCCCAGACGTGTTCACCATTGACGTGGATGATACCGACTGTCATCTTTATTTAGGACATACACACCACAACGTATTGGGATGCTTACCGTATAGAAGATCAAAGAAGAGCTCAATAGCCATGATTTCAGTATTTTCTGAAGCACGCCAAAGCAGACCTTTGTGAAACCATTGCTTCACGACTGGCTTTTTGAAGAGTTTGATCGTTTCCCCCAATCGAGACTGACTGCCACTGGATCCGATAGATAGTGTATCAGACGTAGACATGTTAGATGAATCGACACCGGATGCAGGCTCATCATCATTGTAAGTTCTCAATTCAGCGCCATAGCCAAACTTGTCGAAATTAGCATTTAGATTGGATGTGTTCGTAGAAAGTCGTTGTAGATGGCCGTTGACTAGATCGAGCTGGCATTGCATATCTTCCCACTCATCAAAGGCAGGGCCGTGTTTTTTGCGAAAGTGATGACGGCGACCTTCATGATGGTCCCGTGTTTCTCTGAGATAGTTGTGATGCTCTTGTGATCCATGGATAACAATCTCGACCTGGACATCGCTACGATCTCCATGTTTTTCGCGTAGTTCATCAATGTCTTCCGGAAGAGAAGCGATTACCTTTTTCCCATTGGGAAGGGTAAACTCTTGCGGTCGCCGACGTCGAGTAGAAGGTATAAAGGACATTTCGAAAGAAAGAACTGAACGTGCAAGGTTGAGAAAGACAACTCATCTCCCTTTCTTTATATGAGGAGGAGCTGAAGAGCTGCAAGATAAGCACAGAGACCAATGGTTTAAGCTTATTGGGCGGCCGCCTCAGTAGTAGCCCCTGCTATTTTGATACCGCTACTATTGGCTTTTGGTGATGTGGTCTCACGTCTTATTTGAGTTGAAGCTACACGACCCATGCATGTTTGGGACAAGCATGTTTTATTAAGCTTAATAAGACACGAGTAGTCATGACTAAGAGAGTGAAGATGATTTCGTTTATTACCGTTGAATATCTATAAAGGAAAGCAATGTTTGATGTGATGGAATGTTGAAGGATTCTTAGCTTGTAAGAGAGGTAAGTAAGTATTGTAGGTACTGTAATTTGGCTAAGAGGAGGCATAAGACTTAGCCTCAGGCTTAGTAAAACTAAATATCCTAAGATACCTAGCATAAACTAAATGGTTTATTCTTAGGCAAGTAGTATCAATTAAGTCATTTGGCATCCCTTAAGCAGTGCTGTAAATTGGTTCATTCAAGCACCCATGGCTTTCACTAACACGATCTAATATCACGTGATACATAATCACTTCCGGCTGTTTCCCGGCTCTAGCAACAAATGCGGCCTAAGGCTACCATTCTAGCTCTGCCGTCGTCCGGTAATTCGGAGCAAAGATTCAGCCATCACCAAATCACCAAAACCAATTCCCTCCCAATCCAACCTCCAACACCGCCAAAATGCCCGCCGCGTGGAGAGCCGCTGGTCTTACGTACGTCAATTGAACTCCCAGACATTGCCGAAATTATCGCCCGCCGTCGAGCGACCCGTTCAACAAGCACCCAGAAGCTAACATAAGTCTTTCCCGATAGCTACAACCGCTACCTGGCCGTTGCCGCCCGCGTTGTCCGCCGCAGCCTGAAGGACGACAAGAGAATCATTGCCGAGCGCCGAGGCGAGATGGATCTGCGAGTTTCCAAGTGGCAGGTAAGGCGACACCAAACTTGCCAAAGATGAGCGAGATAGAGAAAGCGACAAGATTACTAACGGGTAAATTACCTCAACAGAACGGCAAGCAGGGCGAGATGCAGAACCTTGCTACTGTCAACGCTGCCATCGCCGCCGAGAACGCTTCTTAAGAAAATCGATACGGATAGATGGTTGCGTACGGGATATTGGAAGCATGGCGCCTGAAGGGGATTGCTCGGCTGGTATGAGATGGAACTTATTCACAAAGAACCGCCGATCGCATGCACCTGGTGTCACTGTATCATAAGGATTGCTACAACATAACAATCAATTCAAAAACTACGGTTGTAATTGCGACGTCAGAATTGCTGTAAATGAAAGTGTCGTGTGCTTCAAACGAATTGTATTGTCATGATGGCAGCGGGACGCATCTCAACTTTCTGGGCACCCGGCTACTGCCGACTCTCCACAAAAGCCTTTGAAGAACAACCAACATATTAGCAGTTCACTTTGATGACATTGATTCCTATGATTTTATTTGTAAAGTCACAAATCTCTAAGCCAGTGCTTTATTGTAAATTATACTTGACCAAAGTTTAAATGATTCAATAATCTACCTATCACCAAACAAATACGTAGGTAGTGGTGGAGCCATCATCAACCGATGAGAGACAGGACCATCCCTTCTCACAAGTCAACCAACTTACTGTCAACATCTAATCTAATGCTAAACTCTCAACGCAAACACCAACACGCACAAATGGTGCTCGGGCGACAATATTAATTCATAATAGCATCTCTTTTCGATTCACTCTACGGATATGGACGACTCAGTTATTCCTGATGGTGGGTGCCCAACAATACTTACCCTACCTTACCTCACCTTGAATTATGTTAAAGTCTGACCTGATGGGCACAGATATTGCGAGATTATCGCTAAACTACCAATATGAACCTCCGCCTCCGCCTCCTCCAGATATAATGATGGCAGGAGTAATCGCTGTAGATATCACAGATAAATTCAAAGAAGCTATCAACAGTAAGTTTTCATCCTTGGCCTGACCCCGCGATTGACTGACTGACTCTTTTCTTTACCACAGCCCTTGCACCCGGAGATCTCGTCAAAGATGAACACTTTACCTTGTTTGATTCCGTTGCGGCTCTCGAAGTGAGATTTTCATTATCAGACCACCGGAAATAAGGCTAATATGTGTAGATCATGGACCCAAAGATGGACAGTGGTTGTGTCGAGTCACCAGATGAGCTTGAGGAGCTCTACGACGTCAGTCGGCCACTTCTTCCCGAGGAGGTTCTGGGGATCATAGACCAGCTACTCTGCCATGAAGTAAGAGAACTATTTATACGAAAAACGACAAAACTAATTTGTCTATCTAGATGGCCTGGCACCAAGGATATCCTCTGTCGCAGACTCTGTTCACCAGCATATATGCTGAAGCGCTCCTGACACCTACGCCACAGACTGTCCAAGATGCTCGTTTCGTCCGTAATGCAACTGCTGGATCTTCTGGAAACCTCAACATGCTGGAAATTCTAAGGGCGTATTGTCTTGGTCTGTTGAAGGCTTGTGGTTATGTCAACGAGCGCATCAAGTCCGAACACTACTATGAGGTGAGCAGGACTGGAAATCGCCGAAATACCGAATCAGCTGACATACTTTGTAGGAGGAGGACTTTGTGACAAACACATACCACCGAACACTTCTTGCAGAGATACAACCTGGACATATTCAGCATGTTATCCAAGAGGCGAGAGCTTTGCTCGTCACACTGGGTGACGAAATCAGCCATGATCTCAGACAGGCACTCGACCAGCGATTACAGCTAAGGTCGTATTTCCTGAAAGCGACAGAATGTCCCAAACACATGAGAGAGCCCGATGTAGCGAGACAACCATGGTTGGAGTGTCTCAATCTCCTCCCTGGCATCAAGGCTTCTCATGATCTAGGTCGACCCGTTGATGACGCCTTCAGCGCCAAACTTCAAAGGAAGCTTGCCAGCACTATGCCTCCGAGACCAATTGTTCAACTTAAGTTTGAAGATGCATTTGGACACTTGACAAGACTCTTCTCAGACGGCGCCGAACTAATCGATGTTCTGAACTACACCGACTCTCAATGTCTACAGGTAAGATATGAGATCTCCTTAAACAAGGCAATGCTGACAGTTCTTAGAACTTTGTCTATTACTTCCAAGCCAAGAAACCCCAACCACTGGTCTTTGTACGGACTCTGCTTCAAACTTTCCTATTTAATGAGATGGAAGTTTTAGGATCAATGAGCATCCGCCAGATACTAGACGACGACTTCTCCATCGTGACGCTACCAGCCAGCGTCCAGCTTGACCGTAACAACGATGAGATCGAATTTCCTCAAGATCCTCGCTTCATAGTTGCTGAACAAATGGAGATGTTCCGCAAAAGAGCAGCGCAACCTTTCCTCGATATCTTCAGGACATACTGCCAGAATCGATGCCGCGTGCGACGCACATTATGTCATGTCATTAGAGACTGGGAAAATCTTCAGGTTGACGCCGAGGAGATTGACCAAAATATTCAAGTCAAGTTGAGCGAGGAGCCTATGAGACGGTTGACAGGCACGAACAGTGTTCCAGTTGAGACTTGGTCCCTTCCCCTGTCGTCCTGGACGTACCTGTACAAGCTCCGCCAGATGGAAACCATCGTACAGCTTGGCTTCGAGCTGGAGGTCTACCAACCAGACGAACTTGCCGGCATGTACTGGTATCTCAACTACCTCGCCAAATGGAGATTACAACATGGAGAAAGGATCAAGTCCTTTATTGTTCGAAAGGTTGAGGAGTCGCGTGCATCCTCTAAACCTCGCGACCCCACCGTCGATCGCCAACTCGAGCGATCTCTTGCCTTTGTTCGGCTTACGCTTCTCGATGCTGCTGTCACATGGGAATTAGCCGATGCACTCTCATGCGTGTACACCGTGTTGTTGCGACTCAAGCTGGTCAAGCTTCCACCCAGACCGTATAGTAACGATGAACTGCGCTTTGATCTACGCATGAGACCGTTTGCTGTGATCGGTCTTCCACCTCTACCCAGCTTCCAAGAATTTACACAGGGAACCGCACAGCCAGAATCAGCCACAACAGACATCCTTCACTACGCAGAGAGGGCACTCAAGGGTGCAAAGCAAGGGCTCGAGGCGTTGAGCAAGATGCCTGCCCGAGATGCATTTTCAGTCGGTTCTCACGACAAGTGGGTCAATTCCAAGAAGAATGCTCTCAAGGCGTGTATCGCGACGGGACTCGCAATTACGACATTGCAGAAGGCATTGGAAAGGAGGGAAGATGACTTGAAGATCAAGGCCGAGGTACCAACTCCGGATAAGTGTTATCACGACTGGTGGATTGTGCCTCGCATAGTTCCTGTTTAGATGTTCAATGATGTATAATGAGCTAAAAAAACAAGGGAATAAATTCAGTATGTGTTTCAAAACCACAAACGTACATTTGGGTATCCAAATGAGAGTTACATCATTGCCAGCCATCCTGCAGCAGGCCTGCCTCTCAACCCAAGCAGACTGCAAGCCATAATCCAAATAATACAACGCCATTTCCACAATAGCAGTTTCCGAAATGATAGCCAAATGAATTCTCACCGTATATGTTTTCGATATTGGGACGGATACTGATAATGATTGGATGTCTTTAATACTTTGATATCAATATGGGTCTTGTGGGACCAGCCTTAAACTAACGTTAAGGTAGCTTAAGCGACGCGACGGCGAGCGGCCTGAGCCATTCGAAGACGCACGGTCTGCTCATAAAGGACGTCCTTGAAGGCGAAGAGAAGAGCAGCAGTGAGTACACTCTGGGTGACCTTGGGACCAATACCTGTTGATTACAGTCAGCGCATCGTCAGATAAAATAGATAGTTACTGCTTACCTCGGTAGAGACCAGAATAACCACTCTCGCGCACGATGCGTGAAAGAGCGGCAAGAGAACCCTCCTTCTTGCCACTCTGAACGTGCATCTGAGACTTGACGGTGATGTATGGGTAGGTGATCGCAGTAGCGAACAACTTGCCCAGAGCACCTAGGAAAAAGGCGACAGTAGGAGTCACCTTGCGACGCTTCTCAACTGTGTTCTTCAGCTGCTCGAACAGAGTGTACTGAAGAATGGGGTTGATGACGAGTACAAGAGCCGGGATGACACCGGCGAAGAGAGCCTGAGGACCCTCGTTCTTGAGGAGCAGCAGCAGAGTGCCGATGGTGCTGGGAGCCTTGACAGGCTGGGAAGACTCGCCGGCCTCGACATCCTTCTTCTTCTCCTGCTGGCGGGTGGTGACTCGGGTGTTGACAACCCAGATAGGGTTGGTGATGATAACGGTAGCGGAGCCAGCAATGGCACCAGCAATCATCGTCTCAACGGTAGTGAGCTTGGAGCCAGCGCGACCAGCCTTGGCAGCGGCCTTCTCGAAGAAAGCGCGGGTCCATTCGTACCAGTAGTAGTAAACAAAGTTGGTAATGCTGATACCGAAGAGGGCCGAGTTAATACCGGAGTACAGACCCGAGACACCCTCACGGGCGATGATGTTGCCAACAGCCTCGCTGAACTTGCTCTCGGCCTTCTTTGACTCGACCTGGGCGCGTGTAGAGAGGGTGATGAGAGGGTAGCTTTTAGACGTGGTCAGCGCATTGCGTCGCATTGGAATGCGACACGGGCATCGCTGATAACTTACGTCAGGATCATGGACAAGATACCACCTCCAGCGCCAGCAAGAGCATGGGCGACATTGTCGTTCTGAGGGATGGCGGGAACCTCGGGCGCCTTTTCAATCTCAATCTTGGTTGGTGTGATCTCGACCTTTGTGACAGGGGATTCGATCTCAGGAGTGGTCTCCTTGTCGATGTTGTCCGACATGATGGCGTCTGGAGAAGTATATAAGTGACTGTCTAAAAGCAAGGGTAAGCGACAAGCGCGTTAAAGTTTGTTGCTTGAATTGAATTGATGGAAAAAGAGATGAACTGGGGAATGTATTATTGAAAACCTGGGGAACCTACAGTTATTAGTTGCGCGGGGCCGTGCTTAATTATACTGTAGGTATCTTAGTAGTCTATCTCGGCAATGGCTGATGTCTCAACTGGAAATGCCTAGGGACTCCTCCTGTAAGGCACAAAGTACAGGAGGTGCTCCTCTAAATATACCGAGGTCGGGACGGGGCACGATTCCGAGCAGACATCCCTAAAAGTCGGCCACTGTTCCGCATCTGAAAATGAGGTCACCTCCCAGCATGTGACGTGGGGACGGGGAAAAAGACATGGGCCGGTAAACTAGACATCTTTACCGTGCAGACATTCCACTAAACTTAATCAGGCAGTTATTCTGAGGACTGTTTATCACAAAGAAGCAAGATTCGGGAGTGAAAGCGTCGGAGCCAGGGAGAAACAAAAGATGCGAAGATTGCAACGACGCTAGTACAAAACAAGCCCAAAGTCAACATGTGCCGCCACGTCGACCCCGGTCAATGATCCTAACCCACACTGCGGCGGGTTGGTTTGGTTTTGCAACAAACAGATGGTAATAGCTAGTGCGCGCTTGCCTACATGCATTCGGCACTTCACTTTACATTCCATTCCATGAATGAATACCACCAAAATATTAGTCGTCGATGCGAAAGCGCAAGAGCCTAGCCGCTGATTCCGACCCTTTCACTGTTCGCTGGCAATCAGTGGTCGATATGAACACGCCCAGCGCGGATATTATGTCCTCGCCAGATCCACTTAACGATACCGTTGAACAGCCGCCTAGGAGTCAAAGCAAGGCTTTAAGTGCCGTCCCTCCTTCGACCACGCGTCGTATAATTCGCAGCAGTCAGCGGTCCAGCCGATATTCATCCACCGGAATAGGAACTTCGCCTAGGAGGCAAACTTTCGAACTCGAGGTTGGAGACAATCAGGCACCCCAGAGATTATTAGTCACCGTCGAAACCGAGGAACCGAGCATGTCAGCCGGGCCCAGCAGCGCGCGTCGAAAACTATTCCAGGACAGTCCTTACATGCCTGCAGCACGACGGAGAGAAATGGCTACCACTACGACGACAGTTCCGTTAAAGAAAGCGATCGAGGAACAGGACCAAGATCCTAACGCGACTCCGAGAAAACGAGGTCGCCCGAGAAAAACAAATGGCACGCCATTACCAACCGCAGGAATCAAGAGGAAAGGAACGCCAATAGCGGGGAGTCCTCGAACACGGCGGCGTACAACAAAGGATACAGACACAACGGAAACTATTGCGCAGCCTACGCCAGGCACAAAACGAAGGGGTCGACCTCCAAAAAACCGGTCTATCGACTTGGGAAGCCAGCAAACTTCAGGAACAACTTCGATATTAAGAGACGCCCGACAAAAAGAGGATCTACTCGATGAACTTGCAGACGCTTACGATGTATCCGAACTTCCTCCTATACGCGCCGATGACTCTCAAGCCGATAACGATGTGACTTTGGTTATTACACCGTCAGAAGCTGAGGCAAATGCATTGCGCGCAAATCGAAGCGCCCACAATATCGCGCCTGCGCAACAGTCAGAACCCGACTCAGATATCTGGATGGCGACATTAGACGATGAACCAACTCCTAGACCTGCAACAAAAGCTGCACCCGGACCTTCAAGCCCAGAGCGTGGCCGAGATGGCGGTTCTTCGGATTTCGGAGATTATGGATATGGACCTGCTGGAAGTGACGTTTCCTCTGCAGACGACCATCAGAGCGACACCCGACCTGGAACCGATGATACAGTCGCAGCGGGTGAAGACTTTAGTATGATCTTTATGGATTCGCTACCATCATTACAAGCGAGCTTGCGCAGTTCGACGGAACAACAAGCCGAAAACGATATTGGTGAAGAGACAAGCATGATTATCAACAACACTTTGGAATCATTACGACAATCTTTACAGGATCGCGACAGGCCTAAAAATAGCCAGGAGTCTGCAAAGGAGGGGGATAAGATCGAAGCACCTGAAGAACCCGCACCAGAAGAACCACAGCAGAACTTCCGACAATCCACTATTCGCCCACCTCTGACATTCTCACCCAAACCCAAACTGTCTTCCAAGTGGTGGCAGAGCCCTCGGAGAATGGGTTCTTCACCTTTGCGACACCAGGTGCTATTAAAATCGAACGCGCCTGACGCCCCTGAAACTACCGAATACCGTGGATCCCCCCTTGCTTCCAACCGTTATGACGCATCTTACCTCGAAAACGAAGGCTCGAATGCCTACGACGATTCTTTCTCGGAGATTCCTGATGCTGTGCTTACAGCAGCTACACCTCGGCGCCCCCGAGCGAGCACTAAAAAGTCACCAAAGGAAACCGAGGATGTTCAAATGGAAGATGCGCAGCTTGTTCAACTTGAAGATGAGCCAGAAGTGCAAGAAGAGGCCCCCGAGGAGCCGGAGGTTCAAGAGGAACAACAAGAGGAGGCCAATCAACCAGTAGCTTCTAATGCAAGCGCAACCTCTCGTTCTGATGCAGGGCGTCTTCCCACCCCTGACGATACATCTTCGAATTTCGAAGTTGAAAGTGATAACAACCAGAAGACGGGGGCTGGCTCGCGGAAGTCTACTAGACCCAACTCAAGCAGAGGTTCTTCGCTCAAGAATCCATCACCTGAGCCTGTGACCCAAGTTCAGATGGTACCAGAGCCTGCGGATGAGATTGTCAATGAGGTCGTGACCGAGGAGGCGAATAAGGATGATGAGCTTTTGATAGATTTTGATGCTCCTGCCCAAGAGCCTGACGACCATTCGGATGCTGAACACGAATTCCTGGATGAACCTGACGATCACTCTGACCTAGATGAGCAAGTTTTCGAGCAGACTGTTATAGCCGACCCTGTCGAAGAAGAAGAAGAAGAGGAAGAGGAAGAGGAGGCGGAAATGGAAGTGGAAGAAGAGGAAGAACCTGAAGTGGTACAAGAGCTACCTAAAGTTGTCAAGCCACACCAGCCTCGATTCTCTTTGGAAGCCGAAATTCAGCAACCAGAGGTGACACCGATGAACCAGCTCACATCACCTATTCAAGAACCTCAAACTTTACCCGAACTTATGTCAGAGAGGGCCAGGCGCTCTACGCTATCACCTGCTGTTCGAGCAGGTCGCGCTTTGCAAAGTGTAACATCGGATCCTCCATCGCCTGAGGCTCGTGATCAACATTTACGAAGCCCTTTTAGGAGTTCTGTTACTAGAGACTTGGGACCAAGAGAATCTCAAACCATGCGACGCACAAGTGCCAGTCCTGGGAACTCGCGTGCTGTGACTGAAACTGCCCAGATCTCTCGAGGTAATGAGGCCTATGACGATCCCTTTGGAACAAACACCAGACACACAGGTCAACCGAGCTTTATGGAAGCTCTCGAAAGGAGCAGTCGCACTTCCTCGCCACGTCATCGACGAACAGCATCTAGGGATTCTGCAGCCAGTTCGACGCATTTCCAGGCCCCTAGTGAGGGTGGCATGAGCTGGGTACAGAACGAAGGTCCCATCAGCCCTAATCTCCGTGGGGATGTACCTCTTGAGGCCTTTGCGCGTTCAACAGTAAGACAAGCCGCCCCACCTGCTTCTCGCGGTCAAGCCGACCAAGTGGCGGATGTTGCAGATGACGAGACTGAAGATGCGGTTGATGATATGGACTTGTGGGAGTTTGAGGCGCAGAGGTCAAGTCCTCGAGCAGCCCCGCGACAACCTGCAAAGAAGCCAGAATCGCCTTACCGCGCACGGGGCAAGATACCGAGCTCTTGGGGTAAACAGACTGCCAGGGAAACACAGCATGATGAAATCATTGATCAGAGGACGATGAGTGAGTTCGACGAGACCGAAGATCGTCAAACAGACGCCATGGAGATTGCTACTGAAGACCCGTCTCGAGTAGAAGAGTATTCCCTTCTGAACAAATCTCAGGCTGCCGAAGAACCCAAACAAGCTCCTGGCACTGCCAAAGCGAGCCGTTTCGATCTGTCAGCCTTTTTCTCGTCTCCAGGTGTCCTCCCAGGAATGCTGGCCGAAAAGTTCTCGCCTCTTAAGAAGTCAGTCTTTGGAACACGCCCTTCCGAGCCTGAACCTGAGCCCGTCGAGACAACGCAGACATTACCGACAAGCTCCATGTTCCCACAGGTACCTCAGCAAGAGCTCCAACCTCGAGGCAAACCAAGACTTGGTTTCTTCTCACCTGTCCGCCCCGCTCAACCAGCAGCGAGACAAGAGCCATTGGAGCTATCAGAAGAGGAAACGAATTCTCAATCAGAGCCAAGGTCCAACCAATCATCTCCAGATCGTCGCTCTGAGGCGTCTTCGGTACATGAGGAGCATGATGTGTCCATGCAGGAGACCTATGAGCAGCCTGATGAGAGAGAACAATCAGAGGAATATGAGCAGGAAGAGCTGGATGAGGAAGGCACTGAAGTAGAAGTTGAAGAACTTCAGCCTTCTGAGATGCCCCCTGTGCCCCAGAAGGCGAACTTCACTCCTAAACAACGACTGCCTGCTCAATCCTTCTTCAAAGCCTCGACACGGAACGCGGTTGTGGAACCAGAACCGGAACCAGTTCCTACTACAGGAGAACCCACACCGCCACGGATGCAGCTCTCTCATGCCGATATACACAGATGGCAGCAGGAAACTTCCAACGCCAGTGAAGACTCGCCAGAACCAACCCCTGAACCGGCCCCCCGACCTGCTCCCCGTCCTCTTCTCCGACCATTACCTCCCAGAAACGCTTCCCCTACCAAATCAAGTCTACGCTCTCCTCTCAAACCTCATACCCCTGGTCGCGTAGTCGAGTTTACGAGCAGTGTCCTCTCTCCTATAGAACAGGCCAAGGTTCGACATCAACGTCGACTATCCAATTCTTCAGCAGTATCACAGTCTAGTAACGGCCCCCAGCGACCGCGTATTAGACCACCACCCCGCCAAACTGCCCATAAGGCCACCATCATTGAGGATCCTGCGTCCAACGTGGGACCACCTAAGAAACAACCACGTCCTGCACCACTATCACAAACTGTCTGGACCCGAAAACATTGGCTTGTGCTCGATGATCTACTTCAAGAGCGTCGCCAAGGCCCTTTCACCACATATTACGAACGTTGCTCAGACAAGTATCTTGGAAAAACTGTTACTAGCCAGGGTGAGTCTATGACGCTGGAGCGTTGGCACCTGGATTGTGTCGATGCCTTTAAGGCTCAAGTCGGTGGCTGGGACGAAGGTGCACTGGCCAAGAGACTATTCGCTCTTATCCTGGGCGAGCAGAGGAGAAGTCAGGAGGCTTCTTCTTCTGCTGGACCCAGGCGAGTTATGTTCCATTGAATGACGTAAAGAACACATGTCGGCTTTTTGTTTTTTTTTGCATCGAGTTATGAAGCATCGCATATTATTTAGCATTCATGAGGCGTTCTGTTTCATGAGTAGGTAGGCTATCTGTTGTTGGAGATACCAAGTACAAACCGATCATTTGTTGTATTCGTCACGCCTTGCATTTTTCATTCAATACCCCCCTTTGGAAGCGGAAACTGGTCGAGGCATTGTCTGTATTAGGGTTGGATTCACAGGCACAATGTTACATATAGGACACATGAACAAATACAAAGCATTGACCAGCATAGACGATCGTGTTCCCTCTTTGAAACGCCTAGTCTAAGATACTGTGTGACATATTACATACAACGGATGGACCCAAATCTATTCCAGCATAGACGCCTGGTTTGTGTACAAAACATCGACGACGCTGCTCAACTTCTCAATGGTTGAGAGAGCCGCATCGTACGACTCATCCCGGTGCGTCTCGTCAAAGATGATAAGGCAGCCAGCGCCCTGGTCCAGAACACCAATAATGACCTTGTCCAGGATCATCTGGGAAAGCTTTCGCTCAACCTGCTGGGTGTCGAGGCCAACCATATTGGCGATGTGGTCGATCTCCACGCGCGAGAAAGGCTCAATAACCTTGATAAGGTTCTGCTCCAACATAGCGTCGTAGAGACGACGGAGATGGTTTCGGATGAAAGTGTCGCTTCCTAACTCGTAGCGGTAGGAGGAAAGTGCATGCTCGTACTCCTCCAGTGATCGATTCGAGTGGGCGCGAGCAATAGCCTTCATAGCTTCTAGGTTCTTGCCAGCGTACTTGAGGGCTTGCTTCGAGGCCATGAGGTTGTTCACGTCGTCGACGAGGTTAAGCATGATCTTGCAGAGAAGCATGTATTGCAGGGCAGCCTGAGCCCTGGTGCTCTCGTCTTGGGAGTGGTAGCCATCGAGGGCCTCGATGAAATAGGAGAAAGCCGTGTTGAAGTCCTTATCTTCAGCATGAAGCATTCCGCTTTGCATATCGAGGTTGGCCTGTAGCATAGGAGGTGTGTATACACTGGCAGCGCTGGTTCGTGCACTGGTGAGAGCAGCACGAGCCTTGGGGATGTTGCCGAGGGCGTGGTAGACTCTGGATTCGAGGAGTTGGACTTCGACGAGGCGGAGCTTGTCGTCGAGGCGCTTGAGCTCGCGGAGGAGATTGTTGATCAGACCGAGAGCTTCGTAGTAGGATTGCTTAGCCATTTGGAGAGCTACCAGGCGGACCTCGAGGTCCTGTCGCTGGAAAGCACGGCGCTCGGCGGTGGCCCATTCTATACAGTCCTTGGTGACGGAGATTTCGATATCGGTGCTGTCGGGGATTTCCTTGATGAGGTCGAGCAGTTGGCGGACTACGTCACCATGTTAGCTGGCTGTGAAGCATTGGCGCAAGATTATTGTGTTGTTGAGACATACCCAACTTGGCTGACTTGGCCTTTGCAAACGAAGAGAATACTGTCCTGCTCTCCTTAACCAGGTCCACCAATTCTTGCGTCTTCCTATTGTAATTGTTAGCGGGGCACGAGGGAAGCGGTCGTGTGAAGCGGTGCGCACTTCTCGTCTCGGTAGATCTCTCCTAGGCTGACCAGAGCCGTTTCGTACTCGCGAGTAGCTGCATCAGATGTGGTGCTGGGAGCCTTGGAGATGATGTCCTTGTAGATGGCCTCAGCCTTTCGTGGGTCGGACTTGGCGAGCTTCTGCGCTTCCTGGACCCTCGCCGATTCGGCCGCCGCCATTGTGTAGGATGTGGTTTCGTGTGTCGGGGGTGAAAGTTGTATGTAGTAGAGTTATGCGCTATGCTACGCGGACGGAGAGAAGGCTTTGAGGGTGGTGAAGAATAGTCGTCGTTATGATGATGTTGTTTAGTTGACGCAAATAGATAGCAGCAATAATGGTAGCTACCTTACCTTAGCCTCCAGGTTGCCAGAGCACGACGTAGACCAGCCAGTAAAAGAAGTGGGTCTCTACAGCCTCAAGGAAAGGTCAGTTGAATTGATGATGACGGGCTTTCGTTGATCCGCAGCTAACTACCCTAGAACCATACATCATGCCCTGCCAAAGTGGGGGTTTGCCGCTCTCAATGGAAGCTTCCCGTCCCCGGTTCAGTAGCCGGTGCGACCCTTCGACATGCGAAGCGAATCATGCCGACAGCTTAAAATTTCAGTCCTAACTCGGAGCTCTAAACTTCCTGATAGTCTACCTACCACAAGCCACTGTACACTTTACTTAAGTGCACCAGCCTCTCCTCACTAAACTCTTACTCTCTTCCCCCTCATCCATCTTTAATTTATTTCGTCATATACCTCACAATGTTCCGCCAGGCCATTGCCACCTCGTCCCGCGCTCTGCGAGCTGCTCCCAAGGTCGCCGTCCCCCGACCCTTCATCCAGTCGCAATTCCAGGCTGCGCCTGCTTTCACTTTCAGATCCGCCCAGCCCGCCGTGTCAAGATGGTACAGCGACGCTAAGGAGTCTGAGTCCAAGCCTGCTGAGGAGGCCAAGGAGGAAACCAAGTCTGAGGAGGAGAAGCCTGCCGAGAACGATCCCCTCGCTGAGCTCAAGAAGGCCCTCGAGGCCAAGGAGACAGAGGTCAAGGACTGGAAGGTATGTGGCAATCAAAACCCCTCAATTCGTCTTTGTAATGCTAACCATCATAAAGGACAAGTGCCTGCGCACCGTCGCCGACTTCCGTAACCTTCAAGAGCGCACCACCCGTGAGGTCAAGTCCGCCAAAGATTTCGCCATCCAGAAGTTCGCCAAGGATCTCGTCGACAGCGTTGACAACCTCGACCGCGCTCTTGGAATGGTTCCTCAGGAAAAGCTCAACGCCAAGGACCGACCTGAGGGCATTGAGGATCTCGCCAACCTGTACGAGGGTCTCAAGATGACCGAGGACATTCTCATGAGCACTCTTAAGAAGCATGGCCTCGAGCGTCTCAGCCCCGAGGGCGAGAAGTTCAACCCCAACGAGCAGGAGGCTACTTTCATGACTCCCCAGCCTGATAAGGAGGACGGCACCGTCTTCTTCGTTCAACAGAAGGGTTTCAAGCTCAACGGCCGAGTGCTGCGCGCCGCCAAGGTCGGTGTTGTCAAGAACAAATAAATACACACCTCTCTACTCTAATATCGGAGGTGGTGTGTTGGTTACATCATCTCTACACAAATTCGCATCTCGCGTGTACTATTAAACCTGGTTATCGGTTGGCGTTGGCTCGATGTATAATGCTCCCCTCATGATGGTCATTTTTCAACTTGTATGATGGTTACAGGTATTTGGAAAGGAAGGGAAAAGTTTCAAGAGAGTTGGGACATTTGTACATAAAAATAAAGACGGACATGTATAACAGTGGAGGAAGCAAGATCTGGAGGCAATGGGTCTTCGTCTTATGACCCCCAAGGGGACAAGGTAGAAATGAATACTTATGCTGGTACCTCAGCTATGACAACAATGAATATTGTAAAGAAAGATATGCATATCGAGCATCAAATGATGTAAAGTGACATGGCTGAAACTATAAACATGGTTAATACACCAAGGTGGGGTTGATGTGATGTTTATCCCACACCTTCACATTTCTTCAGCATATATCACAAATGATCAATCACAGTATATGCACAATATTGTTTGTTAAATCTTTATTCGAACAATCCATCAACTCAACAAAACCACGCCAGAAACACTAACAAAGAAAGGCCAACAAAACACCTGGCACCTCGACCCTTGTTTATGCCGATGATGCAATACATATAGAAACAGGCCTGTAGTTCTGGTTGCTCCCCTTATCTCATAAGACACTTTCAAAAACAAATGTGCGCGCTTCCTCCCATGCCATGCCATACTTCAATCCCAAACTATATCCCCAATGCCGCAGAGATACATCTCTCAAGTAGGTAGGTAGGTTGGTAATGGAGGGAAATCATTCCCAGCAACGCCCGCGATGTCGCCTCACTGGCCTGTTGCTTACCAGAAGTTCCTACCAGTGTCAACAGCAATGAAGGTAAAGAAATAACGTAAATGTAAATCGTTATAAAAGCAATATTCATGCGATGGTCATTACAACTCTTTTAATGCTGGCCCACCGAGCTGTCTTTCTTGCTGTTCCCTCCTGCTCTCCTCTCCCCAGGAGAAGATGACAAAAGAGATCGGAAGACAATGATGAGTAAAAGGTTCCTCAAATCCAAGAAAACATTCATTCATCCCATCTCCAGTCGTGAGTACCTTAGAGGATTGGACACTTTCTCTTCTTCCTCTTAATTTGCCCCACCCCGGGTGTTGATGTTGACTCGCGCTTCTTGGAAGAACCGGTGGCTGCTGCCGCCTCGATTGTTTTCCGGTCGTTGGCAACGACGGTATTGATAGCCTGCTCGAAGATCTCGTCGACACCTCGCATCTCCTTACTACTACATTCCATGTACTGAGCGTTCATCTTCTTGGCCAGTCCCATACCCTGCTCAGTAGTGACTGGCGTGAGGCCTTGTGTCTTGAGCATATCGATGCACGCCTTCTTGTGGCGAAGATCTGACTTGAGGCCGACGAGTACTAGAGGAGTGTATGGACAGAAGTGTAGAACCTCTGGGTACCACTATTGGGAAAGGATCAGCATGTTGTGTGGCGAATAGATTGCAAATGCCATACCTTATCGAGTACATTGTCGAGGGAGTTCGGACAGTCAATAGCGAAGCATACAAAGATCAGGTCGGTCTCAGGGTATGAGAGCGGTCGGAGACGGTCATATTCCTCTTGGCCGGCGGTATCCCACAATGCAAGCTCCACAGTCTTACCGGTAGCAGAGTGGATAGGATAGGTGATGTAGTTCTCAAAAACGGTTGGGACGTATTTCTGTTTCGTTAGTATCGGTGCCCAACGGCGGCAGTTGGGAAAGGGTCGCTTACCTCTGGGAAATAACCCTGGCTGTAGCTAATGAGCAAGCAGGTCTTGCCGCATCCACCGTCGCCGACAACAACAATCTTCTTGGAAAAGGTGGGCGCGTCGGTGACGTGGGTCGCTGCCGACTCGCGGCCCGTCGACGAGCTCATAGTGGTGCTGACGGTGCCTTCGCTGGAACGAGTGCGCTCTTGACGTCGAAACTGGTCGTTGGGTTCAAAGTAAGAGGTACGGTAGGATTGAGATGATGCCATGCTTGGGCGCAAGGCTATAGTGAGTCGCGGGATGCAGGCGCGAGTCTTTTGAGAGTCGCTTAGCCTTTAGCGTAGTGTGTCGATGAGTAAAAGATGTCTTTGGTTGAGATGCGCCCTATTCGGATCTATGATGCTCGTGTGTTGTTGATGCGGGGTGGGAAAAGATGATACTATCGAGTGTCTGATGCGATATGTGTATAAACGGCAAGCAGAGTGGAATGTACAAGTTGATGCGACGCGAATTGGGTTGAGATGCTGTAGCTAATGAGGCTCAGTATAGTTGAATGATGGGTGGATGACAGTGTTGGTATGTCTTGTCTTGACTTGTCTTGGGTTGAGTTAAGGTAAGTAAAGTTTGTGTTGTTTGCGGCAAGTTTAAACTACTTGGTCAAGTCCAAGGAAGGACTATGGGGAGTCAAGTCTTAGTGTGGCTTTGTTGCACCACCAAGTTACCCGAGTAAACATGTTGACAGGGCAACTGCCTTTGGGGGAGGGTACAGTTGCTTGCGGGCAGTAGCGGGCAGTACAGGCTACATGCTGCCCAGATTGTAGAAGGCCGGGCGGGCCCGTTCAGTGGAGGTGAATCACTGGAGCTGAATATGACGGAACTAATTGGCCCGTGCACCTGCTGACGAGAAAATTTCCTTGGCCAGGAACTCTGTGCTTCTTCCCTGTTCTTATCGTGACCTGGTCCAAGCTCGTCTTCTCCATTCTCGTCCCCATCCATGCTTTCTCTTTCTGCCTTCAAAAGCTTTTCCCACCAAATTGCTTCCTCCTTTCTTTTCCTTTCTTCTTATCTACAGCGACAACACACCACCAGCCAGCAGCGGTGAAGAAGACTCGGGAAAATGGACACTCAAGCTCCCAGCAAATACATCACTCTCATCTCCAGCGATGGTTTTGAATTTGTTGTTCTCCGTGAAGCTGCCATGGTCAGCCCGATCATCAAAGGCATGCTTGACGTGAGAAGTCAATTTGCTGAAGCCCAAGAGGCTCGTTGCGTTTTCCAGGAGATGAGGTAGGTCAATGTCGCCAACACGCTGTCGCGTCCAGACGGCTTGCTCTGTGGATTGATGAAAATTCACGATGCTTTGTTGAGAGAACATCCGAGACTTCTCGGTTGGGCTACATGAGTACTCACTACACTTGACCTGACCACAAACGCACCAAGCCTGGTTGTCTTCAGCCTCTGCTGGAACAGTCCGATCCTTGAGAGAGTAAGACGCTGATGATAAATATATCAACAGCGCCATGGTCCTAGATAAGGTTGTCGAATACTTCCACTACTGGTATCGCTACCGCAACAGCGAAGACGTGCCCGACATGGATATCCCCGTTGAGCTTTGCCTTGAGCTGTTGGCCGCGGCTGATTACCTGGGCCTGGACCAGTATGCAGCCATTGCTATAACCTAGCGCGTGGATACTAATTTCATCTAGGGCAAACATGAGCATGAAGTGAAGACTTCTAGAATCTAACAGACTTGGCCACTTAGCCATTCTACCTTTCTATACCTTGTCATGTCTATGACATCTCTTTATGACGGCGTTTTAGAGCTGGAGATGCAGTCCAGCTTGCTGCTACTTAAGCAAGAGACAGCAGCTTGTCTTTGTTTTTTTTATAATGATAATGATACAGGTCAAGTCAAACACATCCCTCCAGATCCAAACATCCAAACGTGACATGTCACCATTTCAGCATATGCGTTGTACTCTTAACTCCTCCGTGGGTCCAACGTCTATTAGAGATGGAAGATTAAAGTAACCCTCTCACTCTGCGTTACTCAGTTGACGCATTGAGCTTTCGCTTTTTCTGAAGGGCAACATTTCTTGATTGTAAATCCGTGTCGTATTCCCTGTATCCATGTTTTGTTATGCCAAATTCATTAAGAGATTTATGCCATCTATCGTAAGCATCTTAATGAGACTGTTATGTCAGTGCATTGCCGGATACCTCTACGGATTGGATCTACGGTAAGGGTATAATAATTGAAGCTGAGCATTGTCGCCTGAAGGTCATGGCTTAAATAAACAATGCCATTGTTTCATGGACTATCGTTGTAAGGCATCCCTGGAAGCCTGGTTTGGTTTGCTTATCCTCCATACCCGTTAAATATCTTCAAACGGTCAAGACAAGTCTGAGCATGATCTGCAACCGTCGATGAACAAAAAGAATAATTGTGACTCAACTCATGTAAAATTTAACGAGAAGTCTCTAAATGTCAATATCATGTAATACCAAGGTAACTTGAGTCATCGAATTTTTGAAAGGTGGTTCACCGTCAGCAGTTGCCTGGAAAGTAACTTCTGCTTGCGAACCCACTCAGTCTCAACTTTCCAACTACAACTACGAACAACAAAATGTCTACCAACGCGTTCGAGGCGCAAGGTGTCCGAGTTGCGATCGAAGGATGCGTAAGTCGACTATGGAAAATATTATTGCCAGGCTATTAACAATTGCAGGGTCATGGCACACTAGATGCCATCTACGCTTCTGTTGAAGAATCTTGTAAGAAACGTGGTTGGGATGGTGTTGATATTCTTATCATCGGCGGTGACTTTCAGGTAAATCAGCCCCTAATTGTCTTCAATACCTTCTACACTATGCTAATATGCACGGTTACAGTCTGTCCGCAATGCTGAAGATCTGAGTATCATGTCATGCCCTGTCAAGTACCGCCACCTAGGAGACTTTCCCAAGTACTACTCGGGTGAGAGAAAGGCGCCTTATCTAACAATATTCATTGCTGGAAACCACGAGGCCAGTTCTCACCTGTGGGAGCTCTACTACGGAGGTTGGGTGGCGCCCAACATTTACTACATGGGTGCTGCCAACATTCTACGCTTCGGTCCACTACGTATCGCCGGGCTGTCTGGTATATGGAAAGGCTTTGACTACCGCAAACCACACCACGAAAGACTCCCCTTCAGCGGCGATGATGTAAAGTCGTGGTACCACGTCAGAGAAATCGACGTCCGCAAGCTACTTCAAGTACAGACACAGGTGGATGTCGGTCTCAGTCACGATTGGCCACGTGCAATCGAATCGCATGGCGATCATGAATGGCTTTTCAGGAAAAAGCCTGCTTTCAGAAACGAATCTCGAGATGGCACACTGGGTAGCGTAGCGGCCGAGTACGTCATGGACCGTCTACGACCTCCCCATTGGTTTTCAGCACATATGCATATCAAGTTTGCCGCACTCAAGACATATAGTGAAGCTCAACCTGAAGTGGAAGAGAGCAAGCAAGAACCTGCCCCTGTGGCCGCTCCAGCACCAGCTACAGAGAACAATCCCGATGAGATCGATTTAGATATGGATGACGACGATGAAGACACAAAGCCTAACCCAGAATCAGAAGCCAATAAGAGCGAGCCTGAAGTTAAGGAGGCGCCAGAAGCATCAAATGAAGTGTCGGAAGAGCTGAGGGCACAACTCCCGGCATCTTTCGCTCGCCCCCAGCCCAAAAAGACACCTGGCCAGCCAGTACCACCCGGTATCACAAACAAGGAGGTCCGTTTCCTTGCTCTCGACAAGTGTCTGCCAGGAAGACATTTCCTGCAGCTCTGTGACCTTCAACCCTTCAACCCCGAGACAAGTTCCGAGTACCCTCCGGCTCAAGAATCACCACGATGGCGATTACAGTACGACCCAGAGTGGCTTGCAATCACGCGCGTCTTCCATGATTCTTTAGTCATTGGTGACCGTAATGTGCAGACGCCACCTGACTTGGGCGAAGATCATTACCGACCCCTTATCAAGAAGGAGCGAGAATGGGTTGAGGACAATATTGTCAAGGCTGAAAAGCTGGATGTTCCATACAACTTCGAAATTACTGCGACGCCTCATGCTCCTGGTGGTCCCGAGATTGTCGATACGCAGCCATCAGAATACACAAACCCTCAAACTACAACATTCTGCGAAATCATGGGACTTTCGAATATCTGGGATGCTACGGAGGATGAAAGACGCCAACGGAAAGCACAGGGACCACCCAAAACGGATCAACGCTTCACTGGTGGTGGAAGAGGGGGTGGCCATGGTAGAGGCAGAGGAGGCGGGAGGGGACGGGGTAGGGGAAGAGGCCGTGGAGGTCGCTGGTAATGTCTGCAGGTGATATCCAGAAAACGGCTTTGGTTGCGAAGTAAAAGGATCTTGTTGCAATGCATCAGCTCCATGGGCTTTTATAGAAGGCATTACAAGAAGGATGGACATATTCAGAGTTACGTGCTGCTATAGATTTATTACCTGCTTTCACATGAGACTAAATAGAGCATATTTACATGCTTAATTTTGGTAAACAATAAATAAAGTTTACTCCTTATCGAAGATCCAATTCAATTGAAGCTCCCCTTACGTAGGTAGTACAGCGTGGTGGGGTTGAAGCTCCGTAGCAACCACACCAATCAGGAAATAGAGTAAACAGTGCAAGCGCCCATACGCCATCGTTACTACTACACCTTTACCTATCAACCTCAAACAACACATTTTGGTCGCGCCCCTTAGCAAAAACACTTTGCAAAACACAAGTTTAACAGTGATATTAGGCGACTTCGCATCTACATACTCACATTTAGGATTTACAAGACTCTTGTCTCACCTACCCGTCCTGTTGGTTCCCTCCTCAGATAATCCCCCCATGGACAGATTGCCCCGCTAACAGTTGGAATGTAACAGCATCGCATCTCGACCTCGTTGAAACCTCGTCGAATATCATCGCCCACCATGGCTCAAGCCTTCTTAACCACTGTGTTAGTTCTCCCATCTTTCTCTGAAGCAGCGCGACTCTGGATTTTCCCTATTCTTCATATACCGCTACCATGTTTCAACATCTGACTCCGAAGTCGGTCTCTACGATACATCAGATGGACACGACCTCCATCTCTAGAAAACCCCTGCCCCTCTCGGATGAACTTTCATTTGCTAACTTGGAACCTTTGTTGAATAGTAACCAGCGAACGAGAAACCAGTTTCGCCCGCGCGCGGGCAAGGGAGGGTCGGCCAGTTATCAACTGCGACAGTATGCCGAAGTGACACTAGGTGGTGGCAGCTTGCGCAAGGTCGTCAAGCTCCCAGAGGGCGAGGATGAGAATGAGTGGTTAGCTGTCAACAGTGAGTTTGACGATAAACATGCCAATAAGGAGGTGTTGCTAATCGTGGCTTCCAGTGGTGGATTTCTACAATCAGATCAACCTCCTTTACGGAGCCATCACCGAGTTCTGCTCACCGATTTCATGCCCTGAGATGAAAGCCACCGACGAGTAAGATTTCTCCAAGGACGATTGGCGATCCAAGCTGACAATGGCCAGGTTCGAGTATCTGTGGCAAGACAACGAGAACTTCAAACGGCCAACCAAGATGCCTGCGCCAGCATACATTGAACAACTCATGACATGGGTGCAAGCAAACATTGACAACGAACAAGTATTGCCCAGCAAAATCGGTATGCATTGCCTTGTTCGCATACTTTGAGAACAGCCAGCTAACGACCACAAGGCGTCCCCTTCCCCAAGTCTTTCCCAGCGCTAGTCCGCCAAATCTTCAAGCGCATGTATCGTGTCTACGCTCACATTTACTGCCACCACTACCCTGTGATCCGTGAGCTTGGTCTCGAACCGCACCTAAACACAAGCTTCAAGCAATACGTCCTCTTTGTAGACGAGCACAGCTTGGCGAGTGGAAGGGACTACTGGGGTCCTCTGGGCGACCTGGTGGATAGCATGCTCAAGAGCGACTAGGAGAAGCTTGAGAGTGACAGTACTGAGCTTTGAGACTTAGCAACAAGGAGTTTTGGGCGTTTGAGGATCAGGGCTTAGAGCATAGGGAAGCTGCTTAATTATGACAATGATGATATGGAACAGCTATTAGTTGTTTCGCGCAGTTTGGGGAGGCTCTCGTCTACTATGAGAACTCGAGACTGCACGCGCACTCACAATTGATGAAACCATTCAAAAGGAAACAAGGGATTACCTTATTTGAAATACCCTGCCTGGTAAATTAATATATTGTTTTTTAAAACTACTGATATCAATTCCGTTTGCTGCAATTGTAACTGTCTTAATTGAGTTATGTAATCACAAAGTGGATGCCTGGGCGGGTGTAAGGCATCCAACGCCCGAAAATTGCCGAGAGCCCAGGCTAGCAACAACCTCCAAGTTAATCGAAGCCGAACATCATCAACACTCGCCCTTCTTTTTCCCCTTCCATCTCCCTCTCTCCTCCAGCCGCCGAAATGTTCTCGCGACAGGTCATCCGCGCCGCCCGAGTCGCCGCTCCCCAGCGAGCCCTCGCCCTCCGAGCCGCCCCCGTCCGATCCTTCGCCGCCGCTGCTCAGTCCGATGTCAAGTCTCCGGTTTCCGTCTTCGGCGTTGATGGCACCTATGCCTCTGCTCTGGTAATACACCACCTCCAATAATACGAATACGCACCATCTTGTACCGATTATGTGGTCAATTGGCTGGTCAATTGGCTACAAAAGCCCCTCCTCTCGTTCATGGACACAAAAACCTCAAATTGGAAGATATCGCGTTCCGTCGCTGACAGGCAATTTTTTCTTTGCGTCAATTTAGTACACTGCCGCCGTCAAGACTTCCAGCGTCGACGCCGCCTCCGATGCCCTCATCAAGCTCGGTGCTCTCATCGAGAAGGACCCCAAGCTCGTCTCCGTCC
Organism: Fusarium sambucinum; assembly: GCF_050947815.1. Taxonomy (NCBI): domain Eukaryota; kingdom Fungi; phylum Ascomycota; class Sordariomycetes; order Hypocreales; family Nectriaceae; genus Fusarium; species Fusarium sambucinum. The sequence goes on along the minus strand of NC_139294.1, from coordinate 1,111,909 downwards.
TGAGGACCCCTACCCTCGCCGATGCCGACAAGAAGGCCATTGTCGATGAGCTCGTCAAGCAGATCAACACCAAGGACGAGACCGTCAAGAACTTCCTCGCCACCCTCGCCGAGAACAACCGACTTGGTCTCATCCCCGGTGTTGTTGACAAGTTCTCCACCATCATCTCCGCCGCCCGTGGTGAGGTCGAGCTCACTGTTACCAGCGCTCAGGTACGTTTTTTGGAGGGACATATATGAAGGATGAAAAAGGAATTGAATGCACGAGCTACGTCACAGCTAGCTAGACTCGACCACGACAAAATTGGATTGGAAGGATGGGAGTAAAAGGAAAGGAACAATGGACTAACATGATCATCTCTAGCCCCTCGACAAGCGAACACTCAACCGACTTGAGACTGCTGTCGCCAAGTCCTCCTACGTCGGCCAGGGCAAGAAGCTCAAGGTCACCAACGAGGTACGTCTCAAACTGCAGCAATGCCACGACATAAACCCTAATATTTTTCCAGGTTAACCCCGATATCGTTGGTGGACTTGTCGTCGAGGTCGGCGACCGAACCATCGACCTCAGCGTCTCTTCCCGCATCGCCAAGATGAACAAGCTCCTCACGGACACTCTGTAAAAAACCACCCATAGTATAAATTCTATTTAGTGTCTCCTTTGCGTCGTCTCGTGGAGTTCTTTTTCTCATCACCACGCAAAAAAACGGTATACCCCCCTCTTATGAGTGTGGGTTTCCCAAGGGGTTTTTCTCGTCCCCCTTGGATTGTTACAACACTCCCGGAATCAAACGTTCTTGTCATCCCTGGCTAGGGGAGAAGAAAGGGGAGAGTGTCGATGGAAAGAATAGTGTAGGAGGATTTTGAACTGGGTACGCAATAAATGCAGTTCCCCAATTGAATTCTTTTGTCCCCAGCGTGATGACTTCCAGTTTGGCTTTTTCGTCTTGTGGTATCCGATCTGGGTGTCGGACTTAGCGGAAGTACGAGCTCGTACGAATACTGAGCTCATTGATGAAATGGCTGGTCTCATGCCTCAAATCCATTGAAATGATGTGAGTTGTGGTAAATACAGTGATGTCATTAGATTAGATTTCGTCACATAAACAAGCCCTCATGAGAGAATCTACCTCTTTATTGTATCATGACTACTAGAAAAACTGAATGACAAGTCTATGCCCATAAACTCAGGACACCCTGCTGCTCTGCAAGGGCACAAGTGAGAAGTTCTTGCTTTTGATAACGCCCCATTACTTCCTTCTCTTGATAGCACCGGCTTCTCCTTTCACATACTAATAAGTCGCTTAAGCCTTGGTCTCAAACTCATCGTCATGGTCGTAGTTGCCCGCCTTGTTCTCATCTTTATATCTCTCGAGCTGGTCAGAGACGTAACTGTGCAGATGAGCATCGGCTTCAGTACGCTCTTTGGCTCGTCCCTCGTCATGATGGGCGGAGCCAGCAAGGGAATGGGTGTCATCTTCGAAATCACTGCGGGCACCGATGGAACGAGCAGTCGATGAACGTCTGATGTGAGCCCTGCCATTGTGGCCGCTGCTTCCAGCATTGCGGTGGAAGACATCATCAAAATAATGACTCATAGCAATTGAAGGTGTGCGAGGAGTGTGAGGCAGGCGGCAGTTGACACTATATGGCAGTTAGCAATATATCAAGTAACGAAAAGATGTTTCACATACCCAGTATCATGGATCATACGTGCAATGAGTCCAGTCCATCCACACTGGTGAGTGGATCCCAAGCCGCGTCCATTGTCTCCATCGAAGAACTCATGGAACCAAAGGTAATCTTTCCAGTGTTCATCGAAATCCAGGCGATCGTCACCACCGTTGATGCTACGTCTTCCGTCGTCAGTACGGGCGAAAAGATGTTGCAAGCGGTGCTGGATTTCCTCAGCCACCTTTCCCAGATGCATGTAGTCTCCGCTACCAGTTGGACATTCCACCTGGAAATCATGTCCATAGAAGAGGAAGAAGCGCTGTAGGGACTCTACAAGCAAAAAGTTGACACAGAGCCAGATAGGACCTCTCCAGTTACTGTTGCCGCCGAACAGACCACTATCTGAGTCGCCTGGCACGTATCCGACGCAGAATTTCTGACCATTGACATCCATGGAGAATGGGTTCTCCTTGTGGAACTTGGAGAGCGATCGGATACCATGGTCACTGAAAAACTCATCTTCGTCGAGCATGCGCTTCAGGATCTTCTCCAATCGATCTTTGCTGACAATGGACAACAGGATACGGTTGCCCTTTCCTCGCTTTCGGATACTGGCCATGTTTCTCTCAGCCAGATCGCATCGGTTCTCAATGAACCAGTCGACTCTCTTCTTGAAGGATGGGAGTCTGTTCATCAACTCTGGTTCGAGAGTGATAGTCGCGTACAGAGGAATCAAACCCACAAGCGATCGCACGGGCAGCTGTTGGATCCAGGGGCCGCCCCAAGAGATGGCATCGTAGTAGAAGCCATCGTCCTCATTCCAAAGAGACTTCTCATCCTTGTGACCAGTTCGGAAGGTCATAGCATCACTAATGAAAATGAAGTGCTCGAAGAACTTGGATGCAATGTCTTCGTAGATACGACGGTGCTTGGCCAGCTCGAGGGCAATGTTGAGCATGGAAAGACAGTAGAATGCCATCCATCCAGTGCTGTCTGCCTGCTCTAGAACACCTCCAGTAGGGAGAGGCTCGGATCGGTTGAACAAGCCAATGTTGTCGAGACCCAAAAAGCCTCCCTCGAAGACGTTCTTGCCATCAGTATCCTTGCGGTTGACCCACCAGGTGAAGTTAAGGAGCAGCTTTTGGAAAACGCGCTCTAGGAAGTCAAGATCCTGGCGACCATACATCTTTCGTTCAATCTTGAACGTTCTGAAGGTTGCCCAGGCATGAACTGGCGGGTTTACGTCTCCAAAGTTCCACTCGTATCTGAAAACGAATTAGTCATTAACATTCAAATGCCGAATAAGAGCAGACTTACGCTGGGAGCTGTCCGTTGGGATGACAGTACCACTCGCGAGTGAACAAGTCAAGCTGCTTCTTTGCGAAGTCGGGGTCAATCATGGCCAACGGGATACAGTGAAAGGCACTATCCCAAGCAGCAAAGAAAGGGTACTCCCATGAGTCAGGCATCGACAGAATATCGTCGCAGTGCATGTGTTTCCAGGCCGAATTTCGAATCTCTTTTCGAGAAGCCGGGGGAGGTGGCATAGTAGGGTCACCGTTCGCCCAGTGGTCCCAGATGAAATGATAGTGTTGCTTTGTCCACATCATACCAGAGAAAGCTTGTCGCTGGATGTTGCGCAGATCGTCGGCCATGGGAAGAGGGCTAAGTCTGTAGTAGAACTCGTCTGCCTCCTCCTTACGGGTCTCAACAATATCGTCGAATTCTTCTTCGTCGAGGTACCCATCGTCTCGCCTGGTGAAACGGAATCGAACGACTGGATCGTAGTTAGCAACAGAATTTGAGAGCTACTACTGTAGGATACTTACCGGCACATTCGCCGGGGTTGACACCGCCATCCTCGTTAAAGTTGAACCAGGCAGCACATTTTGTTCCAGTCTTGTCAGGGTTAACAGCGTCCTTCTCTCCGTCAACGATGTAGCGATGGAAGGCATCCTTGACATATGGCTGCTTGTTCTCTTGTTCGTATAGGGCCTTGAAGTTGGTCTCGTTCTCGGTAAACATGAACTTTGGCATGACATCTTCACCACTGGAGCCTACACCAGGCGAGGGGGAGCACAGAATGTGACGCTCTCCCAAACTCCAGTGATTGGTTTTGACGAAGGTCTCGTCGGCATATTTTATCGAAGGCTTCTTCTCCTCAGGCTCTCTACCCCAGCTCCAGGTGTTGCGGAACCACACCTGGGGAATAATGTGGAGAGGCGCAGGGTCAGGGCCTCGATTCCAAGCAGTGACTCGGAAGAGAATCTCATCAGGATCATCGGACTCCTTTGCAGTTTCAATGAAGATGTCCCAGTATCGGTCTTCGTCAAAGGCATCGGTATCTGTGATTTGGTATTCCTTATCTTCCTTTCCTCGTCGAGCATTCTCGTCAATAAGATCCTTGTAAGGGAACTTCTTCTGTGGGTATTTGTAGAGGAATTTCATATAAGAGTGCTATCATGACCAGTTAGCGTGGAGCAGGTATTGAGATCGAGTAGGTTATTTACAGTCTAAGTAATAAGTTAGCATGAGCCAATTGAATGTTTTTTTGTCTTGTGTACTCACAGGAGTGTTATCAACGTGGAAGTGAGCTTCCTTGACACTTTCACCATGGTTACCCTGGGGATTTGAGAGGCCGAAAAGACGCTCCTTGAGGAAGTCACTGTATCATGTTAGCGGTCATGGCGCATGGTAGACTGTAGCAATTGTACGAACTCTTCCTCGTTCCAGAAACTGAAGCCAATGTTTTGGTAGCCATGAGTATCACAGACACCGGCGATACCGTCTTCACCCCAACGGAATGCGCGAGATCGAGCGTGGTCGTGAGGAAAGTCTGACGTAACTTGTTAGTTAACAGGACAAGATGCGCCATTAAAAAATAAACTCACGACTCCAAGCATCTCCATCATGACTGTAATCCTCTCGGACTGTTTTTTTTGGTTAGCTATTTTCTTATCATGAGTTGTACAATCACATGCCTGTAGCCCATTGTCTCTCAGAAACATAAGGACCCCATTTCTTCCAGTACTTGGTGCGGTCGCGATCTTCCTTAAGACGCCTTTCTTCCTCAGTGAGGTATTCGTGACCGTCGTGGACAACCATGGCTGAAGCTCAAACTCAACGAGGGGCAGCAAGCGAAGCACGGGCGACGATCGACGAGGGGTAGCAACGGTTGCTGAGGTGGGGGATAATGAGCTCAATTGGAGCGTGTGGGGAAGCGGAGAGGGGAAAGAATAAACAGAAGTTAAGATGGACAACGATGGCCAGGAACTGGAGGTTTTAGGTGATGGCTCCTCTGGTGAGGAGAGTAGAGGACGAGAAGAAGAGAAGGGGAGGTGAAGGGAAGGGAAGGGAAAAAGAGAGAGTCAAGAGAATTGGAAGAAAAAGTAGTCCTGCACTCCAATGCAGCCAGGTACAGCTCTGTACCGTATCTAACCAAATGGGCGAGACACGACACACACAGGATCGACGATGGTGGGTAGGATCAAGAGAATGTCAGTCTCGGTTGTGCCTGAGGCTTGAGACTAGCTGTTGTTTTGTCTGGTAGGTGGCAGTCAAGATGCGTAGCTTCCCTTGTTAGTGTTCCTGGTTTTTCAAACACCACTGACAGCACATGAAGCTAAACGGGGATCATCAACCAACCGACCCGATTGCACCAGCGGCCGCTGCATCTCCTCCACTGTCGAGGGCCGGATGTTTATCTATGAACGGGTTCTGGACCTAACAATTCTTGCACCAGAGTGACATTGAACTCTTTCCCTGGCAAAGAGGGCGGCTGCTAGTAGCCATGGACATGGCTCTTCAACTCCACCAAGAACACCATCATCGGCGACCCCTCGGCGAGCCTACAGATCCGATAGGAAGAAAACTCAAGGTATTTTCTTGCTAATGATGTGCTACACCAACCGGAGGAACTCTCCGCAGGAATGTAAAACCAACCAAAGCATTACTGTCATGTCACACACGATATCACTTGCAACAAGAGTCATGAATCCTTCACTACAGAGATAGGAACTACATACCGGTGAACCACGGCCTAGGCGTTGTGGCGCTGGGTAGTTCCTGTTCCTAATCTACCACGCTAAAAAGCTATCTTTAGTGTTGTTTCTCTCTCTGTACCTAGTAATAAATGACGTCTTTTGGTTTAGAAAAAAAAAACAGAGAGAGGGAAAAAAAGCTGGACATGGGTTATGAATCAAGATTCTGTGACATGTCGTTTCGTAACTAGGAAATATGTCCCGTCCTATTTTAAGCCGTCCTGATTTCTCTACTGTACTCTGTAGTCAAAGTGAAAACAAGAGATATCAAGTGGCGGCAGATAACAAACATTTTCGGGCTACCCAATGAGGGATACCATTATTATTGGGTAGTTATTGCTGGGGAAGTTGGGCTCACCTTATTGCGTTTTTGTCTTACCCATGTTTTCTCCAACAAACTTGTGCTCCATGCATTTCGTGTTAGTGCAACCATCTCCCCTCGGGGTAGAAAAAGCTTGACCGCTGACAACACAAGATATTTTAAGTTAGAGGATGAGTTGTTCTTTGCCTCTGCATTTAAATTTTCTCATTCCCCGCTTTGAGGTTGTATCGAATGGGTTCTGCTGTTTCGTGTTGATCAACAATGCTGAAGAGGTGTTTGATCCACGAGATCTGAACTCTAGATAGATAGATAGAAACAACGACAGGCCTGATATGCGTATCACTTTGCAATCTTGTAGAGCTTAAATCAAATACTGGGTTCTCAATAGTTGTTGCTATCCAATTTTGCATCATAATACGAGGGGGGACAAACTGAAGCTTCTGTCGAGGTTGTGACAACCTTTGGTCATGATCTTACCCTATAGACTCTAACTACAGCGGCGCATTATGCCATTTCGTCCACGTTGCTCACATATGCAAAAGCTGCATCCTGCAGAAGGATGACCAATAGAACAGTCAGATACAAGTATTTTCGGCATTTAAATACCAGCTGCAGCCAATAGTTGTAATTGGTGTAGTTGTGTTGTTGAGCTGTCAGTTGGTCAACGAAAGCCACGAACCTAAACTCGTGTTCCATTGTACGAATCGACGCCCACGACAAACGGCTCAGAGTCTAGAAAGGCTGACTGTCGACTTCTCAGCCCTGTGGACAGTTGCTATCACATGAAAGTCTCGAGTTCAGGAGAGCCGTGGTCTTTGATTTCCGGTTAACCAGGGTATAGAGAATCCACTAACACGATCTGATGATCCCCTGCTAGGGGTTAAAGCAACTCATGATACGGCTGTATACTCGCCAAAAGACCTGCATCAGTGAATATCACCACAATCCAATTAATCACAATTTCGGCAATCTATTGAAAACAGTCCAGATTGGTTGATGAATGGACGACGTTCGTTAATAAGCCACTTGTGTCGTGTCATGTTGAGCAAGCCACATCGTTAGACGAGGACCATCCTTGCGGGCGGCGGCGCGGCGTCAGTTAAAAAGCTCCCGCATTCCAAAATTCCAACCAACTGGACAGGCACAGGAAAAAGCTGCCCTGTTTCAACACGCCAAGCTTGTGCCAACCGTCTTTTACCAAGTAATAACTCGCCTCAACAAGCCTCATCCCCATCGTCAGATGCCTACTCCGCCACCATAGGCTTCGTGGCTGGCTTGTCAATTCGTCGTCACCTTTATTGAAGATCACTCGTTTCCCAATTAATATTTCTGACTATGATAATCTAAAACACACTTTGCCTCTTTTTTTATCTTATTTTACTTTATCTGTCTCGATTCGATACCCGCCTATCCGATTGTACTAAGTTAGCGATATTGCACCTGCTCGGCGATAACACGTTCACTCTTTCGTCCCAATCTTTTTTTTTTACTTTTTCGATAATATTATACAAACTCAACACCTACAACAAACACGGTACGCATACACAATGGCCGACGCTATATCATCCTTCATCCGGAGAGTAATCGTCGAATCTCCTCCCGGAGAATGGGCTATGCGCCAGCTTCGCGATCTCCTCATCGGCGCCCTTAAACAAGGACCCATTCCCCAACATGTATCCTTCGAGATGGACGGCAACCGACGATATGCTCGAAACCACAGAATGGAGGCTCTAGAAGGCCACCACCGAGGATTCGAGGCACTGGCAAGGGTAGGTTTTGTGCAATTGTGGAAATTGCAATGTGCTAATATGTGACCTTTAGATTATGGAAATCTGCTACAAGTCTGGTGTCAAGGTGGTGACCGTGTACGCCTTCAGTATCGAGAACTTCAACCGTCCTGCTAGGGAAGTTGAAGGCTTGATGGAATTGGCCAAAACCAAGCTGGAGCAATTGACCAAATACGGCCACATCCTCGACCGTTATGGTGCGCGAGTGCGCGTCTTGGGACAGCGCGAGATGATCCGAGAAGATGTACTACAAGTTGTCGACAAGGCTGTCGCAAGAACGAGACACAACAACAAGTAAGTCTACCATGTTGTGCGACATGATACGAAAGCTAACTCGCGCCAGGGCTGTCCTCAACATCTGTTTCCCTTACACATCGCGAGCTGAGATCACAACAGCGGTCAAGTCAACAGTTCAAGAGTTCCTCGCCCCCTCTCCTCCTCGAAGCACACCTTTCTCACCATCGCGAATCCGAAGAAAGATCCTCTCCCGCCAACTGGACGCCCACGAGGGACTACCCATGATTCCCGATACCGTGGCTGAAGAGACCGAGCCCTCTGACGGTGACGATCTCAAGAAGGAGAAGGACAGCGACGGAGACTCTTCATCACCTACATTGCTCCCAGATTCTCCCCCACCTCGCCTGCGGGCACGAAACAGCGCCGCCAGTCTTTCAGGCTTACCGAATCCCGAGACGATCACAGCCGAAACTCTCGACAAGCATATGTACACCGCAAACGACCCACCTCTGGACATCTTTGTACGAACCAGCGGCGTGGAACGACTCAGCGATTTTATGCTTTGGCAGTGCCATCAAGACACACAGATCTTCTTCATCGATACCCTGTGGCCCGACTTTGATCTCAAGGACTTTATCTGGATCTTGCTGGAGTGGCAGTGGAGGCAGAAGCAGAAGGACCGTGACGACACCACAGTCCGAGCAACCTCTGTTACAGCGTGATTTGGTTCTGGCGGCAGTGATACCCTGGTCGAGTTAGAAAGTTGAGTCGAATCCGTTATTGTGATAAACAGTATATTGTCTTGAACGGCATGCTGGAATTTGAGGATTGTTTCGGTGTTAAATCTTTTTTTGGTGCACTTCGGAGTGATAGACTTCAGCACACCCATAATGCTATATTTATTATGTTTGAATCAATATGAGCGCCACGAGACTAAAGCGCTGTGACCCTGCATGACATGCTTCTTGAGTATAGATAATAGAGGCATAAGAGCTGTTTAGCAAAGTGATTCTCCCAACACATTGAAAGAATTCTATTTTATGGTAAATTCACGCTGATAAATCTTTTCCCACAGTAAACAAAGACATATGTAATCATTGGTCCCCTTGTGTCACTTTAAGATGGTGCGTGGCCGAATGGTAATGTGATGTGAGCTTGGTTATGACGAAATATCCATTTAACATCTAATGCCCCACGCGGTGAGCATTCCAGCATGGGTGTTTTTCTTGTCCTTTTGCAATAAAGCAAAGACACACATTAGTGACAGGTCGTGATGGTATACATGAGAATCCTATTCATATGTCTCGTGCTTTACTAGAGGAATTGACTTTAAAGTCTTTAAAAGTCAACATTGAGTCGCAATCGCATGCGCATGCGCCCTTATCAGATAAGAGGAATCTCCGTCATCGGGGATGGTTTCTCCGATCCTGGCGGGTCCGCGTGAGTGTTTTGAGGCCTGTAGGTTGTTGAATTACAGCGTGCATGGTCGCTAGAGGTACCTAGTAGTATTCGCAGGTCATTCTCCAAAACCGAATGGGAAAACAGCCGCCATCCCATTGATCCCATCCCGCTTCCGTTTCTGCTACCTCGCCTTACTTCTACTACTACGCGTGCTCTGCTCTCTCTTCTCCCCTCCTCAGTATTTGCGGAATTTCCTCAACACATACGGGCGTCAGAACGCAAAATGACCTAGTACTTTTGTTTTGTACCTGGTCTGTTTCAACTGTTAAGACGCTTGCCTTAGTCTCATACTTTCTCTTTTGAATCTTTCCTTTCTTGCAACCGCCAGCTTCGTCGTCCCGTCCCGCCGTCTTCTTTTTCTCCAGCTAATCGACCGCTTCGCTCCAATTCTCTCTCCCCTTTCGCGTCTTCCACGATGAAGTCAGCCAAGGCGCCCGCGACAGAGAGCTCGTCGCACCGCCGGTCGCAGCCCGTTCGTCAAGCTCGTACCAACCCTGCGCGAAGCACCGCGAACATGGGCCGTTCCGGTCCTGGCAGAGACTCGATCGGCGGTGCCGACCAGCCCATCGACATTTTCCCTGCGATCACTCACTTCGCCGATGCCATTACCGCTCTCCCCAAAGAGCTCGTCCGACATTTCACACTTTTGAAGGAGGTTGATGCTAAACTTTTCACTCCTGAAGAACAGCTGTTCCGACTTGTCGAAGCTGCCACAAACGCTCCTCTTTCCGAGGCACGTCCGAACAATGAAGCCTCAAGCGTTGCTGCTCCCGGGTCGGCGCCCATGAGCGCGCAAAACAGCTCAACCGGCAATGTCTTGAACAACAGCGCCCAGAGCGTGCCCTCGGTCGATGAATCTCACAGGGACCTCATCTTCGACCCTTCCAACCTACCTCGCCGCCACCTCTTCCGACAAACCGCGCTCAAGATCCAAGAGATGCTTGTGTCCCTTGAAGAAAAAAATCACGTCATTTCTACGGCCAATGAAGCGCTCGAAGCCCAGCTCACTCGAATCGAAGACGTCTGGCCACATCTAGAGAACGAGTTCAGCGATGAGGCAAAATGGGGAAGCACCACACACTGGGCATACCCCGAGAATAGATTTTCAAAGGCATCCAACGTCGATAGGACACGGCGCGACGGTGCCGCAGCAATCTCCGCCGCAGCACAGGCTCTTGCTGATGAGGCAGCCGCTAGAAGCGACGCCCGGAAGCAGGCCGTGCAAGCAAAGAAGGCTTCGAGAAACCACAACAACAACACTAATAACACCAACAATCATAACCACGAGTCAGAGGGTGACGACCATGAGGGGAAGCACAAGCCAGAGGGCCCCAAGAAGACCGCCAAGTCAAGGAAGTCGGCGGCGGCGGCGGCTGCAGCAGCGGCCGAAACTGCCAATGTCGGCCTGGGCATCTCTACAGCCACGACCACCAATGGAAATCCACCGCAAAAGCGACGCAAGGTCGAGAAGCCAACAAACGGTGCCACAGCGACAGCAGATCGTGCCATGAGCGCTGTTTTTGGAAACGCTGCACCGAAAGCGAAAACAACAAGCCCGCGAGCAACTCCTGCCCCTGAAGCGCCCAAGAAGAGAAAGGCCCTTCCTTCAGGTAGCGGACAGGCCAAGAAGAGGTATGTGCCGTCGATTCGAGATGCTTCAAGCAAGATGCTGACATGTTGATTTGTAGTAGGAACGGCGTGACTGGCATGACAACGTCTGCCAACTCGTCGCCCGTGATTACTGAGCTCCCCGAGCCAAAACTTCCTCCTGTTCGCGCATCGCCAGTACCTGTTCCTACCCCGAACCCAGCGCCACCAACTCGCTCACGACAAAATTCGATACATAATGCAAACGCAGAGAATAACAAGGCCCGGCCAACCTCAGCTCCTAATAAGCCCAATGGCAACACTGTTAATACGGCGAGTGTTGTACCTCCACCAAACAGCTCACTTCGCAACGGTACCACTGTTGAGTCGAAAACTCCTAAAGAGACGATTGTGCCAGTTAAGATCGAGAATCCCAAGAAGGATACCGAGAGAACAGAAACCGTATCTGCTCCACCAACTACCACGGTCAGCACCATCACAAATGCAACTCCAGTTCCCCCTGTAACTACCAACAAAAAGGATACCAAGAAACCTGAGGAGAACGAACGTAAGAATGACCGCAAGAGCGAATCATTACCTCCAGCTGCTCCAACACCAGCAGTCACAACGAAGAGTGGACGAGCCAGTAAACCGTCAACGCCATCATTGGCGACATTTCAAGAGGCGGCGCCACCCCGATCGCGCTCATCAAGAAATAATGACGGTGTTGGCACAGGAAAGAAGAACCAAAAGAAAGCTGGTCCCACTATCCATGCCACTGTTGCTCAACTGGCAGACGAAGATACAAACAGCAGTATGCAGGGCGACGAAGATGAAGTCGATATTGACGCAGATGAGCCGACATACTGTTACTGTAACGGAGTCAGTTACGGCGAAATGGTAGCGTGCGATGCTGATGAGTGCCCTCGCGAATGGTTCCATTTAGAATGTGTTGGACTAAAGGTTGCGCCAACATCAAAAGGTGAGTTCATTACCAGAACAACCGAGCCCAGCCAAGAGTTGAAAAAGCTAACTGAGTATAGCAAAATGGTATTGCGAAGACTGCAAGGAACGCCTCAAAATGGGCGGCAAAAAGTCCAATGGCAGATAGAAGAAACCGAAAAGACGATAATTTGTCGATAGAAATTCAAGGGCCCAACGATTAGCGGTGGAACGAATTGCACTTTGTATTGTCCGGGAGAATAACGGGCTTGTGTATATGACAATGCATACGCATACATACCTACGGCGTTTCTTTTGTTTCTGGGAGAGTGGCGGAACTCGGTCTTACAGCACCCCATTGTGTCAGTGTTTAGAAAGGCATGCGTATCAAAATTATGGATTGAGTACCAGACACTGGATCCTAACCCGGGATAGCGATTTCAATAACATACTATTAGCTTGGGTAGCTTGTGGTTCATTAGTTACAGCTCGAAGATATTGGACCTTGTGTTGGGAGACATCTATCTTTGGCCTGTTTTCAGTTCATGAGCAGGCTATCAAATACGGAACATGATATCCTTTCTTTACGATGCCAATTGAACTTGCAGCTTCGAAAGGATGGTGATATCGGGAATAATGGATAGGAACGGCAGACTCGCATAGTCACGGTTTATGTAGCCGACGAGTGAACAACAACCGCGGCAACTTCTCTTATACAATTGTATCTGCAATACTTTCGAATCATCTCTATTTTGATCATGACATGCATATCATCAAGTTTATCAACTTCCAACACATACCCAAATTCGCTAAATAACCACGTCCATCTTTTGCAGAACTGAAGATACTACCCCCGTTTTGAAACCAAACGCCAAACCAAGGCCCAAACATTTTTCATCATCCCTTTGTCTATTCATTTTTCTTTTATGATCGCAAGAATGTCTTGAATACTGGTGACTCAGTACAGTCCTCGTAAGGATAACCGATCTTGCGCAAGAAGTTGTGAAGCTCAGTGACCTCTTCGTCAGGACATAATATTCCGGTAACGATCTTGCCGACGTCGCCGCCGTAGTTACGGTACTGGAACAAGCTGATGTTGAACTTGGGACGAAGTGTGACGAGGAACTTCTCAAGAGCTCCTGGCCTTTCGGGGAAGGTGAACATGTAAAGGCGCTCGTTGGGGACACCGGATCGTCCACCGACGAGATATCGGATGTGGCTCTTGGCGAGTTCGTCGTTTGAGAGGTCTGTCACGGTCATGTTGTTTGATTGGATGCGATCAATGAGGGAACGAAGTTCTTCGACTCGTTGGTGAGCGGGGGCTGTGAGTGAGACACCAATGAGGATGTTGGCGACTTCGTCTGTTGAGTATCGGTAGCTGAACTCTGTTACACCGTGGGGCATGATGTTGTTGATGAGTTCGGAGAAGGCACCAGGACGCTCGGGGATCTGGACAGAAAGAAGAGCTTCCTTGCCCTCACCCATGGTAGCACGCTCAGCGACGAATCTCAGGCGATCAAAGTTCATGTTGGCACCCGAAGTAATAGCGATGAGGTTGCGCTTCGAATCATCCGAGGGGTTCTGGCTGACGTATTTCTTGAGACCGGCGATGGAAAGGGCACCAGCGGGCTCGAGACCTGAACGGGTGTCGTCGTACATGTCCTTGATAGCGGCGCAGATCTCATCGGTTGACACTTCGATAACATCGTCGATAACCTCCTTGCAGATACGGAAAGTCTCCTCTCCGGGGATCTTGACAGCGGCGCCATCAGCGAACAAGCCGACTTCCTTGAGAAGAACACGCTCGCCCTTCTTTAGCGATTGCGCCATGGCGTTGGCATCGTGAGCCTCGACACCAATGATCTTGACGTGGGGAGCCATGCGCTTGACATAGAGACCGATTCCAGCAATGAGACCACCACCGCCGACACAGCAAAAGATGGCCTCCACCTTGGCCATGTTGACCTGGCCGAATAATTCGTTTCCGATAGTACCCTGGCCAGCAATGACATAAGGGTCATCAAAAGGGGGAATGTTGATGAGCCCATCCTGGACCTCTCGTCGTGCACACTCCTCCTTGGCGCCGTCAAAATCAGCGCCGTGCAATACCACATGACCACCAAGACGGGCGACATTGAGATGCTTGATACTAGGAGTCGCTTCGGGCATGACGATGGTTGCGGGAATCTTAAGCTTGCGGGCAGAGTAGGCGACGCCCTGGGCATGGTTACCGGCGGAGCAGCAGACTACACCCTTCCAGCTCTTCTTGGGGTCAAGATGAGCCATCTTGTTGTAAGCGCCGCGCAGCTTGAAGCTGAATACGGGCTGCTCGTCTTCACGCTTGAGGAGAACATTGCATTCGAGTCGGTTGCTCAGGTTGATGGCGTGGGTGAGGGGAGTGATCTTGCAGGCCTCGTAAACTCGAGAAGTAGCGCTGGCGATGAGACGAAGGTACTGAAGATTATTGCTGTTAGCTTCCCAATTGATGTTTTGTCAAAAAGTATAATACTCACGTCAGGGTATCCAGTAGGAAGAAGATATTCGTCAGGAACAATCTCTTTGAGGCGAGCCTGCTTCTCTGCAGATGGTGTCGAGGGGTTTGCGCTGTACTCGGTCAAGGCCATTCCGGTCATCGGCGTTTGCGGACGAGATTCGCCATTTGTGCCATTGACGGCGCCGTTGGCAGGTACGGCCACGATGGGATCAGCAGAAGGCATCGTGAGTGTGTGAAGAAGTAGAAGAAAAGTTGTATGAGAGAGAGAAACAAAGAAAGGTCGAGATATCTAGCGTTAGATTTAGGTAGTTGTCACCGCCGAAAGATCGGACCTGAAATTTTGTTGATTTCGCAGGTATGAGTCGATTGACACAGGGTGACGTAAATTGTGGAGTGTACAGCACCAGATAACAAGTCTCTCTACCGGGTACGAATATTACGTTGGCGGACTCACCGAGGCCGATACAAGGCCGGTTATCGTCTGATATAAGACGTTTTAAGTTACTTTCTGTTTCTGTATTGACTTGTAAATATGGATAATGACCTGATTGATTACAACGAGAAGCAATAGGTAACAGTGAACTTCTATTCAATATTATCAACTATTTGTACTATGTTTAATTGCCCTTCTCTCATTGGTATGGAGGGGTTGGTGCAGGGTCCGTGGGGTTCGATATCGGAGGTCATTTTCGCCTATTCTATCTATTTACCCAAAAGTACTGTTACACCATGTTGTTTAAAAGGCGTATCATCCAAAAGGCGTGTAAGACAATTACACAAGACATTTAAGCAAACATGGATTTATTTATACCATCCCTTAAATTAAAGTATTGCTAACCAGTCAACTCCCAAACTCCAAACTTCCTTTTCTTATCCCTTACTTTCGTACAACTTCATCATATGATGGTGGTGGTGCTTCTGTTGCGACGTGCTGCTGGTTGATAGCATCCAACTCATAGAGACCATCCTTTGTCTCTTCCTGAACGCTCCTTGCAACAGGAACACTCTCGACTTGAGGCTGTCCAACAAGACCAACTCTCTGTGCTCCTGACTTGATCATCATAGCACCCGCTTGGTACCTCTCAGCCTTCTGGAAGTTCCTATTTGCCCGTTGTTCTGCGCGGAGCTGGGTGCGATCAGCGCGCTGTAGTTGTCTTTGCGCGCGACGTTCCATCTTGCGCTGGTGGCATGAAGATCGGCCCGCGTAGTTTGTGTATCCAGGGTTGGGTGAGGCCGTGTAGATTTGTTGGTTTTGGTTTCGGCGAGTACAACAACCACCAGAGCGAGTGCCATTGTCTTCTTGGCTAGCGAAGACGGTGCTGATAGCAATAACAAGACCGATGAGACCCATGATGAATGTTGGTAAGAATGAAGCAAGGGTGATGTTATGAGTAAAGTTGTTTATAAGTGTTGAGCTTGGTAATTGTAGAGTAGCCGATGTTCTTGTATTGATGATATTTCCTCTTCTTGGGGGAGAAAGCATACTCTTATATCTTGAGATGCTATGGTATGGTTCTCTCCAAATGAAGCTATCCCTAAACTGCACTTTCATTCGAGATACAACGTAGCTATGCGAATGCGCAGCCACCTTCGGCGTAACCACTGTAGCTCGAATGGTACGCCCAAACCTTCTTAGCGTATTTATGTAAAGGTTGTCGCGAGCCACCCAGCCAATCTGCCTCGCTGAATGGTTCGGATTCGCCTTGTGCTAGCGTTGGGGCAGAGTAACTGCTATCAATGATGTCAATTTCTACCTATTCTCAATATTTGGCTTCGGGCATTGAGGCTTCTGAAGCGATGCGAGTGCGGGATGCGACGTAAATTAGCTCTTCACCTTAGACTGACACCGAGAAATAGCAACATTGCGGTTCTCAGCTGGTTTGATACAATGCAGTAGTTAAATCCTGAGCTGTTTCTATAATCTGCTATCTATCGCGATCTATCATGTCTATCGTCCCTAACAAATCTGTTTCCATCATAAGCGTAAAATATCATAATCATCAAAATGCCCGAGAAAGCTCCCAATATGCTCTAAGCAATGCGATTCCTCCGACCTGCGTTTCCACAGTTCGACCTCGACCCCGTGTATTAGGGTCCGTCACTCCTCGAGTTGATACTCCGCGAGTCCTTGGAAGGAGTCTATCCCCAGCAACGTCCATAACTTGCTGATCGGGTTTTGACTCCAACGGTGACAAGCCTCCTGTTCCTGGAACCCACCTGTGGCGTCCTCCCCACGTTTCACCCGCTGGCGTTCCTCGGTTGCGGTAATCAGTTGAGTTCTCAGCGTCGTGCTTGATGCCGTCGTTGTCCAACGTGACGCTTGCGTCAAAGATGCCAGCACCCCACCACATACCGAAAAGACCAGCATCATCTCGTGTTTCAAGGGCTGCTAGGGCATTGTGCTTGACCCAGCCCAAATACGAATGGCATGCTTTTGCATGGATAGACTTGACTTTCTTAAAGCCATGAGGATCGACTATCCTGCCATTTCGACCCCTGAGTGGTTCAAGGGGGCTGCAGAATGCTGTAAAGTGGTGGAAGAAGATACCCTTGAATGCCTGGCCATCTTGGGAGCAGGTGCTACTAGCATCACATTGTTCTTCCAAGATTCCTCCTCGTCCAAGCCCTCTCCAGGGTGGCAGCTGACCGGGACTTAGGCGGCTTGTATCATCCGCGGGCTTGTCGCCTTTCAAATTCCATCCCGTCGCTTCAATCACGGATTGGATTAAGTGATGACCATCTTCCAGATACGATGCACTACCACTAACAGACCAGAGTCCTCTTTGGCCTGTTAGCAAGACACCCTGGTTGTACGTGTACACCATCTCGTCTCGAACGTCGCACTTTGTGTTGCCGGGCTTACTACTATCAATATGATATCCATCGACAAAAAGACCGCGGGAGTTGGTCATGTTGACGTCTATGAGCCACTTGTATCCCTCAATGGCGGCTTCAAGATGTGCCGGGTCGTTATCCGGGAACACAGCATTGTTGAGCCATGGGGCAGTGAAGTTATCGCCGGGAAAGTGTTCGTACATGGAGATTGAGGCAGAAATCCACAGTTCGTTGGTGATGGCGTTTTTGTAAGGGTTCAGGCGAGGATTCCAGACCATGCCTCCATTGCAGAGCTTCGTTTCCCAACCGTGAGTCGCCAAGTTCCAAAAGATGCGAGAGCGGTGCGCAAATGACGAGAACCAGTTGTAACCCTGCCATGGCATAGCATCAATCATATCCTTTAGATTATTGGGAGCGGTCCCTTTTAACTTAATCTTGGGATAGTGAAGTTCAGCATGTGTGTTGACGAATTTGATGGCTTCGATCCAGCCGAGAACCACCCACAGGATGTCATCATAGGCCTGCGATATCACGTCAGTAAGAGTTACATCTATTGTAGTATCTGTGCTGTTACTCACTTGTCCTCGAAGCGACAGGACATCTTGTCCAAAGTACGAACCAACGAGTTGCGCATAGAAAGTGGAAATAATGTTCTCCTTCACTCTCCAATCATCGACGCCAGCCAAATCAACAGTGTTGATGGCCTTTGACAAAGTCGTCAACATTCCGGCTACAACTGTTCCCGTCACAGCTGCAGTCCAGTCGATAGAAGAGGGCCATGTCGCATAGTCTGGTTCAAAAAAGTTGTCTTGCAACGTTGTTAGAGCACTGAGAGCATCTTCAAGAATTTGTGTCTCGGCAGGAGAAGGGTCTGATTTCTTTGGTGAGAAACTTAGAAATGTTTCTGGAATTGCACGACAGTTTGTTGGTTGTTCATCATATATGATAGGGCAATAATCTTGCTGTGCGCTCTCGTGACTAGGCGCAGCTGAGATGGGCTTGATTATCGCAAGAACACTGGCGACGCCAGCAGCGACTTTGAGCCACGCCATTGGAGATCGAGGCCCTCAAAAATGGTTGATTTTCAGATTCTTGGCGTTTATTGTAGTAGATCAGAAAAACTTGGTTGGATCAGGCCGCGCGGTTTTCATGAGATAGGTTGATCCATGTCATGTATGTATGGTGGCGATGCGATTTCGGCGTATATGAAGATACAAGATAAGGTACCTAGATTTTAGGAAGGTACAGAACAGATTTAACAGAGAAAGAAGAAGAGAAAGGAAGGGAAAACCAAGAGTAATATATTCACATGAGAAGGGAAAAAGGCCGCAAGTTTCGCGACAGTATTGAATCAGTGTCAAGTTTGTTTGCCAGTCATGATTTAAAGTCGACAAGGTGTAACAGAACAGGCGATCTGCCCCACCACGAAACGAATCAAGCAGGTCACAAGATGGGTTCTAGAACATTATGCTAAAGGTTGAAGAAACGGTGAGAAGTTGAGGTTTATTCGAGTCATGGTAGAACTATTTTAGCAGTATTGACCCAAAAGTGAACAGCAAAAGCCTCAGTCGCGATTCTTCGTTTTGATCAAGCAAGACAAGTCATGAATTCACGATTAGCGGGTAGTGCCACATTAATAAACTTCGCTTGTCAGTGGAGAAACTCGTTTCATGGTTAATTAAATTCAACAGATTTAATTATTAAATAATAATACGCAAGAAGGAGAACCCCTGCAAGAGTCAACAAAAGACTACAATGTTTGTTATTGACATAAACTGGTTCTCAACTTTAGGTTAGCCGTGACGGATGCACAAAGAAACACGACTGCGAACTGCGACCACACGCTTTGGACCTGCAGCGTGAATGTGGATTTGATCTGGAACCAGCCCCGCGGCCAACAGGGCTTTGGTTTGACGGCTCATGCCAACCAATCATTATTCGAGACATGGATCAGATCTAGCGGTCTTAAGGCTCCGACGCCCAAATTCAAGTGGCTGGTAGCAGCTGCCAAAGTGGATCAACATGGCGCTTTGTTTACTTTTGTCCAAAAACAGTCGTGACCCCTTCCTTCCTAAACACACTTGATAAACCTGGGCTGGATATCTCTTTCTCTCCACCAATTCATTGATTGTCATTGTCACTTCCCTTCTTACATCTTACTCGATTTTTTATTCTTCACGCCTTTCTTGACGCGTGTTTATTCTCCAGATGTATCGCAGTCTTTAGTCGACATATCATTGACTTCAACTAACCATTATCACCCACCTCACAACACGGACCCGACAGACGCTCTTATACGCGCCACGGGTGCTGTCGCATCCATCCTCGCTTAATTAATATCGTCACATTCTCAAACCTCTTTATTCACTCACGCACACAACACAACGCGTGAGAAGGAACTATGGAGGCCGACACCGCCACCCGATATCGTTCCCGCATTCTTAGAGAAATGAAAGCAAACCGTGATAACCCATTCAACTCCCCGCCATCATCCACCGGTTCCCACGGCACCGTTAGCCCAACAGTTTCTTCCGTCTTTTCTGACCCAGACGGCGAGTCTACACGGAGACTCAACGAAGACATTGCTCGCGTTACTGCTCCTCGCAACCTACCTATCAATTGGGAGGCTGCCCACCGCAAGTGGCCCGAGTTCTTTGGTGCTCCCAAGACACGCGAAGTGCCTGTTTACGACGACGACACTGACACTCGACCTATGAGCGCCGAGTCAAAGGAAAACAAGCCTCCTGCTATCAAGTTTCAAATCGACGACATTACACAAAACACCTGGCAAGGTTCCGCTAGAACGCGTTCCGAGATGCAGCCTCGTGTCGATGACGGGTCTGATCTATCATCAATACTCTCCAAGTCTCCTGCACGAGCGCACTCTTATCATTCTTGGCACAAGACCATACATAACCCCAGCCCACTATCCAAGGTGCATAACCGAGTCTCGTCCGAATCAATGGCTGGCGAACAACAGCAAAGAGAATCTCTATCAGATGCGCTGGACCGTCTACGAAGAGGGGCTAGAAGCCCTGATCTTCAAAACCAGGACCAGCAAAAGTCATCACCGAATATGTCTTCCGCCAAGTCCAGCTTGACTGCTGTACCCCCATCACCTGTATCTCTCGCTAGCCCTGCCCACAACGAGAGCAATGGTCGCTCTTTCTTCATGCCCGACATCTCCCACCTTGGTGATTTTGTCGATGGCACACTTCGATTCACCGGCTCTATGAGAAACGGTGTTCCCATCTTTGTTAAGAATGGTAGAGTTCATGATCGATTCGAGAAACCATCTCTCGCCGCCCATGCTGAAGTTGACGAGGTTGATGTGCCTGAAGACGAAGAGAAGATCTTTGTGTCGATGGACATGATCCGTGACGAGATAAATTCTCTTCAAGAGCACTACGATAAGGTCCACGAATATGCCGAGAATCTGCAGCAGCAGGTTGAGCGACTGGAGGCTCAGCTTAAGTCACGAAAGTCTTTCGATAACGACTATGACTCTTCTCGAGCAAACGAGAATCTCGTGGCCCAAAAGAACCGTAAGTAATATTACTCTATCCCTCAGTTACAAGCGACTAACCGATTGCAGGTTTAGAACTTGAAATCTCTACTCTTCAATCGCGCTTAGAACAGGCTTCCCGTAAGAACACGTTGAACGAGATTGAGAACGACTCTTTGTCTCACGAACGAGACCGTGCCGTGAGGAAGCTACAAGAGGCATGTGAGGATATTAACAAGCTCATGCGCAAGCTTAACACGAAGCAAAAGGAGCTGGAGACGACACAAAAACAGCTTGAGTCAACAGATCAGATCCGTACTGAGAACGACACTCTCAAGCGCGATCTGATGTCTATCAAGCATGGACGTGACTCACTGGAGCTTGAGAACAAGACACTCTCAGCCGCCAATGAGACTCTTCGTAAGGATTATGAGGCCTTGAAGGAGGAGATTGAGTCCCTTCGCAGTGACAACAACGGTGTCAGACACGGCCACCAGTCCTTGTTCGGTGAGAACCGTTCGCTACGAACAACGAACAAGGCTCTTGTCGACGAGAATGAGGAACTCCGCGAAAACCTTGACGGTGTCCAACATGAACTCGATGCTGCCAAGGAAGAGATCGAGAACCTGCAGCAAGAACTCCAGAATGCATCACAAGATAAGTCATCGCTTGGCGAGGACAATGCAAGCCTGGTGCGACACAACGAAAAGTACTTTGAGGAGAACAAGCTCCTTCGACGCGAGAACGCCGGATTTGAACGAACTACGCGTGATCTTCATGATAAGAATAAGAAGCTCAAGGGGGAGGTGGTTTTCCTGAAGGAGCAGCTGGAATCCTATCGTCCGGTCCCCAAGGAAGACTTCTCTGCCCGTCTTGATGACGAGACTGAGGAGAATATGACATCGGCCTTCTTCATTCCTGACATCACCATGAACAGCACCGACAATGTTGATACTGCCGAGAACGCGGAAGCTACCGAGACCAAGGAGATTACTGGGCAGACCGATGATAGTGTCAGATTGCCAACTCTTCCTGATATCACGGAGGAGGAAACCCGCACCCACACTAAGCCCAACAGCACTGTTCAAAGCGAAACTAGGCAATCGCAGAGCAAGACCAAGAATTCCAAATCTGGCACACCACAAAAGGTTGCCTTTTCAATCCCCGGAAAGACGTCAAAGAAGAACAGTTCCAATGTTGCCAACCAAGGAAGCAAGCGCCGAACAACTTCCGATTCTAAGAGGCGAAGCTCTTTGAAGGGTATTGCAACTTATACCTACGATATGGACACAGTAGAAGACAACGATGAGACAACTGGTGCTCAATCAGTTGAGAATACTACACAGGATAACGATTACTCGATACAACTGGACGTTATTCCCTTGCCACGTAAGGAAGCCAAGGGTACAGAGCAGAAGCAGAAGCAGTCAAACACTAAGGACTTGACTGTTCAAAGTCAAAAGTCTCAGCACTCTCGGTCCAATTCACGATCTTCACGCAAACAGGTCACGACTGATATCACGGCTAACAGCATCAAGAGCGACAAGGATACCTGCCCTGTTCTCTCGAATGATGCCAGGAGAGTTCTTGACGATCTCTGCGAGCACGAATGCAAAAACTGTACAGTTTGCAGCCGCATCACATCTCACCGTGGCATCTTTTCTTCCGCTGATATTGTTGCCGGTAAGAAGCGTGTTACTATTCGACGACCTGTCCCTGTCACGGACCGTGACCTCTCAGTCGAGGATCCCACCATGCGACCTTCTCAGCACCCTGGTCATGCGCTCGCTGTAGTTATCAAGGGCTTGGAGGATGAGTCTCATCATCTTCAACTCGAGCTCACCCGTATTCAAACCAAGTACAGCGGTCGAGACAAGGCCTTGGGCCGCCGTGATCGTGTCAGCCTTGCTGAAAGCATTCGCACGCTTCTCAAGCAACTTGAGGCGAAGAATGACCAGATCTACAGCTTGTATGATGTTCTTGAGGGCCAGAAGGCTGCTGGCCAGGCCATGTCGGAGGAGGAGATCGAGTTGACTGTGCTCAACATCACGGGTATGACAGTCCGCGATGCCACAAGCCACAGCGACCAACTTACTTGGGAGGGTATCCCCGAGCTATAAAAATTGTTGACATGATATGGAGCGTTATGGGTGTGTGCAATTTGATATCAACCATGAAAAGGCGTTTTTGGTTCAGAAATTGGTTCATTGGTACAGGTGTATTGACCATCAGGGGTTAGATGGCTTTACTTGGGGAGTTTGGAATTACCAGGGTCAAATCAATTAGTGTATTGCGTTTTGTACAAAATTTGACTCGCTATTATTTGGCGAGAATGACTATAAGACATTTTTTCAGTTGAATTCATTACATCCCTTTGGCAATCTTTATTATTTGTTCTGTTGATGGTGAAGTTTAACAGAAAAAGGTAGGTAAGGTATCCTTGATTTAGGTCTAACAAATATGAAATGATGTCCGTTTTACACACCGGCCCAGAAAAAACACAAGATATTTTATAGCTACTCTTCATCATCCTCATCGCTGTCAGCAGCGCCATCACCCATCTCCTCGTCATCCTCGGCTTCACTGTCTTCCATCACTTCATCTTCCAAATCGGCCTTCTCATCCTCTCGTCGCTTGCGGTCGTCCTCCCTTCTGGCCTCCTCGAGAAGCTTGGCACGCTCAGCACGAGCCTTGCGCTGTCCAACAACGAAAGCTCCAAGAGGTGTCTTGGCAGCGTCAAAGTCACGCAGGAAACCGTCAACCTGGGTTCGGTCCTTGGGTGCGAAATCAACCTTGGAGCGCTTCTCCTCGATGAACTTGGCGTTGGTCTCGAGCTTTTGCACAAGAAGGACCAGTTGGCCGGCGAGCTTGGCGTTCTTGTTGCCAGAGGTCTTGTTGCGGGCTTGCTTCAACCAGCGCTTGAGCTGGATAATGATAGGGAGGGCGAGCTCAGGGAAGGCAATTGAGGTGGTCCAGAGCATGAAGTACTCGCTCAGAAGCTCGGCGAGCTGCTCTCCAATACCGTCCTGTAGAACGCGAGTGCGGAGGTATGACTTAGGTGCCTTGTATGATGTGGCAAAGTCAAAGGGCTTGAGGGAAGCAGCCTTGGGGGCCTTCTTCATCTCAGCTGAGGTGAGGACCTCGAGAAGGGGAGAGGCGAGAGGGATGTAAGTGCCAGTGGCGCGAGAAATTCGGAGGAGTGAGCGGATGAGGTGGAAGCGGAAGGGGAAGTAAATGGCGGTGGGGATCAGGCGCATGGCTCCGAAAGTAACCTGGACGAGAGGGTAGATGAGGAGCTTGAGCTGACTCTCCTTTCCGGCCTCAGCCTCCTTCAAGGGACTGCAGTGCTCGGCGAGAACACATGACCAGAAGTCGAGAGAGTGGGTGTACTGCCAGTTGTAGACGATTCGGAAAGCGTCGTTCTTATTGTGCACGATACTGTTGCGCAGATGAATGGCGAGCTGTCGGATAAAGGAGAAGGCAGTGGTGTAACCAACGGCCTGGTCGATGCCCCAGAGCTCAGCAGCAGAGTTCTTCATCAGGTTAATACCCTGGATAGTGTTGGCGTTTGTGACACGGCAGCCCTGGATAAGACCTTGGTAAACGGCCTTGAGGACTGTCTCGCGGATACCCTTGTCACCGATCACGACCAGACGTCGCAGAACAAGGAATGCTGTGATCTTTGTCGTCTCGGAACTGGCAGGCTGAGCCCAGAAGTTGACGACGGACTTGGCGAGAGCCTTGACGAGCTTCTTGAAAGAGAGGAGGTAGGGGAGAATGGGGGTGATGGAGGAGAGAGTAAGCTTGAGGGTCTTGTCGTCGGAGAGGGTGCTCAGGAGGTGCATGATAGAAGAGGTGTATGTCTTGAGCAGTAGAGACAAGGTGTGGAATTTTCTTGTCTCGGTCTGGACGTAGACTCTGCCAGAGGCGGACTCCTTGACGGGGAGATGGTGGTTCATAACCGTGGGAATCTCCTTGAGAGCAAGGAGGAGAATATCGTTGAAGACCTCGGGACTGTTGATAACATATCGCTGCTCAGACTCCTCATCATCCTCGTTCAAGTGCGCGGCGCAACGGAAAGCCAGAAC
The DNA here is from genome assembly GCF_050947815.1 of Fusarium sambucinum. Classification (NCBI taxonomy): domain Eukaryota; kingdom Fungi; phylum Ascomycota; class Sordariomycetes; order Hypocreales; family Nectriaceae; genus Fusarium; species Fusarium sambucinum. The sequence continues at coordinate 1,086,938 of NC_139294.1, read as the reverse complement.
GACTTGTCGAGCAGCTCGTAGGGAGTTCTTCTCAGCCATAGCCTTCTTCCATGAAGCAACAAGCTCACGAGTCAACTCGTTCCCTTGCGCGACCGCAACAGACTCTGCCTCCTTCTTGCTCTTTTTTTGCTTCTTCTTGGGCTGCTCGTCTTCTTGTTCCTCCTCATCGTCACCGCTGAGCGCATCGACCTCTGAAAGATCGGCGTTGTCGTCAAAGTCGAGGACCTCGGGGTCGTTCTCCTTCAAGAACTTGTAGAATTCGGGATCCTTCTCGGCGAGATCGTCCATGGTCTGTTTGCTCATACCAAGGTTATCCGCCTCTTCGATATCGTCGTCGCTGTCGTCGCCGGCAGCGAGGGGCTGCTCGTCCATTGAGTCATCACCGCTGGCTTCGTTATCCTCTGCAGCGTTACCGTTCGTCTTGCGCTTTCCAAGCTTCTTCTTATCGTCGATAATCTCATCGAAACCACCAGAGAAGAACTCGTCGACGCTCATGTCGTTGACCTTCTTGCCCTTGACGCTAGGCTTCTTTGCCTCTGCATCAGCGTCATTCCTGATTGACTCGGCATCCTTTGATCTTCTGAGTTTCTTCTTGTCCTGGATCTGCTTGCGCTGCTTGAGCTTAGCACCGGCCTTGCGCTTCTCCAATGTGCCCGTTAGGTGCTTCTTTTCGAACTTCTTTGTCGCCTTGAGATTCCTCTTGCCTGGCGCCATTTTGAAAACTTGTACGCGCCTTGGCTGGTGAAGAATTCGACTTTTGGATTGGGGGTAGTTTTTGTTTGTATGGGTCTCTTCAGAGGCTCTTCTTTTGCAACCAAACCAAAAACCAAAATTTTTGCTGCGAGCTTATCGATAACGGAAGATCGGCGAAAACGACAGGCGGTGAGAGTATTCTGCCGGGTCCCTACGTAACATGTCATGTCCCGCAGGCATCCATTCATCCCACCTGAAGCTATAGCGGCGCATTACTTTATAACGTACATTTACAAACCAATGCCGCATTCATAATGATTCCACGACAAGGCTACGCGCCAACTCCTCATAGTTATATTCCCAATACGAGTCTTTCTGCTACTATAAATCTCGACGAGGTATATACTCAACAATTCGACTTATACCATATCCAAGCTAATAGCCGAGAAGGAAGTCAAACTTACAAACACCCGTGCCGAGCGCGATCTCCAAGAGTCACTCGCCGAGCTCTTTAGTATTATAATAACACTCGATGAACTCGAAAAGGCCTTCCTTAAAGATGCTGTCCCTGAAGCAGAGTACACCGAGATTTGCGAGCGATCGCTGAGGCAGTACAAAGCATTACTGGCGGATGAGACTATCGCCAGGGAATTCGGGGATCTAGAAGAATTCAAGGCCAGATGGGATGTATGATACTCTCTGATACCCCAATTGGCAGTTCATATCGAGAACTAACATTCTTACAGCTCGAAGCACCTCGCGCAACCGAGCGCATTCGTGTAGGCATGCCATCCACAGCCATCGACCGAGCCCCCTCAGCACCAACTCCAGCCCCCACCGCAGCAGCCAACAACACCAGCGGTGTTCTTATTCTCGAAGCCACCCAAGAATTCATCACCTTCCTCGACGCTGTCAAACTCGGTCTCCTTTCTAAAGACCAGCTGCATCCTCTCCTCTCCGATGTGATCCAATCAGTAAACCGCGTTACAGACAAGGACTTTGAGAATCGCGGCAAGATCGTACAGTGGCTCATAACCCTCAACCAGATGAGGGCGACCGATGAATTGAGCGAGGAGCAGGCACGCGAGCTGGAGCTGGATATTCAGCAGGCGTACCAAGGTTTTAGAAGAACCTTGACTTGAGAAGATGATATGTGATATGATGATTTTTGTATATGTTTTTGAGAGCGAAGATGCATGCTTGCGCCAAATGTCTACATGGCTATTAGAAGTGGTGTTCCTAGTCTATATACCCACGAACCTTCATTTTATAATCCATGATACATACAATTACACCAAAAAGGTCCAGAAGCTGGGGTACACGAATTCAGACTCAAAGATCCTTCGGACCTGGTCGAGCACGAATCTCTCAACCTTGCCCACGTTCTTCAGACTTTGTTTTCCACCAACCCGTTCACCAATCTCGCTTTCCACACGAATCTCCTGTAAGAGACCACCAAATCTGGGCTTGTGATGCTCGTTCTTTGCGGCACCAGTAGTACCCTTTGAATCCTCCTCTGTGTCGTCAGGACCAACAGCCGCAAGCGCATCATCTGGACCAAGGAAGCAAAAGTGCACACGCTTGCGAATATGCGCCAGCACACCCACACCATCAAAGGTCAAGCCAGTAATGTTGAGCTTGAGTGGGATGCCCACGAAGCTAGGCATGGGATAATCGAGTAAAATCTCCGCTGTAAGGTTCAATCGAATATCACCGTTGTAGCGTATCCTAAAGACAGCCTGTACATCCTCCACACGAGGTTCCCGCGGTCGTCGTCCAGCTTCTTCCTCTCCCTCCTCTTCTTCATCATCATCAACAATCGCTGAACCGCCAAGATGTGTATCCCTTGTCGGTGGCCGAGATGCCTCGACTGACGTAGGTGCAAGCGTAGACACACTTCCTTTCTCACGCAGACTTTGCAGCGGGTCGAGGCTAGCTTTGAAGTTGTCCACAGATGTAAGACTGCTCTGTGATGGGTTTCGGGTGTGACTCGGAGTCCCCCATTCGCGTGCCGGAGTTCCTGGGACACTCATCCAGCTGGTATGGTGTGCACTTGCAACAGCAGCCAAAGGCGTATGTGTGCCTGTACCAAGATGACTCTGAAAGTAACCCAAACCCGATCCTCCCAGAATCCCCGGTGTTGAAGTTCCTAGGAAAGGACTTCCCAAGTCATGACCCATCATTTCATTTCTCAAAACCTCGCTTCTCAACCCACCACCTCTCCTCGTAGATCCTCCCCACGGCGCAGGACCAGGCCTCATTCTCGTAGGTTCCGGAGGTGGCGGTGGAGGCGACGGCTCCTCTCCGCTATCTTCCTCATCATCATCCAAATCTTCTTCGTAAAAGTCCGGTAAAGGATCCGTAATGTCTTTGAGCTCGAGTGTTGGAGGGATAGTTCCAAAGTCGAAACCGTGTACTGTTACTGAGCGGATGAATTTGGGTAGTGGAACCGTCTGGAATTTATCGTGGACAAATTCCCGGATGCGTTCAGCGAGAGCGTCACCATCGGGACCACTCGTGAGTGTCTCCCAGTTTAATTCAATCGACATTGAATCTTTATTTCCTGGTTGTTGATGTCAGGTTTGTGTAGGTTCAGTTCACTTTGGATCAAGAAGTGGATGAGATGATGGGCAAGTTTTAGTGGCTTATAGGCGCTACAGGTGTCACAACCCCCAAAAGCGTCATGAACAAACTCAAACAGTCACTCCAACATTAGAAACGACTTGCTTCATTTTCTAGAACAAAGCAACAAGATATCTATAATTCATTGCAATTCTCATATAAAATGCACTCCATTGTATCGCTAATGTTCCCCTCTTATTGAATGCTTCCATGAAAACCTATAATAACGACGCTAATGCTTGCTTGTACATATAACAAAAATGCAGCCTCCTCTAACGTTTACAGTGGCCGTCATGAACTGCATGTATACTCTTTCTTTCTTTCGTGCTTTTCACCTCTCTTGTCTTTCTTTATACGTGCTTCAGCGAAGCATTTCGGGCTCTTCGAACCTAGCGCGCCCATAGTAATGCGGATACTGAGGATTGTTGAACAAATGCCAGCAGTTAGGCGCCTGCAAGATGTATCTATCTCTAGTCAGTATTCGAACTGTTTCAAGTAACGGAACCATTAACATACCTTGCCATAGCCTCTCGGAAACGAGACTTGTATTCCTTGGGACTTGTAACAGTAGGTCGATTGCGGCCTCCACCTGCAAACCCACGATCTTTGATCCAACTTTCGAGCTTCTTGTCCCATGTGTATGTACGAATGCAGTCAATGATACCAACCACAAGCTCCTTGCGAGCCTCATCAACGGCAATCATGAGGGAGTAATCCATCACGTTCTGTCTTGCCAAGAATAATGTGTCATTCCACACTGAAGCACGGAGTAATTTCTTTGAATGTTCTCTTGCAAAGAGAGGCGACTCATAGATGTACTCGACCATGTTTTCGTCAAGAAGGACCTCATTCTGCTCACCAGTAGATTGGATCTTGCGGTTACGCATAGAACCCTTTAGATCAAATATTCTTGTTGCGGTGCGGTCGTAGAAGAGGTTTTCGGTAATGAGAAGATCCAGCTTGATGTCAGTTCCTGTAACTGGGTTCTTGATAAAGACTTGAAAAAAGCCCAACATCTTGGCGATAACAGAGGGCAAATCGTGGAACAGTGCTTCCGCCATGATGTTGAAATAGCCAGGAGCGAATCGCAAGAAAGCCGAAGTTTCGATAGGGGAAAGAGACTAAAGAACATTAGCTGACTGGAACACAGGACTTACTTATCATATATAACTTACCTTCAAAATGAGTCGATCATCAAGTGTCTTGAGAAAGACTGACTTCGTCTTGCCGCCCTTGGAATCCCACTTGAGGCATCGTGAGAGCGACTCAACGATACGTTCTGCAACACCGCACTTCCTCCTGAGAGCATCGAACTGCTCTGCGTAAAAGATCTTGCAAGTCATCGTGGCGGATCCTTCCCGGAACTGATACTTCAGATGAGTTCCTGTGACACGGAGCAGACTCTTTTCGAGGTCTGTTTCAGATACCCAGTCGATGCTGTCAGAAGGGAGAGATTTGGGCTCTCCCTCGACACCGCTGTCACTCTCGCGTTGCATGGTTTCTTGTGCTTCTTTTCGAATGTTGCGCAACTTGTCCTTGTAGTCTTCGCTGTTAAGGGCGAGCGCAATTACTGAGCTTGGCTCGTCTTCCCGCACAATGATATCAGAGTCGACAAAGATGTGGTCGCTAGGGTTGACGGGATATTCAAGTTGGTGCCAGCCGCTCGCACCTCTCTCAGCCCAGAAGTTGGTAAGGTATTTCATTAAACTTGTCTTCTGATGTTTGGGTAGCTCCAATGGAATCTCGCTTGCGTCGACCGAGTCTGCGATCTCCTTGATATCGTGCAGATACTCGTCTGTAACGGAGTTTTCGAGATCGGCGGCTCTTTCTTCATCATCCGACAACGTTTGACTGGTGTTGGCGATAGTATGCTCATCGTTGTCCTCCTTTTCCATCTTCTCGTCCTTTTCTTCCTGTTCTTTGTCTTGGAGTTCTTGATGCTGTTCGTCGTTCTCGTTCTCTTGCCTCTGATGGCCATGTTGTTGTTCTTCTATGCTCGCGGGTGGCTCCGCAGGCGCCAGTGGCTCAGCAATAGGATCAGTCCGTTGTCGTGACTCAGACTTCCGTGAAGTGCTGCCAGCCCGTTTACTAGCTTCCCGTTCAGCGACACTCTCCGTTGGAGGGCTCGGTTCCTCGAAAGCCTCATTCACATCATCGTAGACCTCAACAATGGCCTTTGTGGTGGTTCTTGGTAGCATGGCTCGAGGTTGACGCATGCTTGCCGCACGCTTCTTGCGGTCTCGGATACGCTCCTTCTCAAATTCACGACTGAGCTGCTCAAAGTGCTTTGCCAGTGTTGAAACCTTGGACTCTCTCTTCTTATGGACAAATCGCGGGATTCCTGAAGCAGTCGCCTTACCCCTGTCTTTCAAGTTTCTTAAACCCAAGCGATCAGACAGCTTCTTATCCACTCTGATCGACCCTTCAGGTGTTGTTGCTGACTCAGATCCTGTAGACTCAGAAGTACTCGTCTTTGACTCCTTGGTGCCAAGGCCCTTTCCAATCCCAGACTGTGTCCTAGCCAGTGCACGGGTTGGATGAGAAGTCGCTCTCACCATGGGAGGAGAAACCGCCTGTCCAGCTTTGCGTGGTGGTGCACGCTCTCCAGTAGGGGTGGGAATTGAGGATGAACCTTGCTCTCGTCGAACTTGATCCACCTTCTCCGTTATGGAAGGCACAGGAGAAGGCAAAGCTTCCATAGGCGACGGCATAGGCTCAGCAGGGTCGGTTGTTGTCGCGTCGAATGGTTTGCTGGGTGCTTTTGGTGTTTGCTGAGGGTCGATAGCAAGAGGTGTGTCTTGATCGTCTAGATTTCCCGAGGCCTCGGCTGTTTCTGTTGGGAAATATTCGGAGGGAGGGTTAGATGGTGTTAGAGGAGTACAGGCTAAATCCAATGCCTCAACCCGCTCGATAGCACCCTCTGCCGGGATCTCGACCTTGCCATCATCATCAGGGACATCTTTCTCTTCATCATTCTCATCGACAGGTTTTGATGAAGTGACACTAGCCTCCATACTGGTGTTGTCGGTGTAGTCCGTAGGCTGGGTGCTCTTCACTTCCTCTTCCGTGAATGTCTGAGAAGGTCGCTCTTCGCTATCGACAGTTGATGGAGTGCCGCCCTCGTTTGACGCGAGCGACTCCTTCGACTCATTGTCAGTGAACATCTTTTTCAGTTGCATGATGGTCAACTGGCGCATATCCTTGTCGCTTAGGAAATCAGCTTCGAACTTGGTAAACGCTTGGTCCCATTCCCCAGCTTTCTCGAGCATCTCTCGGACGATACTGTTGAAAGGTACCACCTCGTAGTATTTCGAGTTGACGTAGATGTCTTGCAGCCTCTTCACAATGAGTTGCTGGTCCTCCTTGGACTTGGCCGTCAAACGTTCAACCTCAGACTTGCAAAGATCTGCTTTTTCAGGCAGGACACTGTCAATTCTAATACACATGAGCCTTGACTTGACCGAAGTCATGAATTTAGCCCATCTTTCCTCCATTCTTGCAAAAATCTCGTTCTTGAGTTTCAGGTCGTTCGTCACTTTCCATGTGATTCTTGCTCGCGGAACGACAATCTCCAACAGATCAATAGGGTCCCAATGGATGCGAATTCGGGCACCCTGAAGACTGAAATACCGAACATGATCTCGGTGATGGTCGTGAGGACAGTCATGCATGTACTTCATCTTCAGTCCGCGTCCCCAAAAGAGGAGCTCCAAATATTTGCCAAATGAGTATTTGAAAGTAGCTTCTGACATGGTCCTTTCTTCAGTGTCCTTCTTGCAAATCTTGCAATAGGTCCACATCGTAATGCCCTCAAGGTCAGCCATAGGAGAGTTGTTAGGCAGGTTCTCAACAAAGACTGTGATGCGAGACTGGTCATGCACATAAGTTCGGTGGTGTTCTAGCATCCTGCGCTCGCAACCATTGGAGGTGCAGACTTGATTCATGGTGTATGCAAGATCTTCAATGTATTGGCCCAACGTACAATCAGGATCCATGCCAGTATCGATGTGCTGTTCGTCATAGAAATTGATGGCCACCAGAGATGGTTCGGTACAAGGAATCTTGGTTTCCGTGCAGATGACGGAATAGAGAACGACAATGTTCTGGTGGGAGTACGGATCAAAGAGATCGAGGTTGCCCTGGATGTATGTCTCCCATTGACGTGTTTGGGTCTGGTAATTGTAAAGGGCCTTGTCGTACTCAGCATCGTGAACAGCTCGTAGGATTTCCATGATCTGCTTCGGTGCCTTTTGACCTATCGCTTCAACCATCTCGGGCTTGATGAGTTGGAACCGAGGTGGATCTGCTTTCTCAGGGTCACCATTTTCGTCGACGAAGTAATCGTGATCACGAAGCCGGCGCAAATAAAGTAGTCGCCTCTCCTGCTCGCGTGCCTTCATCAAAAGGTAAGGCTGAGTGAACTTGACGTATGGCGAAGCGGACAGGATTTTGGTTTCGTATTTGGCCACCATGTCACTATAGTAAGTCGGCATTGGAACGTCATCTGGAACTTGGCTGGTCTGGTCGTCGGCAGAAGGTTCTGGCTGCTCCTGGAGAGATGTCAAACGTTCGCGTTCTTGAACCAGTTGGCCTGACTGGTCAAGGGAGCCAGTATCGTCGGCTTCGGCAATACTAGAGCTGTCCACAGTAGTTTGAGAAGGTGGTTCACTCTCACTTGCAGGGTGATTAACCACAACAGCGGGGCCGTCTTTCGAGTGATCAACACTACTGACACTCTGAGATCTGGCACTTTCCGCTGGCAGCTGCACGGAGTTTGCCATGGACTCGCCGCCTTCAGGAAGCTCAATAGACTCATCCCTCAGCAGGCTTGACTCGAGCTTTAGGTTATAAACAACGTAAACCATGAACTCCATGATGTGCTTGACTTTTGAGAGTACCGTGCTGTTAGCACCCCTCAGCGCGATTGTGCATCCAAGCTCGGGCATGCAACCGGAAAGGAAGATGTATGACTTCTTGCGGCCAGGGTAGTCATTGTTCACAAATGTTCTGACTTCAAAGTTTGAGCAGCGTCCAATCTGAACGGGAAGGGCCAGCATATCAAGAGAGGAGATAATATCTGTTTCAGCACATCGCGAGACTGCCTCAATGACTGTGTGCTTAACATTGTATGCCACTGAGATGTTTGAATCGGACAGATACTGCAATGCCACGCCGGATATACTTTTCTCGGCAAGGAGAACCTGTGGGCGAAGATTCGTGATTCTCTGCACCACAACACGCAGAAACTCCTTTTCTTGCTCGATGACGGGCTGCAAGCTCATAAAATGCTGTTGGTGTCGCTGGTACTCAATGGGGAATGTTACAAGCATGACGCGAGGATTGGTGATCCTGCGTGGCATGCTCTTCAATGCCAAATTCTTGGTGAAAACTACACCAGAGATGTAGGCTGTATCGCCAGGCTTGCCACCCGGGATCCTTTTCAACTTGACATAATGCCTGATATCCATATCTTCGCCTTTCGCAACGTCAGGATCCACATCGTCCGTCGCCCGCAAAAGGATAGGGACTAGAGCCTTCTGCCATGCCGGAGGATTCGGGATCTCTGCATCGTCCAGCAACTGATGGAGGAGTTTGTCAACATGCCTCAAACTCGACGAGTTGAGCTCGACTTTGGGCGCCTTCCTGTGCTGCAACGAATCACTTCTAGTTATTTGACTTGCACTGTGATGGGGCGTATCCAATGCAAAGAGCATTTCAGATGACTGCGATGGCCCCTTGTACACACCGGACTTTGGGCGCGGCGATGGCAAGTAGTGTATACTACCACCAACATTGCTAGTGTTCCGTCGCCTTGGTGGTCGCCGATAGGCCCCGAGACTGCCTGGAAGGTCATCGATCCCACTTCTGCTCGCGAAGCTCATGCCGCTAATGCTCTTTTCACCTCCCCTATGGCGATATTTCCTATTAGCATTGACGTATGGGGTAAGCTCTGACTTGTCGTCTCCGAGGCTCCCAGGCTGCAGATCGCCTGTCATCGTCGCGAAGAGACTCATCTGTTCATCTTCACTCGATTCGTCGGACATGTAATCAGCCAGTTCAGGATCAATGATATTATCGTCGTGGAAGGCTGGGAACTTTGGCTTCTTAGCATTCTCATCGTCGACCACACGTCGGAAAGGCGCTCTCTCCTCTGGCGCAGGCTTGAATCGGTTGAGGAAGCCACTGTGTTTGGAATGGTGTCTCTTATGACCCGCTGATGAGTGTGGCCTTGCGCTAAGCGATTTGAGGGACCGTGAAGAGCCAGGTCTACTCAACTGAGGAGCATCAATTTCCAAAATAGCTGCAGTACGAGACTCCCCAAGGCGGCGAGTTGCAGGTATAGCCATCATGGGCGTTGTCACAGGTCTTGAAATAGGTCTCGAGTCTTCCGAACCTTCAGAAGCGACCCCAGATTCATTATCTCTTGGCTTGGACTGGCTAGCGTTGCTGGGAGACTTTGCGTGGTTTGAACCAAAGAATCTCGGCATAAATGATTGCTCATCCCCAGAATCATCTGAGCCACTCCCATCAAATCGTCTGGTGATAACCTCAAGACATCGCTTACAGACCCGTAACGAGCCTTGCACGCCAAACCTTTCTCCTGATATGACGGTGGTGCATTTTGAGTCAAAGATGCAGCCACAGGTGCGGCAATGATGCTTTCGTCTAAAGGCACTGAATGGCGTCTGGCAAAGGAAACATTCTTTGACAGTGTCATCCTTCATCCAAAACTCCTTACTCAAGACCTGTTTTCGCATACGGTCAAGCTGTGCGTTGACCTGCTCCGAAGCCTCTTCATTGCTGGTAACAGTACCAGGTATTCTGAAATCGCCCGAGGCCATTTTTTGTGGTTTTGGATTGTGTGAGAAAGAATCGTGGCATACTGAATCGTGCGCGGACGTGCTGACGTGGCTGGGCTCCGCAGTACCTCTATCCAAAGAAGATTCTCTTGAATTCTGGTCGCCGGGAGATTTGGATCGACTGATGCGATCAATAACAGCAGGTTTTCTCCTCACACTATCGGGTGACAACAGAGATGAAGTAACGGAAGGGCTTCTAAGACTTCGGGTTTGCAAGGTTTGCAATGAGGGTGTACGGTGGTGGTGTGGGCTTCTAGGGCTCGTTGGGCTCTTTAGGCTCTCCTCTATACTCGAGGTATCGTCACGTTTCGACCTGGGCGGTAGTTTGCCGTCTTTCGCATCATATAAACTGGCTGAGGACTCGGCGGTTGTTAAATGTGCTTGCAAATCGACTCTGCTGCTCACACTTTTCCGACTGGACCCGATACCACCACTGTCCTCGGTGCGTAGAGTGGTATTACTAGGGTCTCTATGTACCGTGATAGGAGCAATCGTCGGGTCAGCGGCGATAGAGCTGGGCGCCTTCTTTGAAAAGCTTTGACGGTTCGTAGAGTTGGCCTTTTGATTAGACATAAGGCTGATGCTCGATGGCTTGGATGACTGAGGTTGCGGCCGGGGCTCGATAATGCCACCGGCTGTTTGGGCTGAAGCTCCATCGTTGGGTACAACTTGAGAGGACGTGGTGGACATGGATGCACCAGTCTCGGCTCGGCTCAGCGAGCTGATAGATGCTTTCGAGCCATGATTCGCAGTGATCGATGTTCTTTTCGAAGAAGGCTCTGACTTCTCTCCGGCGGATTGTTCCTGGGGCGACTTTGGAGAACCACCTACGGCTTCCCTCAGTCGACTGTAAAGACCGCTAAATCCTTGCTGAACGAGATCACCGGCAAGTCCCTTGTTATCGGAGGTGGGTGCTGCTACTGGAGGCGGCGCAAAGTCGTTAAAGGTAGTAAGAGAGTCACTCTGACTTGCAGAGGTGTGTATCTTGTCGAGTGCGTGTGCAAGTTGGCCGGTAGTGATCGAGCTGATAGAACCACGGCGGTTTCGGACAGGTGAGGTTTCTGAAGTTACAGAGCCAGCCCTGGGCGGCGACATGTTGGAGATGCAGTTATCTCAATAGCCTGTGGCAAGGTTGATAGATAGAAATTCAAAGTGACTCGAAGAATATAAGTTAGAATTTGGTATGCGGGTATCCGGTGATGGTCGACTGAAGGGTTCTAGATGTCTAAGACCCAACACATGTGACGTTTGTCCGCTTCAGGACTTTCAATCAAACACGACGGCCAAGGATCGAACGCGGGATATCAACAGCATGGTGAGTGTCGCGGATGCTTCGAGATAGTTAATCAGACAAGCCGTCGATAAATAGAGAGGCGGCGAGCGGGGAGGTCGATCTTCAGGGTTCGCTGATCGGTGAAGCTGTTGTGGGTTGACAAGACTGAACAAGACAGGATAACGCAGGTTAATCCCGATGTTCAAGGCGCATAAGGCAAGAGACAAAAGCAGAATGACGAAGGGGCATAAGCAGGGTGTTGCAGCACAGAAAGAGTATGCCAGGCCGCACAGCTAATCACGGCTGTGCTTTGTCAAAGTCCAAGGTCGAGAACAGTCCTTGGGCATCCGAGATGGAGGTAGAGAATGCGTGATGGCGTCAGACCCTTGCAAAACAGCGGGAGCGGGACAGCTGTTGGCGACAGGGGGTTTAGGTAGGCCTATGCATGTCTAACAGTGCCCGTTCACTGTTAGAGGGGAAATAATTATCACTAAACTTGAAACTACGGTTTGTGCTAGTAGAGACTGTTTAATCAAGACATTTCGTTATGTCTATCCTATAATATCTTGACAACGTTGTCGCCTTTTATGCTGAGTTACTTGCAGTAAAGGTAAAGTTTCACATGGAGGGTACAAGCAAAGGTTAGGCTTGCACATGCATGGTCTCGCAGTGATAAGAACTCAAAAGTACCGATGACTTGGCGCTGATCGAGCACGAGCCACCTTGAAGAGGAAGAAAAGACCCCGCAGATCCAATTTCTGCCCGTCCCAAAATTACCCGGCGCGTCGCGCTACCACTTTGTTTCAATAACTATTCGCTGTATTATTTATCGCTTCACTACGTAATTCAACACTGCCATACTATCTTTGCATCTCCACGACAATCATCTGCGCATACACCTCGCAAACCATCAAACCCGATCCTCGCCGCGATCCCCCCACCGATCTCTTCGCATCGTCGTACAACACCGCCATCGAGCACTACCACCACTACAGCCCATGTAACGCTCACACTGGTGCAGGTGCAGGGCAGTCCCACGACGATGTCCTCAGTTTCGCCCCCTCTTGTGTCGCGACGCCGCGCTGCCAACATTCCCTCAGATCAGAGAAGTTTGCTGGATGGTCAAGATGCATGGGCAGTAGACCTAAAGAACCAGCCTCACGGTCTGGCGCACATTCCCGGTCATATCTTGGAAGGAATCAAGGCTACGCACCTCGCTCAGAAGAAAAAATCGAAAGATCAAACTCCACAATCGAAGAAACGAATTGCTACTAGTCCTATTCCATCAGCCAGCAACAAGCGCATGCGAAATGGAATTGTAACAACTCCAAAGTCCCATTCGGAGAGAACACCTCGATCGTCGCCTGAAAAATCAATACCTTGGAGTCCAAGTCCGGAACGCGATCAACCCAAGCAGGCGGCTTCTAAAAAGATAGTAATTAATACAACCACTCAATCATCAATCGTACACGATACCCCAAAGACAGGTGGAGGGCCGGGCCTACGACAGCGACAGCGACAACGACCTCTAATACCGACGTTTCAAAACCCACCTTCATCAGAATCCGAATGTGATATGGAAACGAGAATCCCAGATGCCCAACCTCTCCTCAACATCTCAATTAACCAAAATGCGGTTCGTTCTAACCGAGCCGTGCCGTCTCCGCTCTCTACAAACAAACCTATGGCTACACCACCATGCGCCCAGCCGAGCAATTCCACACAATCATCAGGCCAGGATGCAGTTGTTCCAAGCAAAACATCTCCGGATACGAGTTGTCAGGCGGAAGAGGGCACAAGACGATATCGCTTTAAGCAAACCGTCGTTGATGCCTCCGACAACAACAAGAAGAAATATTACCCCGAGAAAGAGCGTCTCAAAGCCACAATAATGCCCCCGGTAATCAACAGTTCGAGGCCGAACTCATCATCAGAGTCTTGCATTCCCAGTACATACAAAGTGCCCGCGACTCAGGAGCCTGTCAGAGAGTCTATCGAGGACAAGAATAAGGAAGAGAGACAAAATCGAGTGGAGGTGATAATACCCTCAACCGCCGATCAAGAAGTTATGGAAATAACTCCTAGCCGTCGACCGGTGTCTGCCAAACCAAAACCCGTTAATGGTACCAAAGGTGCTGCAAACCAGGATAAACCGGTCATACAACAAGTTCGGCAACAACCGGTTCAGGAACAACAGGTCCGGGAGCAACGGGTACACCAACCAACTACACCAACATCAATGGGCCCGCCAAAACGAATCGCATCAAGTTCTCCCAAGCCTTTAGTTAACCACGAGGTAGCCATGCAACCACCCTCACCTGTTCCGTCACTCATAGCTCCAGGAGCTCCTTGTAAGCCGTTTGAAACATTTGTGCAACATTACCCCGAATATGCAAGTGGTGACGGTGGCCGGGTGACAGCAGGCACCAAGCTCGACTTTATCAACGCATGCATCTATCTGAACTACCTTCGTTCAAGAAAAGCACTTCGAGACTGCATGTATGACGAGTTAATCCGAGTTTTCCCGCAGTACTATAAGAAGTACTACGATGAGACTCAGAAACATCGCATAAAAACCAGGGTTGGCATCAAATGGTTCAACAAGCAGAGAGGCCCCCCAGTTTTCAACAAATATTTAGTTCACAGGGGCAATCTCAGCCACATTCTGAGGATGTACCCTGATGAGTTTGAAGCGAACGAGAAGTTGCTCGAAACCAAGGATGGGGACGAGCTCATGATTTATACGAGTTCAGAGGATGAGGAGGAGTCGGGCGAAGAGGAAGAGGAAGAGGAAGAGGAGGAGATTGCAGGTCCGGCTGCACCAGAGCCGGACAAGGAAGCTCCAGAAGCTTCGCCGCCTGTTGCGTCTTTCGAGAGTGAGACGGATAAGATCCTCTCCAAGGTACTGTCAGCACATGTATCGGGTTCTGTGAAGAGGTTGTCTGCAGCCGCAGAAGATGAGAAGGAGCACGAGATGCAATTAGATGAAGCGCTGAGGTCAGAGCAAAGATCAAAGGAAACGCCAGAGAAAGTGCCAGATCAGAGATCAGAGCAAAGGTCAGAACGGACGCCCGACCAAAAGTCAGAGCAAAGGCCAAGGCCAAAGCCAGGGCAAGCACCAGAGAAAGAGCCAGAGCAGAGGCTGGAGCAGAGGCCGGAGCAGAGGCCGGAGCAGAGGCCGGAGCAGAGGCCAGAACGAACGCCCGACCAGAGACCAAAGAAAAAACGAGCACTACCTTCATCCTTCAAGGCTCGCGGGACCACATTGCCAGCGCAGCCTGAGTCTTCATGGGCCCGAGATTTCATCACTCAAGCACCTCCCCCACCTTCGCCCAAAATCCCCGGAGGATCAATGCCACCGCCATCATCAATACCAGATCCAGTACGAAGGAGGGGGGATGAGATCACAGCATCAATGCCACCACCATCATCAATACCAGACCCATCACCAAGGAGGAAAGGTAAAATCTCAGGAGCATCAGTGCTACCTTCATCATCAAAACCAGACCCATCACCAAGAGGGAGGGATCCTCGACCGGTCAATTATTTAATGAAGCTTGGCTCGAAGAGCCGCGCCAGTTCGAGTAGTAGTGCCGGCGGTACGTCAACAATAGATGATGATAGGAGACGGGAAAAATTCGCGAAATACTTGCGCAAGAGTATGCCAGTCGAATCGCCAAAGAAGAAGCAAGGTGTTCGGAGCAGCAGTGGACGGGCGGAAAGCAAACACTGAAAGGGGGCAAATGTCTGATTCTCATGAAAAGTAATGTGTTATCGGAGTGAGTGATTGGGAAATCCGAGCGGGCGTCCGTATATCTGTGTATTTTTTGTTGAATTCTGATACCCAGAATGTTGAAAGGCAAACAAGCATTTTCCCTCAACAGCATGTTTAGTATTACAAGAAGAAAGCATTCTTTTCAACTCTTGAGACGATTACATAGCAATTGGCATGAACAAGAAAGACATTGTATCCATAGCATCAAGAAGAAGAAACCGGCATCGGTAGCGGAAAGAACTGTCTATTGTGCGTGGGCAACATAACATATCTATGGTTAAGCTAGCTGGATTCGACCGAGAGAAACCAACCTGGCCTGATTAAAGGACTGATAAGTATTGGCGACGATGCAGAAGATCGAGAGTTTTTGTGAAAGGAGTCTGGTTCCAAGTCGCCTTTTCCCCCCTTTTCTCCCTCCCCCTTCTCGATCGTTCCGTAAACGATACTATTCCCTCCGCCTTCTACTGCCAAAGTCGTAGGTCGTCTCCTTTCCACGGGGGGGTATATATCGTACAATTTTTTCTTTTTTTGTCTGGTCCCAATCTTGATCAAATTCCTCACTCCGTGGACACGCGACTACTTTTCGCTTCTGCCCATAGTCTCCGTTGTCTTCTGTTTTTTTGTGCTTTTTTTCGTGTTTTGGTACGCCTGCCTTTGTTTCCCTTTCTGCTAGCCCAATATTTTTGTGATTTTGGTTTTGCTGAAGAGTAAAAAATCCGGGGTTGTTGTCCATTTTATGTGTCATCATTCCTGTCATTAGCGGTCATTATAGTTGGTTGTTGTTTTTTTCTTCGTGAGAAGACATCGTTTTTCTTTCTTTATCCTTCTTCCCCAAGTTTGTCGGTTGCCGTTTTTCTACTCCTGCTCAGCAGTCTCAGCAGCGCGAGCGGCAGCTTCGGCTTCCTTCTTCTTCCTTTGACGAGTTTCCTCCTCGGGAGTCATGGTGCGCAGCTGGAGAGCGTGAATACCGTTCTCCTGGGCCATCTCATCACGGAGAAGGGCGTAAACCATGCGGTGGCGAGCAGGCTGCATCTTGGAGTTGAAGGCGTCTGAGGTGATGACCACGCTGTCACATGTGTTAGTATTTTTATGCTCGTATGTAGAAGGTGGGAGTGTATCGGGGATGACAAAGAGTGTCACGCGGGAAGGATTAGATGAGATGAGATGAGACGAGATGAGATGAGATTTTGTGACATGATATGATATGACATGACACGGATAATTCCAAATGAGGAATTTGTTCAAGTTTCACGAATTCGCTTGAATCCGTTACAATAGGGGGGTTCAGTTCTTACCGAAAGTGTGTCTCGCTGGAAGTAGTGTGTTCCATGGCCTTGTGGTGAGAGTGAAGGTGAGAGTCATTGTAAATCTCCAGAGTCTGCGGGTTGAAGGCAGCAGTAATCTGTAATTTGTTAATACCATTTCTTTTTTAATGAAAAAGAACTGATTCTCACCTTTGCGCGAATCATATCCTCAACGGGAGTGCTAGAAGAGCTCATGGTTGAGAGCTGTCGTCCGACGCTCGAGAAGCCGAGCGCGTATCGTCGAAACATGAGGTCGGGCGGTTCTGAAAGAAAAAGAGTGCGTTTCTGCGACAAAAATTGCAACGCACAATTGTCGACTTGTGAGAAATCTTGAAGTAAAAAAAAGTCGACAAAGAGCGATATGCGCAAAGTCGTTCTGGTTTTATAAAAGCGAATCGAGTGAAACTCGGAATTCGCGGGCGATCAAGTTGATATTTCTTTTTTTGGTCCTAGAACTGTTCCCCCAAAGTGGAGCGGTAATGGATCGACAGGGCGTTTTGCTTTTGGTGGTAGAGGATGCGAGTGAGGCAGGTTTTTGTGTTGGAGAGAGTTTCCGACTTTTTAAGCTTTGTATTGTCGGTGTCCTTCAGTTGTCGCACTGTTCTATAGACCAAAAAAGGAGTAATGGACTATAGGGGAAGAGAGAAAAGTGAAAGTTGAAAGTAGAAAAGAGAATGGGGTTAGAGGTACCAAGGCGGTTTAATATAAAAATCGAGGGTTGAGGTGTATGGATAGTATTCTACTAACTAGTTATCTATTATAGGAAAGCAAGGCTTGAAGTAAAGGCAAGTGAAGTGGCGGAACACGTTCACTTTCAGTGACTGTGACTCTGTGAGTGACTGATTTGCTTGCCAATTGACAACTCAGGAGCCCGTTCTCCGTTTTGGTATCAAGTCGGTGAGGGAAAAGTGAAGAGGAAGCAAGAAGCAAAGACAAAAAAGCCAGCCACATAACACATACCGACAGATACAGTACTGTACTGTACATGACCTACATACTACCTACATACTAATACATACACTCTAGATGTAGCTATAGTTCAGCTGAACTCTTCCCTCTCTCTCTCCTATCCATCCTTCTGCAGATGTTCGTCGCAAGCTTCTATTCCCATAGTATCTAATACATTACCAACTTGGAAGCGCGGGGATATGAGACCCCCCCTCCCCTCATTTACCGTCTTTCCAACAGCCAAAGTGGCGGACAAACCTTTCGACCCATCACATCGAAAAACATCCCTACATCTAAGAAACCCAAAAACCACCCCCTGAAAATGGTGGGCTCTTGTTTTAGCAAATGATCATCCGCCAATCTGCGTCTCAGTCCAGACGGCTGGGTCGGGCGACGGATGGCCCTGACCGCCCATGCAGCTTTGGAGAGCGGTGAAGCCAGGAACAAGGGTTGTTGTGTTTTTGGGTAAAAAGGAATTTTGTGTTGTTCTAAGAAACCCTGAGAATGTCTGTCTGTACAACAAATACAGTTACACCGATTCTATGTTTTGATAGTTATAGACACCGTCATTCAAATGGATACGTGAGCAAGTCTAGCAGGTAGCTAATATCATATTGGTTCTATACCCCCCCAGCTGCAGTCTTGACAGCAGCCGGGCCTCCATTTAGTAGACCCAGTGGAGTTTTAGGAGTAAAAATCTGGAGCCCTCTTTTTCTGTAGGTAGGTACCGGCCCAAGCAGGCGGGATCTTGCGTGAGAAAGATGGCGGTCTCTAGGATAACATGTACATACATACGTACAGTCATGTACCGTCAAGACTGCATGGCATGGCATAGCATGGCATGTAACCCACCCACGTATTCGTTTCATTTTGTTGACCTTGTTTCTCTTTTTTTCCTTTTTCTTTTCAGTCTTTTTCTTATTTGTGCGCCTGAGTTGTTGTTGGTGGCCTCACTCAAACCAACAGGTTAGACAGCAGGAGAGAGACAAGGTCTTGTTCAACTTGACCTATATCTAAACATACATCTCAACAAGTTGAACTGGTACATGTACCAACTTCCAACCCATAGTAAACATGTTTCTGTGTGTGTTGCATTGCAGTCGAACGGTTCCTCAAGCCTTCAGACTACGCGGACGCATGGCTAGCTGCCGGAAGGAGAGCCGGTCTCATCCTACAAGAACAAAGGAGAGAGCTACACAGTGACCTTACCTTATTGGCTTCAAGTCTCGACTGTTTCTTTTGTTGACTTTAGAGAAAATGTGCTGACCAGTGTTCGACGCGGCTTCTAAAATGGTACGTACTTACCGGGGAAACTCATCGTCTGCCCCCGGGGACCGTGAACCGAAGCTTCGACGTCAACGAAAAAGTAAAGAATCCACTCCTTAGGGTGGAAGAAAAGTCAGTTGCTGGGACTAAAGAAGACAAAATTAGAAAGGTAGTTTGTACCGTTCAAGCTGTACTCTTAGTCTGATTGTTTTTGTACCCTAAGCCTTGAGTGGTCATCCTTTCTGTTACCCACTAGACTACCAAATTAGAGCTTTCTAAAGCTTCAACTCCATCACCAAATCTAGAACGACTTCACATGTTCAATTGCGGATCATCAATCCCCTCTTATTGCTTCCCACCTCTTTGGTTTCCCTTTCGGCAAATGAGCCGGTGAACCTATCGTAGCATCCCAGCAACGAACCTCTTGCGTTACCTCAAGAGCTTCAGATTGGTCTTTTTCCTCTCGCATCCTTGTCCGCCGAACCCCCCGGTTCATTCAATCAATTATGTCGTTCCTACTCCGTCGGCGCCATGCTACTGCTACCTTTATCAGCCTCCGTCCTAGAATGCTCTCCACGCTTCCGCGTTTACCGCTTTTCGAAGCGGTTTCTAAGCATGACCCCGACTCCAAAGCCGTTGTCCATTCTATCTCCGGTCGAACCTTCAAGTATGGAGAGCTTCTGGGTGATGTGAGTCGTGCAAGGGATCGCATTTCTGAAGCTTCTGGTCGGCAAGATCTCAATGGGGAGCGTATTGCTTTCCTTGTTGAGAATAGCTATGACTACGTAGGTGAGCTCATGGCGTGTGTGACCCTACGTTTGCGATAGCAGTATTGATAAACGTTTTTATATAGTGACGCTCCTGGCCGCAATGGCTGCGCGTTCCATCGCTGTGCCTTTATCTCCCGCATTTCCTGCGCCGGAGCTTCAATATATTCTTAACCAGAGCGAAGCTTCATCGCTGGTCTCTTCTCCAAAACTCGCATCAAAAGCTAAAGAAGTTCTTGCAACGGAACTAAACACCAAACCGGCGCATCTCGAACTTCAAAAGCTTCAAGGTGGGGGTAATCATGAAAAGGTCGAGCTAGGTGATGCCGATCCCGGCGAAGCTGGTATGATGTTGTATACTTCAGGCACAACCAACAAACCAGTAAGTCAATACTCGACGTAGTCATAATGCGTTGTATATGCTGAAGCTCCCCTTAGAAAGGAGTCCTACTACCACAAGCTGTGTTGACAGCCCAG
Source organism: Fusarium sambucinum (assembly GCF_050947815.1). Taxonomy (NCBI): domain Eukaryota; kingdom Fungi; phylum Ascomycota; class Sordariomycetes; order Hypocreales; family Nectriaceae; genus Fusarium; species Fusarium sambucinum. The sequence continues at coordinate 1,066,953 of NC_139294.1, read as the reverse complement.
TCTCGCTCTCTTACTGAAGCATGGAACTACTCACCCTCCGATCATCTCCTCCATGTTCTTCCACTTCATCATATCCATGGCACAGTGAATGCCATTCTCACACCTCTCCTTGCTGGCTCGACGATTGAGTTCATGTTCCCCTTCAACGCCGATGCCGTCTGGAAACGCTTCTCATCACCCTTCCTGTCTAACGGCACATCAACGACAAAAGAGAAAATCACCTTTTTCACAGTCGTACCCACCGTGTACAGCAAGCTTCTATCATCTCACAAGAGTCTCCCTCCTGATATGCAAGAAGCTTCTCGCAAGGCCATATCTCCAGAGAACATGCGCCTTTCGATCTCGGGCTCCGCCGCTCTCCCAACTCCTATTAAAACTGCTTGGAAGGATCTCAGCCACGGCAACGTCCTCCTCGAGCGTTATGGCATGACTGAAGTTGGCATGGCTTTGAGCTGTGGACTTGACTTCTCCGATCGTGTAGATGCAAGTGTTGGCTGGCCATTACCATCTGTCCAAGCCCGTCTGGTCGATGTCGACACTAATGAGGTTATCAAAGAGGGAGAAGAGGTTGATGCGCAGGGTCGCGAACGCTCTGGAGAAATTCAACTTCGTGGGCCAACCATCTTCCGTGAGTATTGGCGCAACCCATCAGCGACGGCGAGCGAGTTCGTCGAGAGCGAAGATGGTAAGGGGAAGTGGTTCAAGACGGGCGACGTTGCAGTCCGTCGACCAGTCCCCTCGGCCAATGCTGCCCAATCCTGGACTCATGGTCCCCTTTACTTCATCCAAGGCCGCAAATCCGCCGATATCATCAAGACGGGCGGCGAAAAGGTGAGCGCTCTAGAGGTCGAGCGCGAACTCTTGTCCTTGCCTCAAGTCTCCGAGGCAGCCGTCGTGGCTGTGCCTAGTGGGCAATGGGGTCACAAGGTCGGCGCTGTACTGGTTTTAGATACAGACGTTGTGAAGAAGTGGTCTGCGCTCGATATGCGCCGGGCTCTCAAGGGGCGTCTTGCAAACTACAAGATTCCTCAAGTGATGAAGCTCGTTGATCAAATCCCCCGAAATGCTATGGGCAAGATCAACAAGAAACAGTTAGTCAAGGCCATCTTCCCTGACGACATAAGCAGCGACAAAAGCTAGAAGATAATTATAAAAAGAAATATTGTAATTGGGTGGTCACTGTATAATACCATGATATACCGAAAGGTGTTGCAAATTAATAGCATTCGGCTTTAAGCTATCAGAAACTTGTGTGAAGCTATCAGGGTTGGCTGATAAAAGTACAAATCTATTTTTCTCCTCCCTCTGGTGGCCGACCTTTTTACTTGGATGCCACTAGGGAAACAGCCCGTCCTGAGCAACGCCGGTATAATATTGAACCAAATGAAATCAAGGATAAGCTGTGGCCATTCCGGAAATATCCCTGTCATGGTTCAAGCCGAGCTACCTTGCCCTGCCGCTTCATCATCAACCAGTCGTCGACCTTTTGCGAATCGCCGAGTGAGCGGCGTCAAGTTCAGAAACGTGAAATGGTCATTATCGGATATCGTGCTAAATCAACGTCGTGCCCTCGCATAACTAGCCTCACGCTCTTAAACAACGTGCTTGGCCTTGGCTCTTGTGCTTCCAGAGTGAGCACTGTCGGTGTGGCCAGAGAACTCGACCTGCTCGGAAGCGGGCAGCTCAAGAACCTCCTTGAAGCGACGTCCAATAGACAGGAGAATATCCTTACCCTTCTCTCCGCTACGGCCCTTACCACCAGCAACATCACCATCACCTCGGCCGGGAATCGCCTTTCCTATGGTGCGAGTCCAGACACCGATACGGAAGAATGCCTTGCGGACGTTGACGACAACACCCATGACTTCGCCATCATCCTCGTTCTCAAGAGTCTCGCCAATAGCGCCCATCATAACTTGGAGCCAGAGACGGTCGATGTCGATGTTGCGCTTGTCCTTGTACTGGTAAGACCACTTGCCACCATGCTTGTTCTGAGGGTCCTCCCACTCGGGGCGAACACCTTCCTTGAAAAGGTGGTAGTCGGACTTGAGAGAGAGTTCGGAGACGGGGGCAACGTTGTTCTAAAGACGTTAGGATTTTGTTGGGAGACACAAAGTTTTGGACTCACATAGACGCCCCAAAACTCTTCAACAGAGTCGAAGGTGATAACTTCCTTGAGGAGATCGTTCCAGTTGTCGCCCTATAGTCGATATTAGTACCTAGAAAATTGGCGTATGAGTGTGGTATTTCGCACCTTGCCGCTCGGGGGCTTGGTGAACCAGAGAGTCCACTTGTTCTGGAGGGGGTGCTTGACGTTGAAGTTGTCCTTGTCGTGGAAAACAGTGACGGGCGTGTCGTCCTTGACATCGGAAGACTCTTCATTGCCGGCGGGGTCGACGGGGATGGTGGTGAGGTCGACCTGCTCATCCATCTTGGGGGCTTCTGTTGCGACGGCAGCCATGATGTCTGGTGTTTCTCGTGAGAGCGAGGTGCAGATGAAGGGTTTCGCGGATGAAAGATCGCGGGGCAGATTTAGAGGATTGATAGCGGAGGGAAAGGCGAGCGGTGCAGAAGTGGGGCGAAGAGGGAAGACGGTTCGAGCAATTCCTTCCTTTTGTTAAAAATTGGTTGCAACTTTGCACCAGGCAAGAGTCGCGAAGATTTGAGCAAAAATGGGGAAAGAAGTCTAGAAGTGACGTTTGACACGGAAGGTGCGTAGAGGATTTGTGTCGCGAGGCGCAAGTCAAAAATTCTGGGTGGTGACCTAACTGGTAAAAGCAATTTACTTCCTTCCTAAGAGGGCTATTGATGCCATAAGATGCCTTGTTTGTGCCTAGAATATGAGGCATCATCTCCTTTCTATCAGACCTGTTACTATCTCTAAACGTTTCAGACAAGCGATTCTCCTTTGCCTCCTTATCGACCAGGTATTTGCATCAATTCAACAAGGGTCAGTAACAAATATCAACTGAGGTTGAAGTTGAAGGTTGAAACTCTGTGGTTTCAACATGAGCCTCACGTGCCAAGGAAGATCCTCTTTGTCCGTCCCTTGAACCATATGCTTGGGATTTGGACCATTGCTCAGCCAGTCCCTTGATATCCATTCTTTGACAAATCTGCCAAGCAAGGGGAAAATAACAGACAGGGAATACAAGGGGCTTTCCTTCTTTCTTTCGTCTGATTTCTTTTTACTCGGGATATCCGCAAATGCCAACAAGCGAAGATGGGATATCCACAAACAGAGTTGCAAACCTGACTGTCTTCAACTAGCGTCAATCGGGCTTCGATAGACTAACGACAGAATTCAATGCAACTCAACTGCATATGACGCAGTATTGTCAGTCACGCGGATATCCGATTCGATTCGGACGTATTAGTGCAACAGAGTACAGCTATTTTTTGTTTCTTATGAGTGAGCCCACGTCAGGTCAGGTCGTAATTTTGAAGCTCGCCAATACCAATGTGATATGTTGTGCTGTGCTCATTTGCATGCGCTGTCAGATGAATAGGTACATAATTATCCAAGTCATCACTCACTACAACTTCATGGCCCCCATTTACTCCACTCACAACCTGTTTAACATGCTTCTACGTTTCTTGAGTCGTTCATGCCTCACACCATTTCCCATGCAGGTTGGGATCTAGACAGACATTCCTCAAGCGCCAGCACAGCTACAACCAACACCCAATTACAATTTGACTAAATCAAGGGACAAAGAAAGAAAGACACAAACCCAACTTGTACAAACGGTAAAATGGCGGTTTCACGTAATTCCTTTCATCCAGTCAGCTGCTTCCTCCTGACCAACTTGTGCCAACTTGAGCACTTGCTGCGTCACTTTCTCCCTTGAAATGAGGTGTCCAAGCCTCCGATTAAGCCTCAATCCATCACCCACATTCACCACTCACCATTCACGACCAAGCTTAGTCTACCAGGGGCGGGATTTAACGTGAACTTTACTTGCCTCTATTGGTTGTTTTGTAAACATCACTCGTCCCACAAACTGAATGACAACTGGTGCACACCCGCTTCGTCACGTTTTCTACACCATGATTCTGTCCCAATGATCATCAAAGTCCCAACGCTAGCTTCTCATGCACGAGCTTCAGGCACTGGTTAACTGGAATGCGAGCACGTCTCACACCCTCATGATTCTCTAGTCTAGCTCTTCTAAGCCCCTCCTTCAAAGAGCCATCATCCGAGACCTGCGCGATCAGCCGTGGGTTGACCAAGGTGGGTATGCCGATGCTTTTCGTCCATCCTCATGTCGACCCAACCAATGTACCGTATTCTCCATATATAGATCAAGTTATAATAAGCCCATCTCCCGTCGAGACAAAGAAAGCTTCCCTCCCAGGCACACCACCTTGAACTACCTCTTTGTTACAGACACCAGAACCTTTCTCAGCTTTACTACCACTTTACCTATTCATCATGGAGCCCGAGACTCGAGCCACTTCTTCCTTTGAGAAGGATGCCCATAAGACAAAGGACAATGCCTCCAAGAGCAAGACCAGAAGCAATTCTCTCTTCACCATCAGCTCTGGCTTCACCTTCTTTGCTGCCCTTCCTGGAGGATCCAGTTCATCGTCTTTCAGGTCATCTTCTTTCCGATAAATACCCAACACCAACTCTTGTTCCGTTCTCTGTTTTCCGTCCTTCGTTTATACCCAGTCCTTTTGTTTATTGTTTATTTTTCTTACACATCGGATCTGCTGGCTTAGCTGCTTTTTACGAAACCACTGGTTTGATACCACGCACTTGCTTTTCTGTGCTTTACTTCTCGTACCACAATGAATAAATTACGGTCTTTTCAGCCCAGCCGTCGTGGCCTCAACTTTAAACAACTCAACCAAGACTTTGCCGACGAACAGTACGAGGTTTTTCTTAACAACCTCAATGTCGAAGTTTATGTCATCGCCCAGATGGCCTTCCTTCCTGGGGGTAGCGCTGGGACATCTCGGAGGTCCCCTTGGTTGAAACAGTACCCGGAGGAGTTTATCAAACATGTTGAGCTCGTGGCTCATCCGGATGCCCGCTCGGGGCACTGGGAAAAGGTTCTTTGGGACGGAGACGAGAGAGTCAACTTGATTGTTGCCATCCTTTTCAGAATCATTGACAAGAGCATATTCTCGCCACTGCTGTTTGGAGCTGATCCGAAGCTTTGTAAGACACTTCAGAACTCCGATACCGAGCTCATCAATGCAGAAGGTATGTGAATTAGCACAATATTCACTGAGCATCATGCTAACATTGATCCAGGATTCGAACGCAGTGCTGTTCTCTCTCACACCTCAAGGGCATGGCTCCGGAAGAACAATGGAGAGCCCCCTCTCTTTTGGCAGGAGGTTGACAAGCTATGCTGGCAGACTTTGGCAATGTTACTCCCTTACTACGACTTTGTGGAAGAAACCGCAGACTCCAAACCCATCCCGAAAACGGAACTATACCAGTCACTGCATGATGTGTTTGCACATGCTGGTTGGATCAGCGTGTGCATGCGCATGTCACCAGCCATCATATCAATAGACTGGAATATTCCCGGTGAGCCATTCTCGACAGAACTCATCAACAACTCTCAGGAGGCATACGAAGCTTCATTGAAAGCAGCCAAGGCACACGAAACCTCGGTGGAGAAAGCCAGGCAATACCGGATGATGGTTCTCGGGGTGTCTGGCAAGCCCAAACCCCATATCAGACAAGTCAAGTCTGCTCCCAGAGTCAAGATTACAGTGACGCCAACAATGGTTCGTCACAAACCTCTCCCCAAAACAATGAACATGAAGGGCGTCACCGCGTACACTATAATGAAGCCCTCTGTGGTATTCTACGAGGGATTCAAACTTGAAGGGGATGAGAATAAAGCATACACAAGTCTTCCAGTCTACATCCAGAAGCTCCGGGACCGTAACTGTGTGCCAGAGAAAACTGTCATGACCATTATGGCACTTGCAACGATTTGGATGTGGGTTTCGTTTACCACCCGGGGTCAACAAACATGGCAGGTAGTGCAACAATGGTTGCAGTCGTTACAATAGTATGGGGGCCATGGCATAGGAAGTCTCCGGGAGGATAGTGGGACCTTGAGTGATAGTCATGGGTGCGTGGGGGTTTTGTTTCCTTGTTTCTTAACCGGTTGGTTTATATAGAGAAGTGGGTTCTGGAGTTTGGGTTATTATTGGAGTTTGAGGGAAATAGCTAGAGCTATGGCTTCAGCGATAAATGCATTAGTTAAACATGATCCATCAAGCAATAATTGTGCTCTCCCATCATGCCTTGAACAAGCATACCCATGATACCGAACCCATAGGATCTTGGACAAGAAAGAACGTAGGCATAATAGAACAATATGAGAACATACTGATTTCTTGTTCTTGTAGTGATATTTTGGATATTTAAAGGAACCCTGCAGGGTAAACCCAAGGGTATTACAAGAATTACCCGCTGGGAGCATAAGAGACGAAATTAGTAGGTCACTTTATGCTCCTTAGACTATAGTTCTTATATTACTTATTTTTATATCCTAAGACTTGGGAGTTTTAGTCGAACACTTTGGTTCGTCTTGAAGCTCACATGAGTATGGGGTCTGGATCAAGAGAGAGGCTGTCACTGCCGTGGTATCTTCCGCGCACTGGACGCTGAATCGGCTAATCAGCAGACCAAAGAAATATTGATGTGCATATTCAGTGAGGGGAAGTCACATTCATTGAGGGTCTTGGACGATATTACGTACATTGAGGTGGTGTCATGATGTGCACTCGTTTCACTAATCTTATCTGATCATCAAGATCGGACCCACTTTTCCATCTGGGTATGCCTCTCCTCCCACCATGCTGAAGCAACAACACCACCCGTATCACGACGACCACCAAAAAGATCATATTAGAATCGTTAAAATCAACAAAAAGAAAGCTGATAGGCACTGAGAGACTTGCTCCCGCCAGGGCTTGAACCTGAGACCTTCGCATCACTGAATATTCAGATTGAAGTATTAGTACGACGCTCTAACCAACTGAGCTACGGAAGCCAATCAGCTTTTGGCGATGATTCGCCGTTGTTGGACGAGCGGCGAATTCGGAATATGATATCCAAATGACAGGGGTTGCTCTGCTCTGTCGGTTGAGAACTTACCCTACTGTAGAAGAGATGGCCCCTGATCATCTAGTCACAATTTATTAGTGGTTCGAGCCTGTCTGCACGCGATCTCGAAAGTGATATTCAAAACTGCTCACTTCCTCCTGAATGACTCGAGCATAATTGACACATGGTAGTATGGAGGACACGTCAGGTCAAGATCAAGTCATAGCACGGGAAGCACATCCAGCCATTCAAGCCGAACACGATAGTCCTGACCAATTCGCTTCTTTTACTCAACACCTAGCATACCGCATCTGTTGTTTCCTCTTTCTAAGAACAGAAAAGCCAAAGGGCGTAAGCCTTAAGCTCAAGCCCAAGACCCAAGAACGTGGCTGCTTACTGCACTCTCATACTCGAAAATCAGTCATCATCCGGAAAGCCTATCGTATTTCTAAGAAAATTACTGGCAGGCTAATCTTGGTAACGCACCAGTGCAGCCATGCATCGCAAACACTAAAACATAACCAACCACCGAGCTGACTGGGATAACAACAATATTACAATGAAACACTCGAGAGACAAAGACCGGAGAATACGAGAAATCCACGAGGTACCTTGCAGAAGCAATCACGATTCCCATCAATCAATTGTTGGAAACGAGTAACTACATGCAGTAGTCAACTGCCGCGTGGCTTTGATCGAGAGAGGTTGGGCATTGCGAGGATTAGTTAGCTTGTGCTACTATACCTAGGTAGGTACTCGATAATAGCACGCAGGACTTGGCGGTTTACCAGATGAGGAAGTACAGAACATAGAAGGGGCTGAGAAAGTAAAAGGAGCATTGAAATGTCTTGATGTGTATATGCGAGTCGAGGATATAGATACAGCTTACAGCAATACAAAGTTTAATCGGGCCATCCCGTCCGCCCGCACGCCAACGGCCTCTGATGTGTTTCAAATTATTAAGGACCAGACTTGTTCGGGAGCTGCCGATCTAAATGATCAACTTTAATTGGTGTATTCAATTAAACAACAATTGTTCCTAAATTGAAGCAATTGTACCAAGTTGAAAAACACCAACAAAACCAACCAAGAGAACAATACCTTCCTGTTTGTAAAAGTCAATCCGTCTTCAGCCTCCCGTTTGTGTCTTGCTTCTCCGGATCCGTCCCGTGTCTCCCGTTGCCAGCCACCCGCCTTTTTTTTGGGTCTTTGTCTTCGGAAGAGCTTCAAGGGTGAGACAGTGGCACCCCGCCCCCAGCCATCCCCCAGCCTCAACTCGACGAGGTGAAAACTGTAATCAGTGAGATATATCAAGTTTTATATCCTTGCTAGTTGCTTCAATTACCCCTATATCACTTCTCTGATGTGACTTTACTCGGTGCAAAGTGTATTATGGGGAGATATCAACCCTGAAGCTTGCTCTCTGAACGACCAATTTGTGATAACGTCGAGGCTGGGAATCCAAGATGAGCATGGGGGAAAGCTTAGCTTCAAGGATGTAAATAGCTCTTTAACGAGTTTAGAGGCTCATAATCCCTGTACTGTTGCAGCCAAGGCAGATAGATGATGCCAGTTTATAGCTTAACCTGCCTACGTTATCGTTCGTATCTGCCCATGAATGAAACCTCGTCATTTTCTCAACCTTCTTCTCTCTTGGTCCCTGCAGACCGCAAGAAAAAACTCTTTACCCTTCACCTCCAATTCTGCACAGCATTAGACTAGCCCGGCAACTCGCAGGACCCGCTAGACTACGCTACGGACTGGATCTCCATCTTCTAGGCTGGGCTGGGACGGCTAACTAGCGCCTAATCGGTTCCCAAGCTTCGTTCGGTTCGCTTCCAAGCCTGAACGAGGTCAAGCAAGGTCTCACTTTTATCTTTTTTACCCGCCTCCAAACGTGCGATTCAACGCTTGAAATCCATCGTCTTTTTTTTGCTTGTCATATTTTTTCCGCCTCCAACGTGTTGGCCCAATCACACCGCTCGTTGCAGTCAGCCTCAGATCAAATGTCTACGCCATACTGGGGCCAGTTGCCCGGACCAAAAGTCGTCCAGGGCCCTAACCGCCGCAGGTCTGAGTCGGACAACTATACCTATAATGCTGACCGTAGATCTTCGCTCGACGTTGCCCCAGTTCGCAAATCGAATCGTGTTTCTTCACAAACTCAGGGCACTGATGCTCTTTCTGAATCTACCTTTAGTCCTTATGATTCCCCTACCACTCCTGGTTTCGCTCCTCAAGGTCTAGCTCCTAGACCATCTTCATACCGCCGAGACATCTCTACTGGAGAGTCTTCCAAACCGCGCTACAACAGTCGACAGCAACAAGACTACGACGAGCCATTGTCACCTGCTCAACAGGTTCCTCGTGCTCCTCCTGTGAACTATCGCCATCCATACGGTAACGGCGGTCCTTCTAATACCCACACCGCTCCCAACGCATCTGCTTCTTACGATCCTAACCCACAAGACGACGATATGGAAGACGACCAGTACCAGCGCTCCTCCCAAAGGACCGGAGGTCAAAGATATGACCAAGGCCAAGATGATTTCTCAAGACGAGGTTCGAGCGCCAGCGCATACGATCAATTGCCTAGGAGAGCAACAGGCGGGTCATCAAAACGTCAAAAAGCGTACGCAGACGACCGATCACCCCTCCAAAGGCTAGAGTTGACGCTCGATAGTATGACCAAGGAGGAAAAACGCGCCCGAGTCGAAGCCGCCGAAAAACGCGCCAGAGCAAGACAGGCCAAGCAGGCTGGAAAGCAACCCGCAAGCGGCCCGCAAGTGCAGCAGTCGCATGAACGAAAACCCTCCGTCACATATAGCGAAAGGCGTCCATCAGGCGGTGGAGCCTTCTTTTCAGCCGGACAGCCTTCGACGCACAGAAATGTTTCCCAAAACTACTCCACGGAAGCACCAAGAGATACCCAAAGAAGCACCCAAAGAGATACACAACGTGATGTTCCACAAGACACCTACCAAGACATTCCACCACAGAATGCGCCTAGAGAAGATACTGCTTCTCCGTTTGTGTACCAGGAGCTACCTCCTCAAGTCACTGTACAAAGAGGTCATTCGCATCGCCGTCGCAGCTCTGTTGCGCAACGGCCAGCAGATGACATGACTTTTGGATCAGGCGCATTGCGACAGCCAGAAGAAGTTGAGCCTGCGCCCAGGCGCATGGATCCTCAATCTGCTGTTCCCAGAACTGTTGAGCAAGATTCTGGTATTCCACAGCGCAACCTGAGTTTCCGCGAACGAGCGACTCGAGATAACGCACAGCTTCCTGAACAACCTGCGCCAGCGCCAGCACCAGCAACGATGCCAATGCCAATGCCAATGCCGATGTCAATGCCACAGACCCAGCCCGTCCAGCCACCTGCGCAAAGCGGAGGATTCTCTTTGACTAGAAGTGGCAGCAACAAGCTCAGGAAACCACCTCCGCCTGATCTTAACTATCCTCGCAGAGTGGCATCGGAAAGGCGCGCTCCTGCTGGACATCCCATTTCAAAATACTGCCACCAGTTTGATGATGATTATTACTATGACGACCAAGATGACCTACTTCCCGCTCGACAGATTCCCCAAGAACTTCCTACCCGACAAAACACCCAACAGATTACTCAAGAACTTAATGACCGTTTCACTAGGGAGAAGGAGCTTCCTCCTAACCCGCCACAGACCACAGAAGCCCATGAATATATACCGACTCATCAAGAGATGCCTATGCCTGGTGATAACCAAGGTATCAAGAGACGTGTTACTGACCCTGCCCCCAGGGTTCAATACGCCGACGAGGATGAGTTTATCCCACCACCTCAGCGCACCAAGTCGATTGGTACTAGGCTGCTTGGCAGAAAAGACGACGATGGAATTCATGCTCAGAACCAGGCGGCTGTCCTCAGAAAAGCCAACCGGGCAGACAGCTTCTCCTCTGAAAGCTCCGAGGGACACCACATTTCCCGAATGGTATTTAAACAACCAGAAGATATGGTCCCCGGTAACGGTCTTTACCTACCACCTACATGGCTAGACGAGTGGAGGAAGGGAACTGTTGGTACATTGTCTGGGACATACCTGGATATTCAAGATGGTCCCATTGCTGAGCCAGCCGCACACCAGGCTTGGTGGGAGCAGGACAAGAGGAAGAGCTTCTCTGAGCCGCGAAACGCCGAGGCTTTCGATGGCGAGTATGATGAGCAGACCCCTACGCGCTTCAAGCCCGCGCTATTCATGAAGTGTGGCCCCCTTTTGAGATATTGCGGAATTAAGCGCGAGAAGGTTCCCAACAGAGCTGGTAATCTAGCTGAGCGAGAGATGTGGCGGGGCAGTATCATGATTGTCACTCAAGATTCTGACTCTTCATATGATATCGCACCCACGCTGCGACTCTTTGTTCAAAATCTTGACCTGCTGCCAGCACCTCCTCACAGCATCAAGGGAGACCTGTCTCCTGAGTACGTCGATCCCATTGCCGGCCATCCCAAGGTGGGCCGCAGAGGAGAAACCCTCTACGTGCGCCCTGTGGATCATTTGGAGGAGGCAAAGGATCTTTCTCGCGATGAGACTGATGCAGGACTCTTCGAGCAAACCATCACCCCGCTTGAGCTTCCTGGTCCCGATGGTCCAGCTGATCTGCCCGGCTCATTTGCTAACCGCAGAAAGCGGGCAGGCGCTGATGGCGAAAAGGTCCAGAAGTACAAGGACATCAGAGGCTTCAGACTCCATACTGAGCGTGGATGTACTTTCTGGCGTTTCAACATCGAGGTTGAGCTGCGCGAGAACCAACAGCGCATTGCCTATCGTATCAACCGTGGCCCCTCCACAGGGTTCTGGGTCCCTGCCAAGGGTGAGACGATGAACATGATGTTCCACAGCTGTAACGGTTTCAGCGCGAGCGTGAAGCCTGATGAGCTGAGCGGACCTGATCCTATGTGGCGCGATGTATTGAACAACCACCAATCTCGACCTTTCCATCTTATGATTGGAGGTGGTGACCAGATCTACAACGATTGTGTGTCGAAGGAATGCAGTCTCTTCAAGGAGTGGCTCAACATTCGCAACCCTATCCAAAAGCACACTGCCGCTCTCACGCCTGAGATGCAAGACGAGCTGGAAACTTTCTATCTGGAGAGGTACTGCATGTGGTTCTCTCAAGGTCTGTTTGGTCTCGCCAACTCACAGATTCCTATGGTGAACATGTGGGATGACCATGATATCTTTGACGGATATGGATCATATCCTCACCACGACATGAAGTCCCCAATCATGAGTGGTTTGGGTGCTGTCGCGCACAAGTACTATATGCTGTTCCAGCACCAGTCTATTATGACTGAGCTTGAGAACACTGAACCAAGCTGGATTCTTGGTAACGAGCCTGGCCCATACATCAACGAGCTTGGTCGCAGTCTGTTCTTGTCTGTTGGCTCAAAGGTCGGACTTCTCGCTGTTGATTGCCGCACAGAAAGGACGGAGCATGATGTTGTCTCTGATAAGTCATGGGAGAAGATCATGAACCGTCTCTACGCTGAGGTCCGCCGCGGTCAGGTCGAGCATCTGATGGTGCTCTTGGGTATCCCTATTGCTTATCCCAGATTGGTCTGGTTGGAGAATATGTAAGTGATTTCTGATGATATTGATAAGTATACGACTGACTTGTTTTAGTTTGACCTCCAGACTCATGGACCCTGTCAAGGCACTTGGACGCACTGGTGTCTTGGGCAAGGCCCTCAACAACATCGATGGTGGTGTTGAAGTCTTGGATGATCTTAATGACCACTGGACTGCCAAGAGCCACAAGCAGGAGCGATCTGTCGTGATCGAAGACTTGCAAGATCTTGCTATCGACAAGTCTCTTCGAGTCACCATTCTCAGTGGTGACGTTCATCTCGCTGCTGTTGGACAGTTTTACTCCAACCCCAAGCTTGGACTTGCTAAGCACAAGGACCCGCGATACATGCCCAACATTATCTCATCAGCCATCGCCAACACACCACCCCCCGACATGCTGGCTGATGTGCTGAACAAGAGGAACAAGGTCCACCACTTCGACAAGCAGACTGATGAAGACATGATTCCCCTCTTCCAGCAGGGAGTCGATGGCAAGCCAAGAAACAACAAGCACCTTCTTCCTCACCGAAACTGGTGCGCCATCCGTGAGTGGCAACCAGGTACCACACCACCACCTACACCTCCTGGATCTTCTGGTGGAGAAAGCTCTGCTCCTAAGGGTGGCCTTCTCAGAAGGTTGTCACTCTCCAGGAGCAAGTCTACATCTTCCGATGCCCGCCCCGACTTTAACAGAGAGACTGTCCGCGGAGGATCCCGACCCCCGGTCACCCGAGGTGGCGGTGGTTTGTTCCGCAGCTTGTCGCGACGCAACTCGACAAGTTCCGAGCGTCCTCCTCCAGCCAAGCTTCAGCGATCCATGTCTGTCGACCAGGCCCCTGAAGGCAAAAAGTCGGGATTCTTTGGTTTCATTCGACGACCTAGTCAGAGTCGTGCTGCCGATGAAGGTGACATGAATGACAGGTGGGAGGACCAAGACCCTTATTATGATGATCCAGACTACTATGAGGAGCCTCTGTCCCCTCAACGTGGAGGTCCTGGTCCTTCGGGAATGAGAGGTGGTGCCGCCTACGACGAGTACACTGAGGGCGACGACTCATACTTTATGGCAGCCCGGCCACTTCAGCGAGCCCAAACTGTTGGATCGCGAGCCATGTCACACTCGCGAGAGGCTGTGGGCCCTATGCAGCCTATGCCTCGCCCTGGAAACTTTTACAGGACACCTACAGGTCTTTCAACAAAGCAGAAGAAGCAGGCAGACAAGTACACTGTTGATCTCGAGGGTGGACTGGACATCACCCTGAACGTCGAGATCAACCCCAAGGACCCTGCCGGTATCACCAAGCCATACAGACTTTTGGTACCAAAGCTCTTCTATGACTACGAGAACGAGAACGAAAATGAAGCGGGAGCCGTTCCCGAGCAGGACCCAGAGATGGCCCAGGCTGGAGCCGCAGAAGCCCCTGAACCAACTGGGTTCAAGAGACTTCTCAGCTTCCGCAAGAAGGCTAAGAACCGTCCTCCACCAGAGGATGACGATTATAGTGAAGACGACGATGATGATATTGATGTTTACCGCGTAAGATAAGTCTAAGAAGGACTATCTATTTGCGTGTTTTTGGATCTTTTTGCATATGATTTATTTATGCCTATTGGCATTCGGATGGAGTTTTGGAGATATTTAGAGATGATTGATCTCTTTGGACAAATCTAGCTTTTAGTACATATGACCGTCTCAAAAGCAGACGTGTATAATTTTGGTTCAAAATATGAATGATACGAGCGTTTGTCTCTTTTTTCACGATCATGACTTCAATGAAAGCCAAGAATATCTCTTCCATTCTCTTTCCCCTGAAACGATGTAGTTTATCGCCGCTAAAACCCCTGAATAGCGGGGGTATCCAGGCGCTAATCCCGCTCCAATCCGACCCCCGGAATTTGAACCTGCAGGCGCGGGAGGGTAGTAAAAAAAAAAAGGTTGGCGAATCATGTAGTAGCACAAGCTCGAAGCTACGTATTTGTTTCTTTGTGAGGAGACGACAAGTTCAACACGCGCTCTCTCTTTTTTTTCTGTAAATTCTTCATCTTTTCGTGATTCTGTGCAATATTGAACACGAGGTTACGGCGGATTTAATGACGATACGGACCCGATATTAAAAGTGCACGGGACGAGACTAGTCTTGTTGACTGAAACATCGTCATTCGCTTCTCTTCAAGGGGTCCTCCTTGTCCCTTGAACTGTCGATCAACGCAGGCAACTTCGTCGACAAACAAACAACCATACTCTGAACATAGCACGATACGACAAATTGCGAAATTTTAAGAACTTGCCTCTCGTGCGCGGATTCTAGGGCATGGCGCCATCATGTCGCGCCCATATCAGTATTGTACCAGTTCCACAATCCCAAGGAACATTCAGTCAATAGGCCATGTGTTATCAGCCAACGCACAGCAAGCGGCGCACCAGCTAAGAATATGGGCGTCCGGTCCGGGAAAGCGCATGGCTATATCGACGGGCGAACGAGTTATGCGACGGTTACAGCGTAATTTGACTTCAAGACGGTTATTGAGCTTTCCTCATCTGCTGGTGTTGCTCTGGCTAGCTATACTGCTGTATGGAGAGAGATGGGTGTTCAGTAGCAAAGTCGCAAGTTGCGATTGGGACCATTGGGAGAAATGGGTATGTTGCACTTGAAAGGATATGTTCAAAAAAACTGACGATTACAGCCGAAAGATGCGAAACCTCACCACCTCGTCTTCGTCGCCGATCCTCAAATCATCGATCCTCATTCCTACCCCGGCCGTCCCTGGCCTTTGAATCCATTGACAGTTCTCATAACCGATAATTACCTACGACGTGGCTACCGAGCGATGCAAAGCCGTCTACACCCCGACAGTTTATTCTTCCTGGGCGATTTATTCGACGGTGGTCGAGAGTGGAAGACGCGAGAGGGCAAATTCGTTGATCCGAAATGGGGAAGGGGTCGTTCCAAAGATGAAAAGAAACTGGTTGAGTCGTGGCACAATACTTATGGCGAGGACTTTTGGTTGCACGAGTACGAGAGATTCGGAGATATCTTCTTTAAGCACTTCAACGATGGAGGTGAAGTACCTGGATCTTGGCAGCGTGGACGAAAGCTGGTGGCCAGTTTGCCAGGAAACCATGACTTGGGCTTTGGTGCGCAGGTCCAGACTTCTGTTCGAGATCGATTCGAGGCATTCTTTGGAGATGTTAACCGTGTTGACGTTATCGGAAACCACACCATTGTTTCTGTCGATTCAGTCTCTCTGAGCGCTGATACATCAGAGTACAAGAACAAACATGATCTGAAGCCCATCTTCGGTCCTGTGAATGAGTTTCTAGACGGCGTCAAGACATTGAAGCGAAAAGCAGTCGAAGAGGAGCTGCGCCATTACTACGATCTCAAAGGGGGTCTACGATATCCTCATAACGTTGAGGAGCTGGATAGATCGAAGCCAACTTGGGGTAAACCCGCTGAAGCAGATAAAGGCGATGGTCCCGAGTTTCCCACGATTCTTCTTACACATGTTCCACTATACCGAGCCCCTGGAACACCCTGCGGTCCTCAACGAGAACACTGGCCGCCGACGAAACCTCCCAAGGGCCAGAAGGAGCCCGTTTTCCCTGATAACCGAAACGCCCTCAGCATTGTCGGGGGATACCAATACCAAAACGTTCTCAATGAGCTTGACTCGATCAAATTGGTCAAGAGCATAGGAAACATCAAGCATGTCTTTTCAGGCGATGATCACGATTACTGCGAGGTTGTGCACTCTGATGCAAAGGAAAACGTCCGCGAAATCACCGTCAAGAGTATGAGCATGGCCATGGGTGTACCTACGCCTGGCTTTCTCATGGTCAGCATGTTTAACCCTGTTGATTCAAAGGGTAAACCACTTCCTGGATCACCAGAGCAAACGATTCAGACACATATGTGTCTTTTACCTAACCAAATCCATACGTATATGGAGTACATTGTCTTTGGCGTGGCAACTCTTGTTCTTCTAGTCGTCCGCGCAGCACTTGTTCCCGCACTCTCACTTACCCCTTTCGCCCTCGAACCTGAGAAACATTCAGCCTCGAGTGCTTTACCCATGTATAAAGACAAGATGGATCCTCCCGAAGCTTCATCATACCGCAACACGACATCCTCCGGTACTTCAGCACACCATTTCCCCTCTCGCGCAGCACCGCGACACGGGAGGAGTGCTTCTCCTGTCCAAACATCAAATCGATGGCAAGCTCGACGCGCAGGACGAAATGATAAGCGCTGGGGCTGGGGATCTGCTAGCGGGCCGCGCATACACCTCGACGACAATCTTTTTACCACAGGCGTTCAAGATAAACGCATCGGTGGTAAGAAAGCTCTCGGGGTGATTGGTCGTGAACTATGGACCACGGCTTGGCGTGTGGTTTGGATGGTGTTGTTGTTTTTTGCATACCTTGCATGGAAGGGATAAACTATGTACATAATATTCTCACAGTATATTACGCGGAAAGGGGAAATATGGGGGAAAAGTCCAATTTTGGATGTTGTGCTCACACCGAGCATTTTTATATGTATCAAAAAGTAATAAAGAACGAGATGAATTCCATCTCGAATACCATAACCCCAAAGCATACAATAGCCCATCCCCAGTTCCCATATCTCATGGCTCGATTTCCTTTAGCTCATCGTCTTCTCGAAACACCCATCCTCTCCTCCCTAGCCCTCCTCAAATCATCATCCCTCTCCCTCTCCTGCAACGCCTGATGCACACCTTCCATATCCGCCTGACTTTGTTGAGCAGCTGCTACGGCTGCAGCTCTTCGGGCTTGTTGTGCTGCTACAAGGGCCTCGCGGGCGCGTCGGTCTTCGTAGGACGCGACGTCTTCGGAGGTGATGTGCAGTGTTGTTGCTGGACGTCTAAGCATTTTCTCTCTCTTCTTTTTGCGAAGGAACTTGATTGATATGTGATGGAGTGAGGTGTTGGCTGCTTTAGGCTTGAGGAAGCGAGAGAGAACAAAGAGCTTTTGTTGTAATAAGAGGAGTTTTGATGTGAGAAATGTTGGTTGGGTCTGATTGAATAAATGAAATGATGAAAGGCAAAGGTTGTTGATTATGAGAAGCCTTGCTTCATGTGTTTCTTTATGTCTTCTTGTGATGGAAATGATGTTGAAATGTGCTACAAGTGAGATGTAAACATTGTGTGGAGTTGCATGATTAGTGGTTGTGTTGATTGGTTCAGCGCTGTATCCCCTGCCAAGAAACCTTAGTTAACTCTAACATTAGGTAGTTATCACCGTCAACATCCAAGTCAATTCAACATCAAACATCTATTCTTTTAATTCATCTATGCGTAATACTAACTATCGCTCTTAATTAGGTAAATGCTATACGCGCTTCAAATGCCTAGGTATCAAGTAAAAAATGCCAAGAAAACAGGAGATATGGGATATCCCAACTTAGGTATCAATCAAACACAAACCACCCTCAAGGCGACTTGCTAAAACCAGAAGCATAAACATTCTCCGCCTCCCATTTCAAAAAGTCACCTAAATCATGATGTAGGTTATAACCCATCGGTACCGTATCCGGAATATCGGCTTGGCCAACCACGAGAGGCATCATCGGACTCGGAGGTAGGCTTCCCTCCTCCTCGTCCTCGCTGTGTGAAGTCGGGCGTTTGGGTCGTCCCTCGCCAACCCATCGTTTTAGCCCTGTGCTGTTGAAAAACTTAGCTTTGTCCAGAGCTTGACCGGGTGCCGGGGCGTTCCAGAACCCGGAGGGAAACTCTGTACCCACCGGGATCGGAAGGTCAACGTCTGTATCGATGGTTGAAGGCGTTGACGAGAATGTGCTATGGGATGATGACCGTAGCGATGGTGTTGCTTGCGCTTGAACAGGCTCAGCTTCTGGCTCTGGCTCTGACTCAGGTACATCTCCAATCAACGCCCCATATGTCTCAAAACCAAATGTATCGAACCATGACGTGATTTCTTCCACTTGCTTTGTGTCCTCGTCAATGGACATGTCTGGGAATAGATCTCCGGCTCCTCCTAAAATCGCCATCTGGAATGCTGTCCAGTCCAATGTATCGTCCATCTTTTTTATACCTTTTTCTACTTCGGCCTTGGCCAAGGTGATGGGCCCATGACGGAAAGAGGGTTTTGTGAGTGTATAAGGTGTACTCTTCAAGTAATAGTATTCGTCTGTCTCCTCAATGCTCGGTTTAGTGGGCTCGGTGGCTGGCTCATCACTCGGCGACTTTGGTTGTGAGTTGGCTGCCGTAGTTCCCAGAACCTCTGGTATTGATGGCAGTACTTCAACAGTTTCTGTACCGAGGCGCGCAGGACTTCTGGCTGGAAGTTGAGGCGAGGTATCTGGCGTAGTATCGCTCTTGTCCTGGATACTCCAAATAGATTCGTTGTCTTCCACCAAAGGCGTTCCTTTTGGGATATCCAGAGGAAAGGAATCCAGATCAGGCGTCAACTCTGGCGTCTGGAGTATCGCTTCAACTGGAACGGCCGTGTTCTCCGCAGCCTGTCTCGCTCTTATCCGGGATGCCAATTCATCAAGATGAAATGGCTCGATATCTGTCTCGGAGTTGTCTGAAGCCGCACTCCGGACCGAATCGATTGAGTTTCGCTCTCTGGCACGCTCCTCGGCACGTTCGTCGTCCAGTTGTTGCGCCGCCTCTCGTTTCCTTCGCAGCGCTTCGATGCGATCGGGTGTCAACATCTCATCAGCTTCAATGCGCCTGAAACGCTGGCCCGTTAGGATATCCGTCATATTCTCTGACAAGGTCCATCGTGGAGTGAGAGTTGCTGCCTTGGAAAAAGATTGTCCAACAAAACCCTGCTTCTTTCTTTGAGGCTTCTTAACCACCGATGCCCGTCTGTCTGGAGATGACCGGTGGGAGGAAAGGGAGGATGATTCCTCGCCTCTCCACCTCGAATGTTTTTGAAAGCCTGCTGGTAGAGGCATGGATTTGGAATGTTTATGGGTTGTAGGTATTCCAGGTGGTGATGGTGGTGGAAGTAAATTAGACAACTGCGATGCACGTTGAGTCTCTCTAAGTGCAGAGCCTAAGGCTTTGAATGCCTCATCGGTCTCACGAAATAGACGGTCAACGCTGTCTGATGACGAGCCAAGGCTTTGACCGTCGTACACAGGTTGGTCGGGCTGCCAGCTGGTTGGCTCGGCCTCGTAAACGTCAGCGCCATGGTCCGACAAAGAGAGAATCGAAGCCTCGGGCGAGACCCTCTCATGGTGTGAGCTACTGTAATTAACAGAAGTATAGTTGCCATTCCTAGAACGAGGGGGGCGCAGGTACCGTGAGGATTGGGAGGAATGAGACTGGTGGTAGGAATGTGGGTGGGATTGCCCGTGCTCAACAGGACAAAGAACGTGTGGTGGTCTGCTGTTGGTGGCATTACTGCCAGTGAGAGCCTCAAGGGCTGCATTTCGTCCTTCAAAGCATGAAGAGCTGATGGATGGAGCTCTTAGGCGAGGAGTTGGCAAAGAAGGAACTGGGTTTGGAACACGATGAATATCTGGCACTCTTTGAATAGTAACTGGCGTTGCTATGACTGAGCTTTTCTTTGGCACAGGAAGACGTGACTTTGTGGTGTTGGTCCTCCTTTGTGTAGACTTCTTAGCGCAGCAAGAACTCAAGTCCTCACAAGAATCGCTAAGATCGTCGCCATTTCGATTTTGGTTCTCCTGTTGTCGAGTCTTTGGTTGTGACCGTTGAGGAGTTATAAGTCGCCGTATTAAGCCAGGCATTTTGACTGGCCAGCAGAAAGCCTGGCGATGCAACAAATGAAACGAAAAGAATTCGAGAAACCGTTTCTCATAATAAGAAACAAAACAAAAAATGAAGAACGTTGAAAAGAAAGTTTATCGAGAAATGCGTCAAGTATATGATCTCTTTGGAGTGGAAACGCTGTCATTCCTAATCGCCGGATTAGAGGCTTCGTTAGATGGACCCAAAGTTCAACGGACCCGAATGCGGAATAAGAAAGCGTTTTTAGCCTGCAAACAAGTAAACAGTAAAATATCGTGGGACTGTCTCAGTAATATATATTCAACAACAGAAACGGTGGGACGAACTCGGGGATATCATTCCTAACGGAGTGGTATGATCCGTCTTGTGTCCATAGACTCATCATGGCCATGGTGTTGTGGAGTGATATGTCCCAAATGCTGCAACCAAGTAAACTCGTAACAATAGGCAATATGCTAGAACCATTTTTTGATGCGTTGATTGGTTATTGGTTGAAAGTGGCTGACGCTATTTAGGGCTCTCAATTCAGGCCTACTAGAAACAAGATGTCTTATATCGAATGTCGAGACCCGGTCATTGTATCCAGTTTGTGCAACAACTCATCAACCACTCAAGACGCAAGAACCGGTTCTCGATTTAGTCCTTGACCCAGTAATTGGGCAATCGAACCCAGTAGAAAGGCCTGTACAACATGTTGACGTTGGTACCCGTTGGTAAGAGGCCGACCTGACGTCGGGTAACTCGAACCCATGACAGCCTGCCTAGTGGTATTGCAGCATCGGAGACCAGGCGGAACGGGGTTCTGCATTAATGGAAACGATCCAACTCTCAGCCTGCTTATGGCTTGCATGATTACCTGCATCACAGCCTTCAGGCTTCGGAACTCTGCATCATGACCTGAAGAGCGAGCCCTGAGCGGAGCGGTTGAACCGAGAACTGTGCGAGTGTATATCAGGCAGTTCTTGTGTCTTGGAAAAGTGAACGAGAGAATATCTTGGCAATGAATGATCAATTTACTGACTTTATTGACGTATATTTAGTAGATAACGGGAAAGAGAATCTCCCGTGTGCACTGACAATACTTTATTGTTCCCAATACTCAGGCGGTGAATTACGGTTTCTTGCATAAAGGATTGGCCATATGATCGCCTCAAGATGAAACAACTTCCGCCAGGGCAGCGGTGAGGATTGATGGTTGGAAGACCTCCTGTCCAAGGAGTTCGTAGAGATTTAGTGGTGTTTTAGTTAAGATTTGATGTGAACAAGAGACACATCTGACAGTGGACGACTCGCCCCTTCCTACGATTCCAAGTATGTTCTTTCTTTTGTTTATTTTGGCCCGTTCTCTCAAGACTAGGTAGGTTCTCCTACCATGGAAGGCGTGACTCATATGGCTTGAACTCGATGTCGGTTATCAAGGAAGCTTCTATCGCGCTGCACAGACAGCAGCAACTTGAGTATGTTCTTTCCTCCTCTTTATGAATTAGAAATCCGAAATCTAGTAAACACGTGATAGCATCACTGATTCACTGGCAACTGCCTCGATGCTTTTCTTCACGAAACTTTCATATTTTCTCCTCCTACCACTATCGAAACTTACCTGACTTCAACTCCACATCAGATTTTGGTACACAATCATGGCATCAACCCCTCTCACGCAAGATGAGGCTGCAACTGCTATAGTGTCTTTCGCCTTGTCCGGCGCCCTGGGTACTTCAAAGGGCAAAGCAGTTGGCTATTCATTGATGAAAGCCACTCCAGACTATTTCACCTGGTCTGCTACTTTGGAGGAGTTCGACGGACCTCCTGTACCCCTTGATCGATATTTGATCAAAATCGATAGGAGATCAAAGGACATATCTCCTCCAGTCCCTATTGTCATTTCGGAAGAAGACCTTTCCGAAGCGATCTATTCTGCCACCGGCCAGCACTTGTCATCATGGGAAAGATTCACCGACGGCGCACTCAGCATCTCGTACAAGGTGACAGTAAAGGAGAGCACCGATTCGATTTATGTCGTTCAGCTACGCCACCACGGGAATGTTGCGTCAATGGACTCCTTGATGTCCTATATCACCAAAACCATCAGCCCTACACTCCTACCAGTACCCTCTGTGTATTCTATTCCTCACGAGAAACAACGGCAGGAAACAACTGGCATGGGGAGGCAGATAACCCAGCTAATACCAGGCGTAATGTGCACCTGGGTATACCCCAGTTTATCCCACGAGCAAAAGATCAGCCTTCTTCCGAAAGTCGCTCGTGCTTTCCAAACCTGCTGGGATATCCCGCTCCCAGAACCACGATTGATCGGAGAAGTGATTACCGATTTGGTTAACGATGAGCTCAATCTCAGGATCGGTCCAGATCGACATTACAGTCTCGGTGGGCCATTCTCCTCTGTACGAGAATATCTCCGTGCTTATATCAACGCATCACTAGTCTCTCTCGAGAAGCAACAAGGAATCTATGAGTACAAGGCATTGTATCTTACGCGCATCCGAAACTTTGTATCCAACAGTCTTCACAACATCCCGCATATCGTGGAGCAAATACCAGTTGTCCTGTCACATTCTGATATGGGTCCTCACAATATTATTGTGTCTAGTGAAGACAACACCGACATCAAGGCCATCATTGATTGGGAGTTCGTCACCTCTGCACCAGTTGCGTCGTCCCATCATATTCTGGAAATGTTCTTCCGCCAAAACACTCCAAACGGGTTCGGTCAAGAATACCCTCGTTCAGATGAGCTCCGCCAAGCTTTCTGGGATGCCATTCCCAAGTGGAAACTGGTTTACGAGAGTGAAACCACGCAAGTTTTCCTCGAGTGGATGAAGTTTGGAGTGTTACTGAAGCCTGAGTGGAGGCCCTCAACCCTCCACGCATCAGAAGCAGAGGGATACTGGAAAGAAAACATTCGGGTAGTAGAGGCAATGATGCAAAAATATGGCGAAGGTGGAGACGAGTTGTAGTATTGATAAGCATCTTCCGTTCTGACACTCGCAGAGTTCTGCGAGCGTAACATCATAATGTTGCCGCGACTTACAATAGCTCCTTTATCGCTCATGAGGCAACCGGGAAAGTAGATTATTGAAAGCAAAAGAATAAAAATTTACTACGTTTGGCTCAAGTGCTCGCTTCCCATGGCCTTCGCCAGGTTGTTAAGCTGTATCTATTGTATCGCCACTTCACTCTCGATGCGGGCGAGGCACTCATACACAAAACACTCGATATTCATGAGTCACAAAGTCTTTCAGGTATTCAAGTTGATGTTCATAAATCCGGACTACGCTGATGAGATAAAGAATCTGGCGATTCCGCTTAGGTGTATAATATCTCATAAGGGGGTTCTCGTCCCATACATATTTGGTTGGCAGGAGGTTAACTTCAACTAAACGCACATCAAATATCACTTAATCTTCCGACTAGAGGACATTCGCCTAAGGGTCCTCTGTTTGCCTGTCTGCTAAGAATATAGCCAGTGTTGTTTCATTCAAAGAGAAAAGGTATCCCAGTGGTGCAGAAGCGTAGTCCCCAGCACATGTATGCTTTTCCGAGTCCTTCGCTACGAATACAATGGATACCCTGTATGTTTAGGATTTCTTCACTAATATCTAAGATACTGATGTAAAATTGCTTAAAATTTCTACTAATTTAAGAGAAAATACTTTAATATCTATTCTTTATAAGAAAATAAGTAATCAACCTTTTCCCCTGCTTTATCCTGCTTTAATAGGCCTCTTTTATAGAAAAAACTGCAGCTTATTAAAGTTTTACGGCGTTATAAGACAGAAGTAGCTTTCTCCTAAACATACAGGGGGTCGATTGTACTCCTGGGTTACGTGCCTGCGTGTCTACCTACTAGTCTAAGTTATGGAACTGATATCACAGAAAGTCAAGGCTCACGCCAACTGAAACAGTAAAATAGAACGCCTTTTTGCTTAGACATGGATCGACAACCCAAAATATCTGGTAACCACGTAAATCAAAACATTGTGCATATGATCTCAAAAAGGGGCATCTGTACCGTAACTCCATCATTTCGAGCTTCCTTTTGTATACTCTTGTTCGTAATTCATGTCATGACCAAAGTCCTTCGTTCGCTCGTAAATTCTCGTAGCATCAAACAGGCCTGCCGTGTGCTTCATTCCCCTTATATCTTCTAGTCAATCAAACCCATAGTCGAAAAAGCCAATGTCCTAAGTTGTCCAGGTGGTGGCTTCATGGGAGACGACTGTATTTCCTGATCGTTCGTGATGCGGCCCTACGCATGAAACTTGACACCGTTTGTGTAGTTCTGGGCACTGCCTTCTCATCAAGTAACGGTTCTGACTCATCGTCGATGTCGACATATATAGGCTTGTTTCCGAACATGGTTGTTGCCCACGTTTTGATAGGGTTGAAAAGACAACCGGACCAAGCAGTCTTTCTCTTCTTCTTTACGACAACAGCAGTAGTTGTGTTTGGTCTTGATGAAATGATGATATTTATCTCTCGAAATTGATTCATGATGAAGAATTGATAGTCACACTGCTCAGCAGATTGTGTAGATTATTAAAAAGTTTAGATGTATGGAGGATGGGATTGAATGATGGCAAGAGGGAGCAGGCCCCTTTTCAACATGATCAGTGTTCGACGTACTGATGGATGCAGTGATGCGAAAAGGCTGGGTCCACCATTCCGATCATGATGGCTTCTAGGTAGGGTGTTCCAGATTCTAAGGGTTTGCATTCCGTTAGCAGATCAAGGGAGGATTAGACCAAGAGGGTCTACGACACGGTTTCACCACGAAACCAGCATTAAAGCTTGCCAAGATCGGTTAATCTCTAATCTGACAAGCGTGAAAGACATGCAAACGTTGAACAAGGGCCACTCATTACTAGATTATCATCGTTTTGTGGTCGATATCCACGACATATCTACTCAGCTTCGCCATCATCTGCATCATCATCCTCGCCATCTTCCTGGAGGAAAGGCACGAACCGAAAGTCAAGAAAGCTTCGCTTACCACCCTCAATATCCACCATGAACTGCAGACTCAAAACTCCTTGTGAATCTCCTCGTAAGCTGACCTTGTTGGCGATTCGCATCGCTTCTGTCGAATTCTTGATAAAGTCAAATTTGTAGGCCTGCGACCAACGATCCTGGATGGTAAAAGTCTCGAGAAGGTCCCTGCCACGTGCAAAATCCACCCCTGAGCTCCCCAGATCTCCTACACCAGCAAGCGATAGGAAAGGCGAGGCTTTGGTGGCTGTAATTGTCAACTTCAAAGGAGCTGTTGGAGAAATTTCTGCCAGCGAATCCAGCAATGTTCGAGATTGCATGATAATTTTAAAGATGAGATCGGTGCGGTCGAAAGGAATATCATCGGGTATTTCCGGTAAATAGGTTGTCGAAGACGCAGTAGTCTTCACGCCAGATTCCTCGATGGTGATTTTGAACGGGTCTCCTTCTTCCGCGTACAGGAGAGTGCAAGTACCAGAAATACCAAGGGTTTGATTGCTGAAAGCATCAGGGCGGTAATTCCGGAGATTGCTGCGATAAGGGTCTTGCTCTGCTTTGTGAGCACGAGCGGCTACATCCACGGCCCCAAAGATCTGAAGCACTTCAAGGACTGATGATAAGGAAAGTTGAAAATTAGGAAGTTCAGGCGCGTCATCGCCATCCTGAGGAGGTAGATTGACGGTATATGACGAAAAGAGAGATTTGTCGAGAAACGCAACACCTACTGGCTATCAGTTATGGTCACTCCGATATCACTGGCAAAACTCACCCTGCATCACCCGCGCATGGTCAGATGCAAAACGAACACCTTCCTCTGTAATTTGAACATGAACTCTGGGTGCAAAGTTTATGCATCTCAAAAGTTGATACAGCGGGCGAGTGGAAGTCGCAACCGCGCGGAAGATGGGTTGAGCTTCTGTAGACATATCGAGGTTGCGGATGTGGTGGTTTGGGAAAGGTGCGTGAATGAAAGGTTCAAAAACTGGCAGAAAGGCAATTGGCGCGCCAAGTAGCGTCTTCTCTTGATTGCTCCAACTATTTTACACGAAATCGACCGAAACGAGAACTTTTGGGTATCTTAGATGTAGACTCCGACCGCACAAAACATGTAGACGACTCCGAACCTGCTGAGGTTAGTATTTTGGCGATGATTGATGCTGGATAAGAAACCTACCCAAGTGCAAGAGAAGCCGGAAGGCCTAGTAGGGGGACGTTGATCAAGGTGCGGTCTAAAAAAGGTCAGCAGGCCGAAATGGACTAATGAAGAATGACACATACTGAGAGCAAAGACACCGGTGAGGAAGAAACCAACGATGAGTAGGGCAAAAGCGACCGTGAACTGAGTGTCCTTTTTCACGGTAGGGAAGAAGGGACTGCCAGCAGCAGCTTGCCAGACCTCATGCAGCGAAGAATCCATAGGCCTTGTTGGGAGGGAAAGTGGAATTTGGTAGTTGGAAGTCGTTTGATTCCGCAGCAAGAATTGAATGTATTGCGGGGAAGAATTGCTTGCAAAGTGTCAACTTCTGTGGCTGTTTTGCTGTAGACAGAAGATGCTCTGGGGAAGCTTCATGAGCTTACGATGGCGCATCGTGGCCATACACGAATTAGGTTTAGTGCACGGGTGCCCCTGTCCTTCCTTCCCTCAGCTTAGGACCCATATCGAATGACATAAGCAACGCACGGATCGCTTCGACGCGCTTCACTCCGCTCTCATGATGCTGCATCCCATCATATCGAACTTCTCCCTGAATAATTTCGAATCCCAACAACCCAGGTTAAGTCCATAGTAATTATGTCAGAAGAAAGTGAGTTCTACACAAAATGCGACCGCGACAATAGTAAAATCACTAACGTACGATTAAACAGACGGCAAGCGCAAAGCCGAGGAGGAGCCATCATCTCCTACTCCATCCAAGCGCATCAAGCAGGATGATTCCGCCGAACCACCGGAAAAGAAGCCCGAAGTCAAGCGAATTCCATTCCCTGAAAAGGTAACAACTCAAAACTTGAGACATGCGCATGTATACTAACAACAACTCTAGCCCGCTGTTATCGAAGAGCGCAATGGTGAAATCGAGTTCCGAGTAGTCAACAACGACAATGAGCGCGAAGCACTTATCATTTTGACCGGCCTCAAGTGTATCTTTCAAAAACAGCTCCCGAAAATGCCCAAGGATTATATCGCGCGACTTGTCTACGACCGAACTCATTTGTCCATCGCCATCGTCAAAAAGCCCCTCGAAGTTGTTGGTGGAATCACATATCGCCCATTCAAAGGACGCCGTTTCGCCGAGATTGTCTTCTGTGCCATCAGCTCTGACCAGCAAGTCAAAGGATACGGTGCTCATCTTATGTCTCACTTGAAAGACTATGTTAAAGCGACAAGCGACGTGATGCATTTCTTGACGTATGCTGACAACTATGCGATTGGCTACTTCAAGAAGCAGGGCTTCACCAAAGAAATTACTCTCGACAAGAAGGTATGGATGGGTTACATCAAGGATTACGAAGGTGGTACCATTATGCAGTGTTCTATGCTGCCACGGATCCGCTATCTCGAAATGGGTCGCATGCTCCTTAAGCAGAAAGAATGCGTCCAAGCAAAGATTCGAGCGTACTCCAAATCCCACAACATCCATGCCCCTCCGAAAGAGTGGAAGAACGGAATTACGGAAATCAACCCTCTGGATATTCCAGCTATTCGAGCATCGGGATGGTCACCCGATATGGACGAATTAGCGCGTCAACCTCGACATGGACCCAACTACAACCAACTTCTTCATCTATTGAACGACCTTCAGAACCACAACTCAGCCTGGCCATTCTTGGTACCAGTCAATCGCGACGATGTCGCCGATTACTATGACGTAATCAAGGAACCGATGGATCTGAGTACTATGGAGAGCAAACTCGAAGCCGACCAGTACCTCACGCCTGAGGATTTTACTAGAGACGCCAAGTTGGTTTTCGATAACTGCCGAAAGTACAATAACGAGAGTACTCCATACGCGAAGTCGGCCAACAAGCTTGAAAAGTTTATGTGGCAGCAGATCAAAGCGATTCCCGAGTGGTCTCACCTGGAGCCTGAGAAATAGAGATCTCATCCAGTCAACAAACCAAAACCGAGGAATCGGATTCGAATAAAACTTCGAAGATCTTCAGGAGGCGTTGCAGAAGGTAGCCCAGGTGCCTAAAGTGCTCCAAACTCTACAACAGTATTGTAGAGTAGCTGTTGGAGTTTGTATTTCTAGTGGCATGTAAGGGTCGATCCCAACTGGATCGGCATGATATAAGCGAGGCGTTCTGGGTGTTGATAGCTATTATGAATACCATGTTTATTTTACAATTTAGCGCACCTCATTGACAATTTGTGATGTGAGAATCAATGGCTGCCTATAAATATATCCTCAATAGTATGAGTGGTTACTCCTGATGTTGTTCAGCCAAAGGTCATGTAACCATCAGACCAAGGAGGCGCCACAACAGGGCACCGGACAGATGAGCATTATATCCACGCGTCTTTAGCGATTAGGTAAAGCTCACATGTATGTCAATAGTCTCTCAAGCCGTCCCCATCATTGACAAATACAAGTTGAGCAGTATATATAAAGGAATATCTGAACTCAGACTAATAACACCTAGGATTATTCCTGGCCTGATGGTCTAGCGGTATGATTCTTGCTTCGGGAGTGACATCTCAGTTCTCTATATGAGAACTAAAGTTTGCGAGAGGTCCCGGGTTCAATCCCCGGTCAGGCCCTTCTTTTTGCATTTTCTTCTACTTGATTATATCTTCTTTACGACTTTCCAAGCATTCCCCATCTCATTTTTAAGGTTATTCGTAGAATTCACGGCAATTAGCACTTGTATGGCCCGCTTTGCGGGATGTCACATGATGCATTGAGCCGCATGTGGGGAGATCTTGATTGGGAAGAGAATGGTGGTGAGTTGGCACTCATCATGGAATTTACAAACCTAAGTGAACACCTGTTAATATTTGATAACTTTAACTTGTGTAACTATTCTTTTGTACAGCTCATGAACTTATCGCTCTGCAAACCAGGCTCCAGCAGTCAACGTGTACACATAATACGTGGTGGTTGCAAACGCCAACGATGACTTGTCAATGCATCCCATTCTCCAAGAGCTTGAGTTTATGTGTCATGTCAGACACCTCGAAAAAAGCCACCACTTGCAGAAGGCATCAATTGCAATTGCTGGCTATCTATAAATAAAAAAGCCTGTATACTTCAAATGTGACCAGCACAATAGAAAACCCATGCAGCAAACAGACCACTCTATCCCTACTTGTTTTATCCAATACTGATAAGGATGAGTCAGACCAAAACAAAAGCTCTGATCTATGCCAGTCTATCAACGATGCCCCCACCAAGAATTCTTGTCTTGTAAATTCCACCAGATATTTCCTCCCGTTACTTGTGTCATCAAACCCCCCAATGGCGCCAATAACACCGTCCACCCTGTGGATGTTTAAACAAAAGAAAGACAGTAAAAAAAACAATGTCGTGTTTTATGCTTCGCGTGGTTGTTCGTCACTGGCCGTAGCCTAGTCCCCAGTATTTTTAAGAGACATGGGTGAAACAGTAGTCATGCGTACAAGTGAGGCTGCGGGTTACGTGCTCCGTCGTCGTAGGATGAGGCGTACTCCGGTCGAAACACCTTCACTGTGGAAGGCAAAAGGCGAAGTAAAAAGGGTATAATTTCTTGCCGGTAAAAAAAGCTTTTATTTGTCGTTCCAGTCGACCTCAATGTTTCAAGCATCCGAAGTTTCTGTGCGCCCTGAAGTAGAATCGCCGACCGGTAGGCGGAGATATGAGCTGCGGATCAATCGAGAATTGGTGTTGATCAATGAAGAATGGCTGCGGAGCAATCGAGAATCCATAGAGTATCGATTTTGCAGCAGAGGTGCCGAAGTTTGAGACCGTGTCGACGCCTGTATTTGTTGGGGGCGGTTAGGGTCTTCGGATTGTAGAGTGCGGCGGAGTATGCGGTGAAGAGACTCGGGAATGTCGTCCCATTGGCCGGCTCGTGCTGTGCTGAGCAAACCTGGCGGGAAGAGTGCAGCAGGTACTGTGTCACTTTCGTGGAAGACGTGGTCGTTCAGAAAGTTGATCTCGCCTGATTCGATGGCGTTTTTGAGCCACTGCTCCCATTCCTCGTCGAGGACAGCTGAAGTATCACCAGCTTCGCGTCTTGCAACTCCATCTCTGAGACGCTCATTTAGTTCAACGCCTACACTGTCCAGCTCGTCCTCACTTTCAACTTCCATATCGTTATCCAGGTCGTCGAGTCCCATGTAGCCAACTTCTGCGGAATGGCTGCGAGAAGCACGAGGTAAATGTTGAATATCGGTCCAGTCAGGAAATCCATCGGCGGTGGTGTCATGAATAATGTACCCCTGCTCCTTCTCATATTTTTCCTTGGCCCATTTTGTTCCCTCCCACTTTGTCAGACTCGCGATTTCGGAGGCTGTAATCTGAAGATTGTCGAAAGCGCGGAAAAGGCGTCGGTGCCATGGCCAGCGAGAAAGACGAATACGATGAGTTTTGTGGGTGTAATCGAGGCCAGGGTATTTCGCTTCCTGGGTATCGAGATGACCATAAAATGCGTGTGTTTCCTGACGAACCTCTGGAATTAAGTTACGCTGGAGGAGCATATGGAAGTTTTGTGGATCGTTGCTCTTGGGACGAGGAAACATGCACTCGTAAACGAGCTGGTCGACGGGTTGGCCTTTCATGGTGAGAGTAAAAGCGATGCCGATGTCGGACGTGTAGATGAAAAGAGTTTGTAGTCGTGAGAAAGAAGAATAAGTCTCGGTTTATGTCGTCGGGATAGCAAAGGTAATTTTCTTGGCGTCGTAATCGGCGATGGTCAGAGTGTGAGTTGTTTCGAGTAGACGACCTCGCCAAAGTGAGAATGCGTGGCAGTAGATGATGACCTGGCAGGCTGAAGGGAAGTGGTGACTTGTGAAAATCGAGATTGGTTGTCCTTTTAGGAATTTGTTTGATCGGGCGTTTTCGGTGGGGGTGAAAGTACGATACGATTTTTAGGCAGGGACGGCGAAGCCGAGTTTTGGCTCTTTTTTTTTTCTTTTGCACGACGATCTTTAAGATGCGTACCTGACTGGTGAATGTTTAGCCTTTCCTACCGTTTGTCGGTAGACGAATAGATTTTAAGCGTAAGATTTTGGCAAAAGAGGGGAGAGAGAGAGAGAGGAAGAGTTATTTCGTGGGACAAGGGAGAGAGGGACAGGCAAAGTTATATGTTTGGACTAATAAACTAATGTATGGTATGCACGCATTGAAACAAAATGGAAATGCATTGGACAAGAATCCATCGGGAACAAGACAAGGAAAAGACAAGAAGGTCAGGGAAAGTGTGTGAAGGAGGGGCGTGCATATGGTATGGGCTTGGACTTTAGGCCGGACCCATGGCGGCGGCGGCAGGACAAGGACAAGTCAGGGACCTGGGACTGGTCCTCTTCGGGAGGCTACAGCCTGTAGCGGAAGTATTTGATAGGCTCTTGTTGATTATAAGGCCGGGACCTAATGCGTCTGGGGTCTAAGTTGAGGGTGTAGAGCAAGAGTTAATAAGAGTAAGCGGTCAGGCGCTGAATAACAATTACATTATCTATTATTTAATACTGGCCAGATGTAAAATAGAGGTTGATCTTAACTGTTCATATGTTGTGATACACCAAGACAGTTGATTGTCAAGTCTGTGCAGTGCTTGTGTTTGTGTTTGTAAATGTGTAACCTGTTTGTCAACGCTTGGGCTGTACAGAAACAACAAGTTCTCTATCAACAGACATTAGAGTAAGATCATACGGCGGCCCGAAAGGCTAAATACCAAGGTAATTGAACAATGGCCACTGCTGGATAAATACGATAATCATGCGAATACATCCAAACTCAAAACCTAACGTCAGATTCATCATATCCTCCCGTGCCAGATCGTCACGAGATTGACCCAGCAAAAAGAATATTTCTGCGAGTCACGCGCTGTGCCAAGCGAACTGACTCTCTACTTTAGCTCCACCACATCCTCTTCCCTTATTATCCCATGCGCTTCTACCAACGTGATGTTGCTTCGGACATCAAAAACCCTTGCTCTATTACATACACGCTCATGATCATCTACCCGGAACGTTGCCGGTCTCCGGGACCGAGGCCGGAGAACACGATCAGCATGGATATATACCAGGATTACGATTTCGATTTATAATTCATCTAGAAAATCATATCTACAAAACCCTCGTCTCGGGTGCAGGCTGAGGTGACTTTTCAAAGGCCTTCATAGGCTCCAAACCCCATCGACCAAACATGGCCGCATCCTCATCCCAGCCATTACACTCAGTCGTGAGCATCTTTTCACCCGTAAAGATGGCGTTGGCACCTGCCATGAAGCACAGCGCTTGCTTCTCCTCTGACATGGTCTTGCGACCCGCTGCGATGCGGATGATGGTCGAGGGCATGATAATGCGCGCCGTCGCGATGGTACGCAGCATGCTCGTAAACTCCACCACCGGTCTGTCACTAAGTGGTGTACCCTTGATAGGAACCAGGGCATTCACGGGAAAGCTCTCCGGGTGACTTGGAAGCGTCGAGACGGTATGCAACAAACCAACACGATCCTCGCTGGTCTCACCAAGACCCAGAATTCCACCAGAGCACACGTTAATTCCAGCATCGCGAACATGGCTCAACGTCTGCAGTCGCTCGTCATAGCTGCGCGTCGTGATGACATTGGGGTAAAACTCTCGACTAGTGTCGACGTTGTGGTTGTACGCCGTGAGTCCTGCAGCCTTGAGCTCCTTTGCCTGCTCGGCGTCGATCATACCCAGCGTTACGCAGACCTCCATGCCCATACCCTTGACACCCTCAACCATGGCCTTGATGTTCTTGAGACTGTTTTTGCGTCCGCGCATGTCCCTCCAGGCGGCGCCCATGCAAAAGCGAGTGCTTCCCTTTTCCTTGGCGACTCGCGCCGCTTCGAGGACGCTCTCGACGCTTTCGACTCGTTTGGCGGGGACTTTTGTGCCTTCTTGGTAGCGGGTGGATTGGGCGCAGTAGGAGCAGTCTTCGGTGCAACCGCCTGTTTTGATGTTCATCAGGGTGCAGAGTTGTACTTCGGCGGGGTTGTGCCATCTACGATGGACGGTGCTCTAGTTGAGTATCTGTTAGTCATGGCGATCTATGGTATTTGCTTACAACCAAGTCGAATCAAGAGATCTTGAAGAATGGCAGTGTCATAATTATAGAACTCAACAAGAAAAGAGACACTTACAGCTTGGTATGCCAACTCAAGAGCAGGCTGATAATAAATAGCAGCAATCTCATCCTTGGTCCAATCATGTCGAACCTGAGTCGACGTAACAGCCTCCCTCAAAATCTGCTTCCTCTTCTCAGCCCTCTGCTTCTCGATAGCTTCGTTTGCTCCAGCGGGAGGAGGAGGTGGCTGCGATGTCCGAGGATGATAATCGACAACAGTCGACATAGCCCGGGAATGCTGCCATCTCGCCGAAGCGGGGAGAGACAGACGGGCACTGGGTGTGACCTGTCTAAGGGCCCTCAAGCGGAGTGATGCACAGGGCTTCATTGTGAAAAAGGATAAAGTAAGAAGAAAAGAGAGAGAAAGTGAGATGAAAGAAAAGGTATGCGTGAAATTGGTTCGAGGAGGAGGAGGTGTTATGAGTTGAGCGAACTGCAGCTCCAAAGACACTAAACCAAGACTAGATATTCGGACACCAGCTCCAATACCGTAATATATAAGCTTTACATTAACTATGAGCCAGTTGTTTTGTTGGTGAGAGGAGAGCTCTACAGCTAGCTACGCCTCACCTCGCAAGGGTAGGTCCCCCACATCCAAACCAGTCGATCGATTCTCGGCCAGTCTCCGGCCCCAAAAGAGCCGCGAATATGTAGCTTGCAACTGAGTTTCACATCTTGTAATGAATCCTTGCACGCGGCTTTGCACGCGGCTTTGCACGCGGTGATCTCGGCTTCTCGGGGGGTTGTGTGTGCTGCATGTATGTATGTGATTGCCATTGCCATCCGTTGTAAACCGCGGCTAAACAGGGTCCCACTGCATGGTGATGATCTTTGAGAATGAAGGACGAGCGGAGTAGTAGTTGAGAAGAACCATATATCTACATTTCAAGAGAAACGTGGCCGTTAGATATCCAACAACTATAACACACCATAAAGACCAAGAATCAACCTCTTTATTTCTCTCATCAACAGCCGGTTTTTGAGTCTCTTTCAGCTCTCGGCCCGGTAGCCGAAAGTAAAACCAAGAACCTGTAACCCTTCTAGCTCCAGGACATCCCTTTTTTTGTTGACGACAGACCACAGGACCCCTGATGGCAATCCGAAATCTCTCGTTGGCTCGCTAGTTAGTGGGAGGGGCTGGAGCTTTGCAGTTGTTGAGAATGGGGCCTAGAACCAGCCAGGGAGGTATCATTACTGAGTCTAGCCAGTTACATAATGCGAAAATGAACCGATCACCTGACTTGAGTGATATGAAATAAGAGGGCGTCGAATGCAATAACATCAGAGAGTAAGATGGACAGGTAGATATTATAAGAAAAAGATAATCCAAGTCTAGGAATTGGGCCTAGGCCTTCCCCCTCCGAAGAGTAAGTGAGTTTTCCCACCAGTGAATACCCGGATATGCTGCCATTACACCAACTCGGACACTTTAGACATCTGAAACTTAGAATTGAATACCTTTGCACAATCAGAGTAGATGGGTACGTATCATTAGAATATTTAGATTTGATTCTGGCGGTAAAGTTATTCGTGAATTGGGAGAGTTTAGCTGATGCTTTCTCACCTTGGTCCCTCTTTAGGCGTGGCTCCCTTGCGGAAGCCACTTTTGGTTAGCTCGTCTTGGCTAGCGTGATTTGCGCGGCATTTTGTATGTAAATATGGGGTTATGGCGTAATCGTGGGGTTAGAGCTGTTTTGCTGTGTACAGTAGCAGTGAAGCTATGAGGAATACAGCAGACTCATAGCTTTCTAGACACAAGGTTCGCAAGTCTTTTAACGGGTTATCTTCAGCGGATACAGTGTCTCTTATCCCTTACTTTGTGATGTTCATAACATGCTGTAGCATCCTCTTCACATCAAATTTCATAATATGTATTCGTAATAACATTATCTCCCTCCGTCTATCCAGACGCCATACTGCATGCTTATACCTAGCTACACTCAATAAACCTAATCAAGAATTCTTGTTGAAAATGCTCATTTATATCACTTCCCAGCTGCCATACGCTCGGCGACACCTGATGCAGGTACTGGTCTAGAAGCACAAGTTAACATCCCAGCTCAAGGGTAAGCCGGCTCAGCGTACCGTCTTCCTGGTGTTGCAAGAGGACTTGTCCCCCGCTCCTCGGGTGGCACGCGTTTATCCCATCTCTTTCGCTCAGATCGTGCATCCCATCCCGGGTAATCGCGTCTACGCTCGGCATCTGCGTGGCTGCTGGTACGTCGCTCGATCTCGGGTCGGCGGAGGTACCGTTCGCGCCGTTCTTCTTCTCTTTCTCTGTCGAGGTCCCGTTGTCGACCCCTGTCGCGAATGCGATCTCGTTCTCGTTCGCGGTCTCTTTCTCTGTCACGATCGTCACGCACTCTTCTGCTGTGGCGGGGATCTTCATCACTGGATTCTCCTTCCGATGACTCTACTGAGATGTCGGAGTAGCTTCGGCTGAGACGGGATGGAGGAAGACGATCGCGACTTCGACGTCCGCGTGAGGAATCGGTGTTGTAGGATGGGTTACGCTGTGCGTTTCTGTTACGATCTGAAGCATTATTGCTTAGCCCATTGGGTAGAATATTTGACACCTTTTCTGAGAGCTTCTCTCGAAGACTAGGACTATGTGTTGATCGTCGCCGGGTAGATTCGTCAGTTCTCATCTCAGCGCGGTGAGGACGGAAGGCTTGTGGCGGATTGCTAGCAACAGGTGGACGATCGTTCGGAGGGGAGTATCGACGTGATGTTGGTGAAGGCGGGCTAACTTCAGATCGTCTCCTCGCACGGGGAGGAACAAGGTCGTCGTCGCTCGATTCTGAAGAGTAATGTCTGGGCTGACTGTGCCGTCTTGTCGGTGGGGGCCGCTTCGCATTAGGGTCAAGGTATGTATCTGACGGTCCTCGAGATGGGTGTGTTGGGTGTGGTGGAACATCTGGTGTAGGTTGCCCGTTGTAGCTGCCATATCTCTCAGGTGAAGGTCTGTCTGGTCGCCCGCCTCCATGTCTACCCGGAACGTGGTTGTACAACGGTCGTTCTGGCGCCGGTCTGGCCCGATTCCCAGCAAATGCACTACCTCGTACATGAGAGTACGCAAACTTGGGTTCCGACCCATCACCAGCTTCACCAGGACCAGTTGGTTCTCGTGCAGCTTCCCGGAACGCCTCCCTCTCTCGTGCATTCGCCTCCTTTCTAAGTTTGTCGGCGCACGACTTGTGCCAGCGGTCCACCTCAACGTCTGGTTGTGTTGGGAATACGGTGGCGGGTAAGTCTGGGGGGAACTCTTGGCCGGTTTCTGGATGTTTTAATTGCCAGTTCTTGACGGCGAACTGTAAGAAGGGAACATGTTCTTCGGGTCCAAGCAAAATCTCGAGAGATTCCCATCGTGAGAAACCTCTAGGGGTGAGGGCAGGTATTGAAGGTGGTTCAAAATCGTCGTGTGTAGGTTGTAAAGTATGTTGGCATCCAGTCACTTGCCATATGTAGGAGATGGACTCGTGGGGCATCTCGAAGAGAGCTGGAACTTGTCAGTATAAATACTCGATAGGTAATCAAAACCAACTCACAGTCGTAATCGCCCCCAACGGCCTTGTAAAATGCGGCCATTTTCTCTGGTGTAAGTTGACAGACATTTTTATCTCCAATCTCGAATATCTATTATGACGTAAGGTGGTTAGTTTGCGATCCTTAACATAGCGATCCTCTTTAGAGAGGTTTGAGTAGTAAAACGGGGGCGCATACAATATGACGACTTATAGATCTCAATAAAGCATCTAATAGCTTGGAAGGGCTCTTGTCCTTTTCGTACATATATGCGTACTCGATGGGAGGCGGCGGCGGGGTTGATGAGGTTGCGCCAGGCCCAGGCGGGGCTTCTGTCTTTGGAGGGGCCGCCATGGTTGTAGAAAGTTGAAGAGCTGGCGATGGTGGATGAAGCGGGAGAAAGATGGTTGAAAAGAGATCACGACAGTAGCGCTCTCACATCCAGGGCAAATCGTGGGGAAACGTGAACGATGAGACAATCAGCGGTCAGGTCAGCTGGCCGATTATCGATATCGATGTCGATGATCGGAAAGATAGATAACTGATGCAACGGTGCAGCTGGTACGGTACAGGTACAGTGCCATAGACGAGCACGATGTCGCATTCGGTTAAACGGCGAGAGAAGAAGAAGAAAAAAGCAAATAAGTGAAACACGATGATAACAAGCAGATCACCCAGAAGAAAAAGAAGAGCTTTGGGCGCAGGTTGGGATCCAATACCTTATTATGAAAATGGAGCCCAGCCCAGCTGATGGGACAATGACAACCTAAACTAAAATGCTGCCAGCGACAAGGTAGAGGTAGGCAGACAGCGCAGACAGGCAGAATGAGGCAGGGATATGCTTGGCAAAGAGAAAATGGAAGTGGGCAGAAGATGAAAGCACGAGCCGGGGGAGAAGAAAAAAAGAACAAGGAGGGAATTAATACAAGGCACACAAAGAGAGAAAGAATAACAAGAAAGAATAACAAATGTTGGTTCCCATGTCAAAAGAAAGACATGGATGTGCCTGGTAAAAGACAAGATTGAGATTGTGGCTGACAAAAGGTTGCCAACCGTCAGGTACTTACTTTATTACGCTACCTAGGTAGCCTCGGGATAGAACAATACAACAGCTGACCTTGTCTATCATCTGTAGTAATAGGTCTTGTATCTATTAGAATAGACATTTATTAATACCTTTGTTACACTGCTTGTATCCGTTTATGTAGTGTTCAAAACTATACCTTCTAGAGTCAAAAATCAACAATGCAAGCATCATTTTCTCCGAAGAATACATGTACACAACGCATCTCAACATCACAGCGCATATTTTAGTTTTGGCATGCTTCTCTTGGCCTTATGCCTCACTTTTACTACCGGCCGCTTGCGGTCTGACACGTGCATCGTCTCCGCGGGTGATCCCTCCCATCTTTTCCCCTCCCGTCCACGAGAACAGGCAAACAGTTTCTTGTACAGTGTATTATTTTTCGCTAAGAGATTATTTTCAATCTCGTACCGCCTGGCTGTGTCATACTAAGCCCAGCGGGACAAGAGCACGAAAATAGCGATATTCTAGAAAAAAGGGAAAAGGCCTAGTTGGTTCCCTCTTGAAGGACAAGCTCAGCCTCTCCAACGGTCCACCTTCCAAGCTGAGAGATCTGTAAGATTTCATTTCCTTTTTCGAAAGAATATGATGTGTTATCGCATGCAGAGAAAGTAGCTGAATAATCTCGAATAATCTCTTTTCTCACAGCATGATTATATCATGATTATGATGAATCAGATATTCGGACTTTTCTACAACCTCGTTTATCGTGTGAAACATCCTGTACTCTGATGTCATTGCTTTTGAAAGTCAACAATGACAGGGAATCTTTCCATTGAAACAGGGCCAGACCAAAATGGTTCCGAAAAGCTGGGGCAGAAAAGCCGTTGTTGATTGATTGTTCTACAGGGTAAGCTACTTTCAAGCGATGGACCTAAGCCCAAATGAGTAAGGCTTCCATCTCCAAATTGATTGCTGCATGCTGGCCTTTTCCCTTTTTTTGAAGGTTTTCATCCCCAATCACGAGCTCTGTGACGTCTTTTTGTCAGCTTTCTCTCACACTCCTTCACGACACATTTTTGTCACGGCTGTTTGACTTTTGACCACTCTAGATTTCTTTCTAATATCTACCATCTACCATAATGGACGCCCTTAAACCAGCCGTCGATGCCGTCAAGCCGGCCATCACCTCCATCACCCATAACCTCCCCGCGCCCATTCGCGACTTGGGCGTTTCTCTTATTGGCGAAACCTGCTACAAGTCCCTTCTTCTCGACGTCAACATTGAGGATGTCGACTGCATCAAGCTCGGTGTTTCCAAGGCTCTCGGTATTGGAATCATCGCCGCCTCCGCCGTCGTCAAGGTTCCCCAAATCAAGAAGCTTCTGGGATCTAAGTCCGCCGAGGGCGTGTCTTTCCTCTCTTACGCTCTTGAGACCGCTTCATACCTCATCTCTCTCGCCTACAACATCCGAAACGGCTTCCCTTTCAGCACCTTTGGCGAGACTGCCTTGATCGTTGGACAAAACGTTATCATCTCGGTTCTTGTCCTCAACTACAGCGGTCGCGCTAGTTTGGCTGCTGTCTTTGTCGCCGGTCTTGCCGCTGCCGCTGCTACTTTGTTCGCTGAGAACATTGTCGATGCGCAGACCTTGGGCCACCTCCAGGCCGGTGCTGGTGTTCTGAGCGTTGCTAGCAAAATTCCCCAGATCCTCACCATTTTCCAGCAGGGTACCACCGGTCAGCTCAGCGCTTTCGCTGTAAGTCACTCTTGCTTCTCCAATTTGCGAATAACGACTAACAATTACCAGGTCTTCAACTACCTCGCCGGTTCTCTTTCCCGAATCTTCACAACCCTCCAGGAGGTCGACGACAAGCTCATCCTTTACGGTTTCATCTCTGGCTTCGCTCTCAACGCCATCCTTGCTCTCCAGATGATCTTTTACTGGAACGCTCCCTCCGAGAAGGCCAAGGGCAAGCGCAAGGTTTCTCCCATCGAGGCTAAGCCTACTGCTACCAGCACTCTGTCCCCTTCTGCCTCTACCACAGCTACTCCCAAGAAGAGCCCTACTACTCGCCGACGTGGTTAGATGGAATTTTTGGTTTTTGTGCGAGATTGCGTTGATTTTATAAATATTTGCTTCAAAAAGCCCAAATGTTAATTCATAGCTCATTGCTAATTCCCCGGTCCATTGTTTGGACTGAGCTGCGTATTGCTCAGTATGAGAAGCGTTTCGTGAA
Source organism: Fusarium sambucinum (assembly GCF_050947815.1). Lineage (NCBI taxonomy): Eukaryota > Fungi > Ascomycota > Sordariomycetes > Hypocreales > Nectriaceae > Fusarium > Fusarium sambucinum. Next base: position 1,026,423 of record NC_139294.1, on the reverse strand, counting down.
ACGGTTTACTATTTATAAACTACCTATGTGAATGTATTGTGCAATTCCTGATGTTAATGCTATCCCAGCAATTGATGCCCTGATATCCCCCTGTGTGCCGCCTGGTATGAACGCCGTTGTTATAACCCCCGTGTTGTCGCTAAATGTTCCCAATTATCCAATCTTGTATCCAAAACCGTTTAAAAAACCATTGCGGTATGTCCGTTCGTTGAGTTGTGACTCGTTGTCTCTTTTCGACCTGCACAATGCAAACATCGTCGCTGCTCGCCGAGGTTGCTGACAGAGCAGCTGAAACAGACATGCTTGTTACAAGCAACGCATGAGTGATCCTCATTATTAAAGTTGTCAAGGTCCATTCCATCGTCGCCGCTGTTGAAGCTGACGCCACAGTCGTCGCAGTTCGAGGGAGCGAGTTCGGGTTGGTTGAGAGTAGTAGCTGACGGTGTCGGAGTGGAGGAAATATTCCAAAATCGATGAAGAGATTGTTGCGCCGATCCGGGCCGTGTAGTTTGCGTCTCGGTTTGCATAGGTTCAGATGGAACTTCGGGCTGTTGGGTCTGGTTCTGTGCCGAGTACAGCATTTTGAGTGTACGTTCTAAAACTTAATTAGCACGTGCAAACTTATCCAAGGCGAAACTGGCGAAGCTTACGATGAATCATCTCCTCTGAAGGTCGATTATCGCGCATTCTCTTCATAGTTCGACTGTGAAGATGAAGAGGCGTCAAAGTCATTATGGCGAAAGGGTTGGTGATGGAGTTGCTGACGCGTGGAGGAGAGTCGAAGGATGAAACTGATGAGGGCGAGGCGCAGAGCTCGGAGATAGACCGCTTGCGTTTGTGGGCCATTTTTATGATTGAGACGTTGTTTTTCTGGGGGGTTTTGCGTTAGGATGAGAAATGGATATTGTGTTGACTTTGGGACAAGTAGTTAATAAGCGAGAATATGGATGAGAATTGTGAAAGAGTATGAGGTGAGATGAAATGAGATCTCTAACAGGTGTTTGATGGGATTGGGATGTGGGGCTACAAGTTGGCGGCGCGACATACTTCAACGCGTTGGCGAGACGCGTTAATCACCTAGCTTGTGCCAAGGTCAGTACACCATGCTTACATCCGCAGGACGTGACTTGTTTCTTAACCACAAACCTCGGAATAGCCTCATTTTCAATAGCTTGAATGTCGTCCATCAAATTCTTACATAATCTAGCCTCCTACTATAGCGGCTGTTATAGCAGTTAGATTATACAGTGGTTACTAGTTATAGCAACTGTTGAAGAAGGTAGTTGTCACAGGCAAGGATTCTGAGAGGAATGTTTTCCCTACTGCTCATAAATTATCATGTATGTGAAGGAGGCTAGGAGGGAAAAGGAGAATCTGTGAGAGAATTTCGAAATCCTTACTACACGTGACTTTGTGTATAAAAATCAAAGAGCTTTGTGACACTTCACACTTTAGCAGACCAATTAAATATTCCTCGTTCAGTGAAGGCATTTATTTACATGTCCTCGATAAATCGGCAGTGACATCCCGCCTGGACATGGTACAACCCCTGTATGCGTGTGGCAAAAACTCACCCTGTACTACCGTTTCGTAATCCCAACACTGCCCTCTTCCGACTTACGTGCAGACGACAGCGAACACCACATGACAAGGAAGGCGGGTTGCAGACAGAATAATGTGACAGTAGCTGGCTGTATTAAGTGCTTCATAATTCTTGACAGTCAATATCGAGGAAGAGTTAAGTTAACACCCAGCATAGTTGTTTGATCATTGATTGGGGCATTGGATCGACTATTGAGTACCAAACCACAATTTGGTTGGTACAATAAATGATTGGAGCTCCTTCAAAGATCGAAGTACCCAAGATTGGGCTCAAGAGCATATTGCACAATGTCATTAGATCCTACCGTATTTTCTCGAAAAAGTTGAAAAGCACATGCATCTTTAATCGTAAGCGTGTTGAAGAATATTTTGTCCAAGAGTCCTTGATCTTTGTTCAATTTCAAAAGGTTTCTTCTTTCTCATCCTCATAATCATCTTTCAATATGAGTAAACTAAATGTAGATACTATTATTACTCTCGTCAGTACAGTTCCAGCTCTTCTCATCGCAACCTTGAGCGCCTGGTTTGCCTACTTGGCATTGCGTCGCCGAAACACCTCTCGCAATGATACCGAAAATCTGATGATCCAGTATCCTGCTACAATTACTCGTTCAAGGTATGCCATGTCACATAACTTTCGCGGCTAATGTCTAAGCTATATTCACAGGCATGGGCTACAATCCTCAATGTCTTCAACGCCAAGCAATTCCCCAGTGTCAAACGAAACCTCATTCCAAATCCCGCCTATTCCTTCTTCTTTAAGTGAATTTGATTGGGAGCCATAACGAACTCGACCTTGACCGCCTGTCAGCAGGCTAGATTTTTCTCCAAACAGCCAATGTAGGTCAATCCAATCAACTAATCCACGACATTTCTTTTGGAGATGCTAACCTTGGTTCTTAGAGTGAAAGCCTTACCACGTCATGGGAGTGACACTTAAGAGCTCTGTGATTCGTTGCGGAATAAGTTTCATTCCATGTCCATGGTTAGGCTGCGCAACAGGGGAGGGGAGTGTTCTTCCACATGGAGTGTCATGGTTTAAAATACTTATTGTTTATTCCCGGTTAGATGTACATTCTGTTCATGCTAAAATAAAGATGTTCTTCCATGGGTTTAACTACTACCTAAGTCTCGCTTCCCCATATTAGACTAGTCGGGAACTAAAATGTTCTAAAATGCTTATTTTACTCCTGACGCTTAGCATAGCGTAGCATTTAATCCCTACTGACAATCATTTCACTTGACCTTACTCTTGATCTCTGAGCAGAACTGAAGGGGTTTGAAACAACAACATGGCTTTCGGTGATGAGCCTTGGCGCTCTCTGACCGTCAGGATCTCCTAACCAATTTAAGTTAAACTTGTGCGCAGCAACTTCAAATCCTCTGTTACGGCTCCATGGATATCACTTTTCCCACTAAACTTCCTGAAAAGACTAACACGGCATAGGTTCTGCCATCTACCACTTGTTCAGCAGATGGTTGGATGTCTGGAATGGCCCATAGTGATGAGCCCCCACTCCCTCACCGGCCTCGGGCTATCGGGTTGCAGGGGCTAGCTTGCGCAGGACATTACCACCTTACCCCCACGTCTACCTTTTTTTTGTATATATTAGTCCTAGCAGACATTTAAAGGGAATATCAACTCCTCGAATCGTCTGAATTAAAACAATCCCGTTGTTCATTCTTTCTTATCTGGCCCGAATCGAATCGTGTTAACATGGGTAGCCTTTCTACGGATGCCATTGTAACTATCATAAGTACAATTCCGGGATTACTTGTGTCGTCGTTGAGTGCTTGGCTCGCCTATGCAGCACACCGCCGTCGCCATATCGCTCGTAACGATATTGAGACATCAACTATTGAACTTGTTATGATGCGGCTTGATCCTGCTTCTTTAAGGTACGGACGGTGCTTTCGTATGTTTTTGCGATGCCTGTTCCTGTTTCATCGCTGACCTCCAATATCTCAGAGTATCATCTCCTGCTCTACAACTTCCTCCTGTGCCAACAGTACAGCCGCAGCTTGCGGGTTCGAACTCATCGAGCGTACTTGGACAACCGGAAGGTCAACAACTTGATCAAGTCTTGCAATAATGACTTGGTTTCTGTTCTATTTAGAAGTCTTGTTAAAAATCTTAAATTTGAATCTTGTTTCCATGGCCGCAGTAAAAAGATGAAGCAGTGAAATGTAGATAGCATGTATAGTGCTTTCGGCTTCTTGTTGCTAGATATCTTTGGGGTAGATTTATACATATATATTGTCAGTCATATTAGCATACGACTTTACATATATATTTTGCTATACCTGGAATTTGATAAGCATTGGAGCTTCGATTGTAAATTCTCTTCTTGAATATTGACTTACAACCCAAGATGCGACAAAGAAAATATTGCCTTTTTGGGAAGTGATATTGACGTTGTGGGGGGTTTTGTCACTCTTGCCGGCGCTAAAGAATGCAAGGGATGACCCGTCATCAGTGCATGGAAATGCGGCGTTGCATAAGTTCTCTAGGCCACCACTTGGATGGGCCATCATGTCAGAAATTTTTATAGCTTCCAATCAAAAATGCTTGGGAGCACTCGACATCTTTCAGATCCCTGGTTAAATTATCCCCAGGAGCAATCACTTGTAGGGGGGTTGCCAATGGCAGGGATTTCTCTGTTCTAACATTAAATTCTATCAAGCTCAAGTCCACAAGAACCCATTGTTCTACTCCGACTTTTACTAGCGAGGGAGAGGCTACAGACTATCGGAACGATCGAGGGAAACAAAGACTGCAATACCCTACCCACACTCTACACTAAACCGATAATACTCCTCCCATATCACTTAGCCCTTGGAATATCGTCCAGCTTCTATACTACAACCCCGGTCGTGTAGTACTCTGCTCTTACTCAAGTGTCCATTCGGAAGATGGCTATGGGTAGTATATTGTGTTCACTTTGATGTGTCGGTCGTAAAGTAGACGGCTGTTGATGATGGTGGGCTAATTAATGTCAGTACTTGTAACACTTGTGGGGAAAGTCGATAAAATACCTTAGTCTATCGACCAAAGACTGTGCCTAGTACTTCAACTTCCTCATCTGCCAAACCACTTCTTGAAATCCTTCCACTTGCTCTTTTGATGCAAGCGGTAAGCGAAATAGACTCCAACGCAGGACACGGCCAGCCCAGCAGTCGAGTAAGCAATAGCGACGACAACTTCAGTCTCCATCAGAAAGAGTGAGATGGCAGAGGACAAAAAGATCGATGATATGGGGGTGTAACGGATTAATAAGTAGAACCAGCTCATGTGGGCAAAGAGCCGCAACCTCGTACTGGCAATGAATTCGAGGCGGTGCTACAAAGCTGAGCGTTACAAGTTGCACATTTGACCTCCTCCACGACGGATGGGTAGCACAGAGTTACTATCTAGAATGTCCGAGTACGATCCGTCAACTCACACAAGGCGAACTGCTCTGTATTGTTCGACAAAAATGCCTTAGGGAATGTTACACTAGTAAATAAGACCATAATCGAAGACCCTCGATGCTTGGAAGTTCTATCATATATTATGGCCTATCTTTAGATAGAAATCGTGAATATTCATAAAAACAATAATCGCTTCCCCTTCCGAATTGAGACCACATCCCCAATTCCAATTCCGATCTTTGCCCTTCTCTGAGGCAGGCAGTATAAGAAACTTATTATACATACTACAATTAAAGTTATATACCCCCGCAAGTACGTATCTCCCCAGGCCCCAAAAAGACTGATAACTACATATTATAATAACAGCTGTCAAGCCAAGTCTCAGCCTGCTGACTCGAAATGGCAGCCTGCCTGCAGGAGGAAAACAAGCATACCCAGAATCTGTCCAATTAAAGATGCATACAACTGAAGGTATTGGGAGAAAAAAGCTGGAGCTGAGTGTCAGACCAACAGTTCGTACTCGCCAATTGGGTAGGAATCAACCTGAGCTGAACTGAACCTAATTACCTATATAAACTAGGCAGAGGCAATACCCAATCCTAATTGCATATTTTGTATCATTCTTCCTTCGAAACCGCCAGTATTCAGCGACTTTATACTATAAATCTTGATTTTTTCCTGCCATCCTTCGACGTGTTTTGCCTCTATCGCCATCAAGCCATGTCAGATCCAGAGATATACTCAGATCCGCAGATATACACTATCGGCTGGATATCTGCTCTTCCCATTGAGTCTGCGGCAGCCCAGCAATTCTTGGACGAACGACACAAGCCTCCAGAATACGTCAGCCAAAATGACAGCAATGTCTACATCCTAGGCAGGGTTGGACGTCACAACGTCGTTATGGCAAGTCTACCGAAAGGCGAATATGGGACCACGACAGCGGCCACGGTTGCCAACGATATGTTACATAGCTTCCCTAATGTCCGCATCGGCCTTATGGTTGGTATCGGTGGTGGCGCTCCAAGTCCAGCACACGACATCCGCCTGGGAGATATCGTGGTGAGCAGTCGTGATGGTGATCAAGGCGGTGTTTTTCAGTACGACTTTGGCAAGACAATCCAGGACCAGACATTCCAACATACACAGCACCTGAATCAACCACCACAGCTCCTTCTGGCTGCAGTAGGCGCACTGGAGACGCGTTACATGGCAGACGAAAATGAGCTCGACACCACAGTCAGGAAGACTTTGGAACAGAAGCCTAAGCTCCGTAGGAACTTTTCGCAACCGCCAACCTCAAGTGACAGGTTATACCGATCGGAGTTTGCGCATCGAAACTCGCTGCAAACGTGTAGCAACGCTTGTGGCGACGATCCGGAACACTTGGTGACTCGACCAGAGCGCGGCCAAGAAGACGATAGCACGGTCGTTCACTATGGACTCATTGCTAGCGCCAACCAACTGATGAAGGATGCGTTGATCCGAGATAAGCTGACTGCAGAGAAGGGTGTGCTCTGTTTCGAGATGGAAGCAGCCGGCCTGATGAACCATTTCCCGTGTTTAGTAGTCCGTGGTATTTGCGACTATGCTGATTCGCATAAGAATAAAGAGTGGCAAGGGTACGCAGCAATGATAGCATCAGCGTATACGAAGGAGCTTCTGGGGCAGATTCCGCCTAACAAAGTTGAGGCAGAAAACCGCATACTCGAAACAAGTTAGTAAATCGATGTTCTCGTCTCAATATATTCTAATAGTAAAATAGTTGGACAATCTGTGAGTCAAATAGAGAAGACCACGCTCGCAACACAAGTCGCCGTTGATCGAATGGGATCCCTATTCCATCATGATGGGATCAAGAGCTGGCTACGCCCGCCCGATCCATCTACCAACGTCAACCATGCAAGGAAGCTCCGCCATGAAGGCACAGGAATGTGGCTTTTAAACAAACCTTTCTTCCACTCATGGTGTTCAGGGTCCAATCGACACTTATGGCTGCATGGCTTCGCGGGATGCGGCAAGACGGTTCTTAGCACGACTATTTTAGATCATCTGGCCGAGACGTATCGCGGACTCCTTCTTCGATTCTACTTTGACTTCAGTGACGGGGGGAAAAAGACCACGGATTCCATGTTACGTTCGCTTGCATTTCAATTATATGAATGTGGAGCCGGGTGTAGAAAACACCTTGATGACTTATTCAAGCACAGCCGCCCACATCAGCCTTCTACGAAAGCGCTGTCTGATATTGTACGCAGAATGCTCACAGAAGAGAAAGATGCGTGCGTTGTTCTAGATGCATTGGATGAATCAACGACCAGAAATGAGCTTCTGCGATGGATCAAAGATACGAGATCTGACCCTGAACTGCATCATGTTCGGTTACTTTATACCAGCCGGCCTGAACCAGATTTACAACAGGGTATACTTCCCATCATAGGACAAGAAAGCTGCTTCCCGGTTGACAAGCAGGCTCTGAATGAAGATATCCGGTCCTTTGTCACATATCAGCTTACAGAAAGAGAAGAGTTCAAGAGAAGGGAGTTGTCAGAGGATCTTGTAGAACTGATTCGAACACGAATTGGTGAGGGATCCGATGGAATGTGAGTCGCTATCTAGTTTACATTGCTTCCGTGTCAAGCCGTTTCTTAACAGTTTCTATAGGTTTAGATGGGCAGCTTGTCAAATGGACGATCTCGCAAAATGCCTGAACCCGAAAATGATGAAGAGCGCACTCGATAGCCTACCCGGAGACCTTGCAGAGACATACGAACGAATGCTGCAGAACATCCCGGAGAATCTCGCAGATAGCGCCAAGCGTCTCCTGCACTTCCTTGTTCATTCCCCGTCGCCACTGACTTTACAAGAGGCAAAGGAAGTTATTGCAACGAACATAGACGTAAACCCGTCATATTTCGATGCCGAATGCCGACCTTTTGAAGATGGACTAGTCTTACAATATGCTCCTGGCTTGATCTCAATCGTTGAAGTGAATACAACAGAGGGCACAATCAATGAGCTGCACCTTGCGCACTTCTCGGTCCAGGAATTTCTGGAAGATCGAGCGGACTTCGAACTTCTAGCAGCCAGTAATATCATCACGCGAACATGCCTGACGTACCTAAAGGATATCACGACTAGTAATGACGATATTGAACACGTCGAGTACGACTTTCCAATGGCACGTTTCGCAGCGAGAACATGGACGAGTTTCGGTGCTTCGGCAGAGGTGTTCCAAGATTCTTTACAAGAAATTTTGACGTTCTTAGAGGGAAAAGATACTTTCGAACGATGGTGTCGACTATATCGAGCGGAATGGCCTTCGCTGAAGTATCCTGACCTCCCAACGGCGTCCAGGCTCTATTACGTTTGCCTGACAGGGCTTCCAAATGTGGCCCGAGTCCTGATTGACAAAGGGGCGGATATCAATGCCGCAGGTGGGCGATACGGTAATGCTCTAAAAGCTGCTACAACTAAAGGCTACTATGAGGTTGTGGAGCTACTGTTAGAGAAGGGAGCAGATGTCAATACACAAGACGGTTACAGCTATGACACTGCTCTACAAGCTTCTTCAGCTGCAGGTCACTATGAGATTGTAGAGCTGCTGTTAGAGAAGGGTGCAGATGTCAATGCACCAGACGGATATCGATATGGTACTGCTATACAAGCTGCTTCAGCTGAAGGTCGCTATGCCATTGTGAAGCTACTGCTAGAGAAGGGTGCGGATATCAATGCAAAGGGCGAATACCGATACAATACTTCTCTAGAAGCCGCTTCAATCGTAGGCCATTATGACATTGTGAAGCTACTGCTAGAGAAAGGTGCGGATGTCAATGCATCAGGTATTTGCGGGGTCTATGGAACTGCTCTACAAGCTGCTTCAGCTCGAGGCAATGATGAAATTGTAAAGCTACTTCTAGAGAAGGGTGCAACAGCATTGATATCCATAGGAACCACGTACTACACTTAACGACGCTAGAAACATCGTGGCAGGCAACTCCCCAACGGTGTGGAAAGAGACGTGAGCTTAACATTAGGCCCCCAAAAGTACGACAGTAATAAGAAGAAACCGTATATATATATATGAACAAAAAGCAACAAAAGAACCATCGACTTCCTTCAAATTTCCCTTTTCTCATGCCCACAGAATCCACAATATCCATTGAAGCAACCAACACCACGAATACTTGTCTTGAAAAGGGATCTGTCCAAACTCTGTAATCGAACGCTTCGAGAAATCTTCTGTGTCAGGTCGATACTATTACAAGTTAGCTGTGTTCAATAGCTAGTTGAATCGTTGGGTAATGGACTTACCCCCCATCTAGAGAGATATGCTTGATCCGAGGCGAAAGTGATGTTGGTCGAGATTCGCAAGACAAAGAGAAACGACAGCAGCTCTTCCGGGCGTATTTGACCCACTAGAGGGTACAGTATCGGGTCCCAGACCATTTCTCGGAAGGGACCCGATATATCCTCCAGTTCCCGGTAAATGGGAGACAATATCGACTTTACCTTACGTCGTGCGGACGCAGGTAATTTCTGTACAAGTTGCCGATATAGGGGGTACACAACCGTCTCAAAGATCCTCTGTACCAGAGGAAACACTAATACCTCGCACATCTGGTATAGAGGAAGAAACACTCTCTCTCCCAGGAAGCTTTGTACTAGTCCGTGGAAGAGAATCTGCTTCAACACTCCATCAAAAATGATTCGTCGAGAGAATCCCTCCCAGAGACCTTGTCGTAGGATTCTCTCCCAGAGAACCGGGCGCAGTATATACTCCCAGAGAGTTGGTCGAATTATCCATTGCCAGAGAGGGGACAAGATGAACTTCCAGAGGGCTCGACATACAGGATACGTAACATTCTCTGCCACAATATCCTCCAGGTATCTTGTGTCCTTCTCCTCGGGCACATCATCCTTGACCAGAGGAGCGACAGAGTCTTCGGACAGTGGGTTTTCCGGAGTCTTTGGTATCCGGAGGGCCTTTGGAGTTTTTGGTCGAAGGTGGCCAGTTTCTTTACCGTTTCGGAGATTCATGGTGGGAGATTTGGGGAGTGTGTGAAAGGTGAAGTTTTGGGGGGTGATGAAAGGGAAGAATTTCGTGTCCATTTTGACAGAGGGTTTGGAAGGGTTATATGCCCTCGAACAGACTTTCGTCTGGATGATTAGGTTCATTATCATGAGGGTGTCTGGACGAAGACAAACTTTGACACGGAATAATACGGTGCCACATCAACAAGTTAAGGAAACCCTCATTGAAATACACTCGCCTGTAAAAACAAACCTGAAAAACTCAGCCGGCTCCTTACATCCGAATCACCAACTTGCCCGGACCTCCTTGAATCTTGTAGGTCTTATCACACGCTTTCCTAATATCCTCCAAGTTCTCAAAATCCACCACAGTACAAATCCCTTTGACCTTGCCTTGCTTGATCATACCCGCAACAACTTCCATATCCTCCCTGATACCGGGATTTCCTGAAAAGAACTCATACTTTATGTTGGTACCGCGTAGCTTCCACGTATACCACCATTGAAACATGTCTAGAAGCCATCCGAGCCAGACTGGGAAGAGCTTGGGACCCATCATCTTGAGCATGACTTCACTCTTGGGCACGCTTGCGATACTTGCAAGGATCCCTGTTTCTGGTTTGAGGATAGCTATGCAGTCGTCTAGTGTGCTGAATTGGGTGCTGACTGCAAAGTCAACGGTGCCTCGACCAACCATTTTAACCACGTTTTGAGTTTTGTAGTCATAGAGTTGATCAACCAGGTCGGGAAGATACTCTCCAACAAGACCCATCTTGGCTGTTGAAGTAGTCGAAATGATCTTTTCGGCGCCAAAGTAATTCTTGGCGACTTGGATCATCAAAGAACCAGTTCCGCTGAGAGCAGCTGGTATGTACACCGTCTGTCCCACAAGATCATCTAGTCCTCTGAGTTGTAATCCATTCTTGATGGTTTGGTACGCAACTACCGTTAGGGCCGGCAAAGAAGCCGCTTCTTCAAAGGACGCATGCTCCGGTTTCTTGTGCAAGAATTTGGCTTCTGTGACGACGTAGTCTGAACACCATTTTGCAGGTGGTCGACTGAATAGAGGCTTCTCATATTCCACGCCGTAGACTTCGTCGTCGACTTTGAAGTCCGTGACAGCTGATCCAACAGCTATCACCACGCCTGAGCCCTCCATGCCGAGAGCAAATGGAAATTTCCTGTACTTTTCGTAAGAGGATTGCCTTTGGGTGTGTATGTATGTGATGACTTACACGCGATCACCAATAAGTATACTCATCTGTCCAGAAGCAAACTGCGTATCACCGGTATTGATACAAACAGCCTTCATCTTGACAAGAACTTCATTTGGTTTGGTGATGGTTGGGATTGGTTCCTCAATTACTGTGTACTCAGCTGGGAGACATTTTTTAGGTGCAACGAGGGTTCGAGTGGTAGACGGTAACTTGGACATTTTGCTTAGAGTGATGATCCGAGTTATTTGTTTACTATCTATAGAGAATCAGAAGAAGAATGCCCTTTTATTTACTTGCTTCCGGCGGCGGAGTCGGTGTCTCGGCGGTGGAGGTGGATATGTTCGGAGGGGACCCACCGAAACCGCCGAAGTCCGCCGCCGAAGATCCTTTGGCGCGCCGAGTTTAGTATTTCGATCCTTTTTGCGGAGTTTCGTAATTGGGTAACTCAAAGTAATGACCTGAAATCAAAAACACTCTTGAGTTTGTTGAAAAGGACAGAGTGTTCTGTCCTCAGGCTATCAGAACAATTGACCGCTAGAAGCATAAGAGACGAAATTAGTATATCACTTTATGCCATAGGAGGCCATTTTTTCTGCCACTATATTTGGCTTATCGCCCGTCACGACAGTTTGTCCCATCCCCACGACAACAACGGGTAGTGTTTGTTGAGAAATGGCTTGTTGAACCTTGGCAGTCTAATTATGGCTTTGAGACGCATCAGAGATCTCACAAAGCAGCCTGGACGCGGCCGCTTTCCTCTTTGTCAAGTGTCGTGTCCTTACAGTCGAACTCACGCCGTGGTCACGCTTTTATCTCAACCATGGAACACGCTGACATCACATCCAAACAGACAGCCGGGATAAGTAAAAACAATCAATTGCATTGAAGCATCGAGCCTCGGCTCATAATTCACAAGTCTATGACAAGAGCAAAACGCCGTATGCCTTCCTTCAGGTACCATTCGTAAAAACATCCGAACGCGCCATGCTCCATAATCTCAACGAGAGATCGCACTGCTTCATGGTTACCAGTAAATCGCACAAAAGAAAAACCCCATCTCTCATCTCTATGTCTCTGATCGCATCTTTGTTATGAATTTAGTTCGTTCTTGACATGGTCGCTATACTTGTACCATCGCGCAGAGGTCGACAGAGCTGCTAGAGCAATTCAGTCATCAAACAATAACAACTATTGTCGATCACAACGTACCTCCGAGATGGCCGTTGATCAGACTGGTATCAACCTCGCCGTTTTCGTCGGTATAATCCCCAGCGCTGACACCATTCCCAGCCTTGACAAAGCGCTGAATGGCATCCTGCTCATCCATCTGGATATCGGTCACCAGCTTCTTGTTACCCTTCCAGTCGCTGCGACACACCGGGCATTTCACTTTTCCAGGACGAGCGCAAATCTTAAGGCACTGCATGTGGAAGTTGTGACCGCAAGCTGCAGAGCACCAAACGATGGAAGCCTTCTTCTTCTCGTCAAGCTTGCAGTAGCAGATGGGGCAATCTCCCTCGATGGGTCTGCGCTTAACAGGTTCCTCTTGTGGCTCTGCTGAGAAGGAAGACGCGGAATCGAAAAGGGACTTGAGCTCGGTGCTGATGAGGGCTTGCTGGTAGACCAGCTCATCAGGGGCGTTGAGAACCTTCTTCATGATCTACAACGGCAAATTAGTACGTTTAAAAACAGTGAAGTATTAGACTTACAAAGATGATGTGCTTGCACTGCTGGAATCCCAGGGAATGGTGAGGGCAGTTGCATGAGAGCCGCTTTCCGATACTGACAGTGTAAGTATTGCCACTCGATCCAACCAACTCAAAGTCCTCCTCGGGACAAGTCTCAGTACCACGACTGGTGCGGCTGATGATGTAGAATGTCTGCCCAAGAGAACGGTTAAGGACACGATCAAAGAACTTGGGGGGTTCGGTTCTGAATTTGCGCAGTCGCTTCTCTGGCTTTTCCTTTTTCTGCTTCTTGTTGGGAGTGGTCTTCTTGGGCGATTCGTCTTCAGTTGGCAGTTTGCGCTTGAGGGTTGATGGCGATGGGGTCAAAGCAACGGGATCTTCGGAGGCTTGATCTGATTCCTTCTTCTGCTTTTTAGGAGTAGCATCATTCTTGGCCTTGGAAGATGCAACTTCAGCTGATAGCTTGCGCTTGCGGTTTGATGGCAATGGTGATAGAGTAACATCAGCCAAATCGACAGGGGCCTGGGAGGGTTGATCTGTTTTCTCTTCCTGCTCCTCGGGTTCGGTCTCCTTCTCGGCCTGAGATGGTTCATCTTCAGTCACTGGTTTGGTTACCTTGCCCTTTCCCTTGCGGGTAGATGGTGCTGGAGTTGGCAGAGTATCATCAGTCAAACTGACGACATCCTGAGAGGCTTCACTCGCTTCTTTCTTCTGCTTTTTGGGTGCAGTAGCCTTCTTGGTCTTGGTTACCTTGCCCTTGCGAGTAGAAAGTGGTGGAGTTGGCAAGTTGACGACATCTTTGGAGGCTGTCTTGTTAGTCGATGAGACCTTCTTCTGCGGCGTAACCACAGGAGGTTCATCAGCCGCAGCTGCGCGTCGAGTATGTGAGCGAAGAACTCTCATTTTGACGGTGATTGATTTGTTTGAGAAAGATTGATTGTGAAAGGAAAGAATAAAATGTTGTTGTGATTGTTGGATATCTTTTCTCTAGGGTACCTTCCCTTTGGTTTATATGTGAATTTCGCCAGTGCCTTGCTGCACCTGCCCCCAAGTCTCCCCAAGTCCGTGTCGAGATTCATCGTTTCACTTCTTTCAAGTAATTTACGTGGTATTTTTAACATTTGATAAAGAGCCCTTTGAATTCACTCATGGGGATATTTATTGAACGGAAAACGGAATTGAAGTTCTTTGATGAAGATCCAAGGAAAAAGCATTGACTACCTACCTACCCATCTTCCCACCTAAAGATAGGACATGCATTTAATGTGACACGACCACGTGATGTAGCCTTTGACAGGAAACCTTTCAATTGATTCATTGGGCTGTCAATCAAAATAGAGACATGGTATTGAATTGCTTTGTTGAAGATCTCGAGGAAGCACCACACAAAGCTAGGCACGTGACAGATACTCGATGCTTTCAAGTATCTAACCTCAAAGGGCCAGTAGCTGACTCGTCAAACAATGACATTAAAATTCGCGACCACATCCTCATATCACATTCACATTCACATTCACACACAAAGACAATTAACATGGAAGAAAGGAACTGCACTGTGGCATTGATTTATCCTATCTTATTCATCCACTGATCTGAACCATCTCTTTTGCCTGGCCTCATACTCGCTCATGAAAGCCTTTAAAGAAAACACATCCAAACGCCCCGGAGCAAAAGGACCAACCCGTCCATGCTGGCCACCGTTATGCGCCCCCTATACAAAGAAGAATGAACAAAAGAAAGTAAAAAAAAAAAAGACAGGTTGATTTGGTATGGTAGATGATGCGGGCTGCCGCCCTTGGAAAATGGTTCAACGCCGAGTCTATGCTATGGCTGTCAAAGATGTATAGTATTAGACATGAAGGGAATATTTGGTTTGTGGCCGTAAGATCATCGAAAGGATGGTATCATGGGAAAGGTCGTGTGGTTTGATGGCCGTGATACTTTCATCGAGGTATTCGGGTTTTAAATTCGTAGTGAACCATGGGTGTGGGTATTATATAGTCGGTCCCCATGGTGAAGTGGTAATGACTGGTGGTGGCGGTCATCAAGTAGCAATACACATGCGCACACAAGTTTCGCAGTGCCAATAAAAGAGTCGCAATGAATGCGCGCAGCTTTAAGGCAAAGGTCGTCGGTGGCTGGGATCGCGGGGTTGATATCGATTGTGAGATTGTTGTTGTTGAGCAGTCAACCACTCAGCAGTTCCAGTTTGTCGGCCAGGTTGCTCAGCAGGCACCTTGGTATCGCTTCCACTGGCTGTTGTGTGGTTGGATCCACCAGGGGAACCGGGGACCAGATCAGTCACGGCTTGTGCAATCGAAGCCACAACGTAGCCTCGAAGCTCCTTATCTTCGCGGGTGTCTTCCTTCTCCAATCGGAAGCGCTCGTCCTTGTTCATGTTGGAACGACGCATGTTCTTAATCTCTTGCATAACGTAGAGAAGAACCTCCTCAGGGCATCGGTTACGCTCAGAAGCGTGTTGATTCTTGCGAACGTATCGTCGAGTAACGTCGGTAGCGCCATCAATAGAAAAGGCGATGCAGTAAGACATCTTCTTACCCCAGCCCTCAGCGTAGAGACGAGGGTTATCCCATGCTTCCTCACAAGCGTCCACATGGACCCATCGCTTCTGGTGGTCAGAGTAAACCTCGGTCCAGACGTGGTCTTCAGCGTTCCAAACCCAGCGAACACGGCCACCGACGGCTCGGCAGAGCATGCTAAAGCAGTTGGCCCATTCACCAACACGTCCTCGTCGAGTTTGCAATAATCGCCACACATCACCATATCGAGGGAAGCGTTCGTAAGCTCCACAATGCTGAGCAGAGCATCGATACAACTCAACTCGAAGGGCACCACAAGCGCTCTCCTCAGGTGTAGGAGCAGTCATGCCTTGAGCGATGGTAGGAGATAAGCAGGTTGGGCATGGTGGGTTGTTGACCCAGCTAAAGAATGATCGCTTGAACCATCTGTCGATCGTGTCAGTCACCTAGCCGAACGATGAAATCGGATAGAAAATGACGTACCTTAATAATGCCCGAATAACACAGTCTTGATAACCCCATTCAGGTTTTCGTCCATCGCCCATGCTCTCAGCCTGAGCTTGCAAAACCTGTGTCTCTTCCTCGGCCTCGCCATAGATGCGATCCAATGGAATGGTTTGCAAAGCCTCGTCAAGCAGACCAGGGTTCTCGTATTTGGTTGGTGTTAATGATAAGCTGATGAGGAGGTTTCTAAACTTTTGAGAATCACGGTCGCCGGCAGCAGGAGGAGACGGGATCTTGGGAAGATGTCGCAGGGCGGCGTAAGAAGGGAGAGCAGGTCCTTGAGACGCTGATGGTCGGTTATCGGCTGGGAAAGGTGAGCTTTGCATATGAGATGGATCTCCCAGGCTCGGAGAGCTTTGTCGAGATGTGTTTCGAAGATCGTTCATACGCTTGTCTCGTAACAAGCCCTCGAACTGGACTCGAAGATCTCGCGCCCATTCCTCGCCATAATCGCCCGCAGGCGTGTGGTGGCCCGCCATATTGATAAAAAAGTGGTTGTTTGAGTTTATAGACGGGCGATGTAGTTTTGGGAGTTGTTATATGAGATAAATCGATGGTGTTGTTGCCCAGATGTGACCAGGCTGGAGAGATGATTCAATCGTTGGGTATTTACGAGGTTGTTTGAAACCTCAAAGTTTCGTCGTAATGTTAATCGTTTGAATGTCGTCGTAAGCAACGGGATGCGTGTCAGCAGGCTTGATTGCCACAATACACGCGTTGACCCAAATGTTTGTTTGGGCTTTTTTGGATCTGAGAGCAAATCCGTCGGTCGCTCTCGAGTTTGATGACTAAGAAGATTCAATCGAAGTCGTTTCTTTTTTTAGTCCGTCGTGAGAATGAACCGTTTGACGGGATCGGTTTGAAATCAAAGTTGAATCGGATTCTCGTCGTCGTCGTCGCCGCAAGTGAGAATAAATGAGAGGGAGTTTAACGGTTCGCGAATTGGCGAAAAGAAGCTGGATGATGACCACTGCAGACCAGACAGCGCAGCACAAGAAGAGGAGAGGCAGGAGCAAAAGCAGGCAGGCGATGAGAATCGAGGGTGGACCAGGGGAATAAAGGGACGGGGTGTCTCGGGAGGGTGTGCGTCTTTGGTTCGCTCTAGCCCACTCTGGGTCAGAGCCTACGATGGCAGTTTACGCGTCAGCAGTGAGCCTCAGACCAATAAGAGAAACTGTCTGACGGCCTAGGGTGGGGGCCGCTGGGCGCAGGGGAATGTACTGGTACGGCGGCCTCGTACTTTTGGAGGGATTGCCTTGCTGTTGGAAAACGGCCACTGATCTGTTCCGGGCGTAGTAGGATTGATTGGATTAGATTGATGGATACTCGGGCCAAGTGAAGACTCTAATGACAGTATTTAATATCACAGCCTGTGAAGCCTACGAATATTAATGCGTATATCTTTTTGATAGTTTGTGGCAGATACTCTAACAAAAAGTCTACGCAAACAGATTCATCATCAAGAGGCGACAGAAACCCATTTCCCAGCTACCCAGGCCAGGCACCGCGAGGCACGTGTACGTAGACCTTTTAGTGATATCGATACCAATTGCGTGCGTACCTCCCATGTACGTTCTAGGGGAACACCGAACAGCCAGAGACAAAGTGGCGCCTGGCCTAGATCTTCGTCATCAGCGAATTATTAGCGAGCGTCAGCCTCTAAATTCGTGCGACCCGGAATACAAGTCAGATGGAGAAAGGAACGACATAGAGGCGACACTTGTTTTAAATAAAATATGGATTTCTTGCAAAGAATGGGAAATCAAAACGAAAATCACCATCTACTCAATCTGTGGCAATGCATTCGATGTGAAGCCTCTAAACTCAACGTAGTAGTTGATAAGCGCGGGGAAAAGAAACCGTCAGGTCGTGTCAAAAAAGCATCGGCCGCTTGATCAGTGGAGAAGGACAGGCATTAGACCACTGGGCTGTCCTAGTGAGAGGGAGAAAAGACAGAATTCGGTTTTAATTTTTTGGGTATCTATAACAAAGTGTAATTCAGTTATAACTAATGTCATAATAACAACTGACAGTATATCAAATTCCACAAGCTATTGTATCCCCCAATTTGTCATTGTAGAATTCCGGCCTCTGAGGTTTTCCTCCGCCGGAGAAACATTTCTAGGCTACTAACGACCGCTGCAATTTTCTGCGAGTCACAAGTATCGGTACATTAGCGGGAACGTGCCCCTCGTCGTGGTGGGCGATGACGAGGCAGTGGTGAGGTCCTTAAAAAAGGCCTTGTTCAATAGCATCGTGGCACAGCCTACCTATGCCTACTATGTACACTGAGCCACGCTTGAGTCTTTCAGGGAATTGACGCACTGCCGCGCTCTCAAACCTGGAACTTTATAGATTAACTTGTAATTGAGTAGATGATCGCGCTTATTTGAGTTGCCTCTGAGAGGGAGATTTGTCTCATCTGTCGACGATCACTAGCCACAGTGTCGTGGCGGTGCCGTCCTGACATCTTGTTTCCAGTTCCACACGACTCCACTTTGACTCGCGGCCTCTTGTCCCTTGCAATTCCACTGCCTCCATTGACGTGCATCATAATCCGCTGGCACGCTCTGGTTCTGTTTCAACACTTTGCGCATGAGCATTTCGGGATAAACACGTCGATACGTTTCGGAGTTTTTAAAGTTCAATCTGATCTGATGTGGCTTATAGATGAAGCCACGATGCAGTCCATCTCTGATGTTGATGCCAGGGACGAGATATAATGACACCAACGCTATTGAGTCAATACAACTGGCGTCCTGACCCTATAGTGCCCAATGTCACATTTAATATTGTCTTGTCTGTCAGGCCCTCAACTCTTGTAATAAGAGATATCAATTATGTTCCTTCTTGATCCGAAATTATAGAGGCCAATACATTACGCCCGACAAGATGCTCCTCAACGACTCCGCGGAGATCTGCACTGCGTGTTTATTCCCTAACCCGCATTTGCCTGATACTGCTGATCACGAATAAAACATGTCTTGCTCGTTGGTCCTAACATCTCAAACATCAAATCTCTTGTTACCATGATATCCGGCTAGACGGGCTGGGCACTCTTGGAAAAAGAAGCTTAACTAGCTTTGGCGTCTGCAATCGCGTGCGCTCTGCCCCTGGAATTAAAGCAGTCTCGTCCAATCCGAGCTTGCGATCTGACAGGCGCCCAGTCCAGTTCAACCTGCTACTGCGCCCTTGATTATTTGCTGGCCTTGCCTTGCCTTGCTTGCGTGCGCTGCTGCGCTTATTACCTAGCAACGTTACGTCTCGAACAAACCTGAAGCAACCCTGCGATCTTGGCAGCGGGACAGGTCGTGTCGAGGAATTTAGTTAACAGGGGCATCGGAGCCGAATTCATTCATCAATTTCCCTTTTTCCGTTTCCTCAATTAATATCTCAAACAACTGTGAATGATCTACTCACCGTTTTCGCACACGTTGCCCCAAACAGAGGAATAAAATCCACTTTGTCAAAGTTCAGTTCTTATTCCCAATCATGTTTCAGCGGTTTGCCGATCAATTTTGCTGCGCTTACGACTGGGGCGTGCGGTGACAAGACAACCGCCAAAGAGGGCCGCGTCATCTGGACGCTCCATGACATTGGCTTGCGTACCCAAAACAATTCAATCCCCAATATCTCGACTCTAACAAGAAGCCTACGCAACGCGATTTTATTAATCGCCACCTCCTGACCGATAATCTCGAGACGCTTCTAATTTCTAAAAGTTTTGATGTTTTTCTACTTTGACGGTAGTTACGCAGACTGATTGTTGCCAAGAAGAAACATAAAAGCCAAGTCAACGACAAGATCAGATTCCGAGGCTAAGCATTTCGCTAGTTTTGTGATACGCAAGCTCTTGAAAGCCAGCACATGGATTTATGACCTCAAGTGTGGTCCCTGACTTGACCGATCGCCAAAAGAATCACTGCATCAGAGATACAACAAGCAGTTCTTACATACGGTAACTTTCCGTTCAGCTTTCGTCTGCTCACCACTCTCATTGGAAAGGCAGACGGGATCTTCCCTAGGATCAACTCTCATTGCACGGATCTATTTCTTCTCTTGGCAATTCAAGAATCTAGCATGACGAGGCTTCGGGTCTGGGGATATATGCTTGATACGTAAGTCTACCCTGAACCATTAGACTCAACTACCTAGTCACTCATCCAAAAGTATGAGTCGTGTAAGTTACAACCGACGTCAAAGCCCACAAGGATAAGGAACAATGTCGAGATACTTTCACACAAACCCTTGTCGTGAACCCTCATCTCAACGTCCACTTCCCGAACCAACCTGGCATTCATCAAACATGGCCCATGACCTGTCTGTCTATCAGCCGCAGAGCTCGACAAGGCCAAGATGACACCCGAAGTTTCTTCAGCCGTCGTGGACGCGCGTTCGACGGGGGTGGGCAAGACTGGGCCTTGTTATAATACCCAGACATTTTTCGGTAAACCTGTGCAACGGGCTATTAGTGTAGAAACTGGAGGTCATATCTTGTAACTTGATTGGTGCACTTTGGCAATATCATGTAAGTTGAAGAGAAGAAATTCGCTCAGACTGGGATTGTTCTTTTGCTCGTGACTCGCTCGAGCCTTGGTTTGGGCATCACGTTCGCCTGATATCAGTTATCATGGCACTCCTACATAGTAGTAGGTAGCAGAAAAGATGATCTCTGGATTTGAGAGTACAAAAATAAATGACCCCAGACTACATGAAGGGACCTGTTAATTTCGTCTCTTGTTCATCAAGCGGCCAGCGTTTCTGATACCGTGAGGGGCATCAAGTTCGTCTGATATTGGATATTATGACACTCCCCCGATACGCGAGACATGTCCATCTCCAGCCCCGTGAAACAGACTAGATGGACGAGAACCGGGATCTAAAGTTGAACGAATGCGACGGTTCGCCTAAGGAATATACACAGCTAGTGTAAATGACAAGTTTCTGACATGTTCACGATGCAGACATGGGTATACGTATGCAGTAGAAATCCAATATCCCAAAATTTTAATTCGATAGCCCGTATGTACGCACATTGGTCTACGTAGCCAGTATAACAAACATACAAATCTACAAACCAGGATCATGCTTTTCGAGTCTGGACCCTTTGAACGTCCGTCATCCTTGCAACTAGTTACGCCGAACATGCGTCCCCACGATCAGATCCCAGACAACCTTTTCATCCCATCCACTCAAACATCTCATCTCCGAATGTAGTCATCATTACTTCCTCCACTGCTCAACGGCAAAGTAGCTCTCGGGCATATCCACATCCCATGTCGGCCTCTCCACCAGGGCAACCTCGAGAGGCTGGCCTGCGGTGCTGATGGGAACGACACCAAAGATGGGTCTGTACTTGAAGGTCATCCACCAGCTCTTGCGTTCACCGCCAGTCTCAGCGGCTTCAGTGTCTTTGCCCACTTCACGGTTCCGTAGTTGAGCGAGTTCACTGTTAGGCTGTTCAGCCTCATCGTCGCTGATGTCATCCTCGGGTTGGGGGGCGTCTTCCATATCAACGTCCTCCCACTGACCGGCAGTGTGCTTGCGGACCAGCGAGGGAGCAATAGCACCTAGCTCCATTCTGCCACCAGCTCCGGTAGAGGGACCTGTTCTCTTGCGCTTGAGCGATTTGTCGTTGCTGTCGCTCTCCAACGGTTTAGGGAGATCTTGAGCTAAGTCAAGCATAAGGAGGAAGGAAACACCGTAGATCCAAGCACGGGAGCCCTCCCAGAAAACCCCCTTTGCGAGATCGAGAAGATCCTGCACAGGAGTGGGCAGCTCACTTCGGCCATTGCGGCGTGACCAAGGGGTGAGAGAGCCTTGCAGAGGGTGGAAGGTACGCAAGCTCCACGACGAGGTGATTGTGAGGAGGGTGTAGTCGTCGACAAGGTCAGCTGCGCCATCAATTCCGTCAAAAGAGTTTCTAGGGGAGACCTTGGCTCGAGGAACATCGGCTGAGAATGACAGAACCGTAGCTGCAGATTGTAACTTGGGCAGTAGCTTAGCATTGGGGTTACGGATCCACCTCTCAATGTTCTGCGAGAGCTCTTCTTCCTCATCTGAAGAGTCACTCTCACCTGATGAGGACGCGTCACCCTCTGACTTTATCTTTTGACCATCGCTCAAAATCCAGGTGTCGATATAGCCGGCGATGTCAGACACTGCGAGCATCTTGGAGTCCGGGGAGAAGGCGACCTGCGTAATAGCCCTATCATATTTGCCCAATCCTCCGTTGAGGATATGACGTGGGACTGATCGTCGTAGGCGTGTCAGTCGTTGGACAGTTGGTGAAAAGACAAGTTCAGGTCTGGGAGTAACGGGGTCGAGGGCACCCATTACAACGCGAGAGCCTTCCTGGATTGCGCAGAGCCACTGCGCGTTGGGCGACAGCTGTACCTTGGTGGCACCGACTCCCGCAAGCTTTGAAGGAAGTTCGGAAGACCAGACCCTGACATCAGAGGGCCTGACGGGATCCTGGTGTTCTAGTCTGAAGGCCTTAACATCGATAGCAGTAGCAACAATCAGAAGCGAACCCTCGTCGTCAATAGTTGCCGAGGTAATATTCGAATCTCCCTTGACAACAATAGTCTTAATCAGCTTGCGGTTTTGGTTGATATCGCTGTTCTCGGTGTTGATCATGTCGGTAGCTGACTGTCGAAGAAGCCAGATGTGAACCTCCCTATCCCACCAGCTGACAACGAAGCGAGCCTTTGGTGCGCTCAACAAAGGAGCTTGCTGCGGCAGACTGGACATGATACGGTGGTTCTCGCGTCCCATTTCCTTCAGTGGGATAACGACGGGGTTAGCATCGGGACCTGTTCGAGTTAGCCATGACCTTTCTTGTAGTAACACAATGTAATCTTACCTCCCGAAACAACGACGCTGATTTTGCCACTCTCAAAGGATGCCATACACTTGACATCGTGGTCGTGGTATCTTCGTCCCCAGACCTTGCTCCATCGCGCTCCAGCACCGCTGTTCTGCTTGTAAAGAATCGTTCGTCGATCCATGCCACCGCTGAGGATGGAAGTACCGTCGGCACTTATTGCGAGACTAAGAACATCCTGCTTGTGGCTTTGAATTCGCTGTGCTTGGGTGTATGTCTTGCCATCCCAGAGGCAAACTTGGCCAGTAGAATCGCCCGAGACGATGTTGCCGTTGGGTAGACACTTGACAGACCAGACGATGATGTCCTTAGCACGACCCTCATGGTCAGCGCCCAGTGTCATCCTGCGCAACATGTGGCCCTTTGTAACATCGTACGCTCGAATCGTGCTATCGGAGCAGCCGACAATGGCGACTCTGCGTGACTGGAAGGTGATGCTGACCATCTGAGCCTTCTTGGTAGGCGATCGCAACAGAACTCGCTGAAATCGCAGGTCGTCGTCCTCAATCGAGTACATGACAAGCTCGCCATCAATTGTTCCGGCGACAAGCTTGGTAGAGTCTTGGGAATCGACGCCGAGGCCGATTTTATCGCTTCCACCGGGCTGAGCAGCCATGCACCAGATGTCTCCATGTTGGCCACTGGCGTGTCTCTTGGGCCGTCCTGTCTCGAGATCCCATTCGGTGACTGTAGAAGTATAACCTATGCTGAAGAGTCTTGACTTTCCGTTGACGACGCGTCCATCGCCGAGGTCCTGGTCGGGCTCATTGACCCAGACCAATCCATCGACGCTTCGATCTTTGCCGCCAGGAATGATTAGCTCCTGGTTCCAGGAGCCATTCTGAGGGTTCCAGATCTCGATATCGCCATTAGCTCGTCCGATCGCAAGTCGCGCGAGGACACCTTGTTGCGCTGAGCGTGTCTTGGGGTGAGAGAAGGCGATGGCATTGATGGCGGATGGCTTGTAGGGAACGAATCGACAACGATGAATATCCATTGTGACGGCGGAATCAGGCTTTGAAGCCGAGTATCGAATGGCGCGGTGTTCAGCGATTAATTATTAGATCGAGAGATTCCAAAAATCGGATTGAAATGGTTTTGCGGATCAAGAAAAGTTGTTACCTGCCGCCGCGTAGCCAGGCGTTAAGATCCAGTTCAGGAAGAAAAATCCAAGCCTCGCGAACTTTCCCAAATTTTTTTCTTGCAGGAAAAATAAGGTGTGGTCATAGCGCTATTAGCGTCCCTCATTGCAGAACTAGCCCACCTGTGGCAGTCGCAACCAACCCCTCACCTTCCTTCCCTTCAGCGCGTGCCCCTCCCTCTGCTTCTTTCTCTTTTCGGTGTTTTTGTTCTGGATCTCTTCTGGATGCGTCACATCTTTTCTGACTCAACAAACGTCACAGAGGTGGATAACTCGCGTCATAACAATTAACTTTGCGACGGTCAAAGGTTATATCACCTTCACAATTTGTGGTTCTATCTTTTCAGGAAAATCATTCTTGACAATTCACGCCGCATCTTTCACGATATCCTTGACGTCGTCTCCGCATCTCCGAACTCAGCTCTCCAAGTCCCCGCGACCCCAAACTATAAAGCTGAATCCTTGCCTGGCACTGCCTCTGATACGACATACATATCTACGAATTCTCGAACCCAGTAACCGCAGTCATGGTTTTCAACAGCTCTTCGCCCTACCCCGAGGGCGTCATCTCCTTCCTCGACACCGACCTTTACAAGTTGACCATGCAATGCGCGGTCTTCAAGTTCTACAAGGATGTGCCAGTAACATACGCCTACACCAACCGAACCCCTGATAAGAAGCTGTCACGAACCGCCTTCAAGTGGCTTGAGGAGCAGATTGGAAGTATGTTACCAGGCTTTGGCGGAACTATCCTATGACTCACCTTGATTTCAGAGCTCGGAAATATCTCACTTTCCACCGACGAATACCTGTTCCTAAAGAAACACTGCGATTACCTCTCTGAAGACTACCTCAACTTCCTCAAGGAGTTCCGCTTAAGCCCCCGAGAGCAAGTTGTTGCGACCTTCACTCCCGTCGGCGAAGACAATGGAGACGACTCAACCGTTGGCGATGTCGACATTCAGATCAAGGGAACTTGGGTCGACACGATTCTTTACGAAATCCCCATGCTGGCATTGACCTCGGAGGCATACTTCAAGTTTATGGATACTGATTGGAACTATGAGGGCCAAGAGAAGCAGGCGTTTGACAAGGGACTCCAATTGCTCGAGGCAGGATGTGTCACATCTGAGTTCGGCACACGACGACGTCGCGACTACCACACCCAGGCTCTCGTCTTTAGAGGTCTTGTCCAGGCCTCCAAGGAAGCTGAAAAGAAGGGATTCCCTGGCAAGCTTTCTGGAACCAGTAACGTTCACCTTGCTATGCGCTTCAACATTCCCCCCGTTGGAACAGTCGCTCACGAGTGGTTTATGGGTGTTGCTGCTATCATTGGCGACTACAAGCAAGCCACCGAAGTTGCTCTACGACACTGGGTTGCCTGCTTTGGAACCAAGCTCGCTATCGCTTTGACCGATACTTTCGGAACCCAGGAGTTCCTTCGCGCCTTTACACAGACCGTGCAAACCATTGAAGGTGGATTCCCAGCAGAGACTTTTAAGAAGGCCGACGGAAGCATGAAGACATATGCCGAAGCCTTTACTGGAATTCGACAAGATTCCGGTGATCCTGCTGAGTACACCAAGTGGATGCGAGAGTTTTACGACAAGCAGGGTATCGCAGACAAGAAGGTCATCGTCTTCTCTGACTCCCTCAACATCGAAAGATGCTTGGAGTACAAGAAGATTGCCGACGACCTTGGTTTCCAACCCACATTCGGTGTTGGAACATACCTTACCAACGACTTTACAAACACCAAGACTGGCAAGAAGTCAGTACCTTTGAACATTGTTATCAAGATCAGCTCGGCGGCGGGCCGCCCAGCTGTTAAGATTAGGTGAGTAATATGTGATTAGGAGTGGCGAAAGCATGAACTAAAACAAAATAGCGACAATGCTGGAAAAAACACTGGTGATAAGGAGACCGTTGAGATGGTCAAGAAAGAGCTTGGATATGTTGAGCGTGAGTGGAAGGAGGGCGACGAAACCTCGCGATGGGGCAAGGCGTAAAGGAAAACAAATAGACCAAGATACCAGGGCGTCAATCGCCTATGACTGAGTTATTTCAGGATACTCTCGGTCATCATGAACAATAAGATAAGTTAAACAACGCCACCCAGAGATGCACAATTCATAGGAACTCTTTTGTGATCCTCGCGAGTTTTAAAGCCAATTATCCAACGAACGACGAAAAATGCATTGAATTGAGAGGGTATACATATCCGTCAAAACGGACAACTAAGTGGCGACTTCAGATACTAATACATCACGTCAGACAATCATGATCTTGACGGAGTCTCGACCAAAGGCGTCAAGCCAACCTCCGTCCTCGCCCAGGATATACTATCTCTCCACTCCGGTAAACTCATGATATGATGACCTGGCTCAGGTTCCCACAATATCTCCGATACCTCATCTACCATCTTCTTACCAAACGTGCCAACCCACCAAGCCAGCTTGCCCAAAGTATTAAGCTGCACACCCCAGTACATGGTTATCAGCAAAGTCACAGGATCCGAACTCTTAAGCGCTAGTCCAAAGTCTCTCCCTGCAAGAGCGGGAAAGCCTATGGCTACGCCCTTGTAGATTTCTTTGGAGTCTTCGACAAAACATGTTTGTATAGCAGTGAGGCTGGCGCGGTAAGACTGAATGCGTACATTGATCTCTGATTGATCGGCATTTTCGGGGTTGGGTGATGTTTCACAGGCTTTGTTGACAATGATTGCTAGTCGCTCTAATGCATCTTCTGTCTCTTTGCGTAAGGATGTAGGTATTTCGGTTTGTAGCTGTGTCCTTATCATCACCGCCTCTGTAGACCTCGACAAAGCGCCTGAAATGAGAGCATCAAAATGTTGATCGGCGATAGAAGCATTGCCCATGAGTAGCTCCCACAACGTCACCAAGCGGTCAAGCACACCCTCGTAAACCTCTTCAAAGGCAGTACACTGTCCAAGAGCCATGTTGACAGAGACAGCCAGAAACGAAAACATAAACACCTTTTGCGCATTCTCAGCCGTAACATTCTCCAGCTGCGCTCTAAACGAACGACTTGCTTTATCGTAGTACTCAACGGCCAGTTTAGCATAATACATCTCATAGTCTTCCTCTACTACGACAGCGCCGCCACAGAGAACTATCTCTAGAGCAGAAAAAGCAAACATGCCCTGTAGGAGATACTCATGCTTGAGAGCCCAGCGCGGCATATCCTCCTGGAGCCACTGGTCATCTTCTGGGATACTGGCGAGGCTTTTGTATGTTGACGAGGACCAGCGGTGCATGAGTTCCAACTCTATTCTTCGTCGGGTTTCTGTTGCTGGGAGTTGCGTTGGGGGGTCGGTTAGATAGGAGCAGCCTTCTAGGTTACGGGCTAGACAGTTTGTGCAAGGAGGGCCTTGTTCATCACACTGAGTTTGTATATGTGAGTTCGTGCGTTAAGTGTGAAGGGACTGTGAGATGTACTTTTACATGCCGCTTTTTGCAGTTCCGACAGCCGTGACGGGATTTGCTGTGAGGTTTTCGTTTCATCATGTTGGATATATGGAAGGGGATTCAAGTACACCTTGGACGATAGTGACTACCGTTCTATGAGATCTCTATAAGACCATATGGGATCAAATGAGATCAAGATGGCTCTGAGAATGATATGAACAATTGAGATGTATGGAATAGGCAATGCGTGTTGTGGCTGTGCTTACGGGTTAGTTCTTGGCGGATATAAATAAGTATGAGACTGACGAATGAGGTTTAGCCATGGACAGTATCAACCAGAACATGGGATCAAGACGACTTTACTATGACTTATTAAATAGTTTAGTAGTTCATCTTGCATATCAGTAGTTAAGACTATATGAGTTCAGTTCATGGCATTACTACGTTATGGCTTGATCAATTCTTGCTATTCATCTAATCATAAGCTTTGGTATCTAACCAACTACAACCCATCTCTAATGCTTCTCATTGACTTGTATGACACCATCGCTGTGTCGTTGTAAATGCTCCTCCACACATCAAACTCTCAAGCATAGTACCCATTATTCCACCAGCGACAAGACCAGCAGTTTCACCGACTCCGACAACCTGAAGACAAAACTCCTGATTGATCCCAGTATCGAGCGTCTTTTCTTCAAGCACTTTGTCAAAAACGACCATGTAGACTGCACCTCCACCTAGACCAGCCGTGAAAGCTAGTATCCCCATCATAACTTCTGCCGAGGAGACAAGAAAGATGGAGTTTGCGAGTAGAATGAGCGTCGCTGCGCCAAGAATTGTGGAAGAGGCTTTGAGATTGGCTGGTCGGAAGAGTAAAACATGTGTCCGAGAGATAAAATTGCCTAATTGGAAAGAGAGGCCGTAGGTGGTCAAATACGAGAAGAAAGATGCCGAGGACTCTGGAAGAGGTAAGGCTCGTGAAAGACCAGGGTATACGAGAGTCTGTGCCACAAATGCTCCAAACAAGGGTATCATAAACGGCCGAACTATGCTTTTGGTAAGATGAATCCGATTTTTCGTACTCAATAGCCGTGAGAGTTGTTGAACAGGATCCTGGAGTAAAGGCGACGCATCCTCAATATCATCCTTGGCCAATTCCTGTCGCGCATGTGGATAGTTGACTGGTGCCCCAGGAAGAACAACAAAGAATGCCACGAGCATCGCACCCACGAGAACATAAATGCAATCGATAAAATCGCGAAGAAAAGACTCGAGCCAAACGGTTAGCACAAAGGGCAAGACAGCGCAAAAGACTGCTCCTGCGCCAACACCTGCTCCCCAACCTGCGAGTCCAAGACGGTTGTAGTATCGCAGCATTCCTAGGAAAGAAAGCTCCATTGCTGCAGCGGATGCTGAAGCAAGCGCAGAAGTGAATATTCTCACTGGCGGTGCGATATTTGGTGGTGTTGATTTTGTGATGAGGGCGATGATTATCCATACTGCTCCTATGCTGAGAGGGCGCATCCAATAGGGAATTCTATGGATAAAGTGAGGTAGAAGTAGTTTTGTGAAAAGAGCTGGGAGAGTCTCAATGAGGATGACTATCCACCGTGGATAAGGAATTATAAGGTAGTTTGCAGAATGTACAACAAATGGTACAATTGCGTTAACAAGGCCTGGGAATTGGTTAGTTGTTAGTGAGTAGTGGTGAGAGATCGAGTCACGTACCGAGGACTGTGAAACCGAGATATGTTTGCATCGTGGCACTCAAGTGTCTAACACCTTTAGAAGAATCCATGGTGTATTTCATCCCTCTTCAATTCCAGCCCAGAATGAAGCGAAGAAAGAGAAAAAAGAAGTAAAGGAGAAGCGATTCAAACAAAAGGTACGAAAGCTATTATTATAAGAAAACGTAAGCAATACGAGTTCTAGAACGTCTAGTTAAATGGCCCGTGGATATTTCTTGACACAGCCCATCTTTTTCGGCAAATTTACCCGTACCCATGTGACTTCCTCGGTACTTGTTGATCGAAATGACATGAAAAATACCCGAAAATTGTTATCTAGTCATCTTCTTTACGAATCAATTCATCACCAGCTTCAAGTAAAGTCCTGTATTGGATAGTGATGAATAACCTGTCAACTCACGATATATTTACACGTGGGGTTGTTCTGTTAGACCACGGTGCTAAATGATTGGCTGTAGCGTATTAACGGCCGCTAGCCTAATGTGATTGATGGTCCAATACTCTTATAACTAGGTATGAAGATCAATCATGATAACTAAATTAATTAGTTGATGGTGATGGCGATTATTCTTCATCATGTGGTCAAATTCAATTTATTTACTCTTCAACATGACTAACTCT
The DNA here is from genome assembly GCF_050947815.1 of Fusarium sambucinum. NCBI lineage: Eukaryota > Fungi > Ascomycota > Sordariomycetes > Hypocreales > Nectriaceae > Fusarium > Fusarium sambucinum. Next base: position 996,603 of record NC_139294.1, on the reverse strand, counting down.
TCTCTGAAATGTTGCTGTCGTTCTTGTAAATGTCTTCCTCTTCTTCACTATCAAACACTTCATACTCCAGGATGAGAAGAGTTCCCAGCGCAGATCCTGAAGATGCATCATTTCCATCTGCCCAATCAGCAAGACCAGTTCTATCATCTTTGGTACCTCGATCTGTGAAGAACTTCAAATGGGTTATTATAACTACAACATTCATACTTATCTCATGGATCACTTTTATAGGATTGGTGACTCAGAACTACACATCTGTCTATCTACTTAACTAACATACATTAGTTTAATCAACCACTTAATCATTTATCTTCTAACCCTAATCATGGATCATTTCTCTCCAAAGCAGACCTAACAAGTCTCGCGATCTCTCAAAAGACTTCTAAACCAAGCTCGACTCGCCGTCTACGTCTCTTCATGCCCGCCGACTCACCGCACATCAACCTCTGCAAAACTATAATGTCTGCCGTCGCAATGGGCTATCCCATGCCCATCCTCCTTAATTGGAAGCGCGAATACAACCGACCTTCATGGCATTTTGCAGGTAGTCACATCGCCAAGCTCGAGAGTCTACTAGCAGCCATCCAAGTACTTCTCGACCAAACTGACAATGACGACGTAAGCGACGACGACATTGCAGTACTGGTAGATGCCTATGATATGTGGTTCCAACTCCCCCCTTCTGTCTTGCTAGAGCGTTATCATCAGCTCAATCGCGAAGCAGATACCAGAGTACAAAAGCAATGGACAAACCTCAACATTAGCGCTGACTTTCCTATACTATCACCTCGACAAGACATAATCATCACTACAGCAAAAGACTGCTTTCCCGATGCTTACTCTGGTTCTGATCCTCAATATGAGCATTGGCCTGATTCTCCTATGCCGAAAGACATGTATGGAGATGGCACTGACGAGGTTCCCTGGTCTTTTGATCCAGCGCGCAAATACAAGAAAGTCCGCCCAAGATGTGTCAACAGTGGACTCATCATGGGATCCATGGGTAGTTTACGAGACGTGCTGCAAAGATCCAAAGAAAAGATTGACGCTGTGGCTATGAAGGGTCGACAACTTTGGAGTGACCAGGCTCTTATTGGAGAAGTCATCGGCGACCAAGAAATCTGGCGCGAGTGGACGAGACAACTTGGATCATCATGGAATGGCTCAATATCTATCGACAACAGAGATACACTCTTCCACGACGTCCGCAAGATTGCCGACGCAGCACTTCTCGGCCAACGCTTCGAATTCGGCATTAGCTTGGACTACAACTTCACCACAGCACCACCAACCTGTTCCTCTGAAGAAGACGGCTACTTCGTACATCTTCTCAACAAGACTAATATTATCGAAGAGTCCAAAAAAGCAGGTGTCCCAGGTCCCATTCGGACAAACGGTATACCTCCCGAGATAGGCAACATCAAAGACAATATCTTGTCTTCTACAAACTGGGGTTCCATCCCTCTGTACACAGACTTTTTCTTCGGCACTACACCCATAGCAATCCACCACAACGCTTACATCGACGGGCTGAAGAGTTCCAGACTAAAAAACTGGTGGGATAAAATGTGGTATCACACCCAACTACGACATCTCATCACGCAGCGTCTTCAGCCCTCAGCCTCATCACCGATCGCAGAAATCGACGGAGGCAAAATCATATACGCCGCACCCAAGGAAGACAAAGAGTCTAAGAAAGCGCGCGTATTTAGCCCCTTGGAGCCAAACTTTGCGACTGTGGATTGGGATGCCTTGTGCCAGAAGCCAGGACACGGGGTCCCTTGGCATGAGGAGCTATTCAAAGATGGAAAAGGCCCACTGGAAATAACACGAGGATAAGAAATAGCAACATAAAATTAAGCCTTATCGACAATAAGAATCCTTCTTGTTTAGGTTCATGGCATTGAATCATGAGGTGTATCAGCCCTCTTGGCATGGGTACGCAGTATTACAAATCAATGAGATCAGGTGTAAGCAGCCCTATATGAAATGACCATTTCCCTTTCCTTTTAAGGATAAAACAAAGACGCCTTTTCGCAAACACATCCGTGATGGTACTAGTTGCGGGCGGGAGCCAAAGTCGCCGATCAGACTTAGACGCCATCGCTTCAAATGAATACAAGTTTAGGATAAACTCACGATTGTAGATCAGGGGTCTTTCTTAGCCGCGCGGGGAACTTTAAACAAGAGCCATTCTTTGTTATTCTGATACCTTGGGGTTGGGAGAGACGGATCCATGGACTCGGGGCAACGTTGAGGTTTGCTGGGTCATGTTGGTGGAGGCGATGGAATAATTAATACGTCACACAGTGAATGATGGAGGCAAGAAAGTGATGTGGTATGTCTATTATCGACTTCATCAAAGGTCAAGGAAAAGCCCCAACCTGTCAATCAGGGTATATGGCCACCAAACCTGATCCCAGTACGCTTTTAAAATACAGAACAAACTCAAAGTCCAAAAGTCCCATACTAGCATGATAGCTTAGTTCATCTGGGGACTTGATACTTCCTCGCACAACCTCACTATCTCACATAGGCTTCGTACAAACATCATGTCTACCGCATGTGGCTCGGTATCCATAATTCTCTCTTCCGTAGTACCATTCTCTGTAATCATCTTGGCAGTACCGACAAGTCGAGAGATACAGCGAAGTAGCCCTGACTCGATATTTCGTGTCGCATTGTCGTTATTGGTCACAGTCGATGACTCCTCTCTGCCCAAGCCAATAGCTGTAAGAGGAGAGCTAAACTTCCTAGCGAATCGGCCGACATTGGGTGTAGGGGTGGTTTGCATTGAGCTAAGGCCAAGAAGTGAGGCAGCTTTCTTTGGAATATTATCGCCCTGCTTTGAGTCTGAGGTTGATGCCCGATTTCCTGCAGGTTGGTTGCGGGGGACTCGTGATACATAGTTGTAGGCGACGATGTGAGCATACAAAGCATCGCAGATGTATTCTGAGCAACCAGGGAAAACATGTCGCAAAGAAGCCCAAGGGACTGGGGGCGCGACGGAAGCCGATGAAGTGTTGCTGTCATACGAGTGCAATCGGTGGCGTCTAGTGGAACTTGAGTCACGACCATGTGAAACAACCTTCTTCCAGATCGACTTTCGGGGGTGCAGGGACGATGAGTCGGATGCTGGATCAACCCAGCTATCAACCGAAGGACTTCTGACTTTTTTGGAGTATGACCGGATTGTTTCTGTGGTCAAACTCGAGGACAGCAACATTGTCTCAGGGAAGCATGCGATTGAAACTCTGAGCGTCTCAATAACATCGGGAGGAAGGGGCACGGCCTTGACCAAATCGTCGACAGGTATATGAGGCATGCAGGGAGGATTCGAATCATTGAGCCAAGATTCAACAGTAGGTAATGGAGAAGGCGGTGGTGTTTGTTCGATGTAAACTGTATCGGGTCGGGACAATGGTGGAGGAGGTGGATAATGATCCATGTATCTGTCTTCGTCCTCAATTTCCAACTCAATAGATCCAAAGTCTGATTTTAAGAGGATTGTGCTGTTGTCTGTATCTTCACGAAAGCGGTGGGTAGGGGTGAATGACTTTTTCGTGTAACCATGACGGTCGGGACTTATCCGCGAATCATACACGGGTGTCCTAAGTCTTGGTGTCGTATGTGTTGACTCTGTCGCACTTGAAAGAGATGCGACTCTAGGAGGGATGACTGGCGCGTCCAGAGATTTGGATGAGATTTGCCTTCTGTGCTTTTTCGAGCTCTTTGGCGACTCGTCGGCGTATGAACATGCTCTGTGTAGACGAGGTTGTGGAGCCTTCATCATGATTGTGATGTCAAATGTTGACTCCATGTTGGTTGGCGTCGGTGGTCGTGGTGATAGAGCAGCCATCCCTTTCGGTGTGGCGAATTGGTCTCGCATCACGGATTTGGCCTCATCTTCATCAATTTCGGAATCAGCGTCAATCCAGCTGTACTCGTGTCCTCGCTCGGTGGGTGATAGGCTTTTTGGGGATGGCGGATTGCCGCTTGCTGAGGTAAGAGATGTTGCTGTCGTGGCTATAGAGTGTTCGCGCAACTTAACAGAAGGGATAGGGATGCCTGCTAAGGACTGTGCCGATGAAACGGATTCCTCATCTGATTCTACTTCGTCGATGCTTTGTCCTCGATGTTCAAGAAATGAGACCATTGACCTTCGTTCTTCTATCGATCCCAAGTTCTGCACGAGTACAGACCCCGATTGATAAGGAGAAGCAGGAATTCGACTCGGGGATGATGGACTTCGGTTGCTGACATGATTCTCTGCGAACCAGACAGGTCCACATGGCATACCGGCAGTCATATTCTTGGATTCAAAGAGCGGTTTCGATCTCTCCAAGTCTCTCGCCAACATCTCTGGAAAGCAATCCATCATATCTTCGAAAACGTCGTTGTCAAAAAGCACAGGAGGTGTGTCTGGGCGTGAAGCTGGTAATGCAAGAGGCAGCAATCCCGTCATGCTAAAAGCCGATTGTCCTTTCGAAAGGGTATAAGGTGTCGCAGGTAGGCGCGAATCCTCAAGGGAGATGAGGTCTTGTCCGTATAAGTAGACCAGGGCAAGTGCAAACACGAAAGAAAAATCAAGCCCAGTGTTCACAAACCCAACCAGAGACACAATTGTTACCGTGATTCACTGCTCTGGCATCTGGAGCAACGGTCTTAAAGGGCACAGCAACACTTATATGATTTGACTTGGACTGGAACTTAATCGCAAGCCAGTAGGGAATAGTGGATATAAGAGTGGGCATGCAGGGTGAGACAAAACAATCGGAGGGAGGAAGATGGCTTGTTATGTTCTTACAGTAGATCGCATCGTTCAGACCACCTCTGAGTACGTACTGTGCACCAAGATCAAGTAAGATCCATGGGTGAAAACAAGGAACTGGGCTGCAATAGACAAGTCGCGTTGAGAGTTGGGGCTGTTGCACATGGCAGAACCCAGGTAACTAGGGTCGTGATACTCTGGCTTGGATAGCCATGACTATGGCTACGGTCCCGAACGAGATGAATGTAACTAACGGCCGCGCCCTGACGAAAGGAATGAGGTGGGAAGGCGAGTGGCGTTGGCGGGAGAGATGGTTGCGCCGTGAAAAAGCAAAACAACAGAACGGGGGTCAATTGTCCTGTTCTGTACCACCAAGCATCGATGCAGCTCTAGTGGATCTTGACCAAAGGTTTAAACACTGCTGATCCTTGTCCCAATTAAAGAGAACCAGGACAGGATGTGCAAGGGAGAGCAAAAAGGGCATCAGGTTGGTTGCACACTCAAGCACAGTGACTGTGAGCTCCCATCTCGGGACGCTGGGTGCTGTCGTGACAGGTTTCCGCTTGAGATAATGTGAGCATGAATATGCTCATGGCTTTCACAAAAATCTTAAGCAGGTAAGTGCTGCGAACGGCCATCCGAGAACAGTACTTGGCCAGGACGAGCTGAGAAAGCCCAACAATAATAGAGTGGACTGCCGAGGGCAGGTCAAGAAAGGCGACTGAAAAGACTTCCGCGCTCGGATAAGCGTCATCCAGTGTTGCCCTGTACCAAGTCTGTGTCAACAAGGGTGTAGAGTCTTGTGATGGCTGAGCTTGTCAACGCCAACAGATTACCAACTCTGCGTCACTGGGATCCAAGAGGTGTGCCAGTTGGCGGACCGACGATACGGGAATAGTAGAATTCAGTAGTTTGTGCGTCTGATCTCAAAGTGCCACCGGACGCGATCAGGAAGAGTGAACATCTTGCCCAAATTAGCTTGATATTCGCGTTGGTTCTCGCTCTGTGGCTGAAACGAAAGACTGGCATGCATTCCGAACTCTGATCTGAGCGATAAGTCCAGGCTTGAATGATAATGCCGACAAACCAGATCTAGCCGCAGGTTATTGGTAATCGCAGCGGGGGTAAGCAGGGAGACAACAATGCATGTAATGGTCAATGTTGAACGTTGTCAGGGGATCGGAACCATTCGCAAATGCGGTGACTCTAGAAGTCCGTCTTGACAAGGTAGGGCCCCCCTGGGATCTGTCATGTAAGGGGGATCATAACTGGGTCGGTATGCGTGTGAGCGTTACGCTTATCGGTTTCCACATGGCCATCATTAACTGTATCTGTGTCGTATCTGCAGAAAGAGAGCAGAAAGTGACGAGATGGGCTGAAGTGATATCACTTGTCAGTCCAAGCTAAGGCCATGTGTTTTCATGATGAGGTCAAGCGAAGCGAAAGCGAAGCGATATAGCGGCTCAACAGTCGATCTGTCACTACTGTCAGATGGCGATGACAGGCAAGTCCTAGAACCGCTTAAGTAACTAGCCCTGCTGTTGATCGTTAGCTGCTTTTGTGGGTGGCTCTGGTATGTGACGAGACGTCCCTAGAGTGACGAATTGCGATGTAAAGATCAAAGAACAAGAAAAGATGCAGCAAGAAGCAACAGGCAAGACATCATTTCAAAGTCAATTGATATGGAGTAAGGTAAGGGATGACAAGGATAGAAAAAGGATGATGCAAGAGATGAAAAAGCAATGCATTTCTAAATACGCTCATGCAAGGACTCTGCACCTGCCTATGCACCTAATTCCAGGTTACAGAGGCATATCTACTAAGGTATGGAACCTAGGGACAGCTCCATGCCTGCTGGATTACGGGCATTATTTGGTGGAGTGCATTGCAGCAGGTGTTCCTTCTCCTCTCTTCCATATGATTTTCGATCTGAATATTGCATTTGCTTCGGAAACAACGCTGGGGATCGGGAATACCAAGCAATTAATTTAGCACTTTACCAATGCTTCATCTGATCGCAGCAGCTAATATTACGATAAGGTTAGACAATCAAAGCGACACGGGAAGGCTTGGGGGAATAGATCCTAGCTTCCTCCCTCTAATTCAGAAGCTCACGATCTAAGACCCGCCAAATAATACAGTGTCAATCTTGATCATCTTCCACCTATAACAGACTTTTACACTGTAAAGCACCCCTGCGGGTTACTAAGTCAGCCTCGGGCGGTGAGCAACTGAATCTGGCGTAAGTCTAGCAGAAAAGAAAAAGAAAAAAGTAAGCAAAACTTCACGAACGTCAAAGCTCGTGCATAATTTAGTTAGCAGCAAACAAGGACAAAGAAAAAAAAAGTCCCTTCTGCAACTAAAGCAAGGCACCCTTTTCCAACAAACACGCACTAAAAAGGAATCCTTCATCAGACGCTTTGTTTCGTTTCACATCATCTTGGTCTTGGCTCATCAAAATACTGCCAAAAGCCTGGACCCTTTTCGCTGGAAAAACTTCAAACCATTCTCTTATTGGCCAATTTAACAACACCAAGCCTATAAGTCCCAGCACAAGTTTACACCACCACCAACGGATCCATTCTCCCGGTTTGTTTGCTTCTTTCTCCAGCACGCACCTCTAATTTCCTCTTGGGAGACGGACACGAAGCCGTTGTAGAGCCAACTGCACTACATCCGTCTTTGCTTTGAACAATTCCGGCTCCTCGGTTGTCTGTGTCTGTGTACCTCCCGCATCCATACTACCGGCAACTGAACCAACAAACATTCCTTACCTCGGAGTAACAGGCTTTTTCTCATCTTCAGCCTTGTACGGACATACGGATCATTTGTCTCAAGCAATGTTATCGCAAAAGTTCATCTCGACCATTTCTGGGCCTCCTCTGGCCCCGAATACTGCTGTCTCCAAAGATGTCGGCTTGTATTCTCACTCCCTCACACCATCTCACACCATCAAGTCAACTTTCAAGAAGAGTTCAACCCCTGTCAACGGTCTAGCCGTCAGTCAGACTCACATTTTTACTGCCCAAGACCAAAAGGCCCATGTTCACGTCTACGCAATTCCACCAGACAACTCCAACTCTGCCGTTTCTCCCTGTGCTCTCGTACCCTTTCCAGAAAGGATCCGCTGCTTGGCTATTGTTGGTCAAGTCTTGGTGGTTGGATCTACCGAGGGTAGGCTATTTCTTTGGGAGGTTAGTTCGTCTCAGCCCCTTCATTACTCCACCGTTCCATGTTGTGCACATCATGAAATCATCGTATATCAATACTGACCAGTGATTCAGACTTGCACCGGACGACAAGTATCCACGCCGCCTTGTCACGTTCAGGCCGTCTCATGCTTGGCCGTAACGCCATATCACATTCTTTCCGGGTCTGATGACTCCAACATCAACGTCTGGTCATTATCCCGTCTTCTGGAGCTCGACGCAAAGGTTGAACAGGAGCCCGATCTGACACTCTCCAATCACCGCGGTGCCATCACAAGTCTAAGTGTCAGTCCTGGTACCAATTCGGAAACTGGCATCTGTGTGTCTGCCAGTAAAGACAAAACATGCATCGTCTGGAACTATCAGACAGGCCAGCTCCTCCGTACGGTACTGTTCCCTGCAACTCCTCTCTGCGCTCGTCTTGATCCAAGTGCCAGAGCACTCTTTGTGTCGTCCGAAGATGGTGCTGTCTACCTTGTTGAACTGTTCGGTGGAGACAAGCCGTTGCTTGGTTCCCGCAGCACTGAGCAACCTTCCATTGTCGTGCAGATCAACACCCCGCTTGCTGTCTCGGATCCGGAACTTGGACAACCATCGTGTATTGCCCTGACAAACGACGGTACTTCAATATTGTCTGGACACACCAAGGGCAAGATCATGCGATGGACTCTGGCTGAGAACGCCCATCCTACCGAAGTCGCCAATCTAAATGCCTCGGTCACCAACCTCTGGTTCAAACCTCCACTGTCAATCGAGCAACCAACCAAGACTGTCACCATCGTGAAACCGAACCTGAACCAAAGCCGATACAACTTTATAGCACAGCTGTCTACAGATCTCGGAGAGAAGACAAGATTCGACCATCTGCTTGAAACCAATGGGATTCCATCACAATCACTCGAGACAGCAATTTCATCCATGGCGACTTCTTCAGACGATCAACGAGACGACGAGCTGGCGAAACAGGATGCCCAATTCCGTGCAATCATTGACAGCTGCAATCTACTCCAAAAGCAAACTAGTTAAACGTCTGCCGCAAGCGCACCTCATAGAAATTCTATCCACAAAACATCCTAATGTAATCTCTTAGAGCACATACGCATAGTCCCTCGTTTCGGAATGGTTCATGTTGCTACCCGTTCCTTTTTTCTCAGCCTCAACGCTCAATGGCCTCCCATAACACGTTGTACCACGCATGTAGCTGGCCTCGTTCATTGCACATTCTCTCCCAACCTGACCCATCCTGACGATAGTCAAATCGTACGACAGGTTACACAAGTATCACAACTCAGATTTTCTAGAATATGTATTGGATGACCATCCTGATCCGTACCGCACATGGAGTTGCATCTGACCGGTCCGGAGTAACTTGCATGCATCTCATCGAAAAGTTCGTGCATCAAAGTGTGGCTGCATCTCCAGAACTGACGCAAGGGACATGGGAACGCTCCACAATGCAAGGGGTTCCGGAACCCTTTTGCGAGTGCAACATTCGTCACTAAACAGGACTATATCGTCGCCTCGATCCGACATACAAAACCACCTTGGCCGCATTCGGAGGGACATGCATCAGCCTCTTTTGCTGGGGAAAGCCTACAACATTTTGGGGTTTTCTGATTGATCAAAGTCTTGTTGTAAATTTAAGGCCTTCCATTCATCTGCAACTAGAATAGTAAGTGACATTCATTGCTTAGATTGTCTTCCCTTGCATACGGTTCTCGTCTCCGTTCCGACCGCCACAACGGTGGACAGCGCGGTCGAAAGAACGGCTTCTTAGCCCGAGACAACACGCGCAAAAGAAAAGGTTCTAGTCTGTAATTTTGTTCTAGATACTTGGATTCTAGCTGAACCTTTTTTGCTTTCATCACATCAATGGCTGGGGGAGCAAGGTGCCTCTGTGAGGAGTTGCTTCTAGCATCAGAGACAAGTGGCGTTGGCACTACATACATGTAAGGGAGATGAAAGTTGGTGCAGCAAATGAGTTTCTAGATGCAAAATCGCATGATATGATGTTACTATGTAGTTTAGTCTTGTTGGAAGGAGTTGCAGTATCAGCTGGGTAGGGATCTTGGTGTAAGTGAGATCAAGCAAGTCCAGAGTTGATGGTTAGGTTTCTAGCACCTTTGGGGGATCCACTGAAGGTTAATCAACAGAAGAATGAGTATCGCAGTCCTTCCCCTTTTGACTTGTCTCTGATTATGACTTGCATGTGTCTTATGGCTGATAGTATGTGTTCTCAACGACACGCTTCTACGTCTATAGGGTAGTTGGAACTCGAGACAAGCCCGGAGGCTCTCTATCAAGTATCTGTAGTGCTCATTGTAGATGCTAGAGCATATTCTAATACTAACGATCATAATACACGGTAGACATGATTATACGATAGGCAAGATGTTATGACACTTGTGATATATACAAACTGGACTCATACTTATACCATTCACATGCTTGCTAAGACAATTGAACGAGACGAGGAGCAAATGCTGAAAACATTCTAACAACAATTTCGATCTTGGTGAGAAATATAGAACCATAAGAAAGATCTCCCTGATATCTATATATCATATCTTATCACATTGTTGAAATTCCCGATATCACGGAGGATGATACCGATTGATGTCAAACTCACGCACTGTATTTCCCACTCTAAAACGAGTGTGAGGCACAGTACGAAATCTCTTCCCCGGAAAAGCCGGCCGGAGCGGCAAATTTCTCCGCGCCGACTAACACCGAGCTCGCAGTCCAAGTCCAAATGCCTTGCATCATCGCCGTCGCCAATCTACTTTTTGTAGTCGATATCCCCCTCAAATTTACAACACACAAACCAAATGTCTGTCGCTAGCACAATTAAAGGCGACATGTCGCAGCAAGTTCGATCACTCGTGAGTTCCCTCCCCGCGCGCAGCAGAGGGAATTGCCGCCCTTTGCAGGGATGATAATGCACCTCAATAAATTATTTTGATCATGGCTAACGACTCTTTTTTTGCGCAGTACCGCCAATTATTACGGCAAGGTTCGCAGTTCTCTGCGTACAACTTCCGCGAGTATGCGAAGCGACGGACGAGAGATGCTTTCCGAGAGCACCAGGGCGAGCAAGATAGCCGAAAGGTGCAGGAGTTGGTACAGCACGGAATTAAGGAGCTTCAGGGCTTGAAGGTGTGTGGAGGATACATGCGTGTGTCAAAACATGGGCGAAATGCTGACATTGAGCAGCGACAAACAGTCATCAGCCAGTTCTACCAAATCGACCGGTTAGTCGTTGAGGGTGGTATCTCGGTAGGTCACATTCACAGAAGGCATATTACTGGTATCCTAACTTCAAGCAGGGCAAGCAGACGGGCAACAACCAAGAGATTCTCAGACAGAAGGAGCAGGGGTAAGCAGGAAAAACGAAGCTATCGCCACAGTTGCATTACTAATTGCGTTTTTCCAGTTACGACTAAAGATGATTCACCGTCACGAATTTTGAAACGACTGGATAAAATATAAAAGAGACAACTCGAGTGTACAGTAGTATGGGTTTGGGGGATAATGTATATGTATCAGATACCAAGGATCAAAGGCGTCAACGAGCCATGAGGAGTACCTTCAGGTTGGAGGGAGCGTACCAGGGCTCGAACATTAGACGAAGAATCTCAACCCTGACTCCATTTCGCCTTTCAATCGTCTTGTCCATTGATTCTGCTGGTTTATGTGGTTTGCCGATGCAGTGGAAAGGATACATGAAGATGCATACTGGTGCATCCCAGGAACGCTCAAAAAGCTTGACATGAATAATAGCACGGGCTTCTACAACAGCTTTAAATCATGTACAAGAAAAATAATACTCTCAGTAACCTTCATTTGTACTTCAACGGTCGTTGACTCAAGATTCTTCTAAAGTGTATTACGTCAGCGGGGAACGGCGAATTCAATTGGTCAACCAACAATGACATTTGACAGCCATCGCGAATCGCGACTCAGCCTCGTACAACTAATTCTCGAACTGTATATTCTACAACGTCGCAAGCATATCAATCGAATTCGAGTATAGCATTGGTTTTTGGTCATTATCATAGATAGTATACGAGTCGATTCCGTCTTGCAGTAGCAATGGCGCCTGGAGTGAGTCCCCGTTTACTTCCCTGGCGCATGCAATGCATCACTAAACCTAACTAGACGCGTCGCGCCAATAGAGCTGGTTACGCCGAGCATGACGATTTTGAAGGTATGATGATTTTGAGTTCGTCCGACGACGCGTATTGACATTTCAAAGGTTTGCCCGTGCGACAATGGCGACAAGAATGGACAAATGTTGTGCCGCCGCAACAGCAAGAACAAACTCAACAAAACGATATCTGGTCGATCGATCTACCCCATGGCATGCCAAAGGACTCGGGTCTACTCCCAACACATACTCAGGAACTACTTGCTGCCGCGCGATCCGGACGATTGTATAAGAGGCCTGCGCCAGCGGAAGAGGAGGAGGGTGACGCTGATGCAGCGCCTGAGAAGCCCGAGAAGAAGGATGAAGATACGGGCGCCAGAGGATTCAGTGTCAAGGTCTGGAAGCAGTTGCCACGAAACGTCGATAGCTCTGGTGTGTCGCACCTCGCAAAGCGACAAAAGAATACCGTGACAATCGCCAGTCGAACAGTTGAAGAGAAGGTCCAGGGACCAACGGTTACAAGAGCGACTATTAGGAGAATCGACGCCGCTGGAAACCCATATACAGAGGAGGTCACCCTGGGCGAGGGTCAAAAGGTTCAAGGCGAAATCGTTTCTACTAGAATCGAACCTGCGCCTTCTGCTGGCTTAGAGCCTCTTGCTACGACACCTGTTCCCAACCGACGAAGGCCTCCACCTCCCAAGAGAAAGACTAAGGCTGGTCCTGGTCGCGGAAAGAAGAAGATCAAGAACCCTCTACCTGAAGCTGGAGCTCCTATCGCGGCACCCGCTGGAACTGCAGATGGTGCCACCCCTGCTGCTCCCGTCAAGCCTGAGAACCCCACAGAAGCTGTACGTTGGGATCTGCAGATCTGTTCTACCCTGTTACTAACTTTTCATAGGCTATTAAACAAGAGCGCGAAGACTCGGCCAATCGGGACAGTTCAATGGTTGATGCAGATGATGATGATGACGATGAAGATGGAGAAGATGACGAAGGCGATGAAGGTGAAGAGGGAGACGGAACACCAGCTCCGGCCAGCCAAGCGGGCGGTGAAAACAACAAGCAGCAAGATCACGAAATGACAGACGCGGCACCCACAACGACTACTGAGTCCGCTCCCGCCCCGCCGCCTGCCCCTGAGCCTGCTCCAGCTGAACTTCCTGCTGTCCCTGCGAATGACGACACTGACGTTGTTATGCAAAACGATTCTTTTGAACCTGCACAAGAAAGCGCTGCAAATCTCGCACCACCTACACTCACACCTGAAGAATCAAGAGTTGAAGGTAGTCCTCTCAAGAACGTTGTCATGCCTTCGCCTACAAAAGAGGACACAGAGCAGATGCTGCAGGAGTCGCTTCATGCCCCTTTTGCAGACATTGATGAAACTAAGGAGCCTCAACTGACCGAGGAAAACCTTAAAGAGGCATCTTTGGAACCCCCTGTTAATGACAACGAACCTCATGCGTCGGGAGTTGATGAAGAGCATATTCTGAAAACGGCTGTGAATGCTGCCTTTGGAGTTGAACAACCGCCAGTAGTAGGACCTGGAGCTGAACCTGCCGAGTCAACTGTGGCCGAGCCGCCATCAACTGTTGTCGGAGAGGCCCCTGAAGCTGCGACCGATCGCGATATTCCTATGATGGAACCAACCGATAATGAAGCATTGCTGCCTCCTCCACCCGAAGAAGTTGGTAATATCGCCGCTTCACCTCCGGGAAGCTCTGGCGGACAAGGACATTCCGCCCCTGGAAGCGATGCTAAGCTTCCCTTTGACATTCTGCCTGGCGAAGAAGCTCTCCCATCAAGACCGCAATTGGAACAAAAGGACACAGGCTTGACAGAAGATAGCATCAGGCCCGACGATTCAGCTTCAATCACTGCACCTGTCTCCGACGTTCCTGATGTCCCGACTGCTCCTCCCTCAGTTATCGAGCCTCCAGCAGAGCCACCTGCTGAAACTACCCTGCAAGAGTCTGTTGTAGAAAAGGCCAAGTCACCAACGCCGCCTCAACCAGAGATCAAGGAGGAGTCCATCCCTCCCGTTGTTGAAGAAGTTGTCGAGGGAGAATCCCCTGATATGATTGCCAGCTTGATGGATAAGCTTGATCAAGAGCATGCAGATATAGAGGGTATGAAGGAAGATATACCAACTCCACCGGTGCCCGCGCCAGTGGAAAAGCCCGCATCTGAAGCTCCCGCAGAGATGGACATTGAACCTCCTGTCGAAACCGTTGCTGAACCCGTTGCCGAGCCCGTTGAAAAGCCCGCCGAGGCACCTGTCGAGGTACCTGCCCCTGAGTCTGGGCCTGAGCCTGTTGCTGAGACTGAGGTCCAGCCAACTGTCGAGGCACCTACAGATGCACCCACAGAACCAAAAGCTGAGGTAACCCCTGAGCCAACCACAATACTATCAGAGGTTCCAGAAGTGCCAGTCGATGAGCCTATGGTTACTAAGGAGGAGAAGCCTAGTGATCCTGTCCTTGAAGCTCCTGCTGTGGAGGCTCCCACAGTGCCGGAGCCAATGGAGATGGAAGAGGAAAAGAAGGATGAAGAAATAAAGAAGGATACCGATACTGCTTAGAATGATGTTCTTGGAAGAGGTGTCTATTCGCTGCCCTGATTGGTTATCGGGTTCTGGGCAACGTCAACAAGAGATGGAGTTTGTATAATACGGTTATTTTCAGGGCTAATTGGCTCTAATGATTACATGGACAACAGGGAATACAAATCATGTCTATTCAGAGTATTGCATTGCAAGTGGCCAAAGTGAATACATAATACAATTCTAACCAAGCCCAGAGTCTGCCCCAATGGTTACCTAAAGATTAGCTACAAGAACCATAAGAGATGAAATTGGTAAGCTAATAGTTTAGGCGATCTAGACTAAGCCCTTGCACTGTTTGTTTTTTATAGGCAGCCTGAAGCTTGGATGTTGATGTTTTTTTGTTATCCACTAAGCCTGCTGCTATTCACTGTTCACTGACACTGGCACGCAGCTGTCGCGCAACAAGAGAATAGGAACTGAGAGCAGAGGAGACGAACACATCAGCACTCTCTTATTGACATCTACTACCTAGGGCTAATCTAATATTTTCACCAACCAACAAACTACTTGGACCTACCAACAAACCAGTACTGGATTTCATTCGACCTACCTTCCTCCCAGCTATGCCTCATCAGAGATGGCAATAATCACGTACGAAATCGACCCTGGCGGCGATATTGAGCTTGTGCTGGAACACCCAAACAAACAAAAGATCGTGCCAATTATCACATCCCCGGGGTGGGATTACTACAATGTACCCAGGTATGACGGCGATTTTGTCTTGCAAAACCCGACCCTTGTTGGACGTTATGCCGTCTTCAACAACATTCAACAAGATGCTGAGTATCAGACTACCGAAGTTCGGATGCGTGTGTCCTCGCGACACTTGATTCTCGCCTCATGTACGTTCCGCACCATGCTGGAGGGACCATGGAGTGAGAATCTCTCCCAGGCCTCTCACTCTCGGTCTGGTCCTGTTCAGATCAAAACTACCGATTGGGACGCCGCCGCGCTGGCAATTGTAATGGACGCTATCCATGGGCGTTATAAAGATATCCCAGAGGATATAAACCCAGGACTACTGGCCCGGATCGCTACTATAATCGACTATTATGCCTGTCACGAAAACCTTCAGCCTATCAGCGATATATGGATAACCGGGGTTTGCGAATCATACCAATTGCCTGAGCAATATTGCAAGAGTACCTTCGTATGGCTCTACATCTCCTGGGTGTTTTCAGAGCGGAATATAATGTCTCATATATCCCGGATCCTCCTTCTGAGAGTCACGGGCCTCTCATTCATTCATCTTGAGGATCTTCCTATCGGTCATATTCTCGGTTCGTTATGATCCCAAACACACCCATTATGAATACAGCACTGACACAGCACAGACAAAATTGATACCAAGAGACAGCAGTGTATGAGAAGATTCATGGACGGTTTGAATGCTCTCTGTAAGACACTCTCAGAAGAGGAAGGCTGCCCTATAGCTAAGAACCCCTACTGTTCCGCCACGATGCTTGGTATTTTGATACGGGAACAACAAAAGCTCCGTCTTCTTAACCCACCTCCCGCCGCTCCATATAGTGGCTACAGCCTCGCATCATTCATCTTGGCAAGCGATGCTTTCCCTTCATCACAACCGGACAGAGAGAAGGGCCGTGATGGCCTTTACAAATACAAGCCTTGCACATGTACCATTGCTTGGCGACTGAAGTATGTTGGCGAGGAAATTGCGAAAGACATCGATGGATACGATTTGACTAAGCCTTAAGACAAACCTTATTGCCCCCAAAGTGTTCAAGTTAGTTTCTGTGATTCAGAGTGTAGAATGTTTGTGATTCAGATTGTAGAATGTTTGTAATTCAGAGAAGAGATGTCCTTTGTGAGTTTGCGCGCGAGTTCCTATCATGAGACCACCCCACGCGTAATAACAGATCGCGTGCCACTAACACAACTCCATGTCTCACAATCCAATATGTATTAAAACCTTGGGTTTACACGTTGAGAATATAAAGAATGATAAAAACCAAGGTTTGATCGGAACTTTATTTGTTTCAGATCAAAATCCCGTCTCGGGATGAGTTCTCATGTAGTGGTCATGCGGATGGAGATTGAAGGAATGCCATCTTCAGAATCTACCAAGAAGGGCATGATGAGATTGTATATAAGCCACTGCCTCAGTAATATACTATTATTGTCTCCAGGAACCTTTGTCTGTTCCTTGAGATGATTGATGCCCAGCAGCTGGTACTTGATATGGAGGTCCGTTTCGCCTCACTTCTTACTATTACCCACTTACACCAAACAGGCCCGATCTCTCATCCCATCATGGACCGACACTCCCATCCCAAGCATAACCCTCTCCGCAAGCGGTCTTCTCGTCCTAGCCGACCTCCGCACAATTTCCCGCAGAACAGCTCTCACCGGCGGGGCCTCTTGGGTAGATGCTTTCGTCCTCGCCCCAGGTTTACACTACCAACAAGCATGCAACGATCTCGAACGTGAAGCTCCAGTCGGCTTAATGGCTCTATCCACACAAGCTCTCGGCGAAATGCAATATGCCGTAAAGAATACAATGACGGCGAGTTATCTCAAGAGTTTATGTAAAGATGGTGAGGACAGCATCACTTTAAACGTGGGGATAGATACGCCGTTGGATGTGGTCAAGTTTATTGGAAAAGTGCTTGAAAAGAAGAAAATCGCCGATGAAGAGGAAGATGATGATGGGGATCATGATGATTGGGCTTCGCTTTCGGATGTTGACTGGCTCAGTCATCTTCTCTACCTCGGCAGTCCCATCATAACACTATCATCTATATCCTTCATGGTTATTCTGGAAGATTGGTGGGGGCTTGCTATAATGCTCACGCTGATAATCTCACGCATCCTCAACATATGGGCGATAAAACAACGCATGACACATTCAGAACCTCCCCCTGAGAGCTTGATCATGACAGAGTATCGCATCGACCTCGGCGGGGGACATAGCGTGCAACTTCGAGGCCCGGATGCAGATCTACAAGCCATCGTTACGCACGCTTGGTTACGTGCACAGTCGGTACTCGAGGGCTACCTTGAAGCAGTGGCTAAACTTATGGTGTACATGTCTGCTGCTTTGGGAGGAAACATGACGCAGGCGGGTGCTATTGTGCTTATTGGATTGTTGCTTGCGAGTGCGGCGCTGCTAGGGTTGAGTAACGCACATGCTCGAGGTTTTCGTATGCATGGTCGTTATGCGATGCCGGGGAGGAAGAAAGCAAAGATGGTGCAGTCCCTTGCTACAAGCAGGAGTAGTGTTTCAGCAAGAGTATGAACACCACGGTGAATTTTATATACCTAGTAGACAATGAGAATCGAAAACTTGATAGTCACCTCTCCCCCTGGGTTGTGTGAGGCACAAGAGGCGAAATTGGTAGGATAGTTTGTGCTTTTCAGACCATACTCTTCGGCCATCGTTTCTATTACATGCTAGCCACCCAAGTCAGAGTTCCCGGCAGTATCCAAGAGTACAATCATTTGTTCATCATATCTACCGTTAAGATCAGTTGTAGCCTGAGGTATCTGAGCCAAGTTGGCAGTGACAGAGCAGTGCCAGCCAGCTGCACATCAACAAATAAACAGATAAAAAACAACATTCACTGCCCAGCACTTCACCTTCTCCTCCCCCAATAAAAAAAAAACTTCCTTCTTCACCCATCATTCTCTTTCTTCTTCGTCTCATCA
Source organism: Fusarium sambucinum (assembly GCF_050947815.1). Lineage (NCBI taxonomy): Eukaryota > Fungi > Ascomycota > Sordariomycetes > Hypocreales > Nectriaceae > Fusarium > Fusarium sambucinum. Next base: position 978,199 of record NC_139294.1, on the reverse strand, counting down.
CATCGCAGCATCAGCACAAAAGAGGCGAAACAGGTGAGTCAGTTCATGCTACTTTGGACTAGGTCCTAGGTCGACTGTCCGATAATCTAACCTGGCATTTAGTCATGAAGCCGATCGCCTACGACATTGACCCAGGCGGCGATGCTGAGATCGTTTTAAAAGGCACCATCAACGCACAGGCGATCATACCGCGCATCAATCGGCAGTTCCCCCTCCAAGGCGAACGTCGTGACCCGACCTATGACGGCCATACTGATTCACATTTCGATAACCCGTACTGCGGTGTCTTCGACGATGATGACGCAGATCCTGGTGATGAAACCAAGGTTGAGGTTCGGATGCGCGTATCCTCCCGGCACCTGATTCTCGCCTCCCGTACATTCCGTGTCATGTTAGGAGGACCATGGAGTGAGAATCTCGCCTTTAACTCCCAGTCTGGTCCTGCTCAGATTAAGGCCAGTGGCTGGGACCCTGCTGCATTTACAGTTGTACTGGATGCTATCCATGGGCGTTATAATGGCATTCCAGAAGCAATCAACATCGGACTTCTGTGTCGGATCGCTTCCGTAGTTGACTATTATGATTGTCACCAATGCCTAAGACATACCTCCTACGTATGGATGGAAAATCTTTGCAAGAACTACAAAAAACCTACAACCCTTTGCAAAAGCAGCCTTATGTGGCTTTTCGTCTCTTGGGTCTTCTCCTCGCAAGATTTGATGAATGCTATGTCTCGAATCATCCTGAGTAAGACCCAGGATATCTCAGACATATCATCAAGAGATCTTCCCCTTGGCCCGATTCTTGGTACGTTGTGCTGCGGGATTGTTGTGCTTATGGTACTGACACAGAGTAGAAAAGATTGATGTCACAAGGCAGGAGCTTATTGATAGACTCATAACTGCTCTGGAAAGACTCCGCCAAACCCTTTTAGGAGAAACAAGCTGCCCCAGGGGCAACAGCAACTGTCCCATCATGATGCTTGGGAACTTGATGCGAACAAACCACAAGCTCTGGATGTTTGGTATACCCGACGCTCCATACAATGGGTACAGCGTTTCTGGCATCGTCGCGGAAATAGCCAAGTCGTCGGAACATTTCGGGTATTACGGCAAATCCTCCTGCTCATGCACCATCAAATCGCGACTGAAGACTACCCTTGACGGAATTGAGAAAGATATTTCAACCTACCGTTTAAAATGGTTTTTATGCTCGCGAAGATAGGCTAAGAGATGAATCGGTTTTTAGAAAGGATTATATAGTTATATTAATTAAGCTACTTCCTCGTTATCCGCCTATAGCGCCATCTGCAAGATTGTAAATCAGAGTATAGGATATCTAGGATATTTATGAATCAGAGTATAGGATATCTGTGAATTAGAGTATATAATGTTCGTGATTCAGAGTGCACTAATTTCGTCTCTCATGGTTCTTGGAAGTGCATTGGATAAATTATGTATTTGTATTAATCATCAACTTATTTCTCGTCATCCTCCTCCCGTAGCACCGTCTGCAAAACTTTGACTATCCAGGGTATTTTAGCAAAAGTAATCCAGAACCGGATATCCACCGATCATACAATCATTCGAACCTAAGACTCGTTGTTGCCAGTCTCGGACTCAATCTGAGCCTTGCGAGCAGCGTTAAGAGCCTTGAGCTTGGCAGTACCGAAGCCCAAAACACCACCCTCCTGGTTATCGCCAAGCCAGGGCTTCTTGGAATCACTGAGCATGCTACCAGTAACAAAGTAGACAAGCTGACCAATGATGATAAGAACAAAGGCAATGGGGTAAAGGAAGTGAATAGTGTAACCAAAGACCCGGATACCGATAATGACACCCCAGAAGTTGGCAGTCAACAACGAAATGTTGAGGAAAGCCGCACTTCCCATGCGCAGCATAATGGGAACAAGGATATAGAACAGGTTCAGGCACAGAGTGTAACCGACGATCCAGCCGATAACCTTACCGTTCCAGGTAGCGTTATCGAAAGACTCACGGTCAAAGATGGCGGCCTGGACACCGTTGATACACATACCAAACAGGCCCAGGAAGGACAGGACGTGGTACAAGTGAGCTCGGGAAACGAGCCACTCCTCAAAAACATTGGTGGTACCGTAGAGGGTAGCACCGAGGAGAGCGAACAAGTCACCCTTGACCATGTCAAGACCGTTACCACCATTGGAACCGGTGATGTGGTCGCTGCCAATCAAGATACCCATACCACCACAGCAGACCAAGATACCAATGATCTGGAAAACTCTGTAGCGGACCTTGAGAAGGAAGAAAGAAATGACCACGACACAGACGATGGCCCAGAAGTTGATGAGCTGGGCGGACAAGACGTTGGTGTATCGGTAGGCCAAAACAGTAAAGTAGTTGCCCTCAACGTCCAGGAATGCCATGATCAGATACTTCCAGCCATCCTTGACAGCGACCTTCCACCAGCCGCTAATACCATCCTTGTAGAGGAATACGGGGGTGTAGATGAGGAACATAAGGATGTAGTTGAAGACGGTCTGGAAGGCGGGGATGTTGGTGCCCGCCTCGGCGAGGAAGCTGGTAAAGGTGTTGGTCGCGGTGATGCATAGGGCGAGGACCTGGCCGAGAGCAAGGACGACCCAGAAGTCGACAGTAGTCAGGTAGCTGTACCAGTGGACAGACTTGACCTCGAGGGTGTGGATGCCCTGGCTGACGGCGACATCTTGGTTGGTGGTCGCAGAAGCTGAGGAGGTTTGGACGGCGTCGGCGGTTGGGCCTTTGGAGTCGCCTACAGCGATGGGTTGTTGAGCAGACATGTTTATTCAAGGGTATCGTAGGGATTATCTGGCGATGTTAGTCGTCGATCAATTGAGTTTGTGTAGTGTATCGAAACATACCTCGTAAACCTGTAGCAAACTAATTGATGTTGTATAGAGTAATATTCTCTTGTAGTAGATGAAGTCTTTCTATCGTCTCCAGATGCAGCAAGCGCAAAGACTCAAAGTCGCTCGCTGTGTTCTTATGAACAGACACGGCACATGTAACAATGCGCCGAAAAGTATATGTCGAAGGAAGTCGTTGTGAAAAAGATCAACATGAGCTGAGGTGCCGTGGGGTATTTCAAGTCGGTCGCGAAAAGGTTTGTCGGAGGCGATTAAGTTGGGTGATCGACAACGGAGACACCGTTTTGAAGCAGCGACGATCTGTTAGAGTCAACTTTCAACGAGATAAAAGAAAAAGAAACTAAAACTAGAACGAGGGCCAGGCTCATCTTATCCTTTTTGCGCCAAAACCCTGTCCCAACTGATCGGGTCTATCATGTGAATGATTTTTTTCTTCTCTTCTTTCCCAAGCTTTTTAACGGATCTAACCCAGAATCAGACCAGTATGGCGTCTTATTGGATCAGAGTCTAAAAGTATCCATGATCTATCGGGAGCCAAGGAGCGGTGCTTTACCAGGACTGGTCAAACGTCCTCGAGATGGTGCTTCTTTAATCCTTGGTGGCGGCTTGTGCCAGCGGGTCGGGGAGGGGAGTTCGCCGCGGCCGCTGCCGGGAGGGAGGTCAAAGCTCCCCTGTCATACATCAGGGTACAAGAAAAGTTGACGGGTGGAATTATAAGAGACGAAATTAGTAGGTCACTTTATGCTCCTTAGTTCATATTCTTTAGACTACTTATTTTTATACCGTAACTTGGGAGGCTAACTTTTCTGCTACCCACTAGTCATATTTTATCAACAGGGGATGTTACAGTGCTCACAGGGAGTAGTTCCACTGAGGAGGGAATGTTGAACGGAGATGAATACTTACATCAACTACTCCTAACAGCAATGAACAAAAGATTCAATGTTGAAAGCAAAAATAAACAAGATCAAGTGATAAAAGAAGAGTAAAACATTCGATCTCAGCTGAAAATCAAAGCTATTGTGGCGTCCAATATCTCACCTGAAGGAGGGTCACCAAAAGTCTGGGCTCACAAGGGAAGACGAAGAGGATGGCGACTAGTGGATAACCACGTGGGGGTAACCAACAAATTGGCCGAAACTATCCCATTCATCGTGATGCACTTTGTCACAGTTACACTAAAGACCTTTTAATGTTGTTTTCTCGGATTGCTGCTCTCAATGCTGATTGTCTATATAAATATCTGCACATGAAATTAACATTATCCGTACTCTTTAGCTCCCGTTGTACATACAAGCGATACAACGATGGATCATGACTTAGACAAAACACTAGCCATGGCAGCTCGTACTGTCCTTGCAATCCAGACGTTATTTCTTGTCGCACTATTTGTTTCTGAATCTCTCCCTGGTTCAAATTAACCGTTTGTCACTTTCTTGGGTCAAATACCACATACGAGACATGAGTGGTAGTTGTGTTGACGAGATCATTGTACTGGGCGGTAGTGGCTCTCGCTCTGGCAATGCCCTGATGTTCCGGAGTAAAAGATCTTGAGAGTCTTTTTCTGAGTGAATGTTGAGTCTCTTTGACGCGGTTTCCATGTTGAAATTATTTGCTTTATTTTGTTAGCAATTGCTTGTTGTGGTCAATCTGATGGTGACCAACTTACTCCAATTTGTTGCTACCGGAGTTCTCCGAGTCCCGGTATCTGTCTTGTTGACACAAGTAGCTCTGATGATGGGCTACTCCTATACCGTATTTAATAGTCTGTTTTCTTGTGGAAAAGATATAAAAGTGATGAAGGGAGCGAAACGTCACTTGAAGACACCTTGATACTCACTCAAGTCCGCCTTTAAGCCCGTTTATATACCGGGAACCGGGGAGGCACAGCGGCCGAAAGTGGAGATCCCGGCTGCATCTCGTATTTCGTACCGGCGAACAGAGATCCACTTCTACAGAGCTTCAACCTATTATCGCCTGCAGCCAGCGGTCTCGCATTATCATGCCAAGATGGGAATGTATGAGTTGAGCCGCAATTCGGGGGAGTTTGGGGAAATCGACTTATAAGTTTGCGGTGTAAAAGGCATAGAGAAGCGAAAAGTCTGACGTTTGACTACCAACACTTCCAGTGTTGATCTGCCTGTCCCTATGGGCTCGCTATCTTGTCAGAAAGCTATAAGAGATCAATACATGGCAACAACATCTAGGATGACTGCTATAGTTCCTCATGTCTGGTATGTTGGAGAGTCATCATGAGTAAGACAACTAGCTCCATGATCTCTATCAACCTACTGCTCCCCTTTCCATCTTCAACTACTTCCTCATAACAGATGGCGGTCTATTCAGTACTGTTTCTTACATATCGTGTCACGGGTCATGCTTCATGATGAATGCGCGTCCTCGTGGTCCGCTGAAGCATGCGCTATCGTTGATGCATGACCCCTTGCGGGGAAAGTTCTCAGACTTCCCATTGGTTAGATCTGCTTTGATAAGCAAGCAAATCGGCCATTTCATCCAATCATCACTCACACAGCCCTGTTGTCCCTCAGGGTCCCCTACAACGTCATGCTAGCGTGAAGCTACCTTATCATACTTCCCGTCGACCCGAACTCGGCGGTCACTCTTCTTTCTTCTTCATCTCCATCAACACAAGGCGGATTCATCCTCTTGTGCGACATCATCAGTCTCTCCACTGTCTCACTACTCAATATGATTCTCCGGAGTAAAACACTTGCTGCTGGCTCAGCGCTGGTCGCTGTAGCTCATGCTTCGCAACCTGGAGCTCCTGCACCTGTACCAGGTCCCATGAGAGACCTTACTTGGGGTCAGATTAACTTTATCCACACAACGGATACGCATGGCTGGATTGGCGGCCACTTACAAGAGTATGTTCTTCATCTGTCCCATCACAAGCCATAGCTGACTGTTCAGACCTCAATATTCTGCCGATTGGGGTGACTACATCTCCTTCACCAAGCACATGCGCGACGAAGCCGACAAGAAGGGAGCCGACCTACTAGTCATCGATACCGGCGATCGTATTGAAGGCAACGGACTATACGACGCCTCAACCCCCAAGGGCCTCTTCCAATATGATATCTACGCCGAAGCCGATGTCGACATCATGTCTACTGGCAATCATGAGCTTTACAAAGCCTACTCGGCCGATATGGAACACAATACCACTGTTCCCAACTATAAGAACAGCTACCTCGCATCTAACCTCGACTACATCAGTTTCGAAACCGGCGATCGCGTTCCACAAGCACCGCGTTACAAGAAGTTCAAGACAAAGAACCAGGGCCTCGACATTGTGGCGTTCGGCTTTCTCTTCGATTTTACTGGAAATGCTAACAACACTGTTGTTCAGCCCGTGGAGGACACTATCAAGGAGGAGTGGTTCCAGGAAGCGATTCGAGAGAAGCCTGATCTCTTCGTCGTGATTGGCCATGTTGGTCTTCGCATGGAAGAGTTCAAGGTTATCTACACTGCCATTCGCAAACAAAATTGGCACATTCCCATCGCCATCTTCGGTGGCCATGCGCATGTTCGCGATACTGTCCAGTATGACTCAAATGCTTTGGCTATAGCCAGCGGTCGCTATTTCGAAACTATTGGGTGGATGTCAATCGACGGTATTCAGAAAGACATCCAGAAAGGCAGCACCAATGAAGTCGAGGCGGCTGCTTCTGCTACCTTTACTCGCCGATACATCGACAACAACCTCTACGGCCTACACTATCACACTGGTCTCAACGAAACGACATTCCCCACTGAGAATGGAAAGAGAGTCAGCAAGATGATCACTCGCGCCCGCAAGGCCCTCCAACTTGACTACAAGTTCGGCTGTGCTCCGAAGACGTTGTGGATGCATCGAGCTAAGCACACTGACGAGGATAGCATTTACCATTGGATCTCGAATCACGTCTTGCCCGATGTCATCACCCGCAAGGACCGCAAGGACAAGTCGAGGCTGGCTATCTTCAATACTGGTGGTATCCGATTTGACATTTTCAAGGGTGGGTTTACCCGTGATAGCACTTATGCTGTGTGCCCCTTTACCAGTGGATTTAAATACATTCCCGACGTTCCATACAAGGCTGCTTCCAAGGTCATTGAACTTCTCAACAGCGCTGGAAGGATCTTTGCCGAGAACGGCCTTGATGTCAAGTATATGGCCATGCCCGAACAAGCTTTTCCCGCACCCGCCATGAAGGCTCAGTTTGAGGCGAACAAGATCGATGAAGAAGAGCGCCGTCTCGAACTCAGGAGTTTCTTCGATAAACCTGATTTGACTGCTGGATATACCACCACAGATGATATCGGCACCGACGGCGACGATACTATTCACGAGCCAGTCAAGGTGTACGAGCAGCCCAACTGTGTCCAGGCTGAGATTAACATGCCCAAGGATGGCGAGCCAGAGACGGTTGACTTTGTGTTCCTTGACTTTATTCAGCCATGGATTATCCCTGCCCTCAGGCTTGCAGGAGCGGGTGATTACAGTGATGCTCACGTTGAGCGTTATATTGAGGGTTCTTTTACGTATTACATGTCCGACTGGATCAGTAAGAACTGGCAAGGTGAGTGTTAGGTTGCATGCGACTAGTTGAATTTTGGACGCAACCCCATGGCGTTTTTGTAGGGACAGCATAGTTTCGGCACTTGGATAGCATATGACAATAGATTGAACATACTTGTATTCTCATCTTTACTCTCGTTACTCAAAGGGTTTTTAAAGTGAATGCCATTATGCTATTATTGCAGAATGATGAAAGGGCAATCAGTGTCTCTCAGGCAGCTCGAACCAAGTAAAGGGGCAATGCAGTAGATTGAAGATGCTATGCTGAGTAACTATATACGATCTTGAACCCCCACATGCTGTTTCTGTATATGTGCCATGTATCTATCAAACATTTCTAAGGAAAGGACCTCATGCAGTGTGCATGAAAACAAGTATATAAAAAAGACCAAATGCAAAGGTTCGAACCCAAATGTCGCAGAGATAGAAGTTGTTATCGAGAGTCCACTCCCATGGCTATCTCATCGGAAGAGACTGCTTAGTTCTGGGGGAACTTGAAGCCGGGAGGGACACAGTAGGGGCTGGCGCTCTTCTTGTAGAAGACGCAAGAAGTCTTGGGAGGACAAGCTCCAGCAGCCTTTGATAATGTTAGAGACATACTTAGGGAGGAATGGGAGTGTTGATGACTTACCACGTATCTGCCGGTGACATCGCAGATCTGCCAGCCAGTCTTGTCGGGAGTGCAAGAGTAGGTACCAGGCTTGCAGCCGCTAGTAGCAGCATCAAGAGGAGAAGCAGCGGCCATAGAAACGAAGGCAGCGATGGCGACAGCGGTGAACTTCATGTTTGCGGTTGGTAGTTTTTGTTTGGAGAGTGTGTTTTGAAGCGAGTGTTTGTAGCGAAGGTAGTAGGAAGTAGAAGATGCTTGTTGTTGATGAGGATGATGAGAATGAAAAGTGATTTAGGACGTGAGGGACTGGTTTATATACTTGATTTGAGTCCTACTTGTTTCTATTCTTGTGAAGATGGATGCTCATGAGGTCTCACTTACACGAGCTGACATTTCTAGAGGCGTCGACTTCCGTTGCTTGTCCGGAAGTCGGCTTTAGTCCTGGAATGTGTGTATGATACTATTTTCGTTCTTTTCTTTGCCGTCTGCCAATGGGAGACTTGACTAGTTCGTCCAGCTGTGCCTATACGAGGCTTGTGACTATGCCACTTTCCATTCTTCTAACTTGTTCTTGCACACGAAGTAAAGCTGCTTGATCGGATTCGCTTGCAACGTTGACTTTGATGGAGGGTGAAGCTAAACGGGATCGGGATATGGCACTTTACGTTGGCTAGGTTGAGAAGCAAGCCACTTACACGACAGTACTAGAATAGTCACACGATCGAAACTGCCAGCCCTACAGATGTGGTGTCACTATTGAATGCTTTTCGTACGAGTACTTTATTACTTGTATCAATACCATATCTCTCAATATTGGAAGTAGATTACACTGTTGACATCACTGTCAGATACTCATAGGTATTATTACTACAAGCAGACATGACATTCAACTCAAATAGTACATTCCCACCGCTCTTCAAGAAGATCTAAATCATCAAATCCTAAAAATAAATCCTCGAGTTGATTGATTCAGCCCATTACCCCGCAAAAAGCAACATTCCTGTCACATCATGTTCTCCTCGCAGCTTATTCGTCGCCAGAACGCCTCTCTCGTGTTCCCCAACACCCTGGAAAAATCATGAATTCTTATTCACCAGACAGATTGACTCCAAATATCTTTCAATGTATCTGGAATAGAATCATGCTTCTGTGTCGTGATGTCGGTTACACATAACAGGACTTTGAACTGTTCATGCGCAAGGTATATTATTCTCAGCGTATAGCATAACTTGATGTAAACTGCTGACACTTTGCCAAAAGTCCGTCTGTCATCTCCCCACCCTTACTTGGAAAAAGTCCTATTATCTTAAGTATGGTTATACGATGTAAACTCATGTCCATATGCAGGCCTGATCAGCAGTGATACGAGGCTTGAATCCATGCTGCTTACTGCACCGTAAGCAAGAAATCTCCGTCTTGACACTCCGGGTTCAGCCCCACGACGTCCGTGGCGCCAAGCCCGTTATTTACTCCGCCCAACGGGAAACGCGGAGACCCCGATCTCGGGCGTTGGCTATGAGCACGTGGCTTTCCATTTATTTGGAGGAGGGCTGTTTGGATCGTTACATTTGAAGGCTAACACTTCCATCCGCCGACGGAAACACACACAACCAATGGCGTCAGAGAAAATACAGTATTTTATTTCCATTTACAGCTTCATAACCCTATATCCTATAGCTATTCCCATTGGCTTCGTGTCGGCCGGGTCTAGTAATTAGCTCCTAATATGACATACCCTCTCTTTTCATCTTGTCTAAGACTCCCAGCCCCTGTTGATTTGTTTTCTCCTCACCTAAACGAGGTTAGCAATGTGTCTCATGCGAATGCGAAAGGGTATTCTTACCATTGGTGAAAGGAACAGTACACCGCCCAGCAGCGATACTACAGTCAAAATGAGAGTAGACTTGTTAAATCCATCTCCCAAAATGTCAAACATGCCGCTGGGAGCAAGTCGTGTTCCAAAGACATCCACACCGTAGGCTACAATCAGACTTGTGCTCTCCACAATGACTGGTGTGGCGAGGATGTTCTTCACACCCAAAACGTTGCGCTGATGAGAGATGATTGATCGGGGATCGATCTCAATAGCTGGTGTGTATTGGACAAGACCTTCGGCTTCCTTCTCAGCTGGGGTTGAATCGCGGCCAACGGGTCGTCGGGCGTCGAGAACCTGGCGATTCAAGCCGGCGATGGAGTGGGCTTCGGGAAGGTAGGCAAGAACTTGGCGGTTAGCAATACCTTGTCTAGTTTGTGTCACCGACAGAGAGTCGAGTGGCTGAGACAAAACGTAAGCTTGCGACTCAGCCCAAGGAAGAGCAGGTCCACCTGGAGAATCGACGGGCTTTAGAGGAGAAAAGGTCTCGGCATCACCCAGAGGACCACGGTCGTTGGGAGAGGAAGATTCATAGAGGTCGGTAATGACAATCTGGTTGCCTTGAATGGATCGCTTGGTTCCGTCCTCAAGAATGTACTGTCCGAAGAAAGTACAGGCGTACCAGTTCTCAGCCATAGTGCAAGAGATGGGCTTAGTAGAGTCGACGCCAGCATAAGACTGAGACACCAGGACTTGACCTGAGATGGTGTCAACCAGCTGAACGGACAAGGAGGAAGAAGCCTCGTCAATAGCAGCAACCACAATCGTGTTGGGGTTGAGGTACTTGTAGCTGACACGGCGATCGGCCAGAACGCGACCAATAGAAGCGACAGGGTCGTGAGAATCAGGCTTAGCAATCTCGACAATCTTCTGACCGCGGAAGAGCTGCAGCTGCCATATCTCCTCCTGAGAAACCTTGTTGTCTGATTCAACAAACTTGAGACCCTTGAGAGTCTCTCCTTCACCTCGGACAACAATGGTTTGGCTAGGAGTGAAACCAGCTGGGACGGGTCCAATTTCTCCGTTGGCACCGATAGGAAGCAGCCAGTTACCAGCGGGGCTGTCGACAACGACGGTGCTGGATACACGAGGAAGAGATCCTGCGGGCATAACCTCGACGACATCGCCTGTGTCACTCTTGATAGCAACGTACTCGCCCTTGGCACCACGCAGTGTAACAACACCCTCATCCTTGGCGTAAATACCCTTGACATCGAGGGTCTCACCAGGGACTTGGGGAAGGACAGACCTGGACCAGACAACCTGGCCCTCGTGCTCAGTGCTCAGACCGTACATGCGACCGCGGCGGGTTGCAAGAACAATAAGCTTGTTAAAGCCAAAGGTATCTCGGTGCAGACCCTCCTTCTTGCTGACAGTCTCACCACCAGAGACGCTGGCAATGAAGCGCTCGGGGAGAGATGCAAGGTATTCAGGAAGGTACTGGAGGTCATCGATATGACGGATGACACGGTGGATGTAGGCCTGGACAGGGTTGGTGTGAGCCTCTTCCTCCAAGACCTTGGCCAGGTTTTCAGTACCGGGAACATCGGCCCAGACGGCAGCGACGGCAGCAGAGAGACCTTCGGGACGCTTCCAGTCAACCTCGCCGTTGCGGACCATGACCCAGTCGTCAGACTTAGTAACAGCAGCAGCTCGAATAGCAAATCCTTCAGTACCAGCCTTCTTGATAACCTCAGCAACAGCATGGACAGCCTCGATGTCACCAACAGGCTTGATAGCCCAGCGAGCCAGAACAGCGTGAGATTCAGACGAGACAACCAAAGTCTCATCCTCAGTCACGCGAGCAAAGTAAACGTTGGCTCCGTCGGAGCTGGTGGAAAAGGCGCCTGGGCCGGAAAGGTGAGGCAATTCGTAGGCCTTGGAGACCTTGCTGTTCTTCAAGTCGGTGTGGTAAACTTCGGCCTTGTTTCCAGTCTTGGTTCGAGTGTGAACCAAGAAGTGAGGCTGCGACTGGGTGAGATGAGGGGCGTGAATAACGACAGAGACAGCATCGGTGGGCAACTGGAGGTCCTGAGTTGTCTTACTGCCTAGAACGTTGACCTTGAGCTTGGTAAGGGTGCTATCGGTCCAGGCGAGGATAGGAGCAGCAGAGTTGCCGCCAACAAACATGACGTCCTTGGGTCCATGGACATCGCCCTTGGTGCCAATGGCAAAGTCATCCAGTCGTCCTCCGGTAAGGGTGTCGAGCGCAGTAACCTTGAGGCTGTAAGAAGCGGGTGTTCCGTGAAGGCTGACAACGTAGATCTTGGAGATATCGGTAGAGACCTGGAGGGGGATGTTGTGGGCGACCTCTCGGAACTCCCAAACGACCTGACCCAGAGTACCATGTAGACGTCGTAGAACTGTGGTGCCGTCCTCATCGTACAGAACCAGAACATCCTTTCTAGAGCTCTCGGTCAACTCGAGGATCTCAAGATCCTTAACCTCGCCCTTGAACTCGTTGTGCCATACGTTACGACCTGTCAGCGCATCCCAAGCTTGCACCCGAGAACCATACGCCGCAGCAACCCAGTGCTCGCCCTCAGCAGCGCGCAAGAAACCGCCACCATTGGTGATATCGTCCGCAATCTGTTGACGCCAGACAACTGCTCCGTTGCTGGGGTTCACAGCACCGATAATACCGACGTCGCTGAGTGTGTAAAGGAGGCTCGCCTTATCTGTCTTTCGTGGTCGATGGAAGAAGGTGGTCTCGACTTGGGGGACGCCGACGAGCGCGTGGTGGAAATCGATTTGGCCGACTTCGTCCTGGAAGACTGCAGCGCCGAGGGACGACAGCGCCAGAAGGAGCAATGGCTGGAGTGAGAGCCGCATTGTGGTTTTGTTGAAGGCGTTTATGCGGCTTCACGCTTGGGGGTAGCTTCAGAGCTGGGTGTTGCATCATGGCGGGCTATCTGTTCGTTGCGCAATGCTTAGTCATCGGATGAGCTTAGGGTAAGTCAGTCTCCAAACTTGATCTTCGAGCAGCATATAACTAGATTGATGATCCATTTCCCTGGTGGTTTTATCGTATAAGGAAGAAAAAAGAGTCCGCTATTGTTTTTTTATTTCATAAAGCTTTACTCTGATGTGGAGTTTTGTTAAAATCTTGAAAGCACGGCCTTGTGGCCCTATGATATCGATTTATTGCGGAAAGTCAATTGTTTCAAGGCATCTCTTTCTCCATGAAATAATCGAAAGTCTCAAAAATACAAATAGATTGATGATATTACAGTAAATTGATAGGAATGTTCATTGTGAATAAAAGAATCATATTTGATAGAGCTGAATTGTATATGGCGTCAGTACTCTTATCCATCTAACCGACTGAGAGATTTATATATACGTGGGCTCACCAACATCCGTCCTAAGATTCCAGGAAAATTGGTCGCCGGGAACACAAGAGACGAAATTATTAGTACTGTTTATGCTATTTAGGTCAGGCTTCTTAAGATGTTTATTTGTGTACCTTACATCTTGAGGCCATCCCTTGACTCCAAATCTAGAACTAGAAACTTTGATCCTCCATCTTTGGCTTCAATCATGACTTTGTATAAGCTTAGTACACGCTACCTGAATTTCTCTCGTCTAATCTGCCTTCGATCTCTACAAATTCCGCTTCAAAATAAAAATCTCGGACCGAAGAGTGCCAGTCCTTCAGCACCTGTGTAGTTATCCATGCAAGTTTGTCACCGAGGAATTCTGAAGTACTTAATGTGGTATACTTGGAAGGTTAGATCTGTCAAGAACTGATGCTTGGATAGTTAATCATCAGGTTTCATACTCTCCTTAACTGAATGTCATCTAGAACATCTATTCCCGTGACAAGAGGTCTTCTGAGGACATCCAGACAACGAGCTCTCAAGACCTCCAAATCTATACCGTTGTAATACACCCTATCACTTGTCTCCCCCTTGAGGGTTTTCTCCAGGGTGTCTCTCATACAAAGAGACCAAATTTCCGACTGAATGCTCTCAATACTCCCCGCCAATCTTCCCTTGATAGAACATGGGGGCGTGATCCGTTTGGAAATGCGAGATTTGATGTTCTTTGAGTGCAGTTCCTTCGGTTCCTCAATATCTGCAATCGCACGCAGAACAAAGTTGACGCTGTATCCGTTGTGAGGTTGTTCTGGAGGTATACTTAAAACCGGGATTTCGTGTCGTGAACGCAACAAAACTCCAAGCGTCAGTGCGGTACACTGGGAATCCTGCTCTACGGGACACCCTTTCTCTTCGAGCAGCTGCTCTACCAGAGCATCTAAAAGCTGAAGAGATTCCGTGATAAGATATTGTCGTTGGCCTTCGATAACGTCTGCGCGGTGGTGTCAGAATTGTTGATACATCAGTAACTCGGCATGGACCTTAACCTCTTACCTAAAATACCTCCAATAGGAAGGTCGGACGTGTTTATCTGCGCCAGGCCTTCGCTATATAGCAACACAAGACGGGCCATGCTTGACATAGTCACTTTATCCGAAAACACCCACGCAGCATACAGACACAACAGTGACGCATCAGATAGCTCGTCTGTTGGGGCCTTGACCTCCAAGTTCTCACTGAGCCAGCTCTTGCGATAGACGTACAGAGCTTCATGAAAGCCATAATAGTCGACGATAGTTGCAATGCGGGTCACAAGTCCAAGGGTCATGTCTTCTGGTATTCCCCGATGACGCCCGTGAATGATATCCAAAACGATAGCAAAAGCCATGGCATCCCATTCAGATGTGTTGATCTGTCGGACAGACTGAGAAGACGAAGCTCCCTCACTCCAAGGCCCTTCGAGCATGGCTTTGAAAGTTTGGGAGGCAAGAATGAGATGGCGCGATGAGACTCGCATGCGAACTTCGCTGTCGACGGGTGAAACATATGTTTCATCGGCGGGATAGAGCTCTTTAAAGACGCTGTATCTACCGTCACATGGTGGGTTGTCGAAACTTGGGTCGTTGAGTTCTTCGTCGCTGAGTTCTTCGTCGTTGAGTAGTATTGTGTCATCGGACTCCGTGTTGTCAGGATCAGAGACATCTTGGGTGAAACGGAGAACCGGGACTATCTTCTGGTTGTTGGGCTTGTTTAATACCAACTCAATGTCACCCCCCGGATCTATCTCATACGTGATGGACAGCATCTGGATGGAAGATTAATACTTGTAATTTAGGGTGTAAATGATGAACAATGCAAGTTTTCACTTCACAATGACTTACTTTCTTGCCTGGTGGTCGTTGGCGTTATACCTTATAAGGGCCGGGGACAAGAAGGGGTTATGTTATATATGTTGTTGTCCTCAAGAGAGAGAAAAGAGTGATGAGACTGGGGAATCCGTCTGTTAAGTAGGCGAGAAAGATTGTTTGTTTCTGGTTGTTAGAAATGAGCCAACACCTTTGTCACTGCCAAATCAACCATGTTAACGGTTGCATATCTCACAATAACCTAGCTGCGGGGACCAAACTTATTGTCACTCCTAGTCAAACATGTTATCGGAAATCACTTTGTGATTGACAGGCCAAGGCATCATAAAGTGACAACAAATACGCTATATTGTCTAATCGTTAGTCAATGCGTAGGCAAACACTAATCCAAGTCCAGGCAGGTATAGATCGCGATGCAAGATTTGGGATACATAAAAAAACAGTCCGAAGTCTAGTATAGATAACATAGAACAACCCAATAATCCCGTCTCTCATGCTTCCAGCGCTAACATTTCTAATATCTTGAAGAGTCAGAAGAAAACACCGTAATGCTACGATCAAGTCTTATACTATCAATGGCAATCCCTCGACCGGAAAGCAACCGTCGAGTTTTATGTGTCAAAGGGATGCTATCTGCAATTTGGTCATGAGATATTAATAATCTTCCTCCCTCATGCCCATTAAAAGTTGGAAAGAAGCCCTGTTGACAGCCGCGCGGACCAGTGTAGTGATACTACGGATGTAGTTGTAGTATCTCTCGCGAAAAGGTGCTGCGAGGTGAATTCGGACAAACAACTCGCAAATTGAGCATCTAATTAGCGAACCGCTCATTATGGAAGTCCAAGACAGCCTCAAACGTATCAATGGATGACATTCGTTATGGTAGTCCGAACGGCCGTTCAGACATGATCGCTTGTCTCTTCTTTTCAATCGTCTCTGTAGAAGCTTTTAGTAAGAATCCTGAAGTTCGAGGCTGTGAACTGACTGAGTAGTTCTGCCATTGGCAGGTCGTTGACATTGATCAACGTCAAGTCAGGATTATTCCGCAAGACACGAGTGGTCATGCTGTTGACGGAAGAGTGCCATGAGAAAACAAGTGAAATATACAACTCCACGACATACCCGGATCGATGAAGTTTGCCATTTTGTGCCCATTGCCGTATAGCTGCCTTTATATGTGTATATTTCTCGCACTGGTAGTAGTCCACGATGACAGCTATATGTGCGAGTAGGAAAGTGTTAACGTCATGTGGTACATCGTTGTTACGGTTGCGTTTGTGAATAATATTGAGGACGATCATGAGGGCCTCATAGTTCCAGTCAGTCGCAGATACTCTGCGAAGATGAGAAGAAGCGGTTGCCTCCACAGCCTCTTTCCATGGCCCCCCCAACATCTTCTTAAAGAACGTGGAAGAGCGGATCATATGTAATGAAGAGACTCTAAACTCAACCTCAAATTCTTCGTTGTTAGATGGGTCATTGATAATCCACCCGTCATAAGGAGGAGGCGGGCAAAAGGACTCATATTCGGTGGGTAGATCCGGCATCAAGTTCAGTGTATTTGGGTGCTTGAGGACGATCGATAGATCCCCGTACGGGTCAATATCATGCCTGATGATATTCATGGTGAAATTGATGTCGAGATTACTGATATCAGAAGATTGAAGATGAGATCTCAGAAGGATCGGAACTGTTTTATTGTAGTAGAGACAGCTACCGTTCACTTCCATTATATGCGCTATCTGTGATGGACTGTGAAGACATCTTGTGACAATCGAGGCCAGAAACTTCACGAGTGTTCTTGTTTGTCTTGCACTTAGAGGTGATTGGAAAAGTGGAAGACGGTAGGTGAGTTTGCTGGTCAAGGTTTGTTGAAAGCAGGTGAAATGCGCATGATGGTCTGGCACGATAAGGGTTAATAACAAATAGCTAGAAAGATACTTAGATTGGGACAAGACATGTCACATTTATGTTTGACAGTAGAAGTTCTTAATGTTTTCATGGGTTTGTATCAATCGTTATACTCATACATACATACAAAAGATCAGAGTACCGAGACCTATGTTTCCTCCGAGTGCCCCAGGCACGAGTCTTATCTCTGAGTAGGTACCTAATTCTTGAAATCCGAGAGCTTGAGTAGCTTTATCTCATCTTGAATGTTCTTGATGATTGGTTCCATGAACTTCGTTAGGTTGCATTGATGAGGGTGAGAACTCGAAGCTGGGTCGATCCACTCGATTGAACTGAATGCGTCTACCGCGGCAATGAGTTCGGACAGAGACACTTTCTTGAAGACAATTTTCTTCTTGAGTCTCAAATCGGGATAGTTCTGCTTCTCTAGGATCAATGACCCGATCATCATTGATCTGCATTTCTTGTTACAACCCACCTTGCCATTTGTCAACTCTTTCTCCAGTTCGGCCAGTGCGATGATGAAGCGGGTAATTGAGCTCTTTCTTTGGGCTTCCAGATTTTCTAACATCACAGTCAGGTAGGGGTTAACAGGGAAAATCTTTGAATTTGTTTTGCTTACCAAGAATTGAAGCGATTGGAAGATCGCCAGTGGTGACATCAGTCAGAACTAGACCATCTTGTACCGCAAGGGTCGCCAATTGAGTGAACGTTATAGGCCAGGAGAAGACCCAAGCTATGGATAGCCACATGATGGCTCCCCTCCCATAGTGTGTTGGGACCGTGTTATTTGCTAGACGCCAAAGCTTTGAAGTGAAAGATACCGCCTCGGTGCATTGGTAATAGTTGGCAATGACAGCAACGTGGGTGAAGAACTCCAAGCTAACCGAGTGAGGAACCTTATGGAACTGGCCGTGAATTATGTGCAAGACCATCAACAGCGCATGGGCATGCCATCCAGTGGTTGTTATTTCCCAGTTTCCGGGCGTGTCAGAAGCTGCCTGGCTGGGAGAAGGTGAATCAGGAGTAGAGTCAACAGGAGAATCTGGCGAGCCACTACCCGCCAAATCCATCTGGTCTTCAGTCTCGGAAGCGGGTTGAGAGTTGACAGAATCGCCTTCTTTCCAGGGGCCGTCGAGCATTTTCTTGAAGACAACTGAAGCCAGTTTCAGATGTGGAGATGATACTCGAAATCGTATCTCGTCGGATTCTCCGGCTACATACAGAGTAGACGTTAGTAAAATTTCACATTTGTCAAGAAAGATGACGTTACCGATAGCTGCATTGTTGGGGAGTCCAGAAGGCATCAAAGGACTTTTCACGTCCGTGGTATCAGGCGCGAACGTAGGTTCCTTTTCTCCTAGCTTGGCTTTAGTACGACGGAAGACTTCAGGGATCACATTAGTCGTGTTCGGCTTCTTCAACACGACAACCAGATCCCCGTTGGGGTCGATATTGTGCGTTGTCAAGCTCATGAGGTCGACGGCACGAGGTAGGTGCTGCTGGTTTCGGCGCTTGGGAAGGAACGCGATAGAAAACAACGAGTTGAAGAAGGAAGAAAGAAAGAAAATGAAGAAAAGCGTGGAGCGGAGAAAGAAATGAAACGCGGTTCGGGCTTCAAGCTCAATTTCGCATTTGGCAGCTGGCAGACACTGTCAAAGTCTTAGCCCATCAGCCTTTGCCTACTTCCCCGGCCAAAGGGCCCAGCTCCTTGGCCATTGCATTCGAAGCCTGCGTATTGCGAGATTGATCCTCTGTTTCGTCTTCTTACTCAAGAAGAGGATCTCGAGATGCCCTTCTCCCCAATGATGATGTGCTTGAGAAGAATAAATGGTTCAGTTGTAAAAAGAGTGAAGGCGTGCAAATTTAAGAAAGGAAAGAAAAGGGAAGCACAAGGTAAAAAGCTTCGTAGTTTCGAGTAGCATTGAATCACTGCATACCTACCTACTAAAGTAGCTCTGAATCAATGGCAAAGCAGATCTCGAGAATGAACGGACTGGCAAACCGTTTTCCATTTTTAATCTCAGGCTTTAGACTTTTGACCTAAAGCTTTAGACGGTAATAAATATCCTTCGGTATTCTGCTGCTTGAGGTTCATCTAGAACATAAGAACATGCAGGCGTTGGGTATGCTCCAATTTCGAAATGTGTCTTGATTCATTAAGGTAATATATTCATAGCAAAGCGGTATCCTACTAACTTGGGATACAAGAAAACATGATAAAATCTGAAGGCAAATCTCTCAAACCCGTATACAAACCTTTGGGTGTTGAAACTTCGCCCCGTAACTAAACACGCTCAAGCTCAAAGCTGCTAATGCCCAATCCTCTCATATCGTCGCCGATACTGCGGATACAAGGCCTCATGCTGCGTATGAAGGCATTTTTGTGGATGGGTCTTGGATCACGAGGAGGAGCAGCTTTTCTCATGATGAATCTCCCATTAGCGGTGCGAGGGGGGGCAGCGAGGCGTCTTTTTAGCCTTGGTGTTGTATCGTTAGGGAACAAATCCAACATCTCAAAGACATCGAAGATGCTGAACCCGTTGTATGGCCACGCCAATTCAGGATATTTCTTCTTCATCCTTGACTTCACTTTCTTCAAACATATTAATCCCACTTTGCAGTGCTTTTCGTTTGTCAAGGTTTCCTCCAGATCGTCTAGACCTGAGAGAAAGCGCTTGATGTAGTCTTTCTCTTAACTTCCATGGTATCTAAACCAAGTATCCAGTCAGAAAAGACGGCACGATTTGGGGATCCTGGGGTCTCTTACCGAGCAATGCCTGTAAAGAAAGATCATTCATCTTAACGGTTCCTGGACCTTGGTAGAATAGCAAAGACATTTGTAGCATGTGTCCAAAGCATTCATCCCAAGAAAACACACATGAGATGTACAACCACATGAGGCAATGACTGTCAAATGTAAATCTTGTGCCCTTGTAATCTTGAATCAAATGTGTACCGCTTCAAAGATTACCGTCCCAACTCTTCGGAAACATATATACGGTTCTCTAGACGAGCAAACCCCTGCAACGCATCGGCGCATTCAAAGTGGTGGGCGAAACGGGCAATGTCAGCGAGGAAGTCAATGCTGGCCTTCTTTATTGCGATCGTGAACTATGTTGAGTACCACTGCTACAGACTTGGGATCCCAACTATCGAGCGGTAGCTCCCATTTTAAAAGGCGAGCTCGTTTCATTGGCCTTGGTTCCGAGCCATCGGTTGAGTCATCGGGTGAGTTGAGGTCTGGTCTAGTCTTTTGGCGAAGATGGGGGAAGCGAGAGCTAAGTGCTTGGAGGAGACGCGCATGCGTATCCTAACTACACGTCTTGTAAAATGCATACTGCTGGGAAATAGTTTGTATGGTTCGCTGGGTGATGATGGTGGTTCAAGTTCCTTGTCCGAGGATTCAGTGTCGTCGTCGGAAAGATAAATGAACTCGTTAAACACCGAGACGTACGAGTCCGGAAAATAACTTTCCCCTTCGTCGTTAATTGTTTCTTCCTTTTTAACAATTTCTAGTTTCTTCTCAAGGTATCTCTTATAATCCGGGTCACAGTTTCAGCACCATAATTCATTTCTTCGCTGCTGTCGCATTCGTCTGTTTCGGAGCCATTATCATGATCAGATTCAACTATTTCGCAGTCCTTTTCAAAACCCAATCCTCCAAGTAGGCTGTATTCATGGCCTGGGCGCGGCTTGCATGATGTCGGGCTCCATGTTTCGTGTCCGTGGTTTTGTGAGAACCACTTCGGCGTCTCCATCAGGGTCCAGATCGTATGAGATTGACTTCATGGCGTTCGTGGTAAAATGCAATGCGTGCTTGGCGAAGTAAAAGATTGGACGGGCGAGATTTGAGAAACTAAATCGAGAGGAAGAAGAAGGGAAATAAATAATATTAATAGACGGATTATGAGAGGAGGGGGGAAGAGAATAGTATTGTTTGCTTTTGAGAATATGCGTGTTTGTTGTAAAGCCACCAACAACCATACCAGCCCGCACCCACACCCAATTGTCTACTACCCAATGTACCTGTGCACCTTCCCAATGGGCAATTACAATGTAATAGGTGGGTATCATCGACTTGTTAATGATTTCAACCACCTTTTTCCCATTATTCGTCTTTCTCTGGGTACTAAGGTTAGTAGCTTGTGAAGTTAGGTCAGGTCAGATAGGCCAGGCAACGCCAGTAGCAGTAGGTCTGTTTACCTATTCTCTAAATGTCCCTATTGACGACAGAAAGCTCTACTACACTTGGCAGACAACAATTCCCCACTGGAACGATGGAATATAACACAAGGTCCATGTATTTTCAACGAAAGCTACCTAAGGTATTCCGGAAATACATCCAATCGATCAAGCGACATCCCAAAACACTCTGCTGTTAACTGATGAATCCGTTTCCCTTGAGGGCGTCCTGCGGACAACTACCCCTATCGGATTAATAGCTTGATTACTACCCCAGAACATCAACTAGATATCTCGATAATTCCCAGCTCGCGGCTCATGTTATTCCCGTCGTCCACATTCCCATCTCATCCAAGCTTTACCATTCGCGTTACCCTGCACTATTCGCCCCCATTCCAAACCCCTACTAGCGTCACTTAGAATCCCTCCCCCTGGAGTTTCAACTCAACACCTCGTCTCATCTTTTTTTAACGACTACAGAAAACAACTTTTTCAGTACATTAATCTTTATCTCAGTTTTACAACTTATCTTATCTTGTATTCATTACTCCTCGGGTTGTCCCGTAAGCCACTCAATGCTCTCCTCATTCACCACAAAACTCGCCCTGAAAAAGGCCGGTATACCAAGCGATATACTCTCCTTTCCCACAGAAAAACGCGAGCCAAACAAACTCCGCAAAAACCCTCCTTCACCTTCAGAAAGCGATGCAGATTCTAGCTGGGCATCATGGATGTCCGTCCGATCTCTCCCTCTGACAGTACAGCCGTGGCTAACGCCGCCTCCCGCTGCTGCATCCGTCGGACGCGTACCTGGAATCGGTGATAAAGCACCCGTGGATAGAACGCAGAAATTGAGACTTGGGAAGAGAACTTTGGTGGTGTTTTTACGTTGTGTTGGCTGTGCATGTAAGTTATTCCCTTTTTTTATGCAGAAAACTTGGCATCATAAGTCTTGAGTAAGAAGTCTGGTCTAAGTGACCTACACTTTTGTCTCTCATACTTCTCAGCGGCCAATACGATGGAACAAAGTCTAACGGGAAAATAGTTGCGCAAAAAACTTTTATAAACCTTCGTACAATGGCGAATCGCTATGGAGATGCACTAACATGTATAGCCGTTTCTCACGCTTCAGAGCAAGCGACAAAGAAGTGGGTGGATCTTCTCGGCGGCGCATGGAGTGTGCGCGTAGTAGTCGATGAAGATCGAGCTCTGTATGCGGCATGGGGCTTAGGTACAGGTAGTATGTGGTATGTTCTTAATCCATCGACGCAAGTGCAGAGTTGGAAAGAGACGGGATGGTTGGGTGAAAAGGTAGCGGGTGCGATACAGGGAAAGACAAAGCCCAAACCAAAGACCACTGTTCAGAGTGTCGGACCTGACGGGGATGAGGAGGATGAGGGACCTTTGACGACGATGGGAAATAAGTGGCAGGAAGCTGGTGCTTTTGCTGTGGATGGGACGGGGACTGTTATTTGGGGTGGGAAAGCCGCGAGGGCGGATGATGTTATGGAACTTGAAGATGGAGCGAGAATTTTATTAGCATAGCATACGTATCTCACAGTAAACATGAACTTTGAACAAGCCAAAACACTGGAGTAGACGAGACCTCGACGTCCTAGATTCGATACATCTACATCAAGGGTCTATGACTATCAAGCCCCCATTCACAGGGCGGTTACTGGGAAGGGCAGTAAAAGGCATACAGACATCAGTCGGTGCTTCCCTTTCCCATTCCCTTCCTCCTTGCATCTCCAGTATCCTACTGATATGCTGATCTGGGATAGGCTGCGGACTGTAGGTTAGAAAAGTTAACCCATACCAAAAGAACCAGTCCAGTCTTCCTTGCCATTTAGCATTATGCCAATGCAGCCCAGTCTCAGATGTATTCCCGCCATAAATTGTCTCGCCAGTCGACGGTATCAATCTCATCGCCTCAACGACCGAGCCACGGCCGGGAGACCTAAGTCCCAGCCACATATCCCCTTTTGGATCAGTCTTCATTGGTGCGAGAAGGTGGTCAAGCCGTATTTGTCCAAGCGCTTCACGATGCCCATCAGAGTATGTCAACAGAAGCCCAACGATCCCGGTTGATCCAGGCGCCCATGATCTGCATGGCACAACCTCGACGACATCTTTCAGCGGCGCCGACGAAGCGAAGGTTTGGGTCGGTACACCCGAAGAGCACAGCGCAGAGATGCCTTGCAACTGTCTGCGAAACTCGTTTTTGTTGTGGCGTTGGTCCTCAGTGTCGAAAGCTAGATAATCGACACATCCCTCGTGACAGCTGAACCAGAAACGAGCCTGCTGTGGTGTTGGAAACGAGGTGAGGCGGTCGTATTTGGCGTTGAGCTCATATTGGTTGACGTGTGTACCTAGAACGAAGACGCGTCCTTTATTCGTCCGTAGCTGTCCAAAAATTAGTTCTTGAACAACAGCAGTCGCCTCGCAGGACTCACCATGGGGATGTCTCGACAAAAGTGAGGTTTCCTCTGCCGTCGCCAAACTTCAAAGATGCGCTCGCCTCGTTCAATCGGGAAATATAACCAAACGGCATGCCGTCGATCGCCGCCGCCATCGTGGTAGAACCCAAAGTTCTCGCCTTTAGTATGGCAATGCAGATCTACAAGGTCTCCATCAACCATGCAAGCTGAGAAGCCCGTGATCCCAGGCTTATCGCAGTCCAAGAACTTGAAGTAAAGATTCGAGTGAGTCCTGTCGTCCAAGTTCACTATCCATGTAGATCTCGGCTTTGACGGCAATACCGACCATCGGTTGGTCAGGCCTCCCTTGGGGTAGTTCGATCCCGCTAAGCGCAGGTCACGAATCTTGAAGCCATCAGTGTATCCCTCTATGATGTTATTCCTTGAAATTCCTTGAACACAACTCCACCAGATCCCAGGCAGTTCCTGTTTTGACTGGGCAGGTTTCTCAAAGTATATAGATATGATGCCCAGATGATTCGAGGTAAAGTAGATCGAATCAAGAGCCCCCCTCTGCTGTTTCATCGGCCCAAAGCTTTCGCCGTGTTTCTTATTCGACAGATACGACATGTATCGAACACCTTCAAACACTAAGCTTGTTCCCCAGATGGTGTCGGAAACGTTGACAGTAAAATAAGCATGGTCCTCTCCTTCTAGTGTTTGTTGAGAAATTGGATGCAAGGAGAGCAAGGCATGCAGGCCCAGTCTCGCTTGTTTTTGAAGAGCAGGCCCAGCCTCTGCGACTGTTTCTTTGGCCAAGACGGCCAAGACGGATCGTCTTCGAGTTATAACAAAGGCCGGCGGTTGGAACTCGTAGCGGACTACAGCCCACAGTCGCTTCATGGGGATTTTTGGAAAGTCTTGGATACAAGATTGATGTGAGGCGGGAACGACTTCCCTATACCGACTCCATCTGCGAGGTGAAATGTATTGCTGGTCTTCGGGGTCGAAAACCGGTGTTTTGTACTCAAACGACACGTCTGTCGGGGCCACTGTTGTTACCTATTAGTGAAACGGGATGGTAAATTCTGGGGGGAGATAAACCTTCAGATGAACGAAAATATCCGATCACCTTGTCCCCATCATGGAAGTCAAAGAGGCAAAAACAACAACGCAAATCCCATCGAAATGAATATGTAGCATCCATTTTGTATCAGTGCGTTTAGTTTGCCTCGAGTCAAACAGTTGTCCTTTTGTAAGAAACCTTCATATAGCCTATCTCTGTAGTTGAAAGGCGGGGTGCTGGCGCTTTTTGAAGCATAATTGCTTCTTTCCTGTTGGCTCACTCTTTGTTTGTGAGTAAACATCTATGTACAAACTGCATATTGACGTCTGCCAGCGCATCGGCACGGATAGCGACAACAGCAACAATCGATCAACAATGGACAATTCCATATAGCGGAAGACGTAAAAAATTTGTCGAATTCTTGGCGTGACAATTCTGCAGTAACACGTTGTGATAAAACGTCTTTTGGTCGGCAGCAATCCGTAGCTAGAGTAGAATCGAGTACCGTTCCATTGATTCCTCATATGCATCTTCCGAGGCGTTTGTCAGGCGCATTATGACTGGCTGCCTCGTCGCAAAAGCAAAGAAAGCTGTGTTTCATCGATTGATCAATTGACCAGTTAACCACTTGGTCAATCACAGCGACAAGCAGCTTCCCTCTGTTTCGGATCACGCGCAAACGAGTAGGTATCCGATACCATCGGATAGCAACCGCAGCAGCTGATGAGAAAAGTCGGTTACGAGCGTCAAAGCAAGAAGCCTTCCGCGTCGTAGCGTTGACTATATGGTCGAGGATCCATCTACTTCTCTCTTAGTAGACAGAGAGTGTGTTGGGAAAGAAGCCACCTGCAGGTTCATTTCAGCCGCTTACAGTCTCAAAATAGTGACTGTATCAGCCAAGACGAGGAAAGCAACTGAGTTTCGGCGGCCAGCAAATAGTCTACAAGCCACCTCTCGTCAGCTTAAAGTCAGTCAGCATTTTTCAGCCCAGCCAAAGTCAAGGCAGAGAGTTTTACTGGCTCATGACAACGCACACTGTGAAGAAGCCCAAACAGGTAAATATGATGACATTTAGGGACCTCGAGAAAAGGTGTGGTTGTACCTGTTGCGGTAAGAGTTGTTCTTGTAAAGATGGCTTGTGTGGTAGGTAAAAGAATAGTGAATAAAACACGAGCTGAAAAAACCGAAACCACGAGGAAACAAACATATGTGATACCGGTACTACAAAAAAGTGTGGCTTGAGGCTGGTGGTTGATCTCCCGAGACGAGACTTTGGATTGAAAAGACGTGTCCAGAGAAGAGTGAGTGGCTAGGCCAGGAATAGACACGGGGAAAGATCGTATTTCCAGACAAGACGAGACTTGATACGACGCACCTTGATAAACCAATAGATCGTCATCGGCAGAATAAGCAATACTAATAAATAAGTCAAGCTCGGTCCACACGTGCAAGGGATTATTCTATACTGTACCTACACCCTCAATAAATGATGAGGCTGATATTCATCATGTTCCTGGAATTGTAAAGGGATAATAAACCTTTGATCCGTCAAAGGGAGACCTCAGAGGTATGACAATGGCGCGTATTCTAGAAATGAAAGAGTAAGAGGCTGGTTCGTCGGTGAGACACTTGAGGAGAATTAATTATATCTCATACGCCGTCAAGAAGAAGATACGAACGAGGCGTATCCGTAAATTCGTAGATAGTGGACCATTGTTGTCCACTGACATCAAAGCATCACGAGACCTCGAATTCTCTCTCTTTTGGGCATATCAACCATCACAGGCTGAGCTGAACAAGGTAGGCGCTAAACTCTTAAGAACTATGCCTATCTACATACAGAATTTCGATAGTTTGGTCAAGCTAGCGTGGCGAGAGAAAGAGGCTGAAGTGAATGCAAGTGAGCCGTTGAAGCAATAAACTTCAAACTCTACAAAAGACTAACAATCATCATGATTTACCCCTGCACCCGCACCCGCACCCTAGAGCCTTGACCTTGACCACATAAACGCCGTCTTCAATGCGCTGGCATGCCGGCATGAGAACATCAGTTCCAGCGCTTAAAGGGGAAGGGAAGCACACGGGCCGCGGGCGGGTTAGGTGCATTAATTCCCATATTTTGATCCAGATTTACTGATGACTCTTTTACCGAGTTCGCCTGATAGTAGTGTTGGTTTCTTGTTATTAATCGGACAAATGTTGGCTTGGCTTCTTTGCTCTGGAAAAACTGTGGACATTTGCTTCAGGTTGAGATGACACATCAACAAACGACATGATGACCCCAAGTGTAATTACTACTCTAAACCAAGAAGAAATAGGAGATGTCGTTTTCTAATATCGTCACTATACATGAATAACCTGAGAAATGTATCATGAAAGGGAGACCAGGCCCTTTTCCACTTCCTCCACTCACACAAATCAGTTAGTCCAGTTCAGTTACGGTTAGTTGAACATGTAATGTATCTTTAGTATCTGCATATCTTCCCCACAGAGTCGGCCTTTTGAGGCTGCATCTCAGCAAACCATTGCATTGCAGGTAATGGAAAGGAAAAAGGTGCTGTACCCGCTTACGGACGGACATGTCCGGGGCTTCTTCAGCCATCTCTTTGCTATTCTTGCCGACTTGCCTGTCCTCTCTGGCTGTCAATGTTGTAGCACCGAAAAGTCCAGAAATACCATCAAACAAAGGGGTCCTGAGTTTGAGGGGAATTAGAGGACCGACCCCTCGAAATCCAGAACCCGCCCTCTCAGGAACGAGAACTTTGGATTGGATATACGAACGGTCCAAGTAGAATATCACGTCATGTGACGCACAAAGTGACTTGTTCCACTCGTACCGGCGCAACAACAGCCTGAGCTAGGCATGGATCATAAGCGGCCAGGAGGTCATTCATCCAATCCGCAGCCTGGGGGGCGAGAAAGGATGGACAGGTGGATGCATGGACCTTTCAGGGGGGGAGGTTTTTAGTAGAATCAGGGTCCCTGGGCCATCGTGCTCCCCCTGTAGATACTGACACAGCACTAGACTAGCCGGGGGTCAGGAGTAACCTTGACCTTGACTGACCTACCTTGAGGGCAGTCGGGACAGAGCTGGAGCAGTTGTAAATCGATGATGAACTCGTGTTGTACGGCGTATCGTCAATGGATGAGAGTTGATGTGATGTGATGTGATTCTGGCCAGGTAATTTCGATGGAGTCTACTGTTAATTAATACACTAGGCCAAGTAACCCAAACAGTCAGCAATCACCGAAAATCGCACGGTATATCAAAAATAGCACTTGAATTATTCCATCCAATACATCTCTGGACAGGGCAGGCCTAATTACACTGCTGCTCACCTAACGTTGGTACAGATCAGTGGCTCCTATTTCGGACCCATTCTTTACTTGTGACCGGCCTCTGGGCTATTGCTTTGCTACACGGTTCAATTCCAGTGGTTATTGTCTTCCTTATCCCTCCGGCCAGAAACATTGACCCTTTGATGGTCTTTGCTTTGAACCTTCCCGGGGCTTGTCTCTGCTGAGGCTGTCCAGTATCCCCGCTTTCACTACCGGCACAAAGGCCCATTCGCTGCAACGGACGGTGAGTGATAGATGGTCGAGGCTAATTGACCTGCTAAACACTGTGCTATACCGTCACCGTGATTGCAATGAGTTTGATGATGGAAACAGCAGCATCAGCATCAACAAACTTAGCGTACAATAATTGAATGATATACGATAAAAGGCTTAGGTGAGCCTAAAAACGTCCCCGTTTAAAAATGCAGGTGAGCTTATTCTTTTCCGAGGTGTGCACTATTTAAAGGGTGCACGACTTGATGTTGGTTACAGTGCGAGACCATTAATTCATACCCCTCAGTCAGCCTCCCCGGGTCCATGGAAAGGCAGGTACAGCACAGCGCAGTAGGTACCTGCCAACCTTCAGTCGGGGGTACTTGGTGCGCTAACTAAAACTCCCGGTGAAGGCCTGCATTTCCCCCCCTCCCCCCAAATATTGATGTTACCAGATCCAGAACGACTACCGTAACGAGACGAGATATTACCTACTTTCCCCTCAGATCAGAAGGACCAAACCAGAAAGAGTCTATTGTCTCGTCGTACCTAGAGTGTCTTGCCTTGTTTGACATCTTTCTTTCTCCTTCAACTCTCCCTCCAACTGGTAAAAACTAAACAACCAACGGACTGTCCTTGTCTTGTCCATCCATCCCGTCCAATCCATCTCGCTACTCAACGCCATCTCTTGTCATTCCCATACACATCCGCATTTTCCAATCTTGCTTTGTCTCTGTTTTCTTTCTTCATAATTCTTCTTCTCTCTGCTATCAACTCTACATGCTCTGCTCTTTTCGATCGCTTCTTCTCATCCATCCTCGCCACGTCCTTCTCGATCCCTGAACAGCCAGTATCTACCTACCTACATACCATCATTTCGCCCTCTACCCCCCGACGAGACGAGACGAGGTGAACCGGCGTCCCTCGCACCGAGCGACCCCCTTTTGGCAACGAGGCCCCCCCACAGGCACAAGCACAAGCCTCTCCGACAAGCTCAATTCATAGTCCATTAGTCCAGTCCACAGGCCACTGTTCGCCATCTCCAGAAACCTACCTACATTGCCATCTTTATCCTACGCCCCGGGAAATTGTTGTTATACCGACTGCACTTCGGCTACAATTCTTCACTGTTTTTTTCACTCAGCGCCATTTGTTGTGCTCTGATCTAGATACTCGTTCACACTCGGTCGAATACGCTGTCGCTGTCGATTCACATTTACATACTTCTGGCCCTGACGTTGCTTCGCTCTTTCGCTATTCCCACCCAGGAACAGCGCCTTCTCATCAGCGACCAGATTCGCCCCTGACGCTACGATAGACTCTGGCATTGGATTGCATGCTGAAGTCTCGCAACCATCGCTAGCGCTCAGAACAGAATTGAATTGCACGACCTTTTTTTCCACGTTGCTCCAGTTTGCGTTTCTACAGCGTTCGCCGCCACCAAGCAAGAGAACCGGATCCACGAGGCCAGACGCACGCAACGTCGTCACGCATATACTGCCGCCAGTCCCCGCAATCACTTGAACCGTCCCGGGGCTCACTCGCTGCTCCATATGGACGCCCAGACCACAACGGCCGAACCGCAACATCCTTATCCCTCTAGTCCTTGGACTTCTGCCTCGACGATATCATCGAGCACAACGCATCCGACGACACCATCAGCGACGAGTACGCACAGCGCTTCCGCCGCTGAGGGCTATTTCTTCCAAGATACGCCCGCCACACAATTCCAAACTCGGCTCGACTTCTGGCCATTACTCCTCCCTCAGCAATCAAACATCTACCACGCTCAACTCCTCCACTACAATAAGCTCATCTCCCCCTCCCGCGGCGGCGGCCTGCAGACACCGCCACTCCCTCCCGTCATCTCTGCTCCTTACATCCAAGCGGCGCCACGGTCGCGATCTTCTAGCAAGGTGTCGCCGAAGGACGCCTCCGCCGGCAAGGGGAGCACAGCTGGAGGCCATGGGAGCAGGTCACACCAGAATTTAGACAAGAGTCGCTCGGTTGTATCCTCCAAGGAGGTTCCGTCCAAAATGCCTTCCAAGCAGGCCGCCGACTCATCGAGGCCTTTACCCCGACGATCCGCACCCTCGGCTCAGTCCCACTCTAGTTCAGTGCCCTCGACGCCTCACCAGCACGCTCGGCAATTTTCATTTGAGGACCGCGAACCGTCGCCTACCGGCACGAATAACCACTCCCCGCGATCGGCTTATTCTGAGACAAATAGCACGTTACCTGCGCTTCGGCCTTTGCCGCCGCGATTAGGAGGCTGCAAATACGAGACTGCTCAGATCAATTCCAGGAGGAGAATACCGTACTCGGTCGGCAATGATCGTCTGGAAAAGCTGGACTTGCGGACGGTCAAGGCCAAGTTGACCGAGGACGAGGAGCGAAAGTTGGCCACTGATATGAGAGAGGTTTTTGACCGATTGTTGCCCACCGCCGCTGTCGAAGAAAACCGAAAGAAACTAGTGTCGAAGCTTGAAAAGATCTTCAATGACGAGTGGCCCGGACATGATATTCGGGTGAATCTCTTTGGTTCCTCTGGAAATCTTCTTTGTTCAGATGATTCTGATGGTGCGTCTTTTCTCCAATCCGCTTGACTGTAAACTAACCCGCTTTAGTGGACATTTGCATCACAACATCGTGGCACGAACTGGAGGGTGTCTGCATGATCGCCAACCTCCTAGCGAAACGTACGTATCTTTCTGCACTACCACCAATCACTCGCTAATAGCAGATCAGGAGGAATGGAAAAGGTTGTTTGTATTTCAGCCGCCAAGGTACCCATTGTCAAGATATGGGATCCTGAATTGGGCCTTGCGTGCGACATGAATGTCAACAACACCCTTGCGCTCGAGAACACGCGCATGGTTCGAACGTATATCGATATTGACCCACGAGTTCGCGAGCTTGCCATGATTATAAAATATTGGACACGGAGGAGAATAGTCAATGATGCGGGTATGTTGTTTCCCCCTCCACAAACTTCCTGTCTGACGATTCGGTAGCATTTGGTGGCACATTGAGTTCGTACACGTGGATTTGCTTGATAATTACGTTCCTGCAGCTGCGCAACCCGCCTGTCCTCCCTTGTTTACATCAGTCGCCACACAAGTTACCCAAGCCCGACGGTACGCTTCCCGACTTCGCCGACGATATTGATAAGCTGGCTGGTTTTGGAAGCAAGAACAAGTCATCCACTGCCGAGCTTTTGTTCCAGTTCTTTCGTTTTTACGCGCACGAGTTTGATTACGACAAGCACGTTCTTTCAGTACGACAGGGCAAGCTGATCACAAAGCAAGAGAAGAAATGGCATTATGCGATCAACAATCAACTTTGTGTCGAAGAGCCTTTCAATACGTCTCGAAATCTCGGAAACACGGCCGATGAATATTCTTTCCATGGGTTGCATGTTGAATTGCGCCGGGCTTTTGATCTGATCTCAGTGGCGAACTTTGAGGAGGCATGCGAGCAATACGTCTTCCCTAAGGAAGAGGAACGAGTATGGTCTCGGCCTGCACCACAGCCTCGACCTGTTCTGCTTCGCAGCTCGTCGCAGACACATTCAGGACGTGGAGGCCGCGGAAACCATCGCGGTGGACGACATAATAACAACTATCGGGGTGGAAATTCGAACAGGCGAGCATCCGCGGGTGTTCCACAATTCGATGCGAGCACCAACAACAATGGCATGTTCATGCAGCCGGTCAACATGGCGCAAGATCTGCAGTGGTACCAGAATCAACAGTTCCAGTTCCAATATGCACAGCAGGACCTCATGACTCAAATGGCGTTGCACCAAGAGAACATGAGGCTTTTGTATGCCAGTCAGTCGCCAGCATTTATGCAGCATCAGGCCCAGGCTCAAGCGATGGGCCAACAGCAACAGCAAAGAATGTCCACAAGTGCAGGTTCAGGCCAACAGCCTCAACAGACATCGGATCGTTCTAGGACAAATTCGTTCGATAACCCGCCACTGAGTGCCCCCCTGCGACCAGATATATATACTTTGTATGGTATGAATTTGGGACAGCAGTTCTATGCCCAAGCGGGTGCAACTTACGGAACGTATCCTTCGTCTCCTGCTAGTACGACTGGGGCTACTCAGGACTTCCGTCGCCCCCTGCAGCGAAACGGTATGACTAACGAAGCAGGTACTCAAGGGTCAAATGGTACCCTGCGTTCGCATTCACAACCTGCATCGCGTTCCCCATCCTCATCTCAGGCAGCCGCTGCGTACTTTGGTGCCCAATCCTTCAGCGGATCTACCCAGTCTCGAGGCGTCAATGGCAACCCAATTCCTAGTTTCATGTCTGATGACACAGAGTTCGACGAAACACCAAAGGCGACTACGGACTCTCCACAGTCAGAGGAGGGTAAATACTCTATGTACCTGTCAGAAAGCCCCAGCCCTAGCAAGAAGCCTCAACAGCCAGTACCAGCCACGAATGGTCTAGCTTTTGGAGATCTTGCCGGTCAGAATTCGAGTAACCCGAGTCCTGGGAGACG
Organism: Fusarium sambucinum; assembly: GCF_050947815.1. NCBI lineage: Eukaryota > Fungi > Ascomycota > Sordariomycetes > Hypocreales > Nectriaceae > Fusarium > Fusarium sambucinum. The sequence goes on along the minus strand of NC_139294.1, from coordinate 945,416 downwards.
ACGATTATCTACGGATCAGATTCCCCAGACAATTCTCGACCGCCGAATGAAGAGAACGTCACGGTCGCCTTCGCCTTTGGGGCAATCAAGAAACTTTCCTCCAACAGCTTCATCTGCGCCACTGGCACAAGGACCTTTTCCAGGTACTCAGAACAAGAACCTCGGACGCCCCTTGGTCGTGAATGGATCCAACTTGAAGACAAGCGTCACCCCAAGCCCACGTCAAGCTCCTTCTGGGACGGAGAGCAGCACCTCTGACGAGACTCCCACTTTTGAGAATCCTTTGCAAATTCACGCTACAAATGGAGTGCCCAACTACCCTGTCGATGGACCCATCATGCCCATGGTTGAGCCTCAGGGTGTTATGAACCAACAAGGTGCCTTGGGTCAGGTGCCTGTGGTGGCCAACGGTTCCGCTGCGCCGCTTATGGCTGCTGCGCCTTCTACTGCAGACGACCCCTCATTCCGCGATCGTATTGCCATGAGGAGTGCTTACTACATGGGCACGCCCCATATTGTGCAGGATCCAACGGTTGGAAACTCTCGATTGTCTCCTTCGACTCGACAGCGCCTCATGTCGCGCCAGAACCAGAATGGAGTTATTGCCCCTCTCGATCTCGCTATTGCTGAGAACCGCATTGATCGACCTGTTGGCCAAGACTATGCTCACCTGTCACCAGTGTATGAGACACGCACTCCTTCGCCTACGGTCCTTCGAAAGGATGGACCTTGGAAGTCCGAGAAGCAGAACAGTCCCAAGTCGGGTCGAGGTGAGGGGCCAAAGGGAGGTCAGAAGCCTGAAGACCAGTCACCGAATCATCAAGAAGGATCAAAGTCTCAGAAGAACCAGAAGGCCAACTCTCAGAAGGCCAATGGAAACCGAGAAAACGGCCACGTCCGTGGAGCCCGAAGTGAGAGCGACAATGGCTGGCAAAAGGCTGGTAAAGGCAAGAAGAAGGGCGGAAACAATAACGCACATGCAAACGCCGAGCAACCTCCAAAGCACGAGTCGGAACGAAAAGGTGGCTGAGCGGTTGTCTCGATCTGAGAAGCGACGAGACATGTCAAGGGGATGCTGGGCCAGTGGCTGATATATCCTCGGACTTGAACCAACAATGCAATCGTTCCACGATCTATAAACGGCAGGCTGCCATTTTGGATAGGGAGTATTGCCAAGTCGACACCGCGATCAACGATTCAAGATGGATGCAAGACTGTTGAAGAAATGAGAAGGACACATTGGAGACTTTTCTGGATGCATCCAGATAAGTGACGATATTTACATATGTATCAGCAAGTGTGTACGATTGACGTTCCCGGGGTGTTTTTATTCATAGCATTTACACCGCAGTGGTTAGCGGTTGACTTACAGATTGGCAACGCAGGATGGTCGGCTCGATGGCATGAAAGAATGACAGCAAGGCCGGAACCGCTGGCTAGACAATGGAAGGGAAAGGGAAGGGGTGGACGGATGGTTGGTCGGTTCGGTTCGTTTGTTGAAACATGAAAACGAAGAGGCGTTGGCGTCTTTCTACACATGGCCGGTTGGGAGGAGGCGTTTTATATACACAGCTGCAATTGCATTAAGACAAAGTCCATGTTACAGCGGGGGAGTCGGAAGGATAAGCGGTTTATATCCTACAGGCTAGGCTGCATGGGCAAAGAAGGATCAAGCGGTTTTTCTAGATGATTGTCAGAGAAAAAGCATGGGCAGATGTAACGAAGCACACAGAAAAGAGATAAATGAAAGTTTTAATGCAAGCGGGAACTAAATAGTGTTTACATGTGAAAATATGTCATTGATCTACTTGAGTCTGTTGATAATGATGCCGAAGTTCCGTCAATCTGTAGATTACATGATGTATTATCAATTCTTTGGTGATGTCTCATTCGCGCGCGCGGGTAATTGCGGTAATTCCCGAAGCTTAGCAACACAGGCGCTTTATTACTAAGAAGTTAGCTTCTCTGCAGTTGGAATACGAATGGATATTGGGTGCTGACTGACCAAATCCGAGACCATCGAGTGATGATTTGAGGGGGCTAGTGGGTAGCAGAAAAGTTGGCCTCCTAAGTCTTAGGGTATAAAAATAAGTAGTCTAAAGACTATAGCCCAAGGAGCATAAAGTAACCTGCTAATTTCGTCTCTTATGCTTCTAGCAGCTAACTTTTCTGGTACCCTGATGGGGGGTTATGCAGGATGTTAGAAGTATAAAGACGATGATCATTCTCAAGTGAGAGTTATTCAGTATCATCATCATCATCACTCTTCATCAATCTTACAATATGAGCATGCTTTCAGCTGAAGTCACAGAATGGGGTCAAACTCCCAAACCTGTAAAGATCGACCCGCCTCAAACTCCCAACGACGGCGAAACTGAGATTCGTGTCCTCGCTACTGGTCTTCACCAACTCGTTCGCTCAAGAGCTGCTGGCAAACACTACACTGCTACTGAGCTTCCCCACCGTCCCGGCGTCGATGGTGTAGGTGTTAATGTATCAACCGGCAAAAAAGTCTACTTTTCCCTACTCGGTACCACGGGTGGAAGTTATGCTGAAATCGTCAATGCTCCTACTCGCAGTATCGTCGAGTTGCCTTATGGCGTTGATCCCGTTGTTGCAGCTGCCATGATCAATCCTGTCATGGCGAGCTGGATGGCCCTACGAAAACGTGTGGATCTCAAGGATAAGGGATTCAAAGTGTTTATCAACGGTGTCACAACAGCAAGTGGGAAAATCGCTATCAAAGTTGCTCGTCACCTCGGTGCAACAAGTGTCGTCGGTTCAGCACGCAATCAAGAAGCTTTATCCAAGCTTGATCTTGACGCGAGCGTAGTCCTCGCCTCAACACCCACCGAAACAGATTTCACGTCCGCCGCAGATGCAGATATCGTGCTTGACTTTTTATACGGACCCTGGCCTAACGCGTTTTTGTTGAGTGCTAGTACAGCATCTGCAAAGAATGCGATTACGTGGATTAATATTGGAAGTATGGCTGGTGATGGGGGAGATATTTCGGCTATGGGGTTGAGGAGGAGGGATGTTACGGTGCGGGGGTCTGGACCTGGGTCATGGGATCCTAGGGAGCTGGGAGCTGAGACGGTTGGTATGTTGAAGGTTCTTGTGGGTGTGAGGAGTGATGGGTTGAAGAAGTATAGGTTTGAGGATGTTGAGAAGGGGTGGAATGATAAGGGTAGGGATAGAGTTGTTTTTGTCTTTGGGGAGGAGAGTGAGAAGTTGTAGTGGTTTGGTATAGGGTGAGAGATGAAGGCATGAACTATAATGACAATTGACTGTTTTGCAATAATGATACGCACATTTAATCTGCAGACAGTGATACCACACTTTGCGAATTACATAAACATATTGTAATTGGTTTTTTCTATAAGATTGGCTCTTAAGAAGTGTTAACCTGCATCGTGTGTTCATTATCTTCAGCTTGAAGACCAGGGAGCTATGATATGCAGGACTCTGAAGCCAGGGAAATAAACACAACGTAAACTCGAGTAGCTGTGTAACTGTAGGACTCAATGCCCTTTTAACAAGTCCTTGTCGTTTTCCAGGCAACTCTCAATACTCACAGCCATTGACAAGCCCCAAGAGTGTCCCGACTGCAGATGGCTCCGCCACGTAGATTATAAGGCTGGCACTCGACAGGGAAGAAAAGAAGCAAGAAAGAACTAAACAGGTTTTGTTCTATTTATTTTCCGCAGACCCTGGTATACGATCGCCTGGTCAAAGTGGTTGAGCGGGTACCTAGATCGTGAAGTTGAGATTTGGTCTCAGATTTGGTGGATCTTGACATGGAGGTCTGACTCGGGGAACAACGACAGGTATTTATTTGTTGAAATTACAAATATTCTAGAAGTGTAAGAGACCATATACCTAGATTGAATTGACAACCGTCTTGTCGTTATCGTTGTAATAACGGGCTTGCAGAAACGGTTCAACGGTAGGGCTGGGCTACTTTTGCCTCATGATACACACCGAGTCCCCCGCAATCGTCTTACTGCACGCTGCAGCTGTAAATAATCACTGGGATAAATCCGACTCCACCGGAATAGGACTCAAGAGTAGACATGGAATTAACAAGACGGTCATCATTCATGTCTGTCTGTGCTTTTACGGGTAAGTCCGTGATATGTTGCTTCTACCGAGGAAGTTAGTTAACATCTCCGCACACCAAGACTTTGCTAAGAGAAGCCCATGCCAATATCCCTTGCCTTGCTTCTGACGCCCGCTAAGTAAACAAGCAAAAGGCCTAGTCTAGATGCCAAGGACTTGTTGCTGCCCCAGTTTTTAACCCCAGCTTTTCCCTTTCCCTCTCACAGCCCCAGTCCACCTTTTAAAGACTCCCAAGCGAAGCCTCCTCCACTTTCTGTCACTGTCACTCTCAATTCAGTTTCCCGGGTCTCGCTTCGCTTTTACCTTGTCTTTCTCAACTAATCTCTAGACTAGACGACAACAACAACAACCGACAACGATTCTTTCCTACTACGACTTTTCAATCTCGGTATTTCGATATTACCAGGTTGACTCATTCCCGCCGTCTCCATACAAACTCCATCACGTTTCAATCTTATTACCGACACTCCAACGGTTCCGGTTCTCTGGGACGCATACCTGACGTTGCACCACCGACCCGAACCCCCGGTTGAACGGACAAGTCGAGTCGCGACTCTAAACAACCACATACAAGACACCCACATTTTTACCAATACTCTAGAGTGCATCGCAACTTTACATCCGGCTGTCTTCTAGCGAGGCGCCTCTTTGCCACGCTGTGACGACAATGCTGTGGTCAGGCGCTAGCATTGACGCTGCGCTTTCCATCCCAGCCTGATGCGATCTACCAGAAACTCCGTCCCATCCGGCGACAAACACTCCAATTTATTCATGAGGGTCGATATGGTCTCGAGAACATCTAGCGACGGGCCTCCTCCCGGGGGCGGCCGACAATGGAAGTCGCTGATCAACAAGATTCCAAGACGAGGGGTACGTTTGGCCCAACAAGTTCATGATCACATGTGCGAATACTGATGTAGTGATCCAGATCAAGATAATCAGTCAACATCTTCCCGAGACAAGTACCTCCGACATCGACCTCAACGCCAGGTCTCCCGATGGCCATTCTACGAACCCGCTCGATAGTCAAGAGACTCATATCCGACAGCTACAAGCTATCGTCCAGCGAATGCCTCGCAATTTTCCCACGACACCCAACCACGTCGACTCGGCTTATAAAGAATTTAAAAAGCACAAAGAGCAATGCGCCATGTTATGTCGGCATATCCTGACAGAAGAACTGGGCCGCGGTCCTCATAACGGCAGCGATCTCGTCCGTCGCGATTCAACACTTGACTCCCCACAAAGTCCTGGTCATATATACGATACGAGAAGTTCCTTCAGCGGGAGAAGTCTTGCTGAAGTCGTCTCTGGAAGTGTTGGAAAGAGTATGCACCAGAGCGACGCTTGGCTAACGTCAGTGCGCGACTGGAAGAACTGGCTCGAGTTTCTGGCTGATGCTTGTCGGACATGTTTGATCGAGACGTACAAGAACAACGAGCGCGATGCGACGCCAGAACAAGTGGAAGCGCTGTTCACAAATAAGCGGTTTCGGAAGGAGGCTGTCCAGAGGATGCGCAACGCCAGCGTTACTCGGGTCATGTCGGCAGACCCCCAATTTGTGAGTTCATCTTGATCAGAGCTCGAAGCGCATCGCAACTGACCATTTGCAGTTTCCAAAGTATGAAATGAGATTTTACGATTATGAAAGAATACGACAGGAGCTGTTGGAAATCCGACAGCTCGTTCAGACAGGCGAATCGGGCATTTCCCCAGACCGAACCATTAAGGAATTCGCCATATCCCAGCGAGGCGATGCTATACTCGAGTTCGCCAACACTGCCCCTGGATGCAGCTATAGTGACCCGGCACTTCGTTTCAGGGTCTCTTCTTACATGCTCGCTGAGACTTCACCCATCTTTGCTCGCATGTTTGCAGGGAACTCCAGTAGTCTTCATCTCTACGACGATGACGATATCTCGTCGCAGTTGCCGTTACCTCCGACCAAATACTACTGCAAAGATGGATCTGAGGCAAAGCTCTACCGCATGCCACAAGTTGAGCTGAACCATTTGGATTCATTAGAGATCTTGCTACACGGAGCGCACCACCACAGCGAAATGATTCCACGAGAGATTGAGTTTGACAAGTTTGTTTCTATCGCCGAGTGTTGCATGAGATACAAAAGCACCTCGCCTTTAGAACTCGTCGTTGAACATAGATGGCTACCGCAATGGATGCACAAGGGAGCAGATGACATGCCAGACGGTCTCTTGGTCATCAGCTACGCCTTTGGCTTGCGCCGACTCTTCTCGCGCATGTCAAAAACAACAATTCTGAACCTTGTGGATGAGAAGGAGCTACAATCGAAGCCATGGCCACAAAAGATCAAAGACAAGATCTGGGCTGTCCGCTGCGCAAAAGTGGCGCAGATTAACGAGTGTTGCGTTAGTGCGATTCGGGAGTACATGCGAGAGCCGACACACAACACACCTGATCAAGTCGAACCCACGCCGCTGAATTCCAGCTTCTCCCCGGATGCTCTACCTCCGATGATGCTGACTAGCACCCCGCGATGTCCCAAGGGCAGCCATTGGTGCGACGCCACGAATCTTGGTTGGTTGATGCTACTCTACAACGAGATGAACCTTTTGCCTTGTATCATGTCGACGGATGTGCTTTCTCATTTACCCAGGTCGCAGCCACAATCGAAAAGTCTGGCACAGATTGTGGATGCGTTGAGGAGGATTCCAGCACCGCCGACACCAGTTCATCGAGGCGTGTGTGATCCAGGTCCGGTGTTTCGCTCTGCTATTAGTGATATCTACAACAGTGTGCTGGGCTTGACACTTTTCGACATTAGCGGCAAGAGTCACGGCTGGGGCTTGTCAAAGCACAAGGAAAGAGAACCCCAAACTCAACTCAATGAAAGGCTCAATCGTATGGCTGCGCATGATCCTGATTATAGTGTCGCTACAGAATTCCCGGAGATTATTCGCCTTCGCATCATGTGTCAACTGGATGAGCTGGATGACCTTCACTCGGCAGCTATGGTCAGCCGGGCATACTACGAGACGTACAAGAAGCATGAGCTTTATCTTATGAGGAATATTCTCCGTATGGATCGGAAACGATCAACCACTCAGCACCACATTCCCATCGGTCCCAACACAAACGAAGAAAAGGTACTCAGGGAGGAATCCGATGTTCTTAAGCGGACACCAGCCGATACTGCAGACGGCATCACCCTTCGTAGCGTGGCCGAGAGTGAAGGAGATTATTACACAGACTCTGATGATGATAGCGATAGTCTGTACTCAACATCAATAACCCGATCACTGCCTCGATCAACAGTTACTACAAGTACTACCACCAGGGGATTAGACTATCAGAGATCGTCAGACCTTGCGCTGATCACGGACAGTCCCGCACGGACACCAAGGGCCCGAACCGGTACACCAACATCCTCGTCCCGATCTCCGACGACCCCTCGACAAGCCGTGTTCGACCCACCACCTGCTCCGGCTGCCGCATCTCCTGTGCTTACAATAGATGAACCACCTCTCACAGTTGAAGAAGCTCACAGAATTCTCTGGCCAGACGACGCGATTAAAGCATCTGAATCACCACTGTCTACACATCATCCTGGCGCAGAAGGCATCCGTGAGAAGTTCCGCGCTGGTGATCCAGCATTTCACTTGGGGTTAGAAGAAAAGACTCTTGTTCCAACGGGTGAAAAACAACTTAGGAGTGAACATGATCGACAGGTTGGGCTGCTGAAGGGGGGCGAACCGAGTAAATGAGTTACATCTTCACGAGAGAATATTTCTGCAATTTTCCCGAGGATTTCTTGAGCTTGTTATTGCATCTGATCCTTGATATATATATATATGAACATGAGCATGAGGATGGATGAATACTTTTTTTACCTTGATCTTTTTTGGAAAGCAAGCGATGCGATTACCGGATGTACGCTTGCATGGGACGCTTATACCCTCTTGGTGTAAAAGGAGTTTGAACGGATAAAACTGAATTAATAAACACTATTTTACATTCGCCCGGCTACATGAGAAGATTGAGTGATTGATAAGCTGATTGTCTGTTTCCTTAGTTCTGCTGCAATGGGTAGCCAAGATGCAGTCTCGCTTCTTTCTGAGCTAAGGTCTTGGGTGTTGGTGGCTGATGGTTCTGCAAAGTTTACTGCGAATCAACATCTGCTTGGACTGAACTTTGATGACTTGGCGAGTTTGATAACGTAGGGTAGGTATTGCATTTCGATCAGTATAATAGGTAATCTGCCTTTGCATATGTTGTTGTGCCTGTCAAACTCAAGCTATTCGTGTTACCTCTGTGTAGTCCTGGATATCCCCAATATAAACTGTGGTGAACCAGTCTGACTGCTTTTGAAGTAGCCTGGGAACTAGTTAGGCTGAAAGGTACCAGTAGATGGGGAGAATATTAAGCTGCACCAAGATCCAGCATTTTTCAAGAACTTGACACAAGCTTGGCATTCTTCTCAGCTTCAATAGCTCCGACTCAACCTGGTTACTCCTCGAAAATTTCACGATTAATGCTTTAGCCTACCACCGACCAGCATGACTCTAACCCCTTGCTTGTGACACTCTATCTCGTGCCTAGACTCAAAGGACTCAAGTCTGCCGCTTGATCTACAATAGCCCTGAGTGAAAACTCAACCTTGTGTCCACTAGATTCTTCTACGTTGTGATCTGGCCCTCCCGATGCTGCCACTCTCACTTTGGGAATGGTAGCTGCCATGTTTGATAGTAGATTATGAGTCTATGAAGAATCTAGAGTCCCACGTGTGCTAGGGCCGGTTATAATAGCGCTGGTGGATTGTGTCTTGTCTCGTTTAATCTCGATGTTCATTGGAGAGACTCTTTAGTGAAAGCCCTCTGTTATCCATTTGATGGGCAATGACTCCTGCTCAAGTAGCAATAGCATCTTATGAAGCAATGACCACTACATCTCACCAAGTATGCATTCACTGCGATGATTACAAGAAATAGGTAAGCTGAAAGGCATGAATGTGACATGAAACCGCCTTCATAACCATCGCTATGTGTACTCGGAACACGGCACTCAGACTTTCCACTGCGCAGCCCTCCATCAGGAACGCTTCTTTCGAAACCTCCCAGAGACCAACGTCTCGGTACCGCCGTTGAACCAAACTCTGAGTATAAAGCCCAAGACTTCAGAAGTAGGCGAGTGTCGGTGGAAATCGTCTATCCGGCTGCCTGGATCCCTGGTAACTCGGACACTGAACAAAGGCCGCACCATTCCAGCGGACGATGAACCAATAGAGGAGTCACCAGATGTTAGACTGTAAGGGCTTTTCTGCGATTCGTAAGGCGGCCGCTTCCAAAACAGAAACCCATGTGGTGATAATAAGGCTTCGGATATCCGAGGAACGCTCATTGCGGACCAGACATAAAGTATAAAAACAAGATATGCATACTAATTAACTTCTGTCTTGACCGGTAATAGACAAGACATGTCTAACAAGGAATGATGTGCACTGGTCCAGGCCGCCATACATTCCTCCCCAGATCCCTGACCTTTAGCGGGAGGATCTACGAGTTTTAAGTTGACGCTATGCAAGGTCCCGAATAGGACCTGCATTGAGAATAGCTTCATTAAGCTAACCTTGATTCTTTGGACATTTTTATATAATGATTTGAAAAGTCGCGTCAAGATGTTGTTTCTTCTCTGAATTCCTTTGGTTCGACAAAAGCTTCATACCCCAATCTCTTTTTCACTCCTTATCACAAGATGAAGCCTGTGTTTGCATTGACGATATGCTTGGGCCTTTTGGAAGGCACCGATGCTATCGCCATCCCAGAGTTTGTGTCTCCCAAGGTGGGCTACATCACTCCTTTGGCCAATGGTGAGAAGAAAGACGCTTCGAGCCCAGCGGTCAAGTCAGGTCCTGAAACCAACTCCCCGCCGCGGGTTTATGGTGCTTATTCACCAAAGTCCAAACTTGTCGATCTTCCCCCAGTTCGCAGGAGTGAAAAGACTACAGAGACTTATGGCTCTGACGATGATGTTGAGGATGACAACCAGGATGACTCGGCAGACGACACTCCGGATCCCCCCAAGGACTCTTCTGATTCGGATGATGTCGAAGAAGTCTACCCAGAGCCAATGATGGCTCCCGCATATGTACGAACTGGCGCCCTTCCAGTTGACAAACCGGAAGCAGCCCCCAAGACAAAGTCATCCAAGAAAGTGGACACCAAGTCCAAGTCAAAGTCGGGATCAAAGTCGAGCGATGATACCGTCCACATAGCTAAGCACGGAGGCGATGACGACTCCGAGTCTGGCTCAAGTGGAAAGAAGAAACAAAAGGGCAAGGATAAGAAGAATGGAAACGACGACAACTCTGGAAGGCACTCTGGCGACGATGATGCTACCAAGTCAAGGACCAAGACTGAGGATTCTACACCAACATCTAAGTCGACACTCTCAACTAGTGTGGCCCCAAGGCCAACATCTGGCAGGCATTCTGGTGACGATGATGACAAAAAGACCAGGACCAAGGCTGAAGACTCTCCTAAACCTACATCGACGTCGGATGATTCATCCAAGGGCAGCGGTAAAGGAAAAGGAAAGGGTAAAGATGGTTCCGGCAAGCACTCTGGCGATGACGACGCCACCAAGTCAAGGACCAAGACTGAAGACTCTTCTCCAACCGCTTCCTCTGCACCTAGCCCCAAAGCTGATGATTCATCCAACAGCAAAGGCAAAGGTAAAGGCAAGGGAAAGGATCACGGCTCCTCTGGAAAGCACACTGGTGATGATGACACTACCGATGCCTCTTCCAAGAAAGGATCTAAGGCTGATTCTGTCAAACCCACCTCCAAAAAGTCTAGTGTCTCCCCTCCTCACCCAAGAGCTGTCAAACCCCACCAGTCCGGCTCAACATTTGATCCCAACAGCGCCAAAGGAGGCGGCAAAAATGGTCCTGGATACTACAAACCCTTCGACCCTCCCAAGCTGAACAAGGGTTACATCCAAACCGTTCCTCCTCGAGCTAGTCAAAAGAATAGCAACTCCAACCCCAAGGTCAAGCCCAAGCCTCAGCTCAACAAAAGAGTCAGTGGTCCCCTATCTTCCCTTCCCAAGCGAGAGCAGTTACTGAGTCTGAGAGCAGCAGCGCCCTTGGAGAGCGTAACCATCGATCGCTCCAAGTGGAAAGTGACGTGCGATAGCATGAACCAGGGGGATGAGTGTCAGAATGCTATCGATGGAAAGGAGGATACTATTTGGCATACGCAGTGGGAGGGGAGTGAGCCTGCGCCGCCTCATATGATTACCGTGGATATGAAAAAGGTGTATAATGTGAATGGAATTTCTATGCTTCCGAGACAAGATGGTTCGCAAAATGGATACATTGCTCAACATCAGGTTTTCTTGAGCAAGGATAACAAGAATTGGGGTTCTCCTGTGGCATATGGAACGTGGTATGCTGACTACACGACTAAGTATGCCAACTTTGACACACAGCCTGCACGATATGTCAGGCTGATTGCCGTCGCCGAGGCAAATGGTAATCCCTGGACCAGTATCGCTGAACTGAACGTCTTCCAGGGGAACGACTACGAGCCTCCTCAGCCATCCTCACTGGGAGCTTGGGGACCGACGGTCAACTTCCCGATCATTCCTGTCGCTGGTACTGTTGATCCAAAGACTGGCAAAGTTCTCATCTGGTCATCTTGGGCTCGCGATACCATGGACGGAGGTCCGGGTGGTTTGACTCTCACTTCGATGTGGGACCCAGCTACTGGCCTCGTTTCAGAGCGTCAAGTCACTGAGACAAACCATGACATGTTCTGTCCAGGCATTTCCCTCGATGGTAATGGCCAGCTTGTAGTAACAGGCGGGAACAACGCCGAACGCACAAGTCTCTTCGATCCAGTCAAACAAGCTTGGGTCCCTGGCCCAGACATGAAAGTCTCTCGAGGATACCAATCTTCCGCAACGACTTCCACAGGTAAGGTATTCACCATTGGTGGATCTTGGAGTGGTGGCGAGGCTTTCAAGAACGGCGAGGTATACGACCCCAAGAAGAAGACGTGGACGTTGCTCAACAAGGCCGACGTGCAGAAGATGCTCACTGCCGATGTTCAAGGGTTGTTTCGATCTGATAACCACGCTTGGTTATTCGGTTGGAAGAAGGGGACCGTGTTTCAGGCCGGGCCTAGCAAGGCGATGAACTGGTACTACACTGATGAGAAAGACGGCAACGTCAAGACCGCTGGACAGCGAAAGTCGGATATTGGTGTTGCTCCCGATGCGATGTGTGGCAACGCCATCATGTTTGATGCTGTCAAGGGCAAGATTCTCACCAACGGTGGAACTCCCAATTACCAGGACTCTGACGCGACAGCTGATGCGCATATCATCACCATCAACAATCCTGGTAACAAGGCCGCCGTTTCGTACGCGAGTGAAGGTCTCTTCCACGCCCGCGTATTCCACAGCTCGGTTGTTCTCCCCAACGGCAACGTCTTCATCATGGGCGGTCAACAGTATGCAATTCCCTTCGCAGACACGACACCCGTTCTAGAGCCAGAGATGTATCTTCCGGATGAAGATCGCTTTGTTCTGATGAAGCCCAACAATATCGTGCGGACGTACCATAGCATCGCGCTTCTCCTCCCCGACGGCCGAGTCTTCAATGGCGGCGGCGGTCTCTGCGGTGGCTGCGACACGAACCACTTCGACGCTCAACTGTACACACCCCCGTATCTGTACGACTCCAAGGGAAGGCTGGCGGCGCGACCAAAGATATCATCCGTGTCTGCTTCCACAATCAAGGTTGGCGGAACGGTGACTATCCAGACGAGCGGAGTTGTAGCACAAGCTTCCCTTGTCCGATACGGATCGGCGACGCATACTGTTAATAGTGATCAGCGTCGTGTTCCTCTGATTTTGAGTGATGCTGGGAAGAATACCTACACGTTCCAGGTGCCAAGTGATCCTGGTGTTGCGTTGCCTGGGTATTGGATGTTGTTTGTCATGGATAAGAATGGGGTACCGAGTGTTGCTTCGACTATCAAGGTGACAGGTTAAGCAATGTGGAATTATTTATGTTTGGGAAAATACCATGGTTCTTTGTTTTATTTGATGATTGTAATGATGGTTGGATTGAATAGCCAGCTACCCGAAAAACAAATATTAATAACAAGGCTCAGTTATTTAACGCAAGCCGTGCTTTAATTCTTCCCTTCCCTTTCCTGATGGTATGCTTCTCCCACCATCTCTTAGACACAAAGACCTTGAGATCATCAGTCGAACCGTCTGTCGAAGCTTCTTAGGCTATTCATTTTTGTAGCCTAAAACTCACCTTCATAGACAGGTCGATCAGGCGATTTCATTTCAGTAGACGCCAGTTGATCCAAATGTTAATCTATGTGGGTTAGTTTTTCGTAAGCCGTGTGGAGGCCTGTTCCTTCTCAGTTCATCCTCAACCGGGTCTTCGTCATGCGAGATATGACACTGGTGTGAATCGAAACGCCAAACCAGACGCCCACTCCAGGGTACCTGCAGGTATCGGAAAGGTGCTTCTGCCACACCTGGCTGAGAAAGGTGAATGCTGCTGGCCCCAGGCTGATTACGTGACCCATCGCCAGATTCTGTCCAGTTGACGTGTGGCTTGCTGATATTAGGCACCCCAATCCACATATACTCCGTAGACCCGACGTCCATGGTTGACTCCAAACAATCGTGACGAACTTGTCCCATAGACCTTCGTCTCTTGTCTTTATAAACAAGTATGAGACCCATCACCTTGGAGGGTCCTTTGGGGGTTCTCCACGACCGACATGGAATTACTTTCTCGACGTTCTTGAGCTCCACAGATGTAAGGAAATATCTGGCTTCCGACGGCATGGGGTTTGCTGGAATCGTTTCATTCGTGTATAAATAAAGGGAGGACGGGTTCTCAATACACATCGATGTTTGATTTGCCCGGTAGTTTGTCCAAAACGCGCGGCTTGTCCTGTCTGTTGGAAGCCGTAACTTCGCACGATGCAGTATAGTCCCGTTCTGGTTACCAACAGGCTCTAGATGAGGGCCGAGAAGGAGGCTACGGCGCTTGTCGGTGCGTACCTAGATTGAGGTCAGAAATTTGAGTATAGTTATAAGGAGGGAACTTACGACAAGTGACCAACAGCGGGTTTCTCCTCTCCAGTAGATTCGATACCACAGTGTTAAGATTCGTTCATCTTCATCAAGGGGCATATACATCCACCAAAGCGGAAAGCGGCCACCCTCGGTGTGGGCTATATCAAAAGGAATGTTTTTCTGTTCACCATTGTCTGGTATGATCTCCATCAAGGTATCTCGGTATCCACAAAACGAGTAGCCATGTGTGGCCTCAGGGCTGTTGAGGTCGACGTATTGGACTATGTTAGATAGCTGCTGACCGTAATCCTGCATACGGTCTATGGGAATATCAAAAGTCGGGAATGTTGTAAGAGGATTTGGCACTGTTGACCAAAGTATGTCGCAGAATCGCGGTCCGTGACCAGGCGATACTGTGCCATCTTGATGTGTAAGTTCTTGGGTAGAAAGCCGACCGGAGACAGTGAACTGTACGTCTTGGCCATGGTATTCCAAGATCCTGAGTTGCTGGAGTTTGAGTCCCTGTCACATGTTAGATCTTGCGCAGCACATTTGGTAGGATAGGTAGGTATATGAGTGGTAGGTGAGTGAGTGGATAAGTGGGTGGGCAGGTAGAAGATGAGTATGCCAAAGTTGGGGGGGGCGAGGAAAAGGCGGGAAGTAGACTTGCATCAAATCTGGCCTTGAAAAATAAAGGCAAGCTGAGAAAACGGTAGATATACCAACCTACGCCCGACTCCCGTTTGATGTCGGGCTCCTCCCCAGGCCGGTTGATGATAATCTTTCGTACGCCTAGACGATCAGAAGCGACAAATATTCTGACAATATTGTACCCCTTGTCGAAGGTAAAAAACTTGTAGCCCCCCTCTGTTGGTCGGTCGGTGGATAAGGACTTGATGTATTGTATACCCTCGATGTTGATGTATCGGATCCAAAGCGTTGAGGCCTCGTCTACTTGAACGACAAGTTCATCTCTGGGAGGTTCTTTCTTGTGTTCCCACAGAGATTTGAGAATTGCGACCGCCTCTTCTCGTACGGCATAACGCCCGATCTTGAGAATAATCTCCTTAGGTAGTTCGATATGGTCTTTGTTGAATACAACACGTTCCAGTTTCTTAACCAAGTGTTCGAACAACCAGTCTGTGCGGCGCTTTCTGACCGAGGGGATAGGGGTCTCACATGTCGGTTGTAGGATAGTCGCGTTCCATATGTCAGGATCCAAGTTTTCACCATTCAGCGAGGTCGGCAGAAACACGTCCAAGCATGTAAAATGATATGCCTTGTGTGTTTGATTCATGTCGAAATCGACCGAACTGATGTTGTTGGCATTGTATCGTAATCCATAGTAGGGTCTGTTGGACGTCCTTATGTGCATGACGATCTGGTCGTCTATCTCGAAGCGGTATTTGCAGAGACCGCAGGCAGGGTAGACGAGAGCCATTTTGGTAGTGTATGTAAAGTTATGATGTATGATCAAAGTTTGCAAAGGATCCTAAGAAAGTATCCTAAGAAAGAAAGGAAAGAAGGAAAGAAGGAAAGAAGGAAAGAAGGAAAGAAGGAAAGAAGGAAAGAAGGAAAGAAGGAAAGAAGGAAAGAAGGAAAGAAGGAAAGAAGGAAAGAAGGAAAGAAGGAAAGAAGGACTTCCAGCTGAGAACGACGACACTCTCCAACTCTCTTTACAATACAGCAATTCCGTGTCAACACTACTGTCATTTTAATACTGAATTTCTGTCGCATCTGAGTTTTAGGCCGGCCTGGTTGCTAATTTGTTCAATTACGAACACCAAAGCCTACTCGCGGTTTGAGTTGGAACAAAGCCGTGAATGGGCCCATGAAGACCACTCTTCAACAACACAATGGTCTTACAGATCGCACCAAAATCTGTAATTTCCATGTTGTCTATACAATATAATATCTGTCGCAGCTTACTATTATCAGTGTTGACGCCAAGGATGAGTAGTGTCGGGCTTGGAGCATGAGTTCCTGCTGTGCACTGGAACTCCTCAAGTATCATTTCGACGAGAGTAGTCAGGGCCTCTATTAGGCTCTTCAATTAACTCACTCCAGAATATACTATCTACTAAATTGGATAATGTTTTTATAGTTGTTATCATTCCTTCGGGTTGAGGTTTGGTTCTTTGTCCTGTACCCCCAGGCGCACCAGGCACCAGGCACCAGGGTACCAGAAACGTTGGCTGCTAAACATTTTTGCTTCGCTGATTCTTTTCCATCTTTAGGTCACTATTTTGTTCTTTAGTCTAGTTTTAGTCACAAGTTTTTATGTTTCAGGCTAGGTATTAACAGTTGCAGTGACGGGCAGCTGGCGAAGTACAGGCGGGTCCGCTCTGCTCCTTCCGTTACGAGGTTCATCTTTCTTCCTTCATCCCTTGGAGAGGCAGCCTCTACCTTCGCTACAGACAAGACAAAATGGCTTCCAACGACCTTCACGATGCCATTTCTGAAGTGCCCAATCCGGATGATGCGTCGACCGATGATGAGTTCGAAGAGCACACTCAGGAAGGAGGTGAGGGCGACGACGTTGACAACGACGCCGCCGCCGACACCGAAGATGATGAAGACGACGACGAAGACCACTACTACCATGGACCCAGCAGAGCATTTACTCCCACCTGTGGTCTTTGCAGATTCTATTTTGAGCCCGGTGACTCAATAGTGCATTGTAAGCTATCTCGTTACAGTGATTCATCTACTAACTTACCTACTCCTATCTAGATGACTCTCAAAAAGGATTTGACGCCGGCCTCCTTATAGGAACGTACAAGATACCGCATTTTGACAACAGGGAATTTGGACACAGGTTATTCCACAAGGAGTGCATCTGGGGTCTTGATAACATCATGTGCCTTGAGTTCGATTACCGTGTCGCCGACTGTATCTACTGGTTTCTTGAACCCCCAAAATCCGTGATAGTCCGCCGCGAACGCTGGATCCGACAGTCAATCGCACAAGACTTGCAGGTCTCTCTGATGGGTCGCCCCCTTCCCCAGGAGATACTTGAAGCCATCGCGGGTTATTGCACACGAGAGAGGGCGACACAGATCATTTGTGACATACCACCTGAGCATTCCGAATGCGCACAGCTCTTTCGAAGACTTCTTTTTGATTGTGAAGATCCAATATGGGTACATTATGTCGAGATTGAAGGATTTCGATACGTCCGATCCCTATCTTATTCTCGAATATTCCCAAACGACACACTGCTCTTACCTGCCGGTTACGATGCGACCGCGTCGTTCAATATCTATTTCGCCGAGGACTATCGAGGGATACGCCAAATCATCGCCACTCAATCTGATCAGGCTCCGTCCATTCATCGTGAGGAAGGGCTTCACTGGGTAATTTGCTGCCGCCACCAAAGGACACCCTTCTATCTTCGGTGGAAAAACGACGTGAGTAAGACCTTGCATAGGTTTCGCTGCCGCTAACACGATTAGTTCGTCAAACTCCGTGGTCTTGATGTAACCAAGACCAAAGACAATCGGCCTGACTGGGAGCGAAAACGTTGGGCTGCGTTTCCCCTGCGTGTAGATACGTTTCCGCAACCCCCCAGATTTTCCGGCGGATACGATGGAGCACTCAACTACTACAACGCCATTCATGCAGTAGACTGGAACTCCCCTGGCGTCTGTGGCTATTACTTTTATATGCCCGAAGGACAGATTCGCGGCATAGTGACCCTCAAGCTGCAGGACACACCCACCACTCATATTGATGAGTATGATCAGCACGGCCACCCCGGAATTTATGTCCCTATTGAATCAGACGAA
This sequence comes from Fusarium sambucinum, assembly GCF_050947815.1. Lineage (NCBI taxonomy): Eukaryota > Fungi > Ascomycota > Sordariomycetes > Hypocreales > Nectriaceae > Fusarium > Fusarium sambucinum. The sequence goes on along the minus strand of NC_139294.1, from coordinate 927,417 downwards.
AGAGTCTCGGAGCTATGGATTCGGACCGGTGAACTCTTCTTCGACTTCACAGAAAGCCAAGAGACCCAGGTGCCTATAGTAAGTAAACTACGAGAGCCGCTTCCAAGACAAGACCTTTGACTAACCACACTGCAGCTCCGCACAAGCAAAGGTCGAGAGCATGTTCTTGGGCCTGATATAAGTAATGCTTGGCCTGTCAATGGCAGAGAGGGACTGAAAGACTTTACCTACACAGAAATTATGAGGTTCCCGGAGAAGGGGCAGACGCGGATGTTTTACTACAGAGATGAGAGAGATGGGTATGCGGTAGCCTGTATGGCTTTCGAAGAGCCTAATCCCCTTGAGGTGTGGCTCGGTCTTGAACAGATTACCACTGGGAGACGGCAAATCACTGTCTCGCTCCCGGCCCCGGACTCTTACTCCTACAACCTGCCATGTTTTTATGCGAACGTGCTGACATCAGCCCCCCTCGATGGTGTCACAAACGTTAGAGCGTGTCGAGCTTGGGAATCTCAGTGGGGGAAATTCAAGTGGGGGAATGAAGAAGTTGTTGGCCTCTTACTGACCTACACCGATGGCAGTCAAAGGTGCGTCGGGCAGGTCCGTCCGGATAGTCTCGAAGACATACTCCACGTTCGCTCAGACAGGATTTGGCTTGGCGCCACCAAGGGAGCACGTACGACGCAAGAGGACTCGAATGGTTGGTTTCCCGGAAATCTGAAGATCAACTGCGTTTATGTGGACGATCCAGGCTCCCGGAGGGGCTACAGCTACCTCGAGGTGCCCCTGGCGGGATCTCTGAAGTGGCACTTTGCAGAAAATGGTCGGAGTTCTGTGGCCCATTTTGACAGTGGCGAGGCTGACGACGAGATTGGTAAAGCTTTGGCTTGTGGAACAGTGCATATTGTGAACAACTAGGAAGTCGACATGTCTAGCAATAAAGGCATTGAGGTTGAAACCAGTCCTAAACCTTAGGGTTTAGGAATAAATAACCTAAGGACTTTAGTTTAAGCATTATAAAATGGAAGGCAAGGCAACTAACTACTTTGTCATAACAATGTAACCACCAATATAGTGCGTGTATGAAGCTATGTAGGACTGGAAGCAGCCTTGTTCTCAAGTGACATAATGTATGACTTGCTTTCGTTTCTCATTCGATTCTTTGTGTTCTTGGATGAGGCCTCAATTACATGTTGGACTTCTCACCACAGTACTACTGGACAGCCCTCTCCTTCTATGCGCACTACATATCACTAAAACACCAAAAAAAGAAAAAAGAAAGCCTCGCATACGCTCGCAATCGAATTTATATAGGAACAGCCCGATGCGGGGGTCGAACCCGCAACCTTGAGATCGCGTACTCGTAAGAGTCTCACGCTCTACCGATTGAGCTAACCGGGCGTGGCTCTTAATTTGTTGAAAGGCGGGGTAGCACAGACGGGTTGTGAGGAGGGCAGAACATCACGACATTGTCTCTTGGTGTTGAGGGGCATAACTTTAACTGAGGTGGCAGAAACGTTGACATCCCAAGTCTTAGGGTACAAAATAACTAGTCTAAAGACCATAGCCTAAACAACATAAACTGGCCTAATGGTTTCGTCTCTTATGCTTCCGGCGGCCGAGGGTGGGCGGTAGAGTTAATCTTCGCGGCCTGTGCACCGTGTAATCTCAACGGCATCCTAGAACTGTCAGTAAAAGTTACTCAAGGGAGTAGAGGTAAGACTTACAGGAACACCGGTTGGTTCAAAGCTGTGAACCAATTGACTCTCATACACCAAATTCGGATCCCCCTCTTCCTCATTCAATTTCTCTTCCCCTTCCCTCTTGAGATACTGTTTCGCCGTTCTATCCGCAAACCCATCTTTATCACCATTCTGACCCTTGGCAGCTCTCTTCTCAGCAACACTGCTCCTCACGTACGCCAGATAAGGCGGGTTTCCTGGCTTGATGACGTTATCCGCTGCAAGGACACTACCAGGTCCAACAAGACCAAGACGTTCGCAGAGTTTGAGATCGCTTGTGTAGGCAGGCTTGTAGTGGTCGAGGAACATGAGGTCGATCTTTTTAACGGTGCCGTTCTTGTGTAGGCGCTTGAGACCGGCGTCGCTAGGACCGACGATGACGCGGGCGATTGATGATAGACCCGATAAATCGAGGAGAGAAGTTATCACTGCTGCGAATTCGGGGTTGCGTTCGAGGGAGTAGTAGTTTGTGCCTCCAGCTTTGCGAACGGCGTTGGCGAAGAGGAGAGTTGAGTAGCCTACATAACCACCAAGTTCGACCTGTACACATCAGCATTTGATCCTCGTTAGACAAGAAATTGAGTGTACCATGACTTTGGGCTTCACTTCAGCGATAAGATCTGTTACAATCTTGCCCTTGTCCTCACCAACGTTCATGAGATACTTCTTGGTACGACCAAACTCATCAATAGCCTGGAGCACGCGCTCCGGCGAATCACGCAGCTCATCGATATCAGAACGGCCGTAGATATAATGCAGCAATTCAATTTCTCTTCCGTCGTCAAAGAAGGTCTCTTCTTGCTCAACGTAAGCTTTGTTCTCGTCAAAGGAAGGCATCTTAGAAGACTGTTTGTATGAATGAACTACCTGTCCAAAAATAGAGGGGTAAATTGAGTTATATGTGCTGCGAGATAAATAGGTAAACAAAAAGAGTCGCGTCACGTAGTGTACCCGTCATTCATTCCCCCTCAATTGCTGCAAGTAGATGAATCTGCATATGAGACTTTGGTTGAGCTCTCTTGAGTGCCCCACGTAGGACCCCGAAATGGGGGATGGCTTTGAGGTGGGGGGTTTTGGTGAGGGAAGAGAGATTCCCATGACGCGCACACGCAATTCTATGCTCCCTTGCCATTTATGCGTAACACCAACTGCTCGAGTGCGAGATAAACACCAGATAAGGTTACCAGTTGAGAGATCTAGCAGGTCGAGAACATTCTTAACCCCTACCTGATACATAGAAGCTTCACGGTAGTTGTGAATGTCTTAAGCAACGCATGCGTACAGTGTCTCACTTCAATACACATCATTCACCCTGCAATAACCTTGTATTACCAGCATCACCACTCGTCAATTACTACTGTCCCTATACCCCCTCCCAAAACCTCGCATTAAAATCAGAAAACAATTTCCCCGTTCCCTTGCGAAAACAACCTGAAAGAAACCCTTCCCATATAAACAGACCGAACCAAACCCTTCCCCGAAAACCGGTACAAATGAGAGACGTGAAAGATAACCTGACCTAGAACCATCCTAAACCCAAATGCCCCTTTTGTGCTTTTTTTTTTGTATCATTTTTGTGTTTTCGCCGTATATAGACACACTTGTCAATCGCCAAACCATGGGTTGTAACCGATCCCTCGTAAGTGCCCTTCCTTTCATTTCCATAGCCATGGAATGCACGCCGACAAATCGAATGCCTCCATCGTTGAATACTCCGAACGCGCCGCTCAGATGATGCTAACACATGCCGTAGTCGATTTCGCAGGCTGACCGGTCGTCGTAAACAGAGTGAACGCCATAAGAACCGCCCTGTTGGGTATATAGTTGTCGCTCCCAGATTCGTCAAGCTCCGAAGCTTGCCGCACCAGCGACCGTGACAAATTCCATCCTGTCCATCGTTTTTATCCCGACAAATCTTTTCCCGCCCTCAAAGCATAAATGAGACGAAAGTGGACGCCTCTGTGATGTTGAAATGCAATCCCCATACCAGGTCGTATCCTCCAGCCAGAAAAACAGAAAAACAATGTCAACTCCAAAGTTGATGCCATCCCTTCAAACACCTTTGCCCTGGATTGCATCAATCGAGTCTGTCCAGACCCCAGTATCCTTTAGTATTCGCGCCGTCTTTAACTCACGAAAGAGAGTTGTCAAAGGCCAGTCCCCGCCGAATTCCTTGTCGCAATGCACGTTTACCGCTGCGCCTTTCCCAATGCAACGTTCAATTCCAAATCATGTTGTTGCTCCTCATCATCATCAAGTTGTTCTTTAACCCCAGACGCTAGCAGGGGCGCCGAGACCAGAGGACTGACCCCAAACACCGTTTCCACGTCCCCAACCACCAGGGGAGGCGAGGGGAGTAGTCGATCGCTTCGATGAAGCCGCATTTGTGGGTGTACCAGAGGGGCGGGTTCCGATGGGAGCCACCGAGGCACCAGCCTGGTTAGACTTGGAGCCAGGTGTCATATCCCGGGAAGGGGAACCGCCGGTTGGGCTGGATGTGCTAGTGCGGATCTGAGCGTTATCGAAGACCTTGTTGGCGGGTCCAGCAGCCTGAGGGCTGACAGTGCTGTGAGGACGGGAGTTTGGCTCGGTAGGAGGTCCATGGGCATCACCAGAAGAGACAGGAGTACCGGCATCAGCAGGAGGGCCACGACCAACATTGTCATAGGCAAGAGGAGAGTGACCACGGAGGCTTGAGGGTCCGCTGGGAATGTGAGCACCAGTGCGGACGTTTCCAGTCTCGTCGACATATCCTGCCTTCTCAGCAAAAGGACCCTCACCATAAAGGGCACTTCGCTGACGGGCAATCAAGTCTCGCGTCTCCTCCTCGGACATGTGCTTGCTGGGCGGGAGAGGCACTTCAGAAAGGACGGCTACGTAGAAAAGCTGTTAGCCCATGCTCAACAAACTCGACAATATTACATGATGATGCGAAAGGTTTTTGAAAGGGAAGAAACACGAGCGGCCATAACCACATTATTTTTCTCTATATGCCATCTTGTTTCTTTGCGATAGTTGAATGTGCTACACAGTAGAGGGAGGCCTACTTCGCTGATATTGCTGCTCTGTGTGCAGGTTTCGAAGCTCACGCTCCCGCTGAGCTGCCATCCGTCTCTTAGCCTGCATGACCTGCTCTGCCTCGTTGGAGCCTCGTGAGGGTTGGTGACGCTGGTTGGCGTAGAAGTTTTGAAGGTTGGGACCCTGAGAGCCGCCGCGGGCGTCATCAAAGTTGTTCACCGAATGAGGGCGGGAGCCGGGGGTATGATGGGAACCACGGGAGTCTGTCGATGACCGTTAGTATTTTTGGTTCCAACGTCTTGCTGCACCGGGCCGTCCGACATTGTCGGGACCTCGGGCAGCATTTAAAGAACGCTGGATCAAAGACTCACGGCGGCCACCCATTCCATAACCCTTTCCAGACTTTTGCAGGTTCTCATAAGCCCGGTCGACCTCTATAATTGCGAATCAGCTTCCATATACACTGTCGGTCGGGTTCAAGTCTTTTTGTGAGGATGCCACCCAATCACTAGACAAATGGTTTGAAGTAGTGATTGAATGTAGCAAAGTCGTTCCAAGACAGTTTCACATACCATCGAATTGATAAGAGAAGGCGTAATCGTCCTGGGGCTGAGGACCGCTGGCGCCTGAACAAGACAGTTAATAAAAATTCTGTATCGACTGATTTTTGGGTGCTGGCATACCTGCGCGAACAGGGGTAGTCGAGCCCTGATGTTCCCAGTTGTTCTGGCTCTGCTGCTGGGTCGAAGATGACCACTGAGACTGAGGGTTGTCGTAGTAGGACATATTGTATGATGTTCGGGTTCGGATGGAGAAAACCGGGATGGGGTCGATTCGGCTCGGGGTATCTTCAATCTGGCACTAGGAAGATCTATCGAGAAAAAAAAGAGTGGTTAGCCTGGTGTGATTGTGATACCAGATAACGACGGTTCGCGACGGGAGAATGCAGCGCAAGGCGACGTCGGTGTCAACAAGGGCGACAATAGGAGGAGGTAGTGGAGGAAATTTGCCGCCGTGCGTGGCCGACGTCAAGATGCGCAGCATCGGCCACCTAAGACAGGGATCCATCAAAAAACACCACCAAAATCTCGCAAACGCCCCTCGTCGCAACACGTTGACATTTCCCCCATGATGCTGTGCGTCGGCAGATCGACTCACCCAAGACAAGAAATTGATTTAAGCTTCGTAAATAACGGCTGTCGCTTCGTTGGTTGAAGAAAGCGCAAGGTTTACTCGCCACGGGCCGTTTGGTAGTCGGGAATAAACGACGTGAGGGTCTCGGAGGGACGGAAAAAGTGCGAGGAATAAAATCGCAAGAAGTCGGTGACGGGACTGGGATGATGCGACGAACCGGGGAGACGCTGTCGAGACCAAAGCCGCTGCAAGGGCAGACGGAATTATCGAGAGGAGGGATAAATGAAAAGAGATACCGTAAAAAGGTAAGAAGGGGAAAAGGAAAGGGAAGAGGTGGTGGTGGTTAAGATGATGAACGAGTCGTCGACTTGGTCAGGGCGTGACGGGATAGGTTGGGTTAGGTCGTTAAGATGGGGGGAGAAAAACCAGGGCCGAGCGAGCGAGCGAGAAAGGAGAAGGAGCGAAAGCAAACTCAAATGAGGAAGTCACTTGGTTCCGTGGGGAGCGGTAGTGGAAAGAACAGTGGGCACAGGCCATAGAGTTATGAGTTTTGGGGCATTTAGTTGGCAGATGGCAGGTGCCAGGCGCTATTGGGGTCTGCGGGTAAAATTGAGTACTTGACTAAAAGTACTGCTTTATTTACTGCATAGGATCACGATCAATTATAGGGTAACTTTAGGTGACAGCCTGGTCAGGCTAAAGAGAGGAGTACTTGTTTTTAAAGTACTCCCATTCGACAAAACAGGCAATCTACATGCCAGTTTTGAGGTTGATTGACCCTAGAACTTTCTTGCGATCTCGGGATGTTATTCAGAGACATACATGCACTGTACATGCTGCACTCTGTGATGGGGTCCATTGGTTGATTTGATGAGAAGCAAACCTGGACTTGGCTTTTATTTGTTTCACATTTTCAAGTTTCTGGTTATCATGATCAAAGCCCAGCACAATGCAATGCTGTCTACTCTGTACAGAGTATCCGTACAGATACAGTAAATCAGTGACTACCCCTGGCCTCCTGGTTAAGTGCTAACTGGTGACCCGTTGTCCGTTGAACCCCCAGACGCCCCATTTAATCCTCTTTTGATTCGGTAACGGGGCTAATAACGGAGTGCGAAATGACGACGTGTGGGGGGTGCCCGTTTCCTCGTTTCTTGGCCTTTTCGCCAACAAGCAACGCTCACTCTCACGCTCCACGTTGCCAGCCAAACATGGTCTCACCATTGTGGGTTGCCAGTGTAGTTGAGAAACAAAGACACTGTGGAAACTCGCTGATCAAGATGAAGTTATCATCAACTGTTTGTTATGCCCGGGCATACGCCTCACTTTACATCGAGAAAGACACTGACTTTATACATTGTACCCAACCAAAACTACAGTGCCTGGACCCCTAAATATTGCGCCAGTGCCCTTCCCCGGGCATATTTATCCCAGCGTCTCACTAATTCTCGGCTCAAGAGCATCGCGCCATTTGCGGCCTTGCAAGTCCCCCAAGCTTCGCGATCTCCCAGGATTTCCAGGGTCTTGGCCTGCTCCTTGCTTCTGTTAAAGGGCGCAATCCCCTATCATCAAGCACGGTTCAGGTGCCACAGATTATACGAAGCTAAAAGGATCGGTTACGGATGCACCTCATCTTGCAAATGTGGCGTACGAGAGGTTGTTAGAGGACTGCAAGGAATATACGATCATACAACAACAAAAATACAAACAAACTGCCTAAATTACAATATCGCCAACGAAAGTCACACTGGAGCAATTCAATTACACCGTCTGCAATCAAAGCTAGCGCTTCCACCTCTTGGCTGTTTCCATCCCTCATTTCCTTGATTTGATTCAAGCCTTATCGGAGGTATTGTCTTTCACATCTTTGGTCGAGCCATCATCTTGAAATGGTGGATACGCAAATTACCTCGATTAGAGGCTTGCCCCTTTTCCCAGGATATTGACCTGACTTGACCCGTGCTTAGTCTGGGGCACTTTTAGCGGGGACGGCTCTACACGCCGCTATCTTGTTCTATCATGTTCCGCGTCGACCGAATTCACCTGCAACACATCTCCGACATTGGCATCTGCAACATGAAAAAGCAAGCATGTTTCGGAGACTCCTCTCAGTGCCGGTCGTGGGTTGCAGTTGACGTCTGCAAGTCTACCCAACCACCACGACCGTCATCGAGATGACAGTCAAGCGTTAAATAGCTTGCATAAAGTCGATGGCACGTTGTGACCACTTGCAGTACAGTACATTTACAAGAGGATGCCGTGAGGTTGTACACTCTGGTGGACCGTATCCCTGCGACACCTAGACCAGTCATCAAGTTGTCCTTCCAAGCTCACCAAACAACCGGAGCAGACTACAATGGCTGAGCACTGTGCCATAAGCAGAAATAGACGCTCTCTTACAAATTATTTGCGGCGTTCGGGCCGTTGTTCAAATCTCTCACTGTCGGATAATCAGTGTCAGCCCAAGACGGGCCACTCAAATTACCCTCCACCACTTTGACCACCCAGTCACGGCGCATGTCAACATGGTTCGATTCTGATGATACCCTGGCGGTCATTGGCATTACTGGACACATCTGACGTCCATTTCCACCTCGGTTCATCGCACTGCACCTTTGCTTTGCGTCCTCCCTTTGGGCACGATTGTGGTGTTTTTAAGACCAGCGTCAGTTCTCGGTCCGGTAACCCAACGGCACTTGACCACGGAATTACTTCCGGTTATTACGATGGTCTCCAAAATTCCATTGAAGATTCTTCGGCTTGCGCTATCTTGGACCTGAGATGAGACATTGTTTTAGATGTGGTTTCTTCATACACCTGGTATGTGACTTCTCCTTACATCGGCTGTCTTGACTCAAACCCGAATGTCACTCAATCATGAACACGGCTCTACGAAATGTCCGTTCGCTGTTCAGCTGCTGACGACATTCAAGTCAGTAGCCCAAACAGCAGGGATCTAAATGGATGACCCAGGATGGATGGGCGGAGTTGTCCAAAAGGTCCACCTGTCATTGCCATTGTCTACCGCTTGGCTGTGCGTTCAAAGCATGCTCACGTTGACTGGTGTGCTTTACAAGCCTTTTAATATGCAGAGCCAAGTGCCTTTCTTATTCGGACCCCCGCATTGTGAGCCTTGTTTCTACTATGTAGACATGGGGCGCACGGAACTTGTTGCGTTGACGGAACACACGGACGTGAGTTCGACTGCGATGTGATTGCAACCTGATCACACTGAGCAGACAATCACATTTCCCTTTATGTTTCTACAGCACACATTGAGCCAGTTGAGTGTTTTGTCGAGCCAATACACGGCTGAGGCATGGGTCTCAACTCCCGACTTGGGTACCCAATTCTTTTTTGGGTTGTCGGCTAAAGGCCTCCAATCTCGAACTTCCCCAGACTGTTCGTCTCTTGGCTATTGGCTGGGTTTCCGCATACTGGACTTGTCAGCACCTCTCATGCAGTCTTCAATGCTTGGTGGCTCATGGGTTTGGAGATGCCTGGTGCCTGGCGCTTTGTCGAGATGCATCTTATTGCAGTGTTCAACTCTACAGAATAGTAATGAGTGTCCCAACAACCGAGGTGACTGTGTCACGGTGATAAAAACGTTGAGTGTCGGATGCATTGATTGATGTGAGATACCCCACACGATAGAAGATCAATGTCTCGCCCAGAGGTTGATAAAGGATGAGACTGTATGCGTGGCAGATGGGAATCGGCATCTGCGCGATTGGGAGGATGTACAAAGATCCCGTGCACTCATTGAGACGCTCCACCTGCCTGCGTCCAAGTACACTTTTACCCTCCCCAGATGGACGACTGTCCATACTTGTGATCAAAGGTCCGCCTTGGTCATTCTCGTCGAAGCGTGGATCTTTAAATCTCTCTCCGTTGCGCACATTAACGAGATGGATGGCACCATCATGCGTCTCAGAGCTCAGCGGCCCTGTGAGATTTCCACGAACTGTAATAGCACTGTCTGTGGTCAAAGCAAGTTTTCTAGAGTTATCAGTTGATATAATTGATGCAGACTCCAAAGTGGCCAAGAGGCTAAGCTTGCCCAATCTCAACGATTGCAGGCGACCCAGATGCCCGAGTCGATATGGGCCAAAGAGGGAAGCCCATGTCCAAGAGGGCACCATGTGCCGCGACGACCGCGAGGTCTTAGAGTTTTCCACATACCAGCACAGCCCAAGTGGGAGATGTGCACGCCAAAGCCCTGCTAGGTATGTGCCGGTGAGATTTTAAGACTGGCCAAATGAAGACACAATTCCAGAAAACGCAATCATCCTATCGGCCTCTTTGGAGAGATTCATGTTCATGTAAGCTTCGACATGCTCGAACCAGAACCTAAAGGATCTCATCATGCCTCCTTCATATTCTGTGGATTGCGGAATATCGACGTTGTTGTTGACCTTGAGCCAGTCGAATCGTTGAAATTCCAGATTCCCGTATCGGTTTTCCTCGTTGGCCAGAAACTCACGACAATGCCACCAAAGCTGGTTTTGTGAAAGAATGAGGGACCGAGGAGAAAGATACCACTCTTGATAAACCCAAGCTCGGTGTCTCAACGGACTTTCCGCAATATCGTCATTGAGCGCACCATCATAATACAGAAATAAGCTATCTCTCGAACTCTTTTCCCATGTTGTACTGACCATAAGTATTTTCAAGATGCCTTTGCTTCTGCCAAGGAAGCTTTCCTCCGTGCTATTGGCGGCTGCTGCAGTACAGATGTTGAGATATGAATTCCCATATACGTCTTGCGTTGTCATGGCTTCTCGTTCCCAGTCGTCTTGAGAATCTTGGAATATGCAAAGCGAGTCGATCCATATAAAACCGATGCCAAGCTTCAGACACACCAGAACCGCTTCTTGGTAGCTTTTGGGAAGAGACATTATTTCGATTCCGTATTCAAGCTGATCTCTGGTATCTGACCGCAGTTTGATGGTTTGAGTTTTGCCCCAGCAATGAGACAGAGCGGCGTAGTTACCCGTTACTCTGTTGGAGGTATGTATGAGCTTCACGGTCTGGCTTTCCACGATCTCTAACAATCGCTTGGGACGATAGAAAGAATCATGTGGCCTGCAATTAGGATGGTTTAAATCGCAAGATTGTACCCATTTGAGGGCTTCTTGACCAACGCCTTTACATCTCTCGCGCTGAAGTGAGAAGATGGGTCCATGGTCTTCGGGGGCAAGGTGTTGAACGAGAGGGACATTTGGCGAGTGCCGATCTAAAAAGAAGTTAAATACAGGTCGTGACGAATCCATAAGTAACAAACCTCCCATCTCTACCCTCTTGAATTTCCATTGGTGAGTCCCTCCAGGAATCTCAGGACATACTCCTCGAATATCGAGAGCCTGGAACTCAATCGCTCCGTCCGCATAGACTCTATTCCATGTCTCCGACGGCATTTCTAGAGGGTCTCTTGGGGGTTGTATTTCTGGTCTAGAGTTGGCAAACCAATTGTTAAAGTTTCGTTGAAACGGGACCCGTCTGTCGGGTCTGCAGATGACAGCATACTTGAGGCCATGTATAAAGGTCTCGGAGGTTGACTCGGTCCATCTTTTGGTATGGCTGATTGTCCAGCATATGTAACAACCCAAGTCTGCGGCATCTAATACTTCATTAAATGTCTTGAATGTGGTTAATTCTCTATCTCTGGGCGAGTTTGTATAATCTGACTGCATGTTGGGCATAGACCGGATGGCAGGAGGGTTGACATTGGCAGTGGAAGTAAGTCTGAAGTTTGCTGACAAGTTTTATGTATGAGAGGGAAATTGTATGTATATTCAAAATGGGTAAGACGGGACAATCTTACGTGCCATGGCGAAACGTATGTTATTGCCTTGCCTTGTTGAGGTTGAGTATGATATCAGCCTAATCATCAGAGGAATCGTGGGGCCTGCAATGATACCGTAAACGACAAATTTATTGACTAATCCTTGGCATCCACCAAAGCATACTGATGGTAGATACATGCAGTTCATGTTATCCTCCCACCTGCTATTATACTGTGACATAAACGGAGTGCAAGTAGAGGACTCTTAAACATATTGAATTGCACGGAACTAGTGGCTAGATGAATGGGTATATACAAATGATAATGACAGTTACTTTGAGTCCCTGAAGATCGGGAAATACTTCCTCAGCCCTCGCTTCTGTGCCTGCTCTCTCTCCATCATCTCAGCCTCGAATTCCCTCCTCGCCGTTTCCTTCGCAGCAGCTATAGCATCCTCGTAAGCCTTTTGCCTTTCCTGTTCTGCTATTTGCTCTGCTTTTATCCTCTCCATCACCGCTTCCTCAGCATCACGTCTCGCCTTTTCAATCTCACGTTTGGCTTCTTCCTGTGACAAACGCATTTCCTCCATTCTCCTGTGAAAAGCCTCTTCCGTCTCTGTTCTGATACGGCGTTCCTCCTCATTTCGTCTTTGTTCCTCCTGTTGCCGTCTTTCTCTTTCCTCGTTGGCACGGGCTTCGAGTTCATATCTTGCAACCTGCCTTTCTAATAGCGAAATACGTTCCAAAGATTGGTTGAGATGTTGCTTTTTGTTTTCCAACTCCTCTTCCAATCGGTCTCTTGAAGGTAGGAAAGTATATGTGCCGCGATTCGCATCGCCATCTTGCCAGTTGCGGGTTGTATCATCGGACGAGGCAGCTTGAGTTCCTTGTCTTTGTGTAGGATTGACGATCTTCACAGCCAGTTCCCTGACTACCTTTTGCAACCGTAGGTGCTCAGAAATTTCGATGAAGTCGTCGTCAGACATTGTATCCAAAGAGATGGCGGAGTCTGTTTGGGACTGACGGCGAGTAAGTTGCATTTGATCCTGATCGTACATTGATGATCGCGATACCAAGGCAGATTCTTCTGATTTGTATTCCCCATTTCCTATCTGTGAAGAAGGCGTCAGGGAGTTTTCGTATTCGGACCTGAAAGTAGTGTCGAGTCGTTCTGCATCCAGTAGGGCCGTCTTTGTATACTGAGTTTCGACAATCAAGTTGCACACCTCTTCTTTGATATGCTGACTATACTAGTGTTAGAATCCTGCGCATAACATCATGGGATGGGAAGGAACTGACGCGACGTCTTGACTTCCATCGTCTCCATTCTCAATAAAGTCCAGTGTATGGAGGAAAAGTCCCAGTGTGAGTTTCAACGAATCCAGTGATGCTCTTCGAGAAGATACTTTGGCTTTCTCAAACAGCCACTTGACTTTGTCTTTCAACTTCAAGGTTTGTCCGAACGGGGATGTCAGAGGGACGAGAAACCTTTCGACGCCTTCAATATCGGTCTTGCAAAGGGCCGTGATCTCATACGCAACATCTATAACCTCGACGCTTAAGTTATCTGCTTTGCTGAGACGCTTCTTGAGCTCATTGAGTATAAGAGATACAGCTTTGAGGTCTGTGGCGATTCCAGATATCTCGGCCCCTGCAGCGCCTAGCTCACTAGTGAGTGTTGAAATGGCCTTGGCAGCTTTGAAGCCAGCAGCAGTGATGGTGCCAATACTGGCGACAAGGCTAATGATTTCTGCCATGTTACTGCAGTATCAAAATTTTGTGTTCGATGGAGGATTGAATGCGGTGAAGTTGGAAAATTGCCCACGAATTTATTGTGCGAACGATAAGATAGTTGCAGTACCCCTGGTCCAGCCTCGAGGCGGTGGAGCAAGGTTGCATGACAGTCATGCAACATGCGTTGGCGATTATCACATGCTTATGAACAACCATGTATCAGGCTCCCAGTCGAGTTGACATGGGGCAGCATTTTGGACCATGGCAGAATCAATGGTCTGATCACAGAATCTTGACTCAATGCATAGCCACTGTGAAAATACAACAAGGCGGTCCTACACCTTAAGGTAACAAGCTCGTAGGAAACCAGTTACAGGCTGTATGGAATAACCATCACAGTTGCGAAATTGTTGCTTCTTCTGATTATTCGATATATACCTAATAACAGCTAGTTCTCAAATATTAAACTTAACAAGAAATATAGATATAAAACTAACTAAGAGACTGCCCACCTCCTGCAATAACCTAATGTTCTTCCCAATAAAACACGGACTTCCTCTCAGCATATCTATCAACTGCGTCCCGCAATTCACCAATAGGACCGCTGCGGACCTTCAAATCACATATATTGCTTTCAGCATGTTTAACCAGAAAGCTTAGTGACCTGAATATGCCTCGCTGGGTGCCCCTGCAATTCGGGCAGTAATAGAGGTTTGTCCCATGATTGTAGAGCTTGCGGCCTTCTTTGTAGCGCGAGATGCTGTTGAAGAGCTCGTCTGGGGTCTTCCATAGAAAGTCGTCCTGATGGCAGGTTTCGATATGGTAAAGCATTCCTGAGGCCTTGTGGAAAATTTGGGAGCAGCCGAGATAATCAGCAAGACACGACATGCCACTCAATCTTTCGCCATACTCAGGCCATATGTCGTCTTCTTCATCTTCTTCGTCCTCGCCTTCATCTCTTTCTATATCATCAATTGACGGGCCGGGTTTGCGTTCATCGTCCATCAAGTCCGAGTCCGAGCCGCCAGAGTGTTGACGATAGCCGTCTTCTTCACCACTAGGATAAGCCAATTGTGGACTCATCGGTCGATCATCAAGATCGACTGGGTGCTGGTTTGCGAAGGATGTGGTGATGGGTCCGCTCGGTGGTTCAGGCGCATCGTATTCCATACGGTAATTATTGGAATAAGCACGCGGTGGGGTCATGAGCCGGTAATTAAGAGCAACTGCGTGCTGGTTCGCAGCGGATGTGGTGATGTGTTCAATTGGTGGTTTGAACTCATTGAAATCGGTTGGGTATTGGCACACGGGGGGTTGAGTATGAACGATGGGTTCACTCGGCTGGCCAGGTTCCTTCTTGATCTGCCGAGGAGGAGAAATCCGGGGAGGTGGATGCTTATCCCTTTGATGATGGTCAAGTCCTTTTTGCGAGCGGAAAGACCTCTTGCAATGGGGGCACTTGATCGCATTGTGCTTAGCACCACTGTGGTTGTCGAGTGCACGTTGAGAGTTGAAAGTCTTGTTACAAAGAGTACAAGAAAGAGGGTTCTGGACAACAGCTTGATGTACTGATGAAGATTCACCCATCTGCTGAACAGGAGCTTCCAGAGTGACTTGCGGCTGGCTTTCCTGCTTGATGTGGCTCGCCTGGTTGCTCTGATTATTGTTCAGTGCATTCGTATTTGTCTGGTTGATTGCATCCGTGGCAGGTTGTTCCAAGTTTCGTAGCTTAGCCGAGAAGTGAAATGTGCCATCGCGAATAGCAACTTGAATGTCGCCAAAAGGACCTGACTGAGATACGAGTTGTGAGAGTGCCTGTTCAAGCGTAGCCTGGGTAGTTGAAGTAGCTGGTTGTTGCTTTGGGTGCTTTGTTCGGCGGTGTCGTTGAAGGTTTTTCTTATTGGCAAATCCTCTTCTGCAAGTAACACATTTAATAGTATCTTTTGGGGCAGAAGTTTGGGGCTCAACTGCCGCCATTGTCTAGATGGGTGAGTTTGTTTTGGAAGCTGTTTGAAAATCTTGGGAGTGGACATGTGAAACCAGGGGCTTTTAATTAGTTTTCATTAGAGAGTACCTAAAGAAAGTAACTTCGCGTTGCTGAGGTTTCAGTAATGACGTGGCCCGTGATGTGAGGGTGGGCCAGTGACTGAAGGAATTATTCGAGCAAGTCGACGATAAATAACTACATATTCTTTGGCAGCCTGTCCAGAGCGTTTGAAATTATTAACGTCTTCATGTTCATATGTATTGTTCATAAGCTGTTAGCTCTAGTCAAAGGATTATTCAATTCGAGCCAACTCTATGAAGAAGCTGCAAGGATATAGGGTACTAAACAACGATAGTTTCAACAACTTGTCTTATAGGGTCTGTCTCGATGCCATCAAGGTCTATTGTGGTCAAGGCTCACCCGATATCACATATTGTTATATGATCATTGGTTAATTTGTACCTATGTCTCTCACGTTAGCCGGAAATGACTTTGATATACCTGTAGTTATCCAATACGCCATTGAAGCCAACATATTCGTACGTCTAAAAGGATTCCCAAGTCTGACTACAGACGTCAGTGATCACCGCACATTATCCGCAAATTCCAGAAGCTTGGAACGAATTTCCTTAATAGGACCGGTGCGAACCCTCAAGTTGCACTCATTGCTCTCAGCATGATGAAGAAGCTGAAACAGGAAATCGAATCTGCCACCGTCTTTGCTTTTACAGTACGGGCACTTGTAGTTGTCATTGATATCATCATAGACCTTTCGACTCCATGCACTGTCGTCGAAAATATCAGAATCGAACCATAGGATATCGACCGGGCAAGAGTGAAGCTCATGATGCTGCATCAACATCGAAGCTGCAGAGAAGACTTTACCACAGCCGACGTGTCTGTAAAGGCATGGGATGCGGGCTACTTGACCGTATTCGGGCCATTTTGGACTTCCATCGTCTTCCTCAGACTCTGAGGCGTCATCCTCTACGTCTTGCTCCATGTCATCCTCTGACTCATCCACTGACTCGTCCTCGGAGTCATCTTCCGATTCACATTCAGAGCCATCTTCCGATTCACATTCAGAGTCATCTTCCGATTCACATTCGGAGCCATCTTCCAATTCGCCCGCTGAATCGTCCTCTGGATCATCGTCTGGATTGACCTCTGGATCGTCCTCTGAGCCGTCTTCTGAGTCGTCTGAGTAGTCCCATGGATGGTCCTCTAAATGGACCTGTAGCTCTGGATGAACCTTTGGATGGTCTTCTGGAACGTCCTCTGAGTCGTCCTCTGGAACGTCTTCTAAATCGTCCTATGGATCATCGTCTGGAACGTCTTCTAAATCGTCTTCTGAGTCGTCTTCTGAGTCGTCTGAGTAGTCCCATGGATGGTCCTCTAAATGGACCTGTAGCTCTGGATGGACCTTTGGATGGTCCTCTGGAACGTCCTCTGAGTCGTCCTCTGGAACGTCTTCTAAATCGTCCTCTGAGCCGTCTTCTGAGTCGTCTTCTGAGTCGTCTGAGTAGTCCCATGGATGGACCTCTAAATGGACCTGTAGCTCTGGATGGACCTTTGGATCATCCTCTGAGTCATCCTCTGAGTCGTCGTCCGAGCCAGACTTTGTCCAATGTTGTTGTCCACTTGAGGGCTCGGAATACGACTCAATAGTGTTATCGTCGACTGGCTCTTGCTTGATCTTGTTGGGGGCGAGTGGTGTTTGATTCATAGATATTGACTTTTGAAGAGCTGAAAGTATTTTACCACGCAACAGCAAATTGGGATGAATAGTCTCCAAAGAGGTATGCGAAGCGGGATGCTTGTCCTTATTGTGTTGCTTAAGTCCCTGTTCGGTAGTGAAAACCCTTTTGCAGGGAACACAAGTCATCTTGTCATTGAGAGGAGCCTCAAGTGTGGCAGCTTCAAGCGTTTTAGGTTCAAGTATGGCCGGTGATACGTTATTCTGCTCCACGCTGTGAACTGCAACTTGACATTTGTCAAGGAAGGTATCGCTACAGACGATGCATCGAAAGGCGGCCACGATCTTTATGTGTCTGTCATGGCGACGACCGTGACGTTTGGCTAGATGATTGCTTTTGAGGATTTTTTTACAGAACGTACAGGACAAGACGTTCACAATAGAAGCTGGTAGCATGGCAGGAGGTCCAACTGTAGCCAGTAATGAGGGATGTTTGGCCAGAAGATGAGAATCCAAACAACCTTCCGATCTGAAGACCTTTGCGCAGCCGGTCCAAGGAGAAGTGGTCACGGTGTCGTTTCCAAGCACCTCAGCTGGTTCAAATTCCTTCTTGACAGGGGTTTCAAGAGTGCCAGTCCTTTTGCGTTTGTGCTTGATAGGGACTTCAGGCAAACAGCCTGTCGAAACCTCAAACTCCTCTCGTGTGCGCTTCTGTTTGCCAATAGATTGAGAGCTGGGTGGTGGTTCTTTGTGCTTGTCTTCGTTATGTTGTGAGAACCCATTCTGGAATTTGAAGCCATTGTCGCAAACCGCACAGAAGAATTTAGCTGCCGCAGGGGGTTTGCGGTTGACTAGGTCAGTGATTACTATTGGTGATGTTGGGAAGAAAACCATTGTCTTTAGGTGAGTGAACGTTTTTGGTGATATTAGGAAGATGTTGGGAAGGGGAGATTGAAGTTTGAATAGGTTTATTAAAAACCAAATCTTATGAATGTGGAAGACTCAGGCATGGCGTGAGCAGGGAGGGAAGCCCGTGGAAGTGGTCTGGGGTGTTTATACATCAGTTGATCGGCTGTTACGGGGGAGTTCGCACACTAGGTAGCTTCCATAGTTATGATTGGGCTGTTTACAGCGTCATTAGCTCTGTGCCCCGCCGTAGACAGCTCAGCCTAGGTAATCAACAACCTTCGTATGCGCACGCTACCTTTGCATTTTCACAGCCGAACATCCGGTAGTCTATTTCCAACATTTCAAGGACATGATAGATCACCTGTTTATTAGGCAGCAGTACCCCTTACAGTGGCGAAATAGGGGATATACTAATAAATCTGATGACGTGGACGTGACGCGATCTTTAGAACTATACTATAAATAGTCTAGCCGTGGCAAGGTAGCAACATTTAAAACATACAGCCCGCAGGGATCTTATATATTAGCTCGATACTGAGTTCCAGTTTACTTTTAATACTAGAATAATAGAGTAAAAAAAGCTAGAAGAATAGAGAAAAATATATTAAGTTCTATTATATAGTCTCTAGAGTATAGGCTTACTATTTTTCTGCTTTTAAATAGCTTTATTATAGAATGATTTATTAAAGAAAAAGCTAAGTGGCAAATTTAGGTCTTGCGCTAACATATAAGATCCCTGCGGGCTGTAGGTGAGAGGACTTTATAGCCAACACACTTGGACAAATCAATAACAGCCCTTTACTATTTTGCCATCAAGTCTATCTAGACGGTATAAAGAAGTTATTAATACGGCAAGACCCGATAGCCTGGCTAAGGTTTGAAATAGAGCTCGATCAATTTGGTGGAAATATACGGTATACTCCGACGTAACAAGATGCTAACTGTAATCACTTTCGTGGAACTATAAATACATATAAAACGGGTTGAATACTAATCCCTTGATATCTTCCAACAGTAACTACATCTCGCACAAAAGCCAAGTATAGATCCTATTAGTAACAGGGAAACCTGCCGACCCTCTTGCAATTCTTTTCAGTGTACTTCTCCAAGGCATCTTCCAAAGGCTTGAGATGTTTGTCACCAATTTTCAAATCACAAATTTCGCTTTCGGCGTGCTTGATCAACCCACTCAATTTTTGGAAATTGTTTGGGCAATGAAAGCACTGAAAGTAACCCTGACGGTAACCTTTGCTGACATAAAGGTGCCGACCCTCGTTCATGTCCCCGTTGAAAAGATCTCCCAGCCAGAGTTTGTTTCCAAGAACCGCGCACCGTTGGGATTCGATGTGCTTGATCAGCTCAGAGCCCCAACGGAACTTTTCGAGGCAACCTAGATCTCTGCCGGGACACCGGAGGTATCCCACTCGCCCACGACTGGGCCAATTGGTTTCCTCCGAGGTTGTGTCGTCCGTGAGATAGAACTCATCAAAGGAATCATCCGCACTTGAGGACTCCTCTGACTCTGATTCTTGATAGTTTTCATCATCCGAGTCAAATCGGCGTGAACGCCGTTCAGTCTCATGAATCCTTCTGTGGTGGTCAGCGAGCCTAGCCTTGCCTGCATAGCTTCTGCGGCAGCTGATGCAGGAGAAGGGAGGGATAGGTGTTGCCGGCTGTAAGGGACCGTGTATAGCACGATTGTGCCTGTCGAGTCTGATCTGGCCCCAGAAATCCTTGTCGCAGGCATCGCATCTGACATATTCAAGCTCTTCATCAGAATCTTCAAATCCGGCCGACTGGAAGTCTCGCTGCCTGCCGAATGGGATGTGGACATGCTTCGTTTCCACATTCGGGGAATCAGAAGAATTGTCGGATTCATCGTCACCATGCGAATCATCGGATTCTTCATCACTATCGGAGTCAACGGACTCATCGTCGTCAGACTCATCATCGCCAGACTCATTATCAGCATCCTCGGATTCATCACGGTCTGAGGAAACATGGACGTTGAGGTTGTTTGGTCGCTCGTGTTCTTGCTTGATGACCTCGCGAGTGTCTTCCTGGGCGTGATACAATCTTTGATGTTCATCGTAATCGTCGTCGAAACGGAATGCCATATTGCAATCATAACACAAGCCGTAATTTTCATACTTGCGATGACTGTCAAGTGCAGGCAGGTAGTGGAAAGTTTGACCACAGCAGGAACAATCAGGTCCACGCTTTTCCATTGTTTCATTATGCTCAACCTCATTATGAATGTCGAGTGTATGCTCTCTCATGAAGAATTTATCACAGCGTTCGCAAGAAAAATAAGCCTTGTCGGGAGTCGTGTAATTGGGTGCTGGTTCATCAACAGCCTTATCAGTAGTATGTTTCTCAAATGCTTGTAGGTTGTCAAAGTTTAGATCGCATTCGTGACAATAAAGTGTGGCCTTGACTGATGGTGCATTACGCTTAGCGCTGTGGTCATGTTTGACTCGTTGGGCCTTGAGGGACGGTCTGAAGTGAGCATCGAGTTTGGATAGTGCTGGTAGCGTATGCTGTGTTTTGGCGAGATGACTGCAGAGTTCGCGGTAGTTCTTGAACCTTCTGTTACAGGCGACACAGGTCGAGGTAGCGTAGGCGTGAGGCAAACAAAAGATCCCACGCCCCCAGTGTTCATCCCTGTTGTGATCGTTGACTGCACATTGACTGTAGAACATCTCGTCACAGGCGCTGCAATACCAGGCGCCCTTTCTAGGGATATTGTATTTGACTGGTAGCTTCGTGTGCTGATTTACGACATGCTTGTCGAGTTCCTTTTGGTCATCGTAGGTCCTGTTGCAGGTGATACAAGTAAAGGTGGCCCTGGCACGACGTATGTTGTAGCGCACACATCCATGGTGCAAATCCCAGTTGTGATCTATCATTTCGTCGGCGGTTGAGAATGTCTTTTCACAGACGCTGCAATACCAGGAGGGTTTTGATGGATGAGCAACCTTTTGGTGAGCGTCAAGTCCCTCTTGGGTCATGAAGGTTGTAGAACAGGCGGGACAAGGAATTCTGGCCTGGGGAGGATCTTCACGCATTGATCCTTTTGGATGCTTGATGTTTGTGTAATGGTCATGTTCCTTTTGGTGAGTATCAAGACCCTCTTGGGTCATGAAGGTTTTAGGACACATGAGACAAGGAATGATGTGCTTGGGAGGATCTTGACGTATTACAAATTGTCTTGAATGCTTGATTTTTGAGTGATGGTCGTATTCCTTTTGGGTGCGAAAGGTTATGTGGCTACAGGCGGTGCAAGTAAAGGGTGGTCCTTTGCGTTCCTGTTTGGCGAGAGCTTGAGACTTGGCGGTCGATCCGTTTTGTTGATTAGTAGGGGTGCCAAGTACGACTGGTACCCCCAGATGCCAATCGATCCTATGGCTTTTAACTTCATCTCTGTCTTTGAACAACCAGTTGCATCCAATGCAAACCTTTTTGTTGGCCTCTGCATGACATCTGATAAACTCTAGAGTTTCAGGGTTCTTTTTGAAAAAAGCTTCAAACACAAGTGGTGTTTCATTTCCACGGTTGGTGTAGTGGAGAACGGAATTCTCCAGCTGTGTCATTTCTCGTCTCTTCTTGCATATTTGAAGTCCAAAGAGTTTGTCGAATTCCATCAAACACTCATAACAATGGTCAAAATTCTCAGCGTAAAAACCGATATCCCACCCGAATGACATTTGCCTGTAGGTTAAGGGGCGGGCGTCATATGGATTGGTCTGCACTGGTGTGCGCTTGTTTTTGTGTGCTTTGTGCCATTCGTCCAGTGTTGATGCGATTCTGACCAAGGCCATAAAACAGGCACGACAATAACGACGGTCCTCATCGAACCTGGCAAATGATTTCTTCAGGATGGCTAGACTGTTGTGATGTACGTGGCCCTCGTGGACGTAGTCTATAGTCCAATCTTCGGTTGGGCCCCTCGGATAGTCCCATTGGTTACAAGAGACGCACTTAATGACGCTGCGCCCACGGAATTGAGGGTTGTCGATTTCTGTCATTGTGTTGAGATGTGGTGTAGATGTTTTAATTGTGTTAAGAAGATATTGTAAGAAGGAAATTAAATTCGGGGCTATAAGCAGTTTTATTTACCTATTTATATCTTTAAGACTTTTAATTATTTTATAAAGAAATAAGATAGCCTAAATAGTAAATATCTAATAATTTAATAATATTATAAGGCTATAAGGCTATACTTTTAAATAAGCTTTTAATAAAACTTTATATTAAAATAAAGCTATATAAAATAATAAAATAATAATAAATATTTTCTTTTTCTTTATATAATAAAACTATTAATAAAGAAAAGTAAAAATAATAATAAAAAAGTAAATTATTTTACTTTTAATATTTAATATATTAAATTAATTTAAATTATAATTATAATATTAATATTATATTATTATATTATTTAACCTTATAACTATAGCCTTATAGCTAGGTAATATATAAAGCAATTTTACTATATATATAATAAAATTATTAAAGTATTATATATTAGCCTAGCCTTATTTTAAAATCTATATAATCTTATAATAATAAAGCTAAAATATATCTTTATAAGCTAAAGACTTTTAATTAAAAATAATATAATATTAATTATATTTAGCTATAAGGTCTTATAACTTTTTAATATTTTTATTTTTTAAAGGGATTTATAGTAAATTTAATAGAAAAAGTAATAGCTTTATATATTATATTATAAAATTACCCTTTATTAAAATTATTAATAGTATAATTATATAAGGATTAAAATAATTATATAATATAGTAAGAGGTCTAGTTATATAATTTAGTTTAATTAACTATAGTATTAAGTTTTACTTTAATATTTTAACTTTATATTAAACTCTTAACTATATATATAAATTTCTTTCTTTAACTTTAACTTAAATAGAGTTTCTTATTACTTAAAATACTTATATTTATCTTTAATAGTTTAAATAAATACCCCTAGTTCTATTAACTATAGCTTATATTAACCTATTATATTATAGAATATAGTTTCTTTTATTATAAGGGTATCTTTTTTCTTAATCTTATAATATAGTATATAAAGCTATTGCCTTTTTTATTAAATTTACTATAAATTCCTCTAAAGAATAAAAATACTAGGGAATTATAAGACTTTATAGCTAAATATAATTAGCGCTATATTATCTTTAATTAAAGATCTTTAGCCTATAGAGATATATTTTAACTTTATTATTATAAGATAATATAAATCTTAAAATAAGGCTAAGCTAATATATAATACCTTAATAATCTTACTATATATATAATAAAATTACTTTATATATTATTTAGCTATAAGGCTATAATTATAAGGTTAAATAATATAATAATATAATATTAATATTATAATTATAATCTAGGTTAATTTAATATATTAAATAGATAATTAAAAATAAAATAATTTACTTTTTTATTATTATTTTTATCTTTTTTTACTAATAGTTTTATTATATAAAGAAAAAGAAAGTATTTATTATTATCTTATTATTTTATATAGCTTTATTTTAATATAGAGTTTTATTAAAAGCTTATTTAAAAGTATAGCCTTATAGCCTTATAATATTATTAAATTATTAAATATTTACTATTTAGGCTATCTTATTTCTTTATAAAATAATTAAAAGTCTTAAAGATATAAATATTATAAAATTAAGAGAAAGAATACCCTTATAATAAGAGAGATTATATTCTATAATATAATAAATTAATATAAGCTATAATTAATAAAACTAGGGATATTTATTTAAACTATTAAAAATAAATATAAGTATTTTAAATAATAGCTTTCCTATATATTTAGCTATAATAACTTAAATTATAAAAAACTTTATTTAAATTAGAGTTTATAAAGGAAGAAATTTATATATATAGTTAAGAGTTTAATATAAAATTAAAATATTAAAGTAAAATAAATTTATCTAATATTATAGTTAATTAAACTAAGTTATATGACTAGACCTCTTATTATATTATATAATTATCTTAATCCTTATATAATTATACTATTAATAATTTTAATAAAGTTTATCTACTTATATTCTGTGAAAAACGCAAAGTTTATCATTGCTGACGTTTCAGTAATCTCGGTACCTGGGGATCGCCCGTCCGTGAAGGGGGCCCGGTCAGTAGAAAGTTTCAGCAGTTGTGTTTAGCGGTTCAGCCCTTCTTGAGAGGGATTAGAGAGTAATTGGATTACAATCACATCCATATTTCTATCCTGATTCAATGTTCTATAAACACCTATACTAGATCCCTAAAAAAAAAAATTACGCCTTGCTAAATACTAAAAGAATTCAATACTCATTATATATTCAACAAAAGAAACCCAATAAAAATCCCTTCAGTAGTCAAAAAGTTGAAACGCATCCTGGTTATACTCAATGTGAACAAAGATGCGATAAAAATCCCACACAGCAGCATCACAAGTCTCACTTTCAGCATGCTGAAGCAAGGCACTCAGGCGATTAAAATAAGAACCGCAGTTTTCACATCGAAAATCGTCTTCGTGGTGATGTCCGGCTGGTCCGTACTCTTCATACCAATCTGCCACGACGTTCTTGATAACGCGGAGGTTGGCGCCCGATTCGCAAGTACCATGCTCAAGATGAAGCATCATGGCTGAATTAGAGATAAACATTCTTGGACATGCCAGGCATTTCATGTTTTTCTCCAAATGGACTTTTTCATGCTAGAGGGTGACCCAGGTTAGATATGGTGAGACAAAGATGCAAGGGAGATAAACTTACATTGATGAGATTAGATGGGGAATCAAAGAATCGCTGACACGTGGGACATCGATTGTGGGCTTCTACATCATGCTGAATCAAATCCTCTTCGTCGTAGAATAATTCGTTGCACTCGAGACAAGCATTGTGAGATTCTTCAAGGTGCTGATTTAAATCGTCTGCAGTCTCATAATCGGGTTGATGATCGCAATGAGTACAGACGTGATGTTTGTAGGAGTTGGCGACGTGCTGTTCAAGAGCAGCGACATGATTAAAATGTCTGTCGCATCGCCAGCAATACGTGTCGTGATGCTTGGCAAGGATGTGCTGATCTAGAGATGTCTCACATCGGAAGTACCGCTTGCATGGCGGGCAATAGCTGGAAGTTGAACTGTAGCTTGATGCTGTATCTCCCGGGCTGGCGCTGTAATCTGATCTCGGGCCTGAACTCCCAGAAGAGGTAGAATAGTAACCTCTGGAATGATGACGCATTGTTTTGGCGGGTTACAGTGCGTATGTACGCGCCCGCTGGTGGTGTGGTGGTGCGGCCTGGGGCTTAATTGGTGAGACAATGCGCCCCCCTTGAGAAGGGCAGTGGATTGAATGCTCCCGCTGTAAGGGCGGAGGTATTGCAGTGCAGTCAATTGATGTTGAGGGCGACGACGAAAGGATCATGAATTCATTCAATGGGCAAAACCCTTCGATACGGTAGTTTATTTAATTTATCACGGTTGTTAGGGGAGAACAGAACTAGACTCTCCTGATTGGTCACCTGTAGCCCACTTTAGGGGTCACGCTCAAATTAATGTCAATAGAACCAAAAGAGAAAAGAGTCGCTTCTTTTTTTCTTTGTTTTCTTCGGTTACATTGCCTTGGCAAACTCACCACCAACAGGACAAACAATACTCAAAAATTAAATATGAACTTGTTTCATGCAGCTTTAATGGGTTATTATGCACGTAATTAAACAAAACTCAATTCATAACCAATGACCCACGAGTAAGCATCGTACCACAACAAACCAAAACAGTCACCAAGATACAGGGTAGTATTTACACCTAATGTCCACCATCTACAGTGGGATCTCACCTGAACATCTACCCTTGACAAGAGTGGCATCCTTACCAGTCAATCCATCAAAATATTCCAACAATTTCTCAACAGGAACCATTTCCATGACTCCCAAATCCGGATGCGATGACTTTAACGTCTTTCCACTAAACAAAACTCTGACAAAGTATTGGCTGTCCTTCTTGTAGAGCTCAAATACAACCTCACTTCCCATACCTGGCCAAACCATGACATCGATCTGAAGAATACTCAAAAGACGGCTGACTGAACCA
Organism: Fusarium sambucinum; assembly: GCF_050947815.1. Classification (NCBI taxonomy): domain Eukaryota; kingdom Fungi; phylum Ascomycota; class Sordariomycetes; order Hypocreales; family Nectriaceae; genus Fusarium; species Fusarium sambucinum. The sequence continues at coordinate 901,303 of NC_139294.1, read as the reverse complement.
TCGTGTGCAAAGTTGTGAAGATAAAGAGTGTCTTGCTTGCCAGACATGATTTGTCTGAAGTGACTGGCCAGCTCGGCGACCCATACGCCCCAAGATGTGGCTGACGCAGCCAACGAAGCAGGCGCATCACGGTAAATTTGAGAGTATTCCCATTGACCGAGTCTGTACACCGTGTTGGCAAGCTTCTGATCGACGCAGGTAGTAGAGTTCTTGCCGTCAACGAGCTTGCAAGGGAATGGTTTGGCATGACATTGTCTTGCAGACAAATTATCGTAGTAATGATCGAAGCTCTCATGAAAGCCCTCGTCGTCCGCTGGAACGCCAGAGATATCATCAAGAACCTTGTACAGGTCCCTAGTCTTGTCAAGATGCTTCTTCCAATCAGCGTTGGAAGATGACTTGATAGCACTGCTCAACTTGCTTCCAACGCTGCACTTGTACTGCGGCTCAAGACTATCCACGCCCGCTTGTTGGATATGCAACGGGACCGAATCAGTGGTCTTATACATGCCGTTGATGAACATCCCTGCGACTTGGCTCGTGATTTGGTTGTTGGTGACTCTGAACTTGACCTTGCTGCGCCAGTCTTCCTCACGGCTGGGAATGAAGTTGAGAAGATCGTGATACACTTCATATAGATCTTTACCGTGTACCCATGAATCGTCCAGACCTTCAGCTGTAATTTGAGGAAATTGACATGATCCGATCCATCCGGAGGGGATGAAAGGGTTGATGTCGGATATGAAGCCTTTCCAGTACCCTTGGGCATTGGGCTTGGGTTCATCGGTGAATTGTCTACCAAAGTAGTACAGACCCTGATTACCGCAATTCCATTGGTATGGTTCTACTGGAAACGCGTTGCTTGCGTAAGGAGTGCGCTTGTGGTGTCTTTGGATCTGAACTCAAGTAAGCTTTCTGAGGTTTGTTGAAGACGAGATATGAGATATTTACCACTTCGACATATTGAAGCTCATAGTCCTTGGAAGGCTTCTCATATTCTCTCTTCCTAGCATGAGGCATGTTACACCAATTATACGTGCCATACTTCTCATCAGGTGTAACAGACGAGTCAAAGATAAACCCATAAGTACCCTCCCCATTAATCGCACCATTTAAAGAATTGACCTTGTTCTCACTAGGAGGATACCATTTTAGTTTTGGGTCAGATCCTATGACCGCTGGTGTTGATGAGAGGAGGGCTAGGAGAGAACCCTGGCGTAATGAGCCCATGTCTGCGTATTGTGTGAGGCAGAAGAATGACGCGAAAAGAAAGACTGCTACTAGAACGAGCAGCCTCGCTCTACAGCGGAACCAGGAGAGCGACATTTTATAAGAGAGTTGATGGGAGGGAGAGAGATAGTGAGTGACTAGGATTGAGGTCTGAAGTTGGAAGGTCTTGGAAATTACGCGGTTTAATTGGAGCACGTGGAGACGTGACTGGTTGAGACATGTTTGGAGACTGGGCCCTTGAACCCGTACGCATCCTGGCTTACTGCATTTGCGAATTGACAAAGAAACGTGCCCATGGGATTGAAACCTTTTTGGACGAAACACTCTGGAGGAATTAATTCTATGATTTATGTCGCATATGCCGCACTAGACAGGAAAATTACAGGGACAATGTATTCGGCGTTGACTCCCGGCAATTAGTCGACAAGATCACTGAAAACATAACAGTACTCGCCCAACAGATGGAATCATTTAGTCACTATACACCAACTTAGACCCCTTGGGCTGTCTAATATCAAATCATATATCCCAAGTTTGGTCTCAAGGCACGTAGGTACCGTTCTCCAGGTAGTATGTATAGTCCTCGACGTCGACCTGGTGCACTAAATGACATATGGTCATGATATATAAACAAATGAGGGTGAATATGTGTCAAATGGATCAGACTATTCACCCTCCCTGTTTTCTGGGGTTCTATTGATATGTTTGCTGCTACTTCCTCCGAAAACTGTCAATTAACTATTGGATAATTGTCCCCTCCAAAGTTGTCGCTCATAATGTATTCTGGATCCCGCTTGACAATTTGCTCTGCGGAACTCCATCTCTAGTTTATCGTGTAATAGATCTCTAGGTTTCCATGCTTCGCTGCTGGGGTCCCATGTGTCATCCCGAAGTTGTTGCGGAGTCTTGCTTTGACTGTTTTTTTCGATGCATGAATTCTGTAGGAGACATATCCGCGATGTACTCCCATGCAAGCTGCTCCGTCCAAGAATTCTTTGCAGCGCGAGACAGTAGTGTTTCTCCTTCGTCGTCGACCTCACTGAACTGATGCAGCAACTGCGTTTCTGTCGCGATAGTTCGGACCCTATCTGATCCTGTCATAACAGCATGAAACAGGATTGTTTCCCCACACTTGTTTCTATGCTCTTTGTGTACACCAGGATAATTGAACAGAGAGTTGAACATTCTGTTATCCCCTGTTAAATGGAACTCTCCATTAGACGCCGCTAGGAGAAGAGCTGTGTTGCCTTTGAGATTTTCCACATTGATATCTAATTCGGGCCTTGAAAGTAGCAATTCTATTAGCCCTAAGCCCTCATCTATGAACCAAGGATGCCAATCTACGAGATTTATAAGAGGTGTGTTGCCATCGTCGTCCTGAATATTTATGTCGATATCGGGATGCTTCAGGATAAGCTTTATCGTTTCGTCCTGTAAATTCTCAATAGCGCTATGAAGAACCGTCCGACCTTTGCTGCCTTTTGTATTGACCGGGGTAATTCTAGCAAGGAGTAGTTGGATGGCTTCGATGCATCCAGTTTCAGCGGCGAGGTTCAGTGGCCTATCCTCTGTTGAGTATACACAGGTTGTGTCGGAATGGGGTATTAGAAGCAAGGCAGCCTCATCATTTCCACTAATGAGTGCCATTGTCAAAGCAGAAACGCCCTTGGTGCCTGTTGTGGGATCGAGCTCAATGTCTGACCATTTTAGTAGTTCTTTGATCACTTCGCCGCTTCCATTTTGAGCAGCGAGGCAAGCGACGTTTCTGCCGATTTCATCCCTGTAGTTTCTCTGTGCTTTGTCAAGTAGCAGTCTTGTGCATTTGAGATGGCCACGGTACGCGGCAGCCAGTAGCGGAGTCCAGCGTATAGAGGGGTCTGACCTGTTAGCTGCTCCTACCCCAGTACATTTGAGATCTGGGTCAATAGCCGGATGTTCCAAAAGTCGAGATACTGTGTTATAGTGTCCATTCCATGCCGCGATGCAAAGAGCTGTTGAATTTGAAGTACTGACCAGGTTCGGGTCTGCCCCATGATTGAGGAGGATCTTGACCATCGCATCATCGCCCTGCTTAGCAGCTATAATTATCAGAAAGCACCCGTCTTCAGGATCTTGGTCTGGCGTTCGCGCCGCGCCTTGGCCCGAGGAGCCTGATGAGATAGACGAAACACTTTTGCCCACGCTTAAGCTCCATCCGTCATCTCTGTCTTGTTCTACGTCACCTGTCGTTCCTTTTTCTGACCATGTATCATCGTCTGAACTTGGACTTGCTACCAAAGTATTATACGGCTGGCGATTCAGATCGTAGTCGTTAACAGTGAGTAGTAAGTCTACCAGGGCGTGACGTCCTTCTCGACAGGCCTTTCCAAGAGCTGAAGATAGACACCCTGCGATATCTCTTGCCAGCAGGTCAATAGCCAATGTAGACACGGAATGTAGATTTGGGACCATTGCACTTGTACCGAAATTAACGTTTGCATCTTCGGTGGCCTTGTTGTCCCCCTCAGCGCCAGCCTGCTCCCTACCCGGAAGGCGACATTCTCTATCACTGCAATAATCGCTACCTTGTACGTCATGGAAATACGGTGACAAAATACACAACGTTCTCTGATGGCATGGGCGCGAATGATCACCCCAATGAGGCGCAAGTGCTGCGCTTTGTCAAAGAGCACACAACGATACCGGTACCCGAGGTCATCAGCAGCGATTGGGATCGCATCACTATGGAATATGTCGAGGGCCAAACACTGCAGCAGGCGTGGCCGGTGCTCACACCGGATCAGCAGTCGAACATCTTGGGCGAGCTCAGCGGCTATATAGCACAGATGCGTGCTCTAGGTGGCATCCACCTCGGCCGTCTCGACGGGCAGGGTGTTGTGGTTCCAAGTATCGTGACACGCTCGGGAGGTCCGTTCGGCACCCTTGCCGAATTCCACGACTGGCTTGTAAAGCCTCCCAAGCGATTGCAATCACAGTCCATGTATTGGCACCAGATCACGACGCAACTTGGCGCCGATTATCCGATTGTCTTTACGCACGGCGACATCGCCGCTCGTAATATCCTGGTGCGTGACGGCCACATCGTGGCCCTTCTAGACTGGGAGTTTGCAGGGTGGTACCCTGAGTATTGGGAATACGTGTTTGCATTACGTGGGATGGATAGACTTGACTGGGAGACTCTGGGTAGCCATGTTCCATCTCTTTTCGTAAGTCGCTATGATCTAGAGTACATTCTTGTGGGGTTTATCCTCAGTATCTCCTGATAACATACTAGGCAGATTAAGACATTATCACACACATTCTTTACTTCTTAGCTTGCAGACACATAGATCTCAGTCCTCGTTGACAAGAACATATCGGAACTTTGGCTTCCCAGCCTGAAGATCCTTCAACGCCTCATTGGCCTCTCTCATCGGGCGTTCCTCAACCCATGGCTTGATATTCTTATCAGCTGCTAATTGGAGCATATCCCGCATCTCGTCTGGAGTCGCTGTCTGTGTAGATGTGATCCTACCGCGGATTGGTAGCAGGGAGAAGATGTTGATTGGGATTGGCTTCTCAGGCGCGCCGACTTGAACCATTGTACCATCTACTCTCAGAAGACCGAGGTATTCGTCCCATGGCATCTGATACATATCAGTAACTAACAAAGTAGTGATTGAGAAGGTAAAACTTACGTTAACTCCATCGGCTGTATTAATGATCAAGTCAAACCTCTTCTTGTTTTTATCAGCCCAACCTTCTTCACTCGTAGCAATGTGCTCATCCGCCCCAAGAGCGAGGGCATCGCCCTTCTTATTCGAACCTCTGGAAATTGCCACAACTTCAGCAGCATCGAGAGCATTGGCAAACATGATACCGAAATGGCCCAGTCCACCGATCCCAATAATAGCAACCTTTCGGCCTTTTGCTCCGAAATACTTCAAGGGTGCGTACATAGTTGCACCAGCACACAGCATCGGAGCCGCATGTTGAGGAGCCACACCCTCAGGGATCTTGACCACGAATCTGGATGGACAGCGATGATAACGTGCATAACCGCCTGTAGATACTGTTCCGCATCTGTGTGCACCGCCGTATGTGAGAATTATCTTGGAGCAGTAGTTATACAGGCCATTAGAGCATTCTTCGCATGGGCCGTCGCGTTGGAAACAGGCATCGCTTTGAGCGCCTACACCGACTATGTCGCCCTCTTTGATATCTCCCTCGGCTTTGGAACCGACGCGGGTTGCTACACCCACGATTTCATGCCCAACGACGATGGGATAGGAGGTAGTGCCCTGTTCCGTTAGTCTCTTGAATGAGTAAACTTCTATTCGGACTTACCCAGCCATTCTTAGCAGTATGGTCATCAGTTCCGCAAACACCACAATGAGTAATACGAATCTCAATATCCGTGTCTTCAAAAGGCTTCATTTCGTATTCCTTCCAGACCAAGTCCTGCTCTTTTGTGGACTTTTCAGCGACCCAACCCTCAAACTTCTGTTGTGTAGCCATTTTTTCGTGTAATGCTTTATGTCGACTTGTCTAATTTCTATGAAATTTTCTTGTTGTTCTACGACCTTCTTACATGTCTTTTATTTACTTGCCAAGACCTCATGCATATCAATGACGTGGGGTAGCGGCTACAATTTCCGTTAGAGACCGAAGAATTCGGAATTAAGCATTCTTTATTCCTCAAGTCCGATACCTGTAAGCTTGATTTCCAAGATTATTATTAAATGTTAGTGAACGTTCTTTTTGCTGCCGAATAATGAATTTCAAGGAGTCGGATCTACAGAGTTAAGGCGTAGATAGAAGGTAGAGTAATAAACTCGAAGCAACGGGCTCACAGACCACTTCCGACCTTCTAACTTGGCTGTTCTCGATCATCTCAGCTTATATCCCTATTTTCTTCTTTCGTATTGTGAAACTAGGAACCCATGTTGATAAGAAAAAAGCCGGGAGCATGACAAGAGTAAGAGCTGCAGTGGATTTTTGGCTGTGCTGGCCAGCCGTTTGAACTAGACTACCGTATATTTTTGCGAAATTCGGTAGCGTGCGCCACGAAAATACCTATCTGTGATTTGCTTTCTTGGATATAACTCGGCTATAGAGCTGAGTCAGTCAGATCTGACCTCTGACAGATTAGCTTTCCCTTGGATAAGTAATAAATTTCGTGGCGCCCGCTACCGAATTTCGCAAAAATATACGGTAGTGTGTGTAGGCGGAAAGATCCATGGAATCTGGCGGAGATAGTAGGTAAACGGTACCGGTAATAAAGCCAAAATGTGTTGCGTGACTACGTGAGTTCAATGTTAGGGTCATTAGACATGGCGGATGAGGGGTCAAACGCGGTCAATTGACTACCTTGCGTCATAGAAATGAAACATTGCAATAAAAATAGCGTTAGCAGGATTCGCTTCTCAGTAAAATAATTGTTTCCTTGTCTGATATCATCCGCCTCAATTCCGCATATCCGATCAACTTGCCAAATATAATGGCCGACATTGCCCCATTCAAGGTCATTACCTAGCCTCAAGACATACACAGCTGGTTAAGCTAAACAATAACAGGTTCATGTTCCGGATAGTTTATTGGAAGAGGTCAAAATCAAGCTCAAATACGCCCGACTGGATGATGGAATGGCCGATGTAGAATGGAACGACCTAGAGATCGGACATTCGTCTTTCAAAGAGCTGGTAGAGTATTGGCGCGACGAGTACGACTGGAGAAAGTACGAAAAGTTCCTGAATACTTTCAATCACTTCCAGACACCCATTCAGGTTGATGGTTTCGAGTCATTAGATATCCATTTTATCCATCATCGCTCTTCAAGGGAGGATGCAATCCCACTGCTATTTCTCCATGGCTGGTTCGTTACCTGATACGACATCTTTTCAAATCCGACTCACAAATACTAGGCCTGGTTCCTTTCTAGAAGTTACAAAGATTCTCCCGTTGTTGACCGAACCAGCCAAAGACAAGCAAGCCTTTCATGTGGTTGCACCCTCGCTTCCAGGATATGGCTTCAGTCAGTACTCCAAAAAGTCTGGTTTTGGGTTGGAACAGCATGCCGCTTGTTTTGCGCAGCTGATGAAGAAACTCGGGTACGAGAAATATGTTTGCCAGGTAAAACTATGTGCTTCACAAATTTGGCTGAAATAAGGCTGACAAGAGCAAGGGAGGCGATTGGGGTTCAACCATTGTGAGATACATGGCACTGAACCACACCGATACAGTGCAAGCCATTCATATCAACATGTTCCTGGCTTTACCTCCTAATGGGAAGACGTCTCCTGAGAAGTTTACTCGGTACCAGAAGAATGATTATAGTGAGCAAGAGTTGAAGAACCTTGAGAGGACTAATTGGTTCGCGAACAATGAGGTGAGTCTAAACCTGTTCCCTTCCACCTGAAATGGGTGTCTGACACTGGAAAGCGTGGCTATCAACGCATCCAAGAAACGAAGCCAGTGACTTTGGGCTATGCTTTGCACGATTCTCCCGTTGGAATGCTAGCATGGTTCGTCGGCAAACTCAAAGCCTGGACAGATGACTATCCCTGGACAAAAGACGAGCTTATCCATTGGGCATTCATCCACTATCAAGGCAGTCCAAGTGCCGCTATGCAGATTTACAAAGAAGCCGAAGCTGTTCTGAATAGTAATCCGGATAGCATGTTGGGCAAGTATATATCACAGCCAGTGGGAGGATCTGTGTTTCCAAAAGAGGTCAGTCTATCATATCCGAGTTTGACAAGAGCTTACCTGACATACATTCAAGCTTTGGATCAGTCCTCGTGAATGGATGGAGGAAACTTGTAATGTTCAGTTTTGGAGACAACATGAGAAGGGTGGTCATTTTATTGCTTGGGAACGACCAGAGGTGTTGGCTGGGGATATAGCGGAGTTCTATTGTAGGTCAGGGCCCGTGTTCGGCTGAGATACGACTTAAGGTACTTGATGTAGTATGAGGTAGATGTATGTTCCATTATGTCCTTTAGTACAGGTTGGAAGCTTACTAGGGTTCTAAAATCAGCGGTTCTCTACTAGGAAATGCAGGTAGGTAAAGCGTATCAAATTGCTAAAAATATCTATGGCCTACAGTTATAGATAAACTACCTATTTCTTCTTCTGCTCCCTTTTCTTTTTATTGTATTCTCGCTGACGTTCATTCTTCCTGTCTCTACATCTTCTACACAGGACTCCGACCCTATCCAACTTCTCCCCACAGTCTATACACTTCCCTTGCTGCTTGCGAGTGGCAATAATTTCCCGTGAGCTGCGAACGCTGGATGAAGAGCAGGGCTTGCATTTTAATTTGTTCTCAGCTGCTGGACGACTACAACTGGCACATCTACGAGGCTGCTCTTGTAGGTCTGAAGGTCCAGGCTGTTCCAGTGGCTCTGGTTGCTTTGGCTCCTCTGGCTCCCTTACAGGGTTCAAAAGGTCTTTGAGGCTCAGCATGGTGGGTAATATCGTGTGCGGTTAGATCTCGATGTTAGTTTATTTTAGTTATTGGTGTTTTGGATTGGCTTGTTTGAACATGGTTTTGGTTTAGGCGGATTGACTATTCTTTATATAGTTTATATTGATCTATCATTGTTCACGTCGATACGCCATGAAATACACATTCACATCGTGACTTGATAGTAATCAATGTCATGCGCATTGTCTTGTTGAACGTAGAGAACAAATAAGTGATTTACGTACTGCGTTGCGAAACCTAACCGCCGCACCTATCTACGGACCAACTAGGTCTTCTCCCTCCCCTTCCCCTTCCCCTTATCCCTATCCCTTCGCTCCTTATACTTCCGCCTATCATTTGCATTTCGTTTGTCATTGCATAATTTGCAATAAACTCCTGGCCTGTCCAATGGATTCGAACAATCCCGGCACTTCTCTTGATCTTTTTTGTTTTGATTCCTTTCTGCAGTGTCAAGTTTTGCTTTGTCTAAGCATGTTCTGCATCTTGTTTTACCTGGGGCCGCTTGAAGCTTGCAATCTAAACACTTCTTTGCCTGATCTTGCTGATTTGACGGCCCTGGCTCATCCGACTGGTTTGGCTCGGCTGGTTGATCCGGTTGGTCAGGATCCTCGATGGGATTCAACAGGTCGTTAATATTCATCTTCGGGGTAATTGGAATGATGTATTCAGGTGTTAGTATGAATTTGTCCCTGCTTGGTCTATTGCGTTATTGTTCTGCGTTTGATTCTGTATGGGTCTAGGTTGACTGTGTATTGTATATATAACTTGAATAATTGTTTCATTACTATTCACCACTCTATCCTACTCTCAGCGTGTCACAGCTACCTCTGGCTTGCTATGTTAACCACTATTGAATGTGATACTGGTAACAGTGACAGCCAAAATACAATGTTTATCTGAACAAGTGTTTGCAAAGAAGCTTATCACCGCGCGCACATATTGTGTGTATTCACCTACAGCTATTAATCAATCTCAACTGCCGATGCTGGGCCCAGCCTACAATCAGTGTGAAGTTTATTCCGGTGACACAACGCCGTCATTCTCCCACTTCTTAAAAGCACAATCTTATTTCATACATAACCCATGTATCCCCCAAGCCTAGATAGCATATAAGACGCCCCCTCATTCATCTGTTGGCGCATGTTTGGTCCTGTCTCTAACGCGTACTGATATTGCTATGTCATAGTTCTATTAGACCTAATGAGAACCACTGTTAACCCTAAAGTAGATAAGGTCCCCGTAAGATTTCAACTTAGATCCATAAAGCTGTTCGGAGTTCGCACTAAAAGCCGTCATTTCTTGATAGTACTGGCTAGCTGTGGTGAGAGACTCATGGCTACAGCTTCGAATCTTTTACTGTCTGTTCTTTCGTACTTGGCTGAACCTCTGATACACCATTTTGAAGTTGAATAAGACGATCAGACCAGTTGTTGCAGTCGTATAGGAAAGGTGCAAGCATCGGAGCGTTGCTTGTTCGTTGTGCGAGCTCTACAAGAGATATTCTTTGACATTTATCAGATGCGTTGTATTAAGTGAACTGTGATTTCTAACTTACTCTTTGCTTGGAGCAGATGTGTTGTTCTCTGATTTGTCCATGATAATATCGGCTGAGAGAAAGAATATTGCCGTGGTGCCAGTGTGCCTTGAGGAAGCATTTCATCTTGAAGCTATTAGAAAGACTTCTTATATGCTATTTGTTTCCAGTGGTCAATTTCGATGTGGTGTTCTACGGCCCATCAACATTTCACCCCATTTAACCACCCCCTTGGTCACCCCAAGTACTCTTTAAATAAATCTCTGAAACACGAAAAGCCAACAACTATTCTGTCCAATTCCGTCTTCGTGTTTTAAGCCACAGAGTAAAATTAGGCTGTCTTGGATATACACTCTTGATTGGCTCATACGCACACAAGGCAACTGGTTTGCACATTATGTCACCTCGCACCCCAAATCTCACCCCGCTGCACCCCAAAGCTGCCCATCGTCAATCTCACCTCAGGCTGACTCCGAATTCACTTTGACTTTAAATTACCTGAATCATATCCGGTCAATTTGCAAATTGCAATTTCTTCATCTCCATGGCCAACTCTTTCTTTCCCGTTAAATTCAACCTCGATAGCAGGCACTGATGAGACATGGCTTTGTCTTTGGATCATGGTCAAAGGATCATGCCTCATGATGAGCTGGTTATAGAGCCATCTGAGATTGAATTTGAGGTTGAAGCCAATCCCTTCGTCTTTACGCTTAACCAACTTGATATAATGATCACCACCAAAAGTCTTGCCGCCTTTCATAAGTTGGGTAGTCCTGATAGAATCGAAAACGGGAATCGAGTATACCGAATGAACCGACTTAGATTTGGTGAGGAAATTGCGACCAGTATAGTCGAGTTTGAGGAAGCTTTCGCGGGCCGTCCCCTCCAAGAGCCTCCGCGATCGTTTTCGAAATTTGAGCACTCAGACAGCTCCCAGTTTCACTCACGGCGGGATGAGAAGCTGGTTTCACCCACGATTGATAATCGGCCTTCTCTCGCTGTCGAAGTAAAGAATGTCCTTTCGCGCCTAGTAAAGGTACGGGCCAAATGCACAGAAATTGAACAGGGTCACTACAGAAACAAAGAGAAGAACTCGGATATCAGTTCTGAGGAGTGGGAAACACTCGAGGCCATAAATCGCACGCTCTTAGACAAAGATTACGACCTTTCTATCGCCGCATCGTCGCTCAGCCCGCAACTACAGCACTTTAGAAAGATTGCGTCTGATCATTCTCTACAATCTCGAAACTTGCGTCGGTTTAACGACTCTTTACTTCCTCTTCTAAGGCGCGAGCAGGACCTGGAATCTGCACAGCAATGGATGGCAATGATGAAGTTGTCCTCTTCTCTTATAGACATACTTGGAAAAAACGAATTGCTCTACCGTGATGAGGAAGAAGAACTCTTGGACGCGATCAACCAAATTGACGATATATTGATGGAATTGAAATTATGGTTCAAGCGCAAGTACAAGAGCCTAAACTGCAAGAAAGATGTAACTGAAGAACAAAACTTGGTTGAGATCATATTCGAATTTCCCAATAATATCAGGCATACTTGCACAACGATGCCGTGGACTATACGCCCAGCACTGTTGGTACTCTGGGGTGTCTGTTGGATGTTCATCATCGGTGCTGGTCAACCTGGGCATGAGGAACTCGAAGCGGTTAATCCACTGGTTTCACCTGTGTCATTCTTTTATGGGTTCTATGACAATTTCCCAGATTTCGACATTGAAGGTAAGTTTCTCAATGATGGCTTGAAAGCTTATCTTATGTACAACAGATACACTCTCACATTCGATTATCGATGATGCCGATGACGAAGGATATCATGGCCAGAATACACTGGAAAACCTTCTGTTGGAAAGCATTGGGATGATGAATGATCCGATTAACGCTTTGGCCGTTGTCGAAGCCACCCCTCAAGATCCCGACTTTTTAGCTCACGACTTGATGTCTCGAAATGATGCAGAAAGCTTGGGTCTACTAAAGCGACATTCCGCAGAGACACTGCCGGCTGCGGCTATCCAGAGCTCACTTCTGGGATCGTCGATTAGTATCGGTGACACATCCACCAGGGATACTACAATTAATAACGATGTCAGTGGGTCTGATAATCGAAAGACTAACTCCGATGAGTAAGTAACAGCGTCGACTTATCATCAAAACGTATGCTAAACAAATGCAGCAGGGTTGCAAAACCAAAACCTCGTTCTGTACGTCCTAATTGTCGAAAGACGTTTTCGAGGCCCTCTTCCTTGACGAGACATCAGGTAGAGGCACACCAACAGAACTCATTAGGATCGGAAACGTTATTCCATTGTCCCAACTCTGGCTGTGATAGGTCTAATGGAAAGTGGCCTTTCAAGCGTGATTCCGCCCTGAAGCGCCATCTCAAAGAATCCAAATGTAATCAGGAATGTCTTGCCAGACAGGATGGTCAAACATACTCGTCAACATCAGCGTCCACCCCGGCAACACAACTCCAAGAAGTCGAGACAGAGCAAGTTGCCAGGGTTAATGAATTGAACAAGAGGCTGAGGCCTGAAGACGATGAAGGGTCGGACGAATTGCCCCTGGCAGGGATTTGGAAGAAGTACAAAAACATGAAAGAAGAGGTCAAGCAGAAGAAGGATGCGTATCTGCTTGCTGAAGAGAAGTTGAAGGCATTTGAGAAGAGTATTCAAGACTTGGCGGGCTCTCTAAGTAATTCGTAGTCAACTACTTATATAACGGCCATGTTGCGGAGAAGACCTGTAGAGGACTTGGAAGAAGAACAAATCGGTGGTGGAAGACGATATCAGATTGAACAACGACTTATTATTCTTGTTTAATGAAGCGCCTAAGGGGGTTCTCATTACAGTGCACATGGAATAGTGAACAAAGACAAAAGCCTATTGTCGAACATGATGACCATGTGCTTCATACACCTATCCAAATCATTCGAGAGTGACTGTCAAATATGTTCGAATTTGATCAAAATGATGTCAGACTAAGAGCACATTTATCGGTGAGCGAGGATTCGTTGATAGTTTATTTTTCGAGCTTTCTTCGGTCGTGCTGAGGCTAAAGGGATATGTGTATAGGAATATTATAACAGCGAATAAACTCATAAATCTGATCCGTGGCCAGACCCCTTCCGTGCAACAAAAATAGATCCTGTGACCTTGATACCAACACCAGAGCCTGAGGGTCTCGTGAATGGCACCGCCCGCTCCCGTACAATCTTCTTCATTAACTCAGCGCCCTTCTCCTGTTCCTCCTTGCTCCAAGACCCAAAAACCCTCGCACCGAACCCATGGGTTAAAAGATCAGCGACTTCATCGGCTGTCTCATCGCCTAGATGCACATCAACTGTAGTACTAGTACATACGCCGAGCCCAGCACCTGACAACACGGCCTTGGTGTGCTCAGGATCAAGCCAAATTTCGGGCAGAGGCGGCCTGAACGGCGAATCGTCGGGGCGTATCTGGGCCTGGACCTCTTGAATGATCTTGATATGCCCCATCACTGTCCAGCCGGTGACGACAGCCACTCCATCTGGATGAAGTGTTCGCGCTATCTCTCGAGCACCCTTTTCGGGGTTGTTGAAGTACATGATTCCCAGGCTCGTAATGGAGTGTGTGAAGGTGTCGTCAGGAAAGGAGAGTTCCTCTCCGCCCATGACGGCCGGGTAGACGTTGGTTTGAGAAGAGAACCGGTCTCTAGCAATGCTGACCATGTTCTCTGCAACGTCTACGGCGTGGATCTCAGGCTGGACACCGGACTGAACAATGATATCAGTGACGATGCCAGTACCGCATGCATTGTCGAGGATCTTGGACTCAGACGTTAGAGGCTTTACGTCTGAGATGAAGTTGATGGCATACTGGGCAAGCTCACGAGTAGCTCCACCAGTGTTGGCCTCATATTTGTCTGCAGTTTTGTTGAAGTGCTTAGTAGCTGACAACTCGGTTGTGGACGACATGGTGAAAAGGTAAATGGGTAAAGCTGGATCTGAAGATAGCACTTTCGGCAAATTGTGACGGGTTGGTAGACTTATATATCATATCGAGCTATTATGAACGCCTCGGGGTTACGGGTGTCACGGTAACAGTATAAAGATGTTTAGATGTCAGAGGAATGCTTGTTGGTCCGATAGGAAGAGGTAGCACTCCTACAGTCGGCATCATCCCGGCGCTTGCGGCTGCGCCTAACCAGAGAAGGTTAAGTGTTAGTTTACAAGGCTTCGGTGCTCTTGAGCATTTGGCCAAAATAGGTTTAGTCTCTGCTGAGTTCCTCCGTCCGATTCTGAAACCCTCCGCGGACGTTTATGAAAGCTCCCCCGAGTGGATCAACTTCTTTTCGTGCTCGAGGATATTTTCTTTACTTTGTTCTTCTTCAATTGTTCCTTACTTTTAATGAAGCAACGTGGGCGCGGCCATTCATGATTCATCACGGCTTGTCTTCTACGAAGCTTGCCGGAAAGCCAAAGCAAAATACCAACGAATGCGACCAACCGGCTCTCGATCCGCGCGATGCTTTCTCATGACGATTGAAAACAGTATTGGATACTGGAAAAAGGTCGACCACCATAATAAGCGAGTTGTGATTGACAAACACATTGGGAGCAGTATAACAATTTAGCAAATGAGGCAATACGATGGACAAAATCGCTGGCGTTGTCGAACACTCGAACCATCTGTCAATCACACTTACAGCAACAAGACACAACGATCAGGCGAGCTTGTTGAGTCCGGAATACCAACTTGCCGACTCGCTTAGCTTTTTCAGCTCGGAAGCAAGCAGCTGACAACAGGTTATCCCTAAGGCAGGCTTTTCATGGCGTCAGATGTCGTGGAAGCTAGACCTGGCTTCGCTCACTCCAGTTACTAATAGCACTTCACACAGAAGCGGTTTTCTCTGTCATGGCGATTCCATGGTGGCTTTATCTTCCAGTGATGGGTTGCTGTCACTAAAATATACATACAAAACCCGAGCCACAGACAGCCTTTTCCAATTACAACGCATCAGTCTTGGTCTTTACGACGACGAATATTGATCTATCTCAGATATCAATACCCTTATTCCAATTAATTATTCTTTGTATAGTTACACCTAGATATAATTGGATTGTCGCAGCATTGGCCAGATTTCTCATCACTCAACTCATCGGAGAGATGTCTATTTTTATGCCTCTCGAGAAGTGGTATGTAAACTACTACGTATGAAACAACTCATGCTGCATCAAATCTTTCAGGTCTAGAACCATTCTGAATTAGCAAAACTCTCAAGAGCAACGAAATACGAGCCCCACGTCTTATAGCGGGGATATTGTCGCTGGAGCTATCTTATGGGCTACAAACTCACACAGTGAGTGAGACGACTAGGCTGAGTGAGATTCACATGAAGGTCTCCTCTTTTATCAGGACATCATAGATAATGAGGGGCAGCGTTCTAAAAGCGGCTACTCCATCTCATGTCAACACCATTTACTCCATGCCGACTCTTCCTTTGCGTCGTGATACGGACTGTGGGGACTATCAATGCCTCTTCTTTGAATGAACGCAGAACTCTGCTTTTGCACAGCCCCTGAATGCTTCCAACATTAGAAATCTTAACAATTCCAATAAAAGATCTCCGTTACTGTGAGGACGTTTCCTCACTCCTTCGGGAATAGGAAGGGCGATTCAGGACGGAGTGTGATAACTTGGATGGGTTGTTGGTAATACCTAGCCCTCCGAGCTGAAAGTTAGCTTCGGTTATACGAATTGTGAATAATGCCTCCATCTCGAAAATAAGTGCAAGAAATCAGTATAAATACTAGAGGAGACTCTGGGAGATAGAACGGAAATCCTCATCACAGACATCAGATCAAAGTCACTTGGACACATCAATCCCAATAGTTCAAAGATACCTATCCAAACCCTCTTCGTTTTGTTCAAGATGCACTTCTCTTCTATCCTCCCCATCTTCGCTGTCATCGTCGGCCTCACCAATGCCAACCCCACCCCAGATGATGAACCTGTCCTTGAGACCCGCAGTGAAGGCGGCATCGCCTTGATCGAGCTCGATCTCGGCAAGGGCAAATACTACACTGGTGTCGGAAGCCCTGGAAAATGCTACAACCTTCCCTGGAACATCAAGTACTTTGATGTTTACTCCGACAAAACCAAATCCGTCATTAGCTGCTTCGACTGCAGAGTTTACACTGGATCCAACTGTAAGGGTAGCTATGTTACTCTTGGAGGTCAGGAGAAGGCATTCTTGGCTAAGGGGGGAAAGAAACCACAGTACAAGAGCTGGGAGTGCAATTGTAAGGAGGAGTGGTAGATGAGTGTAGGAGGGGGAGCAACTGGTAGACATGTGGAAAATGCGCTTGACAGTCACACCTCACTCCTTTAAGAAAGGTCTTTCCACGGCGACTTCGATTGGGAAACGGTCATTTGACTTCGACTTTGTTATGCTTATACCTCTTTTTTATTATCTTCTTCACTTCTCCATTCACTCATTCTACTGCTTCCAATCTTCCATGCAGGACTTTTTCATCTTTTCTTCCAGTCGTTACTAGTATAGACGTTGAATTCAACTTTCTGATTACTTTGGATTTGTCTCAAGTAACTGATCCATCAAGACACTCATGACTGGTGACGTATTTGCCTTAATCTAAGGACGCATCATCGGATGACAGCATGGAGGGGCGGGATGTGGGGAGCCGAGCCGCGACAGCGATGATACTCTGGATTCACACTGCCTTCCACTAGTAGACTTCAGCAAGTGTTTTTAAAACTTCGGGTACCCTTTCCGCTGGTAGGCGTCCGCGCGCGGCTCCATCTTTCTCCGTCGACGGACAGGTGTCTGTGTCACCTTGACCGGTATCACAACGTCGGATGGTACACTGCTATCATCCGACGCCCCGAAACTCATACTATTTCCAATTAGTAGCACTTTTACCTGTAGTCTGGGTGCTCGTTTGACCATCTCTGCGAACAAGCTTTGAAATGCCGTGAACCATGAGAAGCCTTCTGCTGGTAGAAGGTTATGGTCTATGACCGCCAGATCGATGACCACGTAGATTTGGGTTCGTGCCCGAAGTAGTGCCGAGCCAAGGAGTTGAAGCCAGTCTTGTTCGACATTGGCTCTGTGGAATTGCGCACATTGAAGAGACATTGAGCTCTCAGTTGTGCAGTCCTGGGATAACTTGAATGCTTGTAGGATAAGATGTTTAAATACATCTGTGCTTGAGGCTCGTCCATCTTGAGAGTCGTTTTGGGGACCACGCAAAGCCCATACAACAGGAATATTCTTGGACTGTAGTTGCTGGATGATATTGACACAGAACTTCCTAGAGGCATGGCGCGCTCGAAGACCGCCTTTAACGATAGCCACTCTTGACTCTGGTGCGGTAGACCACGCATGTAACTTAGGCGATTGCCAGAACTCATTCGTAGTGTCATACACCCTGACACGGTCATGTCGTATTTGCACCGACACGTTATATCGGAATGCTTCCAACGGATCCCCCAGCTTTCCGTCTTGTATATGTGACATGATCTGAGAGAACTGAAGGTCTGACAGGCGTTGGTTTGTGTCCAGAAGTGCACTCGAATGTAGAGCGTGGAATGAGTCCAGCCTGGCGATTATACTCTCATTCGTCTGAACAACGGCTCTTGACGAGGATGATTGGAAATTGTCCAGTTTCGCGACAATTGAGCTTAGTTTGAGACTAATATCCCTGATCTCAACACGTGCACTAGCAGCTGCTAGCTGGTCGATTTCTCTCGAGTTGGCTGTGATATCTTCAAGAAGGTCTTGATACCTGAGTTCAGGAGGTCGAGTAATACTATGGAGAAGATGGCGAAATGTGCCCTCCTGGCACCATTCATGAGCTCGGATGAAGAATCTCACGAGATTGGCGTAAAGATTGCTGACTGCTTGTCGTATACGGTCTGTTGGATAGAGAACTGTGACAAGTTCGACGCGAGGTAGTGAGTCTGCAATTTGCGACAGGGCTTTTGAGATTAAACATATTGTCGCCTCGTGATTTTGAGCAGACTTGAAATCGTCAGCGACTTGTAGAAGAGCGTGTTAATGGGAGCTGCGACTTACCACCAGTATTATTTTCATAGCTCCCCAGGCAAGAGACACATACTCAGGATGATGTTGGACCAAAACATCCATAATGTTTCCGTAGTGATGAATCTTGGAAGTGACCCTTTGAAGCCATTTCTTGGCTTTCGGGAAGCGCTTCTCATCCGAATATTTAGCGAATGAGTCCTGTGCCAACAATTGTATGTCTTGTATACTGGAGAAGCCTTGCGAGAAACCGACTTTCTCAGAGTCTTTGGTGAGAACCGACCCAAATCGGCTCAGTCCCTCCTGGAATGCATATTGAGCAGCTGGAAATGCAAAGTTGCTGTCAATCGTGAGTGAAGTGATTGCGGGGTTATTGTCAGGTTGACTTACGAGTATGTACCCTGTTTCGCATGAGTATTTGGAGAATACCAGGTACTCAGATAGTCTGCCATAGGATGATCCATTTTGAGTAGATTGATGAGCAGAACTCGAAGGATGTTCACGTCGAGAGTGATCCATCAGCCCTTGAGTTATCGGTTGCATCAACGCGCTGGAGTGGAGTGCGGCTGAGCTATCAAGGACAAGGATCATGGTATCTCTCTTCAAGGGTATTGGCTCATTCGTGTGTGCGACAAGGATTATGATACTCCTAGGATTATTAGCCACAGGGCTTCTGTTTTTGTCTGGACGGCCGAAGCCCCTCCTTCCCTTCAGGGAGGACAATCTCACGCTTTCACCGGTTGCCTCCCAGCCTTTTCTGTTCGTTCATCAATCAATCTTAAACAAATCACGAGTAAACAACAACATCTTCTCTTTCAGTGCTCTTCTCCTCTCGCCTCCCAATCTTGCCTCAGCAATCTTTTGCTTACCGCTGAGTAGCTTCGGCGGAAGCATCACCTTCTGTCAAGATTCCGCAGCAAGCGAAAGATAAGTCCCCCCAGCGATTGATTGAGCTGGGTTCATGGACCCCAAACATCCCCATCGAGGAAAAGGACGACTTCGAAGAATCGGCCCAATTTCATTGGATTAGTTCACAGATCTCACCAAGCGACAAATTTCAAGCTCAGCCACCCAAGACCTGGACGAATGTCCTCAGGGAAGCAGAAGGTACCGAACAGCAATCAAGGTCGGAACAAGGCTCTGAAAAAGAAGAAAGTGAACATACTCTTGCGAATGATAGCGACATAGATGGCGATGGTATAGATAACAGCGACGACAACGACGATTCTGATAACGAGAACAACGACTCGGACGCTGACGACGAGAGTGAAGACCCTATAATTAATGCTGCGAACTTTGGCAGAGTCCTTGCAGAAGCTGCAAATATTCAGAGCGGCTCATCAGACTCGGGTAGTGCTGAACAGAAAGACACCCTCGATACCGAGACCACTTGGAATTTTGTCCGTCATATTACCATCTCGCGAGATCAGACACACGCGAGTGGTTACGATAAGGAACAACTCGCGGCACTTCTTGAGCAAAGTTGTAGAGACATAGATCAGTCCAACGACCAAAATCAGCAACAGGGCCCAATATTACCGTCGATTGAATTCTCTGGTTCCCCTTCAACTCACGCTCTTCAAGATTATCAGATGCAACTTATGCTGCTTGAACAGCAAAACAAGAAACGGCTCATGATGGCCAGAATGGAACAAGACGTAATTTCGGGTGGCGAAAGTTCCGCCAAAGATAACACAATGTTATCTTTACCTACCACCGACGTGGAACAGGTCGACGACAATGGCAAAGAAGCCGTCCCCGCGAATCTTGTTCAAATAATCAAGATACAACAAGAGATTGAGAAGCTCCGCAGAATACAAAACACCTTGAAATCGACCACCTGGCTTGTGCTTCACAAGATACAAGGCGACGAGACCACATATCTGGCGGACCCCTCATGGGCCCCAAAGCAAGGACAAGCCCCGTACTTTAGAGGTAACTCACCTCTGGGTAACGAAAGCGAATACCTCAAGCATAGACCAGATGCTGCCTTTGTCGTGTACAGACACTATGACCCCACCTTCCAAGCAAAGGATGTTCGCAAGGCAAGGGAAGAGGGTCTCACGATGCCGTATCCTAAGCCTGTCCGAGAGGTCATCCAGCCACTATCAGAGCAAATGGTTGCTGCATTGGACGTATTCGTTGACTTACATCCGACCTTCAGGGATAGGTTTCCTGATTGGGTGTCCAGTGATCCTATCGACTCCCCATTTCTGTTCTGGTACTGCTATCGAACTGCGACCGATCTCCAAGCCATGGACGAACCGCACAGGACACAGATGATATTGCTCACGGAATGGATTGATAACAACTACAGCAAAATACACGCTGATGTCGAGGATAAATTCTCCCAAGGATACGTGTCTGAGTCAACTATGCCGTTTTTCATACAGCCGGGTGAGGTCTTGGTATCAATGACTGAAAAGGGCATCAGTGGTTATATCGCCGAGTCGTGGCCTTCTAAAGTTGTAGCCAATTATACAGCGCCTTCTCGGCCCAATGGACCACGAAAAATGACACAACGCTGGGCAGTTGATGCCTGGTCTTATGGATACGACGGAAGCTTCTACAAGGATTCCACGGTTCTCTCGCTAAACCTTGAGTTTGACGAGGATAAACCGGATGTTAGCATTGCGAAGCTAAATGTCTTACCCATACGGTTCGGCAATCGAGACTTCCAAACAAAGCTCGAACGTAGAGGGCGAACTATGTGGGCTTGCAGGGGCAGAAACCTCATCGCCTACCATGATGCCAACGACAATAACTTGTCTAGTGTAAGTTCTCAAGATTCATGATGTGGACCCTGCTAATAGTTATCAGGAAGGAGAGCGATACATGATCGATTTCAACACGTATAAGCAACTTCATTCGGATTCATACAAGTTCAAGATGGCTTATGTATCACTGTCAAACCCTAGCCGCAAAGAAATGGGCTCAGCTCTTATGGAGTGCGATGAGCCACCTGAGGCACCTGAGTTGTTTGTCTTTCCCAGCACTGTTGTTGGATATAATCTTCGGCACAAGAAGTGGCGTAAGTGATGCTATTTATTCGTATGTATGCAAAATCGATGTTCAATACTAACTGATGCCAGAGGACCTCCAGGTCGATTCGATTCAGGAATTGCAATGGAACAAACAAGCCTTCAGACACCTGGTGATAGACGAAGAAACCAAGGATATCATACAGGCTCTCGTCACAAGCAAGCTGGAAACGGATCAGACGACAGATCTGATCCAGGGCAAAGGCAACGGACTCATCATCTTATTGCATGGAGGACCAGGTACAGGCAAAACCTTTACAGCCGAAAGTGTCGCCGAGTTAGCTGAGAAGCCTCTCTTCCGAGTGACTTGTGGTGATATCGGAACGAAGCCGGAGGAAGTCGAGAAGTATCTCGAGTCAGTCCTACACCTGGGTAAGATCTGGGGTTGTGTGGTCTTACTCGACGAAGCCGACGTATTCCTTGAGCAGCGCACTCTGACAGACCTTGAGCGCAATGCTCTTGTTTCGGTGTTCCTTCGAGTTCTCGAGTACTACGAAGGCATCCTGATTCTAACTTCTAATCGCGTCGGCACTTTCGACGAAGCTTTCAAATCTCGTATTCAACTTTCTCTCCACTACGAAACCTTGACCAAATCTCAACGTCGCACCATTTGGTCCAATTTCCTCCAACGATTGAGCGCGCTCGAAAAGACTGCCGTTGTTCAGCCAATCACAGACCGCAAGAGAAAATATGAGGCTGAGCGAGGTATTAACTTTGACGAAATTGAACGACACTTGGCGGATTTAGCAGAGGAGCAGATGAACGGACGACAGATTCGCAATGCCATTACTACGGCGAGACAGCTGGCGAAGTTCAAGGATGAGAGTATGACATACAAGCACTTGGAGCATGTTATCAAGATTTCCAGGAAGTTTGACAAGTATATTGAGAAGGTTAGGGATAGTTATTCGGATGATCAGGTTGCTAGAGAAGAGGGCATTCGATAGGTTTAATGATAGAGCGATTTAACATCACATCTTAATTGTTTTCATTCCCAAGAAGGGGCCACTGTGCGGCTTTTATAACGTAATTTGGTGGCTGTGTTAGTGCAATGGTCCTAGTTACAAGCATATCTTCCTGCCTACCTATTCATTTAGACGTCTAGGCCATGTAGCTACAGTAGCAACAAACTTTTGGTGGTTTCTAAAACTATCGACTTTTGTAAAATTATCAAGAACTAGACGGATCAGCTGAAAAGGTGGTTTGATTCAAAAAGCCTCGTCCGCCATGCTTCGTTCTTTTTTACTTGCCAGGTTCTGCTACAGCTGCCAGTATTTCTCTTGTCTCTCCTATGACACTAACACTCATTTAACCAATTGTCTCTCGTTAGACCCTTTCACTCATTTGACAACCATGTATTCCCATAAGCTTTTGTCTTTGGCCTTGAGCCTCTTTGTAGTGGACTCAGTAGTCGCGAGTCCATGCAGGCCTTCTTCCTTTGCTGTCAGTATATCTTGCCACATCTAAAGCAGAATATTCGACGTTTACTAATTGATTAGGTTCTGTCGCTGTGACTACGCTTTCTGAATCAACGACTACGATTCTTCCTGTGCCTTCTTCTACCGAGACCTCCTTCTTCGATACTACCCTGACTACTCAGGCGGTCGAAACTAGCGACACTGAGACTGCCACTACACTTGTAACCAGCGCTACTTCTGTCGACATTACCACTGTTGACGGCGAAACATCAACTCTCGTGCTCGACACCACGGTCACCACTGAAGCCATCACTACTACAGCTGCTGAGGTTACCACAACTGCAGCAGAGACCACAACCACCGCGGAGGCTGGCTGCCCCCAAGTTACTCTTCTCGCCAATCCTACTCCCATCTTCACTTCCTCGGAAGGAATCGATCTTGACGACCAGTATAGAATCGTCGTGGTACCTTTTGACGTCGGAGTCTTTGGTGCTTCTTCATCCACTGTATATGTCAGTGTGAATGGATTAATAACACTGGGACGAGGCCCCAATGATGCCCATCTCAACGCAGCACTACCTGCCCAGAATATTCCGGAGGTTGCTATCCTCCCCTACTGGGATGATTTGTATGTCGCTGGGGGCTACTGTGGAATCGGTATCAGCTATGAAGTCATCGATACTCCCCGCGGTCGAGCTTTCACTGTCGAATACTATGTTGGTGGTAACGGCAATCCGGTCGGTGACCACTTCACTGTCAGCATGTTTGAGGATTATCCTGGAATTGTCAGATACGCGTACTACAAGACATCTAGGCATGGAAGTAGTGCTACTGTTGGTGCTCAGAATGGCATGCTCAAAGCACAGTACTCTTTCAATGGTGTTGATTCTATCCCTGATAATTTCTATGTTGAGATTGATACGAGCAGTGGGCAGGGCATTTTCACCAGTGGTCGATTGTAAAGACGGACCGGGATATCGTAGAACGATACAGACATTGCACAAACCATGTTTTCTTTCTGACCTACTGACGTGGAGGATTTCACTTGGTATCTCGCACTATTTAACAAGGCTTTTACAATAACTGAGATGTGAACATAACAGCTCCCGTTGTAAGATCATAAAAAGTTTACTCCAGTTTCGCTTACAACTTCAATGATTAGAGGAATACACTCGCAAATATTATAAAAGAACTCCACGATCACGCTAGCCTCGGGATATAACGAAGTTATTGCACCTGAACTATAGAATGGACAAAAATTGGATCGATATTTCACAGACAGCATCATAATTTACTTTTGGAACCACCAGTGTCTGTCTTAATGTTCGAGGTTATTGTTCAACTTACCCGAGACTGATAAGATGGATGAATGGAGATAAGAGGTGATGTGATAAGATAAGATAAGTGGTTCCTTGTTCACGCCAGACCGGAAATAGTACAACGGCTCGCTTACTCAATCCGGATCCACTGTCAAGATACCGAAGTCGCCGACTTGAACCTTACACTAACACTTGCTGAGAAATACAGCAACACATCACGACGCCCATGACCGAAACAGCGAACACTAACGACTCCAGACCGTCAAGCATTACGCCAGGTCGTACACATGTAGCGCGTGTCGCGTGTAAAGCATGCCACGCCCGGCGAGTAAAATGTGACGCTGCGGATAGCCAACCTTGTTGGCATTGTCGCACGCGCGGGTCACAATGTGAATTGATAGAGTCAAAGCGTGGAAAGTATGTAGTAGATATATCACGATGGAGCAAGTTCAAAGACTTACAGTGTTGTAGATATGTAAGACGGAGTAATGTCCAGTCGCAACAGAGACGCTCTTCCAGGCGCTTACAACAAACGCAAAGTCCAGCCCCTGATGGAGACGAGACTACGAGCTTTGAGAGTATTGCTGTCGCCACACCTGAGAATTACGCAACTGGAAGATTGACTCAAAATCACCAAGTGACAGAGCCGAGCGTCACACCCAACGCTCAGCAACAACCTCAATCAAATTTAACTCAAGCCAAAGATAGATCGTTCTTTCTCGGCGACTCAAGTAGTCTATCATACATCATCGAATTGATATGTACTCCGAGAAGCGGTGTCAGTGAACCAGTGAAGGTCCATTATCCCATCCCAGCATCAATAGTGGAAAGGGCAGTTGCTCCAAGTCGACCTCAAATCGAACCGCTACGTTTACAAGACGCATTGACACTTCCATCGAGGGAAATATCCGATCGTCTGGTCTATGTTTTCTTCGATATCGTGCACCCTCCATGGCCAGTTGTGGATAGAAAGTCATTCTTACAGCTCTACCGAGATAGGAAAGCATCGCCGCTGCTCTTACATGCCATGTTTCTCGTAACTTTCATATTTTGCGATGAGGACCTTATTCGAGATGCGGGATTCAGCGACCGTGTTGCGGCACGCAAATATCACTATCTCCGGGCTAAGACGCTGTACGATGTTGACCACGAGACTGATCGTGATATCCTCGCTGCTTCACTTCACCTGTTGGGATTCTGGTGGAATGGACCGGATGATCAGAAAGACGCATGGTTCTGGTCAGGCTGTGCAACATCATATGCCCAGTCACTAGGTCTTCACCGCTCGTATGTCATTTCATCTTTCGCTCGTAGCTCTTGCTGACCTTCCCATAGGACAGTTGCTTCTAGGCTCAGTCCTGAGAAAAAAGCACTGCGAAAACGTATCTGGTGGTCTATATATGTAAGTTCAGTCTTAACTTTCTGCTGAGGAATCTAATAGTAGTAGACTCGTGATCGACATACTGCTGCATGTTTGGGCAAGCCATGTAGAGTCCGTGACGAGGATTGTGATATTGAACCTGTCACGGAAGCTGACTTATACTTTGACGATGTCATGGACGACCCTCTCATACCGCCGCAGAAAGAATACCATACAGCCTTCTTCATCGAGATGAGCAAAGCTGCTGAGATCCGTAGGCTAACCATTGACCCAATTCTTGATATTGGCTAACAACTCATGAATAGTTGGGGATATCGTTATTGGAGAGTTTAGTCCTCGTCGTCTTGCACTGGAACGCTACGAAGTGCCTAATCTGAAAGCAAGACTCGAGCAATGGGAGTCAAAGTTACCAGAGTGCATGAAAAAGGCACCGCTTGATGAGACTTTGGGAGAAGCATTCTGGGCTACACAGTTGCATATGGCGTACCAGTAGGATTATACGAGCAACTTATCGAATATCACTGACCAGAGATAGGAATTACTTCATCCTTCTATTCCGACCGAAAGCAATCGACGACATGTCATCAGCGGAAGCTGAAAGAGATAAGACAGCGCGAGCGGCTGCTGACTACATCACCCGGATGACTGAAGACCTCATTGCTGTCGGAACATTACGATACACCCAAATGCACATGTAAGTAAAGATCCTACCTTTTGTTCCCAATTTCTGACAGCCTGCAGGATCCCAGCTGTTTTCGGAGCCCTCTCAATCCACACGCTCGTCATCTGTCGGAAAGACCCAATCCGTCGACAACTAGCTGGCAACAAATCCCGACAGTGCATTCTCGCACTCAGTGAACTTGCAAAATCTTGGCCTATTGGTCTATGGATTACCAAGTTGTTTGTGAATCTCTTGAGACGGCTTACAGGTCAAGGGTCAGCGTTGTCAGCGGGATCAATAGTCGATGTGAGGTCTCGCATTGCCAATGACAGTGGCGTCAGCGAGGGCTCTACTCAACCTCCTTTAAGAGGAGGGAATGGAACACATAACCCTGATGAAGCCATGAACGTGTTGAATCAACAGGGGAACCCGGCAAGTGGGTTCCTTGACGGTACTAACGGTGTTGCTATGGCAGAGCAGCAAGGCAGTGACATGTTTCAACAGCCTGTTGATCAATTTGGACTTGATGCCTTCTGGGCGGAGGATACCATTGATGTTGATTTACTTCTTCAGCATGGATTGTGTCCACTACTTCCAGCTGACTTTGGCCTTATGCCTCCGGGGACATTTGGCCTATGAGACTGAGTTGGACTTGCTCTAAGAATTTGAGTCTATGTCTATTCTCTATGGTATAATTCTATAAAGAAATTATGCAACTTTGTTACGTCGCAAAATACTTTTTCCTTCACCTCTCATGACCAC
The DNA here is from genome assembly GCF_050947815.1 of Fusarium sambucinum. NCBI lineage: Eukaryota > Fungi > Ascomycota > Sordariomycetes > Hypocreales > Nectriaceae > Fusarium > Fusarium sambucinum. The sequence goes on along the minus strand of NC_139294.1, from coordinate 874,432 downwards.
CAACACATGACGTCTATGTGTAAGAAGCGAATCTGCTCTTAGCTCTCAACTGCTTTCCATATTTGAAGAACAGCCAAGGGAACGGCGCCATAGCCACCGTCAAAAATGCAAGCAGACTAGATGCCCACTGGTAACCAAGCTTTTCATACATCTGGATACCGAAAAGAGGGAATGCCGCTGAATAACATGTTAGAAGCAGTGGTGATAGATGAAAGTGAGGGAGGACTTACCAGCAAATGAGCAACGGGCGAAACTGTTAGCTGCCATTGCCGAGGCGGCGTATTGAGGGTAGGCGTCTACCAAGAAGGTGAAGATGCCTGTGAAAACAAGGAGCATGCTAGATGAAATGTTAGTTGATGGATCAGATGAGGGAGAGAAAAATTAACGTACCCGCACCCAAACACGCCAGAACCAATAATGGGCACAATCCAATGCACGCTGGCATATGTTGTCCAAGCAAACCAGAACAGACCGATGGGAATAAGCACGGCACCAAGAATAGTCGGGGGCAATCTATACTCAGGCTCACTGATAGCCTTGCCTGTCGCCTTCTCCTGCTCTTCCAACCATTTCAATCGAAGTCTAGCCCAAATTGGCGTGGAGGCTGTTGCAACCAGTAGTCCAACAAAGATACCCAAAAACGTCATACCGACCTGCCAGAGGTTCATGCCGTGGTTTGTACGGAAGACGAGAGGGAAAGCACCGAAGAATAGGTAGAGAATTCCGAGGAGAATGGCTGAGTAAAGATCTAGGCAGAGACACATGGGTTCCAGAAAGAGGAGCTGGAATGGTCGAAGGATGGAGAGCTTGAGCGTTTCGAGGATGGGCTTCTGATCTTCTTCCATTGGGGCTCGGTATTCGTCGTTGCCAGTTTCTTTTCGAAGCTTCCTCGCCTTTTCGCGTAGTAGGATAGGATGAAATGTCTCTGGCGCAAAGAAAACAATGGCAACCATAAGAAAGGCAGCCCAGATAAGCATGACGTAGTATGTCCAGCGCCAGTTGACATTGTAGTTAATGAAGCCTCCAACCAATGGTCCAAGAGCTGGTCCAATGAATGGCGCGAGAGATACCAAACTCATAGGCTTCTGAATCTCATGCCTCTCAAAGACATCTCCTGCTGTACCTCCCGCAACACTGAGGAAACTACTGCCCGCGAAACCAGTAAAGAAACGCGCGATGATCATGGTCTGAATGTTTTGAGCGACAGCTGATGGAATCGTCCAGATGATAAACATGGTCCATGATACCAAGTAGATGGGTCGTCGGCCGTAGTACTCGCTCAGAGGACTAGTCAGAACGGGACCAAGGGCAATGCCCAGGACAAATGTTGAGAGGCCGAGAGTGGCAACAATTTGAGAGCAGTTGAACTCTTTGTTCATTTGGGCATATGTAGCTGTGTAAATGGAACTGGCACAAGTTCTGTAGTTACTTTATTAGTAAAGCCATTGTTTGTTTGCGAGTTTGACCTACACGCAAAGACTACCGACACAGGCAATGGAAACAATAAGCCATTTTCGCATTCTCGACATACTTCTCGGACACATGGGATCCTTGTCGCCATCCCAACCGACCTGCATTGATTTGGACGACACATGCTGATTAACAATTTCTGTAGGTTGATCGCTTAGCTCTTGAGAAGAGCGACGAGTCTCACTCTCTGCCATGACTGCTATTGTTGATGATGGTGATGATGTTGATTGAACATGACAGGACTGACGTAGATAATTATATATGAGAGTAAGAAGAAAAGGGACTAGGAAGAAAACAAATTTAACCGGCTCCACGGCATTGAAAAAAAAAGAGGATTTGTAATGACGATATCGTTTTTAGGCGGAGATAAGGAGGTGTGGGGAATAAGAGTCGAGGTCAAGATGCCGAGGTGACTTGGAGTTGTGACGTATCCATTGTTTACAGCAGGGGGCAACTCGTCACGGATTGATCACATTCTGTTCATGATATATCATGACGGACAGATTAGAAATGGAATCGATGTATTGTCTTGAAGTATACGCTATACCTCTAATTAGAGTGGTATGATATGCTTGCTGGTGTAGTAGCAGTTATGTTGCCAAGACTGAGGCTCTGTAGTGTGGATTTCTTGCCGCTTTGGCCAATTGGCTAGTCATCGTCGTTGGTCCTAATATTTACTCACCTTTCACTATCACTTAATGAGATCACCCTCACCAAAATGAACGCCGATTCGGAGAAACCAGTTTTATTTTTGTGAGAACGCGCAATTACTCATATTTCACTACTAATGCTCTTGTCTAGTGACATTGACAATTGCCTGTATTCACGCAGTGAGTCAACTCATCGACTCATCCCCACTCTCATTCACTCACCATCATCAGATTACAAAGTCCTTGAGCTCATGTCAAATCTCATCGACTCTTACTTCAAAACGCATCTAGGCCTCTCCCCAGAAGAAGCCGAACGTCTTCACAAAGACTACTATCAACAATACGGTCAAGCAATTGAAGGTCTTGTGCGCGATTATCAGATTGACGCTCTTGACTACAACGCCAAAGTCGATGACGCGCTTCCACTCGACGATCTCATCAAACCCAACCCTCAACTACGAAAATTCCTTCAAGACATTGATACATCAAAAGTCAGACTCTGGCTTTTGACCAATGCGTATGTCAATCACGGAAAAAGAGTGGTTGGGTTGTTGGGCGTGGATGATTTGTTTGAGGGTTTGACGTATTGCGATTATACCCAGATCCCCTTTGTTTGTAAACCGCAGAAGGAAATGTTCATGAAAGCTATGAGAGAAGCAGGAGTTTCTGAAACTGCCAAGTGTTATTTCATTGGTGAGTTGAAGTTTGTAATTGAGACCTTGAATTATGTTGACTTTGGTAGATGATTCGCACAAGAATTGTGTTGGAGCACAAAAAGCTGGCTGGACAGCTGTTCATTATGTCGAAGAGGGATTTCCTTTACCAGATACACCTGCATCGCAACATCAGATCCGTAGCCTTGAAGAGCTGCGATCGCTTTATCCTGAGTTTTTTAAGACTGGGGAATAGGCCACATTATGGTATACATGTGTTTGACGCGAAGAAACACGAAACCAAAGTACCCTATATTTCCCAAGGCCCCCGTGAGAAGAGACAAAGGTACAAGGGTTCATCTCCGCTACTTCGGAGCATGTCTGGGAATAGTCAAACCATGTCTGCTTTGAGATAACTACACGTTCTCAATTGAAACCTTTCAGTCAGCCGCAATCATTTTGGCAAAGCTGAAAGTTTCTGTCTCACCAGTCAGCGATAATAGAGACTGTTATCAGGAATGTGACTCTGCCTCAACGCCCCTGCATATTCACCGGTGGCATGTCCCAAGTCTAGACCCCGCCAACGGACCAGGGTCTGGAGAACTCCGGTATTTCAGCTCCCAGCAGCTGCATGGCAATCTCACTAAAGTGGCTTGCTGAAATTCCCTAGTCCACTCACTAGCCCACTGAACTATTTGCTTGGGGAAGCCTTACGCGGCACGGCACGAACTAAACGGGTGAAGCTATGACTTTTGTGGCTTTGCGGAGCTGAGACATAGAGTTCTCGACTTGAAGTTATTGGACGCCTTTACGTGAGATTCGATTTGGTGTTGCAACTTTGACTTTTGTCTTTTTGTTCAGCTGAGGGTATGTGACGAAGATAAATGCTTATAATTCCCCAGGCTGACAATGCTTTCAATCCTCACTTCATTGTCCACCTGCATCTTCAATTATTGACTTATTACTCGTCACTACTCAAAATGCCATCAGCTATGAGCGCTCATATCGAGCAGGCGATTGTTCCAGATGAACACGTCAAACTCATTCTTTGCTTCGATGGTACTGGCAATACCTTCAGTGGTACCAATGCCGACACCAACGTTGTCAAGATTCTTCGCAAGCTTGATCGCAACAACAACAAGCAGTACCATTACTACCAGAGTATGTAGTCTTTCCACCTGTATCTCTTTTACCGCGGGACTAACATCCATTGCAGCCGGTATTGGTACTTACGATGTGAATGAGAGTTCCATCCACAAGTCAACTCTTGGAGAGGTCAAGAGCAAGGTCTCCAAGGTAATTGACCAAGGTTTCGGCACAACATTTGATGCCCACATCATGGCTGGCTACCGTTTCCTCATGCGATACTATGAGCCCCAGGCCAAGATCTACATCTTTGGCTTCAGTCGTGGTGCTTACACTGCCAAGTATCTATCACGCATGGTCAACAAGGTCGGTCTTCTTTGCAAGGGTAACGAGGAGATGGTACCTTTTGCCTATCGCCTTTATGCCCGCGCTCTAGAATGCGAAAGCGCGGATCGTCTCGCTACGCAAAAGGGTAGTGTCTGGGGCATGGGCGGTCCTGAGGAACTACCACCCAAAACAAACTCTGAGACATCGCTCAATGGTAACAATCAGCCAAACGATGCACCCAATGGTTTTAGCAACGGCGCATCTAACGGCGTCAATGATTCTTCTTCTTCTTCGTCTGATTCATCTGACGACGAACATGCCCCTGCTGGTGCGGAAGAGCCTACCGAGACTGACGACGAGGAAGACAAGACAACTTTCATGGCTGGCAATGTCAACATCAAGAGAGGGAATGATACCAAGAAGGCCAGAAGGGAAGTAAAGGCCTTCAGTCAAACCTTCTGCCGAAACGAGGGCTCAGATCCCAAGGATCACAAAAACATCAAGGTGTTCTTCCTCGGTATGTGGGATTGTGTCAACTCTGTTGCAGTCGTCGAGAAGAATGCTCCGGCACCTGTTGAGATCACCGGAACTGCGAAGCATGTTCGCCACGCTGTTGCTGTCGATGAGCGTCGCGTCAAGTTCAAGCCTGCTCTTCTAGCACAGGACATTCGAACAGTCGTCAAGGAGGCCCAGGACAAAGCGGAAGCGAGACGCAAAAAGGGGAAGAACCCAAAGAAAAGCAAGAAGTCCGTGGAGCAGCGGAAGAAGGAAGAAGAAGAGAACAAGGAGGATATCAGAGAAGTCTGGTTCCCTGGAAACCATGGCGACATTGGAGGAGGTTGGCCTGCTATGCCTGAACTCGTCTCACCCGATAAGCTACCATGGTATACGCGTCTCGGCAACGTCCTCACAAGTATGAAGCCTAAGAAGAACGAGGATGAGCCTCTTCTCAGGAACAATGATCTTCAGATGAGCGACATGGCTCTCGATTGGATGATTCGGGAGGTCACTCTCGTTGGCGATCAAGAACCCAAGTCTGCTGTTCACTGGTGCCACACTCTTGACAAGTTTAGAAACAACATGGACGACACAAAGACACTCGTTGAAGGAAAGACAAAGTTGCAGAGATATGTCATTGAGGGCTTCAAGCACGACACTCTTTCCTTTGGTTACGGATCTTCTGTCTTCAAGGTGATTTTGTGGAAGTTTATGGGTGAGTCTCTTCATATCACAACTTTATTCACTAGTATAGCTAACTCGACCTAGAATGTCTCCCTGGAATTCCCCGATGGGAACTCAACGATAAGTCCGCGAAGGAAGAGGACAAGGGCTGGGAATCCCGACGCTGGACTCCCAACTTTGGCAGCTTCCGTGATATTCCACGTAGAGCTGTCCTTCACAACTCTCTTATTGAGAGACTGAAAGCTCAGGACATCAACTACCGCCCTGGAAACAATCATGGTCGTGGCACGCCTTGTTTGTTGGGTGCTGGTAAGAAGGAAGTTGCCAAGATGAAGAAGGCTGAGTTGCAGAACCAGAAGGAGCTCAGCGCTTACACTGACGAGAGGGAGAAGACATGGGCTGCGAGACATCAGCTTTGGCAACTTGAGCCCAAGGCTTAGGATATCACTGTTTTTGGAATATGTAATTAGATGGTTTAGGCGTTTGGAAGGGTAATCACATTAGTTTGGTTCAGAAAACATGGTCCATTTCGGGTTATCAGGGTAGCTTACTTTTCAGCCAATCCATTATTTGCTAATATCCGATGTCCGACTGAGTTCGTAAAATGACCAATAGCGGCAGTGGGATGTCCAGAAGGATTTACCTGTAAGCTTACAGACCATCTAGACTCCGTGCTGACGACGTGAGATTTTATATAACCTTGATCCTGACGTCTCACGTCATCCTATTTCTTAGACTTACTCAAAGTAGGCCCCAGTTGCGCAAACAATTCCACTACTAAAAGAAAAGAAGTTCAGCTGAACATGGAATCTCCAACACGCGTGCTTGTGACAGGTGGAAGTGGCTTCTTGGGTGGTCACGTGGTACGGCAACTCCTCCACGATTCTACGACTACAGTCGCCATCACCAGTCGCCATCCCAAGGTTCCTGTCGATGTGTCGGATGAATCGCGTATCTCTCTCTTTCCGCTTAATCTTACATCTCGAGACCAAATCGACCAAGTCTTTCAGAACTTCAAGCCTCATGCGATCATCCATACCGTATCCCCATCTTATCTGGATACCAGAAAAGCATTGATCGAAACCAATGTCGATGGGACAAAACTTCTGCTAGAAGCCGCAAAGGCTTGTACTCATACACAAGCATTTATATTTACTTCTTCCAATCAGGCTGTCGTACCGACACAAGAGCCATTGTCCGAAGAGAATGCCCAACAATATGACGAGACCAATGCACCTAACGCCTACGCCTTGTCAAAAGGTCTAACCGAAAGACTCGTAACCGCTGCAAACTCGGACGAGTTGTACACTTCAGTCATCAGAATCCCCGGCATCTATGGCGAATATGATACCAACTTCATCCCTCAGCTTGTGTCGAGTATTCGACGAAATGAACACAAAATGCAAGTTGGGAACGATGACAAACTTTTCGAAGTTGCCTATGTGAAGAAAGCGGCCGAGGCCCATATCCTGGCGATGAAGGCTCTCCTCGATCCCACAACCCGTGTTCAAGCTGGTGGTGAAGCATTCTTCATCTCCGATGGCAAACCACAGAAGTTCTTTGACTTCTGTAGAAGGTTTTACGCGGCTGCTGGTAGTCCTGTCAGGCCAGAAGAGGTGACACGTATTCCGTTACCTGTTATGCAAGTTATGGCGTCAACTACTGAATGGTTATACTGGATTTTCACGTTGGGCATGATGCAACCTGGTCTACGAAGAATTAGTATGGATCATCTGGATACTGGTTGTTGTTGGTCGTTGGATAAAGCGAGGAAGATATTGGGATATGAGCCTATTGATGATCAGGATGAAATCATCAATAGTACGATGGAGTGGGCTATGAAAGCCCTCTGAAGCTAAGAACCCTTTGATTTGAACTGACACTCACAGAAACTTCAACAAGATTGCAATATGGGCTCCAAATTGAAATTTCTTTCATTTACATGTTACCCCCAACTGTGACCCAAACCGTCTCAAGTTTCTTAGTATCGTTGAGCTTTCATATGAACTTACAAATGTTGATGATGAAGAAACCAGACCATATTTAAACTGGGTATCATTGTGTAGGTCGGGTCACAGTATACTCGTATTAGTCCCTCTAGCTACTCAATTTCTCTGGGTCTGCTACCGAGATCACGAGGTGAATAAGTGCCAGCCTCGATGTGCTGCACCAAGATTAGAATGTTTGTTACATTGGGGTTTTCCGTCTTCTTTTCCTTTCCATCGTTGCGTGCCTTGTTCCCAATATCTACTGCATCGCCGATAACAGTGAGAAAGCCTTTGAGATTGGCCTCTTGATGCATTTTTTCCTCGTTGAAAGCGTCGCCCAAACTGATCGCTCCTTGAACGACGTCTGCGACACTGACGCTGAGAACACCTTTGAGGATCTGTACGGTACCGCCAAACAACTCCAAGAGTAATTCCCACCCTTTGTTGGTGACTTTGTCCTTTAGCATTACTCCCGAGACGTAGTCGAACCATTTGGGTTGGAGATCAAAAGATTTGCGGCTGATACGAACATAGGTCGTCCCCTCCGCCCCCCACATGTAGCGCTTCGGCCATGGCGATTGTCCTTTATTCTTGGCTAGGGCATGTTCAAAGTGCTTAATTCCGACCTTGTTGTATGGATCCTGGGTGACAAACTGACTATAAAGTTTAGGGGAGTTTGTAGTTGTCCCGAAAAGTTGCTTAGGGAACAGCGTCAAGGCGCAGTCCAGGATGTTGACGGGACCATCCTCAGTATACCAGTTTCTGTAACTAGGGTACTTCTTAGTCCGTTCAGCATAGTCAGGGAGTAGACGATTCGAGGTTCGTATAGCGATGAAGTGGTTCGTATTCTTGACACCCGTTTTGGTGAAGAGTCCAACCCAATGAACAGCTCCATATTGACCATGGGTACGCAGCGAGATAGCTGGGTTATCCATCTTGGGTGCACGCACGGCCACAAAACGATCATACGAATCACCGTATTTCCAAGATAACTCAAATTCCTTGTTGGCCCAGTTCTTCACCTCGTGGATATCCTCGTCTTTGTCTGTGATAGTGTTCCAGTTGGCTCTCGAGGTTACATAGATAGGTTCCTCCCCTCCAATGGCAATCTCAAGCTCTGCATATTTGAGGTGAACGTAAAAGAGCCAGTAGTCCTCTTTTTCAGAATCAAACACGTCTGATCTGTTACCCTCGCAGCGCTTGATTTCTGGATATCTTTCTGGAAAAAGGTAATACAAATCGGATTTAAGTGGGTCTAGGTACTCCTTGTCAACTTCCAAAGTTTTGTTGTATAGTGGTATATCTGTGCCAGTTGATGTTTGCAGTTCGACGTTCATGATGAAATCGACTGGGTAAGAGGGGCCAAGATGTGAAGACGTGGCCTCCATAGTGTCTAAGCTTGGGTTGATAGCATCCATATTGAGGGGAGGAGATGGGGTCTTTGTGTTGAATGAAAAGTACTGTAGGAGAAGGAATAGAGAGAGATAATTTTAGATTTTGCGACAATCACACGGTAGTAGAGGCCTGTTTTATAGCCCACGACCGATGAGAATCATTAACCTAGGCTCGATCTGAGAATGACGTTATTATGGAAGAGAATGATAGTTATCCTGTTTTTCTCAGATACTCATGGCGGTCAATGAGGTGAAAGCGGCAAAGCATACTTTTGTAACCAATGATTGGTGAGTATGCTAAATATGCAGCTAGAAACGCAGATTATTTCTTGTTCTGTACGTGATTCTGAGACATGCATGCCTAGACACCAGCTGAAGCCACAGACTTAATCATGTCAAATTTCTGTCACGGCCAGATGCTGTCACACAAGGCTAAGCGAATACAGATACCCCATGGAATAAATTGACCTAAGATAGCTAACTGCCTCCATCAGGATGGGCATCCGTCCCTTCTCATTCCTCTGCTACACACTCATCAATCGCAATGGCCACCTTGTCAAGCACCTCTTCACTCTGCCCCGACTTGGACTCCATCTCTTGAGCCTCTATGGCAAATACAAGGCCAGCGTAGTCGGCCAGGCCAGTGAAATGCGTTGTATGCTGTGGGCTAATTTCGACTGCATTCTCTCGCACCTTCTCGAGTAGCGCTCGAGACTTATGATGCATGACGAAGTAATCAAAGTCCAAGTCGGGAATTTCTCTTTGAACGCCGTGAGAGACGTAGTGAACAAGCTGCGGCGGGGTGAGCATGGTACGTGCTGTTGCTGCCTTGTTGACTTTGCCCTTCCCATCTGTTGCAGCTCCATCCTGGGACTCAGCTTGCTCCTCCTGTTCAAGCTTGAACCAATCACTTGTCTCTAGGATTTCATGTATGAGAGCAGTATTGCAGGACCTACGTGCCGATTCTACTCTCCCGTGCTTTTCCGAGCGAGATCCGGTGTATCGAGATAGGGGTGACTTGAGCTTAAGCTCGCGGACACCCGCGCGAGACTTCGCCATGTCCACCTTGCCACCCTTTCCTTTGCGTCGTTTTGCGGCCGTGAGCCAATTCGTTGGTGACACGCTGCGGCTCATGCAGTAGTTCTTGAAGTGGGCCTCTGGCGAAGTCGTCGGCTCTCCGCCGACAAAGAAGGCCTGGTGTCCTTGCATGTCGATGACTCGGTCGAGGTCTGGCCACTCTACCACCGGTACCGAGTGCTCCTGTTGGTGCTGACGCACCGCCGTGTATAGTTGGACGGTATGTAACAAGGCGCCAGGTTTGGCCGCGTACACGACTCCGTTCTGGTGGAAGTTCATACGCACATAATTGATCCACAGGCCGCAAAAGAGTGGGTTATGAAGGAAAAAGGATGAGGGCCGGTCGATGCCATTGGCAGCGATCCGGGCGACCGTAAAGATATCATAACCGTCCTTCTTGACCTTGAGCATGTCACGCATGTTTCCGATGATCTTCTTTGCATCGCTCTCAACAGAGCCTATAATACGATCAAGACGTTGAGTAGTAGTAGCGTTAAAGCGATCGAACTCAGCGACGCCCTTTTTGATGTCAGGGCCGAAGAAATGTAGCGTATCAAGGTAGTTTTGCGCCGCAAAGCATAGCCAGATTGGGATCTCCCGCGACTCGAACATGTGTTTGATCCCGCGTGCAAACTCATCAATTACGGGGATGCCTTTGAATTCCGTAAGCATGGCGATATCGGATGCCACTTCCAAAAGCGCAGCCTTCTCTTGCGCCCATCTCTGACGGTTATCTCTGCCTTTGAGTCGTACCATCCAAACTTGCCGTTATAGCAAGGCATTTGTTTTGCGTTGAACGGCGCGGCCGACTGAATGGCAGCGAGCAGGTTAACAGCGTTGTATAGAAACGTGGAACCCACGTTGTAACATTCGAAGTTCATGTCATCAGAAGGCCGCTCCTTTTCGCTGAAATCGAGATCCATGGACTCACAGACCATGCCATAATAATGAGGCAGTACCTCCGTTGAGCCACCGTGACTCTCCAGCAGCGGGGCAATATCCTCTTCCAGGCTGCGGGCGAGCTCGATGGCCAAATTCACACCAACCGCAGCAGCAGCCAAGTCGATCTTTCCAGTGCGATATTCATTCCACAAGCTATTGATCTCTTCGCGAAGATTGATAAAATCCTTGAACAGGGCTGTCAAGGCGAGCATGCACTCAGTCTCGGACATATCACTTTCAGTTGTGTATTCAAGATCGATGGGTAAAGATGCGGCAGGGTGCACTGCATCGGAAGAATTCAAAAAGTCCTCAGACGGCTCGTAAACCCGCAACGTCTCGAATAAATTGAAGTTGAAGAACTTCGCCTCTGCCCCTGATTTATCATTGGCGTTCTTCGTAGAGTCGTTCGTAGACTCCATGCCAGATGCACCATCAACGTGAAGAAAGACGGTGCGGACCTTCTCCAGGATGGTAATGAAATGTTCATGCGTTTTATCAGCCTGAGCGCTGAGACTTTCGCCGGCATCTTTAAGGAGGCTTGAGAACTTCTTCCGGACCTGGATCGCTCTATCCAGGGCTGTGCTGAAGAATGACGGAATCCCAGCTGTATTGTTGTCTTCGACTGGGGTCGTTGTCAAGTTGCTTGCGATGAACTTGGCCAGTGGCACGAAATCTCTAATAGCAAGTACATACTTTGACTTGGGCGACGGATCGGATCCTTCCTTTGCAGCTGCAACAGTAGGCGTTTTCTGCTGCTTAGCCGCTTTTCTAGCCTTGCCCTTGAGACGACCGCTCTTGGCTGCTCCGGATGTGGTACCCGGTCCGGCAAGCGAGTCAGTGTATCCACGCTCTTTAGCGGTAGTTGCTAGCCATGACGCGACGATGTCGGTGTCGCGCTTATATTCCTGGTAAATTGAGAGGTAGCTAGATGGTGGCATTTTAGAATGTTGTTTAGATTGATGAATTATGATGTGTCCAAATGTAGATGAATAGTGTTGCAAGGTTCGTTTTGTTAAATTGCAATGTCGTTGACGAAATCTGGCTTGTACCCAACGTTATTTGCTTTTCCCGATGGCCAGGTGATTATTCACGTGACCTTGCATGTAATTATCAGGTGACTGTCTTTCTTCTTCTTATGATCTGCCGGCGGGCATCTTTATCTCCTCCAGAGACTGTATTACCTAAATAAAATGCTATAATAAATAAGTCAGGTTTTCTTATAATGCTATATAATGGATTCTTTTGATATCATTTTACATGGTATAAGAAGGATGATATGTAATATGTAAAGTTCAGGGCAGGTCCCTCTATCTTTTCTTGATTGAAATCATCGAGCATCTTAACCAAGGTAAAGCGCCAGCTATCTAGCCTCGATATATTTAGCATTTGGTCAATATTCGAGCTAATCTCACTAGATATCATAACGGAAACAGCGAAAGAGACCGATCATTATCATCACCACCGTACTACCCTTTCCTGCCCAGCGACATCATTAAGTTTCTCGTGCCACGTCCGCATGACAACACGAGCCGCTCTCTTCCCTGTAAAAGCGAATGTAAAATTGAATATGCGAAACATTGGATCTATCTCTTCTTCCCCTTGTCCAAAGCTTTCAGCTGTCAAGCCTTGCTGTACGTGATATTCCCAAGCCGCCTCCCTCTCTCTGTCCATAATCGCATCGGCAAGACTTGCAGAGATGAGACTATCCCAGCCACCTTCCAACCGCGGGCGTCGAAGTAGAGTTACGGCTCGCTTGCGGGTCGACTGTCCGATACCGCTATGAGCGACTAGGAAGAGTTGATGGGTGTAGGATACCCTGCGAGTCTTTTGGGGATCAAGATTCATGATTTGTTCTGCGAGGTCGACTATAGACGTGAACAAGAGAGGGAGGCCGTGTTGCCGCTTTTCCAAATCAGGCTCATCCGGGTCTTGAATAAGTAGAAGACGGTTGGTGTTATGAAAAAGGTGCAAAGGGAGAATACTGTGTGCCTCTAATTGGGATGAACATCTTGGGTGTTGGTCTATCTCTTGTTGGAACATGTGGATTGCCTTTGTGATCTCGTTGAAACATCGCGTGTGCACCTCCTGTCGCGCAGCCAGCATAGATAGGACTTCTAGCCCGGATTTGCCAGTTTGAAGATCCCCGAGCTGTTTGGCATGCTGTTGCGAGAACAGAACCAGTCCAGCCAACAGAGACTGGGCAGCACCATTGGCCTGTTCAACGTGTTCTGGACCTGGACGGGAGGGGCGTGGCGCTGTATATGAACGCCATGCGTTGAGAACTTTATTCTGCGAGAGCAGAAGGGGACTTTCAACAACGCCGCCATGATCAAGTGAGTTTGACTGCATCTCAAGGTTCATCAGAATAGACTGTATCGGCGCAATCGATATTGGAACTGATGCAACGGTAGTTTCTTGGAGTTGACCCAGCTTTGAAGGTTTTGCATCATGGTCCTGAAGCTCGCGGAGGAGGTTACAGCCAGCCTGAAGATGTATGCGGGTCTGATGATGAAGACCTTTGATAGTACATATATAAGTAAATATAGTACTAACGATAAGCGCTCTCCACCGATCTGCATGTCTCGGCGATCGCGACTCAGTGAGACATCGGATGGATGAGTTGAACTGCTTCAACGCAAACAGGCTCCGCGACCCTTGACCATATTCTGCAAAGTCCTCGTGGGCTGAACCGAGACTTACAACGGCGTGCCAGATAGCAGGATCGGACAGGCAAACGCGCGGAACCTCGGAAAGCCAGAAGTCGGCGTAGAAAGAGCCGGCGAGGGAAGGGGCTGTGACTTCAAGGAAATAGGTGTAGCTGCGTACCTCGTCGGGGCTTTGACGTGGTAGAACAAGTTTGAGATCGACGGTAGGGTTTGGGGAGTTGTGGCGTTGCGGTGATGGGGATTGGGAGATGGAAGATGGTGAGGCTGAAGGGGGCGAGGGGGAAGCATATCCATCGCATACCCGGCCTGTGGAAGTACAGCGATCACAAGCCGGCTTTTGTTCGTCGCATCGTACTTTGCGAATCCTGGAATACAACGTCAGTACATCAGTGCACTGCAGGATATTATGGACAATGCATAAAACTGACTTGCAGGTCCTGCACCCCGTTTTGGATTTGGTGTGATATGCCCTTTGCCGCGGTCGACTTGCACAACCACTGGGAGTGGACCTCTCGATCAAGGCATGAACCATAGCTAATAACAATGATTTTCTCTACTACGTTATGGTCTGATGAAACTTTGAAGAGACAACAAGAAGAAGAAAAAGACAAGATGAAGATGATCTTTACACTAAGTAACTTGGGTGGCTGAGCGAGATTACCTAGAGACTAACGTCACCTGGGGCTTAGCGTGGCACGAGTTGAATTGTGCGACCCGGCCAATCAGAGCTGGTTTACAATCCAAGTACACGCTGATTGGTTAGACTTTGAGTACAGCACGTCTAACAACGGGCATAGCCGATGCATTTCTTATTACCCCAGAACCATCTTGAACGAACCGACCAATGTAAAAGTTGGTAGAGTGTCATGGTATACCTATTGGTCTGATCTGTACATCATTGATCTGCATTGACGTGGCTTCTATCCACATACTCGTTGTATAAAGAAGAGAGCCTCACGCTCTCTCTCTGCCACTATCTCAATCATCTCCCATCAACACTATATACACCTTCCGGTCCTGATCATGAAATACCTTTCTGTCATTCTTTCCCTCATTCTAACCCAGCAGGTGTATGCACAACAGAGCATATGTCCTCTCCTGGGTCCAATCTTTCCACCTGTCAACCACCCACTGAAGTCCAGCACTTTCTCAAACGCCATTTCCCAACTTAATGCTACCTTTGGGGATTTCGACCGCAACGGCACCTTTGATGAGCTCAACACTACCCTCTATGTCCAAGCCTTCTCTGCTTCAGACACCCTCTTTCAGCACGGATACGTCCCTTCTTCTATGAAGAGTTTCCTAACCTCGGGCACGCTCAACGAGAATACTGTATTTCGCATCGGTAGTGTCTCAAAGCTTGTCACTGTGTATACACTTCTCGCTGAGGTCGGAATGAAGAATATGAACGATCCTGTCACAAAGTGGGTCCCCGAACTTGCGCGTGCGGCCAAGAAAAACAAGGGTGATCCTACTCGCAGAGTCCAGTGGGATGAGGTTACTATCGGCCAACTTGCTGGGCAGTTGGCAGGTGTGGCTCGAAACTGTAAGTGTCTGTAGATAACACGTACAGTCCAGCTCTTCTAATCCTGTGTATAGTTGGACTTTACGATTTGGAATCCACAATTGAAGGTACTCAAGAGAACCCTGAGAAATACGGGTTGCCCGTCCTGGACGACAAGGAGAAACCGAAATGCAGCATCTCGGATCCAAACCTAGGACCTTGCTCCCGAAAAGGTATATTTATCATGTTGTTTAGTTCCGCGACGAGACTAATACTTATCCACAGAGTTTTTCCAGGGCATTACGGCCAAAAACTCCTTTCCCATTACATCCAGTGGGAATACTCCGGTTTACTCTAACCTCGCATATCAGATTCTTGCCTACGCGGTCGAGGGTATGTCTGGAAAGTCTTTTGAAAAGTCTCTTAAATCCTCGCTACTTACTCCCCTATCTATGAAGCGTACAACCCTGGAGGCGCCTAAGAGCAAAGAAAACGCCATGATCCCAGAGAATGAGCTGCTCTCGTGGTGGAATTTGACTACAGCAGACGCTAGTCCGTAAGTCCTGTTGCCATTCTCTTCAGGTTATGTCCTACAAGGCTAAAATTCAATAGTTATGGTGGCATGTTTTCCACAGCTGCTGATCTCACTCGCCTCGGTCAATCTATCCTCAGGTCAACAATCCTGGAACCCGCCACCACACGCTCCTGGCTCAAGCCCATGTCCCATACCGCGGACCTCAAAATGTCCGTCGGTATGCCTTGGGAGATCCGCCGCACTTCTGTCCCCCTCGGCAGCAATGGTACTCGAGTCGTTGATCTATACACCAAGAATGGCGCCCTGGGGCTTTACACTGCGATTTTTGTTCTTTCCCCAGACCACGATATTGGCTTTGTAGGGCTATTTGCAGGACCTAATCGTGCTGCTTTGTTGAGTTACATTCCTGATCTCCTCGCGGAGAAGTTGCTTCCTGCTGCTGAGGAAGCAGCGCGCGAGACAGCCGACTCTCGGTTTACAGGCTCGTTCAAGGGCCCCAACAGTCAGTTGACAGTCGTGATGGATGATACACTCGTGGTCCGGAATTGGACCCGCGGGGACGTCGATGTTCTGGCAACACAGGCTGCAATGCAATTCCCAGGGCTGGATGTGGCGATCGTGGCCAGGCTGTATCCGATGGGATTGGAAGTAAACGGCAGAATTTCCTTCAGGGCTGTCTTTGAGGCCAAGCTGGTTGGTGAGACGGACGCAGACGCAACAGACGCGAGTGTTGGACCTTTCAGTGGTAGTTGCTTGACGTGGGGAGGGGTTGACAATCTGATCTATGGAAGCATTGGGTTGGATGATTTCGAGTTCGAGCTTGACCAGACTGGTAAGGCAACTACAATTAGACCAAGAGTGATGAGGGAATCTCTCATGAAGGTCGCTTAAGCCCGACGGCGCTAGCACTATAGATGTCAGAAGCTGATATTGACCCAATTAGCTACGTTATCCTATAACAGGGGCATCCGTTTTTGGAGTTTTTGGCTTAGTGGTCTATATGACAAGTATAACTCTTACAGCATAAACTCTATATAAGGACGCCCCTATGCACTTCCAGCATTTTCGTGCCGAACTAGACCTTGTTCACAGCACCCTAAAACACGTCTTGAGTCTGGAACCCGACTGCAAGGAAGAGTTCCAGACCCTGGAGCAGATCAGAGCTATTGTCATACACTGTTCGCAGCCCTTGCAGGTCATGGTGAACAAGATGCGATCCAAGGAAAGCAGTTTGGGTCATTTCCGATCAACGAGATGTCTTAGCAGTATCGGTGAAAGGCTTCACTGGTCTATGATCGCCCAAAGCGATGTAGACACAGTACGAAAGACGATTTTGTCTCAAATGGCCGCTATCAATCTCCTCCTAAGTGTCCAGCAACTGTTCGCCATCCTGTGACTTCCAAAAGCCAAACAACTGATATATTAATAGGAATCGTGTCAAGCAAATATCATTGCAATCCAAAATTATCAGCGACAACCAATCATTATTTATCGAGAAACACGCGAACGCAATAGCTGGACATGCTTCAAACATTCTGAACGTAGCATCAAGAACACAAGTAGCAATCGACACTCTTACGGCCAAAGCAGACATTCAGGCCAAGGCTCACTCAAACCGAACGACCTCTATCAACAAGAGTCTGATTGGCATTGAGAAACAAATGTTTCACCTGACGCGAAAGGCCGACAGTGCCTCAGCCATTGTCCGTCGCTATGCTGGGCTTGTGACTCGCCATGCCAAGATTTTGTACCGTCTCATGCGAGAACTGAAACAACTGTTCACTTTGTATGATCGTATTGAATAATTCTTGATCTCAATAGGCTAACAGATTTTTAGACTGACAAATTGCTCAAAGAACATGCTTGAAGCAATTGGAAGAAACACGTAAGTATCACGACAAGAATCGAGAATTCCAACCCCTTAATGAAGTACTAGGCGCACTTTACTCAATATAAGCGGCCAGCTGAAGTCTATCATGAAGGCCATTGAGGCGATACCACTACATCTGACTCTGGACATCGTTCGGCTCGATGATGCGCATGGTGAAAGCTGGGCTCTTCCATTACAGGCCTGCAGGACTTGGGGAGTATGTGATAGTCATTTGCACATATGTAGAAGGGATCGTAAACTGACAACGACAGTCTTTTTGTGATTTGCTCCGGTGTGTTGTTTATGCAAACGAGAGGCCTGGCGCAAATCGCATTATGCAGAACCTGTTTGCCGTTACTCATGCAAAAACTGGTATACAAGTCGGAGAGGAAACTTGGGTTACAGCTGTAAAGCCGGGGTTTCATATTGAGCAGGCCATGATCGTCAAACGACCTCGCCCTCAGATTTGCGTGAATTCAACATGCATCAGGAGACTTGTGGAACAAGATTCCTGTAAAACTTGGTGAGTGTTGTGAGAAAAGGAATCATGTAAAAGTCCGCGGCTGACAAACCTTTTCATTAGCACTACTTGTGGTCGACTGGTTACGACACACCCAGCCCAGTCTCCTATGGTAGCCTTGTACCAAGAGCAATATTCACCAACTGTCTCTAGAGTGAACTCGGGGGTTCCTCGTACTACTGGGCCAAATATTGGCCCTCAGCTTTCCTCTGTTGATATAGAAGACAAAGCAGAGACCTTTCGCAGGGTTAAGGTCATCTACCCCAAGGCACCCATTCCAGACATCGTCGATGCATGGGGGCGATTGGACGAAGACCCCTTCAATCCTGAAGCAAATGCCTTCGTAGGCCTTGATATACTTCGAGTTGCAGAGCAATTCTTGATACCATATGCTCCAGAATCGATAGAGGATGACAAGGAAACGATAGAGGACGCTCGGCTATCGATAAAACATTTAAACATTGCGATCAAATCAGGTACGCAAATCGATACTCCGCACGTAATCACATAGGACTTTATCAATACTAAACATCTTTCAAGACAAGAGCAATGTCGAGTATATCTATCTATTAGGAAGAGCATATATGCTGGTACAAGACTACAAAAAGGCCCTGGAATGCTTCCAAAAGACGACTGATATTCAACCACGGTGTCCCTCCTTCTGGATTTCGATTGGAATTTTGTTTTTCAATACTCGGCAATACGAAGACTCTCTTGAAGCGCTCGCTAGATCTGTGAAGCTTAATTCAAATATCTACGAGACTTGGTATAACCTTGGTGTTCTAGTAAGTTGTCTATGACTTGTTTCGCACACAACGAATAACTGTCTATTAACTGTGCTACCCAGTATGACAGCTACAATAGCCATCATGAATATGCCATAGAGGCATTTGAGAGGTGCGACTATCTCAAACCGGGGTTGCCTGAAGTTCGCGCACGTCTTGAAGCTTACCAGGTATACTCTCAAGATTGTAATGAGGAATTGTCCTATTATTCCTTAATAGACAATATGATTGAGACCCCACTCCGGACACAGTATGAGATAGCTGATGAAGACCATAAAGAAGGTATCAGTTCAGGTTCCATTTATAACAATGGACTGCAGGGCTAGAAGTAGCAGCGACATGGGGGAATGTCTGTTAATTTATCAAATTGTCTGCGAAGGCCATGCATGATCTAATCCTCCACGGAGCAGATGGCCGATGGCTTATTTCATTTTGTATTATTATGTTCTGGCCCTAGTTGAATTAACCGGTTATAACATCTCTTATTTTTCCAATACAACCTTCGTCCTTTGCAGAATCAACAAATGCTAGCACAATTGTATACGAAACATGTAAGATTCAATAAAGGCGTAGAGATATACTATATCACGTTCAAAACTATATAACTATCACTTTACATAAACATACAGCTTAGTCCCTGTTCTTAAATGAAAAGGAAACTACCAATGCCAGGATCACTGTGTAGGCCGAGCCACATCAGGACTAGTCCTTGTGGTATCATTCCTGAAAGCAGCCTTGTCACCATCTAAGCTACCCTCTCCATTACTGTGCTGAACCATATCAGCATGACCCTCCTCGATACCACCATTGTTAACAATAGGTGCGTTGTCGATGGTCATCTGTGGTGCAACATCATACTTGCCATCACCACGCTCAAGTCGGTGCGCAGGGATGAGAATGTTGAAGAAGCGAGGTACGACGAAAGCACCAACGATAAAGAGCACAACCATGTGCATGAGGACGAAGCTGTAGATGTAGGGAGGGTTGTTGCGATAACTGTTGAGGAACTTGGGGTACGCAAAAGAGAAAACCAGAGCGACGGCAGGACCAGTGATATACTTGAGGCAGAGAGGCCAGACCCAGTGGATCTTCCAGTTCTTGCCGCCATTGGAGATGACGTTGTTCAGGTCATTGCGGAGTTGTTGGCCCTGAATACAGTCAGTTTTGGCTATGTGGATGAGAGTGGTTATACATACCGAGTAAAAAGCCGCGTACCAAAAGCGGCTGAGAACGGCGTTCTTACCCCAGAATCTGGGAGCAGGAACAGTAGGAGCCTTACCAACAAAGGCAGAGATGAGAGAGCAAGCGATAAAGATACCAAAACCAGCACCTGCACCAGCAGCAGGAGTGACAAGGTGACCGAGGAGAATACCAATGAAAAGAGAAAAGACGTAGCCACCGTTATAAACAAGGTAGCTGACGAGACCAATTTGGTCAACCGGGTCTCTCCATCGGTATAGAGTACAGGCCATGTACGTCTCAGACCAGACAGTGACAAAGAGGGCAATATCATTGACCCACATATCCACAGCATCGAGAGTGGCGAAGCCAAATTCACTGCTGTAGATAAGGGCAGTGAGGGCACCCAAGAGGATGACAGAGGTAGAGATGACCCAGCGAGGGATTCGCTTACCAAGGTCACTGTCGCAAAGCATGGTGACAAGAACCTCGGCTAGGGCAAACACACATGTAAGACCGAGAAGAACCAGAGTAAGGAAGAATAGAGCAGAGAAGAAATTGGCTCCAGGCATTTGAGCAAGCGCTTCAGGGTAGTAGAAGAAGCCGGAGCTAAAGGTGGACAGAGGCGGAACCTCGCCAGGGTTGATGGCCAAGAAACCAACAACACCCATAACGGCCAAAGCAGAGATGATTTCGATGGCTGAATTGCTCAGTGCAATGATGAAAGCATCCTGAACAGCGTTGGCGTACTTGTTGTTGTACGAGGCGTAAGATGTAAAGTAACCGAAACCAACTCCGATGGAGAAGAACATCTGGCCGAAGGCGTCCTGCCATACACCGGGGCCCTCAAGAGACTCACTTCGCCACGTGCCGACATAGAGTCTGAAACCATCAGATGCATTTGGCAGAGAGAGGGAACGGATAGCCAGGATGCCAATGAGGACAAGAGGTAGGGCCATGGTGACATAGATGACTCGGCCTGTAAGACCGACTCCCTTAAAAGTACACATCCACACGACGGCCCAGATCATCATACACCAGCCGAATGTCTCGCCAACAATACCACGGCCAGGATAGTGCAGCATTCCACCATCCTCTCCGCCGGTGGGGTCGACATTGCGAACAACTTCCTCATTGAAGAATTGGATAGTATCCTTACCATCCCAAGGTAGAGGGCTCTGGAATGACATGCGGAAATAGGCCATGGCGAAAGCCAAGATGGGCACATAGTATCCAACGACACTGAAGCCGTTGAAGACCATGGAGAAACCAATACCCTTTGCACGATGGTTGACGTTGTTCCATGCAATGACACAGCCACCGCGATAAGCCTGACCGAGAGTGATCTCGAGGATGAGAATGGGAATACCGACGAGGAAGAGGGCGAAGAAGTAGGGGATGAAGAACTGAAGACCATAATTGTTGAAGACGACTGAGGGGAAACGAAGAAGGTTACCCAAACCGACGGCACCGCCCATGGCACAAAGAACGAATTGAGATCGCGAGTTGAAGTTGTCACGGCCGTCTTCATCTTTTGCTGAGTCTGGGGCCAGCATCAGAAAGATGCGTTTGGCCATGCCAGGCTTCCGGCCTTCAGCGGCGACAGCCATACTGAATTTGTGTGAGGAAAGATAAAAGGAAGGTGAAAGTCAAGTGATGATGGTATCTCGACTTGGGGAAACGGAATGCAAGTGAGATCTCTCCTCCTCGGGAGTAAGAAAAACGGTGGAGAAGATGGCATGATATATACCAAACAGAAAGACACAATTAAGCATAATACCAATCAAAGCAGATAACAAAAGGTCAGCAACCAACACCGCAGAGGGGCAAAACCAAGGAACATCCAAAGAGCCAAGACAATAGCCAAGATGGCACAGCAGACCAATAGTCCATACTCTTGGCGGATGAGAACCACTTAATACTGACGCCAAGTAAATCTCACAGCACAATCTCCCCTCTCGTGATTGAGCCGCCAAGCGACAGGATAGGAAGGTAGAGAGGCTCATTCCAATTGCTGGTCGTCTATTGCACAAGTGGCTGAGTCAGTTGAAAAGTACCAACGATATGGAATAACCGCCAAGGGAATGCCAATGCTATTATCTGGGGTAGCGCTTATCTAGGACCTCCCGTTTTCAGCAGGCGTCAAGAACAAACAAGACTCTGTAGAGTTCCATTATTCCGAGGCCGCGGGTATCCGATGCTTGGTTGGTATCAGCTTCCTGTTAGTTCAGCTTTGGAGATGAGAGCCAAGGACTTGGCTTTTTCTTGGCTTTGATAACTTTAACCAAGACTGCGGAGACGAGAAGCTTAGAGAGGTCTGACACATGATCCGTATCTGTCTTTATGTCGCGCGCAGCAGCCACTGCCGCGCCGATTTAGCATTGCCACGCGATGATATGAACCAAAAGGCCAAGACTAAGGATGAGCCTCACCGTAATTGATAAGGTTTTAGTGGATTAAGGGATGAGCTGAATTGGTTGCACCCAACGATAGCCGTATGTAACCATCTGTATCTTGGCATTCTCAGTGATCCTTGAGCATCGGATGTTCCCCTGCTGATTGAGGTTCTGTCACATTGTTTTACGTAATAAACATGCGCTGAAAATTGTAGTTTCTTGACTGTTTGTCTTTCATGTGAACGACAAGAATAAATCCGTACGTTTACAAGTTCTCAATCATCTCCACGTCAAAAGATCCACCTCCACACTTTAAGGTACAGGGAATATCTGGGGATTTCCTAGCAGGGAAGTTGATGACATTGAACAACGGTCCATCGTGGGTCTTTTTACCTAATAGTATCCATCATAATAACGTCTAGTATACGTATTGAAAATGTTTATTCTCAAGGTCCGTCTTATCCAACAATCCCATTTCCCATCCTCTCCTCTGGTTTTCATCGCCCTCTGTATGATGTTCCCTTCGAGATCTATTTCTCATCCAGAACAATACCCAAAGTCCGACAAGACTTACCACCTGGATAGCGATGCACGTAAACATCATTGCCACGCCAAGCTCGTATGTCGGCGCCTGATCGGTCTTGAAGAAAAACGGACCGACGAAATTACCGAGACAGTAACCAATAAGTAGTATCGCATTGGTCGTGATCTTCTTTGTGTATCCTGCGGTATTGGCTACTGCAACGGCCATACTTAAAGTCCATGTTGCTGTATATGAGAAGGACATCCAGAGACATGCGAGACGAGCGTAGGCATCGCTGTGGGGGATAAAGTGAAGACCCAGGACACCAGCGAGGAACGGGGTCAGAGCGAGTAGCATGATTGGAATTCGAGAGTTCTTAAAAGTTGAAGCTCCCCAGCTGGGGTTGTTAGTTAGCGATGGGATCGTCAAAAGATACATAATGACTTACCAGGCCAAAACACAAACAACCAACTGGACTGCACCCGAAGGCATCTGATATAGTGTCGTGGTAAGTGTACTAAAGCCAGCACCTTTGATAATGAGACCTTGGAACTGATACAATGATTAGTCGTCGCCAAGACCGCGTTGACAAGAAACTCACAGCAGATAGACCACCGTTAGGCGAATTACTCGTAACAGCGAACAAAAACAACAACCAAGTCTTGAGGTCAAGCATAGCCTCCCAAAACTGTGGCATCTTGAAATGCTTATTCTCGATACCTGTTCCATTCTCCTTCACTCTCGCGATAGCACGCGCTCTCTCATCAGGTGTAAGGAACTTTGCTCGCATCGGGGCACCGGGTAGACAAAAGAGAAGTATGATACCCCAAGCAACAGTGATAGAACCCCAGATGATGAAGAGTAGTCGCCACGATGTCAACGACGAATTTGTGTGGCCGATACCAAAACTGGCGATTCCTGCGATGATATAGCCAAGGCCAGCTGATCCAAGCCATATACCCATTCGTAGAGGTTGCTCGCTTCGCTTGTAGTACATGCTGAATAGGAGCATAGTTCCTGGGTTGATGGCTGATTCTAATGCGCCTAGAAGGGTTCGGACTGCGGCGAGAGCTGGGAAAGAGTGAACTGCTCCATGAGCCATGAGAACAGCACCCCAAGCAATGACCTGTACACATTCAGTACTTGATTGCCTTGTCGTGTGAAGAAGGACTCACTGTTCCAGACATAAAGTAGTTAATCGGGAATCTCTGCAGAAACATACTCGTAGGAAACTCCCACACCAGATATCCTAGATAGAAAATCGCTCCAGTCCAAGAGAACTCATTGCCCTTTAGACTAATATCCTCTCTAAGACCAAACACAGCTGCATAGCTAATCGTATTCTTGTCAATCGATTGCAAAGCATAAGTGAAGCACAGAAGCGGCATAAGTCGTAGATCCAACTTCCATCTCAAAGCGCGAGCCAGTTCAGGACTCGTCTCAATATCATCCGCATTGTGACAAAGAGTCAGGGCTTCAGCGGTTGATACATCGTTAATGGTACCGTCTTGAATGGACGATGTATGTTTGAGGTCTTCGGGGTATTTTTCGGTCGACATTTTATCCATTGATTGGAAAGAGGGGAGGAAACCATGTGGATTGGGTTGTTGTTGTGCGCTTTATACAAGTGTTTATCTTTGGTATATCCGACTGTAGATCATTTGATGTTGCCGTTTCGCCCGCGGCAAAGTTGACCCTCCTTATCATGGTTCGACGGTTATCTGCATCCTTGGATATTGGTATCAATAGAGGGTCTTGATGTAACCGCGTAGATAGCAGCCCATTATTTAGCTCTGGTCTCCAACTCCCGTAAGACATCCAATTTTATCCTAAGCAATTGGTTGCCTAATCTTGAATTTATCCTCAATCTACCATTCTCGTGAACAGCCCCGGGAACTTTTGTAGTCCCGGTATTTATCTTAACATCTCCACTTGTCTATCGTCATTGAAACAGGGTCTTGAACTACGAGATCCTTAATAAACGCGGGGTAAGATTGTGTGTATCCACATCTATCTTTGCTATCATTTTATCTTATCCCGCGGCCAACTGTGTTGACCGCGGGGAACTCTACGAACGGTACACAGAAGTTCTTCCGAAGGAGCAGACTATAATAGCATAAATTACCATGATAAGACACTCTTATCAAGGGAACGATTAGTGAAGCTGTGTGAAACATAACTCTGTATTATCACCATCATGGCTTCTGTTCATCCATACCAGTCTTTATCCATTGACGAACGAGTCAAGAGAGTACTAGCAAAAACTCCTCTTATAGATGGCCACAATGACTTACCACAACAACCAAGAGCATGTTTCCATGGCAAAATTCACAACAATGAGAAATTCGATCTCGAAAAAGGCTTCGAGAGAGGGATGACGGATATCCCTCGTCTCAAACAAGGTACCTACCTCTCACTCCTTTCCATCAACTTCCACTCATTATGCCAGGCGCCGTTGGAGGACAATTTTGGTCTGTATGCGTACCATGTATTCGATCCGCCGAGAACTTCACAACGCCTGAGTACTCCGACATGGCTCGGGATGCCATAGAACAGATTGACTTGACCCTGCGACTTGTAGAGTCATACCCCGAGACTTTTCAGCTGGTTAGTGGTCCTTCTGAAGTCAAGGATGTATACTCCAGTGGAAGAATTGCATGTTCCATTGGTATTGAGGGACTGCATATGGCTGGAAACAGCATTGGTATCATAAGAGCATTTTACAGACTGGGTGTCAGATATGTAAGTAAAAGTGATGTTGTGCCAAGTTGAGGCGTAAGGCTGACGTTTGCAGTGCACTCTGACCCATGTCTGCAACAATGCTTTCGCAGATAGCTCAACCTCCAAAGTTGGTCCTGTCCACGGAGGTCTATCCGATCTTGGAAAAGCAGCAGTAATTGAGATGAACCGTCTTGGTATGTCAATCCTCCCATTAAAAAGTGTAAGCTAACCTATTAGGTATGATCGTCGATATCTCCCACGTATCAGAAGACTGCGCCAGCCAAGTCCTCGCTCTCTCCCGCGCCCCAATAATGTTTTCCCACTCCAACGCCAAAGGCGTCTTCGATTGTCCTCGCAATGTTCCAGACCACATCCTTGACAAAGTCCCCTCAAACGGTGGTATCGTCATGGTAACATTCGTTCCAGAGCACTGCACGGCACGACGTTCCGACGCGAAGATGGAGATGGTTATTGATCACTTATTCTACATAGCAAATCGTATAGGCTGGGACCACGTCGGTCTTGGATCAGACTTCGATGGTATTGCTAGTGTTATTCCTGGTCTTGAAGATGTAAAGTGCTATCCACACCTTCTCAAGGCAATTCTTGATAGGGGTGCTACGGAGGAGCAGTTGGCGAAGGTTGTGGGGGAGAATATCCTTAGGGTATGGGGCGGAGTTGAGAAGGTGAGGGATGAGATGAAAAAGGAGGGTGTTCTTCCTGTGGAGGACGTATTCAAGGATAGAAAGTGGTGGCGATATGATGGGTTTTATCAGATGGAGGATCCGGATCCTGAAGATAAGTTGGGTCTTGACTGGTACGGGGTGCCTCCGCCGGATGAGGGTCTCTATCTTGAGGAATAGATAATCTGCATGTAAATAATATCATTATGCGATTACGAAGCAGAGATGCGATTTTATATGAGTACAAGCAGATACTACCTTCGACACGTAGCCTGCCTTACAATCGACTTTACCAATTCCCATTAACGGCTGATCCCCAGCCCATTGATCCCCAATTCATCTGAGATATATCCACAGTAAGTGATGCCGGATCAGCCATATAAGGCCCTGACATGTCCCCAAAATTCTGCCC
This sequence comes from Fusarium sambucinum, assembly GCF_050947815.1. NCBI lineage: Eukaryota > Fungi > Ascomycota > Sordariomycetes > Hypocreales > Nectriaceae > Fusarium > Fusarium sambucinum. Next base: position 847,869 of record NC_139294.1, on the reverse strand, counting down.
GCCCATGTTAAACATCGTACTAGGATCTCCAAATCCCATTGGTATCTGCATGGATATATCATCCGTATCCATCGCACCCTGGCATTGATCCTTATTCTTCTCGTTGTTCAAAGACATATCCGCAATCTTTTCGTTGATAAAGTCCACGATTTCCGGCGTGGTCGTTTCCTTCCCAGCCTTTTCGTGAGCTTTCTTGACAGTTTCCCATGCGTAGAGCACAATATTGGTGAAGGGTCTGAAAACTGGGGCTGGGATATTTGCGTCTGGCGCAGCTCTGGCAGAATAATTCTCGTGCATAACCTTCCACGCCCTCTCGGTCTGATCAGAAAACGGTTGACCTTTTAAATGCTGGATGACACGGATGTACGCCGGGAATGGGAAATGAAGCTGGAGAAACCATCGGAAGTTTTTGGTAAGTGGTGAGCTTGATAGTTTCGTGTCGTATTCTAGCCAGTTAAGGGCACATAAGACGGCGGCTTCTTGTCGCTCCGGCGTATATCCTGTGGATGTATCAAGGTAGGTCAAGTAGTCGTTCATCAGACGACAATTCATAACGTTTGATCGCGCGGTCCACATAGCCATAAAATGAACTCGATTATCCGGGTCACAGAACCGAAGGTATTTGTCTTCAATCGTCTTCTCCAATGTGACATCGCCACCAGGCGGCAATTTTTTAGCCAGAGGCTTCATGACGGGGTTGGTGAATGCAAGATAGAAAGGACTGTTGCGGTAGAATTCGCCAATCTCCCCTCTGACAATTGCGAAAATGGCCTCCGTCGCTTGATCTTGTACTTTCGGTGGAGTCTTTGTCTCTTCTCGAAGTTCCGAATCGCTAACGTTTATGGGCAATGCACAGTCCCAGCTCGGAACGAGGGTCGTCGGTTTGTGATCGCCTAAAGCACTAAAGCGAGAGTCGAACAGTACAAGAGACCACCAAAGTCTTCTTCGTAGTTCTGCTTCGAGAATGCTGCACCGGGCGTTCTTTGCTTCGCTTTGGATGCCCATTCGCTCGGCGATGCGTATAGCTACGGCTAGCATGGAGGAGATCGATTTTGGATGGCTGGCTGAGCGGACGGAAACCTGGAAATTGTCAGTCAAGTGGTAGAAGTAATTGACATGAAACTGACCAAGTAGAGAAACAATGCAGTCAAACAATCTCGGTCATCAGTTCGCAAAAAGTTACAGTTCGACAATGCTTGTTGACAACCGAAATAATATCGCGTCGAGAGCTGCTCCTTTGACTGCTTGAACATTGTCCCACACTCTTCTTGTGATAAACTAAGAACGGCCATGCAGTAAATGCTAAACATCAATGCTTCAAGTGTAGGCGATATCTCCTTCAGGTTGGACGCTGCTTCAACGATACGAGCTTGAAGAGTTGGGGTATGAGTGACTTTCATAAGTGGATTGACGTTGTCTAGATAGACCTGCCACAGCCTGAAGAGATGCGCTGGCTCTGGATGCAGGGTGTGTAGCTCAACGGCTGAATTTCGTGACCCGAATAATATGTCTTGGTCATTGGGTGACATTTGATCTTGGGCGTGATTGAAAACATTTTCGTAGAAAGCGTCGTTGGGATCCCGGTACTAAACACATTTAGCAGATGATCTAGATTAAGTTGACCAGGTAGTTTACCCCTTGGCGCATTGCTTGCCAGATACTTCTGTAGCATGGTTAGTTGAAGTTGTGGAGTGATGTGACCAAGACTTACTTGACTTCGGATACATCCTCAGACCTATCATGGGGACTTCCACCCTCTCTCTTCTCATCATCAGAGTAATAGTCATTTGGCGAACTCTTTGCCGTACTGTTGTTGTCGTCATGAAGAGGCTCAAACTTGACATTATTCTGCTTCATCAACGCTTCGTATCTCCTCAACCTATCCAGAAGCTCTCGTTCTGGAAACCGTCGCCTTCTAGGTCTAGGCTGAGTAGCCGGTACACATTGTACACCGTGCTTGACGCAAGTCGAACAAGGAAAGGTGCGGTCACATTTGACCTTTCGCTGTTGACAGAGAATACATGCCAGTACTCGATGCGGCTTAGGCTTGGGGGCGTCCTGCATGGATGTGGACATGGCGAGATTATTCGGGGACGTTGCAAGCCCGAGAGATACGTCCGAGGGTTGGTGTTCTTGCAAGTGTATAAAAAGACGGCGATGGAATGTGTTTGTTGGGCTGACAGGGAGAGTGAAGTGTTGGTCTCGGTCTTTTCTATCTTCCGATATGACCCCACTTTTCACATTCTCGATGTTTTCGGACTTTAGAAATGTCCATGACCAACTACCAATTATGACAGCACAATATCATGACTTATGGTTCAATTCCTTATGTATTCTTTCTTTCTGATAACTTTCAAATGTCATTGACTTAGCCAATTTGATGGCTGCCATGATCCAGTGCGTTGTCGCCGTAGGCCCGGACCAAACCAGCAATGTGGTAGATCACGAAGAAGTTGTATAAAAGACTGTTAGAAATAAATAGTTTCGGTGATGAACATGATGAACAAAGAATTTATATGCAAGATGGATAAAGAATGAACCAGAAAAGTAAAACAGATGCATATCAGCGTGCGTCATAACTCCTCTGACGTCAGGACTATGTTGATGTTGACATGTTCTTCACGCAACCAACACTTTTGTTTCACTAACCACCTTCTTCCAACAATCTGATAGACTCATCCATCTGTTTATAGTTTGCTATTCAATCTTCGTTCGCAGATCAAGGTCACACTACGAGACCATCACAATGCCTAGCTACACCGGAAAATGCGTCTGCGGCAACGTCAAGTACAGCGTATCGCTGGACTCGCCCGACGAGGCACGAACATCCCTATGTCACTGTGGAAGCTGTAAAAGAGCATTTGGTACCAACTTTGGTTTGACTACAAAGGTAATCTACCTTTCCATGTCCATGATATCAGCTGACGCATGCATCAGGTTGCGCTTGATGGATTCAGTTACGACGAAGGAAAGCCAAAGTCATTTAAACAAGAAAACGGCGTCATCCGGGAATTTTGCGATAACTGTGGTGCTTTCATTTGTGAATATGGCGTACGTACTACTGGCTGGTCCATGAGATTATGTGCTGAGAATATGCCAGGAACAAGCTGCGGACAAGTTTCGATACATCATGTGGGGAACCTTTGACGATCCAGACAAATTCCCTCCAAAGGGAGAGTTCTTCTGTAAATATCGTGCTGAATGGATGCCAGAAGTACCAGGCAAGTCTAGCGCAATCTTTGCTATCAAGACATGCTAACAGTCTCGTAGATCTCTTCCATAAGAACGAAATCAAGGAGTAATTCCAGGATCATGTTAGGTCCATAGCAATACATGCCTCATATCTATCTCCCAGTGACTCGATCTTGTTCTCTAAACAGGCCAGTCTTGTAGAAACTGTCGAAACGTTTCCAGCCTTGTCGGCTTCTTCAATGTAGTATCCATTCCGAACTTATTGATCAATCTTTCCTTCTCACTTACCATGTCACTGGCAACAAGTCCGACAATGATTGTTGGCTGGAGGTCATTCTCTTTTTCGTACTCTCTAATTTTGAGGGAAGCTTCCAGACCACCCATGATAGGCATGGCGAGATCCATGAACACAATCTTACATTGCTCAGGGTGCGCTTTATAAATGTCGAGGGTCTCTTGCCCATTCCATGCGTGTCGATATGTAGATTGGAGGCCAAGCTTGTTGAAATGGTTGCAGTATAAACGCACATTTACTTTATTGTCTTCTGCTAAGAGATACTTGGCGTGTTCTTCCGCGACCTCTGTTGCCTCAGGCACAATCTTGGCGGCTGCGTCAGAGTTCGTGGTGGTGGCGGTTTGCTGCTTCTCGAACTCGCTCATACTGAAGTGGTCTCCTGCACGTCATTGTCAATCGAGGATTCTGATATGGAAGCAGCGAAGTGGAGGATCACCGACCTTGGTATACCGTCGCCTGATGATTATTTGTGGTAGATAACAGAAAAAGAACAGTTCGGTCGGCTTCTAAGCTTTAGAGTACAATCATAAATAGCCTAAGAGTTTGATCTAAATATCATAAAGCTGGCTGATAATTTCATCTCTTATGGCTCCGTATGACTCCGTCCGTATGACTCCTGGAGGAATGAAGGAGCCGGTGAGCTTTAGTCCTAAAAACAGCAGTTGTGACTTAGTAAGCAAGCATGTTCCATTTATTCCGTCGCAAGGGTGCAGAACCAAGACGTCACGTCACTTACATCTCACAACATCATCAACATCATCGCAATGAGCATCTTCCATCCATTTCCCGACCTGGACCCCGAAGTCCAGTCCAAGATATGGGAATATGCACTCTTATCAATAGTCAAAGAACCACGAGTATGTTCTTTCGAAGGAGACAATGAGGTTCAATGCTAGGAAGCATTGGCATCTCCAGATGGTTCAGAGAAGTGCGCCAGATTCGATTATCGACGACTCTTTTTAAGCCTCCCACTAGCCCCGTTTTTCGTCAATAGATCTGCGTGGCATGCAACATGTCGGTGGCTATACCAACAGAGCCTGGTCCGCTGGACAGTCAAAGGGCATAGTCGATACCATTTTGCACGTCGAATGGAACAAACCGATATTCTTTACATTCCTCATCACAAACTTGATAATTTCGGAAAGTGTTTCTACGACGTCTACGGGTCACTATTTGCTTCGCACAATGGCGAGGTCAATAACAACGGCGAGGGCGATCACAACAGCGAGGGCTATCACAACGGCGATGACGAAAAGCCAGCTATTGGATTCAACGGCATCACCAGATACGCATTTTCAGTCCAGACGTTAAGAGACACAGGCGGCCTAAAACTCCCGGCCCCCCTGCATTTCGAATACCCTTTCACTATATACATTGTATGGGCAACCCAGCCTGATTATCTTGGGCCATGGACACTTCAGCCACATGGCAATCATACGGTGGCTTGGGATTTCAGCATGGGTTTTGTACCCAGCTAGGATCGGGTACCAGGAATGGAGAACGACCCAGGAGAGGAGATCATGCGTTGCGTGGGAGACAACAGTCAATACAGGTCTGCTTATCGCCCTGTCGTGAAGGGCATCACTATCGTACCAATGCTAGCAGAACGAGATACTTGGTGCTGGAGAAATATGACTCAGGGCTATCACTACATTGAATAGGTACAGAATACAAACACCACTCATTGCCTATGGTTTTAGGGCACAAAACTAAATTAGTAGGTCACATTATGCTCTTGGGGCTATGGTTGTTAGACTACTTATTTTTATACCCTACGACGTATGAGGCCAGCTTGTCTGTTACCCACTAGAGAGGATCAGTAGCATCAGTCACGTCTCCGGAAGCAAATCAATCAAAACCCATTATACTACGGAGTAATCCCGGAGACCTTGCTTCGGTTCCTCCGATTGCTCTCTCATGAACCACTTGTGATAACAACAGACAGTGGTGATTACAGATACTGACCCTTCAGCTGGTCCTCAGTCCAATCCCAAAGTTTCTTCGCCATCTCATCATCCAACCCAGCACCCTCCAGACCGCCAGTCTTCCCAACGGGCTCGTAAAACTCCCCATTCTTAATTTCCAGTGATGTTGTTGCCCAAAGATGATTCTTCACACCTTCCGAAATAGGTCCAGCCATCTTGGGCGCAACGTTCTCCTGCAGATGTTTCATCATCTCATCCCCCGCCTCCCGCGAGAACAGCTCAGTTTGGACTTCGCCGGGATTGATGGCGATGTTGGTGAAAGTGTAGCGCTTCGCGGCTTCTCGTCCGTAAAGAAGGCAGGCAAGTTTGCTCTGTGCGTATCGAAGAGGAAGTGGTGTCGAACTACTCGCAGACTTGAGAGTGTCGAATTCGATACCACTAGGTCCGACGTGACGGAAACCAGCAGATGACAAGTGTACCACCCTCGCATCGGGTGTCTTGTCAAGAACTGGTGCGAGAAGCTTCAAGAGTAGAGCGTGACCAAGATGATTGGTGCCCATGTGCATCTCGTAGCCATCTTTGGTGAGGACGGGAGGTGCGCCCATGACACCAGCGTTGAGCAAGAGGACATCAAGTCTGTTTTCTCGGTCAAGGAAGTCCTTGGCCGCTGCCTTGATGCTGTCGAAGCTGGAAAGTTCCAACTCCAGAAGGGAAACTTGAGTCCCTTCAGATGACACACTCTTGACTTCTTCTAGGGCAGCATTACCCTTGGTAGAGTTCCGGGCTGTGATGTACACATGGGCTGGGTTGTGCTTGACGAGCTCGAGGGCCGTGGCTTTTCCAAGGCCAGTGTTGGCGCCAGTGATGAGGATGACTTTGCCATCAAGAGAAGGAATATCCTGGGCTGGATTGCAAGAATAGGCCTTATGGTCAGACATTATGGCTCTGTGTGTGGCTTAGGTGTTGAAGAACTAGTTTGTCTACTTGAAGGCCGGCTTGAGGTTGGTGAGAGAAAGACGCCTGGCGTATAGAACCACGACCGCCTTTAAATGCATCTCCGAGTCTTGGCAACAAAGAAACAATATTGTATCAACATGCAATCCAGTCCGGACTTAAGCAAATACGAGCCCGAAGGATTTAAATCACGGTATCTCGGGGTCATTTAGATCAACCTTCAATGTGTCTGAGCTGACATCTCGATGTCTGACCAATGAGAAGTCTGATAATCCGAGCATACCAATCACGAATCTTCATCACCAACAGCCAAGAGTGTCAATGCCATATCCAAGCCTCAGAAAATCAAGGAAATTGACCGCTGGAAGCATAAGAGACAAAACTAATAGGTCAATTTATGCTCCTTAGACTACGGTTCTTAGGCTACTTATTTTGATACCCAAAGACTTAGGAGGCCATTTATTCTACTACCCACTAGCCAATCTATAACAATAACGTAATTAATTGAGTCTATCAAGATGTCTCGAGCAACATGCTGCGGGGATACTCCAACCAAAAGTGCCACTCCGGTGGAAGATGGTCCACGATAAGACCCATGAGATATGTCCCCGTATCTTCAACCTGCCACAATCCTCGTGCGTGATGCAGAAGCAAAGCATAGTAACTCAACAAAATCAGAGCTTCTGGTTTCCTCGTCGATAGTAGGATGGTGAATTCTGGCGATGCCAACATCGTCCATTGAAAGATCATACGAGACCGAGTCCTCGCCCCCTCGGAATTCATTGCGTCGAAGCCGAGTTGGAGGTAATCAATGGCAACTTTACAGACTTTCTTTTCTTCGCTTGTAAGTGAAGGTGACTCGGTTATGAGTTTAACAATCGGCAGGCATTCCGCACCTCTTGGCTCTTTCGCTGATTCCTTTTTGCTCCAAGACAAAATTGGTTCAAGCTCGGAATCGGCAAGTAAAGGCCAAGCAGAGACTACAACGTTGTATATACCGCGATTCAGGTCCACGCATTGTACATAGTGAGACAGAAACCCATCAAGTCCATCTGGACCACGATAAGCCAAAGCATCGGCTAACAAATGATGACCAAGCGTGACAGAAAAGAGAAGAATAGCGACGCAGTTGGAAGAATCGACCTCCCTTCTCGTCTCATTGAACAGAGAAACGGCTTTTGTTTGTAAACCGACCGCTTGATCAAGGTAACGCGATGTACGATCCGTGTGTATTGCTGCTAAATGACGTGCAGAAAACGCGAGCATTTGATGTAGAAGATAAGGCGCCTTGACACTCTCTTTGATACATATATCAAAGTTAGGCTGATAATCGTCAACGTTATCTCCTAGACTGAATAAATCCTTGTTTGTGATGAGATGCACAAAGAGTTCCATGTGTTCCATGTTAACCGCTTTGTCGAAGGGTGTGTCATGGTTGTTTGGTGGGGTCGCGGATGTATTACTTGTGGTCAGATGGATAGTAGATGGTAAAGGACTTTCTCGGGAGGATAGATCTGAAGTTGACGATGATGCTTCTTCTGTAAAGCTGCAGTCTCGGCTTGTCATGGTACACAAGAGGCAGGCTGGTCGGCCTTCGTCACACTACGAGACACGCGTGTTAGCAATGCCATAATACGACATCTTCTCCACGCACCTTGACATGACGTCGCTTGCTAGTGATACTTGATTAGTACTAATACTCCTCTGTTCTGATTGTGTTGACTCACCATTGAAGACATCCTTTCTTGGACTTTTTATGACTCCTTCGAAGCATAATCAAGAATGAAATGATAGACTTCTCACGTTACTGAGTCCCCGATTGTTCAATTAGATTTAACCTACCAGTTTTCCTGTGTATTGAGTAAAAATGTTGAGAATCAGGAGACAAGATTCAAGACATCAACATGGCTGAAGGATCCTGGGATGTCAGCAAGTATCAACACTAATCTCTAAACTGAAGTGATCAGCAATTAATCTTGTCAGCCGAAAGAATGACTAGAACATTTGAGGCAAGGTTAGCTCGACAACCCCTGTCGTCTGCTTAGCTAACACGCGTGTTCAGCTTTAAGATCCACCCATTGGTCTTCTCACCAGAGGCATTGCTAACCTGGAGTTGTTCCTGTTTTGACAATTTCGCATACGCAACACGCGTGTCAGCAGAGTCGACCTGTGTGTAAGAATATTATTACAAGTAGTTCTAGATAATCGAATATTGGTAGATTTAAAAACCCTTCGTTTATCCAGTATTCTGTCAAAAGAGAACATATTCATTTTTCCCGTTCACTTTGTCAGATAACTTGCCTTCTATTTCACCAATCTTACCAACAAAATGGCAATGCTGAAACCTTTCAAAGGCGATCACTACTTATGGGAGTATCTACCGAGTCTCCTAGGCGCAATAGCATTTACAATTGCTTTTCTTCTCATTACCTCAGCTCAAGGATGGCGCATGTTCAAGGGAAAACATTGGTTTTGCATACCCTTTTTCATCGGCGGTGTTTGTAAGTTCCATAACGTACCATCCTTCCCACTGTCTAACCTGTAAGTAGGCGAAGTACTTGGATATATCTTTCGAGCCCTCGCCTGGAACGCTACCAATTCCCTCGCCATATACATCATGCAATCACTCTTCCTCCTACTTCCACCTGTCTTCTTCGCCGCGACATTATACATGGTCTACTCCAGAATCGTCAGAGCTGTAGGCGGAGAAAGCTGCTCTCTCATCTCTGTTCGTAAGACAACCCGTCTTTTTGTCATTGGAGATTTTATTACATTCAATATCCAAGGCAATGGTGGTGGATTACTAGCCAACGAGAAACTCGCCAACGCCGGCAAGATCATCGTCATCATCGGTCTGATTGCACAAGTCATCCTCTTCCTCGCATTCGTGGCCTGTTGTGTGGTATTTCATAGACGATTTCGAGTCCATTTGAGACAGTCTCATACTCCTGTCGAGGTTCGCTGGGAAGCTTACCTCAACATGCTCTACGTCACTTCAGCTCTTATCCTTGTTAGGAACATCTTCAGAGTTGTCGAGTTTGTTATGGATAAGGAAGGTTATCTTCAACAGAAAGAGTGGCCGACTTTTGTTTTTGACTCTGTCTTGATGTTTCTGGTTATGGTGGCTTTTTTTATCTGGTATCCTGGAGACATCACATCACGGCTGAGGGACTCAACTATTGAGCTTGTACCGAAGCGACAGGTCAATGCGAGGGAAGCTAATGCTTCAGATTGATTGGAGACATGACTAGAAGATGACTGTTGTATCTGGCGTGGCCACATATTGTCTTCTGTTTTGACAGAGATGTTTGAACTCTATTTTTATTCTTTTTTTTCTGTAACATGGTTAGTATATTTAAAACCTGCAATTATACGATGTATCTACCTATACATATTAGAAACTATAAACTCAATTGGTAGTCAAGATAAACTTCCTCCAAGAAAATACCTGTGTGCAATAGAGAGCTGTCAACACAGCAACGACTGAACTCTAACGAAGTTCTACCTGATTCTATGGATTGCCATCAAAGTATAATGAATCTTACCTTTGTCACGAGAGGTAGGGCTCATGGAGTAACCTTATGCTACAATGAGTTCAAAACTCGTCCATCTGAGTTACATGCAACTTCTCCCCTTTTACTCCTCAATCCAAAAAAACAAGCTCTTCAACGTCATTCGCAACCGTCGCTCATTTGATCGGAAGCTACTTCAAAGAAGACTCATCCCAAGCCAAGCCGAAAGGTAATAACAATCACGGTCAATCGACCCAGGTCCCGTTATGTACATTAACAACCACCTTGGCAGGCCTTGTACGACACAATGTCGGCTCAATCTAGCAGCGCAGCTAGTACAGCTGATACGAACAACAACGAAAACCACATCGGAGAGGAAACAAATGGGCGTCGTGAGGAGGAAACCCGTGTAGAGATGACAAATGAGGAGAAGGAGGAGGAAAGATATCAACAACTACAATTGGATCTGCAACGACGACTCAAACAGAAGGTGGCCGAATTCAAGGCAAAGCCTAAAGACATGGACAAGAAAGCCAAAGCAGCTGAACGAGATGCCAAAAGACAACTACAAGCTAAGCAGATGTGGATGCCTAAGTCCCAACTCTATCCATTGCCTACGGACGAGATGAGGAAGCAACTTCACGAAGAACGCGGAATGGTCTCCGCCAATGCTATGCATTACAGCCTTGTACTAAGGGGCAGAGCACGACTCGAAGATGGAGAGATGACTCAATCCGAAAGCACAGCTACGACAGCTGAGAAGAACAACATCGAAAACTGCACCAGAGAAGTAACAAGCCTACACCATGGAAAAGAAAAACGTGCAAAGGTGTCAGAGGAGATGAGAAAGAGCGTGGTGGAAATGCTGGAACGGAAAGATTGGGATCGGGTGTTGCGCAAACTTGGGAGAATTGATAAGATTTCTAGGTATGGAGGAATCGTTTCAAAACACAACCCTAAGCGAGACAGACAGACGTGGTTCGGCTTAAATCAGCGTGTATGATGATAGGATGGAATAAGGATGCTGCGGGCGGGTGAACAAGCCTTCAGCACCAGACTAGCTCCATGATAACACAGGACTCATGCTGGGAGATTCAATCAATTACCATTTAATGTGACAAAATTGATCAAAAGGAACTGTATCTCTACTGATGTTTACCAATTAAGAATGATGTATCTGCCACCATTACTTACTTGGTGGCCCTACGCGAACTGACATTTCCCCTTCGATCAGAAGAATTGAGTTACAAAAGGTAGGGCTTAAAAAGAAACCTTAGTCTCGCACAAAACAAAAGCAATACTTCTTCTTTCTTCCTTCAGTAGCCTAACCATCAAACGTCCTGAATCAGCCTTCTGAGGCTAAATGTGACAACATCCCTTACGCGCCGAACCCCCCAGACTAGTGAAAGCCTCAGACTCAAAAGCCACCACAAAAAATGCATTATTTCAGGGGTATCTCAAGCCACAATTGCTTCTTTCAGTGTTAAAAATTGTCACTAGAGTAATTTAGTGGAAAGCGCCCTTCTTTATTGTTCAGCTGGTGGCGCTACCCCTGGGGTCTAGAACATGCGGGACTGTCAGGAAGACGTTGATATGTAACAGCGGCTGAACAACTCGTGATTGATATTTCCAGGGGTCGACGAATGAGAAGACTTGTATAGCGAAAGATGAATTGCTTGAGCCTGTTCAGCTGAAAGCCACTGGGTTCATTGTTCTGTTATAAGAAGCCATGTTCTGCAATCACTCAAACTCATTGCCAAGCACTTTACTCATCTTAATTCCTTCAGCACTAGATATTACTAGCATCACAATCCAAGATGGTTCGATCAATCCTTTTTACGCTTCTCCTCTCCTCAACAGTCCTCGCAGCCAATCCCCTCTTCGGCGCCTACTCCACTGATCAATGCGACACATGTCTAGATCAAACCTACGAGAGCTGTCCAGGTGACTACCAAACTCGTCCCTACGCAACATGCATGTGCGCAGGTGATGGTAGCGCCAACTTTGTTTCCTGCCTATCGTCTTGCGACCCAACCCTGAATGAACCCGCCAATGCAAGCGCTACATACTATGGGTACTGTCTGATGTTCTTCAAGCAGCTGTGTGACGGTGCACAGCAGTTTGTAGATGATGAGACTTATGCTAAGCAGTGCTCCAAGGAAGCTATCAAGGCTGGGGGTATTGGTGAAAAGGGAAGTGATGGCGGTTCTGGGGATGATGATGACTCTGAGAAGGAGAGTGACTCTAATGGTGATGATGATTCTGATGACAGGTAAGTCATTGATCTTGGATTGAATAATGGAAGTGCTTGGTCTAACGTGGTAAAAGTACTGGAATCGCGATACCGACCAAAACAAACGAGTCATCTAGCGAAAAGACCGACGAAACAGGTGAATCCAACGAGACAGATGCAGCGACAACTACAGGCGACGTCAGCAAGACATCCGAGACAGCTCAGACAACATCTGGTGCCAAGGCAACAGCTATTCCAGCTATGGCTCTCTTTGCTGGTCTCGGACTGCAGTTGATCAATATCTAAGTCACAGCATTTGTACTACTACTTCTTGAGTTATTGGAGTACAGGCGGGTGGCATTTCTTGACTTTGCGATATATGAGAAGTGGGGTTTATCTAGTTGTTAGAACAAATTCATTAAATTTTTACATATACTGAACTATTGAAGATGCTTTGCCATTTACTCCGACTCTTAAGAATTCCAAGGACTATCGTGTGTGGTCTCCAGGCATCTCGTAAACAACTGAAGGGTTATCCAACTCGGCGGGTTGACCGTGACCGTTCAACTCTGACGGCGACGTTGCATCGCCCACTCTGTAAGTGTCCTTCTCGTACATCGGAGGAGGAGATGTGATAGGAGTACCGGCTGCTTCAGGGACAGTGTTTTCATCCTTTTGAGGAACAGCAGTATGCTTGTTACGTCGCTTCATAAAGAACCAGGCCAAAGCACCGACAGCAATCACACCAGCAGCGACTCCAACACCGAGACCAGCCTTGGCACCCGTGGTCAAACCTGTGGATGCTGTGCTGTTATCGTCCTCCTTCGATGTATCGTCCTTGTTGCCCGACTCGGTCTCGTTCTTGGGGGCCGTCTGCGGCAGCACTGTGTAGTCTTCCCATTCATTGGTGGTGTTCTTATGTGCCTGGATAATTGTTCCGTTGGACCAGTAGTAAATCCACGTCAAGCCTCTGCTTTGCTGGTATGTAACTGCCAGACCAGCACTGGGGTCATCTGAAAGAGGCCAGATACTCTCGGATCGGTTGGGTGCCATTTGCCAGTTGTTTTGTACAGCGATGGCTTCGCGGAGTACGTTGTCGTCGCCGAGGTAGAAGAGACTTCGGGTCTTTGATCGATCGGTAGCCATGCCAATTGCTTCGATGGAGGCGTTCCATCCTGGAAGAGAAAAATCGGCGGTCTTGGCACTCGTTTGGATATCGGCCGGGGCCGTGGCGTTTGAGTAACTGTTAGCCAATTTTTGTGGGAAAGCGGCTAGTACGGGTTAGCAAATGCTTGTCATAGAGGATGGAGAATACAAAGATGCATACCTAGTTTCCACTTCCCAGTGCTTTGCAGGCGACTTGTCTCGATGTTGTCTGTACCCTTGGGGAAAGCGACCGTCATGTTCTTCGAGGTCTTCTCATCATACCAGACAGTGCCGATAGCGATTCCCTCTGCGGTATCCTGCGACACGATACCTCCATCAATCCAGTTGGTGTTATCGGTATACGACATCATCATAATTTGCTTGTCTGCATTGTGGTAGAACACGCGATATCCGTCATCTTCGCCGCCTCCGAGCAGGTCAACAGCAATACCTGATTCGGCGTGGACAGAGTCGACCTCGGCAGTCAACGAGATAGTGTACTCGCCGACTTTGTTCAGCTTTCCTGTATCCATATCACACTCATAATATCCGTTGACGATGACGCTGTCCTCAGCCTGCCAAAATATAGATGCCTATGATCCAAGTCAGTGACTTCTTCCATTTATAGAAACGTCCCTGCGTACAATAATCTTCTGTGTGTCCCACCAGCCAACCCCCGCCAGCGCAGTACCATTTCGTGGTGTATTCTCGGTATCGAGAACATTCGGCTTATCGAGAGGGAAAATAGGCGTATCCTCGCTGTTGCAGTTGCTGTAGTAGATCTTGCCTGTAGCAACATCTTGGATTCCGACTTGGGTGGTTCGGTCGGTAGCGTAGGCGTAGAGAGCGGAGCTATGACAGGGCTGGATCCAAGCTGCTAGCAGCAGCCATGGCAGCGTGAACCAGTGTCTTTGATGTGGAGACATTTTGAACGGTAGAGGATCAAGTCGGGCGAAAAAACAGAAAAAGGTCGAGGTCTGGAGAAACAAAGGATTTAATACAGAATCCTACAACGGCTTTGACCGTCCTACGCTCAGTCCCGCATGGTCTGTTCTTCATTGCTTTTGCTTGAAGGATTGTATACCCTGCAAAGATGATACCTGCTAGCCCCCAACTAATCAGCCCTTGACATCGCCGCTTACTCCTAATTTTGTTATATCCACAAAGTGCGCTGGGGCAGTGGAGATGTTTCTCAATTTTTACCCATTCATAACTATCATAATTTCTCATCTAACTATCAGTAGAAAGGTACGCGAGATGAAAGCAATTGAACAGCCCTATGCCTTGTAGCCGGCAGCCAATCTACAGCCAAGCATTCGGGCAATACAACGGTACTTGGAGATCCATGCCAAGTCTGTTACCGTCTAATGCATGTCAGATGTAACTATCGATCGGCCTTCAATACCATTCGCCAAGCACTGTGATTGAAGGAGTGCTGTGCAACGCCACTGCACACCGAGTTGCTAGCTTCCGTGCCAGTGTGCCTTGCTCAAGTTTTACTTGTTTTATCGATAGGATAAAGAAGTCTACAAGGGTTGGTTGTCGACAGCCGGCAAAATTTGCCCGCTATGCCTGTCCATCGTGGTCCTTGTCGCAAAGTATGTCACTAGCCAGGATCAAGTGGTGGGACCACACTGTTGGCAGAGTAAGCACTGAAAGTCCAATCAGCAGATTGAGCGACTGTGAGTGTCCCATGAATGATAAGATGAACTAGGAATAAATACTGGATTGTCTCTTTATACAACTACCATTCGACGAAGGAGCGCTGCTTTCTCGATACCCGAACTCAGAGGCCGGATAAAGTTATCATCGGTCGCGTCGCCGGCGAGGTTCTGGCAATGGGAATGCCTTATGGTGGCGGAAGGCAGCTCCACCACGGCGCTTACGCCTTACCATTACCCTAGAGTGATCGCCAATAAGACCAGACGGCGGATGGGATATTCCCGGTGACCGTGACATCGATCCTTGAAGATATCTTCTTTGATATGGACTGGATAGAGGGTTTTATCCTCATCTATTCCCTTGCCGGTTACTCTCAATTGCTTGAAGGCGATTGACACACTATCACGAGTCACAGATGATAGCGACACCCATGAGACAAACAATTTACCGGTCTACCCAAGCTTCAGCTAAGCTACGTGGCACCCCCTTGCTCATCGAAATGATTCCCACTTTGGGACCCTCAAATTCGCACAAGCTAAGTAGAATTCTACAGACAGAATTATTCTAGGTTGCGTCTTGCATGGGTTTGAACATCCGATGAGTCTCCACTATCTGTGATGTTCATTCTGTATCTGGAACCAACAGGTTTGGCGCCAAGAACCACAGCAGAAACTCTACTATTAAAGATAAACAAATTAGGCCAGACCGAGGTCGCCCCAGAAGGTATCTCGCTTGGGTTTCCTTTCGTATAGGACTGCGTTCATGTTGTTCCAGAAAGGAAGAGAACGCGTTTTTAGAAGAGAGGAACGCATCCCGGCGGACGTGTGTCGGGATATCAAAATCTAAATATGAAGTAGATAGATTACTACAGCCTGCCAGACATCTTTGACAGAGGCCAGATGAATGAAATGAGGCAATGAAAAGTTGTTTTACAGACTCTTACGCTCTACTCCTCCCCCCACTGTACCTTCCTAGGCGTCGTCTTGAGTATCTGGAGACAGGTCCCATGGCCAGGTTCTTGGATTCAACCATAGGGATTGAATCAAGGGTCAAGTGAAAAGTCCCACTCAATCAAGTAGGGAAACATCGTTGGAGATATAAAGGAAGAAGGATGTAGTTAAACGTTAGATTGAGTATTCAATCTGTACTCCTGATCCTTTATAGTGCGCCATCTATCTAGTGACGAACGATGGCTGCTTGCGCCGATAGATCGGCTGATTGTCATGGACCTCTCAGGTGCGTTCAATTTCATTCAGGCTCTCATTGGTTCACTAGCCAATCACATAGGCTTCTGATCATCTGGGATATCTCCAGAATTAAGCACACCTGGACTAACAATAGAAGTCTTCCCTAAGATTTAGAATAAAGTTCTTATGACTACTAACGGTAACATTTGTAATAATAATAAGATGAGGCTCAGTTGCTAGCTCGCTCTAACCATAATCTCGCTTTGACCTCGCCTCAAACTCGCGACCATGTTAACCGCCAACACAGAGTCAGACCAAGATCTGATGTAAGTCCAGGTGGCAGTGATATCCATTTTAATCCTCGCGCCTTGCAGACTAAAAAGCGCAGACCAAAATAAGCATCAGATCGGCCAATGTTTAATGTCAGCTAGTCCCATTATCATGGCTAACGTGCTTACCTACGCTTACTGTCAGATTTATCGCCGCATCTGACTTGAATAGGATGACATTTTCGAACAAATCAGCGGCGAAAATGACTTGATTTATGTCTTATTTCTCACTTCTTTCCTTTTTTGGTTGAGGACATTAGCTTATTTCTGCCTCTATTCGACGTCATCCGCTATTTCTTTGGTGTTCTTTTCTACCGTCATGCCTGCCCATTTTGCACATTCGTTTCACGTTTCATTTGATCCTGGTTACGTTTCTGTGCCTGGAGAGAATACTCAAGTCACACAACACTCTGTATAGTTTACTCCCTTGATCTACCAAATCCTTTCCACCAAGGGAAGATCGCCGTGAACAGATGGACAATTTACGGAACTTCGAGCATGACCTTTTCAGTCTCGTCCGCTCGTACGAAGGTACACGGTTCGCCGAGAACCTGGCCATAGAGCGGCTTGTGAAGGATGTCGATCACTTCGAGATCAGCAAAAGTGATATACCCACAACTACTTCAGACCAGCGACAGTAACTAACCGTCAACGATATACAGACACAAAATTCGACCCATGGAGCAACCCAACGCCAGCTCTCATCTTCGTCCTCGACGGCCAAGTCAACGTTACCATTTCCGATAGCATATCCACGATACCCAGCCACACATCTCTACAATCAGAATGTCAAGCTGTTTCCAAGTCCCTCAAAAGAGGGGCCTGTCTCAACTCCACCTCCCAAATCCTCGACATGCTCTCGAAACAGGATATTAGTGCACAGATTAACCCGAGGTTTGGAGAAGCACGAGTCCGGTACGAAGCAGCAACAGACTTGAAGCTTGGGAGAATATATCTGCGCCAGTCGGGAACCATTCCCGAAGATCTGCGATCTCCCATGATCCAAGCCTTACTACAGAAACTATTCCTTGTCACATTCCCAGTTTCCGAAAACCATTTCGGCTTGTCAAGTCAGGTGTTACAATGCGAGATGAAGATGACCTCCTTAACCAGTGATTCAACTCACCAAAATCCGTTTGGCGACACACCCTCACTTTTTAATTACGAAGATGACATACCCGAATCTCCTTATAGCCCACTGAACGATAGCTTCGCAGCTATCTACGATGCAAAGACAACACGACATCGCGCACCTTCGAATTTATCTATATCGTCTACTTCAAGACCACAATCGATGTTGGGAGCAGATCTGTATAAAGAAGCAGGGCTCCCTCTTCCAAAAAGCCGCAGCAATCCGAACCTAAAATTGACGATTAATACTGAAAAGCCTCCAAGCACTTCCAGCGACGATGGCACTCTCGGTGTGTTCAAATCTCAGTCCATCCTTTCCAAGACAGAACGAAAGCGCCAAAGTATCCCACAATTCAAGGAACGAACACCTGACACCAGACGGATAAGGGCCCATGCTGCACAAAGGGTTGTCAATATGCTCGTGCATCCTAAAGGTCTCAATGTTCGGAGTAGTGATTCGGTAGATCCGGCGATCATGGACGAGATTGAAGCCAACATTGAGATACTTTCTTTTGGCCAAGGGGAATATGTCGCACACCACGGAGAGCGATATCCTGGTGTTTGTCTAGTGATAGACGGTGCTTTGGAGGCATGTAATGGAGAGAAGAAAAGTGAACATTTTGCCAAGGTAGCTGGATTTCTCACTTTCCAATGAGGTATGCTAACGAGGAGTAGGTGCCGATGTTAAAGATTAGCCCAGGAGACATAATCGGACACAGCAGCTTGGTCCAGAATAACAAGTCCCAGTTCGACTTCAGAGCCATAACAAAGTCAACAGTCGGCCTATTGCCAAGAACCTTCCTCCGACGGCTGACCGACCTGTGCCCTCAAATGCTGGTGGTGCTAGCCGCCAAGATGCATGATCTTCTGCCCCCTCTGATCTCACTGATAGACTTTGCACTCGACTGGTCGACCATCAAAGCTGGAGGAGAAATTTACAAAAAGGGAGATTTCAGGTAAGTACTTCCCACTTATTTGGAGCATTTAGCCACTCTGATTGACACCCATTAGTGATTGCATCTCTCTCGTCGTCAAAGGACGTATTCGTATTAGTGAAGATAGCACAACCGCTGGAGAGACTCACACCAAGGAGTACGGACCAGGGAATGCTTTTGGCGTACTTGAGTTCCACACAAGCTGTCCAAGGCCATCCGCAGCTCACGCGATCCGAAAATCCGAGATAGCACAGTTACAAAAGTCAGCTTACCAGAAGCTCATCAACTATGCACCCGATCTAGGAACCAAGCTTTGGAGCAGCGTCGCTCAAACACAGCGCACTGGCCAGACTCAACCAAGTACGATGGCATCAGACCCTAATCGCCTTCGGACTATTGCCGTGCTCCCACTCTCTGCTGAAGTTCCGACTGCAAAGTGCGCAACACTTCTATCTTCTGCTTTAGTGACGCTCGGTATTTATGAAAAGGAAAGCGTGTCGTTTGTGGAGTCTCATAGTGTGATCAGTGCTATAGGAGATTCTGTGTTCACTGATGCTGGAAATAAGTATCTGGAGGATTACATCGCACATGTTGAGCAAAACTCTAATTTGTCTATACTTGTTGGAGAGAATTCAGTTGACTCAACGTGGAATGACATTTGTATTTCGACAGTGAGTAGTACCGCACTTAGCCGACTTGCCTTGGAATGATTGCTGACTATGTTCTTCATTTAGGCTGATATGATTATTCTCATGGCTATGGACGATGCGGATCCAAGAATCACAAGGGTTGAACTCAAGCTCGAGAGGCACGGAACACTGGCTCAGAAGGTTCTTGTTCTTGTCGATGATGGTGAAGACGAGTTTTGCCCTCAGGCTATCACAAGACCATACATACAAGTAAGCTACTGTTTTGACACAAGCCGTACAAAGCATACTAATTGAGTAAAGGAGCGGCCGTGGCTTTCAGCTCCCACCTCCCATATCGAAAGAGTTCGCCTTGCCAATGTTGATTCTTCCCGTGATTTTGAGCGTCTGGCACGTCGCATAACTGGACGCTCAATCGCGGTCGTATTCGGCGGTGGTGGCGCTCGCGGATTCGCCCATCTGGGTACTCTACAAGCCCTCGAAGAAGAAGGCATACCCTTTGACATTGTAGGTGGGACGTCTATGGGCGCTTTCATTGGTGCTCTATACGCAAGCCACATGTCTATTGATCGCACAGTAGAAGCTGCCAGGGCCTTCAGCAAAGTGTCGCGTTGGTACAGATATCTCTTGGACTTCACGATGCCCGTTTTGGCGTGGACATCTGGTACCATGTTTACCAGCCACGTATCTTCGGCCATGGAACAAGACCTGGATTCCAGTGATCTAAGGTTGTCGTTTTATTGCAATGCGACAAACATGAGTCAAGGTGGTCGAGGTCAAACCATGTATCCTCAAGCACGGTCTCTTTGGCAGATGGTTCGAGCGTCTATGAGTATACCACCCATCTTTCCTCCATTTGCTGTGGAAGGAGAAGGCGATATCCTGGTTGATGGGTGCTTTTCGGCCAACGTTCCTGTCTTCCCAGCTCTTTCGCTAGGTGCGGAGATTGTTCTGGCTTTTGACGTGTCCAACACAGCTGGCGCGCCGCCACCACAAACCCTAGGCCAATCAGTGTCGGGATGGTGGAATTTTGCGCAAATGATCTTCCCTTGCACGAGCTCACGAAAGCCACACAGAAATTCGCCTCACGGGGCGGTCGGTTCTGACGGAGACGTCTGGGGTTCGCTGCAGCTGCTCGAACTTATAACATTCTCCACCAACACAAATGAGATCAAGGCCATACAAAATACGCCAGAGTGTTTATACATGCTCCATGATTTGGACAAGACTGGGACATTTGACATGGAAAAGTTTGATGATATACGCGAGATGGGGTATGAAGGTGCGAAGAATTGGTTGCGGGATCTCAAGACATCTGGTAAACTGGATCATCTCGCCCTACCGAGAGGTATCAAAAATGAAGGAGGGTAGCATTGACTGCCGGTCGATATTTACTTTAATATAATAGAGCCTCGACATAACCTGGAGCTTGGTCCACAGCTTATCTCGACATTAAACTTTCCCCACACGGCAGAGACAAATGAGACTAATTATAGAACTGTCAAAGCGAAGGTTTATCGACTTTGATTGGTTTAGAAAGTCGAGTTCTCCCTTTTTCCAGCGGACTATAGGGCGTCGAGTGACCAATTGCTGTGCCTCACCTTGCTTTTTTCATTCCAAGGCCCGAGCGGAAAATCAGCAGCCTCACTTTTTATCTTCAGCATTTCCCTCCCTTGTGGAGTCAACAAATGTCCCCTGAGATAATCTCGTATGCTATCTCCCTTCCAATGCCTCATAACCAGCCCTTGATGCTTACTAGAGCTGACCTAAAAAGGGTTGGAACACTACATCTATCTCACAAGAATCTACTGCGGGGAAGCGAAGGATTCCCATGCCAACTTTGATTCATTGGCCACAAACAAAGGTGAGAAGAGCTCGAGCCAAGAAGCTATGCCATGTCGTGGACGGATACACACGTGGCTAGGTTTCAAATGCAAATGCCATGCATGACAAAGCCATGACTAACCTTTTATATAAGATCCCCCAACACTCAAATGAAAAAGAAGGCCATGCGCTCAAAGAATCAAGTTCTCGTCACCGCACCCATCCCAAGCCACGTGCCCCCAGAAGCTGTCCTGGCACATATCCAAACATTTACGCCTCTTCTAAAACACAATGCAGTATTCACAAGCTTCTCTGAGATTCCGCCCGACACGGCGCGCGTCCACAGCGAGCCATTCTTCGGCCCGCCCAACAGCAGCGTTCGAAGCTTTCTGTGTTTTCAGCGTTTAGAGCTTGTTGCAGGTCTCACGCAGGATGAGTACTGGCCCATAACCTTTCTCAAAGTTCATAACGGGATTCGAGCGCGTGTTGACGCGAGAGCTAGCGTTACGGTTTGGATAGAGTGTCTTGTTAGACAAGCCCCAGATCCTGGAACGCCAAGTAGTAATGGGACACTTGTAGAAGAGTGGGAGTTGTTTGAGGAGGTCATTGTTGAGTCGCATAGGTTACTTATGCCGTTTGTTTCGAGATATACTGAGTTGGCGCACCAGGGAATTTGTCAGAGGATTATGGATGATATTATTGAGATGCGACCAACGGGCAAGGCGGATTAGCAAGGGAAGGAATTATTAATATGTTATTTGTAGTTTATTTAATGAGATCGTCGCGTGGTCGACGATGTTATATTCACTTGGGCTATTATATATCCAACATGAATGGTGAGATCAAAGATTGGACGTTTGGAAACCGTTAATGAAAAGTTTTTTGCTGTCTGCTTTATCTTCTCGATTTTACAGCTGTTGCATGCTATCACTTCTTATCTCAATATCCTAGATAAGTTATAACAGCAACAGGAACGATCGCATCATCCCGATATACGACCGCTTCGGGAAAATTCACCGATCCACCCTGAGTTGCCAAAACAGCCGAGACCTTGTATCAAACAGTTAGTAAACTAATATCTCAAAATCTAAATATTTGCTTCTTACACTATCGTAACCTCTGCAGGGCGCAGTTCGGTCGAGGTTCCCATGCCAAAGATACTGAACACGTCCGGGGACGTATCTACACAAGAACATGGCTTTTAGTTGACACGATGTTCCGTGGTTCTCTGAAAACGTATCTGCTTCTATATGTAATTAGTTTTCACACTTTTAGAAGAGGTGGCAGTGACTTACTAAACGACGACGACGTGGTATAAATCCCCCTTCCAAATAACCCACGAGCTCACCTACTAGTCAGCAAAACCTCCAAGAACAAACAGATATAATATCTTACCGGAATGGTTGACTTTGAACGAATTGTTGATGATTCCATAAATACCACATAAATCGTTTCGACAGACCAACAGACGTCCTTGTCTCTCTGTCTCGCTCCCACAGCCGATATGACAATAACGCCTTGTACCATGAAAGGCATATCGCCAGGAGCCACGACGTCTATTTCTGTACGCGTTGAACCGTTGGCCGCGATGACTAGCTTCAAGTTCTGGTATGCCAACGTGAAAGATATTTTCTATTTGTGGTGGAGGACCCTGGGATCGTTCCCATTTGCGATTGAAGCGATCCCTTACTATCATCTTGTTAGCTAGGATTAGGTCTGGAATGATAGTTATCTACTGTATCTGTACATTGGATCAATCGATCTGAGACGGTAGAATTGCTTGGAGATGTCAGAAAAGGGCCAAAATAGTTTAATTTTGATAAAGTCACATACCGGTGGCCTTGTTGATTGCCTGGGCATATTTATAAATAGTATAGAATGCCAAAGTAAAGCAGATGAAGATATAGTAATTTGGGGAGGTTGATCATCCGATGTTTTCGCTGTATGTTGGGTTTTTTATTGTTGAAGCAAAAGAGCCGTGGGAGAATATATTGTTGACTGGGGTTATCGGAGAAGAAGAATAGGCCTTTACTTATAGCAATTATACAGCTATGAAACAGAGACGAAAAAGAGGCACATTGACACAGGGTCTGAATAAGTAACATGTGTATTGGCAGTAAGTGCAACATTTGCATCACAGACTTTATCACTGTAAAAAATCACCAAGCCATCAACATACCCGCGCCTGCCAAAAGACCAAGAGTTACCCCAAGAACACTGACAATGCCTCCCCTTCCAACACTCGCAGCAGCGTTCTCGCCATCTTTACCATCATCACTTCCGCCCTTACCTGCACTTCCCGTGGCAGTCTCAACATGAATCAGAGTCACAGCAGGTACCCAAGTTGCACGTGCAATGTCTTTAATATCATCATCACTCCAGTGAGCAATGGTCGCTCTAGTCGTGACGAGACTCCCGGTTGCAGGCCCTACCGATCTCAAGGCGTCTCCATTCGTCAGGGTCACACCGTCCAGGCTCGTTATGGTGGCGACAAAGTCATCATCATTTATAACAACCACCCTGCAGAGCTCTGGGTCTGGTTCATTACTCTTAGTTCTCGTTAATGGACCGAGCGTGGATTTGCAGAATCCGTGAATGTCGCCTGCGTAGCCGCTGTGTATGCCAGTCAGTGTTTGTCGTAAAATGATTGGCGTTGAACCTACCGAGGACAGCATAAGGCAAGAGTCTCAGACTTTTCAAGAACATTTCTCCAAAAATCGGTGGGATGAAGTGGCAACGCTGCCGAGAAGTCGCTCTTAAGCCTCTCAGTGGCATGCGTCGCTGAAACCGTCAGGATGCCCGAAACATCAATTTCGCCACTCTTGGATCCATGCTTCAACGTTGCAGCAGTCTCCCAGCCATCGGGACAAGCAAATCCTGGAGAGAAATAGTGATAAAGACCTTGGCCGACAGTTGTTGTTTGCGTCGCAACCGCGTCACGTTCTTTTCCGCTAGGATAGCAATCGCCGAAAGGTTTAGCTTTACAGGACGAGGACAGCATATAATCCAGGTAAGGAGATGTCGCGTTTGCGTAGAGGATGTGGTCGGTGTTGCTGGTTCCTGTACATGATGAGGGTGCTGTATAGGTGGTTGTTAGAGGCCCTAAATTGTTGGCGCTGATTCCGAAGAATTCTGTCGCTGTAGGCATTTTGAAGGCTATCAGGTGGCGCCACAAATTATTTGGTGAGACTGCAGTGAATCCTTCGGTGAGGTGCAGACCTTGTTCTTATACAAACAACGGCTAAATTGTTCCATTCAGCCCTGTAAAGCGGCTAGATAGAGTCGATAAGAACAGCACACAGCTGTCCAGGCCATCAAGATGGTGTGGCCAGCGCTCTTAGTGCTTATTTGCTTTAAGCATACAATCAAGAGTGACAGAAAACCCTAAGGGTGACAAAAAGCAATGAGCTAGGCATAGGGTTGAAGATGGCTCAAAGTGATTAATTTATTTAGCTTTATAATTCAGTATGCTAAAAATTATTAGTTGAACAACAGAGGTTTGCTAGTCTCGCAAAAGATTCTTGATGTAACCGTGGTACAGTCCTGCAGGGGTTTGCACATTCATTTCTGCGGTTGAGTAATTATACATACTGGGCAGCTGAATAATGAAAGAGATTAGTTTAATGTTGATAGATAAAAAATATACATTCAATACTGGGCCACACTGCGAGAATGTCAGAGCATATTAATAGCCTTTTCACCAGAGTATGAGTATGAGGTACTTGCGATCTTCACCGAGGCTCGGAGGTTTCTTCATAGGGACAAGCCTAGTTGGGTCCCAGGGTCTAGTCTAGAACAGTTAGGCCGTCCGACCAAAGTCGCATGTTCGAATCCTTCAGCTACCTCTGAATTATGAACTTATGCAACCCATGTTTTGAGGTAATACAAAGACCAATGAAATGTCTATACATTGACTACGCAAGGGATAGAAATGGCCCAGAATGTGTACCTGTCTCTAGGTTCGTCTTGTCGCAATTTGAATGGAGGGATAGCCTTTATTGTGCTCAATAGAATACCTCCAGCACATCTTGCTTTTTCAGCTGGCCCGCCTGATTATTGGGTCATTTTAATGTTTGCGGTTATAAAAGCGTCTCTTCTGACCTATTATTAAGGATAAGCTCTTACTAATATTTTATTTATCTATGCCTCTCAAACATTCATTTTTAGAACATCGCTGAACTACCTAGGATGGACAGAACAACAGGGCCTGGTATTAATAGTCAGGGTGAGGCTTGAAAAGGATCAGTGTAGTCAAGCTATTATATATATATATATGTTAATTACAAGACGATTCAGTTACATTCTGTAATTGATAGTAGTTACTGTTGATAGAGTTTGTCTGCAATACATCTCTACTATGAAAAATATCTAAATATCTAAAACTCATGAATAGCTTGCCCTGCCATAACTTGAACGACATAATTAATCTTCTCCACCTCTTCCTCAATTGGCTCTAACGCTTGGAAATCTTCAGGAATGAGAATCGGATCATCGGACTCGTCTTCACTGCCATCAACCTGTGGATGAATAAGTATCAATGAATACGGTTATAAGATATATGGCTTACATGTTCTTCTTGTTCATTATAGGAATCGACGTAGTCACTGACGTTATCAAGTCCCTTGGCATGCTGATAGACTCGATCCAGATCGAGGTCGGAAGACTGTATAACGTCAGTCACAAGTTAGGCTGTTATTTTGAGAGAGGTTCAATCTTACCATACTTGCAGGGTAATCTGCATCTTCCATTGCTCCCAGAGTCTTTTTGTCGTCCATGTCTCCCATGATATGACGTCAAATTTTCCTTTGTCTGTGTTAGGTCACCATCATCTAGTCAAGAGGTGCATGCCATCATTACCTCGATATCCTCCTCAGATTCTTCCTCACTTCTGCTTGTGGGGCGAATGACAGCCTTGTAGACCTCTTCCAAGAACTCCCATGCCGGCGCGGGATTGCCTGGAGCCCATTTCATAAGACTATTACGTTCGTCGTTGAATTCATCGGATTCGTCCTGCGAAGATGGTGTCAACATTGTTTTGGACTTTACTGTAGATATAATACATACTTGATGAGACTTCTTGAAAACGACCAAGCGTTCTCTCCACCCCAAGAAACTAGAACGCTTTTCTCGGCCGTTGAACTTCAGTTTCAGAGATTTGTATGCCGTAATGGCAAACCAGTAGCTGTTTCCTGACAACAAGTCGTACTCTCTCCCGATGTCATTGATTTCAGTTAGCATCTTGACAAAGTCCAAACACTTGAGGTCTCCTGAATTGAATGCAACGCTGAATAGTGGGAGAGGACAACGTTTCTGCTTCCCAGATGAAGATAAGAATCCGAAGTCTTTGGAACCACCCCAGGAACTGAGGGAGACTTGGTCTTGGCCATTCAAACGTTCAGCAATAAGTCGAGATCGATTTCCAGTTTCTTGATTCTCGATTACTACTTCAAGGAACTCATAGCGATCACTGAACCAGAGGTCCCTCACGTGGGTAATGGATATTACAGCGTCACTGCTGTAGTCTTCTGCAGAGTCAGAGACGAGGGAGTGGAATTTCTGGATCTCAATAGACGTTTCATCGTCTACGAATAAGTTTTTGATGCTCATGATAACTAAGTATCGTGAAAGTAATTTCTGGTTGAAGTTGGGCAAGAGAGTTAGAGGTTTTTGTAAGAGGATGGGCATCTCAAACATATATCGGTTGTTTACTCGGGTACCTTTAATACCTAACCCCCGCCGCGGCAAGAATATTTTCGGTTAGTACTCTGTATTCGTGTCACATTTGGTGAGACATGCATATTCCTGGTGGCTGGCGAGCAGCTTGACGTCAGCGAACCACGATTAGGTTTCGAGAACTTTGAACAGTACTGCAATTCACGTTCCTGATATAGGTTGTAAAATGTCAGCGTGCGGATCCAGTCAGCACATTATGAATTTCTATGCGAAACAAGGGTGGCTATGACGAGAGTTCCACGATGGGAACAATACGGGAGTGATCACAACGTATTCAGATAGATGAGATGCTAGACAGGCCTCAGGGTAGTGATAACTTGGCCGTTTGAGGTATAAGAGATGATATTTGAGAGGCTTAATCTTGCCTTTGCAAGTAGAGTACAGGAAAAAATAAATCAATAAGAGATGGTATCCGTAGTTCATCTTATTAGGTTTATATTATAATTTTGGTCTATTTATCTTCGTAGCGTAAAATCGTAATAATGACTGACGATGATAATTAGCAATTGATACCCATCTATTATTTCTAATCACACAATCCCAAGTCTTCCAACTTCCTTTTAACCTTTATCGTCCTTTCATGATTCTCCCCTAACGCCATCTCAAGCCCGCTATGCGCTTGTAGGTAACATTTCTCAGCTAGCTCTGGCTTATTTACATGTTGGTAGATATCAGCGAGGTTTTCGAGAATTCTCAATGAAGTCAAGTGCGTTTTGAAAGCGATTGACCCAAACACCTTCTCATATCCTTCTAACACTCGCTTATACATTGTTTCTGCTTCCTCAAGGCGACCTTGGCGATCGTAAAATACCCCGAGATTTAAGGCTGCATTGATTGTTGATGTATGGTTAGGTCCCAATGACTTCTCTTGCCCTTGCAGTGCTCGCTGGTATAAGATTTCTGCTTCATTTGGACGACCTTGTCGAAAGTAGATTCTTCCAAGTTTGTGAACTGCCTTGAGCGTTGATGTATGTTCGGGTCCTAGTGCCTTCTCTTTCCCTTCCAATACTCGCTTGCACATTCTTTCTGCTTCATCAAGTCGACCTTGTTCAAGGTAAATGCTTCCAAGATTACTAACTGCCTTGAGCGTTGATGTATTGTCGGGTCCTAATACCTTCTCTTGCCCTTGTAATGCTTGCTGGCATAGTATTTCTGCTTCGTCAAGTCGATCTTGTTCAAAGTAGACACTTCCAAGATTGTTAACTGTCTTGATCGTCGATGTATGGTTTGGCCCTAATGTCTTCTCTTTCCCTTGTAATGCTCGCTTGTAGAGTCTTTCTGCTTCGTCAAGTCTACCTTGGCCACAATAGAGATTCCCTAAATTGTCTACTACTCTAAGCGTTGATGCGTGCTCAGGTCCCAGTGATGTTTCATATCTCTTTAATGTCTGCTCATACATTACTTCTGCTTCAGCAAATCGATCTTGCTTGAAGTAGAGAAGCGCAAGACTGTTCATTGTATTTGAGACCTTCTTAGGATTTAGTGCCTCCTCATATCCTTGCAATGCCCGCTTATGCATCGCTTCTGCTTCTTTGAATTCACCTAGTTTCTCATAGGTGAGCCCTAGATCGTGGACTGTTCCGAGCGTTAATGTATGCATAGGTCCTAACATCTTCTCATGCCCTTGCAACGATCTTTCGTACATCGTTTGCGCCTTCTTTAATCGGTCTTGGTGCCTAAAGAGGCTCCCAAATTCCCTATAGATCCATGGTGCGAAATCGGGCATTTCAGTGCTTTCAGTCATCATCTCCAAACATCGATCAGCGTGTCGCAAAAGCCGTCGTTGTATAAGCCAATATTCCTTATCTTTTTTGCTTGGGATTAGCGATGCCACACATGTGGCAGCTATTCGCACCATGTCTCTGTCGGTCTTTTTGTGCAAAACGTCAATCATCCATGCATGCACGCATCCATGTACACTGTAACCTGGTGAGCCCGTTTCATTCTCCCCAAAGACTGTATTTGCTTCCACTAGTCCGTGGTCGCACAATAGGCGCATGCTTTTCACAAACGTAAGTTTGTCTGTAAGGACTTGTAGCCATGGTGGTGTCCGTTCCTTCGCATCACTCAGTAGCTCATACCACAAGTCCTCATGGTCGAAGTAAGCCCAAAGCTTAAGAAGCATAGCAGAAGACTGGTTCAATTTCTCAACATTCTCATATGAGATGTTCCATGTTGAGAACATAGCACGATCTTCATATGACAAGAGCTGCGGACTGGACTCTTGGAGTCTACCCCAAGATTCTTGGTAGAGTTGAAGGTACTCAGCACATGACATAGCAACTTGATCTAAGTAAGCACCAGCAGTGGCAAGAGCAAGTGGAAGACCATCGAGCTTTTCAGCAAGGCGGACCGCTGCGGGATCTATGAAACCTTAGTATAACGATGTATAATCCGACTGTGGATATACACTACCTTGCATGAGCCGTTCGCGTCTGGATGTAGACTCCAGAATCTTGAGACCATCCTCGATGCATTCGAGCTTCTTGAGTCTTACAGTCTCGCCAATCTTTACTATGGATGATCGCGTTGTGATTATAATTGCACCGTGATGAGTCTCAGGGAAGAATGGGCGAATATCGTAATCTTTCGTGACGATGCTATCATCATGCTGGGAATGCCTACTGCCAACGCTGTCGCCTAAAGTAGGGTGGTCATAGTTGTCGAAGATGATAAGCCATTGGTTGTTGCTCCTTTCGCTTAGCCATCGCCCAACAGCTTTTACTATCATGTCCGGATCATTGCTCGCAACGGCATCTTCGACATAAGAAAGAGGGGAACGCTGGCGAAGTATTCGATCTGCTGCTCTAAGGAAGCTTTGTTTCAGCGTTTCCTTGTCAGTCGCGTTCATCCAGAACACGGCGGAGAAGTCATTGCGGTTTTGCTTTGCAAAGGTAATGGCCAGTTGTGTTTTGCCCATACCCCCGAGTGCATGAATGGCAACGGTACGACGATCATGGGAGTTTGTCAGGATCTTCTTTAATTGTGCGAGTTCCTCATTTCTTGCAACAAAATGGTTGACATCATTGACCTCTGATAGACTGAACTCGAGAGAGAAATCCTTTCCATCAGCTCGAGCTATTGTATACGTCCACATATTAGCTGCGTAGCTCAAACCGATTAATGAGAGAGAATCACCCACCATTATCCGCCCGGCGCTCTGCTTCCCATCGTGCTCGAATCACGGCCTCAGCGTCCTTCATCATGATTTGTAAATTCTCCAGCATGGTAATATAGCCAACATCCTCTTTTGACTTGAACTTCACCATGTTTTTGTGGTTTGCATGAATGGCAATTGGCTCCGCGTCTGCCTGCCCCGGGACAACCGCTGATGCCCTTGGAACGACCTTGGATGGATTAGCAATACAATTCAGAGATAGAAGGAAGAAATATACTGTTTTTGACAGCAATGAAAAAGGAGAGAAAGCTCAGGCTTCGGTTGAGAGTTGAGGGATGAATAGAAAATGTATACGAACCAAGATCTTTTTGCCCATAGCTATCGGTGTCTCGTATTCTTCATAAGCAAATTTGGTCACAAATTCACCGCTTATCGGGCCGTACTGGCCTAGTTGTTGCAAGAGCCACTCAGAATCTCTCTCAAGATGTTTGAGGAGACGATCATCGGCTTGTACGAAAACAGAGGCCGCATTGATGAAGATGCGCCCTAGTTGTACACCATTCCCACCCTGATGAGGTGTGCCCATGAAAACAATGCCGTAAGTCGAAAGCTTGATGGACCGCTGGTCAAGAAGTGCACCTTTGCGCGCTGAATCTGAATGGATAAGGGCCTATTATCATGAATTAGCTATGCGCCTCGTGTATGTATGAGCAGGAAAATTGGCCGCGTGAGCTTCAAGATACGAAAATAAATAACTTGAAAGACTGGCCTAAGTTGAATAAGATGACCTCATAATTTCGCCTTTCATGTTTCCGGTGGCCAACATTCCCTGACGAATAAAAAAGTAGTCTTACACTCTTCACAACGATACCGCCGAGGCTATGTGCGATGAATATGATCGGCCGTTCCGAAGTCTGTAAACGTTAGTATATCATCGCATGATAGTAACGTGACATGGGCTCACCTTGGTCAACATCCGCCTCCTGTTCAAATCGGAGACTAGCGTCCGCGCATGATCATACAGAAACGCACAAGACGTATCGGAAGATGAAGCAGCGTGCGTTTTTGCGTCGTAACCCCAAGAAAGGATTCGTGCTTCGGGAATATCTATACGCAGTAAATCGCGAAGCCAATGGACGCCGTTCTTAGCAGTCCAGGTTTTCTCGCGATGACCATTTAGGCCGTGGATAACGACGATACTGCAAGGCTGATTAGAAATCCCGCAACGCACTCACGGACAAGGGGTTTAGACGTCCGAACATAGTACTAACTCTACAATGGGGTTGCTTCCTTCAGAGACTATTTCTAGGCCCTGCGGATGACCAGTCGGAGCCGGCGCTGTCGATGGAGAACCTTGGTTGACGGATCCTTCTTGTGTGGATACTTTAGTGCGTGATGAGAGTTTCTTCCAAAACCCCATTGCGAAGATCCAATATGGATGACAAACAAGTTGGCCTTCAAAGACTTAGGGTGCAAAGGTAAGTCGTTCAAGAAGTTTAGCCTAAGTTGTATAAAATCATCTAATATTCTGTCTCATACTCTGAGTTGTCAGTGCTTCTGATGCGCGGATGTAAGTTAGGGATAGTCGGCCGCGTTGCTCATTGAGTAATATGCGGAGAATGAAGTTTTGCAGGTAGAAATGGAAATATGCTGGGGGATCACTACCTACCCATCTCAGCTTGCCTGCCTGCCTGCCCTTTAGGCAACCGTTGCCTTCTAGGATACCAATGCATGTGTAAGCGCCAAATCCTCTGTGGTCCAATCAGATACTCTTAACGCGAGTTTTCTTTCAGCTCGTCAGCCTCATTATTGGATACTCGAGTGAGGTTGATATTCCAACGAATCAAGTAGTCTAAACGACCCTCCAAGATGCAAATCGTCGGATAAACGAAAACGTGACTTTGAATGCCTGTATACCAGATACCAGAGACGTTGGCCGCCAAGCCACAGGATGCGAGATTAAATAACCTAAATGGCAAATTAGTTGACCAACTTCACCTCTCATACTATCGATGGCCAACACTTCCCATACTCTCAAGACCAACTCAAGAAAGTAAGGAATGGATTGATATGTCAGCGGTCATCAATTTATATGCTGGTCTTAGGAGTTACTCGGCTGAGCTCGTCGGATATTGAACAGCAGTTTCCGAGGTCATGGGCAAATTCGGAACAAGAAAATGCGTAGGAATGGTAAGCGTCTATGTACGAGACATCTCACTTAGTACATAGAAAGGCCCTTCTTAGTAATGCTTTCGACTGAAAAGACACATGACTGATAATTTTGATGTATGGTTTCTTAGATCGAATAGCTTAGCACGATGAAGAGGGAAATCCATCCATAAAATTCACGTTCTGAAGAAAGGCTTGCAAAGTCCTTGTACCACCGTCTTGTTTATTTATATGCAATGTTCACTTTACCATCGAATCGTCTTGCACGTAAAGATAATAGAGAGCACTCAATCATCTTGGATCAACTTTCATTTATGTTCCATCTAGTTCTGGATGACCAACCGTCCATCTGCTGTTTGAGTAGCTGAAATGTTATTGCCTCCAGCATTTCTGAAGTCCACCCTCGGACGATTATATCCCATGCTTTCCTCCTCCACGAGAGTGCCTTCTCGATACTGACCCGTTACGAGATAGAAGATGTTCTTGGGCTTGATCTGATACTCCTGATTGGGTTCGGGAATGAATGCGCCCAAGGGGACGGGGCCACGAGAGCTCAAAGCTCCAGCACCAATGAGGAAGTTTTCTAGAGGTAAGCCGAATTAGCATACCGGATTTGGCAACATCAGTCGAGGTAGAGACTTACTACTATGAGCGTCACCGGGGGTGAAATCCGACCCAGTTTTAAGCACAAAAGCATGAGGCTGTCCAGAGGGAACAGAGTGATCATGAGAGAATGCCAGCATACCATTGCTAGCTACGACGCCGATTGTTGATCCAGATTCCCCGTTTCCGCCAAGGTCAACGGGCTGGTTACCTGAGACAGAAACATTGGTTCCATTGCCAGGCCGGCCCTGAGACGTTCCCAGGATTGCGAAATACTGATCTTCAATAGTAAAGAAAGCGGTATCGCCCTCGCCAGCCTGTGCAGTAGCAAATACACTGGACCAGATGGGGGAGGAGACATCGCCACCGCTAATGTCTGGCTTCTCAGCAATCAGAGCATAACTCTGAATTGAACCTAATTGGTTTTGAACGGTGATGGTGAACTGCTTGACCATTGTTGCTTATGAGAAAAATGGTTAACGATGTATATGATTGTGTAAATTTGGAGAAACGTGTAGAGTGTGGTCAGGATGAATGAGTACGGGGATGCAACTATTATTTATAACCGAGAGTCTGCCAGCTCCAATGGAGACTACATTGATGCATTCAGGTCAGAGTTAGAATGTCGAACAAAGACATCTCTAAGACATTTGGTTATACCCAGGCGTGGCTTGAGGTTATGGTCCATTCTAAACGCATAATAGGTGTAGATGATGGAGAGGAATCTGTACCTGTGAATAGCGGTGAGTTTAGTTGTCCTGTCAGCTAAACCAAACTTCCGATCATTTCTTTATTAGTTGTGGGATAAGACATCTGCAGTCTCCGTTACTCAAAGCACTGGGACTTTGGCTTGTTGTGGTGAAACCTGCATATGTAGGTTAGACTAGCGGTGTTGGTCAGCAGTTTCAATCATTCATTCCCTCCAAGACTCCTCACGTTCTTGATTATTAGGAGATTTGAAAATTAGTAATTAATTGAAACAAGAACTAGATCTACTCCCTGGTCGACCATATACACAGCTATCATCGTAGGTCTGGTGCACTGGAGCCCGGTTATTAAGAATGGATTTAGCTGTATATCCAAATTTCCCAGTGGCAGTCTTAAACATGGCACGCACTTTCTCAGTGCCAAGACAGTTCTTGTTCCGTGTGATTTGTAAATGGGTGAAGAATGATACAGCTATAGAGCCACAACCTTGATAATCCAGATGGTCGTCCATTTTTAGCGTCGTCTTGCTCGGAACTCGGGGTCGAGAACCGAGTTCCGATTACCGGCGCCATCATCATTTCGGCTCCCATTTTTTTCTGGATCTGATTTCAAAGCCGACCACATTTCCTTTCCCGTCCAGATATCGAATATGCGATCCAGTCTATCGTGCGAACATTGCAGGTAACGTAATTCACCGATTAATACTCACCAGAAGAAAGCTAACTAGGACTACGAAGAAAAGCCAAAGTCAAATGCGTCCACAATGGAACTGCACCTTGCTCAAGATGTAACAGATTGATAACCTCTGGCTGCGAACTCACAAGGCCTCAGGTGAGATCTGCAAAGAAAGTCGCAAGAAGACTTCAGACTGCATCGGTTGCTTCGACTCCACGCGGCGATGATGTCTCAGTAATTTCGGCCTCGTCTGTATTGAGTCCCGTGACGCCTGTCCCATCAAGACAAACGACTTCGCATAATGAACTCGATACCATGGATGAACACCTCACCAACTTACCAATGGGCACCATCTTGAAGGCTTTGAACATATTCACCGCCAAGTTCCCCGAGTTGAGAATCCTTCAAGCAGCGTCCTTCATCAAAGAGTACCAGACTGTCCGAACCAAAGAGGGCAAAGCACTTCTCGCGACAACTCTTGCCATTACTAGGAAACAATGTTCCATAGTCACGGGGGATTGGCTAAGAGGTTTGAGGAGCAGCGAGTCATACGCGACGTATTCTTGGAGTACATTATCTGATGCTATTCTACAGCCGCCAAAGGTGCAAGTCGTCCAGGCTTTACTCATCTTGACGTTATATGAATGGGGTGTGCGTGAATATCACAAAGCTTGGATGCACTGCGGTAAGTTCATGAGCACCTAGAAGGTCATTCTTCTAACAGGTATAGGTATGGCAATACGTATCATGCAATCGCTTCACAGCTCCCGGGTCAGTCCCCATCCACTCGACGTATCCCAAAACAGCGACACAGACGCCATGGCCATCGCTGTCGAGTCACGAACATATTGGGCCTGCTTCATAATGGATTGCACCATCAATTCAGGAACGTACAACCCGCGCATGCTTCCCATGTCGGAAATGCAGAAACTAAAAGTGCCTCGACCACTCAACTACACCGACTTCGCCTTTGGCTTCGATACTAGTTCGCTCAACTACAGTGCAGGAGACTTGTCTGGTCTTGCACAAGGTTTTGAGTCAATAGCTCTCGGTTTCGATATCTATGCTCAAGCCATGTCTTTTGTGTTCAATAATGGACGATGTGCACCGGGTATGTGCGCAGCTGCGAATTGTCCTTGGGTTTCTAGCTCGTCATGGTATCAGTGTCGAAGTCGACTAGAAGAATGGAGGAAAAGTCAGCATGAGAGACTTTGGTATCCGCAACACAGTGTTGTTGTGCATATGACGCTCGGTCATGGTGAATCCTTCATCTATCTCAACATGCTCTACTATCTGACGTAAAAGCCCATCAGCACTTCGCGAGACGTGCGCTAACAGTATCTCAGTACCATTATGCTACACCGAGAATACTTCCCATTCTTGCCCATCAGAGATATGACACCTCGAGGTCCTGTAGACCCGCCATTGCTCGAAGCAGAAGCTCCACCAGGTTGGTGGGATGAAAGTGCCAGAGAGTTATTTTATGCATCA
The DNA here is from genome assembly GCF_050947815.1 of Fusarium sambucinum. Classification (NCBI taxonomy): domain Eukaryota; kingdom Fungi; phylum Ascomycota; class Sordariomycetes; order Hypocreales; family Nectriaceae; genus Fusarium; species Fusarium sambucinum. The sequence goes on along the minus strand of NC_139294.1, from coordinate 812,400 downwards.
GAACAGATCGCTTGTTTGCTACAAGAAGCATCAGAGTGTGGGGTTCCATTGATAACACCTTTCTCTGGATTCTGTGCTTTTACGGCATGTTTCCTGAATCTCTACGTATTCCGATATCCGAAAATGAATCTAGGTCGCAGTACCAAGGCTGAACAGCTGATGAATTGGGGATTGGAGTATCTCGAGGAGTTCCAGAATGCCTGGGAGCTGGCAGGTGGTTGGGTAAGTTCCTCTTCCAGAAAAGATGTTTCAAGCTAATAAGAGGAGATAAAAACTATTCAAAATTCATCCCTTCTGTATAAGAGAGCTACAGAAGACGAAGGGCGATACCGAGGTCGATCAAGAGCTGATTTTGAGACTTTACATCAGTCGATCCACGAGTATCGTATTGTGGATAGATCGGATCAGCATCTACAGCAGATCAGCCATGCAGATCGAAATTCGTCAAGGATAGAGGATGGCAATGTTGCACCGGTACAAACACAGGGCCAAACCATGAGCGCAGCTATCAATGCCTCTGTACCTGATCCGTTCCCAAATTGGTGGTCAATGTTGCAAGAGGTAGAGTTTACTGATATCGGGAATCTATGGAATGGACCACGTGAAATGTAGATAGATCATTACAGAAACAATGAGATGCGATTAAATGCGCAGGATGGTATGCTATATAGTATTTATTAGCCAGTTTGTAAGATGGTTGGCAGATTGGCAGACAGAAACTGAGACCCTGAGCGTGGGTTAAAATTGCAGTGCAAGGAGGATGCCTAATGACTCGCTCGTTATCTATAAGTTATATAGCTAATACCTTAGCAGATAGGAACGGTACTCGTTCGTGGATTAAAATTGCAGTGAAAAATGGTAAGACGCACGACACCCACTCGAGTTGTTAGTCAACACATATCCTTGTCACTTTATAACTTTACATGCAATGCAATACGTATGACTCATAGGTGACAAACCCCAAGTCCATTGCAAAAAGAGAACGAAAGAATAAGGCACAATGCAGAGAACCCTCGGTATCCAGTCAAAGCCGTATGTATAAGTAAATTGTTACTCTATTGTATATCCGTTTGAGACTCATCTATTATTTTCTCTTCGCGGTTTAGGAAAAGCAACAGTGTAACTAGTGTCTTTCCTGCACCTGCTACATACAAAGCATTTGATGACCCAACACCTGTTCTCATAAAGGCTCCGGCAAAACTCCCCAACACTAGCGATATCAGAAATCCAACACGTCGATCTCGTGAACGGTTTCGTATCTTCAATAAGCTTGGATCGATGACAAGATCAACCCATGCTGCTGTCGCCATAGCTGTTGTGATTTCCTGGATTCGAAATGGTCTCATGGAGGCTACTTGGGCCCCTGACGCAAAGGCGAGCAACGACAACGAGCCCATTGCTGAAGGGCTATTGCCAGACTGAGAGTATTTAGGGTGTATGATAGCGGCCACAAACGTCAGAAGCGTTTGGATGAGATGGCTGATGATCAGCCACATTCGACCACGCTGCCCAACAAAATTGGCCAACTGCCCTGTCATGATTGCTCCAGCTAGAAACATCCCTAGACTGAGACCAACATTGGACAAGTTGAAGACTGAGTTGTTATGTCCAGCAAGACCTACAGCCAGCACGACAGAATTGCCGGTCTGGTTGGAAGCAAAGCACTTAAAATCTGGATAGCTCACGGCATCTTGGATACCGGTACTGAAGGTGAGAAGTAAAAGTTGAACTTCGAGGAGGAAATCGACTTTAAGACTAGCAGTGAGGTAATGGCGGATGTAGTTTGGTAGTTTCAGATGCATAGTCTGACGCGGATAAGATGAGTGGAATTAAATTCAAGTACGGATAACAAGTAAGTAATTCATGTGACCTGTATTTCCAATTATGCGTGTAACAAAATTCAATAGGTATTCTTTTTTATGAATGCGAATGCAGGCTTGACTCTAATACCTACTTGGTTCATTAATACCCGGCCCGACAGGCAAGCTTAAATTCCAGCTTTACTGGTGTCGAAAAGTCTTTGATTGGGAGGGGAATAAAATATTGATACATATTTGTAAGACCCGGGGACTAGAATCGGCGACCAAACTTAAAAATGGGACTCGGAGACTTGACTTGTAAGCAACTATGCCCAAAACAGTATAGATCAATAGTGTTATCATCAGTCAGTACAGCGGTTTAATGAGAACAGAAGGCGGGCACGTCATATAACTATTGACCAAAGCGGCATATATAAAGGATTACCCTCATACATTCAGTCTGTAGTTCAACAATTGACCTTCATTGTCTCGTTACTTCAAGAACAAACCTCCCTGTCAACATGTGCAAGAAAGCTACTTGTAATACCTGCAGTGAGTTTGAGTACCTGAATCATCAACTATGACTGACATGGCTCTAGAGAAGGCAACCTGGTGGGGTTGTGGCAATCATATTCCCTCAGTCATGTCTCAAATTACTGAATCTGAGTGGTGTACTTGTGAGCCCAAGGTTGAAAAGGATGGGGAGAAGTACCCTCCTAAGGGAGAATAACCCGTGTTAAGGTTAAAGATTAAATATAATAGATATTATATAGATAGTCTAATCTATTAGTTAAAAATCCCTACATAGCACCCATAGCGCTATAGTGCACACCATTGCTTAACCCCCCTACCTCCAGCAAGGTGCCCCCCTGAAGTGGCACCACTTAGGAAAGTATTTAATCACTCCGGTTTCTGACCATAAACGACATAGCTATCCATATATTAGCCATCATATATAAAACATATATTAACATAACTTACATAGGCCAATATGCGTGGATGCTCTTATCCTTGAGCTCACGGCGGACCTTGGCAAGTAAAACTTCAAGTTCTTCTTTCGTCCACCCGAGTACACGGGTATAAACAGCAGAACTGAGGCCATCAAGACCAGAGCTTATGTTTTCGAGAGTCCAAGCCCCTTTTTTTAATCAGTATAACGTTCATTACTCACATAACTCATCTCCCCTCCTATTGAAACTTACCAAGTTCTTTGTGCTTGGGGTCTCTGGGCCAAGTATTCTGAGGCCACTTAAAGATTGTCTGCTGGACATTCTGGAAACCTTGTGCTTCAAGTTGCTCCTTGTACTTGTCAGCTCCATCAAATGGCCGCCCAATCGCTTTAGTCCCTTCAAGCAACTTAGTTGCCCATTCATATGTCGCTGAGTCCTTTCTCAACGTTCCATCATCGCTAGTAATAGGGTAGATATCGGCTAGTTCAATCCAGCCGCCCGGAGCAAGACTTTCGTAGGCTTTCGAGAAGAAACCAGGCCAGTCGGCGAACGAGGCTGTCATCATACGACTATAGATGAAGTCAAACTTGACATTGAATGTCCAAGGTTCTTCGATATCATCTACCTGAAAGCTCAAGTTGGGAGGGACAAATGGACTCTGGATGGGGCTCAGATCTACACCGATAACCGATGCACTTGGGTTCTCGTCTGCAAAGTCCATGGCCCAGAGGCCAGTCCCAGTTCCGACGTCGAGAACGTGGTGCAATTGGTGACCGTTTCGCCCAGCTGGTGAGAGATACAATTTGTTTTCGAAGGTAACAAGGAATAAATGATGTTGTAAGTCAAGCCTATCCTGTTCGCGCTCGTCATTTGGCATTACATACTGGCCGTCCTTGTAGGCATGATATGTTCGACCGTTCTCTTGGCGATAATGTAGGATACTGGAGCTAATGGACGATGTAGAACTTTCCTCATCCGTCTGGAGAAACGAGTCTTGGTCGCTATCATTTGTGTCAATTTCATCCACTTCAAGAACCGCAGTACTTGTGGGTGGAAAAGATTCTGGTTCAGGTGAAGTCATTGTGGAGATATTAAGTGTATCCAGGAGGTATTTTCTTAGAGAATCTGGGCTAAGGGTTGAATGGGTGACCGTCACTATGTCCTAAGTGCCTGAAATTTAAAAAGAATAAAAAACACATGCAACCCCCGCCGCAACTTTGATCTAAATACCGCACATCCGGAGGTTGCCGTCGCTAGGCTGGGCTGACGAACTTACCCATTAAAAATCGGATGTTTAGCCTCTATGGGTAGAGTCGACCGTCCCTTTCATGGATGTCACGGATTAATATTAATACACTAACTCTATCACTTATTGAAGGGGTATTTAGTGGAGAAGATTAGAATAAATCCTATAAGCTAAATTTCCTTGTGTATAAAACACTAATGCTTTTATTATTATACACTATGACTCTTCAGGTAGAATGGTATATATATTTAAGGCGCCCCTGGTGGTATGCATAGTATTATCTATCCAGGCCCATTCTGAAATACGCTAAGCTTCTCTTTAAGACTAATTTCCACAGTGGCTTCGACAGAGAATAAGTTAGTCCAGTTACATACACTATTCGAATTTAATTCCGGAAGGACGGGTGCCTTCAGCAGTCGTTGCTGGAAGGGAAGTAGTGTCGTAGGCTTTAGTGGAATGATTAATCTTACTCGCAACTGGTAGTTTCATTGAAGTTATCAGTATTAGAATATATGAATGTAGCATTAATAATTCTGGGATTTTTCACTAAACTCTCTCGCTGGTTAGCATTAAGTAGATAAGAGAAGGAGACTTGGGGCCCATCGAATGAGCGGTTACGAAAATTCAAAAAGCGAGCCAACCCATTACAACGTGTAACTCTTATTCTCTTCCTACAGCCAGCGACACGCAGGGGCCTTACCTCAGGTTAGGAGGACAATAAATAGGGTCTAGAAGATTCAACGAAATAAAAAGGCTATTATGACTAGAGACTAAGCCTCGACGATAGAATTGGATTTCCATGCTCTTCACAAGTTATCTGAATTGGTCGCATAAGGCAAAGGAGTGGCCAAGTCAACATCAAGTCATTGGTATGTATTAAGTTACTTTATCTTTACATATACGAATTGATGAATATAAATGATGTTTTTCAATTTTCATTTCTAGAATAACCCAGTCGTCGATCTCTCAAGCTATTCAACGCAGTCAGGACTACCTGAGCAAACAAAACGTCCGTATTCTGTGTCCAGGACTGGTACATAAGGTGGCTCATGCCAGGGTTTAGCTTTAACTCTATAGTTGAATAGCCATCTCAACTGTACTTTCCATGCGTTGCTAGGAAGTCTTTGTTCTTACATCCTGTTTCCCATGAGCATTTCGAAGCTACACTCCAGAAACTCAATGATGTTACCCCATGGATCCTTGACATATGCAACGCTATATCCAAAAACATTCAGTTTTGTCCCAACTAACTCCCCACCTGCATTTTCGACCTTAGCAATCATATCGGCGACAGAGGGCACAGTGACAGCAATGTGAAACACGCCTCCTCGCTTGTAGTCTCGCTCGAAGTTTGCCTCTTCGCCAACCTCCATTTTTGGGTCCTTGAATTCAAAGAGCTCTAGACCAACCCCATTGCCACAGGATAGAAGTGCAAGTTTCATAACCTGCAGAGAAGCAGGATAAATATCGAAGACCGCAGCGTCAGGGGTGGCTTTCCTGGAGATAGTGGTGGGCGGGGATAGAACGTGGAAACCGAGTATTGAGGTATAGAATTTCATCGCTGATTCGAGACAAGGAACTGAGAGAGCGATGTGGTTAATCGGATGGTTGAAAGGTTTCGCCTAGAATTCTAACTTAGATATAAAGCTCCATATGTAAGTAAGTAGACAACTCACCGTGTTAGCCATGTTGACGGTTTATTTGCCTTCAAGAATTCCTGTTATAGAGGGCAGAGATTATATGATATAGTATAGTTGGCTTGTCTATATATCTAACCTTTATAATAACGACAATTAGAGTTTTGGAAAATTTAACACTTTGGCATAAATATCACGCGCTAGTATAGTTAAGAAAATGAGTCATCGCCGAATAATTTAATCAAGTGCTAGTACAGCTTGGGGGAAAAAACGTGTGAGTCATGGCCGGTTTATCTAGTGGTTAACTGGTAGTGAAGATCCCGAACCCGAAGCAAATGTTAAATTCGACTGGGGATGTCTTATATACTACTTACCTAATTATACACTGGCCTTTTACTAAAACCTAAGTTTAAAACAAAGTAATATACTGTTAAATACTAATAGACTATTTATTTCTTATATAAATTAAGCTAAAGATAATAAATATACTTTAGAGTTTAAGTATAATACTTATTAACTATTTCCTAGTAAGAATTATTAAGTATCTTTTCAATAGAGTTAATTATTAAATATTATAAATTTTAGCTCTAGTTCTCATATTATATCTACTCTATGTAATACAGAAGGCAGTTATTAAAAATAACTTTTTATCTTTGCTGGGTTAATGCTTCTCTATTTAATCTCAGCTACCTGATATCCTCTATAATAGCTTTACACATATATTACAAAAGGTTCAAGGCAGTAAAGGCAGAATATAGCTCGGTATTTAAAAATAAAGACAGAAAAAGAGAAAAAGGATTTAAAGCTACATTTTCTAATTCTATATGCAATGCCTTATATTTCGACCTGGTGATCCTGTTGAACTGTAGCTACCCTGTACAGGGCGGTTTGCAGCCTATTTCAGCAAAAGAAACTGCGTTTTAGCAGAGTCAAGGTCATATAACTAAAAGCAAGCTCAATTAGGGTTAGCGTAATGCATTTACCCACAAAGAGGGCAAATTGCGCAGCCGCGAGACAATCTAGACACGACACAGTCAATATACAGATCAATTTCGACATATAGGTTCAACAGATTCACATCACCTTTGCAACCTAGCGAGCTGAGGACAGGGATCATGCTCGTTTGAACAATGAGAAGGGACGACAAAGTGTTCCCAAAATTGTTATTCAAGCCGATACGATGTATTCATCCGTCTGACGAGAAAGACACTTGCAAAATTAGAACGTCACAGTGGATGCTAGGTCACGATAGGAAGGCTGTGGGTTCTTGTTGAAACTATAGGACAAAAGCCTGTGGACAGCTTGTATACCGTATTGCTTGAGTGGAACAGGGCTAGACTGTCTTGATCCTTGCCTTGCGGTGAAGCATGGCATAAATCTCACGGCATCAACACTGATGCCCCTGAGCATTGACTTGAATTAAATATCTCAATTGTTACAAATTCTCAATCATTACACAATGGATGTCTCAGTATCGGTCGACAATGACATCCTCAAGCAACTCTATACAAAGGAAGCCATCTCTTTGCGCAATATCAGTGATGGCCTGAGTGCTTGCGGCGTCGGAAAGATTGTCAATATTCCTCAAATCATCGTCGTGGGCGAGCAGTCCGCTGGAAAATCATCAGTCCTCGAAGCTATTTCCCACATTAGGTTCCCCGTTGATGGTAGTCTCTGTACACGATTCGCGACGGAGCTAATTCTTCACCATGCGGACGAGACTCGCATAGATGCAAGCGTCAGATTTGCAGACAAGACAAAACCAACCAAAGCTTTTCAGCGGAAGAAGTTTGATGAGGAAGATCTTCCAGACATCATTAAAGAAGCTAAAGAGCACATGGGAATATCGCAAGACGGAAATGACTTTTCAAAGGATGTTTTGCGATTGGAAATTGAGGGTCCGAACATTTACCCATTGAGCCTTGTTGATCTTCCTGGTTTGTACCATACAAGTACACACAATCAGTCATCAACTGGTAGAGACACAGTGGAGGAGTTGGTAGAGAGCTACATGCGGCAGAAGAATAGCATTATCCTTGTCGTAGTCTCTGCTAATGTCAATCTGGCCAGCCATGTTGCTCTCGAAAAGGCAAAGGCTATAGACCCGCAAAGACAGAGGACCATCGGAGTTATCACCAAGCCAGACCTTGCGCTCGCCGCAAATACCAAAGAACATATCATGGCGGCCAAAAACCAAGAGAGCGCACACAAGCTACAGCTTGGATGGCACGTTCTCCGAAACAGAGGAGAAGATGAGAAGAGTCTCGAAACCCGTGACGAAGTTGAGAAGTCGTTCTTCGAAAAACATCCCTGGTCTTCAATTCCCAACGAGGACCTGGGCATCGCCAATTTCCGTACAAAGCTGAGCGAGGTTTTATTTAGCCACATCAGAAATAGCCTCCCAGGAGTTATCGGGGATATGGAGACAAAGCTTAAGGAAAGGCAAGAGGAGCTTACTCGGCTGGGAACTGCCAGATCGAGCACTCAAGAATGCAGGTCCTACATGCTCACTATTGCCAGCGACTTTCAACGCTTGGCTAGAGATGGATGCAACGGGCGATACAACGATCCCTTCTTCGGCAGCCTTGAAGACGAGGGTCTGAAATTTCGGGCTCTGCTCCGGAACCTCAACCGAGTCTTTGACCATATTTTGAGAACTAGAGGGTCCACGCAAAGCATTGTCACCCCAGACGAGGAAAATTCGGAGGAGAATGGTCTTCCTCAATATCTTGAGAGGTTTCTTGAAAACTATCCCTACGAATTCTCGGAACCTGAAAAAATCACGGTTGAAGAGTTGGGCATAAACCTCGAGAGCAAAGCTGCTGCAAACCAAGGTCGCGAGCTCCCAGGCTCTCCGAATGCGGATCTCGCTATGCAGATGTTCAAGAGCCAAGCGGCTCCATGGAAACAAATTGCCGAGTTTCATGCAGAAACTGTCGTGTCCGTGGCGAGGACTTTTGTTGATCAACTGTTCAAGCATGTAGTAGGATCCCCACAGAACAACTCGACTACAGAGGCCATCTTGTCTACCATAGTGGACCCCTGGTTCGAAGAGAAAGAAGAGCTCCTAAACAAAACGATCGACGAGCTGCTGTGGCCTTATCTCACGGGCCATTCACTTCCTGTCGATCTCGAGTTTTATCGCGCGCTATCTCAAAGGTCAACAAAGCGTGTCGCGGACCAGGTTTGTAAGACGTTGGAGGATAACTACCCGGAGTTGTTTAAAGAACCATTCGTCAATTATACACCTGAAAAGATCCAAGAAGCAATGATGTCTGATCCCAACTCGCGATCGGGAGAATTTGGCACTGATACGATTATTGACATGATGTTGACATACTACGAGGTGAGTTGTACACCACACAAGAAGCTCATACAACATACTGACTAGTATATACAGATGTCGAGACGCACATTCACAGATAACGTGATCAGTTTGGCCATCGAGAGATGTCTTATCTACAGCTTACCTGACATCCTCACACCAACAGAGGTAAACAACTTGACCGACGATCAACTTGAGGAGCTTGCAGCGGAACGTCCTGAAACTACGTCACGTCGAACTCTTCTGAATGCAGAGATAAAAGTCCTGCAAGATGGATTAAAAACATGCCGTAAATACAGACCCAGAACTGTCGCAGGTATGAGAGACACATCTGTTATCTGACGACCCAGGCTAATAGCAGCAAAATAAATAGCCTTGCCCTCATTCAAGTCCTGGACGAAACCGGCGGCTCGTCCTACAACATCCAAAACAGGGACCGACGCTGCAGTAAACTCGAGACTAGCAATCACGGGCCCTGCCAGTCCGGTCCCAGCAGCTCCGGGAACAGCTGCTAGTCTACCAGGTGGCCAAACCAGTCTCTTTTCAACCCCGGCCAGTGCATTTTTTGGAACCGCCACCCAGCAACAACAAAATGTGGCGAGTCTTTTCGGAAGCAAGCCACCAGCAGTAGCTCCTCCTCCTCCTCCTCCTCCTCCTCCTCCTCAACAACAGCAGCAGCAGCAACAACAGCCTGTGGTGAGAACTGGGGCGGGAACAGGCGGCTCTGGAGGCTTCTTAAGCTCTAACGGTGGAGGCCCCAACAGGACAAACAGTTAGTTCATCTGTGGGTTTGCCGCGTCTTCAACCAAACATTTACTTACTATATGAAGATTCGTTTGCTGCCAACACTCAAGATTCATCAAACCAGCAATTATCGAGCTGGACCGCAACACAAATCAAAGACTTGGCATGTGGTCGACCATACGTGGACATGGCTGTTGTCGATGGTTTCCAGACGACTGAACGCTTCCTTCACATATGTCACTTGCAAAGTCACAAGGACTTTTCACCGGAAGAATTCCGGTTTAGTGAAATCATACGAAGCCAGGCTGGGTTTAAAACTACCCAACCTATTAAGTCCATAGAGACATATGGCAAGAGATACGAGAAATTTCTTTAGTAAATAAAAATCGAAGTTGCATCTTTTCTTTTTACTAACGTGCAGTTTCCTGTCTGATGAGTGTATAGTATCAGATTCTCTATCATGGGTGGACCAGATCTTCACGAGATCCATGCGACACCTGTGACCCTTCTGGTCTCTCTAGGGTGTGCATTTCGAAATCGACCTTGACATGAATCTTCTGACTTGACGTGCCCTCAATATCATCGAGTTGCTCCCAATCGTCACCCACTTCGCCTCTATAACTACGGCGTGCTGGTGCTGCCTGAGATGTGATGACAGCTCGGTTGATACCAGAAAAGGAAGAAACGTAAGCTGGGGAACTGTCCGTGGATGAATTAAAATGAAAGCGGGAGCTGGCAAGCTTGCGTAGTGCAGGTAATGAGCCGGCGACAATTCCAATACCTGATTCAAGAGTGGACCAGAGGATAATATGCCCCATATTGTCTGTTTGTGTAAGTAAATCAATTAATTGACAGTTTATAGAGGCCACTTACATAAGTAGTTGTGAGGTTGAGAGAACGCTTTCAAGTACGGGAGTCGAATAATGGTACACAGTGATGCCCTGTGAGATTTGTTAGTGTTACGTATTTATATCACGGAGATTTACTTACAATGCAGCCAAACCAAGGATGACAGTAACAGAAACCTTGGTGGCCTTTCTCATATTGGACTTGTACAGCATAAATCCAGGTAAGACAGCACAAGCCCAATCAGATATGACAGCGCTGACGGATCCAATATATGCTGAATTCATCAACAGCGATATTGAACATTCTCCGCGATTATCCCAATTGTTTTCGATATGTTTGCATGCAACTGCGACGGCAATGAAGTTGAATATCGTTGTGACTAGGGTGAAGATGAGAATGATCCAAGCGATGGTACGGTGAACCTTGGTTACGGCAATGCGTAGCAGGGTGGCGCAGATAGAGGCCTTGAGAGGAATCAGTGAAAAGTTGTAGAGCATTTCGCCTATCCACATCCACTATAGTTCAAGCTTTGTTTAGCACGAGTCAACGAAATCTAGTAGTTATTGGGAATCACCTTGCGTCCATCAATTTGCAACAAGTCATTTAATCCCCCATCCTTTGTCCCCACGCCAGCATAAATAGCACGAATTCCGACTCCAGTGAAAGTGACATGTAGTAACTTGCACGTCGTTAGTACTTCGTATCGTTTCACGGTAAGGCAAACTCACCCATCCTATAAGCATAAGCCCGTCATCGAGTCCAAACATAGCATATTTCAATCGAACAAAACAACGTAGGATAACAACAATGGCAGTTGGAATGAGAAAGAAGATGGACACGCCAATCAGAAGACGTGCCAGACCCCGAGGGTCAACAGCCGTCGCGTTCTCATCAAGCATGTTGGCGATGGAGAGCTGAGGATACCATGCCTACACTCAGAAAGCAAGCGCAGGACATGAATACCCATTAAAAAACAGCGCAAGACTGCCATTTTGAAGCATTGTCTCCTTTCCACAATGGCCTTATCATGCAAGTCCACGCTATTCCCCGCGTTTTGATCTCCCACCATATCAGATTTTAGTGCCAAAACTACTGAACCTTATCGGTCGCGGTAACCGATTATTGAACTACGAACGCCTTGAGAGCAAGGGTACCAACTCTTAGCTCAACTACCACCGCTTCCTATGACCACATTGGGTTAAGGCATGTTATAATGCCCTGAATGGGATCAGCGAGTGCCTACTGAGGCTTGACTAGCACGTGCAGCTAAATCTGCCATTATTACCTCTTATCTAACCTCACACGTAATGACAGATTCAGGGGTAAAAGTAGAAGTGTGTATTCCATATCCGGCGGATATGTACCGTCGAGTCTGGTAAATTCCGCAATTAATATAAGATTTCGATAGAGTTTATTTCTCTGCCATCTGTTCCTTAAGTTCTAATAGTCTTTATTATTATACTTCTTCATTAAGCCTTTGCCGTTTAGACCAGCTTTCCTGCCCATTCTGTGATTGATTATCTTCCCCTTCTTGTTTTTCACTAGCCCAGTTGGTATTGTTAGCAGCTGTATGCTGTAACAACAACTTCGCATAAGCAGCTGCCGTTGCGGCTGCGTAATGCTGCCAAATCTTATTCTTATTAGAGTCCGCATAATCGCAGATACCACGAATAACCAAGCAGGGAAATGTATTCATGACTCCGGCTGCCTCCATCTCAAAACAAAGGATTCCATATTCCTTTGCCCAACGATCTCTTACACTTCCATCTTTGAGAACCCTGTTCCCCGATGCAATAAGCCCATAGTGAATTTCAGGGAAATGCGTTGCCCGGTCTGGTCTGGAGTTCAGGTGGCTACCCTTACAAGGACATCCTCCATCTTCCCCACAGGCAAGACAAATAGTCCTAGAAAAACAATCGAGATACTTCCCTGGGTGTTGGTATCGCGATGCTAACGTCTCCGGGACCCGCCTGACGATTCCTTCAAGTGAAGATTGAAGCGCGTTGGAAGGAAGATCTGGATTTGATCGAAGAGAGCTAACGGCTGTCATCAAGCATCGGGGAGGTGGATGAAGACTACCAGTGAGTTCGAAAGTGTTACCCTCAATCTCCTTGCCACGATCATACTGGATGACGCCTGGATACTTAGTCGTTGGTAAGCTCACAACCACGTCACCCAGCCTTATATCATTCTCCTGTGTAGGAGCACCGCCTCCGATGCCAACGAGAAGGCAGAACTCGACATTGAAAAACGTTCGCTTCATATTCGAGGCTGACTCAGCAGCAGCATTTGTGCCATACTCACCCGATGGGAGACAAGCCGCCACTACCATGTGTCCACTTATTGTACCGAGCGCATATGTGTTACTGTCTCCTCTCACGTACTTTGGATTGCAATGCTTATCATCGAATAGCGCGCGCACCGCGAGGAGCTCAAGAGGTAGCGCGCATAGAATGCCAACCGTATATGATGATCGAGTGTACGCCTGTGCATCTGCTAACAACGGTAGTTGTGACGATAGACTTTCAGTTTCGGCACCACTGGGAGAGCGACTGAACCGTCGCTTATTTGGCGGGGAGTTCTGCCGAGTCCTTCCGGTTCGAGTCTCGGTATCTCTGGCTTCAAGGTGCAACCGTAAACCTGGCGAATTTCGGTGACAGCTGTCAATGTGATCACATATGTGATCAGTTGATTGCAAAACCTCAGCGTGACTTTGCCGTTCCCACGCTTGTGAAAGTTGCCCCCAACTGCCGAAATCCACGTTCTGTGCAAATCGGTCGAGATCTTGGATACGGATATCGCCATAAGCTTGACTGAGTTCTGTTTCCAAAGGCAGGACCACTTCGCTGTAGATTTTAGATCTCAACGTCAGGTCGTCAAGGATATTGCCATCTTCATCTTGCCACACATTTGGATCCAGGCAGTTCTCTACAGCCAGGTAGAATTGAGAGTTCTCTGGTATTTCCTTCCGACAGGCTTGGAATACACAGTTGACATCCATATATCGTGAGAAGGAGGTGGACTGCGACCCAGAATCCAAGACGACGTTATACCTTTGAGCTAGGATGTCAAAAGGAGCCACAAAGTATATCTCCAGAAGCATTGTTGAGAGAACAATGAGCGCCGGGCAGTTATGCCCCAAAACATCATCTGGATCCATATCATCTGGGTCTATATCATCTCCGTCGATACTTCCCCCTTGACACGCTTCTTGAACTGAACAGCAGTCTTTCGCAGCGTGGTCAAGGTTTGAGAGTGGTCGGTGTATAAACGGTTTCAGCGGTATGATTGATGAAGCCGTACGGAAGAACCAAACATCGGATGAGTTCCAAGCAGGTTGTAACCAGGGTGTATTATGAAGGTGAAATACAGCAGAACTTAGAATGACAGCCAGTATCCTTTTCGTCTTCTCGGTGAATGAGCCAGATCTAGTTCTGAGGAACTCATCCAAAGACACAGCATTCTGTGATTTGTAGTCGTGGCCGCATCTCCTTTCTGATTGAAGTTTGTAAAGCTGATTACGGATGATCTTAAAGACGAGACGGTACGACGTTTTCGAGCTGATCTTTGTAATCTGTTCGCATATGCTCTTTACCTTCATAGTCCTGGTAGCTGGTGAACATTTGACCTTGGCTGGTAACGCAGGTTCCTCGTTGACTACCATCCTGACTTGTTTATCTTTGGTTGTATGAATGATAACCTCTTGCCAGTCCTCCCGCGAAGAAAGAAACATGTCGAAATCGACATCGTCTAGGCCCGTATCTGTCTCGAATTCTGGTCTTCGATAGGTGCCAAGGCATAAGCGAGCACTTAAATCATGGGCTGGTTTGCATGGGCAATCGTTACATGCCACTATAGCCTCGAAGATTGACTGTGCAGCACTTCGGACGGCGTAGGTTGGTTCCGCGATGCTCAGCTGGGGACCTAGATCTTCTGTAGCCCATTGGGATGAGTCTTCAGGATATCTGACACGTAGCTCTTCTTCGCATCGATCAAGTGACGTTGCAATCTCAGAACGTTGGCCCTGTGTCGTTCCAAAATTCAACTGCGTACCAATAATACCGATCTTTGTGCTGTTATCTCTGACCGCTCGTATCTTGTTCTGAATCAGTTTCAGTTCGCGTAACCAATTATCGAGTGAGACATTAGACGATCCATCCAGACATGTCGTAGACATTAGCCTCAGGGGGTCTAGAATAACATGAATAGAGTCATCCAATGGCAAAACAGCGCTTTCTCCAGCTGCGATCAGTCGGCTCTCTATTATGGTGCAGTAAACGATGATTTCGGCGTAGAAGGCTTTTGGATCTTCATCCTGCTCATCCAGGCGTAGAGCCTTGGCGATTTGATGAACAGACTTGTAGGCGTGTCGTATCGAGTTCACGGCAACTCTACCGGTAGGCAAAGAGGAACTGGATCTCATAGTTAAGACAACGGGCCAGATGAGCACGAGTCTCACAGCTAGTGAGGGCTGTTGTACTGAAGATCACAATGGCGTTGTTGAACGGAGTAAGACAGGGTAGTATTGTTTGTCGCACATCAACCCCTCTTTAATCCTTGTCCTTTGCCTGACAATTGAGGCTCCCATGCATTTCGCTCCTCCGATAAAGATGTCTTGAGACTTTCTAATGCCAGGGCCTGTAGGTAGACTTTTGCCCGGCAAATATTCAGAACATGTCAACAATAGCCGCCGGTGAGAATGGTGCCGAACTCCCAATGGCTCGGATAGTCGATACCGCTAAGTCATGTCTCGTCTCTTTCCAAAAATGCCTCAATGATGTCAGCAAAGCTGAGAAGGCTGGCTCGGTCGTGACAAAGCCATCCATTGTTCGCATCGAGGACCAGCTTGCGAGATTCTCACTTTGGACAGCCAATCTTCGCGTCTTCAGTACTAATCGAGATTCCCTCGACAGTCGTTTGCGGGAGGCGCCTGATGTTAGATATGCCATCAGCAGCCTTTTAGAAACGCTAGACCACCATCTGAAGACCTGTGAGTAGCATCATCGGACCAAGACGCTAAGTCTTACGGTTGATAAGGAAGAAGTATGCTGACAACAAACTAATTCTTAGCCGCCAGCATCCTCCTCTCTATTACACCGGATTCTAATCTAGAATACACTGAGAAGTTGATGGTTACTTTTGGTGATTCAATTGACGGACTGCGGAATGATATCACCTTGCTTCATAAGATTTCCAACACTATTCGTCGAGCAAGCAAAGAAACTCAAAATATCAAAGCATCCAAAGATTTCATAATCGAGGATGCTGAGGGCAACGATACGGAGCCGTTTCTCCGACAGCTATTCACCAACTACATACACGATCGATTTCCCGGAATAAATGATACTATTCGTATCCGACTTGCAGATTCGATGGTCCTTCGACGAAAGAGAATTCTTTATCGCAGAAAACGTTATGGAACAGCTTCAATACGTCTTCCAGAGCCAGTGGCCAAGCCTGTGATATCGCATCCAAGGTTCGATAATACTAATGATGAGACCCATGTTGTTAAGCGACGGGCTGTGGAAGCACCAGCTCGGAGCAATGTACAATCTCTAACAAAAACTGCAACGACACTTTCCCCAGCGAATTTTAAAAAGGCTGTTGCACCTTCTGTCATTTCGGTTTCAAAGACGGTTGCACTCAGCGGGGCTGAGGAACTGTCCTTTCCACCTGCCCCTACAGCAAGCCTGATGCGGAGATACAATATGATGAAAAGAGAAATCGAAAGCGATGGAAATGAACGGGACCACGAACTTTACAAGAAGGCCGCACCTTTTGAAGATGGACTTTACCACTGCCCATGGGAAGGACAACTTAGCTGCAACCACCAACCCGTGAAACTATTGTATGAATATCAGTAAGAAATATCACTATTATAGATAGGCCTCGTTTACTGACTCTTTAATATAGCAAGTTTATTGACTATCACCTAAAGCCCTACCGCTGCAAGGCTGATTCATGCGAGGACGTCCGCTTCACTTCCACTGCTTCCCTACTCCGCCATGAGCGTAAGGCTCACAGACCCGGGCCTCAGACCTTAAAGGAGAAGGGTGGAGATCAAGAAGATAAGACGATCGAGCGTATGAAGCGAAAAAAAGATTT
Organism: Fusarium sambucinum; assembly: GCF_050947815.1. Lineage (NCBI taxonomy): Eukaryota > Fungi > Ascomycota > Sordariomycetes > Hypocreales > Nectriaceae > Fusarium > Fusarium sambucinum. The sequence continues at coordinate 795,745 of NC_139294.1, read as the reverse complement.
ATCTGAGGCCTGGAATAGTTGTGTCGAGGCAGTGGCGGAAGTCACTTGTCCGTACTGTTTCCACGTTATTCCTATTCGCGATGTTATCGACGAAAAAAAGTGGAAGTAAGTCCAACTTCACTCGCCTTGGAATCTTCCCAATAGGCAATCCACCGATCACAGAAGTACTAAAGCATATGAAAAGGATGCACGTCAAGGATGATCTTGACCCCTACGTCTGCCTTTTCGAGGAATGTGAATCTTCAGATCATCTGTACTCACACAGCGGACAATGGATAAAACACATGAGAGATCATACTCTGCGATGGCGCTGTAAGTCGAAAGCCCATGAAGAGTTCACCACCAAGACGAGGGCAGACTACATTCAACACATGAATACTTGTCATCCAGGCAAATTCAAAGACGCCCAGCTCGCTGTATTAGCTGACAGAGGGGCTTTAACGGGTGGGCCCCTTTTCACAGCCTGCCCTCTCTGCGGTATCGACAAGACAGAGACAACGATGGAAAGTCACGTTGTGAGTCACATGCGGCTTCTGGCTCTCAAAAGCCTACCGGTTGCTCTTGATGACACAGATGAGTTAGAGGACGACGACGATCAACGTGACACTGGAGATACCTCTCATTCGCACAGCCGGAGCACAATCAAGGATGCACTTGAAGACACTGCACCCCTCAGTCCGCCAGTAGCTGCGGAGGATTGGGATGATTCGCATGAGTACGGACATCAAGTCCCTGGACAAGGCCCGCCTATTTCAGAACATGAAAAGATGTCATGGGATCATGTTACAGACAAACACAGTTACAGCCAAAAGGATGATCCCGTACTTCAGCCTTTCATCCATCGTATGTCAGATACTAACTACCCGACAAACGAGTGGAACCCTCTACCAGGGGCGATGTTTTCGAGGTCACACAAACGTGCGCCCATCATCTGGATGGATCCAGACTGCGCTATTTGTCGTGCTCCAGCCTCTATGGCTTGTGACTGTGAGGCTAAGGGCCTGGACATTGCTGTTAAGCAGGCGGAAGATAGAGTGATGCGGTCAGTATATCAAGAGATCAGAGAATGGGCGACGGTGCACGCGCAAGACTATGTGAAGCAACAGGCTACACTCAACGATCTTGACTCCCATAATGAAAAGAACAGACAGAAAGATGTTTCAGGGCAAGGCTCTGGAGATGAAGGCCAACCTGAGGTGTTGAGTCCTCTTGTCCACCTCCCAAAAGTATTGGAATACTACTTTGGGCTTGTTGAACTAACGCTTCCTGCTGAGGACGAAGCTGCGGTAAAGGAACCACCGCTGAGCAAACTTCCTGATAGGCAGCGGAAACTTTCTGAGGATCGACCTGACGTTGAAAATGAGTATAGCAGCGATGTTTCCACATCTACTAATCCCAGCAAAGTGCAAAGGTCCAATGCAGGCACTAGCCTACGGCCGCAGGATATAGAATAGTCATTTGAATTCAATCTTAAAGTACATTTACTTTCAAGCTTTTTACCTTTAAAATAGTTATTAATTTAAAATAATAGCTAAAAAGATTTTTTGGTAAAGTAGTACAAAGGCTGCATGGTCTTGCATCTCATCAAACAAAACAATCCACTTCTCATTTCATGGAACTATATAATTCTATTTACTTGGAAATTGTTTTTGAAGCTGCTCATCAACAGAATGAAGAAGCTTTACAGAAACGTCCTTCTGCAACGGACCGATTGCTCTTAGATCTTCTCTCAAATCTCGTACATCAACTATGTTGCTCCTCGGTATTTCACCCCTTTCCTCTTGGTTGCGGCAATGGCCCAAAGGGTACCAGACACTAATAAATACATCCGTAATACCTGTTAACGTATCATCTTTCGTCAATTGAATCACGAGGCAAGCTTCAGCACCAAATCCAATCTTGAATAAATAGCGATCCTGTCGAAAGACTGAATCAACTTCGGGCAGATGGGTGAAATCTTGCGTGATAGACAAACTGTGCAAGTCTTCCAAACCGCAATTCTCAGGGGTCTTGAAAACGCGGCAACTGATATCAGAGCACTGCCAACCAGTTATGCATTGGGCCATACGCCATGCAACTACCCGATACCCCAAGACGACTACAAAAGTGCCGATCTCTTCTATTCTTATTTGGATCATTGTTTGATGATCTTTCGAATAAATGATTGACAGCGAAATCTTCTTGTTGAGATTAGGTGGTGGTGGCACATATCCTGTCGAGCCAGGCACGTTCTGGGGTACGCCAGCCTGAAGAGAAACCAAGACCAATCGACTTCCGATCGGCTGAGGTGGATAAGTCCCTAGTATAGTATAACCTTGCAAAATTAGGAATGGGGGGACAGCGATTGAAATGGGTAACTCTTGAAACTTGTGAAGTTGCTCCGAGTATCTTCGGATCACTATGCTCATTGACTGAGCCTGACCTAAAAACTCTTCAGAGACAAGAATAGGCTTGCACCATTGGGGACGTAAGTACTCCCCCTTCTGGGTACCCTGATCTCGTTCAAATACGTTATAGGCACGTGTCGAGACCAATGGTATCGCAACAAAAGATCTAGGGATAGTCTTTTCAGTTGACCATTCTGTCCTCAAGCGAGGAGAACAGCCCAATATTATGTATGCGAGTAGTTGGTGTGTCAAGTCAAGACGCACAGGAACTTCCATCTGTAATCCCCTCTGATTCATTGCAAATGAAGCTGCCTTGAATCCCGGCATGATACAGGGTACAAGGTCCCTGCAACCTCTGAACAATGAGGGACGCGGTGCAAGAAGCGACTTTTCTTGGGAATGCCAATGACTGTATGGATGTTCATAACCCCAACTTAGCAGGCTGCTGTCATCACTTTGATTCATGATTTCTTCTTGAAGTCTTTGGAAGGCTTTGTGACCTTCTCCATAGATCATAGGCATATTGACGTCAAATATGCCTAGTAGACAGTAAGCCAGATCCTCGGGCATTTTCGTCTCTCGTTTAGTCATCCACGACATCCTTTCAGCAACGCTGGCTGTTGAGAGCATGTCGCATATGCCACCACGTCGATATTCATTAAACAGAAAGAGCTTTCTGATACCAGTGATATCTTCAATCAGGTCTCCCATACTTCCTCTCGTAAAAATTGGTTTCCAATCTTTATCGTAGAAAGCAACTTCAGTTGGTGCAAGTAGCTCCTGTAAGGTCCAGCCCCTCTTGAACCAACGAGAGCGGCGAAGGGGAGACCCTTTGATGCTGTGATCCTCAGACGCAGAAACATCGGACAAGAAAGCAAAGCATATTTTTGCCAATTGGTACCATCTGAACATGGAATTCATTGCCTCTTGGAGCTCAGCGCTACTTGTCTTGTCAATGCAGCAAGTATCAATCCACACATAATCAAGTCCAAAAGACAACGCGAGGCGACAGGCGTTCTCTATTTTCGCCCACCCGGACTTGGCTGTCAGCACTGTGCCGGTATTTGACATCATGTCTTGAAATGACACCTCCTCATTTTCTACCCAGGTATGTGAAAGGATTGCAAACGGTGGGGTTTTGTTTTCGTCGGAAAAAGAAACGAGCTGAAGTGACTTTCCATCGAGAAGTCGCATGTTGATACCGATGAATCAGTGCAGTGGAGAGTAGCGGTAATAAGATGACTCGATATTATATGTCGCCCTTCCAGAGAGATTTGTTGCTCACTGATGGCTTGAACGATGCATTTAGAATCGTGCTCTGACTTGGGTGTGGTTGCAGAAGACAATCTTAAAAACCTCACCCCGAGGCTTTGCCAACTATATGTAAAATCTTACACCCTGTTTGGGCCCCATGGTAGGCCTCCGGAGGCCGATCCTCGCCTAACGTAAATTGTGACTCGTCCCTCTCAACATGAAGGATGTCGGAACAAGGCTCCCATTTTGTACGGTATCCTTGCAGCCAACCCCGAGACCTTTTTCCAAAATTGGCGACTTATAGTTGGTCATTCACAACAGAAAAGAGGGCCGCATATGCGGTTGGTTCGCAGAGCAAACAGACACTGGCTGACGATAGGCCACGTCAATATGAAGATATGAGCTATTTGTTTTGGTGTGGTCGCTGACTGCTTGTAAACTCCCGCTGAAACCCTTCTCAGTTGAAGCAATTATTGAACTGAAATCGCCTAGTCATAGCTCCTCACTAGAGATCCATCCTATTTGCTTGAACAACCATGTTCTCAGTGATAACCCTTGGAACATCTAAGTGATAATCCTCGCTTCTCATACTACCACGAAGTCCAACCCATCTTTCGAGCACGGTGCATAGCTTCATTGGCCTCTTCCTCCCAGTTTGCCCTCATCCTGTTATACATCCAACCAGCTATGGATTTATCAAAGTATTCGTGCCTGATTGCGATAGGTCGAGAATATATAGGGTGTTCCATCGGATCATGCTTGGGAACTTCGCCTTCTTCAAGTTCGAGGGGGATAGGTTCAAAAGTGACTAGCGAGATAGCACGCTTTTCAGCTAACTCTCTTGTACAGTCAGTGTCTTTATCGTGATATGTGAAGAACCATCCGCGGTAAGATACGAAATTGCAATCCCCATCACGCTTTGGCCAAACCAGACCAGGAAGTTTAGTGTATACTTGATCCGGGTCCGAATCAAATACCATCTCATAACCTTTGTGTCGCTTATTATGGCACCGATTGTATGATTCTGTTTCGCTGTTTTGTTCCTCCTCTTCGCCGCTCTCCTGCTTCTTCGACTTGGCCGCTCTGTTGACTTTGCGAATCTGGCGCCAGATTGTACCTCGAGCCTTCATCTCCCCAAGAAATTGTGTGTGACATTCCTCAGCTGTAGCTCCAGGTAGGAAGAAGAATTCGTAACGAAAGGGTCCCCCTCCATTAATACCTCCATTCGTTAAGCTGTCGTGAAAAGCACAACCGTCAAATTCTTGCGGTATATCTGGGTGAACCATGTAGTAGACCCAAGACGCTAGAGGGGGTATTGGACCATCTACTTTACAGCAATCCCATGACATCAATTCACGTTTTCCGGTATGGTCGTTGAAAAAGTTGTTGTGATACACGATTGGAGCTCTGTGTGCCCAACTCATGTCCTTTGGGAGTTTACGACCCGTAGATTTTCGGGTTTCCGTCTTTGTTCGGACCATGATAGCGGTGATATTTCGGAAGGGTTGGTTGAGACGGTATAGATTCGATGTTCTAGATGCACCGAAGTGCACAAAGGCTGGTGATGGTATGAGAAGAATGAAGGTATAGAGTATATAGGGACTGTTTCTACCTGTGCTGACAGTGGTGCGTAGAGTGGTTAGGCAAGGCAGTATCCAGGCCAAGGCTGTTGGTACAAATGTCACGTTCTAGCTGCCTAGCTTCTATAACATAAATCACAGTTGTTAATAGGAGACTTGATCCTCCTGGTGGACATCTCAATCACACTTGGAGATGCTACGCTGTCACTTTGTCACAGTTTCCAATGTGATCGACTGTAGCAGTTTGGTGCTGTGTAGCTGTCACCATCAAACTCGATTCAAGCATTGGCAACATGATTCACTTCAGCATTGCGCATGTGTGTTCGTGACTGTCCGTTGGCAAAGTGGGATAAGCGCAACAAGTACATCATATAAATAAACTGCAAAAAGCGATACTAACGCAAGAGACTGTTGAGCCTGTATAGGTACTCCAACAGATATTCCGTCAAGTAAACCTCACCGACCAGTTGCAACCATACTGCCACCAACAATACCAATATTACAATCCTGCTAACTTGTTCCTTCATCACGGCCATGTCTCCCACCCCCGTCTTGAAACATAAACAATGGCGCTGTAACGAAGTAATAGCGCTAACTGCAGAAGAGTTAGAGGCAATGGCAAAGGAGCCAAAGTGCCCGTGGAGCTTTGATTCACTACATCCGAAACCCTATCGTATCTGCGATACCATAAACTGCATGAAGGTCAAAATTTGTCGTAGCTGTGAGATACCACGCGCTGCTGGTGCGTATGCCATAAGCAGAGGTTACGTCAAGGTTGGTGTACTTGAATGTAAATACGATGACGGCAGAGAATTTTGGGTGTATTCAAAGACCTCTTGAACTCGTGGTCATAATTGAAAGGACGAGGCGTATGAGATAGGTCGTAGCCAGGTAGAATATTAATATCATTATCGAAAACCCCAATATTCAATTTTGCAGATAATAAACTCCTGCATTGCCTCCCAAAGTTCAATTATTTTCCAGGTGACCCAGTAACGCCAACAATATCCTCCTGCTTTTTGCTCTCCCCCTTTGGTACTAGCGGGTTACGGAATTGTCTTCCCTCCTCTTTACCAGCCTCCTTCTTAGTGTAGATACCCGTCATGTTGCTGACTGCACGAGTGTCTTTTGTCTCATAGTCGGTTGTTGTGCCAGCTGTTGAGCCACCCGTTCCAAATGTTTCTTGTAGAGACGCGCTCACATTTCCTTTGCTAGCACCTCCGGCTCCAATCACGCCGTTGGCTCCTGTTGCGTTGAAGTCTTTTGCTGGTCTGTTTCCCAAGTAGTAGACGCCGAAGCCAAGTAGTGAGAGGCCAGCGATGGCGGGGACCATGGCGCGGCGCTTTGAGGCTTCAATTGCTTTCGACATGTTGAAGAAGAGAGATTGAGTAGTCTCTAAATTGTGGGTAGCTGAAGTGATCTTGAGGAGCAGAGGCTGATGTAAAGTTGGATTCCGACGATTGCGTTTGTTTTTAAATTTATTCGAGTTCGAATTTAATGTTCATATGAGAGTAGTAGTGACATCAGAAGTTGTTTATTTATGTGAATTCACTTCTCCACTTCCATGGTCTGGGGAAGCGTAGTTAATATGTAGTCTGAGTCTATGACGGAATGACTTTTGGCCATGATGACGGGATGGCGCAAACAACAGTGGAGAGGCTGGGATTAATTAGACATGCCGGATTCAATTGAAACATTACTAGATTCATATTGAAGATCCAGACCAATTAGAGGTACTTCAGTCTCGAGACTAGAGAGATTCTGTTCGTATCATCATTCCACTTCACTCTTGTTGATGACTTCATGACGCTAAATGGCTTAGTCATCTGAAACAACTTGTGATCAATGTATAGGGTATATTCAACCAGTGCTCATGGCATAATTACTGTCTCCAGGTTTTACTTAGATTCGTTGCTGATCTCTGTGGTAACTCGTCGTTCCTCTGGCAAATCACGACCAAGATCATCGTGAGTAGCATCCCATTCAGCCACCTCGTCATTGGGTACTTTGAGCAGGCGATGCGTGTTTGCACCGTTATCATCAACCGAGATGACCTGAGACCTGATCTTGTAACCTCCCCAGCGAGGGAGAACCTTCATCCACACGTAGTAATAAAGGCCGCAAACAATCATGATGCCAATACCAACAATCATATAAGTACACCACAGGCTGGGACAAGGTTAGTCATTGTTCGTGGGTTAATGTATGGCAGGCGACTTACAAGCTGACTGTTCCACCATAGATACCACCAACCGGGGGAATCCAAGGCATGATGAGAAGGTAGGCCTGGGACAGAAGATACAAAATGACAAGAGCATACCAGGCTCGGAAGTCGGATGGCGGAGTACCAGATCGAGCACGACGGCGGCGGATGAGTAAAAGACCAACACCCATGGCAGCGTAGAAGATGGCATCGGGGTATGTCTTAAGAGAAACCACGAACTGGAAGGCATCTCCTGCAGGAGGAGCGACAATCATGAGAAAGGTAAAAGCCCATTTCAAGAGATACGGGCCAACGGGAGTGCCGAAAGGCTTGGTCGAGACCCAGAATTCCGTCCAAGGGAGCACACCTTGACGAGCGATTTCTCGGATCTGACGAGACTGACTGACAAGCACAGCAAGCAAATTTCCGAAAGAGCTCAGAAGGACACAAAAGTTGAGCGCCGACTCGGCAGTTTTGCCAAAGGCAGTTCGGAAGAAGACGGCTGCGGCCAGTTCACTCGACTCTAGGAAGGTGTCCTTAGGGACGGCAGCGAAGTAGGCGATGTTGCACATAAAGTACAGGACAAACACAATGAGAAGAGAAGCACTAGCGTTCTTCTTAAGGGTTGGGATAGGGTTCTTGATCTCGTTTGCCATGCTGAAAGCATTCTGCCAACCTGAAAACGCGAAACTGATATTGACCATTGCCTGAGACAGATTATAACCACTGTCGGTAGTTCCTTCGAAACCGTGGCGAAAGTTGAGGTTGGGGTCAGGAATGCTGCTGATATTTCCGCCTAGGATGACAAGACCAGAGATGGCGATGAATACAAGCAAGAGCAGCTTCAGAGCGCCAAAGACATTGATAGCCCAGAGCGAGTATCTGTTATGAGCAATGACAGTGATAACGGCCAGGGTGTAAGCGGCAATAGCAACACCCTTGAGCTCCCAAGGATCCGGGGCGCGGCCGACGATACGCCAAAGGTAGTTGGACAGAACGATGGCATTGCTACTACTGAAAGACAACAGCACAGACTGAACAGCAAAGGCGACGGGGAAGAAATGCTTAGGACGAGGAAAGCCTTGCTCAAGCCAGACGACCTCTGAACCACTGCGGTTGGGAAAGTAGCTGGTGAATTCCATGTGGACCGCAAGACCAGCAATGGCGAGGATGAAGCCAATGACCCAGTAAATGAGAGCGAGACCGATAGAACCTGTAAGTCGCAGGATGGTCGCAGGTGTTGAGAAGATACCAGTGCCGACCATATGGTTCAAGTTGAGGAAGATGATGGTAAGCCAGTTGACATGGTATCCCAACGGCGAACGCGCCTCAACGGGGGCACCGACAGCCTCTTGGTAACCTGTAGTACCATTGCCAGCCGCTTGTCGAACAAAGGCGAGGTCGCCATCACGAATGACCGACTCAGACTCTGAAGTTTCGCCCTGACTAACAGCCTGGCTCGTAGCCGGCTCCTTTGAATAGAAAGAGAAGCCCATAGTCTGTTGATAAACAGAAGGGGGTTGAAGAGGAGATGAGCTAGATGAAACGAGTAAGAATTAGGAACAAGATCAGCACCTTATATTATTCGTATTAGCCCGTTGCCAAGATTCAGACTCTTGGACTTTTCTTGTGGACCTTCTATATCCAGCTTCGTTACCCTGTTTAAGGTTACGACCAACATGATTGTCTACAGGCATGGTGTTTTCAGGGGGCAACGTTGTCAGATGCCAAGGGTACGTGATAAGAAACGACGGTTGCGCCATCGACATTACCTATTCCAATCCACCTATGGATACTCTACCTAGGGATGGAATAAAACGTCGGATATCTACCGCCCAAATCTGGTCTACTAGCTCCCGACGTTTTATTTCCCTCGAGGGCTATTTACATAGTAATATGGATACTCTCTGCCGCTATTGTTTATTTAAACCGCTATCAACCGTCTTCTTCGCCTAGTCTTGGAGGTTGTGTGATACAGTCTCTCTCATTGGTGGAGAGGATGGCGTGCTTACAACCTGGTGTTGTCGTGATATACATGCAGTCGAGATATTCTGCAACCTACACACCTTTCGGTTAAATGTCATCATCTCCTTGGCGGGTACTCTCTTACCACTAATATGAGGTCTGATCCTTCGTTTGTCATCTTTCTTTGATAATATGAGGGGTTTCACCATTGCGTTACAGTATCACCGATGGCGCAATCACGACTCTTCCCGCGGCTTCATACATCCGTTTGCGGGGAAATAAGAGAACTGCCGTCTTATATACAAGATAAAACGATGTCATACCTCTTGTATTAACTGAATCAATCAACACATTCTATCAAAAACCAAGTATCGTCAACCATGGCCGCTGCAGCTATCCTCACTCCCGTTGCTCCCCTGTCGGCGCCAACCTTTGGCACTACTCCTGCTGCCCAGCCTCCACCAGGACAGCCAGACATTACTTACCATCCTGACTGGGATAAGTATCAAGCACGTGTCGCCCGCAGACTCCAAACTGAGACTCTCAGCAAGGAGATCCCAGCTGGCTTCCCCAAAGAGCTCAAAGGTGACTTGGTCTGGGAGGGAGAAACTATTGCCCAGAATTACAAATGGACATATACATTTACACCTGAACAACTTCAGGATATTGACAACGCCCTTGCTCATTTCAAGTGTAAGTATCTCTAGCACTCTTCTAGATCTACACTAACATCTTAGCTCTCAACATTGCAAAGGGTTACATCTCACAAGAGACATTTCCTCTTCCCAAGACTCACGATGAACTCCGTCGTCTCTCCCGCGAACTACACTACGGTCACGGTTTCTTCGTCCTTCGCGGTCTAGACGTCGATAAGTACACTCGTGAAGAGAACATCATCATCTACGCAGGCGTTTCTTCTCACATCGCCTCCATTCGAGGCCGCCAGGATGCCTATTATGATGGTAAGCGTGCCGACGTAGTTGTTGGACACGTCAAGGATGTTCGAAGTACAACTCAAATCAAGATCGGGTCTCCAGCCTACACTGCAGACAAGCAGGTCTTCCATACAGACTCGGGCGATATTGTCTCGCTTTTTGCTCTTGGTACTGCTGCTGAAGGAGGTGCAAGCCGCTTGGCTAGTGCTTGGCGTGTGTATAATTATATCGCTGAAACCCGACCGGATCTCATCCGTACTCTGACTGAGGACTGGGAAGCAGAGCTGTAAGTCCACACTAGTCTCAGAAGAAGCTTGTTACTAATCATTTTGCAGCTTCACAAAGACAGCCAATGATACCGACAAGGTCTCTCGACGCCCTTTGATCCACCATCAACCCGCCAGCGCGGATGGCAAGACCCCAGAAAGAGTCGTCCTGCAGTACGCCCGCCGCTACTACGTCGGTTTCGGAGCCCTCCCACGAGGCAACCATATTCCACCCATTACCGAAGCCCAAGCCGAGGCTCTCGACACGCTGCACTTCCTAGGTGAGAAATTCAGTGTATCAACGGATTTCCAAAAGGGTGATATCCAGTATGTCAACAACGTCGCCGTCTTCCACGCTCGTGATGGTTTCAGAGATACCGAGGATCAGCAGTAAGTTTAACCCCAGACTGGAAAATTGGAAATGTCTGACATGATAAACAGGAGACATCTTCTGCGACTGTGGCTTCGAGACCCTGAGTATGCTTGGGAGACACCCACTGCTCTGAAGGAGAGATGGGAGCGTGTTTATGGTGATGTTACGCCTGAACATCAGACTTTCCCTCTTGAGCCTTATGTTCGTAGTGAATCTGCTGGAGTCACTCAGACATAAACCTGGTTGTAAATACTATAACAAGTAACCAGCATAGATAGTTTTCAACAGTATACTGTCAATGTGTGATAAACAGTCCCATAGTCTCTACACCACACCAAATAGGTTATTTATAGCCCGTGCAATTCCTTTCCTACAACTATCAAAGTAAGCACAATGAAGTAAAGGCAAATAAACGAAAAGGAACCTAATATACATTGTTTTCCAATACGAGTGGTTCGCAAAGATGTCCTACCTCTCCTACACATAGCTTTACGGCGAGCGTGCTTAGGGTAATAAGAGCTCTAACCAACGGTTACGGTATCAAAAGAAAAGGATAAGACCTAGAACCGGCGGTTCCCTCTGGATGGAAAAGTCGTAGCAGTACGATAAACAACAGTTCGCCGCCTATCCACAACATAACTGCAGCGCCGTATCTCCAGAGTCTCTTCACGTCGCCTCAACGGCTGTTTTTCCAATAAGCACATATGTGACTGACAGGACAAGAAAGATGCTTTCGAACTGTGTTTTTTTGTTTTGGCACAGGCCTCCTCAGGTTCCTCTAAGTTTTCAACAAAGGTTAATCTGTCCGCGCAGATCAAATCTTCAACGTGATTTCCAAGCCAGGCTTTTCCTTTCAAGACTAGGTTTTCCAACACAGGCGTGACTCTTAGGGCAAATACTTAAACCTTATCATGTCAGTGACATATAAAGGAAGCTCCTGTCGAGCTATACAGACAGCAACAACTTCTTCCTCTTTCAACCTCAACAACTACCAAGTTCGCAACACCACTCATCCAAGACATCAAGACGAACTTCAGTCAATCCCGGTCTTTGTGCACATGGCCAACCACTTTCGCAGGTCGATACAATGCAATATTAGCTACTGACCTGAATCACATTCCAATCGGCGGCGACCACTTCCCGAATAAGTTTCTTTCCCAGGCTGTAAGGGCAGCTATTAGTTTACAGATAAAGGTTATAAGTCTGACCTTCGTAAGGCTGTCCCTCTTTTTGGTTGTATAGAGGTCAACAGCTTCTGGGTGCAGCTTTTCAAGCTACTTTTCGTTTTGACAGCTCGTGATAGCTGCCTTGATAGCTTTAGAGTGTAGCTTGTCCGGGAAGTGGCCCTCGCCGATTGATGTGTGATTCGGTGTCAGTACCTGGTATTATATTATACGAGACCTGAGAATGTGGCTAGCAATATGCAACAAGGGATGGACCGGGATTGACTGATTATGTCTTTGACAGGTAGGTATACCGGTGACTTATTCTTGTCTTGATTATTATGCTGACTTGTAGGCTTGCGGTGCAGTTCAGGCTATTAATCATGTCTATGTGAATCAATCTGTCTCTTTACTCCTACTACAAAGACTCTGAATAAGTCTCGTGCAGTAATGACAGTGGTTGTTTATGAGAACACACCAGGTGGTCAGACATGGCCTGATTTGCTCTGACTCTATGTCCAATCTCTGCACTTAGTAACACTTACCGCATCTTCTTACACCATCTTCTCTATAAGATACCCATCATCTCCGTCGCCAGTCTAACCACCCCGACACTTCATATCAGAGACTTACACACTCAATTCACAGAAGGAATAATCTTTCCATTACCATCAAAATACTCACCATGTCTGCAACAGTTTTCAAGACCACAACCACACCTCGCTCAGATCATACCCACTGGAGATGTAAGCAGCTCCTAGTAGATGGTTCCGCATGCCCTGCGATAATGCCCATGTCGGTAAATATTTGCACCCAATGCACCAGGGAACGAGCGAATAACTGTGTCGCATTGACTGAAGGGGGGGGTAGACTGGGAACTCGACTCAGGGTGGAGGATGGAAAGGAGCTTTGGGCTTACAGTGTTGTGTCTAATGGGATCCATTGAGGCGCGGGTAGATGGTTGAAATACACTACGATAGGCAATTGACTAGTTAATCGAACATTAGATATCAGATTGTGTGTCGGAAAATGCATCTCTTCAGTGCAACTTGTGACTGAGTCACATAGGTACCTGGATCGGAGCTTCTACAACTGATCAAGGAGTATTGTCACCGAACATATAGCTGCCCCTTTTGTCTATATTATAGCTGCCCCAAGACATCTTCCCATTCCGTTACCAACAACCTCTCAAGCTTTCTAAACACGACAAACTACCTAGGATTCGTACAATCTGATCCAATCCATCATGTCTGGAAAACCTAGTATAAATGTTACACCTATAACCAAGCCAGAGCACACACACTGGCGTTGCAGGAATATCGTCAACCAGCAGACACGCGAAAGATGCAATACTATACATCCCATGTCCAGTGTTATGTGCAATGTTTGCGATAATCACCGCAAGGTTCACACGGAAGCTGCGGACAACAGTGGGCAAAAGCTTGGAGTACTTGTAGCGTTTAGTCAGGGCACAGAGTTGTGGACATACGATAACTAGTTTACTTAAGATCTTCTCCACTATACTCTAGAAATGATCCAAATCAAACTTTAGGATTGCCAGAGCCTGATCTTTGACCCAGTGCTAATATGTTGTCTCTTGTAGTCATGATATTGATCTGTAATCCTTGGAGGGCGGGCCATAGAAGCCGCCGCTTTTCGTAGAGGGTCCAACCCTTACTTACAGCAAGTCTGGAATCAGGACACTCTTGATTAAGTTGCCGATTTCTTGAGTTGTATAAGACCTTTGATGTATGGCTTCCATGGTCTGATTTCAGCCGCTAGCCACCTTCACAGAAGGACTTTGTAAATGGGGGCTTTAAGTGGTCTCCCCATACAAACAAAGTTGTTTATTACATTGACACTCAGATATCTAGTTAACACATCTTAATCACGCCCGCCTAACTTCCAATCTTCTAGGATCCCCTTCTGTCCATACCAAATAACTATTTAGATCTGGCTGCTGCTTCGCAAACTTGACAAGGTCAGTGCCAGCCAACCCTCGAGTTGTTGCCTGAGCCTGGCTTAAAACAGTTTGAACATAGCTCTCGAGGCCATTTCTCCCGTCATTTCGTAGTAGTATTGCAGTGCCCAACATGAGATCAAGATACTGGACCAGTATATGCCGATTCAGGTATAGGTAAATAGCCAAGATGACTGTTGTTACGAACGCCGTGCCAACAATCGCAATTATAGCTATAGAGGCTGATTTCACTACAAATAGCCGAAGCCTTAGCCGTGACACTGTCCCATGAATCTCTTGTCGTGGTGCGCCAGAATACGCCTGAAGCGTCACGAAGTTGGAGAATAATGCTCGAAACACTATACCAAAGGACTTGAAGATCTTCTGTCCGTCAGGTAATACTTCAAGAGTTGGTTCTCCCGATGCATGTCCAATAACGAGCCTTGAGAACGTATCCATATCATTGAGTACGGTTGGGTCAAAGACAGAATACAGTGGGATGTTGCGAAACCAAGCTGTAGCGAAGAACGGCCAGAACTGCCCTTTGGTCTTTTCAGAAAACTTGAGTATTTTAGGCGTGGCAGTATTGTTTGTGATTGAGATGCTCATTGTCACATTGAACCTGTATATCAAAGGCTTGCAAGTAATGACCGTCAAGTTCGAAGTATGGTACTTCTCCGAGGCGTTATAAGTTGCCGAAAATATTCCCAATCTTACGCGGCCATTATCTTGGCTACAGTCCGTAGACCACGTCCTAGCATACTGTTTGGTCGTGTTGGTGATGGTGAACCACTTGTTTATGCTACAATTGTCATGGCGGAAGCCGAATTGAAGTTGAGCGGAATTCATTCCATCGTCTCCCTGCTGGGTCAGACGGAGTCCACCGATTCGTACAAGGTCATCCTCCGTGGCGACATTGCAGTCGACGGCTGCTGAGTATGCTTCTGTGTCCAAGGTATAGTTCCCTGGACCATTTATGGAATTCGGAAAAAAGGGTAAGAAAGAGTGCGTTTCTGTCGTCCATGGGTAGGTTTCCCCGTTTCTCAACACTGTTGCGCTTACGATGTCAAGAGCTGGTGTAAGGGAAGCGTTGGTGGTGGTTCCTCTTCCGGTACTCCAGCCCAAATATTCGTCAAAACGCTGGTTACTGTAGAGTGTTGTATCAACTTCGGAGGGTACTAGAACTGAAGCGAATATGGCGGCAGTGAGACCGCCTGCTGTCCAAAGTGCTGCACGCAAGAGCAAGCAAATGCCCATAAGAACATGGCCGACTCGCATAGCCCTGAGGCCATTAACAACAGGCCACTCCCCGTAATCCAGTAATAATGTCTTTTGAATTGTAGAACCTCTTGGTTTTGGATTGGATGTCGGTTGACCTTTTGAGGCAGTCGACGGCGAGAGCTTTTGTGAAAGCCATTTCCATAGCTTTCTACAAGCCTCAGTACCTGGTAACGGAACCTGATTTGCCTTTTCCAGTTCCAATAGAGGTTGAACCTTCTTTAAAGCATCTAGCATCGCAGACCAAAGCGACGAGTACGCCGACATGATCCAAGCTGGAATGGTGGCCCAGACAATCGATGAGCCCAAAATGGGGGGTGCATGGAAGCCTCTTGAGTCGAAAGAAGGATCAGGGCTATCTCCAATGGTGGCAATTCCGTTGTTGATATTTGAATAGTGCCACAGGCTACATATAGTGATGATTATGGTGATTTGACAGAAAAGCTGAAGGGCCATACCCCGGGTGGTCAGAAGTAATGGTGGCCTTCTTGGGGGAACCCGTTGTCGATATGTTTGCCATTTTAATTTGACTTTCTTTAGTTGACCTGATGCAAAACGCAAAACAGTCAAAATACTGTGAAAAAGTCCTAATTTCTTGCGGTCAGAAACGGTGCTCAGTCTGTTCTTGTGTTGCCCACTGAGATGTCAATCGGGCGAGCCAAGGTGACTTGCCTTGCAGACCCCGACGTATAGCACTCCATACAGATTTAAACCCATTTAATTTTGAGTTGGTGGAACTCATTGTGAGTAAGATTTCTGATGGCAGATCAGTTTAAACAAGATCTTGAGATCAAGTTCATTTAATCTGAGTTGCTCTACAGTTAGGCCATGAGCACAAGCTTCATTAAACTACCCAGCTCTCAGTGACTTAAGACACCCTTCTATCTTATCAGTTGGTAACCATTCTGAGTAGGTTGCATAACGTCGCATTGAGTGCCGGTCCGAGACCTACGGCTGATGATGGTGATAAAATAGGCTAGGCATATTGGTGAGGCTGAATGATAATCACATCGTTGGCCAATAGAATTGCCTTGTATCGTGATATCACGCCGGCAGATGGATAGTAACTTTTAGTTCCTCAGCTCCTTGGTTTGATGTGGTGTATATTCGGTCAAATGAGAGCCGTAGAGTACAAGTAGTGTGCCTCGTGGTCTTGATGTCCTCTCGTTATGGCTGGAGTTGAGCCAGTAGAGGATGGTGCTCCAAACCAGTATAACATAACATTCTTCCAGTTCAAAGCCTTGTTCGATCATATCTTTGCGTACTTCTTCATTTGCTATTATTTCATCTTAATCGTGAACATTGCAAACTAGGTCACTTCAAACTATTCAGATCGCTGCATTGAATCTCTCAGGAAATGATAAGAATGAAGCCTCACGTTCTGATACTCTGCGTTGTGCAGTATGCAGCGTCTGAAACTATCTCAACAAGCTTCACTTGCAATGCTGGAGCACAAATAACCACTTTTCCAGCTTGTAACAGCTTTCTCAACTCTGGCAATTCATGCGCAACCGTTTTGGATCGTCCTGGAAAGCAGAAATGCCTTTGCAACCAGAAATATCTAGATTCCCTGTTCAAGTGAGAATTATACCTTATTGCTTTGGTATGAGCAACCTTTTACTGACTGTCGCGATACACAGATGCGAAAATGAGCTACATCTCTGCTTCCTAGGCAATGAAC
This sequence comes from Fusarium sambucinum, assembly GCF_050947815.1. Taxonomy (NCBI): domain Eukaryota; kingdom Fungi; phylum Ascomycota; class Sordariomycetes; order Hypocreales; family Nectriaceae; genus Fusarium; species Fusarium sambucinum. Next base: position 778,700 of record NC_139294.1, on the reverse strand, counting down.
TTGACAGCACTTTTGACAAGGGCATTAAATCTTGGGAGAGCCTCTGCGACAGTGTTATTACCTTCTCTCCAACTACGCCGTCGTTCAGTGCCTATACTGAATATCCAGATGAACTCTGTGTTGAGGTAAAGAAGGTGTGCCAGACCGCAGAGAACATGATAAATGAGTGTCTAGAGTACGTATCTGATGTAGACACCTCAAGCTTCAGTTCATGTACCTGTCGGCCGGAGTTGCTTCGCCTCGACTATTCATGTGAATACATTGGGAATGCGTCTTGCCTGGCCACCTATCTGGCTACGGAGGCTGAGCTCTCTAATCTTTGGGGATATTCCGGGTGTGATAATTTTGAGTCTGTTATTGGTACTGGCCTGGTGAGTTTATCTTGTGCATTTGTGAGGGCATACATTCTGACGTTCCCTTTAGCCAGAGATGAGCGATGTCACTTTAACAGACTTGCCGGATTTGCCCTCGTCAACTGTTTTGCCTGGTGTCACAACGAGGTCAGCACCAGCATCAACCTCGACAGAAACTTCAACTGCTATTCGTTTCTCATCAAACATTGTCTTACTGCTCTCTTTGGTTACTTTTATTGCTATTATATATCTACTATAACTAGGTTGATGTCAATTAATGCGAGGAAGCTGAGGCCTCAGCTATTCTGACAAATAAGTTGGAGTTGGTTAATAGGGGGTGATGGACTCATAATTATGGTCTTACAGACAGGCCTGAATCCATTCAGTTACAAGATTGCATGTTAGACAGTTGCTGAATCACAACCCATGGGAGAGAAACTGAATCGTTGGATCTGGTGCAACGGGCTAGTGAATATATGAAATTGATGGTATCGTTACAGGCTGTGATTTAGGTCCGACTCTAAGCAAATCATCGTCCACGTCTATAAAACAAAGCATATCTACTCTCCCTTGCCATTCATTAACAGCCCAACAACTCAACATCCAACCAATCACCAGGCCTCTGCTACATACCAACTACAACGACGCTCTACAACTATATCTACATACACTTCTTCACCATGTCATCAAGCACAGTCAACGACATCACTCACAAGGTCCGCAACGACCATGTCCTCTGGGAGTGCGAAAGCTGTGAAACAATCAACAGCATGGAACACGATATCTGCATTAATACTCAGTGCGGAAAATCACGACTGAAGAATGCATTGGCTCTTAACAGCTCCGAACAACCCTTGGGGCATAATCTTGGACTGGAAGGAGGGAAAGAAAAGTGGCACTACTATCTTGTCAAGAACGGAAATCATTAATGGTGCATACTGTCGTGATACACGATGGGGAAATGAAGATGCATGGGGGATTTGATCTTGATTCCTAGGTGGGATGAAACCTGATGTCGCTATGGTCGACATGGGTATAATGTGTAATGACCTGGGCTACACTTCTCATAGACTCATGATAACTTAATACATCTTTTCTGTCAACATTTTTTCCTTCCTCAAAGGCCAAAACTCGCTGAGTTTATCTGAATCGTTGATCTAATTGATGGGTAGTGGATATGAAATCTGTGATGTCAACGTAACAGACTGTGATTCAACGCACCTGCCACATGTATAAAACACGAAGTATCTCAACTTTCACCGAGAATTGATCAACAACTCAACATCAAACAATCCACAAGCTTCCCATTATATATCAACTTCAACTCTCTACAACTTCAACAACTATACGTACAACCTGCACTTCTCCAACATGTCATCAAGCATAGTCGACGAGATCACCGATGTCGTTCGAAGTGACCATACCAAATGGAAGTGCCGAAACTGCATAACCATGAACACCATGGCAACTGAGGAATGCACCGGCTGCCAGAAATCACGACTGAACCAGTCTTGGGCTGCTTTGGATAGCGGAGAGATCATTGGGCGAAATGCTGGAAAGAATGCAGAAGGAAAGGAAGAATGGTATTACACTCTTCAGACAAATGGAAATCGTTAATTAGGTGCATACTGTTGGGATATGCAAAGGTGTGGAGGATACAGTTCTTGACGCTTGACTCTTGGGGGAGAATGGTTTGACTGACGTGGGTGTGGTGGGTAATGGCTTGAGTTATACTTCTTATATACTCATGGTACCTTAATACACTCGCTATCAACATTCGTTTTATTCTATACTCTTTGTCTAAAACACTGATGATAGTCGGGGTCCATTATCTTTTGTCTTTTGTCGTCCGTGTCTCACTATAGTTTGTCCCGAGATAGATAGACTTGCTTCCATTCAGTTACAACATTCCGTGAGATACTGGCTGAGCCAAAGGTTACAACTTAGTGACTTTATCTGAATCATTATATCTACTGTATTTATCGAGTAAGTGAATAAGTAAACCACCCTCCATTATAAAACATTAACTCTCGTCTCTCTCCCGCTATATATAACTCGACGTCCAACAATCTATGAGCTTCCTGCTATATACCAATATCCAACTCAATTCTTTTCGTTTCACACAACACCCACACTCCAACACGATGCCTCACGCCATCACTCCAGACCCTCCGGACTACATAGTTGTAGAAACCGTAGATGTTCACCCCAACCACGCTCAATGGAAGTGCAAGAACTGCGGAAACAAGGATGAACTAGAAACTGACAAGTGCAGTTTCTGTCTCATTGGAAAATACGAAGACAAAAACGCTTGGGTCGTGACAAGCCAGGGACAAATATTTGGACAAGTTTGTGGGAGGGACAGTCAGGGTCGATCAATTTGGCGTTATGTATTGAAGCCAAACGGCCATGTACCTGACGATGGGCACTTTTGTGGAGGATGTTATCCATGTATTTACAGTCGCAAATACCGTATCATATTGGGTAGAGAGAAGCCTTGAGATTTAAACCAGGTGCTGTTGTGCCTGACATCTAGACGTCGAGTGACACCAGTGAGGTACGGCTTGACACCATGGCCTCACCATCATAATGAACTAGTATTAGTCGCATATTCTATACATAATTAGATATAACTAAATGTTATTTAACTCCAGGGATGGCATTGAAGTAGACATGATAGGCTGAACGTTGTAGTTGGAATGATTCGCTAGAGGAGGACTTGTTCCATGCATGCATGCATCCCTGGATGTTTAGACAATACATCATTCTCTCCCGGTGTCTTGGAAAGTTTATTTAGTGTGCATACATGTCACCCTTAAATTATGACTGCCGAGACAATCCTCCGAGGTAGTAACTGAGATGCACCGCTTTGAACAGCGATCAGTTAGTGGGGTTGGAGAATAATGTAGCCCCCGTGGAGATCCACTGAAGATTCGACGATAGTGCGCTCACTCACTCACTGTCTTCAGTGCTATCATTTCACTCAGTTGATGCCCGTCTTCATCTCAACATCTTCTCACGTTTACAATATTCATTTCTACATTCTACGGTACTCATCAATTGTAACACCAATGCAAATCTCTTAATGATCGTATGCACTCTTCATTCTTCATCTCCACCCCCATCAATCTTCAACCCCCAGCTTCTGCCCCACCCCCACAGGTGTCAGAATGCGGAGAAGACACTACTTTACGAGAAGAAGACAAGAGTGACACTCATAGGCTCGCAATTAACAGAAAAGACATGGACTCGGTATACATCGGACCGAGCAACTCATGCCAAGAAAAGAATATCGGTAAAAGCTACCAAATCCCCGGTTACGAAGAGGATCCATGAACAGCTAGGTTAAATAATAACCTCACTCAACCCCGCTGATCTCTCTTCCTCTCTCCATCATCTCTCAATTGACAAGTGTACACTCACAATACAGCCAAGATGCCTTCTCACGTCCATTCCATCGCGTCGCAAGACGTCCACACCCAAATCCAACAACTAATCCACGAACTCGTCAACATCAAAGACACAACAGGCGAATTCCTCATGACCCTAGCCGACGGCCAAATCATCGACACAAAAGGCTGGAATGATTGGGAATGGACCCACGGTGTTGGTCTATACGGCATCTGGAAGTACTACGAGATGACCGGCGAGGACAAGTACCTCCAAATCATCGAGGACTGGTTCAGCGCCCGCTTCAAAGAAGGCCACAAGGGAAAAAACATCAACACAATGGCCGTCTTCCTCACTCTCGCTTTCGTCTACGAAAAGACAAAGAACCCCACGTATCTTCCTTGGCTAGATGCTTGGGCTGAGTGGGCTATGCATGATCTTCCTCGTACCAAGTACGGTGGTTTCCAACATATTACCTACCTCGAGGTCAATGAGCAACAGCTTTGGGATGATACTCTCATGATGACTGTCATGCCCCTCGCAAAGATTGGTCTGGTCCTCAACAGACCGCACTACGTCGCCGAAGCAAAGAAGCAGTTCCTACTGCACATCCAGTACCTCTTTGACACAAAGACAGGCCTCTTCTTCCACGGCTGGACATTCAAGGAAGGCGGACACAACTTTGCTGATGCGCGCTGGGCAAGAGGAAACAGCTGGGTCACAATTGTAATCCCCGAATTCCTCGAACTAATCGGCCTCAACGATTCCGACCCCATCGGCTCCCATCTCATCTCCACACTCGACTCCCAATGCGCAGCTCTAGCCAAGACACAATGCACCAACGGTCTATGGCGCACCCTTCTCGACGTCCCCGAAGAAGAGGGTTCTTACGTCGAGGCTAGCGCAACAGCTGGTTTCGCATACGGTATTCTCAAAGCAGAGAGGAAGAGATATATCGGAAAGGAGTACTCCGATGTAGCTGTGAAAGCAATCAAGGCTGTGTTGGAGAATATTAGCCCTGAGGGAGAATTGCTGAATACTTCGTTTGGTACGGGTATGGGACATGATTTGAAGCATTACAAGGATATTCCCCGAACGAGTATGCCTTATGGACAGGCCATGGCCATGATGGCCTTGGTAGAGTTTTTGAGAGCGTATAATTAGTTACAACTACGTGAGCAAAATAAAACACACGTTACTGTGCGTAACTACAGCGCTGTGCTAGCTTTAAACGTTCCCGTCAACTTCAAATCCCTCGAACTCTCCCCCACAGCAATGGTAAACTCCCCATCGTCCGTGACTCTCCAATTCTGCTCCTCAACATCCCAGTAGCTCAAATCCCTCCTCGTCAACTCAAACTCGATAGTCTTGCTCTCTCCCTTCTTAAGAGAAACTTTCTCGAATCCGCGAAGTACCCGAACGGGATGGTCTACCTTGGACGTCTCGGGGTACGACAGGTACAATTGAGGCACAACTTTACCAGCTACAGAGCCGCTGTTTGTGACCACGACAGAGATAGTCACAACCGTCTGCCACAAGTCGGGATTACCACCTTCTTCACCTCCTGCTTGAGAAGGCGGTTGTTCAACATCGTAGCCCTCGGGGTACGGGTAATCACCCTTCTTGATGTCGTCGACAGAGTCGATGTAGGGATAAATCCACTTCTTTAGCTTGCGGATGTTCTTAGGCCAGAGACCCTCCTTGACATCAGGAATCTTGTCGTCCAACTTGGGTGGTTTCGTACTCGATGGCGAGACACGCGAAGCTGGAAGTTGCGACACTGCTTTCTCAAGACTGATTTTGAGATCTTTATACTCAAAGGTAGTGTACGACAATCCATACCCAAACTCATACCGAACATCGACATTATACTTGTCAAAGTGTCGGTAGTCAATGTACAAACCCTCGTCAAAGTCTTGCTGAGGAATCACCCCGTTGGGAAGATACAACACCTGTCCGCCAGGACCATAATCAGCGAGAGACCTGCCGATTGTGTATGGCAGTTTTCCGCTTGGACTTTCGTCGCCGAATAGAATGCTCGCGATCGCATTTCCGCTTTCTTCACCGGGCAGGTTAGCTGTCAAGACAGCCTTTATGCGCGGGTGATCAATCCAGCTTTCCACAACAACAGGTCCAACAGCATGAATGACCACAATCGTTGTACCAGTTCCATCACCACAATTGTCCGCGACTTGTGTAATGAGCGCATCGCCTCCTTTCTGGAGAAAAAGATCGTTGCGATCGCCTCGAACGCTACTCCATCCAATGTAGCCTTCTCCTGCATCAGAGTTGGCAAACACCAAACAAACATCCTGCTCTTTAATCTTCTTGAGGTCTTTGACCTTGTTAGAGAGAAACTCGCTGACTTGTACTTCCTCTTTCTTAAAGTTCTTTCGCAGGGCTTCAACAGGAGTGATCAAGAAGGGAAAGTCAGCTGCGCCACTGCCCCAGCCTGATCCAAGGGTACCGTCATTACATCCTTGATCGGGACAGTAGTTGACCCCATTCCCAGGACCAGCATCTTCGCCAAAAACGCCAATCTTGATCTTTCCATCTTTATTATTGGGCTCGGAGTTGGCAAGGTGACCCTTTCGACTCAGAGGAAGTACCCCTTCATTCTTGAGCAGAACTGTTCCTTCAATAGCAATCTGTCGAGCCAACTCGGCATGGTCCTCCTGGACATTGATATAGTGATTCACAACCTGCTTCTCCTGAGGTGAAGGACTTCCAGGTGCGAGAACTCCCTTTTCCTCATACGTCCAAGAAGAAAAGTTGGGGCCCTTATTCTCGTCCTTATCTTGACCCAATTGGTAGAAAGACGCAACGATTCGAAGCGCCATATCATTCAATCGATCCACAGGTAAAGAGCCGTTGAGAATAGCCTGTGTCAAGCGTGGTCCCCAGAGAGAATCACCGTCCTGCCATTTGAGTCCATCACCAGGCATGCTCATGTCCAATCCCGCAAGGGCACTCGCAACACCAGATCTCTGCGCCAACCAATCCGACATGACAAAGCCCTGAAAGCCCATCTCATCTTTGAGTATACCATTAAGAAGCTTCGAGTTCTGGCATGCGTAGGAATTGTTGACCATGTTGTACGAGCACATGACACTCGCAACACCAGCCTTGACAGCGTTCTGGAAAGGCCATCCATAAATCTCATGTAGTGTTCGGTCGTCAATGTTGGACGAGATGGCGTTGGGAAGACCCCATTCCCACGCCTGTCGGAAATGCTCTTGCTCGTTACCGATGAAGTGCTTGATAGTTGCCATCACACCAGCATCCTGGATACCCCGAATCGTCTCTGCGCCTGCAATACCCTGCAAGTAAGGATCAGGACCAAAGCCCTCCCAATTGCGCCCGCCCGCAGGAGCTCTTCCAAGAGGCCCGATAGCAGGACCGAGAATGACATTAACACCTTTTCCTTTTGCTTCTTTTCCGTGGGCATTTCCACGCTCGTACATCAATTTCTTGTTAAATGTAGCTCCCACTGTAATTCCGGCTGGCCAAGCAGTCGCATTGTCAGCGAATCGTATTCCGAGCGGTCCATCCTGCAGAGCTAGAGCTGGGAAGCCAACATTTGTCGCAGCGCCTGTGGTTCCAACAGCCAAGCCCATACTCCAACCAGTTCCGGTAGTGATGTTGACTTTCTCTGCCAGTGTCATTTTACCGACCAACTTGGCAGCCAAATCGTAGCTCTTTTCCCAGTTCTTGGCTGTACCGCCCTTGGGACTGGGATACCACGGTGGTGATTGTCCATCAGCGGGAGGGGTTTTAATCTTTTTCCAAGCAAAAGCCCCGATTGCCGATATAAGAAGCCAACCAACTACAACAGTTCCAATAATGATCAAACAACATTTCTTTGTGCGCCATCGTCGAAAGATGCCCCCTGTCGGTCGCAATCGACGTTGGGAATTGACTGCGGCCTGAGATTGAGTGGTGGTGACATTTTTATTGAGATAATCAGTTGCGTCAATGTCTGATTCAGTGTCGCTGTCTCGATCTGCTCCATTGAGGAGATTCTCCCTGCTGGGATCCATCATGTCAATGATCAAATGTTGTGATACATTGAGGAAAGAAGAAAGAAGAAATGTTCAGGCTGATTGTGCGGGTTGGGTTATGCAGCCACTGGTGTTAGATAATCGTACAGCTAGCCAAGAAAGAGCTGCGTACATTCCAGGACGCATGAATCCCTGACGCTTTGGGATCGTCCTTTGAGTGACCAACATGTTACCCTAGATCACAAGTTCAAGTTATGTATAATAGTGAAATGGCCGTTCAATATAATGGTTTGGATACCTGAGATGACCTGAGATATTAAATAATTAAAACTATTTATCTCATCATTAAGCAGCAAAATTGAAGGTGATCCGACCGTTCTTTTCTTGTCTTGTTGTGTTAATGAGTAAACACGGTGGTACTTGTACGGAACGTCTATGAGAGCCCCAAGCATAGAACCAACAACTGTAAGAATCCTTTACTCAGTCTCATATCAAGATAAATTAAATGTATAGGTTGTACCATTTCTAATTCCTATTCATGAGTCAAATAATTAATCCTCCGACATCTTCAGTCACAACTCAATTCTTGAGTTGATCCCCATTTCTGTCGTGTCGGCAATTCCCCGGCTAAACACAACCCACCTCGAATTTGGCTCTCATCAAGCGCAACATCTCCCGACCAGCTTCATCATCGACAATCCCCGCCAAAATCGCCCATCATGTCGATGTTCCGCGCCAAGAAGCTCGATCTGGGCTGTTTTGTTAACGTCCGAACCCTGCGCGACCACACAAAGCGCAAGGTCTTTGAGGCCAACGAGACAGAGCGGTACGCAAAAACTCTTTCCACCACGACGACAACGGCCACGACGAATTGAACCACATACACAAAAGAAGAACAAGCACTGATCTTGACTCCTACAGGCAAGCTCTCCGATACATTATCCGCAACACAACCCTCCCTCCCCGAGTTCGCGCCGAAGCTCAACTCCAATTGACTCAGATGCACTGCTACACCCGACCTACACAGATCCGAAACAGATGTATCATGGGTGGACAGGGACGAGGTATTCTGAGCGACTTTAAGATGTCACGAGTAAGGCAACCTCGAGCGAACGAGATGGTGATGGTACAGCCGGACTAACGATTTGCGCAGTACAACTTCCGAATGGAGGCCATGGCCGGAAATATTCCTGGTGTCAAGAGAGCTAGTTGGTAAAAAGAGCTTGGAACGAATGTACGAATACGTGGATACTTGGGATAAGGCGATTTCTCGAGATATCATAGACATGACTGTATAATACAATGTAAAACTCATTGAGATGCTACTTTCATGACACAATGCTACGTATTCTTATCGACAGTAACCTTGGCCTTGTAGGGAGTCTATAACTTGTCATTGAGGCCCTTCTACAGGTCACTGAGGAGCTTACTGATCTGAACGAAAGAGACAAGGTTCCCTCATAAACGTTCTTAAGCTGTTGGTTGGTGAAGAATATGTAGGTACGCATCGTATCAAGTTTTAACAAAAAATCACTATACCACCAGATAATTCACATCAAGGCTCTAAAAAACGTAATACTAGCTACCTAAGACACAAAATAACTTTATTTACTTTTTGATAATTTAGATTAGACCTTGGTTTAGATGGTCGAATGCATATAAATCGTTGTCAGTCATGGAAGTGAGCGATAAAAGATAAGAACCGATAAGCGCTGATAAGACTTTTTTGGGCCAGAAGCACTCGCCACTCGATTATCTACCAAACACCATCACATCACATCACAATGGGCGGCGGCGATCTCAACTTGAAGAAGTCCTTCCATCCCGGGCTCCAGACCAATCAACGGCGCGTTTGGGATGAGGAACAAAAGGCCCTCGCCGAACGCAAACGCACACAACAACGCATTGAAGAAATCAAGGAAGAACGCGCAAAAGAGGAAGTCCAACGGCAGCTCGAGGCCGCGGGCGGCAGGAAGAAAGTCGATCGGGTAGATTGGATGTACCAAGGCCCCAACGATGGGCAAACCGGCACGACAGAAGAAACCGAAGCATACCTCCTTGGAAAGCGACGCATCGACAACCTTATCAAAGGCACGGAGCACAAAAAGCTTGAGAAGGATGCAGGAACCGAAAGCTTTATGGCGATGCAAAACGCCAATACCGCGCGCGACACAGCTTCTAAGATCCGCGAAGACCCTTTGCTTGCTATGAAACGGCAGGAACAAGCTGCTTTTGAAAGCATGATGAACGACCCGGCTAGACGCCGCCAGCTACTCGCATCGAGAGGTATAGAAGAGGAAAAGAAGGACAAGTCACGACGAAAGGAAGACCGACACAGAAGAAGGCACCGCCATCGCAGCCGAAGCGCAGATGGGGAGGATAGGCATCACAGAAGAAGACGGTCTTACTCGCGATCGCAAAGCCCACGTCGACGTGATGGTTCAAGGGAGGATCGGCACAGGCGACGCAGGGATGATAGCAGGGACAGACATTCACGACGAAGACGCGATGATTCAGATGATGGGGATAGACGCGACAGGGATAGTCGTAGTAGCGGAGACAGACATGGACGTGATAGCGATAGTCGCGATAGACGACATCGCGATGAGCGCCGTGATGAGCGCCCACGAGACAACCGTCGCGATGATACACGAGACAACCGCCGTGATGAACCACGAGACAATAACCGCCAATATCAAAGAAGAAGCTACAGCGACCGACGCCCACAAGAAGACGACAAAGCCAAGGAAGAAGAGCGCCAGCGCAAACTAGCAGCGATGCAGTCCGCAGCAACCGAGTTAGATGTCGATCGCCAAGAGCGCCTCGCTACACTCGAAGCACGAGAGAAAGCTGCTAGAGAAGCAGACGATAAAGCTCGAGAGCGCGGAGGTGATCGTGGATTCGTGAATAAACTACATCAGCAAGCTGGACAAAAGGGACTGGCGGAGCGCATGGGTGGTGGAGCACGCCGTGGATATCAAAAGGACGAAGATTAGGTGTTTGAGAGGGTTAGTTTGCTTTATTAATGAAGTATCAAACAGTTGCAACTATGAATTCTTGATCGCGGATATAAAATGATTGTTTACTATACAGTGTTGGCAGTATTAGGCTGTAAATCCCTAATGGCATAAAGTGGTTTAGTCTTTTCATCCCTCATGCCCGCCCGCAGAGCAACCCCCAGACCATATTGACTTGTGCGAACACAATGGAGATTGCGATTGTCAGTGCATGCGTGTAATAGATGGATCAATAGGGAGGTATATCATGTCGGTGTAAAAGGGAGTTTTGATTGAATCATACAAGACATCCAATCAATATCCCCCATATTAGATACTTAATCTGCCCTTGGCGTTTAGCACTCCAACGTCACAGGGAACAATTAAAGCCACGACTCACCTTTGTTCAAGCCACTACGTAAAATCTATATCATCAAGCTTGAATCTATCGAATCTTGACTTTCCTTAGCCGCCGCAAGCCAAGATCCATTACTTTAATTTGAAGTTTCCCCTCTTCCCTCTGTGGAACCAATTAAATAGACACTACTGCAAAGAAGAAGTTGGGAAAAAAGGGGAGACTTGTTTAATAGAGACAGAATAAACTGGTCACTGATTTGGTGTGGTTATTTATGGCAGTGTCCTAGTCTACAGCAGTTCAAGCGCTATCGACTCCACCAACTCAAGGCTTCCCCCCAGTCAGTTCAGCCCGCCGTCCACTGTCCCATTCCCTTTTCCACTTCTTTTTTTCCCTCTCATTTCCCTATCCCTGGGCTAATCCCTACCACTTTCAACTTCTCTCTCTCTTCGCATTGCATTCATTGCCTCACTTCTTTTTTCGCATCAAATTCGCCCTGTCGATTCTCAAAAACAACGAACCTCCTCTGAAAAACAAGCAAGCCAAACCAAACTTCACCCTCCTTCTTTTCTTCTTTTCTTCTCGCTCCGATATCGACACGCACGCGCACGCCACTTTTAACTCTTTTTCCGATCCGACGATAATAAGGGACAGGGTGCATTTAGCATCTCCACGAACCGAGATTCAACTTATTTCTTTGCGACATTTTGCGCCCCCAACGCCAACTTTTCTCTCTTCTTTTGACCTTTTCTTCTCTCTTTTTTTAATTAAATCACAAACACATCACACGATTCGATACAATGCCTGCTCTTTGTGGAGGATCCAAGACCGTTCAGCGAAAGCTGGTTCTACTAGGTGATGGTGCTTGCGGAAAGACATCATTACTCAACGTCTTTACCAGAGGGTGCGTTTGATATCTCGTCAAGGGGATATCGCAGAGAGACACTAATGCGATTAATAGCTACTTCCCAACGGTTTACGAACCTACCGTTTTCGAGAATTACGTTCACGGTACGATGCCACGAGTCCTTTACGTCAAGCGCATAATCTAATCATACGATGCAGATATCTTTGTTGACAATGTTCACATTGAACTTTCTCTCTGGGACACAGCCGGCCAAGAAGAATTCGACCGATTACGATCCCTTTCCTACGGTACTTACCCCTCTCTTCCTACGCGCCATCCTCCAACTAACTCTCTCTTCAGATGACACAGATCTCATTATGCTCTGCTACTCAGTCGACAGCAAAGACTCACTCGAAAACGTAGAGTCCAAATGGGTAGGCGAAATCGCCGACAACTGCCCAGGCACAAAACTCGTCCTCGTAGCCCTCAAGTGCGACCTCCGCGAGCAAGGAGAAGAAGACGAAAACGCAGCAGCCAACGAATCAGAACCCCGGGAGAAGAAGCCAATGATCAACTACGACCAGGGTCTCGAGGTGGCGCGTCGCATAGGCGCCCAGCGATACCTCGAATGCTCCGCCATGAAGAACAGGGGCGTCAACGAGGCCTTTACCGAGGCTGCGCGTGTTGCTCTCAGCGTCAAGAAGGATCGCGAGGAGAGCAAGTGCACCGTCATGTAATTTGTGTTGAGACAAAAAGAAGAAGAAGAAACCTTTTTTTACGATACGATACGAGCATTTTAATCGAAAAATACGAGCCTAACATCCGACCAAGCCCCCTACTGATTGAACGACATACGGCTTCGTTTATTTTTTACCTCACTCGTCTTCTTTGAGGACGTCTTTTTTCAACAACTGTATATATCGTGCTGCATATTTGCACATAGGGAGTCTTTTCATTTTTCGGTGTTTTTTTTACGCGGCTTTTTTTAAGCATGTTTAGACTTTTGCCACAAACAAAGTCTATTGTGCAAAAAAAGACAGGAAGAGGAGTAGACTGCTGGGAAAGGGTGTTTATCGGTCGAAACAATTGACGAGACATTTTCCATGTTTGACTGCTTTATTTTTTACTTTGTCACATCCTCTCTATACATACATTCTTAATGATAAAGACATTCTAAAAGAAACAATGACGATTGTAGAAGAGAGAGGGGAAGTTGCACAGCCACGCTTGGCCAAGGGTATTACGAAGAGATGCATTGTATTACCTCGGGAATTGTGACCAACTAAACAGTCTAGTACCCGTTGATGTACTAAAAAGTCAATTCTCGATTTGACAGTAGATCTTGATCCACTGCGATCTTAGTCTTGTTAAAACTGTTGCGTAGTGTAACCGTCTAAACAAACGGTGATAGTCTTTTCATTCCTTAATAATCTTGGCATAGAAATGATCTTCCTAGCCATGATCTCACCCATAGTTCTAATCACCCAATGGTTCATCACTGAAACAAACATGCTGTATTAAAACCGCCACTGTCTGCGTCACAAAAGATGACATCCGTGTCATAACCTCTTTATGATTGGTCCAGCCAAGAATTGGACCCTTGACACCCTTTTTCCTGCAGGGATCAATTGACGTCACATATTATCTGTAAAGATGAAGTTATTCTGAGAAAGAAAGCAGGTTTCCATCATCAACGCAAGGGGTCTGAAAAGTCAAGGGTAGGATTTCTCTAAATAGAGGCCAAGAGTCGCCCAGATTAATAAAAAGCTTCTTTCTATTCTCCATCAAACAAGCATTCTATCTATCCACTTGTACTCATACAAAGACTCACTACCACTTACACCACTTATTACTTCTACAATAACAACAATCATGCCTCTCTTTGGTCGTCGTGAACCCTCCCCAGAGCCCATCAGGGAAGAACCCCCCCGTAAACACGGTCTCTTCTCCAGCTCCAAACACACCGAACCAACACCCACCCGAGCCAGCACATCCTCTCGTCACAACCGTCACTCTCGCGGTTCCGCCTCATCCTACGACCGTCACTCTTCTTCTTCATCTCGCTCACCCAGCCGTCGTCGCAGCACAGGCGGTGGATTTCTGTCCAAGTTTGGCGGAAACCGCAATGAGCATGATCCCGCCGTTCTCGAAGCCAGAGAGCGTGTAAGAAGCGCCGAGATGGCTGAGCGCGAAGCCGATCGTGCTCTTGAAGAGGCTAGACTTAGTGTGCGTGATGCGAGGGAGCATGTTAAGAGGCTTGAGGTTGAGGCCAAGGAGGATTCGAGACGGGCTAAGATGAAGCAGACTCAGGCTAAGGAGATGTCCAAGATGGGACGAAGCCTTGGACGTAAGTGTTTTTGATCCTGACTTTGATGATTGACGACTAACAGTGATGCAGGCCATGGATACTAAACACGATCTTACATAAACGAAGTTCAGTATTGGCGTTTTGTTACTGCAACATGACTGTATGATATGAAAAGCACGAGTATACGATGGAGTTGTTAAGAAGCGTTTTTAGTTTAAGCAGTTTATATTTTACAATACCAGTTTACATTTAAACCATCAAAATTCACTTGCAAGTAATATCACCAAATGAGAATATCGATGTCCAAGTACAAGAACTTCTACATATTAAGCCACCCATTGTGACGTTGACCAGTTTTATCTCAATCCAGCTGGACACTGTCTAACATGAATACAAAACGACCAAGATGTTTTTCAGCCATCCTGAAATTTTGTATCCAGATGTGTGCCAAATCTCTATCACTTTCACCAACCGTGATAGACTCAAGAAACATTCAGCTCACGACACAGCCTTCATCTCCCCGACCACCAACAGGTCCTTCAACACCTCCCTCAGATCGTACTTCATCCGCAGGAGTCTCCATCTCCTCAACTCTGGACACTCCCTCTACCGCTCGATGCGAAGCACCACCGATTTCAGCTCCGCACTCGGGACACTGTGCCATCTCCATCGGCATACCGCATTCTCCGATCGCAAACTAAAATAACATTAATAAACCAACGTAACAGTGTGGGAACAAAACTTACAGGATGCCCGTTGACGCAATTATACCAGTGACCAGAGTGCGTTGCCATGCCGTGAGGTCCAGTAACCATGGCTGATCGAATAGACGCCAGTTCTTCAGGTGTAACCTGTTCGCGACGAGGTTCGTAGAGTTCAATCATGTCTTCGATTCTCTTCCTGAGAACAACATCATCACTCAAGTTGGAACAAACGACTAGAGCGACTTCGAGAAGCACAGAAGCTTCCGTAATGTGCTCGGAATTGTTTCCGCCCGATGGTTTCGCAGTCCAAACAGACGCTCTTGCGATCTTTGCGTACGCGAGAGTAGCCGCGATATAAATCCGAGATAGTTTCGCATCCTCTGCTTCGTCCATCAATTCCTTGCAAGCCTTGAACCATTTCTCCGTGGATGGTAGATCAAGGGCATTCTCGTGGAGTTTCTTGCCCTTTGACTTGGATACCATAAACGCATCCATCAGTTGTATCTGCTGAGCTTCCAAGACTACCAAGCGTGCACCGAGAAGCAACTGTTCATCGGGCGCAGAGTGCGAGAGCTTCAGAGCTTCCATCAATTGGTTAATAGAAGAGGAACCATCAGCAGTCATAGGTTGGGATGTTGCAATCGCATTGATCAGCTTCTTGGCCGGCTGATTCTCTTCACTCATGACCTCTTGAAGATTCACTCCTGCCTTTTCGAGACCCTTTATACCAGCGTGTCGCTCTCTGAAGAAAGTAGTGGCTGTGTGGTGAGGGCCCAGAGAAGTAGACCTACGAGATGCCGCAAGTGCAGTTTCGAGCTTTACCAGCTTGTGGTTGAGTTTGTCCAGAGCAGCTTGTCCCTTGATGAGAAAGCGCTTGCAGATTTCATCCATGATTGCTCGATTGATAACTCTGTTGTAACGCCGTGTCGCGAATTGACGAATAGATCTCTTGCAGTCAGGACAGCAAGGCGTCTTTTGAGCAAGCGAGCCAGAGATATTCTTCAATCCGGTAAAGTTGCCAAAGTTGTCCATGTGGTAGACCTCACCAAGACCAACGAGACCATCCAGAGTCTCACTTGTGAAGAAATGACCACATCCGAGAACAACAATGGGAGTTTCATCCAAGTCAATCTCTGAATATGTTCGAAACTCCAGAAGATCAACCCGAGAATTCTTCTTTGATCGATTGCATACTTGGCAGTAGCCGACAGGACAAACTTCTCCGCAAAAGCTTGGGCATTGGTGACCACATCGCAACTTCTTGTCGCATCGTTTGTTGCAAGGAAGTCTGTCGCAAGGTGCAGAGCAAGGTAAAGTACAAGCTCCCTGGTGAGGACATGACCATGTACAGGGCTCGATGCATGGAGCGCATGGTTTGTTGCAGATTGAGTTGCATGTCGAGTGAGGGCATTGAACCTGTTATTAAACATTATTAGCAATACTGATCGCTGTCTTGTACAGGTCTTTAAGCTTACCTCACAAGGCTGCTTGCAACTGCCACAAGCTTCCCCATCATGGCATTCTTGGCTACAGCGATGGTTGCAAGTGCTGTACGAGCGATCGCAAAGTTTGTCGCACTTGGGATGAACACCACCTTGACAGCCCGAGCAAGTCCCAGAACACCCATGGCCGCATGGAAGAATATGAGTGCAAGGCTGTCTGCATTGAGGCAAAACGGTGTTGCCAACCTGATGACATTCGAGAGTCACGCTGTGTCCACAGCGAGGAATGGTCCTTTCCACTGGAGCAGTACACTTGAACGCTTCCAGGCCCTGGGCCTCATAACAGGCCATAGTTTCTGCTAGATGGCCACACGGAAGCTCAATACAATAAACCCTGACAAGACAAGGACCACATGACTCTCCACAAAGTTTAGGACATTGATGTGTGCAAGTCGTTCGAATGCGAGGACAAGATCGTGTACAAGTAAAGGCGTCGTGCATAGCCTCTGAGTGACACGTCGCCTGGCATTTGTGGCCGCATGGCTCCAATCTTCGAGAGCAAAGCAGAGTACACCCTCCTTCGGGACTTTTGATGGAGAAGTCTTCCGGCTCTGAGCAGACGATGGGTGTCTCTGGGTGACGAGGACAACAAAGCCTGAGCCTCGTCCCAACAGAATCGCTCTTTTCAAGAATCTCGTGGACGTCTGCCCACATGGGGACATTGAGATAGGTCGCCGCATTGCCAATCAGGTACATACCATGCTTAGCACGACTAAGCAGAACGTTGATGCGGTTCTCTGTTCGAAGGAACCCGACTTGGCGCTGAGGGTTACTGCGCACCAGTGACACGACAATGATCTTTGCCTCTTCACCTTGGAAGTTATCGACTGTCGCAAGTCTGATTGTCTGTAGCAACCTCTTCTTTTCAACGGACTTCTTAGAGCTCGACTCATCCTCAAATTCTTCATGGGCAAGTTGTTCGCGATCAAGATCACCGAGGCAAATCTCAAAGTCGCGGCTGAGAGCAGTCCGGAGTTGTTGAAGTTGGCCCATGTAGGGTGTTAGTAGCGCAATGTCTTCGGCTTTGTACTTGCCTTGTCGGACAATGTGACGGATAAGGGCTGTTGCCATGTTGGTCTCCCACCGGTTGCTGTGAGATTTCACCCTGGTACCGTCTCCTCCGACATCTTGTGGGTGGCTATGGTCCAACCAAAACACATTGTCAAGCATACCAACCACATTTGGTGCCTTCAACACACTTTCGTGGTCTATCAAGTTCGGATAAACTCCACGAATCAGTTGAGAAACCTCTGGTCTCATTCTTCTTTGGACGTTGAGCTGTGTTAGTGGCGATGGTTCAAGACCTGGTTCACCCTCTGCTCGTCTCTCAAACTGACTGCGATCCAATTGCCATTTCTGACCAGACGTCGACTCGAGACTCAGATCGAAGTTGTTGATTTGAGGTCGTAGTTGTTGGTGATCTCCAATCTGGATCAGATGCTCAAGCCCAGGCATCAGAGCAGAAATAATATCTACCTCTTTCAACTCGCCTGCCTCTTCGCAAATGACGATCTTTGGCTTCAAACCTCTGAGCATGTCGATACGACCAGCAAGTGCTGTGGTAGTCAACCCAACCACATCAGCTGGATTGATAGTTCGTATGCTGACGCTATCGTGGATTCGTCGGATATTCTTCTGCTGTTCTTCGCAGTCGTCCATAGCCTCAAAAAGAACATCGGTCTGCTCCTCTTGATGTCGTCGCATCCAGTCGTTCACCAAAGCACGCCGTTCCTAAGTGGCGAGGCTGTGGATGTCCCTTTCGGCCTTCATTTCTAGTACTTCCAGATCGGTATCTGGTGTCTCTTCGAAGTTTCTCTGATTCTGTGAGCCAAGCCAGGTTCCCAGAGGGTCGCCCCCAACCACAGTAAAAGCATCATCGCTTTTGTCAAATTGCTCATAAATCCCGGGGTTCTCCTCATGTAGGAACTCCTTGAGAAACTGCCAATTGCGTTCGTTGCGCGCAAAGCGGAGATGTGCCGCGGCGTCTGATGCAGTGACCGAACTCATCTCAATTTGGCGAAATGACGCGGCGAGATTCATGCGCTCGGTAACCGTCTTGGCTGTGTCTTGACTGACCACTCGAAGGTTTAATCCAGCGAGCTCTGGAGCGACGCTACGACCACCAATTCGAATGATGCGAGTGATGCCGACTTCGAGGAGATGTTTGAGAAATTGATCGAGGGCATGGTTGGTGTAGCAGCTATATTCCCAGTCAGCATCCAAAGTGAACAAAACATCGCAAACGCAGGTCAAGAACTTACATAATGACAATGGGGCCCAGGTGTGCTTTCTGCTTCGCAGCCAAAAGAACTCTGAGTAGTTGTACACCGAGGTACGACTTTCCCGTTCCAGGAGGACCCTGTATGAGCGCGTACTCACGAGTAAGCGCACCGATCAAACCATGACATTGTCCTTGGTCTGAGCCCGTCGCACGCTCCAACTCTTCAATATCTAGGTTCTCCGGAAGCTCTGGGTCGAGAGCAAGATCAATCGCTTTGTCTTTGGTGATGGTTCTCAAGGAAAAGGTAAAATCAAGCCTGCGTGCGTACGCTGGTGTCGTGACGCTCCGGTCTTCAGCTGCACTGGGAAGAATCCATTGTTGGAACGCTACCTGGTTCTCGCGTTTGATAGTTTGAAGATTTCGGAGGATGGGAACAAGAGTGTCGGGAATCACACCGTTGAAATCGACAAGTACACCCAGCGCCTTGGTCGTGTACAGTTTGGCCAGCAAAAGCAAATCATCTCGGCTGTGATTCGCAAGTTTGACGGTGATGCTGGGTAAGCCATTCAATGGAGCAATGTTGCTGGTTCGCTCTTCATTCTCCTCGAGGTAGCTACGGCTGGTGCTTTTACAAGTGACCTGAAAGAAAAGCAGACTCGTGCTACCAGGTGTTGGGGAAACAAAACACACCAAAGTACCTTGGCCTAGGCGAGAGGATGCCTTCCACCATACCTTTTGCTGTTCCTGTGTCTTTTCAAGCATGTGGCGAGGTGGTTCAAAAGATAGTACAGCTTCAGTGCCATGCTTCTTGCTGCTGACAAGGTCCTCAATACGTGATTCCACGTAAATTTGTGCTTGCGGATCAGGATTTGAGAGACGTCCATTCAACAGGTCATCGGATTGGAGAAGGTCGCGCAGGATGTCTTTGACAGGACCGAGGATATCATGTCGGACTAGTCGAAACATGGAATCGATGTGTCGCTGTAAAGGGTCGCCTAGCACATGAGGTTCCGTAAAGTTGGTAGACGGTAGGTATTCTGCCTGCTCACTAGTTACTTCATCGTATGTCGGCAAGATGGCAATCTTGGAGATATCGGCAAAGTCATTGTCGTGTCTGCCTCCAGGAATTTCCAATTCTTTGGGAAATGTTGACGCGATAGCTTTGAGGTTCCTTGGGTTGTCGGTGTCCTCACTTGTAGCAAGACGCTCTTGAGCAGCATTCACCAATCTCTTTACCATTCTAAACTTAGTCGAAACCTCGTCGAATTCTTTCGAGGGAGCGTCCTCGGCGATCATAACAATGAGTTTGTCCATTTGTTCCATGAGATCAGGTAGTTCGTCGCAGAACTGTGTCCGAGGTACCTTGTTTAGAAGCTGCGACAGCGCCACGATCAATACACGGAGTGCGGCCTGAGTGGGTGTTCCAAGTAGTTCAGAAAACAGCTCAGTGCTCTCAAGAGCTTGTTCGCACATGGCACTGAAGAGACCAATGCCTCGTTCTCCATTCATGCCAGAGAACACTGTGAAGATGGTTCCAACGTTTGCCTCGATAGATAGCGAGTCCATCAGGCTTTTGTGAGCGATGACCTGTAGAAAGACGTAGGACGTGGGCAGGTTCTCCCTGGCGTCAGAAGAACCATGCTCCGCAGTGTCGACGATAAATTGTAGGCCATGATAATCATCGTTGGCGAGATCACGAGCAACATCTTGGTGCTGTTCGGAATTATCTTCTTCCAAAAGTTCGAGAGCTCTTTTCCAGAACTTGCGACATTCCTTTGCGCCTGATGTGGTTTGGAAACTGGGAGGTGGTTTACGAACCATGCCTTTCCACGCCATGTACCGCTTGCGCGGATCTGTTGTGGCGATGGGAGCTGGAATGATCATTTGGCTGTCGAGATCAGAGAGTGTTTCGTGTAGAAATTGACATCTGTTTCCATAATGGCAGTTGCCTTTTTTGAAGTGATGACAAGGCTTGGTTCGGTAGTTCTGAGCTGGACCTCCAAGTCCCCCGCCGCGATCTTGCGACGCCATGGCGGGCGAGAGGGATGACGAAGGAGTAAATAATATGCAGCTGTACTCTTCTGTATCAAATAGACTCTTTCAAGAATGGGTGTCAAGAACGGGTGTACACAAAATGGTAGTCAAGAAAAGGTGGTGATGTTGAGGAGTGATGGAGGTGTTGGAGAGAGAACTCGCGCTGCAATGCCAATAATGTTTATGCCGAGTGAAATTCTTGGTTGCCTAGGACTCTATCGCTTTTTTAAGATTGCTCTCAAGTAACTGGCGTCAAGCAGTGTTTGGCAGTGTTTGCTTCATTAGCTGTCGGTCACTGGCACTGCCAGGACAGCCGTCAGCTTCAAGCGCTCGGAAGACCGTAATCTTGCCGTACATGTGTCAACCTTCGGAAGGGACCATACGTCCGCCAGAGACGAAAAAAGCTGTCCAGTGACTCGGTGCTGCAGACGTTCTAATGGTGCTTGCGCAGACGTATCATCTTGATCGGCGCGTTAGCAATGGGTTTTGGTTCCGCTGATAATCGTAACAGCGGTTTCTCACCAGATTGATTAGACTGAGCGATGAATTCTGTTTTGGCTGCTTTCCTTTGCCCTATTTATTTTTCTTTGAGTCTCTTGGTGGCCATCTTCTTCCCTTTTGCCCCGTGCTAAACTTTTTAATCGAGAGTGGTTCGATTGAAGGATGGGTAAGAACCCGAAGGTCTCGACGCAAAGCAGTTGATGTTGGCAGCACATGTTGAGGTTTCGGATGTGAAGCTGATGGATTATAGTGCTTTTGTTGCAGATCTTCAACGAGGTATTGGTGTCGTTCTTTGTTATCGCTGTCGAAGATTGCGAGTGCACTTTTTAGATTTGCTGTATATATAAATGTATTAAGGCTCTGGTAACCTTCAGGACATCCTCGAAGAAGCGATTTCTAGTCGGAGGCTACATCTTCTTGGAGTGACAGGGTAGTCCTCGCTGGTCGACGTTGTGCTTGTGCGAAACAAAGAGATGGCGTCGAGTTGCGGAGGAGATAATGATGACACTGATGCCTATCGATGTCTGGATTGTGGTTATTGTAATGGAAATGGTGGTTCTGCGTTCACTCTTGTTTGTTTGTTATAGGTGGACAAAGACAAAAGGAAGGCAGTACACCTATGCTGTTACGTTCTGAGCTTAGTAGGTACATTGTGTGTGCCTGCTCATCAAGTAAACCATACCTACCTCTACTCTTGTCCAGCGAGACTAGAACCTTGGGCTTTACTATTAGATATCTAGACTTGAATAACCCTCAACAATTAATTAATAGAATTGAACACTGTCTTGATCCCCTCAGCAATAGATACAAGTCTGTAAAAGTCATCGTCGATGTCTTAGGTCATTCAATTCAACCCACCCTAGAGCATATTAGCGCGGCACAGTTCCCATTTCCCGTCTCACGTCAGAAGCTTAGCAGAGACAATTTCCCAATTTAAAGACTACTCATTTCGGAAATAATCTAAAAATAAGTATCATCAAGAGCCTCACTTAACATTACTATCTGTCTAGACACTCATTGATGATGTTTTCAGTAACACAATGGCGTTTAGAATGACGCAACCATTCTCGCGCCTCGGGGGTTACACAAAGCCGAACATACGGAATGGACGGATGATGCGATCAAAGACGTGCTCAGCGAATTAATAATGCTACTGCAAGTGAATTAATAATGCTGTTATCCGCTGCCAATGTATATAGGGTACCTACCTACCTTAGTATGAAGATGGCTCTCTTTCTTATCCGCTCTAGATTTCTACAAAGTCGGGGTTCTCGTCACTTCAACACTCTTACCGCTGCCAAGATGGGCTCTCAACCACAATCAGACATCATCCTCTACACCAACCACAGATGCCCTTGTACGTATATAATTACCCCTTCTATATATAAACCAGCCAATGTTATATCAGCGGTGACTTGGCAATTTGTCCAGGTACCTTGTCGGTCTCTGTACGGCGTAGCTAATAGTTTGACTCCAAGTCGCGCACAGGGCACACATCACCCTCACAGAACTAGGCCTCCCCTTCAAGGAACAAATCATCGACCTCGACACTCCACGTTCGCCAGAGTATCTCAAGATCAACCCTCGCGGTCTTGTCCCGACGATTATCCACAACGGCGAGACAATCACTGAATCAGCCATCGTCGCACAGTTTCTCGTCGACGCATATCCTACCCAAAGCAAGACTCTACTCCCTGCGTCCTCGGACCGTGATGGGGCGTTGATCAGAGCCAGGATCAGTTTCTTTGCTGATGCCTACTCTAGCAAGGTCCAGGGCCATCTCAGCAGGGCTATCTATCGTGGAAAGACGGATGAAGAGGTCAAGAGTGCCGTTGATGATGCTATAGCTGGTATCGTCAAAGAGGTTGAACCTCTTCTCAAGAACGCTGCTCCATTCTTTGGTGGTAGCGATAAGCTCACCTTTGCCGAGGTGCGTGCTTTAACTTTTACTATCAACATCAATTAATTAACTTGTCGACAGGTCCTCACTGCCCCGTTCGTCATTCGAGCACTGTCCCTCTCCAAGCACGGCCTCCTACCGACCAATCTCTCATCGCGCCTCGAAAAAGAAACCCCAAACTTTTACAAGTGGGCGCAGGCCATTAGTAACCATGCCAGTGTACTAGAGATCTACAATGAGGACGAGATTGTTCAGGGAACCAAGAACAAGAGGGCCCAGCTCCTAGCCCAAGGCTAGGCTAAGCGTGGCTGTGCTTGGCTCTAGATATTATAGCACAGGGTTTTGTTTTTATGAATTGTCCATGTCTCCATTTTCTTGCTTATCTCTCCTCATAAAGTGTTTCGACTAGCAGAACTTAATCGCAGAGATGTACAGAACAAGGATAAGCATTAATGTATATGAAACTTCTGGTATCCAGCTGAAATAATACCTACCCCAATGAATCAATACATGTTGACTTTCGTCTCTATTCAATAATAATGCAATCTGACAATCTACTGGATCTTGCATTTCACAAGCGCCCAATAGCTTCCTTTTCCCCCTGTCGATCTACTTGCCACTAGTGCCGACCAACTTATCTCCAGGGTTTCATTTCCATGGACAGAATTAGCAACAAACAATTTCAGTAGACAATCGCAAGTAACTACAGGCAGATAACAGTCAGATTCATCAATCCCGCTGACCCAACCCCCGGTTCTAATTTCCATCGGATCAACTCTAAGCGAAATATCTTTTGTATGTTAAGCCCCTCCCGCGCCCAGCCTAAGCTTCCTTGGCGCGTCTCAAGAGAAGTTGACCATTGTTTACCCCTGGTATAGTCTGACCCGCTGTAGACTCTTTTCCCTGGTAGCAATTAATTCAAGGGATCGTATTTGTATGTAGAAGAAGAGTATGTTTGGAATAGAAACAAAAGAAGAAAAGATAATTAAACAACTTGATCAATTCAATGCATTATTAGTGGTCAAGATACACAATCTAAAGACGACTCATAGACTTGGCGATGACCTCTCTCTCTCCCCTGAAATGCCTGGGTATTAATGCTTGGCCTTGGCTTGGGAGTGGATATGGGGGGTCTCTCGGCACTCTCCTTTTCCTAACTAATATCGTTTTGCCGTTTCATTTTATTCCTTCTCTTTCCTTTCCTTTTCTTTTCTTTCTCTGTTCATTCTCCTCATCTTTGATCAGCAAAGGAATAAAGTTTTGTCTTTTTTCCCTTTTTTCCTCTCTTTTTCCTTTTTTGTCTACTCTCGATCCTTGGGTGTTTCATTCGTTTCATATCGCCCAGTCACTCCTTGATCGCGACAACTATCAATTCAATCGTCGCATTTCTGTTTTTCCTGTTCAATTTTCGAATTATCTATTTTCTCATATAAAATAGATACTAGAAAGAAGAAAGAAGTCATCACACAAAACAACAGTCAAGATGCTTTCACGCTATATCCTTCCGGCTGCTGCCTTTTTTGGCCTCGCCGTCGCTCAAACAACTTCCGACTGCAACCCTCTCAACGAGACCGACTGTGCCCCCAACCCAGCCTGGGGAACGGAATACACCTGGAGCTTCAACGACACGCCTTCAAGCGACTTCTGGGATAACCACGTCGGCCGCGTAACCTACGACAAGGAGCTCGGCGCCACCTTCACTGTCGCAAAGCAAGGCGACTCACCTACTCTGCGCACCAACTTTTACTTCTTCTTTGGCCGTACAGAGCTGCACATGAAGTCCGCTCCTGGCCAGGGTATCATCAGCTCCATGATGTGGCTGAGCGATGACCTCGATGAAGTAGACTGGGAGATTCTCGGCGCAAATGATACCCATGCTTCAACAAACTACTACGGAAAGGGTGTGGAGGATTTCACAAAGGCGGGATGGCACTTTGTTGAGGGTGGTATGCAGGAGGAGTATGTCAACTACACGACGACATGGACAAAGGAGGAGCTTAACTGGTACATTAACGGAGAGAATGTGCGAAAGGTTATTGCCAAGGATGATATGGATAGCTACCCCCAAACACCCATGAGACTTTCCATTGGTATCTGGGCTGCTGGTGATCCTAGAATGCCCGAGGGAACCCGCCAATGGGCTGGTGGTGGTAAGTTGATCAACAACAGTTTAGATGAGATGTACTAACAAAACTACAGACACCGATTACGAAAAGGGTCCTTACTCTATGCACGTCAAGGACGTCACAGTTGAAGACTACAGCACTGGAAAGGAGTACGTCTATGGCGACAAGACCGGCAGCTGGGAATCCATCGAAATTGTCAAGTAAGTCAATCCTTTTCTCTCATCTCAATTCATCACTAACAAACATCAGGGGCAACTCAACCGCCTACGAGAACCTCCACAAGGAACCCGAAAAGTCCTCAGGCGAGAAATGGGCAGCTCTCCCCACAGGCGCAAAGACAGGCATCTACGCCGGCGGCATCGGCGCCGCAGCCATCGGTATCGGAGCTTTGGGCTTCTACTTCTGGCGCCAGCGCGCCGCTGGTGCATCCGAAGCCAAGAAGGCAGCCGCTGAGAATGAAGATCTCATGTCGTACAAGCAGGGTGAGGACACAGCAAACCAGGGCTTTGAGTACAGCGCAGCCAAGTACTCCAAGGTACCAGCCCAAGCTGCTCCTTAGAAGGGTGTGTGTCGTGAAATAGCAAAGAATCTTTTTCTCCTTTTTTCTTTCTCTTGTTACTGTGTGGTTTCTTTTTTCTATACATATATCAGTATTTCTTATACATTTTTTTGTACCCGCACTCTCGATTTAATTGCGCATTTTGAGTGAGTTGCTAGAAGAGGTGGATGGCATGACATGGCATGGCAGCAGGCAAATATACCAATACCATTACGGACCTTTGTTTTTTTATCTTTGCATAGGTCCAAGTTTATACATACACACGTACTGTTTGAGATACCAACCTAGACAAGAATATGGGGGATAGCAGGCCTGGCGTTGAATTGAGAAGTAATACCTGGACTTATGCGCGCCTTTGAGATGACAGCGTTCTAGAAACATGTATATTTTGGCATTTCACTTCAATTATGAGTTGACGCGACTTATAAATCAGAGAAGCTAAACAATCTTCCAGCATCATCGTTTAAAATTAACAAAACAGGAAATTCGTGGGCCTGCTAGACTAACCTATTCTGTTAAATCTATACGATGACACCTTTTTTCAATGGCAAATCTTGACTTGGCAGTGGAATTCTCCTACATCGGAGTTTCGAATACCTCAATAAGAATAAGTTGAACGAATCTGGCATGATCCTTTCTTCTTTTTCTTTTCTATGAAGCAAGGCTGGCTTCTCTTTCATCTTTGGTTCTTCTTCACTCAAGTTACTCATCTCAAGAACGATCAATCGCATCAAAGAACAGAACTCAATTGAGACAAAGTCTCTCACTCACTCAAAAACACCACTCACTTACAAGACAACCATCTCAAAATAACCACCATGTCTCTCACTTTCCGTCCCGCAACAACACTCGACATCCCCTCTCTCCTCAGCCTCATCGTCTCCGCCTACCGCGGTCCTGAATCCCGCGCAGGCTGGACAACAGAAGCAGACCTCCTCGCCGACGAGCGCATATCCCCTTCTGCACTCGAAGCCAAAATCACGGAACCCAATGGCCTCGTTCTTCTAGCATTTCGTTCCACGCCCGAATCCACAGGAACATCGACACCCGAATCAGGATCCGAAAGCAATGCTACTTCCGGTCTCGTAGCATGCTGTGAGATTGTGAGAAAGAGTGATGAGCGTGCGTATTTTGGACTCTTCGCTGTGTCGCCGAAATTGCAGGCTGGTGGAATTGGAAGACAAGTTCTCCAAAAAGCTGAGGAGCATGCTAAGAAGGAGTGGGGAACTAAAATTATGACCATGACTGTTATTTGGACGAGAGAAGAGTTGATTGCTTGGTATATGAGGAGAGGGTATGCTCGTACTGGCGAGAAGAGCCCATTTCCTTATGCTGAGCTTTACAATGGAAAGGCTCTGAGGGACGATTTGTACTTTGATCATTTGGAGAAGGAGTTGTAGAGATGTTCTAAGTTTATGAAGAATTGAAGCAAAGCATAGAATAGACAGAAGCGTTAGATGTAAAGAGAAACCATTTTGATCAATGTATAAATTGTCTACTCAAAGCAAATCGTCAATCATGGCAGGCTATATCATAATACTATATACTCCAAATAAACCTTGCTGATCACTCGTTACAACTTTTGAACTGGGTATCTTTGTCTTTTATTGACCCTCAACCTGCTTAAGAATGCCCTCGAGGTTGATGCTCTTGGGGCGCTCAATAGGCAGACCCAGAGCACGGTCCCAGATCAATTGGGCAAGAGGACCGAGACCACGCGACACACCAAAGGTGGCAGTGTAGTAAAGAGTCTCGTGGAAGCCGTAGTGGTGGAATAGAACACCAGAGCTGCTGTCGACGTTGGGGTAGGGGTTCTTGGTCTTGCCGTGCTTCTTAAGAACCTCGGGCGCGATTCGGCTGTTCTTCTGGACAAGCTGGAAGACGGGGTCGTTGGCAATCTCGGGACGAGCAGCGGCGTAGTCCATGAGAGCTTCGAATCGGGGATCGGGCTTTCGGAGAACGGCGTGACCGTAGCCGGGGACGACACGACCCGAGTTGAGGGTAGACCAGAGGTAGTCGTTGACATCCTGCTCGGTATAGTTGGCAGGAATGGACTCCTTCATCTGGATGATCCATCGAAGGACCTCCTGAGCGGCAAGACTAGAGATGTGTTAGTTCTGATTATCGTGTAGAGTGACAAGTACTTACCCGTGGAGAGGACCAGCGAGACCCTGGAGACCAGCACTATAAGACAGGAAAGGATCGGACAGAGCACTGCCGACCAGATGAGTGGCGTGAGCAGAGACGTTACCACCCTCGTGGTCACCGTGAAGAGCAAGGTAAAGACGGAGGAGATCCTGGAAGTTCTCATTCTCCTTGCCACCCTTGCCCAACATGGCAGCAAAGTTGTAAGACCAATCCTGCTCAAGATCGACCTCGGCGGGCAAAGCACCACCACCGCGGTAAGAGTTCTGGTAAATCTTGGCAGCAATGGTAGGAAGCTTGGCCAGAAGGGAAATACAGTCGTCAAAGGTAGGCTCCCAGTAGTCAGCCTTGTTAAGACCTTGCTCATAGGCCTTGGCGAACTTGGACTCGTAGTTGAGAGCAGAAACGGCCATGGCGAATTGGGTCATGGGGTGAAGGTCCTTGGGGAAGTCATCGAGCATCTTGGAGACAAACTCGGGGATCTGAGCCTTCTCAGCGAGCTCGCGTGAGAAACCGCGGACCTGGTTGACTGAGGGAACCTGACCAGTGAGGAGCAGCCAGAACATAGCCTCGGGAAGCATCTCTGTTCCAGTCTTTCCCTTGGGAAGCTCCTTTTGGCAGTCCTTGATAGTTCTGCCGTGGAATCGGATACCCTCATTGGCATCTAGGACTGAGCCCTCCCAGACCATGGCCTTGAGACCTCGCATACCACCAAGAGTGTTCTCAACCTTGACTTCTCCAAGAACCTTGTTAGAATGAGCCTTGACCTTCTTGAGGAGCTCTCGCTTGGCGGGAATGGCCTCGCGGAGAGTGGCCTTGAGGTCAGGCTCAGCAGTAGCATAACCACGAGCTCCCACAAAAGCGGCACGAGTGAGGGGCTGTTTGGCAAAGTGTGAGTTTATTGTAGAGCATCACATGTAAGTCACATACCTTGAGCGAGCCCAAAGCCCGTCGAGAAGTCGTCAAGTTGAGAGCCATTGTGAATATGTGAGAAGAGTATAGAGAGGAATAGAACAAGAAAAAGAATCACAAAAGACAGACAAATAAAGGAAAGTCGAGTAAGATAATGGGCAGCTGGGCCGCGGCTTCCCTGCTGTAAACGAGTAGAAGCGGCAGGTGGGGGTCCCGAGTAATCTGGGGTAACAACCGGGGGAGCGGGGGTGACAACAAGAGCTCTAGCTTCTAGTCTGCTTGATTTATTTTGTCAAGCGGGGTGAATGATGTAGTATAGTGCGGAGAAGACACAGCCAGAGATGAGAGAATACTGCAAGACAACAAAGAGAAGCTATAATAATTATAATATTACTGGATGCAGCTATCGCTAAACGACATATTGATTGAGTCTCAAATACCAACTATGTCCCTACCAGTTACCAAAGACACACATCTCCTCTACGGTTATGTCGGCGACAACCGAGGAAACCCGCCATGAACCGACAACATTACCACGGCTCGAACAAGCAATCTGGACCAATCAGAGACACCAGTGTTTACCGTACAACCTCTATCATTGGCCAATTCCTTCGGCAATGCTTCTCTATAACCAAGGCTTTGCTGACATGAAGACGTCGAGTACAACCCCCAACTCACACATTGTTTTTGTCAGCTATTGTAAAACACTATAATGTATGTGAGGAGAAACCAATATCTATTGCTCGGTTACCGAAGCCCAAGTCGGTCATCGAGTTAGTTAAGAGATGTCCTTTGTGGTGTTGACCAACTACCTACAAGATATCTAGATATATATCTGCTAAAGAACTATTTAATTTTTATATACCTCATCTCTGGTTATTTGAAACCGGTAATAATAGTACTTATTATCATTGTCGACAGTTGCATCCAGTCTTGGCTGTTTGGAGCTATCACGGTCTGCAGATCAATATCCGGTGTTGGACTTAATTATTCATCCACCACCAATCCACTCCACCCTAGTTCTGTCTACTTCACCACCACCACATTCTCTCCTCTTCATCCTCAAACAAACATCCTTCAAAATGTTGCGCAGATTATCCACGAAAGCTCCCCAGCGCTTAATCTCAGCTGCTTCCAGGCCCCGGAGCTGCGCACCTCTTCTCGCCATCCGAGCCATATCTTCCACATCCGTCGCAAAGATGTCGTCCCTCAGCACCCACGCGACACAACCTGCCGACGCTTTCCAGCTTCTACCAGAGTCGCAAAAGCCTGGCGAGGCTGAGGACAGACTATACGAGGCCACCGTCCACGAAATCGAATCTTGGTGGGCTTCGCCTAGGTTTGTTGGCATCAAGCGTCCGTATAGTGCTGAGGATGTTGCTTCCAAGCGTGGAACGCAAAAGGTTCAATATCCCAGTTCTGTCATGGCTCAGAAGCTCTTCAATCTGATCCGTGAGCGGGAGGCCAAGGGTGAACCCATCCATACGAGTACGTCTCACAATTTCTCTTCCGATATACCCGATACCCGGCTAACACTTTGCAGTGGGCGCAATTGACCCCGTCCAAATGACCCAGCAAGCCCCTCACCAAGAAGTCCTCTACATCTCGGGCTGGGCATGCTCCTCTCTCCTCACCTCTACCAACGAGGTCTCCCCCGACTTCGGCGACTACCCATACAATACTGTCCCCAACCAGGTTCAGCGCCTGGCCAAGGCGCAGAACATGCACGACCGAAAGCAATGGGATCTTCGTCGCAAGATGACTGCTGAAGAGCGCGTAAAGACACCATACACTGACTACCTCCGACCCATCATCGCGGACGGTGATACTGGTCACGGTGGTTTGTCGGCTGTTCTCAAGCTCGCTAAGCTGTTTGCTGAGAATGGTGCTGCTGCTGTTCACTTCGAGGATCAGCTTCACGGTGGAAAGAAGTGTGGTCATCTCGCCGGAAAGGTCCTCGTTCCTATCGGAGAGCACATCAACCGTCTTGTCGCCACGCGCTTCCAGTGGGATGTCATGGGTTGCGAGAATCTTGTTATTGCCCGAACAGACTCCGAGTCTGGCAAGCTTCTGTCATCTGCCATTGACGTGCGCGACCACGAGTTCATTCTCGGTGTCGCAGACTCCTCAATTGAGCCTTTGGCTGAAACCATTCAAGCTATGGAAGCCAAGGGTGCAGTGGGTGCTGAAATTGACGCTTTCGAGGCTCAATGGGTCAAGAATACCAAGCTCATCACTTTTGACGAAGCTGCTGTCGCACACATGAAAAAGGAGGGTGTTGAGCAATCTAAGATTGACGAGTACCTTGCCGAGACAGACAAGGACCGTGACATGGGCATCTCACGTCGTCGCGGTCTCGCAAACAAGTATACCAAGGAACCTGTCTACTTCAACTGGGACGTCCCCCGCACCCGCGAAGGATTCTACCACTACCGCGCCGGTATGCAAGCGGCTACCAAGCGCGCTCTCGCATTCGGTCCCTACGCAGATCTCCTTTGGGTCGAGACAGGTGACCCCAACGTCCAAGTAGCATCCAAGCTAGGCCGTGCCGTCCGCGAGGTTTATCCCGGCAAGGGTCTCGTGTACAACCTCTCCCCCTCATTCAACTGGATGGCCCATGGTTTCACAGATGAAACCCTCAAGTCATTCATCTGGGACATTGCGAAAGAGGGTTTCGTGCTGCAGCTCATTTCGCTAGCGGGTCTGCACTCCAACGCAACCATCACAACCGAGCTGTCGCGCGAATTCAAGAAGGACGGTATGAAGGCGTATGTTGATATTGTTCAGCGTCGCGAGAAGGACTTGAAGTGTGATGTTTTGACGCATCAGAAGTGGAGTGGCGCAAGTTATATTGATGGCATCCTGGGTGCTATCCAGAGTGGAAGTTCGAGCAGCAAGAGTATGGGCGAGGGTAATACCGAGGGACAGTTCCATTAAACCCGTCAAGAGAAGGAAAAGCATATACCGGAGTTTGGGTATCTTTTTGTATATTCACCAATACATTTGATATGATCAGCCGGGTGACTACCCTCGCACTTGTGACAAGATTTGATGTGACAATTTCTTTCATTATTGGTTCATACTAATCGTTACTACAGATACCATATCCCCCGCTAAATCCCTTTCTCTTAATTGCTATTTCTTACAATGAGTCCTTGCTGGCGTTGTTCTGAGGAGGAGGCTGCGCAGGTCCCTCTGCAGTGACATAACCCTTGGTCATACCACCATCAACAGCAAAGTCATGACCGTTGACAAAGCTAGACTCATCACTGGCCAAGAAAAGAACAGCCTGAGCCTGCTCAATAGCCTCACCGAATCGTCCCATGGGGAAGTGAACCTCACGACGGTGTCGCTTAGCCTGGTCATCACCAAGCCAGTCCTGAAGAAGAGGAGTGTTGAGAGGTGCGGGACACAAGTTGTTGAATCGGAAACCCTCTCTGGCGTGAACCATAGCAAGCTCACGGGTCAAAGCGAGAACAGCACCCTTGGAGGCAGTGTATGCAAGCTGGGGTGTAGCAGCACCGACGAGAGCGACGACGGAAGCAGTGTTGATGATGGAAGCCTTGGACTTTTTGTTGCGGCGGAGAGATAGGACGGCGTGCTTGCAGCCGAACCATACACCCTTGACGTTGATGTTTTGGGTGAGATCCCAGATGTTCTCGGGTGTGTTGACGGCGTCGTCATCCTGAGCGTGCATGATACCGGCGTTGTTGAAGAGGACGTCGACACCGCCCCAAGAGTCGAGTGACTCGATCATGGCCTGGACTTCGGATTCCTTGGAGACATCGACTTTCTATAATAAGGTTAGTTATTGCGATCGCAACACAAAGCATGTGGCGTGGGGGACGTACCAGGATCTCAACGCGGGGAGCATCGGGGACGAGTTGCTTGACCTTTGCGGCGGCCTTTTCGAGAGCAGGTTGGGAGACATCGGACATGAGGATTGAAGCACCCTCTTTGGCAAAAAGGATAGAAGTCTCAAGGCCGATACCACTGGGAATTGTCAGCATTGTGTGGTAGCTTGGGAGGGGAACGATAAACTTACCCACCGGCGCCGGTGATGACGGCGTTCTTGCCAGCGAGACGACCACGAGGAGCAGACATGTTGATTGAGATGCGTATGTGTGAAGAAGAAAACAACAAGTTTTGGGTATCAAGAAGAGAGAAAGATGATTGTTTGTATGAAGATGGTAGTACAAAGAGGAGGAGAGACGCGGTGAGGGAGGGGGATCTTTAAGCTTTCTTATCTTGTGTTCGAGAAGCTCACTGATAAGATTAGACTAGTAGGTCTGACTCGTGAGATAATGGACATTGGCAAAAGAAGGCGGTAGAATGGATCGTGTGTCATGAAATGGGTCTCATGGATGGAATTCCGACAACGGGCTTGTAGTGGCGGTAGGCGGCTCTTGGTTTGGCGGCTAACTATTATCAAAGAGAATACAGTAGTTTGATGGGTCTAGAAACTGTATGGGTTCGGTGGGTTTGGGTTCATCATGTCATGGAAGAGGGGTGCTAATGAAGCTTATCATTATCTCGGAGTCTCGGTATGTGTTATCGTAGGCCATTCATTACATTGGTTATTGTTTGCGACATCTTACACGTTATTTTGCTATAGTATAAGCATGTCTTAATGAAGTTATGATCGCTCCACAACTAGGTACCGGTAGTCTCAATACATATCAAGCTATCAGATTCAGGGTCCTTTTTCGGACGTCAGATCTCTAGCTTGCATGCAGCACCCCTGTCAAAAGCGATGTCGGCAATGGTCACGAGGTAATCAGCATGAGACAACTGAGACAAGATGACATTTCGCGGTTACTTTGTCTGCGCGGTTGCATACCTCTCATCAATGAGACAAGTGCGATAAAGGTCATATTGTCAATGGCGGCTCGCGCATTATCAACGTCAATCAATTAACCCCATGTTGGTCAGAGCTTCAAGATAACAACATGTTAGAATGCGGGGAAATTGAATTGACTTTCACCGTTGAAGAAAGCGCGGTAATCATCCAAAGTGAAGCTATCAACAGAGTACGGATACAGTGAGTACTGTAGTGGATGCCTCGGCTGTACAGCTCAATTAGTGCTAGTTACAGCGGTACGCGCACCGAGTAGAGCTTCCCTGGAAATGTTCCCACTTTAGGTCACCTACGTCACTGAAGCTCATGTCTTATCGTGTGAACCTCTTATCGTAGCCGCGCTGAGAGAGAGAGGAGAGACATTAGATGCATACCAAACCTGATTATCTCCGTCTTGTCTCTTTCCCCTCTTTCTTGTTTTTAGTACTTGAATAGATACAAAGATTATTCTCCATCTTTTTTTATTATCCTCTGATCTACTCCCCGCATCCACCGCGCGCATCGCATCTCAGCCCCGCGAAACCTCACTCAATCATACCGCGAAGATCATCACGAGTCTCCCTTTTGCCGCGCATTCTTAACGAGCTCTTTAACATCTTTCTTCCTCAATCTCTTACTCATCATCATTCCTGGCGAAATCTCCTCGTCATACTTCTTCCCTTCCTCCCACCTCTGTGCTCAGCTTCAGTAACTCTCACATACTACCAAAATGACTTCACAAGACTCCCAAGCCGTCACTCTCGACAATCTCGCTCAAGTCCTCGAGAATGATACCATGGTCAAGCTCGCAGGCGTCGACGTCGACGGCATCCTTCGTGGAAAACTCGTCTCTAAGAAGAAGTTTCTGTCCATCGCAGAAGCTGGCTTTGGTTTCTGCTCCGTCATTTTTGGCTGGGACATGCACGATCGCACATACGTCCGCGAGCTCAAGATCTCAAATGCTGAGAACGGTTACCATGATCTTCTAGCGATACCAGATCTCTCTACCTTTCGGCGCATTCCTTGGGAGGACAACGTGCCTTTGTTTTTGGTAGAGTTTCTTGATCCCGATACTCAAAAGCCCATCTGCGCTTGTCCTCGTGGATTGGTAAAGACACAACTTGCCAAACTCAAGGAACATGGCTACGGTGCTATGGCTGGTGGTATGTATCTCTCTCGATCTCTTCACTTCTTGGACTAACACAGCACAGCCGAATATGAATTCTACCAATTCAAATCTCCCGATGCTTCATCATCCTCTCCCGCCGCTTACCTCCAAAACAACCCCCCTCACCAACTCCCCGCTCTAACAGAGGGCATGTTTGGCTACTCCCTCACCCGACCGGTTCACAACCAAGATTACTACTACGACGTTTTCAACACATGCGCCAAGTTCTCATGCAACATTGAAGGCTGGCACACCGAGTCAGGGCCAGGTGTTTTCGAAGCCGCTTTGGAGTTTGGCGAGATCGCACAAATGGCCGACCGCGCTGCTCTGTTCAAGTACGTCGTCAAGAGCGTCAGCACAAAGTACGGCATCACACCTTGTTTCATGGCAAAGCCCAAACAAGGTCTTCCTGGAAACAGTGGACACATGCACGTTTCCATCGTGGACAAGGAAGGCAAGAATCTCTTTGCGCGCGAGACGAAGGATGAGAACCCCAAGTGGAGAGACATTGCCAATCTTTCTGATATGGGTCGTCATTTCCTCGCTGGTATTCTTGTTGGTCTTCCCGACATCATGCCCATCCTCGCGCCCACAGTCAACTCCTACAAGCGTCTGGTCGAGAACTTCTGGGCTCCTGTTACCGTGTCATGGGGTCTTGAGCACCGCGCCGCTTCTATTCGTCTCATCTGCCCCAAGCCCTCAGCGACACGTTTCGAAGTCCGCGTTCCAGGCGCAGACACAAACCCCCATCTCGTTCTCTCTGCCATTCTAGGCTGCGGCTGGCGCGGTGTTGAGAAGAAGCTAGAGATTCCTACTCCCCCGCTCGCCATGGGCCAAGACGTCGGCGGTGACGCTGACCAAGGTGAGAGATTAGCCAAGAGTCTTAAGGAGGCTACAGTGCGATTCATGGCAAAGGATAGCATTGCGCGTGAGGTGTTTGGAGATGATTTCGTTGAGCATTTTGGTGGAACAAGAGAACATGAAGTGCGTCTGTTTGACGAGGCAGTAACTGATTGGTACGTATACACTTTTTTGACTGATGACACACGGCTAACAATGTTTAGGGAAATGAAGCGATACATTGAAACTGTTTAAGTTGGGTCATTGGAGTTTGTTTGTTAATGTTTTTGATGTACGGGTACACAGGGCGTACTTATGGGCATTAGTATGCATGAAGTGAGCAAATGAAGTGGAATGAGATCTATGATAGAGTCATCTGGATGAATATACCTCGCGGCTTTGCTTTTGTAATTTGTGTCGATGTGGTAGTCATTTTGAGTCAACGTAGTAGCTGTGATGTTTGCGTTGTGCTTCACATGCATGAGCAGGATGATTGCGCATCGATGTGTCCCGAATAAAGCGATATGATTAAACAAATATAACATTATTGTAAATATTCACTATCATGATTGGACTAATTCAAGTCTTTTGTAACGCTGGTTCATCCCATGATCAAGACGGTACAAGTTTGTCGTGAACATGAATCTGTTACCCCAGGGTAGCCCGTGACGTCTACTACTCTCCACCGACTTCGGCAGTAATAGCAATCAACTTATCATGACTACTAAAAGACAAGAAACCCCCAAAGAAAGCTCAACAAAGCACACCGCAATCAATAAACCAAGATGTCTGTCTACGCTGCAGTAACTACTTCAACCGAGCCTCTAGTAAGCTGTCATAACTCATCATTCAAGAACCATATCTAACAAGCTTAGTCCAACGAAGATGCCCGCTGGGTCAGTCTCAAAAAGTACCACCACTCTCTAGATATCCTCTTTTCTCTAAACTAACAATACAAGAATCACATACAGTGATTCAAGAGGCGTCCAACGAACATGGGAATCCGCAGAACGTCTCACCCGTCCCAAAGACGCCCTCATAGACGGCGTCGGCATCGTCGCCATTCTCGACCACCGTCACGGCGCTGAAATCGTCTTACAGAAACAATACCGCCCCCCTGTAGGCAAAGTCGTCATCGAAGTCCCCGCCGGATTAATCGACGAAGGCGAAACAGCAGAGGAATGCGCCGTGCGTGAACTACGAGAAGAAACAGGCTACGTTGGTGTGGCTACTGAAACATCACCTATCATGTTCAACGATCCTGGGTTTTGTAACACGAATTTAAAAATGATACATGTCAGTATTGATATGGATCTTAAAGAAAACCAGGATCCGAAGCCGAATCTTGAGGATGGGGAGTTTATTGAGACGTTTACGGTTAAGTTGAAGGATTTGTGGAAGGAGTGTGAGAGGTTGGAGAAGGAAGGGCATGTTATTGATGCGAGGGTTGCTACTTTGGCAGAAGGTATTCTTCTTGCTCAGAGGTTCAAGCTCTAAGATGAAGATGTGTTGAAGACTTGGTTGGTAGAATCATGAGCTGCAATCGGCTGCAAGTTATTTATCTACGGATGGACTGAACACCATGAGAAAGAGCAGCATGTAGACCAAGTACAAGCCAATTGCCATGTAATTACTGGATATAATACGTGGATATCATCTGTAGGTAGCACAATGAGAGATTTGATGAGCACCCCACTTAGTTGACCAAAGTAGCAAGGCTCTTTTCAGTGTCTCTGCCCCTCATCTTGTTTTCTGTTCTTCTCTTCCTCTTCTCCTTTCAGCTTGTATCTCTCCGCCGGATTTCCTTCTGACTTTTGTTTTTTCCCTCTTCAAACCCTCCGAGCGTGTTGCGAGAGAGCGCCAGGATATTCGGATCCGAAAACGATACCGCCAGCCACGAAGATAGCGATCGCCCGTCACCGACCGATACACTCTACGTTTATTTTACTGTGATGGAAATGGCCGGCCACTGCCTACGAATAGAGGGAGCTCAGTCACCCCAGGGATCGTTGAGGGGTTACACTTGTCGGATGAGTTGAGAGGTTTCTGATCTCATTCACCGTCAAACGTTGAGTTGGACACCGCGAGTTCTTCGTCCAAACTGGCTTGGGTCGAGTTGTCGCGATCGCCCACTCGATGACTCCTTGATACGAGGTCGAAACTGTGTTGCTACAGATTGGGCTTGCACTGTTCAGCATGTATGCGTCTAATTGCCGAAACCCTTACCATGTCATTGCAAGCGCAATGATATCGTATCGCCGCCCTGTGTTTCGGGATTGCAGTTCTACCAAGGGTAGTTAACTGTAAAGTTCAGACATGTCCTTCAACAAAAACCTTACCCAAGTTGGTGTAGTGGTAAGCATTTCCGGTGATACAGGTGGGTAAAGCCTCGCCGAACCTACTTGCCCTTCGGGGAGGGAAGACTTCAGTTCGAATCTGAAACTTGGGATTTCTTTTTAATATTACATCTCTATTATCCAGTGGATAGTACTTAAAGATGTTTTACACAGAAAGACTCTGCCCAAGTTGGTGCAGTGGTAGCATGTCCGTGACAACGGGTAGGGGGGTTACTCCTACTTAGGGGGCGGAAGACCCAGGTTCAAATCCTGGACATGGGCAATTTGTTTTTTTATATCACCTATATGATCTGGCGAATGCTACTTTGCCAAGAATATCGGATACTTTACACGTTCAACAAGAACATACCCGAGTTGGTGCAGTGGTCAGCATATCTGGATGAGTCACAGGTGAGGAAACTTACTTGCCCTTCGGGGTCGGAAGACTTCAGTTCGAATCTGAGACTTGGGAACATCCTTTTTGTCCCTTTTTGAAACTCTATCTCTGTGGATCAGAGTGTATTTAGGTCAAAATTTGAGATACTTCCTGTACTAAAAGCCTGAGTTGGTGTAGCGGTAGCACATCCGTATGTCGCTGGTAAGGAAACTTACTTGCCCTTCGGGGTGCAGAAGACTTGGGTTCAAATCCCAAACTTGGGGACTTCTTTTTTAAAGTCTATCTCTCTGTGGCCATAGAACAGTGATAATTTAATATATCTCCTGATAAACTCTTGACAAGAGCCTGAGTTGGTGTAGTGGTTAGCATATCTAGTAGCACAAGTTGGCAGAGCGCTATAGCAAACCTACTTGCCTTCGGGTGGGAAGATGCCTTCGGGTGGGAAGATGCCTTCGGGTGGGAAGACTCGGGTTCAAATCTCGAACTCAGGGAATATCTTTTTTAAATCCATTAATATGTCTTTCTTTATATAATTGCGCAAAGTGTTGAATTAGTTGTCATTAAATAAATTATGCTTGAACTTGTTACTTGACAACCCCTCGTGACGATGCTGCATATCCTAGGCCTTCCTTTACGTCATCAAACATTATCTCACAAACATCCTTTCACTCACTCACTCACCCTTTGAACCACAAACTCTAAACTGCCTACAAATAAAAAAGAATGCGACTCATCGCCAACATTTGCAAAAATCCACGCTTTTTACTCACAGCAACTTGTCTCGTCCCATCATCCTTCACACGCACAATGACAACCTCCCTCAAAAGCCAAAACATCCAACTCAACCTCCCCGATGGGTTATCAGAGGATCAATTAAGTTCCTTTAGACCGTTCAATGTAATCCACCAACCCTCATTCCATATAAACAATCACTAATCGTAACTAGAACTGGGTTGACACGTTGTCAAACTCCCTCCGTCTCCAATCAACACCATCTCACCCCTTCCACAAAGACCCCTACGCTCTACGCTCAGTAACAATCCAATCCTTCGACCTTTTCGGGAAACGCCTCGGTTTTGTTAAACTCACAGCTACCGTATCCAACGAAGCAGGCGAAACTCTTCCCGCTGCCGCACTCCTTCGAGGGCCTAGCGTAGCTATGCTCTTTATGCTCATCCCTGACGACGCACCGGAAGAGCGCTACGTCGTACTTACTGTCCAACCACGAGTTCCAGCAGGAAGTTTAAGCTTTGTTGAGCTTCCAGCGGGTATGGTTGATGACGCTGGTAGTTTTAAAGGTGCAGCTGCGCAGGAGATACAAGAAGAGCTAGGCGTAACAATCCACGAGGATGAACTTACAAATCTAAGTGAACTCGCTGCTCCAGAAGAAAATGGTTCGGAGGGTCTTGCGCAGGCCATGTTTCCCAGCGCTGGAGGATGTGATGAGCACATTACTATCTTCAGCTACGAGAAGCGTCTGCCGAGAGAAAAGATTCAGGAGTGGAGTGGTAGACTTACTGGGTTGAGGGAGCATGGGGAGAAGATCACATTGAAGGTTGTGCCGATGAGTGAAGCATGGAGGGAGGGAGCGAGAGATGCGAAATGTTTGGCTGCGTTGGCACTTTGGAGGGGATTGAAGGATGATGGTAAGCTATGATTCTGACTCTGACTCTGAATGATGAGATCTCAAAAGACATCTTGTAACTGTAGATATCAAGAAACGGGGTATCTAACTCTGTATCCGCTCAGCGGTTACTACCATGCCACATCTTCCCATCTTCATGTGATATACAATCCCAGTCCTTCCCTATATGTCCCATATTATGTATCTGTTCTAGCAGCCGACACTCCGAAAAGAAATGCACGCTTAACAGTAGACTTAACACTTAACAGTGTAAAACAGTAGTGGTGGCAATAGCGCCTCAAAGCTCAACATCATGCCCAATGTATAGGGGGTTACTATACATAACTGAGCATGATATTGAGTCCTGTGGCGCTACTAGCACCACTACTGTTTTGCCATTGTTAAGTTATACTGTTGAGTGTGCGGCTCCTTTCAGAGTGTCGGTTGCTACACAACTAAATGTATAGTATTCCCATTCCCACGTATTTGTCCCAAGTCCTCCCTTTTGGTATGGGCGCCGTCGAATGATCCTGAAACTCCGATATATGCACGCTCCCATTCTTCCTATCTCTCTCTGTGTTTCTGGTGTCTGTATTATATGTGCTTTCCATTGCCCATTCCTTTCCGAGCGGTGACAAATGTTCTATAAAGCACGTTAGTCAAGAAACTGACATCCAGGGTATCACGAAACTTACACTTTGGCCAAACTGCGTAGCATGGGATCTTGCATCTCGCCTCTGACACGATCAAGTAAAGCTCTCGTAGCTTTCTCTTCCCAGCCTCCCTTACCAAATAATCTTAACGTCCAATTCTCTATTCCTAGTATTCCACATTAGTATAAATTCTTCTTTACTTCTTGGATCGACCGTTGGACATACCGCACTCAACCATCTCGGCCAAAGCTTTGCGCTTCTGCTGGGTGACAGGATCACTTCCCCAATTCTGTATAGGAAGCCAATCCACCCTCTCACAAATAACCTCTGCGCCCAATCCTGACAATCTCCCTGGAACTCTCGGTATAGGATCACAATCTATACCAAGCATATGGCTAATCTCCTCAAAGTTCCTCTCGTATTCTATACACGCCGAGCCAATCTGAGGCTTTCTATCCTCTGTGCAAGGCAAGTCTGCTTGTTCGGGATCGACGTCGAAAAAACGCGGTCGAATCTCTGTAACTTCCAACTGACCCCCAGGCTTCAGATGCTCATACGCTTCAGCGAGTAGAGAATTCCAATCGCGAACGCCGCCGCCTGCAAGACTGCGCATGTGGATAAAATCGTAGGTGCGTGCGGGCCAGGGATCCGTAGCGTCGGCGATCTCAAACGTCACGTTTGGCGGGACATCCTCTGGGAGCAAGGCACTGCTTAGATCGATGCCCAGCACGTTGACCTGCGGGTACCGCTTCGCCATGTCGCAAGCCCAAACACCATTTCCAGCGCCAATATCTAGAATCTCAAAGGGTTCTTGGGTTGTGTACTGCTCGATAGGAAGCTTGGCATCAACAAGTCCGCCGTCGAGACATAATTGGTACAGCTCGTGCTGGATGTTCAAACGATGGGCTTCGGAGTTGTCGTTGGGGGTGAGGAGTTGGCCGGTGCCGTGATATGTGTGTCCGTACTCGTAGATAAGGGGAAGAGCTTCTTCGGATATCGTCGAGTAATTCGAGGTTGTATCGCTAAAGTCTGAGTCTTGTTCGTCTTGTGAAGAAGAGACATGTTCGACGGGAAGCCGTTTGATGGTATCGTCTTGTTTCGCCATATCGTCGTCCGCTAGATTCGAGTTGGAGGATGGTGCAGACGCAAAAGAGTCGGTGATTGTATTTCGAGTATCTCGCTTGGATTGGGAGGAGAGATCGACAAGGGGGCGCGGCGAACGGACGTAGATAACAAGCGAGGCTCGTGGCAGTGGAGTCTTTATCGTGTAGTCGTATGTGTATATATATACGTGAAGAAGTGAATTGTATCGTTATCGAAGAAAGTAATTATTCGGAATCCATGAGGAATTGAGGAAGAGGAGAAGAGGAGGGGTGATTAATTATTGACAAAGACGACGACGACCAAGAGAAACATCCATAGCCAAAAAGAAACCAGAAAGAATAAAAATAAAAGAGGGAATAGAAGAAAAAGTAAAAGTAAAAGAAAAAGGAGAAAAGAGAGAACGGAATTAGAATTGGACAAAATGATCAAGTTACAGTAAACAGCAAGAAAGTGGAGGAAGCTAAAGAGAGATGGTAGTAGGGGAAGGAAAATAATAGGCCCCCAAGGTTCAAGGTCCAGGGTCCATAGCTGTTGGTTGGTGATGATTAGCAACAAACTTGCCTTGATTAATACCTACATGTATTGTCAAGCAAAGAATGGAAACTAAAGCTTCTTCGTCATCGCTATTCTCCGCCTTTTATCTCCGTCATCTTCGTTCCTGTCAAACTAAACAAGCGTGATTCCATTTCATCTGATCTCTATTCTAATCTCTACACTAAAGACTAGAGGGTCAATGCTAAAGGGACCTAATTCCTTCAAGCCTATCACTTCCGAATTGATAACAAGATCTACCAACTGCCAACATGATATGATCATGATCACAAGCACGTACAATACATCAAAGCTGAGACTCAGGCAGGCTCTTATCAATTCTCTAAGCGAAGTCTCATTTGCAACTGATACTACTACGGAGACCATCTCGAAAGAAACAGAACCCTGATCCATGTCCGCCCTCTCTTTTCCGCCCTGTCCTTATGATCTTTCTCTCTCTCTGCCCATATATCCGTCCAAGTGCCTGTCTATGTCAATATAATCCACTATATCTCCTTAAATACCGCGCAATTTCACCTATTCCCCTCTGTTAGCGGATCTATGCTTCCATGTTTGACCTCCACAGCTCACGTCACGTCACTAAAAAGTCCGTCTAGTGAGTAACCAAACCCTTGTTCCCCGGGTGGAAACACTCGTTGTTTTTTTTTTCCCTCCCTCGTGGCCCCCTTGTTATATTAACCAGCATATCTGTTCTAGACCCTTTTTCGCATTCGCTTCACGAAACATAACAATTCCGAATCTTGATATTCATACTTGAGCGTCATTATATACATACCTCCAACACAAGGGTATACTACCAAGTAATTATTATCTCTTTAAATCTCCAGCTAAATAAAAACACCAAGACATACATGTCCAAGGTACATTCATCATGCACGTCACATCACAATCCTTCCATCACCAAAATACCCATGTCGACATTGCGGCGCAGCGCGCAGCGGAACGGCGCGCAAAAAGGACGAACCCAAAAAACACATGGGAAAAAGGTCTCGTTTTATAACATGATCTGTCATGTTTTTTTCCTTATAATTAAATGGCATGCATGAAGCTACACTCTGTCGAGACAAGTAAGATCCTTGGCTCAGCATGCTGGCCATATTCGAATGCCTGGTGAGAGAATATTGATTTGACATGAGACCAAAAAAGTATTGATGCTATTCCACACACTAAAAAAAAAAAAAAAAAAAGAGGCCTGCAAAAACAAGAAGAGACGAAAGAAAGAAGCAAGCTGACAGACTAACAACGCCGATGCTATGACGCAACTGACA
Source organism: Fusarium sambucinum (assembly GCF_050947815.1). Classification (NCBI taxonomy): domain Eukaryota; kingdom Fungi; phylum Ascomycota; class Sordariomycetes; order Hypocreales; family Nectriaceae; genus Fusarium; species Fusarium sambucinum. The sequence goes on along the minus strand of NC_139294.1, from coordinate 735,067 downwards.
AGGCCAGACATAGCATAATAGCTCGCCTTGTAATGTTGCATTGTCTTTGAAACTGACTCTTTTTGAGTCCACAATCGCCGCCTGTCCCAAAATTTCCCCATGCAATACTGACTGACTTGATTTGGTCCCATTCATTATCAAAAAGTAATTCCTTTCTCTTACAGGAAAAGAGAAGAAGAAAGGCCCTGTAAAAAAGAAGTAGAAGAGCCGCGAAAGTGCCGCTTCGTGGTATCCCACCTCTCATTCATTTCTCCGTGTACTCACTATCCCCAAGAAAGTTAAAACAAAAACGCGTACAAAACAGACTCGCTGCCATTCCATTATGCCTGATCCATTAACCGATGCAGAAGAAAAAAGAAAAGAAAAAATACCATCATATGAATGATACCCGGTTCTCCAAGCTCTGCAGGCAACATGTGCTCTGTACCGGCTGGCTTTTGTCGACTGAACTTCCAGTCTAAATGTTGTTACCTGAATGAAACGAAAAGAACAAAAAAAAAAAGGCTATCGTCGAGTCGTATCCGGGCTATCAGTTTCTAATAAAACCGACGCCATCTCATGAAAACATGTAGTGTAGTTTAAGACATCTCCTTCTTCGGTCTGCGTTTACTTCCTACTCTACCATCCGTGTGCTCGTCGTCGGGATTCCATTCTTCGGGGTGAAAGTTGGGATTGCAGTAATGCGCTCTGTTCCAAATACTGTTCTTAAACGTATTGGTCGTCACTTGGAATGTTGAATCGGGGAAGCTGTTTTTGCCTTCGTCGTACTCCAATTGAACAGGGCTGAATCGGATGTGATAGTTGGAAGCAGCGGTTCGTAGAGGGAGAGAGTTTTGAGGTCCAGTGGCAGAATGCATGGCTGGACTTGGTGCCATTGCGGAGCTGCCGGATATCGAAGCGGGTGGTGTAGGAGGTTGAGGACTCGCCATGATGGGAGGTGGCGGAGGGGGTGCTGCTCGTGGTGTTGGCGTGGGCAAAGGCTCGGGGAAGGACGATATCCAGGGGCTTTGCTGTATAGGCGAAAAGGATTCTGCGGCGCTGGCTGGAGGTGGTGGAGCGAATTGTGCGAGACCTCCCATGGCAGCAGAACTGCTGAAGCCTGGGATGATGGACAAGGCATCAAAGTTCATGGTGGTGTATTGACCAAGATCGGCTTGATCGGTTGTGATGTTGGTATTGTGCGTAAAGCCGCTGACTCGAAGCACCTGCGTGGTCATGGACTTGTACAGAATGTCGTAGTGGCCGGGTCGGTAGAGTAAGTAGATGATAGGACCCAAGTCGGCCTCGTTCTGCCCGTTAGCTTCCTCGGGCCAGCGATAGTGGTTTACTTCGCTGCCCATGCTGCGGTCGAGCATGGCAACCTCGAGAACAAAGCCGACGGGCTTGAGAAGGATCTGAACGAGCGCAGAGACACCGATCTCCTCAATCTCGCGGTTGGGAATGTCGATCTGCTGGGCACAATAACCCGCCACGCCGCTGCCGTCGGTAACAAAAGGTTCAAACGTAGCAGGATCGTTCTTGATAAAGGTTCCGACGAGAAGCCGAAGGTAGTAAATCATGCTGTCCGAAGTTCCAGGCTCGTTCCACTTTTCGTGGTTCAACTGATGGGCGTACTGAGGGTTGGAGACATTCTGGGCAACTTCTCTCAGATGATCCAACATCTCCTCTGCCATTTCTTCCCAGTAGGGGTAGTTTCCCACGGTGGTCAGCAAAGGGTTCATACTCATGAGACGAGCGACCTCGCCCTCGATCTTAGCTTGATCGCCCGACTCAATGAGCTTCTCGAAATAGCTGAAGCCAATTGCTATTGGAGAGAAAATATTAGCGCAAGTTTCGACATGTCACAAGGGCTGCCGAGACATGGACCAACGATGCAATGCAAGCAAGAACAAAAAGCAAGGCAAGCATTGGTGGTAGAACATGTTTCAAAGCGGCAGAGCAATGTTGAACAAGAAGCGGGGAGTTTAGGCTGACTTACCTCTCCAACCACAGTTGCCGTCGCCCAGGATAGGACGATAGTGAGAGTAGGTCTGGGGGAGGGCCTGGGGGATCATGCGACGTTAGAAATCTCAAAAAAGCAACGAGAGGCAAAACAACATACGATTGTTTTTTCAACGTAAACAGGGTCGGCCTTTGCGTACTCGTTGGTAATGGCATCGCTGAGGATTTTGTTTCCAACTTTGAGGCCCTAAGAGACAAAAAAAGAGGTCAGCGACGAAACATAAAATGACGCGCAAGGCACTGCACAGCTGCGATTTAAGGCTGGGAGAGTCGCGATTTACCTCTAAAACAGGCTGATAATGACGAGCAGCATCTTGCTGGGCTGCCATGCCGTGCTGGCCTTGATCCTCCATCTTGAGCACCACCTGCGTTGGGTATTGCTGCTGCGGTGGTTGGCGGTGTTGGCGGTGTTGGTGTTGGTGTTGAAGGTGATGATTATGGAGTTGCGCTAAACTTGGAGAGGAAGAAGGGTTTGAGTTTGAAGTTTGCGAAGTGACAGAGTTGGAAGTAGAGTTGGCGTAGGGCGATGAAGCGGAAGGTACGGCTGAGGAGGAAGAAATTTGATGTTGTTGTCGAGGAGAAATATGTTGCTGGTGAACAAGATGATGCTGCTGCGGCTGGGGCGGCTGCTGCTGATGTTGGTTTGGGTGCGAATGTGATTGTTGTTGTGGTTGATGAGTGTGAGATTGCGATTGCGATTGGAGCCCTTGAGAATGCGACTGTGATGGCGCTGAAGGGTTATAATATCCAGTAGTGGGAGTAGCACTATTAGCAGCAGTACCTCCACCTCCAGCAGACACGGGATAGGCAAAGTCCAAGTTGGAAGCTAGGCCATACGACGCGAAGCTGGAGGAGGTCAAAGGTGTTGGTTGAGGCTGAAACATGCCTCTTGGAAAAGAAAGATGACGAAGAAGAAGTGGAGGAGTAGAAAAGTAACAAGGAATGAGAGTAGAGTAGTGATCAAAATCAAGGCAATGGAGTGGTGGGATGGGATGGAACGAGAATGGCAAGAAAATGGTCCCTCTTCTTTACTAGGATGTCTGTCACTCTCTGTGCCTTTTTTATCCGTAGATGTCTGTCTCTCTCTCTGTTAAAGTAACAGGTACTAAGGTTAGTAGTTACTCTGAATGGAGAGAAGGTAGAAATGGGATTGGAAGATGAGACACACAACCCAACTGACAAAAGAATGGGAGGATGGCGTTTTTAGGTGAGCTTCCAGGGCAGGCAACGGCGGACGAGCCACCCGTCTGATACTGCTATGCTATCTCACGCTGTAAATGCCCTGTCACGACGGTGGATCAACCAAACGGACACCGACTTCCCCCCTCTCTCTCACACTCTACTCCCCCTCCCCTTCGGGTGCTGGCCGTGACCATGACTGTGGCCGTTCAGGTCAAACTGTCTCTCTCCAATGGGGCCCCGGGGTGTCACTGCAGGGATTTGTGACAAGGGTTTTCTATGGTCTAGATGGCAGGGATACATCAAACTGAATCTCTCTACTGGACACTGGGAGACAGCGGGTGTGGCTCCCCGTGGGTAATTTCTAGCGTCGGGGATCATGAGTATGTACATATCTTTTTGCGGGCGTGCTTTTGTTAGGCGAGAAAGACAATCATCTAAACGGAAGCTGTACCCCAGTGTTTACTTTTTACTCTACGCGAGAGAGAGATTCACAGTGAAAGCAGATAATAGAGGTAGTAATCCTTGATACTGGGGCGGAGTGAGGGGAAGAGACAGATACCCGCGGGTGAAAAAAAGACGGGACGGCGGGGCTTTGTTGTGTGTCTTGTATTTAACTCAACTTGCGGCACGGTTTTAATAAACCCATACGAAAAGACAACCCGAGACGTGATGAGACAAAAAGAAATGATACTACTGGTGTTTGATCATCAAAAAAGAAAGTATGGTTTAAACGCTAAAGAAGAAAATCCCCGGCAAGTCACCCAATGCAACCTGGCAAATGCAGGACGGGAGTGAGAAAGACTATCTCGAAAGCTCCGTCTTTTTCAATCAATCAACCACGGATTGGATGGCTAGTGACGGATAAGAATGTGTGGTGACACGAGATGGTTTCGTGCATGAGTACAGAGTCAGAGTCAAGTACAGAGTAGGAGTAGGAGTACAAGAGGGGTGATTTAATCATTAAACCATGATACATACTCCTGATGGATGAATGAATGAATGAATGAATGAAAGCCTGAGCTAATAATACAGAGACCAACAATTAGCTCAAATGTCATCAATGTCAGCATCGCATCTTCTAGACCCGAGGCACAGAAAAAGAGGACATGTTCTCGATGCAGTCCATGTGCTAGACAGGGCAAGGTACCACTTCCCCATCTCACCTCGTGGCAGGCACGCTCATCTTGGCAAATCATCTTAATCTTTTTGGCTAACGTTAGGCGGAGGAGAACGGGCGTCAGTGATGTGATGTGATGATCGCTACAAAGTGGAGGTTACTCCACACAAGCAGTACATAAAAAAACAGGGATTGGGGTTCAAAAGACGTTGATTGTGCCTTGAAGTTTGTTTAGTAGAAAAATGACGATCTCCCGTTGAACCATGGACTTGTCACGGATTTACTCGATCGATGATGATGAATTGATACCTGCGGCACAGAAAGTAGCTGAGCGGGGAAAAAGACATCTACAACAGATAAGACATTGTAGTGGTGGTAGAGCATCAAGATCGATTCGCCAGGGTCCGACGACTGATGGGTGTGAGATGTTTAACTGAGTAGGTAAGAAAAGAGGCTAAAATAAATAGACAGACAAAGCACACGGCAAGAAGCAATAGTTGATCGCTAGAGGTAATTACTGCGGTAATAACTGATAACTAAAAAGGAATCTAGATCGCGTAAGATGTGTTGTCTATAAGTTGATACGACCAGGAACGAGGAGACAAGGCCATAGCGTCTAGATATGAGATTGCATAACTCTAGACATATTTCATAAAGCAGTTAATGTTTTACACAAGCTCAACTGTAACGTAACCCATCCGACGGTAAAGCATTGTGCCGCTTTAGTTTGAGAATACAATTGGTGCATCTCCTGTCATCACCTCTAGACATGACTAGTCTAAATCACATCCCACTGCGATCTCGTTGATGGAGTTTCCCGTCTACCAAGTGGGGAACTTCTCAAACACATCTAAAGATGCCAAGACACTGGTCACTTAAACCCGTTGTTCCCCGGGAACCACATCGTAGAGTAGTAGTCAAGGTAACATTTATTCCTCTAGCGAGTTTGTATCGACTGCCGTAGGCAAAGCGAGTGATACGATTATTCGAATCTAATCCCGTTAGTTACAGTGTCTGTCAGTATGCGTATGTAGATAGTACGTGTTGTATCTTGTCATTCAGTACCTATCGGAAGACGGCCCGTCAACGGGAACTTGTGGATAAATGCTCCGTAACAATAAACTCAAAAAAACAAACAACATACGAGGGATAAAAGGAAAAAAAAAAACTCTAAAAAAAACCGTTTGAATGCAAGGAACTTGAGTTGTTTTTATTTTTACATACTGTACTGTACATACACACATCTTGTGGCAATAAATGAATGGGTAGTGCTCTGAACCCCTGCTTGTAAACTGTCTTGGCAAAGTGAAGAAGAACATGAAGGGGGTGGGTGACTGTCAACTAAACCAAGACAAGACAAGACAAGACAAGAGTTATATTGCAGACAAGACTTTTAGATAGTCATGTCAGGGCCCTTTTATTAATTAATTAATTACCACGCCTTCTGTCTGTCAAATAAGTCCAAAGTATACGCCATGAAAACCGTTACTCTTCCAAAGGGGGTGTAACAAACAAAAAACGACAGCCTCTAAAGCCTGCTGTGTCACACACCAAAAGGCAATCGATTGATTATTGGGCAACATTTTCTTCTTCTTCTTGACAACGTGGGAATATGAACAATTATTCCCCCCAGCTGCAGAATCCCTCCCTAGGTACTCTGTATTGCTCTGCTGTACTGTGCCGTTTATTCGGCTGACTTGTTCCGTTCCCTGCGAGGATCTTTTTTTTTTACTTTGTACCTGAATAATATCCCCATCAATCAATCCACCTCGTTTAATGTAGGTATGAGCTGTACAATAAGTCAGTAGTAAAAAATACGACCCCGGCAATTGCAAAAGCTGAAATAGATCTCGGTATCATATGATAAACGGAACCTTGTTCCGTCAGTCCATTTTATTTAGTCTCAGCTGTCACACACACACACAGACTGACAATACATAAGCCAGCCACGATCTAAGACTACGTACCACACCACGTCCAGCTACCATGCGTGTGCATATGTATTATTTTATATCATTGTGATAATAACAAGTCATAAAATACACGAACGAAGAAAAAGCAATTTTCTCTCTTCTGCGCATCATGTCTCATCCAACACCGGGTTCACGGGAATTGTAACACCCTTTATATCCCAACCCTGCGAAAGCAACACATACTGTAGTCTTCAATTGCACCTTGACACACTCTCTCAGCTGTAAATTCACATCATAGCGAACTACCCGCACTTCTTCCCGTGCCTAGAATTATTTCATTCATTCATTGTATGCAGCACTAACCACCCCCTTGCATCACTTAATATGCACCTCTCGCAAGGTCATCCCTCGGGGAAAGGAAAGCTATCCGCCACCAACAAACAGTAGAGACAAAAATGACATGTCAAGGCTCCATCAAAGCCTGGCAGCCTGGCTACTAGCCTACCCGCATGTCAGCCTGTTCAACTACAATAGCAGAGCAAGAACTGGCTAGGCTACCTCTTCACCACAATGCCTTCGTATATCTCCTTCCAATAGAGTTTACACTCTATCTTTGATCGTACACCTATGACGACTCTATTTCCCAAGTTCCATCTAAATAGCTCCCCAATTCTATAGCTTCCAACATCTTCGACGCAGCCTCCCGCCAAGATCCAGCATCATACATTGCCTACCTACCCATGGATCAAGTAGTGTCATGACTATTTCCTCATACCTACCAACAACAACAACAAGATCATTATCCCCTTGCTCTTCGTTACACACATTCACTCACTCCCAGTAAAAAAAAGAACAAGCCAAGGTGTCAGCCGCATTCTGCCCCTCCCCCATGTAATGCCGCTTTACCCCTCGCAGCTCCAAGTCCCGTCTTGTGTAACCCGACGACGTTGCATCAACCAACGATGATGGCGTCAAAAGGGGGGGCAATAGAAGAAGATCAGCGGGTTACAATTTCCAACAAGTAAATGAATCGCTAGAGTAGAAAAAAATCTGCATCAATGACAACGGGGGGCAAATATGCATCGTCAACCAAATACGCTTCTGTATTAGGCATCTCGTACTATATAGTATATCTAGATGGTTAAAAAAACACATTATTCGTCAAACAGCTAGCTACACGAAGAAAAAAGCCGGGGATCAAGTCCGAATACGGCGTCACTTCGGTCTTGAGTTCCCTCTTTCTCCTTTACTCTCTCATGCTTTTTTCTCTCTCCTTCAAAAAACAACTGGTCCGTAGGGTCGATGCTGTTACCCGCGATGGACCGTTGCAAAAAGCCTCGTACTATGCGAGATCCCGTCGACGCATGGCCAAACACGGAGGCGCCCGCAGGAGAGAACAGACAGAATCTGCTTCTTTTCTCGATCCAGCAAAAAAGGACAGATTCGACAAACACGGACGGGAAAACGATTTGCGGATACCACCCGGTTGCTGTTTCTGCTTCACTAGTGATACACCCTTCAAGCCCAAGCCGTTGCGGCAGCTGCCTTGCCCTTCTTCCCGCGGTGTTGACCTCCCAGTCTGTTGCCTCCCTTTCCAAGTGGCATACCTGAAACGTCTATGTTTTGTTCATCTACAACTGAATTCTCAACATTGCGGAACCCATCACCGTCTCTAAAGACAGCACCAAATAGTTCAGAAATAGAAGTCGTGAGTCCTTGGAGAGCAGCGATGCGCTCGGCATCTGCGTCAGACGTAATCTCCAAGAGTCCCTCTTGCTGATTGATTCGACCGTTGATCTTGCCACAGATGATGAGGAAACCGAGAATGTCTTGGACCTCGGGTTCGGAAATCTTGAGCTGCTTGGCGATCCACGACAGCTTCATGCGGGTGTAGGGTGCAATCAGTTTGACCACGCCCTTGGTTCGCATGTTTCGCGTGACCTCATCAATGTTTTCGGCGATAAACGAGTCGTCTAAAATGTCCTGGTTACGCTGCAGGACCTTTTCGTACATGTGAACATCATCCCGTTGATAAGCGTCCACCAAGTCCGTCATGGCCGAGATTCGAGGATCCGTCTTGTAGGGCTTTGTCTCTTGAGAGTCAAAGGGGTTGATGTCGGACTTCATGAGCATGGTAGTCAACAAGAGGTATTTGAGAACTTGAATTCGTTGTAGAGAACCGGCTTCGTCGTAGTTTCGGAATGATTCGAAAAAGTCGCTCTGGGCCTCCTTCCAATTCTCTTCGCTCATGTGCATCTTTCCACCACATTCTCGAATGATACCCATGATTCGAGGATGTGGCACAGCAGATTTGACCTTGAGGGCGCGCTGGTACAGAGCCTTGAGCTGTTTGTTATTCTTGGTCTCGGCGAACATCTGGATCTCGAGGGCGTATATCTCAAGCGAGTATGTACCCTTGCTGGGATCGTCGGTACCGTCTTCTCGCTGGCAGGTCTTGTGTAGTTCTCGAAGTTTCTTGGAGACGGCTGTGTACTCCTTTCGATCTAGGAGTAGCTTCGCTAGCTTGATGTTGGTCTTGAGCCATAGACGTTCGTTGTTTGTGCTCTGAAAGCTCTGTAGTGTGAGGGAATAGAATTGTTCCATGCACTTGACAGCCTCGGGACCGTCTGCGCCTTTCTCGATGTAGTCGAGCATGTTGTTGATGGACTTTTCGGAGTAGTTCCGTGTAACGGCCGACTTGACGTATGTGAGGAGCTCGGCGTAGTGTTCAGCAGCCTACTCTGTCAGCTTGATTCCCGCGCAAAGTGTTAGAAGACCAACTTTGTCATATTGCCCCAGCTTAAACTCAAGTTTTATGGCCTGCTTTACACCTTTAAAGCCCCATTCTCCCTTCTCTTCTTCGAGTGACGGAATGCCTAGGAATTCGGAGATCGCATCTTCTGGGTCGGACAGCTTGAGCTGCTTAGCGTTGTAGTACTTGTTCTCGATATCGACGTCGCCGGTATCTTCGTCATCGTCTTCTTCGTACTCGAAATCGTACCTATCGCAATTAGTATGGGTGCTACGCTTGAACTGGGGTTGCGTACTGCTCCTCATCCGACTCTTGCATGAAATCCCCATCGTCCGACATGGTGAACAGGGTGTGATCAGGGTATTAAAGAGTGAGCGCTTGGTATTTTGCGATACAATAGGGACAGTGAGGCTGAGAGACGGGCGGAACAAAGGATGTTGACTGGGTTGAATGTTTAATGAATGATGATTGTTGGTTAGAGGTTCCAGAAGCTGATGTGGAGCAGGCAGCCGCGGGGCTTATCGATAAGGTAGCTAACAGTGGAAGTCTAATCGGTGATAAAACACAAAGATCTATCTACACATTATTTATTGCTAACTTAATTAATTTTGTTTATATAATATCAGAGTATAGTGTCTAAATATGGAATCTTATGTATTTAAATTTGAAAGCTCCAACTCAACCAACATGGGCTTGAGCAGTGCCAGTTGAAGGAAGCCTCACAGCAAAAAGCATAACAGTCGTCATCACAGCCAAAATGCCAGTAACAACAAATGGCAACCCCATCCATGAATCACCCAATTCAATACCCTTGGCCAATAACCAGCTCATGGCCGGCGCAGTCATACCCATCAACACTTCAACGACCGAAACAGTAGTGTTCAGCGTAGCAATAGTATGCGGTTCAACCAGAGCGTTAAGCAGAGCTCTGCTGAGTGCAACAAATGAGTTGCCAACACTGGTTGTGATAAGTGAGATGATGAACAGCCATGGACTTCCAGCTACGCCCATCAACAGTAACCCGACTGTCATGATTGCGATGGAGACGCGGGCAAGTAGGAGATCTCTTGCGATGGGGCGTGACTTGTAGCGACGAGACTTGTTGAGAGATTCAGATGTGATTGGTAGGATGATGAGGTAGCACACCACTGTAGCAATAATGCCAATTGTCGATATGTATGTAGCCTATCCCAGTTAGTGGTATACATCGGAGGATCCACGAGTGACTTACCTTTGACCATGACCAGTCAAAACGCTTCGACATGTACTGCAGCATGACCCCCGTAAGTGTGATCCTCGTCGGAACAAACAAAGCAACAGAAAACATGAGCATCATGATACTCTTGGAAGCAAAGATGAACCTCCAAACATGCTGCATGTCATTCTTGATGCTGAACCAAGCCTGCTTCAGCACACCATTCTTGCTCAGAGGGACACCATCAGCCTGCTCGTTCTCATCGCGCCTCTCATCATCATCCTTGCGTCTCAAGTGCATCGTCTCGGGAATGAGGAGAATACACAGCGTTCCAAAGACCATGAAGCCAAAGCCAATCCACATGGACAGCCAAGGGTCGTATTCCATCAACCATGCAGATATGGGATTGAAGATGACGTTGAAGACTAGAACTAGAGCGACTAGACGAAAGAACATGTCTGTTCGTTCAGCGACGGGGACAACGTCGGCCACAATAGTATAAACCATTGCAACAGCCATCTGACCTCCGCCACCAATGAGAAAGAAGACGCTGTCGCCTAGAATAGCCCATATGGAAAAGATGTCTGGAAAGAGTACTGAGGTCTTGTCAGCGCATATCATAAGTCGCGATGAGTGTCTACTCACAAACCATCAAGAGCCAGCAAGTAGAAAGACAGCATCCAAGCATGGCCAAGAACAAAACAAGCCGTCTTCCATACTTGTCAGCTACAATACCATACGGGAACTGCGTCAAGATTGCTAAAAATGTAAGCCGAGGTTCGTCAGTAAGGATGTCTTAACTTACGAACTCCCATCTCAAATGCCTGAGCCCAACCCTGAACCATAGCCAGAGTCTTTTGCACGGGACTATCCTTGCAGCGCTGATCCTCTATCCAATAAGATTTAATAGCATGGTCTGGATAATGCTGGCGACAAATAATATCCTCAATAATCTTTTTGGTAGGCGGATTCATGATGAATTGGCTGACTTCTACCATGAGCAATGCCAACATGCACATCCCTAAAGCGCGTCGCCGAAAAGCCTTTGATGGTCCATCTTGCCGAGGAGAAGTATTTTGTAAAAGAGGTGATTCTTCTGATGCGACTTGCGTCTCGGGATCTATGTCGACATTGTCGTTATCGTCTGGTTTAATTCGCGTCGCCATGGTAAAGTGAGTAAAAACGCGTATGAAATGAATGTTGTCGCGATAATTAAAGATCGCGAGTTGGAGTGACTATATTATATCATGATAAAGAATGACGATGATGATGAAAAAGAAGAGACGCAATCAAGCGTCGTCTTCTGGTTGTTGTCCTGGAACTTTTGCGACAAATCTTTGGAAGCGGATTGGTCGAGAACGCGGTGACGTCTCGAAATGCCTGTATTTCTTGCTTTTGCTTACGGGAATATTACTCCGCCTTATCTTTTACGTTTGGTCTCGTTATGCCAGACACGCAAGCAACACCACGTACTGCTGACGAAGAATAAATCTCTATCGAATAGAACTTGACTTTTTATGTTTAATCTTCTTGACTTGTAGTTGATGGCAACGTATGCTTATTCTCTTTTCCCCAGATCTCACCAACACTAGACACGCTACTCTAGTTAGTATGTGGATATGACATGACAGATGATCAATCTTCTAACTACAAGATTGAAGCTTGAATCGGCGATCCATATAATAAACTAAAAATTACCGTTATTCTCGGTCCGGACCGGAGGCTTGGAGATACCGGATCGGGCCCGACTCGGCCGGTTCATTTACTTGGCAGGACTTGGACAGTTACACACACAATATTTGGAGTGATCCCATCTGGAGGATGACGTAGAGACGAGACATGCTGTTTGGGGATTGCGTCAAGACATCGACTACAGTGAAATGGAGGCTAACCTTTTCCGACAGTTGATGGTGTTGGAAGCAGGTTCAAAAGTGATAGACAAGCTCATCAAGAGGACGATATAATCATCTCATCCCGGACACCATTTAAGCAAAAAATATCGGGGATAACAGTAGTTGCAAAGACCAGAAGACTTGACGCAAAGGTTCTTGAATAGTACAGACGTCCAGTCCTAATTTCCTTTCCTCTCAAGCATCGCAAAGTCCAGACATTCAACCCCTCCCGTCCCAGCAAGAGTGATTATCAACACTGGTCCTTTCGAGCTATCACTACTTGATCGGCTGGAAATCTTTACCCGGACCGTTCCGGCACATGTGATGTGGCTGTTCCTCCACGAATGCTTGGCCCTGCAGTATTCATTTGATCTCCAGTAATCTTCTGAGCAAAGAGTCAGGAAATGTAAGTAAATTTGGCATCATGAATGGAGCCCTGGGCTAGAGGATCGAGTCTGGCATAGTGGCTCTTTACCGCCAGCACAGCCCCGAGGAGCAGCACCTTGGCAAGACATGGATTTAATTCCTACAGACCACCTAGATTCTTGAACAAAGTGCCCTGCAGGGCTGATGAGCCAAGCAGAACTGTTATAAAGAACAATGCCAAGCTCCCCGTCACCGTTACATTCAGGAGTAAATCGGCCGCCCAACTATAAGCTCGTGGGTCCATCGCCATGAGTTTAATTTCCTGCCGCGACAAGGTATCTGATCCCTCGAGTCTAATCACACCTATGGCGGCCAGTTTTGCGCGGCAAGAATTCATTTTATTTTGTCTGTCCATGGGACTTTGGTGCTGAACCTTGGAAGTTAACGTTTATGGGTCAATCGGATCAGAGGACTCCATACTCTGGGGTTGTATTCTACAGGGGAGCAATGGCGAGGAAAGAAGATCACGGACATATATAAAGTTGATTGATGATCCAGTCTGGAATAACTTCACTCACCATCAACTCACCCATCAATCTTCATCATGCCTTCCAACAAGTCCATCTTCGCATCTCTCCTCGCAATCGCCCCTTTGGCAATCGCCCAAGACCCAGCATGCGATTGCTACATGACAGAAGGTCAATACTACAAAGACCACAGTTTCTTTGACTTTCGCTCTCTATCCCAACACGCCGGTGTTCCTCCCCTGATCGACTCAATCCAGGGCAACGCCGAAGCTGGTTTCACATCAGACTTCTTCAACTGGGGATCCGACTTCTCCAAGACATGGGGTGCTCAGAAGTGGAACAACGGCAACAAAGACTTCCCCATGCAAAACACATACAACAACCTCTACATTGAGGAGAACAACGATCAGTCTCCTGCTAGTGATACTTGGTTGACTATGCGGACGGCTCGTCACAATGGATTCCAGACTGCATCCGAGTTTGAGAGCATGGTCAAGCATCAGTATGTTTCTCTGCGCATGTACGCACGTACAAAGGGTTCTCCTGGTGCTTGCACAGCCATGTTCACATACCTCGCCGGCGAAGACCTTGCGTCTGTTCAAGAAGCCGATATCGAGGTCCTCACCAAAGACCCTCCCAATGTTATCCACTACACCAACCAACCCTCCTACACCGAAGCAGGCGGCGAGGTTGAAGGCGCTCACCTCGGCGCTGCCCTCCCTGAGGGTATTACTTGGTCTACTTGGGCCAAGCACACTCTTGACTGGACCCCTGATACTACCATCTGGAGAGTCAACGACAAGGAGCTCTGGCGCAACGCTTTCCAGGTTCCTCGTGATCCTGCGACGCTTAGCTTCAATGCTTGGAGCAATGGTGATACCTGGACTGGTACTATTCCCGAGGGCGGTGCTGCTTACCAGCAGATCCAGTGGATTGAGCTTTTGAGTGGACGCACTGATGGTGCTACTTGCTCGAGCGTTTGCAGTGTTGACAAGGGTGAGCCTGGTAAGGCTGTGCAGGTTTAGAGAACTGCATGCTTACTGGTGATGCTCGGTCAACGTTTCACGTATATATTTAGACACACGATTGTTAGACATGATATACTCATTACCCTCTCATTGATAAAGCTAGTAGCTCGAGTAATACTGCAGTCCATTTTACAGCCTTGAAAGTAATTCCTTAAACAGCCCAGTAGACATCAATCTTGACCGATTCCACATGATTCACCCACGCCGAGAATCTCGCCTTGGCCCATACAGTAATCACATCTCCCATCTTCAAGTCCCTCACAAACGATCCATCAGCCGTGTCTCGGCCTCTACCCGTCTCCTTTCTCATCGCCTCCGCAGCTTCAGACTCGGGCTTGATGTCGTCTTGCCATGTCCACGTCACCACATGATCCTGCCACGTACGGTGAGCTGTCTTGTTGTGCTGGATGACCCATTTGTCTTGGGGTTGCAGGGGATGCGAGTAGGCCATCCTTTCCTTGGAAATTGGTTCAATCTCTGGGTAGAGAGGACGAAGAGCGCAGACGGGAAGAGGTACAGCTTCTGAGGTGTTGGATTTGTACCGGACGTCGTATGTGCACAATGGATCACCTAGAGATGTTAGTGGGTGCGCAGATAGTAAACATGCGACGCCTTCAAATCTGTTTGACTTACATGTCTGCTCAGCATCAAACTTCTCCAAACCAGCCTCAAACCACGTCCAAGACCCATTATAAGTCTTTCGATTCTCCGGCTCACTACACCATCCCTGATCATGACTTCGAATGGTAAACACCACCTTTCTCACAGGATACTGCAACTTTGGCGTAGGATAATTGGCCAATCCGACAAAATAGGGCTTCTCATGCTCCTTCTCCAACTTTTGAGGCTTCGCTTCAGTCATGTCATACGCCAGGATCTCAGCAAGCGCTTGTCTGCCTTGAAGACCAGTTAGACCCACAGGGTAAGACCGAAGCTAGAGATAGTGTTAGTCTGGACAGATCCTGATCCCTCAATGCTGACAATACATACAACAAATTTGTTCTGAGTAGGACTTCCACCGTTGACAGTCAGAGGATTCTGATGTTGAAGTTTAAAGTCAACCTCGTTGCTTGAATGAGCCCAGTACTCTGCGAAATCGAGGATAATATCGACAACATCTGGAGGTAGCTTCTTTCCCTTTGAGAGCATGATTCGTGCAATGACTATGTCGATGGGAGTGATCTCATCTTCTGGAGATTCTGGCTCTTTTCCCTTGTCGTCTGATCTGTCGGTTGATGGGAGCATACTTTGTAGTCCCTCGATGACATTCTGGGGGATACTTTGAGCCATGATGATGTAGGCGATGATGAATCCGAGAATATATTCCAGCATGAATTCTTAGGAGCAAAGTAAAAATAAGAAAATAAGAAAATAAGTTTGTCAGTGACTTAATAAAAGAAAAAAAGGTGCCGCGTTTAAGCTTGATTTACAGAGGCAACAGCTTCACACCCCCATTCACAGCCACAGTTCGTCGAGCTACGTCAATGTAACACGTGCTATCTTATCTCTCGAGTCCGAGGGGCAATTTCTTATCTTATCGCACGTGCAATGGCATCATCCGGCGTATATCCCCGTTCTCCGTCCGATCCCCCGCGCATCGGAGGGTCCCATTGCAACTAAAAAACGTCCGATTACCTATCCTCGATTACAAACAAGATGCAGTTCAAGACATTCTTTCTTTTACATATTCAATTCCCGCCATGATGAGGTCTTCACGATCTCTCGCTGCGTCAACTCGTCAGCTTAGATCTGCCTTTAAAATCCAACCTCGTACTCTCTCACCATCATGTCTTGTTCTCGGAACTCGCAAGCTTCATTGCTCTACGATCCGGAAGTCGGGCGTGGCTTCTAACCCTGCCATGTCCTTCCCCTGCCTCGATGCCTTAGAATCACGCTCTGCGAAACTCACAGACGACGATACCGAACCCTCTTATACATCCGGCGCGACATTGAATTACCACCACAAGGAACCCTTCCTCCTCGACTGGGGTGGTATCCTTCCAGAGTTCAACATCGCTTACGAGACGTGGGGTGAACTCAACGCCGACAAGTCCAATGCTATACTCCTACATACCGGTCTATCCGCCTCGTCGCATGCGCATTCTACAGAAACAAACCCCAAGCCGGGGTGGTGGGAAAAGTTCATTGGACCTGGTGGTCCTCTTGATACGAACAAGTACCATGTTATCTGTACAAATGTCATCGGCGGCTGCAATGGTTCTACAGGACCTAGTAGTGTCGATCCTGGAAATGGTGAGCGCTACGCAACTAGGTTTCCCATTTTGACGATGGACGACATGGTTCGCGCTCAATTCAAGCTTCTTGACCATCTCGGTATCGACAAGCT
Organism: Fusarium sambucinum; assembly: GCF_050947815.1. Taxonomy (NCBI): domain Eukaryota; kingdom Fungi; phylum Ascomycota; class Sordariomycetes; order Hypocreales; family Nectriaceae; genus Fusarium; species Fusarium sambucinum. Next base: position 718,747 of record NC_139294.1, on the reverse strand, counting down.
TTACGCCTCTGTCGGTTCCTCCATGGGCGGCATGCAATCCCTCGCCGCAGGAGTACAATCCCCCTCTCGCGTCGGTCGCATCGTTTCCATTAGTGGATGCGCACGCTCCCATCCTTACAGTATCGCCATGCGGCATACTCAACGACAAGTCCTCATGATGGATCCCAACTGGAACCGCGGTTTCTACTACGGCAAGGTTCCTCCTCACGCAGGAATGAAACTCGCCCGAGAAATCGCAACAGTGACATATCGTTCTGGACCAGAGTGGGAGCAGCGTTTTGGTCGTCGTCGTGCGGACTCGAGTAAACCACCAGCTTTATGTCCCGATTTTCTCATCGAAACGTACCTCGACCACGCTGGTGAAAAGTGGTGTCTGAACTACGATCCCAATAGTCTTTTGTACGTTAGCAAAGCGATGGATCTTTTCGATCTCGGTATTGAACACCAGCGCGCAACGCACGCCCGTCGTCAAGACCGCGAAAAGAAACTTGCTTCGGGTGAAACTTCTCCATTGTCTTCCGACGCAGCCTGCAGTCTCACCCTTCCCAACAAGCCTTATGAGGAGCAGCCTGGATCTCACCCTGATCCCTCAGACCCCAACGTTGTACCTGGTTCACGACCACCTGAGGATCTAATCCATGGACTCACCCCGCTACGTGACACTCCTACGCTAGTGATGGGTGTCGCAAGTGATATCCTTTTCCCTGCATGGCAGCAGCGCGAAGTAGCTGAGGCGATTCGTTTGGCTGGTAATCGCAACGTGACACATGTTGAGTTGAGCGAGGAGATGAGTATGTTTGGACATGATACATTCTTGTTGGATCTCAAATACATTGGCAACAACCTACGCATGTTCCTTGGTTAGTCAACGTATCAACAATATTGTAAAAATTGGCGTTAAATTTTGTACTATACAATCACATAATTAAATTCACTCTACGCATCACTTTGGATCTTTTGTCAATAACAATCTTGTGAAACCAGGCTCAAGGCCCTGGATATCTATTCCTTAGACATTAACCACTAATCATGTCCCGATGATTATGAATATATATTTACATAAGAAGAGAAGAAAATAGGGGACGGGGTATGTGATGATCTATAAGCGAAAGACACGCCAATATGCAAAAGAGAAAAAAATATATAGTCAAAGAAATGGTGCGATAAGTGATTGACAGTACGCAAGAAAAAGTCATGAGACGTCTAGCCTCTTTTTTAAAAACCCAACAGACGCTCCAGTGTAATGAGATTCCAAGAAATAAATAACTCAATTAAATGAATCCAGGGTTGTTTGCATCAACCACAGGGTTCGGAGTTCTGATCTTTACAGGCTCTGCAGAGAGTGGCACCGGGACTGTGATGGGGTTCGGTCGAGGGGGAGCTCTCTTGGCCTCGACGCGAGTCCTGCTACGATCTCTGTCTCTGGGTTGCACAAAGTCCGCCATGACGGGTGAGATCAGCGGTCTGCCGCCTTGACTGGGCTCGGGTCGATCGTAAGGTCCTTGAATGTCAAACATCCGTGCGAAATTCTCACTCGAGTTGGAGATTGACTTTTGCAGTGAGGGAAACGAAGGCGATGGCAGACTCGGTGAGGTATCAGAGATGGGCGAAGAGGCATATTGGGCGAGGCGTGGACTCAAGGAGGAGTCGGTAGCTTGTGTAGGAGAACGAGCGAACTGGGCTCGGAAGGGTGAGAGAGCAGCTGGGATAGCAGACTTGTGTGCTTCAGCACGATCAAAGTCGTTCCAGTTGGGAGTACTTGGCGCTTCGAAAGAGTCTAGAGCTACTGGTGATTCATTCCTGGGTGGAGGATACACGGGAGGCTGGCGACGCTGCTTCCTTGGCTCAAGACCGAAGCTCCCAGGGCTTTGAGGCTCAGGCTGTTGAGGTCTACGTCCTCGTGGCAGGCCCTTCTGGATAGGGAATTCACCTTCCATAGGACTCTGTTGCAGAAACGGGCTCGTTGTTCTGGGCGGCTGGGGAGTCTGTTGAAGGAATGGGCTCGTTGTTCTGGGCGGCTGGGGAGTCTGCTGTAGGAACGGACTGACCGTTCGTAGTGGTTGAGGGCTGTATGCACGGAAGGGACTCGCTGCTCGAGATGGCTCAGAAGCTTGTTGGAGGAATGGGCTTGCTGTCCTTGGCGGCTCAGGAATACGAGCAGCGCGCACAAAACCACTATCATCAAAACCGGGTCCAACAGCACTCTTTGGTCCAGATCCAACAAGAGGAATAGTTGCCGAGCGTTCAGCGAGAGGAGCAGGAACTCGAACGGGTCGACCAAGCTTTGGCTCAGAGTCAGTTCGTGGACGGAGACCGCGAGGAGGAGGCTGGAGAGGTAGATTCATAAAGCTTGGGTCGGGGCTCGCAAGTGTATCGGGTGTTGCGCTCCTAGAGGCAATGTCGGGAGTGTTGCTTCTGCTGTTACCCCTACTGTTGCCAGGGTTCAATCGAGGTGGCGGCACAGGAGGAAGAGGAGAAGAAGGTGACCGGTATGGCGAAGGTAGAGGTTTCGTAGGCGGAGAAGAGTTCGGAGGCTGGTATGCCTTGTACTGCTTGGGTGGAAATTGAGGTGAAGGTAGGACCGGCTGTTGGAATCCTCGTGGGGGAGACCGAGGGAACTCGAAATCATGTAGTGGCGGCGAAACTTCACGACCTGGGAAGGAAGCCAGAATGGGAGACGGCCCAGGTGAGTTTTGTTGAGGTGGTTGCGAAAGCGGCGAAGGCATGGGTGAACGCAAAGGCGAAACAGGTCGCATAGCTTGTAGAGGCTCTGATAGTTGACCAGGCTGAAGGATCTTGGGAGCTTGATGAATTGGCTTGGACTGCTGAGAAGGTTGGGGCGTCTGGATACGAGGAACCTCCTCTGCTGCTGCGGATGCCAGTGAAGATACCAAAGATAAAGGTGACATGGCATCGCTAGCTGTTCGGGTTCTGGTCAAAGCCGTATCAAGCATGCTTAGACTGGGACTCGACTGCATAGTCCTGAGAGGGCTCGCGGTTCTTGCGCTTCCAAGAGGACTGGCAGTCCGAGTATTTGCGAGCAGGGGCTTGACATTCGTATCGATCGGGCTCACTCTGCCTTCGCTGGCTGTGTCGATGCTCTTGCCTCCAATGCTACCCTTCCTGACAGTATCACCAAAGTCGAACCCAGCAAAGTTTCCAGCAAGACCTTCAGCCATGGGCTTGGGACTATCACGAGGATCCGTCTCCATAGTAAAGCTCGATTTTCTAGGCATGTGAAATGTAAATGTGTCGCGCTTAGCTGAGACATTACGTATCACAGGAGACTCCCAGGTATCCTCGCTACGAGCAACCGAGACAGCTGGGCTGGGAAGAGACATAGGACCTGCAGCGCTAGGCTTCTGGAGAGTGGGTGCGGTGGGAACGTTCTGACGGCTGCTCGAAGGTCGATTGTCGGGAGAAAAGGATCGCTCAGCGTTGACGATGGAAGGCGGAGGAGATGGACATCCATTGTTGGCAGTGGGAATGGGACTCCTAGCCCTCACTTCCTTGATTTCGGTTCCGAGATTAAATTCGAACTGTTCAGGGTGACTTCCGAGATCGTCGTGGGGCGTTGAGGGTATACTGCTGACAGAATCCTTTCCAAAGTGAATATTAAACGGATTCGATGGCTCTCTTATTGATACAGCTGTTCCAGGACGTGTAGGTGTACCGGGTCTGTTGCCATCTGCCTTTACAGGGCTAGGCGCAACAAGACTTGTCGAACTTCCATTGCCAAAGCGTGTGTTGAGCTGCATATCCGAAGAGTGGAATCTTGGGTTTCCCATTCCTGGTGCTCGCGGGGCACTGAGATCAACCATGGAAGAAGCGCCTCCTGCGCTGTTCATATAGGGCACGCGGGTCGGGGGTTCAAGTTGAGAGTGTGATGTACCAGGACGAGCGAGATTTGGACGGGAGAAGTTGCTCTGTCGTTTGATCTCCCTTGCGGTGATTGTGGTGATTGTTTCGTACCCACTATCATTGCTGTTGTATGTAACATTGTGATGTAAATGTTGTATTTGCTTTGTCGCTAACTTTTTGTCCCTGCGAGATTGATTGTAAGCATCTCCTTGTCTGAGTGAGGGAGGGTCAGTCGCTTACTGTGACTTTTTCCTGTCGCCTCCAAGTCTGAGGCCAAAGAAGGACACCATCTCGAATATGAAGAGAGTGGAGAGAAGACGAGATGATGACCTGTTGAATGTATCATGAGCAAGCGATCATAGAGAAAGATGATGTAAGGTTGAGTCTAGGTTCTCTTTCTTTGCATATTTCTAGAAGACCAAAGACCGAACCATTGCCCATGGAAGGACCAGAGTGGACTTACCGTAAAGTAGTAGGTACTAATGACCTAGGGGTCCCGCTCAACGGGGGGCTTAATAGGGAAGCGAAGGTAAGAAGAATAGCCTAGGGATAGCGCACAGGCGTAAAAGTACCAAGTGGGTTAATTTAAAGGAATCAATGTCCAATTTTAGACAATCATCAAAATGACGAAAGACAAAAAAGATTCAACTGATGTTCATTACAGTTTGAATTGAATCTCTCTCTCACTTATCCCAAGAAAAAAAGAATTCGTTAGAAAGGGGCCGTATAAAGCGTTAGAGATCGTTGTTGATGTAGTCCAATCAAGACAGTTTTGAATCCTTAGTGTGCTGCAAGCTTAAGAGCTAAGAAAACGCAATGCAGGTACAAAGAGACAAGCTCAGGGGCTCGACTTTTTTTCTTGTCCAATCTGTTGTCGCGGGGTGACTTTTTTTTGAGTGATCAAGTCCTCTTTTTGATGGAGTTCGCCTTAAAGGAAATAGGGGAAAGCCAAGAATAGACAAGACTTGGACTATTTTTTAGAAAGAGAGGAAAAAAGAGGAGAAAAAAGAGACACGAAACTGTCTGATCAACAAAAGGTAAGAGAGAGCTAAAACTGATCGTCGAGGCTGAAAGGAGTGGAATTGAGGGACTGCGCCTCAGATACTGAGTAACAAAAGGAGTGTAATGACGGACGAGAGGATATGATGCAGGTAATGAAAGATACCCGAGACATAGACATAGACAAAGAAAGGAACAAACGGCAGAAAGACAAAGACACGGCAAGGCGACACAGACAAGACGTGCCAATGTCGATCCCTAATGAAACAGCGTCACATTCCCCTTAGTCGCGCGCCAATTCAGTACATGCATTAAAATGCAGTAAACTAGACTTGGAACTTTGATGGGAATTATGGATCATCAACTACGAAATTCGGTTCCCAGCCCAAAAAGATCGAGATGTTGATTACGCCAATCTATTAATTAGAGTAGATAGATAGATAACCCACGTTTTGCGGTACATTATATTTAGAATTCCTTCATTAAATGATAGATCTAATCATTTCATCTACTCTAGCGAATATTCAAGACTCCCACTCTCACCTGAGTATCTAGGTGGCGTTCCCTCTTGTCATCTCAGGGGTCCTTGTCACTTGTCTACAAGGGTCTCTTTTCTCCTCTTAGGGGTACCCAATAACGATCGTCATACAGTCTTTCCGAAAAAGATCTTTTTTCTCTCTGATGCTTTTAGTTTATCTCGCTTCGTCACTAAAGCATTGGATACTGGATAGGATACGCTATACTGTTGAAACAAAACATCATGCAACAATGCAAGTTTCTCCGTCCGCGTTATTTCCCCGGCACTTCAAGTTTCCGTTGACGGTGAAAAGTACAAAGTGGAATTCTCTGGAAGAAAAGGGTATACTACTGCTTCGGTATATCCGTCCAGACTGTGAATGGGTACACTTCAACTTTAGGCGTCTCAAGATGTGGCAAGCGAGATGGTATGCCCCAGTCGTCTCAAACTCGGTTCTGTTTGACGTCTTATGCCATTGACATGAAATCGTTCGTTGGTGTTGTATAAACGAGGGGCAAAAGATGAATTCAACCTAGCTACATTGGAGTCACAGGGGGTTCAACAGCGAAACAGTGATGCAGGTTAGCTTCATCTATAAAAAGGCTATAACTCTAGGGTAAAAGAGATAGATGGAATAGCGGTTTGATATATAATAGATCTTGTTAGTTCTGTCTTAATAGTCAAAGAGTTCTATTACTTCAAACCATGCACAAGTAATACCCTAGACAAGAACACGTCTGAGCGTTAATAAATCTCAAACCGACTACACAAACCATAGCATTTTATACCATCAGCAATCAACTTCTTTACTACCCTAACGACAGATAGGTATCGCAACAAACCAATGCGCCTGCAAAATACATGATGAGCCCTTCCCAACGCCATGAATGCCAACTACCTCTTCTTTAAATCCCTGTGCCATGTCAAGTCCATCTATATGATTGTCCGTTGTAGCAAGACACACATCATAGCTGCTCAAGCAACTTTCTCCTCCGTCGTTCAATCAACTCCTCCTGCACCTCTTCCAACGTTGGCAAAACCCACGTATTCCCGTCCCCGGTATCTCCAGGCAAAGCCTCCCATCCATCCGGTACATCCCTAGGTCCCGTCTTGAGCATGTGGTCCACAGCTTGTCTCTCCTTCTCAGCTTCATACGCGAGTAATTCCTCATCTTCTTCACCAGGCGCATAACCGTAATACGCCGCGTCCACATTCCTCCTCATATCATGTCTCTCCTCAAGCGGCTTCTCATCACCCTGATTCTTAGCCGCTTCAAACAATTCCTTGACTCCAGGAAGATCGCGCGCTCTTCCAAAGTACTTGTAACCTTTTCCACTACCGGGTATTTCACGCCCTTGATCATCGTAGATCTTTCCTCCGCCGCGCATGTAGTTTGGACCACCGAGATTACGTATCTGAATCTCCCACATGTGCTTTTCTCGCATGAGCTTGTTGATCTCGTCGTTGAGGTCGCGGATCTGGTAGTCGCTGAGGATAGGTTCCTGGATGCGTGACATTTTTCGGGATATCTCTTTGAGGACTTGACCGCGCCATTTTTCGCAGGCGGGGATGGTTTGGACTTCGGTGATGAGCTTTGGTCGGCGTGTGCGGCCGGCGTCGATGATGCCTAGGTCTGCTGCTTGGGCTTCGCGAAAGCGAAACAGCATAGACTGTGCCTTTTCCGAGTTACGAGCCTGACATTGTTAGTTTGAAAGTCACAGAGACTGTCATTTGAGAAGGGTTTAGTACCATTTTGAAGGAGCTGCTGCGACAAGAGGATAATAGCGAACAGAGTAATTGTGAGGTGTTGATTGCGACCCAGCTAACCCCAAGTCAAGGAAGTTTTCCCAGCCACCTAGCCTCGTTTAGAGCTTCCGCCTACGCCACAGCGCCACAGTTTGAGCTTCCCCCAACTTTCAGCCTGGTCTTTCGCGCGCCGCAACGCGACTTGGAATTTTAACCATCATGAGATTCATCTGACAACTGCCTGCCAGCTGTCAACGACCGTCAACCACAAAGAGAGAAGAAAACAATGAGCGCCGCGCTAGTAATCACTCTTCACTCTGGAGTATTATAAATAACCGCCTTCTCTCTGATTTCTCTCTCTCTTTCTCCTCCTCTTCATCATCGCCTCGCATCTTCGACTGCGACTTCAACTGCGATCTATCTTGCTATACCACGAATGCTTCGACATTCACATCATCGCTGACCGACAGCTTATTTTCTTCTACTTCTGTTCCATCATGTATTGGTCCGACGAAGGCAACGACTTTGGCCGTTCCCCTCCCCGTTCAATACCCTTCGACATCTACGACAGCGACACTTGGGGACCTCCCCATCACCACTCCTCTTCCCACCGCGGTCAAGCGGCCGTTCCCCGTCCCTCCAGGTAAGGTAAGTATCACGCGTCACTCCTCTGCTTTTACTTTGCCTTGCTTTGCCTTCCTCCTTTTCGTCTTGTTTCTTGTTTTTTTCGTTTCTTGGGTTTGGTTTTTTGGACATTAGACGGGGTCGGCGTTTATAGACAGGTTGCTTTACTCGTTTGTTTTTTGTGCTTATTTTGGACTTTTTTTTTGGGGGGGTTATAGAGGCGGCGTCAGGAGTCTGGCGTTATTTGCTTTCCCTTCCCTCCCCGTTTGTCGCACTCACCTTTCACACCACACTCCCTCTTCACACTCAAGGTCTGCTGTGATGACAACCGTTCACACCGAGCTTTAGGTGATTCCCCTCTCTGTGTACGCCCTCTTGGGAAACTCAGAGTAGTGGGAATGTGATCCTACACAAGAACAGAGATCTGAGCAGATCTTTACCCTTACCTTCAACCCCTTTCATTCATGTTTTTTCTTCTCTTGCAGTTTTTGTCTATTGTAGCCGCTATGACGGACAATACCATTTCAAGTGAAGCAGGAACTTTTTCTTTATCAGCAGACCTTGCGTTGGCTGTGGGAATTGAAGAATGCTTGTGATTTTTAACACATAGTTTTCAATCGGAGCAGGCTTGACAGAAGCTATAGAGGAGGGACTGTTTGTTTGGAGGATGAGGTGGGGAGATACGAATTATGTTTTGCCCGGTGATGATCAATCGACCAAAAAGCCAAATTTGCAGGCAGCAGCGGTAGGCTTCACGTTACGGACGGTGGCAAGGGCTTTGCCCAACTATCGCGAGTTGTCAGTGAGAACCCAAGAGAGCTAATCTGAGGGCCATAACATATTCGATCACATGTACCTTAGACACAGTCACATAGACAGTTGTAGAAAAGAGAGAAGTGCATAATCTATAGTTTACTTTTGATCCTGCCTGGTAACAAAAACATGGCCTCTTTGCTTTAGGGTATAAAAAATAAATGACCTAAAGTCAAAGCCTAAGAAGCACAAGGCGACCTCATAATTTCGTCCCTTATGCCTAAGCGGCTAACTTTGCTGGTACCCGAGGCTTGTTCTACACTATAATGTTGTACGATTTCTCTATCGATGTCATTAAAACAATAGCCGGTACTTTCATCCTCCGCCTCTTCCTCTATTGTGTCGTCCTCTTAGTGACCCAGTCCTTGGGGACTGGCTTGCTGTACAACCACAAAATGCAGAAGACAACGAAACCGAGAATGGTGGACCAAATGCCAGCGATGCCAGGCCAAGCGCCATTGATACTGTAGCTTCGATCATACTCGTCATGAGCTAAGTGGCGGACGCTGACGGTGTTCTTTTGTTCGACGTTGGTTAGGAAAACCCGCTTGTAATTGACCATGAAGTTAAAGATGCCGTGTTGATCGGGCAGGGTGAAGTTAGTTGAGTAGATGGTTTCATGGTCGTTGACGTGAATGGGTTTCAATGAGAGGCGGTAGAAGGGAGAAAGCATGGAGAATTCAAGCTGGACAAAGTCGCCTTCGGGGGTGTGATAGGGTTGCCAGTTATTCCAGGCGTACTCGGACATGGAGATGTTGTAAGACTAAAGTGCGTTAGCAGAGATCAATTGGGAGTCTTTGGGAAAGTCTTTAGGAAAGCCCTTAGGAAAGACCTTAGGAGTCCTTAGGAGAATCCCAAGGAAGGGCGGACGGGTTGAACTTACGACATCATTCTTGACACGGTACATCTCAGGGTTGGTCTCGTTGCTGCCGTCGAGGCGGTGCTCAATCGAGTTTACACGCAAAACACCAAGCTCCTGGAAAGTCCAAGCACCCAAGTTGGTGACAAACTCGCGGTTGGCAGGGAACTGAGGCTTACCACCCTTTCGAGCAACCTTTGTATCAAAAGCCTTATCCTGGAGCATCTCGGCGGCGCCAATGACAGTAACGCGCGCAGAGTTGCGAGCCTGAAAGACGGTGACGAGGTTGAGCTGTCGGCCAGCAGCAAAGAGGTCATCGGGCTCGATGGTCTTGTTCTGCTCCTTGGGGTTGTAGATGTAGGCTGTAGGAGGGGAGCGAAGGACGGGTGTCAGGAGAGCACCGTTGCCGATTCTGTGGCCGACAGCATGAGGAACTGAAAGGAATGCGCCAGGAATCTCAAAGTAGTCCTTTCTGCCGGGGCGGAGGTTGCGAGGGGCCTCGAGAACGAGAACATCGTGGTCCTGGGCGGCGGAAATGGTATCGAAGGTGAAGTGGTCGACGACCTTGCCGGTGCGCTCCTCGGGGAGGATGATGTCGAGCTCCATGAGGACGGCGTCGATAGTGGAAGGCACGACATGGGTGGAGGACATAGTAACAAGAATGTTACCGCCGGCATTGATGAATTCGACAATGAGCTGGGGAGTCAGATTGGGTCCAAGACCTGCGCAAGAGTTAGCATACTCTATCAACACCAAGAGACCAAAAATGACGAACCCTTAATCTTGGTGGGGAGGAAGACGAGATGATCATAAGTCCTCTCTCCGTGAAGGAACAAAGCTAGGCTTTCGGTCTTTGGTGATTCATACGTGATCTCGTATCCTCGCTCTATCAATTGTAAGCTCCAGACTCGATAATCATCAATGGGGGATAAATACCAGACAAGTCGCGGAAAAAGGTTGTGTAGGCCTCCTTGTCTTTTGGACTGTCCAGCACAACCAGCATACGGTTGCCAGCTGTGCTCACGGCCGAAACCAGCGCGGCGAAGAGAAAGAGCACAAGGCTCAAAAGTGACCGCATTCTGGCAGAGATAACAATGGCGAGGAATGTGGTTGATTTTGTTGTTGGGTTGTGGTCAGTCTCTCTGCGAGGTGTAAGTTGACGGGACGAGGCGTGGACAGCTTGCGCTTTAGACGAGTAGAGCTCTCTCTACTCTAGAAGCAGGTACTACTGGAGGAGAGCTTGCGTTTTGGGATACGTAGCCTTCAGTGGGGGAAGTGAAACACGGTGCACTAGACTTGTTGTGGAAGGATCTGGTCTCTAAAAGGTTAGAAGGCAGGTGTGCGGGACGAATAATCCGACACCTTCGGCTTGGTTTTTCCGCTCCTGCGATTGGACCGTTGCTTTGGATAGCCAAAGCCCATCATCACCACCAAAAGACCCGACGATAAACCACCTCTCGTCAATTGAGTACGAATCGCCCTCCTACTACGCTATACTCACGGCTAACGTCGTCCCGTACAGGTCATCATGTCCGCCGCACCTTTCTTCTGGCAAGCTCCCTTCAAGTACTGCCGCTGGGCAGCCCGCGAGCGTCCCGCCCTCTTCTGGTCCGTCATCATCGGCGCTGCTGGTCCCGTTGCCATGCCCATTGTGCCTCCGATCCGATACTACTTTGGCGACATTGATGCGCCTCCGGTTCCCGTGACCTACCCTAGTGCGTTTCTCTCCAGGTTGGGTCCAATGGTATACGACGAACTAATCTCCCAATGTAGTTCCCACTGGTCCCAGGAAACAGCTCACCGGCTACGACGATTAAGATCTCGAATTAAAGACAAACAAGGAAGATACACGGCTCGATATGGCAGAAAAGAGGAAGCGAGCACACAATATTGTACAAACTACGGCGTCACAAGAGCAGAACTACAGCGGAGGCGGAGGAATATCATAGAGGAATTCAAGGGACAAAGAGTCGACGTCCAAAATTTACCAGCAATTGACGCTCCAATTCGATTTTCTACATCCAATCAATCAAGCCGTCCACCGATGACAACATATGTATATACGTCGTGCGCCCACTTGCGCGAGCCAACGCTTTTCTAATATGCGGTTTAAGATCAAAACAGGGAAACGCCACTAGTGATGAACACATCCTCTTCCCATTTTCTTTAATTATACGAGACTATTGCGGTTGTTGCGTCGAACTGATGTCCGGTTCGGGAGGGCCAGACTCTATCTATCCCTGCTCAGTAGATTCCATTCGTACTAAACCATGTCAGTATTGGGGCTTGGGAGAGAAAACTGGTCGTACTTACAACTCTACCGTCATCATCACCTGTGTACACGCATGTTGGCATTGGGCTGATACATGTCATGCCCGCCTCTGTATTCGCGCCCTTTTCGTGCTTGTAATCCACATGATCAAGCTTCCTCAGCAGCTCTAGAGTCCACCGGCTGCCGACGATGCTACGTCGCCAGACATTGACTATACCGCGCTTGTGGCCTGTAAAGATCAAGTAATTGTCAAGCCACTCGTTTCCAGCGCCCTCATAAAAGGCACAAGACTGGATGTAGTCATCTTGGTCGAAGCAGACGTTTTGTTCCAGAAGCAAAGTGCCGTTGAGAGTGTAGAGTATCACGTTCGGACCAGAGCAGAGAAGAATCTCGCCCGAGATGTCGTTGATACGAGCAGATTCGACAGGGCGCACCAAAGGCAGCTTGCGAATGAACGACAGCCGGTTAAGATCCCACAAGAACGCCTGCCCATCTGTAGACACAGTCAAGAGCGTGCTGAAAGCCTTGCTAACCGCAATTGTCGTGACTGGGAATTTGTGTCCAAAGAGACTAGACCTTGGAAGTAACTCGACTGGTTTGCCATGGCCAGTCTGAACTGCGTACACTGAGACGACGCAGTCCTCGCCAGCGGTGATCAAAGTTTTGGAATCAGCAAAGCAGGCGCAAGAGATTTGTCCAATGTGGAGGTTCTCAAAAAGGCCAGCCGGCTTTGTCGAGTTAGCGATGCGGTCGTGGACGAGGATATGGTTTCGTGTTACCTTTCGATTGTCGCTGAAGAAGAAGCGAATGCTGTTGTCGGCATAGCCCCATTCGAGGAACTTGTCGTATGGCGGGAAATTGAGCCTGAATGGGGACGCACACAATAGGCGGTCCAGCTTGGATGCGTAGAGTAGGGACGCTACACGCTCGTGACTTTCTGTAAAGGGTTCGTCAGTCAAGTTTATAGATCGAGAAGCAGAGTCCATACCAAGAAGGGGATGCGGCAAGCAGCTCAAAGAAAACACATTCGTGTCCAATCGTCGAACGGGAGATCGGACATGCTCTCTAGCAGGGTGCGACTTCATAAACACTTGATGCGGCGTTTGTCCAAAGTTATGAATAACACCAGCCAAGATGGCTCTCTCCTTTGCATCAGTAATGCTATCCAAGTCCGTCGCACCTCGGTACGAAAGATGATGGAACACGTTGAGGTTCTCCACAGCCGCCTCGCCTCGCTGCTTGAATCCAAAGATGAGATCAATCCACTGGTGCAGATTCTCACTCACGTAGGGGCTTTCCAGTGCCTCTCTATGCTTGGCGATGAATATCCTTGGATCACCCTTGGCCCATGGGGGAAGCTCAACATGGTCGACCTTAACGCCGTTGCTTTCACGATTGCCAAAGTTGTAGCCATTGACGTTGGTCAAGAATTCGGGAAGACAGTAAAACTCGGGGATGAGCTCCCTCACGTCAGTTTTGTTCCTGCACGATGCAGATTGCCATGCTTCTGGGATGGATTGGAAGAGACGATCTGCATGATCGAAGCTTCCGCCCTGAAGAAGGATGTAAGACTGCACAAAAGGTGGCAGACGGATCAGATAGGAGGACACGATCATGGCAGAAGAGTAATGTGTGCCATAGTGGAAAGGAACCTCTCCTATCTCTTCCAACGCATTGTAGCTCTCGACAAAGCCTCCAACTCTGTGTGGCGTCTGCGCGCCCATCGGTTTGGACAGGTCTCTGAATGTATTGGGGTCGTCAAGATCCAGATCCTCGCTGGTGTAATCTGCCAATACCCATGGGAACACTGGGTACTGGGTCAAATCGTTAAAGGTCCTACCAGCCATGGTATTTACCATCATGAGATAATGAAAGTTGGAGATTTCGCCCTTTTGCCATTTCTTGAGGATAGGGTTCCAAGGGGATGAGTTGAAAAAGGTGCCAAACTTGGACCCAAATCCTTGGGGCGATTCATCAAAGACCTTGAGAGACTCCAAGCGCCATGCATCTTCGGGGTTTGGGAGAGTGTTGGCGCCACTGGTGTGAGGTGCCTTGCTGAGCATCTTGATGAACAAATTATCCCGGACCACTGGGTTGATTGTAGTCAAGAGATAACTACGACCATCGGTAAAGAACACCTCGATCGCGACATCTCGGAAGAGGAAACGGCGTTTTGAGATACTGATAACATCGTGCCATCGCCAATGCCTCGACTCTTGTTCCTTGTTATTCTGTCGCTTCTCTGATGTCTTCGCATCAGTGACAATCTGGGAGAAAGGATCGCGCTCTTCAGGCGGAGCTTGCCAGACGTTAACAATATCTCCATTAGCACACTGGAACACGTTGTCCATAATGTAAAGCGCATCCTTGCCGATAATGAGGATACCCTCACATGCCTCCAGTCCGATGATACGTGATATATTGTATGCAGACTGGACTTGATCTCCGCGCTCTAGTCGTCGCATCACCTTGCGGTTCTTGTCCTCAAAGCCTTCGTCTCCTTCATTGGGATCGTTGGGGTCGTCAACAAGCTCAAAGTCGTCTTCGGGCGCGACACCAGAGGCAGGCTGCTCTGCAGGGTCGGTGCTCTCGGGCTCTTCGGTGAATCGAGGCAATTCGTTGTTACTTTCTAGAGGTGCGGGGGTGGCTGACTTTGTTGGCGACACTGCGGACGTAACGATCGAGGGTGCTGGGCTGGCCGATGTGTTGAGCCGAAGAGTCTGCAAAACCTCGCTCGCCTTTCTCTTTGGCTGGTATTCATCCTTGCTTGTCATAAAGTCGGGGAGAACCCTGAGTCTCATTCGGTTTCGTCCTTCTGTTCGGTCGAGCTTCCATTTGGGCGGTGCGGCTTCGCTAAACACTGCACCGGGTCGCATAAGGTCTCTTTCCATCTTCTTGTAAGCGTCGCTAAGAAACACAAGATCATCCTGTTGGTCTTGCATAATCCGCTGGTACTTGAAGTACTCCGAGTTGTAGATGCTCTTCATCCAGGCGCTGTTGCCGATGTCATGGCTGAGCAAGGTTTTCTCTGTGTTAATGTTCTCTGCATGCCACACTCTAAGTTTGTCTTTGCGTTTGGCCAACCGAACTTTGGCTGTCTCTGCAGTGCGTGCATTTTCTGAACTGACAAAATCTTCCCACGTCTTTGACATGCCGCCGAAAAACAGTACATCCAGAGACGGGCGATGTTTGTCAACCCACTCCACAAAACTTTCGTCATCCACGCTTGTTAATTGCTGAAAGTCCTTGGAAAGCTGCTTCTGGTCCGGCGACATGCATGAATGAATCAGCTCAATAGACTCCTCCGGTTTCTGCACCAAAATGATACGTAAAAAGTGGGCCGCTGCAGTTCGAAGGGGCATCTTGTCGCTGATGAGTTTGGTATAGAGCTGGTACCAGAACAGCTTGAGGAACTGGTGATCCTCGCTCGTGAAAGAGCCAAGGATTGACAGTTGCCAGTATGCCATCTTGCCCATGAACTGCTTAGCCTCTACCAGTGTAGTATCTGGACTGTCAAGGTCAGATAACCTTAGAAGAATTATCCTCAAAAGACAGAACCGGATGCTGTTGACAGCTTGGCTACAGAGTCGGACGCTCTTCAGTGTAGCAATGTCGGGGCGTTGCAAAAATTCGAGAAGCATCCCAATAAAGTCAATCATGACCTCGGCCCCATTCAAGAACCATCCTTCGAAGATAGCTTCAGACATGTGCTGACAAAGTCTCGAGAGGTTAGTCAGAACACGAGGTTCACAGATTGCCTTCTGATTATGTTGGATGTTCTTCTCCAATTGGCCAACCACATGCTTCAGGATATAACTCTCAAAGTAAGCTTGGTGTTCACGGAAGCCAGGCGGAACTTTGGTGAACAACCCAAACCCGGAAAAGTCTTTTCGCGAAAGAAGCTGATCCATGAAAACGCTCACCACCAATTCCATAAGCCCGTCCAAGATGTCGCTGCTCGGTCTCTTGCTAGGCGTTGACCTAGGCGATGGCAAAGCAGGACTCAGCCGAGCCTGGCTAGGACCAATGGGAGATTTCTGTTGAGTGAGAAGAACAAACGACGAGGCTCTCCTCAGGGGTGTACCCTTGGGCGGTGTCGACTGAGGCGACGGGACCGGATCAACGTTTGTTGTTCGCACGATTGGTGTAGGATGTGAACCACTACCACCAATAGGTCGAATAATCACATCTGTCCCTTCGAATGTTAAGGCCGTATCTCCAGAGTTCAACTCGGTTTCGGGCGTTACCGCATCAGCGCTAACAATGACTGGATAAAGCGCCGACAGTAACAATCTCACCCATTCTGAAGTCAAAGCAAAGTCCCTGAACTCCGTCGAGCGCTCGTGAAGATCAAGAAGGAAACGGATCACAGTGTGTAGAACACCTGCATAGCTTGCAACCCTTTCGCTGTCACGAGAGAAGTTTGAACGTGTTGCAAGAGCAGTGGTCAGGTTCATGGAGCTTGCTCGCGGTCGCATTTCCGGGCGGAGCTCTTTGGCGGATGCATGCTTTTTCAGAGTATGTGAAGACGGATCAACATACGTTGCTGGTGAATCTGGATCGTCCTGGTGTCTCATCACGTCCTTCAGTCCATGTTGCAACATCGCTGTAATGACAGACAAAGACTCGGGATACACAACCTTGCGCTTGCCAAATGTCTCCAGGATGTTGAAAAAGTCAAAGTTCCTGTCAAAATTGATCTCGGCGACGTCGTACCCAAACAAAATACTGAAGCAGATGGGCCATAGAGTTGGCATATCCCAGAATCGTTTGAGTCGGTTGGACATGATCACGAAACCTCCCGACTTTCCAGCGAATTTCGACGTGTAATTGGAGCCATGAGTAACGAGAAGTCGTGCCAAAATCTTGCAGCCGTGAACAACAACTTCCGGATCATCTTCAGCCAACAGGTACAGGAGCCACTGCAAAGGTTAGAAACGACTTTCTAAGTGAATGAGTCAATCTTACCTTGTTTGTCACCGTTCTGGCAAACTTCTTGATATGAGTAGTGTTACTCTTTTCGCACAGAATTCGCGAGTACATGCTGAGAACCTTGACACCAAGCTGCTTCTTGGTCAAGAACTTCAGACCAGAAGCAATCCCGGCTGCGGTTGGATCGGTTGGCGTTCCCCTCCGTCGTGGAAGTGGAATACCGGTTCTCGAATTAATTGAGAGAGCTCGCGGGCTTCTGTTGACAGGCAAAGGCTGGGAGTGGAAGGCGTATGTGATGAAAAGCGACAAGGATCGCATGACCTCTTGACTGAAGTTGGACGTGACAAGAATCTCAAAGGCGCCCATGAAATGCGATATTGTGTCTTCCGAAACGACCTCTCCTTTCATGGCATCTAGCAGCCTCTTGACGATTCTCATCCTGATTAGTCTCCTGCTGTTGAACTCATGGTATTTGCTCTTGACTGCGAATGTCACAAATTGTTTATAGTATAGCTCTTGAATCCGAGGTGCCGACTTGCGCCAGATATCCAGGTCGATAAGAAGGATGCGATATGCGAGGGGGTTAATGATGAACGACTCCATGGGCTCCACATGATTGTATCCGACAAAGCCAAGGATCAAACTAAGTAGCTGGAAGGCCAGTCGGTCGCGATCGTCGTTCGAGACCTGTAGTCGAGTAACCGTAGAGTCGCTGCTACCACGATCGTAGCCCAGCTTTACACGCAGAAGCATGGCCAAGATTCCGTATCCATTGTCCTTCTCTATAGCTTCGCTGTTTCTCCAGCTTTGACGAATGCAGTAGAACAGCATTTCTGCTGATCGTACTGTCTCTTCAATTGACGACGCTCGCTCAAAGAGCTTCAAGGCCAGTGGTGTGAAACCAGCGAGTCGCCATAGATTCTCGTCCAAGTATGACGGCACAGCGACAATCGGGTCGCCGCGAAATGATAGAAGACCTTGGACCCGGAACAGAGAGTCTGGAAGACTGGGGACAGCACAGTTGATAGCTAGAGGTGCACCCTCTTGGTTGGATGCCCTGAAAAGATTGCGAGCACAGTTTCGTGGGAGTGATCGCAAAAGTCCTGTGTCGTAGAATTGCACATTTTCAGGAAACGTAGCTGAAGGAAGAATGCTAAGTAAGATTTTGGATTCAGGTAGTAGTGAACCGGCTTTCTCACGGACAGCTCTGATGATGTCCGAAGTCTCGCCCTTTCCAGGATGTGCAATCTCGTTACGGAGGCCCAGGGTAGCAGATGCCTCATAGGTCTGGAAGCCACCCAGGCTGTCCTGGAAATTGCCCTGGTATCGCGGTCCCAAGCCGTAATGGACCGCGAGATAGTCATCGCTCAAAGCATCCTCGAACAGATGTGCCGAAGCAAGCGACCACCGCGAGAAGACGAGACCAGGCCCTATTTGGTTAGAAAGATCCTTTGGTGTACCGACGAAAGCCTGCACTGGGTTGGTCTTGTTCTGATTAGAGTTGAACGAGGCAAAACTGTCATGAGCACCAGTGGCCAGGGGCGGCAGATGAGGATAATTGCAGCGTATTTGCTCTGAAAATTCACCATCGACATACAATGACGCCTTGCTTGTAACCATCGTCTTTGGTCGACGATGCACAATGGCGATGTGATACCATTTCTTCTCCTTGAACGACACAGACTTGAAGCGCACGCTAGGCTTATTGGAAGTAACAGATGTTTGAAGGATAAAGTTGTGGGTATCTCTCTCGAGGTACATGAGCACAAAACATGACTGCGTGGAGTCAAAGACACCGAATATTGTTGTATGTGCAGTAGGATCGAAGCTGTCTACTCGAATCCATGCTGTAAATGTGTAACCCGCACTAGACTGCGGCGGAAACGATCGTCCAAGACTGGATAGTTCGAGCGACGAGTGGCCGTGTAGAGACAGGTCGAATTGGAAGAAAGGGGGGCCTGTATGTTTGTTTGTCATCTGTAAGCAGAATTCAGACGCCTCAGAGCCTGGTGTGGATAGTAAGAATTGTGTGTCGGCCGGTTCGTTCACACCCAAGTGCATGAGTATCTTGCAAATAGCCAATACCTTCTCTCGCTCAGGTGGGCTAAGAGCTGAATCGGCATTGAAGGCAACTCGGAGGAACTGCGATAAGGCGCCAGTCGAATGGACAGCAGCCCGGTTATATATAGAGACTGAGATGGCGCAGTGAATTGTCTCTAGGACGAGTAAAGAAGCTGGGTTTGCGAGGCCATCTTTCATTCGAGGAATAGCCGTCCAGAAACTGACGACTGCTCTCAAAATTTCGGGGTGCCGTATTATAGTCTTGGCATTGACGACTTCTCGCACGCCGGGCGTAATGTTTTCTGCAGACTTGGCCAACACCAAATCCCATTGCTCTTCGGCGCTGTCGCTTTCGTCTTCTTTAGGGGAGTTCTCGTCGTCCGGCCGTAGCGCTTGTCCGATGGATTGACAAAGGAGATCGAGTGCCTCATCGTCTAAGGAGAATGCGAGCAGTTTGCCAAATACATGACAACTTATCCAGGCATCAGGCTCAGCACCGCCTAATCCTATACTTGCAATGACTTGCTCCAAGGCCTCCCATCCGCCTCCCTCAACTTTATATTGGAAATAGCGTCGGTTTCCTGCATGCCCACGTAGGGCAACCGAAAAGAGATTCAGACAGTCTCCCACCAACTTAAACAGGGAAAGCATGTCGGCATCGCTTCTTTTATCGGGATCGTAATAGCCTGAAAAGGCTCGGAGAAGATTGAGTATTGTTTCGAAGCCGTCAGCATGTCGAAAGTCATCTTGATGGACGGGTGATCGTGTCGCAGATATGTGCTGTATAATATGTCGTAGTTTTCGCAATAATGGCGGCATTTGAGGGAAGCCATCTTGCTGGTGAAGGGTCGTATCGATACTGAGAGCTTCAAGTAAGCCCTTTAAGATTTCGAAGGACTTGGTTTGCGGTGGGTTCGAGGCCGAAGTGGACGACCGGTATCTTCTTGGTATTGATGTCATTTTCAGTGTTGCTTTTCGAAATCACTGGTTCATTCCAGAAACCGCCTCCCCCTGAGCCCTTCAAGGGTCCAGGCTGTTATCAGTCGTCGTCGGCATCGAAGAGTAAGACTTGTAACTTGATGGAGCTGCCAGCGCGGGGCGCATGAAGCTCTGGAGTGGGCGGAAACAGCGGTCACGGTACGGCCACAGTTGGTCTCTTGATAAGGTGCTTTCGTTGGGTATCGGAGGAAACGTATCGAGACTCGTCCAAAACAAAACACTGGGAGCTGAGAAATTAGCGAAGTTGTCGAAACAATCGGTCACCCACTGAACTGGAGCCTGCACTTACCTGTGCTCAATGCTGTAACTCAATGGGGGGTCAGCCTTGGAGAAGGGTGTGGCGGTGGTGTGGCGGTGGCCCCTCCCCTCCTCAGTTTTGATGGATCTTCTGAGCTGACGAAGCTCGAGTAATGCTATTGGAGTGACATGTACGCGTGCGCATGATTAAAGTTGTACACCCGCCGCGTAAAGTGGAGGGTACAGTGGAACAAGTTGACTGGTATTGAAGCATTGATTCAAGATGAGAATGCTGGACAGGATGGAACAATGGGATTCCTTATCTGATGCTGCAACTACCACTGACACTCACTCTACAAGTATCGCGTGTCGATGCCATAACGCGAAGCATTCAGGGGCAGATGCTTGTCTAACTGATGATAAAGGGCCGAAAGAGGAAACAATTCCCATAGCACAGAGTATTTGATCAAACGTCGCTTCATTATTAACCTCATCCTTGTTCTAAAGGTTTGCACACACTGACCAGTAGTCTCTAAGCAGAACTTCTACAGCAGCTACAGACCACCAGCGGACAACAATGAAAGCCATCACATATGCTTATTCCAACACACCAGACCCCTTGTCTTCAATCTCATAACCTCATTACCACGCCTTGTCCTTTCTCAGATGGCCTTTCCAACAACTCTGACAATCTTGGGCTTGTTCGAATTATAATTGACATCGTGCGTACTCGCGCTAAACTTTGGCAAGTGTACCGTCAAGTCGTAGCTGTCGCCCTCCTCATCGTAGAAGGTGTACGCATAAGGATCGTCGGTATGGATTTTAATTTCGTACTTGTACCAGTAGGCCCAGTCATTTCGCTCAACGGAAGCCATAAAGATACCGGTCTTTTTGTAGAAGTCGCCGTTCTTGTCGAACCACATCAGTGGGGACTCTTGCTTTGGCTCCCAGTTCACCTCGATATCGAAGTCATGGCGGGGATAAGGCATTGTGATGATAAGTTGTATAGTGGATGAAATGAGTAGAGAGGTGTTTGTGGTAGCTTGTAGTCAAATGAGGTGATAACTGAGCTTTGTTGCTGCTGCTACTACATCCAGGAGAGCATCTTCTTGTCCTCTTATATACATTTCCATATCTTGCAAATCGGTCGAGACCAAAGCAATAGCATCGGCTAGAACATGTCGTCTGTGAATAGTCACGGTTAGCCCGTGTGGTTCAGCTGAACTTGCAAGCAATTCGATGCATCTTCACAGCGCCGTGGCGAGCTGGACCACATCTTATTGTCCTCTTATACAAGTTTTTATGTATCATAATCGGTCGAGACCTGAGCGAGAACACAATAAAACATTTTTTATGAACAGTAACGGTTAGCCGAGCAGTTCAGCTGGACTTATGAGCATCAGATCCATCTCAATAGTGCTGTGGCTAGCTGAGTTATACCCCTGCATGTGGGCGAGACTGTCGAATCGTGGGTACAATACCAGAACTATTGAACAGCTAATGCTCAAATGCCTCATGAGACCAGCTATTTCAGACCTCTCTACTACAAGTATGTGAATCCTCCTCGACCTTACAGCTTCAATTTTTCTCTCGCCATCCTCTTTGCGTCAAAGGCCTCCAATCCCTGTGCCCTCCGTATGGGAGATTCTCAACGCCTTCTATGTACTCGTTCCTCACCACCAATTCAGCCTTGCCACACCAGATTCCAAGGGTACATACTTGTATGTTACTGTCCATATCGCCATCAGAAGAAGGTGCATCGTCTTTTGCTTGATGCGAAAAAGTAAAAGCCATTACTTGGTATGATTGCGAGTCTGAAGGTAAGGGACTGGCTGACGGCACCGCCTAACCGTAAGAATGGACATCCAGTACAGCTATACACAGGTGAGAGATAGCAAAGGAAGAAGCCATTAAGAATATAGCTGGCCGGTAATAAGGATACCCGATTTAACGTTGCTATTTCCAACATGGTACTCTCAAGACACGCGTGTTTTTAGCGAACACGCCGTGTCTTAATGACGTCGCGATTCTAGTGCAGGGTAGATCCAACAAATATGATATGGGAATCTGAAGTTGAGTGAAACAAGCATGTTAATCGTAGTAATAATATATTAAAGCTTAAATTACTCTAAATACTATCGTTTCAATATGTGCCACTCTGGCATTGCCCCAAGTATTTTCTTCGTAAGTTGGACAGCCTTCCGTTCACTTGATCTGTGTCGCCTGAGGCGTCGGAAAGGCTCAACTTCGCGGAGCTCCCCGTGTGTACTCAACATCATTATGACCTGCAAGATTTCGCGATTACGCATCGTAAAATGAACCAATATTTCTCAAATACAATACCAGGCAAAAGGCGGAGTTTTTTATTAACCGAAATGTACTGCATACGTGTAATGATGATTTGTCTCGCATAGGAAATGCATTGTCCAAGTGGTTTATTCGTGACTTGTCAAAGCAAGACTATACTTAATGATTACTAGGAAAATAAGACAACTAACTACATTTAATTGCTCGTCTATTCCCTTGAGGGCAGAGACTAAAGCCGGCTAAAGAAGGTCAAGTCGTGATGCGCTCTTGTCAAACGGGAACCTTGACGGCTTGAGCACCTTTGAGCACTATCAGCACCTAGCTTTGTTTACCTACGGATGTCCTGTGACGCGGATCCTTGAATGTGTTGAAACAACAGAAGTTCCGAGGTCCGCTTATCGTTATCTCAAAAAGGCAAGTATCGGTATCGGTATCAGTATCAGTATCGGCGTCAGTATCAGCTTATCAAGCGGATACGAATTGATAGACCATTAGACTGCATCTGTTGAATTCTGCCTGGAATGATGAGCCAAAGCGGTGTTGAATGGCGTTATCTGACGGGATAGTCATGGCATCTGAGTTGCTTGGAAGTGGAGAGCTCTCCAGGGCTAGCTTCAGGGACTTCAGAATGCAGACGCGCTATGTACCTCATCCGGGCTGCCGGGCTTGGAGCTCAGTGCATGATAAAGTGCACTGGCCATCATGTTCCATATTGGCACATCATGTTTTGAATGGATATGCTGAAATACGGAGTGAACTGGCAATGCATATTGCTCACCGAATCATGACGTCTTCCCTGTCGCGTATTGTCTTTCCAAGGAACAACCTCCCCGAGTCAAAATGTCACTCTTGACCCCCAGGAACGGACTGGGGGATGAGGCGCTGTCGGCGTTGGCTTGGAGCGAACAGCGCTTCAGTTTTAGTTGAGACATGGGCAGGCACGTGCCAGGGACGTCGTCTGACTTGATGGATCAGGCGGATTAGGTCAGTGGGGACCAATCGGAGCCAAATCCCTCCCCGCATTTTGCTTTCTTGCACTGGGTAAAGCTACACCTGCTTTTGGCTGCAGGCACCGCAAACTGGAAGGTACCGTACCTTGTTGAAGCTCTAGCTGTCTGGGTGGATATTGACACTGCGCTATCAAGATACTTCGATCGGCTAGAGGAAGTACAGTGTTTCTTAGCTTGCGCAGCCATGATGTACTGTACGCGAACACGGCTGAGTAGCTGTAATGGATCGCCATCAGCCTTGGGAAACAAGCATCTCTCTGTATCCAGCAGACTGGATGATGGTTTGCCTACAAGATATTTGTTTGCAACAGAGTCCCCACAAGCTTTCATCACAGAGGCATCAGCGTAAATAGGTAGACAGACACCAGGCTCAACAATTTGAGTTCAGTGGTTGCCATCGCTCCCTGTAGAATGTCATCCATGAGCCATGACCATGACTCGAGGCGAGGCGGACAAACACGACCGGGTTATCAGCCGTCAACAAGGTGAGGCAATCATCTACCATCAGTTGACCTCGGAAGCATCAAAATGGCGGTAAACAATAGGAGAAAGACACTCGTAACGAGTGCAGATTGCTTTCGGTTCGTTTTCTAGAGATCTTCCAATGAATCACATCCATCATGACCATTCCTCAGGTTCAGACAGCCGGATTAGAAACCGCCTCGGCCTTGCATTCAAAGGTACCGTGTGTCTCTAAACCTTGACACGGACTGTCATGATAGCTCACATGTACCTCAGGCACGATATGCCGTTATCGCATTGCCTCGGTGACGGCCATTGGCTCTGTAGAACATCCGCTAAACCGAATTAGGGGCTCAGCCACTGTGTTATCGCCCATCCTAGCGATGGATGCGTCACACCCTCCTGCCCTCCCCCAGGCCCGCTGAGGCAACTGGAGCTGTCGCACGCAGCTTGCGATTGCTTATCTACCCCAGGTCCTGCCGCCATCACTTCTTCTTCCTTTCATCATCCCATCCATATCCATCATCACCTTCTCCATCCTTTACAACATCGATCTTGTCTGATTTTATTAATACAGACGGTCGAGGACATCACTTGGTCCATTTGTTTTTGTCTTTGAGTCGCAGGTAGACACAATTTCCGAGCTTTGCGCGTTTCGTCATCATGAAGTCCGCTCTCACTCTCTCCGTGGCCGCTGTCGCCAGCGCTGCCTCTTTCAGCGTCGGCACCGTCCACGACAAGGCCGCTCCCATCCTCAGCTCCATCGAAGCCGAGACCATCCCAGACTCGTACATCATCAAGTTCAAGGACAATGTCGATGATCGTGCTGCCTCCAACCACCACATGTGGGTTCAGGACACCCACACCAACGGCGAGTCTGAGCGCCTGGAGCTGCGAAAGCGATCCTCCATTCCCTTCACAGACAAGACATTCTCTGGCTTGAAGCACACCTTTGACATTGGTGAGGCCTTCAAGGGCTACGCCGGCCACTTTGACGAGTCCATGATCGAGAAGGTCCGAAACCACCCTGACGTAAGTACCTCTTTTATGCCTCATGAATCATCACAAGCTAACTATCCATCCAGGTCGAGTACATCGAGCGCGACACTCTTGTCCACACCATGGTCCCTGTCTCCAAGGACATGATCACTGAGGACAAGTGCGACGGCGAGACCGAGCGATCAGCTCCTTGGGGTCTTGCTCGTGTCTCCCACCGTAACACCCTCAACTTCGGTACCTTCAACAAGTACCTCTACTCTTCCGATGGTGGTGAGGGTGTTGATGCCTACATCGTCGACACTGGTACCAACATCGACCACGTTGACTTTGAGGGTCGTGCCAAATGGGGCAAGACCATTCCTTCCGGCGACGCCGACGAGGATGGCAACGGTCACGGTACTCACTGTTCCGGTACTGTCGCCGGTAAGAAGTACGGTGTTGCCAAGAAGGCCCACGTCTACGCTGTCAAGGTCCTCCGATCTAACGGCTCCGGATCCATGTCCGACGTTGTCAAGGGTGTCGAGTTTGCTGCCACCAGCCATCTCGAGCAGAAGAAGAAGGCCAAGGATGGTAAGCGCAAGGGCTTCAAGGGCTCTGTCGCCAACATGTCCCTTGGTGGTGGCAAGACACAGGCTCTCGATGCTGCCGTCAACGCTGCTGTCCGCACTGGTGTTCACTTTGCCGTCGCTGCTGGCAACGACAATGCCGATGCCTGCAACTACTCTCCCGCTGCCGCTTCTGAGCCCGTCACTGTCGGTGCCTCTGCCCTTGATGACAGCCGTGCCTACTTCTCCAACTACGGAAAGTGCACTGACATCTTCGCCCCTGGTCTGAACATCATGTCCACCTGGGTCGGCAGCAAGTACGCCGTCAACACCATCTCTGGTACCTCTATGGCCTCTCCCCACATTGCTGGTCTCCTGGCCTACTACCTCTCTCTCCAGCCCGCTGAGGACTCCGAGTACGCTCTTGCTTCCATCACCCCCAAGAAGCTCAAGGAGAACCTCATCTCCGTTGCCACCGAGAACGCTCTTACCGACATTCCCTCCGACACCCCCAACCTGCTCGCCTGGAACGGTGGTGGCTGCAGCGACTACAAGAAGATTGTTGAGGCTGGTAGCTACAAGGTCAACAAGGCTGCTCCTTCTTCCCGCGTCGAGGACATCAAGCACGCCGTTGAGCATGAGGTCGAGGTTGTCTCTGGCAAGCTGACCACTGGCGCTAAGGAGCTTGGCTCCAAGGCCGAGAAGTTCTCCAAGAAGATCCACGAGCTCGTCGATGAGGAGCTCGAGCAGTTCATCAAGGAGCTCAACATGTAAGATCATAATCTTATCATGGTGTAATGGTTATGCATATGTTTGTTGGGATTACGGATGGCATTGGCTTTAGTTTGGGTACATGATATTGATGTTGGCGCTTGCTTTTTATGATGACCAGTTGTCATCGCGCGCCATTGCATGGGTTAGTTTATGAGAGCAAACTGCATTTAGGCATTGCTCATTATTACAATAAATCTCTTATTCTCAGCGCAATTTTTTCAGCTTGCTCGTGATTGTTAATGTGTTCCATGTATGTCCTTGTAGTCACCTCTTGCTCCACGGTTTCCTGCTCACTTACAATAGTTCCCTCGCCTGCTTACGCTACCTGTTTCTTCCCACAACACTCATTCATCGCATTTGTCAATTCATCCTAGGTATGTCAACCCTACCAGGCGGGCAGCAGAAGGTTGGCCTAAGTTAGACCAGACTTTGAGGTTGTTTATTGATGTACTCTAAGTCGCATAAGCTAACCTACTATTTTCGTCTCTTAGGCTTCCAGCGCAGCTTTTCTCATACCCGGAGACCTTCAATGCTCTCACTCACTCATTTCTGGTGCCATCGTCATCTGAGCATCGATCCGTTCTCTTCTTTTTGGAGTCCATGCTAGCCCTCATCATTACTGTTTATCCCCACAACTACCGCTTTCTGTCCTCGTGTGTTACCTGCGTTGCCTACTGGTTCATCATGGCGGCGATCAACTCCTACTGTTTTACTCTCGTAAGTAGCTATCATGGAGCCGAGAAAATTGGCCATTGAAGGCATAAGAGACGAAATTATTAGATGAGTTTATGATATTTAGGCCATGCTTCTTAGACTACTTATTTTTGTACCCTGAGACTTGAGGCCAACCTTTCTCCTACTTTGCTGAGGTAGTTCCTTCCTCTTCCCCTTCCTTCTTCTTCCTACGAAAGGTATCTGTTCCTTCCTTCCTTCTGCCATGTGTTCACGCTCTTATCTGCAATGGTGCCGTCACCTGGGCATTACTCTTCCTTTTACACCTAAATTACAACCTCAAGATGCTTCGCCGCAACAGCTCTCGAAACACGGCGCGCCGCCCGCTCAGCCGGAGCAAATCGACCGCATCTGTTGCCCGAAGTGCCATTCGGGAGTTGGAATCTATTGACCCTGTAAAAGCTGAACGAGACGCTAATCTTGCTGCGGTCTTATCCTATTATCGAGCCCAGGATCGGGCTGACGAAAAAGCAAAAAACGTCCCCCTTACACGACGTTACCTAGAGACCCTGCAGCCACCCGACGACCAGTGCCACAACAATCAAGACGATGTTGTTTTTTCTTCATCCCGCCAAAAGGTCAGAAAATCTCGATCCATGATGGCTTCCTCGCACGCTTCAGACCTGCGCCCACGCTCTTCGCCGCTGCCGCCCGCGAGTGGCGATGAGCAGCAGCAGCAGCACCAGCTGAAAGATGCGCGACCTAAATCAGCGGCGCTCCGAGCCGCCACATCTATGAGTTTCCTCCGAAGCAGACGAAAGACGGCGGCTTCCCGTGCGAGTCACATTGAAGTCAGCGACGCGGCACTCCGACTCGCCAGAGAGAGGTTCCAACAGATACAAGAGGAAGAGGCGAAGCAGAAGGAATCTACGCTATCGCGACCAAAGACCAGAGAGAGCCAACGCTCTACAACCCTTCGCAAATCCCTGCGCAATACTAGCAACACTTCGACCGCATTTACAACGTTTTCCACCAACAGCGCCATTTCCAAGCAACATGTGATCCGAAACACGGCACGCAAAGTCTCACATGGCTTGAGGTCAAAGTTACGAGGTCTTTTCGGTAAAGGAAAGAGCGAGGACTCTGAACAGCAGGAACACGACCCATGCGCGACAGAGAGGGATTCTGATGTAGAGAGCTGTCTGCATGTTGGGGGCACCGAGGCAATGGAAGAGGCATCTATGTTCCAGGTGACAGCACACGTTCCTTCGTTGCACGATGTACCTTCGAATAAAAAGCTCAGGTCTCGCAAAGGCAGCGTGGAGAGCTTCGGTGATCACTGTGTTTCTGACGATAGGTCCCGTGTCACCAGCTGGACGAACTCGATGACAGACGCGAGTCAAGGAACTGAGGAAAGACAGCGTCTTTCCGTCATCAAAGAGAATGACTTCAAGCAATGGCCTGCTCATTCCACCATTCGGCGCGTTCGACCTGACGACGACTGCAAGGGCCATGAGCATGAGCGACAGTCTTCGATATCAAGTTCGGTCACGGAAGTCCCAGACAAAGACTCGAATTATGCGACCGAGACACCTGGGCAAGGGTATACTGGCTGTAATTGGAGTGACGACAAAGCGAGTTCCGACGAGCGCACTGTGCTGCTCGATGAACTTGATCCTCACAAGACCATCAGTCATCGAAGTTCTGCTTTTTTTGGGAGCCCTTTTCGTCAGTCGGTAAGATCGCCAAGCCCCTACCGTCGTGCACTTCGGGAGATGAATTCTTCTGAAGAGGTAAATGGTTTATTGGGATCTCAATATCTTCATTCCCTATCGACCTTGAACCTACCGGCCCGGCAATACAGCAACCCCGGTTCAGAGAATGACTATCACGCCACAGACGTTAACAGCGTTTATTCTTTTTCTGCGGAAGACACAACCCCAGTACCATCAGCCATACCTCCAGCTATAGGATCAAACGTTTTCGAGCAATCCCCAGATCGCAGGTACACCCGCCGGCCATCACCAGAGATCTCAATCTATTCACCAGATAACGAACACCAACGCGACGCATCCACCGCCAGCTCAGTGGAATGGAAGACCTGGTTGAGCTCGAAAGTGTCCAAACTTGAAGGTCCCACGACCCCTAGACGCAAGCAAGAGACCGGCGCCCTGCCACCACTGGGCCACCTCAGAGAGCTGGCTTCAATGGGCTCTACTCCAGAGCTCTCTGTCACAGCCAAATGCACACCAAACCGAAGCCCTCTGGGTAGCGTAAATGGAAATGCCCAAGCATTTCCTGACAACAGCCCAACAAGACTACCACGCCAAGCTGGTATCGTCTACGACGAGAACTTGGCACCGAATTACGAAGAGAAGACGGCCGATAAAGAGACAACACCCTCTATACCCCGTCGGAGCACTTTGCGAGCAGTACCTTCGCTTCCAAGTGTTACACGAGGGGATTCGATGGAGACAGGAAGAAGAGAAATGCAACGAATGAGGTCCATGAACACGTTAGGTCGTCTGAACTCGACACCGGAAGAGACTAAACGACGCTCCCACACACCTGGGTGGCAAGGCTCCCCAACTAGATCAAGCCCTAGTATTAATGGACGACACCGATAGAGTTACTTGTCGACTAGATCACGAGCAATGTTGGAGAAGCCAGGAGAAGTAACAAGAGACGCAGAGCAGAGAGCCCAAGCGATGGGTAGCAAAACAATGGTGGACATGTTTCTGAGTAGCCGGCGCAATCGGGAAGATGGAAGCAGTCCAGCGGCGTTTCTGTAATGTACGGCAGGCCGACTTGGAGTCTTGATTTATAAATATGAGAGTCATGCGAAAACGAGAGTACATGGGTAATGACCGGGCAACGCTACACATACCTATAGACTTGTATATAAATTAGCAGAAGGGAAGCTTGACGACAAAGGCATTCCTAGTAATACGATAATACTGTTATGAGAGTCATGGTATATGAACAGTCTATGTGTTGGTGGTCACCGATGACTGCGGCAGAATATTTGTCAAATGCTGCGATTGATGTGCTGTGATCCAAATTGCTATATACATATAATACAAAAAACACGCTACTAATCATTATGTTCTCTCTTCTTGAGAGGACTTACATGTACCTCCCAGTACTTGGCATACTCCTTGGGAAACGCGTCTTCCCTACCATCCACCCACTCCCCATACTTCTCATGTGTCACAGCCTCACCAAGCACACCTTCCTTGGTCCCATTCTTTGTAAAATCTAGGAAATCCAGCGTCACTTTAACATACTCCCCAAGAGCCTTGCGCACATCCGCAGTCGCGCCCGTAGCGAAATTGAGGAGAAGCGGTTGTAGCAATGGCGCATCAGTCACGCTGGGATGCGCTGTTCCAATGCTCGTGAGGAACCACGCTGCGCCGACTTTGTCGCGTACACCTCGTACAATTTCGGCGACTGTGTCGAAGTGTGGGCGACCGTAGAAAATACTGTGTGTTTTGGACCATGAGTTGGAGTGTACGACGAGAAGAGGGACCGGGATCTCGGTGTTGAGTTGGCCGCTCGATTTACCCGGGTCAAGAGCGATACCGCCGATGGCTGGGTTGGCGGATGTGGTGTTTGCGGTCTTGAGGGCTTGGAGAGCTCCGGTTGCGCCGTATGAGTGGCCGTTTATGGTGAGGTGTTTGAAGTCGAGACGGTTAGACCATGAGTCGAGGTTTTGTCCTTCGTGGCGAGAGCTGGAGGTGAAGATTTTCGAGCCTTTGCCTTCGTTGACATCTTGTAAAACACGAATAGCCTGGAGGATCTCTTCTGTACGAACAGCTAACTGTTCTTGCTTGAGAATGGTGTCGTTCATGGGTCGACTAGACTGAAGGTCCTTTTCCTTGATGAGGAATACAGGTCTATCCTTTTTATTCTTGATCTGGACCATTGTGCCGGGGCAGCTACCGTCGCGATGTTCAAGCGCAGCGATGACATGTCCGCGACTGGCTAATTCGCCTATGTAGTGTGTATAATCCGTTCTCGAACTCACAGAGCCGTGGGAAAAGATCATGACGGGAAACTTGTCGTCGGAATCGAGAATAGGTGTGTCAACCTTGGCGGGAATCTTAATACTGCCGACCAAAAGCCATAGCGCAAAAGTAAAGATAGGACGGATGATGAAGTTGTTTACGCCTGCGGCGCGAGCGTAGCCTTCTGCTGTAAGACCAATCGGTTTCGGAACCCAAGGATGCAACGCAGCGCGCGAAGCAGCGCCCTTAACGGTGGGATAATACACAGTAAACAAAACAGTCTCGACTTCGAATGCTGGTTTTCCCGTTTCTTTAAGGATAGTGTCGGATATACGTTTCGGTTTGTCAAGTGGGATCTCGAGATCAATTGCTCCGACGTCATGAGGACCAGAGTATGCAGGTAATCGCGACGAAAAGAAAGGCTGCCATGTGATGAAGCAGTAAGCGACATAAATGCCTATAACCGAGAAAGTAATATAGCGCCATGTTAAACGTGGTCGGAGGATATTTTTAAGGCGTTGGAATATGCGTGATGATGGTAGCCGGGAAAATAATGTTGATGGTCTTGGATCTAGCCATCGTGGTTTAGGCTGTGGAGATGAAGAAGAGGAAGACATTGTGAGCGGAAGATCCGGATCTGAATCTGAGGGTGTCGGGGAGAGGGAGTTTAGTTCTAGATCCAAAGAGTTTGGGGATTGAGATCGGGGCATGATATTATTTATTAAAAGAGTAAAGTTGTAAGCGCTTGTAGTGATTGATTGATGATGATGTCGTTGATTGAGATCAGAGTCAAAGTGGGCTGCAGGCTTGTTTTTGGCCATGACGCAAGTGGATTGTCTTATATCCGGATGATGCGTATTCCCGGACGGCTACCACTGAATCTAAGGGTGCAAAAATAAGTAGTCTTAGGACCATAGTTTAAACAGAATAAAATGACCTACTAATTTCGTCTCATACTTCCAGCATAAACACCATGACTTAATGAAGGCGATAAGACCTTGGAAGTGTCCTTGTTTCACTGAGTGTGTTTAATTGATCTTCAAATCTCACTGAATCAGAGACTGTATGTATTTAATTTATCGAATAGACGTTGCCGGTAGATGTAAGAAGGCGTGGGTGATTGACTCACTGGTGGTGAAGCTGATCTTGGAGAGATGGAAGTAAGAAGTGGTATATGGACTGCGTTTACTTGATTTCTCGTAACGAGCCTTTGGTGGCGGACTTCTTCGTCCATGGCTTTTCCAACTATAATTTCAAGGCTCCCGTGGTCACCACTACATGCCTTTCTGACTGGTTAAATTAGTCGTTGTATACGATTATTAGCATGTCAAGTGCCTCTAGTAACTTGACGTGACGATCACGTATGACGACGAGTTCGACCAGTTGGAAAGGCATGTGGCGACAGCGATCGGAGCCTTGAAATTATAGTTTGAAAAGTCATAGACATAGAAGATCAACACCAATGGCTTGGTATAAAAAATCAAGTCATTGGCTTTCAAACTGTGCTCCTGTCGTGAGAGATTCGTGATGTCATAAACTGGAGTAGATGAATGTCTTTGTTGGCTTGCCAGCTGATCGAGGTTGCAAGAGGAAGAAGTTGCTGCCGTCCACAGCGCGACAGAAGCTTCTCTTATAAGTTGTAGCCTCTATTATAAAGTTCCGTATGTGTCACGCCTTGGTGAGGCTCGAAGAAATAAACTTATTCACACAATATAAAAACACTGCGACCTGCTCAACAGTCCACTTCTTCTTCTTCTTCTTCCTTTTGCAACTTAAGAACAGCACTTATAGACCATCACATCAAGCTGTCACTTAGATTTCCCGGATTCCCCTACCCTTCAGTCTAAACATAAAGTAAGCCATCGAGAAATGCTAAAACGCCGAGAGGCTTGACAACTTTCGTCAGGAGGCTATCGACCTTGGCAAGGTCGTTGCATTTTCTACTTATATAACGGTTAATGGCCTCCTGACGACGGCTGTCAGGTCTCTCGGCGTCTTGACATTTCATGATAGCTTGCTTGATGTCTTTAGACTGAAGGGTTTTATCTGGATAGACTAGGATACCAAATACCCTCCGTATAAAAGGTATATTAGTGAGCTAAAGGAGAAGAGATAACTACTTTTAACAGATCAATATTGTTATCTCCCACACGTCTTGTTCTAAGACGACTGGTATCTAACTTGTATGTCACGATGATACTATTAGCTGAAGAAACTTTATGAATTTGGGAAGGAGTTTGGATTTCCATGAAGAAGAGCAAACAGGGTCTTTCTAGTGATAAAGTTTTCACCTTCGCATCAATGTCAAGACTCCACTCTAAAAGCCACCCGATGTCGGATTAAGGGCGCAACTGACAACCCAAGGCGTAATGCATGTACCATAAAAGAAATTACTCCTCGCTCAGAAAATAGAACAGTAGGCAATTGATATGATCAATCATGAGTCAAACATCAATTGAGTTGCGAGCTCGTGAAGAAGGATCCTCACAAACTGAAGATCTGGATCTCACGAGTACCCATGAATTCTCTTCACTACCGCCTGTAGATGGTGGCAAAGATGCTTGGTTCTTCCTTGCTGCTTCATTTATGGTTGAAGCGCTTACTTGGGGTGAGTTAAGTTCATAAATATGTTTGTTGATACATAGGCACTGATACAGGTCCAGGCTTTCCGTTTGCCTTTGGCGTCTTTCAGGATTACTACAGTACCAATGCACCTTTTGAAGGATCATCAGCTATTGCTGTGATTGGTACCTGTGCAATGGTATGTCCCTCGAACCATACTATCAGACACCCACTTACCATATCCAGGGAATAATGTATCTGGGCCTTCCCTTTGTAATGACCCTTCAACGTCTCTACCCGAAAGAAAGCCGTTGGTCTCCAATGATAGGACTCTTCATCATGTGCATCGCCCTCGCGCTGAGTTCCTTTTCGCAAAACACCACACATCTCATCCTCACACAAGGAATACTCTACGCTATAGGTGGTTCGATATCCTACTGCCCGTGTCTGTTGTATATGGACCAGTGGTTCGCTAAGAAAAAAGGCTTTGCGTTTGGAGTCATGTGGTCAGGCACTGGACTCGCTGGCTTTGCGTTACCATTACTCTTTGAAAAGTTTCTCAACGACTATGGCTTCCGCACCACGTTGAGAATATGGTCTGTTTCTCTTTTTGTGCTAACGTTGCCATTGGCGTATTTCATCAAGCCGCGTCTTCCGTACTCTGCTACGAGACATATTAATCCTCTTAAGCTGGGGTTTGCGATAAAACGCAACTTTATGCTTCATCAACTCGCCAACATTACTCAAGCGTTGGGATTCTTTCTGCCCGGGATTTATCTTCCGTCGTATGCCCGCACAGCTCTTGGGGCTGGGACATTTGCTTCAGCTTTGACGGTTTTGTTGATCAACGTTGCCTCGGTATTTGGCTGTGTGGCTATGGGTGCCCTCACAGATCGTCTACATGTCACGAATTGCTTCATGATATCTGCGACCGGAACAGCACTCAGCACATTTCTTCTCTGGGGATTTTCGACGAATTTGCCTGTTCTGTACATCTTCTGCGTGGCGTATGGGATTTTTGCAGGTTCTTACACAACCGCGTGGACTGGAATCATGCAAATGGTATCGACTTCTGTTGGAGATAGCAGCACTGGAAGATCATTTGATCCGGCCATGGTATTGGGTGTTTTATCTGCAGGACGAGGGATCGGGAATCTAGTATCTGGACCACTCAGTGGGGCGTTGATCAAGGGAATGCCGTTCCAAGGTCAAGCAGCTGGGGGATACGGAACGGGATATGGTTCGTTGATTATATTTACCGGCATTACGGGTTTGGCTAGCGGTGCTACGTTTCTCTTTAGAAGGATTGGGTGGGTATGAATTGCCTGCCGCGAATCGAGACATGGGTCGTGTATCTCAAGATGGGGTAACTTGGTTTGATGAGCAATAGAGAAACTACCCAAGTTTGGGTAAAGAATGACTCGGCCGATCAATTTCGGATCTCAATGCCTTGAAAAAAAAACCTGGAATTTAAATAATGGCATAAGGGACCAATCATTGTTACTTACAAGAGGCTTAGTTTTATTTGACACGCGACTAGAAGGTCACTTACTCACGGCAAATTATAGAAGTGGATTGATTACACACTAATGACACCATTCTGATGCTCGACTTTCGGTGAAGAATAAACCTAAAGCATGGGAATATTCTGCATTGCAGTGTTTTTTAGTTTTTACCATCGTGCTATTGTTAGATGCAGTATGTATTGATGATTATTCGATGACCACCTTTGTTGGCAGTACTTATTAATACCGCATCACATGTACCCTTTTTCTTCTGCCATATCTTTATTTAATTTACGCTACTTTCTCTCTTTCATGTCTATCCGTACACTCTGGTTATAAAAAGAGACAAAAACAACAGACGGCATATATCTACCCATATCATATGCAATTATTACCAGTCAATCATCATGGCTAAGAAAAACCCGAATCAAACGACAAATACAAGTCATGATCAAAATTACGAAACAGAAAACGAACTACTCAGATCCAAGATTCACCATTTGAGTAGCGAGATAGAGATCATACAGACTCTTCTCGACAACCACAAACACTGTTCCAAATATTGTCAGAATATATCAAGGATGGATTCGAAAGCTGGAGAAACGGCATCTCTCCAGTGTCCCGCTTGAACAACAACAAACACAGTCAAAACAGTTATTTTATTGCGACGGAGACGGGGTTCAGCCTGGTGCTGATTCTATTATAGCAGTGGCGCAAACAAAGCTGTGGATTTCATGTAATCTTTCGAAATTGGAATGAAGGACAAGATGAGATGATGGGGATGGATTTGGAACTTTTGATATATCGATACCTCAGACTGAATGAATGGATGGATGGATGGGTGGACTTGAACTAGATTGACGGCGCAGATACATGTGGCCTTTAGACATACACGAATCCTGCGACACTGAAATTTCAATAAACTCACTTACTCACCACCTTTCTCTCTTGTTTATCCCATCAAGCTGACGTACATAAATTACAACGCATGATCGAAGATTCATGTCACATTGACCTAGAGTCCGCACTTTCTTGGCAAGACATGAGATCGTCGATGAGATCATGATTTCGGAGCCGCCGGGCCTTTTCATTGGATCCTGCGAGTCTGACGGATCGGCATTGTACCCAAACGTATACAGTGTAAATCTGACATTCGCTGGGTTGGCTTTCAAAGTATGATGGTAAATCTGACATATTTCTTGGATAATATTTATGTCATCTACATGATAAGAATCGGTGTATCGCTACTGACAATCTCAGTCCATCTTCTTTGACCCTGCATACCCCAAATCGTCTCCAACGCTTTCACAGCAACAGGAATACTTCCGAAACTTGTCACACTATACAAATCCGACATTCTAGTCGAGAAAAACTCCCTGTGCTCTGGTAAGATACTCTCTGCCGCTGCTACAAAGTACGTCCACACCAGCGCGTGAACGCCTTTGATAGACGCGTCCAAGTTGAGCACCTTTTGGCGAAGCTGCTCGACGAGATGGATGGATTCTTCATCAGAGAGGGATGATTCGGCGCGGCGACGGTAGATGCTGCAGGCGTCGAAAATGGCGGAGCGGATCACTTCGATGTTGGGTAGATGTTCTGAGTCTGGGGGCAGTTCGGGATAGGCCATGAAGTCTAGGTATGCTTCTGGGCCGGTGAGGACTTGTAGGCCTTTGGATTCGTTGGCTAGAGGGACACCAAAGAGTTGGAACCTTGAAAAATCTAGTCAGTTTTAATCCTTCTCTGTAGAAACGTGTTTGCTTACATCTTGACCTGCTGAAGAAAAAAATCTTTCAAACTTGGGGGTAACATCGTTATCCAATCCGGATACGACGTGAGACAATTCAACATCTCGAGAAGATAGGTGTAATTGTCTGCTCCTGTGATCGTCTCTCCAACGAGAAGTACCAAGATGGTGGCCAGGATGTACGGATTGAAAAGCTGTTCCGGGCTGAGTTGTAGAGAATCACGCCGTAGTTTCTGGACGATTGCTTGATGGCCTGTTTCGGCGACGTGTTGTAACCTGGGGTCTTTCTGACCTAGATGAAACGCTGACACGACAGACACAGCTTGTGCGAGGTTGTCGTCGTGGCATGCTAGTGGTAGGATGACGTCTCTGTATCCATTGCTGTTTGAGTCGAGGACAACCATGTGTGAGGCTATTATCTCAGAGACTAGTATTTGTTAGAGAATGAATTCTTGGGAAATATGTTGGAACATACAATGACTAAACATCTTTCTTGTTTGTGAACTCGACACTGCGTTGAGGGCTGGATGAATCGTGATACGATGGGCATACGGTACAACAGCCCCTGGACTCGAGTCGAAAGAGTCATCAGATGATGGTGAAGCAACATCATCGGAAGAAGCCGAGTCTGTATGCTGCAACGTCGTAGGACTATTCCTCCCTTGACCGTTTCTCGCACGATCCTTTCTAACCCGTTTTCCAGGTTCAACCCATCGAAAAGACTTTTCAGGCTGATTAGGACTTGGTTCAGCAGAAGACGTTGTGGTAGTAAAAGTCAAAGTCATGGGTGTTCCTGTGGTAGCCATGTGGCTGCTAAACCGACACCGGAGACCCTGGCCAGAGCAGGAAATACCCTTCTTTTGGCACTTGAGACATTCTGGTTCTGTCTTGTCACACTTGAGACGCCTTTTGCAGCATTCGTAGCATCCTATTTGCCAAAGTTAGTTTGTGTCTATAGAGTTAAGGTTGGTGGTGTATTACCGTTGTTTCTCTTGGCAAGCGACATTGAATAGAGAGAGTAATGTATTCTTCTCGCTCTTTTACCGCTTTTGGTGATTCAAGTCGATCTATCTGGAGCGGCGAGAATCTATATCTTTAATATATTCTCTTTCTCCTTTGTTCCACTGACCTTTCGCGATGCTTGTCGGCTGTTAGCTTCTGTCCGCTGTGATGAGAAGTACGCAATGGGTATGAGGAATGCGCACGGGCTGTGCGATAGAGTTTAGTGGTCAGAGCGCTAAGAATTGGTCTAGAACTCTTAGGCTTTGGATGATGGTTGTCTGTCTACTAGAAGAAGCAAAGTCTATCCCGGATGAATTACAAAAGGCACCGATAGAATTCCTGGCCTGGACTAATTGTAATAGGAATTTGACATTTTGATTCAATATTCCGATGTTGTTCGGTAATTACTCAATACATCATCACTCAAACCGTTGCCCCTGTCGCCCCGACATGTTAGACTTACCAACAACACCAGCACCAACACCAACACCACAACACACTAGCCATGGCGCAACGCCAGAAATCACCAATTGATGACGAATTGACACCAGAAGAACGATAGAAGAAATTCTAGAAGGATTCGATTACCACCCATGTCATCTATCATGCCCTACGAGGCACATGCTTTGCTCTGTCTATCAGCCGCAACTGGTAGCATTAAACCCAGCGAGGCAATTCTAGCCACAATGCCCAATTGAATGATTCGGGTCTCCCGTGAAACGTTTGCGTCTTCCCGTTTAACCGCGGAGATGGGATGAAAATCCGATATCCAAAGGCTGCAACCCTTCGGACCAGGGGAACTTTTAGGGAAAGGCTCGGTTAGGAACGTCTTGATCTAGAAATAGATAGTTCATCCGGGTAACGATTCCAGAAAGATGGGTTACCAGTCTGTTGGAATTGCTAGTCTGCGGCTTTATTAGACTTTGAGACGTAAATCAGGCGGCCGGTTCCGACCACTCCCATAGTAAACTGTTGGTGTATACGCCAGCTCGATCGATCCCCATGGGGAATTAGAAGCTTTGATATCGGAATCAGGAACCGATAATTAACTCCAGTTCAAGTGATGGGTAGTGGAGTATAGGGCTGACCTCCAAGTTGACTCCAACCTGTCCAATGTTAAATAGTTCATGCCGCATGTGGAGAGGTTCATGTATGCCGATCTAGCCCAAGTTTTCTATCTCTCCAGTATCAGTAACTTCACTACCTTGTCTCAAGATAACAATCTCATCATTCATTCGTACTGTAGCAATAGTTATCTCCATCTCCCCACTAAACAACACGACTCTACCCGCTTATCTTGTACATCATCCACTAATATCTTCGGGCGATTGTCACCCGAACCGAAATTTAACAGAGATTTTTTCAGTGGAGACTTGATGATATACGTGGTTATTCCCGGTTCCATTATAAGGAGAAGAAAGAAGCGGTATCGGTGCACGTTACTCTTACTCTGTAAACATAACATGATTCCGACTTTTGCTTCTCCCTACTCTACGAAATATACTGTTTTTCTAAATCATACTCTTGAATCACCGTGAAAATGGCTGTAAAATCATCTCAATCTGAAGAACCAACCTTTGAACCCATGACGTGAGTTTGTCACTGCAACATTATCACATCGATGAATGTACTCACAATAAACAGGAGAATGGGGACTATTCGTCGTGAAGGAACGCGCTCAGAGATGCAAGATCTTGAAATCATCGCTTCAGCAGGTGCTACTTTTCGACCAGGCGACATTCCTCCTCCTCCAGATGGTGGCCTCCAAGCTTGGACACAAGTAGCTATGGGTTGGATTGCCATCTTTGCAACATGGGGTTACGTCAACTCGTTTGGTAGTTTCCAAGCCCATTACACGTCCACGCTTCCCCAGACACCATTTCAAATCTCGTGGATTGGATCAATCCAGGTTTGGTTTACTTTCTTCGGAAGTGCCTTTTCTGGAAGATTGCTCGACGCTGGGTTCTGGGTTCCTACTTTTCTCGTAGGCTCGACACTGCAACTTCTGGGGATTTTTACTATGAGTTTGTCGACTTCGTATTGGCATCTCATGATTACCCAGGGCGTTGTTACGGGTATTGGCGGAGGAATCATTTTTGCTCCTTCGCTAGCTCTGGTGGCAACGTACTTTGAGAAGAGAAGAGGTATAGCCATTGGCCTCGTCACCACAGGTAATTCTTTGGGTGGCACTGTTTATCCTCTAGTTGTGCGAACTTTGCTCCCATCGATTGGATTCTCATGGACGGCGAGAGTGCTGGGGTTCATTAACCTAATAGGCTTTGCGCTTGTGGCTGTCTTCATGAGGCCTAGACTCCCACCGAGACAAACGGGACCTATCATTGACTGGTCCGCGTTTAAAGATACGCTTTATCTTTGCTACGTGAGCGGCTTGTTCTTTTTCGTGTGGTCTGTTTACTACACCTTCTACTACGTGAGTTTATTTCCCTTCCAACGCAAGAGGTTGGTCGCTAATGATACAGCTTGCATCCTTTGGACAAGATGAAATCGGCATGTCATTCTCTGACTCATCTCTTCTCACAACAATCATCAACGCCGTCGGTCTTCCAACTCGAGTTTTAATTCCTTTCCTCGCTGATAGAATTGGTCCTTTGAACACCATCGCACCAGCTGGCATGTGTGTAGCCATCGTTGCATACACATGGCTAGCAGTCCACAACGAGACAGGAGTTTACGTCTTTTCTATATTCTACGGTATAGCTTCAGGAGCTTTCCAGAGTCTTATGCCAACTGGCGTTGCTAGCATAACAAAGAGACTTGACACCATTGGCACGAGAATGGGAATGTGCTTTAGTCTCATTTCTTTTGCGGGTTTATCTGGACCGCCTATTGGTGGTTTACTGCAGTCGAAGAGTTTGGAGGGGGCACATGTTTGGGCTGCTCTGTCAAGTACACTTGCTGCAGTTCTGCTTGTTCTCACAAGAGTATTGAAAGTAGGATGGAAAGTGAAGACTAGATGTTAATTTAGCTACGGACATATATAATGTTTAATCAAAGTCATAGAACTTCCACTCGGCTTTAAAGTCCTTGGAAAGTTCCTCTTCCAGAATCAAAGCCTTTACCATCTCGATCGGTAACCCACCAGTCTTCAAAATAGCATCGTGATACTCCTTTTGCGTCATCTTTCCACTGTCAACAGCCATCTCTCTCAACTTCCACAACTGCAGAGCACCCAGCATATATCCAGCCTGATAAAGCGGTGAGTAAGTCCCCTCGACAGACCGTCTAACTTCACCCTCTGCATTACTCCTCTCGTGATTAATCCTGTCAACGAGTAGATCAACAGCTTCTTGAGCTGTCATCTCACCCAAGTGAAACTTGAGAGAAAAGATAATTCGTAAACACCGATGCATGCGCCACCAAAGAGCCCCGATACGATTCTCGGGAGAGTGATGGAAATCATCTCTATCGTAGAACAGGAACTTCCAGTACAGAGCCCAACCTTCTACAAAAAAGGGCGTATCGAAAATTTGCTTCCTGTGCGAGTTGTACCGATCAGCCATGTAAAGCTGCAGCCTGTGACCAGGAAACATCTCGTGGAACGCCGTAGCTTTGGCGAAATGTTTGTTATTGCCGCGCATGACCATGAGCTTGAGATCATGCTCCATTGAAACAACAGGATACGAAACTTGAATCGTTGGACCCCCGAGGAAGAATGGTGATACCTTTTGACGTTCTGCGTCGATCATTATCATGCGCCATGTTGAGTTTGACAGCGGTGGAACAGTAACCATATCGCGCTCCGTGACGAAGAGACTTCCTTCAACGATCAAGCTTCGTACGTATTCAGTTTGTTTTCCAGGATCGACATAATCGTTCTTGACATGTTCAAGCGCTTTCTTCCATTCCTTTCCATAGCCGAGAGCTTCAGATTGTTTGATCATTTCCTTTTCACACCATTTAAACTCTTGATTGCCGATTTCGATGAGTTCTTCAGGTGTGTATGGAATCATTTCTGCTTCGAGTTCCACTTCTAGACCTTTGCGGCCGATGGGTTCACCGACGATGATATCTTGCCCATCCTTTTGGTTCATTCCTGCGAGTTCTGTTTGGACGACGGTGAGATACTCTGTGAGCGAAGAGTTGGCAGCTTGCCATGGCGTGGTAACCCAAAAGTCAAAAAGGGGGTCGTAGGTAGAGTAAAAGGTGAACCACTCTTCCAAACCGTCCAGAAGACCTGTGATGGCTTTCGTAGCAAGGTAACCAGTCGTTTCTGTGACGTTGAAGCCACCATCTTGAACCTTCGTTTGGACACGACCGATGGACTTTGTGATATTGTTCAAGAGGCCAGCTGTTTCTTTTGCTTTCATCGGTTCAACATCTTGTCTTGCTTCAAGAAGACCGACGAGGTCCCCAGCAAAAGGAATGAGTGGTTCATAGCTCTTTTTAGACGTCTTTTGAAGATCCAGATTGTTAAGCTGTCGTGTGTGAAACGTGTTGAGCATAATGTAATCCACTTTGCCTTCTTGGTCGAGACTCTGGAAGTCAATCTCGTCAAGAAGATCTTGTTCACTCTTGTGATAGTCTCCCAAGGCTTCATAGCGACGCGATGCAAAGTCAATATTGTAGAATTCGTCTAATTCACCGAGGTCTGCTTCTGTACGTATGACATGATCTGTCATGGACACATTGTGACCGCCAAGAGCTAGTAGGCCAAGTGAGGCGCTGAAGTGACTACCCACTGCAGCCAAAGACATGTCGAGAGGTTGTTGATATGAGTGTGGGTTATGAAGATGCAGGTCTCCCATGATTGTCTTGAACTGAGGAGAAATAAACAGGTCTTTATACTCTTACTTATCAACCATCTCGGCGTCCGGTACTACAATTTGTCTTTTCTGTGAGATGAGGCAGGGTTCCCCGCTCAACGATATCGAGGCACTTTTGACAGTCATACAAGGATGCAGATAAACTCTTTTCGGTAGGTAAAGTCGTTTCATACGTCATTTGAACGAGGTTAAATGTGATACTACCCGTAATTTTCCATCAAATTGATCGCAGTTAGCTGCTGCCACAGCGGGGTATGGGTAAGGTAACATAGCTATCCGATGATTTTCCAAGGGCATGAACAAATCAATGACAGCCTTTTTATCCTTTGTCATCTAGGCTAGATAGCATTCAGAGGGGATCATCGCGGCTGAGTCCGTTGGCTTGCATTAGGCACCAGCTAACTGCGATCAATTTGATGGAAAATTACGGTAATCTGTTTGCATCTCTGCAGGAAACGTTGCATGCATAGCCGAGGAGGGGAGGACAAGGTTGTCATATCTTGATCGTCTTATGTTTACCGCGGGGAAGTTGATGCATCGGGGTAAGACATTTGCAGATTCCTCCGATGGGATGGATGGGTATTAGAGGTATATGGTCAATTGCAATGTTTGTGTAACTCATATCTTTGCACTAAAGTGTAGTCACACACAGATATCCACGACACTTGATTTAAGCATACTTACTCGATCAAACTCCAATCTCGATTCTCTCTATTCATTGGTCTCTCCCTGTCTCAACGTCATGATGCAGAATCTCACGTCAGCACAATAGTACGCGAATTGCCTGTCGTATATCAAGTCGCTTTCCTAAACTTCAAGTCCTCCTACAACTTACAGGCTATACCTAAAAATGGCAGTCGAAAACCCCTTCTCAGTCTTCCCAAGGGAGATTAGAGACAAGATCTACAATTACGCCCTGCAGGACATAAAATTCACAAACATTCTCGCGCACAAGACAGCTTATACTCCCCAGAAAGCGCCTATTCTTTACATCAACGACGCTATCGCAAACGATGTCAAACATCTATTGTACCGAGACCACGAGATGGTAGTTCACATTGCCCAACCCCGTCGCTACGCAGAAGGATCAACAGGCTATCTCTCCCACGTCCAAAAATGCTCACGCCTGATGAAGCAGCGCTCACATACCTTTGTCGCCGAGCTGTGGCGTTCTCAATATTCGCGATTAGATCCTTCATATGAAGATTGCAATGATAGCGAAGAGGAGTTTGGGAGGAATGTAGGACCAGAATTTACTCCAGCGATTGCTGGCGATGACGATGGAGAGTTGCTGGGTAGGAAGTTCTTTGAAGAATTGGCTGCCGTGCAACCGGAACTACCAAATCTCAAAAAGATTGATATTAATTGCTGGATTGTGATCTGGTTAGGATTTAGCCAACACTGGAAAGAGCCGCTTGACCAGTATAACGAAACGAGGATGGGACATCAAACTGACGTATCCTGCGGTGAACCATGATGAAGGAACTGATATATTGGGCTTCACTCTCTTAATATGTTTACAAAGATATATTGTCACGATTACAGAAGTGGTAGCTCGAGGAATAAACGTGTAGTCAGTCA
The DNA here is from genome assembly GCF_050947815.1 of Fusarium sambucinum. Taxonomy (NCBI): domain Eukaryota; kingdom Fungi; phylum Ascomycota; class Sordariomycetes; order Hypocreales; family Nectriaceae; genus Fusarium; species Fusarium sambucinum. The sequence goes on along the minus strand of NC_139294.1, from coordinate 674,873 downwards.
CCTTATAAGTTTGATAAACTGCATGTATAAAGCCACGCTATGCATTTATATACCTACTAACTTCTAACGTCATAACTCATATCTAAGCAAGGTCATACTCGGCAATAATCTTCTCAGCAGCCGTCATACCCGTCACATAAGCAACAGACTGAATATGACAATTAGCCAAAACAGGCACAACACCCATATCCGCCACACGCAATCCCTCGAAACCGATAACCTTGAAGTCACTATCAACAACAGCCTCAGGATCATCCTTTTTCCCCATCTTGGTCGTGCCGCACATGTGCCAGCTAGAAGAGATAGTCGCTCTCCAGTGCGCAAGAAGCTCTTCGTCTGAATCACCCTGGGGACCGACCATGGTGTCGACGTTGTTCTTGACGTAGTTCTCATGCTTGACGAGACGGAACGCGTCGCGGAGTGACTCAATGGCTACGCGACGATCGAAAGGCGACGACAAGAACTTGGGGTCGAACTTGAGAGGGACATTGGGATCGGATGACTGAAGTGTTACTTCACCTTGACTCTGCGCGTTGTAGTAAAACACGAGAATGCAAGAGTAGTTGAGGTTATCATCCGGGAACTGGGGAATAAACCAGTGAATAGGAAAGTGTGTCAAAATCTCATAATGCGGCACAGTTTCCTTCATGAGATAGGTCTGTTCCTGGGCAGGTAGAGATTTGAACTCTTCCGACTGGACAAGCTTGTCAAGCTTGAACCAGCCAATACCCAACTCGCAGGCAAACTTTGTCCAGGGACCTGTTCCGTCGCGGCGCCACTGCTCGAGGGCATCGTCCATGGCTTTCTTGTCACCGTAGAAGGGCTTACGGGCTGTGTCGCCTTCTTTGCGGGTGTAGACGAGGGGTGTGAACATGTGGTCGCGTAGACCTTGGCCGATGCGAGGGACGTCCTTTACAACGGGGATGTTGAATTGGGAGAGTTGATCTTTGGGACCGATTCCTGAGTGCATGAGGATGCTGGGGGTGTTGAGGGCTCCGGCTGAGAGGATGACTTCCTTTGAAGCGAGGTCTAAAGATTGTTAGCTTGAGGTCTGAAGTTGTTCAGTTGGGTTGACTTGCATTTCTTTCCATTGACTTCAACTCCAACAGCCTTGTTTCCCTCGAGAATAACTCGCTGCACAGAAGAATCTGTCAATACAGTCAAGTTCTCAGGCTTAGGTTCCAACAAATCATTAGCTGTAGACCTTCGTCCCTTGTGACTCGAGTTGATGAGGACCGACATTCCAAGAGGGTTGCCAGAGTTGTGATCGGGGTTCAGTGGAAATCCTGCATCCTCAAAGAGGTCAAGAACGGGAGGAAGATCCTTCTCCCACTCACTCGCATACCCAACATGGAGCTTTCCCTCACTTCCATGATCTTCACTCTTGGGAGCAGCATATTTCTTGTCAATACCCTCAGGTAGGGCACCGTGAAAGTTCTCAAGACTCTTGTATCTCTTTTGAATCTTATCCCAAGAGTATGAATCATCGCCGACGATACGCGCCCACTCTTCGTAATCGTCACGCGCACCAACGCTGTAGACACCAAAGTTGATAGCGCTGGAACCACCAAGACCCTTACCGCGAGAGTAATCCAGCTCTCGGCTATCAGCGAATTCCTGAGGCGTCGTCTTGTAACCCCAGTTCATATCCTTGTTCATAAAAGTAAGCCATCGCTGACCGTCAACACGCAGGTTGCGGTCTTCGTTTGTGCCACCTGCTTCAAGGAGAAGAACACTGGGTTTCTTGGCTGACGCCGCAAGACCTGCTGCGACGGAGCTACCAGCTGGACCACCTGTAGAGAAAAAAGGTTAGCGTTGTGCAGATCAATTGGCAATAGTGTGGGAATCGAGTCATTGCGAACGGACGGTGGCGGGGGGAACAACGGACCTCCTACGACAATAAAGTCATAACTTGATTCAGCCATCTTGTAGATCTTTGTGAGTGCGTGATAAGTAAAATGTGTTCAATTGGTTGTGCGATTCAGGCTGACTCAATTATGAGGCAATGGTATGAGATTGCTTAATGTTGATATGAGAATACGAGGTTTAAAAGATGAGGAATCAGGATGAGGAGAGAGGGGTCAGGAGAGGAGCTATATACTTGTGTAGTTACAATTGCCCCATCAAGACAAGTCAACTCAAGTGACACGCAATGCAGTACAAGCTGAGTAGTTTCATTGTTTGGGTTTAGTTATGCATTCACGATAAAACCCCCTCATTAGTTAAACTGGGGACAGGGTATGGCGTTGGTGACTAGGGCGTCATGGACTACTTTAGTATAGTGTAACGTTCGCCAAGTCCCTCCTACTTTATTTAGGTAGTACGAAACAAGACCAGTATCAACAATGATACTGTCTGTTGGTTTGGTTGTTGTTGGGCATAAAAGTTATGGAGTAAGCGGGGATTACGCATTGATACATGGCGGGAATGGGCGGGTGCTAATGCCTTTTAGACTCTTTTCGTCGCTGTAGGTCTCAGGGGTTTCTGTCGATCATGGATTCTTTTATAATGGAGCAATAATAAACCTAGTCAGTTACAAGGAGTGATGTACCCAGGTAGATATCTACAAGATACTTCTGTCAAAACAGTTGTTTCGTTCTTGATTCAGTTTACATATAAGCGGGCTATTATAACAAGCCATGTCTTATATAATACAGCCAACATACATAAATAGTTTCGAATCTGACCTGGCCTGACATTGACTGCCGAGAAATAGGCCCGCTTTAAGACAAGGGTCTCACATAATCTACCTGCGGTAAGACGGCAGACAATCCTTGAGGAATATGGATGGCGAACGGTCATTTTGGTTGAATGTCACATTGAGACATTCAAGGATTAACAAATGCAAATCACTTTGTTCCCACACGTGGTCTTTCGTCCTCATTTATCACGTCTTAAATCAGTTTCTGACACCAAGATTACCGGACGCCACATAACCGAGGTCTCGGTAGACGTGACCCTACAGAAATGCATCAATTATTTTGATAGAAGCTCTTAGCGACCGGTACGCTATCACTCGGTTATCCCACTAATAATTGCTTTTTAAAACCGGCGGTTTTACCGACCAAAACCTGTTCCCCCGGTGGCCAAAGCACCTATACTCCCCGTTCTAACACGGAGCATACTTCCTTTGGCAGCTTGGGCGAGCGTTCTTAGCCCGTTGATTTACAGCACCAACTACGGAACGTTATCAATAAAACGTGGCATAATCTGTTTTCTGGCTAATCATTCCCTATTGCAGACAACGCGATCTACAAGGGGGGAGCCGCAGCACTTTAGCATCGACTCAGTGATCGGCTCCATGTACCTGATGTACCTTGATAGTCGTTGTTCTAGGGACCTTCTGGGACGTATCAACCTAATCCGTCTTAAGATGGGCCAAGGGAAAGAAAAAGAAAGGGTTGTAGGTCACCGAGTTTCAGGCTATAATGTCTCGGCATATGAACCCGTTCTTAGAAGGCAAACCCCCCCAGGTTTTAATGGATTCTTTTTTTTAATTAAACGAGTTTAATACAGAGGATTTCATGCTTGTTAGAGCTCGAACTGTATTTATTCCCATGTGTCCGTCACGACCAACACCTTTCTTTTCGTCCTTTTCCTCGAGACCCTCTTTTGAACCTGGATCTACTGTAAACGAGCGCACGTCACCATGGACGCCATACAAGAACAGTTCACCCTTCTCTCCCTGGGTCTTTTCACCATTGGGGTGAGAATGGTGGTTAGGACGCGACAAGTTGGGTTTGCAGGATGGCAATTGGACGATTACCTGATGCCATTTACTGGTGTAAGTTATTCTCATGCATCTCGCCAAGACCCGATCCTTATTGACTATTCTAGCTCATCTTCACTGCCGAGACAGTAGCGGCATACCTCGTCGGAGCGAAATTCCAAGGCCTTACGAATAGTTACATGACGAATGAGGAACGCGCCAACATCGACATAGACGGAGAAGAACACTTCAATCGTGTCTGGGGATCCAAGATTCAAGTCATAGGCTGGTCTTTTTATGCTTGTATTCTTTGGTGTCTCAAGTTTTGCGTCACTGCTTTCTACGCTCGGCTCACGTATGTGATGCCACTATTAACAACCAAAGACTGGCAATACTGACTTATTTGTAGATCGGGCTTGTCGCATCTTAGGATGCGCGTTATTGTCGCTTACATCCTCCTCGGAATTACTTATGCCGTTGTCTTTTTTACTATTTTGTTATCTTGTCAGCCATTTCATCACTTTTGGCAAGTCAGTCCTGATCCAGGTCTTATTTGCCAACCGACAAAGTCACCGGCATATGTTTTGGTGGTTGTCATTCCCAACATCTTGACTGACATTTACCTGCTATCTATTCCACTACCTGTGAGTAACGTGACAATCATTATCGGGATGTCCATCTAACAATTTTGTAGCTTCTTTGGGGTGTCAACATTAGTTTGCGACGCAGACTTACGCTGATGCTATTGTTCAGCGGTGCTCTCTTCATTATGATGGCTGGTACAATTCGAGCTGTCACCATTCTTACCGTATGCACCACGTATCTCATCCCTGTCAATTCTTACTAACATCAATTAGGCCGGTCCTGAAGGCGCAGTCTCTGGCAGCTCATGGGCATGTCGCGAAACCTTTGTCGCAATCATCGTCACAAATCTCCCCATCATCCAACCTCTCCTCCGAAAAGGAGCCAGCCTCATCGGTCTCAGCGTTCTCTTCAGCAAAGCTACCAAGTCCGCATCACAAAGTCACCAACTCCGAAGCAACGAAGCTGGAAGTCGTTTCAACAACAGTCGCGTCAGAAGGACCAATAAGTCCGACGCCGGACACCCACTATCTTCAATGCCTCAAACAACAGCCTGGGCAAGCGACGAGCAAATTTTACCACCTCCCGGAACAAACGGAGGTAATGGCAAGGGGATCGTCGTGGCGCAAGAGATCAGCGTTCAGTCGGAAGCTTTTAACGATTCAAATTTGCGCGATGTAACCAACAAGGATCCAGCGGTTCATGACTGGGGGTACGATAGTAGCAGCAACAACAGTAACCACAAAAGGACACGGACACCATAAGCGATAGATCTGTCTGTTTATCCTACATGTATTTTTCTTTGTACTTTTAGATATACCAAAACACAATAATGTAATGCAAAAAGTCTTTCAATTTCTAGTCTCTTTCTGTCGGCGAATAATTAAACAAGGGGATCATCGGAAACACGGAAGATCACCATCCGACTAAGAAAACTCCCGCAAATGACCTGATCTATGGAGTCTTTAGCGGACCCGGGTTGCGTCCCCGTCCCCTGTCCCCTGTTATGAACCCCTGGTCCAGGACACAATGCAAACGGAGGTTGCCGTGATATTGAGTTTGAAGGAACCTTGTTGATAATGAAATATGCTTAAACAAGAGTGATTTCGTAATATAGGTTCTCGGTTAGAGAAAAGTTCATGCGGTTGTTTTAGTTGCAGGATGGGATTCCTTGACTAAACAAAACAAGATGCGAGTCAAAAGAGGGTTACAGACTCCGATCTGATGTAACGTTTGTGTTGAAAAAAACTTTGAACTTTTGTATATCCGGACCTGCCTAATGTTGAAGTACTCCGAGAACGTCCTAAGCTTTGGTATATGCGTAAACGATACGGTCATGCGCGGGATGTCGTCAACAATAAGGATCATACCCTATACTCTCGGTAAATGCCGACGATTGAAGGTCTGATATTAAACTTGCGCTCTTATCCCCCGTTTTAGTGGATTGTTTGCACGTAGTAAAGTTTGCAGGGACTTGTCATAAATAGAAATCTTATGATATTGAGATACAAGAGATATCATATTCGATATTGTTAGCTAGGAATAAAACGGTGAATTGACTGTTCTGGTTGTTGAGGCGCGAGACTCCACAGCCTCTATGCTACGTGACTATGTTACCACTACAAGTTGTCTACATCATATGTATTCACGTATCATTAGCGATAGTTATTCGTAAAGATTGATAGTGATTTGGGAAGGGGTTTGGGGGTTATATTGGGACTTGCACAGCCACTGGGAATGATTGGCTACGCCTTGTGAACATTACCTTTCACTGCAATTTTATTAACCCTCGCCCAGCGATCATGATTCTTTCTTCGCTAAACTGCGAAGTATGAATTTCACGAAAGTACTGATTGATTGGTTGTCTTTGCATGCAACAATCTTCTGGTACATGGCTATGCGCGTTGTATTGTCCCTCAATAAGTGTATTGCATGAACGATATCTACCGGGATAACAAATTTACTTGCCCTTGATATAGTCAACTAAAGACTCTTAAGTAGTTCTTTTGTCCTTGGGGTCATAGAAGTCACACTTCGCTCTGTAAATTGCACCAAATTGCCATTCATCCTCTCAGAGTGAATTTCCATCGGCTCTGTCTTCTGGAAAAGCTGCGCATAGAAATCCCTCAACTCCATACTCATTCTCGTGTCTAGACTTTCAGAGAATCCATAGTCTCGAGCCGCCTCAGCTATGTCAGGTACAGCAGACTCTATAGAAACATTCTGTAGTGCAATAAAGTGACGCAACTTCCAGATGGACGGAAGAGGTGTCTCTGCCTCGAGGAACTTGCGCAAACGATTACGAAACTCGTGATCAGAGACTCCAGAGAAATGTGGATTTGTGGACGGTGGCCAACGCCTATTGAATATGGCCACGAGCTCTCCTTTGTCCCACGCCTTCCAGAATTCATCAAAGGTACAGGCAGGATTTCTCTTCTTGATCATGCCCGCTAAAGCTGGGGACTCGAGGCTCTCTTCGTATTGCTGTTGCGTTTCCGATCCGAATAGCATATCAATATACATTCCGGCCAGTACGGTTTCCTCGTACTGGTCTCGGCACACAGCAAAGCCAAAGTCAAACCAATGGCAAACGCTTTGGTTCATCGGGCCTGGGTATCCATGTTGTAAGATCATGGAATAGAATGCAAAGCAATGCATCTTCGCAAAAGGATCCAAGTCTGCGAAATGCTTGTTCCGATCCTCAGGGGCTAGATACTTTCGGGCTTTGTCCCACATGCCTTGTACCTGTGTCATGGGACTTGGTGGTCGGGCAATTGATTCGTGCCCATCTGGTAACTCGAAGCGTTCACGGTGTCTTAAGAACCATGGGAAATAGCTTCCTGCTTTCCCCTCCGGTATCTCTTCGAATTTTTGAACTATCTTTGCGGCTAGGACTGCGTTCCCTCCTGGATCTGATCGCCATTGATGAAGCGTTTCACGCGAAATTGGATCAGGATGGTGATGTAGAAGTCCTTTGAAAAGTCCAAACAAATGCGTCCGTTCATGACCGGTGTGGCATCGGTAGAACCAGTAGTCTTCTAGTACCTGGGGGTCTGTAGGGATTGTATCCTGAACAATGTCCTCCAAAAAGATGTCCGCTGACGTGACTTGTCGCATGTTGCATTTGAGGAGGTGGGACAATGGCATTTCGCGCTCGCACTTCATACTGCAGAACAGATCTTCCCGACAATGGGAGCACCGTCGAGTTGTTTCTACTTCCCCACACAAACAACAAAAGTCCTGAGTGCATTTTAGGTCTCGAAATTGAATTCTTCCGACTTCCTTGTCTTCAACAGGATTGAACGGGCTAATCGATATCCTTAGCATTCAACCCGAATAGGAGAGTGATAATAGCGTATGGAAAAACGCACCTTTCTTGGTTGGGTTGTCTATAGAGGTTTTGGGCTCGTTGGGAATAGAGATGCTCGGATATGGTGTGAGCTAGGTGGCGATCTTCTTGATTTGTCCCCAGCGTCGAAATTGAACTGCCGCCAATCGTGGATTCTTTAACCTCCGGTTTTCTCTGAGCCGGCAGCACCTTACTGCGAATCAACGTCTCTCGCATCCACGTTGTAACTCCCATTGCAGCCTCGTGTAGTGCTTGCTGACCGTCAACCCCCATTCTCTCAACAGGAGGAAGAGTCCAGCGGTCATTATACAGCTTGCCATGACAGCCCCGCGTTTTCAACCCTTGGAAAAAGTCCAGAAATCTGGAACATAGCAAACAGGCATACTTGCTACAACCAATATAGTCAAATCGCTTTCCACTGGCAACGTCATTGGGGTGGCTTAGGGTAAAAACTATGAGCTGGATTTCCGCATGTACTTTCCATCGTGACTTGAGATTTGAAATGTCGTCGATGAGTTTATCCTTTGTCCATTTAATCTTCGTGCTTGATGTCCCCATCAACTTCTCGACGGCTGTATCATTCACTTGAAGGTTGAGAGCGTCAAATGTTTTGGCTAGACTCCATTCTCGGCCAGAGGGATTCTTTCGACCCTTTGAATTAGTGACGGGAATGAGAGACAGACATTCAAATCCCGATATTTGCCTTGCAGCTTCAACAAGAACATGAAACGACATCTTGAGACGACCCAAGAAGCCGATCGCCTGGTGCAGCTTCTGACCCTGTCGACCGAGAGCCTGGAATCTTTCGGCAGGAAAGATGCGATAGAGATCATGACTGAGAGTCACAAGTCTGTCATGTCGTTCCAATGTCGAGTCATCATCGCTGGAAAGTAACTTGGCCAATAGCTTCAACCAGTCCTCGAAGTCAAGCGCAACTCCGACTATATCGAAAGGAATACTACTTTTGCTAGACAACTCTGAAGAGAGGTGCTGCGGAAGGAGATGCTGGAAGGTTTTTATGATTTGCCGCAAATCGACGATGGCATTCTTCAGTCTTGAGGATTGGTGGCGAAGTAACAAATTCCAGAGTGTATCTGTGTGCTTCTCCGACCCAACATCTGACAATTCTCACATTAGCGGTAGTATCTGAATGCAGTGTCAGTAGACCAAACCTGAAGCAGAAGCAATAACCCTGAGCAATGTACACAAGTTGTCTAGGAACATAGACAATGCATCTCCCTCAGTGAATCCCGAATTTATCGCTACAAAGACCTTGACCTTATCAGGCCAGTAGAACATATAAGTAGCAACAACATGGCCACCGCCTTTCGCCGAAGAAACTGTTTCAGCCAACCGGTCCAGGAACTTGCGACGCAAATGGTCGGTGTCAAGGTTACCGAGTGAAACATTCTTCGAAGAGCTGCTGTCGTTGATGGACTCGTCCAGGGATGAAGTTTCTCCAAGTTCCTGGTATAAGGCTTTATCTTCGAATTGGCGACCACTGCGGAGGAAAAGTAGCTTGGCATATGCGTGCAGCTCTTTCAAGGTGGATTCCATTGAGATCCGGTCTTTATCGGTATTCATGATGGCGGTGACAGAAGAAGTAAAGTTATGATTATAGCAATAGACAAGACATGATTGAGACTTTGTTTGAGGAGGGGTTCTCTTGTTAGGTTTGTTGGGCATCAAATCTTATGCATGCAACTCAGGTTTGGCGAATCAATTGAAAGTGCAACATGAGTGACATGCAGTATATCTTGCCACACAGCAGTGGTATGCAACTCAATCCCCAAGAGACTTTGTGATGCCTGTGCTAATGCTACTTTGTATGGCAACCACCATCGATAGTAACAAAGGTACCGTGCACGAAATTGCTTCGATCTCCCAGTAGCCATACTACTGCTTCTGCAACCTCCTCTGGTAGTCCAAGCCGCTTGAGAGGCATACAGTTATTGGTTTTATCCAGGGCATCATTTCTCATCTCGTCTGTCAGAGGGGTTTTGATCCAGCCAGGAACAACTGCATTCTGCTTTACTTGAGGATGGTCCAGAGATAATGTTCGAGTCAGTCCCAGAACGCCGTGTTTTGTAGCGGTGTACGCACCCGAATGATGGAGACCTGAGACAGTAGCTAGCGACGTGATGTTGACGATAGAACCGCGTTGTAAGGGGGCGTAGGTACTTTTTATTATATCAGCTTACACACACACGCTGGCGCTCGAGGGATACCACATACCCATTGTCCCGGGGTTCTTGAGTCTCCATCTGTCGAATCTGTTCACGGACACATAAGAAGACACCGGTCAAATTGTTGCCAATAGCCCTGTACCAGTCTGGCGTCTCCGTATCGCCAGTAGCCTTTTTGAAACCAATGCCAGCACAATTGACAGCATAATCAATTCTGCCAAACGTCGTGACTGTTGCGTCAATCATTGACTTGACCGACTTCTCCTCTCGGACATCTACACGGACGACTACTGCCCTGAACTCTGGATTTGTTGCAATATTGGTGAGCTCGTCTTTGACCGCGACGGCTGCCCTCTCGTTAAAGTCGGCCAATGTAATGCCAGCGCAACCCTCGCGTGCTAGGAGTAATGAGATAGCTCGACCAATACTGCAACCGGCGCCTGTGACCAGAGCGTATCCTGGTACACCGAGGGCAGATTTGATGGTTGGAGAAGTTGAGGGCGACATAGCTTAACAAAGTGAGTGGTTTGAGACTGTGGTAGTTGCGCTGTACAACTTCGTCGTTCTTCTATCTTCTATTTATTTCAATTGATTCGAGTGAACTGATCGATCACACTGTCAAGGTTGCTGTCATGCCCCCCACACGTACCTTCATCGGACGTATGAGTCACGCCTTGGAAGGAAACCTTGTCTTGAGAACCTTAGATTGGAATATTATTGAAATTTGATCTGCACGGACAGACTAACCGTTATTGAAAACTCTGAAGAAAATGAGAAATCTGGGTATAACCTAAAGATAAACAAAAATCGTACCCTCATCGGAGACGACTTCTCCAACCACTTCGGGAGTTGTATTTTCGAAGTCCATGAAGTGATGAAGAGAAACACGAGAAGATCTCATATCAACCTCTCGGCTACTCTTCACAGACAAATATCAAACTTCGGCTTTGAAGTAACGCTGGGTAACTAGCATTGTACAATTATGACTCCGGTGGAACCTCGCTATAGTTAGAACTCCGTTGCTACACTCTAACCGGCGGTCCTGATACCGATACCGTTCCGGTGGATATTGTCTCTGTTGCTTTGCCAGTCTGAAATGCTGGGCCATTTTCATCTGAAGTACAAATGGCGTACTGATAGCCACTGTTTCCGCGGCTTACTGCTCTAGTCTCTGTCTCTTTGTCTTCATAGACGGCGTTCCCCATATCCTGCCCGTCGAACTTTTCGTCGGTCCAATCATCGGCCGGTGATTAATTACTGCAGCGGGACCTCGTCCAAGGACTGGACATACAGCCATCATGCGGTAATACCTTTTGTGGAATAGACTCAGCCCATGTCAATTTGGCAGAATCGTCTTCCGACACTAGTCTATTTTGAGAGCTCCGCCTCCGTTGGAACGAATTACTCAATTGAGTAAGAGGCGCCGAGTATCGACGACCATGTAGTGTAGTCTTTCAGCGCTTCCAGGTGCCGTCGATGTAATGCAAGAAGTAGGATAAATATCCTTCACATACCTTCAGTATATTCGTCGCTCATACTCCTCTCCCTCATCCACCAGCAGATCTTGAACAAGTTCTAGTATCATCAACTTACAATCCTCAACAATATGACTACAAATACCAATCAAATCACGGTCACCCTGAGCCAAGTCGCTAAGATGATTGATCATTCTCTACTTCACCCTACAATGACGGATACCGATATCCTCAATGGCCTCGCCATTGCCAAGAAATACAGCGTCGCTACCGCCTGTGTAAAGCCCTATCTGATCCCTCTCGCCAAACGGGAACTTGCCGGTTCGGATGTTTTGGTCTGCCCTGTCATTGGCTTCCCTCATGGAAACAGCACGACTTCGGTAAAGGTATTCGAAGCTGACGCGGCTGCCGCTGCGGGCGGCAAGGAGATTGACATGGTCATCAACATCGGAAAAGCCATGAGTGGTGACTGGGATTATGTGGCGGACGAAATTCGCCAAATCAATGAAGCGGTTGTGAAGCAAGGTGCAATCTTGAAAGTCATTTTCGAGAACGATTACCTTACTGAAGATCATATCGTTCAGCTTTGCAAAATCTGCTCCGACATTGGAGTGGCATTTGTCAAGACGTCTACTGGCTATGGCTTTGTGAAGCAGCCCAATGGACTATACTCTTACAAGGGTGCGACACTACCTCATTTGAAGCTCATGCGGGCAGAATCGAAGCCAGGGGTGCAGGTTAAGGCAGCTGGAGGTGTCCGAACGTTGGACGATTTGCTGCATGTCATGTCACTGGGCGTAACTCGCATCGGTGCTACCGCTACAATTGCAATTATGGAAGAGGCAGTGAAGCGAGGCATCACAGACCAACCCACAACAGTGCAGTTCAAGCCCATCGACGAGGATGCAGCCGGTGGTTATTAAAGTGTGTTGTTCACGGAAAATAGAGTTTGAAACATATACATGTGTGATCTTAACTGAATGTCAGTGGTTGAATGTGCTAGCCAAACACCTAAGCCAGGCCAATGAGCAACACGCAGCGTGTGATGCCTTGGGATCCAGAAATTATGATCAGTGACATAGCTTCCAGTCACGTGCGAGGCTGCTTGGTTGAACAAAACAGATCACACTTCCCCTCTTTAGATAGAGAAATTCAAGGCTCATTAAATTCTCTTTGTTATGCTCTATTCTGTGACAATATTTGCTGACAACATCTGCTTGAGATCAGTCGCTATATGATTGGCTTTGGATGCATAAACCCACTCAGCTAGACTGATGTCAAGGCTAGTCCCGATTAAGAAATAGATTCCGATGAGGAAATATGACTTCCGAGTTCGAACCACAGTATGTTTCCTCCCCATTCATCATCTTGGGATTCGTTTATGCCATACGACCCGTCGTTAACCCTTCTTGCTTCAGAGGCTTATTAATAGATATGCAATCGAGCTCTCAGAGAGTCTCTACTGCTTGCGAAAGGTGCCGCAAGCAAAAGCTCAAGGTTAGTTACTTTTAAAAAAGACTTGCAAATCATATACCAACAGTTATTTAGTGCGATATTCAACGACCTTGTACACTCTGCACCCGCGCCGGGGTTGAATGCATTACTTCCGAGACCCAGAAATGGAGATTCCATCAACCCACACCAGAAAAAAACCCTACCGGAAGAAAGGAACCAGTACCTAAGCGTCGTCGCCTTCGTACTCCGAAAAACAATTCACCCACCTTCACGCCAGTGTCTACCTCCATACGAGTAGGTCGCTCAAGCTCTGAACTTCCTGATCCCAGCCTGAATCTCGGTCACAATGACTCTGCTGAGCACACGCACTGGAACGCTAGCTCTACTATCAGTCTCATAGAAGAGGTAGGATTAAGTCTACTCCTCCACTCAATGGTTTCACTGATGCAGAAAACAAGGCATTTCAACATCATGAAGTTCCATCCCCCAAGGACACAGAGACTTCTTCATTAGTAGCAAGGAATGTCCATAGTCGACAAATCGCGAGGCAACCAGGCAGTTCTGTTGCTGAGCGTGAGTTGTCGATACTTCTACCCGACTTATCAACGGCCAAGATACTAGTGGACAACTACTTTGACCGGATTCATTGGTTCACCTTTCTCTTCCATCAGCAAACCTTTAGGCAAAGATTCCAGAGATTATACAGCTTCGGGACAGAGCAGCATTACGCAACAAACAGCTATATTGGCTATGTCTCTGTATTCTTAGCTGTTATTGCGACAAGTCTGCACTACACCAATGTTGAACAAAAACAGAAGCTTAGGTCATTCGGCATTGATGACGAAATACTAAAAGACAAGATATTGCTTGTTCTCAAGTCGAGATTCCTGGATATCATTTCAACGGGTTCCTTGGAAGTCGTTCAGATGTGTATCTTACTCGGAAGTTACTACATCTATCACGGACAGCCAGAACTAGCATGGCCATTATGCGGTACTGGCTTACGCATCGCACAAGCACTTAATCTTCATCGAGAAACACCGCACAAAGAGGACGACCGACAGATTATCGGTGATCGTAAACGTGCCTGGTGGGCCATCTACGAAATCGAGACATTTTGTTCCATGCTTTACGGCTTCCCTACAAACATATCCGACTGTGACTGCGATGTCGCATTTTTAGACCCTTACGACGAATGCTCCGGATCAGTATCGAAAGGACAGCACGTGTCGAAACCAAATCTTCTTTTCTTCAAATGCGCCATGTCAGAATTGTCAGTCATTGTCAAGGGTACTTTGGATAACTTATATCGACCTCGCTCTGGCCAAGGTCAGAAAAACACTGATTACGGGTCTCGACTCAGGAAACTCGTCGATGAAGTCGAATCTCTCAATCAAAAGCTTGTAAACTGGAACGAACGACTTGACACCAAATTGAGATTCGACGATGCGGCTGTTGGTAATTGTTCCAATCACAGCTTGGAGACATCTGACACCACATTTGAAGAACGTCTGTTCAGACTACAAGCTCTTTCCCTTAAGCTTGCATACGAGAATGCAAGAATCTTAATTCACAGACCCTTGCTTTCATTCAAGTTGCTTCAAAAACCTACTGCTGATGGAAATGACCCGCAATCCCGCAGCGACCCCTTTCAAGAAGCTATGCGTATATGCCGTGATGCTGCATTGACGATATCAAAGGCCGATCTGAAATTCTTCCAAGAAGCTTCTGAGACATATGCGGTTTCTTTTATTGCTCTACATCTACTAACCGCAGGCGTGGCATTATGCATCTCAATAACTTCGAACCCTCTAAGCAAAGAAGCTTATGAATCTAGGATGGGAATTAGACGTCTTATGCAGATACAGAGTCTACTCAGAGAAAAGTCCATCATTGCCGCACAAGGTCTGGAAATAACAAAAAGGCTGATGTCTCTTGTAATGGCTAAGGAAGTTGATGCCATGTTCGAATTCGATTCGTCCACCGAAGCAGTCGACAGCCAACGCCCAGGTAGCTCTGGAGCCACCCGACATGGCGACAATATCAACGCAGAGCCTATACAACTACTCGATGACATGGTTGCATCGCAGCTCACTGAGTGTCCGCAATCTGCCACCAACGACACTATCTTTGCACTTGGAACTTCTACAATCGAGCACGATAATGAAGCCGACTATAATTTGCAAGACTTTTGCAAGAACACGTTTCTAGCTGAAGCGATGCTGGAATATGAGCAAGGTTTGTAAAGCCAGACCGACATGAAAGATACAAGACTGACAATGGGATGAAGCTGTGAGAATCCCCACAAACGGCTATTCAGGCAATATACCAGCCTCAACTTCGAACCAAAACGACCCGTTCCTTGGGATATCGTTCTCTTCACAGGAGCAAGGCTGGATTTGGGGATGGAACTTCTCGGAATAGAAAGAGGCTTCTGACAGAAGAAACTCCAGGTTTATCTAGGTATCCCTCTGCTATACTATATGAGAAGGAACTATAATAAGGATGAAATCACTTTGGTTAAGAAGATTATATAACCCCTTAAACTATCTTTAATTACAGGGTACTTAAATAATATATATCTATATTACCTGTTATTTCTCCAGTTACATATACTACATCTGAGACCTTAATATGATTATTGATTACCTGTATAAATAATATTATTACTATAGCTTCTTTCCTAGAAATCTCTTTTCCTTTTTCTCTGTTTTAATCTCCAATCCAGCCTCCTTAACGTTTTCGTTTTCTAGCCTTTTCAGCTCTTTCTTTGCCCTAGCCTTGGATCGGGTATTCTGTGCTGGACCGTCCTCCTCTGATATATTTATCGTCGCCCCCTTTGTTCCATCAATTCTCTCGCTCATTTCCTTTTCTTGTATTCTCTTAATCCAATTTTTCATCCCTTTGACCATCTCCCTGTCCTCCCTCTCCCTTTTATTCCTTTCTTTCTTTTCTTCCATACTCTCCCCAGCTTCAATTTCAATTAACCCATATGCAGCATCAATCAATAATTGTAAACTCTCAGATGTTTCATCCTGCAACAACTTCTCGATAGTTATTTTGTTCACTCCATCAGACTTGTTACGCTTTAAGGAATTTCGGCCACTTGCTTCCATTCTCATCCTCTTGACCATCTTCTTATCCCTCTTCTCCGCTTTCTTCCTTTCTTCCTTCTCTTCCATACTTTCCCCAATGTCAATGTCAATAATTCCATATGCAGCATCGATCAATAATCGCAAACTCTCAGACGTGTTATCCTTTACCAACTTCTCGATGGTTATCTTTTGCGAGCCATTCCTAATTTTACTCGTGGATAAGCTCTTGTCCTTCAATTGCTTGTACTTTTTAACAGTTTTTGGCTTCTTTTTCTCTTGTTTCAGCTCGTTTGATGTCTCGTGTTTTTCATCCTGTTTTGTTGCTTTCCCTCTTGTAGTTGGTGAACCTCTGAAGCTTTCCACATTGTCTGTTTCGCTTGTCACCACGCTTTCGGGGCTTTTCAAGTCATGTGAATCACTTGTTGCCAAACTGCCACAGCTCTTCACAATATCGCTCTCAATTGTTGATGCCGACGGTACAGACATGTGGGCTAGAGCTGGCAGCTATTTGCAAATTAGTAGACAATAGCTATACCTAGTTGGCTCAGCGTCGCAAAGAGTACATATTTACCTTGGCAGCCTTTTTTGTCGTTTTGACTGTGCGCCAATAAATCACGATGTCCTGCATCCCAAAACTATTTGTCCACAGAGAGAGCTCGTCATGGGGCCACATCTCATACGTAAAGTCAAGAGCTGACTGAATAGTTGGATGGGCTACCACAATCCTTGTCACAGGCCGATTTCCTAACATTCCCTTGATAATAGGCTCCTCGTACAATTGGTAAAACGACTGTCCTGTGGGATGAAAACGCTGCGGCGGAGGTTGCGAAAGTACAGTCACTAAATCACCCTGCGAAATGAACCAAGCAAAAACAACAGAGGCACCATGAATATAATTGCTTCGACTCTTCTTGGTCTTCCGACAACAACAGCAGTCTGGATCATCGAATCGCAAAAGTGGTCCCATCGAGGTTGTCAGTGTCTGGAAACCATGGGTATCAGCCCATTTCTGAGCCGTTGCACGTAGCATACCGCTCCATAGGAGTTGATGGTTTGGAATGCAGGCCTTGCGAAATTGTAACAGTATATCACTAGCTTCTTCTTCAGTTATCCAGTAACGGATAAGATTCCTAATGGTCTCAGAAGGTTGGTCGATGCTGCAACTGGTACCACTTGATATTGGCTTGTTCTCCTTGATACCAGGCAATGTCTCTGTGACATTGGTACTAGTCGTTTTCTTTGCGGTTAAGCAGCTCTTTCTTGCCATGTTAAGAGGTCTAACTGTTTTGCGACAAACGGGGTGGACATCAGAGGGTAAGATATATTTCTTAGACTTTTGAACACGTGCTCTTTATCGATGCTTAGAGCTCGAAGTCTCTTTGCCGACCTTATTCAGTGAATATGAAGCTAGTCGCTCTTGGTGATCCAGAAGTTCAGTTTAGGGATTTATGCTTCATATTGTTTTGGACGTCCTAGAAACATTATTACGAAAGAAAGGCCTCGAAATATATAATTAGTGCAAGTAAGCGTTGACGTAAATATTCGTCATAGACTGAACAACAAATTAAAAGGCTCTAGCGATATTTAAGCTAGCGTTTCCCAAAGTTCATTCTAGTCCCTACTAGCCTACTAGATAGGTGGTGTGGGAAAAATCCATCCACATTTATCCGTACGTAGTCTTCTTTACGACGAGGAGACATAAAAGGAAACTTTATTTAAAATCGCCTAGTCTCCGCTTCTCAGTTTTAGTATTGGACTAGGTCTTGGCGCCTCTTGAAAAGGCTGGTGCCAGCTGACTCCTCAGCAAGGTGAAGGTATCTTTCTTCCAGCATGCATTGCGCATTGCTCGCCTGATTAGGCTGGCCGCTAAGGAAAGATATCTTCCATATTAATTAATCCTGCCTATTATTTGACATATTATCTTCATCCTTCCCCCCCTTTACCTATATGTACATGCCGACGTGATTTACCATCTTTGACTAAAGGGACGAGCGTTCGGAAGGTTGAAATTGCATACTGCTCTGTCCGTCATGCCCTCACGCTTTAAAGTTTCATAGACTGTTTCGGCGATGTCAGCCGAGTGTTGGTCGGAGACCGACCAAAGAGTTCCTATGACGTGGCGAAACCCAGCAAGCTGGAAAGCACCGATACGGTGCACTCCCTCATCTGCCGGTCGTCTCTCGTCATTAGATCCCGTGGAACATGCGGGCAGATACGCGAAAAACGGTGGGTTTCTGTGAAGTTTTAGCCCTCGAATATCGGCTACTGTCAACCAATTGGTCTGCCAGTCATCAAGGAGCAGAAAGCTACTAGAAGGGTCTACAGAGTTTGATTCTCCATGACCTGCAAAAAGAAAGAAGAGGCATTGACGTATATGCTCTAGAATGATCGGCTTTTGACACTCTGGTCTTATTGGATTCAAATTAAGTGCTGGGCAAAGATTGTAGAGAGTGGTGATCTCCCTTTCCGCGTGCGGCAGCGTAGTTTGACCTGGAGTTTGGTGCATAGAGACGAGGAGCGCTAAACTGTCGTCTGTATGCTCCCTTATAGATCTGTGGGATCGTTGTCTATATATTAATGCCTGCAAAGACGGAACGTAAGAAGACATGACTCTGTCCAGGACCGATTCAGTTGAGCCTGGCTCATGAATACCTGCTGCGTGTAGAGGTAGTTGACATAATGGTCCTGTAGGGATCCACCATACTCGACGCCAGTTATTATCTTCTGGGCGGCTGGAGAAATCAAGCTCTTGTAAGCAAGGATTGCATATGGATGTCCACAGCCACTCTAACAAGGATCTCATATTATAGGAACTTGACCCTAATAGTGACTTCAGCTTATCCAGCTCGTCCTGCGCCTTGAAGATCAAAACGTCGGGCAGATTTAGTACTCGGATGCGATGGGACTCTACCAGGAAAGCATCCGATTCATCTGGAGTCATGTTGATGACAATAATTGGATCAGGTTTTGCAGCAGCCATGAAATCAGAATCTGTCATAGATGATAGGAATGCTTGAAACCCTGGCTTGGAACGAATTTTTTCAACGATTTATAAAAACTCTTTGTCCGCCTTACGACGCATCCTGGAATGATCTTCCCATTGCGCATGCTGAAGCCCTACCATCGAAACAGTGGCCTCGTTGGGGGCAGTGACAAAGTCCAGTCTGTCGTTCACCAACTTAAATCGAGCGGCAATGTCAGGATATCCGTCTTCTAACTCAGTGGTATCAACCCTCATTTCCATGAGAACATTTGACATGACAGTACGACCAGACTCAAGGAGTTCCAATGCAGAGGCAGGGCTGTTTCCTAACCTCCCTTTCAGATATCCTAGCTAGGATAGATGTATTTTTATGAACTAAGATGTGACGAGTTCTATTCAACAAGCTCTTGTCCTAGGATACCGTATCCTCAAGGCCTCTCAATAGAATAGTACCAGTGTTCACTACCATCCGAAGAGATATTATAAAGATAACCAATATCCACGCCATCTTTGTTTAAAGCACGCGAATCAACTATGCGATCCTTTGAACAAAAAGTACATTGCTTGAAGGTAACACCGGATTTCCCTTCACACTTTACCCCCGAATCCCAGAATTGCGCGCACTTCCAGTAGATGTGGTCAGGATGTAGTATTTTGATAGGTGCCATGATGTGAATGCAGTCAATTCTAAGTCTACTCGAGTTGGACAGAGATAGATATGCCGAAATGTTGTTAAGGAGTTTCTACGAAAGTTTCACTCTTTGGAAGATTTTATATTCGCCCTTCTAAAGCTTAACAACAGAAACTTCACATGACTAGATTAAAATAGCTATGTCAATCGCAAAGTAAGATATTATGGTTGTTAATCATCATGTCTCTATTCAGCGTACCTACTTTGTACCTGTGGGGTGTTATTCTTCAACTTACATCTCTTTCTAGATCGTTAGTGAGGTTCACAGATACTTACCAAGGCAAGCGATTCAGAGTTCGCTCACCAAATATCCTCTACCAAATACTCGTACTTCAGTTCTCCGAGTGTAATCACTCCTCCACCTTGTACCGCCAGATCTCATTGCCATAAACATCATGAGTGATGAGCTCACCAATGACTCTAGCTTCACGAGCCATCGCAAGGGCCCCGACTGTACGCTTGGTAGAGCACCCAGCGCAGACGTCGTTCTCCATGTAGTTGATACGCCGACAGGGCTCCTTGCCACGAACCTTTTCCTTGAAGGTAAGCTTGGTTGTTGGTCTGCATTGCCACAAGATGTGGTCTGGGTGGTCAATTTCGTCTGGCTTATTTGATGTCGCGAAATCGATCGTGGTGAGATATTTCTCCATGTTGTCCATTTTGACTGATTTCTGTGAAAAGCTGTGAAAATGTGTCTGTAGTTTGTAGTTTGTAGTTTGTAGTTTGTGTTGATGTGTTGTAGGTGTCTGTTGCAAACAGCAAAGCTTGTGCTTGATGCTACTTCCATGAGCAGAAAGCAGGGTATATGTACGCTGGAGTAAGAACAAGCTGAGCGGAACACTATGTATGTTATTGAAGACAAAGATGTTGTTTGCTGTATTTATCATTTAGATCGCCTTTCTTACTCTTTGCTTCTGTTTAGAAGACGATTGTTCAGTCTTCCAGTGACCGATTCAATGAGGACAATTCAATGTCTTTGTTCACCACACTTTCCTTTGTTCGTGCCTCACGGTCACGATCCGGACCAAAACTCAAGCAATTAGAGTGGACAGAAGGGGTTCCAAAAACTGTAAAATTGTTCTACGATAAAACCTTCATTTGGGAAACAAACATTAACAAAAGAGCTATTAGTGCCTCGAGCGGCAAAACCTTTCCAACCCGCCGATGGATGTCTAACGTTGTCGTTCTCGCATAGCTAAAATAACAGGCTCGGGTTTCTTCTCCAGCTGTTGATGTGCCTCTCCGTTGACCTTTGTCTCGACGATGTCTTGGTTCTGAAAAGAAACTTGAGATATACCTTGATCCTCAAGGATCTCATCCAGAATGGCGGCATCACCAGCAAAGATAGAAGTAAGAGCGTTGGTGATTTCGAAAGAGCCATCCATGTAAACATGGCTTTCATCTTGCGTGAGCCATTGCTGAAGCTTCCTAGGTAAGACCGAGAAAAAACACAGTTGCTTGATGTTGTCGTCGTTGTATTCCACATAAATAGTGAGATTGTCGTCGCAATCGGGGGAGATATACACAAGTGCCTTTTGTGAAGATCTTGACTGGAATGTCTGATCATCCTGAACAACCATCAGATCCATCGAGATGTTATCTACTTTGGCAATCTTTGTTGTTCGTAGTTGCTGATATAACGAAAATGCATCATTGCATGATCCGTAGCAATTGAATGTTTCAGCAACACTAAAGAGATGGTTTACGATTAGATTCAAGACCGAGATTGAGATTGATGGACTTACCGAGCAATGTGATACGCCTTGTCTCTCAAATCCCATTCTTTTAAGATACGTGACGGAACAACATTCATTATCTCTACCACACGTATAGAGAGGTAACCATCTTCAACTGAGAGCCACCTAAAAAGCGGCTGTAGTCGTCTGACCTTCGTGACATCGAAGCTCAACATCTTGATGTTAGATTGTAGTGACTTCCTGAGATATTCACGGTCCCCAATGCAAAAATCTATGTCAAGAGAGCATAGTTCAACGGGGTTCGGCGGTTGATCTTTCGCAGTAGGACGTTGAACGGGGAAAATCTTTGCTGTCCCCAGTGGTTCTTCTTCAAATTCGTGGAGGAATGCCGCCTCATCCATGAATGATAACATGATGTTCTTGACTTGTTCCACATCCGTCGGAGTCGAGTACACAAGTTTGTCGTAAGCAGATATTTTGACACCCAGTTTGTCGACAAAGAATTGCTTGAGGCCCGGGTACCATGTCTTCAGGCTGCATTGCATCGGTGTGCGTTCTGCCTCAGACCAGAAGCATTCCTTGGCGGAAAGCCACATCGAATCGTCACCATCTTGGACCAGTATGACTCTCTCATCACTAAATGCAGTCCTGATACATGATTGTTAGCTTCACTAGAAAAGGCGATCTCAAAGACCGGCATGCGTACCTCAATTCAGGTGATACCTTTATTTCCTTGTCCAAATAGTTGTAAATATTTGCAAGTCGAGCCACGTCGTTGCATTCGTTGTCTCGCAAAAGGCACAATTCCTCCATCAAGTCTTCCACAGAGGCATCTCTGATGCTTAATACCTCACGGAATAACTGTGACAAATCTTGCATCGTACTCTTGTCAGGAACCCTTTCTTGGTAAAACCCCTTCAGAGAATATCGAGAGATTATGTCAGCAGGCGCATTCCAGAGACAACGAGAAATGCCCGTCCAGATTCCTCCTTTCTTATCCAAGTATAAAATACCAGAATCTTCAAAATACTTCCTATGATACTGTTAGTTACACCGTTGAAGCGGTAAAGATGGAAACCTACAGCGCTCGCTGCTTCTCATCGATAGGGCAGATCAGAAACCTCGTTTTTCATGGCAGAGTATAAGTAAAAAACTTTCTGCATCTGCAGAGATGATAGCTTTTTTTTGCACGAGTGCTTGATAGAGTCCAAAATCTGAAATAGAAAGTACAGATCGTTTTTCTGTTGAACGCCAATGTACGTTGTTAGAAACGACCATTTGGTGGAGATAACCAGGCCCTCATATTTGTCCTCTTGAAGTTTCAAAAACGGAAACTTATCGGGATACTCCATGTACCGGCCTACAACATCTTTGAGTTCTAGAAGCGGTACACATGTGCTTCGAAGAGCCACAGCACGGTCCAAGCCGCAGAGGCTTTGGGCAGGTAGTCCTTGAATCTCCGACAACAAGGCCTTATCTTCTATAATGTCAGGCCCTTCAAAATCCCAAATGTGTTGAATTAACCCCAGAAACCTGTCAGGGCGGTTCTTGAGCACATATGTACAGTGTTCAGAAAGACGATTCGTGTTGCTCATGGTTGACGAACCATGGCTGTCTGGCTCCGGTTCAAGCAGGCCTTTTTGTTGAGTCAGGCTCAGCCTTGGCTTTATTCCGAGGCAGGAGCATAACCATTTCTTCCAAGAAAAATGGAAAGCCTGGTCATGCTTTGGTGAGTATCGCAGTATGTCCGGATGCAAGAAGTCCACAGGATCGCTCAATCCAAACATGCCAGCACCAAGGAGGCTTTGGGGGGTATATGGATGTTCCATCCCTGGTAAGTACATGATACTTTCCCAAGGGTTCTTCAACTCCATATCCATAGTCAAGACCCTCACAACGCGGTACTGCCGTTTATCTTTGCTGTTGAAGGATTGATGAGTGAGGTAGAGATAGCCAAGATAGGTCTTGATGTCATCAAATGAGAGGGATCTTGGCTCAGAAAATTTATTAAAGATCACTTCTCTCACCCGACGCACAGAGACCTCCACCACCCCGAGTTTTTCATACAGAGTCTTCGAGTAGGCTCCATGGTTTGCAGTTGTTTTGATGACTCTGCCAGGCAATTTCACGGGGATGTCGATACCTTTTGTCGTAGGGAAGTAGACTGGCTTGGACGCTGCTGATACCATGCTGCCATCCTTAGTTTGCAAGAGAGGCAGCGATTTAATCCTGGCGGAATACTCATCGTTTGCGAGAAGCTTTAGAAGGAGCCGCTCCAAGGCAACATGCCATCCCTTGCTCCGACTTGTTGTGCGCGATCGCAAACTTGGGTTATTGAAATGCATTTCCAGTAGGGCAAGACATTCGGCGTTGCCCAGAGTTGCGAGTCCATACTGTTCCAGTACTTCTGTTGCGTCTGATCGATATTTTCTCGAAAGGAATGGATCATTAATCTCATCGTCCAATAGCGGATTTCCAATGTCGTCCTGAGCATCTGGACCTGGTAAAGCAAGATGATTGAGAAGACGCCAGTGTTTCATGTTTCCTGATAAGAAGACGGGATTTTGGGATATCCAATCTCGCATCTGAAAATGAAGATCGGGCCACATTAGGCGCATGTCAGTAAGGAATATAGGCCAGTTGTACCGAAGCGTCGGGTGCTCGCAGAACTGCAAAATAGCCTTGATAAACAAGTTTGTGACCTCATTGTGGAATTCCAGATTACTAGCTATTTCAGCCATCTTATCATCAACATCATCATCGATATCGATGTCTGTGTGAATGTGGAACTTGTACACGCCATTAGTAGCCGCATGTTAATCGGATTAAATGAATAAAGAAAATGGCTCTGTAACCAAGAGAAAAAGAAGAAAGGGAAGAAAAGAACTTCAATCAGACTGCAATAGATCTTACCTTAGCCCAACATTCGGCCAGTGGGACAATATTAAATATCTTCTTTTGCTTAAGCCAGGGTTCAACTTGGTATTCGTTTGTCAAGGGGAAGGCCAACATGAGATTCCCTGTCTGATCATCTGAGGGCTGTGACTTCTCCATCAAATGGAAAAGTTCCGTATCCGTACGCTCTTCACTGTCTTTGCGCTCGGTAGTGGTGGTTTTCACAGACACTCGGTATTCATCGATAGTTTTCTTTTCGAAATGCCTGGACCGAGGCATATCCACACTGTGGCGGGACTCTATGTTGATACACCGTATGTTTTTCAGGAAAAGGATAGATTCCGGTTCAAGGTCCTCGAATTGAGAGAAGACGATGTCTCGCAGGTTCTGGATGTCGTCCTTGCTGCCGTGGTCGTGAAGGTAAAGCGTGATGCGTGTGACGTTATCAGGGACGGCTTGAGCGGGAATCACCCAAACAGGTCTCATAATGTCGGCATTGTCATGGTCGGCGGGATTGTGCTGGAATTCGAATGAGAAGTTGCCCGACTGGATGTGAGTCCTCTTGGTCGCGGCGACAATTGTTTTGAAGTTGACTTTGTTTGTTGACCGGCAAATAGCTTCGAGGTCTGCTTTCGTGAGGGCATCGCTATTGCAGTCGGAAACAATCCTGTCGGGGTAGACCTTGAAGGTAACGAAGGGAGAGTCATCTTCTGCATTGGCCGTAGTGAAGGTTTTGTCGTTGGTGTATCGGAGAAGTTCAAACAGTAGTCTCTTCGCGCATTTTTCAACGTGCTTTCCCAAAAGCCTTTCAAGTCAGCAATCATGCATACCGAGATATTCTCAGGACACTTACGTGCTGTGGCCGCTCAGACTTTGGATGATCTCTTCCGCTTCCTGTGCGCTCGCCATGGTGATAGATTAGAATGAAAGGTAACAAACACTGGTTCGGCAGTAAGTGAAAAACGAGTGGGAACCAACTTTGAGTGAATATGCTAAGAAGAAGAAGAAGAAGATAAAGAGGTATAAACTCCCTCGGTCTTGGCAAGGATGGGATGATGTAGGAAACATCAACCAACATGCATATTCCGAGACAACAAATTTGTGGGGGCTCTTAGAGAATGTCTAGTGGGGGGCAGAAAAGTCGGCCTCACAAGTCTTAGGATATAAAAATAAGTAGTCTAAGGGTCCTGGCCTAAAGAGCATAAAGTGACCCGCTAATTTCGTCTCTTATATTTCCAGCGGCCAACTTTTCTGGTACCCTGATGAATGTCCAGGTACCCCTGTCGTTCACCTGGAGCTGAACATGATTCCTGGCGCTTAACCTACATGGACTTGGAAATTAACACGATTTGATTCAGCTTTTACAGAAATCACCAATCACAGCTCAGACTCGGGAGCTTATCTAGTATGTTTTCTCTTTTCACATTTGATCAACTGGGCGGTACGTACTGCGCGTAGCTTGTACCAAATACAAGGCCGAGCCAGCACACTCATCAATCTCCATGTCACGGGTGGAAAAATTGAATAATGTTTGGTTGAATCAATCATGTCCTGTGCTGCCTTGCTAAAACAACTATTTTTTAATCGGACGAGACATGATTAATGAGGAGTTTCTTGTATGCCACCATCCAGTCAGTATTATGTGAAATTGAATGGTACCGATACTCCCAAAGCCCCTGGTAAACACTAGCAGTATCTGACATCATAAGGTCTGCAATAGGCGTGTCTTTCGTGCCTCCTCCCATTCTAGATTCCGCCGCTTTCACCATTTCTTTGTACTCGATGAGCTTTAGCTTGGTATCTTCCATGACCTCGATTGCGAGAGGTATGGTCTCGACATGGCCTGGTGGTTCTTGGTGGAGTGACGACATGTTCGGATACTGAGCAACGACCTCGATAGGGGCGGCCATGAGGCCGTCAAAGTCAATGACACTGACGATTCGGAATTCGTCGTCCACAATAAGGTTGTGGTCTCCAAAGTCGCGATTGACGAGGCCGAAACCCTTGTCGTCAGAACTGCCGTAGTTGTAGACTGGCATGAGACGCTTGAAGAGAATGGGGTTTTCGAAAGAAGGACTCTCCGTGACATTCCGCCCGGCCTTGCGCTTACAGGCATGAAGAGCGTGGTCTGCAAGATGAACGTAGAACTCGTTTGACGACGTCCAGGGACCCTTGCCAGTTTCTACCTCGGCGCCGATGGAAAAATCTGAAGTTTCTTCATTGTAGTAGAGACTTCCGATCTTATCGAACTTGAAGGTAGAGAGTTGGACTTGAATCTCGGCCATTTGCTCTCGGAAACGTCGATCGTGTTGTGGTGTACCAAACAGGTTGTAGTGACAGTTCTTCGCGTCGCGGAGTTCCTTGGCAGTTGTGCCGTGAATGTAGTCCATGAGAATGTACGGTGCTCCAACGTCGTTGGTTGGATCAACGCTGTGAAAATGAACTTCCGGGACGGGAATGGAAGTTTTAGTCCTTTATTATTGTTAGCATACGTTCCAGCCCGGGTAGTTGAGAATAAACATTCTTGAGAAACTTAAGGCTCGCAACTTCGACCTGGAGTTCAGCGGCAATGTTGAGCAACTGTTCGCCAGGAAGAACAGACGTAAGCGCTGGCATCCTTACTCTAGCGACCCAGTTTATGCCATCGGTAAACTCTAGACGGCGAACAATGTTGGATTGGCCGAGCGAGAAGGATTCGCTGATGACGCAAGGAATTCCGTTGCGAAGGGTTGAGGCGATAGACAGGAGACGATCCCATTTGGTGCTTTTGAGCATGGCCAGGGCTCGTTCTTGGAACTCGCTGCCGGGGTCGTACTGGCCACCGTTATTCCAAGTAGTCTCCTCCATGATGAAAGGTGTTTGTTTGGAGAAGAGTGTTTGCAGGAGAAGCGGCTTCTAAGTACCCAGGCAAGCAGGTGCGCTTCTGCCTACCAGGTTTTGTGCTTCACAAACTCAACTGTGATTCACAAACCGGACTCTGCTTGTGGCTACCTAATTGACCAAAGTAAGCAATTATTGTACGCGTAGGCATACAGTGAACCTGACGTTGTGAAACCTTTGCACTACCCCCAAGCCTAGCAGTATCACTTTGCGCGTATTGGTTCACCAGAAAGGATGTAGGAGTACTAACTATGGATTGGTGATACAATTAATCGCTACAAAGTCACAAGGACACAAAGCCAGGTCCTTCTTCTTCGCCGCGCCGCTCAGGACCCATGGCCACTACTATGGGAAGTGCAAGACAGGTCTGTCGATAATGTAGGCGACGCATCAATGGTGCAGTTCGTGAACTCACTCGTTGCCATGTTAACGTTTCGAGAACTTAATGTTTTGAGAAAATCTTTATCATGATAATGTGTACGGGAAGGTTAATCCTATTTCATAACATCACAAGGCTCAATTAGGGAAGACAGTCAAAGGAACATGAATTTAGTGAATATCTTATTACAATAGTAGCATTTTGCAATTTTCAACAGCCTGATCTACCAACTACTTAAATCCTTTGAGTACATCCCTTGCATTCCAAAGTCCGACTGACTATTAACCGTGTGAAAGAAACCTTGTTTAAGTAGTTTGCGAGCAGAAACTGCATTTTCCGCCATTCCCGACTGGCCGTTTACATTTCGTACAGGTAACGTTGTACGAAAGTTGTTCAATAGGGGGCTTGACAACTGTCTCAGGCTTGGTGTCGCTGGTGGGCTTGATCTTGCTATCTCCAATGGTACCAGTCATGGTGCTTAGATTATTTATTAGGTAAACAAATGTATCTAGAAAGGTACGTACTTAGATGTTAAAAGTGAGTTTAGGGGTGATGATTTGGATTTGCTGGAGATCCAGATAACGTGGGCAAACTATGACCTTAATAGTTTTAGGACAGTCTCTGAAATAACACATTAACTGTTAACTCTCAAGAATAACTCTGCGTATCTGGGGTAGCCCCTCTGAGGTGAAGCTTACCAAGGAAAACGCATCTAATGACAGTCTACTGAAGATAATCAGATGCGAGACCAGTATCCGTAGTTCTGCCACTATGAGTACATCGATGCCGCCAGCGCAGGCATACCAAGTTCAGCTACCCTCTGGCTTAGACTCTGGTGCAGGCTCATCTGACCTCTGATTCAGAATTCAAGTCAGAATCAAACCCAGAGCTGTCGCTGTTGCTCTTGCGCTGAGCTTTAGCTTTTGCCTTCTTGCGATCCTCCCTACGCGCATTCTTGCTCAGGGTTGCGCTTAATCTTGAGAATCAGACCTCGAATCGGACATTCGAGAAAAGAGTTCCGTTGTTTGTTCGGTCGCCGCGTTCTAAGGGCCGGCTGTCGCGGTCACCATAGGTTTCCAGGGACCCGGTGTCAACGAAGTTGCTGTAGATAAATAGGGCTTGGCGCGACGTAAAACAATTCCGATCGGGCTCATTGCATGACAATATCCGTATGTGTTCTCGGTACTAAATAGCTGATCTTCTCTATCTATGGTCTCTATCGTATCAAGTTCTCCATTCGCTCGCTCGTTAGTTCTTCCATCCATCAAGAGAGAGTGGTCAACAGTGGTCACTCGTTTCCCACAAGATCGGTCTTCTCCCCCTTTCCCCAAAAGTCTCATACCTCTCAGCCAGGATTTCGGACCAGCCGAAACTGAAATGTAAGGCCCGGTTGCTACATTTTGGTAGATTGCCCATCCTTGTTGTACTCCCAAACCTCAACGCCGTCCGCAGTTTTCTCGACGAGTTCTCCCATGGTGTGGCGGGTCCTGTCGACAGCGAGGGTGCCGACTTCTCGCTTGGACTTACACCAAGTGCAGGTTTTGTCCAACATGCCGTTGATTTTGTCGCAGTAGTTCTTTGAGGCAGGGTCTTTGAGGCGTCTGCATGCCCAGAGGACGTGATCGTCATGTGGTTTGGTGGTCTTGTCGGACATTTTCAATGACAGGCTGGGACGGATCGAGTGGGTCTTCGGTTGAGTAGCTTGGGTCGGTGCTGGTAGGGTTCTGGAGATGTCTGGAGATTGATGTTAGTTCGGATAGGTGAATAAAGACATATGCTTAGGGTATATCTACCCAAGACAAGATGTAACCAAAATGCTGATGAATTGTATGTTCTGTGTTTTGAGAATGGCAGTGTTGTTACTGTTGCTATTATTGCTCGGTAGACCTTGGAATGAAGTTATGCAAGATTAGTTCGTTCAAGATGGAGATAAGAGATATAAATACCAGCGGCACTTGGAAGTCCGTTTGAAGGCAGTAAACGACGACTAAAGGTATTCCGTTTGGCCCTTGGAAGTATTCCAGCAGCGTTTGGTACCAGGGACTCCAGCGAAAGAATGGACATGGCGTTTGAAAGGTGTCTGTCCGTTTGTACATGTGGCATTGCAACCGTCTCGGCGTTGAGGAGAGTTGACAAGGTGATGAGAACGAAGAGCCAGCGATTGATAGAGTGGGGGTGAACGCTGTCATCCTGTTGAGACTGCAACGCGCGTGGAGCTAGTGGGAACAGACAAGGCCGAATTGCCCGACCTGAATCCGGCAGACAATATCTCAGGGTATCAGAGAAATTGACTACTGTAAGCGTAAGATACGAAATCATTTTATATTCCTTAGATCATCCCTTGGACTACTTATCTTCTTATCCGAAGACTTAGGACATCAACGTTTCTGTTACCTACTAGACAGCCTAGAGACGTGGTCTTGGCCCTTCATTCAATCCAGTCACACGGCAGACACGCAATGAACAATTCATTCGGTTCATCCTGATTGCATATCATAGCAAAGCAAACGTTCGCAAAATTCGACGCAAATGTCAATTTATCCGGTGTGCCTTCTCGCGCGTGACTCTAGTTACAAGATTGTGTCCCCTCGAGTATCCAACTCAGCCCGACCATCAGTTGCCCTTGTTGTCCTTGATCACCATCTCCTTCAGCTTGAGTCTTAGGCCAGCGGCCTCGTCTGAATCCTCGGACCAGTTGTCGAGGTCTGGCTGGGGTTTGGTCTTGGGCTTCGAGGATTCTCCAAAATCATTGGTGGTATGTCGGCGTCGGGAGCGACGATGATCGATGCCGTGGGATCGACCAACCGCGGCCTTGGGAGCGGTGTCTTTCTCAGCCTTCTTGCCCTGGTCCAAGATAGACCAGTCAACATCCTGGGCCTTGCCTTTCTCTTTGACAGGAGCAAACATTACACCCACGATCCTCTCCGAATCAGTCACCTGCTTGGCTTGCATAAACACCTCGCGCATAGCTTGGGCAGACCCAACGTTGAAGGCAATGCCAGTGGTGGATTCCCCAAGGGGAAGCGGGGCACAAACATTGGCATCCTTACCCATCGTATTCTTGGGATCAATCACTCTCATGCCCAGAGTGTTGCCGTTCTTGTCACGAACGACTTGGAGAAGCATGTTGTCGACAGTGTGAAGAGGTCCATTGGCAGCATTGGGAGTGAAAACGTTGTCTTCGATGGCCTGGAGAAGGAAAGACCCCTGAGGAGGGTGATGAGATGGAGGCCAGGACTGATCCATGTCGTCGTCCATAGTGTGGGCGCGGCTACGTTGGAAGGGGACAGGGGAAGATGGCTTGGGAGGTGGGTATGGCATCTTATCGGTTTGCAGATGATTTGTCTTGGAATTTGGCTTGTGAAGATGGTGTCAATGTTTGTTTTGTGAAGATATGCCGATGATGATTGCAAAGGAGACATTCTGGGTAGACAAGAGGATGGAAATGCAGATGGTGCAGCTCCGTTAGATTTACATTTACAGTTTGTTGCCAGTCGTCAGCACTGCAAACTATTTGCTATTCATAAAGAAATTAACAATGATATCTTATCTTTTATTCACCATCAATCGCGTCCTAGCATCACTGACTGATACAAGAAAGGTCGGGCACGTTTGCATTCTACTGGACTCAGGTCTAGAGGGCCTCAGTCCCCACTTTCTTACCTTCTGTATTTTTAATTCTGTGTGGGTCCTAACATCTAACTTCCTCAACACAAGCAAACACAAGCACATCTCCAACACGACGACCAAACTCTGTGTTACTCACTGAGAAAACAAACTTCTACTCAGCTCAAAACCTAAATATCTCTCTGGGTATAAAATGAGCCCCATTCTTGCGGATCATTCTTGATGTTTCTCCTTTCACCTTCACCTCCACCACTTCTCGCATTCTTCATTTCTACTCAACCACAACAATCACCTATCTAGACGCCCACCTTCTAGACGCCATGTTGCCACTTCCTACCACCACCGACGACGCGCCTTATTGGATTCAGGGCCGAGAATTCCATACAGAACAGTACCCAGGCGATCCGCGACGCGGTCGTGAAGTTGTGGCCCAGGTCCAAGAACTTATTCCACTGAGACATGGCCACCGACCTTTCTGTTGGGGATTCGCCATTCTACGCACCGCTTTTGGGCCGAGGTATGATGCGCTGTTCAACAAATTCGTCATCACGTTGCATCGCATAGTCCGACTTCAAACTTCCAAAGAAGCGGAGGTCCTCCGACGATTCGTTCAGCGCCACAAACGTGACCGTGCGAATCATGAACACGTCTCCGACTACGTTGACACACGTCCAAACGATGAGCTCTGCAGGTCCTTCAAAATCGACATCCTCGACGACAGGCAAAGACTGGAGAACGCACCTGTGACTCTAGTTCGCACTACCTTCAGAAGATGGATCAAGGACATGAAGGGCACTTCCTTGGCCGGCGACATGAGATTTGCTGCGTGCATTATGGCCGATGCCGAGACACTGCATCAATTCATGGATGCACATGCAGATTTCCCACGGACCAGTGAAGAAGGATTTTTATCATCGTACTGGCTCAAGTTGGTGGACGCGGAGACAATGGATCAATTCACGACTCGACCTGACGGGTGGCAGCAGGCCGTATCAGAACAACGAATGCAGCACTGGCAAGAGTTGTTCGATACGGGGATAGGCCCAAACGATACAGTCCGTGTCCGACTGTATGGGAAAGAGGATTACAGGAAATACTGGTTCGATCGCAATCGGCGCCGTCTGCACCTGTCAGAAATGACTCACAGGTACGATGATGACAACCCAGGACTACTCTACTACGGCTGTGTCGAACCACGGACGAGGCCCAAGATAAGTATTTACAGCCGGTGAAGGACTATCGATACGACATCTTGGTTATACACCACAAAACGCTGGTTCATGGAGGAATTTGTGACAGGGGACCGGTTCTGGATTTGCACTGTACTTCCAAAGCTCAACGCCGCTTCTATTCTGCTTGACGAGTTCTCTAATGCCACAGAATCCGTCGACAGGGATTGCACCGATATCTCAGTTGGTTTTGCACCACGCGAATGTTTTGTCCGTTATGTCGTTCATCTTGTCGCAATGGATCTTGGGCGCTACGTTTTCCTGCTTTCTACAGGCCCAGAGGATGCAATTATCGTGTAACTTGTTGTTTTTTCGGTTGATATGAACGCCAGGCTTAGATGGATTAGCATGGTTCTTCGGCCGGGGAGTATGGGCCATTGCTAGGAAGGTCCCAGAGATTTCGGGGGATTGATTTGAGATCGGACAGATGAAGGAAGACATTGGTCCTGGAATGCCTACAAAAAAACAGAGTGTAGACAAACATCCAATGAAATTGTGTTACTTAGATCGTCTGAGTTATCGTTGCCACTGCCGTTGTCGCTGCAGTTATCGTTGTGATTGTCATTGCTTTGTTAACCACCGCGTAATTCTCTTTAAGCAAGTCAATCAGTCAGTCATCCCAAAATATAGATTCCAAGTTTCCAATGAAATTTAAGAGCATATTTTGATGGATCATGACTCAATTGGGAACCCTACCTACACTAGAAAATACAAATGGGTGATCCCAGCAACACACACATACACACAAAATGAATGATACAGAGGATTCTAGTCCATTCAGCCGTGGAATGAATAATCCAGGGTCGTCAAAGTTTACAAAAACGCCATACCAAAACACCATCTAAAAATCCTCTTCTCACTCCAAAGTCAGCATATTCTCCGGCATAATATCCGGATCTCCAATCTGCTGCACAATCGCCATAAACTCCTCCGATGAAATCCCAATATTATCCAAAAATTCTAAATCACTTGTCCCTTCTTCTAAGTCTGTTGTCGAAAGCCTCTCCTCATCCGCTTTCCCTGCAAGTTCAGAAGCAGAAGGTGCTTCATCCGTCACTGCTAGAGACAGTGTTTGTAGACCTTGCTGTTGTACCTGCACGACAAGTTCCTGACACTGCGCTTCGAGATAAACGAGTTCTTCTTTGCGGACTTTCGCGAGTCGGTTTCCGCGGGCGATCATATTGTCGAGAAGTTGGTGGACAAGAAGGCGGCTATTTTGGTCGTCGGCGACGCCGGGGAATAAAGCCGTTGCCATGTTGAGGTGGAGGGCGGCTCCAAAGGTGAATTCGATATCGTAGGGAAGGAAGACCTCTGTAGATTGTTAGAATGGAAATAAAATCAAGGGACGGTCGTGTTACCGAGAAGACTGTATTCGCTGGTCAGGATCTGGAGCGTCTTGACAGCTGATTTGATGCCTGTTGATATGACCGCTGCTGTCTGCCCAAGAAAGGCTTCCGAGTTTTCAGCGCCCGGTTGGCCGAGAATATCGAGACGTTCTTTGAGGACTGAAAGTAAGAGAGGACGTGTCGCTACTATCACACACTGCATTTGTCAGATCTCGTCATGTAAGACATCGGAGATTTACTGACCTGGTGATATAAAAGTGTAATGTATTTTGTACCGCGAGGCATCGTGTCCACCGAGTTTCGGAATTTCATCGATATTATCTTTTCAATCTCTTGTGCATGGTGCGCCAAAGTGTGAAGAATCGCCTTGGTCTGTTCGAGGAACTGTCCGAGCGGTGTTTTCTCTGGCTTGTAAAGCGCTGCATATTGTTAGACCGACACAGATACTCTGAAAACCCCGACTTACTTGTTAAAATAACTGATAGTAGGTGCGACAAGTTTACCTGCAGACTTCGAGCGCTGTCGTCCTGAGATCCCACGTTGGGAGGGTTGACTGGTGTGGAAATGTCGCTGTCCTGTACCGACATGGGTAGTCCGAGAGAAGATGAAAAGTGTCGGTCCATGATGTATAACGTCCACCACAAATCGCGACACCGAGTAACTGTTTCATTGCCGAGTTCGTTGTCCGGTAGCTGTGTATGTAGCCCTTCCAAAAGAGCTATCCTGATGGCCTGGCCGAGCTGTGACTCGTCAGCATCTCCGCATGTGAGGCACATGTCTACTTACGTATACGTGCGCAGACTCCCTCTGGTCGATAGAGTAAAGATACAAGCCGCCCATGGCCAAAACCTCAATAGCGAGCAGACTATCCTTCCAAAGCGCCGTATGGTCTGGCATAAGACCCATCGCTCTCACAAAGAACTTCGAGCCGGGGGGTTCGGTAGAGGGCATCCATTGAGAGGAGTGAAAAGCGGTACCAAAGGCAAGAATCAAGAGAAACTTGACATACCAGAGGCGGTTTTCTTCTGCCTTGGTCTGCGCGTCCGAGTAAAAGTCACGGATCTGGTTCACGAATTCTACCTCATCGAAAAGTCGGTATGTCTGGCCGAGGTGAAATTTGAAGGTGTGGAAGAGGTAAATGGCGTAGTCGAGAGATGGTAGTCCAGTGACATCGGGATTTTCGTTTGGAGAGCGGGTGTTCCACGATATGGTGTATACGTCGTCTTCTATTAGCTGCGGTGGAATCATGTCTCCTCCCGGTTGTAGTTTGTCGCCTAACATGAGCATCAATCGTAGTGTGAAGGACCAGGTCGACCAAGGCGCCAGCCATACTGTCACATCAAAGTCAGTACACTTCCAAGCCAGCTATTTCGGTACTTACTCCAGGTACGTCTGTTCTTCCTCGTATTCTTGATAATCTTGGATGGGATAGTAAATGCGCTGGGCCAAATACTCAACGGCGACTCGCCCTGTGGTTGGTACGATGAAGATGAAGCGGGATCTTGGTTGACTATGTCAGACTCGGATTGTTGAAACGAATGCGAGCCTTCTATCGTGAGCGCAGGAGAAGCAAGCCTGGTATCGACTCCGCACTCACCATTGACATCGCTGAAAGCTGTATCGCTTGTACGTTTGAGGGCGAGTGGAAAAGAATGAGGCTGGGAGATGGTCGGAGAGCAGTATGACACAGATGATGCTTCTATGGACGAACGATATGGCGGGGGCGCGGAGGATAGTGTCGCTGAGGGAGGCGAGCGATAGATGAATGGTGTCTCTGTGTTCTGTCTGGTCTCAAGTATGGTGTCTGATGGTGATCGCTGATACTGTTCGACTTGCTTCTGAAGGTCCTGGAGATATCTTGGCGGACGTTAGTGTTGGTAACAAGGTTGACGTGGCTGAACCAACTTTTCCGAAACCATGACCTTCGTTACGCCTTCTGTAAAACGGCATTGTACTTGACGTCGCTGGCAGTTCTGGCACGGGTCCTGTCCTGAACATTTGATCTTGCTTTGTCTACAAGCGATGCATCTGTGATGAAGTCAGTGCGTGAAGGAACAAAGGTGAGACCTGAAGACTTACGCATTGGCTGTTCTTCTTGCCTTGCGAGGCTGGCTTTCCGATGCCATGACGTTGATGTTGGTGTAGAAGTTTGCAATACATTCGACCACTTCCAGGCTGCACCTGTCTAGTGAGGACGTTGATCAATGAGAATGGTCATAGATGGCAAAGATGGAAGAATGTCTGGAACGGGGCGTTTCGGCTGCAGCATGCCCCTGTAAGGTCTCACTTATTAGCGCAGTGTCCTCCCCCGCACGATATCGGGTCCGTTACCGGGTGATTCTGTAGATGTCTTTGAGGCAAGGTTAGTTAACTTTTCACAGAAGTTCGAGAATAATACGTCTGGTGTTGGTGATGATGATTTGGAAGACTTTCCATCGTTTTCTATCTAAGCTTTCGCCCTGCAGATACCCGTTTTGATAGCGGTCAATGACGCTGAACGTTATCTATCACGGCAAGATAAAACCAACACTCCCGCTGAGATTGATCACGTTCATCACCAAGATAAGAATAGTCGCGTCCCCAACCTCTACAACCATTCCCCGCATTTGGGTTAGGTAACAAATGATGATGAAAGAAACAAGCTGAACTGATGTCAGATGTTTTATTCTTTCACCGGATACTGGTCCCGAGATAGCGCGGGGTCGATCTTTTGGAGCTTTTACCGTTGTGGGCATGTTTTTGCAAACCTCACATAAGCCACGTAGTCAAAGATAAGTTGGGGAAACAGCGTGATCGGCAATCAATTTATTGCTGTTACACCAAATGGCTCTCGGGGTATCAGGTGCCGGTAGGCGCCGTGCATGGATCGGTAACTGATCCGGTCTGATTGGATAACCAGCAACTACCTTAGTACCTACCGGCGCACCCCCTTTGTAGACAGTTGATGTACGAGGGACTCAAGGTCATACAACCTTGTAGAAGGTCTTGTCAAGGGGATCAACCGTCTGTTGACTAGATCACTATATTGGACCGCTATTTCAATGTCATTGTGACGGGCTATATTAGATATTGAAAATGACCCTAATGTCGTGATTCTTACTACTCACCATAGTCAACAGGGTCAACAGCTTGCAACATCGACCCGGCTGCAGCTAGCCCAGCCAGACTCACGAACACATCGCGAGCCGGGCTTGTTGAAAGAGCAATCAAGCCATCATGGGTGATTCATATATAAAATAAATAATCCAATTTATCTATCAATTTTACACTAGATCCTAAGCTACAGTACTCCTCTAAGTTTCCAA
Organism: Fusarium sambucinum; assembly: GCF_050947815.1. NCBI lineage: Eukaryota > Fungi > Ascomycota > Sordariomycetes > Hypocreales > Nectriaceae > Fusarium > Fusarium sambucinum. The sequence continues at coordinate 637,990 of NC_139294.1, read as the reverse complement.
AGACTATCATAAAACCTAGTAGGTAGCAGAATAAATAACTTTCCAAGTCTTAGGGTATATAGGTAAGGGGCCTAAGAACTATAATCTCAAGTGCATAAAGTGACCTACTATTTTCGTGTCTTATGCTTCTAGTGGTTGATTTTTCCAATACCCCAAAGCCAGTCTTTAGAAGTCAACTCGCAAAATATCATCTACGTAGACATATTACCCTGGCAATGAGGAGCTTTGAGTTTGTCAAAGACAGGCTGTTTATTTCTGTACCCTAAAGCTTCGTTTTCCATCCAATTGAGTTCGGCCGGAGGAACCCGCCCGGTGGATGGCAATAGGTGCCGTTGATTGGACATACAAACCCGCAATTACATCAGCGATCGTACGTACCTTGCTCTCACGCGATCAAAAATAGAAGGTGCGGTAGCAATGAGCCATCACCTGCAGTATCTGCTGCACTGCACTGACTGTAGCACCTAGAAAAAGGGCGATCGGCCGTTTTTCGGAATATTCGTTCAAAGCTTCTTCCCAGCCACAGGAACAAGTCAATCTTAATTGTCTCATCACAACACAGGACCCTTTCTCTTCATCTCTTTCCCTCGACGTCGATCATTCATCGTACACAGCAAATGCCCTTGTCGCGTCAACTTGGAGCCTCGATCGCATCGTGGCTCGTGTCAGCCCCGCCATAGCAAATCTTGCCCTTCCCTTCGTCCCTACGTCACCACTCAATCAATACTAAGCCTTGATCTTCGACAAGCTTTCCCCAAAGTCTCGGCCACAGCCATTACACATCATGGCGCCCTCACGAAATAACTCAAATGTCGCCTCTCGAAGGGCCATGGCTGTTGAACGGACAGCTTCTTCAGGCTCCTTTCACGCTGGCGCGCCGATCCCAACTTTGAGCAACATGCGACGCCAATCGCATCGATACCAGACGTTTCCCACCACGCCGCCAAAAACTCCCCTCGAACAGCCCTATACAGGTTCCAATGCGAGCGATTCCGACGATGAAGATGACGGGGAAGAGACGCCATTGCCTGTTCGACAGCTATTGTTGCTGGCCTTCCTCTCCCTTGCAGAACAAACCGCGCTGAACTCGATATCCCCATACCTCCCAGAAATGGTCCTCAATATGCCAGGCATTCCCGATGAGAAGGCGGGATTGTATGTTGGAATACTAGCGAGCTCGTTCGCATTGGCGCAGCTGTCAACCAATTTCCTCTGGGGATACGCCTCGGATGTTATCGGAAGGAAACCGGTTCTGATCATGGGCACAATTGCGCTCATGGGTTGTTTCTGTGTCTTTGGCTTCTGCAAGGAGTATTGGCAGATCGTCCTCGTCCACGTCTTGATGGGACTACTCAATGGAAACGCTGCTTGTGTCCCGACAGTCCTCGGAGAAGTCACAGATCGATCCAATCAAAGCCGCGCGTTTACATACCTGCCTGTCATTTATTCCCTCGGTAGCATCACCGGGCCTGCTCTGGGAGGCATCCTTGTCGGAACAATGGGCAAGAAATACCCTTATCTGGCTCCCAACATCCTCTCTGCTGGTCTCCTGGCTGTCAGCGTCATTGTGGTCAGCATCTGGTTCGAGGAGACCCTGGATAAAAGCCAATCCGCATTTGAGAAGCCCGCATGGGTAGACAAGATCCTCTCCTGGTTCCCTTCGCGACCCCCACCCCCTCGACGTCCCTCTTGGAGCGCGCGCTGGCCTCGGTCGCAATCCCAAAACCAACCCCTCCTCTCCTCCGGCCGAGCGCTCGAATCTGAATCCGACGAAGATGAAGACGAGACTGACGATAGCGACAACAATCTTGACCCCGCCCTGTCTGCCTGGAAAGATCTCAGCCGAACCACCATTCTCGTTCTGTTCACCTACCTTGTCTTCCAGCTCTCCAATATCTCCTTCAACAGCTTGTACCCCATCTTTGCTGCGACGCCTGCACCTGCCGGTCGCGACTTGCTGCCCAGTAGAATTGGTGTCAGCTTGAGCATCGCAGGATTGGCAAGCTGCATTTTCCAGGCCTTCTTGTTCCAACATCTCAAGGCCAAATTGGGCAACCTGGGTACCTACCAGATCTCTCTTTTGGGACTTGGTATCAGCATGCTATTTATGCCTTGGGTCGGTTACATCGATGACAAGCCCTTGTTTGGTGTCGGAAGCGGCAAGATGTGGTTGTACATTGAGCTTGGGTTGGTGTTGATCTTGAAGAACTTGTGTGCCGTCGGCGGTCTGTCGAGTGTCATGCTTTTGGTACGTCTCTTCCATGAACCTTATCTAAATTAAACCTTGCTAATATGTGTAGATCACAAACTCTGCACCGTCGCACGCGAGCCTCGGTAGCCTCAACGGCATGGCACAAACTCTATCCGCCCTCGGTCGCAGCTTCGGTCCCTTTGTCTCCGGCGGTCTCTTCAGTCTGTCAATCAACATCCGCCCCAAGGGTGAGGCACTGGCCTGGAGCATCTTCGGAGGTTTGGCGATCCTAGGATGGGTGTCATCGCTATTTATCCGACGAGACGGGCTTGAAAGCGATGACTGGCAGGGCTCGGACGAGCATCTCGCTGACCAAGCTGAAGAAGCATAACCGGCTCACGCTGAATAAACTCTAATAGAACATTTTAGCATCTTGCATGGAATCGGTTAGAGACTTGTATTGGGATATACTTGTTTTGATGTTGGGCGTACTGGATGGGTACTACTTTTGAGAGTCGATGAAGTAACGCAGCTTGGGATTTAGTATATAAATGATAGATAAATTGGATTGCTCGGTTTATACCTTAATCACTCAAGAAGGCTTCATTTGTTCTTCCAATATGCCCGGCTTGGACGAGCTTCTTGCAGACCAAGCTGAAGTTGCATAATCGACTCACTTGACAATGCTCTTATTCGATTGGGCAAATCAATGATAGCCTCTCTTCTTTTTTCATCCGGCCTAGATGATATATAGAAGTGATTGATACGGAAAGGCCCGATGACATGCCTTGGTTGGTTTCCTCTTTTTCTACTACCCACTAGGTTAGTTTCATGATAGTCTTTGGAAAGTTAACGAAGTAACGTAGCTTGGGATTTATTATATAATTAATAGATAAATTGGATTATTTGGTTTATATATGAATTACCTATGATAGCTTATTTGCTCTTTCAACAAGCTCGGCTCGCGATGTGTCCATGATGCTTTGACAAAGGAATGCTTGTGTTGTAGGGTAGATTCATTGTGCAAAATTCAAGTCATCTTTTCGTCTTCCCTTTGAAATCGTTCATTACCCAACAGTCAGGACGTACGGAGTAAATGCTAAATCGTTTACAGAAAAAAACATCTTGTCTTTGCGTCACGTTATTGGAGTTGGGCAAATATGTGGTACGTATGTTACATGCAAATTTCAATCTAAACATGGCAATTCCCGAAAAAATGGCAAATTTGACATCATTTTCGCAAATGCCGTTGGCCACTGACTCGTGTAGAGTTACGGTCCCTTCAAAACCTGAATCTCGCAAGCTGACTAAGAAGTCTAACTTTTTCTTTGCTCCACGGATATACAGCCAAGCAGGGTAAGGATAAGGCGGCTGAAGCATTAATGAGATGGGGAACCCACTCGGCGTTAATGCAAAGATTCGCTGCTTCGCTTCTTCGTTTCATACCGCTTTTGCTTACTATAGACAGCGCTAGAAGTCTGTAAAGAATTCCACGACGAACCAAAAGAAACGGGGACGCTGAGGCTATTCACACCGTCAATCTTGGTCTGTTTTGGGTAAAGTAGCCGAGTGGATGCCACGTTCTCCGCCCGCGTTTAGTTTTGTGCTGTAAACTTGTACCCTTGTCTTGATCTTAGATGCTGACTGTCATAGGTAATCGAGATAAGAATCTGACATTGGAGGTACAGAAATTAGACAATCACCAGCACCGTGGTGATCCTGTAGTGAAAATTACTGATCATCAGTTCAATTGATCAAGACACGTTGTATTCAACATATTGTCCCAGAATGTCATCACTCATGAGGTCATTACCACTTCGGGAAGTATCACCGTAACTTTGTGGATCGACGCAGTGACGTTTTTAGTTGTTGAGAAAAACTTCAATGCTCTTTTGTTTCTTACAAATCATCAAATAGCCTCGGTACGTGGTAGCGCCACTTTTGACGTGGCTACGGTACTTGAGAGGTGTACTCTTTAGCACCACTGTAAAATACATTCCATTTTTTGTATATATATAGATGCCATCTCTGCAGTGACGTCGTTCATTCCTCATACTCAATCATATCATACTTTCATCTTATATATATACCCATCTCTCTCACTCACCTTTATTTACTTAATCTCATATACACAACCACATAAACCGCCAATATGACACAAACACAAAACAAGACCTTTGTTTACAAGAAGATCCCCACCGGTCTCCCCGTCGCCGGTGAGCATCTCGTCACTGAGGACCGACCCATCGATATCGACTCAGCTCCCGAGGGTGGTGTTGTCCTCGAGGTCCAATATGCCTCTTTCGACCCTTATCTGCGCGGCAAGATGCGCGACAATACCGTCAAGTCTTACGCTCCCGCTTTTGAGATTAACGACCCCATCATCAACGGTACTCTGAGCAAGGTCATCAAGTCCGACAACTCTGAGTTTGCCGAGGGTGACCTCGTTACCGCCTACCTCCCCATCTCCGAGTACGCCCGTCTCGACAAGGAGACCATCCCCAAGGTCAACCTCCGCAAGGTCCAAAACCCTCACAACCTCGACCTCGGCCTCTTCCTCGGCCCTCTGGGTATGCCTGGTCTCACCGCCTGGTCTGGTCTTCACGAGATCGGTAAGCCCAAGAAGGGCGAGACCATCTTCATCAGCTCCGCCGCCGGTGCTGTTGGTCAGATCGTTGGCCAGGTCGCCAAGCGTGAGGGCCTTACTGTTATCGGTTCCGTCGGTGACGATGCCAAGCTTGACTTCATCACCAAGGAGCTCGGTTTCGACGCTGGTTTTAACTACAAGAAGGAGTCTCCCAAGGATGCTCTCCCCCGTCTCGCCCCCAACGGCATCGATATTTACTTCGAGAACGTCGGCGGTGACCACCTCGAGGCTGCTCTCACCAGCTTGAACAACGGCGGTCGTATCCCCGTCTGTGGTCTCATCTCCGAGTACAACACCCCTGCTGAGAAGCGTGAGGGTGTCAAGGGTCTCATCAACCTTATTGCCAAGCAGATCAAGATGGAGGGTTTCCTCGTTTCCCACCCACAGTTCGGCCCCAAGTACTACAAGGAGCACCAGGAGAACCTCCAGAAGTGGCTCGGTGATGGTAGCGTCAAGGCCAAGCTCTTTATCACTGAGGGTATTGACAACGCTGCTGACGGTTTCATTGGTATGCTCGAGGGCAAGAACTTTGGCAAGGCTGTTCTCAAGCTCCGCTAAATGTGTCTATGACATATAAATATATATAAAATTAGATGGGAGGAGTTATAAAAGTATAATATCAAATAAAAATTATCAAAACATCTGAATGTTCCATACAAACTAGACTAGCATGACCAACCATCCCAAATCTGGCGAATACTGTAATTGTTGAATGCAGTGAAAGTTGGGTCCAGGATGAACTGTTACCAAACGATCAATCATGTAACTTTTAATACAGCTTGGGTAAGTGGTGGTTTAATGCCTCTCTGTAGAAATCCAACTTGCGGTCGTTTTGACGGGTGACTACAAGCTGAACCAACCTTGGGGCATTGGAAAAATTCGTCGCTGTAAGCATAAGGGACGAAATTATTAGGCCGGTTTATGCTGCTTAGGCCAGGCGCTTTAGGCTGTTTATGTTTTGTACCTAAAGGCCTCCTGCACTTTCCTCTAAACGAAGCAAGAGGCAACCACTCAGTTTATCTTTTGCTGTCTTCTTTACCCACTCACTCCTCAACTTAACACTCTAATCATCTTCATCATCTTCATCATCGGCATCACCATCAGCATGTATAACTCGGAACAAGATCCAACACCCTCAGACATATTGATCCCGCAGAGCGCTGTTCAACTTACCAGACGACAACTCTTTCGACGACAGAAATGGTTGGTAAAGAAAAGCCTGAGTAGCTATCGGTATCGTCTCCACTCCGATGGCAACGGATTACCCATGATGAAGTCTGGGAACGAGCCTGCTTCTTTCATACCAGCCGACACCTCAATCGAAAAGCTGTACGATATTCTGCTCGAATCCAATGTCCAAGAATGGCTAGAGTCATCATCCCGCGCCGAAGTGCACGTTGGAAAAATACACGACATCCAAGTTGAACTCCAAAACAGACCTCTGACTACCCACATCGAATGGGACAAGGCAATTAAAGCATCGAACATGGTATGGAAATACCGAGATAAACGAACCGACCGGCGTATTATGCGGGTCATATGTCAATTCTTGCACACCCTTATGCAATGCAGACGTACTTGCGTCGAGGAACTGTGTTTTCTACACAAGATCATCAATCCACTTTCGTCTTTTTCGCCACCACTGTTAGAAATTGTTCGAATACTCGGAAGATTGTCAGGGACATCATTACCGATAGCCCGACCTACCAATCACCGGATATGCGATGAGGAAGAACATTGGATCTTTGCCGATGCCCAAAACGAAATCGAGTTTCTTTCGGTATTGCACGGGGAAAGTGATATGACTAACTCAGTGCTCGACGCTATGGCGTACAAACGCATTCAAATTACTAAGAAGATATGGATGGTTCAAGAGAACTTGGAGCTGCTAAACACGCTGGACCAGATGTTCTAGGAGATACTGGTCGATGTATTGACGACTACGGGGTGTCCGGGCGCAGTTAAATTAGGGTACACTGACTAGATGGTCTAAGAAGAAATACACTATTCGTCACTCCTATCTAGTGTCTGTCCAATGGAGAGTTGTGACAGCATGAGAGACCAAATTTGTAAGCCGGCTTATGTGACTTAGACCAGGCTCTTTGGTTATGTATCTTAGTAAGTTAAGACTGAGGAGACCACCCTTTCTGCTACCCACCTGGATGGATGCGACGTGAATGAGATCGAAGCAAATTAGGCATTCTGATAGGTCATGTTCTCAAGTTTGTAGTCATAGACGTTCTTCATGAGAGGTCAGAGGTCACCATAGAACTGTCTGGTGACAGTAAATGTATCCTTAAACTGAGTGCTCTGGAAGGACGACCTCTGGTCCTTGGTGGCAACAGGGCAGCCGTCATCGCCCTTGATTCAGATGGTGTTGGGAGAATTCTCATCCTCGCTGTGAAGCACGACATACTGGTAGCCGTTGAAAGGGGCGGTGTAGTCCGTGCCGGTGTTGAGTTCCTGAACACCCACATCTTCGTTTTTACCACTGGGAGGGTAGAGGGCCTGGAGGAAAGCAGTGGTCGTATTAGCAGGACCATCTGGTCGGAGTGCTGGCCCAGATCTGGTTGGGGATATACTGATCCTCTAAGATGCCCAGAATCCGCTTGCTGGCGCCAGCCTCGAGGTGCATAGACCTGTAATAGACGTCAACCTGGTAGTTTTAATGGAAGCTCAGGTTCGTTAGGCTGTAGCCCTTGTAGTACTTTGAGGTGCGATCACCGCGACGCGAGAAGATGGCAGCACCTAGAACTGTCTCACCCAACATGACAGTAGGTGCCAGAGTTACAGTGAGCAGGAAGCTCTTGGTAGATACAACCGTGTTTAATAAGTGGTGATAGATCTGGATAGTTGTTATCATGAAACTGTAGAACGAATTAAGTAAACTTGGAGACAATGCGACGAGAAGAGAGTTAAGATTATGCCGGGGCACGTTTTGAGAAGAGCAACAACTATCTTTCTAGTCTGCATGTTCATATCTACCTCAAAGTATGCTTGAAGTGGGATTGGTCAGGGCTGAGAAGACTTCGTCTCCTGTTGTTGCATTGGATAGTGCCGAGTTAATTTGCAGAACCTTGTTTTAGTAGAGGTCTGAGAGCGCCCGCTCGCGTCATTGAGGGGTTCAGTACATATAAAGACTTATAAATAAAAGGATTTAATTGGTTAAGTATGCATAGTAAGATTAAAGAGTAAAAGTTAAGTACTAAACTTCCCCTCACGAACTACCCGTCTGATATAATCCCACCAAGTCTAGGAAACATATTATCACTACCTCTGCTCTTGACTCAATGAGTATGCTCAACGTAGCTTCGTGCCAGGCCGTCGACGCCGTCCTTACCAGATGCGCCACGTTCTTAACATTTAATGCGAAACCAGACGCCAGCAATCTTGCCATCATTCGCGCAACCTTGGGTAGCATAGGCGATCTCACCAAGAACGTCGCCATCCGCGACCTCCGCTCCAACCTGACATGCACAGTCGGCATAGGCAGCGACGTTTGGGATCGCCTAACCCACGCGAAACGGCCAAAGGAGCTTCATGCCCTCCCCGTCATGAAAGGTCGCGTTCATTCCACCGTCTCGACCCCAGCAGATTTACTTTTCCACATTCGCTCCGACAGGAGGGATTTGTGCTTTGAGCTGGAGAGACAGGTCATAGATGGATTTGGAAGTTCTGTCCAACTCACAGACTCGACAGTTGGATTTCGTTACTTTGACGCACGAGATCTCCTTGGCTTTGTCGACGGCACCGCCAACCCAGTAGGTCCAGCAACTATGCGCTCAGCAATCGTCACAAGCGAAACAGACGAAGCAGCAGCAGGAGGTAGTTACGTTGTAGTACAAAAATACCTCCATGACTTGGCAGGTTGGAAAAAGCTAAAAGTCGAAGAACAAGAATCCATCATCGGACGCACCAAGGTCGAGAATATGGAGCTCAATGATGCGGTTGAGGGGAAACAGGCAGCGCACAAGACTCTGACTTCAATTACGGACGACGACGGCAATGAGCTGGATATCGTCAGGGACAATATGCCATTTGGATCACCTGCTTCCGAAGAGTTTGGAACGTATTTCATTGGATATTCGTCAAAGCTATGGGTTATAGAGAAGATGCTGGAGCGCATGTTTGTTGGGTCACCACCTGGTATGCATGATAGGATCTTGGACTATTCGATTCCTGTGACTGGAAGCACTTTCTTCGCACCATCAGCAGAAATGCTTGATAGTCTTGCTGATATCCAAGATTGAGGCAATAGAGAACGTCACGTGAATATCTTTGTATCTGTGGATTATCGCTTGGTCAGACTGTGGGCTATTAGTAATAATCCTTACTAACCAGCTCGTTTAAGTAGACATAAGCTTTAACTTTCCCCTCTTCTCACTAATCGTCTATAAACACCAATAGAAAGAATTAATTCGGAGAAGGAGGGGGGATCGGTAAATTATATAGTAAGGGATAACCCTATAGGTGCCCCCTGTATTTAGTCTAATAGTGCCCCTATAAGTAGAATTTTATATAGGCTTTTTAGAGGGTAATATAGATAATAGTAGGCTTAATACTAATTATATATTATTATAAAGTATAATTAGACTTATCTTTAATTACTTTTTTTAAAAATAATTTCTTATTACCTTCTTTTATATAATTAAAAAAGTAATATATTACTTATTACTTTATTATATATTATTAATATATTATTTAATATATTATTAAAGACTTATTAATATATAATTTATTAATTATCTATTTATTATATTTATATATATTATTATTAATTAGCTATAATATTATTTTTCTTTTATTAAGTATATTATTAGCTAAAATAGTAATAAAGTATATTAAGCTAATAATTAGGAATTTAATTATATTAAGGTATAATTAATATATTAGTAATATATATATAATATATTAATAATATATTTAAAATAAAGTAATAATTATATTTTAAGGAAAGGTTTATTATTAAATACTTTATATTTATAATAAAAAAGTATTTTATTATTATATAAGTTATTATTAATATATTATAAGGCTAAATAAAGCTTTTTTAAAATCTTATTAAATATATTAAAAGGTATTATATTAATATAATTATAGGATATATTTAAGGTAATATTTTTATTATTAATCTTATTTATATTAAAAGTATAATTTATATTTAAGATATTATTAATATATTTATTAATAATTATCTAGAATTCTATAATAATTATTTTACCTAGCTTAAAGTAAATAACTTAGACTTTATTACTTGCCTTATTATTTCTATTAAAAAGTAACTTAATATTATAATACCTAAGAAATATAGTAAAGGTAATATAAAGTCTAAGGTATAATTAATATATTATTATTATATTAAAGCTCTATTATTAATATATTAATTAGGTATTAATTATTATTAATAATAATAATAAAGATAAAAAAAAGCTTAAAGAGAAGCCTATTTATCCCTTATATAAGTAATATAAGGTATATAATCTATATATTACTAATATATTACTATAGCCTTATTATAAGCTTATTTCTAAAGCTATTACTATTATACTTATACCCTTTATAGCTTTTAATCTGCCCCTTATAGCTTTTAATCTGCCCTTTATAGCTCTTATTTTACTCCTTATAATTCCTATTTTACCCCTTATTACTCTTATTTTACTTCCTATAGCTTTTTATAGTTTATTTATAGATAGCTATACTATAGTAATAAAGAAGGCTTATTAAGTAATTACTAATATATTTATAAGTTATTATTAATATATTTATAATATATTATTAATATATTTATAATCTATAGGAGATTAATAAGGTAAATCTTACTTATAATCTTTTTATATATAGTAAAGATTAGAAAATTAATTAAGGTTATAATACTTATTTTATTAAGAAAGGTAAAATAAGATATTTATAATATATATTTAATATATTATTAATCTATTTAACTTAATTTTACTTTAATTAAAAAGAGGCTTAAGCTTATTATTACTTAAGTCTATAGCTATTATAATATAAATACTAATAAGTTTAATCCTTAATATATATCCTATATATTATTAATATATTATTAATATATTATTAATATATTATTAGATTATTTACTTTTAATTTTTAATAAAGCTTATAAAGTTTAAGAATAGCTTAAGAAAAACTATAAGGCTAAATAAGAAAGAAAGTTAAAGGATAATAAGTAATTAATATATTTATAATATATTAATAGGATAATAGTATTAAAATAAAAGGTTAAACTAAGGTATTTTTAATATATAGATAATATATAGCAGATATATTAATAATATATTAGCTAATATATTATTTAAATATTAATAAGGTTAAAAGTTATTTTAGCTATAGTTTATAACCTATATATAGTTTAAAGAGACTTTAATATATTAATAATAAATTATTAATATATTAACTTTTATTAATAAGTTTAATTAATTTAATTTATTACTTTTACTATTAAAGAACTTATTTTAGAAATTAATTATTAAAATTTAATATTATATTTATAATAGCTTAAATTAATAATATAGTATTTAATATAAAAGCTAATATAATAAAAGGTTAAATAGTTAATTAATTAGATATTATTAAATACTATAATTAAGAATTTCTACTTTAATATATTAAAGATAATTTATATTTACTATAGTATTTTAATTAAATTAACTTATAATCTTAATCTTCCCCTTAGTTATATACTAAGGGATTAATTGCTTTCTCTTAAAGCTTTTAATAAAAGGGTAAATATTATTAATAAACTATTATTACCTTATATAGGTAATATTAATAGTATACTAATAAATAAGCTATTATACTTTAAAGTTATTCTTATATATATTATTAATATATATATAATATATAGAGAATATATAATATATATATTTCTACTTTTAACTTTATTTTACTTATACTTAAATTAAAGTATTAATATAATCTTAGCTATTATTATAATAATTAGAAATATTTAATTTTTAAATTAACTTAAGGTTATATTTTTTATAACTAGGATATTAAATTAATAATATATTAGTAATATATTAATAATATATTATTAAAATATACCTTAAATAAGTTAAAAAAGACTTTAATTATACTTTTTATAAATAGATATATTAAAAAGATTTATTATATATTAAATAACTTTTTTTACTTTAATTATATTATTATTAAAGGTTTATTTATAAAGCTTAATTATAAAGATATTAATAATATATTACTTATATATTAATAATATATTAATTATAATTTATTTATTTCTTATTTAAAATAAATATAATAAAGCTAAAGGGATTCTTTTAAATACTCTAGTTTATCTCTATTTAAATTAACCCTTTTATAAAGATAATAATTAAATCCTATATAATATATTAATAATATATTTATAAGGTATTAGTAATATATTAATATTAATAATTATTCTTATATTTTAATTAATAATAATATTATAAAGTCCTTTATTATAAATATACTACTATTTAATATAAATTAATATCTTCTCTAATAGATATTTAAAGACCTTAGAGAATATTAAAAAGTATATATTTACTAATTACCCTTTAATAATAGCCTAAATAAAATGAATAACTATTTATATTATTAGTTTATACTTAATATATTAATAATATATAAGGAATATATACTTATAATATTATATTCTTAATATAATACTTAAATAATCTCTTTTTTACTATTAGTAATAATATACTTAAAATTTATATTAATATAAAATAATATAAGGTTTAGACTTTTAAAGAGCTTAGCCTATTAATAATAAAATATAATTATAAGGAATTTATCTTAAGTTTAATAAAAAATATAAATATACTATAATATATAAATAATATATTAAGGATAGTTTAATAGTCTTATTTTACTTAAATTATTTTAATAGTAAGTTATATATTTATAATAGGCTTTTAAATAAGAAATACTAATAGGAAAATAATTAATTTTATTTTTTTATAAAAGGTATTTTAAATAATTTAAATTAATTAAAGCTAAGTAAATATCTAAGAGAATTATTATATTATATTTATTAAGGAATCCTTTTATAGCTAGTAATTAAAGCTATATATCTAGATAATATATTAATAATATATATATTTAATATCTAAAGACCTCCTTTTAATTATATTAAAGTCTATTTAATATCTATTAAAATATCTAGTAATACCTTTAATAGTAAAGGAAATAAATAGCTATAAATTCTATAGGAAAATAGAATTATATATAATATATTTCTAGATTATAATACCTAGGCTTAAAAATTTATATTATAGTAAATATATTTAATAAAGCCTTTTCTTAAGGGTAAATAGGTAATTCCTAAATAATATATTAGTTATATACTAATAATATATTAATAATAATAATATATTATATTCTCTTTTATATTTAAGTATATTAATAATATAGTAGATTTCTAGTATAAATAGTAATTACTATTAATTAAAGGGAAATAAAGTATTTTTTAATATATTAATATAAAGTATTTCTTAAGGCTTTAAGATATAGTATTAATATTATATTTACTTTTACTAATTAATATATTAAATAACCTAAGTAAAATAATCTATTATTAACTAAATAAATAATTAGTAATATATTAATAATATATAGTTAATATATATCTAAGTTAATAGCTAAAAAAGTATAAATTTATATATTTCTTAAGTATATAATTAATATATAAGCTAATTTAGCTATTTATATAATTATTAAATTGCATTAAGGTTTCTATTAATATATTAATAATATATTAGTAATAAATTAAATATAATTTATATTAAAGCCTTTTTCTTTAATATTAGTAATTAAAATTAACTCTTTAAAGATAATATTTTTAATTATTAGTCCTCTATAACCTTAGTATAGTTATATTAATAAAATTTAAAGTCTATATATTTATAGACCTTTATTTCTATATATTTATATTTAAAGAAATAAATTTCTTTTAATTTAAAGAAGCTTAAAGATAATATCCTTAACTTAAATATATTTTCTATATAATATTAAGTTTATAATATATTAATAAAATATTAATAATATATTAATTACTTTAAAGAATATATATTTATTTAATTAGATTCTCTTAAATTATTAATAATATAAATATAAATAGAATAATATAGGCTATTTTATTAATAAATAACTTTAGCTAATTTAATATTATTAAGGTATAAATAAATATCTTTACCTATATAGTATATTTAAATAGGCTAAAGTATTTAAATTAGCTAAAGTCTATAGATATTAATATATTATAATTTTTATAATATAATATATTATTAATTTATTATTAATTTATTAATAATTATTTTTAAAATATAAATAATTAATTTATTTCTTATTTAGGCTTAATTATTAATTTAAATAATTTTTCTTTTTTACTTAAAATAGAATTACCTTATAATAATTATATTAAATTAATTTATAATTACTAATACTTAAATAAGGGTAAAATAAAGTTAAAAGATATTATTTTAAATAAATAATTAATATATTAGTAATATATTAATTATTATTTAAATATAGCTTTAAATATATATTTATTAATATAAAAAATAAATTTAAATTAAAATTAATTTTATAATTAAAAACTTAAATCTATATTATATTCTACTATAACTCTTTAATAAGCTAATTAGATAGCCTTATATTACTGTCTAGGTTATTAATATAATAACCTACTATAAATTTACTTATAAGGGCATAGTTAGATTAAATATAGGGGGTACCTATAGGGTTGTCTAATACCTCGTAAATTATCCCCAAGTCAACATCATGCTTACCCCGCTTTGGATGTCTATCTGATATTAGACGTTGCTTGCTATAACTGATAAGTATCCTCTTCCAGTTGGCTGAAAATATACGCTTGTAAAGTTTGTCAACTCGAAGCAACCCCAGATAAGAATCAAATACGACAGCATACGAAGTTTGCATACGTAAGGGCTGCATCAACCCAGTGTCAACTCTAAAGACATGACCGTCGGACTTTCGTGCCGTGTAAACCAGTCAAAAGTCCCCTGCAGGCTACAAACGCAATGCATGTGCAAGACTTGAAGCTTACTTTGCGTCTGAGCCAGACTCTGTGCATGATTGAGTATGAAATCAAGCTGTATTGGATTATAATCTTCTTAATTTGCGAGATCTCAGTTCGTCATTGTAATAATCGCCCGTATACCCCCCAACTTCACAATAAACATTGTTCGTTATCTTAAGTTAAATTTTTAAAGCTGGATATATTTCCGATTCAAAACTGTACCATCTGGGCTGTAAGCGTCTTCTTGATCTCGGCATCCACTCCCCCGGATGTTCGAACTGCCTGGAACTGGGGACTTCATGTCACTAGTTCTTGCCACAGAATCAACATCTTCAGCGTTAATAAGAAGCATGAGAACACCAAGTCGAGAATGGGCGAAATGGACAAGAGAGGTGTACCGTTCGCACCTTTGATGGTTCCGTTGAGTTTCCCTGCCCAGTCTTGGGATGACTATGATAATTATTGGAAGAAGCACGATCCTCGTGATGCTGAGGAGAATTGATTATAAATAATAAATTGAAACCACCTAGATAAGTATCTTCTATGACTTTACAGCGGCTGTACCATAAAGCTTGGCAGCTCAGATACCTTGTTGATGTCGACTATTGCTTTTGGTGGTTGGCTTGGGTGGAAATCGATCGCGACCTGGGGGAAGACTACGTGTTTTACCAAGACGATCGTGCGTTCGGACTCGATGTTGCTACAAAAGTATTGGGGACTGAAAGAAATTACGAGCTGATGAACAAGGTGGTAACTTTATAGTTACTTGAATACTATTTAATCAGCCAAGGTAGATATGCCCTATCTATATTGTCTCCTATCTAGCTGGCAGGGATCTTTACTAGGTCTTAAACTGCTATCCTCCTCTAGTCCATGTAGTAAAGTTCAGGTTGTAAGACCACTGCTGGAGATCTTTCACTTCTCCACGAGTGAGGATTTGCATTAGACAAATTTGTCGCTTGTACCCTCCTTAATTTCATATGAGGCTTAATAGCCACAACAACAAATGAAATATGAACTGCCACTTGTTGCTTGTTCTCATCAAGTCTCCAGCAATTTAATCTCATAGAAAAAGGTATCTTTAAATCGTCGTGTTGTTTCCATATAAAAAGTGGGAAGCCTACAACGGTAGAAATGAGGAAAACCCCGAAGGTGTCGGTAACTACACGTCGCATAGGTCGCTGTATCTCGACACCATCTTGCGTCCTTTTGGAGCCAATATTAGGCCCAGGTTGTTCATTTTTCGGGAATAGATTCACTTGACTTCCGCACTGGAACCAATCCGGCGAAGGAGCTAATAACCCCCATTCATCGGGGCCCCAGCTATCGCCTGGGTTGAAAATCTTTCCAGCATCAGGGTGAGGCATTTGCCAAGCGAAAAGAGATTCATCCGGAGATGACGAGAGAAGTTCATACTGTAGTCGCATGAATGCTCTGAGACCCTCACCATATGCGGGAGTTAGAGTGACGTTGAAAATGCCAACCATGCTGTATGCTATGTCTTCGATCTTTCCCGTCTCACGCCCTGCCATCCAGCTCATCTTTTTAGCGATACAGGCATCTTTGAATTTATCTTTGCAGGTCAAGTATTGTGTTTCGATCTTGGTGACCTTCTCGATTTGTTCTGCAAGTCCTGTCTTTGTGCCAAGAAATTTCCAGTCCATATCATAAAATTCCATATCATAAGGAGCGAGCAGCTCTTGTAGGGTCCAACCACGAGTGAACCAAACAGAGGGATCTTGCCCATTGATGGACTGGAAAACATTTGAGATGTCTGCGTTCAGCTCACCAGATGACTCGCAGGTGGCTGACTTCCTTACATCGCAAAGATAGGTGATGCAGATAGAGGCTTTTTGATACCACTTGAACATGGAATTGATAGACTCGGTTTCCTCCATCGTGCTGCTCTTATCAATACAGCAGTTGTCAATCCATATCCACTTGAACCCTTTGTGTCTTGCAACGTCGCATACTCCTCGAATCTTGTCAAGCTGAGGAGTACGTAATGGTCGCTCGTTCCCACGAAGTTCTTGCGCAAATGTGCTGATCTGAGAGAAGGTGATTTCTAGTCCCACCCATCTGTGGGAGAAGATTGCATAACCTTCTTGTTTGAAGAAAGACAGCTCGCCTTGCTGAAGCTCGAAAGTTGTGGTGTTGAGAAGACGCATAGTGACAAGAGAGGCTGTGATTTTTGAGGAGCTAAGTTTCAAAGATTGTGTGTAATAATCAAGGTTGAAAAAGGTTGTAGAGAATAATCTTCTTGAGGAATTGATACGGCAACGGAGAGGTTGCAGAGGGGTATTAGAATCAGCTGACATGTTGTGTTACGGGTCATCCTTGGCAGACGATATGTACTGTTTTATAATTCGTCGACCTTAGCCACAATGACGGCCAATGTGCAATTAAACGTCACAAGACATATTGCAGGGGGGTTGAAAAAGTCAGGCTGCCTTTGGTTTGTTGTTGGAAGATGATATTGGCCGAATAGCCACGTGATTCCGATGACGAGGGATTGATTTCATGGATGTCTAGTCTAGCGATCTATGCGACAACATCTCAATAACAAGCAGTCAGAGACTTGTATTAGCTTGATAGGTCTTCAGATACCCGAGTCCTCTTGCGTAGCGTTCTCATTCTTATTAAACATTGTGTAATACGCCGCCCAGTTATTGCACTGCTCAGCGTAGTGCGGTACAATATCAGACTTTTGGAATGCCGGCCCAATCTCTCTTGGTGACTCGACAAATTGAAGCGCAAGTCCACCACTAGCGTGCCAAGCGATCTATCAAAGTCAGAAGGCGTTTGTTTGTTACGGATATGGAAATACTTACATGGCAGTGCATAAGCCAAACACCAGGATTGTTCACTGAATAGTTTGTCAGCAATTGGAGAATAATAGGCCAAGGGATACTCACTCTGGAATGCAACAACGAGGTACCCATTGACAGGAAGTAGTGCCACATCGCGACGAGGCGGATTGTTGGTTTGTAATTTAACCTTAGTTGGATCAAACTCCTCCGTACCGGAAGCAAGAACAACAAAGTCATGACCATGAATATGCATCGGATGAGCCACAGGAGCTTGTGTCTTGTAGATCTTGGGATGCCCAGGCATATTGTGCAAAGATTCCTTGAACTTGCCTTCAATCAAGAAGTATACCCAACTGCCGTTTGTATAATCAAGATTGACGGGTTCGTAGCCTTTGGGCCACTTGGGATGTTTCCAGTCTTTTTCGTAAGCAACCTTGACGAGACTCAAACTAGGCTCAGCCCAATCAAGGTAAAATGATGAATCCTTAAGAACCCATTTATGAAGCTGGGAGGTTTCTGCAGTGTCGTCAGGATATCCTACTAGATGAACTTTGAAGGATTCGTTCTGATAGTTGACGTTCGTGGCGATGGAGATATTCCTCTTGACGATAGGTTTGAGCTTGGCACCCAATTCGTCTAGACATCCGTAGCAGAGATGCTTCTCATCGGGAGGTGGAGTCCATGGCAACTTCTGGTTGTCCTTGTCGTAGCGGATAATACCTAGATTCGAGCGAGCTCCTCCATTATTGCAGTCTCTCGCATGCATCCAAAAGTTGGTTCTCTTGGAGTTGGCTGAATCATGAAGCGTAGCATTTGCCTCAATAATAATATCATAGCGTTGACCAATAGCGATGTTGAGAATAGAGGTATTGTAAGGCGTGATGGGGACAAAGTCGGTAGCAACAACAGAGAAGTTGTGCTTGTCAATCCAAAATGTCATGTGCGTTGAGACGCCGGTATTGACGAGACTCATTTTGTATTTCTTGCCTTTCTCAAAGTTGAAGTCTGTTAGTTTTGGGAGGCCTACGCAATTCTGGTCACAATTCGGATTGTCCTTCAAAGGACAACAGTAGTATGTGCCCTTGCCATTCATCAAGATACTGTCTGGCGCTGGGGGTCGTCCTATTTTACTAGTCAGCGAAAACAATGTCTTTGATCGATGGATAAGTTGAGGACTTACCCATGTACTCAAGCATCACCTGGGAAAAAGCTGTTTTGTGGAAGTGATCTGTGATGAGTACGGGGCCGAGATCAACATCGTAGTTCATGCTTGTTGGTCCGTTGATCTTGATTGCGCCCAACAGTCCATCGGCATCTGCTTGTGAGTCAGTAAAACGCCGTCTCATGAGCAGGTTTACCAACATTGAAGACTAAAATGACCTAAAAATGTTAGCTCTTGCCCACTCCCGTTGGAGTTGGTGTATCTTACTGTGATACCAAGATGTGCCATACTGAGTGGCCTTCCAGCGATAAGTCATGGTCTCACCCGGCTACTTTCATTAGAATCCCAACTTGCCGGGCCGTTCCATAGTGACTTACTGGGATAGGACATTCTGTTACACCTGACACACCGTCCATCCAGTTGGTGTTCAGTTGTCGGATACCATGCCAGTGAATGGATGTTCCGTTGAAGTTCGTAAGGTTATTAAAAACGGTGATTTCTATGAGTGTAAGCAGTTTCCTCCCCCTAACGAAACAAAGACTCACCAAAGGTATCTCCCCAGTTTCCTTCCAGGGTCGGTCCAGGATAAGACCCGTTAAACAGCAAGCGCTCGACCTCGTATCCATCAGGGGCGATTCGACCTTGACCAACCACAAGATAGAACTAAGCCATTCATTAGCATACACTAGAAAGAATAGAGTGTAGGCACAAACCTGTCGAGTTACACCTTCTGGAATAACCTCCTCATAATCTGTTTCAATATTGAGGTTTTTAGTCCAGCAGCGTCTGTCCGTGGGTGTGTTGCAGGGGCCATCAACAATAGTAGTTGGGTCAAAGACGTCCACTACTGAATCAACTGGAGCAATTTGTGATTGATCAGACGTAAATCTGAACTGATCATTGAAGCCCCCGCCCACGAAGAGGAACTCGGTGAGCCTCTTCCAAAACCCCATTGTAGATGTTTAAATGACTACCAAGGGCAGCAGGAAGTGGTGAGCAAAGCAATGAAAGAAGATAAGCGATGGAAACAAGGAGACGGAAAACAAATTCTCATCGATGAACTGTTTAATATAGAACATTCAGCCCCATATGAAGGGATATGCATTGCATGGAACAAAGTTACATAACGGATTCGACGAACTATTCGATAGTCTCGTGCGGCTGAATTGATCTGATCTAGACATCCCACCCGGTGGCGACATAGCACATATGTGATTTACAACTGCATTCCGACCCCAGCTGAATCACTAAGTGAGTGTTTTTGGATCTAGTCCAATACCAATAATATCTCGCACAGGAACGAGATAAGATCGTTTTGTGTCGCAATACTACGCTCCGGCGGCTATGGTTATCTTCAGATCGATAGTCCAATTGACTATTTGCGCTAATGCGGGAGTAAGGCTGCATATGCATTGAACCTAGCCTGATCCATGTCGCTCACAACTCAACTCTTATCTTTTTCCAGTATTGAGCGGAAATCCTTCAGCTCAATTGAAGTAATAAGTGTGTTGTTATGACAGCAAAGCCACGCAAGAAACGAAAAACTATGAAGAGCAAAAGCCGTTGAAGTTGGAAACCATTGACATATCGAACGATGCCATTGACCTAGACAGGTCTTATTAACGAATCTTATAAAATAACCACTATATATTATTCTATTGACATTTGCATAGCCCTGATTAGCTAAGCTTGCATTATATAATTTGGCTACTCTATTACCTAAAATAGTAAGCTAATTCTCCTCCTTTTATAGAAAAAATAAGGCTTTTTTAATTCTCTTTTTTATACCTTATCTAGTAAAAATAGCTACTAATAATAATTATAAGCCTAAGTAAAAGTAATTCTAGAAACTTATATTACTTTAACTTTTAATTTAATTATAAATTATTATTTTTAGCTTATTTTAAATATTAAATTTATTCTTTTTAATACTTTTTCCCTTAATAAAGTATAATTTTCCTATATATTACTATTTTTAATTATAGCTATTTAATTTATTACTTTTAATTTTAAGCTTAAAAAAATACTATACTTTAAAAAGGGTATTTAATAGTAATATTAGCTTTAATATATTTAAATTAAATTTAATATTATTAATACCTAGGTATATATTAACTTAAGCTTTCTTAATAAAGAAGCTAATTAAATAAAGCCTCTTAAGGTTATTTTAATTATTAATTATAAGGATAAATACTTTATTAAATATATAATAAAGGCTATTAATATTATAGAGTTTTATAATATCTATTTAAATAATATAGATTTTCTTAAAAATAATTTAAAGCTTTTTAAGCTTACTTTTAATAAAGTTAATTATAAATATATTATACTTTAAAAGACTAATATACTTAAATAGAATAAGTATTTTACTTAAAAAATTAAAAATAAGAAGATTTATATTTTTTTATAATTAATAGTTAATAAAGAAATACTTAATATTATATTTAAAAAAGTAAAAGAAAAATACCTTAAGGGTTATACTTTATATTATATTATAAAGAGATTTAAAAAGCACTTTACCCTTTAAGCTATAAGTATTATTATTTATACTTATAAAGTATATAATATATATATAAAAAAGGCAAAAAGTATATATATTAATCCTAATAAATAGTTTAATAAATAATATATAGTTTATTATTATACTATATAATATAAAGTTTTTAAAGTTTAAAGAAATTAAGCTATTTTTAATTTCTTTATAATAATTTAAGCTTAAATTATATTTAATTAAATATAATAAATACTTTATATTATTAATTTTAGTAAAAATAAAGTTAATATTAAGTTAATTAATTAATATATAAATAAGCTTAATATTATTATTAAGTAAGCTTTAAGTGCTATATATAATACTATATTTACTATACTTAATAATATATTTAACTTTAAAAAGAATAAAAGTAAAAAGCCTTATTTTTAAATAAAATACCTCTGCTTATAAGATTATCTTTAATATATAGAGGATTATAATATCTTAAAAAGAGTATTTTCTTATAAGAAAATAAGGCTTTTTAAAGGAATAATTAAAAAGGAAGCTCTTAAGATTTAAAAAGTAATATTAACTAGGTATTATAACCTTAAAGTAAAGCTTATAAAGAAAAGGATAATAATTCCTAGCTTAAGTAATAACCTAGGCTAATTTAGCTTTATAAGTAGTATTAATTAAAATAAAATACCTTAATATTTTATTATTTTTAATTTAAATCTCTTTAAAAAGTATAATTTCTCTATTTACTTAAATAGCTATAGCTAAAGACCTCTCTCTAAGAATACTATTTTTAATACTTATAGTTTTATATATCTTATTAACTTAATTAATAAGCTTATTACTTATACTTTTATACCTTTTAATAAAAGTAAAGTAATTTAAGTAGAAATATTATTATTCTTAATTATTAGTTATAATTAAAAAGTAATTATTAAAGCGCTTAATAGCGCTAATAGGAAATATACTAAGAGTATTATTCTTAAAAATATTTAAATTATTAATAGATTTTATATAAATATTATATTAAAAATATTATTATAAAAAAAAAAGTTTTAATATATAGGATTTAACTATATATTATACTTTAATATACTAGAAAATAGTATTATTATTACTAATTTTAATTATTACTTTAATTTAATATTCCTTTAATATAAACCTATTTACTTTTATTTTAATAATAATTAAATAATACTCTATAATAATATTTTAATTATATAATTATTAATATTCTTTACTATTATATATATTTAATAATATAATTATACTTAATATATATAAGATTAAGTATAACTATATATTAATTTAAGCTTATTTTAATATTTAAAAGTAAATTATTTTAGTAAAAATACTTTAAAAAAGCTTATAAATAATACTTATAGTATTTAAATTAATAGGATAAAAGATATTAACTATAAAATCTATACCTAAGTAAAAGTAATTTAAATAATTAGTAAAAAACCCCTTAAATAATATTTACCTAAACTATTTTAATATATCTTTTAAGATTTTTAAAACTATAAAAAAGGCTATAATAGAAGTTAATAGCTACTAATAATTAAAGATAAATATAGCAGTTATTTATATACTTTATCTCTTTTAAATAAGAGTATAGCTTTTATTCTTAAGGTATTTTAATTTTATAATAAGTAAATTAAATAATAATTTAGCCTTATTATTTATATTATTTATTATAATAATAAACTAGCTATAATTTATATATTAGGGAATATAGTATTTTAAGCTTAAATATACCTTAAAGGGATAATTCTTAAATATTCTTTATTATATACTTATAAGCTAAATAAAGTAATTAAGATAATTAATAAGATTATAATAATAAAGTTAAATATTATATTAAATAAAGTAAGGCTTTTATTAAAGCTATAGCTTAAAAGTATTATAATAGTAGTTTACTTACTTAATTAAAGCCTTTAGTAAGCTAATAATAATATATTTCTATTAAAAGCTTTAAAATTTTAATTTAAAAGTTATACTTTATTATTAATAAAGGAATATATAGCTAACTTTTACCTTAATTAAATAGGCATTTGTATATATAATTATAAGGCCTATTTATTAAAAAAGGAAAGAAAAGCTAGTAAATAAAAAAAGGCATTTAAAATAAGCCCTAGAGTATATATTAAGTATTTTATAAGCTATATAGTATATAATATATATTAAATTTAAGTACTTTAATTTAAAAAGGTAATTATATTAAGAAATATAATATTTAATAAAATAACTTTTTATTAACCTAATAAATTAAATATAATAAAGCTTTTATTAATAGAATTAAAAGATTAAATTAAGTTAATTATAATATTAAAATATAATATTCTTTTAAATATATATAATTAGCTAATTTAAAAATAGTTAATAGGCTTAAACTTAAAGGTAAAAGTATATAATTTATATAAATAGCTACTTAAAGAGAGTATAATTACTATTAAATTAAATATAAATTATTTACCTATATATATAATAAATTAAGTATTAATAGGACTTTAAATACTTTAATAAACCCTAAAGCCTAATATATAGTATAGGGATATAAGTAATACTTATAAAAGTAAAAATACTAAAGAAATTAACTCTTTAAAGTAATATTTAATATTAATAGATATATTATAAGCTAGGATAAATAATAATTTCCTTAGTAGTAAATAAATAAATAAGAGAATTAATATAGTAAGCTTATTATTATAAGTAAATAATATTTTATTTACTTATAAAAAAGCAGAAAATTTAAATAAGAATACTTAAGGAATAAGTAAAGCTAAAGCTAAGTCTTTATTAAATACTAAATATAGCCTGCAGATAATAATAAGAAAGTTATTACTATTAATAATAATATAAGCTTTAAATAACTTAATTAAGCTTTCTAAAATATAAATTATATCTAATTTAAAAGGAAACTATAATTACTTAAAGTAACCTTTAGCTTAACTATAAGGTTAGCTAAAAGGATTAAAAAATAAGGTAAATTATACTTTAGCTTAAGAATTAATATATTAAAATATATAGGTTTAAGAAGCTAAAGAGTAAAAATATAATATTACTTTTAATTAATAATTATATAAGCTTTATAGAGATTTATTTAATACTTTTTTTATATTTAATTAGCTAAAAGAAATATATAAAGATTTTAATAAGCTTAAAATAGTATTTATTATAATTCTTTATATAGCTAATAGGAAAGAAAGTAATCCTTAAGTAAGGATTATAATAATAGCTATTCCTAAGGATAATTAAAAATATTATTAAGATAGCCTTTTACTTATATTAAAAATATAGAAATAGCTTAATAAATATTAATTTATTATATTATTTAAGTAAATAGTATATATAGAGATTATAAAGCTCCTTAAAAAGAAGACCTAGAGGAAAGTTAAGTAGGAAAAAGCTATAATTAAGCCTCTATTAATAAAGTAAATACTTATATATAAATATAATTAAGATAGGTTTTTACTATACTATAAAATATAGATTATAGTATATAGAAACTTTTAAAATATAATACTTAAAAGTATATATATAGTAATACTTATAGTATATTCTTTTTATCTAATAATAGCTTTAATTACTTAATTTAATTTTAAAATTAAATAATTAGATATTAAGAATATATTTATAAATATATAAAGGTAATAAAGTAGCTTTTATATATTTTATTACTTTCTCTTAAGATTTAAAGAATATAATTTTATCCTTAAGATTAATTAAGCTCTTTATAGGCTTAGAGATTTACTTAAGCTTTAATTTAATATATTTACTGCTAAATTATATAAATTTAAACTTAAATAGAATATAAAAAAACCTTACTTTTTTTATAACTTAAAGAGAGAAATATATTTAATTCTTTTTATTAATAATATCCTAATCTTCTATTATAAAAGTAACTTAAATACTACTTTAAAGCTTATTAAATACTTAAAAGGAAGTAAAGGGTTTAAACTTATATATAATTTAAAAGCTAAGTAGTTTTTTAATATTAAGATTATTAAAGACTAGTTAAATTATATTATTTCTTTATATTATAATTTATATATTAAGAAAATAATAATTAAATTTAATTAAAATACTTAAAATAGCTTCCTTTTAACTTTAATCTTATAAGTAAAACTTTTACCTTATAAAAACTAAGTATTATTTAATAAAATAAAGAAATATTAAGAAATTATTAAATCCCTGCTTTATATAGCAGTTATATTATAACTTAATATTACCTTTATAGCTAGCTTATTATTATAATTCTTTACTAATTTAAGTATTTATTATAAAAAAGCTACTCTTTAAGTAATTTATTATTTTTATTTTATAAAATTTAATAGCCTAATTTATAGTAAATATAATAAGCTATAAGCTCTTATTATTATAAGTAATATTTTATTTACTAATAATATAAGTATATAGAAGTTATTATAAGGCTATTTTATAAGCTTATTTAAAGAAGTAATTTATTAAAAAGTATTAAGGCAATTAATAGTAATAACTTTAATTATTAAAGCTAAGCTATTTACTTTAAAGTATATAGTAAAGGAAATAATAAAAATAAAATACTTTTTCTAAGATTTATACTTTAATCTAGAATTACCTTATAATATTAAATATAATAACTAGTAAATTATTAGATTTATAATTAATTAAAGCTTTTAAATAATTATAAGGCTTTATTATATTAATATTTAAAGTATATAGTTAAAGTAAAAGTATTTAAAAAAGTTATTTAAAATTATATATTTACTAATAGCTAATATATTAGTAGATAAGCTTATAAAAATATTATTATAATAATAATTTAAGTATTTTAAAGAGCTTTTAAATATATTATAAGTTATTATAAAGTAAAGAAATAAAAAGTAAAAAGTATTAAAGTATATAAGAAGATATATTTATTTATTTCCCTTATATTAAAAGGAAAAAATAGCCTAGATATCTTAATATAATATATATATAAAAATTAAGCGCTAAAATATATAAAAAAAGGAAAATTAATATACCTAATAAGTATTTATAGCTATAGCTAAGGTTATAATAAAGCTATAACCCTAGCTATAATAATATAAAAAGAAGTATTAAGGGTAATATTATTAGTAAGGCTATTTATAATATTAGCTTATATATAATACTTAAAGAGTATAATATTAAACTTATATTTAAGTAATAAAAGTAATAGCTTTAATAGAAAAAGAGAGAACTTTATAGCCTAAAAGGCTTAAAGTAATAAAGGCTTACTTTATTATATTAAAGTAATATAGAGAGGCAGATCTCTCTTTAAATAAAAGTAAAAGCCTTTTAATACTTTTCTTAGGCTTTTTTTTCTTTTATATTATTAAATTAACTTATATATTAATAAGGTAAGCTTAATTAAATAAGAAAAAAGAGAAAAGAAGCTCTATTTATATTATTAAGCTTATTAAGCTTATCTAAGGTAAGGATATTACCTTTTACCTTATTAGCTATATTAGCTAGCTAATAAATTAAAGGATTAAGCTAAAAAGGCCTAAGAATATAATCTAAGTTAATAAGAAGCTTAATTAAAGAAAATAAAGTATATTTATATAGCTTTATAACTATAATTACTTAATAAATATAATATATAGCATTAGGAATTATTAAAAATAATATAATAATAAAGTAAGTTCTTTTTAATCCTTATAAAGAAATTATAAAAGTACTTTAAATAAAGTATAAAAAATTACTTATTAATAAAGTTAATAGGGAGCTAATACCTTAAAGGGTATAATAAATAAAAAGTAAAGGCTATTTAAAGTATTAAATTATATATATTAAGCTTAAATTATAATATTAAAGCTTATAGGTAAAGGTAATAGTAATAATTTTAATAGCAGTAATAAGGATATTAATAAGCTATATTAACTATTAATATACTATTTATATAGTATATATAATAGCTATATATATAGTATTCCTTTACTTTTTATTAAGCTATTTAAGAGTTAATTATTATAAGATATTATAAGCTTAAAGAGCTTTAATTTATAAGATAATAAGTAATAAGAATATTAAAGGTATAGGTAAATAATTAAATTTTAGCCTATAATATATTAGTATTATAAATATTAAATATATACTTTATTAAGCAGTATAAGGTATTATAATAGATTTATTATTATAAAAATATAATTAAAAAAATAAAAGAAAAAAAGAATTTTTTATATAAAAAGTATATACTTATAGCTATATTATAGTATTATATTTTATAATTATAAAGTTATTTACTTTATTATTACCTAATAAATATTTATTTTATTTATATTATAATTAATTAAATACTTTATTTAATATATTTTAAAGTATTTTAAAGCTTTATTATTTATTTAAATGCCTATAATATTAGTATTTAAATAGGGAATATATTAATATTTATATAGCCTTAATTAACTAAGCTTATATTATATAATTTAGCTATTCTATTACCTAAAATAGCAAGCTAATTCCCCTCCTTTTATAGAAAAAATAAGGCTCTTTTAATCCTCTTTTCTATGCCCTATCTAGTAAAAATAGCTGCTGACAATATATTCACTCAACATGTGAAAGCTCTAGACCAAGCCCAATGCAGGAGGTTACTATGTTTAATACGGCTACTCCAGAGCGGTAGAGCGACAACCCTAAAATGGTACAGTGGCGTAGCTGAATTGAAACGGACTAACCCAATCTCGAAACAACGTGCCTAGATGGGACGCTAATGTTGTATAAGCAAAATAAGCCGTTACGCTTAGAATTTCAGCTTGATGCAATTAATCTAGTAGTCAGCAATAGTGGCATGCGGAGAACTTCAACACTGGCTTAGTTGGTTACTGAAAAGGTGGTGTTCTTCTGACTCTAAAGTCAATAATACGACATTGATATCACCCCCACGATGTTGGAATCTGACTTAATATCGCAACTCGAGTTTCTGGGGAGTAAATCGCGCATTGTAAGCTTGATATCTTTCTAAGAGGTCAAGGCGAGCGATGTAGGCCTACAGTAGCTTTAATAACTGTACTTTGGGTCCAAGATAGGATAATAGACCAATACGGCAACAACTACTAAAGAGATGTGATCCTAGCCCATCTGTTCTTGTTTATCATCATCACCATCAGCATCTTGATCAAGCATCGCAACAATGTCTGTTCCTGCTGATCCCTTGAACTTTATCCCCGCGGATCTCTTCTTCCCCACTGTACCTGGCTTCCACAAGCCCAGGGAGGTAGTGTCTGTTGAATCATCGCAGTCAATCAAGCCTGGCGACAAGCTACGTTATGCAGCTCACATCACCCTAGCAGGTGTCAACGGTGACTCTGGAACGCACTGCTTGGTTCAGTTTGTCACTCCTTTGATCTGGAGAATCAGATATGACCCCAAGTATACCGGCCTCGATGACTTTGACAACACCAATACGTACGTAATATGACAGACTTTTGAGCTTACTCTAATTCACATGCAGACGTACAATTGTCAGAGATACATTTCCTGAGCTTGTCGATGGTCTTCAGCACGAGTACCGTGACTCTGATGCCTGGAATGCTTATCCTGCTAAAGATGAATGGTATTGGAATACATCTTTTGTGGAGAAGGGGCCAGGCCATTATGTTCTGACTGTGAGATCAACATCCAGATTGTTTTGTTCATGCTGACAGTAACAGGCCAACGAGTATGCGAACTCAAACGCCGAGGCTAAACCGAAGACTAGCCTACATATCTTTTCGTCTCCATTTCGCATTGTTGTATGTTTGTATTATCATTGCATAAGATATCAGCTGACACCTCACAGGCTACTAGAAAGCTCACTGTGTTGCCGGAGGGTGACCAAAGTATCTCGAACTCCGTAGGTATTAATAACGCTTTGGAGGTAGAACAGATTATCTGGCAAACCACCGACCAGACATTCTCTTATGAAACGAACGGGAGTATCGATGCGATCAAAAATGTGGTCCTCAACGTCAAGAAACCTGGCCCTGCCGAGTACCTTGGCTTTGGTGAACAGGGCGGCAAGACTGTGCTGAAGAAGCCAACTTATCTGAACTACTTCTGTAAGCGCTCTTCAGACTTTGAAGACACATTACGCTAACCCTTTACGTTAGGCTACGACAACTTCAACTATCTCAAGGTCTACGGCAAGGGTGCGCTTGATAGTAGAGAGCCACTGTATGTATCATTTGAAGCTTTGAGAAGGAAGACTAACAGTATAGCTATCAATCGTCCCCATTTTACCTTGAGATGAACGGAACTCCAGCTTATCAAAACGTTACTGGCGTTCTGGTGGATAATTACTCCCAGGTGGCCATTGATCTCGGCAAAAATGATTCCAACATCATCAGCCTTGCCACTCGGTTCAACACGTTTGATGCGTACATCATGACGGCTGATAATGTGCCAACTATGATCTGGTTCGTCATATTCTCATACATATCTTCCCATGGACACTGACAGTGACTTGCTAGGCAATACACCTCGATTGTTGGAAGACCCAAGCTCAAGCCCAGATACATTCTCGGACACCATCAAGGATGTAAGTTAGACACTCGCTGCGAGAACTTCATTAACAATTGTAGGCTATGGTTACACCAATGAGGGCACGGTTTACAATGTTGTCGACGCTTACCGTGGGTCCGAAATCCCTCTCGATGGAATGCATCTCGACGTGGACTTTCAGGTAAGTCGATTTCGCCTTTGATACAATGGTACTAATGGGTCCTAGGAACGATATCGAACATTTACAGCTAGCACTGTGAACTTCCCCGATCCGAAGGCCTTTTTCAGCAATCTCAAGAACCAAGGAATTAAAGCTTGCACCAACATCACGCCTATCATGACCCTTAGAACTGAGGTGGCTGGCGACTACAAGCAGTTGGATGCCTTCTGGGATCATCAGAACCCAAACAACCCAGGGTCTAAGTGTATGTTGGTGAAGGACAAAAGATACAAAGACGGACTGAACAACTATCCGCCAACATACTGGAGATATGATGGTCCCAACAGCAGCGGGCCACTTGCGAAGGGCGTCAATCCTACTGCTTACGGAAACGACGACTATTATCAGCCTCAGCGTCTATCATTCGCTGACTACCCCGGAGGCGAGGTCTATGTGGACCAGTACAACTTCGACGAAAACTACAACAGCGGATATCCATTCCATGGGGGTGTCAGCTACGGTCAAACTTTGGGAACTGTGAGTGTTTGCTATTATCATAACTAATTACAAGAGACACTGCTGACGTATGCAGCCCGGATACTACCCCGATCTCAACAGAGCCGATGCTAGAAAAGTCTGGGGCGAGCAGTACCAAGACCTCTTTGACGCTGGTCTCGAGTTTGTCTGGCAAGACATGACCACACCTGCGGTAGGAAGGTCTTATGGTGACATGCTGGGCTTCCCATCTCGACTCCAGATGACCGATGACAGTCCTCTCGGTGCACCAAAGACCAAAACCGCTATTGAGTTGTGGTCACTCTACTCGTACAACCTTCACAAAGCCACATTCCACGGCTTGAACAGTCTCAAAGGACGAGAGAACAAGCGTAACTTCATCATTGGTCGAGGTAGCCAAACCGGAATGCATCGCTTCGCCGGTTTGTGGACAGGTGATAACGGTAGCTCTTGGGACTTTTGGAAGATCTCTGTTGCTCAAGTCCTTGCGCTCGGTTACAGTGGACTGACTATTGCCGGTGTCGACATGGGTGGATTCACCTCTGACCCAACTTCAAACTCCCCGTATCCTCGTTGGTGCAACCCCGAGTTGCTTATCCGATGGTACTCGGGAGCTTTCCTTTTACCCTGGTATCGCAACCATTACATGCAGCATTGGGATCAGGAATCCAACCCACCAGCCAAGGTGTTCCAGGTCAGTTATTCCTACACGGCTCATATACATCAATATTAACCAATCACAGGAACCGTGGGCGTTCAGTGACGTCTTGTCGAGTCAATACGCTCATCTGATTCCCGAGGATCAACGTGTCTTGTATGCTGCAGTCGTCCCCATCTGCCGCTACTATGTCCAACTTCGATACACTCTTCTTCAAGTCATGTACGATTACATGTTCGCCAATTTGATCAACGGTCTACCTATCGCCCGTGCTATGGTATTAACCCATTTCCCAAGGTTTATGACTCTTTCTAACAATAACTAGTTGATCACCGACCCATTTGATACGAACCTGTTCAACAACAACGAGGAATTCATTGATACACAGTATCTGCTCGGTCACAACATCCTTGTTTGTCCCATCGTCGACCCCCAGGTCTTCAACCGGGACATTTATCTCCCTGGAACAGATTTGTGGTACCCTTCCAACCTCCAAGTTGATAACGGCAGGAACTTGGGTGATGATCCTATTCTCATGCATGCTGCCGATCTGAAGGAGCCTGCGCAAGGTGGCAGGATCATCAGCTACGGATGCAGCATCCCTGCAACCTTCGGCAACCTTGACAATATTCCTTTCGTCACTCCGGTCTATATTCGCGGTGGTACGTATTTTTTCGTTAGTGGCATTGATAGCCAGCTAATTATTTGCAGGTGCTATCATTCCTCAAATTGGTGTTCGTCAATGCATCAAAGAGAACGACCTGAACCCACCTACGATTCACTTTTACCCCGGTGGCAAGGGTCTCACAGTGCGTCTCGCTCTGACTATCCAAATTGGATATTAGACTAATATTTGTTTAGGATTACTCGATGTACCTTGACGACGGCGTCAGCAAAGACAGCGCACCCATCAATCTACCTCAGTACAAGTATCAAGACAAACCTAACAAGGAAAGGAGCGCCAAGGGCTTTCACAAGGAAGTCAAGATGACTCAGGTACGTATCTAGACTTGATATTCCGCGACACAGCTAACACCAGTACAGGAGACCACTAGCACTTCGCGAACTCTGACAATCTGCCATCCATGGGATGGATTTGATGCCACACCAGCAGTCGGTGACACTTACAACTTTGCCGTTTGGACGGTGAAGAACGGAAGTTCACCTCAAGTTCAAGTTTCGTTTGAGGATGAGACTGGTAAGACTGTCACGGATCCTGGTCTGCAGTACAACTACAATGCTGGCCGAGGCGTCTTGACTGTCAACATCCCTGTGGCTCTTGTGCCGTCTCATGACTACCCTGCACACACTAATGGTGCTTCCAATGGCATTACCAATGGCGTAACCAACGGTACTCCAACCAAGAAACCTCTCATCGTTGTGAACATCACTGGTCTTTCTTGAAAGGCCATGGAGGAAATGCTCCCCAGTTGAAGACACAGTTGAAGACACTTTATTACTCTCTGGCAGATTGAGATAACGGGTCCGCATGTGATCCAGATTAATTACATGAATCCTCTGGATTTGGCCCTACTTTAATTTAATATTATAAATTACCTCGATAGAACCCTTACAGTCTTGTATTAATGACCTCGACCCTTCGGTTAATGATATTGATGATATAAGTAACCTGCCTCGCTAGGCAGATTAGCTACTATCGGATATACCCTATGTTTATAGCCTGAAGGAAATCTTCCTTCTTAATATCCTATTCCTTGCTTAACTTTAGCTTTTTATATAGCTTTATTAATATATTAAGCTCTTTATATAGGTAATCTCTCCTAGCCTCTTTTTCCTTTAATAAAAGTAAAAGAATTTAATAATTAAAGGCAGCTAGCTTAATAGTATTTATAAGGATATAGAGGCAAGAGGCCTGGAAGACCTACTGTAGCCCGAAGAACAGGGCCTAGGCTCCTTATAGTAATATAAGAGGCAGTTTAATCAGTTGTAATTAAACTGGTTGACTTTTAGTCTATTGGCTCAGTGGTACCTCTCACGCTGTTCTTACATTTCCTATTAACCCTAGTTATAGTAAAAGTAGAATTTTCAAGAGTTTAGATGTTAATTAGGCCTATTACTTGTAATGCCTACTAAGTTCAATCTAAAAGGACCTCTTAAGAAAAGACGCTAGTTATAACAGACTTCCTAGTCAGTACTAGATTAAACTGTTTACTGTCTTATAGTCGACGCTATAAGCTTCGCTTTCTGAATCCCGGTGACCCTTTCAGCTCTCTCCATGATTGAAAGAACCCAATTCCCCAAAGTAGGGCAGGCTGTGTGCGCTGTTCCTGCAACATAAAGCGGCCACAATAGATGTACCATACAAGCGGCCCGCAGATCGCTCGATTTACCTGTGGTAGCACCAGCGTGGAGGATATATGGGACACTAGAGCATATGTCGACAGAACTCTTGTGTACAATAGTGTTTGAAGTTTGAGATAAGTGCTCGTATGACAAAGGTAAGGACGGCATCATTGACGGCGAAGAAGGTGTATGGAAGTGTTTCGATATCGATTTAACAAGCGTTTGGTGGAGAACAATACGTGTACAGCGTTGCAAGTTCCACGTGTGAGCGAAGTCACTGGCGGAATATCCGTCATAACGTCCCATGAACACTTCTGCGTCTCCCATGCCGGTAAGACTGGTCAGAGCCGTGTACCCATAGTCTGCTGGAAGAGTTTTGGCCCAGCCTTCCAAGTCAGTATCAATTGACAACAGTTTCGAAACAAAACAAGACAAATCAGTTCTGTTCGTGGTATCTTTCTTGGCTGACGATATAACATCGCAGATATTGACGACTATGCTTGCCAGTCGAGCAGCAGGTGCTTCTTCTGCTGACTCATAATTTCGAGCCTCGGCCATTGAGTTCAACAATATAGTTGGTACTCGCAGCCTGCGTTGGAGGCAGTGGATGAGCTATTGAAAAATTAGAACCTTTAATTGTAGGAGAATTTCAAGGTATCTCACTATTTCAGTGCGTAAATGGATAAAAATACCCCGACCAACCCTGTTGCGCAACTGACTTGCTCCTCGGAGCTGTATTAGTGCCAAGGCACCATCTACATGTCGATTCCATGAACTTGAGTTATCATTGGAATTAAGAGTTATTCTCTGGTTAAAATTAAAATCTTTCACAACTTGTCTTAGTGAATGAAAGGCTTACTTCGTATAATACTAGAAGCATGACAGCGACTATCACTTGGTCGGATGCTGCCTCACCAGGGTCTGCCAGCGCCGCGCGTATACCGCGAAGTGCACGCGAAAGCGCTTGGCTTGCTGCATGAATCAACGTGGGCGCATGCCTTATGTAGGCTAGACTTACTAGTCCCACAGCATTGACGAGATTGGCTAAATATCCGGGTTCTGTCGCTCGCTTGTAGATTATACCATGACAGTCAGGATGAGTTTGGGTTCTTCTAGACTCGCACACAACATAATGGTGGAAAAAGAAATTCCGAGCCTGTTCTTCGTGTGTGACTGGAATCCTGTACCAAGGGTCATGGTTGTACTGCTGATTGTACTGGTGAACTTTGACCTGATGTGATCTTGTAGAACTTAACGCGCCGCTCTGGTCATCTGTGGCGACTAAACTCTTCCAAAAAGTCTCGGTACTTTGATCTTGGAAGGCGAGTAAGTTACCGTCTCGGTATCCATCGCATCTAGAACCAGCCCGGACGCACTGACGACATGCCGGTCTTGAAAAGTCGCACTTAACCCCGAATCATGTTAGCTACAGTCTTGTAATGACGTGGTGAGATATTGTACTTTTCGTCTCTTTATCCGACATTCCGAGCAAGCCCTGCTGGGTCTACCACGATACACCATGTCAACTTACAGCTTCACTCGTCTGACGGTATGGAAGAAGGTGTCGAAGTAGTGATGCAAGGTGGCGAATGTTAGTTATATTCTTCGTTGCTTTATAATCGCCGGAACTAAGCCCAGACTAGCATTAGCTTGATAATTCGTCGAGCTGGTTACTGAATTAGCAATAGCCAGACCTGTCTAAGGATCCGCAGCTCGCCATGACTCCGGCTCCAAAATAGAGAGTTAGCGTCTTGCCAGAATCCATATCATCGAGTTGTATACCACTTTCGGTAGTTCGAGATTGTTTCAGACCATGAGACGCGGTACCTACATAGCTTACTTTAGTAAGCCAACGACTACTTAAAGCATCTCCATCCTCCCTTAGGCACGGCTGTTGCCAAAAAATTCAATTTATTGTATCCTCTATTCACTTTCATCTTGCCACTTCTTTTTCTATTCCATACATCGACCATAGGCTTCGAAAATATGTCTCAGACTATCGCATTTGTCACTGGATCAACTGGCCAACAGGGCGGTGCCACTGCTCGCGAGCTTCTGATTGCCGGGGTCGAAGTTCATGCGCTTGTTCGAGATCCGTCATCCAAGTCTGCCATCGAACTTCAGCGCTTGGGAGCGCATTTATTTCCTGGGGAATTCGATGACTTATCCTCTCTGAAGACTGCGGTTAAAGGCGCTACCGCCGTGTTTCTAAACGTGTCGCCATCGCTTCCTGACACCCATCAAGAGGTGATTCATGCGAGGAACATCATCGACGCTGCTGTTTCATCCGGAACAGTCACTAGCATTGTCTATTCCAGTGTATCAATGACGGGAAAACACGAAAGCTTCCCAAACTGGGGACCTGAGCACCCCATGGCGTGGTATTGGCTAAACAAAGCTCAAATTGAGTCAATGGTGCGAAATTCCGGCATCCAGAACTGGACCATTCTACGACCTGCATTTCTCATGAACAACTATCACCAGCCCACGGTGTCTTTCATGTTTCCCGACCTGGTCCAGAAACACGTCTTTCTTACGGCATACAAGCCCAATAGTGGGATGACACTCGTTGATGTAGGTGACGTTGGGAAATTTGCAGCGGCTGCAATTGTCGACCCCCAGTCTTTCAACACGCATGAAATCGACCTCGGTGTTGAGTCTCTTACACCGGCTCAGATTGCTCGGGAGTTGAGCCGAGTTAGTGGGGCGGATGTTGGTCTCAAGTTCTACAGCGACCCAGAGGCAAAGGACCTTGCTTTGCGAAACCCTGTCATATATGCTCAACTGTGGTCAAATGAAGTTGGGTACCAAGTCGATTTTAACAAACTGGAAAAGTATCCGATTCGTTTAACTAAATTTGCAGAATACCTTGAAAAGCATCGAGATGAAGTATTGCAAACATTTAACTAAAGTCGTTCTGAGATATTGAGGGTATTATTAGCTAGATTAAATATTAACTTATAGTTATATATAGATAGTTTCATATTAATTATATATTTCATAAGTATAAGTTAACACTATCTGGCAAAATATTACTTTAATATATTAAATAGGAATAATAAGAAACTACTGATAGAAATTAAATGAATTCATAAGCTATTCTTTCTATAGGTATAAAAATAAAACCTAATATAGTAAGTAAGGAATTAAACAGTTCTATGAGGTAATAATAAGTATAAAATACCTACTAAAATACTAATTAAGATACCTATGTAGTAAGCAGGGTCTATCGGCCATGTTCCATTGCTCGCAATCCATGAGCCATTCCCGTTATCACTAAAGCTGTCGCCAAAAACAATGCAGCGTGAGAAATTGACAGTTGAGTAGCCGGAAGTAGGATGTGCATGTGTCAGGGAGATCACTCCCAGAGTAGCCAAAAATACGCCCAACATTTACGCAACGGAGTTTGAAAGTTATTTTCAAAGGAAGAAGTTTCGATGCACAATACAGCATCAATGTCAGACCATTACGGGCATGTTTTATAATCATAGAAATAGTACTGATCATGCCGGAGCGTGAAATAACATTTCTAATCATGTTAGTCAGAAGGTAGAATCCTATAGAACTCTACTAGCCACATGTCCTCGTCTACACAGGCGTTTGGTTGTAGCCAGACAACTTGGGCCCATAAGCGCTCTTACTATCCTGGGCTATATGATTACCAATAACGAGGCTTCAACTTCGGACTGTTGAGCTTCGGACTTTCTATGCGATTAGTCTACTAGCTTAAAAGTTAGCGCTTACAAAATAGCGGTGGCTGCACGAGTGGGCAAGTATTGATGGTTATAGATTAACAATCAGATGAATTGAGAGTCAGACGGTGCCCTTGCAACTTGTCTCACGGAAGTTTGTAAAACAACGCAGTAGTCATGAAGCCCAGACATGCCTTAGCTCTCAAGGTAGGGTACTTCATGACTGCCAATAAAGAAGGAATAAGCCTAGAAGTATATTTTATTAGTAATTGCTGTATATCTCCATGGGCTGGATTAAACCACTTATTAACTAACTATATGTATTATTGTATAGGTTGAATGCAAATGCCCTAAATAATCAGGCATCTTAAGGTCAAGGCACCAAGGTTTTGGGAAAGGATTTGTAATCATTTCTGTCAGTGATAGACGTATATTAAAGAATGTATGAACGATTTGTTGTTTTCTTCGATCGGTTTTCTTGGACATAACAATAACAGTTAACCGTAGTAATTGTGTTTAACACGTCCTTCTCCCAAGCAACAGGATTAAATAGCAACACCTTCGAGACCAGTAGTAAGCAGTCGGTTTCCCTTGATTTAATCTGCCCTATTTACTAACTCATTGATGTCCCAGTTCGCCCAAATGAGTTTTCCTTCCAGAAAAGCTGCTTCTTTCGAAGCCAGCTAAACGGCCACCTGGGCAGGCAGTTCACCTGTTTGGTTTAACATTAGCATTCCAATTACCTGCTAAAACGAACGCGGTATCATACCTCGGTCTATGCTATTGACATCTGAATCGGGCCCTCCAATCTCAGTAGTGACCATGCCTGGGTGCAAATGAACAACGTGTAGCTGAGGATTCTCCACTTCGATGTAATCAACAACTAAAGACTGGGCAGCCTCGGCAGCAGCAAATAACTCCATAGAGGGCATTGGCTCTATGTGAATCAAGCAAGCCGTGATGTTGATCAGAATAGGTTCTGAGCTCATATAGGGCAGGAATACCTGTGTGGCGTTGAACGTCGTGAGTATATTCGACTCGATGACCTTGTTGATATGGCTGAATGGAGCGTCGGCAATAGCATCAGGAGGACAGATGACACTAGCGTTATCAATTAGAATATCGATCTTGCCAACCTGTTCGGTAATATTCGCAAATGCCTTGTTTGCCTGCGCAGGTATGGCGATGTCGGCGATCTCATACAAAACCTTTCTGTCTCTAGTCGCAGCCTCTATGACATCCGTTTTACTTGATTGCAACCTGTCGACCCGTCGCCCAACAATGGCAATACTGTTTGCTCCAGCCTAGGCAAACGCGATAGCGGTGGCCTTTCCAATACCAGTGCCGCCCCCTGTAATTAAAATGTTCTTGCCAACCATAGAAAGTTCTGGGTGACTACAGGAAATGGCCTCGTAGGGCCCGTCGTGCCAATTTTTCGTGAAGGATTTCATTTCGGGTGCATCGATCTTGCTCATTGTCGTTGGAAAATCTTGTAACCAGACCGCGTCTCAAATACTATCCTTGCTATAAGAAGGTATAAATGAGTCTAAATAATGGAAGGCTATCTCAAGGGCTTTGTAAAGGAAATTGGTGTTTGCGTCCTGGACTTGTATTTATGGTCGATTGGGCCGTTCGCCCCATGATATTTAACCTTGTTAGAAACTCTCATATATTTGGCACCTGATTAATCGGGTACATGCTTTGAAATGTAGTGGATAGCCTAATTACTGGTCTAACTGTTCACCGCAACTGCAAGGAGGATGTGACGTACTTTACATTCCACGTTCTCTTCTTCGTAGTACTTACGCCACTTCAATGGTATGAGTGAGTATGGCTGAATGCTTCGAATTGAGCTTTCTAATCAACGAGCTCTGTCCGATAACTGCGCCCGCTATCCCGGACGAATGTGAGTCTCGGACCCCGATCGGGCGCCGTGACTGTGAGTAAGTACACATAGACACAAGTCTCAGAATATATCTCGAGGTATATGAGGTGGTAGCTTAGTGGCCGCTTCACTTAGGCAATTCCTTCGAAGGAATAGCTAGGCCCGATTACATGTAGCTCATTTCGGTGGTCTTGGCGAGTGGTGGATAGACCTATCTAGCCTCAATCCCACAACAAGGAGATCGATCAAAACGGATAATTTTTTACCAGATCTCTACGTCTTGCATTTTCGACCGGACCAATATATCGTGAATGGATGTAGAACTCGGCATGGACTTACCCGAGTGAACACATCAGTAGGCTGATATACATGTCATTCCATTAAGCACATTGTGGTTTTTTCTTGCACATAAGCCAATCTATGTTAAGTTCGATACCTTCTCCAACTCATTGTACCTTCTCTTAAAATGTCAGTCTTTTCATCTGAAGACCGGAACAGCCACGACCGGCTTTTGGACAAAGAGTATGACCCTCAAGACCAAAAAGAGAACTGGGAAGAAGAATACAAGCACCCTCTAAGACGGAAGAAGTCCAAATAAGGGTAGGTCATCAAATGTCTATCGCTTGCTTGCAATGTAGCCCTGTCCCTCTTATGTCTCTGGTTATGGTTAAGATCAAGATCACCATTACCACCTTGGCCAAACAATCTTTACTGTAAGTCGCCATACCATCAGTACCCGCACAATTGCTGACAAGACCTTCGCAGCTCCGGCACAAAATGCAGTAGAGTATGAAACAGTTACCTTCAACTCTGATTTTCCAGAAACTCAGTAAGCGTTGATGAGAATAGCCAAGACGGAGCTAGTCTAATAAAGATTACAGTTCGGGAAAGACGGCCTACTATGACGCATCTCCCCAAGCAGAAGCGGCGTGGACTAAACTTATGGACCCTTATCTAGTGAAATTCTCAGACAAAGAAGCGGCAGGGTTATCACGACCGACTTCAAAGATCTCCAAAGACCCAGACTACTATATAAGCAGCCTAGACGTGTACCATCAACTACACTGCCTGAACGACATTCGAAAGATGGTTAGAGATTATAACTCAACAGAGCGAAACCTGGAAAGACTACAAACAATGCATAAGTTCCACTGCATTGACTCAATACGACAGAGCCTGATGTGTAATGCTGATTTGAGTACGATTCATTGGTATTGGGCACTGTCTGTCGGGAAGAATTTCCCCAACGCAACTACTACACATATCAGCAGGAAGTGGTCATTGATTGAAGAATGGGCAATGAATCATAGACTTGATCACGATGAATATGATCAGAAGATACATTTTGAGTAGAAACAATGATTTTATCCATCCGGCAAGCAATGGTTTGGTGTAACTAGACACACATGTCATGCCGCGGCCTCTACGCCGTCGAGACAAGGACCTGTTGGTTCCTCTCTTCAGAACATAATACAGAGAATAGGGAGTAAGACTGGTCGAAGGGTATTTAGTTGAGCTGTCGTGTATAAAGGATAATGACATTCTCAGATCGTTGGATTAGCTTAGCTATGAGGAGGAAGACCCAATAACTCCCTGTCTTTGTCTAACTTCATTCATCAACTGCTTATACTCCCAGTTGTCATATCCTGCCTCTAGGCTTTCCAGGTTCACCTTTTGACAGGGAAGCACATCGCCATATTTGCTATCGATTGTGATATATGGCCAAATTTTACTGTCTTCATCTTCGTCTACCATCTTGCGTAGTCGAGCGGATGTCTCGTCATCTGTGTCTGCAAAAGTGGTTCCGGGCTCCCGCATTCTCATGACCTCGGTTCTTGTCAACGGAGGAAGTGTTGGGTACCGGTAGACTACTTCTAGTAACCTGGGATTACTCCCTCGGGCCGCTTTCCAAAGTTCTGCCCAGGTCAGGTCTTCCTG
Source organism: Fusarium sambucinum (assembly GCF_050947815.1). Taxonomy (NCBI): domain Eukaryota; kingdom Fungi; phylum Ascomycota; class Sordariomycetes; order Hypocreales; family Nectriaceae; genus Fusarium; species Fusarium sambucinum. The sequence goes on along the minus strand of NC_139294.1, from coordinate 597,010 downwards.
GGGTTCATGGAAGGAGTACTCTCTGCCCGATGCCGCACAATTCTCTATGTGTATGCTCGTGAGCTTTGGGGTGCCTCCTCTCAAAAACTTCCCTAAGCTTGCTGTTATGCACACGTTGTTGAGACGCAGTGTTTGTAATTTTGGCATTGTGGCTGGCGTAAACCTCAATGAGCGATGGCCCAAGTGACCGTACCGTTGCGCCATGAGTGTCAGATGCTCGAGGTTCTTGGCGTGTTCGAAGACTAGTGATGGGAGTTCTTTGAAGAAGTCGTTGAATCCATCTAAGGTGTTGGCTGACCACCCAGCTCCATTGTTTTGACCGTAAGCTACTAGGGTTAGTCCTTTCAGTCTACCCAAGAAGTCTGACCAGTCCGACTCCAGCCAGATCGATGATTTGCAAGGTAAGAAATGAAGGAGCTCCAGGTGCTTTGTTCTCGAGAGACTTGCTATATCATGCCACATCTCCCCCATCGCCTCTCGCCAAGCATACAGCTCTTCCTTTTGTTTCACCAAACCCCAATCTTCGGGTTCGGTGCAGAAATAAATACTAAGATCTGCAAGGTCATTAACATCCCAACCGCCGTCGATATCGAAATCGTTGTCTCCATTGGTATGCAGACTGAGTGTAGAGCAATTAGGCAGTCCTTCGAACTGGATGAGATTTCTAATAGCGAGTGAATCGACTTCATCCCGTGCCCAGACGGATGCTGGATAATTCTTCCAGTACCATTTCTCTTTCTCGTGCTTAGGGTCGATTTTCGTGCCTTCGAATTTCGAGTTGGGCGGGTTCGGGAAGAAGGTCACGTACAGGCGTAGCCTAGATACATGTGAGCCGTACTTTCGCACCACATTTTGAAGTATGTGGTCTTGTGGCAGTGGGCAGTCAGCTTTGAGATATTTAAAGAGATGAGGAACCAAATGGTTTCTGACGACGGAGTTGACCAGACTCAGGCTCTTTCTATCGTCCCAGTCGAGTTGATCGCTGATTCCCAACAAGAGCTCCGGCGCAAGTTTATGCAAAGACATGGTCGTTTGTTTATAGGTTGGAATGATACTTGAACTTGTTACTGATAGTGTGAAAACGTGAAGGGAAGGGAATTAACTTCTATGAAGGCAGAGAGTGGAGAGGAGTAAGAATACCGTGTTAACTCGTCAAGTTCAGTAGCTTAGTGGGTCCAATTTAGTGCGCATTGATGGGAGACATATGGGGGCGCTGCTTCCGTAAGCTTATTCTTCTATTAATTAGATCTAATAAGATACAGATTTTCACGGGCTATTTTCCAGGATTAGTAGTTGAGGTTAAACTACTAGTGGCCTATCAGTCAGGCTAGCGAAAATAACTATCAGCTATTGCTTTTACTTCCCGCAAGCCAGAGTCGAATAGGCTTCCAATCCAAGCAATCTGTTGTAGCATTAACCCAAGCTTGGCCAGAGGAATTCCAAGCTCTTTCAAAACCATGGCGATGCGGCAGCTTATTAGTGTGCGATGTTGCGTGTTATCCGAAGCAACAGCGGCGACTGTCAGAACCCAACGTTCCAGCTCCGTCAGTCCGTCCCAGGGTTAATCAAAGCTTTCCAACCAAGTAGCCAGCCGAACTGCATGCTGGAAGACAGCGCCACTAGGTATACCAAAGGCAGCCATTCGTAGCAGAAATATCAGTACCGCCAACCTAACTGCTTCACTCAGAATTATTCTTGTAGATGGGGCAGTGTATTTCTCCATTATAATGGAGCTTGCGCGCGGCATGCTCAACATCAAATAGGAAACGCGGGCTCGTGTGATACAGTACATGGTGGAATCATGATCGTCACCCTTCCGTTGCATTTCGAAAGATCTTATTAGCCCCGTCAATAATTCGAGTATATCAGCGGCCTTATCAAGTTGTAAATCTGGAGATCTCGGTGTTTTTAAGCGTTACGCTAGTATTAGTTACTCTATAGGCTTGCAGTAAAGCTATATAATTCCAAGAGGGATTAAAATATAAAGCTTATAATCTAGAACTATATAATCTATAGTCTCTACTATATAATATAGTTATATTAAAACTAAAAAAGCTATAATATAAAAGTTAAAATAATATATTAAAGATGCCTTAATTTAAAGAAAATCAACTAATAAGAATATAAATTTTATTTTTTACTTTATACTTTATATAAAGCTTAAGTTTTTTTTTAAAATTTCTTTTATAAATTTAAAACTAAAGGATCTAAATAGATTAAAAACCTAATATTTTAAAGTTAATTTTCTCTTAATAATTAACTTTCCTAGTAAGACTATAATTAATATAATTTAAATTAGCACTTTATAGACTAAAGTATTTATATAAATATATTAATTATCTCTTAATACTAAGAAGTAAGATATTCTGTTAAATCCATATAGTTTCCTATTTAAAATTAGAGAAAATAAGAGTTACATATAGTTATAGTATTCAATTTATACATTTATTAATTCTTATTATCTCAGTCTTAGAACTCATTTAATTGCTATACTTATTATCTCGGGTATAGTAAGTGGTCTTACATATTAACCATTCAAGTAGTTAATGAAGTCATACTGTATATCTTTGAACCTTTTTTACTAGCCAAACTAGTAGTCCACATACTAATAAATAAGATATCTAATTTCTGTCAGCTTGTCTCGTATCGTCCAAAGTCCAGCACCAGTCTCTACATACCACTGATACAGCGAACGGGAGCCCGTCCGGTGCATACGCATTATGCATGATTGGCGCCCCCACAAGACTACCAATAGTCTCCGTTATGGAGATGCCAGCAAATAACCGTCCAGAAATGTTATTTTCGACATTTGAGGCGAGAAAAGATCGCAGAGCTACAGCCATGACTGATCCAAGCAGAGTTATAATAAACGCGACGAGAATGACCACAATGTTCGGAGCGAACAAAGCGAGAAGAGTGCCGACCGCAGCGCAGGCTATACCAGCTGCGGACAGTACGAGATCCCTCTTAGCGAAGTGCATGGTTCTGTCTAATTGGCGTATGGCCAATGGTAAGGCGATAAAGAAAAGTGGTGATGCCACCACTGCTCTTAGATAGGACAGCAGCTTGATCTAATGAATTGTCAATAAGCATTAGGACATCGTGATAGGTTTCCCACTCACCTCACTCCAGACCTCGGGAATGTGCCAAAAGATCCAACTGAACATAAACCCCATTGAGCCTGTCGCAAATTTGACTACAAAGAAGCAAGCGAAGCATACTGTGAGGATGGTGAGCTTTGAAGTAAGTCCACCTTTGATGTACTGGTTGGAATCGATGACTTCGCGGCCAAGAGTATCACTATCATTCAGTAACGGTTCTACCTCGTCACGGAATATAGAAGCGTCAAGTGTTAAATCATCTTCTAGAGATGCATTGTCGTCTTCCGTGAGATAAAAAGCCGGAATGAAAAGCAACGCATGCATAACAATGGTAATCATGAACGACAACCAGAGGGAAATGGACATTGTTAATGTCATGAGAGTCGGCTCAAAACAATTCCAGATAACTGAAAAGGCTTCCACGAATGAAAAGACGGTTGTTCTAGAATCCTCAGATTAGTATGGTAATATCAAGGTTAGGGGAAGCCAAGTCCTACCTCTTCCTCGGTTTCACGCTATTGCTTATTGTAGAATGGACCAGAGTCCCGGTTACTAAAGGACCGCCTCCCAAGAGAAGAAGGACAGGCGATAGATAGAAGCACCAGAGTGGGAAAACTGGCACAAGTCCTATTGGGGAAGTTAGCTAGATTATGCTATGACACGAAGAAAAGAAGTCAATACCAAAAAGTAGAATAGAGCCCCAGTATAAAATAATGCTAATGATGTTAAGTGTAAAAGCGAGGCGTCTATTTCCTCTGTCAACTAGAATCCCCATGGGGACCTGTACCACAATAGCTATGACAGATCAGAATACGCCCAAGTAGTGTAGTTTGCTTCATCTCTCACAGGCAAGTGACGATGAAATATTCAGTAAATTCGTCATGTACTCGAAATGCATTGTCACCTCCCCGGATGCACAAACTGAGTTTGGAGGATCCTTGTGAGGATTAGAGAACTTGTTTTCGTAGTGATGTCGGCAGACAGCAGCTGCCAAGAGCTTCGGCCAAGGATAGGCGAGCAGTATATTGGACGCAAATTTCACTAAAGAGAGAACAAGAACACAGAGCCAGACGTTGAGAGGATAGGTCGTTGCCCGCTGGTGATTCGTGCAGTGTGTCACGGTGGCTAGCCTGCGGCCCATTCGCTTCAAAGGCAGAGGCCATTGACGGCCATTATCGTACGCCAGTATAGGCATTTGTACAGTATTAAAGAATTTTTCGGAAGTTGTGTCGGTAAAATCAATTCAAACTTTGTGATGAGTGTTGTTAAAGAAGATTGAAGGTTCCAATGTGTGTATTAAAAAGGAGCCTACAGCGGTCGCTGTGTCACGGGTGCTTCGGAATAGCGTCGTCAGCATAATCATGAGGTTTTACGCTTATCATAAGCCAGCCAATTAGAGGTCAAACGTTGTAACAAGGGCGGATCTTAGTTCACCCTAATTGACTGATTAGAGAAATAATGACGTATTTAATAACTACTATTATCTAAGCACACTAATATAATCTGCCGAGGTATCTGAATGTTTAAACTACAAATAGCTTAATACTATTCTATCCGAGTTTTAGGAGCTATATCTATGTTCATACTATACTTAACCACTATTAGCGATAACGGTGCAATGACAGCCTCGATAGCCTCGGGCTCAAGGTCGTGATCGTCATCACGATAGACCTCGGTTCCTTCCGTTAAGCTTCGGCGGCGGACCATCTGCGACACGATTAGTGCTATAGATCAAAGGAGGGACCACGATTGACTGACTGTGTAATATGTTGGTATTGGCACGATTTTGGTGGATCGATGATTGCAGAAGGAGGAAGAAACAGCTGCTATGCATACAGCTCGGAAGCTTCTTCTATATAACCCTCATAATAGAGTTTAGTTATTGCCCCTAATACAGCGTATATTCTTAGTGGGAAATTCAATTATTAAGAAAACCTTATTTTAAAATGATAAGTTTTTAATCCCTATAGATATTTTATTGAATATTAGAGTTATTAAGAGGCTTAGACTTGCATTTGCTTGTATTTGCTAGTAGAGTACAGAAAATCAACAAAGACAAAGACCTGTAAGATTATATCGTTTTCAACTCGATAAAAAATAAAGGTCGTTTCACTTGCCAGTGCTCTCACTGCGGTTATCGCTATTGCTACTGCAGCACCACAAGGTATACCTCCATAACTGATACTGCATCTACCGTGACCCGTTCTAATAGTATATACATTAAAGGCCCTACATATGAAGGGAAACTCGACAAACGCCAACATATTTGCAGTGTCTCGTGCTTCTGTGGCCAGAGGACAAAGGCAAGTTACAAGGATGCAGAACTTGCTGTAACGTGGGAAAGCCTTCTGGCTGTTATTGCCAGGTTTGCCTCTGCTAGGAAATCAGTTCAGAGGAATATGATGGGCTGGTTAGCATGGGCTGAATCCACATTCGCTTGAAGTCACCTTGGGAATCTAAGGCACCTATGAACTTCTGAATCTTATAGGTGCATTAAAGTCAAGTATCTAGTTAGAGTAAACGAAGATTCATCACTTTCTTTTCGCCCTTTACTGGTATACTACAGAAGCAAGTTAACAGTTATAGCTACCTGCCAGTTTCCCAATAATGGATGCAAAGTTTATAGGTGCGAATGATGGATGTTTCAGTGATAATAGAGAGTAGGTATTCAAGCAGTACTTAATTTCATCATAATCAGCCAGGTATCTAGTCTAATCCATCAAGCACAAGACTCTGCCAACTCGCACTCCAATCCCCAGATTTCTTTCTCCCCTCCCAAATCAACGGTACAACCACCTTTGCAGGTTTAGGCGTAAAGTAAACCCCCTTTTCATCCGTCACGCCCAAGCAGGTCAATGCTCTCTCTTGCAAATCGGGTGTCACAGCTTCACAACCTGCTACAAAAGCGGGCCATGCCAAACTTGTTGCAAAGTCTTGCTCGTCAATCAACTCGCTTAAGCAAGGCTCTAGATAATCCAGAGTTTTACGGACGAGGTCTTGTAGAATCATGGCGTTCATGTTGTAGACGCGTCGATAGAAGTAGATTACCAAAGCTTGGTGGATGGCGAGTGTCATGGAGCGGATCTGTGGTTGAGTGACGAGATCGTGGTCTACTGTTGTTCTAGAGGATACTTCAACGGGTCCAGTAGATTCCAACGTCGAAGGCCAGGCCCATATTCTGCTTTCCAGTGTTTTCGTATGCTTTGCCAGCGCGTCTGATATGCTTGGATTGCATCGCGCGACGTTCTCCAGACGTGCTTTCTCATTTGCCAGAGAAACAGTCTGACTCAAAAGTGTCATCAGACTCTCGGGGATACCGTATATGACTGGATACAGAGTATGATTCCATTGACCTTGGACTTCTAGGTGGATATCATTGTACCCTAGGTCGTCTGTTTTCTCTTGTGCGGGATCAAGACCCATGTTCAAGCCCTCTTCTGTAATGCGGAATGTTCGGCTGAGGTCTCCGACCTGGTTTTCGCTGGCAGCACTCTCAGGGAGAGCTTCTGTACAGAGAGACATACTTTCGGCAATGACGCGTAGGTGGGTGTACATGTGATGTAGAAGGCGGGTCTTGAAGGGATTTTGGTTGACAAGGCCTCTTAGACGAATGAGACGTTCGGCATCAAGGAGGAATATTCTAAAAGCACGGGTACCATTATGGAGCTGACTTTGTTAGTTTTTAGTCGACAGTAATGAGAAATTAATTTACCGAAGTCATGGCCATGGCGAGAATTGCCATCAAGAGCTCTTTATAACTAGCTTGCTTGGGTCCAAACATTTCATGCTGAAGCGCTTGTCTCAAATGACTCTGCGCTCTTTCATGATTCTTCAATCCAACTTCTTTCCATTTAGAATCTGACCCCGAGATATGAAGTTGAAGTGCACTATGTGCAAGAAGAGTATAGAATATAGATGAGCGGGTATGAGATGCTTCATTCCAGAGGGATAACTCTGCAAATGTCTCAAGCGCACAGGGAAGAAAGATTATTTCCCATGGTAATTTGCGCTTTGCCCGCATTGTTGAACGTCCAGTCATATTTGTTCTGTAGTGTCGGAGTAGATATTCTGCTTCTTCCGGTAAACCTGTGCGAATGGACGGTGTGTCTCCTGGGTACGGGATTATATCAGTGACAAGTTCGGGGTCGTGGGTCTCCTCTGGTTCTGGTTCGTGAGGACCGATGACCTGTGATATAAATCCCGGGCTGAAAAGTGCTAGTCCTTCAGCACCTATATGTTCATCCATGAAGAAGTTTGTCATGGAGGAGTCATGTACTTCATCCGTCATACTCGGCTCTTCAATTAGCCCAAAGTGTGGGTCCAGCGATGCGGTAAATAAGTCCATGTCATCTGTAGGAAGTTGGTCCGGCCACTCAGAGCGTTGGATCTCCTCAATAAAGCCGTCCGTTTCGGGATACATACTCGTGAAAGTATCGTCGGTGTTTGTATCTGGCGAACACTCGATTGTATCCGATGGAGATACTGACTCTCCCATTGATTGGAACACTCCGAATGGACCCTGGACCAAAACTGAACCACGATCATCAACAGTCAACTTTTCACCAGCAGAGTCAATATCAGCTAGCAGAGACGCAGCAGTTCTTCTCATCAGACTCTGGGAGAGCTCATCACTCATCAACTTGCGTTGACTCTCTACTCCACAAATTAGCTCCAAATCCACATTTCGGTAAGATCGGAAGACGTACCGGAGAAGAGTGGATACCGATACTCGGAGCCCCGATGGCTCTGCTGCAACTCGGGCCTGACAGCATCATCCGTGATCCAAAACAGCTTCGCCCCGTATCCTCCACATGTCAACCCCAGACGTTGGCACGTGCCACATTCAGGCTGAGCCTCATCGCATTTCGCATGTCTGCTTCGACAAGTGCGACAGCCTGTAAACGTTCTTGTTCGCTCCTTGGTACCGCCTGAAGCTGAACCTTGTTGCTTTGGCATATTGGCAGAAACAGAGCAATAGAGTGAGGAGTGACGAGAAAGGAAAGTGGATTATCCAAGAGATTTGAGAGAAAGAGTAATCTGTTTTTGAAAACAGACATGGAGGAGGTGATATGGCTGTTCGTGCTTTCGTGAGGTCATGACGAAAAGAGCATGTTTCCGCGGGGCTAGATAGCTATGGTTAGACTCAACTTTCGATGCACAAGATAAACGAGCTAGTGGGTACTAGAAAAGTCCACCGCCCCAGTCTTAGTCTACAAAAATAAAGAGCCTGAGAAGCCCACCCTAACCAGCATAAGCTGACCTGCTAATTTCGTTCATCATTGCTTCAGTGGCCAAATATTCTAACAGCCTGAGAGCATGATCCTTAATGTACATAGTACCATAGAATTACCAGGTAATGTCAAAACAAGAATGAAACCAATATGCAGCAGCAGTCACTTCAAGTATAGATTATAACTATATTTGATGGATTCGGTCACGCTCATCAATTAGTTTATTAGCTTCTGATGAGGTCTCTCAACTATTTGTGTCAACCGGGGAGCTCAGTCCTCGGTGTACCGCCAACCTCATCAGGTCTTGTTACAACATCCGGAACTTTATACACTTGTTGAACTGGTACTTCTCCAGCCTCGGAAATATTCCTATTTCTTCTCGACACCTTGAATCGTTTTGCGGCCCACCAAAACAATCCGATGAACATCATCCCCACGATCGCAGCACCGACACCTATTCCAGCAATGGCGCCAGTGCTCAGACCACCACCGCCGCCACCGCCACCGCTCTCTGTGTCCCCGTCCTGATCTTGTGTATTTGAAGTCGAGATGGCAGACTCACTTGTAGTCCTGCTCTCAGTATAGGGATCGGGAGGCAACGTTACTCCTGCCCTTTGCAGAGCCAAAACTGGTGCCGATTTGGGCATGAAAAGCGAAAGGTCGGATTCCTGCCATGCGACCGAGATTGCAGCCGCGTATGCCGTCGTTGTTGGCTCCGTGTTAGTAAAGCTGTTTTCGAAGCTAATTGCACCTTGAACACCCGTGGTGAGAACCTGGAAGCACACTGGCTGTGTACCATATACAGTCGAGATACCCCTAACTTCCAATTAAGCTCGGTTGATCTTGACGGTCGTTAATTCACTTACGAGGGACAACAAATAGCAAATGTTGTTGCAGGCGCATTGGTATAACTTGATATAGTCGTCGCTGCGTATACGTACTCGTGGGGACATACGCCTGGTGAATACCAAAGCTTGGAATCACGTTGCAGATCCTTGTAGCCAGAGGGATAGCAAGAGCTTCTCGTTACATCCCCGTCCAGAAAATAACCCATTGCGTTGTTTGACCATTGAACCGATGAATACGCAGTTTGTGCCGTGCAACCTTCGTTTGGGGTGAAGACAGTTGTCAACGGAATGGGGGAAGTTTGTGTAAGATCATTTGCGCGGTCGATTTGTCCAAGCGATGACATTTGAGCGTTTGTGTTATTCCAATATGGGATTCTCGAGAGCTTAGAAAGGTTAAGACGATACGGAACTAGGCTGATGGCAATAGCCACATTATATGGATTCCTTGCTTGCCCCTGCATATGCTTATAGCCATGTTGGCTTGTCTAAGAGAGCCTGTTGAGCGGTCTATTTTAAAGCCCTTAGGCTGATTGGCAACAACTGACAATTAGCTTGTCATTTCTTTGAATGTGTCATTCCTCAATTTCCACATTATGCAGCCTCATTCACATGCTCTTGTCGTCAATTGGTAGTATTGTCTTGGCATAATTGCATATTGGTCGAGTTCCTTTCAGCTCATGCATGTCTGAGACAAATTTTGCCCTTACCACATTCTAGACCATGATGTCTGAGCTAACAAGCTGGATAGGCATAGCAGTCTTGACAAGTAGCTTCAAAGAGACATTGGTCACGCGACCTGAAGTTTCAGCTTGTGAAGAACGAATTTATACTAGAATAAACTACAAATTATACGACAGCATCCTTAGAATCCGATGCTAGGTCGCAATGGGAAGATCCTCTTGCGTGTACATCATCGAATAGGTTCCATGTTTTCGCAATGTCAGCGTAATAGTACATGCCTGTGTCGAGTCTGGCACTGATACAGTTCTTTAGCATTTTCTACGGACACATCAGGGTGATTAAAATGCAGGGAGACAAGGCGAATTTAAGGGGCTCTTACAACTCTTATGGTAGCAGCGAAGCAGGTATTCGTTCCTTGTGTTGTATAGATAAGTTTCAAGTTAACTAACAGCTTAGTATTCCCGTATTCTTCAGTTGTTCTGAAGGACGAAGAAGTGGGTTAGCCTTTATATTGTCTGCGAATAAGGTTGCTTCATGCGCCCTACCTCGTGACCAAGACGTAGACCTCAAGAATATCATCAAATAAAGTGTAAATAAGTGAGTCACATAGAGTTTCAATAAACTTTTGCAGCTTTGTTTTCTGCCGCAATATCCCCATCCTCTCGCTGCGTAAAGGGAATTCGAGACGGTATTCTTCACCTACATAGCTTAGGTCTCATACACAACAACATCAGTCCGCTTAATATCATGATTGGCCCAGCCGATGAGTCTGTTATCATCGATTTTTATTCGTGCAAACGAGAGGGAGAACGTTTAGTCAAGATGGGAACTCTGGAGTGGTTTGATGAGAACTCCAGGACAGCGGTACCTGAGAATGATTTTTACAGTCTTCGAAAGATTGAAGAGTACCTGTCGCTGCTAGAGGTGGATTGAGAACATGGATTGCGAGGTTAGCACAGAAGGTTAATAAGGGGCGGGGGTCGAATGATCATTTCATATTCACGTTTGAGTACTTTACAAACACTTCAGTTAGCATAGAAATCAATATCTTCAATCCAGCCACTGTTATTAATATCTCATGCAGCACATGTAGCTGGAGTAGAATGGATTAACCATCATGTTGGCATTGAAGTGTGTATTTGTTATGCACTTGCGTAAATTGAATGTAAGCATGCATCTTGCTAGAGCAGCTGTCTGACACCTACCGGCTGTGCTGAAGGATAGATGCCTATAAAGATACAATTACACATGATCAAACCAGTATCAAAAGTCCACAGTATGCTTTGTTGTCTGTGTATAGACAAGCAGTTACATGATAATGTCTCTACTCCGTTTCCATCATCAACGACCCGAGTTACTCACTGCGACCTTTACTTTCAGGATCGAAATATGGCCGCTCGCCCAAGCTTACAGCCCTAGTCCCTTCTCTTGCACCAAAATCCCCATAGAGGTAGTCAGGAGTAGCTGCATGGTAGGTGCAGCGATTATCCCAAATCGCGATGTCATTGACGTTCTGCCACCGGCTTCGGACTTGCAAGTCATGATTCTCTATGACAAGCTGAAGAAACCAATTCAGAAAATTGTTTGACTCGTCTTCGCTAAGTCCATTTATATGACTAACGTGTTGTCCCACGGCGTAGATGCTTTTCCAGCCTGTGACTGGGTTCGTACGGACAACGGGATGGATGGCTTCGAGCAATTCACCTTTGTTCTCTGGAGCACCACGCTCACCGGTGTACATTTGTAACCCATTGTCACGAGCGTTCTGGTTGAAGCCGGGCTGCGCGTATGTTGCTGTGAGTGTTTCAAGAAAGGTTCGCAGTGGATACGATATTCTATCGTAAACTTCATATCCCGATGCCCAAAGCGTATCTACACTCGTTAGTATGTGTCTGCATGACTCGGGAACTTTTACGAACCTCCACCAGTCTTTGGTAGCTGAAGCATCCGGAGTAGAGTGTAGTCACTAGGAACAGGCTCAAAAGCGATGTCTGAGTGCCACTGGTTGCGCTGAGACTGCTTCCTCTCCAAGAAGCGCGATGTGTTTAGCTTTTTAGCATGTTCTGATGAAACCACACTTATCTCGTCATCGGTGTAGATACTGATCTTCGAGTTGTTGACGGGATGGATATGCAGTTTAGATGTGGATGGCTTGCCAGACAATTCTCCGAGACGCTGGACTAGCTCTTTTTGCAGTTCATTCGTGACATTATCTTGTTTCCGGAAGAATACCACTCCTCTTTCAGAAACTGGAACGCATATGTTAATATTGCCACTATAGCGCAGCATAACATACTTGAGGCAGATGACTACTTACTGATAATAGCCAGATCTCGGATGAGTTCATCCGAGTTTGAAGCTCGCAGAATGCTTGCAAGATCCACGGTGGAATATTCACGTCCAATAATTGGCGTCAGATCAAGATGTTCGAATTGGTCAAAGGAGCCCCCGCTTTCGAGTGGTTCACGGTGGCCTGTCAGGACTGGAGGATAGTTCCCCTTTGGAGGAACAGATGAACCTTCGTTGCCGAGTTTAGAAGAAGGGCCTACCATTTTCACGAAATAGTTGACTTGGGATCTAGTATGTCGAGGTGAGAAAACACAAGTACCTCGGTTCTTCGTGAAGATGTATGCCAGGTTATTCGCGCATACAGGCTGCAGCTCTACTCCTCACTGATATGATTGGCCACGTATTACCAATAGGGCGCTGTTGACATACCATGATTATATGATGTGATTCAAAACTGCTTTAAAACCATTAACTAAATTGATCAAATTCATCGGGTATCATCAATATAGTAAACCAGCAAGTATATAGTTAGGCAAAGCCGGCTAGGAAAGAAAGTTCATATGTTAATGGAGTGTACGGAAGTTCCTTCTGGCTTTGCCTCTTTAAAGCGAGGGCATCTGCTAACGCTAATGGCTTGGCGCAATCGGTCATTGGAGGAGAGCCTCAGATCGATTGGCCATTGGCCAATTGTTGACCTATAGGGTCTTGCCGTTTTAATTGACCTTCAAATTGAAGCTATCGCAACCTCCTTCTGGAGCCATAGGCGACGGATTAGGTTGCCCTCCGCTTGAGGAGGCCCCCGGCAGGGATAGGCCCACAGGGAAAGCCCCCGGTAGGGCCTCCGGAGGGTATAAGTTCAATTCCCTCTGCAAAAGACTAAGACCAAGCAAGAGGCCTAGAAGGAAGAGGTAAAGGAAGAAGAAGAGGCAAAGGAAGAAGAAGACCTGTGCCTAGGCCGAGGCTTTCCCTATGCCTAGGATGGTTCCTTCAACTTCTAAGCCTGTAAGTCGATCCAGAAATCCAATATAGTATCTTACTAACAACACCACCAAAGAAACTCGATACGGGAGGTTCAGGCTCTGGTAGCCAAGAAGCAAGATGCTTTAACGATCGCCAAAGAGGACATCACAGCTCTTATCCCGTCATATTGGAGTTGCCGCGACACGATCCTCGACTCTCTTGACAAGGAAACAGTTGATAGCATTTATGCAGACTGGGGGAACCGAGAAAGCAAGTTGAGCACGACTGAATTCGACTTTGACGACGAACTCATCAGCACGCGGGCCTATCGCCGAGTTCTTGCTCAAACTCAAGCCGAGCGTTGTCAACAGCTACTGTCTCGGAGAGAGCTGAACTATTCCGCCCTGGAATTAAACAGTGAAGCCATAGAATCCGTTGAGGAACTCATTGATTTGAGCTGGGAGCCAAGTCAAAATACCACTCCGATGGCTTCCCAATCTTATCTGGACCTAGCAGGTCTACAGTTCATACCAATAACTGCGCATGAAGCAGCAGCTGACGGTGGGAGCCTCGACACATCTCATACCGCCGAGCAGATAAACATTGGGCCTTCAAAGTCATCTATAAACGACCCTGAGTCTCTTGAAACTGTCAAGGCCCAGGACGCCGCTGACACGTTCACAAAGAGTTCAATTCCGCACTCTGTTGAAAAGAAATGTAAAAAGGACGTTTCTATTTTTGAATTGCCCATCGTGGATGCTATGGGAATGCTTATAGGGTTCATAGGCTTCTTGTATATAATAGCCCTTATTATCGATGCTATATATATCCTTATCGGGGAAGTATGTTATTGAAAGAACCTGAATTCAATATTTTAAGATTTTAATCTATATAGATCTTTTATTAGAAATTAGAGTAAATTGACAAAGAGAATTCTATTATTAGCAGGGACCCAAAGACATTCTCGCACAAAAGTGTCGAGATTAACCGCATAAGCATTACTTCGCTCCCATCACCCAGATAGCAGAGGTGCAGTTCAATAGTCTTTATCTCAATAGACAGCCTTATTGGAAGGAGCAGTTTCTCCGTATGGATTTACCAATAGGCAGCCCTCTTTCAATCCTTCGCTGCAGGTTGCCTAACTAGTCTTTCAGCTCCTGCACGTGCTATACACAGAGAATCCTTCTGCAGTTCCCAAAGCCGTTTTGGTTGAACCTAATTGGTAGATCTGGAGTGTGGTGGCTGACATCAATGAGGCTGGAACTTGATAGGTTCGATATTGGCAGTGGTTCGATATCAGGCTCTCAGTTCTGAGACAAACATGACAGTCATCTCAAGAGGCATGGGGCTATCTTATCCTGACCCAGATTTTGGTATCTCTACTCCCCCAGTTCTTGTTCCTGCGTGTATCCAGGCTTTGTTCGTTGTATTTAGTAACGCCTCATCTCATCCGGATCCCATCGTCCACTTACAATCTCAAGATGGACAGTTCAACAGTCCAGACAGTGGTTCTTCCACCAGACGCTGTATTTGGCTCCGCTGATCCAATAGCATTCGCATTTGCCATCGTCGCATCAATCCTCGCTTCCCTCACGTTGATGGATCAGCTAGCGGGGGCTATCAAGCGAGGCGCAATCCTCTCCATCATCAAAGGAATGAGGCTAATCTTTGCTCCCGAGGCTGTCGACTCTTTCCACCTTCACGGTGACATATGGGCAAGATCAGATGCGCAAAATTTACTCATCAATCATCCGGGTCTGATGCATCTCATGCTCCGACATCCCTGTGCCTGGTCATCATGTCCTGACCTCGATCGAGCAAATCTTGCCATGACAGACTTTGTCAATCTTTCCTGCATTAGGGTTCTAGACGACTATGATGGCACAACCAAGATTATGTGTCTCTTCCGATGGGCCATTTCTTCTGTTTACACGCTATGGCTATGGCATTTTCGAAGCAATCGCGCATTTACTGAAAAGGAGTTCAACAAAGAACTAGATCAATGGTTTCTGTGTACTATCGCAAGCTGTACAGACATGTCTGAGGAAGAGATGCGCTTCTTGGAAAAGATAGCTAGTTTAAGAATGCTGCGATGGAACAGATTCATTGGAGACGATGCGCAAAAGCTTGCTTGGGAAGTCCCTCAGCGAAGGAAATACACAACGCTGTGGCTTCTTCTCGGTATGCGAGAGATTCTTGGAACATACGACAAAGAGGGGTACCATAATATTGGCAAGACAGGTACATGGGTAAGCATTGACCACGTCGGTATGGCGGTACACTTCAGATTTGGGCGCAAGAGACTTGGTTTCTGGACTGCCTGTCGGATATGGAATCTGGAGGACAAACAATGGAAGGCCCCTGCTGGGCACGCAGAGTTGGCCATGAGCCCGAAATTATCATGTCAACATCGATTGACAAGTGATATACCGGACTTTGGCAATTGCGTCGACGTCAGCTTGAATTCTCTCTTCTTCATGCGGACGGAGAAGGCATTAGTCAACGATCTACTCCATCTCATCGAAACATTAGGCCCGAATCACGGTCAAGGTCTTTTGATACCAGATGACCAGCTCGCGTCACCTATTGAGATCATGCAGCTCAGTGCAAGATCTTTGAAGAGCTGGTGTCGATGCACATCGATGTACAGATCCCTTCCCAGCTATCTATGCTGCGTTCCCGTTTGCACAATCTTCCTTCGAGGTGAGGCAATAGCCAACATTGCGAACTTGCCTTTGCGTGCTTCGGGTCAGATAGTCTATATCATCATACCCAACGGGAAAGGTCTTCCTGCTCAGGTAGTACCCATGGATGCTCCTTTAGTTAAACAGGGAGATAAGGATATCATCACATGTATGATTGCTTTTCGGGGGAAGGTCATTCTTGATACGGGTGCTGCATATAAGCCTGTTGTACCATAGGAAGGTGAACATGGGGAAAGGCTTTGGGGTGGGAAGATAAAAGAAGATATTGTTACATACCAAAGCAACTAACACAAAGAACTTGGCATCGTGTATCTATTTTTCCACAATAGGCAGCCATGCATCCTTGTCCAAGAACCTGAGAATCTCGTTGTAAAGAGTGTTGCTTGAGCTCGCCAGTGCCATCTGTAGTCTGCAAGTACAATCTTGCCGCGGTAGCCTCTGACTTCACATACCTGATGCACCAAAGTCTTAATCACGGTTCTTAGGGCCCAGCACACAACACTTTGACCCCATGCTTATATGCAATGACCAAGCACGAAGATCCCGCGGCACGAGCCGAGTCAATGCCCTCTCCACTGCCCAAAGTATCGTCGCAACCCGAAAGGGATCTATCGCAGCCCTAAGAGCCAAAAGGGTAACTTTATAGACACCATGTCAGCTCTAACAAGCAAGGGGATCCCTTCACCAGGCGCTACCTCAGCTTTAATGGGCGGCTCTAATACAATTGGGCTTCCAACTAAGAAAGCCTAGATTTGTAGTCTGCCAGAAAGAGCAATATAATGTTTTAGTCCAAATCTCCTTCAGCGGGGGAATGAGACGGCCTAGCCGCTGTCAACGGTAGCATTGGTGAGAGTAGTAAGGTATATCGTTAGTTTCCGCCGGATGGGGGGACTATTTCTGTTAGTGTATTGGCAATGTTGGCCTAACTCGATCATTTGGGATCTGTACTATAAAGTTTGCCGAGAATCTGTTTGCGATGGTGATGTTGGAAGCAATAATGGTTCTGTCTCACAAGCTTGGCGTATTGGTGAATGTATACTTTTTACGTCCACCAGACGTTCATCACAGGGCCAAGGAATATTACGCCAACGGAACTAGACCCTCGATAAATGTCATTCTGGGATTGATCTGTTGGCTGTGTCATAGACCGTAAATTTTCGGTAGCGGTACCGTCCCTCTGGGTCTGGGCCCTTGTTGATAAAATGGCTTTCAGTAGCGCGGCCACGCCGACAATGGTCTGGACTTGTGTTAATCTGGACTTTCATAGGCCCGGGTTATTTTTTAGCATTATTTTTATGTTTTCTTGAATCGAGATTTGAGCAAGGAATAGAAAGGAGGTTTGCAGATGGGATGAAGTAAAAAGCCATAGGGCTGAGAGCTGAACTGAGCTGACGTTCTGATGTGGTCCACGCATTACGCACCGACGTATGTCCGGAGTTGAGTATGTATCAGTGATGAGTCTACTACATGTGAATGTACTATACCTACTTGATGTTGAAATGATAAAAAGTCGATTTAAGAGCAGAAAACCCCTTGTTATTAGGCACCCAATTTAATTCAATTTCTAGTCTTTATTGTAGACTGATTCTCATTATCGCCGTCGCGTAACAAAGTGGCGATGATTGAACTGCATTTACCCTACAGCCTCAACTGCCACATAGCTCAGGGGCCGTCCCAAGAATCGATTACGAGCTCATTTGAACCGGCGCAATTATCTATCCGCTTCAAACCAATCCCAATCAATTAATTACACACATTAGTCTGTTTACCATCTTCAGCTGATGACATTTACGGATAACGTGTCCCGTGTTGTTGTTTGGCTGTAGCTGTGTTTCATTAGTAAATTGCCAATCCTTCTTGATGAGCTCTGTATTTGTTTCATGTTCAAGGCTAGGTACTCTGCGTTACAACTCTCTCATACACTGGTGCTGACATGAGTGGTCCCAGACTTTTTGACCCGAGTTTCAGAAATATCATGTGAACTGTCGATCATTCGTCCCAAACACTTGGTATGGATATGACGGAGTAATACCGCATCTCTCTCCGGCCCGACAGGAAACAATCATCCCCGATTATCTATCACTCTAGCGTCCGAAGCGAAACGGTAATTTGATCATAGCACAAACAATAATTATCCCGTGAATTATTCCCATTAATTGACACATTTTGTCTGTAACCGAGTTCCAATCTCCTGGGACAACCGAAACGGAGTTGTATGCTTCTTCTGGTGTAGTATTTTCCCCAGTTATCCCAAAGAATGAAAATGGTGGCTTTTTTTCTTAGTGGCAACAGGGGGGCCCCATCTCGCGTGATAGGAGAAAAAAAGAGCAGCTATTGAAGTGTGTGCGCACCAACGGCTTCGCGGAGAATGATGCCGTAGAGGGAACCAGTCTGTGTTGGCTCATGATCAGATCTAACGATTGCATCGTGGCGCAATGTCTGTGTCTTTTTCCCTCCTAGGTGTCTTTGCACTGACCTCTTGACGGGACAAAATATCCGCGACATACCCAAGGGTCCATCCAACAACTATGAGTGTGTCAATGCGACAAACATTAGGCAGACAGCATCTGGAACTTAATCACGGCTTATTTTGTTGAGTTAATTTGAATAGAGTTCATAAACAGAATTACCAGGCTTGAGGATCTCCAACTGAATGGTTGCCCGCGCAAGCCACTATGGATCGCGATGCGGATTCGATATTTGGCCCGGATTCCGCGTTTGTTTATCGTTATCAGCCACGCTCATTCGGGAAGTAAAGTGTAATTTGTTGGTGGTGGCTCAGGAAATTAATGGACAATACAACACACAGTTATCTATATGGTGGTAAAATGATTTATGTGCCATGCCGTCAAAATTCGGACACTCTTTCCGATCAGATTTCAGAGACCGATTGAAAGACCAGGTCAGGCCGAGTTCAATTCAGGCTGGAGAGCGGAGAGTTGGATAAGCGAGGTAGATTCAGATCCACAGAGATCCGAGAAGAAAAAAACGACAGTTCACATTCGAACTCCATCATTTTTGCCACTGAGGTCAAACGTCTTTTTTTATCCCTTGCTTCTTCTCGTTCTTCGGCTTCTTTTTCTTTTTCCATTCTATTCTGGTTCATTCCTTTGTTTATCCCATGTGGCTAGAGTGGAAACAAGGTGTTGGCGTCATTCCAGTCCCGCCTCCCACAAAGTTACAGTTCATCTTCACCAGAACAAGTAAATGACCAGAACAAGTCTCGGCTACCAAAAGACAAAAGCAAGAAATTGGTTGAGTTGTCAGTTAAATTACAGGACAAGTCTCAGTTAAACCGTTACAAGATGGCCTGACATCTCGTCATTTGTCTCTGTCTCTCGACTCCTTGCATATCCCAACCTCGAGCCCGTTAAGCAGGGAGATGCAATTTAGGACAGCAACAGAGAAAGAAGAGACTGGTCACATTATCACCAAAACAGAAAACCTGGAATGATAAGTGATATCTCACAAAGTTAAATAGACATTAAACTTCTGGGAACTTTTATTGGAATGCGGTTCGTCTCTTTTCGACTGCCGTTTGCGAGAAATTCTGGGGGAAGCGAAATTTACAGCGCCAATAGAGTTAAGTTACAGCGGTCCAGAGCCCCGGAAGTAAAAAAGTGGTGCGCCTGTCAAGAAAGTGGGAACGGGTTCCGGTTCTTTGGGATGGGATGCATATCGACTTGGCAGCTGTCAATTAATTACTGATTGTCTTGCATATGATGAGATCAGTGATTAAAAAAAGCAAAGAGAAAAAGGTTGGCAGGTCAAACATGAACCTCGAAACGAACTAACTAAACCCACCACCGCTAACATCCCCTGTAAAACTCCAAGCGACATGTCCTTTTTCCATCACGTCAAATAATGCAGAAACGAACTGTTGGTCATACCTCATTTTTTACTTTTCCCATCCCTAGAAATCCTACTCTGACAAGGGAGAAGAACCTCCATCATCAACCACTTTATTTTTCTTGTTCGTGACGCCCCTTTCTTTTTTGTCAGAGTGGAGATTGAACTTACACCGGATCGAGCATCGCGCGGGAGATAAGCGTCGAGCTTCAGACCCAAAAAACCAAGGCAAAAGAGAATCCAGACCATTGGCGCCCTTGCATATGTACACTCCACGTGGCAGTTGGGTTTCCACAATGAACATGTTTGTACAGTGTAGGTAGAGAGAGCTATCAAGAGAACGAAGAGCAAAACAAACAACAATACCAGGGATGGCGTTCATACCGAGGCTTGGATATAGATATGCGAGGCTGTTTAATTGACAGGGTCACATTCAGTGTGGATTGCTGTTTCCCATTGATGCAACACTACATCGGTAATAGCAAAGATTGACGATTGTCAAGGTTTGTATTGACCATAAGCTGGCTTGCCCATCTACAGTGGAGAGACAGACGGCCTAGTCAAAAGTCGTTGAAGGGGTCCGAGACATGAGCGCACCGTAGAAGCAGGGAGTCTATACGAAATACATTTACCCGCTGAAGGATCCAAGCAAGGAGTGATTCACTTTCGAATCGGTTTGTTTATATCGAATTGATTACTTATTTGTCAAATCGACTCTCAATCCCCTGTCCTGGTTTGGCGTCAGGAACGTCTGCATTTTCCCGATATCCTAGCGTAAAGTAAAATGTCCCATCCATCACGGGCAGACACAACAATCCCCAAGCTCCAAGCCACTAGCCTTTCGGCGCAAACTTTACCATTTCCTGTTCACCCTGCAGTAACAAAATGTCTCAGTGAAAGGGTGGCACGGGCAGAACAGATACAGATAAACAGGGTAGTAGTGGTCCTTTTTTCGCATAAGATCTATGTCTACCGAGGATATCCCAGAGTTGCATTGACGAATAAATAGAGCACAAGGCATAAACCTGGTCAATATTACGAGATGAGATGAGATGAGATGAGATGAGATGAGATGGTGACTGCTACCCTCGAGTTTGTTTGCCGTCATCTACCTCGGTAGTTCGTATACATCTGGACCCATCGATTCGTCATGCTTCACTCGGAAAAGTCTCGTAAAAAACGCCGTGTCTCTAGTTAGTTAATGATGACCGTACTTTATCTACCACCATTTATCTTAGCTGTGCTACCTTATTGTTGGGTGGTCCGTGAGATACGTAAAAATCGTCAACTGAGCTTGGACGACACCACCAAAACACACCCCGGAACCCCCCTAGCAAAGCTTATTGGCCCCCCGGCAAGATTTGTGGCTTTTTTTTCTTCAGAGTTGAGCGAGACGTCTTTCTCGCTGTATCACCAATTCCGTGCACGCTCATTGTCCGAGCGCGCATCTATTTATTGGTTATTGTGAACTGTTACACTGGTTATAGCAAATCGATTTGTCATATCCATGTCCCTCGCTTTCGCCTATACATTTGCATTATCGTCCTTGCTAGCAATGAAACCCAAGAAAGATGACCTCAAGTAAACCTGGTTTAATGGCATAATAGATGCCTAAACTTGACCAAGAAGAGTAACCTGCCCCGTCCTGTTGGTTAATTGACAGCTATCTACTACTCACTGTGATATCTCAAATGCCACAGCTTACCAGGGGTACAACCCCTCCAATGTTTAGACCCATGTCAAAGCGCCGATCTACCACCCAAGCAGGGGTTTCCTTCTGTCTCCCTACGTAAAAAAAAAGTGATCGATGTGATGTGAAGCCGAAGGGAGTGACACACCTTGTCCTTGGTCCAGTCCAGTCCGGTAAATCCGTTCAGACGCATCACACTAAACCTGTTAGACAACGCCTCTCCCCTTCAGCTCTAGACTAGACCCTTGCTTAGTCCAGACCGGGTAACAGAGCAATTCAGTCAATGTCACATCGCATACCAAACTACGTACGGATACAACTTGGAGAACGAGGGTCCCGCTTACTCTTTTTACTTTTACTACAGTGCGGTACCTGAAGAGCTGACTGGTATGCTATTCCGCACTTTGAGAGTTCAAGATATGCTTGGCTTGCGGCCTCGACTCGACTACTCGCACAAGACCATACTCGTTCTGATAAAGCCTTCTGCTCCCGCTTTCACTTCCCCTCCTCTCCCCTTCTACTAAGAGAGCCTATATCCCCCCTCTTGTCTTCCTTTCGCTCTTTTCTTCTTTTTAATAATGACCACACAAGTCGCTCCTCTGGGTCCTGCTCCTGCTATTCCTGCTACTGACAAGGAATACTCTTTCTTCGAAGCCCTCGCTCTTGGTCCAAGGGAATCCTTCTCTCTCGTCTCAAACGAAGCCCTCGGTCTTCCCAGCAGTCCAACCAGCCCAACCAGCCCAACCAGACCTCAAGCTCAAGAGATACAAAAGTCGAGATCACCACTGCTAGGTTCTCTTCCTGAACTTACTCCATCTGGTCGACCCGTCACGCCTCCTCATACCAAGAAGCGCCTCGCTCAGATTTCCGCTCAGGCCTACGTTCCCGCTAGTCCTGCAAAGTCGGCCTCCGCCACAGCGCCTCTCAGAAAGGCACCCTCTGTCACCACAGTTTCCACCATTTCTCCTCCTAATACTAGCGCTACCAGAGCAGCCAACACAGCTCCCCGATCGCTCAACAACAAAAAGAGCACCACAGTCATGGCCAACAGCTTCAAGGCCCAGGGCGCCTGCCTGGAGTTATGCCACAAGACCACCGCCCTCGGCGACCGCATCTCGGTTCGCATGCTAGAGTACCTCACAATGGTGACCAAGCAACCCCACGGCCTCGATGTTCTCGCTCACGACTTCCTCGACACATGTGAGATCCTCTTCTCTATTGAGGCCGGCCTCGGCGAGTGCATCCGCAATCAACAGACCTTCCCCGCCGACGTCATCTCAGAGCTGAGCAAGAAGTTCCGCGTCACACAAGCAGACTTTCAGCTTCTTGATCAAATGCTCGGTAGATTCTTGGAGAATGAGCGCAAGGGTACCATGGGTCGCATGCGTCGTGGATGGGGTCGCATCTTTGGCGATAACGATATCGAAAAGATGATCAGTGCCCTCGGTCGCACACGCGAAAGCCTTCGCATGAGCGCTCTCATGTTCCAGTGGAGCTTAGGTAACGAGAAGATTGAGAATGAGCTCGGTATCGGATACACCGGTCTCGCAGCTGCTCTCGATCGCATGGACTCCCGCGCTGGTGTCGCACCTCGATCAAAGGTTTCCGACGCCGGTGGTTCTCAGTACAGACCATCTTCTGCCTCTGCGCATCGCGGCATTGAGGGCCATGTCATGTCCATCAACTCACAGCCTCCTCTACCTCCTCTTCCCTGGGCTGAGCGCTCTGCTTCTCTACATACTGACCCCGTCGCTTCTATTCACAACGATGCGCGCTCATTTAGCAATCACCATCAAAACACTGCCAGTTCAGTGCACTCTAATGAGCGATACCACTCTGGCACAACGGCTACCTTTGATCGCATGAGCACATTTGATGAGCACCACGAGACACGGTCGCAGCACACTCAAATATCAGATAGTGAAGTCTCTCTTGAGGAGCTTGCTGGTCTTGATCTCAACGGTGGCACCAAGGCTGTTCGCATCAAGGCTGATCCCTTCAGCATGCCCCGCTGGAACCCCCGCAACACTGTCGGTGCTGACGCCGCCAACCTCAAGACCGCTCTCATCAGTGCTGTCCGTGGTAAGAACCACAAGCTCATAGAGCAACTCCTGGACCGTGGTGTTTCCCCCAACACTGGTCCTGATAACCTCGCCCTCAAGGAAGCTGTCCTCAACACCGACTCTGAAGCTGTTCGTCTACTTCTTCTCTTCGGTGCTGACCCTAACGGTATTGACCGCGATGGTGTCACCCCTCTCTTCGCTGCCGTCGAGCGATCCTTCATCGCTGGCGCTGTCCCTCTCCTCAAGTACGGCGCTGATCCCACTTTCCAAATTGGCCCAGACAATGAGACTGCCCTTGCTGCTGCCTGCATGGCCAACAAGGTCAACTTTGCTCATCTTCTCTTGATCTACGGTGGCGAACCCAACCAGTTGACCGCAACTGGCGAGACACTTCTCAGCGCTGCCATCAACAAGAAGACACCCAAGAGGTTTATTGATCTCATCCTTGACTACGGCGCTGATCCCGATCTCAAGAGTCGTGAGGGAAAGACTGCTCTCTTCGAGGCTATCCAGAACTCTCGTGTCGACATTGTCCAGAGTCTTCTCGACCATGGCGCCAACCCCAACTTGCCTGGTCCCAAGCACATGCTCTGGCCCGCGACATACCAGTCAGCCTGTCTACAGGTCCTCCTCAACCACGGCGCCGACCCCAAGAAGGCTCCTGGTATTATGGAACTGGCCGTCAGTGTCAACAACATCGAGTCGGTCAAGATTCTGCTCACCTCAAAGGTCGACCCCAACCAAAAGAAGGATGGTGTCTACACTCCCCTCTGCACATCGATCCGTGACAACCGACCCGACATCTTCCATCTACTTCTTGCCAACAAGGCTGATCCCAACGTCCCTGCTAGCGAGTACCCCGCTTTCAAGTGCATCACGCACAACCGTCTTCAGTACCTTCCTCACCTTGTCGAGGCTGGTGTCAACCTTTCTTCGCCAAAGGGTATTGTCGAGACTGCTATCAGTGTCAACAATATGGAGGCTCTTATATGGCTTCTTGAGAGGGGTATGAACCCCAACGACAAGAACCCCAAGGGTCACTCACCCTTGACGACTGCCATCCGGGAGAACAGAATCGAGATGGTCGACTTCCTCCTCAACAATGGCGCCGACCCCAACGTTCGAGGTCAAGATTGGCCCGTCTGCATGGCCGTCCGCAACCCTCCCATCCTCAAGCGCATCCTCTCTGTGCTTGCCGAGCCCCGCGCCTTCAAGGGAGTCATGGAGATGGCCGTCGTAGCCAACCAGCTCGAGTCCGTCAAGCTCCTCCTCAACGCCGGAGTATCAGTAGAGGACAAGAACGGTGGTGTTTTCTCTCCTCTCACATCCGCCATCCGCGAAGACCGCAAGGATATCGTGTGGTACCTCATCAACGAAGGCGGTGCCGACATCAACGCCCCCGGCGAGCATCTCCCCGTGGTCAAGGCCCTCCGCCGATACCGCGGCGACGGCGAGATCCTTGAGTTTCTCCTCGAGCACGGCGCGGACCCCAACAAGGTCTACCGCGGCTGGAACGGAGTCATGCAAGCCGTCGAGAACGGCGACGAGGCAATCCTCCGTCTTCTCGGAGAAAAGGCCGGCTTTGACATGGATGTCAAGGATGAGCTCGACCGATCCATCACCGAGATTGCTGCTTCCAGAGGATGGGACGAGGCTGTTGCCATTCTTGAAGAGTACGCCATCACGAAATCTACATAATTTTCCTTTTCTTTCGATCATGTGTAAGATGATGAATGCTTCTGGGTTTTTGGGGAAATTATCTTGGAGTCTGTCTGTTTGCTCTCTCGGTCACTGGGAATTGGGTTCATCTTGGGTCTTTTTTTAACACACTATATCCTCTTTGTTCTGTCTTTGTCCATATCCATCTAGTTACACGCTGGTACAGTAATACTGGACCGATGTACTTGCTCAGTCTTTAGACATGCATATTTTCTTTGTCAAATCTATTTATGATAATATTTATCATCTCAAAATGAAATTCAACTTTACAATAAATGTTTGTGTCTGATTGTCGATGAATGTACGTGAGTGTAAATATTAAAGGTGACCGTCGGAGTTTGTTGTTTTAGTGGATGGCTACAGTGGTCAACCACTGTAACATGACCTGTCGGCGTCGCAGTTGAACCAACACGACTGAGAGTAAACCATCTCAATTACATCTCAACCTCTTGACACTTGACTGACTTGATCTTAATCTATTACTTTCTGTCTACATCTAAAGCCTATTTCCCATATTTATGTGAACACTCTTAATCTGCGTATATGCCTCCAATCCCGCCTCACCAAGCTCCCTTCCAATTCCACTCTGCTTCACACCTCCAAACGGCACTCTAGGATCACAATCCTGACTACTATTAATCCAGACCATTCCCGCCTCAATCGCCGCAGCGACTCGATGCGCCTTTTCCAAATTCGTCGTGAACGCAGCAGCGCCTAGACCGTAGGTTGTATCGTTCGCCAACTCAATAGCTTCCTCCTCTGTCTTGAAGGTAGAAATAACCACCACTGGGCCGAAAATCTCCTCGCGAAAGACGCGCATGGAGGGCTTCACGTCGGTAAAAACGGTGGGGGAAATATAGAAGCCTTTGTCTGAGCCGTTGATCTTGAGGGGACCACCTCCGGCTGCTAATGTTGCGCCTTCTTTCTTGCCGATGTCGATGTACTCGAGGATTCTCTCGTATTGCACCTTTGACACTTGCGGTCCCTGGTACGTTTCCTTATCCCACTGATCACCCACTTTGCTCACAGTGTTGAGCGTGTTGACGAATTGCTTGATGAATTCTTCATAAACAGTCTCTTGCACAAGAATGCGCGACGTCGCAGTACAAATCTGACCTTGGTTCGACATGATGCCGAAATGCGACCACTTGACTGCTTGATCCATCTCAGCATCATCAAACACCAACAAAGGCGACTTTCCGCCCGTTTCAAGGGTAATGTTCTTTAGTGTCTTTGCCGCGACACCCATAATGTTGGCAGCTGTGGCTGTAGACCCTGTAAACGCGATCTTATCCACCAAAGGATGCTGTACCAGGGCTGCACCTGTGTCTTTGCCTAGACCATTGACGATGTTGACTACACCAGGTGGAAAACCAGCTTCCTTGATGAGTTCACCCAAGACCAACAGACTCAAAGGCGTCTGCTCAGCTGCTTTGATGACAACTGCATTTCCGCAAGCCAATGCAGGACCGAGTTTCCACGTAGCCATGGAAAGAGGATAATTCCAAGGAATGATCTGAGCGATAACACCGACGGGCTGACGAATAGTGTATGCAAACTTTTGAGGGGTCGTGTTGATGGTTTGACCAAACGTCTTGTCTGCCCAGCCTGAGTAATAACGAATAACACCGACAGCTTCAACGAGGTCATTCTCGAGAGTTTCGATGTAGGTCTTTCCGTTATCCCATGCGTCAATAGTAGCGAAGAGTTCCCGCTTTGACTCGATGAGGTCTGCTAGACGGGCCATGAGTTGACCTCTGTCTGAAGCGGGGAGATCTTTCCAAGAAGCGTGGCGCATGGCTGCTTTGGCGGCCTTGACGGCTTTGTCGATGTCATCTGCGTCGGCAGCTTGGACTGTCGCGATTTCATTTTCGGTGCTGATGATGTGAGTTAGTGAGATGGGATAGATGAGGGGGGAAAGACTTACGCGGGGTCGATTGATGTAAGGGTTTGACCACTTGATGAAGAGACGAATTCGTTGTTGATGAAGAGGCCTGTTGGTTGAGACCATTTTACTCCGTTGGGAGCGGTTAACTCGATTGAAGGTGCCATGGTGAGATGAGTAGACTTGTTGAGAGAGAGATGAATGAGTGCTTCGAGTTGAGGTTGAGGAGTCTCTTGTACTCTTAGATGATCGTCAAATAGAGACTGATACGTCAACTAGACTCTTCATAGACTGATGAGAATGGAGAGCAGTTCCGTAACGATAGCATCGCGGTGGCCTTCTCTTTTTAAAAACACGCATCCACTGCCACCATCACCTGACAGGACAGGAAGGAAGGTGAAGCCTAACTCCACTGTAAATACAGTGACCCCGCACTAAACATTCCCCGCAGTGGGTGAAGTAGCCAGCGCATTTTATCTCCTCTTTGTTATCACCAACACGATATGCAAAACGCAATCAAAGATAACAAAATAGGTAGGTAATCTTTATTTTACTCTAACAAATATCTCAAAGCTTGGCCTTTTTCGCCTCAGCCTCTTCAGCCACCGCTCTAGGAATTTCCTCATCCAGTCCTGTCTCGCTTGGTTTCCAACCTAGAACCTCTGTGGCGCGACGAGGCTTGCTTACAGCATTGCTACCGAAAAAGACTGAACCAGCAGGTAAAGCAGTGTCTACTTCGGGTTTCCATAGCTCTTCTACTTCTAGTGTATTAATATGTCCTTGATCCTTTGCTGCTTTCGCTACCTTGTCTGAAATGTCGGCCCAAGTCTGTGAAATGTTAGCCATAGTCAATTACCCTGAAGGGTGTTGGGTGCTTACAATCTCATTCGCACCAGGGAAATAAATTCCATCCTCTCCCCAGATCTTCTTATCATCGTTACCCTTGGCGGCATTCTCTGCAAGAAGAACAAACAATCTCGCAAGATCAGCAACGTGGACGTTTGTCCAAGCTGCGAGACCTTTACCCGCCCTCACAGCGTGTCCTCGCTCCAGGGCAACCTTGGCCAAAGAGGGGATCTGCACGCTGCGCTGCTTGACAGGGCCTTGTCCTTTACCGTAGATAATGGGAGGATAAACATTGGCGGTCTTGATAGAAGGTGTTTCCTGTGCGATTTTGAGGATGTAGTTATCTACCACGCGAGAATCGTGGCTGCGGATGAGATCTTTAATTGAGGAGATACCGTCCAGGTCATCCCAGACCGCGTCAGAAGGTTCACCAGGCTTGAAAGAGGGGGACGAGAGATCCTTCACAGGAAGCAGACTTGCGCCCGAAATTTGGATCAAATAAGCTATACATCATTAATACCATGTCTGACAATTGATTCAATGCTCAACTCACCGCTTGCCTTGGCCTTCAATCCTCGGTGAATGGCCTGCAGAGAGGCAATGTGCTTGTTTGACGCGACATCTAACAAAGTCAGTACAACCACTGAGATTTCTTGTAACACCACCTACTCAACACAATGTCGGCCTTTCCAGCCTCTTGTTCCACGAGTTTGCTGTCATCCAAGTCACCTACCACAGTGCGCACCTTGGAATACGCCTGTGAAATTGTCTCAGCGGCATGGCTGTCGCGTACAAGCGTGACGATGTTGTACTCGGGGTGAGTCTTGGAAAGCTCACGAAGGAGCTGTCCACCGACGTAACCCGAAGCACCAGTTCTGTATTTTGTTAGTAAGCGCGACAAACAAATGATCTAGTGGTCTCACAGAAAGATAGAAGTCATTTTGTTTGTGTGTTGAATTGTTTAGGCGCTATTGCACTGAAGATTCACTAGAGAGGGGTATCTATTTATGCCCCTCCAAAACAATCATCAAGATTGTTATTATTAAGCTACAAATTACGACATGGCGGGGAAGAATGATCTTGATTGATTGCAAAGCCAGTTGGTTTAATAATGCATGCTTATGAGTAATGTCTTGTCGCGGAAGCTTACCCTTTTCAGAGACAACACCTTAAACAATCAACACCCCACTATTTACAGCTTCGGGTCGTCGAGACTTACCTATTTTTGACACAAACACCAGAATGAAGGCCATTAACCATCACGCGGGGTTGATCGGATTTGGTAGAGATAAACAGACACGACAAACATATAATAAAGACAGATGAACATGAAATCTAAAAAATAATATCACATATTCTCATCATACTCATTCAAAATGGCTCCTCAAGAACTCACAGGCATTCTCGTCGCTCTCATCACCCCCTTCAAAGCCGATGGCTCTGTCGACTATGAAGCTCTCGACGCTCATATTCAACGTCAAATCAAGGCTGGTGTCCACGGTTTTGTCCCTGGTGGTAGCACAGGAGAATTCACTGCCTTGACCGTCCAAGAACGAAAGGACGTTCTCGCCCAAGTCGTCAAGTCAGCAGCTGGCCGTGTCCCCGTCATCGCTGGTATCGGCGACCTCACCACTTCCGGTGTCGTTGATCTCGCAAAGCACGCTGCTGAGGTCGGAGCCGCTGCTACCATGATTGTTCCTCCCTTCTACGACGCCCCCAGCCTCAAGCAACTACGGGGCATGTTTGAGGAGATTTACAAGGAGAGCGGCCTTCCTATTATGTACTACAACATCCCCAGTGCCAGCGGAGTTAGTCTGACTCCCGCTGAGATCGCCGGTCTTTCAGAGGTTGGCGTCAAGTATCTCAAGGATACATCCGGCAACGCCCCTGCCCTCACAGATCTTCTCTTCCACCACCACAACTCCATCACCGCTCTCAACGGATGGGATACTCTTACCTTCTACGGCCTATGCGCTGGCGCCAAGGGATCTGTCTGGGGAACCACAAATGTTCTTCCCGAATTGTCAGTCCAGCTATGGAACGCCATTGCTGTTGACGGTGATCTTAAGAAGGGTCGTGAGCTGTGGAGCAAGATCTTTCCCGTGTGCAAGTTTCTCGAGGCGCACCATTACGGAGCTGGTATCAAGACGGGTATGGAGTTGCAGGGCTGGAAGACTGGTGGTTTGAGGAAGCCTTTTGAGCTTCTTGAGGGTGAGGAGAAGGCTGAGTTGGCGCAGCTTCTTAAGGATGCTGGTGTTACTTTGGCTTAGATTAATGTATGTGACAAAGATTCAAAATAGTAAAATAGACAAACTCAACCTTTATGATCATCTTTCACCGTAGACATCGGTATCTCGGCCGTAGCACTGTCTAGCTTATCATGACCTGCATTGGGTGGAATGCCTTGCTTGCCTGATTTTGATAGACAAGGAGTACAAACACTACCGTGCCCTCGTAGTTTACATAGACTTGGATAGTCTTAGTACCAATAGCATAGCCGCTTGGCCTGATAGAGAAACATGCCCGCTGTTACCATATCGTAATAACTCATTACATTCGGTAGCCCCCCCGAGGAATTTGTTATTAGGTCAGAGATGCTTTGGACTAAATACATATTCCATTTCTCTTGAACTGATTAATCAATGAAGGCCGCCGGACATGGCTAGTGGTATCCACAGGCGCTACGGAATGTTATGTGTTGATACGGTACTGTTATATCTCTGAGATGACACTATAGGGGTTACTGGTCACTATTGTATTGTCTGTCCCTCTTCTTCTCTCTGGCGGGGTCCATATTATACTAGTGTATATGCACATTAATGTCTAGAGCTTGAACTTCGATGCAAGGCTTGATACTGATGTTGAGTCCTGTGGCTTTGATCAACTTGACTCCTGTTATCACTACTGTTATAATCCTGCCGTATCGCTGTTGAGGTTGCTGTTTATTTTACCAAGATTGAAAATGAGTTGCGAGGCATAAATATGTGTCAACTATAACCTGCGGTAGTAAAGTAGTTGTAGATCTAAACACCCTCAACAAGTTCATGCATCTATACAATCTCGCCGTCACCGTGCTGACAACCAGGCAAATGCCCTATCAGCTATAGCGTACGTGTTCTTGTTGATGCTATTAGTCGTTGTGATAACCCAATTTTAATATATAAGTTTGTTTTACGTATGACCCTGGTTCAGCACTCTGGGCTTGTTGAGAAGGGTTAGGCTTCGCCGTACAATCGAATAGTCTAGACTTCCTGTATCGTCACGGTAGGTTTCCCGCGAGACATTTCAGTGTCTGTGCATATTTGCCAATGAAATAGAGTGGATCTACACCTAAACAACATCCTGGGGAAACGTGGAGGGCCAAGAGGTTCGGAGCTGAACCCCGACATCGATCCCTTGGCCGGCCCTTGGCATCTCCATCTACTTGCCTGTTCCGTGAACTTAACAAACGGAGGGATTGTTTTAGTTAACGGTCAGTAGAAAAAGGGGTTTGTTTGCGGAAAGCCAGGGCTTAAGATGGTTGAGTTGTCCATAGGGGGAACGGTAGGAATGGATACCTGGCCGGGTTCACATACCCATCACAATCGTATCACGAGGTTCATTTTGACAGACTTCTACTATAAGACTGCATGGAAGTTACTTAAACAAGTGAATACCCTTACTGCGAATATTCTTACTTATGGATGGCCATTCGAGATGTTGCACCAAGCCTTTTACTAGTACGAGCTTATCAATACTCGTCGTCACTCTGTCCTTTCAACTCCACATTATACCGACGCCGCCGAAGGTCAACACGTCTTGTATGGGCCATTGTGGATGCTGTTACGAGACAACCTCTGATAGTCTTACACAGCCACTTGAGCTGAGTCTAGACTTACGAAACACTGATGACACTGTAGATCATCAACCACGTGCGCTGAATCTAAAGTATGCTTGCCACTATCACACAATACGCGAAAGGCAAGTACCGTGAAGGCAAATATCGTGATAACCAGACAAACTCCTGAGAGAACAGACCAGCCTTATAATCAGGCCAGATATGAATGCGGTACAATATGATCTAACCGAAACCTACGAGGCAATTATTTGCATGATACCGTGCTCGAGCCATCGGAACATGGCCCGTGTCTACACCCATACTCCTATCCGGACATTACAACACGAAGCGTGAATTCCTCAATCAGATTGTCGAATGTTGTATCGTTACGGAACATCACCCGTTGGTCTTACTATCGGCGCCTCCGTTTAGGTTACTACCGTCACCGGAACCGGCTCCACTAGTTGAACAGGCTGACAACGGCTGAACAATAAACTGGGGAATTTACCATTTGGACTCGTTTCATCTACCGTCCCGATGCTTGCCGTTATCAACGTTGTCCGTATTAAACAAAAAGTAAAAATGCCTCGTTAATCTAATCTGGCGCTGTCAATACCCCCTTCGTGTGTGCACAGATGCTCTACTACTGATAACAACTCGCGGAGGGTTTCCCGATGGGTTACCATCGGGTCATGCAATCAAGGAAAACCCCCTAATCCGTACAGGGGTTAAGTAAAGTAACCCCGAATTCGTGAGTGTAACTGTACAGGGGATGGCTGACCAACCATAACGCGTATGCGCGAAATAAGCCGTTCCAGAAGGATACTGCTTACGGGTAAATTGGAGTCGACAGCCTCACCTGTGTCTGCCGAGGAAGAGTTTTTTGCTTGTCTATCGGGAATGCCGAGAGCTGAGAAACATCTCCAAAAATCTCCAATTTCGTGGTGAACTTGAAGAGTGAGGACTGTCTCTTTTATCAACACTTGACAATGGAAACACGAGGGAAGATGAATGTAATTAAAGGCCTCTTGATTCCACAAAAAAGAGGATATCGTGTCATTTTCAATGCCTGTTTATTCGTGCGGAATGTTGGGGTTTCTCCATAACTTGGAGACTTTGACCGGATCATGTCCCGATATTCGTACTTGTTACTGGGGTAAAATGATGGGGTAGAGATTACTGTAGGTAATGAAAACTCCGACTCTGACGACTAAGAACTGTACGTACTCACTGTGGAGAAGTGACTTGAAGACTTGACTCGCTAAAAAAGTCAAACCCATCAACAGTGGAACATAACAAACGTCATCGCTTGGGCCTCTTTTTGGACTGACCTTGTTTTCTTTTACGTGATAGCTTCCTCCTGTCTCAACAAGCACCTCATCTTTCTGTGGAATAGACCCTCTTTCTCCACGATTTCATCGTTCTTCCCCATGGGGGAGTCCAGATGCCAAGCTCATAATAACCTCTGTGCAAAGCAAAGAATAGATGAATGATGATCAAAGACAATCTGTACATGGCTTCTCCACATAAGATATGCCAATCATAGATAAGACCCAGGTTCTACTATCTCGGAGACTCGGGCACAGCGAACTGGGGGGGGCGATAGAATGAACCTGCCTTGCAGGCTTTCGCGGTGCAAAGCATGTATCATTTGGGGGAAGGGAATCGACTAACCCCGTATGGGTAAAACAACACGGGGATCGACTCCATAGCGTGGTTTTTTGGTGTCTGGACTAGGGGGGGCAAAACTTTAGCACTCCAATTCCCTCTGGTCTGGTTTGGTCTACTCTCTCATGACATACTGGTACCATGGCATGACAGACAGGGTCAGAGCTCCCATCTCTCCAGAATGTCCGAAATGGATCTTTTGTATAAGTTGAGCCCACTATCCCCAGATTTTGATCATCTCCTCTCCACATTCCACACTTCACTCTCTCTTCATCTATCTCTACCTCCCCTCTCTTTCTCTCTCCCCCTTCCTGTCTCTCTCACACCAATACTATTCAACTCTTCAATCATTGAGTTGTTTAGTCATTGTTAGTTCGTCTATTGGTCAATTGACTTTGCCCTTTTAAACCGACGACAACATGTTGCACCACGAGAACAACAACCTTTCCGAGAAGGATATCAAGCGCGACTTGGAGAATGACCCCAATGCTCTGAACAACACTCCCTCCATCGCTGGAGCCCAGGTCCACGATGATGTCTTTGGTGATATTACTGATGAGGGTCCCAACTACCGAGCTGTAAGTCATCTCTTACATGCATTCAATTAACTCAATGCTAACGTCTTTAGGTCGGATGGATTGGCACCGTTGCCCTCATGATGAAGACCCAGATTGGTCTGGGTGTTTTGTCCATCCCAGCTGTCTTTGACGTTCTCGGAATCGCTCCCGGCATCATCTGCCTCTGCGTTATCGCCGCTATCACAACCTGGTCCGACTACATGGTCGGTGTCTTCAAGCGCAACCATCCTCAAGTTTACGGTATCGACGACGCGGGTTACCTCATCTTTGGTCGCATTGGACGTGAAATCTTTGGCGTTGCCTTTTGCCTCTGTATGTCTCTTCTCATTAAACAATTTGGGAATAGTTACTAATTGTCATAGACTGGATCTTTGTTGCAGGTTCCGGTATGCTCGGTCTTTCTATCGGTCTTAACGCGGTCTCTCTCCACGGTACCTGCACAGCTGTCTTCGTCGCTGTAGCAGCCATTTGTGGCTTCTGCCTCGCCAGTGTCCGTACCCTCGGCCGAATCAGCATGCTCGCTTGGGTCGGTCTCGTCTGTATCATGACCGCAATCTTCACCGTCACCATCGCAGTCGGTGTCCAGGACAAGCCTGCCGATGCGCCCCAAGACAGCGAGTGGAAGTCCGACTGGAAGGTTGTCGGCAACCCTTCTTTCACCCAGGCCATCTCAGCCATTTCGTCGCTCATCTTTGCTTATGCTGGTACACCCGGTTTCTTCTCCATCGCTGCTGAGATGAAGAACCCTGCTCACTACACTCGATCTTTGATCGTGTGCCAGACTGGTGTGACTATCACTTACCTTGTCATCGGTATTGTTGTGTACCTGTACTGTGGATCTTATGTCGCCTCTCCCGCTCTCGGTTCAGCTGGTCACTTGATCAAGCGCATCGCCTACGGTATTTCTCTGCCTGGTCTTTTGGCCACCACCGTCCTGGTCATTCACTTTGCCGCCAAATATGTCTTTGTTCGTCTTCTCCGAGGAACCAAGCATCTCGCTTCCAACAGCGCTGTTCACTGGGGAACATGGATCGCCTGCACTCTCACCACCACCGTCATCGCCTACCTGATCGCTTCCGGCATTCCCGTCTTTGGTGGCCTTGTGTCTCTTGTCGGTGCTCTTTTGGGTACGCTGATGTCGTTCCAGCTCTACGGTTGCATGTGGCTGTACGACAACTGGGCCAAGGGCAAGCGTGACCCCAATGTCAAGTGGTACCTCATGGTTGCTTTCAGCATCTTTGTCATTGTTTCTGGTACCTTCTTGATGATTAGTGGTACTTACGGATCTATTGTCAGTATCATTGACTCGTACAAGGTTGACGGCGGATCCTCCGCTTTCTCTTGTGCCGACAACTCCAATTCCACTTAAGCGACAGCGTCTGTTTTCTGTTTTTAGCATTTCATTATTCAAATGGGCAGAGAGAAAATTATCTAGAGCGGTCATATATTCATATTCTATAAGGTAGAACAATAGATATACTTTCCTGTTACAAATATTCTTCTGCTGCTGTGACTAAATATCTTAGAAATTGCAGTTTTTGCCCGTCATTGTTCTAACTATCGCAATTACCTGCCAATATGGCACAAAAGGTGAAGAGAATCTGATGACACGTAAATAAATCCGTGTTTCTCAGTCGATTGGCCTCTGTGAAGACAACATCTCCAAATCATTATTACGATATCCTCACGTGCACAGCTTCAAGATGTCAACCACGAGGCTAAGTCGCTTCTCCAAAAACGACGTTGCTCTACTTCGCTCTCGACCTTCAACAGCCTCGATGCCATTATCAAGACGCTATCACCATATCGAGATTGTAAATGTGGATATTTCAGATACCCACACAAAAGCAAGATTCTCGAGTTGCATCTGTTAAGTCATATGTAGATCCCTCACATGTCCATCCTGACGTCTTGGTCTGGACCGATCAGCGGGAGCTAAAAGCTTGTCGTGCATGTGGAGGCGGCTAGGCGAAGCCGGTACATTGACCGTCTTGACGGGTACAGCTGGAGCTTGAGCTTTGACTTGGGCTTGCAGAATTTGCCACGGGATGGTCTAGGGTGGTCTTGGTCTCAGTAGTGAGCTATAAACTGTTGGCTTATCTGGACTTGATCTGTGAATTACGGATGGATGGACTTTGATAAGGCCCGGCGAAGGACTCTCAGCCGGAGAAAATATGGATCTACCCGGGAGTATCGTGTCCAGTAGGATGGTTCAGTCATTGGCCCTTGAAACACAAACTCTCTAACAGTAACCCCTGTTTCCAGGATTCGGTAAATGTTTTCAACAACCATGTTGGGAAAACGCTCCAGGGTGGGCCGACCCAGACATGAGGCTACTGTGACTTCCCGCCAGGCTAGCAGCAGCGTGGGCGGCAATCATCGGCCAAGATTGCAAAGCCCTGCATGCTAGCTTGGACCGATCTCGGAACACGTCCAATACGGTATTTATCGGTAGAGTTTCACCTCAGATTTGGGACTTGGTTCCCATAAAAGGGAAACATACGGACGGACATTACAGCTACACGTAGACAGAAGAAGTGACGTGTCGACAACCCTTATCTAACTCAGTTCCATTTTAAAGGCAGTTAAAGATAAGAGTATCAGATACCGAATACAAAGTTGGCTTCAAGACCTGGCACGACAATATTTGGCTTAAATTCACTGATAAGGTTAACTCTGATGACTAGATCATATGAAGTTGTAACGTTATTCGGCGAAGACCTATTATCGATGAAGTCATTTTATGGAAGTCATTTATCATCTGCTACACCAATACCATCGAATAAGATAATTTGACAGTTAAGATTGTTGTAATTAACAAGACATGTACTTTCAAACTACCAAAGATTCAAACACCCTGTCCTCTCTTTGAAAGCCTATTCTAACCTTGACCCCATTCTTATACCATTCTTGGTCAAAATCGCCCTCGATACAGGTCAATAATGACGCCCAATCACAAGCTCTTCTCCCCAAAAAGTCTCGTATTTCACAGTCTGTTCCCATCTTTGAAATTATCCTCCCTACAGCCCTATGGCTTCCTTCTAAAACTACAGCGCAATTCTCACCTGTATCTTTTTCGAGCCAGATGTTGGAATGTGTAGTAGAACACAAGAGCGCCAGCCAGTGCAGTGCAGTGAAGCCGAAACTGTCTTGGGCCACCAGCTCAGCCCCTTTAGTGGCCAACAATTTGGCTACGGTATCGTCTCCATTTGTGGAATCGACTTCGAGATATTTCTCCATTGCACCGTTTTGTTGATAAGCCAGATGAACCTTTCCTCCAGATGAAAGAATCGCTGCCCAATGAACGGCTGTCAAACCAAACTTGTCCTTTACATCAGCTCTGATATTTTTGTTTATGGCGATCTGAGCAATTCCCTCTGACATGACGTTCCTAACCATTTGGAATTTGTTTCCCTTATCCGCAAAAGTGATTGAAACCACTTCCGAACTTGATAGCATTGTTGCCCAATGCAGTGCTGTCAATCCGTTGAAATCTTTCATCTTTGCTGTCACTTCGAGCCCAAGGAGCGCCGATACAACTTCTATCCAGTATCGGTCTGGTTCCCTTTTTTGCGTGAATTGGAATGATGTTATCCACAGTCCGTCTTCTTCAAAGATGACAAAATGATAAAAGAATAAGCGTGCCAAGGCATGGTGAGATGACGTCCATTGAATGATTGACATTGTGGGTTGACTGTCAATTGAGCAGCCTGCTCTAAAAAGAGTCAATGCAGACTCCAGTTCATTGGAACGAATTGCCTTATCTAATGCCGTGCTACCGGTTTCGTCTGGCTCAGTGACATCCGTGCCAGCTTTGATAAATAATTGTAACACATCGGCTTTCCCATCAGAGGCAGCAGCATGTACTAGTTTCTTGTTACTGGATGGGATCTCAACCAGGGATGGAAATAAAAGATAGGTCGAGATCTGATCCAACCCCAGGAAATGGTGCTGCCACTCTGTGAAAGCATATTCATACAAACACCGATCTCTATATCTCACAAGGGCCGGATTTGTGCCGACGCCGTCATTTGAAGTTTGCTGATCTTTATGTATGTTCGTCATCCCAAGGTATCTCCAGCAAATTTGGAACATCAGTCGATTGGCTTGATTCGAATTAGTCTCAGTTCGAAAACATGCCACGAGAACATCAAGATACATAAGAATTCTCCTGGCAAAGACACTCAAGATGTTGAGAGGAAACCGCTGGAGTGAAGCCTGACTTAGTAGAGCCGTTCTAGCGTTGCAGATCCAAGAAGTGGACAATAAATCTGACTGCCAAAAATCCGATATTGTCCAGACTCTCATCAGATGGCTATTCAACAAGTAATCCTTGGCGGTTTGGTGTACCAAATTGATAGTGTCTGTCTTGTCGTCATGAACGAGCATAGGCTTGCACCGAGTCCAAATGTTCTCATGGCACGCCAAGTATGTTGGATCGGGGATGCTATTGCATTCTTTCACTTTCCACCCTAAACAATAACACATTGCGAGCTCCTTTCTCGTCAATGGCCTGCGTGCAGCAACGACGCAATAGAGGATAAACCTCATGCGCCTGCTACCATGTGCTGAGCTAATTTTGTTCAGTATCTTGTCGTATACCTCGCTTAGCTTAGCGGGCATCAACTTGAGAAGGCTGTCCTCAGTTACGTAGCTGGACCCCGCGCGGCTGTAAAATTGATCAGGCGGTTCTGTTTTTAGGTACTCAATGAGGAGTGATACCCACAAAAAGGTGCGGCCAGTCGCATAGTACAGCCTCCTCTTAATCTGTTCACGAAGCTCCAAGGGATAATCGATCAGTCCCTTCATACAGGCGTCAATGACCTTCACGATATCATCTTTGATATCGTCTAATTGTATCTGAAGATCATTGTAGGACTGGGGCTTTGTTAAATGTGATCTTGAGCTGACGAGTATCTTAGCTTTTAGCGGGCTTGCCTCATCACTAAGATGTTTGAGGAGATCGTCGACCTGAGAAGGTGAACATTCATCCAGAGCATCGAGAAAGATGTAGGCATTTTGGCTTAAAGCGTCTATCATCTTCCTGAGGCATCCCCAGAGATTGGGCAGACTTTCGAGGTCGGTTTTCGACATATCCCGAACATGTCCAAACAATTGCGGCTGTTGCTTTAATAGCTGTCCAATTAAGGACAGAACGGCATCGGTGGCAGATGATTGGTTTTCGATCTTATCATCAAAGAAGAAGAATAGAACAATGGATGAACAGTCATTTCTCGAACTTTGCTGTAGCTCGTCGATAATTGCAGTCAGCGTGGTTGTCTTTCCAGCACCCGGATCCGCGGACATCCAGAGGCGTTTCCGTTCATTTTCTCGTAACCAGTCTTGGTACTCCTCTCGCTGTTTGTACCATTGACAGGTCCCGGCGACGCGCTGTCTAGAAGCTTTGATAGCTTCCAGAACACCGTCCACATTCACAGATCCCGAATTTCTGATCCATTCAGCGCACGCTTGTTGGTAACCCACTGAAGAGAGCCACTAGTTAGATTTACCCTTTTAGACTGTTACCCGTTGACATACCGTGGAAAGCACTTTCAGCTCCCAGAACGAAGTTCAAGGTGCTACCACTCTGATTAATACAAGCATCACTAGACTGAAGTGAGACAATCCGGACTAACCCAGCAGTGACGCTTTGTGCCACCAATCCTGGTGTTCCTCCTCTAACATTCACAGACGTCATGAGAAAAAGGAATGTACTTTTTAAACCAGCTCAGAGCTTTGGAAGTTCACTGGAGATAGAATACTAAGAAATTGTCTGTCAACGAAGAATGGAATGAGATGGGAATTTTGGTTCTGGGGTGAATAAAGTTTCAGGCTTCAGACTACCGGTCAGCTACAAAGAACGTGAACCACGTCATCTCACCTCAGACTGAGAAAACGGCAGTTGAAACGAAGGCAGCAGTGGGTGTGGCCAATACCCCAATGTTGTGGATGCAATGTGGGATCATTCATCAGGCTGTCTTGGCCGTGACTAAGTCATCTGCTGAGTCTGTCGCCTTTTGTGATTGGCCATTATGGCTTGTCACATTGTCATATCCTACGGTGGGAGCCTGACGCCTCAATACACCTCAAAGTTGCAATCAATGGTTTGATTGCTTAGATTACGATTCACTTATAGTTAAGAAACCAGCTGCTAGATGCATGGTCAGGAAAACATATGGGATAAATACATCATGTCGAAGCCTTTCTAGTAGTTAGCTATCCCCTAAGGCCACAGAACGTCTTTGGATACGATACCCTCTTCTTGATGTGCCTGATTAGATTCAGAAGACTTGCCATCCAATAGATCACATAAGAATCTGAAAGTATTAGTAAGACTACAACCGACACCCTCTTACATTAATGTAATTCTCTCTCGTAAAATAAGGAACAGGAAAAGTATCGAGATAATAGAAACATAGTGTGGAGTTTTATGCAAGACACATACGTTAGGAGATCACCTGTGCTTGACCTTATGGATTACGGGTACCCCAGTTGCGGCCGAGGTTGAACGTGGCATTATGCATCACGGGATCCTGTGCCACCACAGACACCATTGCATTGTCACGAATGTCCACATTCTGGATTCGTGCCGCCTGGGATATGAGTGAGCAAACTACTATGTATCAAGTGGAATAATGGCACATACCTCTGCTTTAAGAGCCGCTTTGTCTGACAGGTGCCACTGCCCAATGATAGCCTTTGTACAGGCTGCGGCGGCCAAAGAGGCATGCTCTTGCCAATCCTTGTTCTTATGGCTATCCGCGTAATCGGAAATGCTTTTGACGAAAAGACACGCCTGATGCATGGATGTACCTGCTCCTTCCATATCAAAGGCAATGATCTTGCTCTCCTTGGCAAGAGTGTCCCTGTGAGATCCGCATTTCATGACCATATCGCCACATCCAACTGGTCCGAAATGGATAATGGGTTTGAGTTCCGTTCGTTTCTCGCGACGATCCAAGTCGTCGCAATGGAGTGACTCGCAGGTTGAGCGCCTTGCTGCATCGCAAATCTTCTCGTCCTGTGAGCAGCACTGGGCGTCTCGGTGCATGTGCCAGTACGTGGCATCATAAAGATCATCCGCCAGGCGAAATCCGGTTGCAATGTTCGCCGCAATAGTCGTTTGCATTCTCTGCTGGAGAACTTCTTTCGAAGACTCTAGTTTCTTGATAAATGCCTGAACCTCAGCACTTGAATTACCAAGCAAAGTCTGACTATACT
This sequence comes from Fusarium sambucinum, assembly GCF_050947815.1. Lineage (NCBI taxonomy): Eukaryota > Fungi > Ascomycota > Sordariomycetes > Hypocreales > Nectriaceae > Fusarium > Fusarium sambucinum. The sequence goes on along the minus strand of NC_139294.1, from coordinate 555,859 downwards.
CTGACTGCTGAAATCTGTCCGGGTACTGTCGGCCCAGGTCAAATTGAACGACACTTGTGCCAATCACAACATCGCCAAGTCTTCTCTTCACCTCATCACCGTCTTTCGGTACTCCTCCACAGATTCCGGCGAGAACTGCCAACTTAATGGCTGTGTAGGTGTGCTTGAGGTGCGTGGAAACCAAAGTTGCAGACACTTTCCCAACGCTCGGCATGTGTACAAGAACAACGGGGTATCCACCCATCTTCCCGAGGGTGTATGCGTTCTCATTTGGTTCTGATTTGGTGACGTCAGAGAAATCTGGAATGCTCAAGGTGTCTTGAGATGTATTCTTCATCAGAGTCTGGAATGCCCGGGCTTCCATTGGCAAGGCACAAAGGATAGCGATTTCAACATCACTGCGATTAACTCCAGAATTGGACGACATAGCTGGTAGTTAGATTTAAACTTGAAGATATAGGAATGAAATAAATGGTAAAGGAAACTGATACGGTTTGAGCAAAAGACTCTGCGGAAGAAGGACGGATTATTAAGTACAGACTCTTCTGGAAACAAACAGTCGCTGATCTCCCGCTTCTCAACATCATGTATGCAGTCAGACTACCTCCCCATGCACACCGGTGAGAGGACCCCAGACCCCATGCATACCGAGTTCCTATGAATATGAGCGTGCATAAATGGCAGCAGAGTGCTCTCCGCATAACCACGAAGTATTTAGAAGAGAGAAATCATTCTTCGTTGCTAGTTTAGGAGCTAGTCGTTCTCCAAATACCCAAGATGCATGATCCACCCTGGATCAATAAAAAGCGAAACAGATATTTACATATTTTAATTATTCATGCGCCTCATCTCAACATCGTGATCACTAATCTATGGCCATGGGAATTTACGATGAGTACTATACAGTATATTGACCGTCAATTCTGCAGGTTTCAGGCATCAACACAGCCACCTGCCTTGGAAGCCTACGCACATGCATTGACTGATTTCTTATTGAACTCTTTTGCATGCCAGGAGTGGCTCTGTAAATTACAAAAATGCATGAGAAGGGAATGCAGACAAGGATGATTGATGACCTATCCTGCATGTCAGGCCATGGCACACACAGAGTTTTAGTTGTGGCTTCCATGAGTTCGGGGGAATGGACACCACGTCTGCTTAACCGAGCCTGAATTTCCCATGAGCCTGCCCTGTGATAGTCTAGTTAAGAGCAGTAAAGGATCATATGCGTCAACTGTCTCAATTCGTGGGAGATAATATTCTTTTCCATCTTCGTGTTTTCCGGTGGAATCTCAAGTCGAGGACTTCGAGATATAATAGTGTTCATAGTACTGCGACATAGTATGGGATTCGATGAAATGTTACTGAAGTTTAATGGAAGAATTTGGAAGGTGATGGATTCTCAGGACTTGGTGGTATGGTATAGGTCGTGTCTGGTGTGCCTCGATCAGGCTACCTATCAAAGCCAGTATCACATCAATATTTTCTCGGCCATGAGGGGAACCCTACACACTCGGGCTCAGCATGCATGCGCAGGAAATATCTTTACCAATCTAAAGAATCGGCAAGATAACTCCGCAAATATATTGGGATACCGAATAACAACACTGTACAATGTGCAAATTTGATAATTACAAATTCACCACAACCACAAGCCGTTTCGCTTAATGCTCTGAATGGATACCATTAGCACTCACAGACGAATGTGGCCTACATAACAAGTTGTGACAAAAACAACTAGCATCCGGGATACGGGTGAGATATATACATGTCGGGTAGTGTACCAATTGCCACTGGCCCAAGCGCTGTTTCTTTGCACTTTCGCACACATTCATCTTTGACACTCAACCACTGGAAAGTCACAATTGAACCTTCTGTTTAGGAGTTTGAAACCAAAAAAAATAGACATGCTGCAATTCGTTCCATAGCTATAAATCCAAATCTATAGTTGTACACAGGTTTGTTGAATATTCTAGCCAATGCCATGGCCATGCTTGGTCAACCCTAAACACCCATCGGGAATACTGAAAGTTGCCTGAAAAACATTGTAATCTGAGTTGGCCACACGATGACATCTACTGTTATCTTTGTGTCGCCACAGACGAGGTATCCCGGGTCCCGAGGTTCACAACGGCCCAGAGAGTGCACTGGTTAAACTAGGCGCAAAATGGGTTCTTTGCCGATAGCCAAGATGAGTAGGTTGTCAAAATCCTTCTCTCTAGGTAATCATAAGAAGAAAATTGGCTTCTGATAGACCTGTTGGTTGTTCGATCCGGGAAATGAGCAGTGGAAACGCGTCAAACATGGCTGGAGCCTGCATGAGCTGAAAAGTCGGCTACCAATACCAACCTCCGCCAAGATAATGTGTTGCCAATTGACGAGAAGTTCAGGCAAAGAGGCTGCACAAAGTGCAAATTAGGGTACAGAATATTGGTGGCAATGGCAGACCGGTTGGTGTGAGGTGTGAGCTGTTGCCAATCAACAACCAAAGACAAGCGCAGGCTATTCATGGGTGTCCGCCACCACACATCCCAGGACCGAGCAGGAGAATGTAATCTACTTATTTACCTCAGCCTCATTCCTGTTTTTTTCTTTTTATTTCCCTTTTTCCTCTTGGCACGAATTCCGCCTTCATATCTCAAGCACAAAGATGTCGGCAATACCTGGCGCCGACGAAGCGTCTAGTATCATAGGCGATATTTCTAGTCGCGTAGAAGGCGCTTCTAGTATCATAGAAGACGTTTCTAGCATCATAGAAGACGAAACTACCAGCTTACTCTCATCACGACAATTTCGAACAACCAAGGAGATCCCGGATTCTACGGAGCAGTCTAGAATACCATTGACCGCCATCTTCACACCAAGCCAAGATTGTACAAAAGATGATACATTCAACAAATGGGGGGCCCCTGGCCGGGTAGAGTATGGGATGGACTATGGCGCATCGAAAGAATCATGCTACCCTTCGGGTTATTCAGAGTACCAGTACCTCTCGGATGATGTCTACTACTCTCCAGGCGTGTGTCCTCATTCGTACGTGTACGCGTCGACCTGGTTAGCGGTTAGTAACAATGGGCCTGTTACAACCTTTGCCAAATGCTGCCCTCGATGAGCACTTGGTCGTCTGCAGCTATCTAATCTACCACTAAAGAAAGCATAGATTTATCGGATCTTATGTGACAAGCGAGTGGTCGTGTTGCAGCGTCCAGTCAAGCCCTGACACTATTACTATTGGCGAGAGTACTTTCACCCCTCTTTCTGCAATCTACTACGCCAATCCAATTTTTGTCGCATGGCAGGAATCCGATATCTCTCGCTTTTCCCCTCAATCTGAAGCACGCGCAGCTCTGCAACGCGCTGGCGTGACGTTACCGCCCGAACTTTCGACAGCAACCATCACCACGGACGAATCCTCCCGCTCAACTTCCGGAACTCAACCCACACAAACGGAAGGTGAGGATCCAGAGAGTGGTGGTGGCGGCTTGAGTTCTGGCGCTGTCGCAGGCATAGTTGTCGTTGCCGTGCTCGCAGGGGTACTGGTTGTAGTAGCAATCTGGTGGTTCATGAAGCGATACAAAGTTACCAGAAAGGATACAAATGTGGGAGAAAGTGGACAGTCGTGGGTACAGCAGATCTACCAAGTTCCGGATACCACAAAAACTCCAGATGAGGTTGTCGAGACACAGAGGACTGGGCTCCAGGGCTGATAATGTAGATATGGAACACAATTTATTGCTGTGGCGTGTCGGACTTCTCAAGAAGATGGTATATCGTTTTGGTTTCTCTATACTATTTTACTTAATACACGTGTTATTCAGCACATGGCCTCAGTATGTGAACGCCCGATCGTGATGTATACATGACCAGCGTTCCAAAACATTTCAGGGCCCTATCGCAGAACATCTTCACAAACGAGGAACATCAATAAACAAAGGCAAGTCTGCACTGCAAAGGCTCCGTGATATCATTAGCCACTACAGCGCGTGGTAGCTCGGTCACCTTGTTTGTATTGTTTCCTGTTTCAGTGCAGAATGAGATAGCGGGTATCATGCGTCAAAAACATCTCGATGTGAATATTTGGTTCAATAACATCCAATAGTAGTACAAATTTGCTCAATGAGCTATCCCCTAAAGACAATCATGTAACCAACTAGAAGTTGTCTTCATGTCTATCTAATTGTTAAACATACCTGATATCTGCATGTATCTCAAAGATTGAATCGATGTAATAGAACTACATAAAGAGTGTTCACTCCGGCTGAAGGACAGAAGAATAGTAAAGCGGGCTGAAATAATGATAGACAGTCTACAGTCTTTATCTACCAATTCTCCTTGGTGATAGTGCAGTAGAAAGTGTCACTGTCCTTCTTGTGAGGGAATGCAATGAAACACTTGGGGTACGCGATGGGGTTGTCATAGTCAAAATCCTTCTGTGTAGGAATCGTAGGCTCGCCACCATTGCACTCATAGTTATTGATGAGCGCCGCCTTGTAGTTATCGACAACCTTCTCCATCTCTTTAACCTGTTCAGGTCTTAGGATACCGAACCGTTGATGCGGCCCTCCCTGGTACCTGAAGCTGCTTACTCCAAAACAGACGCAACGCTAAAGTTGGCGTGTTAGTTCAAATACACCATAAGTAGTATCTGTCATGGAAGTATAAATACCTTGTCGTGCCAGTAGCACCCGGGTAGCTTGTTAGTGCAAACATCCTCGTCGACCTTCTTTGTCTCACCGACAGGATCAGAAGCTTGGGTCCTTTCCTGTTGTCAAGTCGTGTTAGATTGATGTCTAAAGGTAGTGATGGGATGAAACATACCTTGTCGCACTCATCGCCGGGCTGGTAACGTAAAACATCAAGTCAGCAAAGCATTCAAGACCAAGGGAAGAAGATACGCACATTGCTTGCCATGACGACATACGCACCATCAATTTTACCATTTCCATTCATAAGAGCTCTCGTCTTTGCGAATTCCATCTGCAAGAAACCAGTCAGTTCAACACGTACAAACAAGTACTAAATACTTACCCATTTCTTATGTGTGCCTTCGATATATGTCTTCATTCCCTTTGTCACGTAAGGCTCCGACAGCCATTGACCACGAGAAAAGACATCATGAACCCAATCCTCAGCGCTACCCTTGATGTTATCAGGCTTGGAACCTGAAAGCACGGCCTCGACATAGCCGGTGGTAGTGTTGAGGACCTCGTTAAAGACCGTGCCGTAGGCATTCACCAAATCATCAGCTAGATCGTCTTTGGACACGCCAGTAGGGAACTCGCCACTGTTGGCCGAGGCTGAGGCAAAAGCACCTGAGAAGAATGTTAGAGTACCCGCGGCACCAGTTGACTTGGCGCTTAGACCAGCGGCGGAGGTAAGGATGCCGACTAGCATATTGAGCATCATGGCTCTGTCGTCTTTAGGCGGTTCGCCGTATTCGTCGACAATTTCCTTGATACCACCTGCGAGCTGCTTGATGCTAAAGTTAATAGTGTCTGTCCAAATCTGATGAAATGCACTGAACATAACGCCGATCTGCTGATGGACATAGAACGTCTCAGGGGGAGTATACGAAGAGCAAGCAGTAGTGCCCGGCCCTTGGCAGGTCGTCGATCCAAGGTTCTTGCAGTTCATAGTAGAGCCACCCTGATTACCGCCCCCAATAACAGCTTTGAAGAACTTGTCGGTCCACTTGTCGGCGCCCTTCTCGTAGAGCCAGTCCTTGAACCACTTGGCTGCACCGCTCTTGGTCCAGGACTCAAAGTTCTTGTCTTCGTCTTCAGAATCGAAAGACCACTTGCAGATTTTGTCGCTGTCAACGCCCTTTTCAGGAAGATCAACGTCGGTGATATCGTCACCCACGGAACCGCCTCCTGTTTTAGGTAAACCGGGGTCCTCTATACGTGATACAATATTAGCCTTCAATACTGACACATCTGATCATGACCACTTACTGTCTGCAGAGCCATCGTCTCCACCTGTTGCAGCACATCTGTTCCAGTACGTCCATGCCTGATTGTCATATTAGCCAACAGAACTATATTGTGAAAAGAACTCCCGGGGCTGGAAACATACCTTGTTGGTTGAAGGCTCAACCTTGACCATATCAGCTCGACCTAAGCCGCCTAGGTTGGCGAAATGCTATTGACACCACGTCAGTCTCAACCACTAGCAGCTTGTCGCGTCGACTTACCATGTTATCACCTCGATCAATGGGGTTGTAAAGCATGCCACGCTTAGTCCAAGAAAATGAACTTCCTCCTTGAGCTTTATGACCATTGTTGGTAAAGACATCCACAGCACTGGTGTACTTGTCAACGTGTAAAAGGTCAGCTCGCCCGGACGCTTCAACATCAGCAAAGCGTATGCTAGATCGATCCCTAGACGAGAAGTAAGTAGAAGTAGACAAACTTGAGTTCATACTACTTACCAGCCCTCAGAGAACTTGACCTGGCCGACAGGTTCCAGGCCGGAAGCTTTGTTGAGCCAACCGGTGATACGGCCGTTCTTCTCAAGGCACAACACATCCGCTCGTCCATCGCCACTGATGATATTGTTAGTTCAAGACACTCATAAGCCAGATGTGTCTGGGGGAACTTACTCTATGTCGTGAATTCTCATTCCCAGATCAAAGATACCAACACCCCAGCCCTGATCACAACCAGGTGCTGCATGGATGGTGTTACTAGCAAACGTCATACGACCAGACGCCGTCACGTAGGTATTCTCGTAGATAGTGAGAGCTCCACTGCCCTTGTCCTGTACAATAATATCGCACTTACCATCACCAGTCCAGTCAGCCAAATGGATACCGTTTCTAGGTCCAGGGACCCTAAAGTCGAAATCGATAGCATGACCCCAAGCAGGCGGCGAGTGAATGTTGACGTTGATCTCATCAACACGACCATCTTGGTAGATCCAGACAAGGTCGTCGCTGCCAGAGTTACGCATGTCGCAGTAGTAGGTTCCATCTGCTTTGAGCTTGGTTCCGCCCTGGCCCTTGTTTTCCCAGACAAGCACATCGTACGTGTCTTTTTGTTCCTTGAGAAGGATGTAGTCGAGGCGGTTGGAGCCGTAGATACGTCCAAACTTGATCTTGTCCTGGTTGCCACTCGAACTTTGACCGGTGTGCGTGATACCTGCCGATCTCCAATTGGGCACCTGTTGACTATTGTTAGTATAGATGTATCATGACTGTTGATCTGAATGAGACTTACTATGCCCTTGCCGGTACCTCTGTTGTTGATCCATGTCTTGATGTTGCCGTTGTCACCTATGTACATGACGTCGCTTCGGAAACTACATAAATGTCAGTACTCTGTAACCAAGCATGATGGGCTTGAGGATGTCGTACTCTCCGTTGAGATCAGCTGTCGATTCTGTTAGACTATGGCCCTGAACGTAGTTACTCTTAACAAGACTTACCCAATATGATGCCGTCCTTGTCTGGTAGAGCAGTATCAAACACAGTACCACGAATGCCATTAACTGTCGTGAATCCTTGCCACTCGGGCTTGTCACCCCAACCACCATTGCGAGAGCACCTAGCACCGTCAGCCATGAGCACTGCTAGGATCAAAAATCACTTACGCTATATTGCTAGCAGATTTTACGAGACAAAAGTCTGCTCTTCCGTCGCCGTCAATATCTAGTCATTTAGTCAGTGCAGGCCTAGCAAACCATCAGTAAACACGACTAACCTGCGATGCGTACATCAGTTGCTTTCAAACCATCGAAATCGCCAATGATTTGACCAATGCTTTCGAATTTCGGAGGGCTTCCACCACGATTGAGAGAAGCCCATACTGAATTCTCTTTGATGCAAAAGAAATCATCAAGGCCATCATTGTTCTAAAAAATATCAGTCTATCAGATTCGATAGTTGCACCACGATGGGTATGCTCACAAGATCAGCGAATGCGTAGCCTGATTAAAATGCATTAGATTGTTCCAAGTCATAGAATTCGTCGATGTACTTACGAGGACCAAGATCACAATTCATATCAACGTCAAATTGAACTGACTTGTCGAACTTGCCGCCTCCAAGATTTTGTCGGAACCAATATGCGTTCTTGTCCTTGGTGTTGTGGTAGACGCGGATCCAATCATCGAGGGAATCTGTTCGAGGGGCATTGGGGTCGCCTTTCACAATGTTCGCAAAGAAGATGTGCCAAGGGATGTCATCAGTGATGGATTTGGGGTCACTACCCTTGTCAATAACGGCGCTCTCAAGGGTACCGCGTGAAGTGCTCGCATGGACGTAGTTGCCATCATCATGACCACTCCCGAGCTGAGTTTGGCCCGGCAGGCCTGCGTTTCCAGCTACCTTCTTGCACTGCTTAGACTGACCAGTGGCCGAATCGTCAATACCGCTGACTGCTGCAGGCGGCTGGATGCGGTCTTCCATCTGGCTGATAGCGTCCCACCAGACTCCAGCGAAGAACTTGTAGCCTTCATCAGTAGGATGGTCCTTGTCTGGCCCAATGTCGCTTATCTTCATGACATCGCGAACATCGGCAAGGCCAATGCGGGTTCCTTTCTTGTAACCCTTTGCCACACTTCTGATTTGCCTGCTGATGTCTTTGCTGCACGCATCCCGGTCCGCATCTCCGTTTCTCATCAGCGTGGATAGGATGACTGTCACGCCGGGCACATTGTCGAAGATATCGTCAACCAAGGCTTTCGTACGCTCGCCTGCTTTGCTGGGATCGCCTCCGTTGTTACAGTCATTCCTATAGCCACGTCAGTTCGCCAATCACAAATACTCCAGGACGCACTCACAGTCCTGCGTTGATGAGAACCAGGTTAGGCATCATCCATTTGCTCTCTTTCCAAGCACCGTGTACTGAACCAATGGTCCAGCCAGGATGACCTTCATTGTCCTATCGAATGTCAGCTATACCTCTACCGAGTGTAAGGCATGGGTTCGGCCGACTTACTGAATCAGCCATGGTACCATCCTTTTGAGATCCAACCATGTTAACCTTCCAACCCTTGTATCGAAGCTGAGCTCGGAGCCACTTGCGATAGCCGTTACCATCACTAGACTTGTAACCCTGGGTAATGGAGGCACCAAGCGGCATCACTCTAAGGTAAAAGTCTTTGGCAGCTCTACGATCCAACCCTGAGGTTAGATCGGTGACGATAAGGTTATCGAGATCATTTTGGTCAAAGTCAATGTAGCCGTGAGTTTGGTGGTTTACCACTGCCTCGTCAATTACATCAGGTGCATGACCGCTGTCATAGGGTGATAGCCCATCTGACTGACCTGACGCGATTGTATAGGTACAAAAAGAAAGACCAAGCAAAGTCGAAACAACGCCATGAGCGCTATGAGGCACCCACATGTTTGTTTCTCAGAGGTGCTCGTACGGAGATGAAGCGTTGAGTTGTGTATTCTAAAAAATAATATCGTGCGCATCTTCATGTTAAAAACAATCCTGTCACCACGGTAATCGTGTTCCAGAACCTCGATGACAGCCCTTCCCGGCATAAACGTTGCCGCGCCAAGACAGTTGCTACTGTCGCCTGACAGAGAGTCAGCCTTCTTGAGAAGGATCAAGCACATTTGAAAGATTGTGAAATGAGATCTTACTAAGACAAACCCTGTTGTTCCGGATATATATGTTAGCTTCGATCCTTCGGTGATTGTGAGAAAACCGAGGGTCCACTTGATGGGGACAAATATTGTTCCTCAGAAGAGGGGAATAAGATGAAGCCATTAATAGACTGGTAATAACAACGATTCATCAATGGTAGTTTACTGAGTTACTCGCAAAGTATTCTTGGAATTTTATTTTAACTCACAATAGGAAGTATATCATGTAGTTTAATAATAAGCAGCTATGCCTTTCGCAAAGTAACAGGGGTAAACACCGTTGATGCTTGCTTCTACAAGATATGCACTGCCAAGACACTAGAAAACTTTTTTTATTAATTTCCCAAATCTCACCTCAGATATGGGATTCGCAGGAAATCCGATGTAAGAAACTAAATGTCCCACTAATAATAATCATATGTGAATCTAAAAATACATTTATTTATACTATTTGCAGGAGCTGTCCATAGATATCCCGAGTACTGAAAACATATTATATATCCCAATCTGGGGAATTAGCAAATCGTAGTTTTGAAGATATCAACTGCTTTGGAACTGTTTTTTAAGTGTCATCCTACGGGAATATTGTGGGTTCAGCTAAGCCTCTCCGGACATTTCTAAATGCAGGTCACGCCGCTAAGGACCTGGGTGTCTCCCTCCGTACCCTGTACCTTATCTATAGGTTGGCCCAAACCACTACTTTCAGAACGAGTACTTTTGCAATAACTTCAATGCTCTTGTGTAATATGACTTGGAAATATACTTCTACATACAGTACAGTGAATCTGAACCTTGGGAAGTGGAATACGTGTTAAAGTCAATAAATCAGAGAGGAAGCATCGACAGGCTTGACTAGAGCAATTGGGGGCCCTAACAGCATAAGCGGCATTTTCGCCTTGAGTCATTCGTTGAAAGTTGTCAAGAAGAACAACCGTTTTTCTATATTTGCGCACATTGGTACTTCTTTCGAGAAAACTTACTACAGGCCTAATCACGTTCGGCAGGCAGAGCAAAAGACGTTTCTTACATTGCTATACAGAAAGTATTATATTGGAAAATATGGCAATTTTGTTTCATGTACTGACATGTTCTTTATACGTCTAAGCTGCTTTAGTTGTCTCTTTTCCCCCAATCTCATATGGCCTATAGCTGTATTAATATTTTCTGTTTGAATCTAGCCAGACTTTGATACAATAGTTTCCAAACATCTAACCTCGTTCTCGGACATTACCTCAATACTAGTAATGTAAAAGTGCTCGATTTCACGCATCATTGACATCTCGTCAGCAGTAACCAAGTTAATGGTTACGCCCTTCCTGCCGGATCGGCCACCCCACCCAACGCGGTGCATATATTTGTCGGGCTGTTTTGGAAGGTCGAAGTTGACAACAAGCGAAACCTGTTGTTTGTCAATGCCACGGGCGAGGAGATCAGTAGCCATAAGGATACGAGAAGAGCCAGATCGGAATTTCTCCATAATCTCACAGCGCTGACACGCATCCATGTCACCATGCATTGAGGAAACAGTAAGGTCGCGATCAGTAAGCTTGTCAGTAAGCCATTCAAGCTTTTTGCGAGTACTACAGAAAATAATGGTTTGAAAGCTCTCCATAGTCTCAGAGATCTGAGAAAGGAAATCTAGCTTAGACTCATCACTCTCAGCAGCGATATAGAAATGCTTGATACCCTCGAGGATTGGCCTGGCCTTGACGATAATACGGACGAAGTTGCGCATGAACTTGGTAGTAATCGTGAGGACATCTTCCGGCATAGTAGCAGAGACGAGAATAACCTGGGTGGACTGTGGTAAGAGCGAGAAGATGTCTTCAACCTGCTCATCGAAACCGCGAGACATAATTTCATCAGCGTCGTCGAGCACAAACATCTTGGTGTCATTAATACGAAGGACGCCGCGCTGGATCATGTTCTGGATACGGCCGGGGGTGCCGATGACGACTTGTGGGCCTTCCTTGAGCACTTCGATATCTTCTTTCGAGTTGGCCGGGCCTTTCCATGCGTAGGAGGATATGTTCATAAAGTCACCGATGGCAGATATGACGTTATGAATCTCCTGCGCCAGCTCACGCGATGGTGCGAGGACCAGGGCTTGACAAGCCTTCAAGCTAGGGTCAATTCTCTGAAGAATAGAGATACAGAAAGCGGCCGTCTTTCCGGTTTTAGACTGCGCTTGTGCGATAACATCGTGACCTGCGGGAAAATATGGTGAGTACTTTATTGGTCGCTATTCTCTTGCGCCGCTTTGACGGCACGGTGAATTCAGAAAGGTGCTATTACCTTCAATCATATTCATCATTGCACGCCGCTGGATAGCAGAAGGATTCTCGAAGCCATATGCATAGACTCCACGCAGAAGATTACTCTCAAGGGCCATAGCATCGAAGCTTTCAGTGATCTCATCGGAGTTGGACTCAATCTGAGCTGCGTGAGTGGGATACAGTCAATAATATGTTCTTTGACATTGTCCGCAGAGGTGCTCGGTAGGGACTTACTGGCCTTGATGTCCTGAAGATATTTGTCGGCCATGATTGTGGGACGACGGAGCGACAGCGTTAATCAGCGTATCGCGTTCGTCAGCGTATCGCGTTCGTTTCGTTGGTCTGTAAATTGGGGGCAAAAAAACTGGAGTAACTTAAGTGAGAGCAAAAGGCTTACTCTATTGTTGGTTTCCTTACGGAGAGCCCGACATGAATTGAAGTAATGCAGAATGAACACTTTGAATAGAACTGCACTAAGCTGCTGGGAGCCATACTGATGTATTAGAGGGGCAAAGGTCAGATTAGGCACCAGACTTACCTAAGAGCTTTAGGGTGGGTTGGATTAGGCATAATTCTGGAACAGATAACAAACGGAGACAACTAGACTATCTAGATAGTAGTATAGGCGGGGTAAGGCAGAATGGGAAAGCATGAGGCAGAATCCCTGGGAGCAGTAATAAGTAGTACAGTAAGCACACGTAATAAAAGATTTTGTCTTCATTCAAAAATAATATCTAAGCTTCGGAAACTTAATTCTTGTAGCATGTCCTCATATCTCCACCGAATTTGTAACAAAGTCTGTCAATTTGAACTTACCCTCTATGGGTTGGCGCACCTATTTCCAAATATTCCCCTGTATTCAATCTCGTTCGGTTACTGGCTGCAAATCTTTTCAAAAGAGACTCAAAGCCAGATAACCCCCGCCAAAGCGGTAGGTCAGAGTTATTACATTGATGTTCTGCGGTCTCATAAACCATAGTGCTAACGACGACAGCATGATGGCACCAAAATCAAGTATCTACCTCTAGAATCATCCAACTTACGGCTGTTTGTCTTGGACCCTGGATCAGGTACTGATGCCCTTTCTGGTCGAATTCAGCATAGCTCGTGGAACATGGATTATGAAGCCTTATCGTATGTCTGGGGTGACGTGCAAGATTCAACAACTATAAGCATTGATGGAAACACTGTATCGGTTACAAGGTCACTGAGGACGGCATTTGATCATCTGCGTTACCCTGATCGATCGAGAACACTTTGGATCGACTACATCTGTATCAATCAAGAAGATGTAGTAGAGCGAAGCCAACAAGTCGCAAAGATGGGTCTAATCTACGAGAGAGCAAAGTCTGTCCTTGTATGGCTTGGTCCATCTACCTTTTATAGCCCCGTTGGTATGGATATTATCCGTTATTTCGCCAATGCAGAGAAGCCACAGGATCGTCCTGTGTGGCAGGCCTACGCCCAGCAACAAGTCTACAAGGGGTTGCAAGATGTGTTAACTCGCAAATGGTTCGAAAGGATGTGGGTTGTACAAGAGATCGGACGATCACGCCATTCCAGACTGATCTGTGGAGGAGACTTTGTTGAATGGGAGTCAACAGATTTTATCGCTGTACGACGGTTTATTCGAATGATCAAATATGCCGAGATTCTACCAGAATGGACTGAATTGGGTCTCGATGCGGTGGACTTACGACCATTGATGCAAATGATGGATTTTCAAGAGGCTAATCAATTTACGAAGCCTTGGGGGACATGTACCCGAAGAGCTCCTGATCTTCTAGATATTGCTCATACCATGCGGCACAAGAAGTGCTCTGATCCTCGGGATATGATATTTGGCATATGGGGAATGGTTGAATATCTATCTCACTTGAAGGACTTTAAATTAGATTATGGCATGACGGTCAAGCAGGTTTATCGGGAGGTAGCAAGGGTATCATTTCAATAGTCACAGTTGGGAGAGTTTCTGCAATCTCAAAGGCTTTAGTCGTGGTTATCTCAAACAACTTTAATGCTTGAACCTCCTCTTGATTAACTTACTGCTTTAATGGGGAAAGACTACGAATTTAACACAATAACAATTATTTATATGTAGTAAAATGGAGAAAGCTGAAACAAAACAACGAATAAGCAGCTGGTTCTGTCAAATTCGCTTATTATCAACTACTAGAATAAACATCTCAACATCTCGTAACATAATCGCAAAAACATGGTTCTCATTGAGATGATCTAGACCTTCTTTATACAATCTGGAGCATATCCTAAGCCTTGAGGCCCTGAATCATCTCTTCTTTCACCTCCTTCAAAAAGTTTTTTATGAATACCTTATCATAGTAACTCTTATTCCAACTTGCCGTCAACACAAACTGATCCCTAAACGTCCAACCATGACACTGAACAGCCTTTGCTATCGTCTGCGTCCCCAACCAGAAATCTTCTACTACCACATCTCCTTCATTCTCTCCACCTGAAACAGGATACTTGCGATCCAAAACCTTCTCTACCAAGCCCATGCTGGCAAAATCGACAGCCTGAACAGTCGGCATATCGGGGGGTGGAGCGGTATTGACCAAGTCAAGAATCCTTCTTATGAAGGGAGCGCCGAGATCAGCAGTGGAAACGGGTTGTCCCGCGTCGTCAACAAATCCAGAATTTCTGGCACGTCCGTATGACTTTTGCAACTCCTGACACACTTGATCGAAAGTCTTGTTGTCATTTACGACATCCAAGACAATTACAGGGAAAGCAGCACAATATTCACCAATAGAGTACTGAGGCGTATTGTATGGCGAAGGGAAGTCTTTCTGTATATCAACGGGGGCGAATCTCCCGTAAGACTTGCACAGCGGGTGTTGAGGATACCTCGCAGAACAACGAATAATCGCAGCATGGGCTGCGAGAGAGATTGTAATGCCTTTGGCTTTGCTCCCTGCCAATAATTGACTCGTAGTCTCTTTACCAGAGTTGAGACTGGCTCGAGTGGAGTCTCCGGGGATGGCTTCATCGCTTCCCTCTCTTGGGGGAAGCGCCACGCTGGGTGCACCGGCCAACATGTCAGTGTACATAGTATCTGCAGCCTTGATCATGTAGTCTGGGGTGTTGGCCTCGTCGGAGAAGGTATCTAGGATCCAATCCACGTTTGGTGCTATGCTGCCATCGCCAACAGGGGACGTGAAACTGTTGAGGTCGGCGTCGGCGCCTTTGGCGAGGGATTGTGAGAGAACATGAAGAAAATTGACCGCAATGGTCATTGAAGAACCTCCATCCATACGCCAGTGGCTTGTATAGAAGAGCACTTGAGAAGAAGAGGGGATCCAAATGCAAGTAGCATATTCTTCATCTTTGGCTGATTCAAAGAGAGATGTGGCATTTGTTGCTTTGTGGTCAACCGTGAAAGTCTTGGCCAGCCATTCCTCGGCATCATAGGTGGGAATCAGTATAGCTGGAGTCTTTCCAGATTCATCAGTGTGATTTTGCAGGTTGAGCACGCTTCCAAGCTGCGGATGATGTTTTACTGTTGCAGCCCATGCTGTACGGATATGAGGGACTGGATCGACCACCGATGAAGGGAATGATAGCTTCAAAGCGGTGTAGATGGAAAGGTGGTCCTTTGAGAGGGGAGCTGTAACTTTCTTGAAGTGATAGACCAGCTTCTCAACTGTTGAGAAGGGACGAGCTCGAACATCTGGGTTAGAGGTGAGGGTGGTGAAAGCTGGGTCTGACCGAGCAGTAATGGGGTTGTGATTGATGGAGCCCATGATCCCTGTTTGTTGATGTAGAAGAAGAGAGGATAACTGTCTCAACGATGTAAAAAAAACCGCAGTCGCTTGGGTTAAGGGAACTGTGATGATTGATCGAATGGATATACTGCTTTTCCAGGCTTTAAGCAAAGTGCATCAGCACAAATCTTACAACACCTTTGAAGCAACCAAGTCCGAAATGATTCAGTTCAATGTCTTACGGCCTTTGCGGAGATAAGAACAGTGGTCGACATTGTATTTGTAAGCTGAGTACAAGAATCATATTTACGGATACCCTATAAGCGAATATGGCACAATGGCAATTGGAGCCAACAAGGTCCCTTGCACCATTTCTAGCGGCACTCGGAACTCTCCCGGCCGAAGTAAGCTAAGCAAGGCTTGTCGAATGTAACCCTTGTCAGCTTCACGTAACATAAGTCCTTAGCGAGATGCATGTCAGCTTGACATGAGTCCCTAGCGGCATGCGAGTCCCTTAGCGCGAGTCCCTAGCGTCAATCAATCCTTTACGTTTCATCGCATCGACATGGGGTTTTCGCTTCCTTCTGCTTACTGCCAGTACCCTAGTTCAGGATCCCTCCGAAAAGAAGGGTCCCTTTATGTACGTCGTTACCTTCATGAGCTTCACACTATATGTATTCAAGACAATCTGGAACGTGTCTCAGAGGCAAGGAAAATCACCTACCTTACTTAGACCCATTTTCAATCACCCTCTCTTTTCAAAATGTCTGCCATTGCTGATCAAACCGGCACTGTGGGTTTCACCCATGAAGCTCTTGACCAAGAGGCTCAAACCTTCTATCGCGTCATCGGCGACTTGAAGTCAGGCCAGCGACCCTTGATTGCAGCTCATGGCGGTCCTGGCTCAAGTCACGATTACTTCTTGAACCCTCTGGCGAGTTACCCCAAAGAGACTGGCAGACCTTTGGTTCTATACGATCAAGTCGGCAATGCCAAGAGCACCAACTTCAGTTTTGAATCAAAGTCACTGTCCAAGCTGTCAGTCGATGTTTACACTGCTGAACTCGACAACCTGGTGACAAAGCTCGGTATTCAGGAGTTTGACTATCTTGGTCACTCCTGGGGAGGCATGATGGGTCTTGAGTACATCCTCAAGTACCAACCCAAGATTAAACACTTGATCCTGGACTCTGTTCCTGCATCCGTCGAGCTGTGGACGAACAAAATCAAGGATACCTTGAACGAGCTAGATCCTGCAGAACGGGACTTGGCACTGGAACTGGACAGTACCCAGCAATACCAAGATCCACGCCTGCAGGCCATCTTGAAGAAACTGCAGGATAAGCATGTCTGCCGATTGGACCCTTGGCCGGAAGCCGCTCAGGGTTTCTTTGGTGTCGTCATGAGCAATCCGGCTGTATATGCGACTATGCTGGGACCTAGCCAATTTGCCACATTGGGAGCGCTGAAAGGTAAGCCAACCCAAATTCTATTTTTATACTATCGTGCTAACAAATCTCATCAGGATGGTCTGTTATTGGCCGTTGCAAGGATATCAAGATACCAACACTGGTTATTCACGGTGAGTATGACTGGGCAGACGAAGCTGGCGTCAAGCCTCTTCTTGAAGAGATTGAGAACAGTCGCCAGGTTACACTCAAGGGATGCAGCCACATGATCCATTTGGAGGATACTGAGGCTTTTAAGAAGGAGGTTTTTGGGTTCCTTAACAATTAGACGTAGACAAGACAGTGTATAGACAGTTTTTACAGTTCACATATAGATGCGTATAAGTGCTATTCATGCTTAAAGAATGCCATCATCTAGATACCCAGATTTGCTACGCGGAACCGTGACACTAGTTCTTCTCCTAATGGTTAGAGAACATCCCGTAGACGAGGACGTGATAATAGTTTTCGCGTACTTTCCGTAACCACAATCGAATGAACGTCACTGTCCCAACCTCGCCTCGGAGAATATAACCTCCCCGTCGATCGCAATTGACTCGTTTGTTGAACCACCATACTCTACAATACACGCCCTAAGGCTGACGGAACCCGACCAAATGATCGACAAGAGAATCTTACATCTTACGCTGTCCACCGACCCTTGTTCACGTTGCATTGTAATCGACAGGGGCTATGGCGGGCTTAGGGCTTAGCAGCCCATTTCCCGCCCCTTAGTTCCTCACATTAACCCGAGGACCAATCGGTTTCATTGTGGAGTTTGCAAAAGAACCTGGTGTGAGATCAGTGAGACATTGTCTTTGTTTACCTTGCGTCTTACGGCACGACCAACAGCGGAAGCAATGCAAGCGAAAGGACTCTTTCTTTTTTCGGCAGATCCCTCGCTGATTAATTTGAAATGAATTATTAAGCCGTTGTTTGTGTGTCCACATGTCAGAAAGAACTGCTAGCTAAAAAAGATCATGTCCTACTCTCAAACGGCGACATTCAACAATTCCCATCAGTCAACGACCATGTCTGACACAGCACGCGCAGCGCCAGTCATGGCAAATGATGTTGCTGTCGACCTTGAGCCTGCTTTCAAGGTCGAGACCAAGACTGAGGCTAGGGAAACGAATACCGACGATGATAGCCAGACTTCTGAGGTTGAGTATCCAAAGGGATTCCAGCTTACTTTCATTGCTATTGCGTTAGCTCTAGCTCTTTTCTTGATCGCTCTTGATATGGTAATTATCCCCCCCGTGTTCATTTCGGTTTGAAACAACAGCGACTAACCATGTTTCTCTTCCTTAGACAATTATCGCTACCGCCATTCCCAAAATCACGGACGAATTTCAGGGTCTCGACAAAGTCGGATGGTACTCTTCTGCCTTTTTCGTCACCATCGGGTCTTTCCAATCCTGCTGGGGCAAGGTCTACAAATACTTTCCACTCAAGATATCTTTCCTTGCGGCCATCTTTATTTTTGAGATTGGTTCCGCTATCTGCGGTGCCGCTCCTAACTCGAATGCCCTCATCGTTGGACGCGCTATTGCCGGCGTGGGTGGTGCCGGTGTGAGTGCCGGTAGCTATACCATCATCGCATACTCGGCTACACCTGAAAGACGACCCATGCTACTCGGCTTATTGGGCATTTCCTATGGTTTCGCCAATGTTATCGGGCCACTGGTCGGTGGTATCTTCTCTGACAAGGTTTCTTGGAGATGGTGCTTCTACATCAACCTGCCTGTTGGAGCCATCTCAATCGCTATCATCACCTTCTTCTTCAGTGACCCACCTCAGGCGAAACCAGCCCGAGTCCCCTTGAAGGAGAAGTTGTTGCAGATGGATCTTGTCGGTGTTGGTCTTCTCATCGCTGCGACTATCTGCTTCGTTCTCGGTGTTGAGTACGGTCAAGGAAAATACAGCTGGGGAAGCTCCAAAGTCATTGGTCTCCTCGTTGGTTTCGTTCTTATCCTCCTCGTTTGGGTGGTAAATGAGTGGTGGATGGGCGAGCGTGCCATGATCGTGCCACGTATCATCACAGACAGAACGAACTTGGTCATGTCTGGTGTCGCCATCGCTATCGGTGGTTCTTTCTTCCCCGTCGTCTACTACGTGCCCATTTACTTCCAGAGCATTAAGCACGCTACTCCTATCATGTCTGGTGTTCTAAATCTTCCCATGGTCATCGCTGTAACATTCGGCATCTTCCTCGCTGGCGGTCTCATCTCAAAGACTGGTCGGTACCAACACATCTTGCTATTCGCCCTTGGTCTCTCTACCGTTGGTGCAGGCCTCATCTATACCTTTGACCTGCACACCTCCACCGGCAAGTGGATCGGCTACCAAATCCTTGCTGGTGTCGGTTGGGGACTTGCATACCAGATTCCGTTGACCGTTGGTCAAGGTTCTTGTGATCCCATGGACATGGCACTTATCACGTCCAACATTTTGTTCTTCCAATCCTATGGCGCTTCACTTTTCATGTCGGCCGCCCAAGCCGCCTTTGTAGACCAAATGACTGCAAAGGTCATGGAACTTAGTGACAGCATCAGCAAGGACTTGCTGGTTCTGACAGGTGCTACGGATATTTACAATGTTTTCAAGGGCGATGAGCTTGCCGACGTGCTGGCTGGCTACATGCACGGTCTCAAGGTCGTTTATGCGATGGCCATCGGTACGATAGGCATCGGTTTTGTGATTGCTCTGGCAATGCCATGGAGGAAGCTCAAGCAGGGACAAGCCACAGGTGGCGCTTAGATAACTACGGTGAGACTCGGAAGATTAATTTGAAACATTTTGTTGTTGGTTGGCGTGTTTGCATATGTATGGTCAGCACTTGGCGGAAAAGACGGTCCAGGGGGGTGGTTTTTCGCAATCACGAAATTTTAGACGTATCATTTATACAAGGAAGAGAAAATTCATTTATGCAGGGAAAGAGAAAACGCCCCACAGTAAAGAAATGGAGTTACAGGGGACGGATAGAATATGCCGTGAAGAGTACAAGGCACGTAACAGAATGAAACCACTACACATACCCTACAGTTTGACAACCCGACTGCTGTGAAACCAAGAGATCTGGCAAAATTACTTCATTTTTTGATGTCTTCACATTTTCGCCCAGGTGTTCTTAATTTCTCTAACATTTCTAACCAAGGTTGATGTGTCTACGCAGATCAAATTTCTCAAAAGTCTACAAATTAAGAATTTTCCTCAGATTTGATCTTACAACGTAAATGTGATGCATACAGCAGCTCCTCAAAATGGTCAAGTTTTATTGTTCTATTGTGAATGCCGTGGCATCCAGAAAGATGCATTGAAGGATCCTGTATTCCAGGAGTCCTTGTCAGACGGACCTGTCACTTTTGACACGCTGGGTTCTTTGTGTAGGGATACATGTGTAACTGACCACTGGGATCGGTTGGAAGATTCTCAATTGTTCAGTCTAGTCTATAGTAAATGCAAAGAAATGTGACTGTCATTCTATTGTCACACCAAAGTCCCATCGCGCCATAACAAAGTACCACCAAATTTTCTCCTTCATCGATCTCAAAGATCAAGTAGGCCCTCCGTAAGGTTGCTAAAGCCATAGACATATACCGGCTGCAACTTGGCAAGACCCTTTAACCTCTCCACATCTTCATCAGCCATAGTTACTGACTCATTCTCACTCTCACTGCTGACCAAAAGACCACGGGGATAGATGTGATCAGTCCCGATATCCTTGCCCACAAAGTTGAAAAAGTCATGACGCTCCCTGTAACACCAAGGCTGACCATCCTTGTACACCAGATCGTGAGTGTCACGGACATCGCCCGAGTAAACACTCTCAAAAATACCAGCCACGTTGACAGAAATGGATGACATCCATGGTACGCGGAACACGGACGCCTGACCTAATCCCTGTGGGACGAGAGGGAACGACAGCTTGACTGCACCTGTGGAGGCGTGTACTGACAGACGCACGTGGTGCGGGAGAGCCTTCAGAACTAACCCTGTAAAGGCTTCAGAACGGGCCATGGTGGCTCGGGCCAGTTTCTTGGTAATCTTCTTTCCCTGCATGCGGCTGCGTCCCTGCATGACGGGGGTGTACTTGAGATCAATCTCGTAGAAGCGGCTCATCTGGGTGTAGGTACGAAGTGAGTCAGGGTCGCGGGCGAAGAGTTCGTCAAGTAGTTCGGGATGGGTGTTCTTTTCGATCCGAGCGCGGCAGTTGTGTAGACCCTCGATGTAGGATTCTTTGTCGAGGGGTACTGTGGGCACACCCATCAATTCGTGGGGGGAGCTGATTCTGACGTTTAGGCCGTATTTCTTGGCCATACTGTCAATGGCTTGGGAGTACTCCCAGACTTTTTCGTCTGAGGTAGGGTAGATATCTGTTGTGGTCATGAGATGTTGTTCTTTTTTAAGATCCAGGGTTTTACTTACCGTTGAATACTGCTCCGTCGGAGGCTACTGTCACTTGTGCTCCGAAAGGATATACTTGACCGACGTCGAGTGTCATGGAATGGAGTTTGTAGAGTCCGATGTATTCTCCCATGTCAGGAAGTGAGCCAGTCACTTTGTCGGGGTTTTCCTTGTCAATGTTAGACCAAGACGTTCATAAAGCTAGACCATGGAGAGAAACGTACCGACTTGAAAGGGTAGGATGGAATGACAAAGTTGATGGGTTCACGACGACGAATCCAATACTCGACGTGAGTTCTGAACTTGGCACGTCCCTCCCATTGTTCAACACTGTCGACACCCTCTTCTGAGGTCTTGGTGTGCATACCATACTTCTGAACAACATCGAGGATGGTGTCGGCAAGTTCTGTGATATAGAAGTCAAGAGGAGCATCTGAATAGCGTCAGTATCGTTCTAGAATATCAAAGAAAGAAAGTGGGTCGACATACTGTCTTCTTCATCTGATAGTTCAACTTCACGTACTACGACGGAAGCGGACTTTTCAGCCCTGTCGGCAAAAGCAGATCTAACCTCGAACATGATGTCTGACTTGTAGAATCAACTGAAAGATGCTTAGTGAATGTTTGGAGAATGTGAGGATCTGAGGTTTTCAATATTCACATCAAAGCGTACCTAGCCTGCCTTTTTATCTCAAAAACGATGGCATTCTCTATCTCTACAAGTCCGTTTCACTTCATCCTATTTGTCACCCTCCCTCCATGCATTGGTTTTCATCTCACTTGAGGCGCAGTCTGTATCAAGACGGTAGCCTAGTCTTTCTCTCCGAGTGAAGACGCTGGTACAGCTACTGTATCCACAAGTCAATGGGACAGAGACAAGTTGTGGTGTGCCAATGGCCTTATTCCAGGTAACCGGCGGCCTATGGCTGTAAGAGCATGGGCAAAGGTATGGTTCAGAAGGCTTGACATGGTTGAACAAACTTCATTCGAGAAACCTCGGAGCCCGATTAGTGGCTTGCGCTTACGGCTTGTCATGGTTCAGCTCGGTCTTGTTTATTGATTATGTTTCGATGCAGTTGTAAGCAACTAAGGACTTTTGGCAGGATTTGACAGCTGGATCGTCATCCTGGGTTTAAGTGTAAGGCGATAGCTCGATCTGTGTGACGTGCTCGCTTTCACTCGGACTTTGAGCGTTTATATTCACTGCTACGTTACTATGAACTACTTCGAGTACTATCTATAGAATGCTAAAGTGTCTGTCCCAAGGCAATTGAAAGAGAGCAATGATCGTCTTGAACTTCTGGAGTAACAATGCACGTATAACGACGATCATGGAGTCTGTGCGCAAAAGCTCTTGTTCTATCCAAATACACGCAGTTCGATATTCACATTTGATAATGTTGCTATACTACGGATATGACGGAGAATATTCCTCGGCTAAAGCTCAACTAGGACATGATCGACCCTCTTTTTCTGTAGGGTTACTTAATTTTTACTGAGTAAACAATGAACTTTGACTGGATCTGTCGTTCGGGGACTATACGATGATCCGACGGCGTAATTGCACGTAAGACTTACAAAACAAGCGCTAAAGGACTCAGGACTCGCAGGGCAAAGAATAAACTCAAAGTATCCCTACTGTAGAATCCTACGGACTTGATAGGGTTGTCCTCGAAATCTGGTGGCTTGAATCGTGCATTTGTCAGAAAGTGTAGGGGGGAGAATGCTACGGATAGAATACAAAATATTTCCTAGCGCATCAACTAACTAGATACGTCAGCGGCACTTTTTACCCGAAAGGATCGATGGCTTCATCTACGCTAGTAATGTCGAGATCGCAGGGTTCTACAGTACTTGCCTCATAGGGCTTACGCTAAGGACTCTCAATGTTTTTTGAGCGCAAAATGTAATATGAATTTTGTCGGTTTTGACCCGCAAATGCGGCGTGGTCTGACAGTACTGAGTAAGCTTTCCTCATGAGGTTGGTAGGTGATATTTTCTTTTCTGCAGGGACGGATAACCCGACGCCATAAGCGGGCGTAATAATACCTGCCCTCAGTGGTAGTCTAATGCGACAATTCCCGACCAAGTGTCGTTGATTTAGCAGTTCTCGTAGAATCTAGCCAAGCCTCTTAGTCAGGGCGTGCTAAAAAGTAGTGGCCGCGATCTAGGCAGGGGTAGCCCTTGATGGTTAGGACGGCCAAGCCGAGTCAATCCCTATGCGGCGTAGTAGCACCGCAGGCCCAAGACTTCCCGCAATGGTTGTCGCACTAGGGACTCTGCATAGCCGGCTATCGTCAGCCTCAAACCCTTAGTCATAACGCCTCTCCATGTGTAGTTAAACGTCTTTTCATGACACGAGTCTATCCACGTATGCTAAATATCGACAGAGAACCGGGTGCGTTTTCATCTCACATCACCCTCTAACGTTCTCTTTGTCATTTCTCAAGATACCCAGACCACATTACCGGTTACCCATCTTCTTGTTACTCTCATCTGTCTCATCAAAATTTTGTCTCAATTTTGAAAATGGGTTCAGTAAATACCTTCAGTCTGAGTGCCGACAGCACCAAGTTCCTGAAAAAGTCCGGAGCCTCAGCAGTAGGCTCAGACATTGTCGCGCGTTTTGAGCGCCTGACTGGCAAGAAACCTCATCACTTCCTACTTCGACAAATTGTGTTTGCTCATCGACAATTGAATGACATCTTGGATGCTTACGAGCGACATGAACCCTTTATCATTTTCACTGGAAGAGGGCCAAGCAGTACTAGCATGCACGTTGGTCATGCTCTACCCTTCCAGCTCGCCAAGTAAGAACTTTATTGTTAGCTCATTCATGGACCAATACTAAATTACGTAGATATCTCCAAGATGTCTTCAAGGCACCTACAATCATCATGTTGACGGATGACTCCAAGTACCTGTTCAATTCAAAGTACACATTGGAAGACATCAGACGCTACACAATCGGAAATGCAAAGGATATCCTTGCGTTTGGATTTGATCTCAAACTCACTTACATGTTCTCATCCCTTGAGAACAGCAATGGTCTTCTTTACGAATGCAGTCTCGAGTTTGCCAAACGCATTACTCCAGAGGAGGTTCATCAACATACCGGCTTCCAATACGGAAGCATAAACATTGGCATGTTCAACTTCTTTGCGAAACAGAGCGCTGGTTTCATGCCTGGTAGTTTTCAAGACATTCTTCCAGACGTCAAGACAAAAGGTTTGCCCAGTCTGACCATTATCGGTACTGATGTCGATCCTTTCTTCTGGATCAGTCGTAAATACGCATCTCAGGTTGGAGAACGCACACCTTCTTTCATCTACACATCGCTAGTACCTAGCCTGGATCCCAAGGACACGGGCAAGATGTCGGCGTCAGTAACGTCGTCTGCCATTTTCCTTGACGACGATGTTTCTCTCGCCGAGGAGAAGTTGAAGAAGCAACTTA
Organism: Fusarium sambucinum; assembly: GCF_050947815.1. Taxonomy (NCBI): domain Eukaryota; kingdom Fungi; phylum Ascomycota; class Sordariomycetes; order Hypocreales; family Nectriaceae; genus Fusarium; species Fusarium sambucinum. The sequence goes on along the minus strand of NC_139294.1, from coordinate 530,949 downwards.
GCAGCAATGATGCTAGCACTAGGTCTACTATGCTTGATTACCTGCGGGCCTACCAACCAAATGTTGAGAACTTTGCAACATTGGAGGGTTTGAGTCATGATGAATTGGTGCACGAGGTCGTGGAAGCCATCAAGAGATACTTGTTGGACTACCAGGGTAGAAGAAAGGAGATTACCGACGATGTGTTGGCGGCGTTTATGAAGCCACGAGCTATTTCATTTTCGACCTAATGGCAAATTGATTTTTTATAGTAGAGGAGTTTGCAATTGAAACATGGTTTGAGATAGTCACCATCTGGTTGTGTATTTTAGGCAGTAAGAATACGAGTATTGAAAGACCTTTTTGCATTCACGGCCTAGCACGATGCACATTCAATGGCAGTGCATATACGAATCCGAAAATTCATTTATGACATCTCTTGGCATCTTGGCATCTTGGCGCAGTGAAACGATTGTGACGAGGCAGCTTCGGCTGCTAGTCTAGGTAGTTTGTGTTGCGGGAGGTGCTTCAGGGTAGGCAGCTTAGACTTTGCTGCCAACCTGCTCCGATAATACAGTTTGGCATCCGAGATGAGTAAAAATGAAGTAACGTCTCAGCAGCTAATGAGAACAAGTACAGCCATAGTTACCAATGAGTTTGGTGGGGTTGAGCTGAGAGTACGATGTTGTTTAGGCGTGCTGCTTGTGGTAACCTTATTCTCACACAATGCTGAGATAATGTGAGCTGGTAATCAGCTTACTTTTTTTCCCTTCAGCTCAACCAAAACAAATACTGCTGAAATACCAAGATGTCAACTAATTTGCTCAGCTTGTCATACTCCTTGCTTCCTGTTGCTGATTAATCTTAGCCACAATTGCAGGGCCTCAACCTATCGCCATTAAGCAAATCGGATCAATATTTAGCTAGTGATGCTGCACATCTAAAATAGGTATGGTACGGTAATACGGTTACAGGGCCGTTCCGTTCCATCACGGAGCCGTCGACTCTGACTGCATTTATAGGTCCACTCCAGCGCCGGGAAGCACGGCATCTGATTATTCTAGATTCCTAATTGGGCAATGCCGAACAAAGACAGTTTGCTACACATAGTGGAGGCTATGTACTGATTACCCACTCATTAACACCCTGTCATAAGTAATGTTTAACGAAGAGGAATTTATACCTAGCCAATATCTTTGCGTCTTCTGCAACGTGTCTTATATATCAGTGGATACTGCTTGTTGTTCAATGGGGCTGCTTATACAAATGCTTTCACGGAGTTTTACGTGGAAGATGCCCATAAGCAGCCGACATATGCAGGCCTACGAATCTACCGTAAGCGTCCTTTTATACGATCTTACATTATATTGTCCGCAATGATCGACACAATATTTCCGCTTTAAAGATTGGCAAGGGTAAGTACCACCATTACATATACATTTCAGCTACTGTGGCTTTCACAATACTTCGCCTACTAAACGAGGCCGCTCATTGTAACCACGGATGAAATCGACACCCCGTTCCATGGATTGTTCCATCAACCCCATTTTTACGCCACACACATGTGGTACGATGGGATCGAAATGCTTGTCATGCAAGTGAGCGTCTCGAGAAGGTGTCACAACCTCCTTACCTTCACGGTTGCCGACGTATCAATTTCAAGAACTGGCAGGCAAGTCCACGATTAGAAACGGCAAAACTCGGTGCTAGCCGAATCTCACGCAATACACTTGCAAACCTTCAAATCTCACGGTGTGCATTTCCGCTCTTTTGAATCTCACGCTATGCACTTGGACCCCTTCGAGGGCTTCATATTATGGCACAATTTTCACTAAGCCTCGGCTTTCCTAAGGTCCTTTTTGTCGTCGCATCACATCACCAAGTACCATTTTAAGGCAATTGCGCCGCTCACTATCGGACCTGTGCCTCTCCATCACCCCAAACTCATACTTTTCAGCCCTAACATGACTTGGCACGGTCACATAAAAGACGGATCGGCGCCATTGATGAGCACGGAGTGAGTCCTTGAAGAGACCCTTCCAATCTCCCCGGGATCTGCATAGGACTCATGAGCGCTTCATGGGACTAATGCGGCAAGAGCAAATATTTGCTAAAGAACTACATCAAGGGCACGAAGCAATGCAATCCGCTAACGACGCTGACTACAGGCCAACAAAGTCTTTGCGCCAGTCACACCAGTCACAACAATCTAGATGGCATCATCCTGACCATGCATCGGGAACGTCATTGCATCATCAACACAACACGCACAATGCTATCTCGGATGAATTGAGCATGGGTTTCCCAGATGACTTTCACATGGTTCGTTGAATTTTCGATCAACAGATGTGGTAAAACAGTTGTGACTAACATGAATTCAGGGCTACGATCACAGCGGAAATGGAGTCCCTTTCATGACAAGTCATCAGGACACTCTAGCCCTTGATTCAACGATGGCGGGGTGGCAGGATTCTCTAGCATTTGACCCAACAATAACAGGCTGGCAAGATGCCATAACTTATGATTCGACAATGGGTGTCTGGCAGGATCCCTCAGCTTTTGACCCAACAATGGGTACATGGCATGATTCCTCTTCCATAGACTCTTCCAGAGCTTCATCAGTATCTGCCAACAGCGGCCCCTCTTCAAGAGATGAAGGTCCACTGGAATCATTCATTTGCAACGACGAATGCTGCCATGGAAGAGCATTCAGCAGCCGTGCCAATCTTCGACGCCACCAGAACGAAAGGAAGGGACTAAGAAGGGTTTATGCCTGTAGTTTCTGCCATCGCGTTTTCAGCCGTTCAACTGCTTGTCGACTGCATCAACAGAATGGCGTCTGCTTTAAGTCTAATGGTTGGGTTGGTAAGAACCCGCAGCAGTGATGAAGAATTACAATTCCGAAACGATATATGAATCCCCTTCCTTTAGCCCGCCCGAATTAGAAAAGTTAGATTTATAAACATTTAGATTTATAGAGACACAAGTCATGACATATCATCCAGCTCAAGCTCCACTCCTCAATTTGAAACGGTGAAAACGCACATTACGAGACACAGCTCTTGAAGTCTGTTATTTAAAAGCCTATGGTTGAACTTTATCCTTACCCACTATCTAGAAGATACCTACCTAGCTTGACTCACACTATATAGAGAACTTGAAGTATCCAGGCTATCGATGCCAAGTAAGGCATGTCACCAGGCCTTGTCGTATGATCTATTTCCATTTACCATCTAGGTTAACAAAAGAGACCGTTATTAATTTCATTAACTCTCTGGCAAATGTTTGGATTGTTAAGCTACCTTACCTAGACTCTGCTATAGCAGTATGTCTAAGTTATCCAATTTGTCAGAAGTGTACAGTACGTATACACTGATCTTATTTTCAAATACTAAATCCATTAACAAAATTCAAATTCATCAAGACCTAATATTCAAGTGAATGGTACTATATTAGTGATATCCTCAAACTACTTCATCAAGTCGTTAGAGCTGCCTAATTCTTGGGCGCCTCTTTGGCAGAAATTGCGGCTTCTTCGTTCATAGCGGATATAACCGTAATAACTAATAGAACAACGTTAGTACATTTTTAAAAAGAAAAAATGTCATATTTCTTACTTGCGTCTGTGCCGTATTCCTCGTATTCTCTAATTATATCACCAACGTAACCTTCAGGAACAGGCACGTCGCTCTTCTCTCCTCCATCAGTTGTAATCAGATACAGAAAGTCCTCATCGATGTGAGACTAAATTGTCAGCATGCGTCCTGCATCTATTAAGTGTATGAACTGACAAGTTGGTACTCCCTACGGCTAACATGAGGAACATCAACGTTGGCATCATGTTTGACTGAGTCCTCTTGCTTCTTGCCATTGAAAATATCAATGCCAGTGAGATGAACTTCTTCTTGATCGTTGGATAATTCGACAATCTTGCATGGGCGGTCGTTTATTACAGCATGTCCATTCTTCTTTAAAGTTGAAGCTAGGGCTGAATAGGTACCGCTTTGGTCGGCACGACCTTGGAAATTATGCTATTATTTGTTAGTCTGCGGAACAGACTAATTGTATTGACAAAATAGCTTGTGTATGAGATCACTGAGAAGAAATAGTAGTAGATTGAAGTTGAGTTGGTGATAGTTGGGCTCAATTGATAAAGGACAGCTGGCTTATATAGATGAATTTTAACAGTGTATACTACTTATGTACCTGGAACTTGGAAGCCCAATAATAATTGCACAAAGGGTAGATACGAAAGCTGAGAGATATCTCAAGTTCTCGACTGCAATAGTTTGACAACCACGACGTTTTTGGGAAAATAACTAGATAGCTTGTCAATAGTTTGGTGGTTTTATTGGCGTTCGACTGCTCCAGACCTAGCGCCATGTCTTAGCTGAGCTATCTACGAATCCGCGCTATAGTACTTCGCGTTAGTCAGAAAAACACAGCCTGGCCACAGCTGGATTCGGAAATACCTTAGCTATTAAATCAACAACTTGTTATATCCAATTGATGTCAGGGTGATAAGCTGGGCAAGTTGACTAATAGCTTGGTCTTTTTGTGTGTCTTTGTGTTGAAGGAAGAATAAGTGGGCTGCTTAGCAGGTATTGCTTTCGTATTATGTGAAAATAAGGTTGCTCTTAGAGCCCTATGTTTCGTGACATACCGTCTCATTGCATCGATTAGACTTTGAGAAGCCCCCCCCCAATCAAATATCTAATTGATGTTCCCGTGTCACAGCTCAAGACCGGACCTGCTTACCCTGTAGTCGGAAGTGGATTAGATCACGTGGCGATAGTGTTATCGCCGTAACTTTAGTTAGACAGCCAGTCAGATCCTGAAAGTAGCTCTTCGAGCTATGTCTTGTTAATAGAGCCTGACCTGCTTGCAGTGCCTATCTGTAGCAATAGATCCAGTTCTGCCTAAAGCGTTCCGCATTCACCTGTTTGCCGGACTGCGTTATTTAGATTTAATCGCTTAGACAATTATAGCCGAGTAAGACATAATCAAATTAAAACAAATTAATTAGCTGCTTATATTCTGAACTGTTTTCCTTCTATCGCCACTCCGCAGTAATAAAAATGCCTCATTTTCAGTATCCTGCCTTATTACCTCTCGAGATCTGATTATTAGAACTAAAACCTGGACTGCCTGATGACGCCCTTAATGGCGATGTTTTGCACCGGACTTTTATGCCAGAACAAGATCAGATACCAAAATTCGAGGCATTATCGTACTGCTGGGGCGACCAGTCTGAACCTGATTCAGTAATGCTATCAGAATCCTCGGAGAGAGATCATGGAGAGTCATTTCGAATTTGCCACAAAGGAAGCATTAAAATTGGACGGAATCTCGCAGCCGCTCTGCGGGCCCTCCGTCATCAAAGCGAAAGGCGCATCATCTGGTGCGATTCTATCTGCATCAACCAGCAGGATCTTAACGAGCGCTCTGATCAAGTACACCGAATGCATTATGTGTTCCGCTATGCTCAGAGCGTTATTATATGGCTGAGTCCCGAGACTACTTGGAGCGTTACACTCATGACGGCATTACGCTGGGCTAGTTGTCAGCTTGAATCACTCTCTCTTGATCGAAAACGTCATCAATATACGCCCAAATACACCAGCACAGCAGATCCAGCTTGTTCCGATGAGAAGCGTCCTTTTCCACTAAGTCCAGCTCAGTGGCTAGCGGTAGAGCAGATGCTCGCATTAGACTGGCATAAACGTCTGTGGACTTTCCCGGAAGTTATCTTGGCAAATCAGCAGACTTGTGCTATAAGACTGGGTCAGCAGGAAATGTCTTGGGTTAAATTCAAGGATATAGTCATACTCATCACCTGTGGAAGGCACCCTCAGCCCGATTCGTTCCTTGACCCAGTTAGTTTCGACTCCAATGCACAGCTTTTCCGAGATAAGGCCACATGGTGTGACCTGCAATCGAGCCAGAGCAATACCTTGGTCAACGCTATGTGGATGACGAGAGACTATCAATGTTCCGATGACCGCGATCGAATCTTTGCTCTCCGGGGCCTAGTCGCGCCTGATGTCGCCGAGTCGTTCAAACCAGACTACACCAAGTCTGCCAAGGAAATTTTAACTTCAGCTTGCGTCTACTACATCACCAGAGAAAAGGATATCAATTTTCTTTCCTTTTGCAACGTATCGTCAAGCCCAAGCTGGATACCGGACATGGAAAAACCTTTACATTCACTCACTATCGAATCCCCAATATCCACAAATTCTCCCGCCGCAACATCCTTTGTTGATCCCGGAATACTAGAAGTTGCCGGTGTTTTCTGCGATGAGATTTACTCTGACCCAATAGACCTACCGGGAAAACGCATTGCGCAGCCGCCAGAGCAATTTCGTCAAGCAACTATCAAGATAATCCAGGCTCTTGCTGGTACTAATTTAGTCACCGACGATGATTATCTCAATAAACTGGTTATGATGGTAACATATGGATATGTTCGTGATTACAGTCTGGAGAAAATACAGCCGTCTTCTACATGGTCCCTCTACTCGTTGCGAGATTGGCGGTGGAAAATACGAAGGTGGTTGGATGTTTCGATCGCAGAGGAAGAGACCGAAAACATCGAGTTCAGCGATAGGACATTTGTTTTCACTCTACCTGTCGGCAACTCCGTAACTAGTTGCTCAGTCACCCAGAAAAGCCATTTTGTCCGGGTTCCGCTAGAGAGTCGCAGCGGTGATATTATAGCTGCGCTTCTTGGCTCAAACAATCTGATAGTCTTGCGACCTCAACCTAAGCAAGGCTTCTATAAGGTCATAGGACCTTGCTACCATCCTGAGTTTTCTAACGGCGAACCTTTCCTTGGCCACAACCTTTATGGTTGGGAAAAGCTATGGGATCGGCAATGGGCTATGAACGTATTTTATAAGGACGGAGAAGCTGTACGGAAATCTGACCCCCGAATGGATGATATTCCCCTAGACGATGGATTCCTTGAAACTATTGCTAAGTCTGGCTATCCATGTTGGTCACAACCAGATACACCATGGTCTATTTACGATCCACGGATGTCAGAGGCAGCATTGAAGAAAAGGGGAGTCCAAGTCCAGAGGTTCAAGCTACTATAAGACAACATGGAATATTAATTATTTAAAAGTTTCAAAATACCCTTTATATTTTAAAGAAAGCAGCTCTTGTATTTTAGATTTCCCTTTATATAAGCGTTTTGTTTTATTTCCTTGTATCCTTTAAATGTTATGTCTCCCCTTGGCTTTATTTATATCTACTATGTGGTTGAAAGTAAATGACTAGGTAGATGGAGCTTAAGGAATTCATACTAACCTTATCTTAACCCTAAGTTATACCTGTTTACCCAAGCCATTGGTTAAAGGCCTCTATCCCGGGGACGTCGTGGATGCTATCAATCCACATGACTTGCCTCAAATTATCCTTTAATTCAAACCACGTCCTCCCTAGACTGTCCCAGATCAGAGGGCGCCGTCCTTGTAGTAACCAGGTCTGATCATGGCATCGGAATATAGACGTTGCCCCTACCATCAACGCCCAGGCGAAGAGATATCTCTCTCCAGGCGTGCTGGGCGTAAAGGCGATGAAAGATTGTCGGAGTTGGTTAGCCAGACGCGGGTACTCGAATTTGACACCAGGAAAACTCCAGAAGATTGTTGTCAAGAAAGATAGGAGTGATAGCCTGAGAAGCTCGGAGAAAATGTCGTTGCCCTCAGATTCAAGCATGAGTAACCGGGATTGAATGCATGTTATGAGACCCTCGAGAGACATCTCCCGTATCTTGTAACCGGAATCGTGGCTATCGTTGAGAAGCTGTGAAAGGTCCTGGACATCCTTGAAGATGGCATAGAGCCTCCCTTTTAAAGTCCGTACCACAGAGCGCGAGCGGGAGAAGCAGGAAGCGTCCGATGGCTTCAACTGGGCAAGTTGAGATGAACTGTCGAAAGCTGAGTCGAACAACGTAGCATCTTCGTAAAAGGCTAGATTCGCGCCGGTGCAAATGCTGTGGACTAGACCAGTTCTTCCGGCGTTTGCAAGTGAGCGATTGACCAGAGCCTGAGAAGCTAAACATATGAGAGAAATAGCAACTTACCGGTGAAGTTTGGATTGAAGCAGAGGGTGACTTGCAAATGATTCCATGCCACCACGAAGGTCGATGATTTTCTTGAGACCCATCACGTGCATGTGGGCGGACTCTACGTCTCCAAAGGACTCGGCGATCAAGGCCAAACCCATGACAACAATGGTTGTTGAGTCAGTCAGTGCAGCATTCGGATTAGATAACTGCATGTTAAGTTCGTGGACCATCCTGTAGGCGTGAAACTCCGTCCTCTTACTCTTATGTCCCCTCAAACTATCTAAAGAAAAAGACGTCATGTAAAGGATCGAGTGCAGGTAGGCCAAGTCGAGTTGGGCCCAGTGAAACCAGTATGTATTAGGAGTGTCAGGCTGAGAGTACCTCACGACCGGGTACATCTCATCTTTCATGTACGAAAAGTCTGGAGGATAGAAGGCGTTAGGGGCAGAGCGTGCTCATGATCGGAGGGGAGAGACGTACACGTGCATAGCAAGCTGCGCGAATTACTATCGATGTCTTCAGGGAACATAACGAAAGGGAACATGTCGGTAGCACGGGGGACCATTTCTGCATGTCTGATGCGGGTCAGAGCATCCTCGTCAGAGTCGAGCAGCTCATTTCGTGCCCGAGCTCCGTGGGGATCTTCAGAAGAACCACTATCTCTTGCAGCATACTGCGGCCGTTGTGTTCCCACATTGATAGCCGAGGAACGGCCATTTACTCGATCAGGAAGAGCTCGTGTATGGGTATTCTTCCCTCGCATGACGTGACTCCGTATGAGTTTACGATCTCCAGCAGCCGCCTGACCATGGTCGTCGGCGGTGATAAAGATAAACCCCTTAGCCGCTCTTCGCGCCTTGGGCATCTTTCTGTTGGATTATATTGTTACCTTTGGACGGGGACAGAATCTACCCGAGCATACCGCTACAAGGCCGTTTGCCGACAAGTAATTTTGCCAAGGTGCCAGTATCACTCAGATGGAAGCTAAACCACGGGTATATGCCTAAGGGGTGCTGCAAGCGTGCTCCTGTTTGTATGAAAAATGTATATGGTGCCAAATATCGGCATAAAAATGGTGATGGGATGGGTGGCGGTATATTCCGTTGGTCGTCGTTCGAATCAGGGAAACAATTAAAGGAGGTAAGTTGTGGAGAAATTCAAAAGATGCTTCTGGGGTATTTAGTTAGCCCCGGAGATACAAGATAAGGCATGAGTGTGCCAAGACTTCGATTGTTTCCCTTTTATGGCCTTAGTGTAAATGCCATACCACACCTAACCAATTTCGGATTCAACGAAGCAGCTAAGTACTATCTAGTCTAGACTTTAAGAAGACCCTCATCAAACTACATAAACCTTAGCCACCGTGACTTTATTAATAGCTTCTTGCCATTTTAGGGAAACAATCAACTGAGCTGATAAATCATTGCTCCACCACAAGAGCCTGAACATAATCTTGTCTGCAAAGTGCCAACCTCAGCTTCTCTGCTCAACCTAGTAGTGTCTCATAACAACGTGTTCAAATTTTACATACCCACGTATCTAATGCAGACAGCTCCATTGTGTCGTTGTATTTTCTCATGATTGCGTTAAGAGCAGAGCCCCACCGCCCAATACACCCTATACCAGTGCCCGTCGATGAGAACACGCCATTGTAGTTGGATTCGACTTGCACACCCCATACTTTACAGGACATAGACATGGAAAAGACACTTCATGTTCTCCGAGGCTTCCGGTTCCAGGAATTTGTGGGCTTGGGCTCGTAAACCCGGCATCTAGTGGAACCACTCTGTGTAAGCTCACACACTGCTATTATAAAATGGCTGGCTCCCTCTCTCAAACTGACACTCACACATCATCAACCTACCAGAACAACACTATCTCATCCTTTCCCTGCACAGATCAGACTTCATAAGAAATCCATCGCAATGTCTAGATACACCGCTTCCCACGCCAACCCCCAGGGTCCCGGAGATGCACGGCCAACGGCTCTTCAAATTATTGAGGACGAAGGCCTCATCGGCAAGCTCACCGGCAAGGTTGCCCTTGTGACAGGAGCAAACTCTGGTATCGGTGTCGAAACAGCGCGAGCTCTCCACGCCGCCGGTGCCACCCTCTACGTCAGTGCCAGAGACCCCATCAAGGCCCAACAGGCCGTCGATAAAGTCAAGAACGGACCTGGCCTCAAGTCTGATGCGCCTGTCTACGGTATAGAGCTGCGGCTGCATTCCCTCACCTCAGTGCGAGCAGCTGCAAAGGCTTTCCACGAGAAGAGCGAAGAAAAGCTTAACCTGCTTATCCTCAACGCGGGCGTTATGGCCACGCCGGAAGGGAGGACCGAGGATGGCTTTGAGACGCAGTTTGGCACTAACCACCTAGGCCACTTCCTCCTCTTCCAATTGTTAAAGCCCGATCTGCTCGCAGCCTCCACGTCTGAGTTCCAATCGCGGGTAGTTGTTGTGGCCTCCGCCGGCCATCGTTACAGTAAGGTCCGGTTTCATGACTTCAACTTCGAAAAGGACCCTTACGACCCCTGGGCATCGTATGGCCAATCCAAAACGGCCACTATCTATCTCGCCAACGAGATCGAAAGACGATACGGGACCAAGGGACTGCACGCACTCGCTGTGCACCCAGGCATTATCGCCACCAACCTCTCTCAGTATCTCAGCCAGGAAATAGTAGAGGGTATGTTGAAGGATGAAACAAGGCACAAGACCATAAAGAGTGAGCCCCAGGGAGCGGCTGCAGCTATTTATGCTGGGCTGAGTAGGGAATGGGAAGGTCGAGGCGGTAAGTATCTTAGTAACCTCGTCGACGAGGGACCGGCAGATATTACAGATGACTGGTTGAATAATGAGATTGGATATGCCCCGTGGATCTACGACGAGGAATCTGCAAGCAAGCTTTGGAAAGCATCGAACGAGCTAGTTGGCATTGAAGGCGAGTAATAAGATTGACCATAGGAATTATTCGCAGACAATGCTATTAAGTTATCTATATAAGAATAAGAATGTTCAATAGCATAAGCATTAAATATACTAGTTAATATGAAATTATACTACTGCCATGTAAGAAACATGCCGCCTTTATATATCGAGTGTACGGAAGCTTCACCTCTTCATCCACATCTGTATTGCACGTCTAAATGTCTGAAACTTTATTCTCATTTAGTTCAGTGCATCCAATTCGTTAACAATATCGTTGTAGTTGAAGCATCGCCGACCGTTGCTTGCAAATCAGGTTGTAACGTAAGGCTCTTGTGCCCCTCAACGAGTAGTTGGTCTTGTATTAGCTCTGAAGCTGGCTGAAGTGGTCTGCTGAGGCTGGCTTGGAAGACATGATCCAAGATCTCTTGGCGTCTTTCAACTCCAGCTTCAAAACTCCAGGTTGTTGATATGACCACGTAGCCAATGTTTGCCTGCGCAGTTTTTTGCTGCTAATATTTTCCATAGGTTGTTAAAAACGGTCTTGTTCATTGATCATCAGCCATAATACATACAAGCCGCGCTCCGCCTGAGAAGATAGGGTGAGACACTGAGCCATCTAGTTGTTACATAAGACTTTTCGGGTGAGGAATTTGAGGATAATCGATTAAGAAACTTAGTTTTTGAGGTTCACGTTACGACACTAGATGCTCTTTCTTCAATGATATGCGACACGATCGCCATCCACGACAAGAGTGCAGCGACAACGTGACGAATTAATCGCAGGTTCTGCAAGACTGAAGTAAAAGATATAGCTATAGCGTGACCCATTTTCGGTCGTGCGACGTCTGTGATTCTAGGATCGTTGATTAGACTGAAGCTGCAAATAGTGCTCATTTCTGTCTTTCACACTTGAGTAGGACCGGGCTGATGTCTTGCAATTTACCGGTGTAGACTGTGAAGGTCATGTCGTTTACTAGATATAGACTCTTTGCTTAGTACGTGGTGGTACAGATCGTGGCGGCGCTGATGCTGCCGTCGATTTTCATGTCAAACTGCTTTAGAAACTTTCTTTAATACCTAGGACGTCACGTCATCTGCACCTTAGGTGGGAAAAGAGCGATGGGCTTATGAGTTGGGTGAACTAAAGCTAAAGTCAATTCGAACGTCTCTATCGGCAATTAAAGCAAAACTAGAGATCACAACTGCTGTTAAGCTCCTTGAGATTTTGGACATGCCTGTTCCAGCCAGCATCAATCAGGCAAGAACTAGTCAGAACCGCTCCATATTGAATATCAAACATGTCCCCAGATAGGTCTCGGCTCATAGAGTTCCTCGAGATATTGTTCCTCCTCGCTTGTCAGGACTTTCCCGTTACTTCCAACAGCTTCATCGATTCTCTTCAAGCTGCTGCACCCGATGATAGGGCTTGCAACCCTCTGGTTGATCCAGGCAAGCGCGACATGAGCCATCGGCCATCCACGATTCTCTGCAATCTCTGCCACCCGTGCGATGATCTTCGTATCGACTTCGGTTGTACCATGTCCTCCACTTGTGAGGTCAGACTCTGCCGAGGCTCGTGGTGTTGAGCTAGAAGGGCTTCGGGCAAGATAGCCACGGCATAAAGGAGCCCAAGGAATGAGCCCTACACCTGTTTCATTGCAAAAACGAATCATCTCCCGCTCTTCCTCTCGATAAAGTAGATTATACTGGTTTTGCATACTAATAAATTTGGTCCAATTATTTTTCTCAGCGCAAAATTGAAGGTTAGCAAACTGTACTGCCCACATACTGCTAGCACCAATATAGCGGACCTTGCCAAGTTGAACAAGATCGTGGAGAGCTTTCAAAATCTCTTCAATTGGGACTGAGTTATCGTATCGGTGAATTTGCAGCACGTCGATGTATTCAGTACCGAGTCGCTTTAACGAAGCATCGACCTGATTGAAAATTGCTGAACGCGACAGACCGAATTGGTTTTGGTAGTCCTTGCTCTTATCAAACTCGGCATAGAAAGCAAATTGTTGCTCCGCTAACCTTGGTGATTAGGGTCTGTTAAACTAAGTTGAGATCGATCATACATACCAGGAGTTTCGCCAACGGCAAAATTGCATTTCGTAAGAATTACTAACTTTTCGCGAGGGATGCCATAGTGTTGTATAGCCTTGCCAATGATAGCCTCAGAAGCGCCGTTTGAATATGAGTTGGCTGTATCCCAGGTGTTAAGGCCCCTGTCGTAGGCTGCCTTAAGCAATGGAAGTGCCTGTAGGCGAAATATTAGCGGTTGTAGGGTGTGTATCTGTGGAATTAGATATACCTTGTCTTCGGTAAGTGCCCATGGGATAGCTTGAGGGTCGCCGAAGCCCATACAACCGAGGATGGGTACGGATACACGAAGTCCAGATTTGCCAAGCTGGCGGTATGTCACTTTCGTGTTATCCAAAGATTGTTGGAGTCGATCAGGAATTTGGAGAGCAGCCATTTTAATAAGCGGTTATTGAATGTTGTCTTTGCAAGATGAGTTAATGCGAGAAGAGGTTATTAGATTACTAAAAGCATGAGTATTATATATCTTATTGAGTGAACAAAATTAGAGTTCGTGGCGGAGTTAGAATTTCATAAACATCCTAACTCCGTTATTGACTCGGAGACTTTCCTATAATAATTGAGCCGATTGCAATTAGTTATTAATCAATATGTATAGCACAGCTCACTGGGCAAGCTAATCAGTTTCTTGCACTTTAAACCTCTTTAAATGGCTCAAAATCAAGCTTATAACGCGCTGCAAGAGCCTATAACGTCGATTCTTGGAAACTCTTAGATTGCAAAGATGAGATATAAATCTGACCTAGTAATATCCTTAATCTTTGGAAAATATCTTGTCTAGAAGAACAAATTATAGCTTATTATATTCTTAAATTCTAACCTGCGAGGGATTTCTCTCAATATTCTTACGATTAAGAAGCATTGCAATTTAAAGCTTTGGCGTTAACGTAAGCAACAAACATTGTTTAGTTTTCCATTTACAAAGTCGGCACTTTGCACGAAGGCTTTGTTTGACCTTGTCTAAAATGGAATGGTGCACATTCTTTCCGGAAGCAATTTGATTCCGTGCACTAAACGTGCTGAGTCATGATCTACTAGGCTACTTCGTTCGTCCCATCGGGTTTCATAGCCGATGGTTAAAATACGAACGGTCATTTTAAATTCGCCAACTCTCATAATTCTTTGTTCTTCTTTATTGAGAAGAGCGACTTATGTCAAGCTCTTAGAGCCAGCTAGCGTCGTTCGTCAAGAGCTGAACTCACATGCTAGACCTCCCCAACAATGAACATCGACAAAACAACTCCAACGCTGTCAGGAGAGAGACAACAAAACCGGGTCAAAAGGACTACTAAGGTGATGAAAGCCATCAGTCAAGAAATAAATCCACTTATTAACCCAAACATAGGCATGTATTCGTTGTAAAAGGAAGAGAATTCGTTGCAGTGGCGAGACGGAGCCGTGCGCATCATGCATTGCAGCAGGTGAATTAGGTTGCACGTATCGTGAAGAAGTACGAAGGCGTGGGCCTAGCAAGAGGTGTGTACTATAAACTATAATACCCCCTTCGACAGTACCATCTATTGACAAAGATCAAGCAAGCAGCGTATGCGAGACCTGGAAAAGCAAGTCAAGCAGGTGGAAGCGAGACTTGACGGCATCCTGAGCTCAAGTCAAGCGAGATCTCACACCAAGGAAAATTACGTGTCGCTAAATAACACACAATTATCCTCAACTCCCGAGTCTGGAGAGCTTGACGTAGCAGCCTGTCGATCAGAAACTCATGAGCTACCTCCGGTCCAAGAACAGCCAGACTGGAATTTCCCAAATTACCAGAAAATGATAGAACGTAGAGACTATCTGAAGTCTGTCGCTCAGGTGCCGATGACTCTACCGGATTATGCGGCAGGGGGGATCATGCCGGGGAAAGCTGAGCGGTCGATTGTGCAATACTTGATAAGAGAGTCCTGCCAAGAACTTCTGTTCCTGGATCCAGACAAATTTCTGGAGAAGCTGCGGTATTCCGTGGCGCTTGATCCCTCTGAAGTCACGTGGTGGGCTTTGCTCAATGTTTCCATTACCATCGTGCAAAACTCTAAACTCACCAATGATTGTTTCAAGGATCTTTGCGTAATATCATGGGGTTTCTTCAAGAATGCTTTCGGCATATACGCGTCAACTATGATTGGCGGCTGTGACTTATGGAGACTTCAAGCGTTGCTTGCAATGGTGATCTTTATGCGGGGGTCTACAGACACATGCATGATGGCTACGTTACTGGCCAATGTCGCCCGTCGAGTACAGATAAGTGGATTTCACGACGACAAGCGATGGCTGGATAATACAGATTCTGGCACAAGTTTGACTAGACGATGTATCGTATGGACCATTGTGGTGCTTGAAAGCGACCTATGGCTGACAACAGGATTATCACCCTCTCTGCGCCAGACTGATCTGGACTTGAGACTCCCTCAAGCAGCTGAGATTTCAGGGATGATGTCAATGGACTGCAACGAAGATGACTGCCGTGGAAACATCTTCAGAGAAAGAGTTAAATTGGCCCTTGTACAAAGACACATTCAGGAGACGCTCTACAGTCCTAGTTCTTTGCGCCAACCAATATCTCGACTGATGGAGTTAACAAAGGAACAACAATCGAATCTAGACAATTGGCGATCTGCGCTTTCAGCCACTATCCTGAGTGAGAACGGCCGTGATTCAGATCATATGGGGTCCAGTCCTACAGCTGTAATGCTGGAGTTTGTCTACAACAGCTGTATTTCCTTCGCTCATTGGCCCTTGGTCCTCCGATCTTCTGAAATGACACATACTGAAAATTACCATTCATTTGTAAGGATGAGGGTAGTAGCGAGAGCTAACATTGCTCTATGTCGGGGAATACGACATATGCCTTTTCCAGATCTATGGTGCGTTTGACTTTCAAACTTTGGTATCTGTTCTGACCTTACAGGCGGTCCCTACATCATCAAATAGCAGCGGCTATAACACTCTTTCTTTGTATCATGTATCATCCTGAACATTGCGACAATAACGCAGACTTGCAAGCACTTCAGAGCCTTTTTCGACTGGTTGATGAGTTGGTGACAGTCGAATCTTGCGATCTGGAGCAAGTCCAGATGGCACTATCTCGATTAAACACGGAAGCTGAAAGCATCATGCGGGAGGGTGAGAGTTCGGATGGCGAGGACTCGACAGAGACGGTCAGTAGACTAATTCAGGACTGTAAGATCTTACTAACCTCTATCCATCTTGACCAGACGGCAAAAATGTTTCTGGAATCAATTACCCACCCGATGCGTGTAGCACAAGCCTGGATGGGCAACATTCAAAACCCCGATAGTAGGGTAGCACGACTTCTCGCTGAGTATTTGTCTATCCCTGTTCAGGAGGATGGATATGGCCCCTTGTGCCCGAGGTCATTGCGTTCAGATACATACAAGTTTAGGTTTTCAGTATGATTATTTGGGATTTCTATTTGAGTATAAAGCAGGAAGAGCTCCTTGATGAGCTGATAACGAGGCAAGCCATTCCTACTAATACCCGAACCATTACCAATTCCGTTGTGCTATTGGAATCTGTGAGTACTCATTAGGTTGTAACCTTCACCTGGTTGAAGACCGATAGAAATGCTTCCGGGTCTTTTGGCCCTAAGACTCTGTGCCGATCTTGAATGATAAACTGAGGAACGCTGGTGATCCCTTCAAGACGGCACTGCATGATCGTCTCCTCAACTTCAGGCCCACCCTCACTACTATCGATTATAGCCCGCTGAAACTCTTTTGCTGAGATACCAGCTACAATAGCAATACTTTCTAGCGTATCATACTGCGTAATATCTTGTTCCTGCTCAAAGTGTGAGACGAAGAGGCCGCCGATAACCGCAGCTTCAGCTTTATCGCCATGTTTCGCGGCCAGTCTGATAAGTCGGATCGCATCCCAGGAATTGCCAATACTGCCACCAAATTTGAAGGCAATGTCTACTTTCTTTCCTTCTACCGTGATGTGTTGATGGACCTTATCGCTATGATCGACACCGAAGTTTGCGGCAAGAAAATCTTGTATCGAGATACTAGAGGATGGTCCCCTAGGGCCAATGGGCCGGAGCTGGATGACCCGGTATTTGACCATAAAAGTATCGTTGGAAGTTGGATTGGCCTGTGTCCAAAGTCGTTTGGCAAGCTCAAGCCGCTTGTGAGCGATGAAACACCATGGACAGAGGATGTCGAAGGTTGCTGTGATTTTGAAGTTGGTCATTTTTATTGCAATGTTCCTAGTGATAGGTAGGTCAGAAAAAATTGAGCGCCACCCTAACATTCGTATCGCCTTTTATCATGGATTCAAAGACCTGGCCACTGGGGGAGTCTTCGGAATGGACCCCTTTTTGCTTCATTTCCAACCAACTGACTAATTGAGCAACGCTGGACAACACATGTGATTGAGTCAGAACAAAAAAACAGAAACTGGTAGTGCATATTCTTGAATGAATCAAATTGCTTCCGATATTTCAGCGTGGGGAAAATATTACAAATACGAAAACGAAATCGGAAGCATAGATACCCGGATGCAAAATACTTCCGAAGAACGAAGTTGATAGTGCCATCTTCAGTTATAATTACAGAAGCCAGTCCAAAATGAATTATATATACCAGACTGGGTTTCAAGTTTCGAAAGCATCTACTCTGACAACAATACGTCAACTGTCTCAAAATCGCCTTTTTACAGATATACACACCTACGCATTTTCAAAATCATCGTCTTCAAGATGACCTCGATCACGAAAGTCGCGCTTTTTGGCGTACGTTTAATCCTGTTTGAAATCCAACCGGCTTAGTGACTAACACTTGTTTCTAGAAGGGCAATGTTGGCTCGGCCACACTCAAGGCACTGCTCAAGACTGGTTTTGACGTGACCGTTTTCGGACGCACCAGGCACGAGGTTCCTGTGGGAGCTACTTCGGTTCAGGTTGATTATACCCTTGAGGCACTGTCAAAGGCCTTGAAAGGTTACGACGCTGTCGTTAGTACAGTTGGGCCTGCCGCCGTCCTAACTCAGAAAATCATCATCGACGCTGCTATCGTTGCAGGCGTTCGCCGTTTTATTCCAAGCGAGTTTAGTTCGGTCAACACTGATCCAAAGGCAAAGGATATTCCAGCTTTTCAGCTTTTTGTCGAGATTCAAGACTATCTCAAAGCAAAAGCGGAGACCGGAGATATCGAGTACACTATTTTTGCTACCGGCCCTTTTCTTGAATATGTGTTTGGGAGCCCTTTGTTCATTGATCTCGAACACCGTGCCGTTCAACTGCATGGTAAGGGTGATGTCCGTATCAGTGCAACCAGCATTGCAGGAATTGGACAGGCAATTGCTGGTGGACTCTCGAAAGCTGAAGCGACTAAGAACCGCGTGGTCCACGTCCACGAGACCGTCATTTCCCAAGTCATTCTATTGGATCTCGCCAAGAAGGCCTTTCCAGAGATTCAGTGGAACGTTACGACTGTCGATGCCCTTGAGGGACAGAAAGAGGCTACGGCCAAGTTTGTCGAGAATCCAGCTGATATGGTTGCGGCCTTTATGCTTATTAAGGCCGCCATGGTGAGTGGAAAATATGACACGGAGTATCTGAAGAACGACAATGATCTGGTTGACCTGTCTGTCTTGTCAGATGAGGACCTGCAGAAGAAATGGGTGCCTCTCTTGGCGCACAAAAAGTAACCTTGGGTATACTTGTGGACATAGTCAGCCTAGAATATAGTGACAGATAAAACCAAGGGTCTACAACAGTTTAACATTTGCTAGGCTACTTTTCTAGACTTATACCATTCTATAGTTTTAAAACAACTGCTGAATAAAGTCTTGATAAATCCGCTTATAATACAAAGTGCGTTCTCTGGGGTCATTTCAATATTACCTGCTATACAGCTTTTTATTATTCGGATAACTAAGATGAAATTTCTTTCACAGGGTGGACTACTGGTATTAAGGGAGCTTGTTGATTGAATCTAAAAAAACACATCTGATAATCTTCCATACTGATCTAGAGTAATGTATGTAGTAGTTACCCACAACTCGCACATGCCCCGTAAGTAGTCCTGAGCTTACATCCCTCGTCACGGAATGTCAGTTTGCAATGCCAAGAATATACTTGGTCAGATCAATGCCTTCACACTGTAACTCGCAGGACTCGGTGTGATACGAGATGCATCGGCGACTCGTCACGAGCGGGATACCCGAGACGGCAGATGCAATGTACCTATGGTACCAAGATTCTCAGAGCCTGGGCAAATTGACTGACAAGGAGGTTTCGTATTTTTTATTCAATGGTTGATACAACAGTGGTCTTTTCTTTGTGTTAAAGGAAGTAAAAGTAGGATGCTTAGCAGTGATTTGTATTATGTGAGAAAGTTGCTCTCTTAGAGCCTTATTTTCTCACGAAGCTGCACGAATTAAGCTAGAACTTTAAGGACAACCCCATCAAGTACCAGAATTCTAACTGGTGAGATCCTTGCCTTGTTAAGACTAGCTCCGATTAAGCCCGGTTTCTGATTTGACGTCATTTTCGAAATCTAACCGACTTCGATATTTACCCTGTAGCTAAGATCCATGAATTTTATGATCTGGCTGTTGTTTACAGAGCGACCTTTTCCCCAGAAGAGGGAGTAGGTGATGACAACTACATCGTGGTATACTTAGATATAGTAGCATCCCATTTGTTGTGTGGGAAGGCGATGTCTCAACAAATTGTTAAACATCTAAGTTGAAGGACTGTTGAAAGAGGACGATGTATTCTGCATTGTATTGAGTAAATCAAATCTTGCTACTGAACGCTACTGACTCAGCAGATCCCATCCGGGTAGTGGATTATCCGAGCCGACCAATCAAGCAAGGGGAAAACGATCATGTGATATCACACGTGCTATCTTTCCCTATCAACTACTTCGGCAATAATGCCATCCGTTCAACTACAGATTCAAAGTATTGCGACATTAAAATATTAGGGAAATTGAGAAATATCCATACTGAATACTTTATTACTATTTAAAAAATTGGCGATAGAAGGATCAGAAACTAATAGGAAATATTTCTCGTCTCAAGTAGGTGTCTCTGTCTTGGACACACTACATGGAAATTTTATAATGCATCTTCAACCAATGTCTAAATTACTTTGTCATACCAGTGTCCTAAGTAGCCCGGATTTCACGACTTCTGCTGAAGCCAAGCATCCTGGAAAAGCTCTTCAGATGTACTTCGTCGTTCTGGAGCCCATTGGAGCATCTTCTGCATGAACTCTAGAAATCGTTTCTTTTCATCCCCGTCAAGAAGGGTCTCCATCTTCTCCAGTGACGTTGGCTCTGGTAAATCGATCCCAACTGTGAATTCACCTAGTAGAGTAACTGTGTTAGATAGACATAAAACGAAGCTTCGAAATTACAATACTATACCTTCTCCCGAGAAAAATTTACTAGCCAGCTCACCGCGCGCAAGGAACTCCTTTGGGGGAGGCCCGAGCAGTGCGATGATTTCGGCGAGGTGAGCCCTCCTTCGGTACTCATGATGTTCTGGGTCAATGCCGTGAAAGAGCTGTTTTCCCTCGAAGATGTCCCAGACCTTTCATTTCTTTGTTAGCCATGCTTCGCAACGATAGAAATATGAGTATGCCAAGTGAAGTACGTACCATACATCCAACATTCCAAATATCAATCTTGTAATCCCATGAAGCTTCTAATGTCACTTCGGGGGCCCGGTAGACGTTTGGCTGCACGCACTCCACGTTCTGACTATCTCCAAATACAGCAGAGCCAAAGTCACATAACACTGGTGGACCAATCATGCCAGTGGATTTCATTGCACGGGAAGTGTAAATGGTTCTCCCTTCCAACTCCTTGCGTGGACAGGGATCACGCATTTCCTCCTCCTCGAAGTCAACGAAGACGGAGGGGTCCGTGATACCGAACATGATGTTGTCCGCCTTGATGTCTGCCAGACGTGATTAGCTTACAGCTGCTACGGGAGGACAATGGGTCCACGCTCACCGGTGTGAATGATTTGGCACTCATCGTGTAGGTACTCCAACGCGAGGAACATGTCTTTCAGGACGTAGCGAGCACCAGAAGGCGGGAGCCTCTTAGGTGAACTGCGACGGATGGCGCCCTCTACACTTTGCCAAAGGGGTGGATGCGCGAGGACCAAATGGTTCCCATCCGGCCCGTCAACTCGGAAAGAGTCCAAGAGGGTTCTGACAGCGCTGCGACCTGGATGCTTGGAAGCGCGCTGCTCCATGCGCTTGTACATAGAAATCTCATTCTCGACACGTTCGCCAAGTGCTTGGGAACGGATAAAGACCTTGAGAGCGACGTGGCATCGTTGTCTGCATTCTCGGGTAAGTTCGGGAACGATAGATTGTGTGATTGCTGAATAGGAACTACCTTAGTTCGTTTGCCAGCCAGACTGTCGAGCTAGCACCAAAACCAAGCTTTCCTACCACTTGGTACCGATTGACAAAGGCTTCACCGATATGCACAGGGTAATATCGTGCTGGGAGATAGTCTGGCAATGTCTCTTCTTCGACTTTATTGCTGGCAGGGATCCGAAAAAAGTTTTGGTTAGAAAATATGCGCGACCGCAGAGGTGCCCAGCCACCTAACCGGGACCATGCCCGGGAGAAACATGACATGGTCGATGATGAGGGCTAAGATGAAATCCAGTGAGAAGATCCAGATAAAAATCTGGGAGGTAGTTAGCATTGTACTTTCTCCCTCATCATGACTAAGAATTACCCCGCGCGTCAAGGTATAATTTGGAGGACAAAGAAGAAACATAGTTCCACGATAGAAATAGCAAATAGCGGAATTTTGTAGGTAGGTGGTTGCTCATGCGAACTAATTTGCCGCCATCTAATACACAATGGCCCGTTTGATGAATCGGAATTTTGTTTCATTATGAAACGATGGGAAAGGGTTATATTATTAACACATTTGTTCTATTGGCATAAGTAGTATATAAAAGAACACAGCATCTTCGTTTTCGTTTATGCCTAACGCCAAAGTCTATCGAAAGAAATCATCTACTTCCACGGGTCTCTCATTTATAACGCCTAGCAAGTTCCCTTGATTCCAGAAGTGTATCCGTCAAAGTCGTATTGATCAAAGTTGCTACTAGAGTCCCTGAAGCAAAGATTGGTTCTCTCGCTGTAAGTGAATACAGAGCAATTCCTATCGTTGGCGCAGGCCTGGACACAATCGTCTAGACTGTCGACGGTTATAGCCTGACTAAGCCCGCCAAGGAGAATGCCACATTTAATCTCCATTGTTCTTATACATTGAGTGGTATCGGAGGGACATGTGGCGATGGGGTCTGCAGCAGCAGTCGTTGTAGTTTCTGATTCAGATGTTGTGGCTTCTGAACTTATGGCCAATGATGTCGCAAGAGTCGTAGGAGTGAATTCGGCCGTGTCAGTCGAAATGGCGTCGGAAGTGATATCTGTGGTAATATCTGCGGCTGCGGTGGTAGTCTCGATGGTCTCAGCTGCTGTAGTAGCAATAGTCTCAGTAGTCTCGCCAGCTACTGTAGTGGTAGCAGTCTCAATGGTGTCGGTAGTCTCGCTAGCTTCTGCAGTTGTCTCGATAGTCTCGCCAGGCGCTGTGGTAGCAACAGTCTCAGTAGTAGCCTCAGCAGTGTCGGTAGCCTCAGCAGTGTCGGTACCGGTAGTCACGCCAGGTTCTGTCGTAGTCTTGATAGTTTCGATAGTCTTGCCAGGCGTTGTGGTAGACTCTCCAGTTACTGTAGTAGCAGCAGTCTCACTCAGGACAGTCGTAGATTTGGCGGTCTGTTCAACTGTAGAATCGCTAAGAAAGATAGTAGATGTTTCGGTTGTTGGCGCTGTGGACAATGAAGTAAAGCTGCTGGCCTCGGAGAGAGTGGTGGCGATGGAGCTTTGAGGTTTGCACGGTCCTGCTAATGCAACACCAACAGCGGCCGGGAGTATGAGAAAAGAGCGAATAGCGACCATGATTGTTGTGAGCAGATGAAATTCGAAACAAGCTTCAGTGCAGTAAGAAACAGAATCGAAATGTAGAAAGACGAGAACTGCGAGAACTGAAGATGCTCGTATTTGTATTATTTTCTTCTTTTGCCTCCTGGTTCTCCTAATTTCCTTTAGCGTTGGTATGAAGCTACGACGATTAGCTTTTGAAGATCCCTATAGCGACTAGGTAGAGAAAGGTTAGCTAACCCCGGAGTATCCAATAGTTCTATATTAGTGACATAGTCTAGACTCTCTTTTAACCTCCCTACCCAGTATTGTTTTCTTTTTATAAATTAGAACCCAAGTTTGTAAATAACGCATCGCTGATCGATGACCAACTATCGGATTATAATTTGCGCTGAAAGACATAGATAGGGTGTAAGCCGGATGGCACATTTTTAGGATTAATATAAGCATACTAGATCAGAGGTGACTACGACAGATGCGACTAGGAAACACCCCTTGTATCATCGCTTTCAGTGTTACAGATAAAGAGTTAACTATAAGGTGAATAGGCTGCAGAAATATACCACGATGTCTGCATGTTCTTGAACATTATCTATTCTGACTCTCCAATTGTTTGCCTTTTTGGATGGCTTACTGGCGGCCCCTCTGGGTATCCTTGCATATGCATTGATGCCTGTGGCTTACAGCCGCGTACAAGCTGAGAGAGATCCTCCATAGTCAGTTAAACCTCAATTATTATATGTTAGTTCAAACGAATGTCACAGAACATGAACAATCTATCGCCGAAAATGGATCCAGCTATCCTGCCCAGCTTATTGAAAAAGCTCGCAGCTACGGTCTTCATTCTTGCTGTTACTGCCGAGCAGTTCTTATTGACCTCACCTCTCTGGCCCTGTCGAGTGGGGAAGCCGATGATCCCGGAAGCCGATGATCCCGGAAGCCGGGATGTCAATGAGCTTGAATCGAGAACGCTGGACGGATCCCTCTCTAGCGCGATGAGGTTTTGTAGATTTCAGTTCTCTCAAGACATCATCGCTGAGGCCCAGTCTAAATGCCCCTTATTCGAGACGCAGAGGCCCAGTCGTCAAGGACAAGGCGACAAAATCACAACTTTGCTATTGCGCTATTTTATCGTCAACCTTGACCCAAACCGTTATGATATATCATTTGCGAATATAAGACTCGACATTAGGCATCCGAAAGGTATTGTAATGTTATATTCCTTCAGAGTATACTGACTGATCGTTTTCGTCCAAGATTTAATGTCTTTGGTTCCAGATCTAGGAATGGCTGGAGTACCGATTCATCCTTGTATCAGATCTGACAAGACATTTTCTCGTGCTCGAGAATTGCTGACCACATGTTTGGGTGAGCATGAGAAATGCAAGAAGACCGGGTTAGCTCCATCGCGTTTACTTGATGTCACTTTGGGCAGGACAAGACTGGTCAACACAAAGTTCATGAAAGATCCAGTCTGGGCGGCCTTGTCGTACTGCTGGGGCGGTCCACAACATTCCCAAACAACATATCTTAATCTACATGACCGTTATCGTCAGATTTTGTTAGAAGATCTCCCGCTTACTCTCCGCGATGCCGTTTATGTTTGTCGACAGATGGAGATCCAATATCTTTGGATTGATTCCCTTTGTATCATTCAGGAGGAGAAGAACAATGACGTTCAAAAGAGAGAGTCCGATAAAGACCGAGAACTCCGAAAGATGGCTGGTATCTTTAGTGGTGCGGTCCTTACTATTGCTGCCTCTTGCGCATCATCAGCCGACGAGGGATTTCTTCAAGATCGTCAACAGTACGAACCAGCAATCGGCATTCCTGTATGCATCAATGGGATCTACGATATGGCCCAGTTAGTTTTACCACGCCAGGACATCGACGATGCGCTGGAACCAGAGCCGATTGATAGTAGAGCGTGGACATTCCAGGAGCAATTGCTTTCATCACGAATGTTGAGTTTTACAAAACACACCATGCAATGGCATTATCAGTCCCGGGACTATAACATCTCCCAAGATGAACTTCATTTTCTTTCTAGTTCTGCCGACTACTTAGTTGCTTACAATGAAGGTACTTGGGTAGAGCTAGTCCAGGAGTACTGTCACCGCGATTTGAGTAACTTGGAAGATAGACCTATTGCCATTGCCGCAGTGGCCGAGACATTTGCCACTAATACAACCAATTTCACAACGTCGGACTATGTAGCCGGCCTGTGGAAAACAAACATTTTGGAGGAATTACTGTGGTTCCCCAGCAGAAAAGATCCTAAACCCGATAACTTACCAAAACTACAAGGCCCTTCTTGGTCCTGGACTTCAATCCCAGAGATGATCAGTTATGGGCGAGGAGTCAAGTTCGAACCCAAAGCTTCCTTAATTAGTATAGATGTTGATCTCGCAGATCCCCATTTCGTTTTCGGCGCCGTGAAAAGCGGTAAACTTCGTCTCAGGGGAATCATCTCGCGCCACCACACTGAACGCATGTTGCCACCCCTCCCAGATTGGACGTACCGTGACGACGGTTGCCCGCGACTACATGTAGACCGTCATAAAACACCCATGGAAGTCTTTCTGCTGGAGTTGGGCATTCGACATGGCTTGACGAGGATGCTGACCAGAAGTGTTGGCTTAGCGCTTCAGTCGACCGGAAAGCTAGATCAGTTCGTGAGAATCGGGATATATACTGAAGATATTTATAAACACTCTCGTGGCTGTTGTATTGCTTGCCAAGAGATTGGCACAAGGGAAGAAAGAGCAGTAGAAATTATATAGCTGGGTTTCGGGTTACAAGTTATGACCCTTATTTGTATAAAGCAAATAAATACTTATTATCTTAATCTACCTTGAGTTAAAACTAGTAGTTGTGTGGTAAGGAAAATGAGACTTGCAGGCAATGACAGTAAGAAGAATGTTCTATGAGAAAGAATATAATCTAATATATTACCTCAAACCTGGAGCTTCCATCCTCCTCCACTATTGATCAATATCCCTTCAGAGGCCTTTCCAACCTTGGTTCTAATCCCCCACGACTGCGACTTCTCAGCCATCCGTGTTTCCTGAGATCTGTTCTCCTGAAGGGCAAAGAGCTCAGCAGCATTAGAGCTCTTGACGACATCGACGCCTATCCTGGCAGTGTGGATTACGATGGCAACGACAAAAGCGACAGTGAAACCAACTTGAGCAGCTAGTAATGTCAACCACTGCCAACGTACAAACATATAGGTCTCTCGATTGAAACTATCCCCTCTCACAGAGCTCTGAGTATCAGCGGATCTGATGCTGCCATCGCGTTAGTCAATTAGCAGATATGATGCGATCCGAAGACTTACAATCCTGTCATTCCTTCAGCGATGTTATTAACATAAGTCTGTAGGTTTTTCCAAGTAAGATTGTCAAATTCCTCATCGGGTGTTGTAGGGTTAACGCCGCTCATGAGATTATATCCAAACTGATACGCTAGTCCCAAGGAGAAACGATTATTTAGGTCAGAAGACCAAGAGCCAGAGAAAGCATATCGGAAGTCTTTATCGATCAGGGCATGGATTGATGAGGTGGTAACGTTGAAAGATCCCTGTCCTTTATCATCTGAGAGAATAAAGGAGTTCCATGTACTGTTGTCGTTCGAGGTAGAGTTGGAAGAGCTGATGTTGACAAAAGATTCTGATATCGTCGTGCTATCTATACCATCCTTGACTTGGACGGTATAATTCTGAACGCAAAAATGCCATATCAGCTCCATGGCTCGAAATCGCGTCTTCATGTTGGGACTGGCATTGCTGTGGATGATAAAGAAATGTGCAACTGTTGCTTCTTTAACATCAGTATCCCAGTCCGATAACATCCTTCGTTTCGGAATGCTATCGTCATCTTCGGGTTGCTGGCGAACGGGGGATGAGATATTCGTCATAACGTGAATCTTGTCTGTAAAATTCAAAAACCCCAAGCCGTTAGGCAATGAGGCATTGTATAATCTCACCCCGTCTACGCCTTCCGTAGGCCCAGATACGTTAAGATATTCAGTGACATTCTTTATGCTAGCGCAAAGACCAAGAGATAAGACCGGTGGCCATTCGCATTGCATTGTAGAACAGGTGGGTTCAATATGAGGAAGTGTTTGGTTGACAGTATAGAAAGCTGCTTGATATGCACCTCGTGTGACACCCTCAAACACATCCTGATCTGACCATCATCATCATTAGCATTGCTCTTTTGATGGTTTGGGACGGTACATACTTTCGAGACCAGAGTCTAACAAGGACTGGGGGAAGGATCGAGAAACTTGTACGGAAGCAGTTCCATTTGGAACGAGAATATTCTCAGGCCGATAGGTTATTGTCGATTGTGTAACAAACGATGTAGCAATTCCCGTCGCCCAAACAAGAGCTGCAACAGAACTGAAATAAATAAACCTGCGATAACAGAATAAGTAACCACAACCTCATCCTTATCCAATACGTTGTCCAACATACCCTCCTCTGGTTTTTGGTACCAGGCACATAGCGCCCCACGGACCTCTACTCGCTTGATCAAAATCATGCAAATGTTTCAACGGCCGTCTCCCTGTTGCAAACCAGTTCCACTTTAGCTGCGACAGTCCCTCCTCTATCGGAACAATAACCATAGCACGACAAACAGTCGAGAGGAGTGCGATCAGGGTATTCACCGTGAGTCCTAATGGCCATTCTGGAAGCGGATGATTATCGAAGTGGAATAACACAGCAACCAGGGCTGCGAAGAATGAGAGTGCAAGAGCGCACCAGATGAACTCCGCGAGCCATGGTCTCACATGACGCCGTGCCGTCTTCATCAATACTTCATTACCTGCCATTGTAGGTTTTTCCGACGGAATATAGGTGTACTGTTGTCGTTTCGTTTTGGCGATGTGAGTCTTGTCGGTGGATGTCATATTCATGCTTTAATCCACAGTCATAGGCCGAAGAAGACTCGTAGTCGCTGAATGTTATAAGATGGGAGGTCATGTACTTGTTTTGATGTACCAACAATTTAAGGACGAGCTGCAACACAGTCACAGCCAAACTTAGCTTCGCCTGGGAAATGCTCTTGGAAAAACCACTACTATGTATGACAAGCCACATCGGCGGAGTTTATATGGAAACCTGGAAACCAATACTGTCGCAATACTCACCGATTGATCCTTGATTGGTAGCGAATAGGTTATCAAGATTAGACATGTCTGAACCCGTAACCCAAAACAGGGATATCTTTCAATGCAAAAAGCAAATCATCTGTAGCGCAACACCATACCGGATTTGGTTCCAAGGTGCGCGACCCTTGTCCAATGGTGCCGCTAAACGTAGGGCTGCTTACTGTATCCTGCCAACGTTGGTCTTTGACTAGGAAACCGGACCATGTTCACTAACCCCTCCTTTCTACCCTGTTGAATTCTTACTGCATGTTTTGTCTTGGCAGTAACAGTAGGCAGATTACCTACCCGCCTTGATTCAATAGCATCGGAAAATGGTATCACTGAAGGGTTCAAATCATCAATTTAGATTACTTCCTGTCTAAGATATAAACATTATTCTAGTCGATATCTCTCGTTCCAAACCACCATTTCCTCGCTTGACGCACAATCCCATCCCATCCCAAAATACTATCTGCCTTGGAATCAGTAGCCTCCACATGACTCAAGTTCGCCAGAAATATTGACGGGTATGACGCCATGTATGGCTGTGCCATGAATCTCTCCATGAAGGAAGACTCGAGGATCACCGGTTGATCTTCCCCTTCGTGAGGGAAGTACGGCGACGCCGTGAGATATCGTATTGCAATCCCCAAGGGAAAGGTAGAGGCTAGGACTGCATAGCTTCCGCACTGCGATTGGTGACAAAGAGGTATGGCGTATAGAATCTTGTGTGCGTACAATGTAGGGTTTCGTGGATGTTCGAATTGCCTTTCCCCTTGATGTGCAAACGGAACTTGCGCCTCACGTGCCAAAACTTCTGGCATGTCTACATGTTGTCGTGAAAAATACATCGTGGTGTAAAGAATGATGCAGCAACTCCAGTATAAGTAGCTCGGTTGTAACACAGCGATATCCTCATCAGTCTGTAATGATGGGAGCTCTCGTCGCCCCACTACCGTGCTGTCAAGTAGATGAAACGCATCAGGCATAATGTCTTTCCATTTCACCAAGATCCGCTCGAGTTGTAAACATTGACGTACAAGCTTTTCAGTAGCTTCATAGGATTCTACCTTATTCGGATCGAGGTCCCTAAGCAAGTCCAAATCTTGAAGAAGTCCAGGGATCTGGACTAGTACATCAGTCAGTAAATCAAGAGGCGATTTCTTGCGATTCTTCCACGGTAGAAGCATCCAGTCTTCTTCACTGAAGAATGAACGTTTTCGCTCAGTCACACAGTGGATGTACTGTTCAAAGGTTAGTAAACATTGAGCCGGATAAATATTCCGGCAGCCTGTACATACCGAGACGACCCTGCTATCCGCCAGCAGATGCCGTGCCGGACCTTCCCAGTATCCACAAGGCCCTTTGGCTTGGAAAATTGCCATTTCGCCATCACTATGGGCCTTGTAGCTGTCAATCTGCTGCTTTGGCCCTGATGCAACTACTCCCTTTGCTCCATATCGAATCTTGTTAAGTAAGTCACCAACTGATACACTAGCAAGTATGAGGTGAGGGGGGCAAGAAGTACCTCATAGAACCGGTAGAACCGTACTGCGGCGATCAAGCCGTTGCTTGTAGCTCTCTTAGGATCACGAATTGCCATAGCAGTTTCCCCAAGGCCCGCACGATATGCTTCAAATGCTTTTGTCCGTAGCTGTTGATTATCGTCTCGCTCCGCTAATGCAGCAAGGCCATGCGCCAAAGTGATGAGCTGCAGGGATTTCTCAGATCCACTCAGATACTCATGGTATCTAACCCAGCCAACAGGGGATAGTTGAGACGTGGTAGATGAGAGCATACGGCCATTAGGAAGGTACGCCGAGAGAAAGAGGCCGATGTATTTGGTGTCCCTCGCACTTCTGACCAATGAGTCGCACAAGGTAATACTGCCTGACTCGGCTGGTGCCCGAATGGGATTATGAGCCTTGGTATAGGTGGCTAGCTTCTTGCTCGTGGTATTAATCCAGATGTGAGGCTGATCGTAGCCTTCGCAGACGTAGCCCGCTGAGATACACCGCTGACAAAAAGGCTTCTTCTTATCGCACTAGGGGGACAATGTGATTAACATTTGCACAACAGTAGATGGTAAGTGGTTAACTCACTCCCTTCTTCCTTCTGCGACAAGTCGAACAGCCTCCCACTTTCGCTGGGACGCCGACCATGATAGACAAGGGAGGTAGCGTGTAGTATGTAGACGTCCGGTCAACGTCACAAGGCAACACTGGAAGTCAAGACAGTCAAATGGACATGACTGTTGCGCGCACTTTGTAGGCCTTTTAGGTTAAAATCGCATGAACCCACATTTAGGGCAATATCTGTCGATTGGGTGATGACAGCTTACTTCATATTCAGCCCCGGCTTGGCGCTTACACTGATGTGTTTTCAAGTTTATGATCCCTGCACTGGAGATGATCTTCACGACGCTCCACATTTCTGTCAAAGTACTATCCTGCGCATCTGACACTCGCGCACCTTAATTCTCTTTATAGTAATAAAGTGACTACCTGAATATTGTAACAATACAACCTCGCATCTTACACTATGGACGTTGGCAGTGAAGAAATTGTTCTTTTTGATGCAATTTTAATTAGTAACTTGACGTCAGATGGGGCTGACAATGAATTTGCGTAGAACTGCAACATAGAAGTAAATTCAAGACCAAGGCTGTGATCGTATATATATATGTGTACTCATACAATACTCAGAACTTCAACAACGATCTTGTTCCTTCCCAAATACCAGCTTTCACAAGAGAACAAGTCTCCAAACACAGTTCTCAACATGGGTTCATCAACCCGCCCCCCAGCCAACCGCTTCGTTGCCGTAGCTCGTCATGTCTACAACCCCATCGGCTTCAGCAAAGGATACAATTTCGTCCTGTGGTTCATCTTTGCCGGTGGTCTACTAGGTTTTATATGCGCTCGAGCCCCCTACTTCGACTACGATGGCGTTTTTTGTAAACCTGACTCCAACGGTGGTTTCTTTGGCGCTGCAGCTGGCGAATGCTGGTCTTATGCACAAGAGTCCCACCTCAAGTTTGGTATCAAGATGCATTTGTGGACTGTCCTTCCTGCTGGGTTCCTCGCCTTTCTTCAATTCCTTCCCATCCTTAGACACAAGGTTATACTCTTTCATCGGATTAATGGCTACATCACCATTCTGCTTAGCATTGTGGGGACAGCTGGTGCTCTGATGATTGCGCGTGTATCCTTTGGTGGAGGTGCAGATATACAGGCTGCTGTTGGATTGCTGGCCATTTTGTTTGTTGGAAGTCTACTCGTTGCTTTATACAACATCAAACGGCTACAATTGGAGCAGCACAGGGCTTGGATGTTACGAGCTTGGTTTTATGTAAGAGACATTCAATTTGTCAATCGATTGAATATTGAACACTGACGGTGAACAGGCTGGAGCTATCATATCCTGTCGACTTGTCATGTCCAGCGCGGCCATGATCATCTCCAAATGGGGAGAGGTATACAAATCTTTCTCGTGCGATAAACTAGCTTCATTTTACCAAGACGATGAACAAGGTTTTATGCAGAAATACCCGACATGCAATTCCACCGATGGATGGGTTGCAGTGAGGGCAGATATTATTGGCGGAGAAGGAGAAAACGCAGCTGCAGCAATGCACGAAACCTTTGGAATGGCGGTTTGGTTAGCCCTGGCCCTGCACGCTATTGGGGTCGAGATATACGTAAGCAGTCACGTATCCATTGTTTCACTGCCATGATTAACTCAGCTTTATGATAGCTTCGCTTGACCCCCGCTGAGTCTGAAAGACTTCGAAACATCTCCTACAAACGCCAGATAGAGGCTGGATTTAAGAATCCTGGCAGTGCTGGGTTGACTATTGATCGTCTCGGAGACTCCACTGCTTGGGAACCCGTTAGTGGGAGGAGTCAGCGAGATTCAGCATATGCTTTGGTTGACCATGTTGGAAGGACAGACCTCAATCCCTCACGCTCCGAATCTGTCTTACTACAGCCCGGCCATACGCAATACGATCCATACATGCCACATGCCTGATGGATGCGTGAGAGACCCGTCGACTTCCCAGATGGATTCATCATCCTGACATCACAAAACTGGATTCATCCACTGCGTGTTGGCAAACGTTATTTTCGTATATTTATTAACTTGCGTCTAAATATCATAAATCTTTGAAGACTCTATGCGTATTCTACTTCAACTGCAAACTTGTCATCTTTCTCATTGACCAGAGTAACCGTGATACCCCATCCAGGTACCTTGTATGACTTCACACCACTCATAGTAAGAGTAGCGTCATTCATTGGCTCCCAACCAGAAACCTCACTGCCACAACTATCTGAACCAGGCGTGGCATCTATCACACGGATAGGTCCCTGCCCTGTACTAAGGGTCGTATCAATAGTATAGAGGAGAACACCTGGCGCACAGATCTTCTCATCAAGACCCTTTGCCACGCGCGCTTCAGCAACAAGAGCAGAAGTCTTGTTGGTAGCCACGACGATAGCCTTGGTGCCACCTCCTTGGGTCGCCAAAGGTGTAAGAGTATGTCGGGTAGTGCCGCGTTCGAGGATACAGTCGACGTCCTCATCCTGTAACCAACCCAGCCTCCATTTATCCCATGCGAAATAGTCAGAAGCCACTCCTCCGATGTTACCCATAACATCCCAGCCACCAACGTATTCGCCAGTGGACAAGTTATCATCGAGAGGGTATAGATCGGGCAGACACATCGAGTGACCTGTCTCATGGTTCATCGCCTTATAGCCCCAGAAATAAGGATCAACACCAAAGGTGATGGCCCTCTTGGACACCATTGTGCTGTTTCGCGTAAAAGCACCAAAGCTTGAGGCCAAAGAGCGACCAAACCAGGGGTTGTTGCGAGAAGTGACGATGTAGAGGATGTCTGTCACGGCCGGAGGTGGGTTTTCGCCATTATTCATGTATGCGTCCAATGCATCCTCGACGTATGCATAATGTTGTTGGTTACTAAAACCTGCATCCCAATTGTAGGACTGGGCAGAATGAGGCATGCGATAGAACTTGGTCGTGTCGGCGGTGATGTTGAGTGCAAGCTGACCATAGCTGGATTCCTGGAACCACTTGTTTGCATCGGGAACCAGGTAATCGTAATTCTCCTGAGGAGAATCCTCAGTGGCTTCGGCGTCGGAGAAGTCGACAAAGATCATAAAGCCCTGGATGGTTCCAGTGCTGGGGACGCAGTCGGCCATAAAGCCGTGGCCGACATTTAGCCATGCATAGGTTCTGGGTAGCTTGCAACTCGGAACCCACGGAGTATCATCATCAGGGAACGTTCCATTGATAATTCCGGTTCCATTATTGTTTGGATCCAAGGGTAGCGTTTGGTTGTTAGGTAGAGTAATGTTTGTTGCTGACTGTTGACAGATGGAAGATGCCAGTGCCGCTGGTAGAACCAGCGACAGTAATGTGGCCTTGGAAATCATGATGAATTTTCTCAAACAATGAGAGTTTGATGTGCTCTGAATATCATGCTGGATTTTCATTCTCTTTATAGAGCCATATTTACTCCTGATCCGTATTTAAAATCTACCGAGGCCACTAGGCCAAGTAGTTGATACCTCAAATAGACTAGTTAGACTTGTCAAGATCTAGCGTTAAGCTTAAAGTGGGACAAGTTGAGGAATACGAACATTTGAAACCCGGGTCCCTGGCTTGTTAACCCTGGCAATATCCATATAATCTCGTTCTTAATGCGTACTCGTAAACGATCGTTCGTTCTTCACGATCCTTGTTGATATCGCATAATCGTTCATTGTACGGATACTCCGTAGTGCTTAAATTTCAGTTGGGCCTTTTACAGGGGGAAACCCAGCCTCCCCCAGAAGTCGACACCGCCAGTCTTTTGGTTATGTAACTACTAGTCGATCTTACCTACCCTGTACAAATACAATAATTACCTACATTATTCATAATACAGCATGGCAGTTTCTCCCTGAATTGACTTCTTCGGATTGCTGCAATGGCTTCACCTAGTGCAACGATGAGATATTCGTCTTGAGATAGAAGTATTGGGTATAGATTGGTTAATGGCGTTTCAAGACACGAACGACTCATCGAGGTACTCTTGAAATTGGCGTAAATTGCAATGGCGAAAAAATGCGAGAGGGTGGTGATCAAAGTAATGAAGGTGTTCCAGACATGCAAGAGAAGGAAAAGAGAGAGACAGGGAGAGACATGTGAGGCGCGTGTTCACACTATAAAAGGCCCTCGAAACGCATGAGGCTGACAATGACGGCTGATCAATGCGTAACGAGCTGTACAATTGTACGGCGAATTTGCGCGTCAGATATCCGAAGTTTAGTTTCCCTCCTAGTGTAGACTCTGAAAATTGCACTGAAATTGCTAAGAGACAGTGCTAAAAGTCTTTTGATCACGAGACGCTAAGAGACAATGATCACCTCCGCCCGACATCCGAGAAGGACCCGCCATTTCATTTGCCTCTTTATGCCAAATACGATCTAGGGGTGAGTTGCAGGGTAAATTGTTATGGTTCAATTACTTTATAGCTTAGATTATTTTAGCCAACTTAGTTTAAGCCTGAGTCTTTGAAGTTCAACAACTCTAATGGTCGCCGATATGCATATCCATCAGAGATCAACCATCGACGTCGAGTCGACGCTCGCGTCTCTCACTCTTGCTGAGAAAATATCTCTTCTATCAGGTCAGTATGCAAAAAGTATTGAGTATGTCTACACTCACTGACAATTGGAAGGGTCCGACTTTTGGCACTCTGCCACTATCCCATCTAGGGGAATCTCTGCTGTCAAATGCACCGACGGCCCCAATGGTGCTCGTGGCGGTCGATTCTTCAATCCAGTGCCAGCACTATGTATACCCTGCGGAACCGGCCTCGGTGCAACATGGAACCCGGAACTTCTCTATGCAGCAGGTCAGCTTCTCTCTAGAGAGTGCGAAGCAAAAGGCGCCCATGTATGGCTAGGTCCGACAGTCAACCTTGTTCGAGGCCCTCTCAACGGTCGCGGATTCGAGAGTTTCTCTGAAGACCCTCATCTAAGTGGAGTGCTAGCTACGGCTATCATCAACGGAGTACAGAGTCGAGGTACAGCAGCAGCCTTGAAGCATTTTGTTGCCAATGATCAAGAAACTGCCAAAATGTCAACCGATATCTGCATGTCGGAAAGGGCACTGCGAGAAGTCTATCTCAAACCTTTTCAGATGGCAGTTCGAGATGCTAAGCCAAAAGTTGTCATGTCATCATATAATAAAGTGAATGGAGTTCATGTTTCTGAGAGCAAGAAGCTTTTGCAAGATATTTTGCGAGGGGAATGGGGTTATGATGGGCTGGTAATGAGTGATTGGTAAGAACACCATCTCGACTTCTAACTTCCAAGACTAACAAGACTAGGTACGGTACATATGGCTGTACTGATTCTCTCAACGCCGGTGTGGATATTGAAATGCCCGGTCCTTCCCGACATCGTGCAGACAAAGCTATAGTCGCAGTCGTTTCGGGAAAGGTTAGTAGAAAGACGATAGACGATCGAGCAAGAAAGGTTCTTGAACTAGTCAACAATACGGCAACAGCACGAGTATCGACAAAAGAAACAACTAGAGACTCACCAGATGATCGAGCTCTCAACAGACGGCTAGCTACAGAGAGTGTCGTCCTTCTCAAAAACTCAAGCAATCTCCTACCACTTCAGGCTCAAGATTGCGAGGATGTCGCTATAATAGGACCGAATGCCAAACTTCCCGCTGCTTGTGGTGGAGGAAGTGCGAACTTACGGCCATACTATACAAGCTCGGTCTTCCAAGGGATTAAAAACCAATTGCCCACGAATGCAAGGATTCAATTCGAGCCTGGCGTTTTTGGACACGTTTTACTCCCATACTTCACCGGAGATCATGTCACCGATGAGAACGGAAATCAAGGTGTTTCCATCTCTTTCTTCAACGAACCAGAGTCTGCTGTCAACAGAAAACCTTTTGACCAACAAAACATACCAGATACGACTTACCAACTAATGGACTATAACCACCCTGATAAAAATGAAACTTTCTACATGTCGATGAAAGCCAACTTCAAACCCGAGATTGATGGATTGTATGAATTTGGTCTTGCTAGCTATGGTACCTCGAAATTATACATCAACGACCAACTTGTCATTGATAACGAGACAGCACAGACCCATGGTGGAATGTTTTTCGGGCATGGGTCTACAGAAGTGCGTGGATTGTACGAGATGGATTCAAACCAAACTTATCGCCTACGAGTTGAAACTGGTAGTGCATCGACATCAAGGACTAGTGGTGGTTCGTTCATTCCCATCCCTGGAGGAGCCTGTCGTCTTGGCGGCTGTCTCAAGCTTGAGCCAGCAGAAGGTATCAGGCGTGCAGTTGCAGCAGCAAAAAAGGCCAAGCACACTTTCATCGTTGTCGGTCTCAACGCAGATCTGGAAAAGGAGGGTAAAGATAGAGAGTCAATGTCCTTACCACCTCACGTCGACGACCTAGTATCAGCCGTCCTGGAAGCCCAGCCCAACGCCATTGTGGTAACTCAAGCTGGAAACCCTATCGAAATGCCATGGCGCCATCAGACCAAGACTATCCTTCATAGTTGGTATGGCGGAAACGAGGCGGGTAATGCTATCGCGGATGTGGTATTTGGTAAAGTCAATCCGAGTGGAAAGCTCCCAATGACCTTTCCAAGCCGACTCCAAGACGGACCCAGCTTCTTGAGTTTCGGCAGTGATAATGGTAGGATCTACTATGCTGAAGATGTATTTGTTGGTCATCGCTGGTTTGAAGCACGAGGTATCGAAGTAGCTTTTCCGTTTGGGTAAGTCATCATCTCGACGGTTCTTTATTCATTTACTAATATGGCCAAGTCACGGTCTTAGCTACACAACATTCTCTACATCCGAGATCACGATGAAGGAGAATGATGTACAAGTTAATGTCGGAAATACCGGATGTATGGCTGGCGCTGAGGTGCTCATGCTGTACATATCCTTTGACGATTTCAAGTCGGGCAAAAAGTCGAGATTCTTACGGCCTGTTCGAACACTCGTCGGTTTCCAAAAAGTCTTTCTTGAGCCGGGTCAAGAAGCCTCGATTGTTTTGACCTTGGACAAATACAGCACAGCGGTGTGGGATGAGATGGCGGACAGTTGGCTGTGTGAAGCGGGGACATATACGGCTTCTGTTGTGAGCTCGAGCGGAATTTTGGAAACTACCTTTGTTGTAGAACAGGACATGTATTGGAGCGGAGCATAGGTTAGATGGATTCATTGCAGGGTATGTATATATATAGACATTAATTACGTATAAATAAAGTAACCTCCGGGTCTTTAAAAAGTATCGGCATCAGGCATGGTCCAGTCACCATAATTGAGAGGCCAAAACGAGTCCATAAACACATCTGGTTGCCCAGAACCATACTGTCCATGAAGCCCGATGGCCAAAAAGTTATCCAGCTGAGGTTCTTCATCTCCAAAATACCCACTAAAGTCGGTTGCCTCTGATTCCATCGCCTCGGAAGGATGAGACGTGACATTGATGGGACCAAAGTCCGAATTAGCCGCCACTGAGATTTCTGCTGTGACGCGTTCCGACGAGTGCGTAGCAATTGACGAGGTCCCAGCTTCAGTTGTATGATCTTGCTCTTCTGGTTGGAAGTTCAAATTTTGAACGACTTCTGTGACGCTGTGCTTGGAAAATACCTCCCGTACTTGCGAGTTGCCCTCAGCTACCTGCGGTCGTGAAAATATATTGCTTTCAGACTCTTCCTCATCCCAGATTGACGGACACGCGTACGGCCCATCTCTGATTCTTTGTGCATCATTCACTAAATCATTTATACCCTTTAGTAATATTGCCGTTGTGGGTAAAAGCGCAGCTTGTTCTTCAACCGCTTGCGAACAAGCCGTCAGTCTTGCAACAAGTTCCATCTGAGGCATATCGCCCATAGGATACTGTCCGAGTCTTGAGATAATCCTCGCAGAGTGAAACGCACACATAGCCATAGAAGGATCACTGATTAATTCAGAGCCTCCCACAAGTTTTGGAATCTCAAGGATTTTGGATACAGAAACAGCATGGAAGAGACACTTTTCACGACAAGACGCTGTGAACTCGGGCGACATTCGTAAAATTTCCGAGGCAGGAAGACCTTCTCGGAAACCGGGGATAGTGAAGCGGAAAAGATCGCAGTGTGTTTGGTGATACCAAGCATGCAGCATCAGGAATGGTGTACGGGAAGGTGAGAATGCGCGTAGCGAGAATGCTGTCCGGTCCAAATTATAGCGTGCTGGTAGCGAAGCAGAAAATTGGCGCAGTTCGTTTTCGATGGATTCGACGGCTACTAGACATTGTTCGATCGGCTTTCGGTGGTTTGTAATCGTCAGAGTAAGTCTATGAGAGTCAGTTGGCACAGGTAAAGAGAGATACAATGTTGTTACCTTTGTACACGATTCCGAATGTCCAGAACTCGGATGCAGTAGCCTAGAAGGCCTACACTGGTTGTATCAGGATGTGAAGGTGGATGAAGAAGTTCAGTAGTGACTGGCATGTCCATGGAAAAGGACTTTTCGTTACACGGCAGTCGGATATAGAGAGTCTCGGAAGTACAAGCCGTAAATTCCGCCTTTCCACTCGAATACAGCGAGTCCATGATGTAAATGGACCACATCAACCGTCGTCTCCGCTCTTGTACTAAGAACTTTTGTCGCGTATCCTCATGATTGAGTCGAAGGATATAAGCAAGTCGTGAAGTCAGTGCCATGGACACAAGCATCTTACTAACGCGCTGGGAAAGGTAATGATCCAGTGTGATGAGTAACCATGCTTCTACATCTGATATTTGTGGCTGAGAGAGTTGCTGCAGGAGACGTGACTCGGCGTCTTGAATCCATTTTCTTGCCGTGTTGCGATGCTCAGAACTGCCTGGGTGTATGAAACGAGATGTGATACCGCATATTGCCGACAGGACGCATGGGTTCAGCTCATTCTTGGACCATGATTGGAGAAGAGTTGCTCTATGGAGGAATCCGTAGCATGGAATTGGGTGGATGAGATCAAAGTAGGCGTCGATGTGTTGTTTGACTGTTTGTTTGTTTATTCCGAGGTCCCTTATCACGATGAGACATGTATGTATAGAACTTGGTCTTTGGGAAGCTTACAATGGTAATTGTTGAGGCATCTGCATTGATACGGATGACGCATTAGGTTGTAAATGAGTCTGTGTTGGGCGACTCGAGTCTCCAGCTGGCGATACAAACTCGGATGAGTCTGACGTTCCAGCCTGGGGCGACTGCGTCGAGTCATTTACCTGAGATCCTGAAGATGTCGGGTAATGGCAATCAATGCCGCGGTCCAAGCATCGAGAACATGTCGGTCTTTTGCCAGAACACTTCAATTTGCGATCCTTGCACCGAAGGCATGCTCGAGATACCCGTCGTCGCTCCAAAATTTCAAGGTTGCCGTTATTTTCCACAGTTGACGATAGTAAAGAGCATGAAAACTTGAGTCGTTTGCAATTGTCACAACCTCGAGAGTCTCCATCGCATCCTACCTAAAATCCCTATTAACAAACAAATATGGTATAGATGGAAAAAAAACTGCCATACCTTGCGGTTCCGACATTGAGCACATATTTCGGATGTCTTGCGGATGCGCGTACGAGATGCGTTCCTCTGATCAACCATTATCGCGTCGATCCGATAATTTCGGAAGAGAGCTGCGAGAATGGAAGTCGGGCGGAGGAAGAAGAGGAGAAATTTGCCCCAAAACTTAATCTCGTTTGTCAATTCCCCCCGACTTCCGAGCTCGGGATGCACTAGCTACTTTTGATACTCCACATACCCCAGACCTTTACCTTGGTCCCATGGGGAAATCAGGAGAAGTTACCAAGCTAAGCAGTCTTTTCATCGCAGTCTCGACCCGAATTACCTTGTTGTTGGCGCAACTCGTGATACTAAGATTTTGCGGGGGAAGATGCTTTACGATTCATTTGACTGAGTATATCTGTAGCATCACCCCGGCCTCAATTGCCTGTCATCATCCATCAGACATCAGAGTCAAGCAACTGTTCGGTCATCAACCCTTGCCGCACTACACCGACACCATGTTGTCCAACCACAGAATTTTAAAACACTTCAACCGCCATCTAGGCATCGCCTTCGCCGTCATTGCCGTATCGACATTCAATTACGGTTTCGACAATGCAGCCTATAATAACACCCAAGCCATGGAGGCATTCCAGACCCAATTTGGCGAATGGGATGCCGACGCTGGAAAGTACAGCATCCCTCCTTCGTGGCTCGCCTTGTTCAACAGCTTGAATTATATCGGTTTCGGTGCGGGAGTCATCATTGGTAGTCTCGTGAGTGAGCGTTGGGGTCGAAGATGGTGCATGTTTGGCATGAGTGCTTGGGCATTGGTCCCTGCTATCATGGCTGTGACATCTGTCAGCAAGGAGCAAATCATGGCGACCAGAATCCTTAACTGTAAGTTCAGTTTCTGTTCTATTCCGTGTTGTCAACTGACCCTAGGTTAGACATCTATATTGGCATGGAACTCGCCGTTGTTCCCGTCTACCAGTCCGAAATCATGCCACGCGAAATTCGTGGGTTTGCCGTTGGCTCTTACCAGTTCAGCTTAATGGTAAATCTCTTTCTTCAATCCCGTTTTTCTCGCAATCTAACCGTGTCAACAGTCTGGTACCCTCATCGTCGCGTGCGTTTGTAGAGGCACAAGTACTCTGTCAGGCAACCTCTCGTTTCGAATCCCCTTCGGCCTCTTCTTCATCATCCCCGTCTTCGTCATGTGCGCCATCTTCTTCATTCCAGAGGTACAACACCCACACAACTACATCGAACTCATAAGCTAACTAATTAGTCCCCACGATGGTTACTTACGAAAGATCGAACCGAAGAAGCACGAGCGGCGCTTGGTAAACTACGAGAAGGAAAACAGACCGAAGCCGAGATCGACGAGCAATTTGCAGCGCTCCAATATGCGTTGGAACATGAGCCAGAGCAGGGAAACTACCTTGAGCTCTTCCAGGGAAAGAACCTCAAGAGAACTGCTATCGTTGTCGCCATGAACTTTTTCCAGCAGGCGACTGGTCAAGCGTTTGCCTCGACATACGGTGCTATTTTTATTCGAGATATTGGAACTGTCAACCCGTTTACCATGACTATCGTCAATGCAGTTGTCAATCTCTGCTCTGCGTTTGCTGGTCTGTATCTTGTTGATCGGGCTGGTCGACGGTAAGTACTCTTTACCCGAGGTTGAGGAATATTACTAATTTGGTGTAGCCCTCTATTATTGACTAGTGCTGGATGGATGTTCTCAGCAATTGTCACTATGGGCGCCCTGGGAACTGTATCCAATCCATCCTTCGGTGTCAAGTCGGGTATTGTTGCCATGCTCACGTTATTCGGCTCTGGGTTCACGTTCGCCTTTGCGCCTCTCAACTATGTCATCACTACCGAAATCCCTGCTCTCCGTCTTCGAGACGCATCCCAGCGAACAGCCTCTATTGTCAATGTGGTGGCCAACTTCCTTGTCAGCTTCAGCATTCCTTATATGCTCTATGATCAATACGGAGGCCTTGGATCCAAGGTTGGATTTGTCTTTGCGGGTATCCTCGTATTAGCTATCCTCTTTGTTATCTTTTGCATTCCTGAGTGTAAGGGGAAATCGCTTGAGCAGATTGACCGCATGTTCAATGAAGGTATTGCCCTACGCAAGTTTGGCAAGTATAAGCCCGAGGAGATGACAGGTGATGTGGAGGAAGTAATTGAGAAGAGTGGAAAGTAAACTATTCTAATACAGTGTAATTATCTACTCATTTATCAAATTAATTACAACTACTTATTATAATTTCTGTGGCGCTACTGTTATCACTACTGTTCGCGCATTGTTGCATTATTGGCTGTTAAACTTGCGGCTCCTTTGGAGTGTCAGCGTCTAGATCATTCATACTTGCTTTCAAAGGCCTTTGTTCTTGATGCTTAACCAGATCCAGCCTAGTCAAATTCGGTAAAGGCACACTTTTTGCACTACCGCAAGTCTCAGCAAAGGCAATCAAGTATGCTTAATACCCCTGACGACAGCAGGCTTTATTTTGGCACTAATTAAGTACCAACATCATCACTGCTGATCCTATAACCACCACCGCAGAGACTACAACAGCGGCCATTAGCACGACCAGTGCAGCCCCAGCATATACATAACACCCGATTGCAGCGCCTTCGTGATTTATTGCAACTCTACTACGGGCACATTTATACCCCTTCTATATAGTTCTCGATGATATAAGTTTCGAGGATTGTGTACTTCATGAAGTATTCTGAAAATCCCATGTGCAGTGGTGTGGATTATATCAAATCAACCTCCATGTGCAATACGTTCTATATAACTGGCGATTTCGGAAATGATAACAACCGCAATGCCGCATTGAGGCTCTAGTAGTGGGAAGTGTTGTGGTGCTCTTTGTTATCTTCTCCTTGGCTTCTACTGAGTTTAAGGTTGTTTGAAAGACTGGGCATGTACTATTGCCTTTTCATGGAAACATGGCATTTTTAATTCACTTTTTGTGACACCGGCTTCTGTATTTCGTTCTTGCTTTTGTTCCAAGTGACTATAGAAAAGCTTTTTTTTAGATTGAGTTGAAATATAACATTTCTCATATACTCAAGTAAGATGCCTGCAAGCCAAGGCGGATGTCGGCTCCTTACCAAGCCGGCTATTTTATGTCTACTGAATGAACCAACAGCTTTATCGCAAACTCTCCAAATCAGAAGTGAACCCC
This sequence comes from Fusarium sambucinum, assembly GCF_050947815.1. Lineage (NCBI taxonomy): Eukaryota > Fungi > Ascomycota > Sordariomycetes > Hypocreales > Nectriaceae > Fusarium > Fusarium sambucinum. The sequence goes on along the minus strand of NC_139294.1, from coordinate 487,945 downwards.
CCACTGCTAAAAACCTACAACCAACAGTCAACAACCAACAGGCAAATCAGGCCACTGTCTTCAGATTTCCACAGCTGTATTAGGAAGGTGGTTGTGACGATGCCTAAATGCATGCGATGAAGCGAAATTAACTGTACGGCACACTTTGTGTATAACTGACATCAACTCTGCTCTCCAAGACATAACTGCGACGTAAACCATTCATTCATTAATCGTCATGATGGTTGCCATTAAGCGTACGATTCGATTCTACGCTATCTTGGCATTTCTTTTCGCGTTCGTTCTGGCCGAGGATGAATCGGATGAAGTTTACGACCCATCTGCAGAATATGATCCGTCAAACAATTATCGCCCGCGAAACATAACTGGCCTAGGAGATTTTTACAGCTGGGTCGGATCGTGAGTTACAAGGATCAAGAGGGACAGGGAATTAATCTGACAAGAAACAGTTACTATAATGCAACGGCAGAGGTAGAGCTAGAGTTTGTCTTCGGCTGGCAATGGGGCGAGCCATTATGTCCTGTGTGGCAGAATTACACCCATACCGCCAAATTCGATGCCATTCTGAGCATCTTGGAAAGAGGTCACTGGAGTGCGGGAAGCAATTCCGTCATCTTCTGGCTAACACTTCTCCCACAAAACTCGCCGCAGTTCAATGTTTCCAGCTTGACATATAAAGATATGTACGATGGGGAGGACTTTGGTATATCATATCCCATTCTAACTAACGAGTTAGTTCAACTCTAATCTCACATTGTCTTCTTTACTAAACCCTTCTTAGTTTATGGGAGCATAGATGGTATCTCGTCGGTAACCACATAGTACCACCTCCTCGTAATGGCTCTAGCTTTGATGTTTTTGACTTCACTACCAGCCAGATGTCTGATGGGGCTTATAATATCAGTGGTACGGCTGGGCAAGACCGCGAGTACAGGGGTAGCTTATCACAATTCGCAAACTTCACCATGCCAGTCTGTAATTCCACCATACAGACCAACGACGTCAGACTATCGATTGTGGAAAGCTCATATTGGCATACCTATGGTTGGGATGAATATCAATATCCTCATACCAGCATTCAGTTCGATGGTAAAACCGCCAATCTTACGCTAGACGCCTCTTTTTACGCGCAACCGCATATCCATCCCAATCAGACAAGCGCGGGTCCTTCCGCTCAAGGTTTCTTACGCGTTCGCTTCTCCGGCGTTCTAGATGAATATCATTCTGATACTTTGAGCCTCAACGGCAGTACGCCTACATGGTTGCGTACAGTAGGTTTCTCAAATGACTCTTCTAATATTGGATACTCGGAGGGTTTGGAGAATTCAGCAGAGACGGTGAATCTCCGGCTCGCATTTACCTTTGCAGCAACTATCTTGTCGGCTTGTATGTTGCTACTATAGACAAGAGAATACTAGGTTGAATGGTCTATCACGGTTGTCGAATAAATAAATAAATGTTTATTTTGTGTTTGCTATTTACGATGTAGCTGTGTCATAAACTAAATCCCAGAGAGAAACGAGAGTATTGTTTGTAGAGTTCGATTCTTCGTTTTCTATAACCTTCTGTCTAGTAAAGTTGTCGATCTTGACCTCTGGGCTGTGTAATAGCCTGTTTCTGGATGCATGCCTATAATGCCCCTCTGCTCAGACTTCTTCAAGGTCAAATCCATTCAGCCCCTGCTCATCAAGACCTGCCACGATATTTTCAAGACTCGTGTCTCCGTTCGCACGGTACATGGAATCATTGAGGGCATCCCAGAAGAGGAAGTCCTTACCGCCCACTTCCATCAAGAAGAGGCATTCGCCCGTATATGAACATGTACCATAGAGAGGCTTCACGTCGCCATCAAACCCCCGTTCCTGGACCATCTCGGTCATGTCTTCGCCCCAGCGCATGTCGCCACCAATTTCTTCATACACATTGGTCCAGTCATTGGGGGGATTAACCTTCTCAGGTATTAGCCAATTCCGAGGGAGCAGAACAGTGACTTACGTCAGTGTCGGTGACGACGACGCCGTCGACGACTTTGGTATGATTACTCATGGTGGGTATTTATAATTGAGGGATTGATGTGTTTGGTAAGAAGATGCTCACTTGTGACATAAAGATCGCAGTATAGAGTGGTAGTAGGTGGAAGTGGTATATTTATACCATTCAATCTCATGTCAGACGTCACCAGGCATTACTAGTGTGAGATAATCATAAGGGCTGCTTAGCGGTAGGTGCTGATCCCAATATGTAGTTAGCCTCATTCATCACCGTACGTGGCTGACTAGCTCGGTTTTATCCGCATTGCTGTTTTCCGCATATATAAAGACCCTGTGAGAAGAAGGCTGGGATTTGATTGCTAGAGATGACCTTGGGAACAGGCGAACTTCAAGAACTTTAAGGGCCGCATATCGATCATGTTTCTATTGTATACATGGTTATTAAAGTGGCAGGGAAATAGCCACAGCAAATAGAGTTCAGCATCTTATCAGATTTTTCAGTAAGATATCACATGCCAAAGTTAATCATTGGGACATGTTTCTCTCATTTATTTGATGATGTCAATTAACGGCACAGCACGTTCTCAGCTACGGACTGTCGCCCTTGTTGCATTACCAGGATCTTTGACCTATGATTTCAGCTGAGATTGCGTTTTAAGTAAGGATCTGACGATATTCCTTGGTTGTCGATTAGCAAAGCGGGACATTCTAGCCGGGTTGCAAAACATAACGCCCAAACTAGAAATAGCGTTGTCTATCAACAGGCATGCTGACAGCTGAAAAGGCATGGAGATACTTTGCCAACAACTCTTCTAGGTATGTAGGTTCTCGAACCTTCGCGCGTATCATGGCCGTAATCAAAAGACCTGACACAGTCCAGATTGTTTGTACTGTGATTCGAATGGTCCCTTACAACGATACTGCAGCATCACTGCGAAGTCACGGGCTCGAGACGGAGAAGCTTCCTGGTGTTGTTCTTCGTCAACGTCGGTCTGTTTCCGCGCAAGAGTGGAGCGATGTTATCGGAAAGGTGCTTGCTCGTGGACTGGACATAGTGGGGTGCGAAGATCAAGGGTACCTTTGTGTGGAAGTGTATATATCTCGTCCAATCTCGGACCTTTGTGAACCACCTGTGGAAGAATTGGTGAAGGAACTCCATGATGGTTAATATGATACGCCAGTGTCAAATGTACAAGACCATGAGAGGAAGCTGTTGATTTGCTTTTGACTCAAAAACGAATATTTTCCTTACTATTGAAGTAATATCCTGGATTTTCTTTCGTTATGAGCTTCAGAGGAAAAATATCCTTTTAACAGTTGGCCGACACAGGGTAGCATCAAAGCATCAACAATGAATAAGTCATTGACTAATACCAATATAATTCCGTAAGACGAAGGTGTTGAATAATATACCAATTCAAGATGATTATAATGAATGCAGCACTGTAGAATGGGGGTCGAGGCCCCTTATGGAGAATTTGTCGGCTAGTCTTGGGCGACGACAACCGTCACGGCTGAGCTCAAGCGTAAGAACACCGGAGGCAAGAAGGGCTTCAAGGACTGCTGGGTAAGCGGTCTCCTATTGAAGATACCAAGTTCAGTACTGGCTGTGGCAGGATGCCACCGAGTATGTATGCGATTAATTGTCGGGATTGTGTCGAACATGTATAGGGAAATCATCAACCAGTGTGTTATTGGTGACCACCAATTGAGTGGAACATGAGAATACAACGGTCAGCTGTATCAGTTCAATGGTTACTTCTCTACTTGAAAGATCACCCAAGAGAAATTTTACGTTCTTCTCGTAGCTGAATTGAACCTTGCTCGCAGTCTTGTCTGCTCAATATACGGCTCATTCATAACAGTTTCGCTTTCCAAACCCAGATTATCCATGAACGCCATTGCTACCCGTACAGTAAACAAGTGAAAAGCACCATTCGACTGAATCTCGATGTAACACGATCAAGATTGAGAGGGTTATCCAATTCAGCACCTTTTGTCTTCGTACGTGACATTCCATGTTACCTCCTTGTTGATAATCATCTCATGACTACCTGTCCAAGAGATCTCTTCCTCCGTTATGTCACCCAAGCTTGTCCTCTCGCACTCATGTGTTACTGTTGCTTGATGCGCAATAACGTCGGGCCTCCAATTGCAAGGCCGCCCACTGCTTGATATCGAAGCAACAGACGACATGGTCGATGTAGTGACTTCCGGAAAACTGATCTTAGCCAGCTCTAGATCTTGATGCACAACCGAGTTTCGTGCGTCTGGATTCGTCTCGTCAAAGGCGACGGGAAATCCCCATCCGATGTTGAAAGAGGACATGAAACTCTTGAGGTTGGGTGAGGTAGCGGATAGAAGAGACCATGAAACCATGATCTGTTGCCACATGAGGGTTTTTGTAACCGCGAATAGAGGTTCATCGGCGAGCGGATACTTATTCGCGCATGCCACGTGAACGGCCGCCAGACCGATCAGTGGTAGACGGAATGAAAAGGCAGCGACGACTTGCCACTTTCGACTGTGGCCGATGTTGACAGACCATACTAGTTGCACGATGAGGGCCAGTGTCAGGAGTTCCGTGGTCATATCGAGTGATGCGATAGACAGCCAACGGCCCCTCTATGTGATACTCTTATTAGGTTTGGAAACAATGAAAGGGATTAAGCGCACCTGATGCGGGCATCGTTCAAGATTGTGCACAGTCAACACACTGCTTGGATTGCAATTGACAAGGAACGAAACGCTGGATGCAATGCCCCATATAGCAGTGATAACCATAAGCGCGATGCAAAATGGTTCGCTTTTGCCGGGTCTGCAATCGATGATGCGTCGGATGAGAGCAAGGACCGAACATTTCGCGAATGTTAGTGTCATAATGAAGAAAATGGTCGAGGCGATGAAACACTGAAGACTGGTGAGTGAGATGCTGAAAGTAGATGTTATCGAGTGAAGCGCACCTTTGACGAGATTGCCCATTGCTCTGGTGTCGTGATGTGGTTCTTCTTGCCAAGACCATTCTGTAAACCCACGAACATGGTCACACACTGGCCTATGTGGAGAAGCTGCACGATCGCCACTCAGTCAATACGATGTGTCACCTAATAATATGCAATAAAAATGATAATACTCACAACCGCCACGCCATAAAGCACATCGTCCACCCCAAACATGCGGTATTTGATATAGATTCTCGCCACAGCCACATGCACGGCGTAGATGAGTGACAGGATGGTGAGTATCCACAGATTCCCAGCATGATCATCCGGAGTGATGGGGGATAGACGATTTGACTCATACTCCACCATGGTGAAGAAGCGAGAAAAGAACAAGTCAGAAATGAAAACATGACAATGCGGTCAATGAGTGGAACTCGAAGACTTCTTCAAGGGATAAACAATGTTTATTGATATCTGATTGCATCGCAGTGGCACAATTAGGCTACAAAGAAGAGAGACATGTGTTGGTGCTGACTGTTGGTGATGGTTTCGAGGCTTGACAGTCGGCAGAGACAGCCACGCTATAATTTCGGGCTCGGCATTTCGCCTGAATCTGAATTGATCACGGATCTGGACATCTTAGATACCGCGCAAATGCGGATACAGCGTAGTATGAGCTCCAAATTCGCTGTCTCGGAATCTCCTGCAAACATTTCCCAATTCGTACCTCAATAGAATCAATAGTGGGGACACGCCACGTTCCCAATTTGGGTCTGAATAGCCTCTCGTCATACCAGATGATCCTGTCAGCCTTGGCAAGCCTCAAACACTGGCAAATAGCGATATTGTGATGGCGGCGTGATTTAGCTGTTGGTTCTATTGACGTACGAATCCATGCAACATCCTTGTTGGGATAGAATTCGGAGCAAGTGAAGAGTACGCGGAGCTTGCATCTGTTGGTTGCAGTGAAACAACTGTAGATTAACTCAAGTCAAAGTTTTTATTCAGCAGCAAAAGACGGTGCACAATAACGGTCATTTCACCTATCAAGTCGACATGTCTAAGAGGAATAAACCTGTTCTTGTCACACTAATTGTCGGAGATAACAATAAGGTTAAAAATGATCATTGGCCATTGGAGCTAGACAGACTCGGGACGGCGCGAGGGCGATGATCTCTGTCAGGTCTAGGCTCAAGGGAGAGGATTAGGCCCTGTCACATTGTACATCCAGATGCGCTGGTGTATCAGATCAGTTGGACAGGGGTGAGACAGCCCAAGAAGACTCGGCATGCCAAAGAGCAAACAAAGTGTCAGGTCACTTCTGGATTCACATGCACCGCCGTACTCGTGCATGTTTATCCCGAGATTTATTTCCCGCTTCCTTCCCTTTTTCTTTTTTCTTTGTCTTTCATCCACTCTGCTTTCTCTCTGTCTTGCCGTGTCAGCCGCTGTCAACACTCTCACTGCACAAGCATCTAACCATGGCCACCAATCAGGACAAGAGATCTTTTGATGTTTGCGATACTGCTCGCTTCAGCGAAAGCGACAATGTCGACGAGAAGAAAGGCACTCCGGCTGATCGCGCCGACATGTATCGGCTGGGTAAAACGCAGGATCTGAGGGTAAGTCCTGTCTCTGACCGGATGGTACTGCATTGATGCGCTAACTTGCGATCAGAGGAACTTTCGCTTCCTGTCCATCTTCGGGTTCTCCATGATTCTCATGTGTTCATGGGAATTCTCACTCAGGTATTATAGGCGCGCTCACGGTGTGGGAATGGAGTGGCTAATTTAGTATTCTTACAGTGTCGCAACTATTGGACTCGTCAATGGTGGTACAGCTGGCTTGATCTGGATGTTTTTTATCTGCTGGATGGGCTTCCTGCTCGTCAACATCTCCATGGCAGAGATGGCTTCCATGTACGTACCAATCTCCCAATAGCCTCCATATCGCTAACTCGTGCTACTTCCAGGGCCCCAACAACCGGAGGACAATACCACTGGGTATCCGAATTCGCACCGCCGAAATACCAAAAGCTCACCAGCTACCTCATGGGATGGATGTGTGTCCTTGGCTGGCAAGTCGCGTGCGCAGCGACAGCCTTCATCGCTGGTACCCAGATCCAAGGCCTCATCATCCTGAACAACCCCAATTACTTCCCCCATCCATGGCACGGAACCCTCCTCTCCATCGCCGTCGCTGCATTCACCGTCGTCTTCAATACTCTCCTGGCTAGAAAGCTTCCCTTGATCGAAGCCATTGTTCTGGTCATCCACATCTTTGCCTTTTTCGGTATCCTCGTTACTCTCTGGGTTCTTTCACCGAGAGCCAACGCGAAAGATGTCTTCACACAATTCAGCGATGGAGGCGGTTGGGGAAGTCTTGGCGGCTCTGCTCTCGTGGGTATCATTGCTGGTACTATCCCGCTGCTTGGAGGCGATGCCGCTGTCCACATGTCGGAAGAGCTTCGCGATGCCAGTAGTACTCTTCCCAAGGCCATGATCTTGACAACTGTTGTCAATGGCTTCTTCGGATGGATGATGGTCATTACTTTCTGTTTTTGCATTGGCGATTTGGGACAGGTCATCTCCTCGCCTACAGGTCAGCCATTTATGCAAGTATTCCTCAACTCGACACAATCTGTTGCCAGCGCCACAGCCATGTCGACTTTCATCGTTGCCATGACAATATTCGCCAACTTGACTGTGGTAGCTACAGCATCTCGACAACTCTACGCCTTTGCTAGAGATCACGGTGTTCCCTTTGACTCATGGTTCTCCCGAGTACCAACTGGCTACGATGTTCCCATTAACGCAATCATGGTGACATTCGTAACATCATGTCTGCTGTCACTTCTCAACATTGGATCTCCTGTCGCTCTCAATTCTATCACATCGATGGCAACAACAGGTCAATTGTCTAGCTACATAGTCTGTATCAGCTGCATGGCCTGGCGACGATGTGCCAAACAGCCCATTCTTCCTTCCAAGTTCAACCTGGGTCGATGGGGTCTACCCATCAACATCGCTTCAGTGGTTTTCCTTCTCATTATTTTTGTACTTGCTTTTATGCCTGGCAATCCCAATCCGACTGCAGCCGAGATGAACTGGAGTATTGTCATGTATGCTGCTGTTTCAATTTTCGCTGTTATTTACTACATCCTTTGTGGAAAACACCGATATGAAGGGCCCGTTGCGTACGTTCGCAAGCTTGATTAGACGGACAAAGAAAAATTTACATGTGATAGTTGGTTGATAGGTGCAAATAAAAATTCCCCTAACTTCAATCGATTTAAACTTCTATGAGATACAACGCATTACCCAAATATCACTAAACACACCACTTGCATTCTGTCGAAACTACTTGTTCGACAATAAGCCCGATGTCCGGGGTCATGTTACCTCGTTTCCTCAGATTCTCTAACCGACGCAAATTTGATCTGCACGATGTTTTTGGTGGCTGTTTATGCGACTGGAATGACTGGCCAAGAGTTGTTTGTTGGTACGACGCGCAGGTGGAAGTGGTGTGGTGGTCCACATGCATGAGACACGTCAATTCCAGAGACAGAGTCTTGACAGTAGCCTAAATCAACCCTGCTTGTTTGTTTCGATTAATGCGAGGGATCATGGTAGAGTAACAAAGCCAATCGGAACGAATCGGAGTAAACTTGCATGCAAATGAATGTTGGACACAGATGTATAAGTATAAGAACCTGGGCACTGCACCTTTCGCACAAGTCAGCAATCTCAATTACCACCACCAATAATTCAAAAGTTAATCAGAGATTCCCGATCGCCATGTCTCAGATCACCCTGCGAGATGCGAGTTACTTCGAACTCCCGGCAATTGCCCACGTTTTGGCGAAGGCGTTTTGGAACCACGAGATCTTTGGTGACCTGATGCATCCTCATCGTGACATTTTTCCGGACGATCCACATCTGTACTGGCTACGGCGGGCACGCGTCAACTTTTGGGACTATCGCTGGCGATTTGTCGTCGCTGTAACCAAGGACAACATGGGAAAGGAAGTCATTGCTGGTGTCGCACAATGGGAAAGGTTAGGAGAAGGAGGGAAGAAGCTTGAATGCTTCTATCTGGACCCTCGTACGTACTATCTTGCACACTCGGTATTTCGGGAGAGCTAGCCTGTCGTAGGAAATCTTCTCAAGCCACTATCTGCACTTCTTATGCACGTACGGGCCGACCTCTCGCCCAACCGAGCAGCTAACATGCAAAACGAAGACATCATCGAGCGAGCATATCCCTGCTTCAAACACATCTGGAGTGGTAAACGAGCCGAGTCCTGGTATGTTGCAGCATTGGCAGTGCATCCGGACTTCCAGGGTCAAGGTGTGGGGAAACGACTAGCACAATGGGGAATCGAGAAAGCCCAATCTGAAGGCGTTTGCGCTTCGGTAATTGCTGCTCATGGGACGGATGAGTTTTACCAGAAGCTTGGATTCGAGGAGAAGTTTGGCAGAGCGAATGATGGGATTGGGAATCCGTTGGCTAATGTTCCGGGGTCGAACATGTATTGGTACTGGCCCCGGACTTAGATCTGCTTGCATGGGACTAAGCATGCAATATCGTACTTATATGAAATTCGTTTTTTTTGATATTTAACATGCTAAAAAAGAACTCTTCGCTACTACCTGTGTATGCAAGTCTATATGGTGACTTGGAACGCCTCGCGCTCTGGATCCTGAAGCCTAGCCAGTTCCAATATCAACCTGTAGAGGTACATCGCCATGTCAATCTCCCTCGCGGCTTTTCCCATCCACTCCTTACCCCGATTCGCGATATCCTCAGCCAATCTCTGGCCTTTCTCAGTCGAGGTCAAGTAGGTAACTAGTTCAGGTAATTCTTTCAGGCTTTGGCTGACAGGAATATAATGCACCCAGGGCATCAATCTCTCGTCATGCCACTCACGTAGAAGAGCTTGTTTCAGTGGCAGAGAATTTGAAGATAATAGTTTGTAGTATCGCCCACTAATGCCATTCCCATCCAGGTCAAATGCAAGTCTTGAGCCGAAAGCTTTGTCCTTGTCGGCCCAGGACTTGACGTCGAAGTAGGTACTTTGGTCCCGGCAGAACTTCCTGTCGCATTGGAATATTCTCGTGAAGCCAACGTCATAGAGTCGTCCGTTTAGAAACCCTGACTTGACAGTGCTGATCGAATCTCCCTCTTTTCGTAGGTACGAGTGTTTTTGATGTCCCAGGTTCTGAGTCATCGATACTAATCTTTGACGTTGGTAATCTCTCCACCGACCGTCGTGGGCATAACCTCCAGTTGTTGAACCTCTCCAGTACAAATTGTTGTTCTTCTCTGACCATGGCATGTCGCGACTATCATCGTACTGAAATTCTTTCTCAATGTAGGCTGGGCTCGGGAATAACACATCTCCCATCGTCGAATATGCACCAGTTGATAGCACTGGTACCAAGCCCTCAATGAGTGGGAATGTTTTGGGGCTTACAAATGCTCCATGCAAATGTTGATATTCGGGGTGTCGGCATAAATCTGACTCGGCCAGGTGATCTTCAACAAATGGTAACCCAAAAGCCCCAGCATTTTTCGTAGCCTCACCAGATCTTGGTTGTAAGGTCGAACAGGACCTCGTTAAAGTGTCCCAAGTAGGCTGTTGCGACATATCAGTGAGCTTAATTGCCTTCTTTTGGTCGTCCTTCGGTGATTGATTCATCATTCTAGGCTCATCAAAATGGTTAATAAGAAGCTTAACGTTCGGAAGAACCCCTGGGAGGTCATGTAGAAGTCTGTTGAACAGAAAACTATAATGTCTGTCATAAACACGATTCTTGTGTTTACACTTCATCGTAGATGTCCTTCCCAGGAACTCGCAGAACCAGACTTCACTTCCAGAGGTTTTATATAACTCGTCCATGGCTTCTGCTACTTCTTTTCCGCTGAGTTTTAGGAAGGGCGATATCGAGTCAGTGATCGTATCAAACTCGTCGATGATGGGAGATTTGTGGTGTTGAGCAAACTGGAACCAGCCTTCGTAGCCTGGTGGAGGATCGATGTGGTATCGGCGTTTGTACTCGATTGTGGCAGCTTCATATGTCTGAGACTGGTTTTTTATCGTGCTTTCGAAATTCACCATCGCTCTTCCGGCAAGGATCTCGATAGGATGAGGTTGACCGTCGCTGAAAGTATTGATCGCTGCATCTTGGGTTTCGTGGATCATATATTCGTTAAAGACAAAAGGAAGGATTGATAGAGATAGGAACAGCCATATTACCGACTTTCCCTTGGCCTGTTTGGGTAGGAACTGCGTAACCTGAGCTAGGGAGACAGTCGACACCAAGACGTGGGAAATGGCTTGTAGTTGGGAACTTTGAGAAGAGGGATCCCTGGCACATGCTAGAGCAAATGTCCCAACAGTGGGAGCTATGAACCATGAAGTTTTGGTTGCCTAATTGTGTTAGCTACTCTTCATGACGGTTCATATGAAGAAGCACGTACAGTTTGTATAGTGAAGAACCATGATGCAGCTTTTAATGAAGCGGATAGTAGTACACTGAAAATGTCGCTAGTTGGTGGTCCAAGAATGAGTAGTTGCATAATAACAGAAAATACGAGGAGACATGCTGTTCGAAAAGCGATATCCTCGATACATGTCTCGATGTCGACAGATAGCAAACGTAGTTTCAGGTCTGGTGTTAGGAGACTATAAACGACGAGTAGGGACACGACCAAGATAATGGAGATGAGTGATCCGAAGAGATCTCCGTTTGAGAGTGATAGTACAGCAGGGATGGCGGTTAATGCAGCACCCCAGACCGTGTTGATGAGAGGGGTTTGTATATGAGGACCAGGGTATGTTGTATGAGATGTAAAGTACGCATGTACGGCAAGTAACAGAGGCGTCAGAAGAGGATAGAAGCCAACGATGCTACTTTCAGCCCTATAAAATGCAGCTGCAGTGATACCGACGGCGACAAGCCAATGCGATATTGATGACTGGTCTTGTTTCTTTGGCTCATGTGAATGTTCGAGTGGCAATGCATCATGGGAACCTGATGACGGGAAACGTTTAAAAAGAAAGGGAATAATAGCCCAACAGACTATCTCTGAGCACAGCTCTAATCTTCTTGCTGGATAATATTGTGTGAGGGTTGTGAAGAGTATAGCACCAGCCGCAGAGCCCACCGCCGGATCAACATGTTTAAGGAGTGACATCATGGATTAAACACGGATTTACCGGAAAACCACTATGACACCTCAAAAAAGGTAAGGAGAAGCTGAACTAACAGGTACAGCATAAAGCCTCAGAAATTGAATCATTGAGTAATAACAGTCATACTTGTTTCAGCGAAAGGGAGGAAAGGGGGAAACAAAGAGGGATATCATTTCTTTTGTCACTGATATTCCAGATGAAGCCAAGTAGTCTTGGCATACCTGAGCATCATAACAAAGCTTGGCAAGTGAACAGGGGCAGTCCAACAAAGGATTCGAAGCTAGTACTAATGCTCCGACCTAACTGGTAGATGGATTTCGATGATGCAGAAATTCGTATCCCCATGGGGCTATGCTCTATCATGATCCGTTTCAAATATTCGAATAGGCAGCTGTTTACAAAGATGGAATTTACATTCGTTCTCCATGGCTGAAGGATGAGGCGATTGGAGCTAGTCTGGCGATGATCCTTGCAGATGCATCTTGGGCCATCGAATCCAACTTAACCACGAAACGAATTATTTTTCTAAAGAGTATCCGTACATATGAGTACAAATAAAACGTAAATCCCAAATAAAACGTAAGGGGATCAGCAAGAATATTCTCCGTGGAAATCTCTCATCTTAAATCCTATCCCCAGGTTGAAACTGTCACCACTCTCAAGATCCACATGCTTCATGAAAGAATGGTCCACCATGATCGCGCCAGCGTTACTCAATATGGACTAGTCTGGGGCAGTGCTATTCACGCTCGCATCGCCTCATGTTCCTATTTGTCTTTAAACGAACGCGACTTCTTGGCGCGTGTCCATCATGTCACAAATCAGGGGGAGCAGCGTCTGGAGAAGCTTTTGGAAGATTCATCGTGGCGAACCTTAATTTATCATCATCAGATATGCACTGACACAAGGCTCAATCCGTGAAAATACCCCGAGTGGCTTCAGCTGCATGACAAGCCAGTGTGTATGTTACATATTTACTCAGCTGGACACACAGCCTCAGCCTTGTTTGAGTACAGCCTTGTTGGTGTGATGAGTCTTTTCAAGATTGGTGTATTTAAACATTGTCATTACCCTACACAGAAAATAACAAGATCAAGATCCCACTTTTGAAGCCACTCGTGGGCATTTGCTTTGTCTCACTACCAGCACTAAGCCACGTCTCACCAACGCTACTTGATTGGCTATCAATGTGCCAGGTTTCCTTATCACTCCATTGCTCGCTAAACATTCAATCTCGCTTACTCAACCTAAAAACACCATGGCTGGCGTTCCCAATTCGAAAGGATGCGACGCGTGCCGTAGACAAAAGAAAAAGGTAAATTACCACCCATATTCTGATTAATTAATTAGCTCATGAGTGAAATTTATAGTGTGATCAAGCTCAACCAACATGCTCTCGGTGTGCGCGTCTCAAAACGACCTGTGTAGGAAGTGGTGTGAAGCGATTCGTATTTAAATCGGAGAACCAACAAGCAGCCAAAAAGGCTTCACAAGCTGTAGTCATTACACGAACAAACCCGACACCAGCTCCAGTGCTAAGCAATGAAAAGACCCTGATATCCGGAAAATTGGTACATATTCTAAACCTCGACGATCCAGCATATGATATTTCGACGTTTGGCTTATTTGTCGTGGATCTTCCTCGATATGTTGGCTCCAGCAAGTCGCTCGATGCGGCTATCAACGCCTTTGTCGCTGGATTCGGTACGCTTAAGAATAAAACAATGTCAAAGATCTTTGCGTTGGATCGATATGTTTATGCGATAAAGATGTTGAGAGAAACCATGACCGACCCTGTATTAGCGAACACGAAAGACAACATGTGCTCTATATATCTGATTGCCATCTGTCAAGTGAGTCTTCATCGCCCTGAGGGTGAATCTATCATTGACCTTTCAAAGGAATGGCTGGGACATGCTTCTGGGTATACCAAACACTATGAAATGCTTGGGCATTTGATCCAGAATTCTATCCAGAAGCCCTCTTTTGATCCCTCAGACCTACCATTTATGCAGACCATTCTCGGTGCTGTGGTAAGTTGACTTTATTTTCAGCAATTGACATGTCCATTGTGCTCACCCAAAAAACAGATCCTGGAGAGTTTCAATAATCCAAACATACAATTGGGTCCATGGTACTGGCAAGCAATGTCTCTGTTCAGTGGTGGCGTTCGACCCCTCAAGTCTGGCGACGGCATGTCCTTCATATCGCTAGATCTTGCAACTATGGCAGAACTGTCTTGGTATATCCGCGAACCCGACAAATATCTTTATCAGATACGCTCCACCTATGCCGTCCTGCGAGCGGAACAACCTCGACTTCTCCAAATTGCGAAAATATCAGTCGCCAAGGCCAGAGAAACAAGCTCTACATCACAACAGAGAAGGCTCGGCATGCGTTTCCATAGTGCAATCGCAGCAATGCTCACCATGGGGATAGTCCTGAATCGAATCATGCGCGTCTACGATGACGATCCTGTTCTTATGAAAGAGGCTCAACGCTACGTCGACGAAATTATTGACCTAGGTATAGAAGCTAGCTCTAATCGACCGATTGCTGCGGCTTCTATAGCGACGCCCCTCACAATGGTGCTGGCTGCTATGGAAGATTACAGATATTCTGAGGTAGAGGTGTTACTGTTGGAGTACCAGACTGATTTTGCCGGATTGCATTACTTTGACGATGTTGAGAGGATTCGACGACAGTTTGAGAATATTGATAAGAGCTATCAAAAGAAGAGAGGGCTGCTGACACCAAATGAACAGGGTGCGGAGGAAAGAGTGACAACAATAGAATCAGATATAGATGTTGGACCAGGCTGCACGATACTATAGAAAGACTACCTAGTAGAAGGAAATGGTACGCTGAATCAAGAGTTTGCACTTGAACACTCCCCAGTTCCATTTGCTGGCTACACGTTAAACATCAGCGATTCTTGAATTAAGACTGGCGATCGCGTCATCGGCTACACCACCCAGTCTAGTGGGCTCCGATGAGTCATACCGATAAACGTGGGGAAGTAAAATTATACCTACAATAACAGCATACGCGCCATAATACCGACTTATTGCGTTTTGATAATTGCGTTGACGATTGACCGTCAACGAAGCAACCGCAGACCAGCAATAGACCTGGCTATCTCATAGACAATCAACATGACTCAAAATATCTACGACAATGCCGACTTCTTCGCTGAATATTCGGCTCTTGACCGATCCATCAAAGGTCTCGATGGAGCACCAGAATGGCCGCGGTTGAGATCTTACATCCCGAACCTCCAAGGCCTTGATGTCCTTGACCTTGGCTGCGGCTTTGGATGGTTTGCTCGCTGGGCGCGAAGCACTGGAGCCAACTCGGTTAGATCGATTGAAATATCTAACAATATGCTCAGTCGAGCAAGAGCCATGACCAACGACACAAAGATCATTTATGAACAAGCCGACCTTGACAACACCAACCTTTCGGAACATGGTACCGGCATATACGATGTTGCGTTTAGCTCACTGACGCTTCACTATCTTGCGAATCTACCAGAGCTCGTTCAACAAGTGCAGACTGTTCTCAAGCCAGGAGGGACATTTGTATTTTCTATCGAGCACCCCATATACACAGCGCCAAGCAAAGCCGAATTCGTCACTGATGCGGTATCGGGACGAGAATACTGGCCACTTGATAGCTATCAGAAGGAGGGCCTTAGGGTGACAGATTGGCTAGCGGAAGGAGTTCAGAAACAACATAGGACTGTTGCTAGTTACATCAACCTTCTTCTCAAGGCAGGGTTCCGGATAGCAGAGTTCGATGAGTGGTATCCCACGCCAGAAGAGTTGGAGAAATGTGGTTGGCATCGAGTGTTGGAAAGACCCGTTTATCTTTTGATGTCAGCTGTAAAGAATTGATTTATAATTCGTTTGTGTAAAACCGTTAAGCTACGTACAATCTGCAATATAATAACAAGTAGATAGACTTAACAGACCTAGGAATTTGCACCAATGTCCTTGAGAAATGCAACAATAGCCTCGCTCATCTGCTTCAACCCTGGATCCTCAAGAGGATAGTGCCCTGCATCCTCCAACATAACCTTCTTGACGGGAACCTTGGTAACGTCCTTCAGAAATGCCTCCGATACCCACAACGGCGTCCACTTGTCCTCGGCAGGCTGTGTCAAAAGGATAGGACAGACATCGAACTCAGCTGGTTCCTTGGCCGGTTTGTAAGACATAAGCGACGCCAGGAACTTCATAGTTACCCACGCGTTTGCGGATGTGTCGTCCTTGTAGCATGCTTGCAGAGCTTGTTGATTGTTGACTAGCGCAGACATCCGTCCAGTCAGCCACATAGGCATTGCAAGCGAACCCAGACCGATACTGGTCATGACGCCACTACTCGGGGCACCGATGCGACTCATCAAAAGGTTTCGACAAGCTGCGTCTACAACGGACTGGATGCGCATGTCCATGAAACACATTCCAATCACACCCTTCACCTTCCCGTTCAAACCTGCCGAATGGAAGGTAAGTCCTCCACCTGCGCTTAGTCCGTAGAGCACAATGGGTCGTGAGTCATTCTCATACTCGTGATGAACAAATTCGCTTGAGATATTGACCCAGTCATTAAAATCCCACACATAGTCCTTGGCAGGGACAGTGCAGCCATAGCCAGGCATGTCGATGGCGACGAGTTCAAAGCCTGCTTCGTGAAGAGGCACACCGAGAAGCATGGACATCATGCGACCGTTTGTGCCCATTCCGTGATGCATGATCAAACGGACTTCAGCAGAAGGGTTACGCCATCTGTCGAGATGAAGGGCATGGCCATGATGATGCCAGACTTCTTCAACTGGGGAGTGATCAGGGGTGAAATGAAGACGTTTTGGAAGGAAGGATTGGATCTCTTTCCATTCTTTTTGATCGGCGTAGGTTGGGTAGTTGGCCATGATGGTTACTTGGTAGATATTGGAGCTTGATGGCTGACGTGGCGTGGCTCACTGGAATATATACCTCTACCAAGCAAACAATATGTCATTGTGATATCGTATCATTCTGTCATCTCGCATTAACATCAATCGTTCCAGCCATTTAGCATCTCTTTTGGCCAACGTAAGCAGTGGCTGTCGCATTCGCAGTCGTATGTTCGACCCTTTGGGGTAACTTGGACCACCCTCAAAACAGTCTTTGTCAAATCACAATGCGTGTCAGCAACAAGTCCACCAATAAGAAATATGAAGATGCTAGCTCAACAATTGGCTAGTTCGAGTTGGTCCGAAGCATGGAACATCGGTGAATCCTGAAGGATTCCTTTCTAGCGGAGAGGATGGAATGACTATTTGTCCCTTGCCACGGACATGGGATAACTATCCTTGAAACCTCTCCCGCTGAACCTGTCAGAGGAATATGCTATATCCTATGTACTATCTTGTAACCTCGTTTGTTAAGCTTACTTCTACAGACTGGAAGAAAAGTTGTCGATCGTAATGCCCTTCCCATACTTCTCTGCTAGTTCTACAATTGAACTAGCAGCACTGAGGTCGGTCATCCCCACGCCAACGCACTTGTACACGACGAAACCCTCCTCCAGCCATGTGTTCAAATGTTGCTGCTTATCTGCTGCCCAAGTCTCTTTCCATTGAAGCACTTCACCAATCTCGATGATCTGATCGGTCTTGACTTTGCTGTTGGTAAATTCTCCCGTGTCCTTTTGTGCAATCTCGCGGTCGTCGACTAGGACAACACCACCAGGTCCACCTCTAGGGTTATATCCAGGCATAGAGACAACCTCGTTCAATATGATAGGATCGATCTCGAGCATATCAGGTTGCCAAGACCCAACTGCAGACAGATACAGACCCCGGCCATCCCTGAGTCTCGGTAGAAGCCACTCGGTAGGAAACAAGGCTTTCTTGGAAGGGGTTGTGCAAAATATGACATCTGCATTTGTGATTACGATCTTGAGTCTGGACTCAGAGTCGGAATCCTCAAGATTGATGCCTTGGAATTGGGCAGGCGAATTCCACAGCGAGTCGTTCTCGGATGATATTTGTTTGATCATCTCAGAGAGACCTTCGTTATTGCGTTTGACGATAGTAACACTCTTTATATCTTCTCCTCTCAATCTGAGCGCCAAACGCAAATGCCAGAGGGCTTGCTTTCCTGCGCCGAAGATAACAATATTCGATGTATTCTTGCGGTAAAAGTAGGATACCATAACATTTAAAGGCGTTCGATATCCGGTCAATTCATCTCCATTGAGGATACCCCTCGGGTTACCTTCTTCATCACAAAGAGCTACTATACCATGTATGGCAGGTCTCTTGACAGCCGACCGGTAAGAAGATGAAGTCGTAGGGTCAACGGTAATCTTGACGCCAACGTTGGTTGGTGATGTAAAGGGACGGAATAGATTCTTGACCCCATTAGGACGGACGACAACGCTTGCGTCAGGCTGGTATTTGCGCTCCTCGCCGACAGAAAAGTCTTTCAGAGTTTGACCTAAGGCGTCCTTGATTGAAATGGTATCGTCTCTTGATAGGTTGATAAGAATGTCATGGATAACAGGGTCCCCAAGAACAACGCAGCTAGTCATGTTGTAGTATATTTGTTGCGATTGATAATATGAAGAACGTTGAGTTAGTGAACAGTCGTTGTTTAGGGAAGTCTCGAATGGATAGATTGTTATATCAACCGAGGCGTAAAGTGGTACGTCGGGTAGTGTTTCTGTAGTGTGTTGCATGGCGTTAGCGTTGCTGCACTGCATCCGGATAGAGTCCCGACACCTGAGGTTAGCGTTGCCGCCGCTAAAACATTGCGATAACGGTCTAAGGTTGCACCGCCGATTGCAGGACCGGGCCGCCATTTACCGGATTGTATCAGGCGTGTTAACATCGGAGCCAAGCACGACCCCGTCTCAATCTACAACAGATTCGCGAGCATCCTAGAGATATTCATGGTCCTGGTTTCTTGACACTACTTGATCTTGTTTAATTCAAATGCTGGCAAACTTGATAAATTTTAGATTATTATAATATTATTTACTCTTCGGGATCCAAGTGCCACGAATCTTCAACTCTGAAGCCTTCCGGGAATGGGTCTGTGCTATCTAAAACAACTTGCTTAAAGGATGTAATCCAGGCGCTTCCGGTAACAGAAGGGTAAACAGCGTTGTAATCCCCTACTTTAGTTGTACCGTGGATACGGCCGATAAACTCAGTTCCGATAACACTACGGTGATAGAGTGGCTCGCCTTCCGCCAACTGCCCTCTCTCATATAGAACCGCTAATCGGGCACAAGTTCCAGTGCCACATGGGCTTCGATCGAGTCGGCCAGGAGAGACAACAACCGTGTTGGTAGCAGCCTTTCCATCCTTGTACGGTTCAAGAGGCTCTGTGAACTCAAGTACGGACATGACGTTGATCTCGGCGTTCTCTGGATGACTGAAATCTGTTTGCGCCGCTACAACTCGCTTGATACGCTCTCCAAGCTCAACAAGCTTGGCTCCGTTGGTGTTCTTTATCTTGATCCCCACTGTCGTAGCATCCACCAGGATGTAGATCATGCCGCCGTATGCGATGTCAACTTTGATCTTTCCGAGCTCGGGGATTTCGACCTCAAGATCTAGTGCAAAAACAAAAGCCGGAACATTGTGAAATCGAACGCTCTTGCACTTGCCATTCTCACACTGGGCATAAACAGTGATTAAGCCAGCTGGGGTATCCAACTTGACAACAGTTTCAGGCTCCTGCATAGGAACCATACCAGTTTCCAAGAGACATGTTGTAGTGGCAAGTGCATTGGCGCCGGACATAGGCGGATAATCCTCGTGTTCCATGATGATAAATCCGGCATCGGCTTCAGGGTTGCAAGGTGGAAGAACGAGATTGTGGCAATGATTCATGCTGCCACGGGGCTCGTTGAGAACAAGCTGACGGATCTGGTCTTCCTTCTTCCAGAAGTGCATCATCTTCTCGAACATGGTTTTGCCAGGGGCATCACGAACGCCTCCGACAATGACATCGCAGACTTCGCCGGCACAATGAACACCAACGGTATTGAAGGATCGCTTGAACGGCATGGTAAACGGTATTGATTAAGTCAGGGAGATGAAAGTGATACTATGTAAGGAGGGAGCCGAGCTCAAGGGCCGACAGCTATTTAATACGTCCGATTCCCTCGTATAGAAATACGACTGACCCTCACGAGAAGATTAGGTAAAGTTCTCTTTATCGGCTATCCACTCCGATATAAACCAACGACAAAGTATGTGGTAAGGCTAGACCGGCTACGCTTCCGGTTCCGGTTACGGTGCATATCATTAAAAATATGTTGTTTCCCCGCCAGCTTGAGCTTTATTTGGCAGATCTTTTGTGAACTATATCATGTGCAAGTTTATCCATGTGAAATGGTTAGCGTAGCCGACGACAAGTTCAAAGATTGGCTTCAGGTTCCGGTGATTATAGAACTGCCAATTGATTGGAGTATATAGCTTCTACCAGTACTTGAATCCCTCGTTAAGTACCCTATTTCGGTTCTGCTACAGAGGGATTATCTTCCTCAAAACTCTCACGAATCAGGAACTTCTCATCGTTCACATGGTGATGTCGTACCCAAAAGATAATTGTCTGGACGAAGAGAACAATACCGGGAGCGGCCCAGGCCCACTGTAGAAAGCACATTAGAAATATACAAAGATAAGGACATCTATACTTACAATAAGATTGGGATCGTTAATAGAAGGAATCAAGATCTGAGCCAATGCAGAAGATAGAGCCTGCATAGCCAAGTTGATTGCAACGACGGTGGATTTCATGCCTTCAGGTGCCCTAGCATATGCCATCTCGTATGCAGTGACTGCAGTGAAGAGTTCACCGATCGCACCGAGCATAACGACAGGAAGCTGCCACCAGATAGAAACGGGGGATACACTGTCACAGGCTGAAGCCTGATATCCGCAAGGCGAGGTTTTGTAGACCCACCACTGCAAAAGTGCACCAACGAGACTTCCGATAGTAGCAGATATATAACCAACAGTCATACGACTGATGGGACCAAACTTGATGTGGTGTCTGTTCAAGAGAGGGTAAAGAACAAATGACATGATGGGCGCAAAGATCATCAAGGTGAGTGGGTTGAAGTTGTGAATCAGATCATTTGGTGCACCTTTGGTGGTCATTGACGCTCCTTGATTCGACAATACCGTACCAACACCGCCGTTATTCAGGTAGAATAGTGGCTGATAGAGAAAGATCTGGCACGCGGACAGAGTTCTGCGAGCATGCTCGACTGCCTGACTATCCCAAGACACTGTCTTGCCCTTGGTAGCAAGAACTGATGGCTTGACAGACTCGAAGAAGTCCTTGGCCCAAACCCTGCCTTTGTTCTCTTTGATAGCCAAACTGACAATCTTCAAAAAGTTGTTCAGATCGGATCCTTGAGGCGGTGCGCGCTTAAGAGTCTTGTATCGCCACATGAGCAGCACTGGTAGGAGGATGTAGATAATACCCGGAAGGAGAAATGCAAGCCAAAAGCCAACGTACTTCTCGATATAAGTTGTGGCGATCATGAAGAAAGCACCGATGTTGATACACATGTAGAAGATCAACATGATCCTTTGGATAGTGGTCTCGGGATCGACGATGACCCTTTCGCCTGACTTGAGTGTCTTGACATATTCTGTCTGGTCGGTGTATTGGTCGACGATGAGAGGAACGACATTAGGCTTGAACAGACCTGCTCCAATGGCGAGGAGAAAGAAACTGATCATAAAAGGTGCAAGTCCATTACCGGATTTGAGAACAGCGGGAGCTGCACCTCCAACCATGATAACGTGTGCTACGCCACCGATGATAACTCCGTACATGATTGCTCTGAAACGGCCGGTCTTGGTGTCCCCGAGCCATGCTCCAAAAATTGGGATTATATAGGCCAAGAAGTTAAACAGGAGTACCATGGCAGAGGCAAACTGAAGGCCCCGGTTTCTATTGTAGAATTTGGTCAGTTGAAAGTGTAGCTATACATAGCAAAGTAACCTACAGTGCACCAGCATGTCCGTTGGGGTCATTCTTGGCAACAGCTCCAGCCCCGTTACCACCTTTTGGCAACGGGAATTGCATGAAATTGTTAAAGACTGTCTTGCAACCATAGAATGAGGCTCGTTCTGCAAGCTCAACGATGCATAGAAGGTATGAAACCCATGGGATGCGCCCTGCTATCTTTCGTAGTGTGAGTTTCTCTTCGTCGGTCGGGGGCAAGTGATCCGAGGCACTATTGGATGGTGATACGACATTGGCCTCCGGGTCGAGTGCCAGGTTTTTATCTAGCGGATCCTCAAGTGAAGCTGCTGTACAGAACTTATTAGGCGTGTCTTGGCTAAGACTAATGCCACTCACCCATATTGTAGTTGACGCTGGTAGCTCAAAACCAATAGGCTACCTTGAATTTGGAATATTGGCAAATGGATGAAACGCTGTAACATATGGGTTAGATATCTCATTTATAATGCTTAGTTTTAACAATCAATATTAAGTGTCGCCCCTGTAAGATGTCGCCATCATGTCAACCTTGACACCATTTACAGTTTATATAAAAAGAGGAACTTTTATGTGACATCCATGTCAGAACTAACCATTTGAAAATGTACTGAAACCTGTTGGTTAGTATGGCAAAGAGTAGCAAACATTATAGCCCCGCTGTTGTCGGAGTCGGGCCGCTCCGATCCCAATTAACTACTGCCCGGGATGTGGGAGTTATTTATTAATGCACAAATTGTCAATTGCTAAAACATAAAGTAATTTACTTCTTACGAGAAGACAATATTGGCTTGTGGATTTCGATTAATCTGCGAAATAAACTCAACAAGCCGAGAAAATAATGCTATGATTTATATATTGGCCTGGGGAAGAGTCTTTATTCAAGCACCAACGATATCGATCGTCGGTTTAAAGTGGATTTGACCCTATTCTACTGTAACTCTGCACTTTGAGCACGGGTCTTCTTACCACATCAGTGTACTCGGTGCGCTAAACACCACTTTGGCGAGATATTGCGCCACCGGCGATCGGCTAAACCGGCATCTAAGATGCTACCACTCGACGTTTCTTAGATTTCGTAAGTGTAAAAGTATCAATGGATTGGAAGAGGTAATGCCGGTCCCTAATGCCGTTCACGCCTGTTAGTTTAATAGCACTTGGGGTCTTGTCGGTCCCATACTGCGTGATCAACATATTGAACAGATCCATACAACCTTGTCATTACTGATGTTGCTCAACGCCCTCAGCACGACGTCTTCGAGGGCAGTGTTGCACCTTTCTGATAATTCTTTCAGATGACTCTTTCAGTAGGTTTTGATACTCACATATCTTAGCCAGTAGTTCTTTAAGTTGCGCCTGGTCTTATAGTGTCTCTCTGTTGACCCTGAGTACCTGGTAGATCAATGAAGAAAGCACATTTAAGTGTATATGCTACTTGTTTCCAAAGATGTGGAAATCGCAAACAGCGGACATATCCTTATAAGCCTTCGAGTGAAGTAGGGGTTTCCGAATCTTTTATTTACATTTTTGACGGGGAACTTGACGCAAAGTCTATAAGTGCTAAGAAATGGTACAAAAGAATATGTTTATCCAGTGTAAAGCAAAGAATATAATTGTGGTCCCTTAATCTAATTGGGATGCCTGGCCGCAAACTTCAATTTCATGCACGATTAAGTTTAGATAGTTGAACACCAGCTCAAGACCACGATGGGTATATCGAAGCTTGCCAACATTCACTACGCTTCTGCACTCGCTCAACAGCAAAACATCAAAGTAATTAGCGTCCATCCTGGAACTGTTCGAAAAAAACTTAGTGGACCGATCGTCGAGAGCAGTCTAATACTAGGCACGGTATTTCGTTCATTTAACATCCTTGTTGCCGTTGACGCTTTCAAGGGTGCCTTGAATCAGTTATGGGGAATGACAAACCCTGAGGCCTACAGTGGTGTTTTCTACTATCCTATTGGTGTCAAGGGCAAAGAAAGTAAACTTAGCCAGGACAAAGGTCTCCAAGAAAAGCTTTGGGAGTGGACTCAGGGAGAAATGCGCAGTGCCTTGGTTGAATCGACTGACAAGGGGTTTACGTCATGTGATGAATCTTGAAGTACGAGATTTAACGCGGCATGAATTCGAGAAGAGAGTGATTTAAATCCCATACATAGTAGAGAATTTGCAGGACGAAGCAATTCAATAGAGAAAAAAAAACCTCCGCTAGTCATCTTCGTCATCGTCATCACCATCGCCTTCGCCTATGTCATCATCTTCATCGTCTTCATCCTCGTCTTCCTCCAACTCGTCATCGTCATCGTCAACACCTTCACCAGAGTCTAGTGGCTCATCGTCCTCCTCCTCCACACTTTCTGGCTCTTGGTGCTCTTTCAACTCATGAGTCGGGTCATGCATCTTTTTCCGATGCGGAAAGCATTTGAAGCAGAGATGGAATTCTTCCTGGCAATTGGCACAAATGTAAAGTGGTCCTAGTATAGGCTTTATTTATGTCTGGTTAGCAATGATGGATAGATAGAATGGGTTTGGTTTGCCGTACCATAATGCAATTCCGGCAGAACTTATGAAGGTTGAGTTTCCCTGGTAGTACCCTGTGGAAAGCCGTGTCCCAGACTTGCTTGGATCCATTCTCGAGAACACGTTCCATCTTGTCCTCGGTTGGTTGTAGAATCCCTTCTAAATGTTCTTGGAAACCCTCAAAATAGGCTAGCTTGAGTGGTGACCATTGACCGTCGTTACTCAAAGCCCAGATGTCTGCTCCATAATCTTGAACAAGGTGTTGTGCTGTTTCCCAAGAGTCTCCCCATCTGCAGGCCCACATGAGCGGAGTCCACCCATCGGAATCTCTAACGTCAACATCAAAGTCTCCCGGCAATCTTTTGATGAACATCTCCACAGTATGCCAGCTGTTAGTGGATGCGAAATGTAATGGGGTTCGGTCATAGCAATCCCTAGCCTGCAAGCCAATGCCAGATCTGGTCACAAGCTCTAAGTTTTGGTGAACCATTGGACGGCGCTTAGCAGCATGATGACATGGCTTGAGACCTTGATCATCGACAACCTCTAGATCAGCTTTATGTTGGATGAGATAATTCAGCAACCGATGATGGTAGGATTTGCAGATAGCAGCAACAAGAGGGTATGTTTTAGCTCTACCTCCAAAATTGATATCCACCTGAACCTCTTCAATTAGGTATCGTGCAATCATCTCGGAAACGAAATGGACTGGTATACGCCAGATCGCCGTAAAGAGAACGAGTTCGCCTTCAGGTTCAGGTCCAGGCATATTCGGATCCGCTTTCCGTCGAATAAGAAGTTTTAGCAGGGGGTAAAGCTCGATGGATCGTGGTGGGACCTCATATCGCTTCCAGTCGCAGACAATATGTAATAGATTCCCAAACATGGGACTATAAATATCTGCCCTTGCACCTCTGGAAAGTAGTAGCCAAGCTGCTGGGATGTTTCTCTGTTTCAGAGCGATGGCCAGCGGAGTCCAACCGTCTGCGTTTGTATTGTCTATCGGAGCTCCAACGCCAATAAGCGTCGAGACAAGTGCAACTGGAGTGGTTTTCTTGAGATGGTGAAGCACGCTATTCTGTTCTTCATCCAAAATGTTGGCCTTTGTCCCTTCTTAGACACATTGTTCTATCAACTTGACACATGCTTCGATTGTTTCTGTAGACATCTCCTCTGGGGCATTTGTTATGAAGAACTTTGCATCCTTCATCTCGTCATCGAGACGAGCGCCAGATTCTAGGAGAAAGCTAGCACAGTGATAATGGCCAGCCTCAGCGGCGAGTCTGATAGCAGTAGTTCCGTAGTCTTCGTGATCTGGGTCGTAAGTGAGCTTAGCGTCAAGGTCTGGCGCTGACTCCTGATTTGCAACGAGTACTTCTAGAGTGTCCTTATAACCCCACCTCGCGGCCATCATAGTCACAGTTCCGCTATCACACATCGCGTTGACATCAGCTCCGTGCTTCAGCAGAACCTTGACGGACTTTGGTGCATCGTATGCAGCATGAAGGGCCTGCCAGCCATCGTCTCTTCTCCAATCAATCTTGGCCCCCTTTTTGACAAAGAATTCGAGTCTGTCGGTGTTATAGTCTCTCAGCGCCGTGCTGAAAAGTGCTGCGTCAGCTCCTGTAGGTAAGTAATCAATGTCTGCGCCTTTATCAAGCAGGAGCTCTATCATTTCGAGTTCGCATTCCGCGGCGGCGAATGATAATGGGGTTCTGCCATCACCTTCTTCCCATGGATCTATGCAATTGATCTTGGCCCCGTGTTCGATAAGTAGGCTAACGAGTTCCGTGTTGTCTGTCCTCAGACCCGCAATGAGAAGCATTTCCTTGTCGGAATAGGTCTCGTTGGGGTTTGCACCCTTTTCTAAAAGGAGACGACAAATGTCCACGGTATCTCCGCTAATGCAGAACTGGTATAAGAGGCTGCCATCTCTTGATTCAGCGGAGGGGTTTGCACCGTGCTTTAGAAGAACTCGGATGCATTCTTTCCGTTGTTTTTGTGCAGCATGTATAACGGGCTCAACCATCTCAGTATCAGAAGGGTCAACTTGGAACTGAGCCCCAGCCGAGATGAGTAGGTCAAGAATCATGTGACAGCCTATTTCAGCCGCCCTCGCCGTCATCAGCTCTTCGCCCCGTGTTCTTTGGTCAGCTTTGGCACCTCTGTCAAGAAGCATCTGCACGATCTCTAGATCAGCAACTTCTACAGCAAGCTCCAGAGGTGTCATGTCTTCGTCATCTAGAATCGAAAGATCAACCTCGAATTGTAAAAGAATTTCCACTATCGCTCTTTGCCTCCAGAAAATCCCTGCGTGAAGGGCTGTCTGACCAGTCTCAGCGTCAATCTGATTCAAATTGAACCCTGATTTGGCAATAGCTGTGGCCAGGTATTCGGAGCCGGTAATAGCAGCACAGGATAAGAGTGACTGGCTCCAACCGAAGGTCTGCAGAGTTTTCACCTTGTCTAAAATCTTAATCATGATGTCTTGATCTTTAGCAGCGGCAGCCCAAAACATAGCTTCCTTTAAACTGGCCTCATCAGCTTCCGCAATGATAAGAAGGTCGTCGAGGATGGTTGGTCGACCATTTCTCGCTGCTTCGACAATCGCAAGCCACATGTCTTGTTGAAATCATTCTGAATTCCGAGCCTGGTATAGCTCTGAACAAACAAGGTCGTCCAACCCAAAGCAGGCCATGAGTGGAAGAGGAGAGTAATAACTCCGCTGTATCCGTGTGAACGGATTTGATAACAGATACACAGCTTCGGCCCATCTGTCCCGGAGCCTTTTGGTGCTGAAAAAGCTCAAGGCTAACTCAGATGGTCGATGACTTTCAGCAAGTCGATAATGGTCAACCCAAAACCGAACAGTGTACTCAAGCAGATCTTGTCCTGCGACACAGAGTGGATACTTGAGTTCATCCCCCGCATAGTTGCCTGAAGAGAGCCTTTCGAATCCCTGTTGTACACTATCTTGCATCATGTATTGCAAACAGGCTTTTGCAATTGACCCGTGTATGTGTGACGAGTCTTCAGTCTCGCTGTCTTTAGCCGTAGATGAGATAGGCTGGTTGAATGAGTCGTGTGATAGCTTGACTTCGCCGTCTCTAATAACAACAATGCCCGAGAAACATTTTTGGATTTCATCCCCTAGATGCTGGTAATCGTAGTCTAGTAGCGCTGTGCTTATATTCGTCTCATCCTCGGTTGTTGATAATGCCAGAGCCTGTCCCAATGCCTTGGGAGTCAACGGTTCCTTGGCATACCTCACCCACTGGTGTACTTGGAGAGCCCACTGTCGCCTTTTGCCTCCCAGTGTCCCCAAAACCTCGTTCAATATAGTCTCCGCTGTGACTGGGCTTAGCGCTTCCAAGGCATCTGTGATTGTCACGAGCGGAGCTCCTCGGCCAAAGATGTCCAGCCATTGTAGGATCACATATCCGTGACAAGGTACGTTCTTACAATCGTCCAATAGCGCCAAAACGGTTCTTCTGACTTGATTTAAGACAGGACGCTTCTGTAGAAGATGTTCAAGCGCTACGTGAAGACCATGAACACCTACCCCTTCCTCGTCGATTCTGTATCCTAAGAATGGGACCGGGCATTCCCCCAGTGCGAGTCTTTGCGATTCATCGACGAAAGTCTTGGATATATCATCTGAGCTTCTAGTCGTGATAACAACGCGATAATCGATGTCACCATGAGACTGATCCTTTTGAACTGCGGTTAAGAACCACTGTCGCTCATCCTCGATACAGTTGTCGAAGGAGCCCAAGATGATGGCGATGTTTGCCGCGTTTGTCCATGTGCGAAAAGTGGAAAAGAGTCTGAAAAGTTGTGTGAGTGACCAAGACTTATAGTTCTTCAGCTGCGGCAGAATTCTCCGACTGTAAATGCTTGGTTCAAGAGAACAGTGCCATACCGCGTGGTTGACGAATGCGAGGAGCATGGACCTGATATTATTGTATCTGTTATCGGACATGACAAATTCAAAATAGAAAGATTTCCCTGCCGGGTCGCTGCTCCAATATCCCTCCTCTTCACACTCGTATAACGTGTAAAGATACTGGGACAGAATTGAGACTCGCTCTGAATCTTCCTCATTAACCTCAATGTGTATTAATTGAGGGCCCGATTGATTTTTCAATACTTGATACACATCTTGACTCGTGAGCCAGTCCATGATTGGAGGCATCATTTCCTTTCTGGGCTCCATGTGTACGGTTGGGGCTCTTAAACGTGGTGCCACGCTCAGTAAAGGGGCACTCAATTGTATGAGGTACGGTTCGAGCTTTAAAGCTATTCGATGATTAGCGGACAATCGTGCAATGTAGAGTAGCAAGTGGCGGCGTACGATAGAGGTTCTCACGGAAACGTCTCGATACATGTTTTACCCATTTGTCGCCATCGGCTGGATATTCATCACCTCTCACTAAGTTGGAGTGGTCGATGTGAATCAGTTGAAAGTCATTTTGCTTCTCCATCGTGTTAATAAAGGTAGAGAGTGTATATCGGCTGAACGGTGACGAGGGCATAACAGGAAGCTCTTTCAAAACGGGGATAGAATCTTCTGCGGGCATTTGTTGATGCAACTCATCAATCTGGGTCACGTCAGTCCCAGTAACATGACCCTCGCCGTCGTTTGGATCATTTGTCGTGTTCGACATGGCTGCCGACCCAGCGGTTGGTTCCTCTACGGATTCTGTTTCCGGGAAGTCTAGCAAATGATAAACGTTGATGATTGTTAAGTGATGGATTAGTTTTGACCTGAGGAAATCTGCATTGATGCTTTCAACCTGGCGCGCAATGTTTCTTATTTTGTCAAATCTGCCGTTCGTGATTTTGGGGCCAGGGAAGCCCATAAGATTGAGCATTTCATCCTGAAGAACTTCGAAAGACTCGGATTTGTGTGGACAACCGAGAAAGATCTACCAATAATTTAGCATACTGTATAAAAGTCCTCAGAATGGTAGTTTTACAATAGTAGTTGGGAGCGTTGCAATTCTGTGATGGATCTCTTTGGCTGATTCCCAAGCTACAATGTCTTCAAAGTCATCTCGCATCACCGGTTGAGTTGCTTCCATGAGAACCTTTAAATGGTTAATGTTGAAATCACGAATTTTGATTTCTTGAAACATACCTTCTTGACAATATTGCCGCCAATGTCATGGCAGATCCAGATAATTGGCCGATTAACTTCTGTCTATCAACCATAAACGTCAGCCATTCATGCCACAAACTCTTTGACAAAAAAAGTACTTACGTCGGGAAGAATTTGTCTTTTCTCGCGATATGAGCGGAGAAGATTCCGGGCTTCCATCTCAATTCCATCTGGTCCGAAGACGTCGGCTTTCTCATCAACTGCGTAAAAGTAGTCTAATGGCCGAATGGAAAGTTCCTGAAAAAGGTTTTCCCTAAGCCACGACTTTCCAGTTTGCGATGTCCATACAGTTTTGTGATCATCACGAAGCCCATGGACCGTGACCACACTGTACAGGTTAGTACGACGCAAGTGTATGGTTTATTCTACTAACTCGTAGTCATCAAAACTTGAAAATCCCCATTGTCGAGTCAAACCAAGAGGGCGGTTTATATGTCCCGCGCTTGAATCTAAGCCAACAGGCCAAGTTTTGAAATCTGATATGTCAGCTATCTCCGACGAAACGTCTGATGGAGCGTTCGACGAAGAGTCTGATGTAGTGACTGAGGCAGCGTCTTCGTCGTTCCCATGACTAGTTGATTGTTCTTCCACGTCCTTCTCGATTTTAACATCCACCGAGACTTGGTTTACCATCTCGGGGCGAGCTGCTTCCATTTCGTCTGGTTCTGACATGGTGCTGGCAGGGTAAACTAAAACTTTTTCTGTCCATACATCGAGCAGTGTCGAAATAAGGATAAATTATGGAAAAGAAGAACATGACCTCAGGTTGAGGCATTGAGAATCGCTACATTCGTATACCTGAACATCAGCCAATGTACAAACGGTACTGAGCGATATCAGCAATATTGGTTACATTAGCCGTCTAAGCAACAGGGTATGGTCTGACATGCAGCAATTTTGAGGAGGAACTTTTTTCTTATCACAAACGCCATACTACTGCGGCTGAAGAATCCCGGTCGTCATTGGATACTCTACCTGTCGGCTGCGAGCCTACAGCTCCAGCTGACAACTGCCCGTCTTGGCTGGGACAGGCATCTGACCTTTCAACTTATCTTATAGGTGGACCTTTATTGCTCACCGCGGAACCTCCGCGACTAGCTGAGTCTTCTTTCAGTGCGTGCCTGGTGGATGGGAAATGATCAGATCATTGAAACTAGACACCAACTTCATCACATCATCAAAGCGCTTACAATATCTCTTTCTCATTTGGCATTTTACAGCATAAAGGAGGGATGCATTTCTCATTCAGTGGGTGGCGAATCCTACTATGGTTTCGTAAGACTGTCCCAAACAGGTCTCTACTGCGCTTCCGGTAACATTGTGGTGGGAGTGACAGCACCCAATTGATCCAGGTCCACAGCTCCCAGCTCTTCAAAATCGTACTTCATGAGTCGGTTCTTCGATGGCTTTGTAGGTTGCAGTAAGATAGGGTCGTCTTCCGGCAATCCACCAAAAAAGTTTTGCATCGCTGTCCGCCTGTCCGCTTTGCAAGTCAGATTTACATTACAGGAAAACACAGCTTCGTCCATCCTCTTGACTCTAACAGCAAGTTGAATTGAAGTCGGGACGCCCGTCTTCTGACTGTCATTCTCTAGCAAAGTCCATTGAGCGGTTGGTGCTAGGCCAACCTCGTCATCCAGTAGCTTCCTGCCACTGATAGTGGCAGCATGGCTTTTCTCGTGACCAACAGTCCTCTCCCATTTGAGAGTCGTGTTGATATTGGCCACAAAACTGGCGCCAACACCCCCTTCTCCGCCTTTGGTGACAGTCACGGTTTCCTTACTAGGTGAGAAACTGTAGTTTCCGTCAAAAGAAATGGAGTCGACCTCTGGAATCCTTGCGTCTGTTTCTGTAGAATCGAAGCCCAAGTCAATCGTTGCTCGAGCGATACGGCGTGCATTCTTCTCGGGGTCGAATCTGAACTGGAAAACTAGAATGGTGGCCCAGTAATCGCTGTCTGCCGATAAACCGCCGTGGACGACATCAATTAGGTTGCATTGTATAGCAACGCCATGACCGATCCTTTGAATGACATGAGCCCGCTGGAATGGGTTCGCACGGTTATTGCGAATGTGGAATTCGGCTTCTTCATTTCCATATTCAATCATAGGGAAAATGATCTCGTCCATGTCGTTAGTTGACGATTCAATGTGCTCGGCCATGATGTCGGTGGGCTTAATTCTTGTTAAGGCTGAGGAAGAACAATGTTTCTCGGCGGTCTGTAACTCTGCAAATAAGCTTGAGAGCGTAGATTTATTTTAGGTACGACAGCCTGCAGAGGTATGGTCGAGTTGACAGAGTTGGGGGTCAAAATGAGAAATAACAGGGAATACATGCGCCAAGCCCACACCTCCGTAGGACTTACCATCACAAGGCCAAAGACATGAGGGAATAAAGCATTCCATCAGGACGATTATCACAACACATTCCTCATCTGGAAGTGGTGTGAAACACGATCAGAGATTACAATGCAGCTTATCACACAATTGGATCATGTTACCGAAGTGACTGGTAGACATCGGGGTACATCCTGATACGTATCGTCCGAACGAGGCTGGCGGCTAATGTAGAGCTCAGAGGATGTTACATTGCCTACTTTGTTAGGCGCACTAAACAAACACAGAGTTTCCGCACTTCTAGGTTTTATTACAACAGGAATAAAACAACTTTGATAATACAAGGAACTTATGTCAACCATCTTCCCAGTCACTAACTATAAACTCTTTCGCCATGGCAGATCTTGAACACAGAGAGTTGTACGACGTGGAAAGCGACAAAGACGACAAACATGAAAAAGAAGATTATGACGATGAGGATGAAGATGAAGATGAAGACGACAGCCATGATACAGCCTTGACTGAGGCCATCAAAGACATGGAAGCCAGGTTCAACAAACCAAACCCAAGCCAAGCCGACGTTGATGAATTCATCAATCGACATGGTGATGTCGTAACACAGGCTTGGGAGAAGGCGGGTTCATTTTTACATGAGATCATCCTCAAAGTTTCAATGAAGAAGAGTTACACCTGGGGTGACATCGATCACGTTTCTCTCCTTGTCGAAACACTTGTCTCAAGATATCCCCATCTCCTTGAGGCGAAAAACGAAGAGAACCAGACGCCTTTATACCAGGCAATTCGACTAAAGAAATATACTTACAAACTAGTCGACTCTATCTTGCTCAAAAGTCATAATGATCATTTACAGAAAGCACTAGAGTTCTCTTTTGGCGAGGGTTCGTCTATGAAGACATGTTTAACATCAGCCTTTGAGACTTTGGGCGATCCCAGAGCACCGGGGAAAGCCAAGACTCTGTCCAACTTGATTAACAAATCAAGCCCTAAAGCACTAGCAATGTGCGATGGTAATGGAAAATCCCCATTCCATCACGCAGTCAGATATAGCGAGTGCAGTGACGGACGAGTATCTCTGATCAAGAAACTTCTTCATAAAGATAATACGGTGATGGAAACACTCAGAACCAGCTCAAAGCACGAATCATTGAAGACATTTCTGGATCTTCAGTACACTCGAAAAGATGATGGGATAGAATACTCAGTTTATACTGAGCACGAGAGAACAAAATCTGCATTCCAAGCAGAAGAGGCACGAAAGGCCCAGGAGTCGAAGCCACAGGAGACTGCAGATCGAACCTTTTCTAAATCTTTGACCAGTGTGATTCCTATGAAAGAAAAGGATTCTCCAAAGTCAGGATTCCGCGAGAAGGGTCCTAAAGGTCCTGAAGATCGGGAGCGTGGGGGGAAGAAACCTGATCACAACCGAGACTCTCGCAAGCAGCTTGAACCTGAAACAATGACTGAAAATGAGAGGAAACGTCAGCAGCTTAAGGAAGACGAAAGACGACAACGCGAGGGTCTTCAGAACAAGGAGGAAAATGGATACCAACAAAACCTGATGCCAATGTCTCAAGATCCTGTACAGAGAGATCAAGGAGATATGACAGGAGAAATATTGGCCAACATCCGAACGTCTCAACTCAAGGCATCACATGCACCTAACTCACCAATCAAGAGGGTTCCCACAGGGCCAAAGGTGGGTGAAACGGCCAAGAATGGTAGACAAAAGGCCAATACGCGAAAGACACTACCCTCAGATGTTCTGGAGAAAAACTCGGAAAAGGTCTGTGAACTACTCAAGTTGCACTATATGAGAACAAGGAGTATACGAGAGGTCACAGATTTCTTGTACGGAAAAAATCTCAAAGGTAAGTAGAGAAAGGTCAGTTACTCTATTGATGATACCAATACTCATATTGCTAGATGTGCATATCAGCTTCGACTGTCGCGGGCCTCTGTCCGAGACCCACGCCGACATTTTCTCGAAACAGTTCGGTGAAGATGCGGATAGTGGAATCACTTTTGACAAGGTATTGATGTATGCTCGGTTTCCAGTTGTAAGGGTCAAACGTAGCGGAAAACTTGCGCCAGTCCGACGCGCGGGAGGGCGACAGGATATGGAGTTCTTCGCCGAGTGGCTGAAGCGAAAGGGTGTTGAACGAATTCTTAACCTACAGGTTCAAGAAGACAGCCAAGATCCTCACAGTGATGAGTCAATCCAGATTGTGCTGCGAAACTTCACTATTGAACACCTTGACTGGCAAAAGCCGGACCTGGACCCGTCAGTCATCTGTGAAAGAGCCGATATTAGTGAGGTTGATCAAGGTACCTGGAAGCTTACCAGTGCCGATACTTTGATCAAGCCAAGAAAAGACTTGAGACACCTGACATTGAAATGGAGTGGTAGCAATGCTACGCTCAGAGCATGGAGCGAGGTCAGAGGCTTGCCACGACTTTTAGAACTTCGGAAGATTAATATTCATATCCCGGCCGTTTCAGAAGTGAGTTAAGAGCTTCCAGAACTTCCAATAACAGAACACTTATCATTAGTTTCAGCTGCCTGATCATCGTGACTGGATCCGGCGAAACTTGGATCTGTTCCAAGTCCGTCTCGACCAGAGCTACAAGGTGAACCATCCATCCAAGAAGTCAGGCAACCAAACGATAGACAAGATTGGATCCGATCATCACGACATCCAAGTGATTGAAAGCTGGGATGATAGCAAGTTCGAAAACTCAACCACCCGCAAAGTCATACCCAAGTCAACTGGAATGCCTGACGCAGCCCACGAGCATGCATGGATCATACAGATGGAGAAGTTCTCAAAACCAATGAGGGGTCTTTGGGAAGAAACATCGAAAGGATCTGACCATCTTCTTACTTCATCTTCAGAGAAAGCAAAAACTATTTCTACTGCCGACAGTCAGATTTTGTCTACCCTTCAAAAGGACGTTATAGTAGCGCTCATCGACGATGGAGTGGATACACTTGATCTAGCTTTCTCAAACCAATTTGTTGGTGGGAAAACGTTCGACTATCAAGGAGATGATGAGGTAGGCCAGTACTACGTCTCAACAAATGGCCATGGTACCGATATGGCCCGGATGATTTTGAAAGTCTGCCCCATGGCGAGAATTTACTCGATCAAATTGAAGACACAGCCTAGCAAAGGCGGGCAACACTTGACTATCGACGAGTCGTCAATTGCACCTGTAAGTCGACCTGCTACAATTAATCCCATGTGGCCCAGCATTAACTCAAGTTCAGGCAATTGAAGCCGCTTTGGAGAAGAAGGCGGATGTAATCTCCATGTCATGGACAATCCCTATCCCCAAGTCAGGGACTGACAACCGGAAACGAATTGACGACGTACTGAGTTTGGCATGTTCAAAAGACGTTCTGATGTTCTGCTCCTCTCCAGACCAAAGGACACAGATGAAGCATTATCCTTCTCATTACAATCGTGACAAGATATTCTTGATCGGAGCTGCTGACGATAGCGGCACAGCTTTCAACCACTCTGGACCAGACAACGACTTCATCTTCCCTGGCATTAACGTCAACACAGGCAGCAATCGCAACAGATCCTACTCAAACGATCCAGCATCAGCTGTTCAGATGGCCACAGGCTCTAGCATCGCCACAGCTCTTGCAGCTGGTCTAGCAGCAATGGTGACATACTGTTTCAAGACCAGTGCACTTGCTGCTGTCACAACGAGAATAGCGCAGGGGAGACTACATACTGCTAATAGTACTGAACTTGTGAAACCGCAAGATGTGAGTAGAATTGCACACCATGATGGGCTAAAGAAGGTTTTTGACAGAATTGGTACGATGGATGGTGGAAAGTTTATTGAGGTCTGGCGGATATTCAGACCTGCCACTGAATGCTTGACTGATAGCAAGTTGACTCATGAGCAAAAGGTCGCTCATATAATGGAGCTTTGCAGGGACTTGATGAATCGCATGGATTGATAGATGTTATTTCCAAGTTTGGAAGCATTCTATAACTCTGTTTCTTTCTAATATGAATTTCTTCTCACGTTTCTTTCAGCCCTTGATTATTATTTCTCTTAATCACTAGACAAATGTAATAAAGGCTATACACTAAAGTACTTGAGTAGAAATTATTGTCCTAATAGCAATTTAACCTTTTTCAAGTCCTGTCTAGTACTCAACCCATTCCAGCTTCTGATCTTTTATGAAGTAAAAGTTAGTCTTGTTACCTCCCCTGGATACCGCAATTCGGCTGTTCGCCGCTTCATCAGCAACTGTTCTCCATGTGAGATTCCAAACACCAGAGTATGGAGACTCGTAATAACCACCCTCCTTGGCCGTGTAAATGCGCATTTCAAGCACTTCTTTCCCACCAGCCGAGCCCCAGGTAAGTGCAGCGATGTCCCCTCCCTTAGTTGCAGGGATCCGAACAGCCCCTCGATGGCATTCAGACTGATTGGACAGCTGCAAAAACTGGCCGATCACGTTGTCCCACCTTGCTTCCACCACAGTTCCGTCATCTTGCTGGAAATAGAGCCGGATTCCGTGCTTGTCATACATGGGGAAATTCACCACTGCCAGAGCCGAGCCCAAAGTGGCACCCTCAATTGTAGGACCAAATTGCCATGGGGTTTCAGAATTAGCTTGGTAGAGGCTATTGACGATGCCATCTTCGCCTTGGTAGTAAAGGAAAACTTGTTCGTCTCCCCACGACGTGACGGCAAGCTTGCTCGATGGCAATGCCTTGACCTGCTCCTCGTTTAGCTTTCCATCCTTCCATTCAACTAATGGAACCCATATCCGCTCTCGGACATAGCTTTCCTCGTCAAGATAGTAAACTCGGATCTAAATGACATCGTTGTAAGCACAAGCGGCAATGATCAGTCACTAGACACATACAGTAGGCTGGTCCAAAGCTCCCTTCTGCTTCCATGTTGTAGCGGTGATTGGAGTGTGCAGTTTTCCCTTGCCAACCACATCGTTGGTTACATATCGATGTAGCCAACGCTGGTCAAACTATGTGGGAATGGCTTGTCGAATGCAACCATCGGTGTCTGGATGTGATGTTAGTGACGGCGTGTACTGGGATTGAACAGCAGGTCGGGTAGAAACAGAAACGCCTGATTTGAGAATTAACCTTGGAAGAAAATTCGCTAAAAGATATTTGATGGTCAGCAAATGCGCACTGAGAATGGCAAGCCGAGATATCTGGGCGATATTCAAGGTTGTTTGAGGGATAAATACTCACTTCTTCTCTTGGCCAACCCGCAAGAGCGACCGAGGTTTCCTCCACAAATTCAAATAAGGGTTCTTTCTCAGTGATTTCTAGCATCATTTCCTGTCGCGCAGACATACAACATTTACCAAAGAATGGAAAGAGAGAGGTTAGATTTGCTTCTCGAGCTTCCTTGAGTAGGTCCTAGCTCCGGGTCGTGAAAACGCTCGAAGGTACAACATTCTTTCTACCCAATTAAGAGGTAGATAGCCGACGTCGGCTTGAGCTCGGATGTATTTCAGCTTGTCCAACCAGTCAGAAGTGGCGTTGGAACACGCATAGTAATAATTGGTCTGCGCCTTCTCCTCAGTATTATTATTATTATTATTTTTATAATCCTTAAGCTTTTGCCTAGGCTTTTTTAATTTCTTTTAGGTTTTTAATAAAGGTTAATCTATCTATATAAATTAAATTTTTAATAATAATTAAATCTAAGATTCTCTTAAAATAAGGTTTTTTTTATAATATAACTCTTTTAATATAAACTTTATAATAGAGATTATAAAGAAAGCTTTTATTATATTAAAGATAATAATAATTTCTTCCTTTTATAACCTTAATTAACTAATAAATATTATTTAATTAAATAAAATTAATTAAATTAATTAATTTTAATCTCTTATTATATATAGTTAATTTATTATAATTCTTATATATAATATTAATTATTAAGCTAAAAGCTATTAATTTTAATTATTACCTTAATAGCTTATATTTTAATATAATTAAAATTATAATTAAATATAATAAAGATATTAAGCTATATATAGAGATAATAAACCTTTATATAATAATAAAAAAGGATATTTTTATAAAAGTTAAACTAATAGCCTTTATTTATAAGTTAAATCTTTTAATTTTATATAAAAATAATAAGAAAAAAAGGCTAAAGGAAATATAATAGCTTAAAAAAATTATTTTAAAAGAAAAAGTTAAACTATTTAAATAGTAAAATAAATTCCTTAAGGTATTTAATAAGACTATCTTATATAATAAGTAATTTAACTAATTAGAGAGGCAGGTAATAATAGCAGCTAAAGCCTTTAAATTATAGCTAGCTATTAAAAGAAGTCTAAATAAAGAAGCCTAAAGCTAAAGGCTTAGTGCAGATTATCTAGTTAATTAACTAAATAATGCTACTTCTATAATAAGAGATTTATAATATTATTAACTAGGGCTTCTCCTCAGTATAGTCTCTGAGATCTTACACTGCTTTTCCCTTGATGACCGTCAAAATTTCCAGAAAGACATAGCCAAGAGACCAAATGTCAGATGATAAGTCTATGTGTTAGTTCATGGTATTGGTACTGAAGGCGACTTCTGGTGGACAGT
The DNA here is from genome assembly GCF_050947815.1 of Fusarium sambucinum. Lineage (NCBI taxonomy): Eukaryota > Fungi > Ascomycota > Sordariomycetes > Hypocreales > Nectriaceae > Fusarium > Fusarium sambucinum. Next base: position 449,149 of record NC_139294.1, on the reverse strand, counting down.
AGAGCATCGTTGTTGGTGAGACATGACTCAACATATCGCCAAGGTTAAAGTCGGTCAAAAAAACACGGTCTTCGTTCATGAGAATGTTCTCGGGTTTGATGTCCCCATGGGCAACACATACATGATCATGAAGGAAGCAAATAGCGTTGATTAAGCATCCGAGATGACCAATCAAATATCTTGTCTTGTCCTTGTCCGTGGCGTTTGAAAGATATCCTGCCAGGTTACATTCTGCCACAGGTTGTAAAGAATCCGAAGTAGCTTGGTGATGTGAAACTAGCGACAATCTCGACAATGTTGCTGTGCCGCACACTTTGAAGGATAATGATCTTGTTTCTGGCATTTAATTCACTGCCATCGTTTCTTCGTTCAATGAGTGTCATGGCGTGTTCTTCACCTGTGCTCCGTCGTCTGAGGCGATACACCTTGGCCGACCCTTCTTGTCCCAGCATGCTCTCGACTCCGAGGCTATTCTTCCATGTTTCTTCATCAATAATGGAATGTCCCCTCCGACTGATCGACTCTTTAAGTACTTCCAGCTGCTCCATATCAAGGTTGGCGTAATTCCCAGGGTTTAAGAAGTTCATCAGATGAGTCTCCTTAAGAGGTAGCGTATTTTTACCCTGATCAGCGGTTTGATTTTCTTCGTCAGGAATCGGTGAAAGATTTTCGTCGTCTGAATAGGTTCCTCTAACCTCTGGAAATTCACTATCCAAAGATATAGATTCATCGTCCACCTTGGGTGTTTCTTTAGAGCTTTCGGCAACGTACTCTTCTGGTTTATACGTATTCCTCTGTTCGTCGGTGGTGATAATTGGTTGAAAGAAACGAAATTTCGTAATGTCAACCTTACAGATATCCTGAACATTTGCATCCTCCGCTGTGCTTTTATAAAGCCACCGTCGGACATATCTGGGAACAGCTACAATCATAGCAGAACCCTCCGCCGTTACAGAATCGGCCCATGGGAGAGCTTTCAGTGAGAACTCGTGAATGCAGTTGCCAATATGCTCAAGGTTGGCAGTCGCATCTGGCTCAATCTCCTGATCTTCAGGCCACGGACATAAAGGACATTGGCGAATGTTTGGAAGATATACCTTGCGGCAGGACTCTTGCATAAAAGTGATGTCATCATCAGAAATGGTATCTTGGTGCTTCTCCCTAGTATGTGATGCAAACGCTTCACCAGTTAGGAATGTGCTTGTAGTTTCAATTCCAGGGCACACTGAACATTCCCAGTATGATCCCATGCCATGATCCTGTAGGATATGGTTACGCCATGCATCTCGAGATATATACAGGACTTCTAGATTGCGTCGAAAAGGACCAGCTCAAACCAAGGGACGAGGAAGGACACAGGACACATGTCTTATCTATACTAATGAACGTAGCTCCAGCCGCTGATATCTTTGTGGCTCGCGTGGCGCGAAACAATTCGGACTTACAGAATTCAGCTGGGAATGTAGCTGAGGTAAGCCTTCTACGTAACTGTAGTTTACGTTCTCCCTACTTGCCACCAGGATATCAGCGCAGTCGAGCTAATAGCAACCAAGGCGATAGAGTGGGCGTGGAAAGACTGCTCTGCAGATATCATTACAATGTCGTTTGGGTTCGATGGTGACCAATACGTCGACGGCAAGCCCATTGTCAGTAATGCAATACTCAAGGCGCTTATTGGGACGGGTCAACGAATTCTCTTCTTTGCAGCAGCCGCAAATGAAGGCGGCAATAGGAATGAAATGTTCCCAGCAAGCAATCAAAACGTCATGTCTATCCGCGGGAGCGACGATCGTGGCTGGGCCTGCAACTTCAACCCTCCGCCAGACTACAACGCAGAGACGTGCTTTATGACCCTTGGAGTTGATGTCCCAGGCGCGTCTCTAGTAAACAGTGATGATGAAGGTGGGGAAATATTGAAATCAGGGACGTCAGTTGCGACACCGATCGCCGCAGGGATTGCTGCGATGCTACTGGGTTATGCAAAGATACATGAGAAAGAGTTGCACCTGCTGCTTGGGCCAAGAGATAAGGAGAAATTATGGAAGATTAGTAGGATAAGCGGGATGAGCAAGTTGTTTGGAAAGATGTCGAAGGAAATGATGGAGAAGTGGTCATACTTGAACATTGATGAGTTTACTGACTGTACACATACCCTCAGGTTGTCTTTGATAGCTAATGCGGTTAGGGAAGCGAAGGACTGAAATGTGTTTAGCACTCAATTAGTACTCCAGGATCGCGACAGCTCCAGCAGCTGGTGTGACAACCATGGTGACGTTCTGTTTCAAAATAAGCGCCTTGGCCGCTGTCCCGACGAGAACAGTACCGAGGAAACCTTCTACTGCTGCTAGGACTGAACTTATGAAACCGTAAGAAGTGGGAAGTATTGAGCATCATGACAGGTTGAAGACGGTTTTTGAAAGAACCGGCGATAGATGGTGGAAAGTTCATTGCGGTTTGACGCATATATGGACTCCTTTGTTAAGAGCACTACTATATGGAACAAAGTTTAAGTTCAAGCTCCCTTAGTCCCCTTGCTGCCTCTTGAAGTGCATTCACTACATCGATAAGAAATATGCCTTGCAGCTCCTCATTCTCCAAATTATTCTCCCCAAGTCCAAAGTCACACCCTAGGCACTTCCGAACAATAGTTGTATACCGAGGGCCCATACGATTTCGTAACATGGGACTTTGTGCTAGCTTCTCTGCAGCATGGTAGTCAACCTGTTTCTTTGCAGGCAAATTCCTCAGAACTCCGCGCCGGAGTATGCGCCACGGCTTGCTATATCCTAGTTCTAGTAACACCAGACCAAAGCTAAAAAGAACCTCGTTCCGCACGGCGTCGTATGGCAGGGAAACGGCTGCATCCTTGCCTTTACCCGTTATATCCGCTTTCGAGAATTCGACTTTGAAATATGGTGAGGTAAGACTAAGATTGGTCGAGTCTTCTAGCCAGTCCTTAATACCGAAGAACTGAACGTGTCTGCTTTGCCACATCTCTGGTAACCAGGGTGTTGAGTGGTACTGTAATACCGCACAAGCCAAGGAACTTGCTATTTGTGCCATGGCGCTTCTCGGTAGAATCCGGGAGAACTCGTCTTCCGCAACCCATGAGATCATTTCCGCCAGACTCATTTGTGAGTTTGTGGGAAATCGTGGCGAGGATGGCACGTAAAATCGGTAGAGCCCACTGTGCTGTATGTATCCGACGTAAGTTGGCTCACAAGCTGAGTGAGTTGTCTGGAAGTGCTGACATATATCGTCGATGACTTCCAGATTTTTGAATTGCGTGTCGTCTTGGTGAGCATCATCTTGTTGGCTTTCATTTAGGTCTTCTAACTCGTTCGGCTTCAAAGAAAGTGCCTGGAACCGCACAACTTTTGTTATCTTTGTTGTAGTGAGTGTCTGGTATGATATTGATTGTCCTGAAAGCTTGTTAGGCGTTCGTTGAGCTGACTCCAGGGCCAAAGGCTGCGAGTGCTTTTCTAGCGTATCGACAACATTCAGCCAGTTCTTGTCGAGTTCTGGTTTGACCACAGGCGATGAGTTGGATGAGGGCTGATACGCCCTTGTATCATCGACGCACTCAATCTCAAGCCAAAGTGGGGATATCTCCGATTCTGATGGAGTCACAACGGCTTCAAACTTGATACCTTTCCCCAATTGGGGTGGTTTATTGCCTTCTTGGAAGGCAATGCTGGCTACATGTCGTTGATGCAAAGCACAGGACCATCTGAGGGCTAGTGTTTCATATAGACTAGACGACGCCGCCCTGATCTGACGATACATCTCGAGGCTATTCCAGTAACTAGGTTTTGTGCAAGTTGCGGGTTGATCTGGAGAGGAGCTCGCAAAACCTGGATCTTTCAGTTCGTCTATTATTTGAGACGTTATTCGATTGAAGTCGGATGTGAAACTTCGGAGGTCTTCGATAGCTTCCTGAACAATATCTTTCTTGACGCATAGCTTGAATTGTTTTCGGAATATTTCTACAGACAGACCCTGAGTGATGATGTCAAAACAGTGATTTTGTATGGTTCAGATGACAAACCTACCTGAGTCGGCTTGGTGGAAGAAACACGAAAGCCCTCAACCTCAGAGCAGATCGCTTGTAGACTGTCATGAATCTCATCCAGCGTGGCCTTCCAGCTCCCGAATGCATCTCGCAGGGTCTCCGCCCTTGTGTGGTCTAATCCACGAATGCCGAGGTCATCCCAACTGCGCTCACCGGAGATAAGACTCCTAGCCTTTTCACCATCTTTTGTCACAGCTGTGAGTAGCTTGGTAACATCACCCCTAAAAATGGTCTTCTGGGCGTTCAGGATGGTATCTAGTCGGGAGAGTGCTCGCGAGTGTTGCCGAAAGCCGCTAAAGGTCTTCGAAACCGTCTGGTATCGATTATACGCTTCTAGAACGATGGGGATGCCTCCAAGCACGACACCGACAATTTCAAAGCCGCTCATGATTACCGGCGACAACCAGATGAGGCCAGGACTCAGTCTTTATTCTTTTTCACGAGACCGATTTGTTGTGATGAGAGATTATGTGCATAGTCCTTGGGTTCTTTCAGCCTCATGCAGGCCTGGGCTGGTATACCCCGCAGCTGACAACATGATCAACCACAACATGGTTGATAAGCAATCATCGCATTTGTTCATATTCGTATTTATCTTTTTCCTGTACTGTTTTGTGTTTACTCCAGAGTTCCCTATTAAGATCATCTGATTATAAAACTTGGTCTCCTATTCTATCCATCTGATAACCGCACCGATTTATAGTCCTGATGGGGAGCCAGCAGCGAACAAAGGCACTGAAATAATGCAGGAGTATGCTTCACAGGTTCTGTTACCTGATTCCGATACCTCAATCAGCGGGCCAGATTCCGATGGGGAATTGTCTTCTGGGCTATTCAACACTTCGAAAGGATACATCGACGTGCAGAGCTGGCTCCCAGAGCCGTCGGAAGACTCTATTCTTGGTCTTGCGGGGACTCTTTTTGAGACAATACTAGCCTTGTTCATTCCTCTGGCTCGTCACTTGGCAGACGATAAAGGCCCTAATGATTACGCCATAGACTCAAAGGAGTTGCTTCGGGAGGTTGAGCGACTCTTCTTATGGGGTGATAGCTTCTCCACTGGTAGTGGCCAATTGGACGATATACTATCGAAATCCAGCGAGCTGCGACAAAGTGTATTCTCGACGTTATACGAACTGGGCGTGACTTTGAAGAACACAGCTCTGCGGACATGTTATTCTCCTGGCAGCTATGCAACTGACGGCTTAGATGTTCCAATGCGAGAACTACAGGGCTTGTTAGAACAGACTTCAAGCCTTCTTTATGGTTCTGTTGGTCTAGATGGCAAGGACGCTGACTCGGAAAGCGGCTCTTCAACAAGCGATTTATCCGAATGTTTCGAGGATATCTCCACCTACATTGATTGCCTAATGGACTTGTCCATTGCACTCGAAAATCCAGTCTTGGATCTCGAAACAGTTGACGCCACAATCCCGATCTTCGAGGATCTCGAGACCTTTGATGTATCATCTTCACAGGCTTCGGCATTCTGCCGCAAGATCCGCGATCGGTTCCCCAAACTCGAAAAGTGGCTTGTGGAGAGACTGGGAGAGAATAATGCACGCCGAGCCTCAACTTTGAAAGAGACACGCGAGCGGATTCTGGATTTTGAGGCAGCAATGTCTAAGATAACAAAGTGGACCATTGATGAGCCCGTAGCGTCTGCATTCGCCAGTGAAGCACTCTTCTCAGATAGTCAGCCGAAACCAACAGAGACGACCGGCTCAACTAATCTATCAGACCCTGTGTTTGACAAGTCGAATCACGACTATTCAAAACACCCTACTCCTACATCTGGGCCGATGAGACGAGTCACTCATATCCCAGCTAGCAATGCGTCCTTTGCAACTTTTGCTTCATTCTCAACTAAAGCCTCAGCAATCACTGACGGAAGACCACGGGTCCCGCCACTTCCAGAGGAGGCCTTCGAGGACAAGCCCTTCTCATGTCTAGCTTGCCATCAAGTTATTGCGATCAAAATGGCTCGCAAGGATTGGAAGTACTGCACCCGGTTCCCCAGTCTGTGGCTTTTACTAACTCGGTATAACCTAGGAAGCATATTTTCTCAGATCTTAGCCCATACTCGTGTACCGTACGAACATGCGCCACGGAGACCAAATTGTACAGTTCAACACGAAGTTGGGTCGATCACGAGGCCTGGCACCGTCCACGGAGCTGGCAGGGTTCCGAATGCCCCTTCTGCTATAAAACGCCCTCTCTAACGTCCGCGCGATCGTATTACAAGCATGTCGCCGAACATCTTCGGGAAATATCTCTCGCGGCGCTGCCCTATAGCTCTGATTCAGATGCAGAATCCTCAAGTTCAGACGAAAAGTCGGAAGGTTGGTCAACAGTTCTCGATTTTGCTGAAGTAACAGAGGCGAAGGAGGAGCTCATCGGTATACGGTCTGCTATACCTGCGCCATCTGGGATTCTTCCGCGAAAACACCCTACCCGAATCATACGAGATCAAATGGCTTTAGAAGAAATGAGACATGGACAGCGAGCTTCAAAGCCTAGGGTTAATAACAGAGGAGGCCCTCCACCTAGTACGCGTGGCTTTGATAAGATTCGAAGTTATGAAGGCCCATGAGATTATTCCCCAGAAAAATTTAAAGTCGATCGATGAAAACAATTGGGTTCCATTATAATATGAGTGAAGCTAGTGTCTTGAATGATTGATTGAGTGACAAATTGAAGTTTCAATGAGGAAGAATAATTACTATACAATAGCTCGATGAAAGCTTATTCTATTACTTGCACATTTTTACTTTAGACTGTTTGACTTTTATCCAAGTTATATCGCATTTATCAATGTTTAAATCCTACAATAATAGTATCTTGCAGTATTAACCGCGATTCTTAGCGGATGGCAGTTAAGTACCAAGGGTGTCACGTGTTGGTATCCCCACATGCTGTCCAGGTGCTACTCATCGTGCCAAAAGTTCACGTGCTATGTATGATTCACGTGTCGAGTCACGTGTCGTCAACCACCGATCTTATGCTCATTGTTTATGCCTTGAATCTACATAACTATTTTCATAGATAGGGATGATTGTCCGATTATCTGTATTTTCTTTTTTTTTTTCTTTTTTGCCATTGAGGAATTTGATTGAGGCTATATCAGACGGTTGGCAACGTGAAACTGACGATGATTAACAAATCCTGAATCACCTCGCGAAAACATTGATTATATACATTCTCTGTCAACTTCGTCAGCTAGCCCCTGCAAAGGGACAGTCAACCAGTGTTCATTATTTCTCTATATAAAAATAGAGTCGCAAAGTATAATATTCTGCGCAAAAGCGCGTAAAATATCAACATTCCCGACGCGACAATGCGACTTGAGTTACCCTGTAGAGATATAGATCAACCAAAGTTTAAAAGCATATCCGTATATCCGAAATGATAATGCGAAAATCAGCTAACACATGCACCAAGCTATGCGAAAATAGTCAACCGTGTCCAGCCGTGTTCAAATGTCAAACCACAACAGTCAGCACTAAAGGACTCATAACACCCAAAACCTCGTGTAGGTATCTTGGCATTGCTGACCGACGACAAAGGATGGCACGAGCTTAACCAAAACCGGATCAACTTCCAGGATAAGATTAGACGAAACGTTTGCCATCCTGTCGGCGAAAGAAACGAAGCGACTTCGGCCTACGCAATGATCAGCAGATGGTGGAAGCAATGGAACCCAGAAAAGAAGGATTTTTTCCACTTAGTGAGATCCTGGTTTTTATCATGTCAGAAAATTCCACCTTTTACCCTCCGATCGGAGAGCCAGGAACAAAAAAACCTTCAAATGCTGGGCAGGATCCATAGTTCTACGTAAAAGAAATGGTTTCGCGAGTAAGGGAAGCGGCCGAGAGATCCACTTTGGCTTGGGTAATTAATCAATGCAGGGAAACAGGAAGGTAAAAAGAAACTGATGACTAGAAATGATTCAGAGATCAAGGCTTGAAGAAGCTTAAATGGAATGACCTCTGATGAAAGAATAGTGGCGATACGTAGACGTCCGAATGGCAAATGCCGTGTCGGATCCGGGACTGAGTTACGGCAGACGGAGTCAAACTACGCCATCAAACTCCACTGGAGACAAATTTTCAGGGCATTTCTTGCGCTGTAAATGAAAAACGTCAACGGAGGCGAAAGATCCACTATTCCGCGACCCACTCCGAACGGATCTGCCGGGGTCTCCGAGAACCAATCACGTTTCACTTAAAGATCAAAATATGAGCTGAGCATCAACAGATTCATTTGTGATGCTGTCTCTCATTTCAAGGGACCTTCCTAACAGAGACTTTGTTCTCAATCCCTGAACATGTTCATCTCACTCTATCACGTAATAATGCAATCTGTCCCCCACGGGGTTACTCGCAGATGGTACAACATCATGTGCTGAAGAAGAGTCAATGTGACTAAAACCTCTAATGCTGATCCTCCCATTGGCTCAGAATTACAAAGAATTATGTATGGAAGGAATTGAAAAGCCTAAATACGGAGTAAGCGCGGGTTTGACACTAAAACCCGTTGTTCTAAAGTCCCGGTCCCCATCGGAACCATGCCATAGCTCCCGCCACAACCTCCGATCGGAGCTTCAGGCCTGGGGTACAAGCCTCAACAGCAGGAAAAAAGGGTGATATATATGGAGAACTCCGGTCCGCTAATAACGTCAGGGTCCGCACATTCACATTGATCTGCTCTTCCTTTCGTTTTCTACTCTTCTTCTGCCCTTCTTCCTAATTCACTCTCTATTCCATTATTGTGAGGTCCTACAAGACATTCATTCCTTCGGATCACCACATACACCACTGTGTATCCTTGGTTGGACGTCGCAGTCAACCCTTCAACATGGGTATCATGAACTTTACAAAGCGGTCCTCCGCAGAGAAATCCGCCACCGAACCACCAATGACAAATAACGACACAAGCGCCTCAGATAACGATCAACCGAAAGACGCGACAGATTTCCAAGAAGTCCCCGCTGGCACCGTCGAGAAGGGCAACATCTTCGACCAAGGCGGCAAGACATACCGAACCCTCGGCCGCTGGGACACAATCCTTATCCTCTTCACAAATCAGCTTGGCCTGGGTATCTTGTCCCTACCAGCGACGATCAAGACCCTCGGTATCGTGCCAGGAATTATCGCCATTCTGGGCATCGGCGCAATCTCATGGTATGCTGCATATTGTCTGCTGCAATTCTATCGCAAATATCCCAATGTTGTCAGTATCGTTGAGATGACAAGGATCGTCGGTGGACCGTGGTTCGAGACGCTGGCTGGTTTCGTTATGATGATCCAGGTCGTCTTTATCGTGGCTTCCGCAACTGTCACTCTGTCCGTCGCGCTCAACACTCTCAGCAGCCATGCGACTTGTACTGTCATCTGGATTCTGGTGGCTTGCGTGGCTTGTTACCTGCTATCTATCCCACGAACCATGAAGTTTGTTTCGAAGGCTGGTGTTCCCAACGCCGTTAGTGTCGTGTCTGCTTGCTTGATCGTTTTGATCAGTTTGGCTGTTTCTGGACCTGCAACTGCCCCTGCCGATTGGCACAGGGAACTTAAGGTTGTTGGAAACCCCACGTTCCGCGATGGCCTTAACGCTTGCCTGCGCGTGGTTTTCTCCTACGCCGGTACCTTTACATTCCCGTAAGTTGACTCCAAAACCACCAAAACCGAGTTTCAAGACTAACATTCAAAACAGCTCATATATGGCCGAGATGAAGGCTCCCGAGAAGGATTTCAAATTTGCCTTGGCTGTTCTCGAAATTGGAAGTACTCTCTTCTATATCGCCATGGCCGTTGCCTTGTACTGCCTCGCAGGCGATCTCACTACATCTCCCGTCCTCAGCGCCGCCTCTTCGATCCCCGCAAAGGTCGCCTACGGAATTGTCCTCCCAGCTGTCGTCGCCACAGCCCTCTCGATCGGCCACACCGGCTGCAAATACGTCTACGTTACCCTCATGCGCCAGATGCGATCTACCCACCAGGTCACAGATAACAGCGTCAAGTCCTGGGTCACCTGGATTCTTTCCGTTACTGGATTCTGGGCTTTGATCTTTGTTATTGCGAATGTCATTCCCATCTTTGACTCTATCTTGTCAATCACATCTGCTACAACCATTCCCTGGTTTACCTACGGGTTTGCCGCCATCTTCTGGCTGCATCTTAACAAGGGTCTTTACTTTTCTTCATGGCAGAAGATGCTGCTTACAGCTTTGAACGTCACCATGATTGGAGTGACACTGTTTTTGAACGCGGGTGGATTGTGGGCTGCTATCACGGAGTTGTTGGATCTGTTTGCGAAGAACGAAGATGGCATTGGGGGTGTTTTTTCATGTGGAGACAACTCTATCTTTTAAGCCAGTTTTAAATAGTGTTTTTTTAAAGAACATCATATTTTATTGTTATTACGGATTACATGATTCCCGATGAGTCCCTTCCAGACTGCTGTGATTAATATTAATTCATTGCTTACCCTCCTTCGATGTGGTGAAGCCACTTCTGTATAAAGACTCGTAATCGATACGTCTACCACATCTTAAACTCGTCCAAGTATTTGACCGTGTATTCAGGGATGTCTTCATGATCGCAGCCTATTTCACTGAATTGGAGAGCTTAACTCCAAACTCCTCTATGAACTCCTTCATGAATTTCAAGCTTGCATCTGGATCCGACTGCACCCTTTGCCAATTCCTCAAGATCTCAGTCACTTTACCGAGCCCTTCCCAAATCTGTATAAACTTATTCGGAGTGGGGGTACCTAAACTCTCAAAAGCCGCTTTCATAGCATCTCGTTGCTTAATCTGCTTCAAGCGTTCCGCGGGAATGGCAGCGATGGCGTCACTGTTGCGATTCGCTATCCGTATTCCCAGAATGCTAGTCTTGACACAGTAGAGTATCATGGCTGCAAGACCAGCTCCGAGTGCTGTGGCAACGCTAGATCCCGTGTGTTCTGTGGTTCCCTTCTCTTGGTTTGGCATGGACGATTTCCTTCTGACTTGATCCTCAACCACATGTACACCGGGTAAGATGAAGGTGATATCTTCAGGCGTCCAGTTGAATACAGTACCGTCAGAATTTGCAGCCCCAATGCGAAAGAACTTCTTAGGAAATGGAGCACTAGGGTAGTCAGCTCCTGTAAACTTCCCTTTGTCTGGTGCTGAACAAAACATCAAGACATTTGCATTAATGGCTTGCTGTAGGACCTTGTATACAGGATTGTCGGTGGTTTGGCTCTTATCCATCGGCAAAGTCCACGACATGGAGATGACATCTGCTTTCTTGTCTAAGGCCGCTTGAATTGCCTGTGAACTGTCAACGTCGATGTAGATGTCGATGAGAAGGGTGGCAATACTTACACGAGCTGCGTAGTTGGCATGAATAGTAAAGTTCCCATTGGGATCATTAAAGGTCTTGAGGCGAATAGGATATATTTTGGCCATTGGGCAAACACGTAGTATCATGCGAGCCATCGTTGTGCCGTGGCCCTTTGCGGATAGGTACGGTGGGTTAACTCTCTCATCGTGGAAGTCAAAACTTTTCCCTTCCAAAATTTGGTTTGGTTGGTCAATCTTGAACTTATCCACTCCGTCGTCGATCAAGGCTATAGTCACAGGCCTTTCAACCTGTTCGGCGGTCCCCATATTCTGGTTCATTTCCAGAAATCTTTGAAATGTGCTATCCCAGAATGGTTCCATAACAGATGCAAAGTCCTCAACGGACTTCAACCACTGATGAGCATTGATGCCTTTGTCGGGAGTATGTAAACTTGTGGAATGCACGCCATGATGCGTTATTCCTTGCTCAGTACCAGTGGTTAGGTCAACCAACTTTACTTTGATTGACACTGACGCAGGGTCTTCGAAATTCATCTCTCGGGTGGAAGAAGGTGACTCGCTGAATAGAAGATCGCGGTTCTTGTTGAGCCTGCTCTGGAAGTCCCCTATCTTATTTTCGATCCACTCCTTACTGTCACATATCTTTATTGCGGTCAGCGTACGAGCAACTATGACAGATAAAAACATACCATGTGAGCTGGCGGCCGAACTATCTCAACCTCTTGGAGAAAGCGCATTTTTGGGAGAGCATCCTTATGACTCCAAGCCCGGAGGACAGCATTACTACCACTCCACATTAGAGTTAGCTTTCTTATTTGTGATTCCATCACCAGATCATGGCCATTGGAGCCTTCAGAGGTAGGTATTTCCATCCGACTTCCGATGTGCAGTATTGTCTCTGGATCCATGTCCGTCTTCTTCCAGTCGAGATGCTCAATAATAAACTTCCCCAAGGTTTCTTGTATTGTTTGATCGCCGTGAACTCCCTGGCCCACGTCCACGGGTTCTTCCACTGACAACTTGATGATGTGCCGCACACCCTTCCCATAAAGCCAGTCGAGGAAATATTTCATATCTTTACGACCAAACGATGATTTTTGAGAGATTTTGAAGGATGCTTCCTTTTCCGATGGAGTGGGCTTGTTGATAACTTGAACGTACGGAAACGTTGCGTATTGCAGTACTGGATCGAACTTATATCCTAGCAACTGTCCTGCACCAAATATCCTCTTGAAGTCTGTCCAAGATATCGGTGATGGTGAACCACGATAGTCAAACCCGGTTTGGATGTCTTGTTGTCTATGTTAGCTAGAGTCATAGCATACACCACGTCGTTACTCGTACCATTCGTGTTTTTGCCGTATAGAAAGAACATGACCATCTCAGGGTTGCGTGTTCTCATGTAGTAAAGCTTCAGCCTCTGAAGGATCTTGTTGGAGTTGTTGATGTGATTGCGAATTTTCTGTTCTTTCTGTGCTGCCGCTGACTGATCGGACGCCGAGGCACCATTTTCAGACTCTCCTATCTTTTCATGGCCTGTGTTGCTCCGTCTAATTGCAGTGTTTGGAGGCGTTTCTGTTTGGCGAACAGGCTCAATTATCTTGATGCGCATTGGTCCATCAGTATCGGCTGTTGTGCCCGAGCGGTTTCTACTCGACTCTCTACGAGCACTTTCGGCGTTGACAAGTGGCTGGTAGTCTTTGATAAACAACTCGTCTCCCTTGAGTCTTGCTTGCTCTTCCTCCTTCTTCTTTTGTCTGAGTAGCTCTCGTTCCTCGGTAGCAGTCAATGCCTGGCCTTTCCGAATGGACCTCTCTCCATCACGATCTCCAGATACTCTTGTTGTGGTTTCAGCCTTGGATTCTCGTTTCCTGGCATGTAGTCTCAGATCCCTAGTGGGCAATTTATGCACTTCTCTCGGCAAATTAGAAGGCTCTGGGGCTGCTCTTGGAATGGCCTTCGATCTGCTCATCTGCTGTTCCCAAATTCTTCTCGTATTCTCATGCTCCTGAAATACAGAGCAGTCATCTTTGTCACATATATCGAGAAATGTCTTTGCTGTCTTGGGCTTATTTAACCTTTCAAAACGATCTTTCTGAATGAGTAAATCGATAAGTGCTACTCTTTGCTGATTACACTTTTGAAACTGAACTGCATGGTGCATGGGTGTCTTCTTCATATTGTCTCCAATACTGAGAGTTTCGTTGGTGGCGTTTTCCATTAATACCTTTAATGATTTCCAGTTGAGCCTTTCCCCAAATGCAGCATGTAGTGCTGTTTCTGTTCCATCGTGGGCATAGGATAAGGCGTCGTTAAGGCTGTTTATCGCATCTGGCTGATTCTTGTGCTCGACACAACTGGATATCATATACTCTAGCAGGCGGTCTTGACACCACCTAATAGCCATCAAGATAGGGGTTTTCTTGTCCTTGTTAGGGACTGCAACGAGATCTGGCGCCTGCTCTACCAGTCTCTTGACAAGAAGTTCTACATTCTCTGGTATCAGGCCATTGTGCTTGACCACTTCAACGAGCATGTGGAGGATGTTGCCTGTGTGATCGTTACATTGACGGGTAACATCACTGAATCGACGAATGAATTCATCAACTTGGATGTGACTTGTGAACTCTCTCTTGGTCCTTATCGCGTCACCCGCCTGCTCTAGACGGGTTGCCCAGGTCGGGTCAGGATGTTGGGAGTGATAATGTTGATCATTATCGTCGTCAGCCTCGTCTTCAGCCAATTCAAATTCAGCTTCAGGAAACTCCATATAATCTTGTTGGATATCATTTGCCATGCTGGTAGTCCAAAAGTTGGCTTGTTCTTTCGTTGAGTGATTTGTGAAAATGGAAAGAAAGGTTCCTTGGATAATAGCCGACAACGAAACGAGGCTGTGGGATCAATGTGAAGAACTGTTTTGGGCGCTTACATGCAGATACCCCGCACCAGCTGAAAGTCATATTACACAGTATGAACTGATTGCCAAGGCTAAAGGATTTGATAAAAGTCACCGACACATCTGTTGACTTGGAGGCATCTGGTTAACGTCGCTCCGACTATCAACCACTACTCTTTAGGCCATCTACAATATGTCAACTACAGAAGAAGACAGTGTGCCGTCTGGAGAACACGGAACAAAATGTATCAACGTCGAAATGTACGAGACTGGGGTGGGCGAGCCTCACGTTTTTAATCTCGCGCCCAACCACTATCATCGACAAGAGGCGCTTGAACGCACCGGCGCAGTTGACATCACTTGTTACCTCGAAAAGGTTATTCATGGAACCCTCAGCTCTGACGAATACGGGTCTATCATCGTTATGAAATGGTTTTTCCAACCAAGCCTGGGACGTCGTATTTCTAAGGCCACTATCAAGCTGCTCTTTGAAGTCGCGTCAAACGACAGTGATACTGAGCTTGAGGTCAGAGATATATCGTTTGAAGGATCATACAGTTTGATGCCTACAACGCAAGAAAACGTTACCACGACGGGTATAGATACTACGGCGGGTGTACAACAAGTTGCTCAGGCCAACGTAACTGCAAAGTGGGAAAAGACAACTACTTCAGCCAAGACCGATGCTATCACACTCAACGGCGGTAAGCGTCTTGTCAAGAATACACCACCCAAGCGTATCGCCAAATGGGAGCTCTACGAAAACGAGTCGCAGCCACAAGGAATTCCAGGCATGCTCAAGGTAGCGGTGCTGATAGCAAGAGACGACGAGGAGAAGTTTCAGTGTAGAGTCGACTTTGACTGTAAGACAGACTTTAGAACAAAAATGGAGGGAGTGTTCGAGAAGATCCCGAAAGACGATCCAATCATTTTCCAACCAGATAGTTCGGACAAAGGTAGGCGAGAGAACAAAAACGCCACTTATGATGCCAAGGACTTGGGAAACATTTGTCTAGACGGTTTATCCGATCTAACTTATCGCACCGTCATTACAAACGGTGAAAAGGCTTGGAAATAGCTTCATATAGTATCTGGTTTCGAATTCGTTTTTTTTGTAACTCAGAATGCAAACGAAACATGGTGTTCCTAGCAGGCCAGTCTATCACTGTGCGAAGATAAACGCATGATGCGAAACCCCAGCACTCTCAATGTGATAAGGTCTTAGTCAGCTGCGTTATCACCATGTACCACGAACAAAAAATCGCTCAAACTCAACTTTGTGTAACATTCTGATCACATCATTGAAAAAGGCCACCAATAAAACAAACGCACGTGTTAATGGTAATGAGAGTCATCACTCCCAACTGATCATTCTGTTCCCAGCGTCCCGAAGAACAAAGCCTTATTCCACCCACCCTGTTGCCCATCTCGACAGCATCACACACTAAGAGTCCGAACAGAAGAGCAATGGACACCTCCAGTATCCCTCAAACAATACAGTTGGATCCAGAAATCGACCCAGTGGAAGAATCATCTAAGAAAAACTCTCCAGATGAAGGCTTGCCTATACTAGAAGAGCCCAACGGTCTGACCGAAAACATAGATGATGACTCAGTAAGCATCCAGACAGGGACAGACGATCTGCTCCCTTTAGATTCAGATGCAGTGATCCCTCCTCAGGAACACAAGCTCGGGCTAGACATTAACGCGATCCGCGGTTGGTCGGGCTCAGAATATGACGACTATGAGTATGAACAATGGTGGCACCTGGGAACAAGATTGCTGACTGATATAGCGTCATTGCTGTCCATGGCATACGTGACGACTATAAAACCGCCTGGATAGACAAAAAGGGCGGCTGGATCTTGAAAGAACACCTATTCAAAGGCATGTCCATTCGGGAGATCGACTACTCCTACGAAATTCACGACAAGTCGGTCCTTTATCGTCATAACGGTATCGATATTCTTGCTAGAGAGCTCGTTGGCAAATACGCGGAGGAGCGTCAGCTTTTGGCTGAAGTATGGGTCTTGGCTGAGCTCTCAACATGAAAAACAAGTCTAATGATTCTACTGTAGACAGAAACAGACCGACCAATCATCTGGACGTGTCACGACATTGGAGGTACTATCGTAAAACAGGTATGTGGGACCATGTCAGAGAAAAACGGATTGTTAACACGAACAGGCTCTTGTTATAGCATCACAAAATCATGCGAAATATGGCAAGATATTTATGCATACTACAGGAATAGTAGGTTTGAACCATACTGAGAAAGAATACCTACTAAGTAAAAGGTATTCATTGGTACGCCGCATAGATTCGAATCAATTGATGACGCCTGCGACCAAATTTACAAACTTGTCTATCTCCCTGGGCCTGACATCAAGAACGGTACATTGTCAAGGGTGAAGCATTTGGCCGAACAAACAGAACGGACCAACGCGAGATTTGTGACCACAAAGCTGTTAGATAGAGCCTGCATCTTCAACATACTATCTCAGAACGTCACCGACAGTTTGGCAAAGAAAGCCGACGATGAAGTCGTTGAAGGCGCTGATGGTTTCAATTACAATGCCAAAGACTGGAGTCAGACTGTGGCTCCTTTTCGGAGAAATGCACACTTCATTGGGCATTCGTTCGAAGCCGGTGGAAGACTGCGCAACAATAACATCAATCATCTTGACCTCATCCGAGACGAAGGGTGCACGATCCTCGACTCTGTCTCAAAAACAATCAACAAAGTTGGATTTAGTAAATCACCTCCTTCCCGAATGTTAATCGTAATAGTGATATCTAACCATCCATCGATTGCTAGGTCTCAAAATTTGCTACGGCATGATTGCGCTCCAGACACGTTTGCTATCCCTCGCACCACCGACACGGGTGCTGAGCATTCCTTTTGACCCGGTACTGCCATACCCTCCTGTGTTAAGATGGCTACACCAGCAAGCACCCTATGTATCCTTCAATAGTCAGAAGTCGGGTCCCAATTACCTACACATTCATGGTGATGGAAGTCCTCTGGTCGACATTATAGACGTGTCACGTCGCTTGTACGCCCACCTTGACGCAGACCTTGCGATAGAGAACCCAACTAAAACGGTCATTTACTTCGAATTTGACCAGCACGACTCACGATACCGAAACCTCACATCCATGTTGGCATACCTACTCAATGCGCTCCTGTGGCATTTTTGGCCCGCTGTAGAGGGATTGGCTTCCGAAGAATTGGCATTCTTGAGAGATACAAATTCTTGGACTGTCGAGGACCTATATCACATGTTCATCAACGTTCACCATAGGCTTCTTTGGAAGCAGGACTTGACCTTCTTCATCAGTTGCTTTGATCAGTGCCCCGAGAATCAACGGCAATGGTTCATCGACCGTCTTCTACAGAATCAAAGTTACTCAGAGGCATCATTTCGCATTGTCATATCCACATCAAGTAGTGAAGGGCTCGGCATCGACAAGGCCACCTCGTATAAGCAGGTCAATCTGTTTGATTGCCCGCTTTTCAAAGAACCACAAACCAACTTGTCTTCGCAGTTGGGACCAGAACTCGATGACCTGATAACTACACGACCGGTATACGCTCCTTTGCTTTCACAAATCACGGATTTAGTCAATGAATGCCAAGAAATACCACAACTCGCCCCTTTGATCATTCAATGGCTAGCTTCTCGCCATCGAGACAAGAACGACGATGAGATCAATTCTGTCATCGCATCATTATCACCAATGACTGCAAGTAATATTACCATGGTATTTATGGAGCATCTGCCACGCGTTCTTCGGCAAAGAGCGGAAACAGCCTTTAATTGGATCCAACATGCTGTAGAACCTTGGTCGGCCGATGCTCTCATTGAGGCACTCGCTTTGCAGGCATCCCCAAACAAAGAATCTTGCTTGTTTGACCTTGACAAGCAGGTTGAGATAATGCAATTGATCAAAGCATTAGGTGGCATTATAACTCTGGAAAATGACGATATCAAGTTCTGTCACCCATCGTTTTATCAAGTAACAGGGCTCATCGGGGATCAGAGTCCAGAGGACTTCGCTGCCGGAGTTCATTACTCAATGGCGACTACTTGTCTACGTTACTTCCAGCTACATAGCGCACAAATGTTCCTTGACGACGTTTCCTTGGCGGCGCTCACAGACACCTCTTCAGAGGAGCCATTAGAGCCCTTCATCATTTACCACCAGCGAGCATCCATGGCTGAATATGCAGTTCGATTCTGGGCAGATCACTACAAGGCTAGCGGTCTATCAAAGCCAAAAAAGCTTGTCCGTGATCTTTTGGGCAACAGGCGTTTCCGAAGCCGTTGGGAAATTACCTTTTGGCTTATGTCTAACCCTTTTACACGGATCGGTCGTCACTACCTGTCGATCCTCCCCCTTTTCGCTATGTTGGGTCTTCAAGATTTGGTTGATGACGAAGTCATATCTGGATGCGATCAGCCATGGTTTGGTAAAGATTGTTGGTATGCGATTACAGAAGCCATCCGAAGCGGCAATACAAAGATTGCGAAAAGACTCCTCGGTCAAGTTGAAGTGGATGAAGGAGAGCTGCAGGTCGCTTTACTCTTCGCCGCAGCGAAAAATGATCTAGAGATCATCCAATGCTTACTTGATAAGATCCCAAACTTGAGGCATTTCGAGTGGCCCGAAAACCTGATTTTTCGAGCGGCAGCATTGGGGCAAGATGGTCTACTTTCTGCCATGCTGACATCTGGCTGCGATGTCGATGAGGTTGGCACATACTGGGCAGCAACCGCTGCCATCGATGCAGCGTGGCGGAATCAGGTCTCTACTCTTGAAATGATGTTCATGTTGGAGGAAAGACCAGATCCATTTATAACAGACGATGCCGATGACAATCTCGTCATGGTTGCCATCAGAATGGGGAATCCCGACGTGATCAGAGTTATCACATGTGCTATCTGGGGCCCCGGGAAGATTGATTCCGACAAATTGATTGGAGAGGAAGTAATGCTAGCGGCATTATGTAGCTCTGGACATAAAGCTCTCGCCTTACTCCTTGAAATTGGATTAGCACACGGAGAACGATATGGGCGTGAAGAACCCTTCCTTGTGACTGCTGCGAACGGAGGTTTAACAGAGTGTGTTCGCGTCTTACTATCCTACAAGTTAGACGTGGACTTGGAGGGCTCAAATGGGACTGCGCTTTACAGAGCAGTCTCAAATGGATACATCGATATTGTGAGGTTGCTGCTGGACCATGAACCCAAGCCAAAGATGGATATAACACCGCCGGGCAGTGACACAATCTTGGTCATCGCTATCTGCAGTGGCAACGTCGACCTCGTGTCGTTGCTGATAGATCATGGCGCTGTTATCAACTATGTCGATGAGAATGACGATTACAACAAAACACCTCTGTCTAGAGCTTGTGTCGACGGAAATTTGGAAATGGTGAAGATTCTCCTCGAAAACAAGGCTGACGTCAACTATACCGGCGACGGAGACGCACCACTATACGTGGCTCTTTTCAACGACAACATCAACGTAGCTAGGTATCTGCTGGAGAATAGCAAACCTGACGTTACGTGGAAGGGATCTGAAGGGATACAATTACTTCACGGAGCTTGCGACAATCCTGAGATCCTTCCTGAACTGCTAAAATTGGGTTGTCCTATTGATGGTGTGAGCATCTGGGGTACAATACTCCACATGGCGGCAAGTGAAGGACTCCTTCAGACGATTCAGGTTCTACTCAAGAATGACCCGAAGCCTGACCTGGATATCCAGATACCTGACGATATAGACGCCGAGGACGATATTGGTTATACGCCTCTTCAGTTAGCATGTCAGCAATGCTCCTTTGACTGTGTCAAGGAGTTGTTGGAGGCTGGAGCTAACCCCCATATTATCAACGAGGACGGCGAGGACCTTATTGATATCCTTCTTCGAGCGTCGCCAGGTTCTGAAGACTGCAGAAAATGTTCGAAATTGTTGTTCTCTGCACCATACAGCCTGCCCAAGGAGCTAGCGGACGAAGCAGGACAAACCCGACTTCACAGAATACGACAGTCTACTCCTATTGAGTTTGTTCAAAGTCTCACAAGTATCATCTCTGACCTAGATGTCCTGGATAGAAAGGGTTACACACCTCTGGCCGTGTCTGTCAGCCAAGGCAACATAAATGTCGCCAGGTATCTCATCGAGTTAGGTGCTAAAGTCAATATCTTCAGCCCGGAGTATGGCAGTATTCTTCATATAGCTGTCAGTAATGGCGCTATGGATCTCACCAAGATTTTGATAGATTCTGGGGCAGATCCTGAGATTGTAGACCCCCAGTATGGCGAGTCCCTCATGTATACGGCTCTTGGGATTTCCACGTCAGGAAGCCGGCACGGTATGGTCAGATACTTGGCTGACGAAGCCAAAGTTTCGATTGGAAAATTGGGTGGTGCGTTGGGATATCCAGTGATCCGGGCAGCATTCATGACAATTCAGCCTAACGAAGATGGTGTTAACCTACTCAAGTTCTTTGATCGCCGCAACGCCCGACTTGGCGTCACCGACAACCAGGGTCGGAGCGTAGTGCACTTCGTCTCAAGATCCAATTATCACGACATGTTCAAAAGCTTACTACGGGACAACAACTCGATTAACGCAGTGGACAAATTTGGTCGCATGCCTATTCACTTTGCTGCCTCGAACTCAGATCCTGCCTACCTTGATTATTTACTCGGCACGGGGGATGTCGTTGATATTGACGCCCGGGATCTTGATCAATGGACACCGCTAATGTGGGCCGCGCGGTCTGGTTCCATGTCCAACATACAGCGTCTTTTGTCAGAAAAGGCCGATATCTGGGCACGGAGTATTTCTTCTGACTCCAGGGATATTTGGTCACCCTTGAAGCTGGCACGCTTTGCCGGCCAAAGTTTCGACATGGGTAAACTCGAACCTCAAGAACGCACAAGAGTCGACGAGGATGGCACAAATGAGGTATGGAATGAGTACTTTCACAAAATCAAGGAGGGCGATTCCAAAGGTGTCATTTGTGACAGCTGTCTCGTGGTAAGCAACCTGAAATTAAGTAATTGACACTTGCTGATACTTTTAGGATATCATCGGCTTACAATGGAAGTGCATGGAGTGTAAAGAGAACTTCAACCTTTGTTTCAAATGTTTCCCAAACAGGTCTGGATTTCACGATCTGGGGCATAATTTCGAGTCGATTGGGCCGTTGTATTATGAGGAAGCCGATAATGACAGTGTTACAACCCATGGCACAAATGAAGGGGTGCTAAGTAATCATGAACTGGAACTCATCCCAGAAGAAGACAATGAAAGTGGCGCCGATGAGTTGGATTCGGATTCAGACAGTTAGCAGGGTACATATTGAGATGCCTTCAGTAATCAAGTCTCGTCCTTACCCACGTGTGGGTGAGATAATTCAACTAGACTCCGCTGTTAATTTTCCCGTTCTCTTTGCTGTCTATCCATTTGGTCTACAAACCGGCAGGGTGTTATTCCAAAAATACCAGAAGTTCCAGACGTAATCCGTTAATCGATTTGATGATTTCTAGTTAAGCTTTGCCCTAAATGAAGTATAAAGTATAGTGTCTATCCCTTTGTTGGCATAGGACAAGGCGTATATAGCCTAATAAGAACATACCCCGCCAAAGCTTATTGCGAATTGAAGTATGAGGTCATGATCGGCAGTTGAAGGTCACTTCTTGGAGCCATTGGAAGTTATATTGGTGCAGATATTTTCCTCCTTCTTCTTCTCCGCACTACTTGGCAGGGGTACGCATTGCCCTTTAGATGCGTTCCAGTAGAACTTGACAATTGTGGCGGGGTTGGATGAACCTACAGGTTTGGTTATTATCTAATGAATATCGGCTAAATATGATGTATTGTCTGCGGGGAAATGTTAATTTGTATAATTAAAACAAAGACATCTCGAAGACTTTATTATTCATTATTTCAGAACTTAACATTGAGAGACATATTGCCTCTACTCTGGTTATGAAGGCTTATACACTTTTGGCCGTTCTGGGGACATTCCTCAGCAACAACGGTCCAGGGGGCACTCTTGCAGCTCCATCACCTTTCGACTCTAACGCCGGCAGAGAAAAAATAAGTATCAATGATGATTGGAAATTTAAGCGCTATCCTGTCAATCCTGATGGTATCATCTATGATCATCGTCCAGATCTAAAAAATCTGACAGATGTCACCGTGCTACGACCATGGATCTTGCCAACCGGCAATAACTACATTGTTAACCCAAAAGACCGTCATCCTGAACCGACCAGTCCCCCTCCAGGCGAGGACGTGCCGTTCATCCAAAAGTCATTCAACGACTTATCCTGGGAAACAGTCAAGTTACCTCACGATTGGGGGGTCAAAGGGCCGTTCTATACTGAGGAGAACCCACCAGTGGGGGGTGGAATGGGCCGACTTCCTGTTCAGGGAGTAGGCTGGTATCGAAAGAGTCTACATGTCAGTAACGACGACAAAGGGAAGACAATATACCTCGACATTGATGGAGCAATGTCCTACGCCATGGTGTGGCTCAATGGACACCTCGTGGGTGGGTGGCCCTATGGCTACAATTCCTTCCGGCTCGACTTGACACCTTTCCTCCAATATGGCAAGGACAACCAATTGGCAATCCGTCTGGATAATCCACTAGATTCTGCACGATGGTATCCAGGGGCAGGCCTCTATCGCAACGTCTGGTTGACTAAGGTCAACGGTATCCATATTGGGTACCAAGGAACCTATGTTACAACTACCAAGGTTTCTGCAGACGAGGCTACTGTGGATCTGAATATCACTCTGATCAACCGCGGTATCAAGAAGCAGTCTCTGAAGGTCAAGACAGAGGTATTCTACAAGTCACGTTCAGGTGGAGTTGGCGAGAAGACTGGCAAAACAGCCGTGAGATCTACAACTATCCTCCCAATGAAGCAAACGGGAGTCGCTGTTGCCCTTCAAATCCCCCAACCTCGCCTCTGGGGACCGCCACCTACTCAAAAACCGAATCTCTATATCGCAATGACGCAAATTATTGTGAACGAGAAAGTGGTCGACTCATATGTGACCGAGTTCGGTATCCGTACTCTTGATTTCAACCCTGACAAAGGATTCTTCATCAATGGCGAGCACATCAAACTTCAGGGTGTCAATGAGCATCATGATCTTGGATCCCTGGGTGCCGCCTTCAACACACGAGCTGCTGAGAGGAAATTAGAAATTCTTCGAGATCTCGGTGTCAATAGTCTCAGAATGTCGCACAATCCACCTGCCACAGAGTTCCTCCAACTCACAGACAGGATGGGATTCCTCGTAGTTGACGAGATATTTGACTCATGGCAACGGAACAAGACGTCTGGTGATTTCCATCTCATCTTCGATGACTGGCATGAGCAGGATGCACGGAGCTTTGTTCGACGGGATAGGAATCATGCTTCTATTATAGCATGGAGCTTCGGTAACGAAGTTGGTGAACAGTACACAGATAAAGAGGGTGCGGCTTTAGGGAAGAATCTTTCAAACATAATCGCCTCCGAGGACCCAACGCGACCTACAACAGCTTCTATGAACTACGCAAAGCCAAATATGCCCTTTGGTGGGTCAATGGATCTTTTGTCGATCAACTATCAAGGTTCTGGAATTCGAGATACTCCCAACTACTCCAATCAACAGGGCATTCGTACTCATCCCCTTTATCCAGAGTTCCACGAGGCCTTTCCAGACAAAGTTATAATTGGCAGTGAAACAGCGTCCACCCTCAGCACGCGTGGCACTTTCATCTTCCCTGTGGATGCTGGCAATACTGGCGCACCTGTCAACGATACATCGGGTGGCAACTCGACGCTAGGCTATGTCAGCGCCTATGAACTCTACACTGCGAACTTTGGATCACCCCCCGACAAAGTCTGGGTGAATGACGATAAAAATCCATACGTTGCTGGCGAATTTGTGTGGACAGGTTTTGACTACATTGGCGAGCCGACTCCCTACTACAGCGCACGTAGCTCGTACTGTGGAATCGTGGATCTAGCTGGCTTCAAAAAGGACCGTTACTACCTCTATCAGTCTCGCTGGAGGCCGGAGCTCCGGACGGCACATATCCTTCCTCACTGGAACTGGCCCGATCGACAAGGACAAATAACGCCTGTCCATGTTTTTTCATCGGCAGATGAGGCAGAGCTATTTTTGAACGGAAGGTCACAGGGGAAAAGAGTGAGGGGTGATTCTGAATATCGGTTTCGTTGGGATGACGTTGTTTACCAGCCTGGGGAGCTACGTGTGAAAACTTGGAAAGACGGGAAGACATGGGCAACTGAAACTATCAGAACCACTGGTAAGGCAGCGAAACTCAAACTTACAGTGGATCGCTCAAAGATTGGTAACGACGGCGAGGACTTGGCTTTCGTTACGGCTGAAGTTCTGGATAAAAGTGGAAGGGTCGTACCAACAGCTGCGAACAGTATTTCCTTTAGTCTGAAAGGGCCCGGTGAAATCGTTAGCACAGATAACGGTGACCCAACTGATCTGACAGTGTTCCAATCACCAACACGAAAAGCACTTAGTGGTTTAGTGTTGGCTATTGTGCGAGGGGACAAAGATGGGCGTGGAGTACTAGAGCTGGAAGTAAAGTCTAATGGCTTAGAATCAGCAACAGCAAGAGTTTACATAGGATGAAGAAGGGTATAATTTGAAACATATGTTCAAGTAGCTTATTTTAAATTGAGATCATGAGTGATTTATAAAACATATTCATCTATAGTTGACAACTGTAGGCTCATTATAATTGGGTATGGTCAGTGTTGTCAATTCCAGCCCACCCCAGGTCTTGCTGGTGCAAAGACGTAAGGAAACCCATGTCAAGCCATGCGTCCGGGGCAATGTAGCCAACTTCGCCCCACGAGAACCAGTCTGCTGGTGCGGCGTCTTGGCTAAGGAGGCTATCAGTCGCTGGGTCACTATTTGTGGGCTCCGTGCTTGTTTCGAGGGTTTGTCCAGCAAAGAATTTTGACAGGCTCGAGTAGAGGTGTGCATGAGAAGATGCTGGAAGTCCTCGAGCTATGGCCCCCAAGTGCTGCGGGATTGCTCGAATTTTGACGACAGCGTTATCAACATCTGATTTTGCCTGGCCTCCTCGTTTGATTGCCTTAAGACTTATGCGTTAGCTAGAGGGGACGAGCTGCTGACGGTTTGATGGCCTTCGCAACTAACCTGTAATATTTCGGTAACGGCGTGACAAACCATGATGAACATGTTATTATGGAACCCGAATTTCAAGTCGTTTAGAATCTTGTCTGAAAGAATGGTATCAAGAAATCGACAGCCTGTCATTATTGTTTTTCGCGAGACCTCAACTATCTCTGGGGCTTGAGCAGACGTGCCAATGGCTAGGAGGTTTTCTAGGGCTTGGGCGTTGAGAACGAGAATACCGTGATCGTGATAAAATGCGAGGATACGAAGGGGTATAATGTATGAGGGTTTATTTGTTGTCGTACTTTCTTCACGAATTCTGGTGAGGTTCTCGAAGGCTTGTTCATGCCATGCGGCAATCGACGCCGCAGATTTATCGCATCGCCCACTGGCCTCTTTGGCTTCTGACTGCGATTACTTAGCAACAGCTCGACAAGTACAGACTGATTGTATAGGACATCCTACCAGTGCCACTCTCATGGCGGCTAAGCCGCTGACCATCCTATCCGAAGGCTCGGTTTGTGACTTTCGCCACCAGCTTCCGGCATCATTTGGTAAATCAGTCCACTGGAGACGGTGTGACCGTCCAGTGATAATGCCAAAGCCTTTATCCGCGATGAAGACATAGAGCCAAGTCCTTTCAAAGTTGCGTAGAAGCCGCAGCTTATGTTTTTCGTCGTGCCCCTCAGATAAATTCTTAACGTGCTTAGAAATACATTGGGGACGGCTTAGTCCAAGCTCCCGACTCAAATGTGTTGCCTGGTAATTAGACAAGAATATCAGCCCAAAACTGTTCCAGAACGAAGGCAGTAATGAGTATCTCTTACATGATTCAGATGCATCCAGTATGGGTCTTCTAGTTGCCTTTCAGAAACAGGACCCCAGTATTGCATGATTAGTATGGCTTGAATGATTTCTATAGTCTTGATTGACATCGCAATGGACCACTTCATATCAGCTTCCGCAATAGACTTCAATGCCGGATATAGTAATCCGTCCTTGGGTCTTGTCGAAATGGCGCAGCCAAGGGCACATATCGTAGAGAACAGTGTGAAAGACATCTCAAAGACATAGTCGGTGGTATGGAGCGTGGGATCTAATATTCCCACGAGTGGGTTGCGAATAGCGAAGAATCTACGTAGTCTCAATTAGTACGAAGTGAAATACCCTGTATCCTTCGAGTTGCGGCTCTACACACAGCTTGAAATAGTGGGAGACATCATCCTGGCCTATCAACTGCGCGGTAACCGGATCGCAAGTCCCCGGCTCAAGCTTGAGCGTATCACCCACTGACTGTGCCGCCAAGACATGCCAATCTCGATTATAACTTGGGGACCTTGCTACACGTTGATCAGAAAGTATTCCGTCCTCGAACTGGGCGGTCGAGCCAACATACAGAAATACTTGGCAACCTTGACGTCGAGGCATCTTGGAGTGAACTTCTGCATCTGGTTCAATGCTGTGACTGACGCATCTGAGCAAGTAGAAGAAGTGTGGGGAAGCTGGTCCGCGGACACAGCAGCCGCCACTATGTGAAGAGGTGACACAAATGGTACTTGGCCGTTCTGTCTCTGTGCCAAATCTCCACAGATTTGTCCATCACTATCGTTTTCCGAGTCAACAAAATGATGGTCAAGACTTGACGCAAGCTGGTGTGAATCTTCACTTATAGCTTGTGCCGGAGACTGCGGAGTAGTGAATTGGGGCCCAGGTGTTTGTGCCTGGCGGTGAGAAGGGGTTTGGAGAAGGGCAGCGACAACTTCATCGTGGGCTGGGCTGTCCCGGATTCGAGCCAAAAGCTTCTCGGCAGTTTCCGGTTTGCTGTTCACGTCGTTCAGGTACACGTACAATGAGGGTCATGGGGGTTTATCTTACTTAGTACTTCCTTGCTTCCGACCTCGGTTGGATCTGGAGGGGAATCGACATGATTGACCATTTGCGACGCAGCGGTCACTGCAGTGTGTCGTAAGGTCAGCGCACAATAAATGGATTGCGGGTTCAACGATGACTTGCCATGGTACACAACGATTACAACGCTGCCTCAAAGCACGACAATTGAAACATGCGGTGCTGGGAATATTTGCGATTGCTTCTGATATGGAGCCGCTCTGCCTAGGTCGACCTGATGTCGGTGATGTGTCTCCTGCTTGTTCGTTCATAATTGAACATCCGAGATATTGTAACTGGATGTCAAGATCATGCCTATTATTGGCTAATTATAAACAGCGAGAAAGAAGGAAGAGCAAGAATTGGGGACAAAATGACCTCAAAATCCAACCACATTATTCAGGGTAGGCAAAATATTAGGGTTACTTTTACCCGTGGCGTCTTACCCATTGGCCAACGGGCTTTAGATTTGTACGCCGCTACGTCATCATTTTTTTCTTTTTTACCAGCAAATGCAAGTCCACATCATAATGCAAAGATCATCCGCTTCAACAATAAATGACAGTGCCATCGTAGTCTATTTGCCGTTGCTGGTTGTAAAAGCAGTTTTATCGTTCAACTCAATAGTATAGGTCAACATCCCTGTCTTATACATTGTGTTAAATATACATTCCAATATACATCTCTCATATTGACTATCAACCCACTAGCCAATTGACTATGATCCTCTCTTGCCTAGCATTGGAAACTCAACCCTGATCCCCTCCGATCATATCGCCTGACGCCCTTATCCCATCACTAATACTCTGATCGGATACTCCCTTTCGATACTCAACATACTACTCAGAGTGGGATCATGCCCTCATACTGCGTAAGACCCTTGAATTCATCAATGTAGTTGTTTCGGTTCACGATGTAAACCTCGGCATTCATAGGACCAATGTTTCGGAACTCGTTATCAAGGCTTCCAGCTTTGACGGAGACAAGATCCGGAGCAGCGTCGGGCATGCCAAAGACCTCGGTGCCGCAGTTAGTGCAGAAGTTATGATGATACAGCTTGCCAGAGTCACCCAAATGAGGATAAGTACGAGTCGTGCCTGCATATATCTTAGCTTGAGGGTTATAGAAGAGGCTATTCGTAATGCCTACCCGTAGTCACCTTCAAAGCGGTGCGGGGAACGACGATGTTAGAGCTGAAGGCGCTGGCAGTACGCTGGAAGCTTGGTCAGCACTCGTTCTATACACGTTTTTGCCTGGAATAGATGGAACTCGTTACCTTCTGGCAAGGTTTACAATGGCAAATGACCTTGGTCCCCTTCTCGACTAAGGTGAAAGAAAAGAAAAGAAGTCAGCAAACAAGTCGCCACATGGATAGCAGCTCCTGCGAGGGACAAAGGCAAAACTCACTATCGACGGAATAACGGACAGCGCCGCATTGACAGCCTCCAGTAACACTCATTGTGAGGAGCGACGTTTAGTGAAGTAGATGGAAAGTGTCGTCAAAATATGTAGTTTGTGAAATAGACCAGCAGTCGCCCTGTTGTTTAAATTGATGAAGAGTTAAGTGGAGAGACAAGTCTAGATCAGAAACAAGACACAATATCAGACTTTATAGAAAGAACAGGAAGCTATAACGTCATGCAAAACTCCATCTTTGGTGCAGGCGTTTTACGAAATCCAGACTTCAACACTCGTCCAACTTGCCCTATTCCCTAACGGTGTCTAGACTTAGGTCTCCGACACGATTAATGATAATGTTAACCCATGTCGATCAGCTTAGTTTTGCCAAACCCCTTCCTTCTGGCTGACCAATCCGGGTTGAAGGGCGGCCTTTAAATCTATACGGCCTTTACAAAAATACGCCGATTAACCAGAATCCTCGCTTTTGTAACAGGCAAGTGAACTTTTCTTCCATGTCGGTGCACACAAGAATGACAAATCCAAGTTGTAGATCATAAACCTTTAAGATATATAGAACCTCCTCTGGGCAAGCATGATTTGGAAATTGTAAAACACTCATTATCACCCTTTGAATCCTTCAAGCAATTTAAATACCTTATTTCATCACAATGCAACCTATCATTCTCTATTCCCATCAGCAAGGACCCAACCCATGGAAGGTTGCGCTCATCCTAGAGGAACTCGGGCTCCCATATGAGACAAAATTTGTCAATTTTACCGACGTCAAAAAAGAGCCTTATGTTTCACTCAACCCCAACGGTCGACTGCCCGCAATAGTTGATCCGAATACCGACATGAAACTGTGGGAGTCTGGAGCTATCGTCAACTACCTTATCGAACAATACGATCAGGCAGAACGCAAGATCAGCTATGCCGATCTTCAACAGAAAAACCAACTTCTGCAGTGGCTATTCTTTCAAGTTTCTGGCCAGGCTCCTTATTACGGGCAAGCTTCTTGGTTCTCACGATTCCATCCAGAGAAGTTACAGAGTGCCATCGACCGTTATGTAGGAGAGATACATAGGGTCAACGGCGTTCTAGAGAAGGTATTGAGTAGCAGGGAGTGGCTCGTTGGGGATAAGTGTACGTACGCCGACCTGTCGTTTCTTGCGTGGCAGCGTTGGGCCCCTAGATATGCAGGGGAGGACATTTATGAGAAGTTCCCCAAAGTGGCAGCTTGGGTAAAGCGCATGGAAGTTCGGTCAACTGTTCAGAAGGTGTATAATGACCAGGATAAAGCTATTGCTGAGATGTAAAGTAGGTGACGAAGAAAATTGATCTCGTGGCAACTAGATACCAATAGAGATCTCCGTGAACATTGAAATCAACCAAACATAAGTCTTTTAATCCATATGCAGGGTTGTGCGCTTGTTAGTCAGCCGTTGTTTAGACTTAGACCCCGGCCATGGCATATGGGAACCAGGCAGCGGGGTAAGCCCGTCGGCAGTATGCACTCATCTGCGTTTGGTCCAGGCCCATCACTTGAACTCTTTAACCCCGTTCGATATAGATATGTATATATAGCCGAGATGCCAACAGAACGAGTCCACAATGAATAGCATAACCATATACCATTGTCCAATAATACATCATATCTCTGTACCTTTTCGAAACTACTACTACACCCAAACATGAACGACATCGCTGCTATTTCTCCATCGACAGAACCTTCGACATCCAAAAACTACGATCTACCATCTGACGATGACACCTCAGAAGGAGGATACGGATGGATTGTTACGGTTTCTGTGGCCGTGGTAAATGCCCATTCTTGGGGCATTAGTGCTGCTTACTCAGTATTTCTTGCCTATTACCTGCAGGAAGACACGTTTCCGAATACCTCTGCCCTCATGTACGCTACTGTCGGTTCCCTAAGCATTGGCATTACAATGCTATTCTCACCATTCATAACATTGATGGTGCGGTTGCTAGGGACCAGATTAACGATGCTTATTGGAGCTATACTACAAACCATAAGTCTCGTATGCGCAAGTTTCTCGACAAAAATCTGGCATCTATTCTTATCGCAAGGGCTGATATTCGGCCTTGGAATGGGGTTGCTATTCTTACCTTCCTATGGCATCATTTCACATTGGTTCAGGAAACGACGTGCTCTAGCCAACGGTATCGCCATCGCCGGCGCGGGACTCGGTGGTTTAACCTATTCACTTGCCGTTGAATCAATAATCCGGAATATAAGCTTGGAATGGGCCTACCGTACCCTTGCTATAGTTTCGGCCGTCGCCAACATCGTTTGCACTTCGCTCATCAAGTTTCCGAATGGGACCATACAAGCTCATCAGCTGGCTCTTGATACCAGCCTGCTCAGAAGGGGAGACTATCTTCTGCTCCTCAGCTTCGGAGCCCTTAGTATGCTTGGCTATTTTATTCTTATTTTTACGCTTGCTAATTATGCAAACGTCATTGGGCTTGATTCTTCACAAGCTTCTATGGTGCCAGCTCTATTCATGCTTGGCCAGGCAATCGGCCGGCCCGGTATTGGATGGTTAAGCGATAGGCTAGGCCGGCTCAATACCACATGTATTATGACACTTATAACAGGCATACTCATACTTACTGTATGGACCAGTGCTAAGTCTTTTGGGGTTTTAGCTTTCTTCGCCCTTACAGTCGGACTTTCTGCTGGTGTTTTCTGGGTTAATATAGCTCCAGTCCTTGTGGAAGTTCTTGGTTTAAAGAACCTTGCTTCTGCGTTGAGCGTTTTATGGGTGGCTATGGCAGTTCCTTCGACGTTTAGTGCTCCAATAGCTTTGTTGATCTATAGTGGCACGGGGAGCTACTTCGGGGCACAATTGTTCACAGGCATTGCCTTTATCTCTGCATCTTTGTGCATGCTTATCATGCGACAATGGCAAATTGCACGGTATAAGAGGAACAACGAAGGAAACAGTATAAGTACACGAGTTTAAGCTGAGTAGCAGCATAAGCTGGGCTGGCAAGATTAGCATCATGACTTGCTGAAGATCAGCATGCTCTCTGCTTCGTTACTAATTGAGTATAACGTTAAGTCAAATTGCTTTCATTTAGTATCAGAGTCATATTACACATTGCGATTTCATGGTCTCAATACAGACGCGTGCTAGACGACTCTGAATCTTTTGAACAAGGAAGACTGGATGGTTATATGGAGAAGCCTTTGCGAGGATTTGCACAAGGTGAGCGAGAGTATTGCTCTAATCAGGAGTCGTTATCATATGCCTAAGTACCCTCAGCTCAGCTTAACAACTTCCTTGGATCCTTTATTGCGATAATGATACTCTTTGAGTAAACGAGTCTGGCATGATACACGTTATTTTTTTCTTCATCCTTTCCACCTCATTGTATTCTTTGCCAATTTGACCCCTCAGGTAGTTTCAATGATCGATCGGGTTTTAGAAAAGAACGGCTATTACCATTTCTCGGTTATTGCCGGGCTTTAGACATGATTCGCGAGCACCAACTGGTCCGGCATGCAATATCATGATTGGCCGAATATGATTATTTAAAGTTCAGTCAGAGACTATTATTAGACTTATCCCTGTCTGCCTTCTTACCCTACATAAAACCATGCATCATCAATCATCATCTCGTCTTGTTCTCTTCTGGTTCCCTCCCGATCCATAAGATCTTCTCTTCTTGGAACTCCTATTTCCAAGTAACGACCATACCTGTAAATCCAAAGGCAAAACCCCATCATCAGCGTTTCTTCTAAGAAATTCCAAAATGTCAGACAAAGGAAAGGAATCTGTTCCGCAAAAGATAGAGATTGCTCTTCCAAAAGCTACCTCATCGATCAAGTCTGATCGCTCAAACCAAGAGCGTCTCAAAAACTGAACGACAGAAGACTTTTCCTTGTCGGAGAGGATTGGTTTTCCTGATTCAGAAATCGGTGAACCATCGTCAGACATGGTGTGATCCGGAGACCTTTGCTTATTGTTAAGAAGAAATGACATGATGACTTGTCGACTAAGTTGAGTTTCATTGTCTGAAACTCCGACCCAAGCCACGACAGAGTGAGCACGGCAATAAATTTGTCCCTTCATTTCAGAACAACTGCTCTTTTCTGTATCGCTTGTCTGGTCAATGCAAATGGCTTCAATCCACATCGGTCTTCCAACGCGAACAACCTCTGGGACGGGAATGAGTTCTCTAGACTCTGGAGGTTGATGCATCTTGTAAGCAATCTCCTCAACTTGGTTCCATTGTTTAGAACCCATGTGAGGGAAATAGTCCAATGGGGTACGACCGTGTGAATCAATCACATCCATGCTAGCGCCATAGTCAAGTAAGATACTGACAATCTCAAAATGACCATTTTCAGCTGCATGATGAATTGCAGTCTTTCCAAAGCAATCCTGGGCATGGACGTGAGCCCCTTCCTGAAGCAACTCGCGCACTTTGGGTAAATGATTGTACTCAATAGCGCGGATCAATTCAGTCTCTCCAAAGACATCATCGCGATGACCAATAGGATCATTGACATTCTTGGCCATTTGAAGTGCTTCGTAGATGTTTCTCGTGACGAATATAATATTTCCATTGACAGCGATGGGGTAGCGATGCATGGGCCCATATGCGTCAATGTCACCTGGGTGAGCACTGTTTGGGTTTCCACATGTTGAAGAGATTAAATCAAATTGAGGGGTAGAGTTGATCTCGACTGTTTCTAGAACATATTCGAGCAGGGGTTCCCCTAAGATTGAAGGTGGTGAAAGTTGGCGGGGTCTCCGAATGAATGAAAGAAGGCGGATTGATTCAGATGGGAGATCTGTGTGAGTAAAGTTGGTGAACTCAAGCGCCGGAGGTTGATCATTGAATGCAGCCATTGTGATTTGATATGTCTGACAGTGATTTCTACAACACACTGCCTCAACCTAATTCTTATATCTTTATGTTAATGATCCTATTCCTCTCAAAGGGTCTTGTGTGCCTATTCTGATGCAGGCGATAAGTGCTCTGCCTAACACAGCCCCTCTAAGTGGATACGTCCTTGCTGTTAACTCCTGCGGACTATAAGTTGGTTGCCTCCCCAGCCTCGCGAAATGAAATCACGTTAGAACTTTGGTCAATCCTTACATCGAATTTATGTGTTGGCATACCAAGACATTTAACCAATTTCTCCAATTGGCTGGGTCGCTTCTTGTTTCTGTCGGTTGTCTCATTCATTAGGCAATCAAGCGGCTAACCTCACGATCCTATGGGCCTCTGTGTAACATCCCTGTAAGTCTCGCCAACCCAAAACGCAAGATCAGATTTACACTTCTTGACAATAGCGTACTTGAATTGTTCTGGCGACATGGAACAATAACCCCACGGCGTAAATGTCGTAAATTCTTTGGTCACGCGGCATGCTATCCTTCGTCTTGCTGGATCCTGATTCAAGTCGTTTCCGTATATTGGCATGGAGGTAGATCACTTTACAGGATTGACAGCTCGGTTGTTAAGTCTGTTCGACATCCAATACGTGGTTTCGGTAACAACCCATAGAATCGGAACTGTGTCGCAAGCATACCCTGCCGTTTACTTTATAAACTGTTACCAGAACAACTAATGCTTTTCAATTTCCCATCGCTAGTTATGAATAAACGTTCGCCTGTTTACTGCTAAATAAAATCTCGTCAAATACCTTTGTACCATATTTTGTCACCCCTCAAACACCACTTCTGGATACGTGACAATCTGACAGAAGGGGTGCGCCAAATGGAAAGGCCTAACAAACCCAATCACACGTACAATGTTATCAAAAATGACAAGATATCATAATAGGCCTTAATTATTGCCTTGGCTGTTCCTCCGGAGTACGTCTCGTGCCAGTTCTCAAATAAGAGATGGAAACGACAAGGATAAGAAGAGGAATCAACGTTCCGATTTCGCCAATGACTAGAATTAAGTATGTTAGAATCACTCCAGATCAAAGATTCCGACGTTGGAGAACTTACTCATCTTGTTACGAAGCCAATCCGAAGGGATCCGGAGTTCGCCTTCATCGTTGCGTGGGAAGCCGTCCGAGTTCACAGCGAACAAACTTGTCATGAATGACAGGGGTGTCTACCAAAACTGAGTCAGACATTGCTTTAAAGATGCGGACTACCAGTGGAGAACTTACGAAAATGACAGTGACAACAGTGAAAGGAAGAATGATGAAGTTCATCAGACGCGCCGATTCGGCTTCTTTGAGTGACGCTTGGGCTAGCATTGCCTGGGTGATGTTGCTGAGCTGTTCAAAACCACCTTTAATTAGCAAGGTCGAACATATTCTAAGTCTGGATTCAACTTACACCATCGATTGTCGTGGCAGCATCTTCGTCTATCCGTTTGATTCGTTCTCTCAAGGCTTCCAAGCCAGAATCTCGAATCAGAGTAGCTTCCTGGTCTTCAACTGACATGCCCTTGCCAGTCGCAATAACAGTGGCGAATTCTTTGAGAACACCCAATTGCTGCGTAAAGACTTTGTCGATAAGGCGAAGCTCTCCACGAATATCTTTGACACGCCAAGTACAACCTGCCGCTTCGCTGATGGCTTTATTGACATATTTAGAGTTCCAGTCTTTTTGAGTGAAGCTGTTAAAAAAACCAGCCTCTCGATCCATCTACACGAAATAGTTCTGTTGTCAGTAGTGTGATCCTCTAGCGCTTAGTCTGGAAAGTACCTCAGAAGCAAGTTCGTTTTCGAAGATATCAAGGATGTGTTCCCCAAGCCCTGCTAGCCTGAATCTTTCTGTAAAAGTGACTGTTTGCTGCACAATATGCTTCATGAGTTCATCTGCTGTAGATATATCATTTAGTTCGCTGTGTCGGATAGTTTCCAATAAGTCATCTGCCATGCACATGTTTTCTCGAGATGGTATTGCAGTAAGAATGGTACCTAATATATAAAGCTTATCAGGCAAGGGCCCAATGAACAGGGACTAAACATCACTTACCATCGTGAAGCTTCCATAACCAAAGCTGTCGAACCATCAGCCATTTTGGGCGGACTTCCTGCTGGATCCTTCGCATTCTGGTTGCGTTACCCGTGCCCTCGCCTTTAAAGATATCCCTAACATAGTCTGAAGCAGCGGTACCTGGATCAGGACTCTCACGGAGTCGATTTCTTGACCAATATTTGAATCGGGACCCAGAACTGGTACGTGGAGCCTCAAAAAGTTTGTTTTCTTCTGAGATGTGATCACGCCGTGCCGCTGCTTGTTTTTCAGACCATCTGTAAATCACCTGATTCTCTTTCGATCGAAGCCCTGTCAGACCCTCCGTGTTGTTGAACGTCTGATCCAGAGTTTGTGGCATTTGAACTCCACCTATCCCTGTGAAAGGAAGATATGCCTCTTCACCGCAAGTTGTGCGTTTTCGATCATATGCCGCCGCTTCTATGTCCAAAAAAGTAATCTGGATATATTTATGTCAATAAGGCGTCATGTAATGATATCCACGGTCTTACCACTACAGATACCATTGACCCTACCTGCGACATATCACTACAGTCCTCCGAGCCTGCGTTTGGTCCGTGGGTTCCCATGTGCTGTTGTTTAATCAATATCAATGTCGCTGTATAGATTTTACGTGCTTACCTTAGCATGTGCAGCTCTTATACGAGACCTGCTTTCTTTTGCGTCGCGGACTTTGATGTTGTCTTGAAAGAATTCCCAGATCACCGTCTTTACCTCAGGACTCGTCAACTCACGAATGTGGCCCAGAATGAAATCCTGAATGAGGAAGACTGATTAGCAAATCAATTCACCGGAAGCAAAGCCGTATACTACCGCTACAGAAAAGGGTAGCAATGAGAAAAAAGCCAGAGTTCATGCTATAGTTCAGACCACCTACTTTGATCCATGTCATCTAAAAAGAAGGTTTTAGTCAGATAGATTCGAAAAGCAGAGTACTCGGTATGACCTTACATTAGTAGCAGGGAAGTTCACCCATTTCCATGTATCATGAGCGGCCTGCGCATCTTCGTGAGTTGCTCCTTTATGTGACACAGGCATGATCTCCAATTGACTTTGAATGGCTTCCCAAACACTTGCGGCTTCCATTTCGCAGTTTTCAAGGAACGTGGCAGCCCGACGCGCACTGTCGAAATACAAAACGTCAGAAACGTATTGGTCCGTTGCCACCCAGTTCAAGAATACATCGTTTTTTTTGTTTGTGAAATTTGTATTCCTTTGAAACCTGCAGTAAACGGGCGACTTCTTGCAAATATGCATTTGTTTTTTCGAAATCTTCCTATCACTCGTTGGTAATTTCATCCGCTTATCACGCTTAAAGAAACCTGTCCGAGCTAATATTTCCAGTTCCCTAGAAAAGGTTGTATTGTCATCAGAGGTCTCCAAATATGCTCGGGGCGTTCTCCCGTCAACGTCAAGGGCTTCCAAATCGGCGCCTTCCTTGATCAATAACAGAATGGCCTGATGATCTTGTTTTCTGCAAGCTAGGTGAAGAGGTGAACGACCTAGAGCTTGTATTAGATCATGATATATTTGAAACAGGAGTTGTCTTATTGGGGCAGCTTGGTCTTGATTAGGACCGTGCTAGGACCTACCCATCTGTTCCTTGCTGTTCACTTCGGCTCCTTTCAAGAGAAGCTCTTGTAGTAGCGGAATGATGCAATCGTCGCGGTTTCTCGAACCGACTAGTAAATGAAGAGGTGTCTCAAATGCGTAGTTCAGCGCGTTGACATTGGCACCATGCTCTAATAGCGACTTGGCCATTTCGATCATCATGCGCGACTCTTCGGAGTTTTCCTGCGGTATGTTGTTTACATAGATATGCATCAAATAGTGTAACGGAGTATTTGAGAACCTATCACCAAGTTCGATGCATCCGAGAGGCGACGCTGACGAATTTGTTTCAAGGATGGAATCTACAAATCGCTGGGCGTTGTTTGAAACTGCCTCATGGAGTACTGTTTCTTGCCGAGAACCGTTTCGAGTTTGTAAGTCGATATTAGCATTTCTTAGCAGGTAGTCAACATCTGACGTGTGGTTCCGATGGATGCATATCCATAGAATCGAGACCATGCTATCGGGAGAACCTACTCCTACTAAATGCCTCATTTCCTTCTTACTAAGTCGTCGAGACGTATTTGCTAACTGATCCCTGATATCCTTTATATGAGACTCAATCGCGTGCAGGAAAGAGGTATCCTCTAGGGTATCGGCGAAGTTTCTGGTGAGAAGGTGATACTTGGCGACAGCTCTTGCAATATCAGGTTTAACGTAACCTTCGACCCCTCTTGGAACACCTCCTTCTACGCCCAATATGTCGAGGCGTATTCCTGCTTCCGAGTCCAAATAGAAGTTTTCTTCAAATTCTTCAAGGACTCTTTTGATTCCACCATCTCTCTGCCAGATGGCAGCGTTCCACATTTCATCCGCTTTGTTAGAAACAAGCCGTTTCAAAATAGAAGCTTGCCGGTGTTGCCTAAATATTAAAATAGGTCGATAGATCCAAAAAGCTCCAAGTAAAACTCCGCCCAAAAACGGTAACATATTGAGAAGGATTATTCAAAAAGAAAATAATAAACATCAGTTAGGTTTAAATTTAAATTAGTGACTAGTTATAGACTTTAAACACTTTTTTATCCTTTCAATATGGCGTCATTTATCACGCGTGACTTAACGTGCTTTGCCGCTGGGCTTTTTGTTATTTCCGTTCGAACAATCTGCAAAGGCCATCACAACTTGCCTGTCGGTGAGCTTATTGACACACGTGAAGTAAGCCACAGCGGGGTATTTCGCATACTGTAATGAGCATTCCGGCTAATATTGAACATGATTGGCTAGTTCTACTATTTTGTGGCAGGCCTCAATTTGGATCCTGGTTGATGACACTCATCTTGTCAGCCTCTGTGTACAGGGTAAATGCACGGAGCTGGAACGGGCCGTCGGCTGAACATGTTGACATTGCATAGATGCATGTGGAGTATCTAGGCTTACAAGAATAACCAGCATTCCAGTCGCAAACCAATGACAACAGAAGAGACCCATATTATGATTTTGTGCCTTGCTAAAGCAAGATTATCAAGATAAGCGGATTCGGATCCTTGCTCCGGCTCTCGGCTTCCTCACGTTACGTGACGTGAGCCAAGAGAATAAGCAACTCAGCTAGATGAGCTTACAGTATGTATGAGACGATGATCGTCAAGAGCTAAAACACAACATCACTTTTCAGCACAGCTGAGCCTCGTATGCTCCACTATCCGCCCCATAAGTAATAATCAGATCTGGATTCTGGCGGACATCGTCGTCGTGTCTGGGTTCAAAGGATTCAATCCTTTCAATTGTGATGTCACTGACTCAATTAATGGATTAGTTCCTTGACGAAAGGGATAGGAATTGGGATGGTCTTGAGCGGCATAAATATGGCCTCTTCTCCCTGGTCATTTCGATTTATTAGAAGACATCAACATCAACATCACCACAACACCACAACTCCAATTTTCAAGACACCCTTCAAAATGCATTCCGCCTGGGTACGCCATACCACCACTCGTCCCCAAGAGCGATAGCCAGCTGACAATCATAGACTTTCTTCACTCTCCTCCTTGCCTCAGCTGCACCAGCCCTAGCCGGCAAGTGCGCCGAGCCCCGCGACGTCGGCGAGAACCCCAACTGCCTGGGAGGATCCTATATTGAGTGTGTTGCTAGAAACAACGCTCTTTGTACAGGCGAATGCTTTAACCAGCCGGCCGGGGGCGCTGGTGCTCAATGCCACACAGGATGCACAACTAGAAACCAGCAATACTGCGCTGGCTACTGTATGAAGATCAGCAACTGTGATGAGTGCAAGGAGAGTCTCGTACAGATGGGAGGTGTTGACGACGATAAGGTGAACGAGGACACTTGCAGTCAAGAAGGTAAGTTTTGGTTATGAACTATATGGTTTTGTGGTAACTGATTCTAATGCAGGCGACTCCTACTTCTGTAACTGCGACGCTTAAATACCCGATCAACACGCTTCAATATATATTAATCCATTCAATTGATAATATTTACTTATTCTGCAACTCAGCTGAAGTCGATGACGTTGCATGATATGCTTCTTCACAGCTTTGACTGCAACCATTTGAGGTCCCTCTGACTTGTGACCTCTGCCCGGATTTCCTCCCTCGATCTCTCAACATCTTTCTTCACAAGATCAGCATACAGCTGCTGAATCTTTTCCGTGACAGGCCCTCTCTTCCCATCCCCAATAACTCTTCCATCAACCTCCGTCACATGAATCTGCGATGGAAACGTGCCAGTGCAAAATGCCTCATCCGCACCATACACTTCCGTGAGTGTGAAATCCAATTCTTTGACGGTAATTCCATTCGCGCGACAAACGTCAATCGTTTTTTGTCGCGTAATCCCCTGCATCTGATTGTCCTTCGTCGGCGCCCAAACCTCATCACCCCTCACGATAAAAAAGTTGACAGAGTTACACGTCTTGACGAATCCGCGAAGATCAAGCATAAGTGCCTCATCAACATTCATGACATTGGCGTGGATACAGGCTTGGACATCTGTTGCTTTGGAAATGTGATTCCACTGTTCGTCTTTGACGTCTGGTGGGCCGCGACGGACCCACGTTGTCGCCAATCGCAAACCACGCGATTTGGAGTTTGGATCGACGGCTTTGGACTCGGGGATAATGACAATTAATGGAAGACCGACATTGACGCTAGGATTCTGGTAGGGTGTTGATTTGAGACCGCGACTGACGACGAGACGGATGTGTACGTGTTCATCTTCACTCATGTCGTTCGCGTCAAGAGTCTGATGAATTAAATCGAGAAGGTCACCTTTTGACAGACCGAGATCCATAAACATTGCTTTTGCTGATTGGAAGAGACGGTTGATGTGTTCTTGCGCGAATTGAAGGCGACCCTTGTTGGCGCGTATGCCTTCCTTGGAGATTGTTAGAGACGTGTAGATGAGTCAATTAGGTGGTTACATACCCAGATTCCATCACCGATAAGGAAATTTGAGTCAAAAACTGAGACAACTGCTTCTGGTCGAGGGACTAGATTAAATTCACCAGTGACACCATCACGCATGCCAACCTTTAAGAAGTCAATTTGTGTGTCGGGCGTAGGAAAAAGGTAGCTTACTAGAATAGAAGCGTTCTTCGCGTTGGGTACCGAGCTATGCGTTGAACTGCCATGGCTGTCTTTCTTTTCCGACCCTGTCATCCTATACACTGTTGTTTTTTAAATTAATCGGACTATGTTCTCGGAATTGCGAGTAAATCTGGAGCAATGTCTTTATATCAGTCCCAACGAACGATGAGGGAAATGACAAACAGTATTACCTTTATTACCCTATAAGTCCACTTTGCCGATCCCCACTGATGAAACCACTCGCCTGTAACCTGAGCTACTCGTTGTCTAGTGTTAAATGGCAGGCCTTGTCCCACTCTAGATGACACTGTTACCATCTCAAGACCCTATCATCAACGTTGGCTTGGCAAATTTCTCCACGCTAGATTGACGTGATCGCAAGGTTGTCTACTCGCCATCTACAGTGGATACGCGTTCTCCAACATTTCCATGGTAAATCTCTTCTATTTCCCCTATCGTTGATAAGAAACAGGAACCAATAACTCAAAGGAGAATAGTTTCTTCATCAGACTCCATTCGTTAGACTCCTTGGTAACCAACTGACTCGATGCATCATGTAAAACTTATGCGAACTCCCCGTTGACCCACTAAATTCGGGGAATCTGTTACCAATCTCATGGCATGGTAGATCTTTAAAGATGACCTGCTTGGCACCTTGAAATTGTTTTAAGCCTCTAGACTTCACTGAACTTTCGACTTGGTCTTTTGCTGTCTTTGCGCATTAAATCATGTCGTCGTTGCAAGGAAAAGTCGATGAGACTCCTGTCAAGGACACACCCCAGTCCATTGGCTCCACTCAGGATGAACTCCCCGATTTGACCAAAGCCCAGGCCAAGCGTCTTCTCCTGAAGACCGATTTGGTTGTCATGCCTCTTGCAATTCTCAGCATGACACTGGCTTATCTAGACAAGGTAAACTCTTCACGTTCATCGGCACAATATACCCTGCTGACAATCGAAGAACGCCCTTGGATACGCCGCCATCTTCGGCATGAAAGAAGACGCTAACCTCAAAGCCCAAGACTACAGCTGGCTCGGCAGTATTTTCTACTTCGGATACCTCGCCATGGAATTCCCCAGTCTTTGGCTCATGACGAAAATCCCTATTGGAAAATACGTCGGCACTTGTCTCGTTCTCTGGGGTGCTTTATTGTGCTTCTTGGCTCTTTGCCATAATTTTGCCGGATTAGCGACGATTCGGTTCCTTCTCGGTGTTTTTGAAGCTGCGGTGCTACCCTGCATGATGATCATCAACTCGATGTGGTATCTCCGAAACGAGCAGCCTCTTCGTACGGCGTTTTGGAATAATACCTTTGCTGGTGTTTTTGGTGGTATCTTGTCTTATGCTATTGGAAAGATTGATGGAACGCTTTCAACATGGAAGGTCAGTCTAACCCCAACACTGTAGTTATCGATTGCTGGCCTCAAAAGCTAATACATCTCGTAGTACATCTTCCTCATTTACGGAGCTTGCACCGTCTTCCTTGGTGTTCTCGTCTTCTTCGCTTTACCCGACACTCCATCTCAAGCATGGTTCTTCACCGCCGACGAAAAGAAACTCGCCATTATTCGCCTCGCCCCTAATCAGACTGGTGTTGAGTCGAACAAGGGCTTCAAGACATACCAGATCCTCGAATGCCTTCGTGATCCCAAATGTTACTGCATCTGGCTCGGTGCCTTGGGTTACGCCGTCACCAATGCAGGCGTCACAAACTTCAACCCACTGATTATCGCCGGTTATGGATTTTCCAAAACCAAGACTGTCCTCATGGCCACCCCTCAAGCCGCAGTTGCTATGATCAGCCAGGCTCTTCTCACAACCATTTCTCTATACGTACCCAACCTTCGATGTATCTTCTGGATTGCAGGTGCTCTGTTGGGTATGGTCGGAGCTATTATGGTGCACTCTCTCGATGCCGAGACACAGAGAAATGCTTCTTTGGCTGGTGTTTACATGATGGGCTTTTACAACGTGCCCTTCATTTTCTTGCTTAGTTTGTCTTCATCCAATACTGCTGGCGCTACCAAGAAGAGTTTCATGGGCATGTCAATCGCCATCATGTATGGTACGTATCATTCTTTCCCTCTCATATATATACTGATACTAACGGGTTCTCGGCAGCTGTCGGCAACATTATCGGACCTCAATTCTTTCTCAGCACACAGGCACCAAAATACGTCCTCGGAATTGGCGCCATGCTTTGCGCCTTTGCCTTGATGGCTGCTGTTGGTCTTATTTATTACTTCCTCTGCGTCATTGAGAACAAGAGACGTGATAAGCAGTTCGGCAAAACTCATGATGTAGTTGATGCTGGATTGGAGGCGGAGAAGAGTGACAAGACGGATTGGGAAAACTCCAACTTCCGCTACACTTACTAAACCCCGGCAGTTCCGTCCATTCTGGAAGGTTGTGTTTGTTTCAGAGCATATAGAAAGTACAATGTCTTAATTATTACATACCTGCACAGGTAGAATCATCGATTTGCGGGAATATGTGAAACTTTATTTCATGACCAATTATTATCCCTATCTTATACCCTTCTATATATATCCATCATCGCATCTCCAAGTAAAACCTTCAAGCATCACTTCAAACGGTCTCACGCTCATCAGCCAGAGCCTGAGCCTTCTCATCACTGAGCTTGGCTCCCTCAGCATTGCGTCGGAACTCATCCTCCTGCAGTCTCAATTCCTCAGAGAGCTGGCCGTGAGCCTTCCACACAGGCTTGATCTCAAAGAGACGGTCCATGGTATCGAGAGGCAGACCCTTAGTCTCAGGGATAAAGAAGAAAACAAAGATGGACGACATAATCATGAGGGAGGCGAAGAAGAAGTAGACACCGTAGCCCATCTTGATGAACATCTGGGGTGTGAATCGAGAAACGATGAAATTCCAGAACCAGTTGTTGGCTGCGGCGGAAGCTTGACCGATAGATCTGTGACATGTTAGTACTTGTGTCATATATGTTAGGTTCAGTAAGTTACATACCTGGACTTTTCGTTGAACATCTCAGAGTTAAGAACCCAAGGAATGGGGTTCCATGTGGGGGAGTAGAAGACGGTCCACAGATAGAAAAAGAAGACAGCAGCAATGCCACCACCAGACATGCCAGGAGCCTCAGTACCAGCGGCAGTAGCAGCAGCGACCTTTCCAGCAGGGTCAGCGACCTTGATGTAAGCTCCGATGAACCACATGCAAAGAGAACCACCGACTGAACCAATGATCAACAGCTTTCTGCGTCCAACTGTCTCAATAAGGAAGAGAATAAAGATAATAGTGATAGTCGTCTTAACTACACCGAAGATACCGGTAGTGAGAAATCCGGTGTTGGTTCCTGTGATTCCGATACTCTTGAACACAGTAGGGCTGTAGTAGTTGATGGCGTTGATACCTGAACCGTTTTGCCAGAGGAACATCATACCACCAAGGAAGAAACGCCACTGGATGTTGCGTTGCTTGAGGCAAGCGAATGGCTTCCAGAAACCGGGACCGACTTCTCGGTTGTAGCGCTCGAGTTCCTGGTCCATGTAGCTGACTTCCTCAATAATGTAGAGATCATCAGCAGGAAGCTGTCGCAACCAGCACAAGTTCTTCATGGCGTCTTCACGACGACCGTTGGCGAAGAGCCAGCGAGGAGATTCCTTGATCCAGAAAGCGCCGAAGAGTAGCATACCGGCGGGGATAAGTTGGACAGCGAAGGGAATGATCCATTGCTTGTGGCTGGGAGCCATGGTCTCAGCAAGTCCGTAGTTGATCCAGAAACCAACAAGACCACCAATTTGCCAACCCAATTCGTAGATACCAACGAGTCGGCCGCGGATAGCAGGAGGAGAAAGTTCGGAGCAGTAGATGGGAACCATGTTGGAACAAGCGCCGACTCCAACTCCAGCAAGAACACGTCCACCAATGATAAGTCCCAAGCCTCTCTCCGCATTAGCGCCAAGCATCAGGCCAGCACCAAGCATAAAGACGAAGCTGAAAGCGATCAAAGA
The DNA here is from genome assembly GCF_050947815.1 of Fusarium sambucinum. Classification (NCBI taxonomy): domain Eukaryota; kingdom Fungi; phylum Ascomycota; class Sordariomycetes; order Hypocreales; family Nectriaceae; genus Fusarium; species Fusarium sambucinum. Next base: position 404,188 of record NC_139294.1, on the reverse strand, counting down.
GTAACGTCGGCCGATGAAATAGGATGTGACGTAGGCGAATAGACTGCCGAAGAAAGCACCGGCCTGGTAAACAGACACGATGTTGGCTTTGAGGAGGGCGAGAGCATCGGGTTCGTAGGAGGCGAAATCGAATTCCTCGGTAAAGGATGGAAGGGCGATTGTGGTGCCGATAAAGGCAGAGTCATAACCAATCATGCATGATGCGAAAGACGCGATAGCAGCACAAGTGTAAACACGCCAATTGTAGACCGCCTTGGGAGTAGGTCGGTCCTCATTGACAGCAAAGATGTTGTTGATTGCGAAACCCATGATTGATAGCTGTAGTGCCTTGTCGAGCACAATATCGAATCGAATCCCAGGGTTTGTTGTTGGTTGTGAGTGAAGAGAAAACGAAAAGCAGGGGCAACTTCTCCGAATATTATAGAGATTTGAGAACTGCAGAAATTACCGCGCTTAAAGGTTTACCCCATATTTTCAAAAGAATTTTCCCACTAGCGTGAACTTTGCGAGCATGGCAAGTCATGCGTGGTCTTGGAAGTTGAGCTAAAGTGAGTTAGAGCAACGCTAGTAGGATCTGGATCACTTCAACCCCGCATACCCATGGTCTGGGCAGGCTGGGGTAAAATGAGGGGGACCTTTCTAGCTGGATCAGAATTCAATAGACAGACAGATAATTCAGCTAGTATGGGGGGGGTTAAAGCTTTATCCCTGCGCCGAGCTTAATGGCTCTCCCCAGAGTCAGCGTCATCCAAGACCATCAACACGGAGCAGAACGGGCTTGGTATCACTTTTGGTGTTGAACTATTCATTTCAATATTTTCTAGACATCGGACTTTTCTCGCTATGATTATTGTTTAGGAGTACAGTACCAGAGTAGAAATGAATTGTATTAATGCTGGCATCTTAGCGGATTGCCTTCGTCCCTGAAAGAGATGCACCTCTCCCTCCAGACCGCAACAGGCAAATGGATCCCATCCATAGCCACAAATGCTGAAGGATATCTAGAGTAATGTAGGTCCATGTTAGTAACCCCCTGCGGCTCTGCGTTCGCGCCGTCTTTCTTTACACTCCCTGCATGTTCGTCCTATTCCTCCTCTGTCAAAAGGGTTCCTGTGACATTTGATACACAAGCCAGTTTCGTCAGCTTGAGCTTGTAGCCTGGCCGTTGATGTTCGCTTGTATTCATAACATCTTGGACACGATCTAAATCCTTGCTGAGCTGGCCTGATCCTACAGGTGTTGCATAGGTCTCCTGGCATATGTTCCGGCCGAGTGGGCAGACTTCGGCTTAAGCATTCTTGGCACTTGGTACTGCCAGGACTACGCTGTCTCTGTTCGCATGCTTCACAAGCGCCTATGGCTACTAGCATTAGTGTTTCGTTAATTGGAAGACAATCCGGTCCACATTCGGGACAGAACAGATCGATTGCAGATGTGGTAGAATCGCTGCAACGATAGCAGAATCCGGTTTGCACTTGTATTCCAGCATTGACGCATGCCTTGTGCATTAAAAGGCGTTCTTTGTCTCTGTTGACACCACCGCATATGAAGCAGTATCGGTCTTGTGGATTGTCTTCGGCCCAAGGATCCATGATGACGTTCTGTTAGCCGTTGGTAGGATTCGTCTTAATTTGATGTCGTGTGTAGCTGAAAGTGAGTGCTGGATGTTGCTTTGTTGTAGATTTCCAGCAGTGAGGTATTGAGTCTGCATATATACATGATGAATCTCGATAAAATTTGCGTGACTCAACGTGCTCTCCCATACTTGTCACCGCCGTTCAATCAACATTGGAGAACTGTCCGTATCACAATTGGGATTCACGTTATCCAGTATTGTTCTCAATATTGACTAGTGAGTCAGAGCTACCCAAATCCTTGAGTGTGATTCAATTTGCAGTTGTGACCTCTACTGAATAGCATCCATCACGAACTCATCCATAGTCCCAGACGTGTTGCGCAATTAATCACAACTGACTTAGAAACGAGACCGCATTCTACCTAACCACGATAAACATCTATGTTCACAGTGCTACTGACACCAGTGACTATACACCTAAGAAGTAATTCTCCATATTACTTCATATCTCTGTTCACCTTGCTTAGACTTGTAATGCGGCAGAGAAATGTCCGGATGTTTCTTAACCAAGTCATCCCGAAGCAGAACACCAGTAAGCTTTTATTAGGCAAAGCCGACTAAGAACGTGATTTGTATCACGAAGTGTATATAAGTTCCTTCATGCTTTGCTTCTCTATGATAAGGCTGACCCTCATGGTATTAGAAAAATTCGCTACTGGAAGCAGAAGAGACGAAATTAGTAGATCACTTTGTGTCCATCAGGCTATAGTTCTTAGAATACTTATTTTTATAACCTAAGACTTAGGAGGAGGAAGAAGAGACCTAGCAAGAAGAAGACCTATGCCTAGGCCGAGGCTTTGCATGCACCTAAGATAACGAAGACATCATCAAAGGTATAGTTTTTAGAGCATCTTCCATCAGAGTAATAGTGTATTGAGGGAGCATAGTGTAAACTACTATGTATCAATCTCGTCTCTTCCAGTTGCCACATCAAGCGGCGTTTGGCTCAGGAGTCGAGGATTCACCGTTGCCTTGATCTTTGCGCTTCCTGTACCGTTCTCTACGGGTTTCAAGGCAAACTCCACAGGTCTTGTTGTTGGTTTCTTCCAGGACAAGAGGTCTCCCGCACTTGCTGCATTTGCCTTCGGATATACGCCACTGCCTCCGTTCCTATTCTTTACGACGACAATCCTGGCAGCTCTTCAAGCCTTTCAAGGGAGGGTTGAGAAAGCATGTGTTGCACGTTTCTGGCTGAGCCGGCGGTGTTGGGGGGGTTGCGCATTCTTCGCACTTGTCCGAGCCGTACTTGACGACCCTTGCTGCGCATGTGGAACAAGCGCCTGAGTTGATGATCATTTGTGCCTCGGCCGCCGACAACAAGTCCATGTCTTGACAGTTGTCGCAGTAGATGCTGAGTCTCGTTTTGGTAGGTACGCGGCAGATGTAGCAATATCCCCGTTCCAGTTGTGTTCTGCTGAGGGAGCATGGAGGGCATAACAAACTGCCTCTGTTCGCAATGCCGCACTTGAAGCAGAAAGCGCCGAGGAGATTCAGTTGGTAAGGATTTAGCGAAGTCATGATCGTAGATTTGTCGTGTACTTGATGTGTGATGTGTGATTTGTGATGCGTTATGCGTGATGTGTGATGTTGTTTGTGAGTGAAAGCAAAGAGAACAGACGAGGTGTTGAGTCCGTATGACGAGGCAGCCTATCGTACCTTCCTTGATATGGCAAGTCACCTATTCACTGATTGTTGCGGTGACGGCAGGTACGAAGAGAGTCGTTATCTCTACGGTTAATCACGTGCCGCAAGAGATCGGGGTTGACAAACTTTTGTCTCGATGTTTTTGATAATTGATTGAGGTTGCAAGCGGAAGAAGTTACTACTCTCTATGTAGCAGGATAGAAGCTGCTTTTATAAGTCACTGATATCATAGAGTTCATGCCGTATGAGTGGATGGGAAAACTTGTCTTGAGAGAACCTTTAATTTGAAGATTTATTAAAAGTTTAGTCTGCATATGCATAGATAGATTAACCTCTGTTAAGAACCTAGAGGAGGTTAAGAATGCCTGGGCGAAATCTTAATGATCATTAAAGTAAAAGAATCCAATCATTACCTCTAACCCATTTATTTATTTCTACACTTTACTAACAAATATGAGTCTCAGCCACTAATAACTTTAATATTTAACAAAATACTCATATGGATTAAAAACTTATTATTTTAAAAGAAGGTTCTCTCAATAACTGAATTTCCTACCAAGAATATACGCTATGTCAGGGCAATAACTAAACTCTATAATAAGGGTTATATAGAAGAAGCTTTCGAGCTGTACGCACAGCAGCTATTTCTTCACCTCTAACCCAGCATTTGCTGGATTTCAAGTCCATCTTGGCTGGCGTTTCCATGTAAGCTCTGCTTGTAGGGTGGTCCGTATCTGCTGGTTCTTCCACCTTTTTCGCGCTTAAGCATTCTTTGCAGTGGTTAAGACTATTATTTATGCTGAATTGACCGCTGGAAGTATAAGAGACGAAATTATGAAGTCACTTTATGCTCCTTTTGCCATTGTCCTTAGACTACTTATTCTTATACCATAAGACTTAAGATGCCAACTCTTTTGCTACCCATTAGACACTAGTCTAGACTAGCAACCATATGTCCCGGAACCCGCCAATGGGAAATTTACCACGGTGGTAGCGGCGCCGATGTAACATGGTGTCCACCACTTGGGGCTGGTACGTCCTCATGTCCAGGGGTAAGCATGTTCAAAATCCACATTACCAATAAAATGCATACGACCCTAATTGCAGGCGCCTTAATCCGTTGACATCCAGGGACTTTTTCCAACCAGTCAAAAGAAGACGCAGCTGCCTTTTCCTCATCCTCAGAACGGTCCATAATCAGATCCACGATGTAAGCTGTCGACTTGGCCACAGAATTGCTGACCCAGAGAAACAATGGTACGACGATTACCAGTGTCCTCCATCGATCTCCCATCACCGTGCCGTCCCCAAAGAAACCATCGACAATCAGAACACCCTCCGTATCAGCTGCCATCAACAGGTGATACTGTAAGATATACGTCTCTAGAGAACATCGACCCAGCCAAGCCATGGCTCTTGAGTGATAGTTCCGGACGGGTGCGGAAACATTTCGAAGTGCAATGAATGCCAGTATCGGGATAAAAGAGACCAGAGGGTGCCATGTCTTGTACACCTTTGTTCGAAGATGTAAAGTCGAATTGAAGTAATACATCGTAGCAAATAAACCAGCGACAGCAAGGATAATCCGAAGACCAAGATGAACGACAGTTTTCTTCATCTCGTTGTTCACCACAGCAGTCAACATACCGACGTAAACAACAAACATGTCAAGAGTAACTCGGTACTGCCAATCCTTATAACTCCACTGGATATTGAAGACCGTCTTGAGAAGACCAAAGACAAATTCGGTGAATGGCGTACCCATGAAAACTGCAGAGACTAACAAGCCCGAAATGCAAATCTTGGATAACACGACTTGTGGGTCGCTGTTGTATCGTTTTCCGCCAACTGCCATTGTCGCGTAGACAACAAGGAACCAGAACGAGACAAGAGGCGAAAAGTAGTAAAACATGTAGTCAGTGTCCATGACATAAGCCAGACAGCAACTAAGAAGATTGAGTCGCAATAGAACGGCCCCAACACGACGGAACGAGAAGTCGTTTTTCCTGAGAAAGTACAGCGTGTGCCCGTATCCAGTCTGGAAAAGGTACGCTGCGACGCACAATCTGATGAGGATGTAGATAGACTTTGATCCTTTGATTGCTCCAGTCCAGTGATAAATAAGGATTAGTGCTTGCATCCATCCCTTCCACTCCTCTGTTTGCTGTCGCGAGAGAAAGGGCTCGTTTGTTTCCTTGGTTGATAAAGACATTTCTACTCCCATCGGGATTGGAGATCGCAATCGACGAATGGTGAGTAAAAGAATTGCGAGACAAGGAGCGCAGAGAACGGCAAAGTCAACTGGCTGCCAGAGTTTCTCGCCCTTTGCCATCATCTGTGTACGATCCGCGTAGTAACACATGAGAAGAGCCAAGACAAATAACCCTACCCTCATGTTGAAAACTCTCCATTGCGGCTCGCTTCGGTCATGGTACAGATCCAACATCTCGCCTACAAGACAAGCAACCAGGTAAATAATACTCAACGCAACGATACCCAGTTGAGTAACTGGTTTGATACCGTAGTCGGTGCAGCAAGTGCGTTGGTACGGATAAGATTTCATACGGTCGAGCTTCGCATTACATCTCAAGTTCAAGACGATATTGGCCCGAGTGTCTGCAATCCAATGCTTAACATGTAATCCCGTTTTATAACCATCGAGCCAAGTTTTGTTCTGGCCATACGTAAGCATTGGTATAGACCAGATAATTGGAAGATTCCAATTCTGTCCGACTTCACGTAACCAGTCTCGCATCATGGCAGTCTCGCCTGATCGACGAATTGAGTCGGTGATGTGTACGGGATCATCTCCAAGGTACACAGGTCCTGCGGGAGGGCCATAAAACATCTGGTTTCCTAACCCATCAATTGGGTCCATCGGGGCGGTAAAGGGATCAATATCAGGTGTGTTGTCGTTAATGAAATCGAATATTCTGGACATGTACTCCTTGTATGTACCAAAGCGATCATCCCATGGAGAATTCAACATCTCCAGCATAAACGGACTGGCAGTAAGAGCAAATGACGAATTTGGCGAAATTACTGTTGTGCCGCCTGGTAGTGATGCATTCATTCTGGTAAACCAGACACCTCCAGCCATATAGATCAATGCAGGCGCTTCCTGCTTCTCAACGGACGGAATGTTCTGTTTCTCGTTTGCATACATCTCCAGGTTGTGTCCAAATTGCTCCATGCTAGCATTGTCTTTCCACTCGAGGAAAATATTAGGTAGTCGCTGGATCATCTGGCCGTAGTATGTCATGTTGAAAAACTGGGACTTGGGCATCTTGAGCTCCTTTCTATCGCGGTTGGAACGCTTCGCATCAAGCTAAAACAACCGTGAATCAGTAATATCAAGGCGGTTCAAGTTTTTAAATGCTATGAAATGCAGAAAGCTATGAAGAGATTATATTATCATGCAGTCGGAATATAAAGCAGCCAATCAAACTTATTTCTATTCCAAAATCCATTTGCATTAGCATGTTATATTAGAAGACAATGCTAAGCGATTACATGTAGAATGGTGGGAGGTCTAGTTGTTTAGTATAGGAAAAGTAAGTATACAACTCTCGGCCGCATAATCGGTAATGGGCATAGTCAATTTATTCAGCTCGCTGGCATAAGTGGAGGCATCGGAGAGTATTCAGGGAGTAACCTAAATAGCTGCTGCATACCCTTGGATAATACCTCACTAATCTGAGAAGAAAGTGCTTCAGTAATACGAGACAGCCTAGTGTTACCAGACTGTGATGGAGACGATCCGTCTGGGTAATACTTTGTTCTAACTAATCCTTCGAGAGTTGTCAGTTTTGTTCCGATATATGGAAGTTGTTTGACGCCATTGGGCAATGTACTAGGTATTGTGGGAGATAGCATATCATACCAGTCCGTACTAATCCTTATGAGTTTTACGGAATTACCCCTGGGGGCTTTAATGCGAACACGTCCAATTCTAGCCTGAAGCTATAACTCGGTTCCGACTGAGCTCAATATCCAACCAAAGTAAACTCATGTAGTACTCAAGCATCCCAATACCCGGTCTCGATGGACTTGGCTCCGGCCCAACGGGCATCAACAGAGCAGGCCAGGGCGTTTGTAGTGTATCGGGTACCCAGAGTGACGTTCCAGGTATCCTTCAAAGTATGAAAATCCCAAGTGAACTATTAGTGACGGACCAGATATCAACAGGCGCTATAATGACTGAGCGGTTTTCACTGAAGATGTAGCTGTTCATCCTATCTCCATTGTTATTCAGTAGGTTTCGCCTGACATGATGCGATTTGACATCGTTCAGAACATCAATATTTACCAGACCCGGGATTTTGGGTCCTGGCATTGGAGCATGGGTCTCATAATACCGATTTTCTGGTCTGCGTCTGGGAATCTGAGGTTGAGGTTATCCTCATCGAAATTCATTTCACCATGGGCATTGCATAGCACCCTAGCGGTAGGGACGTGGGTCTTGGTCTCATATCTCATCACACTTGCCCATGATAGGTGCTTTGCGAATGGCTTCCGGTTGGGGTAATTGTCACTGAGATATCCCACAGCAGTGATGTACATACCTCGCATAGCATCTTAAAGAAGGGAGGTCGCATAATGTGTCGTGTACGCCCAGGTATCTGCCTCTTTGAGAAATGCGAACCATATGTATAGTGATTTGCGTATGAATGTATCAAATAACTCCTAGATAATGGGAATTCTATCCAGGAACCACCAATTGTCGAAGGAATTGAATAAAGACACATACACAGAAGAGGGACATTACGGGTTAAGGTAAGCCTCCCCATTAGTGTAATTGATGTCCTTTTAATAGGTCGCGTTTATCGTTTCAGGCCATAGGTACTGGGAGTCCCCTATACGGAAAGTTAGTGACAGCCATCGGGAGAGAATCAGAGAGCTTCTTAAGGAGGGTTCACCACTTAGCCAATACACTCCACCAACAACCTTGCATTCTTTGATTCTGCGTATCATCAATACGGCAGTTGCTGGCGCAGCCAAAAGTGCTAGCAAACTGTTGATAACCAACAAAACAACAAAGAACAACCTCTTGCATTTTTATCTGCGTGTCATGAGTTCGATAAAACTCTGCTTGGCTACCCTAGAAATTCGGGTGATACAAGGTATCTAGAAAATGTCAGCACAAGACTAATACACCCCAGATGTTGGGAAGTACGACATGGAAGAAAAAGAGAAACCAGAAACCAAGACACCAAGAGGCAAACTTGGACCAGATATAACCTCAGATCGTAGAGCATGAAAGATCACGGATCCAATACTGGCAAACATGAGAAGCTCCTGGACTTTAGTTGCGATCTGCAAAGCGCCTAATTTGGCTAATGCTTGATGCTCTGTCCCTTCAAGGTCTACTCCAATAAAGTAATCAACAAAGGTCAATGTAACAAGTCCAATTGTCAATAAGGCTGGGACGACGTGAACGGCGCAGCGGGCGAGCGCGATACGTCTGGAATTCTTGATGAGAACTTTGGCTTCTCATCAGTATTAGACTTCCAGCCGAAGGATATGACTTTAAGACCGACTGTCCTCAAAATCATAGCAAGAACATCTATCTTTCGAGTAACTAGAGGCGGCTGTGTTTGAGCATCCACGTTTGGAGTACTTATTTGGGGATTAAGCCGAGAAGACACATCATCAAGCTCGTACTGGGGTGTGATATTGATAGGAGTATCCAAAACGGTACAACCGAATTTATCTAGATTAAGTGAAATGTGAAGAAACAGAGAACATGATGTGGCTGAATTGAAAGCATGCTCAGATTTCTCATTTAATGTACGTCCCAGTCTTCCTACTGTAGTCCTCAAAAATGAACGATGCCGGTGATAGCTTAGCTTCAAACCTGGGCATGCTTGAATAGAGCCTTCTGGTACAAATCGTTACACCCAACTCGTTCTCTGCTATCAAAGACTGATATTCACAAGCGACGGTGAATTGTTATCCTCATAATAGGATACTTTATAGCCCATGTGTAATTATCCAAGGATAGGGACTATATCACTTATATCTATATCCAGGATAACCTTCAGCTAAAAAATACAATAGATTGAAGAATATGCACCCTGGTGATTTGCAATTATCTCAAATGATAAGAATAATCAGCACCACAGTTGTCAATGCGTTCCCAATTACTGAACCCTTCCTCGACTCACACGCCGGACAACGCTATGCCACTCAAGATCGTCAAGATCGTCGGCGTGTATTGACACGGGGAGATTTAGTGCCTTGTTAAGCTGCTCCCTAGTACTTGCGTATACCATACGAGACTAACAATCGGATTAAAAAAAGAAAGAAAGGCTGACCGACTATTCAACATACCTTGATCGATGTACCTGCGGGAACCCAGGAGATAAAGGCAGTTGACATCCTGAGACTAGTTAGCAGCTGTAGCATTTTCGAAATTCAGGATACTGAACTCACCTCTTCCCCTCCTCTCCAATATCATATTTGACATCGTAGGCTGCATAACGAGGGGCAGGTTTACCCTTGTCGTCAGTGGCAGATGCAAGCTTGTTCAGGAAGGATTCATAGTCTTTGTCTGATGACATCTCGTCTACGACGACACTCTGGCCGTTATCACAGATTTTGTAAATGATGTAGCGGGGTTTGTTTGCATCTCTTCGAGACCGCAGTTCGTTAACTGCGGTTATACATTCGTCCTGAATTTGCACACTAGCTTTTTCAGCATCTGTTTTTAGAAAAAGAACCTTCGTGTCCGCCAGTAAATTGAGGAAATTAATGGGAAGAGCGATGTATCTTACCCAGATGGAATCTAATGGCGATAAGTGTTAGCGCAAGGCTTTATGTAGGATATTGACAGACGTAGCACATACCGACATAGTTTCCTGGTTTGTATGTTGATGGAAGAGCTGAGAGAGTGATGCTATAGGAGATTACTGACAGTGTATGTTAGCTAAATGACAACTAAAAACCCAAAAAATCGCACCGAAAACAGAAGGGTAGGAGCATACAAGTAAATACAACGTCGGACGTTATCGTAGCGTTGACAGAAGATAGTGAATAAAGCGCTGGAATGACACCCGACACACTGGGAAAAGTCAATTGGCAGGCCGTATTTATAATACCGGTTTCTCATGGGCCGTGCCATAGTTAGGGTGGTAAAATTAAATCTGATGTAATTACTGTAGTTACACAGCACGTACTCTCTCTTTACTCTCTCGCTACCATAGGCCCGAAATGTCCGTACTACAGTGCGGCACCCAACAATGGCACTAACGCCGTCTGCCCGGAGTCATCTTAGATAGAACAGAGATCTGCGCTAGACTAGCTTATTGGTTAGCCACACCACGCCACGGAACCGCGCAGTTCCGTGGGCTCCGTGGCTCCGTGGCTCAGTGGTCGGTTAAAGTTCCGAAACATCGATCGCTCGCTCATTCAAGAGTCAACGGTACGTGTTGACTAACATCTCCAGTAAACCGACCGATCTTCCTATGCTCGTTTCTCATCAACGATCCATCATTATTCGAGGCCTTGTGTCGACAGGCCTACTACACTACAGTTCCTCTTTCTCTCGGCCAAGCTACCAGTTTGTATGGGATCATGTATTACATGTTGAAAGAATATGTCCTCCTTCAGAGTCCATTAGCACAGGAGCATGATTTGAAGGCGCACATTGTAACCTGCGAGAAGAATCTCAGTCGTGGAGTTGAGACTTACCAGGCGCTGGCTATTCCTTGCTTTGAGAACGTTTTCAGTCTGGCTCTAGGGATAATCAAAGCGCAAGAGGAAGGGAAGCCATTCCTGTGCTGTACGCTTTTAGCTGCAGCCGCTGGCCATTATCGCATGCTTGGCTATTGTCAAGAGACAACATATGGGAAACACCAAGCTCGGAGAGCAGACCAAATGCGCCGTGTGTTCTGGTTTATTTACATCACTGATAAGAATATGTCCCTCCTTCAAGGTCGTCCATCGTACCTACAAGACTCTGAAGTGGATGCCTGGCATCCAAGAGTTTCTCCCGATCCTTCATACAAGGTCTGGGACGACCTTTTTATCTTGGGAATCAAGTTCGCCAAGATTCAAGGTGAGGTTTATGGCCGCCTTTATTCAGCGACTGCACGTCAATCCTCTCCCGTCCAGCAGGAACAAGCTGTTAATCAGCTTTCGGACAAGATGCAATCCTGGTATATTGATGTTGGCAAAGTAAGCTTTTTGTTTGTTGTTCCGCTGCATAATTCGTTACTAATTCAACTTAGCTTGACTCAAGCCAGATGAAAGATCAGGAGGTATTCGAACTCTCCAAGAAAAACTGGGATGTTATGTATTACTCTACATTGACTTTGATCCTGGTCAAAGCAACAACCGATGAAGAATCAGGTATCAGTCTAAAATGCGTGGAAGCCGCTCGGGCCGGACTACAAAGTCATCTCGCCTGTTTTTGCAGCTATCAGACTTACGACAGTCCTGGTCTAGTTTCGGAATCCGACTACGCAAGCTGGTCAGTTCCCCAAATTTCTTGCTCTTATGATTCCCGACTACTAACCCATATAAAAAAGGGTCCTCCACCAGTCATCATTGAACCCATTCATTATCATTTTTCTTCGTACCATTTCTGTTGATAGCGACATAGAAGACGTCTGCCTTATGGACCATATGGTTGCTGTCCTAGAGAAGATTTCCGGGGTATCAAATGCCTGCCAAAATCTTTTCAAAGTCTGCTCTGCGTTCGCTCGCCTCGCACGAGCGCTGGTTGAAGACCGAATGAATAATGCTCCATCACACACCCAGGCCAGAGACGCTCTTCAGGCCTTTACAGAGACGAATTCAGACTTTAGATTTGGCCTAGAGCCGTTCGAGGGGTTTTTTGGAGCTGATATGATAGAACAGCTCACCAACCATGAATCTTATAACTTTTCATCTATGCTAGGTAGCTGGACTGTCGATGAAACAGGAACTTTGGAGACAGCCCCGGAATAGATTAGAGAAAATTTCAGTTGTTCTATTGCCAAATAAAACATTTTTATAATCTCGATGTAGTTTTCAAAGTATACCGAAAGTTTTAGTCATGAGTAGACAGCAGCTAATCTTCTAATCCTGGGGTCACATCGTTGAAGCCTTCCGTATATCTAATCGGTTCTTTTCGTAGTATCGGGCCGATATGAAACTGTGGAGTGCTCTACCTTATGCATTGTCCTTGCCGGAGCCGCGGAGGGCGCGGGTTCACGCATTTCCGATCTCAAACCGAGGCCGGACCACGCTTCTATAAATGATCATGACAGAGAAGTATATAAGAAAAACACGGACAATTAATAAGCTTCTGCTAACTCAAGCATCATCAACTAAATTTCTTCCTCATCCCGCTCGCAAGCCTTTCAAAATGTCTGATCCCTTCCTAGTCTCAAATGTCGACGAGTCGAACATTGAGCCTCTTACTGCATTGGACACTTTGATGCCCAGGACTTATATTCGCGTCCTTCTTGCATTTAGGGCTTCGGATACTTTCAACGTGGTCTCGCAGCTTCATTCTGGTCTCGATGCTACAACGGAGAAAATACCGTGGTTATCTGGACGAGTTCGTTCAGCTGGCCAAGGTGACAAATCGGCCGCATATGATGCAATCCATTACTCCTCCTCTGCAGGCAACCCGAAGATCATTGATCGTGGCTCAATCGACCAACCGATCTCAAACGTAGAAGCTCGCACGATGCATTGTTCCACCGTTCTAGAAGAGGTCTGGCCACTTGACGCATTACCTCAAAGCGAAGATCCTTTGGTTTTTGGAGCCAGTGTCTTTCGTTTCAAAGATGGCCAAGGACTTGGGCTGTGTGTTTGCATGCATCACCACGCGGTTGACGCGGCGGGTTTCACCGAATTGATTAAGATTTGGACTCAGGAAACAACCGCACGTGGATCGTCTTCATCCCATTCTGGTGCAACCAGACTATCTCGTGTTTCTGAAGCACTTGCTTCTCAGATTACTGAGGCATCGTCTATGGGTAAGGAGCAGCTATTTAGGTTGATCCCTGAATACTCTCCCGTGCCTCCAGCCATGCCAGCGAGCTTCCCGTCCTTCGCTTCTCAGATTTTGACGATACCAACTGAGTATCTGGATGCCTACAAACAGGGGTTGGCCCCTCTGCTAGGAAAGCCTCCTTCTACGAATACTGTGCTTTGTGCAATTTGGTGGTCTTTCATCACGCGGATTCGGGCACTGGATAAAGACAAACACCTGGCTCATACCTTGAGCCGGCTGGTTATTGCTGTCAATGGCCGTCGGCGAATCGGTCCCAATTTTTCTCCGCCAGACAACCCGTACCTTGGCAATCTTGTTCTGTACGCTTCTGCTGAACAACCCTCTGACACTCTGAAAAATGCTGAAGTCTCTGCCCGCGATGATGCAGAAGTATGTAATGCTATCACCCAATCGATTGACCAGGCCAAAATCAACTCTCAGCATATTGCCAATGTTATCGAACTAGGCAAACAAGTTGGTGACTGCAGCGCAATATTCCCCGGATTGGACCTTTTCAACCACAGGGATGTCACCATAACCAGCTGGGCGGATCTAGATTTGTACCAGATAGGCTGGGGCTCAGAGCTTGGACAGCCCGAGTTTGTTCGATTACCTTTCAGCGCTGCAGATGGAGTGTGCATTATCTTGCCTCGCAAAAGAGTCGAGTCTGTATCTCATTCCCGGAATCTTGTTGAAGTGATGATTATGCTCAAGGCCGAACATCTGGTGGCCCTCAAGGCAGATAGCTTGTGGCAAAATCTGGTAAGGGTATAACAAGGCTTTCATACTCTTTAGATCACATGGGACATTTGGTATTAGCATTAACCGCTGTACCCCGTAGAAATAGGGTTAGAGTTTTACCAATAAACTACGGGGTTGAAACTGGTTCGTCGTCGGTATCTACCGTCCAGGCAAGGTTCGCTACTTATACCAGACTCTAAGCACCGACTAGGATATGTGATATGTTGCGGAGTCAAACTACCGTTTCTATTTTGTTATTCCGACGAGCGTTGAACATATGGTTTACCCAGTCATCCCAACTATCGATCTGAACCAGTAGATATAGACCCTTGCACCGCTGTCCCTTGTAACTGGGGCCCTTGTTCTTGGGCACTTTGGCCTAGTAGTCCTTCGTGACAAGCCCTTACTTTGACCTTATTACTACCCCGTTTGCGCTCCTGGGTTGCCCGTTAATATGAGACAACATCAAACTGTCATGACTACAACGACATCCACTCCACAGTACGCCGACGGTTGGTACATTGATGTTGTGGTCGAGAGATAGAAGTACACCTTGATTTGGTTCTAACACTGACTAATGCAACTTTATAGAATGCTCGCTAATGGGTCTTACACCATTTTCTACATCATTGGCGACGTCCAAGGTCAGTCTGGTGGCGAATGGTCCTGCCTCCCTGGCTTTACGGGTATGTCGCATATCTTGGCCGCATCCCGAGACGCTTGCGAGAACTGTGCCCGTCAAGACGATGAAGCCCAAGTCGTGACCAGTACAACCCCAATCATTTCACTGCTCCTCGACTACATCCAGATTGGAAATTTGAGTAGCATGGATGCTAATGAAGTCAAACAATTTCTCATTGAGAATTTGAAGTGGCGAGTCCAGACTGTAAGTGAAACTTAAGTTGAGCCACCTTCAAGAGCTCCACTGACTTCGTTTTGCAATTAACAGGTAGCTGGCGAGGTCCTTGATCCTAGGAACATGTCCAGGGACCACAACTTTAACCTCAGCATCAGCCGCAAGCGAACACCAGTTCCACGCAGTGCAGGTGAAGTTCAATATGACACATACCCCGATGTCATCGAGTCTATCATTGGCAATTCTTCTTAACTTTGCGATTCCTTCTTGAAGGTGCATATTGCCCCCTCCACATTGCAGTACTTGGTAACATAGATAATGGGAATGCTGTGATACTTGTGATCATATTTTGCAAAATGTTCATATCTACATGACTGTTGACGACCGGGGAATCGGTATCCAGTCAGAGTAAGGCTGGCCACAAATCTCAATCCCAGCTAGTGACCGATTGACTAAACTGGAACATGGTTGTACCATAATCGTTTACCTCGCACCCTCTTTGACATCAGCTAACTTACGATTCTACAAGCTGAAGTCATTCTGTCATTGGTTTCACTGTCGGAATTCTATTTATTACTCGTGTCTGCCTATCACAAACACGAGGTCTAACTGTTCAAGTTGACAGCCCGAAACATTGAGCAAAAATAGCATTAGGCGCCAAGGATACCTCAAACAATATCTCACCAATAGGCTGCGGGGAAGAGTCTCGCGTTGACTAAAACTTTCTCGACTCTGCTTCAGCTTTCTCACCGGGAAGTGGTGTGGCTGAGTAGGCGTGCGTCAGGCCCCGTTTTGTGTTACTTTATGAAAGATCTAGATCATCGGGTGCTGACAGTAATGAATGACAAACAAAGTAAAAGGTCGCGTGATCAACTGCAGGTCTATGAATAAACATTCCATGATTGGTTGACGGTTTCCGCGATACATATATAAGCACATCGTATAATAACATGGCTTGAAAGCTGAAAACAAGGTCAGTAATGAGGGGACAGTGGTGGAGGACGGCACAGCATCTACGTTGCTCATAGGCCGAAAACGGTGTGGCTTGACGTATATCCCATGATTACAGGGTAAACAACGTCGGTAGCTGAGACATGATGGATTGAAGAAGTGCATAAATGCAGGGGATTTGCTAAGATCGACAATGGCCCCGTAAGCATCCATTCCGACCTAAGCCTGAGAGCTCAGCCTGGAGTTTGTATCTGTTGTACCTAGTAGTTCGCTCATCAACGTTTATCATAATCGTCTGTACATTGAGTAGAGAGTATTTCCTCATACAGGCAAGGTATCCCGTAAGCCGCCGTCTGGCAAATGAAAGTATTTACAAGGAATAGTCTCAACTGAGCTAGCTCATTTACAAGGTGTCGGCCTTCCAGCCTGGTAAGAGATAGGTTGCACAATCCAGCAGAATGCGCTTCCAACCACTGTTGATTGGCTCAACCTCTCGACCGCGTCGGCTTGGCCATGTAGGCTGTTGTTAGCCTGCATCCCATATACAATAGCAATCTACTACTGGCGCCGGCGTTTAGTCTTAAAAACCACAATTCCCGCCATATGACCATTGTGTGTCACAGTATATCGTATCTCTATCTTTCCTGAACAATCCCATACTTCTCCATGTCAACCTCCAAGGTCAATGAAAACACGGAGTCAATGCTCCTTACTCCGTTCTTCCAAGAATCATCCCAGGCTTTACTGCTACCGACGCAAGACACCGACGCGGATACCCTAGCGCATTCTGCAGAGCAGTCTCGCACTAATGAGTATGGTCCCACCAATGAGCAAGACACAGATTTGGAGTTTGTTATTCGACAAGCTGCAGTTACCTGCGACTCGCGTGAACTTTCAGCAGCACCAAAAGAGGACACCGGTTATAAGCAATGGAGCTTGGAGCTTCTCGTGCTGTTGTTCGCAGGTGCCATCTTTACGAGCATTTGTGTCATCTTGGGTCATTACCATCATGAAGTCCTACCA
Organism: Fusarium sambucinum; assembly: GCF_050947815.1. Lineage (NCBI taxonomy): Eukaryota > Fungi > Ascomycota > Sordariomycetes > Hypocreales > Nectriaceae > Fusarium > Fusarium sambucinum. Next base: position 387,349 of record NC_139294.1, on the reverse strand, counting down.
GATTGGCAAGACCTCCGTATCACACTCAACGCCGTCATCTCTATCCTTGCTACTGTCCTCCGAACAGCTATTGCGTTCATAGTCTTTGAGATCCTCGCTCAGCTGAAGTGGGAATGGGTATCAACTTGCTTCCGTCCCCTCTATCATGTCCAGCTCTTTGATGCAGCTTCGCGTGGTGTTTATGGATCCCTTCGTCTCTTCCCCACCATAGTTCGGCATGAACCGTTCGCAGTTGCAGCAATCGCTATAGCTGTGCTATCTCTAGGTATTGGATCCTTCACTCAACAGTCCATCCAGACATATCAGTGCCTGAGAAACGTATCATATGACCACGACACGTTTATCAGAATTGCGAATACTGTGAACGAAAATGATCTGACGGACAGGTGGGACGCGGGGGGCGAAGTCCCCACAAGGATGAACCTCAAAACGCAAGTCACTATACAAGACGCGATTGTGAATCAGGTTCGGGATTATCACCTGGCGCCGCTTTTTAAATGCTCTTCGGGAAACTGTACATTTCAAAACGATTACAGCTTCACACAAGACGACGAAAGTGAACCGTACTCTCATGCAAGCCTTGGAGTTTGTAACAGGTGTATCGATATGTACAGTCTTGTGACAGGGCCAACCTTCGAGACAACCGACGGAGGTGAAACCCTGACATTATTTACGTTACCACATCCGCAATATCCAGAGCATGGCCTCTGAGGGAAAGCCAGCATTGCTGGCAAGAACAATGTAAGCGCCCAAGTGATGATAACAACAACGGTGGACAACTTTACTTGGGCTACAGACGACGTAGTCACACCAGAATTCCTCCGTCTCGCTCAATTTTCGGTTGTCAATTTTACCATCCTCACAACTTCGCAGAGTAATTGCAGAGAATTGCCGGGAGGGAATATGTCCTGTCCCTATGACTGCGAAAACCGAAAGGAAAGCACATTCAGAGATGGCAAGACATGCCTCCCCCACTACGAGGATCCCAGTTATTCCTTTGACCCTGTTGCGGCAGCATGCACTCTTTACCCCTGTCTCAAGTACCACACAGCGTATGTAAAGAATGCACGCCTTGAAGAAAAGGTGGTGCAACAGGTTCCGCTGCAGCTCCAAGGTCACGGGTCACGTTGGGAAAAGTATTCTCAGTGGATGAGAGGAGAGAACGCTACATTCGCGGCTTTTCAACAGCCATGCCCCGTGGACGAAGTGTTGTATACTAATGAGAACATATCTCTGGCCGTATCGAACGAAGGGAACTTACTCAACACCTCAGCTCCACTTACATGTGTCTACGAAATGCCAAATTCTATCTGGTTGGGTCTTCAGAACGAACTATTACTCGGTTTGAACTCAGTTTGTACCTCGATGGACAACGGTGGAGTACAGTGCAAGGTCCGCCGTACAAAAGATGAGGTTGGACATCAAAATAACGGTATGCCATCTTATCCTACACACCTCGCAGCACTATTTCACAATGGCACAGCGTCTGTTGAGACCATTACCAAGAAATTTGACGCTCTGGCAACACGACTGACAACCGCGATCCGATTGGAGGGGAAAACACTGGGAATGGGCGAAGAAGCAAAAGTGCGGGGGAAATTACAAGAGAACACGATCTGCGTCAAATTTGTGTGGAAGTGGCTTATCTTTCCAGGAGCACTGTTAGCCTCAACTACAGTGTTACTTTTGGCGATAGTGGTGAAGGATACGGCAGTAAATAAAACGAAGGTTTGGAAGAGCTCCATATTACCACTCTTACTTAAGGACGATCTTGGCAGGGAAAACACAGGTTTAGACAGTCTAGAAGAGGTAGCACAAGGCTTAGAGGTTAAATTGCAATAGAAGAAGAGCCAGCAGGGTAGAGATATTCAACTGGGCAAGTTGGATGTCTTTACCACTTCAGTGTCTCTATAAAGAGCCCTCTTTCTCTCGTTTTCTCTCAATGTTCCTCAACGGCCGTTCTAGGTCTCAAACTTCAATCAAACAACCAAACAACCTATGAATAAGAGTCTTGCATTAAGTCATATTTTCCCTAATTCGCTTGAATTTTCTCACCGACAAGTGGTGTGGCTTAGTAGGCGTAGCTGAGACCCTGTCCTGTGTTACCCTGTGAAAGATCTAGATCTTCGGATAACGAAGATCATCCGGTGCTGACAGACATGATTCGACTTCTTCAACTTTTTACAAGGATAGGGCAACGGATTGCGGGGTTCAACATGAATGTTCAGTCAGCCACTACAGAGTTTGCATACGCCATCTGGAACATACCCAAGGGCAGAGGCTCTCTGAATATTGATTTCAGAGCAGACGTCGACTTGTCAATTATTCGAAGGAGTTCACGTTACTATTCACTTATGATAAATAGTTTCGCACGAAGGACTTTCACATTCCTAGACCTAAGGACACACAATCCAATAGTTAAGAAGTGGTCATGTAGTATTTCGTAGTGGTGGTGTTTCTGAACACAAGTTGTGATGATGGCTTGCAGCTCGCATTAAACTATTGAGTGTTTTGTCTGCGCAAGCATTCTTACTACGACGCTGCCCGTGGATTGACGCGTATAATCATGCCGTCGATGTCCAGCCAGCCACATATTTCAGCTCTAGATTCTCTGGCTTGAAGGCAACTCCGTTAGAGACAGAGACACAGTACTGTCAACATTGGCATTACTGGTTGTTTCTACCACTTCGACTTCTCTATAAAGAGCCCTCTTTCTCCCGCTTTCTCTATTTGTTCCTCATCAGCACTTACAACTCAGAGTACACTCAAACATCAACAACAACACCAACAGACATTTTATTTCTTCCATCATGTCCACCACAGCTTCATCCAAGATCCCTGCCTGGGTCAAGTCACCAGGTACAGTCAAGAACTGGAACTGGCGAGGTGATACCCAGGTTCCCAACACAGGCATGTCCGTCGGACCTTCGGCTGTTGTCTTTCGTGACAGCATATATTGCTTCCACCAGGGCCATGGTAACAACGGCCAACTTTGGTACAATGTCTACAATGGTTCTCGTTGGCTTGGAGATCTCCAGGTCCCCAACACTGGCACTTCAGCCGGACCATCCGCCCTGGTCTACAAAGGCATGATCTATGTCTTCCATCAGGGCAGTAGCAACAACGGCGAACTGTGGTACAACATCTTTGACGGCTCCCGATGGCTGGGAGACACCAAGGTGCCCAACGTTGGTATTACATCCGGTCCATCTGCTACCATCTACATGGACAAGATCTACGTCTTTCACCAGGGAAGTCGTGGCAATAACGAGTTGTGGTACAACGTCTTCAACGGTTCCAGATGGTTAGGTGATCTCCAAGTTCCCAACGTCGGCATCTCCGCGTCCCCTACTGCGACGTATGTCCCGCACACCAACACGATTCAGGTTCTTCATCAGGGTATCAAAGACAATGGTGAACTTTGGACCAACACCTTTGATGGTAGCCGCTGGCTTGGTGATGAGAGGGTGCCCCGTGTGGGCATCTCAGCTGCTCCTTCTGGAATAGCCTTTGATGACAGAGTGTTCTGTTTTCATCAGGGAGGTGGCTTCAACGGTGAACTCTGGTACAATGGATTCAATGGCGAGTTCTGGGAGGGGGATAAGCTAGTGCCGAAAACGGGTATGTCGTCGGACCCCTCTGCTGTGGTTTATCATCACAAGATCTATGTTTTCCACCAGGGCTACGGAGACAATGGTGAGCTTTGGTTCAATGTTCTTGAGTAATGGAGGACAGGTGCTTGGGAAGCTCCGTCAATAAACCCAGGTTTCGCTTCTTATTCAGGACTATCTTAGGAACTAGCCTTATATCGTCACTCTTTTGTCCTGCTGGTCATTATTACCAATCAAATACTGTCCACTTTAATTAAAAGTGAGGAATACAAATTGTTGAACATGACTTTGCTTCCATCCTGATTTCTTTTCGCCGAATACCGTTTTTGATTCCATATGTACCCTAGAAAAGCCCAATATGACTACACTGATATCATTAGTAAAAGATATCGTAATGTCATCAGCTTCAGTACCAAGCCCTGGTTCAGAATTCGACCCAGTCAAACGCCAAAATGTACATATGGCACCCAGTGACATGGCACGTAGTCATCTTCTTCACAAGGCAGAATATCCCGTTTTGAGGCTCTTTCCTCTTCAACTTCCCCAGTCAAGCCAACATTTCGAACTTGTTCCTTTCTCGCTCGCCCTTCCGTTCTAGAAATAGGCGTGCTTAGACACTTCTTCCTAAGCGCTCTTGAAGCCATATGAAGCCCTCGACAAACTGAATCGTCACTCATACCACCATCACGTATTCCCTCATAAGTGGCCTTCGTTATATCAACACAGGTTTCATCACTTACCTCCCAGAGTGTCCCAATAACATGTCGAAATCCTGCCAACCTGAAACCGCTAATAAGATGGATATTCTCGTCTAAGAAAGTATTATTCTTCATCTGACCTGTCCCGCATGCTGATAGGTATGCTAAGAATGGTTGACTTTGGCGAAGATTCAGGCTCAAGAGCTTTCCGACTTCTAGAGTGTCACTTTTGCCGTTATCTTCGAGAAGTAGATGGCTTTTGGAAGGATCCTGGCTGTCTGTGAAACCGTGACCAGCGAAATGGAAGATCTTACAATGTGGAAGTTGCAATAAGATGTCTTTCTTGTTTTTGCCAATGACAGGATCTAGTGACATAGATGTGTGGAGCTTGTGCAACATGTTGATCTCGTCAGTTGCAAAAGGAAGCATCGTGGCCCCAGGAGTATTTTCCATCGCCACAAGCAACGATCTATTTCTCGTTACATCTCGCGTTGTCCCTGAGTCGTGGCGACCATTGATGATTGCCTTGACAGATGAGCTGTAGGATGACATCACTCTCTCGATGACGGCTTCCGAGGATCCATCTGCATGATAACCTGCGGCGTGGAGAGGAAACCCACAAAGAGGGCCAGTTGGTATCCAGCATATTCTTGGCCATTCCTCATCTGAGATGGGAATCTTGGTGAACCCAAGAAAATCCAAAATCGGTTTCATTGCAATATCCCATAGCCAGGAGAGAACAGCAGGGCTGCTAATGCTGTCTCGGTGACGTGATTGTGCTTTGAGCTTTGTAAAGCTCAAGTCTGGGAGAACCACGGAGATGATTCTGTCGTGCGATACTATAATGGCATCAGATCGATAACGACTCACGTTAATGATGACGATAGGATGCTTGCTTGCCGCCAATTTGAAAGCTTCTTCATTTGGTCCGCGTAAGAAGTCTTCAAAGCCAGGTAGCTAACGGATCTTATTGACAAGGTTTTCAAAGACATTGCCTCTCTCGTATCGTTGCTCAGGGTCAGTGTCTTCTGCAGCTGGTATATCCAACGCTGAACGTTGAGCGAGGAACTGGCTTGCCAATTCAGGATGTTTTTTCCCCAAAATACCAACCTCGCCGCGCAGATCCTCAATAGATGTCGCCATGATATCTCTCCCAGTTTCTAAAAGCTGTAGTGCAACTGATGGCTCTTTTCCAGCATAGAGGGCCATGGAGGCTGCGTCACATGCAACGCCTTCCAGATCCTTGAGAACATACTGTACGTCAAATGATTCCAGAAACCGAGGTATGAGAGGGGGAATCAATCCCATGAGTGAAGATGCTGTTTCGCAGCCTCTGATCCAGTCCTCAGCTAATGCAAAGAAACTCATTGCCTCTTCTGCGGCCATTATCTTTATGTAAACATCTATAGCGGGATCATGTATCACCATCTGAAGGTGGCTAGTGCCGGTGGTAAGGTCTTCCGTATCTCGGGTGATTTTATATCTCAGCTTGTAACGGTTCCCAAGCTCGAAGAGGCGACAGCCACGTGGTACATCTGCTGGCAGGGTGTTGTCCAGGCTCTGCTGCATAAATATAATGCTCTGATCGATGTCGGTAACGGACTTTGTCACATCAAACCTTTCTAATGCGGCACGAGACTTGCATTGAAGATTTGTCGCTTGTTGTCCCGGGGTATTCGATGAGTCAACGGCTTTTTGCCAAGTCTCAGTTGCAATGTCAATATCTGAAAGGACTTTCGTTTCAAAGAATTTATCTTGATATGCCTTTCCGAGATCTCCAAGAATCGATAGATAATTTGGGTCTTCTGCTTCGGATATCTGAATCGCATAATGGAGCATTTCGATGGATCTTTCTAGATCCTTGAATGACCCTCCCTTTTTTCGCCTCAGTGCATAAGCCGTCCCTAAATTCGCATAAGAAGCAGCGAGTCTAGGTTCTCCAGTAGGTGTGTGATCGATACATTCTTGAAACAAAGTAATGGCCCTATCGATTTCTGAAGTGTCTTCGTTCCTCAAATACTTGTATTGATGGCCAAATGCAAGGTCCTGTCGTCTGCAGTTCTTAATTTGGTAACTGCTTGTTGTCGCATCGCAGGTTTCTTGGAGGAGTTGCAAAGAGGTGTCCATATCCCACATTGTTGCTGTGACTTGGTACCTCGCCTGATAACTAAGTCCAAGGGCTTGAGTCAGATCGACACGAATGATATTGCTAGGCAATTCAAGTCCGAGCCCCTCCTTATAGTAGCGAATACTCTCGTTGACATCAGCCACGTCTCCAGAGCAATTTAACCTAATGCGATATGCATCTCCGAGGACTTTGAACTGTATACCAGACAAATTATGACTCGTTCCTGTGATGGTCATAGAGTCACGGCAAAGATTGATGGCACTGTCAGCACTGGCCGTGTTCAAATGTCTTTCACATCTGACTAGGTATGCCACAGCCACACACAAGTACTGTAGAGCTCGAGTTGGACTATCCAATGGCGTTAGGTCGATCGCTTCTCGAAGGTGCTCGATTGCAGAATCGATGGCCTCAAACGACGCGTTGAGATGGAACTTTTCCATTAGCGTCATACCTAAAGTGTGGAGATGAGATTCTCTTTGTGTGTGATCATGTGAAGCTGTTTGTAGTCGGTGACGCAATTTGTCGATCTCTTGTTCAATATCTAACCTCTTCATGTTTTGCATAAGTACTGGAACCCATGGCTCATCACCCAACGGTAAGCTGGCGTAGAAGAGGGTTCCGTAGGCACTGCGTGTATACCTCAGGTTTGCACCAATGTATTCGGGGTTCTCCATTATCGAGTAAGTGATTCCAGTGAGAGTCTTTTGTTCCGTATGTATCAATGTGATTACCAAGATGAGTGTATCTGACAGTAAGACGGGTGCCTAACGAGGTTTAGGTGCGCAGCCTTACTTTTGTGGTTAGTCATTCATTGAACCGGTAAGACTTATGTAATTGGTCAAATACATCCAATGATGACGGACAGCTTGTTTTAGGTATCGTTACGTTTATACCACATTTATTCTGTCTATTTACCTAGTCATTTGAATGTATTAAGCAATAATAATGTTTACCCAGTTAAGATCACCCTTAATACTGGAGTTTGACTCTTCATCAAAACTCAGAGAGCATATTACGATGTGCAAGAATTAACACGAGACTTGAACTGGAAGATCCCGTAATCCATTTTTGCCTCTAACCCTTCAGATCGTAGCTTGAGTGGGGTCACGGGTTGGTGTCTATGCATGCGGAGCCGGTAATGCCGTCTTAGCATGTCGTGGCGCATATCGGATTTCCCGGCTATATTGCTGACAGGCACACATGTATTTACCCATTACTTATGGCATAACCACATTTACGAATCATGTAGATGGAGTCATAGATTATGAAAGTGTAAAAAAAGGGTCTATGGAGATGGGCCATTAATATTAGAGATAACTGGCTGAAATCTAAATTATGAATTTGCTTGGATAGGAGTCATGGCTTTTTTCAATGGTCTTCCAAGGTCTGATAAATTTATCCTTGTATTGAATATGGCTCTTTACTGTCTACCTATGCATAAAAAGATCGGAAATTATTGAGGTCTTTGACCAAAGTCTAACTGATATTGTCATAGGGGAAAACTCGGTTCACCGAGAGGAAAAACCCCAACCTTCTCCAGCACAAAACACCACAACTGAATTCCCTCAACCTTGAAGACAAGCCGATCTATTTAGGTACAACGCCACCCTCAACATAACAGAGGATCCAACCCATACTGAGGTTTACCTGGGTAGTCAATGGGGCGACGTCAGCTGGGGTCGCCTTGTTAAATCTAAAGGTTTCCAGCGAGACGCCGTTCTTGTCCTTGTACATCTGACAGTTGATGCGATCGATCGTGGGAGGGTATTGGACGTCCTTTGCGTCTTTGATGGTCAACTTGTCGAGTGTCAAGGTCGACCAAGACAGGTCAGACGGGTGAGTCAGCTTGCCGAGGGGAATGCTCAGAGTCGTCTTTGAGTTTTGGGTGGCTTTATCCCTGGCAATGATGGTGACAGTTGCTTGAGGAGCGGGAGCTGCTACAGAAGCAGCTGCGAAGAAAGCGGCGGTGAGGGTAATGAAGTTGGTGAGTTGCATTTTGAAGGACAATGGATTTGGATGGTGTGAGTAGAGAGTATGAGGTGAAGAATGTTATTCGTAGTAGTCTGATGGCTGATAGAAGCTGAAGTATGAAGAGTGTGGAATGATAAAGAGAGTATTTAGATGGCATATTCACTTCCTTATATACCTAACCTGAGTGGCCTCACTGTTGCAGTACGACTTATCCCCATGACCTGGCGTGTTAAATATGGCTTCTTCAATTGGTTGAGTTCAAGATTCAGTAACTCGAGGCACGGCTAGAAATTGACTTATACGAACTAATGTATACGAGTTACTTACTATAAATAATAATGTTTATTGCTTACATACAGTAACCCGACTAGGGGATCTGCAGAAAACCTCAGCACTAGTAATACTGTGCCACTGCCCTATTATTCTGACTACTAAATTATCTTATCTAATCGGCAAGCCAAGAATATCAGCTGAACGGTATAAGTTAGAAATCGAATGTTTTTCGTATAAGCCTTTTCACTATTCCCTTGCCATCAGTGCCTTACCAACGTGTAACATAATACGCCAGAGGCTGTAGAATGATTGGTCTATCTGATTACTAACCTTGGCGCTGTCCTTTCTATCTACAAGCGACAGAGCCGCGACAAGCCGACAGAACCTACGAAAACAGAACTTCAAGACGGCAAGGCTAATTGTCAAGATGGAGAGCTCCCAGGCCACGTTGATATTCAAGCCATGGATCAGGGTCATCTTTCGGATGTTTTCTATAATGAAGACCTTGATGCGTATTCAGTCTACAACCTGGGCCCCGGGAGTAAGCCATTTACCAATCCGAGGTAGGACTCTTTGAGCTTCTGGCTGATATAGGCAGTTAATAGCCTACGGGACTATTATACTTTGAGAAGGCCCCCATCAAACATCAAAATAGCCTAGATCGCCATGTTATTTCCGCTTTAAACTTGATCCATCTATAACCGTCGACGCTCCTTCATTGGATGAAAGATTTGCCTCCATCTTTGAGTTAAAACAATTCTAAAAAGACGCTATCTGTGATAAAAGCAGGGATTATCTCCACATCAAGGAAATTACAGTGTCCCAGCCAATGAACAGATATAATTGCATGGAAAAAAGATCGATCGCCCCTCTTATGCTAAGACAAGTGAGATTTTAGCTCCAGAATGACCAGGGCGATAGGCCCTTTGCAGAACTGGAAATCATCAAACCGCCTAGGCAGGCGTTTTTTTCCAACACTGCAACTTCCTTCTCCTTTTTAACGCATCTTCATAGTAAGATATGGCTCAATCTCAGGAGCCGTCGTACCTTCTGGCCGACTTTCCTTCTATAGATGATCGTCCTCGCCAACATGGACACAAAGACCCAAACGCCACTCAGTTGAGTCTGGAAAGTCCAGATGCGCCAGCAAATCATGAAATGCACGATGAGAAGCGCGATTTCAAGCGCAAGTTCATACCTGGCAGATTTCTTGCGGATTGCACAGCGACAATCGTACCCATCGCTCTCCTGGTATTTGCCATCGTTATAATGCGTCTTGACAAAAAGGAGACGGAAAAAGAAGACTTCCATAAGTGGAGAAATGCAATCACTGTTGTATGTGGCTTGCGATATTGGTTCGTGCCATGTGACTGACCAGGCTCCCTAGATTGCATCCATCTATCCCATCGTCTTTGCTTCTATTGTTGGCCGAATGGTGTTCGAAAGTGCACGATGGAAATTGGAAAAGGGCACCACACTCGATCTTCTTGAACAATTGATCGGTAGTCGCACTGTCGGATCAACATTCACCACACAGATCAGCCTTGGCAAAGTCAACATTCTTGGCCTTGTGCTTCTCCTAATCTGGGCCTTCTCACCACTAGGATCTCAATCAGTACTCCGAATGCTTGACTCTCGACTTGTTCAAGTCAATACAGACTCTGGTGTGACTTACTTCTCAACCGATGCCGAATCGCAACTTGCATCCGACTTGCCTAATGGTCAGGAAAGCGGAGAGGGACAAGCTATAGCTTTCGGCTATATGAAGAGCATGTTTACAAGTCTTTTCCTTACATCAGCGGCCAGCAAGTCCGATCCCATGGACCTTTGGGGAAACCTCAAGATTCCAAACCTTGGCATCACTGATGACGACTGGCATGATGTTCCGTCCGGCCCAGGCCCTGATTCGTATTCGGCTTTAATTGGACTCCCCATCGTCAACGTTACTACAGGTAATGTAACATTCTCAATCGAATCAAGCTACCTGAACCTCGAATGTTACAACATGACCATCTCCAATACTAGCTTCTATATCCCTTGGAACTGGACAAACCCTCCTACGTGGGGAGAGTATGAACAAAAGCAAAACGGTACATGGCACGGATATAATGATTCCGCATTGCAGACACCATGGGCCATGGCGGTGGACCGATTTGTTGATCCGTACTGGGCCGTAACTTCTAATCTCTCTGACCGGTTCGGCGAATTCCACTTGGGAAAGAGCTACTATGGTCGTCCAGTCATTTTTGAGAATGAGACTGATCTCCATGTTAAACCTTCGAGACTCATTTTCAACTCAGAATTCCAAACTGCACCCAATACCTCCCCAAGGGGCTTTAAAGCTGAATGCCATGTCTTCCAACGCTATGTTGAGTCACAAGTCCACTGCTCTCGGGTTGATATATCTACTCCTCAGAACTGTTCTGTCACTGCCCAGCGTCTATCTCGTACGAAGCATGCTACAGAAAACATTACCTCGCTTTCTTGGGAAACTGTCTGGAGTCGTGTATCGTCACTACCCGGAGTGATGGACGGTCCGCGGCAATACGCCGATATCGCCATGCGATTTTTAGACAATCCATTGATCAGCCCCGTCAGCGATAAAGGTGTAGTACAAGAATCAGAGCTATTCGAAAGTATCACCTTGGAACAGTTCGGTCGTCGTTTGGCACAGATAATCAACACTTACTTGCTCGTGGGCCAGGTCTATGGACCAGCCACGAAAGCCGACTCCAACTTCGAATACGATATCACGGCACCCGTTGAAGTTGGTAACCTGGTTGAAGTCTACAATATAGACTGGAGATGGATGGCCTTGTTCGTTGTATCTTGCGTCATACTGCTGGCAAGTGGTATTACGAGTATAGTCTTCGCTTACTTGGCCATTGGGCCCGAGATCCTTGGCTACGCATCGTCTGTTGTTCGAGATTCCAAGTATATCGATCTTCCTGCTGAAGCTGGTACGAAAGAGGCGTTCGAAGTAGTCAAGATTATGGGACGGCAAAGACTGAAGTATGGCTATGTGGATTCAGTTGCGGAAGAGAGTCAGCCTTTAGTGGGCGTGGGGTTGGAAGATGAAACTAGAAGTATACACAAACGCTAGATTCAGGTATTTGTTGTATAAAGTAGATATATTTACTTAGTGAAACGTTTCCAACCTATTTATTCAGTCTTAAACTAAGTATTACCGGTGCATTCCTCAAGCTCTTCGTTCATGGACGAGACCAGATAAAACAACGGCTTCTGAAACACGGCAGGTGCTAATTATTGAAACCAGCGGAGTGGCAGGAAATTTGAATCGATTTCATAGAAAGCCAATGATGACAGAAAATCGCTGGCAACCAATATATGATAATGTGGTGCAAAGACACCTTGAGTTGATAGACATGACGGCGTGTGATGTGATTACTACTACATCGAGGCTTCCAAGCCGGTGCGCGTCTGAAAGAGGCTGGCACATGAAACACATCTGGCAAATCACTGGTCAGCCAAGAATACATTCATCATAGAAGCATTGTCAGTACTTCATCAGTGAATGTCTTGACGTCATCGGTCTCACCTCTGTAACAACTATAAGATTTACGTTGTGTACAATTGAGAACTAGCAATCGTTTCTACCTTCTCCAACATCTTTCATCAATATATCCCATCAATATCCCCAATATGCTCGGCAGTGGTAACACATTCGACCCAAACACCGACATTCCCGACCTCAGCGGGAAAGTCTTTATCGTCACCGGAGGCAGTGCAGGCATTGGCTACGGAATCTCAGCCCACATCCTCCAGCACAACCCCAAAAGGCTTTATCTTCTCGGCAAAAAGCAGCACCATCTCGATGAAGCTGCCGAAGCTCTGAATAAATTCGGCGACATTTCACGAGTTGAATTTATCCAGGTTGAACTTGAAGATCTCCATGATACGAACAGAGTTGCCAAGGAACTCGCATCCGAGTTGGACCGGCTTGACGCGTTGGTTCTGAACGCCGGATTGGGCGTCGGACCGTACGGAGAGACAAATGACGGCATTGACAGTCACATGCAAGTCAATGTCTTTGCGCAACACCATTTGGCCATGACCCTTCTGCCCAAACTCATCGCTACTCCCGACAGTAGACTCTGTCTCCAGTCATCAGACATGCATCGCGCAGCACCCAGCTCCATCAAATTTGCCAACCTTCAGGAAATCAACACAGATATTGGCCCAGCGTATCTTTACAATCGTTCCAAGCTTGCACAGATTCACCTCGTGCGCGCTCTAGTTCGACGCAAAGAACGAGGTGAGCTTGGTATGCAGCCTGGTAAAGGGCCATGGATTAATGCGACTCATCCCGGTGGTGTCAAGACGGATCAGCAGGAACAGGCGATTGATGCTTACGGGGCTCTTGGTAAAGTTGGTGTGGCTATTATCCGGCCTTTTCTTAAAGACCCTGTTGACCAAGGTTGTCGGCCAATTTTGTTTGCTGCGACGAGTGATGCTGTCAAGGAGGAAAAGATTGATGGCTGTTATATCGTTCCCGACCGCAAGATTACTGAGCCGACTTCGCAAGCTCTGGATGAGGAACTTGGGGAACAGCTTTGGAGGCTTACTGAGACAATTCTCAAAGAAAAGCTTGGGTCAGCGACGCAGTGAGAAGTACCATTTCGAAGTAAACCTGATAGCATTCCAGACTCAATAATAAACGTTTTACGGAATTGGTATCTGCACCTGTGACGGTTGCAAACTAAACTTTGCTAATTTATTTTCGTTATTACTTAACGTCCCGCGTCGCAAATGCATATGCTTTGATGAGTGACAACTGACAAGTGTGGTTAACGTTCGCGTTAGCTTCTCGAGCCGCATCCAGCATTCCTGCTAACGGCGGTCACCCCACAATAGAGTTTCAGCTGAAGACGTTTTCTATGTTAAGGTTTGCGCGTTGTAAGATATAAGCACTGCTTGCGACCCCTCTTCCTGTCAGTCTGTTCTTACCGTGATTGTTCATGAATCTTCTGTGTAGGTACTCATAAGAAAAGCAGCACAAATTGCCAGCAATCGGCCGTCATCAACTCTTCATGAGCAGGATGTCAAACAACCAGCCTCAAATCGCCCCACCCACGCATTCCAGCCGCGACACTTCAAGATGGTCGTGGTGGTATCTAGGTCTTGGAGTCGCAGCGCTCGCTGCCTTTGTCCCCGCTATGGGCTCCAGCTCAGAAGCACGATGCCCTCAAGCACCCATTCAAAATGCCCAATTGCAAGATGAAATGACAACATCCATGCTCAAGAATTTAAGCTCCGACTGGTTTCAAGAGCAGAGCATCAAACGAATGACAGGTGCCATTCAAATCCGAACAGTAGCATACGATGACATGGGCGCAGTTGGCCAAGACTCTCGTTGGGAAGTATTTGACGAATTCGAGAACTATCTACAAACGACATTCCCCAAAGTTTATGAGAAACTCAAACTCGATAAAGTCAACAGCCATGGACTTCTTTACACGTGGACTGGCAGTGACACAACTCTAAAGCCAACGGTCTTGATGGCGCACCAGGACGTTGTACCGGTTCCTGAAACGACTGTGTCACAATGGGATTATGCACCTTTCAGTGGTGAATTCGACGGTTCGTCTATTTGGGGTAGAGGTGCTTTGGATTGCAAAAACACACTGATTGCATCTTTGGAAGCGGTGGAGGCTCTGATCGATGCAGGGTTCAAGCCGCGACGCACAATCATCCTCTCCTTCGGATTCGATGAGGAAATCTCTGGCCACCATGGAGCTTCGTTCCTCGCATCATTTCTCCTTCAACGTTACGGCGAAAACGGAGTGTCGCTCATAATCGATGAAGGCGCTCCCATTCTACCTATCTGGGGTACTCATTTTGCTATTCCCGGCGTATCCGAAAAGGGCTATGTGGATGTTGAGATCGTTGTCCGTACCAAGGGTGGGCACAGTTCAATGCCGCCTTTACATACCAGCGCTGGTATAGCCGCTGAGCTAGTGAGCAGTATCGAGAAAACTCCGTATCCGCCTCAGCTCCATCAAGATAACCCACTACTCGACTTTTTGTGGTGTGGTGCAGAGCATGCCCCAGGCTTCATGACAGGACTCAAATACCTTCTTCCTCGACGAGGCAGCACCGGTATATTGGAGAACATAAAGCGACTCTCGTTCCCGAAACTCGTTTCTCGCGTTAATAAAATGGCTGGGTATCTCATCTCAACGACTCAGGCAGTTGATGTCATGCATGGTGGCGTCAAAGTCAACGCGCTGCCTGAAAGGACAACTGTCTTGATCAATCACCGCGTCAATGTTGGGGAAAGCTCCGATCTAATTCGACACAAAATTACTAAGCTCGCTGGTGTGATTGCGAAAAGACACAACCTGACCCTGCATGCATTTGATGATTCTGAAGAAAAAGAATCATCAATACTCCTTCGTTTCATGGGTAGTGTGCTTGAACCAGCACCGGTGACTCCCACTCATGCGGGCAGTGGAGAATCCGATACGCCGTGGTCCGTGATATCCGGCACCACCAGAGCTCTATACGGAAAGCAAGTAGTAATGGCGCCTGGGATAATGCCGGCAAATACGGACACAAAATACTATTGGAAGCTGAGTCGGCACATATTTCGGTATTCTCCGGGATGGGATCCAGAGACACTTTCAATTGAGGGTATACACACGGTCAACGAAAGAGTCAGCGTGGTTGCGCACATCAAGACTGTTCAGTGGTATGTTTACTTTCTGAAGAATGTGGACAATGCAAGGTTCGGTTGAAACATGACGACATGGAGGCCTCGTATTAATGGGGGAGATTTTTGAGATTGTGAGCTGTCAGACAGGATTGTCACGGACCATGAGAGATTATCTCGGTAGATTCGGACTTCGGCAATTGAATATTAATGGGCAAATGCATTTTCGGTACACGATTGAGATCTCTATATTGTTATTATCTAAGCGAATTGATATCCGTTTGAACTCACTTTCTTTTTGAGTAACTACCGGGTAACGATATTATAGTGGTAAGACTTCTACGTCATTGTGTATCGCATGTCATTATATCGAATGTTATTAATTTAGCCTAAATGCTAGGTCTATTATATTTAAGGCCTAATCGGCAAGCCTAGGCTAGGAAATCTAATTAGGTTTTTACTTAAGCTAGCTTATATAAAGAGGAAAAAAAGCTAACCTTTTTATATTTAAATACCTTTTTTATATATAATTAATAGATAAGTTAGCTTTATTATTTATAAAGGCTAGCTTAAGGAAAACTTTATATTAAGCTAATAGAAAATCCTATAAATTACTAGATAAAGGTAAGATATTAAGTAAAATCCTTATATTTTAATATTTTTTACTATTTTATAGCCTAAGTATAAAATTTATATTTTTAAGGCCTTAGCCTAATAAGTTATTATCTTAAAAATCTTTATTATAATACCCTTAAGTTAATTAAATTACTATATATAAGGTATACTTTATATAGTTAAATATTATAAATAAATTTATTTATTAAATAGTAATTAATAACTTTAATAACTATTAACTTTATTATATAGTAGTTTTATTATTCTTTATAAAGGCTTTATAATATTAATATTATATTAAGCCTTATTAAGTAATTAACCTTTATATTAATAGGCTATATATTATAAAGCTTAATAATATAAATATATATATATAGTAATTACTTATAGCTCTAGATATTATATTTAATAACTTATTTTATATATAAAAGGTATAATTCCTTACTTTATATTACTAGTTAAAGGTATATATATAAGTATATAATAATAAATATTAAAGCCTTAAGAAAAAAGTTATAATCTTCTTATAGATATTAGTATATAATAAGCCTTAAAGGAATATAAGTTATTAATTTAAAGTTACTTAAAGTATAATATTAATAGTATTTAAGTATTTTATTAACTTTATATAGCTTTTATATATAATATTTATTTATTTACTTAAGTATATATATATTAGCCTATAGGTTAAGCTTTAAGTAAAATTCTTATAGTTTAATAATATAATAAGCACTATAAATAATATATATATACTTACCTTTATATTACTTATTAAGTAATAAAGGTTTTAATTAAAGAAGTTAATAATATTATAAAATATATTTACTATTATTAATTTTAAAGGCTACTTTTTATATATATTTATAAGTATTAAAGGCTTAATAAATAATATAATATTAATTAATTATACTTATAATAATAGCTTTAAGATATTATTAAAGTACTTTTATTTTAATAATATAGGCTTTAAATCTTATAAAAGGCTTTTAATTTTATATTTTTATATATAATATTACCTTTAAGACTAAGGCTAAGCAGAGAAATAACTAATAAATAGTAAAGAGCTATATAACTTTTATTATATATAGCTTTATATTATTATTAAATAAGCTTTTAATTAATATAAAAGGAAATAAAAAGTTATATAAAGTAATATACTTAAATACTTATTTAATAATTAAATTAAAATTATATATATAATAACTAGGCTTTATAATTTTCTTATAAGAAATAAAATAAAGCTTAGGCTACTTATAAAGAAAGAAAGACTTTTATAAAGAGAGTATTATATATTAAAGAGAGCTTAATAATATATTAATAAAGTTATAATAAAGAAATCTAATATTATTATAAAAAATCTAATTATAAAATAGCTTTAAGAGACTTATTAAATATATCTTTAACTTTCTAAGGGTTTTAATAATAAAGATTCTAGTAATAAAGAGGTTAAGTTATAAGTAAATAAAAATAATAACTTTAAAGGCTAAGAGAGGCTTTTTTTAAGATTTTTATAGCTTAAGTAAATAGCTATTATAGTCTTATAAAAGCTAGGGAAATTTTTTATATATTATATAATTAATATATATTAAATATAAGAGTTAATTATTTTTAAAGCTTTTAATTAATTAAAATTTTTAGCTTTTATATTTTAATATAAAAATTAACTTTTAATATTATTTAATATTTTTTTAATAACCCCTTTAAGGCTATAGCTTAATTACTATAATCTTTATAATTAAAATATTTATAAAAATAGCTCTTCTTTTTATAGCTTCTTTAACTATATAATACCTTATAAATTATAATATAATTATATAATACTTTATAAATTATAATATAACTATATAATATATTATAAATTATAATATAAAAGACTTATAAATTAATACCTTATTTTCCTTATTACTTTTCTTACCTTAAAAGCTTTAAATAGCTTCTTTATAGTTTTAAATACCTATAAACTAGTATTTTATTCTCCTTATTACTTTTCTTACTTTAAGAGCCTTAAATAGCTTTTTTATAATCTTAAAGACTTATAAATTAATATTTTTTATCTTCTTAATAGCTTTACTATTATTATAGCTCCTTAGCCTCTTTCTTAGCTTTCTCTTTAATCTCCTTACTATTGCCTTCCTTAAATTAATTATATTATAATAAATATATAGCTTTTTACTTAGCTTTACCCTTACTCTCCTCCTTAAATTATATATAACTTCTTATTTAACTTTACCTTTGCCTTCCCCCTTAGATTATATATAGCTTCTTACTTAACTTTACCCTTACCTTTCCCCTTAGATTATATATAGCTTCTTACTTAACTTTACCTTTACTATTACCCTCCTTAGATTATATATAGCTTCTTACTTAGCTTTACCCTTACTACTACCCTCCTTAGATTATATATAGCTTCTTACTTAGCTTTACTCTTACTCTCCCCCTTAAATTAATTATATTATAATATATATATAGCTAAAGAAGGCTATAAATTATACTTTCTAAGGTATTTAATTAAATTATAATATATAAATCTCTAAATTATAATATAATAAAGCTTCTATTTAAATAAAATCTATTAATACTTCTTTTAGCTTTTTATTATTAATAAAATTTTATTTATTTATATCTTTAAGACTTTTAATTATTTTATAAAGAAATAAAATAGCTTAAATAGTAAATATCTAATAATTTAATAATATTATAAGGCTATAAGGCTATATTTTTAAATAAGCTTTTAATAAAACTCTATATTAAAATAAAGCTATATAAAATAATAAAATAATAATAAATACTTTTTTCTTCTTTATATAATAAAACTATTAATAAAGAAAAGTAAAAATAATAATAAAAAAGTAAATTATTTTACTTTTAATTATTTATTTAATATATTAAATTAATTTAAATTATAATTATAATATTAATATTATATTATTATACTATTTAACCTTATAACTATAGCCTTATAGCTAGGTAATATATAAGGTAGTTTTACTATATATATAGTAAAATTATTAAAGTATTATATATTAGCCTAGCCTTATTTTAAGACTTATATAACTTTATAATAATAAAGCTAAGATATATCTTTATAGGCTAAAGATTTTTAATTAAAGATAATATAATACTAGCTATATTTAACTATAAAGTCTTATAATTCTTTAATATTCTTATCTTTTAAAGGGATTTATAATATATTTAATAGAAAAGGCAATAGCTTTATATATTATATTATAAGATTAAAAAAGGGAATACTTTTATAATAAAAAAGACTATATTTTATAATATAATAAGTTAATATAAGCTATAGTTAATAAAACTAGAGGTATTTATTTAAACTATTAAAGATAAGTATAAGTATTTTAAGTAATAAAAAACTCTATTTAAGTTAAAGTTTATAGAGAAAGAAATTTATATATATAGTTAAGAGTTTAATATAAAGTTAAAATACTAAAGTAAAACCTAATTAATACTATAATTAATTAAACTAAGTTATATAATTAGACCTCTTATTATATTATATAATTATTTTAATCTTTATATAATTATACTATTAATAATTTTAATAAAGATAAAATTCTATATTAAGGAATTATTTATATTTACTTATAGTTAATATATTACTTAAATTATAAATATAATACTTTAATTTTCTTTAAAGAGCTTAATATAATTATAAATTATACTTTAAAGATTTTCCCTTTTAATAGGCTATAATATAAAGATATAATTATAAGTTAATAGTTAACTAGATATTATTAAGGATTTTAATATATTAAAGTTATTATTATATCTCTATAAAGTCTTTAATTTCTTTTATAAAAAGGGAAATAAAGAATTTAATAATATTATAATTAAAGCGCTTTTTTTTATATTACTTTTTATAGAAATAATTAATACCTTTACTATTAATAAAGGTAAAAGTAATATATTATTATTATTATCTTTAATTATTATAATTACTACTAAGTAATTTATTATTTTTAGCTTTTTTTCTTTAAAGTTATTATTAATTATATCCCTCTTTATAATATTCTATATTCCTTTACCCTTAAGTAATAGCTTCTTTAAGGCCTATAAATTAAATAATAACTCTTTATCTAGAGATTTTTACTTTTTATACTATATAAAGGTATTATTATTATTAGCTTTAATAATAAACCTTTTAATAAAAAGATTATTTAAGAAAATCTTATAATATATATTTACTATAATAATATTAATAATAATAAAGCTATACTTAAATACTTACTATATAACCTTTAAATATATAACCTTTAATATCTCCTCTTATTCCTAGCTAATATATATCTTATTATAAATTTTATTAACTATAATCTTAATTTACTTTTTTACTTCCCTTTATATATAATAATTATCCTTAATATAATTATATTAAAATTTAATTTAATAAAGATCTTACTTTATAAATAGCTATTATTCTTTAAAATCTAAGAGAAATAACTTAAATATAGGCTTTAATATTACTTTTCTCCTTAAAATTAATAACTAATTCTAAGAGGTATTAAAAAGCCTCTTTATAAAGTAGCTTTATTATTTATAATTCTATTTAATATATAATAACTTTATAAAAAAAGGCTATAATAAGCTAGGGGTTTATAATAATATTTAAGGCTATATAGATAGTAATAGCAGTATTATTTAATTAAATAAAGGCATTTTTAATATAATTTAAGGCATTTTAATTTATAATATTATAATTTTATAAGGAAATAATAAGCTAATAAAAAGTTTTTAATTCTAGGATTATAGCTATTATTATAGCAATTTATAAGCCTTATAAACCTTATTAACCTTAACTTTAAAGGTAATAAAAGGCCTCTATAAGATAAGAATAGCCTCCTTTTAATATATTATATAAGACCTATATATATAAATATATCCTTTAAATTGTTAGAATTCCTAGCCCAGGCTTGCCGATTAGGCCCTTAAGAGCAAGTTAATTAACGATTAAAAAGTCAACGGCGCATGCACAACATGCCTGGGTCAGTCCGAGAAGGGTCTGATAGTCCGAGCCATCGGCTCGGAAGAGACTGAACAAGATTGAATTAGACCCTTGAAGCTGAGGGGGAATAGTCTACAGGGTAGTGGTAACAAGTCTAGTAGGCTGTGCAAAAACAAGTCAGCCCAGTCTCGAATACGCGTATCGCTAAATAATTGGTCCATGCCCCGTAATAGAAGCGAATCCCACGTAATCATTGGCGAGAAGGATTTTCCGAATCTTATCAGCCCCTATCCTTCATATACTACTAGTGTACCCTTGTTTGTTGCCTCCCCGTCCACATAACTTCAAGACATTCCTTCACAACACCGTGGCCCCCAAAACGACAATGACTGCTACACAACCGGTGCAGATAATGGCGCAAACCGCATCGCCCATGCATTCAAAGCTCGACAAGAAACCGCTGCTGAGACATAATGAGGATGTTCGCTGTCTTGTCAGCACTGCGCTTTTCTTCACCGTCTTCTTGATTACTTGGCGCAATTTCACCTCCCCCACAGACGGCGGCTGCGTTTCATTTTTGCTATGGCTTGCCTTGTTTCAGCTCTCCTTCATGGGCTCTGTCACGACACATAACGCCATTCATTTGCCCGTTTTCTGGTCCAAGAACTGGAACAAGTTTTACCAGGTTTGCCTGTCTCTGCAGTATGGCGGCGCCGTCTCCGTCTTTATTCCCGGACACAACTTGTCTCACCACAAGTATCCTCAACAAGCAAGAGACGTCAGTGAGTGCTTTATTCAACCTTTACTCTCTATCTCAATATGCTGACCATCAACAGTGCGCACGACCAAGGTCCGATACAGCTGGAATCTCTTGAATGCCCTACTATTTTTCTGGCATGTTGTCCTCTCAGGAAACAAGGATGACAAGTTGTACTTTGAAGCCCAGGCCCGTCTCAACCGACCCATCGTCAGACAGCGTCAGCTTGAAGAGATTGCTGTCTGGGGTACTACCGCAGTTCTCCTCTTGATCGACTGGCGACGATGGATCTGGTTTGCGCTACTACCTCAGTTCTACGCAAAGTACTGCATTCTCTCTCTCAACTTCCTTCAGCACGACGGATGCGACATGACGTCCAAGTACAACTTTGCGCGCAACTTCACCGGCAAAACGATCAACTACTTGGCCTTCAACAATGGATATCATACTGTGCATCACCTCTACCCCGGACTGCACTGGTCAGTCCTACCTGAGAAGCATCGAGAGCTCATCGCGCCAAATGTTGCCCCTAGCCTGGAGGATCCCAACATTCTGCTGTACATGTGGCGCAACTTCATTTACCCAGGCCTCCGTGTTGACTACAAGGGCAAGCCCCTAATAATTACCAAGGAGGAGAATGAGATGCCTGATGAGCCATGGTTCTACACTGAATCAGAAACATTTTCCAACACGAAGGAATACCTGGCAGACGGTATGCGATGAGCTTAGGGTGAGGGTGAGTCAATATGAGGCTGGAGGGTTAAGGGATGTAGCCATGACCTTCAGTATGGATTAAAAAGTAACATTATATGGGGGCGGATCTTATTTAGCATTGATAGCATTGGCATCTCAAAAAGTTAATTAATGACGCAAAGATAATGAGAAGAGTTGTTAATGTCAACAACGTCACGTGCAAAGTCACATGGCGGGCGGAAGAGATTTTATATGGGACTTTCAACAACTCCGTTTTTTCCAGCAATTCAAAACAAATCAATAAGAGCCACAAGATCAAATCCCGATATCTCTCAAACTGAACATCGTTCTCACACAACGATGGTGAATCTTACCTGCTATTCGACTTTTGGCAAATAATTAACAAATAACAGGAAGTGCAACCTTTCAATCAAGAAGCTTTTGACAAGGCTCGTGAGGAGAAAAGTGAAGATGCAATTGAGGGCGCTGGTCAAACAATTCACTGGAATAGGTGCGATCGTGCATTCTCACGGAAAGTCGGTGGCGGGGCATGGTTCGGTATGAACAGGGAGGGAGGTTGGGTGACAGTGCCAGCAGGTTATTCTGTGTATTTCGTCAGAGGTGCGAAAGGTGAGGTCAGGATAGAGTAGTTTGTTATTCATGTTACAGAATACTCACTATGAAGATCATGGATGTATGTTAGTATGACTGGTGAAGCTACGTTGAGCTAGGTCTGCGAATTTGACTCTGATAAGACATTGGTTAGTCATTGAGCCTTAGATGCTTGAGGCATTATCTGATAAAAGAAAGAATGATGGATATTCTTAATATCACTTTAAAATCCATCGTTATCACGAGGCATGTAAGGCAAGCACTCAATGTCACGAAACGATGTAGGTAGAAGATGTCTCTTTCTGATATCGGAAATCTCTATCTACCCTGGATATATCCGCTTATTCCCACTTGAAACGTCTATTTATTCCCGAAGGCCTTCGGCTAAAAGAGTTTAAATAGAACATATACAGTCGGCCGCCGTTATTGTCTTGGCATATCTAAATCCGATGGAACCTTATGCTGATCTTTTCCAATCCATTGTAGATGAAACTCGAGCCAGATAGACTTAGATCTAGAACTACAACCAGCATATCGCAATCTCATCCATCGCGCCTTGGCTACCTTGGCTTGCTTGGCGGAAAAACCTTTTTAACCACTCAACTAATAATACAATTCTAGCATGTCACCTGTTGTAAGAGTTTTTAACATGCCATATCTCTTGGCATGACCTCCTACTTTAACCATGTGATATGATTGATCTGTATCAGGCAGGTGACGTTGCGGAGGATCGACACACATGTTTAAGCCTCCAATCACAAGTATAGCAAAACTCTTTTCAGGAAGTGGCGCAGAGCTTCGGAGGATTTCCACTGCCAGGCATATTCCCTCCCCTTTTTTTGTTGGAATGTTAAAGCGTTATCTAATATTAGCGTGGTTTTCGAATAGGAATGAATTGTTAAGACGTATATTGGCCTTGGCGACTGAATAAAGAACTCGCCATATCATCATCATCAGAATGTAAAAAGAGAACACCGTTAGCAGCTAGACGAGATGGTAAGAGATAGAATCAACGAAGCACAAAGAAATGATAATATGTGGTGCGCATGAGCTTCAGTATTATTGCCAAGTCTGGTGATAAAGGATACAGTTTTCCGGCATTGTACTGGAAGTTCTTCCACCGGTTCGGGTAGCGCGGATGCGCGCTTATGCCAAGGTCCAATATACAGGGGACTCGAGTCGAGATACAACCTATATGCATGGTAACAATGGCAAATGCCAGCCTTATGTGACTTAATTAAACTGCGCCGGGGTTACATCAGGATGCGAATCCTGCGATGAAATGCCTAACCATGAGACGATAAAGCTCCGTCTTGGGGGCCACGAAGGGTAGTTTAAGAAGCAGGCACCCGGTGTCCTTTACTAAATTCCGATGAAAGATCACCTACGCCTACCACTCTTTCTAGGCAATCACATTCATTATCCTTTCGTTTGAACTTTTCCAGTCATGATCGTCCCAAAGGTCCTGGCTGGGCTTTTGCTCACAGCGGCTCTGCCCGCGACGGCACTTCCATGGCCACATTCAACTCAAGAAATGGAGGAGTTGCTTGACTACAACTCTACCATATCTGCTCGGGCTGACGCCGGGGACTTCTACCTACGAATAATGCCCCTGGGTGCATCGATCGTAAAAGGAGAATACTCCAAGGACGAAGCCAAGAACGGATTCAGGAAGTTTGTACGTGATAAACTTCGCGAGCAGAAATGGAAGGTCAACATGGTTGGCAGTCTAAACTCTGGTACCATGGCAGATAACGTAAGTTTTGGATTATATTTCTTGTCCATGTTCAGAACTGACCTCGATTGTAGGACCACGAAGCTATCTCGGGAGAAACCGTGGACCAAGTTGCCAAACGAGGTCGAGACTCTGCTAGAAAATGGCTGCCTAATGTGGTTCTGGTCAATGCAGGAACTAACGATGCTAATGATAACCAAGCCGATGTCAATGCTGGTCGCACCGGTCTCAAGATGAAAGAGCTCATTGAAGGCATCTTCGCCGAGGTCCCACAGGCTGTTGTGGTTCTGTCTACTCTTATCCCCAAGGTCGGTAACGCGGATTTTGTGGAGAAGATTAACGATCAGTATCGCACTGTTTACCGCCAATTTGTCCCTCTTGATGGAAACGGCAAGGAAGAAGCAAATCCCCAGTTCAAGGTCGTATTGGCTGAAATGCAGCCATTTCTGAAATTGGAAGACATTCATGACAGAACTCATCCAACTATCCTAGGCGAGAGAAAGATGGCAGCTGCTTGGGTTTGGTAAGTCATCTCTATATCGAATATCAGGGTACAAACTCACATAGAATAGGGCAATTGGCGTTGCTCACGATCGAGGCTGGATTCAACCTCCCAAACAAAGCAGCGCCTTCGCCGATGGCGATGGTACAACGACATGTCGCAAGGCATTCGGTAGCGGAGCTTCTGATATCAGAAGTGGTCGTCAGATTCTCTTTGCAGCAGATTCCCTGATTCGCGATGACGGTGGCTACCGACACAGTTCTCAGCTTCGGGATGACCGCAAGGGTTCTTTCACCAACACCATCGGAGGTGGGCCAGACAAAGACATGACCAAGACATCTGACATCTGGTTTGCCCAACTTGTCAATCTCAACGGCTCACCCAAGGGTGATGAGCGTGACGAGATTATCCTGGCGCCTTCGGACAAGTCTGATCGCAGATTCACCATGTATCTCAACAACGGAAACGGAGAGTTCAACAATGGCTTCTCTATCGATCCCAAGATGAGCTGTTCCAATGCTCGTGAGTCCTGCAAAGCCACCCTTCTTAATATGCGCTGACAGACTTTCAGATATCAGATGGGGCGATGTGAATGCTGATGGTTTGGATGACTTTATCTGTGTCCAGGCAAATGGAGAGCTGTAAGTACATCATGGTCTACATGCGCCACTAGCTGACAGCTTCTAGTTATGTCTCAATTAACAAGGGCGGAAGCCCACCGACGTTCCAGAATGTCGGTCTGGTAAGTTGCTCTGCATATCAAATAGCTTGAGAATCTGTGGGCTGACATCTATTTGTAGTACAAGCAGCAGGAGATGGGACTCGGCCGAGACAGAGTACGCCTTGGAGACATGGACGGTGATGGTCGTCTAGATTACTGTGTCATCTCGAACGCCGGCAACATTCAGTGAGTTCCTGATTCTGACGCTGACATGACGAGATCTAACTGTGGCCAGTTGCTGGCGAAACGGTGGAGTTGGAGACAAGGCCGCATACTGGCAAGACATGGGTGAAGGATCACACATCTTCACGGCCAAGAACAAGGGTGACATGCGTGGTGTTCAACTTGGTGAGTACAACCTCTTCCTTTATTTCCGACAACTGCTAACAGACCACACAGTGGATGTCAATGGAGAGTACGTTCACAATATCTCATGAATCTTTTGGGCTCAATACTGACTTATGAAGCGGCCGATACGACTGGACATGGATGAGTATGTCTGGTGAAGTAGACACGTAAGTAACACTTCAGCACTACAACAAGTAAATGCTAACATTGCTCAACAGTTACATCAACCAACGTGGCGACGGCAAGGGTATGAAGCCATACTGGAGAGCCGCCGGCATCACACATGCAGGACGACCCTACAGCATCGGCGAGGACCGAGAGTTCATCAAGTGGGGTCGCATCTTCAGTGGACGTCCTTCTTACGTCAATTGGCAGCGTGAGGGTAACCTGTGCAATGGAGGCGTAACATGCCGAGTTACCTACCAGGTTTGGGAGAACAAGGGAGAGGGAGGAACTTCACAGAAAGGTATGACAGATCCATGAAGCAGAAACAACTTTACTAATATCTCAATAGGCGATGGCATCTTCTGGGGTGACACTACTGGCTCTGGTGTAGACGACTACGTCTGGATCTCCATGCATGGTGAAGTCAATGTTTTCGTCAACAAAAACACCAGAGCGACACATGACTTCTACGAAACCAATGCTTGGGGAACACCTAGCATGCTCAAGACAAACCTTCCACGTCGAGCATTACACATCGCTGATTGGAATGGCGATGGGAAGGACGACATCATTGGTGTCACCAACCTCAAGACTGGGTCCCTCAAAGTTTGGTTCAGCCGATGGTCCAACGGGAAGCACAACTGGGAGGCACAATCTATTCCCGATCCTGGAAGAGAGTGGTGCACTCAAGGCGTTGGACGACTACCTTTCGACAATGCCCATCATTTTGCCGACTTGACGGGTTCTGGACGAACAGATTACATCTGCATGGCACCCTCCGGCCAGGCTTGGGCTTGGCTTAGAGGCAAGGATGGCATTGCCAGACCTTCAGGACAGATCAAGTACCATGAGGAGTTGGACAGAGCCAACTTCCAATTCGCTGATATCAATGGTGATGGAAGTGCAGACTTGATCCACAAGGACAAGTTCACCGGTGACACTCGTGTCTGGTATTTCAACAAGGTTGTATCTGAGGCAGAGCGACCTGGCAACTCTGGCAGCATCATCAAGTGGGATCGGCCCGAGAAGCTGTTCCGTGGATCAGTACGAGGACCAGACACTCATTACCCCCGATTGAACAACCAGGGTCGCGCCGATATGGTCTACGCAAAGGCCACCAATGCACACGTAAGTCATTGACACTGCCCCATCATTATATCGCCAATGTCTAACATGCTCTGCAGGCCCACATCTCTTTCAACACATGCCCTGGTGGAGGAGATGACGACAAGACCGACACTGACTTACCCACCTTCACTCCTCCTGACCTCAACCCAGACCCAGAGGAAGACTGGTTTTGTAACAAGGGCAATGGAGCTAAGTGGACAGACAGTCTTTGGCGCCAGCACGGCGTTGGAACCTGGCTGCGACAGAGGACCGATCTATACAGCTCAGCGGAGAATCGTTGGCCCAATGATGAGAACGCCAAGGGTGTCCCACGTATCATTGCCGAGTACGATGTTTACCATCGCGACCAAACTTTCAATTGGCACACAACCTGTCTCAAGTAAGTAACAAGCTGAATCCGAGGGAATTTCATGCACTAACCATACTGATAGCATTGACGATACATGTGATTTGAAGAATGCTCCCGAGTCAGCTGACGACTGCTCAAAGCATCAAGAACGAGGTTTTGCCCTCTGGGCCATGAGTAACTTTGCCCAGTTTCAGCAGAAGTGGTACACGGCTGTCGAGAAAGGGTGAGTAACAGCGCGAATGCGTTTAATTCAAAATCACTGACAAAAATATCCAGTGTCGAGAGTGCCAGGGGATCTGCCGCTACTATAGCAAGCACGTTTTTGCCCGTCTCGGCTGAGGATGCGATGGCTAACCCTGCCGCTTGGCTCACCATTGTGGCAGGCATCTTCACAACCATCGGTAGTATAACGCCAGGCATCATCAACAACGGAGCCAATCTTGCAGGAGGTGCTTTCACCATCGCCGCCGGTGCTACATCGTTCGCAGCAGACTTTCCCGAACCCAGTCTCGAATTCCAGACCTTTGCCGATTTGAGCAATACATTGGAGAAGCTGCTCACCTTTTCGAGGGAAGCCATGGGTGCACAGTATGACCGATACTTTGTCGAAACGCCACCAAACAACGACCGAGATCGTGGTTCTGAGCTTTCTCGCGCGCTCGAGTCTGGAATCTGGGCCAATCAGGATATTGCGCAAGCTGGCACTGATGCTATTTGGAAGACGGAGAAAATCAAACAGATGATACAGGCTGCTATGATCAGCGAGGTTTGGAACGGCGGAGAAGTTGCCATCTTCAAATGGGGCAAGGATCACGCACTGGCTAAGTGGGGATTCAATCCTTGCTTCGGAGGTGACAAGTATGGCATGGACAAGCACATCGCATGTGTCAACGGCCAGAACTACCTCATTGTGAGTCTAATAACGACGATGGATATAAACAGTTCACTAATCATTGTTTAAACAGGCCAAGCAGATCACCAAGGACGAACAGATTGATGCCGAAACGTGGCCTGAGATCGGATCCGACGAGAAGTCGCTTGGGAACTACGGCCTCAACCACGTCACTGTCATCGATGCAGCCGAGAGGACACAAGACCGGGCCCAAAGATTTATTCCTCGTGGTCTCGACAATCTTGGAGAACTCTTCACGGCTGGCGCCAAGCAACCTGAAAAGGATGTCCAAGCTTACATGACCTACTTCAACGTCCCTGGTAAGAACATCCTCTCCCATACCTTATCAAGTCATCATTCTAACCATTTGTATAGTATGCGATCTCAACAAGCTCAACAGCTTTGATCTGTACAAGGACCATTTGACTGAGTCTCCTGCAGCCGACGTGTGTTCAGAGGCAGACTCCTACTTTGGTAAATGGATGAAGTTCTGCGTTGCACACATGCTGGCGAAGAACTGCAGAAAGCTCAATTTGCCCGGAGGCAACTGGCCTTATCAGAACGATATCTAGACTATGGCGTGAAGAGGATGACAGAGGAGTCCGTGGAAGGGTGGTGGTTGTGTTAGGTTTAGGAGGAAACTGTTTTCTTACTACGACTAAAAAACAATAACACAAGTTGTCATGCCACCGGCATACAATATACAAAGATGGGAGCTAGCTATGTAAGAAAATATGGGAGAGGAAGTAAATCTTCACAATGGTCATTGAAAAACTAGAATTTAATCTCTCGTACTGGGGCCGGGAATGATATTTGTTGTATTATTCCAATGATCTGTTCATTAGTCACCGGCGTACTTCCATCATCGCGGGACCCCAAAATGAAACCCAACTTTGTTCCATCCTCCAGTGTAATAGTGACTTCTCGTGGCTCAGATCGTGGTTTTGCTCCAAGTTCATTCAAGTAGCCATAAACGTCCAGCTTATTGCATTTCTTAGCGATAGTGGCAGGGGTCTGGTATAAGTCGTCTTCGCTATCGATCTCCGCTCCCGCTTCGATCAAGATCTTTGCTACTTCCAATTTACCGAACCTCGCGGCAATATGGAGTGATGTTTCACCGTCGACACCTTTTTTATTTACTTCATAACATTCCGAGCTATCTCCCTGGCGGAAATGAGCGAGTAGTAAACGAACGATAGATGGTGATCCCTGATGTGTTGCTAACTGTAGTGCTGGGTGCCCTGAGGTGCTGGTGCACTGTGCATTTGCCCCATTCTGGAGAAGCCAGTGCAAAATATGCTCGTGTTCTGATACAACCGCAGCGAGAAGCGGAGTAAATGGCAATGGGCCACGTTCATCTAGACTAGCGCCATGCTCATGCAGTGATTTGACAATATCCAGATTGCCATTAATGACGCTGTACAGAAGGCCAGGCACTCCGTCAATATCCTTTCCATTGGCATGTGCACCATGCTTCAGAAGAATTCGGATTATATCGACGTTTCCTCCTTCTATAGCGTATCGCAAAGGTGGGTTTTCTTGGTGTGACGGGAGGTTTGCATCGGCGCCGCTCTCGAGCAACAGCTGTGTCGAAGTGAGGTTTCCCAAGCTCACAGCCTTAATCAAGGCAGTCTCTCCGTCCTCGTCCATATGATCAGTACCGGCTCCATGACGTAGTAGTATTTTCATTGCTTCAATCTGGCCGATGACAGTAGCTCGGGTTAACGACGTACCGCCTTGTGGGAAGCAGAGGTTCACATCAGCGCCGTTTGCCAGAAGGAACTCCACGACCTCGGTATTGTTTCCTAGGGCTGCAGCACAAAGAGGTGTTCCATAGCACGTTTCAAATAGGTCGACGGCCACGCCCTCACGAATGAGTCGGGTAGTAAATTCAACGTTCCCATGGAAGGTAGCCAGGTGTAAAGCTGTCATTCTTCAGAATAATTGACAATGTATCTAACCAGGTCGATGCTCGCTTACACTACTGAGTGATATGTAGAAGTGGAGTCTACTGTGCAACGGGAGTTGTAACATATACTTAATTTGAACAGCTGTTGGAGATGGTGCCTATTAAACGGGGCTTAGACTTACTAAGGCGTATAGTTCTCTTGATGCAATAATCAAAAAGTTACATAAGTACCTAGACCATGCCTGAGTTAATATGATAGGTGGCACCATATGATGGTATTCATGTAACGAGTGATGTAGGCATTGACGCGGCAACTTATCATTTGTATGTTCTCTCCTCGTATCTGCAAAGTTCATGCATGCAGCACACCATCAAATCATAGAAAAGGTCAGCTGCCTACGCCACTAATCTGACAATGATGTCGCGTGCAAGCCTCCAAATGCCTCATTTCTGTGCCACAATTCACTGCTCTGACGTTCAGACGCAATGCCCAGCGCAACGGACTGATTTGCAAAGAGGGCCAGTTTTTAGAAAACACGGATTTCTTGACGCTCCATTTCTAGCTATCTTGCATTGACTTTTGATATCTATGCCTAGAGGGCTGTGATTGTAAACCAACGGTATAACCGCTACTCAAAGCATTGATATATTGACAGCTTGTTTAAACAAGAATGACTGAAGTCGGCATCACTCCATCCTCCAGTGCCTTTTCTGCAAACTCGCCTCCCATAATGCCCTGAACATAGCCGTCCCCGATAAAAGTATACTTAGAGCTGACAGTCCCTGGAGCCTGCGTATCATGGCGTCGAAGGACAAGTGGCAACCGACCCCCATCTAGAATCCATATCTCGTCGCCTTTATGCGCTTCGTCCGATGCGAGACCGAGGTAGCCCTTCTCTGTTAAAAACATCTTCCGACCTGATGCTACGATTGCGAAGTGGGAAGAATACTTTTGAAATAGTGGTGTCTGTAGCATTTTTGCACCTGGACCCTTTGATTCACCAGGATATTCCAGAAACAATAAGACATTCCACCACCATTTATCGTGCAAACCTCTGGTTGTAATGTCCGCTTTTATAGCTGTGGTATCTGTGGTAGGAGTGTCTGACGAGAACTTGGAAGGATCAATATCCATGCAAAGCGTCCTAAAATATGCATCGAGTGTAGTTGTTCCAGCGATGTATGGTCGTTCTGGATCTTTATCAACATTTGTCATTTGACGCCAGTTTTTAAACACCTCGAGATCACACCCGAGAATGTTGAAGTGCATGGGTGCGCCAAGTTCGACAATTTTATCGCAGAATATGCCTTTTAACTCTAGTTGGTCTGGCGAGATCCTCCTAGGACAAGGTGTAGAACCTAGAGAACAGGCATGGAAAATGTGCGTGAATGACTGTCGTTCACTCAATCCTGGTAAACGCCAATTTTCCTTTTTTCGACTATCACTCCAGTCTGGTACCCAGGAAGGGAAGATTTCACTCCTTTCCGTAGGGGTGTTATCGGTCCTGTCGTTTGGTTTAGGTAGGGTATGAGATAGTATATCTAAAGTGCCGGTTCTAGTGATATGCTCGAATACGACCTTCGAGAAGGTCTCGACGACACTTGGGGTGTAATCAACTATGGTCTTCGGCAGATCGGTCGTGAGGCCTAACACGCCAAAAACTTTGTCGCGGGGGTTTGTAGCAAGTCGATGACGGAATTTTGATGCGATCTCTAGGAAGTTAGAGGGGCCTTTTGTGTTTTTCAACTTGACCATGTTCCGCATTCGAACGGCCCAGCTGTGAATTTCCATGTCCAGGCCAGCGATACCATGTTTCATGTCCAAGTTCCTCATGTTACAACATTGCTCTCCGAAAAAGTGGCGGATAAAGCTGTTTATGAAGCCATCCATCTCGCGCTCTTGTATAGTGAAGGACCCGCATCTGTACACCAGTGACCGTGCAAGAGCTGCTTCTTGAAGCGTCCAGATACGTGTATACCACTGGTTCATTAGCCACAGTGTTAATTTGAGTACGGAATATTTGTCTTCCTTGTTGTAACTTGGCGTTTTGGCCGGGTCCCAGTGTATATCGAGATTTGTACCGAATGTAATAATCGATTTGACGCTGGGAGTGTTGTCTGTATCAAGGCCCAGCCACACAATGACGTTCTTTGCCCCTTCGTAAATGGCACCCATCATTCTGACTTGATGGCCGCGTTCTGAATCATCCCCTTGATTAATGCAAACTGCGTCAACCCAAAGCCGGCGAGACTGATTATGACATCTGATATGCCTCAAGGCGCACTCCAAGTTTTTGGTGACATCCATTCGGTGTCCTTGAACCTGAATAGGTAGTTTATCGCTTGCGTCTCCCCAGACATAAGACAATGCATCGAAATCAGCCTTTGTAGTTTCAATTGAAAGCTCACAACGTATGGGATCATCGTGTGCACCAGGTAGTAACACTAAAATGCGGATTTGTTCCAGAGTTCTGTCTAATGGTGTATACATTGCAATCCGATGGCGAGTAAAGTGATAATAGAAGCGTATGATAGTTGACCAGTACAGCTGAGGCCGATAGAGACGGCGAAACAAAATTGTGGTTCTGTCAACGAAGTTGTCGTAGATGATATTTATTTTTGGGTACTTATCGAAGAGTAAATAAGACCCTCTACCATGTTTTCTGAGAGGATATCACCAAGGCGCCTCCAACTAGGCAGCTGCGAGGGGAAATCTCTAAGGGTGGTGACACTAAATTTGCAACCACCACTAGTATTTTGCCAGCACATGTCCATCCAGTAGATTGCGCCGGCCCGTTATGCTTGGACAACACATTGGCGGGATTGCAGGTCTTGACAATATGTTTAGACATTCTCATAATGCACCCCCAAGTGGACAAGAGTTAGATCACAAATGGTTAGTCATATAATCATCTAACCCCTAGACAATTCCCTTGTATTACTGCAGCTCCCTGAAGCGGAATGCATTGTCTCGGTAGTGATATGGTTTCTGTTGGACATACTTACTACCTTAGATCAGGCTGTCCTCTTTTGGTCAGCTGCAGCAAGTTCTGCGTTAGGCACATGCTTGCGAAAACCCCCAGAAAGCTCAGTCTACTAGGTGGAAACTGGCCCTACCAGAATGATATTTGAACTTCGAGGTGAGGCTATGGGTTTTTGTGGAAGTATGTTGCACGTGCTGAATTGAGGAGAATATGTTCTTTACATTCGCTATATCTATTTACCTTACGTTTCTGAATTTACATTTTTTTCCTTTCGTAATAGTCTCTATCTTCTCAGAGATCTGACATTATGGCGATATTAGATTATCGTGTTGGCAAGTACGCTCATTTTGTTTCATTTGCATAAACTTGAAAGCGTCTTTCACTGCATTTTACAACAGCTGGTCATCACATTACCGCATATAATAAGTGGATAAAGGCCTAATATGGGGTTGCCAGTTGCCATTAGGCGTTAAGCAGCTTAGTTGATTGCTTGCTAGTGTTGCTGACAGGCTAGAGGTTAGCGGAACATCAAGACTCAAGTTACAGGGCCTACAAGGCAGAGCCGATTTCTCAAGTCAACGCCTGCTACCCCACCTGTCAAAGCACCTCCTACACCATGCATGTTTACCAGGAAGAGTCTAGTGAACATCTCACTCCAATAGGGATGAGTTTATGTACGAAGCCCATATAGTAGCTCACATAGCTAAATTAACATAGTCACCGAGGCAAAGATGCCATCGGTCTTCCGAACGCTAAAGTCATCACGACAGAATGGGACCATATCGGAAACTCCATAAGCCTGCGATCAACTGTGACGCAGTAGCCGTTGCGGATCTGATGCTGCATATTACCTTGATTCCAGCGCTTGAATCCAACGCCACATACCACATTAAGACTAACTGTGCCGCATGGCAATCCTTGGCGATGCGGGAGGCGACAGAACTGGTCCGTGAAGCAGTTGGCAGCCTAGTACGATGACTGCGTGGCTGCATGACAGATAGATACATTGCCTTCGCAGCCTGCTCAACCGTCCACTTGCTCAAGAATGCACCAATGCCACCGAGGCCACCAACCACCAGATTCGCTGCACCAGGATTAAACAGTCGCCAGGGAGGTACTGAAGGTACGGCCCTAAGTCGTTGTCTAAGTAGGAAAGAACATACCCATAACCCCGCACATTTTATGCAGTCAGTCTTAACTGGCTATATGCACTGCTGTCACAGTGATGGCTCTGCAGAAGT
This sequence comes from Fusarium sambucinum, assembly GCF_050947815.1. Taxonomy (NCBI): domain Eukaryota; kingdom Fungi; phylum Ascomycota; class Sordariomycetes; order Hypocreales; family Nectriaceae; genus Fusarium; species Fusarium sambucinum. The sequence continues at coordinate 352,384 of NC_139294.1, read as the reverse complement.
GAGGATTGTGATCATAACTTGATCAAGTCCAATAGCAATCTTACTCTAGCCGCCCGTTTTACATGTGAGAATCCTCATCCGATACAGTCGTAGTGCAGCGTGTGGCCGACTGAAGATCAGTCATGATTTCGTTGTTTTCAAATTCATATATAACATTGGTTTCTTCAACGTTATCCTCTCATCCTTAACCATCCTTGATCACTTTCGTCATTGCCTTCAAAATTGCCTAACTTGAAGGCTTCTTCTGCTTATTGAGTTTACAGCATTTAAAAGTGTTACCAGAAGCCATATAGAGTTATGCCCCCCTACCCGTCGAAGCACCACTGTCCGGTCTGCAAGAAAAGGACGAAGCAAATGTCTAGGAACGGTCATTGTACCAGGCACCAATGGACATGCGCCGATGGTCACACGGAGTGGGTGCAGACAAAGACCGAGTCGTGCCAGCAATGTAAAAAGGACTATGACGAGAACTGTGCCAGGTGTGACAACTAAATATCTTCCGGTAGGCTTGCTCTGACCAAAACCTTCCACCTTGTATCCCGTACCCTGTACCCTGTACTCTTTTTTCTGACGTTTGTCCTACAAGTAGCTGCATTTGATAGATCCAGTTTGTGTGTGTGGTCTGATACTGTCCCAGCCGGGTTATGTTTGGTGGACGACAAGGGCGTGTGGAGGTAATTGTGATTTGCGGGGAATGTGGGTGTCATTGATCAATTGTGTTTGAATAAATTGGTTTCATTATCTGGCCCGAGTACTGTCTTCTGACTCTCTGAGGTAGGAAACTGCCGCTATGGTTTAGACATCTACATATATGTAATATTCAAAGTTATTGAAATCTGTTTACAATTATGCCCCGAGCGCTTTGTTCTCGATTACTCAATCCCGTATTTCTTTGGTAGTCATCGGTGCAGCTGTGCCCATAGGATGTCCTTCATCAGAGTAAAACTCCGCTTTGTAGTCAAGTCGACCCGAATATGCAAGACCTGTTCCGTCTCTTAGCGATTTTAAGTAGTAAGTTGCTGACTGAATGAGGGTGTCTTCAGAACACTGCATTGTCATGAATGAATCCTGAAAGCTGTTGAGGAGAAAGCTTTTCGCATTGATGGCTGCAATAAAGACCTTTCGAGCCTCTAAATTGGGCAACCCATCGAAGATCTGCGAAATGAAATGACGCCGAAGAATCGCATTCTCAGCATACAAGTGCTTAGACCATGATACATCCTGGATGAAGATGGGGTATTCGTAAAGATAGTACAGCGGGCCGGTATGAGCAAATTCGAAATCAATCAGTCCCGTAAGCTTTGGGCCTGAACCATCTGGGGACTCCAGGAATAGCATATTCTGGGCGTCAAAGTCGGCATGAATGAATGCAAACGGAGGCTTGAGATAGATAGCGTTTTCACTGTGTACGGAGATTGCTAATTCGCTCTTAATTTGCTGGAAGAGCTGTGCCAACTCGGATGATTCAATTCTGTCTGGCGATATGAAAGATTCCAGATAGGTAAGTGAGGAGTCGAACGGTCCCTGAGGTTCTTTGTAGCAAGGGCTTAGAATTGGACCAAGGCCGTCCTGGGTGAGACATCCAATTTCATCAAACCTGAGGGAAGCGAACTCGACGATTATGGATGCAATCTCGGACACGGCCACTTTCTTCTTCTCAAGCGACATGTCATCCCAGGTCTTGTAAAGATGACGACCGGGAAGCCTTTCCATGAGAACAAAAGCAGCACCAACAGTATTTTCGGGGTCCAGGTCTTGATGATAGATCTCGGGAACGGGGATGCTGGTGTGCTGCTTGAGGTAGCGGATCGTGGCAACTTCACTCTCCTCCTTGGCATCGTTTCCCTTGACGCGGGCGAAACGGGCGATGCAAGAGTATTTAGCGCGCTTCAGTGACTCATAGGGTGTCGCATCAGTCTCCTCGAACCCAAGCGCAAAGATCTCGTGCCAGGAACCTCTCGTGAGCCGCTCAACGGTAGTGCACGTCGCGCGCATGGCTTCGGTCGCGCGGATCTTCAGCTCTTCTATATCAAGGTCTAGCTCGGGTGGCTCGTCAGAGTCGTATTCATCATCGGCGCTAGAGTAAGAAGACATTTTTGCTGGGTAAATAATAAGGTAAAGAAAGAGAGAAAGACCAGGTTATGAAAGTGGTGTACCGTAGGTATTGTGAGTAAATGCGGGGCTGTAATTAGTAAAGCTGCCAGTTATACTGTCAGCAAACGCAGAGCTGTGATTGGTGGAGCGTCTAACCTTAGATAGTAAAATTCAAGACGTATAAACGTATAAAGTCCTCGTTACTGTATTTACCTACGTAAAGGAAAATAGATATTAATGATATTTAAAAAAGGCTCCTTTCTTATTATATAAGAAAAAAGAAATTATTTTTATTACTTCGTCAATGTACTAACATCTTCCAATACAATCTGTCCATCCTCAGTGTCTGCATGAACCAGTCGTCACCAACCTTCTTCCACGTCTCGTGATAGTATCCACCACCAGTCCCATGAACCCCGGACTCAGCATTCTTGTTACCGGCGTGATAAATAACCGACCAAACAGCCTTGATCTCGTCTGGCGCGACCTGTTCCATCTCTGGAGGGCCGATGTTGTGAATGGCTTGTATTTCCTTATTCTCATTGTTGAAGAACGCAGCCCATTCGTCTCGTGATGACCAGGAAAAGGTCGTGCCGTCTCGTATAATTACGCTTCCATCAGGGTCGTGGAATGAGTATGTCGCATTGGGGAGCATGATACTGTCGAACTTGTCCCATTGTTGAGTGTCGGCCAGACGGCAGTATTTAGCCTTTTTTTGCGATATGATGGCGTAGGCCTCTGGAGAAACTGCCATTCTGTCTCTGTTATGGACCTGAGTTACCAAGTCTTCAATATTTCCGCAATGGTAACTTGCTGGATCAAAGTGATTTAGAGCGATTTAAGAGGTTGTGCGGGGTTTTTGTAATGTAAAAAAGGGAAACAATAGCTAGGACAGGTTTTCATTCAAGTCGTCGTTATATAGGCAGACAAGTCGCATTAGTCAGTCTTGGCTTTCTCACTCATTGTAACTCTATACCTTGCACTTGCGGTGCTGCTTGCACTTCTGGGCCTATCGTTCGGACAGGTTTCTATACAAGGATAATTTGCTGACAAGTCTCACAACTCCACCTCGAAAGTCACAGTAACAATTTATCATTCAGTGGGAAAGCAACCTCAAATTCTGTTCTTGGGACTATATACGTAGACGACGAGGTATATCTATCGATACAATTGAAAGCACTGCTCTGTCGCAAACCGAGATTCTAGATCGTACTAGCCCTGTTGTACTTGCCGAGGATGTTCATACCCCTCAACGAGGAAACAAAGAGTACCAAGCTAACGATTTCCAATAGCATCACACCCAGACTTGCAGCATAGGTATAAGTCTGTAGATAGAGTTAGCTCTTGTCAATCGGATCCATTACGTAAAGAAGTAACTCACCATCTCAGTACACAAATTCGCCCAAGGTATGTAGCTTTGTCGCGTGTTGTTCTGGCATGACCAAGACCAAAGATCCCAGTGATTGTTCTTGAGGACTTCTTTATCGACAATAAGGTAAACGGATGCTGCGATCCAGCCAGCAATGACCATTCCAGAGCTAATAAAGACAGCGACGTTGTGTACTGCTCCATCGCGCATCGAGCGGAACTATGACATAATTAGATTTTGTATGATTGGAGGTATCGGAACACTTACGAAACTGAGACGCGTCACGAGAGCGACAAGTTGAACGACGCTTGCAAAAATGGCCATAGCCAGCATGAGCCACGTAGAGAGCATCTTGATGGAGGGCCATCGAGTTCTCACCCAGCCATCCTCGTTTCTGTCAATGGAGTTGTGTGTTGTTTGCCAAACATTAACCCCATGTGCTAGTAAACCAAGAATGCTGAGGTTGACAAGTAGAATGAGAACTCGCAAGGCAAGGCGGATGCTATCCAGAGCACCCCCCTTCGACTTTGGCGCTGCGCGCTGCTGCTTGAGAAGAGATTGTTCATCTAAACTCAGACGAGCTGCCTTTTCAACATGCCCATTGTCGACTTCATCATGAGGGTCAAGTCGGTTCGAGTATGAATCGTATCCAGAGGGTATGCTCAAGTCCATGATGAAAATAGAGTTGTTGGATAAGCTTATGTCTAGTCCTCCACATAAGCCTTTGCACGCGGGGACCTTATATTCTTATTTGATTGTCATGTGTCAAACGCCCAATGGCTTGGCTTCGGGAGACGATAGAGATATCCGAGAAATCTGGGTAATCGGGGAAGTCAGCCTCGCTTGGCGTCAGACTAGGCATGCCTGACAGCTAACACTGCCACGTCGCATAACCAATAACATTGGAGGGAAATTTGACTCTGCTTACTATCAGCCTTAGGAGAAAATCCTACTCCAAAGTCCCAAAACAAAGTGCAGAAGGATTTGATTAGTTTTGCCCTTGTCCCACCCAATTGCTGATGCGTGGCGCAGTAATATCAGCACTAGGCGACCACGTTATTGTTAGGGTCCCACTAAAAGGAGGAACTTACCGACCCATGACCCTTGTCAGAGCTCTATTTCCGTCCGGGCTGAGTGATCCTTCGACGTGGAGCAATTTGTGCCAGTTGGTAATCGTGAGAAATGTCACTGACTTGCTATGCACAACGGGATAAGTCTGAACCACCACAGCCTCACCGACTTAGATGAACGCAGAAGATTTGAAATTAGATATGCAGTAGTGCTGACATTAGACGGGGGGCCGAAAATATTTGGTCACCGACAAGCCGATATTGACTTGTTTCGATAACAAGACGAAACATATAAGAACAATTGCATCTCGGTTCAAAAAACATCATCACCATCAATCAATTCAGCATCATCAGTCACTTGCATAGCAACATCTCAACAGCATATCTTTACTACTACAAATATTTCATTGATACCCTTTTCATTTTCACCACAAACAATCCACCAAAATGCAGTTCACATCTATTCTCCTCCTTGCCAGCACAGCTCTCGCTGCTCCCTGGGCTCCTCAATCATCTGCCCACCAAGCCAGAGCTGATAGCATTGATGACCAGCTTCCCCCCATTGTACCAATCAACACACGAAGTGGTGACCGAGATCTTATCTCCAAGATTATCACCGCCCCCACACAAGCCGAACGAGTCAAGCTCTTGAACCAACCTGGAGATTACGTCTTTGACTTCAGAGCCGCCACTGGATCTGGAGAGTCCAAGGGAAAGGGTGGCAGATCCGTTTCCGCTACCTCTCTGACCATGCCCGCTCTTATCGGCAATGGCGCTTCAATGACAGTTGCTTTCCTCGGTCCTTGTGGAATGAACACCGCCCACGTCCACAACCGAGCAACCGAGCTTAACATCATCGTCAAGGGCCGTCTCGTCACCAACTTTGTCGTCGAGAATGGCGTCAAGCCCATCGCCAACACCATGGACACATTCCAAATGTCCGTTTTCCCCCAGGGTGCTATCCACCAAGAGTTCAACCCTGATTGCGAGGACGCCGTCTTTGTCGCTGCTTTCGACAACGTCGACCCTGGTGTCAGTCAGGTTGCCCAAAACTTCTTCTCTCTCAATGGAGATGTCGTCCAAGCTACACTGGGCGGTGTCCAGACCATCGATGGCAAGGACATTGAGTCTTTCCGCGAACACATCCCTGCCAACATTGCTCTTGGTATTGATGCTTGCCTCAACAAGTGCGGTCTGAAGAGGAACGCCAAGCGCGACTTGAGTGAGCTGTTGAACTAGAATGATTTAGAATGTTTATGCTGGTGTTTTTCGTTTGGTTATTGGATAAAATGCATTTGTACATATTTAGCTTCATGTCTATACTTTAGCGTTTGCTATCAATTCAATTAGAAATCTCTAAACTCTATCATCCACGTTCACGATTTATACGCATCATCGGAAATCTCCGTACTCTGTAAATATGTGGTGGCAAGATGTTGACATTTGCATAGCCCTGATTGGCTGAGCTTGCGTCACGTGATTCGGCTGCTCTTTAGAGCAGCATCTAATGTTAATAGATATATTATAAGCTAGGATAAATAATAACTTCCTTGGGGATAAGCAAGTAAATAAAGGAGCTAATATAGTAGGCTTACTATTATAAGTAAGTAATATTTTGCCTACTTATAAAGAAGTAGGAGATTTAAGCAGGAATACTTAAGGAATAAGTAAAGCTAAAGCTAAGTCTTTATTAAGCATTAAATATAGCCTGCAGATAATAATAAGAGAGTTATTACTATTAATAATAGTATAAGCTTTAGATAACTTAATTAAGCCTTTTAAAGTATAGGTTATATTTAATTTAAAAGGAAATTATAATTACTTAAAGTAGCCTTTAGCCTAACTATAAGGTTAGCTAAAGGGATTAAGAAATAAAGCAAATTGTACTTTAGCTTAAGAATTAATATATTAAAGTATATAAGTTTAAGAAGCTAAAGAGTAAAGGCATAATATTACCTTTAATTAATAATTATATAAGCTTTATAGAAACTTATTTAATATTTTCTTTATACTTAATTAGCTAAAAGAAGTATATAAAGATTTTAATAAGCTTAAAATAGTATTTATTATAATTCTTTATATAGCTAATAAGAAAGAAGGTAATCTTTAAGCAGGGATTATAATAATAGCTATTCCTAAGGATAACTAGAAATATTATTAGAATAGCCTTCTATTTATATTAAAGATATAGAAATAGCTTAAGAAGTATTAATTTATTATACTATTTAAGTAAGCAGTATATATAAAGATTATAAAGCTCCTTAAAAAGAAGACTTAAAGGAAGATTAAGTAAAAAGAAGCTATAATTAAGCCTTTATTAATAAAGTAAATACTTATATATAAATATAATTAAGATAGGTTTTTATTATACTATAAAGTATAGATTATAGTATATAGAAACTTTTAAGATATAATACTTAAAAGTATATATATAGTAATACTTATAGTATATTCTTTTTACCTAATAATAGCTTTAGCTACTTAATTTAATTTTAAAATTAAGTAATTAGATATTAAGAATATATTTATAAATATATAAAGATAATAAAGCAGCTTTTATATATTTTATTATTTTCCCCTAGGATTTAAAGAGTATAATTTTATCCTTAAGATTAATTAAGCTCTTTATAGGCTTAGAGATTTACTTAAGCTTTAGTTTAATATATTTACTATTAAATTATATAAATTTAGACTTAAATAAAGTATAGAAAAACCCTGCCTTTTCTATAACCTAAAGAGAGAGATATACCTAATCTTCTTTATTAATAATATCCTAATCTTCTATTATAAAAGTAACTTAAATACTACTCTAAAGCTTATTAAATACCTAAAAGAAAATAAAGGGTTTAAACTTATATATAACTTAAAAGCTAAGTAATTTCTTAGTATTAAGATTATTAGAGATTAGCTAAATTGCATTATCTCTTTATATTATAATTTATATATTAAAAAAATAGTAATTAAATTTAGCTAAGATACTTAGAATAGCTTCCCTTTAACCTTAATCTTATAGGTAAAGCTTTTGCCTTATAAAGATTAAGTGCTACTTAATAAGATAAAGAAGTATTAAGAAATTATTAAATCCTTACTTTATATAGCAGTTATATTATAATCTAATACTGCCTTTATAGTTAGCTTACTATTATAATTCCTTATTAATTTAAGTGCTTATTATAAAAGAGCTACTCTTTAAGCAATTTATTATCTTTACCTTATAAGATTTAATAGCCTAATCTATAGTAAATATAATAAGCTATAAGCTTTTATTATTATAAGTAATACTTTATTTACTAATAATATAAGTATATAGAAGTTATTATAAGGCTATTTTATAAGCTTATTTAAAGAAGTAATTTATTAAAAGGCATTAAAGCAATTAATAGTAATAACTTTAATTACTAAAGCTAAGCTATTTACTTTAAAGTATATAGCAAAGAAAATAATAGGAATAAAGTGCCTTTTTTAAGATTTATATTTTAATCTAGAATTACCTTATAATATTAAATATAATAACTAATAAACTATTAGACTTATAATTAATTAGAGCTTTTAAATAATTATAAGGCTTTATTATATTAATATTTAAAGTATATAATTAAGGCAAGAGTATTTAAAAAAGTTATTTAAAATTATATATTTACTAATAGTTAATATATTAGCAGATAGCCTTATAAAAGCATTATTATAATAATAGTTTAAGTATTTTAAAGAGCTTTTAAATATATTATAAGTTATTATAGAGTAAAGAAATAAAAAGTAAAAAGTATTAAAGTATATAAAAAGATATATTTATTTACTTCCTTTATACTAAAGGGAAAGGATAGCCTAGATACCTTAATGCAGTATATATATAAAAACTAAGTATTAAAGCGCATAGAAAAAGGAAAACTAATATACTTAATAGGCATTTATAGCTATTATTAAGGTTATAATAAAGCTATAACCCTAGCTATAATAGCATAGAAAAAAGCATTAAAAGTAGTATTATTAGTAAGGCTATTTATAATATTAGCTTATATATAATACTTAGGGAATATAATATTAAACTTATATCTAAGTAGTAGGGGTAATAGCCTTAGTAAAAGAAAAGAGAACTTTATAGCCTAAAGGGCCTAAAGTAATAAAGGCCTGCTTTACTATATTAAAGTAATATAAAGAGGTAAACCTCTCTTTAAATAAGGGTAAAAGCCTCTTAATACTCTTCTTAAGCTTTTTCTCTTCTTATATTACTAAGTTAACTTATATATTAATAAAGTAAGCTTAATTAAGTAAAGAAAAAGAAAAAGAAAGCTTTACTTATATTATTAAGCTTATTAAGCTTATCTAGGGTAAGGATATTATTTCTTATCCTATTAGCTATATTAGCTAGCTAATAGATTAAAAGATTAAGCTAAAGAGGCCTAAGAATATAATTTAAGTTAATAAGAAGCTTAATTAAAAAAAATAAAATATATTTATATAGCCTTATAACTATAATTACTTAAAAAATATAGTATATAGCGCTAGAAATTACTAAAAATAATATAATAGCAAAGTAAATCCTCCTTAATCCCTATAAAAAGACTATAAAAATACCTTAAATAAAGTATAAAAAACTACTTACTAATAAAGTTAGTAAAAGGCTAATACCCTAAAAGGCATAATAGGTAAAGAGTAGAGGCTATTTAAAGCATTAAATTATATAAATTAAGCTTAGATTATAGTATTAAAGCTTATAGGTAAAGGTAATAATAGTAATCTTAGTAGTAGTAATAAAGGCATTAATAAGCTATATTAACTGCTAATATATTATTTATATAATATATATAGCAGCTATATATATAGTATTCCTCTGCTTCTTATTAAGCTACTTAAGAGTTAGCTATTATAAGATATTATAAGCTTAAAGAGCTTTAACTTATAAGGCAATAGGCAATAAAAGCGCTAAAGGTATAGGCAGATAATTAAGTTCTAGCCTATAATATATTAATATTGCAAATATTAAGTATATATTTTATTAAGCAGTATAAGGCATTATAGTAGGCTTATTATTATAAAAAATATAATTAAAGAAAAAAAAGAAAGGAAGAATTTCTTATATAAAAGGCATATACTTATAGCTATACTATAGCGCTATATTTTATAATTATAGGGTTATTTACTTTATTATTACTTAATAGGCATTTATTTTATTTATATTATAGCTAGTTAAATGCTTTATTAAGCGCATTTTAAAGTATTTTAAAGCTTTATTATTTATTTAAATGCTTATAATATTAGCATTTAAATAGGGAATATATTAATATTTATATAGCCCTGATTAATTAAGGTTATATTATATAATTTAGCTGCTCTATTACCTAAAACAGCAAGCCGATTTCCTTCCTTTTATAGAAAAAACAAGGCTCTTTTAATCCTCTTTTCTATGCCCTATCTGGTGAAAATAGCTGCTGATAACACAAGACCGCGCTAACAAATTCAAGCCCCCGCGTCGGGATGCGCGGGATCCGTGTGATTCACCAGGCCCTGGCTTACCATTAGTAACTTCTGTTCGAAACAAATTCAAACCGACGACAAGCTTCCTCAGCATCCCGAAATTCCATGATGGAGAATGCACAACCGGACGCCCCGCTGACTTCGGATACCCGAATTGGTCTGTGGACATGCCTCGCCTGTAGAAGAAGGAAGATTAAGTGTAATATCACGGCCTTGACTTGACCATTCCCCCTCTCGTGCGACCTCACTGGATGGGCAGCTAACAAAAAGCCGGCGGCTTCGTTTGGACAGGTGACAAATGTATGCCTTGTAACAATTGCATCAAAACCAATATCGAAAGTATCACGCCAAGCTCAGGTCGATCTTCCGCCAAGTCTCTAACACGCCCGGATCCAAAGCGACGGTACGTTGAGCGCGTCGCAGCAATCGAAGAAACTGTCCAATCTTTCCACGAACCTGGAGGAAGCAAGGTCCCTGATGTTGAGACGTCTTGGAGTGGCGCAGAATCATTGACCCCTTCAGCTACCACTTCGAGCCACAGCCTTCAATCAAGTATCGAGACCAATTTGGAACAACTGTTTTCCAGGTCTAAAGGAGGCCGCTATGTCAACACGTGTTTAATGAACGTCCTGCAACACGAGGTGAGTGGCAGCCACCGTACCGATGAGTTAATGAGATGGTATTGATGGAGATGTTGTTTCTCCAGGTTGGTGGCCCAAATATGGCCCTTGACCTGGATGGTAGACAAGTTCAAGCTCCAACGGGCGGTGGCTTGGGTTTCCATTTGCACATGTGCGGACCTCAGGAGCTCAATGTTCGCCATGAGCAACTAATAGACTTGTGGTATTGTTTCAAGACGAGAGTCGATCCGATCATCAAGATCCTACACATTCCGACGATGGAACGTGTCATAACAGCTGCTAGCAATCTGCAGCCCATTTCAAGAGAAGCCGAGGCCCTCATCTTCGCCATATCCTACAGTTAGCTTGCTCACAGATTCAAGCCCAGCCAAGTGGGACACAGACTGACTTCCGTAGTTGCCATCCGATCCCTGACAGCAGACGAATGCAAGTTTGTGTTCGGCGAGTCCCGTAACGATCTATCCGCCTACTACCGCCTAGGCTATGAACAAGCCTCAGCACGTGCAGGGTTCATCGAGGCCACCAACCTTACAACCATGCAAGCACATATCATATATCTGGCTGCGCTAAGAAGTGAAGCAGACGCTAAAGTCATGTGGACATTGATGGGGCTTGCCTCGAGGGCAGCGCAGTCATTCGGTCTCCATCGAGATAGCCTTCATTGGAGTCACCTCTCCCCGTTCTCCGTTGAGATGAGTAGAAGGCTATGGTGGCAGCTACTTGAGCTTGAGTCGCGAATATCGTAAGTTTCCTTCCCTCCCTGGATCGGTTGATGCGTACTCAACAATGGTCTGTGGATACCGTAAATACCAGACAACTGACGAGGAGACCATAGGGAAGAAAATGGGCGTGCCCCTCTCATCGCGGAAATGCAGTTCGACACTCAGATGCCGCTAAATGTGGACGACGCAGATCTTTCTGAAAAGATGGATGAGCTTCCAAAGTCTCGGGTAGGGTTCACAGAAATGACCATCAGCTTGATCGCATTTGAGTTTACAAACACTCTCCGACGCGTCTTGTTGAGCTTGGAAGACCCCAGCAGCCTACCTTCCAAGGGCCTATATTACCAATCGACTGAAGATGAGAGAAAAGGTTGGGTCGCTCAAAGTCACCAAAAGATCGAGGAGACATACCTAGCCAACCTGGATGTCAGTCAGCCGTTTGCATGGGTCGCCTCCACCTATGCTCATCTCGTTATGTCCAAGATGTGGATAGTGGTTTACAGTCCTGCGACAATACCCCAAGAAATAACGGAGCTCCCCTCGGACATAGTTGAAAAGCTCTTTGAGGCTTCGTTAGCAGTCATTGAGGAAGGAAACCGCCTTGATGACGACCCCCGAGCTTTTCAGTGGCGGTGGTATTTTGGAAAAGACTTCCAGTGGCATTCAGTAATAATCCTACTTTCTGAGCTAAGTAGACACTCGAGCGGTGACCTCGTCGACCGCGCCTGGAACGCCATCGAAGGGTTGGTGCGTAGTAGGTTTCAGGGTGAGGGGAATGGTGCTCAACAGCAAGTCCTGCTTTGGCAGCTCATAAGGCGATTATTGATCAAGGCTAGGATGACAAGGGAGAAGAAGTTTATGGAGGATTCGCGTTTGCGGGGGCCATTGGATTGTCACCCAGCAATTGACACGCTGCTGTCCAACGAGACCCGTGTAAAGTCTGGCATTCAAGAGCAATAGCATTGAGACTAGAGCTAGAAGTGCAGTAGCAGAAAATGGGCTTGTCTAGTTTACCAGGCATGTGAAGCATAGAAGTATAGTTATCAAATTGATATTATTTATATTGCGCAGTCTAAGAATAAAGGTCGACTCCAAGTTAACAATTAAATATCATAAATATATTTTCACTCAGCAGTACTGCTCGATAGAAATAATGACCGATATAATTATCAAGAATACTTCAAGGTTCCAGAACTATATGCGCCCCCTTCTAACAGGAGGCTAAGAACATCTAATATCCTAATGATTCCTGCCAATGTTTCTCCATATACTCATGGACAGAAACAGGCTTCACAGTTGGACACAGTCGGTTCAGCGTAGGTCGCAGAACAACCTCATCATCCCTATCTCGGATATAGGCCAGATTAAACTCGATCCACAAACGTGCCATGAAATCGTCGTGGCTGGTATTTGCCAGCCTCTCGAGGAGATCCTGCCGTCTGAGCGGAGTAACCTTGAACTTCTTCCCTGTCACAGATTCTGCGGAAGCCAGCAGTTCACCCATACTCAAGGTGTCTCCGGCCATACTTAGCTCCTTCTCCCATTTCGGTAGGTCGAGAGCCGCGGCAACAAACTTTCCCACGTCCGTCATGGAGGTGAAGGTGATACGCGGCCACTGGCCATCATCCTTGACCGGAAGCTCCGCGATGCTGTTCTTCAATCCAACGAGGTAAGCTCCAGATTGGTCCGCCAATGGGCCTTGTCGATGGAGTCCCTCACATGCCGCATCCTCGCCCTTCTTATAGCCCTTACCGGCTTTGTACTTGGCCAAGGCTTCGTCGGCAGTATCTTCAGGCTCCGGAGTTGTGAATATGCCATGGCCAATGTAGTTCATGAACGAACCGTGGTTGAAGTAAGCGATCTCGATCTGATTCTGGTGCTTGTCGCATTCCTCTCTCACACCTTGATTCCCCCACTTGAGTGATTCAACTTCGTCCCAACCAGTAGGCCCGAAGCCCCATTGAGATGGGGCGAAACGTTTGCAGCCAGCACTTATCGCCGCCTCGAGGAGATTGATCTGAGTCTGTGCCTGAGTACCGTCGACAGCCGAGGTGACGGAGATAAGGGTATGGACCCCATGGCTTTTAAGGACAGTGGCCAAGGAGTGGACGGAATGGTAGTCGACCGCAGCAATCTTGTGACGCTTAGCATCTTGATCGATTGCGCGGAGCCAAATGGGCGGGCGCGTTGAACGTGAAAGAATGAGGACGTTCCATGAAGTTTGCGCAAAGACGGCGGCGACAATTGCCCGACCGAGGCTGGGCGAAGTGCCACCAGCAATTGCTAGGGTAGACATGGTAGGAAGCGAATAAACAAGTGATTGTGAATTGATGAAGAAATGTCTGTGGTAATAAGCAAAGTAGACTTGGTAATGAGGCAGGAAAACTGGGTGAGGACATTACTTCACGAAATCCTGGATATCGAGGTGGGATTTATACATCTCTGACCGATTCATTCCAGTCCGGTCAGCCAGCCTGAACACGGACAAAGAAGACGGGATCCTGCCCTACCTATGCTTGACCGAACAGCCCGAGAGGCCGAAAGTGAGGTGGGGTTGCCGCTTACGGAAGACCCACACCGGAGACAACCGTTGAGCGATGCCTCCGCGGCCGCTCACAACAGTCGTTCTGCTTGATTAGAGTTCCCGAGGACCGAGAGCCCTATTCTTGTATATATAACCAAAGACATTGTATGGATATTCCTATACTCACTTCAAACTCAGCATTTCTCCTCCTTCGCGCTGTTGCCGAATCCTCATTGAACTATCTTGTCCCCTCCTTGATACCATCCTCCGGCTCTGCATCCACTTCCATCATGGCACAATCCACAATACCCTATTACATCTTCGGCGTGCTGGAACCGACTTTGCAAATCCTTGGTTTCGCCGTTGCCTCCTTTACCCCTCACTACCTCGCCCTTGCTCAGACGCCAATGCCCATCTCGCACACTTTGCTGCCATCTGAGAAGATCGTTACGTATCAGCTGGGCAATCTCTTCCTCCTCGTCGCCATCTTGGGTCTGAGCATTATGAACTCAACAAGCGACCCTGCTGTTATATCGATATATTTATCGGCGTTATGGTGGGGGGATCTGGGCCACATCGGTGTTACCGCTTGGGGCATGGGTTCCCAACGGCTGTTGAATTTGCGGGAATGGACATTAATCAACTGCACCACTATGGGCTTCCCAATCTTTTTCTTTACAATGCGAAACCTTTACTTCTTTGGCGCATTCTAATACAGGGTTAATGTTTGCTATATGCTTTGGATTGTCTTTAATAAATCGGAGGTTAAGGATGCTAGTCCGAAGATAGTCTAGGACTTAGGGACAACACAACGGCTATATGCCAAATGTATTTGTGAAATACTAGACTAGCATATTTCTCGTCTTTCACTTAGAAAAGCTTTAGGCACTAGTCTAGATTCTCCTCACGATGTTTTTCGGGTGGATATCAGTGGAGACTTTTAAGATGCTTCATCTACTTACCTAGGTAAATGCTCAGGCCAACTTACGAATTCATATTAGTTTCGTCTACCCCACCTGCTAGCATCATTTATTAACCGCGTATACCTCAATACATTCACCGCTTACGCTGGGCTTGCCGACATTATAAGTTCATGCATCTGATACCCCTCAAATCCCAGCAATTACAATACTCAACTCTAACGAAGAAACCAGATCAAAATGGCAGCCATTCACGGTATTTGCAGCCCCAAGTTCGAGGGTGTTCGCTCCATCCTCGAGAACTACATCAAGTCTGGTGAGGAGCTTGGCGCTTCCATCACTATCAACATTGACGATGAAGTGGTGGTGGATATGTGGGGTGGACACAAAGACCAAGAACGCAAGGAACCTTGGGATAAGGATACCATTGTCAATGTGTTCTCCAGCACAAAGACAGTCACCAGTCTTGCGGTACTCATCCTTGTTGATCGAGGATTGATCGACGTTAACGAACGAGTCTCAAAATACTGGCCCGAATTTGGGCAGAACGGCAAGGAAGACGTTCTTGTCCGACACTTACTCTCCTACGCCTCTGGTGTTCCAGGTTGGGAAGAGCCTCTCTCAACAGAAGACATGTATGACTTGAAGAAAAGCACAGCAATGCTAGCACGCCAAGCTCCATGGTGGACACCGGGTACAGCCTCTGGATATCATGCTTTGACGTATGGTCATCTCCTCGGAGAGCTCGTTCGGCGAGTTTCTGGCAAATCATTGCGCGAATTTGTCGCAACCGAGATCTCAGGTCCATTAGACGCCGACTTCCAGATTGGTGCATCAAAGGAGACATTGGACCGGGTTACGCCAATCATACCTCCAGACGCTTCGGGTATCTCGATGGATTTTGAGGTTGGGTCTGTGCAAGCAAGAACATTGCTCAACCCGCCCGTGGATCCCAATTGCGCAAACAGTGAAGGCTGGAGGAATGCAGAAATAGGCTCTGCCAACGGTCACGGCAACTCACGATCTCTCGCACGTATCCTGTCTGTTGTTACTTTGGGAGGTGAAACTGGAGGAAAGCGTATCTTGAAGGAGGAAACGGTCAAATTGATCTTTGAAGAACAGCAATCTGGGACTGATTTGGTTTTGAAAATGCCTTTTAGGGTTGGAATTGGGTTCGGATTGGCGCCGTGTGTCGCACTGGACTGGATCCCAGAAGGCAAGGTGTGCTTTTGGGGTGGTTGGGGGGGTTCTTTTGTTATCATGGATCTTGACAGACGTATGACTATTTCTTACACCATGAACAAGATGGGTAGTGGTCTTGTTAGTAGCGACAGGGCTGCGGTTTATGGCAAGGCTATTTATGATGCAGTTAGAGAGTAGCGCAGCATGCTGAAATTTGCACTTTACCAGTTGTCAAACTTTCAATAACATTCTTTCTTATCCCTCTTTTACATCCCTTGCTGACGATGTTACCATTCATTGGTAGCATGGTGTCTTACCTGGCCAGCCTTAAGCCCCTTGGCCAAGACTTTGCCCTTACGTATCATTCCAGCCTACCAACTAATTGGTATTCATTTACATTTCAGAGGCTGAATATGAAACCCCATACATTGTTCACTTCCAACAAGAGGCTTTAAAATGAGACATATACGTGTCATTTCTGTCAATGTTTTGCGATTTATATACCACCATCTCTAGAGTAGTGCTTTTTTGGCAGTCCCGGTCACTTCTCTGATCGAGCTCTCAATATGACTGTTAATTTGGTCATTCCTGGAGCTAGAAGGATCCCTTCTTATTTCTATGTTTTTATCATTTTTACGTTATTATTGGTGGCTCTAGTATCATCAGACTGGAAACCTGCCAGACTCGTTTCCGGTGATGCCGACCGAAAATTCGCCTTCATCATACCGGCCACTTCGTCGAGTCCTGATCTCTGCAAATCCATTATCACCGCACTAGCCCTCGGTTACCCAAGTCCGGTTATCCTCAATTGGGGTCTAAACCAACCCTCGACTTCGAAATGGTCCGGTGACCCAAATCTGACAAAGATCCCTGGTATTGTCAAATATCTCGACACTGTTATGCGTCCTGATGCACACCCCTCCGAGAGGCTACGCGAAAACGACATTTTGTTGATTGCCGACGGATACGACGTTTGGTTCCAACTACCTGCGCAGATTCTCCTCGAACGGTACCACAAGATAAATCGGGAAGCCAACGAGAGGTTATACACGCAATGGAATAAGAGGGGACCAATGCCAATGCGACAGACTACACTCCTTTCAATTGGAAAGAGATGTTTCCCTCAATCTCTAGAGTCTGGTTCAGACCTACAGTGTGACGAGTGGCCTGTGGGCCCATTAGAATCAGATCTCTATGGTCCTGACACCGAAGAGGACGAGACATATTATCCAAAGGTTCGGCCTCAATGGATCAATGACGGTGTCATAATAGGCCCTGCTGTTGATATAAGACGCTTTCTTCGTCAGGTTCAAGCGAAGCAGGAGAGAGGTGTCGGTCTGGGCAATAACATGTATAGTTTCCAGGATGCCATAGGTCAAGCTATGGTTGAACAGGAGGTTATGCGACAATGGCAGAGAGAAAACAAAGCGCCGAAGCGAAACGTGATGGATGTCATAAACAGCAACCTTGAATTCCATGCGGGTCTTGATTACGGCCAGGAGATATCGGCGCAGACTATGTGGACACAGGAGCTTGACGGAACCGATCACGGAGACTTTGTTCGATTGGGTGATAAGTCAGATATTGACCAACGCTCTGAGGCATTGGGTGTCGTACCTGCATGCATAAAAGGTGTCCCAGAGGATATAAAGATTGCGAAGAACCCATTGAGCGACATTGTTGGCGGAGCCAATTGGACGAATATGCCGCTATACGCCGACTTTTATACCAATTCAGTTCCCGCTATTCTTCACCACAATGGCATGAGCGACAAACGGTCTACTTGGTGGACCAAACCGTGGTATTACCAACACCTGCGAGCGCTGGTCAAGTCTCGCATGGGACGAGGTCACCCTGACGAACCTCTTGCAACAGTGAAGTTGAGGAACGGACGTATTAGGTACTGGCCATTATCTGCAGAGGAACAAGATCGGTATCCAAGGCATTTCAACGGGACGGCGAATGGGAGATTGAAAAAGATGGAATTTGGGACTATTTGTCGGCATGAGATGAAGGCGCCTCTTGGACCGAATCAGCAGTGGTGGGAGGAGGTGTTTCGTGATACTGGGGGACCATGGGGACAAGTCGGTTGAATGAATACGCGCAGTTAGTAGGTATTTTCTTTTTGTGCTGTAATTTACTTCGAATCTTAGTTCAAGATACTCATTCTCGCATCTCTCGAGCCTAGACCACCGTAAGCAACTGGGGATAGGCTGAGTCCAATGACGTGGCCTGGGTGCGTTCAATTACTACTGAATTGAGTAAAGTCCAGTGGAGCTTCAATTTGCAGTAGAGTTACGCCACTATAAATACTTAGTTAGCTGGAAATGGCCTGCCAATCACAATTTTGAACCTCCCGCCCACAAGAACGACGAACCCAGCTTCATTTGCAACTGTGTGCCCAGTTTGTTATCTTGACATATACACAGTTTAAAACGACAATCAGGATACAGAATGAGTTCTAAGCGCGCTATCGGGCCACTGGACAATCGGAAAACGCTAACTCGCTGCCAATCATGTGCAACGAGGCGGATCAAAGTATGACAGCTCGCCAAGCGCTCAGTAGTAACTTCAGCTGACATGCTTCTTAGTGTCAAGGCGGCTTCCCTTGCGAGTACTGTATCCGCACCAAGAAGACATGCCTTCCTCAAGCTGTCCCAGCGAACAAAGTAAAATTCGTCCGCTGCAGGACATTTCAGTCATTATCTCAAGTGGCAAAGCCTCCTATGCATATTACCCCAAAGCCTGATATCACGTACTTGGACTACTTCGACTTGTTCATGCAACGCTGTCAGTTTACAAAAGGATCCACCAGTTTAGTGTCTGATCTCCTTCCTTTGATCCATTCATGTGCACCTCTTGGACAAATTACAATGGCCATAGGTGCACTTGAAGCCAGCAGACGGCCTACTGTAAAGATTGGAAGCGAGAGGCCAGCACCACTTAATGTCGCATTTGGATCATATGGCAGGTCAATTCAGACACTTCAAGCTCGACTTCAGTCGCAGGACGCATTAAGTTGCCAGGGTGTGCTGTGGTGTACACTACTTCTCGGTCTCTTTGAGGTAGGCTTTAATTCTCATGCTAAGACATAAATACTGATCGTGGAAGTTGATGACTCAAGTATCTGGTGATCCATGGGCCAATCACATGTTATACGGGACCTCTAAGATTCTCCAGTCCTCCGGCATAACGAAACCCAGTGGTAAACTCGGAGCTCAATTCTTTGGGGCTTTCAATTGGCTAGAAGCAAACAGAGCCATTCTGTATGGTGAAGATACTATCCTTTCACAAGAAGAATGGCAAACTTGTTACCAAACTCTTCCTTCGGGCTCAAATAGTCAAGTTGATACAATATTTGAGATCTTTGTCGAGATTTCTTCCTTTAGTAAAATGTGAGTTTCTCCGACGTACCCCTTGATCTCTCAACTGACGTTTAAGTAGATTCTTTGATCAAATTGAGAACATCCCGGAACAACTAAGGTCCTGTCATCCATGTATGTGTAACCTCGCAGGTGAGGGCCGCATGTATCAACAACGACTCCGCGAATGGCATGATCGAACATTAACACCTGAAGATTGCTTGGACTTCCACGATAAGCTCAAGCTTACGGTTTACCATGCGCTGCAGTTATTCATATGCATGAATTATACGTTCTACACATTCTGGGATGAGGAAAGCATTCCCAGACTTACTACAAACGAGGTTGAAGTCCACGTCTCAGCTATCATAACTCATGTTGGGGATATTCTTGATCATTCGAACATTTCAAGTTTACTGCTCTTGTTTCCGCTACGAATGGCTGGTGCAAATACGAGCAACTCTTTAGAAAAAGATCAAATCATTAAGTTCCTGAACGGGATATCGCAAAAAGGATTCCTGGTCTCAAACAGGATCGTGGTTGATCTAGAAGAGGTCTGGGCCTTCAGAGACTTGCTGAGATATGACGGATAACTTGAAATGGAAAAACACAGGAACAGATAACGATGAATTAATAATCTTGTTGCGAGTTCGAACTCAATCTATCTAAATCGCATATTATAATCTATGCCCGTTAATTAACTAACTGGCCAAATCAGATGGAAGAAATAAATCCAGACACCAAAAGTAGGGGAAAATCGTCATGCGAATCAAAAACCCTACTCTTTAGAACCACTATTTGAAGCCAACTCAAGTGGTAGCCCCATTTCGAAGTGTCCCGTTGGTATGCTACTTTGCCTGGATGTTGAAAAACTCCATAACAACTCGAGTTCGTAGTTCCGGAGCGAAGTAATCATAGCCGACAATGATGGCGCATTCGTTCACGTATACCGTCACTGGGATTGCGCCCTGGTACATCAAACTCCACTGGGTTAAATGTCAGTCAACATTTACGAGACTTTCGAAATAAGGGGATCTTACCGATGCAACAGGAGAAGGGTTGAAGTCTCGCTCAACTAGCCCTTCAAAAACAGCACCAGAGTCGACCAAGATGCCTCTGTTGAAGATTGGAAAGTTGGAATTCACGTAGCCCCTCCAAACGCTGGGGGTGTTGTTTTGATGATTGTAAGTCGTCAGCGTATTGTCCACCAATCCCGACTTGGTAATGTTGGAATAGTCAAAGTATGACGAAGCTAGCTCCCTGTCGAAAGCTTCATCTACGCGGACAAAGTTCTTGGAAGGAGAATTTTCGATGTAGCCAACTGTGATGTGTGACAGATCGGCATTCCTAACCCAGAATGTTAGCAATAGCCATTGTGTTGGGGCTTTGAAGTACGGACCACTTGTGCTGTACAAAGTGAGCCGTGTATTCTTGCTTGACTACTGGTGGTCTTGGCTGCTTGAAACCAGAAGAAAACTCAACGATGGAAGATGGGAAGGGAGGGCATTTGAGAGGAGGAGCTGCGGCCACTGCAGCAGCAAAGCCAATGAACAGAAATTGATAAGACAACATTTTCAAAGTACGATGTAACTCGATATGTGATAATAGAATATTCTATATTATTTGGGCTTTAGTCCAAGTATTTATATCTCATTACGTTATTGCTTTCACATTGTTTGTCTTGCGTGGATCTTTCAGCGCGTTCAATAACTACCCAAAGAGGTTAGTCTAGTTCATGTCGCAAACTTGGGGCTATGTGTATGCGTAAGCTTGACAACGAAATGCGTTTAATTCTTTCCTTTCTCGGATAGTACCATGTATTTAGCAGACAATTTAGCAGACAATTTACTTTAATATTAGCCGAGACACATCGAAAGGACTACTGGTAACTGTACAATGTTCATTTCAAAGGCTGGTGGGGTGGATTGACAAGCAGAAAGAACGGAATTGTTTAGACAGCTTGATTACTCCGCTGTAGTATTGCTACCCTATAATGCATCAATCAGACTTTGAGAAGACACCCATCAAATTGCTACCCTGTAAAATTTGACCCAATACAGTCGATACGAATTCTACACTTTTACTCCCCACTTAGAGCCCACTAGGAATTGCCTCGATACAATTGCAACAGCTGCCCCAAGAAGGATTGACACGCCACAAAAAATGATCAACCCAGAGAAATCACCACCCTGATCACTCACTATAGCCCCAGCGATGGGACTACCAACAAGCACGCCGAACGCTGCAACGCCATACAAAGAACCGTTGCGCGTACCAATACTGCGCACGTCTGAGAATGAAGCAACCACGGCAGGGACGATAGAAAGTGTGCACCCAGATGTGAAGCCATATAACGCGGCGTAAGCTATCACCGACGCAGTGGAATGGGCAGTGAGCCAAACGGTAAGAGTAAAGATTCCACCGAGCAGAGTGAGAGGAATCATGACGTTAAAGACACCAACACGGTCACCGAGATACGCTGGGAGAAGTCTGCCAAATGTGCTATTGATATTTGTAAGCCAAACGGTAATTAAAATGGTGAAACTCAATAAACGTACGATGCAGCGTTGACGATGGGAACCATGTATTCAGCCAATTTCGGAGATACCCCAAGTGCCTTTGCTTGCACAATGATGAAGTTGAAGGGCAGAAATGAACCCAAGTATAGAAGGAATGCTGCTATAGTCAGGAAAAGAAAAGGCATCTCCTTGAATGGTGTGATGAAGTCCTTGGGGTTGAACTTTCTTCGTGGTGGCGGTAGTCTAGACTTGATGGTAATGTTTGCAATAGCCAAAAGTCCCAGGAACAGGAACGCGACAGATCGCATTGCCCAGCCAAAGCCAATCCTCACAACGAGGTGATTCACCATGATTGGGAGCACGACACCGCCAAGACTAGAACCAGCGGTGACAATGCCGAATGCGATGGCACGGTGTCGAAGGAACCAAGTACCAACAGCAGCGATAGCTGTAAGATACTGTGTTAGTTACTTTTTGATGAAGAGACGAAGCTTTAAAAGGCAACTTACGAGCGTAGAACAAGAATGAGCAGCCTATCGCACTGCAGAAGCTTTGCGATAACAGAATTTGGTAGTATTCTTTGGATATTGATGTCATCATCAAACCAAAAACATGGAGGAATGAACCGAGAAGGATGGGTATACGAGGACCAAACTCGTCTGTCATTTTACCAACAACAGGACCCTATAAACAAATTTAGAAAATGCCATCTAGTGAAAGTGACTAACGGGTATTAGAACAACATACCCAAAAGAACATCATGAATGATTCCACTGATGGTATCCATGCAATGGTGCTTGAGGAATATGACTTGAGCTGATTTTGTTCATAATAATCCTGAAATATGCCAATACCTATTGTCGTTATTACCCGTCAAACTCGATTACTCACGAATCAATCAACTTACAATTAATCCATCCGAAACTGGCAAAGACGGCACAAAAGCCTCCTGCGACAACTGACCAAGCTTCCAATCCTCCATCAGGGGGAGGGTCAAAGTCATTGCTAGGACTGTTCAATTGTTTTTCTGCAGGTAATTCTGGCTGCGATTGGGATTCGTCTCCGGATGGAAGAAACGGTGGTGTTTGATTGGGATCTTGTTTTGTTTCAGACATTCCGTGTATTGGATGAAAATCGAAAAACTGGGTTGAGAATAATAGAGAAGATGTTTGATGCATTGAATGCGGCTCTTGTCGAGGGATTCATCTTTCTTATAGCTAGCTAGACTTTCAGACAAAGATCTTACAAATGCTACCCTTGACTTCAAGCTCGCGAGATGGTTCCGAATACGGTTAAGACACTTTTGAGATCTGAGAGCGGAGTGGTAGGGCTAGATTCCCTGTCAATAACCTCGAATAATGGTGCTCTATTCGGTTTAGCTCAGTTTGTCACAAGTCAGCCACCCTCGACATCATCGCTTTCTCGCTTTATTAATCCACGTTTCCTTCCCAACAACGTTGAAAGACATTTCGAAGCATGGTACTTAATCCAGTATAGTGCCTCGTAAAAATAGATATCACCGCAGTCTTTCAGGTCCCGAATCCCGCTTAACCCACCATGGTCGGCATTGCTGGGAAATCCAAGGCGTGTCACGATTGCAAGAGGCGTCGCGTCAAGGTAAAGCCCTAATGTTACGTCGATCTTTGACAGCATTAATAATGTTTAATTAGTGTGATCTTACAACCCCAGCATGTCTTCGGTGCACCAAAACAGGAATCTCATGTCGTGGATATGAGCGGTCGACACTCTGGGTCCACCGAACTCAGGCTAGGCCCAATGTCTATGCTTTATCGGCTGTGAGAGATGCAAAGTTAAAAGAACGTCAGAGCGAGAACGCAAATTCAGTTGACTGGAAAAATGTGTTGGAGCACATGCGCGATCAGCTCTATTCGTCTGACCCATCCTATGAAGTAGCGACATTTCGATTACAAGCTCTGTCCATCGCTGACAAGTTCTACCATCCATTGCCTAAAGTCGCTGAAAGCTGCGAAGACGCGACGTCAACACCATCGTCCTGGTTCAAAGCCGTATGTAAGATGACGAATCCCAGCGAGGCACTAGATCACTCCCTCTTGGCATTTTGTGCCATTCAAATTCGTATATCTCGAAACTCTGGAATTTCTTATGACGAGACAGTCCAACTATACAACCAAGCTCTATCAAAGATTATCAGTATCCTTGATAGTCCGGTAGATGGGGGCAGTGACGAGAGTCTCGCAGCGATTATTGTCCTTTCTACTTGCGAGGTGAGAGAATTGTCTACTCAAACTCCGATTATGTATTGACTTGGAACAGCTATTTCTTTTTAGCTCAGGCTCAAGCTGGAACGCACACGCCCAAGGTATTTCCGAGATGCTTCGTAATCGTGTCGCCTCAGGAAACACTACCAAGAGCTGGAGCGATCTTTGTCGTCGTCTTTGTGTGATATGTGTACGTATAAAAACTCTCTAGATGGAATCTGAGCTTACACTATCCCAGGTCATCCAAGCAATGGTACAGAAACGCCCTCTTATACTTGAACCTGATGTTTGGCGACAACAAACCAAACCTCACTCTAGTCCTACCTCTTTCGGCGGGTTACTAGACCTCGCTGTGGACATACCCTCAATCATGGCGAGTGTGCATACAGTCTCCCAAGTTAATTTGCTTCCACAAGTCAATCAACTTATTCAGAAGTACCAGGAGCTCGAACACTGGTTAAACAGTTACATCAAACACGCCTGGGATCAAAGCCAAACACTTGTATACTGGTCTGTCCCTGCTCAAGCCATCAATCCGACTGATAACGACCACGCAGAGAAGCTGTTCCCATTCGCCCTAATCTTCTCTTCTATAGCAAACGCTAGTGTGTGGATATTTACTTCTTCCATAATGCTCGATATACTTGACACCATTCTGTTTCTTGATTCAGAGAACCAAGATGACAGTACTCTGCTACGGTATACGGATGAGACACTCGGTTGTAGCATGGCACCCGATTTGCTGGAAACCCTCCGGGTGGATGCGGATAAAATGAGTCGACTGTTATGTCAAAGTATTGAGTTTTGCTATCGCATTGAGAATGGTACATTCGGCCCGCAAATAACAACTTATGCTCAGTCGACATTGTTGAGCTACTTTGCAAACCGCGGGCTCCGTCGTGAGATGGATTGGTGTAAAGCTATTCTTCGGATGATCGGCCCGGAAATGAACTTCGGGATCAATCTAATGCAGTTAAGGTCAGTGCCTGGAAATGTGTGAGAAGAAACAAAGCGCACATGGAGATATATATTGAAAAAGGGACCTATAAATGATACTGATACAATACATGTAAATACAAAGATGATCTTCCACCCCTGCATTTCTTTTATGCAATATTTTACTAACGGAAATAGTGACTTATGCGAAGGCCGTGCAGTGATTACCAAATATCTGTTGGTTATAATCCTCAGACTTTTCTTTTCTTCTCTTTTTCTACGCTGGTCCACTCTTAACACAACCTCCATCAAACCCAACCTCAACGCCAAAGGTCTGTGAGAATGGCTGATTACATTGAAGAAATGATTCAAGACGCCTATGGTCCGGACTATGAGGCCAAGCAACATCCTGGCGGTAGGAAGAACCCCGACAATTATTGCCATTACCGAAAATGGGGCTATACAGTTTATCGGACATACTACGGCAAGGAATCCGACGAAGCTTGGAAAATGCTCCTTTACTCCATGAGACATCAGACCAGATTGGCATTCGGCGGCTTTGAAGAAGAGGATGTTGACCAAGACGATGTGCAACGACTAAAGAACCTGTTTACAATCGATGGTCGTGAAGACCCTTCGAAACTTGATGGCCTCGATGCTCAAGGTATTCGGGATTACTGGAACGCTGAAACCGACAGGGAGCAGCAAGCTATAGTGCAAATACCGGGTAAAAAACGCCGCTACACAGCAAGGCCCAGTGAAAGCTTTGGCATGTCAGAATGGGTCCATCAATTTGCACTATTCGCCGACGAGGTAACTTTGAAGGACGTGGCAAACGGCGAATTTGTTGTTAAAGCTATCCCATTGAATTGGAAGGATGTTGAAGACGGATGTCCACGGGGGTGGATGCGGATCCCAACAAGCTATCTATTGGACTTGTGGATATTGCTGAAAGACTGGTCTTGCCGTACAGAAATCGCCCTACGGTTCCGTGGTTCTGAGGAAGAGCTTCACTCTTGGGTCTGGCCTGGTGATGATAATCGCTGTAGCACTGCAAAGTATTCTGAGATTCGACGATTTCCACATTATAACAACCAGCACTTTGAGAGAATCAACCACCACTTTGTTGGAGATTTCCAGCACTTGTGGAAATTGATTAGGGAGGCTGAAGAGAAGGAGGTTTGACCACTTAAGAAATTATCCCATCTCAACACTAAGAGTAAAGATACAAAGAGTATCTTATAACAATATGCATCGAATGAAGTGATTATAAAGCTACATATCAACATAAGCACCAGGGTAGCTTTGGCAAACTACAGAAATCCTCCTATCAAGATTGGAATTGTCGCTCTGCGATAATTGTATATTGAATAAGAAACATTAAAGACTCCTGGACCCCAGTCGTTTATTCATCCCCCATCTGGTGAACCTGGTACTGTCTTCACTTTAGGAACCAGACGCACTGCTGCCGATTTGGGTTCATCACCCCCGAGCACATACGTCGCAACAAACTTGATTGGAATAAATAAATCATCATTGTAGTCATTCACAGTAACCATGGGCAGGATAAAACTGCATTCTCGCATGTGACCAACCGTTACATAACCTTTGGTCGAGCGAGGAAGGAGTGTGAGATCGAGTGTAGCAGTGCCTTGACTTGCAATAACGTTGAAGCGAAGGTTCTGGAGCATACTAGGTCCAGGACCATGGTAAGAAGCGAGCAAAGCAGGATTCTGACGATCATTGACGGGACCCATAGGAATAGAGATAATGATTTGGCTAAGTTGGTGCGGATAGGGTTGAGTTGAGGCGGGAATCCGAATAGCAAATATGAGATCGAGCGGATAGGGGGACTTGGTGGGAATAGCGCCGAATGGGGAAATCTGAGGATAGATCCTGATATTGAAAGGCGGAGGCTGCCCGGCGTCCCCGGCACCTTTGGGAGATGCTAATGCCAACATAGCCATAGGTTGCATAGCAGTTACCACCATGGCTGGCGCTATCTCCTGTAATGGTTCTGTTTCTTCTCTCTCAGGGAATAACTGGAGTGTTGGTAGCAAACTTGGAAAGTGAGGAGGAACCTCTTGCGGGAGATCCGCAATGACTTTCGTTGAAAGAGACTCTGTTGATGAGAGATCTGCATGCAAAGTCGAGACATTTGGGGAGAACTCTGTGCTCTCTGCTGCGGAACGTTCTCCCATGAGACCGAAAGTTGGATGCCCTATCGTCTCTACATTTGGGTTCAAGGAAAGGTAGTCCGACGTCAATCCAAGTTGATAGACGTGACTACCCAATTGGTATCCGACCAGGCTTGAGGTAACTTCGTCGTCGTCATAATGAGTTTTAGGCGGGGGGCCATCTTTCTGGACGATATCCTTGACTTCATTTCCAAAGGCTATCAGGTTCAAAAACCTCAGTTCACTGTTCTGGCCCCAGATGAAGATTTGTCTCGGTGGATGCTCACGATCATCAGCATAGTATGTCGGTTTGGCAATAGTCTCGTATTTCGTATCCCCACGAGGCTTAGAGAATGTCCGTGTAAATGAAATAGTCAATTCAGTAGTAGAAAGGGTATCCCCAAGCGCAAAGTATTGCTGGTGGGCCGGCTGAGTAAAGGTCAAGGTATGCAGACTCTTGGATCCAGGTTCACGATCGAAAAGGCATAGAATGACATCGTCGGCGATCCTCTCTTGGCGTAGAATCTCCGCTCGTTTTTCGGCGTGCGGTCCATCCTCTTTGCTGGATGACCCAGGAGGAATTGGTGCCGTGATATGTAAATCCGGAAAGTCTTTCACGATTTTTGAGCGAAGTAACAGTCCATACGTCGGCACTTGTGGCCTGTAACCGACATCAGGGTCTACTGTGGAGAAATACTTATTGAAAATACCCTTGATAGATCTTCGCAGACTATCATCAGTGCGTTCAATATGGTTCGCCACTCCCAAGGCTCCGTCGATGACCGCTTCTACCCAATGTGGATCAATGTAGAAGAACCGAAGTGACTCGGCTGGAAGCCAAGACGGCTCAATGAGCAGATTTTGAGCAGGGATTCCGACGAGAAACATTCTGTGCATGATAAAGGTCATGACTGTAACCCAGTCTGATGACCTTGGCAGGTTGAGCTCGTTGTATAGTCGTGCGCCAGTCTCGTCGTCGCTACCCGCGAGATGGCGGACGTGTTCGTCGACCGCGTCTTTCATGGTAGAAACAATACTTGGATTGGCGAGAGACAGATCAACGGGTTGGGCCAAGGGCTTTTCAGTTACACCACTCTTGGGCTGATCACGCGGCGAGGCAGTAAGAGAGCCTGCTTCGGCATCCGCAAGCACCTGAAGAGACTTCGCCAGCGATGAGATTGTGTCTTTGGTAGACTTCCACGCATCATGCTTCTCCATTTCCTTTTCCTTGCCGCGATTCAAAGCCGCCGCTGCAACGACTGATCGTAGGCGCGAGAGTGCAGTTGTGAAAGAACGATCCGCGAGTGCAAGCGTTCGACCAAGATTCCACGCCATCGAGTAAGTCAAATCCATGAGGCCGAGGTCCTTGTCGAAGATTTGCAAGTCACTCCCGCTGAAAGAAAGAGACGTCCAGCTCTCACTGAGCTTCTTGGGAGGAACACATGGAATGCATGCTCCGCGAGCAATGGCGGCTGTTTCTTCGCCGGTTTGGGTGCGGTATTTGACCATTATGTAGCCATCTCTCAAACGCGCAGCTACCCTCTGGCCACTCTCTGATTTCATTTGCTCAGCCTTCTCGATGACTTCTTTAGGAGGTGCGAGTACTGCGCAATGATCACCCAGATTCTTAAGAGAATCAGATACAGAGGGTGCCCCTGTTGGTAAAACGCTATACGACCACGAGTAGAGCGAAGAGAGCATGATGTAATCACTCGAACCAAAGTCGTCGCGAGACTTGTCATGTAGACCTTCAAGAGAAACCACGTGGACGATAGCATGCGATGTTTGTTTATCGTCCAGTGGAGCTGCACGATGGGAGTGAACGACGCTGAATAAGCCATCTTCGGTCGACGAGAAATTTGTCCCTTTTGCAGCCGATTGACGGACGTGTGCAAGGTAGGTGTATCGACTTAGATCTATCGATTTCTGGTCGACCATTTCCTCACCGCGCTCGTTATAGGTCGCGAATAGCTGAGTAAATAGACTTTTTGGGACAAAAATGGCCCTTGTTCGATCATCGCTCTTCGCTGACAGTGGCACGGGAGACCAGGATTTAGCCACTTTGCCAGGCGCGAAGTCGCTGACGGGTATATCAATGGCGCAATTGACGTCCATTTTGATGTCTTTGCCAATTTTGTCCATCTCTTTAGCAAGGTCCGACTTGGTGAAGATGCTGCTTGCACCCATGAGCTTGTCCTTGTCTAGACGAAGCTCGGATTCACTGAAGACAAGAACGGCCAGCCATGGTACGCGGTTCCTTAGATTGTCCTTATTGAGCTCCTCTGGAGTCTGTGGCACTGCCATACGCTCCCAAGGGAAGAAAGGATCCGTGAATAAGACATGAGGCAAGATAGTAGGCGGTGCCTCGGCTCCCTCAGGCGGGTAAATGGAATGCACGAGATTTTTTGGCAGAGTATATTGCGGTGATTCAACGTTAAAGACCTTATTTGTCTTGGTAGTATCAGGATTCTGTGTAACGCCATTTGCAATGATCTCCTGCCACGAATTGACTTCATAAAGACCACTGGCGAGGCTTGGTGTGAAAACCGAGTATAGCATCGCCTCGCCAGGCTCCAATGTCTTCAAGTTCGGGACCTCATTATCACCTGCTGCGACAGGAGCTTCCGTTGAGGCAGCGAGATTTGCTTCTTTGACTTCCTGCGCTCGACGCAGGGTGAGATGCCGGGGACTGCTTAGGATGTCTTGTGAGAGAATCATTGCGCTTTCTGATCGCTTCGTTGGCCTTTCATGAACGATCGACCCAAGTTGTCCTCAAATTTCATCAAATGTCATAGAAAATCACTCAATTGCTGCAGATAGTTGCAATGGTGCAATGATGTCGGACATGGCCCCAAAGGCTGGGGTGACTGGGTCCACATTCTGACACAGTAGTGTGCAGAATAAATGTGTTCTAGACCTTGTGACTACGGAAGACATCGGTGGTCCGATTCAATAGTCCCCATTTTTTTAATCATTTAGCTGCAGACCGTTCCGCACGGGACTAGTCTTAACAGCCAGAGTGGGAGGTGGCGTGCCGCGCATCGCTGAATGTGCCCCATATTGTGCGGAGTATATACATGCAGCTATTGAAGACATACATTTCAGCGACGCCACATTCCACCGCTTCGCCTGCATGTGACTATTAAATGCCTTTGAGACTACTGAACAATGCATGAGACATACATGGATCGTATTCGCCATAAATTATGAGTGAAATAAACAAACTGGCCGTTGATTCCTACATCAGAGAACCAGTATGATCGTTGGACACCTGCACAAAGTCTCCCGAATCCGAACCCTGTGAAAGGTCAGCCAAAACAACAATGGGATGCGGTGGAAAACTATTGGTCAGCAGTCGATATAAAATCACTCGTCGGAGTAGTAAATGCGTGGTCTGAGTTCCTTGGATGGGAGAAGGACGTCGTTCCTGGTAAGAAACCAGAATTCTTGATCAGCTGGGTTTCAGAGAGTTATCTGAAGGCGCCGCATATTTGTTGTTAATTTTCATATACACGGAATTGTCTCTGGATAATATTTTCAAGTCAATTAAGTTTAAAAATTAGCACTGCGCTTGAAAGGTTGCAGACGTTCTAAATCTGGGCGACAAACTTCTCATTGCCGATAGGAGGGTAGGATAAAGCAAGAAGCAGCAGCACCCCCCGGTTCAGAATGTGTACTATGCCTGGTTTGTTCAGCAAAGCAGACCGTACAATAGTTTAATAATTGAGGATGGATTCTAAAAGGCTTCTAGAAACTAATCACTGAGGAAGACGTGTCCGCTGGGCCGATCCGGGTAAGCTTTAACAGTAGCTTGGATTAACCTACAGTTGAGTACCTTGCTTTGCCTGCTGCCATCATCCCCTGCGTCGGTTACTAACCGATGAACTTTGTTTAGTGAGATATGAAAGGGCGCTAGCATGAAAGGATAACCAATGAATTAAATCTAGGGTAACTAATAAACTTTGACTAATATTGGCATAGACGATGTGATTAGTTGACGTTGCGCATGATGGGGGGGTTGTCAGAGGGCCTAATTTATGGGCGACAGTGTCAAAATATTCTGTTCCCGTAGGCATATTGAGCTAAAACGGTACTGCTGATGACAATACGACTACCTGGATTTCATGAGTGACGGAAGACTGATTATTATACCTCGCATCAGCTTATTCAGTATGCCGCCGGTAAGGATCGAGATTCATTTAAAACCTACTTCTATAGGTACTTCTGCAGGGCTAAGTTGATGTCAAGATATTACAGTGGATCTTTGGCATGTAGAGGTTTAGGAGTGCATTGCACAATATTCAACATAATTTCGTCTAAGCTGCAAAAGTAATATACTTCAAAGCACATCATTAGAAGATGGGAAGCTTTTTAAGCTTGCTGGACATACTCGCCTTTCACCCAAAAGCAAAATAAAAGATAGTACAAATCAAAACTTTAAAGCACCAGCTGTCTCCAGTCCAAACATGACAAAATTGCATCCCGCCATGACACCAGCCGGTATGACCCTAGTCGTCAGGTCTGGATCAAAAAGGGCGACGCAATAAGAAACCCGTCCAACACATTGCACTATTGTAGAAGTTTCACCAATAATAGCCAACGACCGTTCTGTGCTTTCAGGCTTCTTTGAAAGTTCATAGAAATGAAAACAACTGCAGAAAAGCGCTGGGAACACCAGGACCGTATTGAAAACTGCTCCCATCTTGCGGTTGTCATCAACTTTCATAAACGAGAGATGGCCTTTCGCGAGATACTTTTGACCAGGGCCGGAAAAGATAATCTTTGACATGACGGTAGTGACGGTTGTAATCGTGCGCATGGTGGAAACGGCTTTGTTCTCAATCGGCATTTTTGCAACTAGGAAGTCTGCGCCGCCCGTAGCAAGGGCGCCAATCACGCCCATGATAGCCGATGGCAGACCGAAGGCATTGGTAGGACTGGTATCCATGGCTTCAGCAAAGAAAAGAAAGTTTCCTGCGAATGCGACGAAACCACCAAGGGCATGGCCTGCGGTGTAGATCATCTGTCCAACCTCTTGAGAGATTTCCACGTCATTCCCTTCTTTCGAGTCAGTTGATGAATTGGTCTTGCGAGCTGACGATCCCCGACTCAAGACTGCAGAGAACGAAGCCCAATCTTGAGCGTCGATCAATGCGCGAGTTGTGCCGTTGTTGGGGAATGGAGTTTGCCCATGGGCGAACTTGACCATGATTGTGATCTCAGCTGCTCCAATCCAAGTAAAGAGATCAAGGAAGGAAATGTCGGAAACTCCAATGGCGTTCAAGATATCCGAGATGATGGGGATGTGAATCTTGGTGTCCAAGACATCAACGACAGTACCAGCGAGAGTACACAAGACATCCAACATGGTGTCAACGACAACCTGGGTTGTGCCCAAAACAGCTTCAACAAGAATGCCGGTGAGTCGCTTGAGGATATCTGCCAAGCTGAGATGCAGGAACTGTGAAGCGAGACTCTGAAGCTGATTGAGGGTTTGTGTAAAGATCATTCCCTGTGACTCCATCGCTTTGATCATATCATCGACCAAGCCTTGCACAATACTTGGGTCAGGGACGTCACTTTGTAGCGTGATTCTGTCTGCTTGGTTTCTAAAGTGACCAGCCATCATCTGAGAGCCAGAGCTCTGGTACTTGGTAGGGTCTGTTGTATTGCCAGATGGTGGCTTTCCAGCCGAATCCCCTAGTGCTGACCAGTCTTTGATACCGGCCCATTCTGCGACAGCTTCACGCGCACCATCCATGCAATCGCGTAAGGAGTCCTTGGAATGTCCAATGCTGGATGTTATGTCCAACAGATAGAATTTGACCAAGTTATATGTAACCTGCTTGGTCCGTTTGATATCTTCCCATTCGAACAAGAACTCAACGAATCGAATGAGATTCTGGATTCCCGTCTTGATCTTGTCAAAGACCCATTCGATAGCTCCAACCACAGCTTCGACTGTATTCAGGATAGCTCGGTACACGTCCTTGCCGATCTTGACGATGAACTCCCAAAGGCCTGTTGCAGCATTGTTGATAACGTCAATGACTTTCTCAACTCCCGTCTTCAGCCAATTGAACAGATCTCCAGCGGCAATGGCGATTGCGTCACCAAGGCCGAATGCTGCGCTGCCTTGTGAGATTACTATTTTCGATGTAACAGGTGCACTGATGCGGAGTGACGACATCTGGACCGAGTGCTTGTTGTAGGCACCATTCAATAGTCTGATGCTTTCTGCAGTTGCCTCTAGCTCCTCATCAGGTAGTCCAGAGGAAACCAATGAATCCGTCGTGGGATATCCGACAACACCACCGGCTTTGACATTTGTGCGGATTTGGGCATTCTTCAAGACGGTCTTGTCGGATAACTTGGACAGTTTTTCAAATGAACTGGCCATGGGATTGATTGTGACCTCAGTATTGCCCAGTTTTGCAGTTATCGTAGCTCCAACAATGCTGTCAGTTGCCTGGATAACAATGACTTGGCCAGATTCGTTAACCGTCACATTCACCGGGACTGTTGAAAGGATGTAGTACAGTCCATCGATATAAACTGGTGTATGCGTCTTGGTAGTCAGAGTGATTTCCGATCCTGATAGAGGCAGACCATCTTCTCCTTTTACACTGATCGTGGTAGTATACGAGTTGAACTGGATGGGTTCAGTCTTGGGGGCCGCCTCAAGCATGATGCGTTGAGCATACCAAAGCTTGGAATCGGATCTAGTGGCCTGAGTGAGCTTCTGAATGTTGTTGCCACTAGCTGCAAATACCGTGTTACCTCCATCTTTGAGGTTGACGAAGGAGGTAATATGTTCAATTCCAGAGAGAATAGGAACCGGAGCACTCCAATATTGTGGATCTGCAAGATGGTCTACATGGCAAGATGTGTAGTAGGCGACATCACTTGCATTCTTGCCAAAAATGGTGGTTATTTTGTCATGCATGAGTGCAATCAGAGTGCCAGTGCCGGAGAAAACAGGGTTGGTGAGCAGTGGTGTTCCGACAGTATTGTCATTCAGCTGCTGATCGGGATCCCAGCGGTAGAGAGTAGAGTCACCGACGGCGTAAAGATCAGTTGCGCCATACCATGGCGAACTCTGGTCATCGTAGCGGGCTGAGTCGACTGCTGTTGCGAGTGTTTTGTTGGGTAGCAGTAGGCGAGTTGGCATAGGCGTGGCATTGCCTATACTGTTGAAAAGAGGTACATACGCTAGTTGGGCAGCACCTTTGATGGCACCAGCTGTATATATGCCATCGACATAGGCTCCAGAGACACGACCCATGCAACTCTGATACGTGCCCTCCTCAACATCAAATGGCAGAGTACGAGGCGTCCAGTAAACTCCTGAGGTCGAGTATGGGTCAACAACGTAGCGGGAAGTAGCCTTGAGCTCGGAGTCAGGGTTTTGCAGGATGTCGACCATGATGTATTGCTGTTGTTGGTCCGTCTCCGAGACGTAGATGTTCGTAATGTGAATCGAGTCAGGTCCACTCTCCGCGTCAAAAGGGAATGCCTTCCAGTATGGATTGGAGATCCACGAAGAGGTAGAAGAAGGTGAATTGCGAAGTGATAGAAATAAAGTATCGGAACCATTGGAACGGACGGACATGGCCAAGGTCAACGTGAATGCATTCATGACGCTCTGGCCAACATCGAACTGCATCGCTGTTGCGCCAGAAGGGAACTTGTCATTGATGACCTTGGACGACATGTCAGTGGCTCTCCAGCCTGTTTGCGTCTGCGCGACCGTCTCCTCAATGACGTTCAAGACACCTGAGGAGTCGATAGCAAAGAGCAAAGCGGTTCCGTCTGAGGCTTGGAGAGCCCGAAACTTGCCATCCGGTTTAACTAGCTCTCCCTGCACGTAGTTGAGCATCAGCTCAGTACTTGTTGTCATGCTTGCTTGCTGGGAAGATCTGATCGACTTCAAGTGCTTGTGGGGATCAGACGTACCATCATCATCCTGATCTGGTGTGGTCCTGAGTGACGTAAAACTCCCCTCAGCATCAGGTGGGCCAATAGATTTCGGTGTTTTGTTTACACCCTCTTCCTCCAATCGCTTGAGATCCTCAGATCGAAGTTCCAAGATAAAAGCAGTGAGAGGGGGAATTTCGGTGACTTCGATAACTTCTGGATAACATGGGGACTCCTCGGGTTCCTTTTGGACATCTGTTGGGTTCACATATGTGATGAGGCACGCGAGGTCCGAAAAGTTGGAAAACGAAGCAGACTTGTAGGAAAATACCCGAGCGCCGGGAAACACAAAGTTCTTTGCCTGGTTGAAGGGAATGGAGCGCAAATGTGCATTCACAAACGGGTTAGTCTTGTCCTTGACATCTTGAAGCAAGTCTCCGATACGAGTGAAGAAGTTGACGATCCAGCTGACATCAATGTCTTCTGAATTGTCTTGGACATATGAATGGGTTGGTGAAGAAGTAAGGCTTCCATTGTCATCAACAGAAATTACATAATCGTCTGTCAGAACTTTGTCCAGAATATTGGCATCCGCGCCAGTACTCGACCACTGGATGTAGACATAGATTTTTAGTCTTTGGATGATGCTGAAAGTGTTGCCTCCAATGTAAACTTGTGGAACTTGGGCGAGATCATAATTTCCGAAAACAACACTACAAGAATAGGTTGACACGATCTTGAACTCGCCTTTTGTGGCCCAATATTGGTCCTGATCCCTAGCTGTGCGACTGTAGTCAAGTGTGGCGACTATAGGTCCAGACTCTGTGACTCGAACGTTTGGCATTTGCTCAGGTGTCAACTTCCACTTGTAATCGACGCCGCCAACAACATCTGTGGCTGTCACCCACACCCAGGGCAGAAGGCAGGAATTTTGAGCTTGAGGCAGGATCTGTTTAACCAAATAGTCTGCAATGGTCTTTCGGTTAATAGAAATGACACCACTAGATTGTGCAATCTCCTGTGGCTCTATCCAGTTCCAGTTGAAAGAAGTGGCTCCAGGAAGTCGGTGTCCATCAGTCGCACAGAGATAGTTGAGAGTCGTGGCTGATCGTTGAAGTTCAGAGGGGTTTTTGATCGTATCCCCCGAGTTGGGATCAACGACCGGACTAACCCATCGTTCTAAACCAGTTAAGCGGAGAGGCGATCCATCTGGATACTACGATACGGCAGTAATTCCAACTAGAGGAAGTCCTTGTTCTTTAGCGATTTTGGACCAGATACTGATGAAGGATTTGCCCAAAAGGTATGATGCTGTCTTATCAGTCACACCTTCAAATGTTGGAGTTGTCTGTGCGACGGCGTTCTCAAGATTGAAGAAAAGTTGCTGCAGACTGAAAGCCGATCCTGAGATGTTTTCCAATTTACGTCTGAGGGTCGCACGCTCTTCTGGGTGGTTTCTGAAATATTCAGTGTCCAATTCTTTGTCCAGGTCCTCATTCAGAAGATTGGTTTGGGTCTTGATATACCACGGATGTCCAGTGGGTTGCTGATACCAATCCCAGGAAGCTCCAGATTCCCAACCTATTTGAAGATCTCAGGGTCAATACAAACTCTTTCAATTGTATCATTCTAAACTTACTGTCGGGAGGATTGTTCTTGATAACGGGTAATGTCAGAACAATACATGTTGAATGAAACGGCCTCGGAGCTTCTGCCCAAGTCGACAATCGGCTCAGGTAGCTGCAGCTGCGGACCCTTGTTTGGAACATTGATAATGCAACCAGGAGGTATGCCGGTTTGCATTCTAATGGCACAGACAAGACGATTTTTAAAAAGCTTCTGGATTCTTTCGTCATTCCAATCTGTACCATCAGGGATGTCAAACGGATTGATCCCTCCACTCAGTTTCAGAATCTCATCGAGCGTTACTTCCGTCGTAGGATCTCCGTGTTCATCAGCTAAGAAGAAAAGGTATGTGACAGGCTGTTTTCCCCTAGTGTTCTGGAGGTACTGGACTAGTCCAGCATTGATGCTTTCCTGAGTGGAAGCGACCACAAAGTCATAGAGGTACTTTGGGTTGGAGAGGTTGGATTGGATTGGGGCCATTGTGCAGACGTTGACTCTACTGACGGTGTTGAAAATGTAAGATTGTGGGTGTTGGATTTTGGGATCTTGCCTTTGTTACGTTGGATAGAATTTTCTTAAGAGAATCTGGTCTTCTATAAGGCTCGATCGAACTTGTGAAATTTAATCTGATATCTAGTTCCCTCGTACTTCAGGCCCGATACTTTCGGCACTTGCAACAAATTCACCATGGTGCGGGGATGCTACAATCGTTGTCCTTGCATATGCATTCGATCTCAAGTAGTGGTAACGAAAACATCAAAGAGGTTGTGAGACTCTTGACAACAGCATGAACCGTAACACACAACGATGAACCACTCCTGGAGTGGGCCAATGTCCTCTCTTAGGTGCGTCAGTTGTGCTACGTCCCGGGCTCACCCCGCTTTCGAGTCTTCTATGATGTGTCAAAAGTTAACCTGATTACAGGTTTCGTACCTTGTACGACTAGGCTAGCTGCAGAATACTTTTCTTACGCAAGAGACATTACAAAGGTTTCCTCTTTCCTCTTTCTGTAGTCCAATCCTTAAATGATATTCCGGTGAGACAAGAGGTACCTCGTATGAGAACCGAGCCAACATCCATGTAGCTAGCTTCGCGCGCTGCAGCGAAAACCTAATCAAGCCAAATTAAACGAAGTTAACGTTATAGGTCGGAATATTCTGGGGGGTTTTCATGGATATGAGATCATTCATTTTCTGAATGTGATGGCTGGAAATTCTCAGGCTTCATGTGGGGATATGATCTGATGAGACCATACTGGCTATGAAGCTTGATGCAAAGTACGCGGAGAATAGAGCGAAGGGCATATAAGTTGCTAGAAATTCTCATGATGATCATCAAGCCTAGGCCTACAAGGTCGTTTTACACAAGGTAGTCATCTATACGATCTATGACTAAAACAAGCTTTTGAACTTCTGTTCTACCTTCCCCTTTCCAGTCTCAGTTCTTCCCACCATGAATGGTACAATGAACTAAACTATAGTATCATTTTATCGCAATGAAACAAACTGTACCTGAAGCAAGAGAAGATAAAGGTAAAATTGCATCAACAAATATGCCGATAATGAACCACTTGCCGTGTTGTACGACAACTTGCAATCACTGCATACTTTCAAACAATTGGCAATTTCATTCTGCAAAATGATTGGTTTGTATATCTCGGGTTAGTTTATGCAAAGGCCCGGCATGCATACGATAACATCACGATACAAAGAAGAATCATGCGGATGATTCCGGGCGTACTGTTTCTCAACTACTTCCGGCGATGACTATCCTTGAACTGTAAACCAAGCCGGTCACGAACAACGAACAAGTAACAAACGCGGGAAGGGGGGGTGTCTTGGGATCGCGTTCGGTAATCTCCGTGCCGTCCCATGTAGGAAGACTCTTTCGATCGCGTCTTATGGGATATCACTTTACCTGGGTCTTGAGTGAGGTCTTCTAGTGTCTTACTTACTTCCAACTTTAACACATATCTGAGATACTGCTACATCTAGAAGCTTCAATTCTGCGACAGGCTATCCCATTCCGCTCTTAGAACTTTGTATTTTTCACTATTGATTCTCTTTCATAGTAGATCCACAAATAAAGACTGCGAAGTGGTGAGGCTCCTCTACTGTTCTGACATGCATCTATTTTCCCCGCACTTTGATAATAATGCAGTGCTACATGTAGCATTGAGAGTCCCACCGAGGACTCCACCAAGGTGACATATTCTTTTATCGTGAAGAGCCACCTTGCATCAACTTTTCGTATCGGTCCGCCGGTTTCCTGATCTTGACGCAACGGGAATCAGGTATTTGTCATACAAGATATGCCAAGTCATATTTGTGTAACCTATAACGGGTTGTGAATGAGTAGCCCTTTTGGTTTGATACGATCACTCAAACCAAGTTGTCTCATGTTGCCTAGGCCTGATAATTTCTAATCTGAATTGTTCTCTGAGTCTGTTGCTTGTTACTCTAATGACTCGAGGTGAAGTAGCTCTATTGAGCTAAAATAACACTTGTTAATATGCACGAGACACTGATCTATCTATTGTAAAGGATCTGCATACATCCTTGCGCTCGGGAAGAATCAGTTCTTTGCAGCGAAGGCTTTGCATCAGAACTCATGGCTTAAATCTGATCCCTGTACGTAATGACTAATGCGGATCATAGACCATTGTGCAAAAGTACTTCATAGTTAACTTGTAAAACACCAAATCGGATGTACACATCGTTCACGTATTAACTGGCCCATATATCTTGTTATTGTCGACATCCCATGGCCCCGTGACGCTTATCCCCTGAATACTGTATATGCTTATAGACGTAGATTACAGCCTAAAGACGAATGCATACCTTGCCGATGTGAGTTCCGGACGTCATGTACTCTAAGGCTTTCACCACTCCTTCCTGGGTGAAATCAAATGTCTTCTCGACTGGGATGTTCAGATTGTGGTTACCAACAAACTGAACGACTTCTGATAGAAGTTGTCTGGATGCAATTATAATACCGCGCACCACACATCCCTTTGACAAAGCCAGACCAGCAACATCGGGCATCTCTTCCTGGCTGGCTTGAGACAAGAAACCTATCACAGAGATGATGCCACCAAACTTGATTGCATCGATGGACTGCTTGATGGTGCCGGAACCTCCATTCTCGAGAATGTAGTCGACACCGACACCGCCAGTCAGCTTCTTCGCCTCGGCAGCCCAGTCAGGATTTTTCTTGTAGTTGATAACGTGATCGACGCCGAAGTTCTTCTTGACGTAATCTAGCTTCTCGTCACTGGAAGAAGTGATAATCGTCTTGGCTCCGGCAGCTTTGGCGAGGACTAGGCCAGTGACTGAGACACCTCCGGTACCTATCTTATGTCAGTATCGGTGAAGGAAGCCTGACCAGGGAAGGATGTGAGTTATGACCAGGGTTGATATACCTTGAAACAGGACCGTCTGGCCGGGACGGAGAGGGACAAGTCCGAACAAAGAGTTCCATGCAGTGGCACCAGTGCAAACCAGGGCAGCCCACTGCTCGTCCCTCAGAGTAGAGTTCTCGGGGATCTTAACAGCACCCTGATATGGGACACGTATGTACTCTTGTAGAACGCCGTCGGTAGGGCCGCCAAGCCCATGGTTCCAGTTATCAATGGTACCGTAGAGTGCGGTAGGATCGAACGCAATCACGACCTTGTCACCCTTTTTGAAGCCCTCTACAGCTCCACCAATATCATAGACCTCGCCCATCGCATCGGAGCATGGAACAACGTCGTCCTTGACTGGAAAAGGATATTTGGAGTTGGAAATAGCGATATCGCGGAAGTTCAATGCGACACTGCGGACTTTGACGAGAAGCTCGTGTCTATCGATACTGGGAATCGGCTCACTGCGAGGCTGAAAGCCGCTAAAGCCATTGCGGTGAGCAAGACGAAAGACGGTCTGTGAGGACATGCTGGAATTTGAGCTGCGAAGGAGTTGACGAAATAGATTTCCTTACGTTGTAGGAAGGAGAAGAGTCTGAATTATTGAAACGTTTCAGGTCTTTTGATATGCATACTTATATTCACCAGTAATCATCTCCCTGCTTTTTATTTATACTTCTATCTTTCTTTTCAAGCTTAAGTTACAACGTTATTACCTCTAGTGGCGTATCTAGTACCAATGCCGCTCCTGCTGACAAAGTAAAGAGGGTACTTTAGTGTAAAATCATTTGCTAAATTTAAATATGTAATCATGATATCTCTTAAAGTCATAACGTTATTGACTTTCGTAGCGCACGGAACATCTATAATAGGAAATCCCGCTTCTCAAACTAGTGGAACAGACGTTGATCTGTCCTCGCCTAAACCCGTCTGAGTAAGCAAAAACTACAAAATTCCAGATCTTGGGTATGCACAAAGTTTTATCTGTCTGTGTTACCATTCATGATAAATGCCTAACTCCTGCTCAAGATGACAAAGCTTTGAGTATTCTTCCCAACCCTTCGTCCAGCACATATTGTGGATGCGCGATGACAAGTCGGAACCAACCTGACTCCTCGCTTCTGTAACCACTTGCAGACGTGATGTAAACATTCTCTTTTCTCAGAAGCGCGAGAATGTCATCATCACTGGTAACTTGGTGATGGGCTGCTGCCTTCAGGTTTACCATCAAGAATAAAGACGCATTCGACTTGCGGTACGGTATGCCGTGTCACTGTAGAAATCCAGTAACATGTTTATAGCTTTCTGCTAGACGGGATCGGTGTAGAGATATGTAATTATCAGTGAAATCTTTATCCATCAACAGTGACGCCGCTGCGTTATCAGCAAGGCTTGATGGGAAGTTGAACAGTCTACAATGCAATTAGAAGACAGACACCAACATATACCGATCCGTGGACTTACGAGAAGCTTTCGAGCGATTTATGAAACAACGGATTAGTCTGGCTTATGAGGCAACCGATACGCAGACCAGTAGCACCAAAGTCCTAGGACAATGTTAACTCGTGAAGACGTACAGGAGGGGGGGTGAAGCACCTTGCTAAATCCCCATTGTACATGGATTTTCTCTGGCTCCATAAGTCCTTCAGCACTCAAAGAAAGAATTGAAGTAAAGGGAACTTCATCGCTCATTTCCGAATTCTCGAAGACAGACAGTGCATAGATTTCGTCAACAAGGAGGTGGAGACCGAATTTACCACACAGGCGCATATAAGCCATCAGAACCTGTTTAGTGTAACAACGCCCTTGATTATGTCAGTTTCTCGTTAAATTGTCACCTGGATGTCTCCGGTATCAAACCTAGTGGGTTGTGTGGCGAACACAAAAGTATTGCCTGAACATTTCTTCCTTCCGTCCGTGCTACCATGTACTCCTTCTCATACTCCTCGACGGCTTCCAGGCTAAAGGGGTCAACGCCGTTGAACGAAACCTCGCGGACTTGGACCCTGATTCGGTTAGAAGACAGTTTTAGTTACGTTTAGTAATAGAAATACCCAGCTCGAATCCCAAAGATGTAATTAAAAGCAGTCCAGTAGGGCCTCCCGATAAGTACTTGATCTCCTTGGTTAAAAAGTGACCAAGCACAGCACTCGATTGCGTTACCTACTCCAGGTGTGATTGTAAGATGCGAAGGGATAACTGGAATAAGGGGGTTGAAGTAATCATTCAATAACTGGCAAAATGCAGTTTTCAATAGTTTCGAGCCGGTGAATCCATCTCCATATGTCAACGAGTGAGAGTTTACACGAAGCTACAACTGTTAGTTGAACATATGAATCAAGATTTTAGTGATGTCTTACGTGTGAGTTGATGAATGAAGTCAATTCTTCTTGCATCAATGCCTACATTTGTCAGCCAACACATTTGCGAAGCAGGCTAGTCCCTTACATTTTCAGCGAGGCCGAGGTTGACTATGCCATTCGGATTGGTCTGGGGATGCCATAAGTTGTTGAGAACGTCGAAGAACTTGGGAACATCGGGCAAGAACCCCGCTCCGCGAGACGAAATACAGTCGGTTGAAGACATGGTGATACAGTGGAGAATATGGAATGGGATAACAAAGCAAATCTGTGGGAGGGAGTATAGGTGTGACTGTGCTGTGTGATAATCTGGAATTAAATACTCGGCTTTGTAGCATTAACTTCACTGTCACTCGTAGTTTACAGCGAGCAAAGCGAGTAAGAGTGTCTGATGCATTCGTCATCTGGTGATGAGCTAGAGCCGCCAAGAGGTATGCCCGGTTTAATCCCGAACTTCTCCGACAACTTCTCCGATGTTCAGTATCACAGCTCCCGTGAGAACTATCTTGTATTTGAAGTAGAAAGGTTCAGAACCATTTAAAAGTACTATGCTAGCATTGAAATAACAATAGAACCTTGAGATGGTAGCCTTAGATTCAATACTTCCGTTTTAATATTCGTTTCGAAAGAATAATTGAGCCACATGGCGCTCAGAAACAAGGGGGAATCTACCACAGATTCTTTTCGCTCGAGCTCGGGCGATACGGCAACTCAACAACAGAATCACAAGCCTTGTGCAGAGGGGATATCTCCTACAACACGAGATGCCGACAATGGTATTTATCCAGAGGGTGGTCTAGCAGCCTGGCTATGTGTCTTTGGCAGCTTCATGGGACTCCTTCCAAGTCTGGGTCTGGTCAATTCCTTAGGCTCCTTTCAAGCTTATTTGGAAACCCACCAATTACAAGGCTACCACACCGGGAGGATTGGCTGGATCTTTAGCGTATACACCTTTCTCACATTCTTCTTTGGGATATTCATCGGCCCAATATTCGACGCACGAGGGCCTCGAATATTGATATTTCTTGGATCAGTCTTCATCCTGGTAGCCATGCTTAGCATTGGATTCTGTGTCGAATACTGGCACTTCCTTTTGGTTTTTGGTTTTTGCAACGGGCTAGGAACTTCTCTAGTCTTTACACCAGCTATAGGGGCTATCAGTCATTTTTTCTACCAAAAACGAGGTATCGCAACAGGGATTGCAGCCAGTGGTGGAGCAATTGATGGGATCTTGGTTCCCCTCGTGCTAGAAAACCTTCTTGACAAGGTTGGGTTTGCCTGGGCAACTCGGGTCATTGCCCTTGTATGGTTGGTCTGCCTCGGAATCGCCTGTATCACGATCACTTCTCGTCTACCTACGAAACCATTTTCGAGAGAGAACATTCTTCCGGATCTTCGGATATTCCGCAACATTCCATTTTTACTCACAACATTAGCAGTATTCTTTATTGAATGGGGCATCTTTATTCCCATCTCATACATTCCTTCATACGCTCTGGCCCATGGAGTATCATCAAAGCTATCTTATCAGCTTCTTGCCATCATGAACGCGGGGTCGTTCTTTGGTCGCATTCTTCCCGGATATTTTGCAGATCGTCTAGGCCGCTTCAACGTTCTTATTCTCACCACGGGCCTCTGTCTCCTATCTAATGTTTGTCTCTGGCTACCAGCGTCAGGAAGCGTACCAGTACTAGTCATATACAGCTGTGCCTTCGGATTCTTCAGCGGTAGTGGTATCAGTCTCACTCCTGTCTGCATAGGACAGCTGTGCGATACAGAAAACTATGGACGGTACTATGCAACAGCTTATACAGTTGTGAGTCTCGGGTATGTCATTTGATTCTCTGAAATCTGGAATATGACTCAAAAATATTCATCACTAACTTGTCTAGAACTCTTACAGGGATACCGATTGCTGGAGAAATACTTTCCCGCTGTCACGAAGACTACTGGGGATTGATCACTTTTACTACATGCTGCTACGCTGCTGGACTGATATGTGCGATTTCTGTGAAAGTTTTGGAATGTGGATGGCAAAGTCCTTTAGCTGTGTATTAGTTTGGGTTTTCAAACTCGATGATAGTTACTCAACCTCACTTTTGTTTCTTAATTATCGGCATGATGAGATCAGGCATGAATTCAGTATATAGTTGTTGCCTTTTCCGACATATCCAATATCTTAGGCTAGTCCATTCCTTCTAGCGGCAAGCCCCGAAACTTAAAAATGCACATGTGAGTCTCGGACGAGGCAAATCCGTGCTAGTGGAATTCAATCTAGCGCCATCATAAAGATCTGCAGTCCGATATGTCCGACATCTTCCCCGATCATGGATATTGTTTTCCATAAACCAAGACGAACGCCGTTCCTCAGTTGAAATCCCCGTTCCTTTTCCGATCATATCCAACATCCGAGACTGCCTACTATGCCAGGTGACCCCCAAACTCCCACACCGAA
The DNA here is from genome assembly GCF_050947815.1 of Fusarium sambucinum. NCBI lineage: Eukaryota > Fungi > Ascomycota > Sordariomycetes > Hypocreales > Nectriaceae > Fusarium > Fusarium sambucinum. The sequence continues at coordinate 307,392 of NC_139294.1, read as the reverse complement.
ATTACCTTCTGCACGCAAAGGCGTCCCTCACAAACGGCCTCGGAGAACGCTAAGCTGCGACCCATGCAGAATCAGCAAACTCCGATGCGATCGACAACAACCATGCTCCTCTTGCATACGGCGAGAATGTGCATCTAGATGCACCTTTCGGCGAGTACGAGATGCAGCTATCAACAAAGCCACCATTGCAGAAGATGTATCAGAGTCTGTCTACTATGGTTCTCCTAGTCGTCAACATGAACCACAGGTAACTGTGTCAATAGCGAATACAGCAGATGACGGTCGGTCAGCGACACCAACGCTTGAACAACCTCCAAGTAGTACTAGTCAGGCACACTCTCCACAAGTCGATCCTCCTTCCTCCATCGCATCTTGGAACGCGGTTCTTCAGCGACCAGCTTCCGGCCGTGATAGCCCCGCTATCGGACAAGAAGCTGACCCCTTTGCTTCTTTCGCTTTTGGGCCGAAAAGGTCCATGAGTGAACTACTGGACCTTTTGCCGTCTAGTACTACCCGCGAGTTCTTGGTCTCGAGATACTTTACATACCAAGCTCCACTGTTTCACATCCTCCACGGGCCTACCTTTCAGCAACAATATGCCGAGTTCACCCGGCACCCAACGCAAGCGTCACTGTCTTGGCTAGCGTTACTCTTCACTCTTTGCTCCTTGGCTGTTCAAACATTAGAATCTGGCGATCCAGTACTGATGGAATTCCACCTAACGCGGTCTGGTATTGAGTCTTGCGACATACTCTCCTTGTCTCGCCACCTTCGTAGCGCTGCACTTGCTTGCCTCTCAGAATCTCGGTTCATGGTTCGATATGATCTCAACACACTAGAAGCTCTGTTGGTCATGACGTATGGAATATGCCATAGTGAAGGAGTGGATCGTGCTTGGATATTTCTGGGTATTGCTCTTAACATGGGTATTGTCTTGCGATGCAATGTCAATCACTCGAACCAGAACTGCGTTGAGCAGCAGAGGCGTTGGCGATGCTGGGCTGGCATTAGAATGCTTTACACCTACCAAGGTATTCTTTTCCGCGATGTCGATCCCTCTTTTCTCCTTTCGTTTCCTTTTACTATGCCCGCAGAAGTTGATGATACCGATATACATGTGGATACAGTTAAGGAGCCATCAACATATCCAAACAGTATGTCACTAACCAAGTTCAAACTTCGCCTGTTTGAGTTGTCAACTCAGATATGCTCCCGACTTTCTAATAGCTCTTCATATGACGAAGCTACTATGAAAAACTTTGATACTATAATCGGAGTTGAACAGCATCATTGGGCGACCGCTTATATACCTTCTGGATACCCAAGCTTCCTCGATACGGCCGGTTTTGCATATTGGTGCATACTAGAGACATATGCTTACCAGCTTTATCTCCTGATTCACCGGCCTTTCTATCATTCTCAGTCCCCCCAATTTCTCCTTGGTAGTAGAAAGAAATATCTCGAATCAAGCATAGCGCTGTTGGAGACATATGAAAAAATGTGTGATCTTCCCACGCTTCGACCATACCGGTGGCTCGTAAACGGCATGACGAGTTTCAATGCGCTGCAGGGAGTGGTTGCTTTGGCAGCTTGTCTGATTGACAGATATGGACAAGAGGATACCATAGGTTCTTATCAAACAGTATTTGATAATGCCGTTATTCGAATTAGGTCACTGCAGAGCTCTAGTCCTGTCTGTAAACGGGCTTATCCTGAAATCCAAAAGATACAGTAAGTACATACCCTTTCATTCAAGGGTAGAATCTCACGCATATAGGGAACAAATATCCATACTCAACAGTAACGAAGCCCATGCACCGTGCCAAAACTGGGACTCAAGTGTCAATTGGCTTGATGAAAACTCTATCGATTGGGTAAGTGTACCTGCTAGCTGTACTGTATAAACTTCAGCTAACAGTACAAAGGTTTTTTGGGATAATTTAATCGACAACGTTGGCGTTGTTTCTCAGGACTGACTTAGCTTGCGGGTAATACATCATGGTTGACTACGTCGATTTTCCCGAGTTTACAAGCCACTGGCTTTAACTGACTTGCTGCAGGAAGCTCCGGAGTGTTTGACTTTGTTTTTGCGGATTAATTCGGACATCTTGAACTACTGGATCTCCGACGATGGTGAGCAATCGGAGGATAGCGGGGAAGTAAGGAAGGTTTTGTCTATTAAAGTCTGGTGGGTATTAACACCGAACGGGGATATCGGGAAGGTTGGTACTGGCCAAGAACGTCTAATGTCGAGGGTCTCGGATATTGCAGTATCCAATTTCGTGTCCATATCCCAGAGTACGAGAATAATATTAATATGTAGACACCGGTGCCATCCCGTTTTCTACTTATGATCCGAATCTATTGATAATGAAAACACAGAAATTGTGAAAACCCAAAGGTCCTATGTTAGTAGTGCCCATGATATTCGATCTCGGGCTGTAGTTCTTAAAATCTCACATGGTGTCTTGTTTGTTGTCTGTGTTAGAGCTTCATACGGAAGCGTGAATGTACAAGAAAACGATCTACCATGGCCTAGAATAGAGCATGCTTCTGGAAATAGCAATACCAAGTCACGGATGTAACTGACAACATGCCATGATACAAGCACTCTACCATCCGCAATCTATGACAGTGAAATATACACGCCACAGGACCCCACACGTTCCTTTCTGACGAAAACTCTTACCGGGTTATGTCCACACATCGGGTGATTTAGGTTATCAGATGGTGCCTAGACCATTTCTTTGATTGATGACTTCCCCTTATCAGATCCACAAGTGCGCTTCCGTGAAGAAATCTTTCCTCCTCTTGGTCTCTCATTGGCTTCTATCTGAGTGATTTAACTAGATTGATCTCGGCAGTACCCTGTAAAAGACGATTTCAATTATCTATAAGATCTCTAGTATCCCCCTTATCAATCAATCACCCACATAAGCCCTCTGCTCCCACAAGCATCCCATTTCTTCCTCTGCGCCTGCTAGTCATCAATATCGTACGAAATGGCCGACACCAATGGCATTGTTATCCCACAGCTTCGGGATAAGAACCTCGAAAAAAGCTCTGCCCCGGATATAAACGAAGCCGTCCTCGATTCCCGAGTTAATATCGCCTCTTCGGAAGATGGCGTCCAGAAAGACGAGAAAGAGATACCCGGCGCATTGCAGCAGGTAATGACTCAAAATGATCAGATCCTGTCGCATATCTTGTAAGTGACTGTCACTCCCACTCACAGAAGCAAAGTAACCTAATCCAGCATCTAGTATCTGGCTACTGGTCTTCGCACTCGGATTCTCCAACAGTATCTTCAGAGTCCTTACCCCTTACGTCGTCAGCGACTACAAAAAACACGCCCTGACTGCGACAACCGATGTCGTTGCCAATATTGCCAGCGGTATCTTCAGACTTCCGTATGCCAAGCTGCTTGACGTTTGGGGCCGGCCCCAGAGCCTTTCACTCATGGTCTTATTCACCGTCCTTGGTGCAATTATGAAGGCTGGCTGTAACAATGTCGAAACCTACTGTGCCGCTCAAGTATTCTACTATGTCGGCTACTATGGCATTCAATTCAGCCTTGTTATCTTTATTTCCGACTCCGCTCCTATTCGAAACCGAGCTCTTCTCTTTGGCATCGTTTGGTCACCATCACTTATCTCGACTTGGGCATATGGACCTACTGCAGACCGAATCTTGACAATCCTTGGATATAGGTGGGGATTTGGAGTGTGGTGCATCATCATTCCGATCTTTTGTGCTCCTGTGCTTGCTCTGATGTTCCGCTTCGATAAGAAGGCAAGGCAAGCCGGCTTGATTAAGCGAACGGAGCATGGCAAGACTATCGCTGAGCGCATCATCTTTTATTTCAAAGAGCTTGACATCGTTGGACTGCTCATTCTTGCTGCCGGCCTGAGCCTGCTTCTCCTGTCGCTAAGTATCTATTCTTACCAAGACGATGGTTGGGGTTCGCCCTTGATCATCTGCTTTCTGGTATTTGGTCCTCTGCTGATCATAACCTTTATCCTGTACGAAATGTATCTTGCGCCTGTCACATTCCTCTCGTCACAGTTGCTAAAAAATCGAACTGTTGTCTAGACCAATATAATGGCGGCAACACTCTATACCTCCGAGTTCATCTGCTCAGCCTATATTTACTCAATGCTCATTGTGGTCTTTGACCAATCCATCACCGCTGCCACCTATATCAACAGCATCTACTACGTCGGTTCATCTTTCTGGACGATAGTCCTCGGCTTCATGATGCGCTACTACGGAAGGGTAAAGATATACACCTTGGTACTTGGTATTCCATTCTTCATTCTTGGCCAAGGTATGATGATTGCTTTCAAGCCTGGATTTACTCCCATCGGGCTAATGATTGTTTGCAAAATCCTTATCGCCTTTGGTGGTGGTACCATGTATCCCATTGAGCAAATGACTCTTATGGCTGTCTCGCAAGAACATACGCCAGCACTTCTGGCATTGGAGTCTGTCATCATCGATGTTGGCAAGGGTGCTGGATCAGCAATTGCCACTGCCATCTGGGCCAGCATGTTCAAAAAGAAGTTGTCTGAGTACCTACCTACAAGTGAGCTTGGGAGACTCAATGAAATCTACGGCAGTCTGGATGTCCAGTCATCTTATCCAATTGGAAGTCCTGCGAGAGAAGCCATCAATCATGCTTACCTGGACACTCACAGTGTGATTTTCATATCCTCTACCTCGCTCTTGGCCCTCACTTGGATCTCCGTTCTCTTCTGGAAGGACTACGATGTCAAGAAGATGAGCAACCTTCAAAAAGGCATGCCAGTCTAGAGTAGTTATCTTCTTACAGCAAAGTGCGTCGTTTGTTTGAGTTTTACATAGCGTAGTAACTCTGAAGGCTCTATTATGCTGGACAAAACATCTAGGTAGAATTTCATCTCTTTAACTGCTACATACTAGTTTCGGTAATCTTCTATATTGCAGTCTCCATCGTGAGCTTAATCGGTGTAAAGCTCCCTCTTAAATGTCTAATCTGATGCATTTTATACTGTCATTAGTCCTAGAGTAATTTGACTTCTCAGAAAATATATGAATACAACATAAAAGCATCTATTGGCGAAACGTTTCTGCTTAGTTAATATATTTTATAATAAGTAGGCGGTAAAGGAATACTTCTTGTGCTAATGATAATAATGTTACTTGGAAAGCTCCTACCAAGATTAATAAAGTCATTTATGTTGGTAAAAGCCCTCACTATTTATCTTTAAAAGAAAAGGAGAATAATACAAATAGGGGCATAGACGGGAGAAGGCGAAGATTAAATCCAATCAGCAGCAAATTAACTTGCTTATCGAAATGTTCATCAAGATAATCAGAACTGTTGAACTGAAGCTACCCTGTATAACAACTTCACTTCAGGGGGTGCTTCAACACCGTCCTGCCAAAGTGACTCATCTCTTTCATCCTGTAAAGCCCATCGATTGCCTCCTTGCCTGTACCATCGAATACGCGGACAGGAGTTGGTATGTACTCAGTCCCATAATTCTCAACAACCCAGCCTAACGCTCTCGACATTCTTTCGGCAGCGACCATATCTTTTGTAAAAGTGATCTTAGTCCCATCTGGCATATCAAATTCTATGTCAAATTGGCGACCGGCCATAGTGGGGTGGAATCCCTCTTGTGGAGTCACTAAGACTGTTACCAAGCTTACGTTATTATGTTCAGGAATAACGCTTGCGAGTAGATCCTGCGAATTCGGATCGGCAAAGGACCCAAGCGCGTCAAATCCCCAAATTGTGCCCTTGGTTCCTTTCAAAGCTGACTTGACCTGATCGGCGACGTCCTCATCGTGATAGTCGAAACACTGAGTTGCACCTAGGGACTTGAGCCAGTCGTGTCGCTTAGCGGATGCTATAACAACAATCGAAGGAATGCGACTGGCTCGGGCGAGCTGGATAGCAGCCATACCGACACCTGTAGCGCCACCCCAGATAACCAAGGTTCCCTCTAGCTCCTAGGCGTTGGCACGCTCCTCGGGAGTAGCTACGCTTAGAGGCAGGGGTAAGCGGAGTCGGTTATAGAGTGCATCATTTGCAGTTTGCACCACGATAGTAAGGGCGGCAGCTGCATGCGGTGGCACGTTATCAGGCACCTTGGAAGCCCAAGATGGCGGAATAGCGATGTATTCTTGGTGTGCACCATAGCGCGTTGGCCGATCCTTCCCGGCGGTCACAAGGCCGGCGACGATGTCACCAGCTTTGAAGGATGTGGCGGCTAGACTCGGAGTCTCGAGGACCTCACCACAGAATTCATTGCCAAGGACGTAGTTCGTGAAACCAAAGAGCTCAAGGGTTCGCACATCAGATAGATTGACACCTGAGTACAAGACTCTAATAAGGATTTCATCGTCTTCGGGCTGGGGAGCTGGAAGGTCGTAAAGGACAGCTTTACCGACTTCATTGCCGTAGATCGCAGTGCTTTTGGTCGGTGCGGTGGACATGGTCGCTGTTTGCTTTTACTGGCTTTGATGGAGCAGGTATTATCGTTCAAGATACTTGAGATGCTCCAAGTGACGCGAGGGTAGAATTCGGAATCAAGTCTCGAGTTGCCAGGCTTTATAAAGACGTGGTTGACCCACTCCGCCGCATGTGTCGATCGTATGCGGACAAATACTTCGTACTCCGCCTTTAGCCATACCAACTGTCGTGTCAACTCGTGAAATTGGGTAGGGGGGCCACAAAGATACTTCTTTCTAACTGGTTCACTTGGATATAAGACGACTAAAGAGCTGAGTCAGCAGTCTCTGGACTCTCATGGTTATGGTACTCTGTGGAGTTGTGCATACACATGCGGAGTTGAGGGCGGTTTGGAATGCGGAGTTATGCCCGCCACCACTATGATCAAGGAGTTCTCTACGGACAATAACACCTTCCTGCAGAAGCTCCGGGAGATTTGATCTGAAAAATATTGCCAATGTCCAAAGGACGAATGACGACATGCGATTTGTGAGATATCCGGATGGATGAAGGACGCATTCAAGGTCTGTATTGCAACGACCTATCGGCGAAATACTTGATAACGTTAGCTTTTATACTGACTATCATTAATCAAGGGCAAGGCATTAATTGATATGGCGAGCATATTAAAAAGTCAATTGAATGACGTCGAGATGTAGATCTGTACAATTTTCTATTAGCTAAGAAAATAAGCTTCCGGCGCTAATGCAACCCGCTGATAGTCTAATAGCACCTCCCCTGCACTCCCAGCGATAGAGGAATAGAAATGAATAAACCAATAATAGAGCCAAGCCTCGTTAGCAAGTTCTTCATATGGGAACTGAGACAGGACATGTGATTTTCATGGAACTTTACCATCAAGTAAAAAAATCGCGAATCAAGTTTAGACAACTGGAAGACCTTCTGCAAGCCTCCGAGTCAGGCACTAAGAGACAAGTCAGGACCCCAGGCTCAAACACAGAGCAAAAAGGCATGGTATAGTTATCGGTCAGATCCTCGGGTAAATTGTCCCATCAAGGGGATCTTGGCATGTCTAAGCCTCATGACAACGACAGCGAGAACGCGCGGTCTGATTAATCGACGGTTGTGATGTAATTTCCAGATGCAGGTGATGAAACTGCCAGGATCTGGTCGACATATTGAACAAAGGATATATAGTCAATGATCTTCGCCCTCAAAGATTTATACCCTTATCACTAACCATCCTCATCCTCATCTTCTCCCTCTCACCTCTCTCGCAATGAAGTCCACTCTCAACTATGCCATGGCCACCCTGGCCACCCTGGCCTCTGTCAGTTCTGTTGCTGCCCAGAACATGTCTTTCGGCGCCGACAACTTCTACCGCAGCGAATCCGTCAAGCTCCAGCCCATTACCTTCAACACCAAGTATAACAACTCCATCGCCGGTAACCTCTTCCTTGCTAGCAACCTAAGCACCACCACCAGCCAGCCTGCCATTGTCGTCGGTCACCCCATGGGTGCCACCAAGGAGCAGAGCGCCAACCTGTACGCTCAGAAGCTTGCAGAGCAGGGCTTCGTCACCCTGACCCTCGATCTCCCCTTCTTCGGTCTCAGCGACGGTCTTCACAACCTCGTCTCCCTCGACATGTACACCGAGGCCTACAGCGCCGCCGTCGACCATCTTGGCACCTACGAATTTGTCGATCGTCAGCGGATCGGAGCCCTGGGTATCTGCGGTAGCGGTGGTTATGTCATCAACGCCGCCAAGATCGATACCCGAATCAAGGCCATAGCCACCTCCTCAATGTACGACATGGGTGCAGTCAACCGTGACGGTCTCAACAACGCTCAGGACCTCGAAACCCGCATGGAGATCCTTGCCAACGCTTCTATGGCCCGATGGGCTGCCGTTGATGGCGAACCCGAGGCCATCTCCATTGGTAGCCCCCTCGAGCTCACCGAGGACACTGATGCCGTCAGCGCTGAGTTCTACGACTTCTACCGCACCTACCGTGGCGAGTACACTGCTGCCGGCTGGATGGTCAACATGACCACCCACCGAACCCTCGCCACCAACATCAAGTTCTTCAACTTCTACCCCTTCCACAACATGGAGCAAATCGCTCCTCGTCCTCTCCTCATCGTCTCCGGTGACATCTCCCATTCCCGCGAGTTCAGCGTCGACGCCTACCGCGCTGCTTCTGAACCCAAGGAGCTCTTCTGGGTTCCCCAGGCTAGCCACACAGACTTGTACGACCGAACTGAGATCATCCCCTTTGACAAGTTTACTCAGTTCTTCCGCCATAACCTCGCTACTGGCAACTCCACCAACTGAGTTTCTTGCATTTGAATCAACCAAGTGCACTATAGTCTTTCTGTCAGAGGAAACTGTAGTAACTTCCCAGTCCACCGAGGTATATTTAAATAACATGACCATGTTGTCGAGATAATAGGAGCTTCCTTATCCCTAATCATGGAGCATACCGACCTCGGCGATCTATTGGGATGAGACAAGGGTCCAGTGGTCAAAGTTTAGTGGAATGAAGCAGAGCGTCGCGACTGATCTTGTCACGAGCACAAACTAGACGGCAGAGCAGTATACATATAACCTATTGATGAGTTTGCACAGCGCTTGTACTTATGCACGTTTCATTGCATGTTTCCCTTCAATAAACTATCTACTTGACCTACAAAAGTGCCTGCAACGCATCGTGCAACTTGCCAAAAGCACCATTATGCCAACTAGCCAGATGCTCCCATTTGTTCTGTGAATGCGTAATGCTCATCGTGCGCAACCAGGTATATACCATTATGTCGGCATAGCGAGCTTTATTTTACAATAAGAATGAGCCTCTGGGGTCTCTTTTAAACAACTTGGCCAGCTCACCCAGCGTGTTGCGGGACGAAGTCAGCATCTGCTCTCACTTCTCGCCGACCATACCAAATTCTATTACTAATCTGTCCACTTCTTCACAAATCAGATGTTCAACTATGGCACGCTTCTGACATTGAGGAACAAATTACCTATATTAACATATGGGGGCTCTAAGACCCCGGCGGTTTCCAGGTCTTGTCAGCAGGTTGCATAAGGTTGGGGGGGTCATTAAGTGGAAACTACTTTTAAGGATTATTTAAGGGAGATACACCGAAATAATATCACAGAGCCTAATCAACCCAGTCTCAACATCTCATAACAATAATCGACTATTACACACCAGTATGGCACAATTATTAATAAACATGACCTCTGTCCATGGGAAAACATACCTCATAACCGGTGGTGCTTCGGGCATCGGCCTGGCAACCACGTCAGCTCTGCTCGACGCGGGTGCACAGGTAGCGGTTTGTGACATCAGTCAGGAAGGACTATCGAACTTTCTCAACTCTCTCGGGCACAACCACCACAGCAGGACATTTACCCAAAGAGTTGATATTACCGACCGAGAATCTGTCGAGGCATTTTTCCAACAAGCCAAAGATAGGTTTGGCAAAATCGATGGTTGTGCCAACGTTGCAGGAACAGCAGGACGGAGACTGGGCCATGAACAGATCTGGCAAGTTGACAACGAGCAGTATGACTTTGTCATGGATGTCAATGTTCGAGGCGTCTTTAATGTGCTGGCAGAAGTAATGAAGCCTGGTTTCTTAGAGGAGCCAGGTACCTTTGTGCATGTGTCTAGCATGTACGGCCAGCGCGGATTTTCAAACGGGAGCATATACAGTGCCAGCAAGCACGCCGGAATTGGCTTAGTCAAGAGTGTTGCAATAGAAGCAGGCAAGCGAGGGATCCGTGCGAATATCGTGACGCCGTAAGATGCCCCCCTTATCAGGAAGATGTCGTGCTCACACTCAGTTACCTAGGGGCCCGATTGATACGCCTATGCTCCAGAAGAATCAGGAACATGGAGGTGAAGGAACGGCTCCGGACGTTCCATTAGGAAGGCTTGGCAAGTCGTCCGAGGTTGCGAATGTAGTGCTCTTCCTTCTCAGTCCATCTTCAAGCTATGTTACTGGGGCAACCTGGGCGATTGACGGTGGAGCAAATGCGTAGCCGATTGTTAGAACAGGAAAAATCCTAATTGCAAGATGGTACTCATACTATGCTTGTTAAAATGGTTGTAATCGTATGCGGTCTTGGTTCAACTACAAGGGTCCTTCTCATCTGACAATTATATCGAAGTCTATATTTTAAGTGCAATAGACCCAATAGAGTGTGGACGATCCGAGTCAGACACTCTGATCCTTTCTCGAGTGTTAATAGATAACATGGTATTAAGAGTGCTAATTATCTTCTTCTAGATGTTTAAGTATTAAGGGACTTCTGCGAAGCTCGCCTAGTTACTACAAGTGATTATCTTGCCTGAATTATATTTTTCCAGACACTTGCATTAGAGTGACAGTATTTCTCATGATGGGTTAACTATTGTTTGTAATAATTTACTACCGTGTAACTAGGTTCGTCTATATTCGGTAAGGGCTATAGCTTATAGCTAATAAAATTATCTGTTAGAATATAGTAGATACTCTTATCCTTTGTTCTTAACAGACAAAGAGAAAAATTAAAACAATGTAATGGGCGGATTTAGGGCCAAGATTGAATCAAATAATATGGGCGCCAAACTGAGTTGCTTATCGAAATGTTCATATATGCTTCATAATCACTATCATCAAGAATTATATACAAGAAATATCGTTTCGTCATCATCCATCTATTTTCGGTAGGCAGTCCAGGCAGAGTGCATGCGGGTCTCCTGTCCAGGGGTGAACTCCTCGTAGCAAACACTGTCATTTGTATTAGTATTACATTCAAAATGATTTGAGTGGGGAATACATACTCGTCGGAGTAATCCATGTAGTTGTGGATAGGGTCATCACCAGGCTGGTTAGGGCAGGTATCCATGCGAGCAGGGCATCCATCTGTCTTGCGGGCCTGGGCAGGGGTATCGGCAACGAGGTCACCGCCGTTGCAACCATCCTGGAAGGTATGGAAAAGGTTGAACCAATGACCAACCTCGTGGACGGCAGTACCTCCCAAGTTGTAAGGAGCAGCAGTGCCACCAGGAACTGTCTCAGCGACGATGACGCAACCGTCGAGGATGAACTTCTGAGAGCCGGTTGAGATGTTGGGCTCGGGGAAGTAACAGTAACCAAGAGCCTCCTGGCCTCCAAGCTTGGCGATATCGGTGAAGTAAAGGTTGAGGGTCTTGTAATCACCCTGACGAAGCTGTCGCTTCATAGCAAGTTCACCGTTGCCAGCACCCCAGTTGGAGTTGGTGGTAAAGGTAGTGTCGATGAGGTTGAAGGTGATACCATTGGGGCTGTAAGCGTCGTTGAGAGCCTTCAGCTGAGCCTGGAGCTTGGCTTTTGAGATGTACTTGGACGAAGATGAGGAGACAACGTGGAAGTAGGTGTCAACGACGATAGAAGCGGCAGCAACCTTGGAGACAGACTCAATTTTCTTCAAGTTCTCGGCGTGCTCGACCTGCTGGGGAGTAGGGTCGGCAACGGCACAACGAGGAGGAAGAGCTCGTCCGGCAAGGCCAGCAAGGGCGTTGCCAAAGAAAAGAGCGAGAGCGAGCTTGGAAACCATTGTTGCGATATTGTGACTTGGGAAGATGAGACGAGTTGATGAGTTGATAATAGACTATGATATGTGTGATCTAGGCTTCATATTTATAATTATGTTCTACTATCTATGTTAAAGATGAAGACTAGACGATTTGATCTATCTATCTTGTCAACTTGGTATCTTATGGCGATCATTTCCGCTTATGCAAGGTCTCCGTTGACTTTGATCAAAGGTTCATCTCATCACAGCATAGATAACAGTCCTTTTTGTTTTCAGCTGCCCATAAGAGCGATGTGATACTTGTAGCTCCATCCGTAAATTATTCCGTTTGATTCGACCTGCCCCTTTGACTCGTGAGTGGACATGCTGTTCCCGAGTCTAATCCTGGAACATGTTAGTGTAAAACCGCACGAGTCAAAGTACCCCTGTACCTTCTGTTCCTGGCAGTAACCGCCGTAGGTATACGAGACGACCGAATGCCGGGCGCCAAAAGGTCTCCATTCTTGGAAGGCACTCGAGTGACATATGGGTCACGTTGAGTGATTAATCAATGCGCTAATAGTAAGCTTAGAACAAGCATGATTGCTGACTGCCGATGCCGAGAGTTAAACAAGAACTTTTGCCACGGCTATAATACGCGAAGTAATGCAGTGGGTCTTGTGCCGATACCGCTGATAGACAGACAGGGGTAAAAGCGGACACACTAGTTACGGAGTACGAAGAACGGCAATAACACCAAAACATTCTTGGGGGACATCCGGTTACCCTAAACCTACTCACACAACATACGATTTCTAATTCCTACACTTCCTTCCACCTAACTGACAAGAATATATAACGGTCTATTTGGCATCTCGTCCCCTCAGCTGTATTGATCCTACTTGTAACATGGCCAGAGGGCAGAGATTGGACTCCTCATAATGGGATGACATACAATGTGCTTGATGTTTGTTCGTAACATTGCGTTCCGTGACATGTATCGGCGTCGATCAAAGCATTTAGCTTTTTCCTTCATATTATGCCACTGTGTACAGCCAAATTCAAGATGTTGTCCTTAGATTACCAGCCAGATAGAACCCTCCCTGGTACAGACCTGCCTGAGAAGCAGCAAAAGGACCTGAGCCTGACCAAGTAATTGGTAACGATATGTTAGAAATCAATCCAGTAATCTCTGGAGCATCGTTCTGATTGTCTGCGTCAAAGGAGCCCTGGGTAATCTGCAAGCCACCTGTTGCAATCCCACCCAGTGCTCCAACCAGTAATAGACTTGTTCCATTTGTCAAGACCGTACCAGCAGCTGCCGCAACTAGCCCGGCATCTTGTAATATCTCTTCAGCGGTCTTCACACCTTGCGATGGATCTATCGTATGGTCATTGACGGGTGGCTTGTTGGGTTCATAGCTGAGAGTCTGACTGGACGCATCGAAGGCTAGGGTCATCCAACTTTGAGAAGTGTTGTAGGCCGTGACCGTCCCCAATACGCTTTCCTTGACAACGGTTGAAGTCTTTGCAAACGTAGAGATAACGCTGTCCTGAACGGATATCTGTAATTCTATCAACAACGGCAGATAGGGAATTGTAGTGATAGATGGCGGTGACGGTGAAGCACCAGTGAAGAACCACTTGACTACCTCTGCCGCTTGGTTGAGGTCAGAGGCAACGGAACTCGCGTCAGAGTGAGGGATATCGACCTCAAGCTGAGGTTGAGGAATGGTAGTATCTGCTGTAAGAGATATGCTGAGGAGCGTCGTGTCAATGTTCATGTTCTGTAACGGAATGTTGAACTCGTCACTTGCTGCCGTTGCCAGAAAGTTTTTGAGGAACAGAGCAGGAGAAATCATGAAAGCTGCCTGGCAGTCTGCTGGGATAAAGGATGGACTGATTTGCGGGACCGAGCCCGGAGTAGTGTTGCCTCCAGTGTTGTAGGTCAGGCCAAGATAGCTGTTGGCAAGACCACCATCCACAAGCTGAAGAAAGTTATATGCCACGACGGAAGGCTGACAAAATGCCCATTGGGTATCAGAACCAACGCTAGGATCTAGCTGGACATTGGCAAAGACGTGGTTGAATTGTGACAAGTTGTTGGACAACCAGGTGGTCAAAGCTTGATTGATGGCATCGCTGTCAAACTGATCCGTCAAAGGTTTGCCAGTGTTATCTAGCAGGGATTGAATCGCAGTAGGAGGCCGACTGCTGTCAACTACCAAGCTTTGACCATTTGATCTAGTATCAATGAATGTCAAGGTGAGTTGTATCTGTGCAACGAGCGAGGTATAGCTGAAATTGCTCAAGGTTTTTCCACCACTACTGACAGATCCCGAGATAGTTTTGAGCGGAACGCTGAATACGATGAGGTCAGAAGTACCTCCCGTCGTGATCTGCCATGCTCCAAATGTGGCCTGTGCCGACAATTCGTTGGTTGACACCTGCATGCTTGGAGGTGAGCTATTTTGACTAACAATAGCATTGTTGACAAAAGGGACTGTGACGAGAGAGACAACGTCCCATCCATTCATGTTGAGGGTGTTCATATTGAATGTGAAAATTGGCAAATGTGTTGATGATGTTGGTACTTGGAATATGTCTCTTGCGAAAGAATATGTTTTCTTTGTGAAGAATTCGTCCTCTTGAACAGACATCGTTCTATATATGGTAAATAATACGGTCGCATGTGTTGTGCCTACTCTGTATCTGTACAGGAACGCCGTTTCATCCAAGTACAGCAGCCACACATGCCGTGAACATACATCTGCATACCGCCCTGTGTACGTACGTGAGATGTTCAAAGCGTTGAGTATCCGCAATTGATACCTGTTTTCTAGCTTTCTATTGGATAAAATGGGGTAGTGCGTCTCGGTCTTCACCTTTTTCGGACTTAGTACAATAAAACTCGGCTTCTAGACTAATGATGGGGGATGTTGCCGATCTGTAGTTCTAGCCGCGATTTATTGCCAGCTGAAAGATGTCTCAGCCTCACCAGCAGTCTAGAACTTTAGATGCTCAAACCTGCCCATTTTGTATCAGCCACAGAGCGATAGCACAGCTGAAATTCCAATCCGGAACTTCCAACAGTCGTTCCTATAGGTTACGTCAACATGGCACTGGAATGTCTCACTTTCCAAAGCAATGCAGACCCCTACGTTTCCTCAAATGTCCCAGCCACAGCGTGATAACTCAGCTGAAATGCCAACCAGAGACATCTGTGGCCATTTTTATAGGCTCTATTCATATTCTATCAAATTGTCCAAGGTCGATAGGGAATCTAGCTTTCCAAATTTGCTACTGTCTATCAACCACTCGGTGACATCGTGGCCGCAATAGGATTCTAGATTTCTTATCTCGCTTTTTTAATCCAATCGCAACCTTGTTGATGAGTCTCAGTATGCCTAAGGCCCCATCATAACTCATGATTTGGCTGATCCCATGTTGTTAGGTGGAATCGGCTTCACCTTTATCTGTTTCCACCCTGGTCGACGAGGTGAGACCAAAGAATTGCCAGAGTGATGAATACGGAGCCTACATCCAATTCCGGACATGGCAAAATGAATTATAAAATGGTTCCGTGTTGCTCCTCCTTGATCAAAACCAACACTCCAACACTTCCAACAACCGCAGTTCGCTAGTATTTCTCTCTACATTATCATTGAACTCTTGCAACAGTAACCATCATGACTACTATCGATACCAACGGCTGGGACTTGGTCTATGCCACAAACTACACCAACGTCAACACCGAGATTGCGGCACAGTGGCCAACCCTGATTGCCAGTGCACCGAGTCTCTCCAAGGTCGATGAAACCACTCAAGAGGGCCCTGAAAAATTCAGTGCCAATCTGACTTTGGGGCCATGGGAGGTGACTCAAGGCGGTTCTGGCAACAGAATCTGCCTCAAACTTCCCATTACTTCAGGAAAATTCCAAGGAATCCTCCCTACCCCTTATGATCTTACAGATAAGATCATTTTGGCCACACTACAACTTCAGTGGGTTCCTCAACCGAACGTGACTCAGTTCCCTATTTCCCAAGATTTTGCGGATGTCATGAAAGACCTCAGCGGTAACACAACTGTCACTACCAACATTCTAGATGCATTCGCCAATGCCAATGCGCCGATCTCGGCAACCTCGACAATAGCAGTCATGACCCCAAACATCTCTTGGAAGATCACTGACCCATCATCTGGGAAGACCTTCTATGTATGCGTCACGTCAGCGAACGGCGATGTGTCGCTCCTGGAAGTCTACCAGTACAACAGCAACACTCTGATCGTTTGCCCCAACTCTGCAATTTCCCCCGTCACTGTGGTTAGTGTTGGAAGCATCGAAAATATCGATGGTTCTATTGTCCAAGGTTTGGTCAGCCAGTACCTTGATAAACACATGGAAGACTTCCGCTTTATCTTTGCCACTGTCGACGTTGTGACGTCGCTGGCTACAAATGAACTTTGGGGTTGGCTACAGCCGACCACCAACGGGTACGCGGTTGTCGAACCTCTGGAGAACGCAACGAATGACACTTGCGTTTTCGGTATATTGTCTATGGTGAACGGAAGATCCAACCCCAAGGCCGCGCTACAGGTTGACGCCAATGCGATTGCAAATGGTTGCACCAGCAGTCTCATCATTTCTCCAACCATGTTCCTTACCAACATGCTCGCCCCTGCCGCGTACAGTGCTTTCACTGGAGCCAGTCAAGGAGATTTTACCACCGATTTGAACAACCTGTCCGTTGTCAATACTAACACCGTCACTTGGGGTAGTGTTGAACTTCAGAAGGGCAAATCGCCTGTCTCGCTTTCTGTGGCGCCAAACGACTTTTCCATGTCAGTTCAAACCGACCGTGTGACTATTCAATTCTCAAACTTGAGTTACCCTCTCTACGAATTTGACATGGAGGTTGGCCATAGCGATATCAATTTCGTTGGACAGTTCAACCTTGGCCTCAACAGCGGCTCGAATAACAACAAGACTCTTTGGTTTAGTCCTCCCCAGGATCAGCTAGGTAACATCGATGTTAGCTCAGTCATGAACCAAACCTATTACACGGTTGAGAGTGCCATCGGATATCTCAACATTGCCCTTTCTGTCGTTGGCCTCGCAAGTGCTGTTACGAGTAAGATCGCCACTAAAGCTGCAGAAGGCGCGGCAGAAGATGCCGGACAGCTCACTGCCGATGCTTCTGCAGAGGACATACAAGCCGCTTTCAAGAAGATCCTCTCCGATCCTCAAACCAGAAAGAACTTTGTGGAACAAGCAGGCGATGATGGCGCTAAGATGCTTGAAAAGGCGACAGTCAATATCAAAAGAGCTAATCTTTGGAGCTCTGTGGCTAAGTGGAGTGGCACTCTAGCAGGAATCACAGGTGTTGTTGCTGGGAAAATGCAAACTTTGGAGAGCACATTAGAGCAAGCATCCCAGAATAAGTGGGAACATACCCCAGCGTTCAGTAACTTTGCTGATCTGGCAATTTCCCGATACTCGTTTGCTGGTTTGATTGATCTCAATGTCACTACCGCAGGCCTGGCAGAGTCACTTCAGATTGGTTTCACCAGTGCATCCTAGTCAGGAAGCGAAAGCGTGAGGAGCAAAGCAGATAGGAGATAGCTGGTCGTGGATAATTGTCGATGTTTCTTTACAATGTCGAGTGAACTTAGCTCAATAGTTGTACTGTGTTGTAACGTATATGATTCACATTAATTACGAAACTCGGTAGCGCGTATAGAATCAAGCCATCAATAAACCCAGCTTGTCATCAACTGGCTAGGACATATGAAGGCAATGGGGACAAGTTAGTAATCTGATGCCCGAGACAAAGAATTCCTAACATTTTATATCAATTATCAATTCAACTCGTAGCTACCCTGGACCACATAAATAAGACAAGAAGACTTACAGCCATTGCCATAGATCCTAGAAGTGGGGTAATAAAGCCTAGCTCAGAATTAAAAAGGTTTGAATATGACGGGACAATCTTTCAGGGCAGTATAATTGCATTAGTTATATTTTCTTTTGAGTGATGATACAAACATCCGTCAAGCCGATTGGCCAACCTTAATGTTGAGAAAAAGAGAAATACATGAAGATGTATATATATATATTCGCCTCAGTCTTTGCAACTGAGAAATGTGTGAGAATCCTATACTTTACTGCTATCACTCATACACCTTCAAAACATAATTACAAACAACTATTTACCATGGCAGCACGAGCCGCAGGTACTCTCAAGGGCGCAACCCAAATCCATATCATCCCGGCTGGACGTGGATTCGCTTTCGCCATAAAAGCCGGCTCTCAATTCATGATCACGGATCTGTATGGACAGCAGGTCGTCGACATGATGTCCTGGCGTGCTCCTTTCTCCGCTGATACCAAATGCGAGCACTTCTCGACTTCCTACACCAGGTGGTTCCTCGACAGCCTGGGCCCGCCGTCTGTTGGCCAGTACCTCTACTCCAACCATGCTCGGGAGATGTTTAAAGTGGTTGGAGATACTGTCAAAGTTCACGACATGCAATACATGGCATGTAACCCGGGCCTCTATGCTCGTATCGGCAAGTCGGAACATAGGAGCTGCGCGAGCAACTTTGCTGAAGCCATGACTACCTATCTTCGTCAGAATGGGGATAAGTATGCCAAGTTCGAGTGGTTTCAAGTTCACGACCCCTTCAATACGTTCCAGAACACGCCTTACTACACCATGAAGGGATGGATGGATTCTAGCAAGGCTGGAGATTACGTCAAGTTCCAGGCCGAGATGGACTGTGTTGTAGCATTGAGCTGCTGCCCTTATGAGGAGGGTGGATTTAACGGGGGAAAGTCAACTGAGGTCGCTGTGACATGGCAAATTGACTGATGGAAATGATTCCTACTCACAGAGCTAAGATTGATCTATCACTTTAATGATCAGACTTGGATTGATGGTCCATCACTTGGCTTTCATTTCTGGCTTTGAAGATTCTCAGATGCCAAGTAGATAGATCATCTGCAATTGAGGCCTTTTATCTTTAGTGACGTTTCTCCTATCTTTCGTCATGAGGCGTGAATCAAGCTATGAGACTAGACTTGGACGCACACCCACATCAATAATTTAGTGGCGTTTTTGGCCAATCAAGGGTGAAAATTCCAGCTGCAGGCGACCCACTAAGCCAAGTCTCCAAAAAATTGTATCCGCGATTCCCTCAGTATCCTTTTCAATTCTATTATACAAACGAAACGTTATACCCTGGAAAGACCGAAGCGATCACAAGGTAGGAAAACCGACCATCCGAATTCAATGTAATATTCGTGTTGTTAACAAGCCCGACCTTCAAGGTGGATGCTCGAAATGTTGTTAGCGGGTATGTTTCATCGCCGTATATGCGTGCTGTCTAACTAGGAACTAGAAAGTCAAGTGTGATGAGGCGAGGCCAGAATGCTCTCAGTGTCTCAAGCGAAGGTTCGAGTGCCCTGGCTATGAGAAACGAATCAGATGGAGTGCAAAGCATGAGGTTTCGAAGCCTAGTGAGTTACTGGACTTGGATCCGTCTGGTCCCAGAGAGGTAAAGAAGCCATAAGAGGTGAACCGAGGAATTTTGAGACGTCTGACCATTAATGGTATGTCACAGGCTTCAAAACTGGATGTCTCAGTAGATCTTCCAGGTTTAGGTGGCGGACCGTCTTCCCCAACAGTGTCTGCGAGACATTTTCAAACCCAGGTGCCCTTATCTGCATCCACGTCCGCATTTACCAATCAAAATGCCCAAGATCGTTCAGTCGACTCGCCGGCTGAAACATTGACCGAGGATCTTCGAGAATGGCGTTTGAACCAGGATTTGGCATTCAGCGGTGATGGCAGTGATGCTCGCAACTTCATGGATCAGAGTGCAAATGACCTTCCTACAGGAACCAATGGGATGAGCACGGCACCTCACGACGTATGTCCAAAAAAAACCAGATTTAGATGCTCTGAGCACGATTGATAATGGTGTACAAGGAAGAAGCGAGGTGGGTACGAAGTATGGAGAGCTATTGAAATACTTCTTTGCCAACATCTGCATCTTACATTTGACATGTGAAGAATCTGCCAACTCGTTTAAGAACATGATAGAGTGCTTTCTTGATACATCGACGCTGGTTCTTCGATGTGTTGTGTGTATTTCGGCGATCCACTGCTTCCAAGGTGATACTACGATGCTACCGGCAACCCTTGAGTACCAGTCCGCTGCTATTCAAAGCTTATCATCAGCCATATCCCAAATCGTTGCCAGCACAGAGTACTCAACTACTCTTGATATTGAAACCCTGACAAACCTCCCTCTGGTTCTATATCAGCTAAGAGAAGCGCTACTGGCGTCCCTGCTTCTTGGACTCTCCTCGGTACGTCTCCTCGGTAAGGCATTTCAATGACGATCGTCTTGAAACTCTGGCCCCATCCTGCTATTATAAAAATTCCATATCAAGAATTGACTCTTTGTCATAGCCTTGGTTTGATCCTTCGAACATTGGTTAGGAGCCCTTAAGATCTGTCAGCGTTTAATCAATTTGCTCGGAGCTAAGTTCCATGGCAAGCACACCAAAGCTCTTTCAGATCAGCAAAACAATTTTCTGATATGAGCTATGGCATACTGGGAATGTTGCATGGCTTTTGTCATCGATCAACCGTTGAATGCTATGGACTACCTGATTCCCTTCTCCCACCATCCTGACAAGGTCTATCCTCATTCCTTCACCGGTTTATCTACGCCTATCCTTATCACTCTTGGCCGGATTGGTATTTGCGTTCGTCAGAAACAAATGTTGATGCGCCTCGACAAGTTTGGATGGACAGATAGTGATGGATATACGTCACTTGAATCCGAATTGTCCGAAACTGCAGCTTTTCTCGAGCAGTCTATGCTTCAATTCACTTTGCCCGAAGATGCTTCCATTCAGGGTCATTTGCCGCACTCTATCGCGATAGAACAAATGCGCTCATTCGCCGAGATGTATAGGTTTGCGGCATTGCTGGAACTATGCCGTAATTTCGCGCCTTGTTCTTCTTGTATTGAGGTTAAGCGACGAATATGCAGCATATCAGTTATTATCACTGACTTCGCTAAGGAGCTCCCTGAGCAGGGTAGCTGGGGTATATACTAAACACTGGCGTTGGTAATATCTGGAAGTGTATTGTACTCCGCTCCTGGACCCCAGAAGCCAACTGTTGATACATCAGCTGGCCGCGTCGAGGGCCTGGATAAAGCTTTGATGCTGGCGACAACTCGCCCTCAACAAAATATCAAGTGCCGGGAATTTGTTCGAAAACGAATGCAGGTTAGCTTTTCCACTTTCAGATTTGATCGGATATCCGAAAAAACTCTGGCGCTGCTCGAGGAAGTCTGGCGAGGCTTTGATACAAACTATCAACATGGCATAGGGCGCGATTGGAATCAGAGCCTCGCTCCTATCTGTCCTCACTGGACGGAGATTATGGCAGAAGGAAAGCTGCAAACTTTACTTGGCTAGTAAAACTGAGCTATTTTGACTAACGGTAGGATCGTTGACAAAACGGACTGTGACAAGACAAAAAACATCCCATCCATTCATGTTCGAGTTGTTCATTTTGAAGGTGATTTTGCCAATCGTCAAATGTGTTAATAATTTTATTAATGATCCGGGATAGTGCTTCTTGTGATGAATTCATCCTCTCGATAATATAACCTCCTTATATCGTGAAAAAAGGATGGGCTTGATAGGTCTATCTGGGTAGACCTTTCATTCAATCAAATGCAGTAGTATACTATTCATTACCGTAAACAAACATCTGCATGCCGCCTAAATGTGTACAGAGGATGTCAAGCACTACTGTGGGTCAGCAGCGTAAAGGATTAGCGCCCGTCTTTCAGCTGCAACAATAATGATGTCACAAGAGTTACGTGAGGATAAAAGAACAGGCATTTACTGCTCTACCTTTAGTTGCCGCTCACTTGTTACTATTTAAAGGGATTCAAGAGATAACTTCACTGCATATATCTAGTGATTAAAAAAAAGATAGCTCTTTCGCTATAAGTGTTTTATTAAATCCTGCTGCTGTGATTTCACTTTGTACTAATGCACTTATTTAATGTATTTCTTTCAAAGTATATCCGTCAAGACAAGACCATTTAGTAAACAATAGACAAGAACATCCCTGTGCCATGTATCGGTTTAAATGACAACACAATGGTGTATTCCACCTCTACCCCCCCTCCTACAATCACTTTGCTTATTTTACCGCCGGTGGCTGATGGCTGGCTGCCTTGGCTGACTAACCTACACAGCCTTATCACTGAAGCCGTTGAAAAGGCGCCCATTTCCTCCCTTTTTCCCATTTTCGCTATTATCTACACTCTAGCTAATGCGACTGCACCGTCTTCAAAAGTTCCTGACAGACATTATCCTTTGATTGACTCTAACTCCACAAGATTGTCCGGCATACTGGATCCGACTCCACTAGGCCCCCGCTTACTTGCCTTGTCCTTGCAGGAATAGCCAGTGCTGCTTACCGAACCTATGGGGCATCAACAGGGTACAACCTAAACCAAAGCGGACAATCACACTAACTATGGATTTGTACCGCCTCTTCGCTCTCAGCGAGGGTGTGCAGAGATGTGAAGGCAGAAAGAGAGTCCACATCGAAGGACTTCTCAACTGTGCATGCCCAACAATCGACCTCTCGTTTGAGAACTATGCCAAGAGGGATCCCAAAATGTTTTTCTCTCAAACGCGACTGAAGGATTATTTCAGACCGAATGTCAACGACCTTCTAGGCTGCGATTGTGAGGAATGCGAAAATGCGAAGAACGCCGACATGGATCTATTGGAGGTCTCACGCATGACAACCCTTGTTGAGAGCCACCCATGGATCCTCGGCTTCATGATATATCTTGGAAAGCTGCATTATATATATTATTGGATCAAGTGGGACTTCTTCAATTCGAGAGGAGAACTCAAGAACGCAATTCTGGAAGATGGGTTTGTGGAACAAAACTTGATCGAGGCAGAATTTGATCGATCAATTTTCCAAAAGGCCTACAACCGCGCCGTTTCCATGTTCTTCCCAATGGATTTCCAGATTTACAACAGCGAGATGTGCCCCTACCGGGATCTTCCCCCCTCTCGCAGGTTCCCATACTCGAAGGAGGAACCAATATTAACAACAGGGTTTTACGGCGTCATGACCAAGGTGGAGATAGTGCCGGAATATCTTGATGGAAGGATCATTAATCTCGTTGAGAAACAATATCCTACTTCAGGGACTGATGCCGGAAGTGATCGAAGGGTATGTTACAGCTGGGAATTAGGATGTTAACGTCATGCTAACCTCATTTGATAGCTCTTGTTTGCGCTAAAGTCTGTGAGAATGAAGGGCCCCGAGTCGCCATTAAGAAGTATGGAACGAAATGTCCTGGACATGGTTTCGCGAATCGAAAAACCCGCCTCAGACAACATGATTACTCTTTTGTTCGCGTACAAATGGAAAGATCAGATACATTTTCTTTTTCCTTTTATCGACATGAACCTGGATCAGGTGTTGCGGCACATTAAGTGCCCCCGGAACCTTTCACCAAGACTGGGACGAGAGGAACAACTCATCGAACATTGGCTATGGCGTGAGATGAAGGGTGTTTGTTATGCTTTGAGTGTCTTTCACAAGATGATGAAAGATCCATTCGACGACAATAAAGGAATTGTCATCGGTCTACATTTTGACCTTAAACCAGCCAATATCCTTGTTACTACGGATGGGAAACTGAAGATAACCGATTTTGGGCAGTCTATCATTCAAATTCTCGGAAAGGGAGATGATATGACTGTTCCTCACAATCCAGGAGATTCCCGGTACGCAGCCCCGGAGTCTCGTCCAACTCTGGATTATGACAAGGACGACCCAGAAGATATTCAGGTACTTCTCAATTACGATGTGTGGTCACTGGGATGCATCATGGTCGAGGTTCTTATTAATATCTTAGGTCCACCAACTCTCGAGGCCTTTGACCAGGAACTAGCCGAGGAGAAAAATGCTGGGTTCTTTACTGGAACCGACTTGAAGAAATGTGTTACTTCATCTTTGCAGGACCTTCAAGCGAAGTTCCACGATACACCCCAGGGACATTACATGGTAACAGTAGCGGAGCTAATACTCAAAATGTTGAGCCATGATGTAAAAAAGAGACCATATTCCTGGCAAGTTTTTGATGCGCTTCAAAAGGCGGAAAGTGGCTTGAACAATCCATCAGAACAGCGCGATTCGATTACCCCGAAGGTAAATGCATATACTATACCAGATGGGGCAGGGTTCAAGGAGCTGGGATGGGACAACGGTCAATCGATAGTCTCATTCGCCGACAAGTGAGTTGATCAGATTTGTTTCACATTAGGCTTGCTAACTCTGAGAAAGAACAGGAATCACTATAGAGCTGGTCAATCAAAGCGATGGGCATCGTGAGGAACAACCAAGACCTTGCCGGATCCGACTCTTCCGAGGAAGTTCAAAACAGAAGCAAGCACCAGTCGAGATCGCTCTGGTTTGGGGGGTTGATCGAGGAGGAATGGTAGATGTGGAGCATAGAAGAGGTAGGTATATTGCCAACACTTTCTTTCACCCGAAGATAGGAGTTAACTTGTTGATAGTTGAATTATCGAGATGGTGCTTTTCACCAACCTACCTATTCCAAGATGACCCCAACAGCAATGGAAGGTTCGAGTGTAGACTCTTTCCCATAATGGGGCCTCCCGGTGGACGATTGCCATATGACCGGGCATTCATCTTCCAATTCGAGTCCCTTGAAGGCATGTGGGGATTCTTCAGATCATCTTGTGTGGTATAATACTCTAACCTAACGAAAACAGATGTTTTGTTGTTCCAAGGAACACTCTTAAAGAAGGCTATTTTCGATCCTATCAGGTATATATGGTAACGCCATGCAAAATTTCTGTTGACCCACTGACAAGATCAACAGAGCATCAGTCGAAAGCATAAAAGCAAAGAGAACAAAAATGTGGTCAAAACAACGTCAACCACCTGCTTCCAACCAAAAACCGTCACACATCCAGTTGTGGGCCGACGATAAATCGAAACACTATAAGCCCGTCGGGTTGGGCCTCAATGGTCGAAGATCAACAGCCGCCTCCAGCTCGAACGAAATTATGCCGAACAGGACGGCAGAAAAGCCAAGTATAGAGCAATCCAAGACAATGGTTATTTTCTTGGAAGGGTTAAGCCCTTTGGTAATCGCCGGCACGTTTCTTGCACTTCTAGTAACCTCCCGTAACCCTGCTAACACGACGGTATAGTGAACAACGGTCGCCAGGTATTCAAGGATGGCGGCAAGTCTGCGGGCAAGCATAGCGTCAATATCGTCAACAATATCGCTGCAAATCACGAATCGTATTTAGTCAAGCAGCGTCCACCACAACCAGCGTGGCAGTCTCAGAACCTGAGCGAGAAACCGCATGCTTCTTCGTCTATCTTTCTCGAGGCCGACTGCCAGGCCGTGTGGGGAGTGGATAATGAAGACTTGTTCAAGGTGGAGAGTATGAAAATCCTACTGGATTCCGAGAACGGTGAGATTGTACATGTTAACTCCATGATCCTTCATTCTGACCTACTACCAGATTTCAAACGTCTTTGCCTAGGAATAAGTAGCGAGTGGGAGCAGGATTAATGACCACTAGGCTAGACACTTGAGCTATACCACGGGACATTTCCTTTTCTACGCATTTATATAATCTTTGCGAAGTACCTTTGCATGATTTAAATATACCCCCAGTTAAACAATACTATGTCCCTTCGCTTCCAACTTCCTTTCCTTGAGCCTTTGAATGATTTCAACCATGGCGTAAATCAGCATCGTTAACGAAATTAACGGAATGGATAGGATAGCATAGATCTGCAAGTCAGGTGTTGCGGACCACTGCATGGGGCTCTCTTGCTTCAAAGAGACGAAGCCCATCTGCAGAAAGTCCTCCTACATATTAGCTGCAAATCTATCAAAAGATAGAAGAGACATACCGCAACGAACCCAGCTGGTACAAAGACAAGTGCGAGGACTGTCAGCGTCTTCAAGACGTGTGCTTCTCGTCCAGATTTGTTGGCCAAGTCGCACATGGCAGATGTGTTGCGACTCGTCATTTCCGTGCTGGTCTTGTTGAACTCCCCGTTTCTCATCGATACAGTGTCTCTCAACTATTGTAAGTTGTTTGTAAGCCGTGTCCGTAATAGACCTTTGCAAAAAGATTTCATACCTGATTAGAAGTTGCTTTTGCACGGTCGAGAACCGAAGATGCGTTTCGCAAACCAAACTTGTGCTCAGTATGGCATCGTGACAATTGTTGAAAGAACCTTTCAAGAGTAGCAGCTTGTGGAGATCCAGGAACACTAAGTGTTATAAGATGCTGGACTTTCTTTTGAAAACATTCTAATGTTAAAATATTGAGCTCCACGACGCTGATAACTCTTCGTGTTTGGTCAGAAAGGTATTGAAGTTCCTTGAAGTCCCTAGCTGTACTTTGGAGCGTGTCAAACTCATTCAGTTTCTCTGGCTCTACACCAGCCATAATTACGCGGTGAAACTAGTAGAAAGATATCAGCTCTAGTGCTCTACAAGCTAGGTTTATCAACTTGCCAGGTCTGTGATCTCGTGATCCAAATAGTTGATAAACTGGCGGAGATTGTCCTTGATGCTACTAAAGCATGTTGTGTGGAGGTGAGACCAATCCTGCACGAAAACTGACTTCTCACCAGAGTTTCCAATGCTTTCACCAAGTACCCTGCTCACCACTGTTGGGAGTCTTGCTAGGAGATGAGAGGTTCTGCTGTCAAAACGGTCGAACTTCTGGTAAATGAGTGCATGGCGAATTGCCCATGGATTGGCGCCTTGTCTCACGCTGTCTCGTCTATCAATGTATTTCAAGAGGTAGCACGATTCTAGATTATCAACTCAGTACGACCCGAGTTCTATATATGAGATCAACGTACCGAATGAAGTCCAACTTCCGTCGTCCCCAATGGTAGTATGAGAGTCAAACCCAGCAAATCCCTCATCACGAGGGAACGTTTTATCACCAAATGCTGTGACATACTGATGCAATTCAGGAAAGGCACGCAGCGCTGAAAAGAGCTTTATGGCGCCGGGCTTGGAAATGGGCAAATGGCTCCATCCGTAAGCAGGCTCTAATAAGCTGAGTGTATTTAGAATCGGTGATGCTGTGGTTGTATGGGTCATACCGAGTACTTACAAAAACGAAGCCTTTTCTTTCTTGATTGGACCATCATCGGTGTGAGCGACACGAGTTAAAGGATCATGATATATTGAAATGTGCTCCCGGAGTTGACCATCAGTCGCCAAACAATTCTCTTCAATTCCTGTCCCGTCAACGTTAGATCAGCTATTTATTTTCAAATGTACAGTCATGGTAAAATTACCTTTTGAGGTTATTTCTGCGACCTGGAGTTCGAATCGTTCATTCGCGTTTGAGAAGACTTTCTCATAGCTACACTCAAGACTCTCCGCGGCGGAGACAGCTCGCACGTCATACTGGGTGCTTGGCAATGGCCACATTTGGACTTCAGGCACTACGTATATGCCACGGGCTTCACTAAAGGACAAATCTTTGTAAAGAGGTCGTACTCACAGATGATAGCCCTAATTGTGGTCTATAGGCTTCTATTATGGGGAGGCTACTCGGCTGGGAATGATACTGCCTTGCTCCATGTCCCTTTCATTCAGCGCACGTGTCTATCAATCCTGCCTTAGTAAGAGGGGTAAATAAGGCTGTGGATGTTCCACTGGCCACCCCCCCTGGAGGCTATGTATGGAAGCTGTGTAGTCATCGGAACGGAATTTACCCAGGCGGACTTGCTTGATGGCCAGGCTGGATCAAGGGACTTATCAGTACCTTAGACCACCTGCCACGAACGTTACCCCCTCCAGTCGACCTTGAAGCTACGATCCACTGTTTCGCCACATTATAAATATTGGATGAAGTCATTAAGCTTTTTCACTGACCACTCACTGGATGAACAGAAATGTCACTGAAAGGCTGTTGATGCACTGTTTTGGGTGTACGCTTTCGAGAATATGCCTCTCAAACAGAATTGAATAGCCACTAAAACACAAATTACTTGTGTAAAATACACTCCATCGTTCTCAACTTCCCCAATGATAGTTTCATTCTCTTCCATATCACTTCTTAGCGCCGAAGGTGAGTGCCCTCTTGGGCTGGGACCTTTCTTGCAATACATTCTGTTGGTCCTATGATTCAAGTTAGACTGGAATGGATTCCAGGCTGTGCGAAGCCTACCTCTGTAATTGCCTCTGGCGCAGTGACCTTCCAACTACCGTCTCTACCGCCCACAATCTCCTGGAAATTTATTTTCAGCCGGGCGCTATTTGTCAAAGTGCATCAAACTTTCAGGAGATGGGCTATGGGGATGGGAGGGGGGCTTTTCCTTACCTCGATAGACCAAACGCCAGTATCAGCTCCTCCAAAGGTCTCAGTCAGCCATGCCACCAGCACATGTTCCCGTACGTATTTTTGGATAGCTGTTATGACAGCCATGTTGATCGAAGGCGGAATCTTCAGAATGGAGGCTTGAAAGAACAAGATCTTCGCAGAGGGCTAGATAATAGTTAATGTGTTTCTCTATTGAGTACGCATTCGCGAATCTCCTCTTTCGATGGGTATTTTCTGTCAAAAGACAAATAGTTAAAAAGAAAGGCCTTAAAGAACCCTCTGCCTTGTTGCCTAGAGAGCCTGGTCAGACTTGACCGACATTTCAGACACGGGTTGAAAATGCAACCTGGGCTGAAAGCTGAATATCTATCGTTCTTGGCGCTCAAGTCGTAATGGCGTTTACCTGCAGGTATACGAAGAGAAATCAGGCTCGGCGCTTCATGTTTGGCCCAGCGGAACCAATGTGACAGTTGAAAACAGGGAATAGCCAACGCTCAGCCAGCCACAGTACGCCATTCACACTCTCACCGGGCGACAGAGGAGAGCCTGATTTTCAAGCTCCCTGTAATAATGTGATAAGTCTCTCGTTGATCCAGCCGCAGTTCTCCTCTTTGTGATACAATAAGATTTTAGCAGTTCTCGGAGTGATTGCATTGGCTGATGAACCACGTCCGGAATGCAACGCGACACCACCATTGTATTCGATGTCGAGCCGCCCGGTCCCCTGCGATTCTCTCCGCTCTCAGTCTCCTTGCTTCGAGGGCGGGTAAGTAGTTACCAACCCTTCAGCCGCCTGATTGTCTTGGCGATGCCTGGTTCGCATCCATAGTTCGAAAGTTGTGACGCGTCCACAATGCCTTTCGCTACTGATAATCAGTCCGTCCCCTTTGCGTCATGATAGTAGTGTGACGTTTTCCCTCACTGGAAGTTTTATCACAAGCCCTCCTTTGAATCTTTTGCAAACAGCCTTTCGTTAAATTCGCATTTGAAGGACAAAGAACATGGAATCCGAAACTGACACTCCTGCACCGAATAACGGTCCCTTCAAACCACGTGCTCCCGACAATGAAACAACACAGGAACCTCATGAGGAAGGCTTAGGGTCCTTTGATGTGTTTTCGCTTATCGTCAACAAGATGATAGGCACCGGTATCTATACATCCCCTGTTGTAGTATACCGAATGACAGGAAGCAAGAGCATTACGCTGGCTTTGTTTGGTGTTGGCTTCGTGTATTGCCTGATGAGGTGGAGATTTTGTCCTTCAATCTACAGCATTGCGTACTGACGTATCAACAGCACGGCAATCTACCTTCAATATGCCCACGTCCTTCCGTACAACGGTGGTGAACTGATCTATGTGAGGCTCTCTTGTTTCTCTCCATACTCCATATCAAAGCTAACGAAAGGAGCTCGATGAGATCACGTCCTCGGAGAAACCCACCTATACCGATACGCCGCCAGATGTGAATCCTCAGCCGGAAAACATCGAGCTCCAAACTTTACCCCGAGGACAAACAAGAGCGCGTTCCACTGGCCAAGCAGCGAGATCTACGCCATGGTACAAGAAGCTGCTGGGTGATGGTCTGTTAGCTTACATCATCTACTCTCTGGCATTCATCATCTTCTTCAACTCAGCAACCAACAGCCAGCAATTCGGTCGCATGATTCTTCTTTGCCTCCATGCAGATAAAGAGGATAATTACGATGACATCAAAAACGATCAGCACCTTATGCGATACATCGCTGTCTCAATCCTTTCTATCATTTGCCTTGCACAGTTCTTCAATCCTGCGTTTGGTCGAAGATTGAACAAGTTTCTTGCCGTGGTCAAGATTGGCTTCCTCGTTGGACTAATTGCCGTTGGGTTGGCTGCACTCGGCCGTGACTTTAACAGTAAGAGCAGTGATGGTGCCTCTTTGGACAGAGGTGAGGATTGGTCTGAGCGACGTGAAGTTCGATCCAAAGTCTCATTCGCCAAGGCACTACTTGTTGTTCTTTTCAGTTTTGAGGGCTGGGAGAATGCTACCTTCGTCGCCGGGGAAATACCTCCAAACAAGCAGCAAAATCTACGCCGCGGGTTTCTCGCCGCTGCTTTTACTGTTGGTTCGCTTTATATGATTGTCGTTGCTGTCTCGGTAAGTTACTCCGGCTTTCAGTCAAACCTGTGGAGTTCGCGAACAACTAGCTTACTGATTGCAGCTCAACTCACTTTCGTGGGAAGAGGTCAAAGGCGCTGACAATATCAACTACGCCCCAATGGTACGTCGAGTAATGTCAGAAGCACTTGTACAGTACATGATTAACATGTCTCCGCCCCCCAGCTCAGTCGAGATACAGCAACAGCAAGAAGATCGTGGGCGATTATTATTAGCATATCTGCTTTTGGGAGCCTTAATGCCATTATCTATACGTTTTCGAGAGGTAGTTTCACTCATTCCTACGGTTTGATCCACCCCATTGCTAACAGGCTCCTTAGTAAAACAGGTTATCGGACAGGCTGAAGTTCTTCCGTGGTCGAACTTTCTCAAAAAGGATGACTGCTTGCACAGGAATCAAGGATCGCCACGGAATGCGTTCCGCTTCAAGTCACCACAGGGCGGTTTAATCGCCCATTGGCTCGCTAGTGTAGCTTTGATTGCTGCCTCGGCCTCCATTCAGAGTACCCTTGAATCGATTGGCCTGGCTGGTTATATCCAGACTTACACCCATTGCTTCATCCTGAGTAAGTTGAACAAAGAATCAATGTCTAGATATCAGCCCTAATAGACCTTGCAGTGGTTCTCGGATTCGGGTATTTTAATCTCAAGTCCCGACAAGAACTTCTCAACTCTGCTGCTGGGAATGGACAACAATCACCTCTCACCGGACGGTTTGTCGAGGCGCTGGTCCTTGTTTGCACCCCCATCTATATTCTTCTGAATCTAGCCATCCTCGTGATTAACGCCGTGCCCCCTTATAAGAGTACTGGTGATGAGAAGAGCGTGTTTCCAGGCTACGGCTTTCCAGTGATTGTCGCGAGTTTGGTAACAATTGGCACGATATACTACTTGTTGTTTTTTGGGGCGGTTTGTCGATCCTACGAATTCATATCCTCCGATGACGATAGTGAAGGGGATTGTCGACATTCACACGTTGTTGAAGGCATATTCAGCGCTGCAAACCCATTGAACTTGATGAAGTATGCAGGTGTTGTGTCTGAGATGAGAAAAGATTATTCCTATAACAAGAAAAGGGAAAGGGTTTTCAGATTTGGAAGACGTTGGAGGATGATATACTCTCTTGAAGGGTATGATTCTGTAGTTCGTTTTCCACTCCTCAGCCATGCAGACAAAGTGTGCTAACACGAAAATAGGGTGATGATGCACCGGTTAAAAATGGCGAAGGGCTTACTATTGCCATGGTCTTATACTGGATTTTTGGCGGGACACGTTTGAAGAGAAATAAAACGCCTTGGGCTAAACTGAAGGATTGGAGACATTGGGCTAATTTCACAACACCTGTGGCAATAACCCCCAGACCTGCACAGCAACGGGAAAACCAGGAGCAACGGTCTGTTATAGCGACGTAGAGGCGGTGGGAGATAAGCTGTTACTTCCACCTGTTTAGCTAGCCGATTGTTATGACCAGGCTGTATCTACCCTACACTTCACCATTTGTGGAGCCTCACAAAGGTTTCAAGTAGACAATGGCACATCAATGAAATACCATCACTCCACCTCTTGGAACAACATTTATCCCTCCGTCTTGGCGGAATCTACAACCCGACGAAGCAGTTGGCCATGGCTGCACAATACGCTCAATCACCTGGTACGCGAACAAGAGTCTCGAGAAATAATGACAGAAAACTCTCGAGCCCATCCACTGGGGAGACCGAATTCTAGCCGTGCAACAAGAGCGTGTCTTGTATGCAGATCACGAAAAGTCAGATGCGATGTGTCGGTCCGTGGACTTCCATGTACCAACTGTTCCTTGGACGCGAAAGAATGCCATGTTGCCGAAAGAAAATCGAGACAGTAAGTAAATTACTGTATTCTATCTTTATCTCTATCTTAATCTTGACGAATCGCCTAGACAGCTTCCTTGCCTCGACAAAGCTAGCGTGTCGGATGGAAGTCAGCAGAGATTCACCGCCACAGTGCAGGCGGATCAAGCCACGCAATCCTTTAACATGGCTCAACCACAGCAGGACAATTTTGATATACGTTCCGACCATGGCATGTTTGAGCAAATAAATATTGATTCATCCAACAGTATGTTTCAGGTACTCTGAATTTATCTGGAATGATGCTTATTGACTAATAGCACATACTTTTGATAACATTAACACCTCTCAGAAGTCGACTAGAAATACTGAATCACCAAGACCCAGTGCGGAATCGCATGTTTGCTATCAAGATTTTCGGCATTATGGATTTGTCAAACTAAACAATATAGATTCTTTATCTGCGCAAGACTTGGATTACCTTCAAGCACAGCGCTGCTTCCATCTCCCAGTCAAGCTTGTTCTAGATGAACTCATCAGGCTTTACTTGTTCCATGTCCATCCCATGCTTCCTATACTTGATGAGCAATCCTTCTGGACCAGCTATTTTGAAGTGAAGGAAGGGTCGGATAGCTGTAACAACCAAATCCCACTTCTCCTGTTATGGAGCGCGCTCGTTGCTTCCAGTGGTGTAAGATACGCTCATCACTCTGTTCATCTCATTTCCTGATCGTCTGACTTTTTTCTCCTCAAGTTTCTTTCTCCAACCTCTGCTATATCTCTTGGATATTCTGATGTTCGCAATGCACGAGCAGGGTTCTACCAGAAAGCCAAGGTGATTCCCTTCCTTCCCATCTTCTAACGCCAACGAGGATGAGACAGATTTAACTCCTGATAGATACTTTTCGATATCGGGTCAGAGTCCTCATCAGTTGTGTTGGGTCAAAGCGCCCTCCTTCTATCATTTCAGACATTTTCCCCAAATCTGCAAAACTCTGGAGACAGCAGCATCTATATGGGATCGAATACCATCTGGCTTAAGACGGCAGTTCGACACGCTCAACTGGCGAATGCCGAAACGATATGCCGCTCTCCGTTAGTTTCCACCACTTCCTCCGGTATGGTAGGCTCGACTATTTTGATTAGACTGTGGTGGTGTTGCATCATTCTTGATAGAGTGATAGCCTTGGGTCAAAGGCGAGATCTTCTGATTCCCAAAGATTACCCACTACCGAGATATTCCTGGTTCGAGGACGATTTACCTTGGTCAAGGGCACAAATGATGGGTATCAAACAACATTTCACCTTGCACTTCATGTGTTCACTTAAACTTTGCGCAATTGCGACAAGTATCCTCACACTAGACTATCGCCCGCAACAACTCAAGAACAAAACGTCATCACAGCTCAAAGAGTCCATGGAGATACTCGAAGAGAGCCGCCATTCTCTCGAACAGTGGCATAGAGCCGCTATGCTTGATATCCCTGAACTAGGAGACAGTCAAAACTCTCATACTAGTTTGCAACACCCGTCGCTAGCGGCATACACGAGGACGTTAAGAATAGGATTTAGGTACAATCAGGTTTCACTACTATTCCACTATACAATAGCTAACATGTTGTGTCAAGTGCCGCCAAGATGTGCGCTGGTCACCGAGAACTTCTATTGACTACAAGCATTTCAGCTACCGGAGATGAGACATTGGCTGCTCTTACCAACGTGTCAAGAGCAGGACAGGAGATCCAGGGCGCAATTTTAGAAATATCAGATTGCGTTATAGAATTCATACAGCTTGGTCTTATTCCTCACTTGTATGTTGGAATGTAAGTACTCTCTCGCATGAACTTCTGAAAGTACTTGGTTGACTCAATTGATCAGCGCTGCATGTGCAGCATTGCCATACTTGATGCAAGTACTGGACTTGAAGATATTTCGTCATTCCAGCCCCGAAGCCAAGTTGACCGATCAATATCACCGCCTCCGCTTACTGACTGGGGCGGTAAAGGAATACCAAACTCGTTACGGCGGAATGGAACTATTTGGCAGCGCGATACAGTTCATTATCACCAATTTTCAGCTATTGACACAGCCCATGTCAGAAAGCGTGAGGTATAGTAGTTGGCAAGACGTACTGGTTCATGACCCATCTCTCTACATGAGACTTGTATTGACTCTTGAACATTGCACGACAACAGCGACAATTCCCACCGTTCAGCAACTAGCTACTACTTTCGAAGGAATTTTCACCATGCCCACGCGTCAAAACTCTGGCTTGAAGCAGATCGACGACCCAACATCTACAATAGGAAAATAAAACAGCATGTCAAAAGAAATCATTTTTAAACCGGCGTATATAACATATTCCTAGCCCATTCTGGCAAACGTACATAAGTAGTATGTTTTTTGTCCATCCCCGTCTAAAATGTCTAGCCCCCCCTCGGTCCAGTATTCTATTCTCCTAGCACAGAGTCCTTCAGTTAATAGCAGTGATTCGTCGGTTCATCCTCATCAAGGCTTCCTCCCTCCACCCAAGAAAGCCGATATGCACAGCAGCTGGACCAAAAACTGGTTGCGTAGCTATAACTACTAAAGAAGCTGATACTGCTTCCTTGGTGGTGATATAGCCTAGACGGCGTAGATCGAAAGTCCGGTAGAGGCTGTTGACGAGGACAGAAGCGGCGTTTAAGAACATATCTCGCTTAAAGAATGCGAAAATACCATCTTCTAGCCGAGGACCACATGTGCCAGAGATCAAAAAGCCGAGTTTCCCAAATACGCCAGAAAAGTCAAGATCGGGACTCGATGAGATGCGATAGAGTGACCAAAAGTGAACAAGTGCTGCAGTTGTTGCTCCGGCAGCGTAGACGAGTCTCAAAACTGAGTGTGTTGCCTCCTTTTCCTGTCTAATCTCCTTGTTGCGTTTCGGCTCGGTTTGGATGGATGTGTTGGTGATTTTCCGGCTGTGGAGTAGGCTCGATACTCCGGCAGTGATAAGACTGACATAAACAGGAAATGGTTGCCAGAAGCCCACGAACTTTTGCCAGGTATTCCTGTTCTCGAAGGGCCATAACATAAGCGCGGTGGGGAGGATAAATCCAAGGCCTATGCCGGGGATCAGTGCCTTGGCGGCTCCATTGGCGATTGAGTGCCTGGAAGTTGTTCCTACGGATCCATGGAAACCTTGTTCCAGCACGGATATCAAATGGTAGAGCGGGGCAATCTGACCAACTCCCTTGATTTGATATACGGCCCCAAAGACAGATGGGCTACGTAGTCGTTCGGTCAGTGTTTGTTTTTTGTACAGTTTAATGAATAACTTACAAGGAAGTGAGGAGTCCTTTAGAGCCAACTCGATAGCTTTCAACGGTCCAGTCAAGAGTGGTTGATAAAAGAAGAGGTGTGAAGGAAATCCATTGGATTTGCGGCGCCTTACCAAGTGCTGTAAGGGGAATTCCAAATACAGCCACCAACATAGAAAGAACGTCATCCACAATTTTGACGCCTGTGTATGTCTTGACCAAAGTATCGCCACCAAAGGTGGTTGGGATTTGTAGTGATGTTAGAATTTGAGAAGCTAGCCGACAAAGCACTCCTTGGCTCAGGACTCCTAAGCCAACAGAAAGCCAAT
The DNA here is from genome assembly GCF_050947815.1 of Fusarium sambucinum. NCBI lineage: Eukaryota > Fungi > Ascomycota > Sordariomycetes > Hypocreales > Nectriaceae > Fusarium > Fusarium sambucinum. Next base: position 271,301 of record NC_139294.1, on the reverse strand, counting down.
TCGAAGAAAATGGCTGAGCGGGAAGTTCATCATTGTATGGAAACGTGTGATCTCGCTGAGGTATCGGAATACTGTTTAGTCGACTGGCATTGACTAGCTTGCTGGCTGCTAACTGAAGCGACGCCTCAGTGTCGATGAGGTGAGGCAAAAGAGGGGCGACTATAGCTTCGAACGGTGTTGCTAAAGCGTGCATCTTCTGGGTGTCATGGGAGTCTTGGAGAAGCCACTTGACGCGTTCAAAGCGCTCATCTTGCACAGAATTGAAGGCGGCAGTAATTTCTGCATTGTTCCATTCCGGGCTCGTGTCTGAAAGCAAATGGTTCACTAAACTGGCAGCAGTCTCCAATGCAGAGTTGCCTCCATGTCCAGTTAATGGCTCTAGCTATACAAAATGGTCAGTCAGAAAACCAGATATATCATGATGTGAGTTATCATACCTTGTGGGCGGCATCGCCGATTGTAATAATGCGGTTAAAGTGCCAATTCTCGAAGACGTGCTCATGGAGTGGAGTTAACGTAGAGCTTAACTTAGCTTCATAGATTTGACCGAAGCAAACATCCGGCGTGATTTTATCTGTCGCATGCTCTTGTGCAAGTCTTTCCTCGTCTTGTTTAGTGTACCTCGGAATATCATTACCGAAGAGAGGAGTAGGGAGTCTACTAAAGAGAAACCAGTATATCCTTCCTCCAGGTCCGGTGATAACCAGGTAGGAGAAGTTATCGTTGTAAACATACTGCACACCGCTCGAAAGCGCCTTAATCGGACGTGAGATGCCAAAGATGCACTTGTAATAACACGGTACCTCTAGAACGTGTGTTAATTAGTAAAGTCGTTGGTTTGAGTACGATAGTGATGGGTTCTTACTTGACCATTCATCAGTGGGGAAGTACCCAGGGGATGTCTTGTTTCCAATGCGCCACATCTCTCTGCGCACAGTACTGTAGACTCCATCGGCGCCGACAACAATATCCCCTTTGAAGACATCACCCTTGCTTGTCTTGACTTGGACACCTTTATCCAGCTCTGTAACAGATTCAACTCTTTGCCCAGAAAGTATAGAATCTTTGGACTTGAGGTTGTCATACAAGGCTTTCAGCAGCATCTGCCTGTCGATAAAAACGGTAGGATATCCGTGTCTGCAAGAGAGGACTTGTTAGTGCAACACAGCTATTGCTAGAATCTGGACGTACTTTTCAGTGAGAAGATTATGGATGTTCCGGTAACACCTTATTACAGAGCCATCTGATCTTCGAATGTTGGACTCGTTGAGTGGCATATCGATAAGTGACAGGATTCCTTCAGCACATCCAAGTTGATCAAGAATTCTCAGTCCGCTGGGGTGTAGACCAATACTTGCACCAACTTGGGGTGCAATTTCGTCATATGCCTCCAGTACGATGTAACGTATACCGACCTTCTCTAGCATGTTGGCAAGGGAAAGGCCGGCGACGCTTCCGCCGACTATAATGACTGTACGCTCAGATTCATCCATGATCTGGCCGATTGGTGAAAAATGATGGATAACTTGGCGGGAGGATTTCGAGTTGTTTAATTGATCAAGTAGCCGGATTGTCGCTCGGTTTTATTCTAATCTACAACCACAGGATACTAGATTCGCGGAAACATCAAAACCCCGAAGATCCATCTTCGGGCTACGGACTAAGTTGCATTGTTTCGGATATCCTGCTTGATCATTTGAATGATGAAAAAAATGTAGCAGTGCTACAAGGGCATGGTTAGGAAAGCAGGATTACATGCATGGGCAACGTCAGTCAATGCCCACTACTTTGACGGAATCAAGGGGAAAATACGATTAAATCTCAAGTCCTGCAGATTATCCAGGTAAGACATGGATCTAGGTTTGGCTGTATCTCTCTCGGCTCCACTATCACCTCGGCAGATGTGGGTTGGTTTCGATTCACAAATGCAGATTCAGACCGGGATCTTGAATCCCACCAGATCCCGTACATCAGTGGTAGTCTACAACCGAGCTCTATTGGTATATTTTCCGCCGAGCTCCGACTCGGAAAACATAAACCGTCGTGCCGATGCCGTTCCCATGAATCATAATGGTACGTTTTCGTATACCGGCTTCGACTATATTGAACAACCCCTACTCAGGAATTATGATAGAGAGTATACACATTGATGCCGGAGTGAATAGTTAGGGTTTACGGAAGATAACGGTATAGTGAATAAAACGAACAGCTCTCCATGGAACAAACAAGAAAAACATCTAGAAGTCCTAAACATAGAGGGATAATAGAGACATAAAACTCTGTCTGGATATATGACAATCCTAATTCTGGGTACTTTGTACTTTATGGTCTTGGTCACGAAAACCATGGAATGAACGCATGCTCTTGATTGAGATGACCATTCACCTTGGTAGACTCGAAACAAACTATTAAACGGCTGACCCACACTGGCCCGAAAGCCCCACATTAGCCGAACACCCTGGGCGGGATATCCCGTTAAAGCTTTTCACCGGAATCTTCAACCGTCTCATGCATGTGAAACTTCAGGATGCTAAAGGCCGTATTTAAAATAGTAAATTCTCCGTTTTTCCACTATCGACTTCACATATTAAAATATTCCAACCATCGGAATAACATAGAAATTTTATATCAACGTTCAAAACAACAGCCAATGCTTCTCATGAGTTGACATATCACACAGCCAGTCCCAATTCTCCCCATAATCGTCACCTACCTCATGTATCCGTGCATCTCTCCTCTCCCAAAGTTTCAAAAGAACCATTTCCGCCCCTCTAGCATTTGCACAAAGTGTTAAGCCCCATATCTTATCCAGCGTCGACAAAGTCCATGCTCTATGACTAGGCATGGTGCTTGCAAACCCGGCAATGACAACAGGCCATGTTAAAAACTTGAGATAAACCGTGTTCCGTATAGGCATGAAAGCGGTGATTAGATCATCAGTGATAGGTAAGAGGTACTGTGTATCCTGAGTGAGACTGTACAGAAGACGGGAGATGTATATCGCTGCAGATGTCTTCCAGATAAGACACATCTGTACAACAAGATGATTGGGCACAGTGTCCAAGTATTTTGTGGTTGGTATAGCCCTTTCCGTCCAGTCTATGCAACTGAATTGTTGGATCTTTACAAGGTCAGACTTCAAGTTTCCAATTGCTAATGTGCGTTCGGAAGTGATTGATGAATCCGACATCACCTGTCGTGCCGTTCTTGACATTGTTGTCGCTGAAGTAATTAATTGTAGTATTGCCACAGGGCAAACGAAACCGTTGCCGAATACTAGGCGTGCTTCAGGTGCTGTTGTCAAAAGTGTTCGCGTCGTGACTGACGTCGATATGATGCCGGGTGGTACGAATGTAGAACCGAATATCTCAAATCTGTTAGTCATGTATTAGCCTTATCTAGAAAGGTATGTGATTTATGAGAACTTACAGCATCAACTCATCCACAAGCCCTTCCAGAGTAGCACTGCTCTGGATGCCAGCTTCGAGCATCTTCTTTGCACCTTCCAGGTGAATAGCCCATGATCCCGCGCCTGTCTCAAAGCATTCCAAAAGAGCAAGAGTAATAGCAATTCCAAAGGTCTGAAACTTGTCTTTCTGGTCAGGATCTTGCAAAGCCGTTGAAAGAAACTCCAGAGCTTTCTGTTTATTAGATATACAATGATGTAGTAGTTGTGACTGGAATGGACTGAGTTCTTGATGGTTGATTTGGCCGTTCTTTGCCTGTATAGCATGAGATAGCATGATGGGTGAGCCAATTGAACCATGCATAGCATGAAGTGCTGCCACAGCCATCATGGCATTTGCCACACCCTCGGATGACCCGACAAGAGTTATGAGTTCTCGATACGGAGTCCAAGCTTCATCGCTGATGGTAAAGACAGAACATACTTTTCGACTAACTTGACGTTTAGTTAGCTACAAATCTCGATATCACGGAGTGACCACAGAAACCATACAATAATCTAGTAGGTATCTATTATTATAACCCATATCTTGAAAAACAGGGTCAGTGAGTTGGGTTGGCGGGGATGCTGTTATCGATAGAGGTGACATCGTACTGCATGTAGGTGTGGATGCAGATGACTGTGATCGCGGTGAGGGCTCATATTCTAGAACGACCAATTGTTGTCGTTTTTTCCGCGGACATGTAGAAGAAGTAGTAGGACTTGATTCATATGCAGTATCCTTCATAAAACCTCTGCTTGCAACACCGCTCATCCACTTCAATGGTTTACCATACCCTGGACATTGCAAGCCATTAGAGATACATTTTCTGCAAGCCGGGATAGTGGCATCACATTTGAGGCGGCGACGGTGGCAAGTCCAGCATTTTTTAGGTGCTGTAGACATTAAAATTAAAGGATATAAACTCTAGCCTGGTCAGGCCTTCAAATCGATAAAGTGATGATGGTACATGTTTTGATTATTTCAGTTCAGAATTAGTAATGCAACGTGATTGAACCTTCGGAATAACAGATAGTCCATTAAGGATTGAGTCATCGTAAGCCGCGGAATGCGGACCGATGATGCCGATCTAGACCGATGTTTAAGCGACAAACGTAATCAAGCCCCACTTGCCTAATTGGAGCAACAGCTAGCAATGCCAAGACGACGCTATTTTGCAATTGTACATAAAACTACCACATGGAGGCAATGATATGTAGAGCCACATTTAACCTTGTTTCTTCACGAACCGGTATAAAATGATGGAAGGAGCCACAATGTTGAAGGATCTTTCTTACATCTTTAATCAGGCAAACAAGCCGACCTAGAACCACCATCAATACATACCCTGTTACATAACACACCATGCCACCCACCCTCGTTACCAGGACCAACACCCATGACCACCACAATCACTCAGAAACATCTCGAGAATCTCAAGAGGGCGTCACTCATGTCACAGTCGACGATGAAATCGAACACGCAGTTGCAGGACTCCACAGAGCCGTCACAGAGCCCCATGCCAATTCCGCGGTCCAAGATTTGGAGAAATATCTGCAAAACGACCAAGGAAGCCCCGGTCCTCCACCGTTAAGCGTATGCTTCAAATCAGTCACGACATACGGTAGAGCAACAGGCGCTGCTCCCATCAAAACAGTCAAAGACGCCATCTGGAGAACCCTGACTCTTCAAGACATTTATGAATTGACATTTAAAAAGATCTTGTCGCCTGCCAAAGCTGAAGATGGACGGCCGTTGATCCGAGATTTCTCAGGGGTGATCCGGAATGGACAGATGATGCTGTAAGTCCAATCTATATTACTGCCATATATCTACTAACCTTCGATAGTGTACTGGGCAATCCTGGCTCGGGATGCAGCACATTTCTACGCACCATTGGAAATGATCACAAGTCCTTTCTCAACATCAAGGGCTCAATTGACTACTCTGGCCTTTCACCACAGGAAGTCTCAAAGAATTATCGTGGCCTTGTCACATATATTCCCGAAGATGATCTTCATCTACCGACATTAACCGTCCGCCAAACCCTCGACTTTGCGCTACAAAACAAGACACCGAAGCGATGGATACACCAAGCGCCGCGCTTCATTCAAGAGTTTGGCAAGGCATTCGGTATGACACATGTCATGGACACGCTGGTTGGAAATGAGTATATCAGAGGTGTATCAGGTGGTGAACGAAAGCGTGTCTCAATCTTGGAATCCCTGGCATCTGATGCATCTGTGAATGCATGGGATGGATCTACTCGAGGACTCGATGCGTCCTCTGCCGTTGATTTCATTCGGTCTTTGCGTATCATGACGGATGCTTGTCATCGAGCGACAGTAGTATCGCTCTACCAGGCTTCAGATGCTATATGCAATCTCATGGACAAGGTTATGCTAATCGATGAAGGACGAATGCTCTACCAGGGCCCTGTCAAAGACGCAGAAGCCTACTTCTACTCTCTAGGATACGAACGATTACCTCGACAGACATTGAGTGACTTTCTCACGAGCGTTTCGTTGAGCGGCGAGGACAACATTCGAAAGGAAATTAGAGACAAGGTTCCTCGTGGTGCTGAGAACCTTGAGAGAGCATTCCGCGAAAGTCAGGCATTCCAAGATGTCCAAGACGAAATCAAACTGTACGAAGCAGAACAGAATGACAATGACGAGTCTTCAATGAGCGAACAGACTCCCATGCCAAATGCTTTAGCAACACACACCAAGAACAGCAAATCGCGCTTCGTCCGTCCCAAATCGTCTTACAACACCTCCTTCTTTCGCCAAGTCTACCTCTGCGCCAAGCGTGACTTTTGGCAACTCAAAGGCCACAAAGCACCCTTGATTTCCAAGTACATCTGCATTGTCGTCTGCGCTTTTCTTCTAGCTTCCATGTTCTACAACATGCCAGCAGATTCCGGTGGTGTCTATTCTCGAGGTGGATTCTGCTTTTATTCTTCTGCGTTGGTCGCTTGGTTCCAATTGGCTGAGTTGGATGCTGCGTTCCATGATAGGACGGTAGTCAGTCGTCAGAAGAGGTATGCCATGGTTCGACCTAGTGCTGTGGTTATTGGTAAGGCACTACTTGATATCCCTTTGATATTTCTTCAAAGTGCGATATATTCTATTATTGCTTACTTCCTTAGTGGATTAAGAATGGATGTAAGTTCGACACCACCTTTGATCATCGACGCGTCTACTAACAAGCAACTAGGCTAGTGCGTTTTTCATCTTTCTTTCGTCAGTCTTTCTTTGTGCCATGGGCTTTACCGCTTCGTATCGCGTATTCGGTGCCATGTCTCCTCAACTAGAGGTCGCACTCAGATATTGCGGTGTCTATCTCATCATTGCTATTGCATGCGGTGGTTACGTACGGTCTGTTGGGCGAATGATTGCCGATGTGCCTTGGGTAGGCTGGCTGGCGGTAAGTTCCATGTTCAATCCAACCGTCATTCTAAAGCTAATCACTTCCAGTACCTAACCCCTGTCCCCTTTGCCTACGAGAACATCATGTCGGCTGAGTTCAAAGGTCGAAGCTTCCCGTGTGAATCCAACTCTATCATCCCCGCGGGGTCGGGCTACAATGATCCAAGCTTTCAAGCATGTGCATCAAAGGGGTCTATTCCAGGTCAATTTGACATTGACGGCAACGAGTACCTTCGGAGTGAATTCGGCTTCAGCTATGGCAATATCGGCCGAAACTACGGTATCCTACTCGCATTCATCTTTGGCTTCCTCCTGATCAACATGTTGGTTGTGGAGCACGTGGATTGGGTACACAGTGGTGGCTCAATCCTTGAATATGCGGGATACAGAAAAGCTGCAGCCAAACCTACTCGTGACGAAGAAAGCGTTGAGCAGCCGCAAGCTACAAGTGGAGTGACCGAGTTCACATCCGAAAACAATTCAAATGAGAAGCTAGTTCAGTCTGGCTCGACGTTTACTTGGAAAAATATTCATTATACTGTTCCATACCAGAACAGCGACAAACAGCTACTTCAAGATGTCTCTGGCTACTGCGAGCCTGGAAAACTACTAGCTCTTGTCGGAGCATCTGGTGCTGGTAAAAGTACTCGTAAGTTTATGATGATGTCTTCATTTTCTGGTCGAAACTAATACTTTTCACAGTTCTCACCGTCCTTACTCAACAAGCTACCGGTACCGTTACAGGCGAGATGCGAGTTGACGATCAGCCCGTCGATTCATCTTTCGGCAGTAGTGTCGGCTACTGTCAGCAAATGGACATCCATGTTGAAACCAGCACTGTTCGAGAGGCTTTTGAGTTCTCGGCGCTTTTGCGACAGAGTGCTAGCACAAGCGACGAAGAGAAACGAGCCTACGTTGACAAGATCATTGACGTTCTCGGTATGAATGAACTGCAGGACATGGTAATAGGCTCTTTATCGCTAGAGCAGAAGAAGCGCACAACCATCGGTGTTGAACTTTGTGCAAAGCCAAGTCTGCTATTGTTCTTGGATGAACCTACCAGCGTGAGTACCCAACTTAAACTATTTTTTCCTGGACAATACTAACTTTAGACCAGGGCCTTGATAGTCAGGGATCGATGAGTATTCTTCGACTCCTACGACGACTCGCTGATGGCGGGCAAGCCATTGTTTGCACGATTCACCAAGCAAGCCAGGAACACTTTGATCTGGTGAGTCCTATCACGCACAGTGGTTGATCTCTAACGCTGACTATCTCCAGTTTGACAGAGTTCTTGCACTCAACCGCGGTGGCAGAGTCTACTATTTCGGAGCTGTCGCCAAAGTTCTCAACTACTTCTCAACTCGTGGCGTCCATGTTCCCCCTCACAAGAACGTAGCAGACCTTTTAATCGAGATTCCTGTGCGAGAAAAGCCTCCAGCGGGTGAAGAAACATGGCCTGATGTTTGGAGCAAGTCCTCCGAGGCTGCTCAGGTACTGGATACTATTGATGGGTTTACAGCTGCGAAAGAAAACACCAACGAAACTCAGAAATCCGCTCACGCTAAGTCTGGCTTTGCCTCCTCTACGTTGAGACAAGCCACCCTCCTCACACACCGCACACTAGCCCAGTACTGGCGCACTCCCAACTACATCTACTCACGCCTTTACGCCTGTGTTGTCCATGCTGCCCTCAATGGTCTCATCTTTTTACAACTCAATGACACCGAAGCAGCCATGCAGTACCGTATTTTCTCAGCATTCCTGGTTCTTATGATCGTTCCCGAGATCATTAACGCGACGGCAATGATGTTTGATGAAAACCGCAATATCTGGCTAGGACGCGAATACCCTAGTCGTATATATGGATGGATGGCCTTCACTACAGCGCAGATTCTCGCTGAAGTGCCATTTGCGTTGGCTGGTGGTTTGATGTTTTATGTCTTGGTTTACTTCCTTGTCGGCTTTCCTTTGGGTGTCGCAGCTGGATACACGTTTTTGATGTTTATCCTTTTTCAACTATTCATCACTTCTTGGGGACAATGGATTGCTGCTCTCAGGTGAGTTTCAAGTCTGGCTTGATATGTTCATAACTTACTAACTTATGATCCAGCGCGGATGCATCGATGGCTGCGAATATCATGCCTTTCTTTGTAATAGCTGCTGAGCTCTTTAACGGTATGAATGGTCTCTCGGATTGTCTACCCTTTGCTAATCAGTGATTACTAGGTATTCTGCAGCCCGCATCCCTCATGCCAGACGTTTGGCACTACACACTTTACTATTTAGGACCATTTACCTACTGGATTTCTGGAACAGTGGCCATCATTCTTCCTCGTATTGCAGTCCAATGTGCGGATTCAGAGCTCATTCGCTTCAACGCTCCGTCAAACTCGACTTGTGGAGCTTATGCGCAAGACTGGCTGGATACCACAAAAGGCTACCTTGCCAATCCTGATGCAACTTCGGACTGCGGATATTGTCAATATGCCTCTGGCGAAGAAGTAGGTTTACATTTTCGCTTTCATTGAGTATATACTAACCGGCCTAGTACCTGTCCACGCTTCAAGTTCACGCTTCCGATGCCTGGCCTTACTTCGGTATCTTTGTCTTGTTTACTGTTACCAACTATCTCTCTGTGTATCTGTGGGTATACTTGAAGTCTGTCAAGGGATGGCTCCCCTGGTAAAAGTCGAACGTTACACACTGGGAGTAGCTTGATAAAGCAGGGGGAATTTAGATGATAGAAACTATATGTATAAACCAGTAAATGCAAGTAATTTTTGATCTAGCTACCTGTATCGGTCAAGGAATGACAACAGTTGCTTAGTCGAGACCACTCCCAACACCATCGCTGTATCCTCCTGGGCAACAACCAAATAGCTGACTCCCAGCTTTCCAAATAGCTCCACTGCATACTCCAAAGGTGCCTTAGATGGGATAGTTAATGGGCTCCTGTCGATAGCCTCTGACAGGCCTGCTTCAAGAATCGACACTTCCGAAGACTCTTCAATACCATCTGTCTTCTCGATCAATTGTAATGCATTTTCCAATTTCATCTGCGAGATATATCCATGACAGATCCCAGATTCGTTGACGAATACAAGTCCAGAGTCTGTCAAGCCTTTGTTCTGCAACTGTAATAATTTACTTCGAAGGACCGAAGTATCAACTCGATAGTCAGATCCAACAGACACAATCACGTCGCTGATTACATCTTTTGAAGGAATGAGCACATCTATCGTTGCGCTACCCTCATTGTCCCGAATTTCTCTGACTTTTTTGATAGCCACTTCAGCATCCAAGAAAGGATGCCCCTGCAAATGCTGGGCCAGGTCATAAACACCATCAGCGCTAATAGCATCAGCTACCCATTTGGCAGTAAGGATGGCAATCATGAATGAGGGTATAAAATTAACCTCCCCCGTGAGTTCAAACATGATGACAGCCAAACTGACAGTCATCCTGCTGACTCCAGCTAGGAACGCTGCTGACCCAACCATGGCGAAGACACCTGGTGAGATATCGGGAATAAGCTGACCGATCGTCCGACCGAAGAGGGCACCAGCGTCCATGGCGGGTATAATGATGCCAGATGGGACTTTGCAGCCAAATGTGATAGTTGTTAGAAGGAGCTTTACGAACGTCCCAGAGATCAACCATGCGTAGTATGTTCCTTTCCCGGTGAGCTTGGCTTCTTGCTGACAGATCCAGTCCTCCTCGATGTCATTACAGTCAACCAGAAGTCGCTGCATGACAATATCTCCTGTTTCTCTGATCAAAAGATTGGGAAATTGAAGTACGGCAGTGACTAGTGTGACAAGCACCAGCTCAAACACAGGGCTATTCTTGATGAGAGGAATTTGTCGGAACGACTTGGCCCAAAGAAAGTTGGCTCTGCAAAATACACCACCAAAAATGCCGCCGCAGATCCCAAGGATGATAAAGACAAAGTAATGGAGAGCATCGTAATTGACACCGTAGTTCGTCTCAAAAAGAACAAGCTTGCCTGTTCCTGTGGGATTGAGTTCCTTCAAGACAGCTGCAGCTACAACAGAGCAAAGACAACTTCGCCAAAGGACGCGACGAGGGAAGTGAGTGCTGATCTCCTCGTAGCTGAATAGAACACCGCCAATAGGGGCACCAAAGGCGACAGATAGTCCCGCTGAACAGGCTACGCTGAGCATTTCCCTTAACTTTCGCTGGTTGTTGGCGTACTTTGGAAAGCAGATGGTGACGAGATACCCAACGCAAGCTGATATGTGTACAAAGGGCCCTTCTTTTCCTAAACACATGCCAGTTGCGACAGCGAAAGTTGCTCCGACAGCTTTGACGATAAGGACTTTGAGGTCGAAGAGATGAGGAATAGCGAAGCCAGAGAGAACTGTTTTAATCTCGGGTATGCCGCTTCCTGCTGCCATATACATGGTCTTTCCACCACACTTTCCAACCTGCTCTGTGGCTATTGTCTCTTGGCGTTCGTTCTCAGGCGCAACAAAGTTCAGTGTTGACTTTGTAGTCATAGTGACGCTTCCAGCGATGATACCAAAAGCCAATGCAGAGCCCACGTAGATAGCGTATGAAAATACATAGCTCTCTGTCCATGGTTTCCAGCCCTGGCAAGTCTCCTCAAAGGCGCAGCATGCTCTACGGCTAAGAAGCGGGTTTCTGATACAATATCCGTATTTCCAGTCCGCTACTGTCTCAACACTAATGTCTACCACAGTTGCGACAGATGCTGTGAGAAGGCCAATAGCAAATGCAGCGAACCATCCTTGCGAGGCATCCCAGAGTTCAGCGATGCGATAGCGGATTCCAGAACGTATGTTTAGACCTGAAACATCGCGCCTTTGGCTGTCTTTCATAAGGTCTTGAAGCCAGTCAATTGTATGGTATTCATTGTAGGGTACATCCTCTTGAGCAGTATTTGGTGTTGGCGGGATGGGATGCTGTTGAAAAGGTATTAAAGGTGTCGTTTCCGTAGTGTCACTCTCGTTCCTAATTACCGAGTCAGAAGTCATGTTGTAAAAGGATGGCAAAAAAAGGCAGTACAAGGGTGAGAGATCCTGAAAAAGAGGGGCCTTAAAGCATTAATAAAAGTCCAAACACAAACCGTATCAAGGCAGATATTTCATCATCGCGAATTGCCCCGAAACAATGCAAAGAACGTAAAACAAGTGACGTCAAAATTTGGCATCTCCGGCGCACGTGAGAAAATTATAGCAGACCGCCGATCGCCATGTCCTCACGTGTGATACCCAGCGAATGGACGTCGGAACGCTTGGGGCGCTTATATCCATTATTCCAGATGAGCATGACTATTGGGAAACGTGGTGGTGGGAATGACTCAATTGCTGACGATCAGATAAATATCATTGCGGATGGTAGGTACTGGTTTCTCCGGGTGGTTGATATTTTATCTTGGTTGCCATGTCGGGGACAGATAAGAGGAAGAAGTAAAATTGCCACTATCTACAACCACTGCTGGAAGGGTGAATAAATCCATAAATCGTTAACAATTGATGAGAAATAGCAGGTATTGCTATGATTACTATACTACCTGCAGCTGGAGAATAATAAGATACGTTTTAAAGTATGAACTACTAAGCTGGGCTCCGCGGAGATGCATAATTGTAATTTACACGCGTGACACCTGTCACATGATAGTGCTTGTTCTATTATCCATCTATTGAATAATAAAAGTAAATCTGTATCCATAGATCCATGTTTGACAAACCACATTAAAGCCTTTATCCTTAGTGCGTACTTGTTACCGGTGTAGAGTGGGAAGTCAAAAGGCACATCTATGACTAGGATTTCGGAAACACCTCGGTCCAGGTTTCCTTCTCGCCCACGACCATGGTATAAGATAATTCCGCGTAACTCTCTGCAGCCGAGCATAGTCCAGGAGCAAGCTGGCGATAAACATTCGCCAGGTTGTGAAATGCCCATGGCATCGCGTCATTTGCAACCCCCCATCGTTCAACTTCGAGTCGCGGCCGCTCCGTAATGTCGTTGGGCAGAGTTGCAATGATACTGTGTCCCAGAGCCTCCAAGCCCTTGAGGATCATCTTGACCGCATCCTTCAGCTGGTACTTCTCCAGCAGGCGGGCGCCGAAGGCGAAGTAGAGTTCATAGAGATCTAGCCGAATGGCGCAGTCGATGTTTGTTGGGTAGGTCTCCTCGAGAGCCTTCATGAGCCGACTTGCCTTTTTTTCGTTGCCCGAGCCAGGGTGATTGAGAAGCCCCTTGAGGTTGTTGACAAGGGTTTTGCGTCTCTGAAAGACAGAGCTAGACGTGGCTTTCTTATTCAAACATAGCCGGCAGTCGCACGTGAACCCCCAGTTGTTCAAGCCCTTTTGGGTCTCTTGGTAAGACTCGAAGGGCACAGGAGGACGATAGCAGAAAAACAGTTCAGTGTCAGCAGGGAGGTCCCTCGTCGCGCGTACAATCTGCATGTCTCCGATGAACGAACGTCGACAGTTGCCCACACAAGAATGATTGATACGAGAAGCGAGGAGCCAGATACCCGTGGTTGAGTACCCGAAGACCTTGTCATCTATCATATCCCTATCTCTGGATGTTACCTGGTGGAATGAATCGCGGCTCGTTCTCGGAGCACCAAAACTATTAAGGGAGATAATTTTATCCACCAGGAATCTGAGTCTCAGTTAGTCGTCTAGCCCAACTGACTCACCAGCCAAATTGGCATAAAATACTCACGAATCGACTACAGGGGTTCCGTCTGTCTCCAAGACCGTAGCCTTTTGGTAACCAGCGTGGTGAAGGTCTCCAAACTCGGCGGATAACGATGAGTTGTGGTACAGTTTCTGTACAATAAGAGTCAAGAGTCGTGCTTGGCCACCCACTACCATTCTCTTGGTGGCAAGATTCATTAGAATCTTGGTCTGTTTTGTGGATTCTTCATCACCGGCAAAGCTGTAGGAGAAGGCCTTTTCACAAAGCAGAAGCTCCCCCGCTTTGACCGCCTTGGTTGTGAAGAGCCCTTTACCCCGCCCAGGCGACTCTCGAATCTCTACCGGAGCTGAGAAAGTGGCACAGTCGATGAAGGGAGGTGACTTTTTCGCCTGCTTATACATTTGCTTGGATTTATACTCGCCTGTTCGCTGTTCGTTGAGGCGCTCGTTGACCCGATCTTTCTCGAAGTTGGCTGCCTTGTTTTCAGGGAACGACTTTGTGAGTTCTTCCAGCATCTCGAGACTCTGTTGAAAGTCGCCGAGCCCATACAATGCCTTAGCCTTGCGGAAGAGATATTTTTCGGGTGAAATCGCAGGATCGATGGCTTTTTCGGCATCCAACAAGGCCTGCTTTGGTCGGTCCAGGTTTAGGTTCACAAATGAGCGATTGAGAAAAGCTATTTTTCTCTCTTCAAGATTTCTACCGACTTGAATAGCTGAAGAGTACCTGCATGGATGTTAATTATGTGCTCTCGGTCGTCTTACTGCGCGGCCTGATCTTCAGAGTCATACAAGCCGAGGTGAGAAACGTACAGTCGTAGTGCTTCTGCCCATTTCTTGACCTGTACAGCGTCGTTGCCTTGCTTTCGAATGTCTGTGCTGTTCTCATCCGATATCACCATCGATGGCCTCCAGTGCGAGGGAATGCGGTCGTCAGTTCTGTCCATTCGGATAATATCACTAGGGTGGTCGACTCTTAGCGAATATGCACCGTCTGTGGCACATTTGAAGAAAGGCTCTTTGACGATGAAGACCATGTTCGGACTGAGGATCTCAGTGGCAGGAATGATGGTCTCTTCAGGCTGGTGATAGAGCTGCAGCAACACAGCGATTCCCTTCTCATCCTCCACAATGGCCATCACAGCCGTCATGCGGTCCGGGGGCGTGAGGACTCTGATCATGGTCTTCTTCCCTCGATGATGGGTTTCTAGTCTCATGTCGGAGATCATGATGGGTTCCAGGTCATCGGCGGACCTGATGCAAGGTAAGTAAGGTGCTGGGACCTGCGTGGTAGCAATTGTGTTTTCTTCCTGGCGAGGGCGAAATGAGATGGCCATAAGCTTCATCAAGAAGGACGAGACGAGTTGTTGCGGAGGGGGGTGATCTCGCACAGCTTCACCCTTTCTTCGGGCTGCTCGCTCTGCAGCGCCCTGAAGCTGCTTCAAGTAGCCGATGTACTGGCTCTCATTTGAGACGTCTTGGACATCCATCTTAGGATTCAGAGCTGAATAATTCGGGCTGCGTTGGCGTAGAAATATTAAATGTGAGTGCAGCTCGAACTTTAGGTCCTGAGTCACTTCTTAAATGATCATTCGGTGGGCTGTAGGTCGAAAGAAGAGACAAAGAAAAATGTCTCATCAGGTCATGGCTATGGTAGGCCTCCCACTGGGGGGCCGCATATTTGTGACTAATCTTGTGTAGCCGATGCTGTCCATCTGTTGGTCAACAGAGTTACGAGACGTTACCCCTCTCGCTGTTTTCCCAATTGGAAACTGAATAACCACAGGCAGATAATCGAATCAACAATCTTTCTAAATGCAGGATTGCTTGGGCCAAGTTCCTCATCTTGGGTTAATGGTAATCCTCGGCCGCAATCGAAGTCGTCCCCTTCTTTTATAATATGGCAAGCAAGATTACTGACATTGTTGATGAAGAAAATCCCGATGCAGTGATTGCTTACCAGCCTTCACTGCCTAGAGAGGTACTAGGAAAATTGAATTACCAAGTCTGAGAAACTTTAGCGATAAGCTGCCTCTGATGCGCTTGAAGGGTATCACGAGCAGGATCACGTGATCATATACATACATGTACATCTCTTTCTTGTCTGCAGTCCTTCATCTTAGATCTCCGATCAATTCAATTATCACTCTTATACTTCATTAGCCTTTTATGTATATTTTTGAGCAGCCGATGACGCGTGACTTCGTCAATTTTGGCAAGACGAAGTATATGATGTTTTAGGCGATATGTGTACGTGTCCCGCTGTCTCGTTTCTCGGAGTTCTATCAGTTGATCCTTAACATGACGCCGCATACACGTCTCCTCTCTCAAATGTGAGACAAGCGTTACTACATCCTGCCCATATAGAAAGACAAACCCATAAGTAGTCGGTGATGTAGCTCGATGCAAATAGGATAAACGTCAGCGAATAGCGACCTAATAGCGAGGTCAATTAGGTCCAACATGCCATTCGGTTCGCCCTGTTTAGCGACAGGGATACAGGGAGTACAGCCTCACTTTCACAAGTGAAACAGGTCATTGGCTACAAACAATTTTCCACATTATTTGTATTGATCTATGGCCGATAAAAGTATTAAACTCTACCAAGAATCTCCCATCATCCACTCTTTAGAACTCGCACCCCTACGTCCCAAAAGAGTTACGGCTCTGTCACAATCCGAAATGGCGGTTGATAGTACCTGTAAATATAGTCTGCGGTGCTTTGGACACAAATTGTAAAGAGTCGGGCAAGCAGTTTTCAAAATCACACTAGCTATTGCTTCGACATGCCAGGTAAACGCTGAGAAGACGAGTGAAGATAAGTATTATCCAGGGTGCTGGATTAGAGCCATGGCGGTTAATTTAATCACTTGCTATCTTATCAAAACGTGATTGGTTGCACTTTCCACCTCCATCAGCAAATATCAGGCAGCCATGCATGTCGAACAGAGCGTCATCAAAATAAGAAATGAAGTTTGCGGGGTATTTCAGCCTGATAAAAATCCTGACTTGTTAACTCTACAGCTCTTATCCATAGAGCCACAATAACATTCAACTTTGACAGTATGACAGGTCTGGAGCCGCTCGCAGCCCTGGGTCTTGTTTGCAACGTCGTTCAACTCATCGAACTCGGGACAAAAGCGTCCATCCTCTGCAAGAATGCATACCGGACGGGTGAGATTGATCCATGTCTCAGCGGTTATGCCGCAGACCTTGTGGACTCCGCTTCAAGCTTGACCCAGTCTTTGAACGCCTCACAAGGCCCTCTTACTAAAGATGATTCAAAACTGCTGCATCTTGCTCAGAGTTGCTGTGACGCTGAAGCGGAGTGGAGGCAGAAAACCCCAGCTCGCTTCTTTTCTCAGCAACACATACGAAAACGAGATCGTGTTGGCGCGGTTTTCAAGGGCATCATCAACAAGTCTGAGATCAATCGTCTAGAAAGTCAATTAGACAAAGCTAAAGAGGCTTTGGAGACAGGTCTCCTCGTAAGAATCTTGAAACGCCAGGACGTCTCCCAAGCTCAGTCAGTGGATCTGGAAGACAAGCTCCAGACTTTACTTCGGCTGGGGTCCGTGGGAGAAGAAAAACTCCATAAGCTCATTCAAGAACAAGTCAATCTCGTCATTGCCCAAATATCAGACCACCTTAACAGAGCTGCGGCCTCGACCAGACTTCATATCACAAAGGAGCTTGCTGATCATGAGTCCCGGATTAAGTTACATGCGGATCAAGGCACAAGCAATCTTTTAAAAGAAGCTGAGGCAGGAGAGGACAGGCGGAAGGAAAACGAAGACTATGAGCGCTTTCTTCAAAGCTTTCGCTATAGTGATATGAATGACCGAAAAAACAATATAGATGCGCGTCATCAATCCACATTCAAATGGATCTTCGGAAATGAGGCTACAGACACGGATTCAGAGTCGGGTAGTGATCTAGCATCAGACAAGGATAGCGACTCAGACTCGATGTCGAGTTTCTATGGCTCCCATTTCGACGCCGATAGGTTTGTCTCCGATAGCTTTGTAAGATGGCTCACATACACTTCGGAAGACTGGTACTGGATCAGCGGAATACCTGGGACAGGAAAGAGTGTGTTGATGAAATTCATCATCTCGAGTGAATACACAATGGACTTGCTCCGACAATGGCAACCTGAAGTTCAAATCCTCACGCACTTTTTCTGGAAGGCCGGCAGTCCTATGCAATCTGGGTTTAAAGGTTTCTTGTGTTCCCTGGCTTATCAACTAGGCCGCCTGAATAAGGATGCAGCTTTGAAGGACCTCGGAAGACAACGAGGTGGGAATGACAAGGTTGATCCTACTGATTGGGATCCGGAAGAACTTCAACACCTTATCGTTAGTTATCTAACCCACCCGGCGCAGCCAGTCTGTCTTTTCATCGACGGTCTTGATGAGTTCACTCACGAAAGTGGTGTTCATGTCCTTATTGACTTCCTTGAGAGCCTTCGAGGGTATCCACGACTCGTCAAGATATGTGTGTCAAGCCGCCCGGATCAAGCCATACGCCAACAATTATCCCGCGATCCTGACCTGAAGATGCAAGATCTAACACGACATGACATTGAATGTTACGCTTCGTCTATCCTCAACCAAGCCGTGGCAAGGTTGTCATCCCCGTTCGACGGTGATGTTGAATCCCTTGTGAATTATATCAGTTACAAGGCAGAGGGAGTTTTTCTTTGGGCAATTCTAGTGGTCAGGTCAATCAGAAATGGAATCGCGAGGGCAGACTCACCGGAGTCGATCCAAACAATGCTTTCGAAAACGCCCACAAAACTCTACGACTTGTACTTTCAAATGTGGGAAAGAGTAGGCGAGGACAAGGTCTATTATCAGGATGAAATGACAGTGATCCTTAACATTGTCGTCATGGCCTGGCAGGTAGGAGAGTTCAAGGGAAGCAGTAGTCTAGCATTAACGGGAACGAAACTTTCTCTCTTGGAGTTAATGATAGCGTCAAGCAACGACCTATGGTCCACACCCATTGACTCGATCGGCAACTTGTCAAATGCGAAATTGGAGCAACGTTGCAATGCATTCCGAGACAGAGTACCGATAATAACAGCAGGTCTCTTAGAAATCGAGGGATCAAGTGAGAAATACATATCTGAAGATAGGAGGAAAGTGGTTGATAAGTCAAGGGAAACGGTTTTACGGCATACTTTCACCTTTGTACAGGCCATCCATCGAACTGTTTTCGACTTTTTACTCGAGTCTGACGATGGGAATAAAATTTTACGAAGCTGCAAGGTATCCACAGAAGGGATATTCACGAGAATTGCCAGAACATGCCTGGTAAGAGATTGTATCTGGCCGGAATTTGATTCCATGAGATGGTACCACGGAGCCGATGAAAGAGGCGTTGGGGCATGGAAAGAAGCGAGAAATCGTCTAGACAGTCACCTCTATTCCATCTTAAGATGTAGGGATATCATGACAGAGTCGACGATGACTGAAATGCTCGATCTTATCTGGGACTTTCATTTGCGAATGGTCAGAAACATCCCATTGCACCCAACGGACGATACAGAGCTACTGAGATGCAGATCCGACTACCTGCAAGAAATGGCGGACATGGGATTCTATACCTACATGTTGGAAGATCTCAACAAATTAGCGAGTGAAGGGCGACTAGATGTACTACGTCAAATTCTGAACGCCGCCTGCCTTGGCCTTGACAATCATACAATTGATGATTTCCTATGGACTGGAAGAGCCCATACAATCCACCATATCATCAAAGTCATTGTCTCTTCTGATCATTTCGATTTCTTGGTAGAAGATGAGATCTTTATCAGCAACGACGTGGTGGCAAGGACTGCGATAGCGTGGAATCTGGTTGCGGGTATCGATCTCTTATGGGCCGCTCAACAAAGCCGGACGAACGACGGACATTGGAACTCAGATCGTGGTCTTGACATAGTCAGAATGGTCAGTGATTTCCGCCAAGTGCTTTGTCTAGGAGACAGCCTTCTCATTGGATTGGATTTCCAATTTATATTAGGCATCATTCTTCCTCCATTTCCTATCACCATCACGTGCAATTACATTTCATGGAAGTCGGAAATCCGACTCATGGTGGAAGTCACCATGTCAATCCTGGTTCAAGTCTTCCTCCGACAATTCGTCCAGTATGATGCATCTTTCCCACGTCATGAGGTCGAAAAAACACTTGAACTCAAGTCTTTCCCTCAGACTATAAAGCCCATCATGATCGAAAAAGAAGGACACGTTGTGGAAATCTCAAGAGCGGACCAAAGTAGTTTTGAATCGTACTGCCAGACGGTACTACTCCCAGACGTGTGCAGGGCTGGCAGGAATGGTTATAAAGACACGATGACGCTGCGTGATATCGGCTTGAAGCTCATCAAGGATGCGTTCCCCCGAGGCAAAATAAGAAATGACGTGGAGGAGGGATATGGACCGGGTGGGTTAAACTTCTATCTCTGCAGCGACTGCACTGCTGAGAGAAAGTAACTCCGCGATTGACATGGTCAGGCTGTCGCGTGCAACCACTTCAAAGAAATTGCTTATTAGGACTTTATAATGACCCTTCCTTTAGCCATTCCTTAAGTCTAGTTTAGCTATGATCTATCTATCAGGTAATAAAACGAAATGAATATTCTGATTATCTCTGTAACAAGTCTTTTATCGTTGAATAATTGGTCTTGTATCTGATTCGGGACCGTCCATCGTCGACAACGTGTTTTTCCGTATTCCCAGTCTGATGAGAGCCTGCCTCCGGACTCCCCATTGTGTAGGTTTAGTAGGTTCCAACTCATCTAACACGTAGTCGTTGACGGAATCGTTATCTGCGTACGCATTTTCGTTTCGGTTGCGTCGTTTCTGCCTGCAGTACAGCCATATCAACGTCAGCATAATGCTGGCCAGGAACAGGCCCCTGGGACAGGTTAGCGATTTGAACACGGGGACGCATCTCTCGACTTACGTGATGGATGCAACAACCGCCCATTTCATCCAGTTTGCTTGAGGCTTTTCGCATGTGTTCATTTCCTGATTATCGACACATCTGCGCAGCAAAGTGTTTGTCTCAACGAATTGAAGAAATCGGACTCGGACCGGCGATGACATGATGTTGCTTTGCGATTGATCTAATTCAAGACAATATAGACGGATCGTTGATTTCTTAAATCACTGGTCGAGGTTTGTGCAGGCTATGTATATACAAGTCGAACGTAGACGCAACACTCAATAAATATAAGACGATAACGAGATGGGCTAAAAATATCATAGACCCTCTCGGGAGTTTACAAAACCCGATTAATACTATGCCTATGCTCCTTTACCGTTGACAATACGAGCTCCTAGCCGGAGCGATAAGTTGCCGCATATTCGGGAAATATGAAGAGTGCGAGAACCCGAGAAGCACAATGCTAATAAAGGGAGAGAAATAAAATCTTGAACAAAGAAAGGAATCACATGAAGGTGTAATGATAACAAGAAAATTAATTAAATACATGTTGAAACCGTAAAACCCAATCGCGAAAGGCTATTCGGCAATACATAGACAACTGTAGCATCGACTTGCATCGTCCATTTTGATTGCTACCCTAGCAAAGCAAAAGGCGAAGTTCATTTTCATCCCACTAAGCCTTTTCTAGTTAATAGCAATTTCCCTCGTAGCAGTTTACATGGCAATCGTCCCTTGTAGAAAGTCAGCAAACTATATGGGTTTTCATGATAGCCGGACACGTACTCAGTATCTCCACACATCCAAGTGTTCTTGTTACAGCACTGCTTGTCTGTGCCCACGCATGTCGCGTTGGAGTGAGGAGGTCCGCAAAGACCATTATAAGCGCGAATGGGTTCTGGGACTGTAGACTTTTGTTAGCAAGATTTTTTCGGGTCAAAAGATTTCATCAGAAACTCACATCCTTCAACACAATATCTGATATCAGGGAGGATATTCTTGCAGTCACCCTTGAGTCTAGGATTCAGCTCGTAGAAGGTATCCAGCGTGATTTCATATTTCTTGGTAATCGTGGCACAAGTTCCAGAGTCGACTTTAGATGTAGTCTTGGTACTGAATCGACAGTTGATGCCGCCGGTCTGCATTATTCTGGCTCGCCATGTTGATGGTTGACATTCATCAGCAGCAATGGCTGAGCTGATAAGAGCCAAACCTATGAACGAGAGTTGTGCCCACGAAAACATTGTGGATTAAAAGAAATAAATTACTGGAAATTTGTTAATACATCGAAGGTCGGTGAAAAAAGGCGATGTGATATATTTGAGAGTTATAGCAGTACGGATGATATTAGACCCTTAGATTTGTTGCTTCACGGCCATTACCGAAAGATTTACGAGCTAACAGGATTAAATTGGGCTGACAAGATGAGCCCCCGCTTAGTGTCATAGCCTGTGTACTTGAAACAGCACTACTTGCTTACTTCAATGCGCCTGTTTTCCGGCCCGTGCTACAGGGCTAGAATCCTTCTCCCGTAAAAATGACGATTGCAGATCCTAAGCTGTTTCGACTAGACGCACTGTTCAAACAGCAGACGGGATTCTAAGCTCTGTCGACATGATCTTCGGAGCCGCATCAAGCGATATGTTGAGCGTGCATGATTCCTAAAAACCTGGGCAAACACATGGAACAAATCTTTGGGTAGACACTTCAGCTCAACTTTTCTTTTTGGTGCATTCATGCAAGGGAAAACCGGGTCCCATGTCCAATTTACTTTTCCAGCCACATTCATGTGTGTCATAGAACCACTCAACAGGATGGCTGATGTTTACCAACCACATTTGCTCAAATGTGCATTTAAAAATAATGATTAAAATAACAATGATGATTCTAGTTTCAAATCTCAGTGCTTAAAATATCATTAATATCATAAGAATATGTAAGTAGCCATGAGTTGAGTGGTGTCAATCAATGTTGAGAAAGCTGTATAGGGTAATTTTGTCTATTTTGCTGCATCACATCCTTGTCGAGAAATATAACCACACATGCAGGAAAAAGATCAGCCTCGCAAGTTACATTCGGAGTGAAAATTGAATTCAACTATTTGTCTATTGCTCTGGACCCTGCTTTGTACCCCGATACCTTCATTGTAGCACGTCGCGTCAATGTTCAAAATTAACGGACTCAAGTCGAATTTAGATGTGTTACCATGCACTGACGGATCACAGAAGAGACCGGCCTTTAAAAAATTACTTTTCGCGACCACAGTCACTATTTAATAAATGAGAAGTATCGCCAATACAGTACAAGATTTTGGAAGGGTGAAAAATGTAGTGAAGGTTTGGATTATGAAGGAATGGAGGTTTAGAGTCTTCCAATTGGACCCAACTGAACACAATAATGATCTGAGAGGGGGTTAAAATTGCAGTGAAGGTTTGAGGATATGACAAGCTATGATAGGTCAATTTAATGCTGCACGTCGTTGGGGTACATCTCCTCCAAAATCTGCCAGATTCGTCGGCGATTGGTGAATCCACCCGGAACATGCAGGCCGACCTTTTCATAGCTCCACACAAGGTTGTTGTCATCCTGTGCCTCGCGAGGTGAAATCTGCGCTGGGCTCATTACCTGCCTGCTGATCTTTTCCCAGTTCCATTTTTTAATATCAGCAGTCTCCTTGCCAGTCTTGTCATAAACAGCTTGGATGTCAAGGTCCCAAAGGAAGGGGATTTGGAAAAAGAACCGTTTCCAAACGGATTGGGGTATCAAGTAGGTGCTCTCAAGCGGGTTCGGGCCATACTGGAGGAGGTAGTAAATATCATCTCTGACCCCCATAGGCAACGCCTCTAAATGGTTTCCGACCTGCTTAGGGTCCTCTGGCAATTGGCCGCGGGGCTCTGGTGCATGCTCAAGATTTTCAATCAAGGCAGTGGTTAAATTCGGGACGTCAACAGGGTCCTCATTCCACTGTAAGAAATTGTCAGTAAAAGGATCTCACAGCCAAAGTAAGTATGAACTTACCCAACCATTCCACTCGTTCCCGAATAAATAAAGACTGGGCGGAGGAACATAGTAACGTTCCAGCCCACAAGACAAGGGTTGTCCAGGTTGAGAGTTTGGTATGGAAGGAGTAAAATGCATTCCAGTGACACCAGAATCCTCCATTTTGGATCTAGCGCAACGGCGTTCCAATGTCAACCAAAATTCTCCGATCGAGCGGACTTTGGCATTAGGCGACGCGCTCATAACGCGATTGAGAAGTTGTTCGCAAGATTTGTGTAGGCCAATATACATCTTGCCCACCCATTCCGCAGGATCCTCTGAGTCTTCATTGACATCGTAGTCCCATTGGGGGTGAATTTCTTGTCGATCGGGGGGAAAGGTCAAATTGCCACGATGAGTGTTTGCGAAAGCATCATAACGTGTGACTTGTTCGTCTGTCACCTTCAAAGATGGGGGCGCATCACAGAGTTCTGGCCAATGGGGACCAGAAAATGCAACAACTTCGCCCTTGAGTACCAAACCACAAATTGTGCAATGGATAAATTCAGGGTTGAATGCCATTGCTTATTGCTAGGGAGGGATAAAGAAGTGAGAGAATTGCGGAAAATGCTGGGAGAAAGCGAAAGGAAGATGGAGACGAGAAAAATTGATAAGGCTGATACTTGGCGTTGTATGAGATGAATTAGACTGCGATGATCAATAGCGTCGGGTATCTCGCGATGAAACGTCAGGACGATTTGCAAGGGTAGAAAACTCCTCACAACAGCGGAGAAAACAATCCTGCGGTTATCACCGCCACTTGTCCCTGTTTTTAGGGCGGGCTGGAATATGAGTGCGCCTAGACCAGCATATGGATGACACTATTCAATGGCTAGTCTCCAATTGCGAGTGTTCCATAGTAGTCCCGCCCTTAAGGACCCTCTGTAAATCTTTCTTAGCCTTCTTTTCAGCACGGCCACTACAGAGATCCGCAGAGTTGTTTTGAAACAAGACATTGCGGGAGCCATCGAAGGCCTTGTCAAGGGTCAGGTCCAAAGAAAATGTGATCAAGTCAGGGTTCAACCATGTACGTGATCTCAGCTCTTCTCCATTGTTGATGGTCTGCGATGCATGTCAGACTCCTCTCATTTCGACCTTGACCGTAGCACTCCTTTCCATGGACACAATGCTCACGATGTAATCACTGCGCCATTCAGTATTTTCTCAGTCTTGAACTAGCTGTCTTGAACGGATACCAAGCATAAACCGGGATGACCGTAGTATGTTGCAACAACTCTGACAGTGGAGCAATTCAGCGGATTACTTCTTCCTACTATGAGAGATTCTGGGAAATCCGTAGCATTTTATTATATAGACAATGCGACACCTTAATATTTCTGATTATTGATACCTCATATTCGTCTTCTTCAACGGAATTGTGTTCCCTTACTTGTCACTCGTTTCGACAAAGTCATTCTTTTATTAATATCAATACCATGAAACGTTCTTTACTATTAGCTCTTTGGAGCACAGGGGTCTTGGGTAGTCCTTGCAAACCATCCAAGCCTTCAGAAACCCCCATTGCTGACGGTACACCGACCGAAAGCAATCACATCTCTTTGGGTCTTTCATCCACATATCTAGACTCAACGAAAACGGGTCAGGATAGTGAACATGAGACTTCAATAGGGACTTCCCCCAATGAGAGTGGTCAGATCTCAGTGTCCATTCCTTTCTATGAGTCTGACTTGAACTCTCATACACAAGACGCTGTTTCCAATACCCTCGGTCTTCCAGAGGGTTCTGTTACCGGCACAGGATTTCTTCCTGAGCCTACTTCGGAGGGTGACAGTCTGCCAGAAACCAGCACTGGTGATGTAGACTCTGAAGAAACCTCTGGAGGTACGGGTAACTCCGGATCTCCTTCCTCTTCTCAGAGTGATGGATCTTCACCAACCGGCGTCGTTGTCTCCCCTGTAGAGCAATCCGGTAATGTTAGCAACCCTGAGGCTTCTGGTACTGCTACAAGCCCCGATGACTCCACAAACCCTTCTGGTACTGTTTCTGGTATCCCTGAAGGATCTTCTGGTCTAGTCAATACCGAAGGTTCTGGCCAACCAACAGGGACTTCTGACGTACCAGGAGATTCTGGAAACACAGATGTCAACACGGCAACAGACCTCCCCACTACTATCCCTGGTGGCGTTGCTGGTGATGCTTCTGGCACTGTTGCCAACCGTGAGGTTTCTGGCCCATCTGGTACCGCTACAGTGCCGGGAGAATCTGAAGTCACGGACAGTCCCATTGGCATCTCCGAAGGTATTTCTGATGGCCCATCTACAACTGGTACAGTACCAGGGGAGGCTGACACCACTGCTCCTGGTGGGGGTCCTGGTGACGCTTCTGACACATCTTTCTCAGTCGGTGATTCCAACCCAACTGAAGTTGCCACTGATGGAACTAGCGACAGTGGCCCAGCTCCCTCGAATGACTCTACCAACACATCGGGTTCACCAGAAGAGACTATCTCTGCTCCTGGAAACCCGGCTACTGGTACCGAGCAAGGTCAAGACACTGCTACACAGACCGGCTCAGCTACTGGTATTGATGGAGCACAAACTGGTACCGAAACATCAGTTGCTGGACCTGACCAGCCTGCCACCACTGCTCCCGGAAATACCATTTCAGATGACCAGGGCACTTTGACGCAGAGCAACGGGGATGAGTTCACATCCACCGTCCCTGGAGACGTTACCGGTGCTGTCACAACAGATGCAGATGGTACGCCCACTACTCTTCCTGAGAATCAAGACCAGACCACTGGATCCCCAGAGCAGTCAACTGGTGTCCCCAACGATCAGAACTCGGAGGGTAACACCACTGAGACATCTTTGGGTCAAGGGGATTCCTCAACCGCCAGCACCACTGACGCAAATGCTGCTCAACCAACAACTGAAGGAGACGACACTACCACCAATCCTGTTCCTGACAACACAGATGTCGTATCCACTGGATCTTCTGAAGCCAACAACGCTGCTACTACCACCGAATCCGGACACATTGAGACAACGGACTCGAATGACGTCCCATCGACAACAGTACCTGGTCCATCCGCTACTGCCAACCCAATCACCACTGCTGCTACAACTGCCAATGATATGCCAGTCGTGACAGAAGCTCCTCCTGGTCTCAACCCCAGCACTGTTAGCGGTCATCCTGAATGGACTTCCAACACTTGGATCACCACTACTTCGGAGGGTTCTGACCCCACTGTTGTCCCAGTCCTCGTCGGTTGTGATGACTGTGGAGGAAGTGGCTCTGGAATTATTCTCTGGGGCTTCCCTCCTGTCCCCAATACTTGGTTGCAGCTCCCTGGCCTACCCAAGTTTTCATTCCCTTGCATCCCTCCTGCTTCCGGCTGTACATCAACACCCGTTACCGAAGAGAGTGGAGAAGATGGCGATGAAGATGAAGACAAATCTTCTGTAACAACCTGCACTGATAAGGTCACTGTTACTGATTGCTTTGTCGCCTGTACAACGTATACTGGCCCAGCAGGAGAAACTGTCACTCCAGAGTGTCAAACAACCTGCACCAGAACACAGACAGGATGTAGTGTCACTGGCGCAACCACAACATCTTCTGCTGAAGCGTGCGGACCCTCTGGAGACAGCGAGTGTACCTCATGTAGTGTTGATCTTACTGCCAATGACGATTCTGAGTCATTGAAGCGAAGAGCTCTTGAGCGAAGAGGCGAAGTGGACATCAAGAATGACATTGCAGGCTGCGATTGGTCTGGAAGTACAGTTGGTTCACCAAGATTCCCAGCATACCCAGGTGGAAACCGCGTTCTGAAGAACGAGGCAGCAATTGTGTCTCAGGATTCTCCCCTGAATCAGATCAAGCGATGGTGGCGAATGACGCGCGACAGCAACTGTGTGCCGTCCCTCAACAATATTGACGAAGCTCAGTATCCCAAGAACCTGCCAAACATCGAAGGTCCTTCCATTGATCATGTCTATGAGAAGAGTATGCTCTTGGATTTCTGGAGGTTTATCATTGATCCAGCTGCTCCTGCTGTCGTTGGAATGACGGCTGGTACACCTAACAAGATCAACTGTAATGACATCAAGTCCTATGGTGGTATCAACTCGGGTACAAACCTGATCCAAAAGGTCTTTGACACTTACCCTGGTAGCCAAGATGTTATCATGCCTACTGATGCCCAGTTCATGGATGACTTTATTGGTATGGACCAGTGGACCAACGGTAATGCAAAGGCCCAGATCACGGATCCTCAGGGCACCAAGGACCAGGCCGACAAGAAGACCACCAATGGCAAAGCGGTAAAGGCTAAAACCACCGTCGACAATGCGAAGAGGTGGATTAAGGATAAGTTGCTCTTCCTCGAGGCTTTAGCAATTGGTGTTGAAATGTTCAATGTCCAAGAGGCCAAGGATGCTCTCATCCGACAGAATCTCCGCATTTACCAAGCGCTGTAAGTAAACCTCCAACGCTTTCTACAACAATCACTAACTCAGTCAACAGTGTAGATATGGATGAGAATGCGAAAAACTGTATGAAGGATGATGCCGTTATCAAGGGTGTCTGGTCATTCGCCGACAAGTACCAGGCCTTCATGGCGGACAGGTTCACTGGCAATCAGCCTCACTCCATGAACCAGGGTGTGATCTATGCCAAGAACAAGCTTCTCGCTGCATTGGCAACGGATGTTGCGAATGCTGCCAAGATCAAGAATATCCCTGCGGGTGAACTTACCTCTTGGCAAAAGAGGTTGGCCAACATGCAAGATGCAAACCGCGCTTGGGAAGTGTCAATCAATTTCGTTTGGGCTGGCCCGACTACATCTAAGAGAGATACTAATGGTCTCTCTTGTGACCGTCCCAACCCATCTTTGACTACTGAGTCTACAACTGAGCCTACCACCGACTCTACCACATTTGCGACATCCGTGAGAACATCATCCGACATCACGACTACCTCCGAAGAAGACGTATCATCTACAACAGAGCAGACCACTACCTCGAATAACCCGCCTCCCTTGACGGATTTCCCAACGCTCACCCAGCAAGTCCCCGATGCCACCATCTCCACCGCCGATGGTAGCTCATGTGCTGAGACCGCCACTGTCACCAACTGCAATGTCGGTATCGGAGGAGGTCACGGCGGACCTGCTTGTGTAGAGAGGGAGACCTGTAACTCATGGGTCAACACGAAGACCACAAGTACCACTCCCTCACCAACGCCTAATCTGACAAAGCCCGATCCCGGCCAGAATGAGAAGCACTGTTACGACTCTGGTCAAAAGTCCAACTATGACGCTATCACTTACGCTGCAGAGTCGTTTTGTCGTGATGTGGTGAATGACCAGGTCCAAGGCCCAGTCTGGTCGAACTACAAGCTTGAGGGCAAGAAGGTACCCAGTACAGGTTACCACTTCAAGCTTGCTTTCCAAGTATATGAGGGATGTATATGGACGGCGAATTATGATGAGTGTATGCGTTATATGAAGGTTCCCATCGATAGCTGCGACTGCTCGGCTAAGGGCAACAAGCAGGGTGGATGGGTTGAGAATAACTGCATCATGGCCAGGATAGATCCCAATAGTGGTATCTGATCATAAAATTAGAGCTTAATCTGTTTATATTTATTGTTAGCAAGCCATATAATTGGATATCCTTTCTTTACTATTGTGAACTACTGTGCTGACATAAAACCAACGGCTTCTTTACGAAATTGGAAATCGCCGTGAAACTTGGGGACGGATCGGGAATTGGAGCAGGAAGAAGCAGGCAATGATAGATATAATTAACGCTGTGCTTTCAGCAATTACGCTTCAACGAAGTTTCTAACCAACGAGTTGAACTTCTCAGGGTTTTGCCAAAACATAAAGTGGCTACCCTTTTCCTCAGCTGAAAAGGTATAATGCTGGGCCGACGGAATCTGAGTTGCAACCCACTCTACTCCTTGGTGAGGGAAAATGCTGACCTCTCCACCGATGACCAAGGCAGGAACGTTAATACGAGGAAGAACATCTCGCCAGTCCCGGAATGCATGGTCAATCAAGAGAGTACCGGCGTTCTTGTCGCTCATCTTCTTGTTTTGCTCCATAATCCAGTCGTAGTCAGCCTCGGTGAGGTCGTCGGTGAACATGCTCTTGACTAAGGCTGGGCCTTGAGCTACCATGTCGGCTGCGGTCTGGTAGACTGCATCAGGAGTGAAAATGGCACCCATCACTTGGGCCTTCTCCTTGGGCCAGGTTGGGTCGATGACAAAGTCAGCTGGCTGATCAGCAAAGACAAGCTTGCGGATAAACTTGTGGGAGGCAGGGTACTGGTCCCAGAAAGCCCAAGTGACGGAGCAGCCCATAGAGTGACCGACAATAGTAACGTCCTTAAGTTGCAATTTTGTGACAAGGTCGTTGAGGTCGGCTGCGAAGCGAGAAACACGGTAGCCGAATTCGGGTTTGGCAGACTCTCCATGGCCACGCATATCATAGGTGGTAACTCTGAATCCATTCTTGGAAAAGTACTCGGCCTGCTTCTTCCACTCTGCAGCACTCTGTCGCCATCCAGTGATGAAAAGCAACTGCTTTCCAGCCTCAGGACCGCTCTGGTTGTAGGTCAGGCTGACGCCATCGCTAGTGGTGATCGTCCCTGTCTTCATGGTTCCAATTGAAATATATCCTTCGATCGCAACGGTCAAGGGGGATGCCAGGAGAAGCTGGAAGGCAAAGACGAAGAGAAGTAGGAACTTCATCTTAAACAGGTATTTATTTATCCGTGATCGCCGACGGTATTTTAGGGGTCGGTTCGAGGTGCAGGAGTGATGGTGAAACAGCAATGGTGTCACTGTGCATGAGGAGAAGCGATATTAATATAAAATGGCGTGAAGGATTCTTTTATTACGCATTGCATTGTTAGACGAACGGAGAGCCATGATTGAACAAGGATCAGCTTTAAAAACAGCCAGTTAACTGACAGCTGTATAGTATCCACTTGACTACTGAATGTGACGTTGACGTCCAGTGGAGGCCCGGTATTTCGGTATTGAAGCTCAATGGCTAATTTGAACAGTGGTATTCCTTCGGTTGTAGTAAAGGATGAAGAAATGGGCCGTTGTGTAGGTATCTATCTATCTATCTCACAGTGCTTTTACATTGCAGGTCATTGAGCCGCTTCTTTGAAGCATGCCTTCTATGTACAACTCAAAGTTATAGAGCAAAGGAGGGAGTCATTGTCAGTATGGGGCACTCTGTAGACTTTGAAATCGCAAAAAACACTAGTTACATGGGTCAAAGTACTCCCGTTGCAAGTGATGGCATGATTTGCTAACAAAGAACACCGACTGCAATGATAGGATGCTCCCTGTTACCTCACTGTCATCCCTGACTATCACTACCCTCTTTGGATTCGGGTGGTTTCGTTTTCCTGAGTGCCGTGTAGTCTGCAACAACGGCTGTTCAGTTGTGGATTTCCAGGGATTAGTCTACTAGTTCGCAAAACAAGTGGATTGAAAGTTAACCTAGAGCTGTCTCTAATATCAAGTGTTCTCTACTCGCCTCAGATCTTGACTAGAGGTAGAAGACCAATCAATGTCTCTATTCATTCTATAATGAGCTAATCTGATCCCAAGAGCTGAGACAGCACTCTGATTATACCACCTCACAAGGCTGCCAACAATCAAACAGGGTAGCGGGCACTGGGCCAGATTAGTGTAAGCGACCATTAGTGCTTATATTAGCGTTCTGGCACCAACATTAATTAAACTTTAAAGTCAGGTTATCAGGACATACTACCATGTCTCTGTCGATCATTGCCTTATGTTATCTAAACTCAGTCAATTGTTGTTGCGGCATGTGCGCACGGCTTCTCAGATCATTAGTAAGATGACAGAACCGTTTGCTTTAGCGGCGGGAAGCTGTTGTCAGGCGCCGTTGTCCCGGCTTTTCGACTATCTCAACTTGGAAGACAGTTTTATTTGATTCGGGGGCTTCTCAAAGTCTAATCGATGGAAGACAGTTTTATGAATGAATCGACACCCACCTGAATTGTCCAGGCAGAATTAGAACAATGCTTCATAATGTTGGCAGCAATGTATGAGATTCCCCAGTGGTGAGGCTTCAATTAATCTCCTAGGATATGGTGCGACGAATTAGAGTCTGTTAGTAACGCCAGGGGTCACATCTTCCGGTATCCATGCCTCTGCAAACCTTGTTCCGAGTTGAAACGTCCCCCTCGGCAGTTCTCTAGTTATACATATTGCATGCATGACCGCTGTCTTCTAAGTAACAAACAAATCTGAGTCTTTCTTCTTACCATCAGAATGGACGATGTCACTTACTTTAGCGATGACAATGTTGCTCTTGTATTGATTGCACCGCATGCTGTCTTTAGCGTTATCGCGACTATCTTTGTTGTCTTACGCATGTACACGGCTCGATATATTACCAAGAAGGCCTGGTGCTTTGATGAATACGTCTCTCTAGCGGCATTGGTGAGATACCAATTTACATGCGACCTAAACTTTGTACTAACAGTAGCATTTGACAGGTAGCAAATCACCTTATGCTTATATCAGAATGCATTTGTAAGTCTATCCTCGATTACTTAATGGAACAACGGGAAATAACTTTTACTCATAGCCGTATCGCATGGCTTGGGATCCAACATGGTCAAAGTAACAAATGAGTACGGTATTTCCAGCTTCCTCAAGGTTTGCGTTTCCCGCTCCATTCTTTTTGGGAGTCTCTGATCTAACGATGCAGCAATAGTCCATCCTTGGTATCGAATGTGCCTATGGTGTCGCATGTCCTTTATCGAAGTCCGCTGTACTGGCCATGTACTACCGCATCTTCAAATCGTCAAAACTACTCCGGTATTCTACATACATAATAGCTTCCATGTTAGCCGGCTGGGGAATCGCTGTGGTGGTAGTCAGCAGTATGTTGGGCATTAACCTGACCCCCTGTTGAATATTACTTACTCTTATTACAGTCTTTACGTGTGACCCTGTGTCCGGCTTTTGGGAACCAACGATACCAAGAACATGCATCAACTCGACACAATTTTATATTGGAATTACGATACCTAATATTATCTTCGACTTACTTACTGTTAGTCTGCCTATCCGAGAGATTTGGAGGTTGCAGATGGGTAGAGATAAGAAATGGGCTATAACTTCTGTTTTCCTCCTTGGCGGAATGTAAGAAGTGACACTATTTCTACATTGAATATATACTAACTCTGGAATAGCGTCGTCATCGCCTCTATTGCTCGACTGGTTCTCTTTTTCATTTATCTGCCGGGAGCACCCCCGACCGGAAACAACATCAGCCAAACTGTCGTCTTTCCCCACGCCGCATCCGCGATCGAAACCTGTCTCGCTATCATTGGAGCATGTCTACCCCCCTGCGCACCGTTCCTCAAGAAACTGCTCAAGCTTGCCGTTACTACCGTTGGCTCTAGCTCTGGCAATGTGGACAACAAGAAATCCAACAACAACTTAGGCACACTAGTCACTATTGGAAAGATATCTAATCGGGGAAATGGGCCCTCTAGAAAGCACGCAATTAACGAGGGCCTGGAGGGATCCTTTGAGCGGCTAGATGACAGTACAAGTTTGCAAGGTTCAACGGATGAATTGTATACTGGCAAGGGTCACACAAGAGGGGTCAAGTCGCAGATTCATGTTCAGCATGAGGTGCAAGTTGAGAGTAGTGAAAATCGTGGATATTACAACTATCACGCTGGGGCAATTCCGCTCAAAGATCTATAGATTTTCAATGCCAGCTAGTATTATCACTAGAAACCAGGACTATAACAAAAAGAATCATTTCTCATATAATTAAAACTATAATCGCTGGTATTGTTATTATACCGCACTAAAGTTAAGTATTATATTGAAGCCCTTTATCTACTTATGTGCTATAGGGGAAGCTTAGTAATAATAGTTAAGCTGCCTAGGCTATTGATATTATAATTAAATCAAAGAAAACTAATTAATTTAACTTACACTAAACAATTGATGTGTTTTAGTAGGTCGACCAGCTGACGACGGGCTATTTCGCTAGGACTGGCTTTGCACAGTTGCTAACGCTGAAATATACCTCTTGCCTAACTAGCACAGGTGAAAGAAGAGGTGATAAAGGTAGTATAGTTTAGTAAAAGTGTAATCTAGATTAAAGTATCTCTATAGTTTTACTTGAGTATGAAATATATATAAGAGTAAATTATGTAGGATAAAGACGAATTCTATACAGTATCAAGCAAATATATTAACCCTTAGTTGGTAATAATTATTTC
Organism: Fusarium sambucinum; assembly: GCF_050947815.1. Classification (NCBI taxonomy): domain Eukaryota; kingdom Fungi; phylum Ascomycota; class Sordariomycetes; order Hypocreales; family Nectriaceae; genus Fusarium; species Fusarium sambucinum. Next base: position 237,468 of record NC_139294.1, on the reverse strand, counting down.
AGTAGTCGTGGGTTCCGGAATTGTAGTTGTAAACGCAGTGATACCAAACTGAGAGCAGGCCTCATAGTACGCTTCAGGGCTATCGCAGTATGTAGCGTAAGTTGGAATATCAGTCGGGAAGATAGTCGTTGCTGCCTCGCCCTCGGCACGACGGACAATCGCATTTGTGGGGATGATTATGACGTTCCCACGCTTGTACACTGTCTGGGTACTGGAGGATGGTCAGCTGATTTTGTGCTAATTAATGTGAATGTTACCTACACTTCGTACGAGCTGACTGTGACTACATTCAAGTCCTGGCAGTCCGCAATTCGATCTGTGAACTCAGGCTCGCCAGCCATATCGTAAAGGCTTTCTGCACATGTATCATCTGACGGAGCTGTTGTTGATGATTCGGAGCCTAAGGTCGACGTGGCTTCGGCTGTAGTTGTCGCATCCGAGCTGGCGATGGATATGACAACGTTAGTGCTCTCAGTGACGGTTGCAGAGGATGTTGCTTCGTCGGCGACAGAAGTCTCAGTCGACCCGATCGTGGTTGACAGAAGCTCGGTGGAAGAACCAGTGGGCTTGCAAGGTCCAGCGATGACAGAGACTGCTAGTGCAGCAAGAACAAGAGTGTTGCGCATCATGTTAAATGTAACGACCGTTGTTGATACTCAAGATTAAAAGAGCGTATAATTCCCGAGTTCAATGCAAGGGAGGATAATGCCAATAGTCTGGAGGTCACAATCGAGGAAAGCAAGGAGATAAATACGTCGAAGTAGACGGCACTACTCAGCGGTTTTATGGCTTTATCATGCATATTGTAGCCGAGCTTTTCTTTTTTAGAGGGCGTCGGCCGCAGCGAAAAGCTCTAGTCAGGGGCAGCTGAAAGACTATTGAATAGCTAGACCTAACTTGGTATTTTTGCTCAAACTAATTGCACACTATCGACACGCTACCAAATTAAACCCAATGATAACGCTGACCCGTATACTTTTCCCTACAAGGAGCTGGATCCGGGAACTCTGAGGTACCCGGCTGCTAACTTTCTGGAGCCTCGAGATGCGCTACTCAAGATGAAAGCTACGTACTTGTCAAGTACCCACATTTCTATTTTGCCAACGCCCTCAGGGACAACAACTCATAACAACCAACACATCAAAAAAGTGGTACGATGTTGGTTTGCAAAGTCGCCGAAATGACCAACTAATCTGTATATACTGGAGGATCTCCCCAAAGTCCAGCAAGACCAAAGGAGTGAGTCTCCTTAGTGCCCTTTTGCGTCACAAGCCAAGTTAAAATAATCGGTCTCGAACCTTGGTAAACACCTTTAACTAGTTGTACTGATTACGGGAGCTCCCGCTGCTAGCAAAGTGTGCCGAAAGGCAAGACGCTATGATGCAGCGCCGCTTGACGCCTCTCGACCGGGCTAATTTAGAAAATTCCCTTCGGCATTGGATTTAGAAGTACAATTAAAGTCCCTGAAAATAGAAAACGGATACTGTAGTCACCAGAATATGGGAAATAAACTAGAACAGTGTTATATAACCCTATTTAGCTAGTTGTAAAAGTCTAGGCCTTGCTAGGGCTAAGGAACTTTTAGAATCCATCATCCTTCATTTTAAGAGTGTAGGCTTTGCCATATGTATTCTGAGGATCACGCTTCTCGAAGCCATCGTCCTTCATCTTCAGGGTATAAGCTTTGCCATATGCGTTCTGAGGATTTGCATCCCGTTCAGCGAGGACATCGGCTATCCAGTCTGAGTCAGAAACGCAAATTCCAGATATCAAAACTTACATGGAAGCGGGCTAGTAATTCCAAATCCACATAGACTAGCAAAACTAAGAATCCGAGTAAGCTTCATGTTCAGGGTGATGAGGCACAATTGGCCAAATATTAAATGTATTTGCTAAGTATTATTTTGGGAATTAAAACAAGATGTCCTTGATGTGGATTGATTAATTATTTATTGCTTCCGAAAATATATATGTCGTGCTTATACGAACTTTGGTTTAACTGGTCTGACGATAATTACTTAGACAGGAAGGTGACTTCTTGCAGAAAAGATAACGATGGCGTGGACACAAACCGCCAATGGCATATGCAAAACAAAAGTACTTCCTTTTAACTAATAAAATATAATTTGAAGGCGATAACGACTCAGATGAGAGCCTACTGGGCAATAACCATGACAGTGTGACCACCGAATGGTCTTCATTGAAACAGCGACGCAGTTGGAGAAGCCGTTCTTGTGTTGCCCTCAACCTCATCCTGTTCACCACATCTCTATGCCTCTTTGTGGCTACCTATCTTGGGTTCAGCTTACAATCAGACATGGATCATGTTCGCAAGACATCATTCTATTGTGTGTATTTCTTCCTTTTATGCAAACCTGTTAATGATCCTAAGTCAAGATGCAGCTCCAGTGTTTAACACAATAAGCTTCCAACTAAAATCGAAAGAGGTAGAAGGTGGTTTGTTCGAGGCGAAGAACCCTTCAAAGTGGCGCAATACTTTGAAGCCTGACCCTGCCGTTGACGAAGCATGGGAGGATCTTGAAAACATTCGCGTTTTCCCTATCACGGAACGTGAGGTCCGCCGACTTGGCAAAGATCCAGAACTTCTTGTCAAGTTTCCACTGGAATACGGCCTTGGCGATAACGCCTACATGGGCCAAATTGACATGTTTCACCAGATCCATTGCCTCAATCTCCTTCGACACTTAGCATGGGCGGAGTATCACCGCAACGGCACGGCGAAGAAGCCGTTTTCCGACTCGCATTGGATCCACGTTAGTCACTGTACAGACATACTGATGCAAAACCTCATGTGTAATGGAAACTTGGATATCATCACATTCAATTGGGTTGAGATACAGACGAATCCGTTTCCAGACTTTGGTGTCAAGCATCATTGCAGGGACTTTGATGCGATATACGAGTGGCAGGATAAGCACTCAGTTCCCTTGGAGTGGGGGCGAAATGTCACTCGACCAGCCCATGCAAAGCAGATCCCTATTAGCGACGAATATTATCGCATATATGGTACTAATAAGAAGAAGGATCCAAAGAAGCATAATGAAATATAATTATAGCCCGGGGGAATAGAAATAATATATACAATTTATAGTAACTATTATACTTTACAAAGCTAACTGAGAAACCTACTTAAATAAAACAAGGCTCTTTAAGTATCTCTCTCCTATACTCAATTCAGTGTAACATAGTGTTGTCAGCAGCTATTTTCACCAGATAGGGCATAGAAAAGAGGATTAAAAGAGCCTTATCTTTTCTATAAAAGGAGGGGAATTAGCTTGCTGTTTTAGGTAATAGAGTAGCTAAATTATATAATATAAGCTTAGCTAATTAGGGTTATATAAATATTAATATACCCCCTATTTAAATGCTAATATTATAGGCATTTAAATAAATAATAAAGCTTTAAAATACTCTAAAATGCACTTAATAGAGTATTTAGCTAGCTATAATATAAATAAAATAAATGCCTATTAGGTAATAATAAAGTAAATAACCCTGCAATTATAAAATGCAGTATTATAGTATAGCTATAAGTATATGCCTTTTATATAAGAAATTCCTCCTTTCTTTTTTTTCTTTAATTATATTTTTATAATAATAAGCCTACTATAATGCCTTATACTACTTAATAAAGTATATACTTAATATTTATAATACTAATATATTATAGGCTAGAACTTAATTATCTACCTATGCCTCTAGCATTTCTATTATCTACTACCCTATAAATTAAAGCTCTCTAAGCTTATAATATCTTATAATAGCTAACTCTTAAGTAGCTTAATAAAAAGCAGAGGAATACTATATATATAACTACTATATACACTATGCAAGTAGTATATTAATAGCTAATACAGCTTATTAATACCCTTGCCGCTGCCTATAAGCTTTAATACTATAATTTAAGCTTAGTTTATATAATCTAATGCTCTAAATAGCCTCTATTCCTTACCTACTATACCCTTTAAGGCATTAGCCCCTTACTAATTTTATTAGTAAGCAGTTTTTTATACCCTATTTAGGGTACCTCTGCAGTCTCTTTATAGGGATTAAGGAGGATTTACTCTACTATTATACCGTTTTTAGTAGTTCTTAGCGCTATATACTATATTTTTTAGGTAATTATAGTTATAAGGCTATATAAGTATACTTTATTTTCTTTAATTAAGCTTCTTATTAACTTAGATTATACTCTTAGGCCTCTTTAACTTAATCCTTTAGTCTATTAGCTAGCTAATATAGCTAATAGGGTAAGGGGTAATATCCTTACCCTAGATAAGCTTAATAAGCTTAATAATATAAATAGAGCTTCCTTTCTCTCCTTCTTTACTTAATTAAGCTTGCCTTATTAGTATATAAGTTAACTTAGTAATATAAGAGGAGAAGAAGCTTAAGAAAAGTATTAAAGGGCTTTTGCCCTTATTTAAAGAGGGATCTGCCTCTCTGCACTACTTTAGTATAGTAAAATAGGCCTCTGCTACTCTAGGCCCTCTAGGCTATAAAGTTTTCTCTTTCTCTGCTAAGGCTATTGCCCCTGCTATTTAAATATAAATTTAATACTATACTCCCTAAGTATTATATATAAGCTAATATTATAAATAGCCTTACTAATAATATTACCCTTAGTGCTTCTTTCTGCGCTATTATAACTAGGGTTATAGCTTTACTATAACCTTAGCTATAGCTATAAATGCCTATTAGGTATATTAGTTTTCCTTTTTCTATGCGCTTTAGCGCTTAGTTTTTATATATATATTATATTAAGGCATCTAGGCTATCCTTTCCCCTTAGTATAAGGGAAGTAAATAAATATATTTTCTTATATACTTTAGCGCTTCTTATTTTCTATTTCCCTACTTTATAATAACCTATAATATATTTAAAAGCTCTCTAAAGTGCTTAAACTATTATTATAATAATACTTTTATTAGCCTATCTACTGATATATTAGCTATTAGTAAATATATAACTTTAAATAACTTTTTTAAATACTCCTGCTTTAACTATATACTCTAAATATTAATATAATAAAGCCTTATAGTTATTTAAGAGCTCTAATTAATTATAAGTCTAATAGTTTACTAGTTATTATACTTAATATTATAAGGTAACTCTAGATTAAAGCGCAGATCTTAAAAAAGGCACTTTATTCTTATTATTTCCTTTACTATATACTCTAAGGTAAATAGCTTAGCTTTAGTAGTTAAAGTTATTACTATTAATTGCCTTAATGCCTTCTAATAAATTACTCCTCTAAATAAGCTTATAAAATAGCCTTATAATAACTTCTATATACTTATATTATTAGTAAATAAAGTATTACTTATAATAATAAGAGCTTATAGCTTATTATATTTACTATAGATTAAGCTATTAAATCTTATAAAGTAAAGATAATAGATTACTTAAAAAGCAGCTCTTTTATAATAAGTACTTAAATTAATAAGGAATTATAATAATAAGCTAGCTATAAAAGCAGTATTAGGTTATAATATAACTGCTATATAAAGCAGGGATCTAATAATTTCTTAATACTTCTTTATTTTATTAGGTAGCGCTTAATCTTTATAAGGCAGAAGCTCTACCTATAAGATTAAGGTTAAAGGGAAGCTATTTTAAGCATCTTAGCTAAATTTAACTGCTATTTTCTTAATATATAAATTATAGTATAGAGAGATAATGCAATTTAGCTAGTCTCTAATAATCTTAATACTAAGAAACTATTTAGCTTTTAAGTTATATATAAGTTTAAACCCCTTGCTTCCTTTTAGGCATTTAATAAGCTTTAGAGTAGTATTTAAGTTACTTTTATAATAAAAGATTAGGATATTATTAATAAAGAAGATTAGGTATATTTCCCTCTTTAAGTTATAAAAGAGGCAAGGTTCTTCTATACTCTATTTAAGTCTAAATTTATATAATTTAGCAGTAAATATATTAAACTAGAGCTTAAGTAAGTCTTTAAGCCTATAGAGAGCTTAGTTAATCTTAAGGATAAAATTATACTCCTTAAATCCTAGGGGAAAGCAGTAAAATATGCAAAAGCTACTTTATTACCTCTATATATTTATAAATACATTCTTAATATCTAATTACTTAATTTTAAGATTAAACTAAGTAGCTAAAGCTATTATTAGGTAAAAAGAGTATACTATAAGTATTACTATATATATACTTTTAAGTATTATATCTTAGAAGTTTTTATATACTATAATCTATACTTTATAGTATAGTAAAAACCTATCTTAGTTATATTTATATATAAATATCTACTTTATTAGTAAAGGCTTAGTTATAGCTTTTTCCTGCTTAACCTTCCTCTAGGTCTTTTTCTTAAGGAGCTCTATAATCTCTATATATACTGCTTACTTAAATAATATAGTAAATTAATACTTTTTAAGCTATTTTTATATCTTTAGTGTAAATAGAAGGCTATCCTAATAATATTTCTAATTATCCTTAGGAATAGCTATTATTATAATCCCCGCTTAAGGATTACCTTTCTTCCTATTAGCTATATAAAGAATTATAGTAAATACTACTATAAGCTTGCTAAAATCTTTATATACTTCTTTTAGCTAATTAAATATAAAGAAAGTATTAAATAAGTCTCTATAAAGCTTATATAATTATTAATTAAAAGTAATACTGCGCTTTTACTCTTTAGCTTCTTAAACCTATATACTTTAATATATTAATTCTTAAGCTAGAGTATAATTTGCCTTATTTCTTAATTCCTTTAGCTAACCTTATAGTTAGGCTAAAGGCTACTCTAAGTAATTATAATTTCCTTTTAAATTAAGTATAATCTATACTTTAAAAGGCTTAGTTAAGTTATCTAGAGCTTATATTATTATTAATAGTAATAACTCTCTTATTATTATCTATAGGCTATACTTAATGCTTAATAAAGACTTAGCTTTAGCTTTACTTATTCCCTAAGTATTCCTACTTAAATCTTCTGCTTTTTTATAAGTAAGCAAAATATTACTTACTTATAATAGTAAGCCTACTATATTAGCTCCTTTATTTACTTGCTTATCCCTAAGGAAATTATTATTTATCCTAGCTTATAATATATCTATTAATATTAAATATTACTTTAAAAAGCTAACTTCTCTGGTATTTTTACTTTTATAAGTATTACTTATATCCCTATATTATATGCTAGGCTCTAGGGTTTATTAAGGCATTTAAAGTCCTATTAGTGCTTAATTTATTATATATATAGATAAGTAGTTTATGCTTAGTTTAATAGTAACTATGCTTTCTTTAAGCGGCTATTTATGCAGATTATATACTTTTATCCCTGAGTTTAAGCCTATTAATTATTCTTAAATTAGCTAATTATATATATCTAAAAGGATATTATATTTTAGTGCTATAATTAATTTAATCTAATCTTCTAGTTTTATTAATAAAAGCTTTACTGCGCTTAATTTATTAAGGTAATAAAAGGTTATTTTATTAAATATTATATTCCTTAATATAATTACCTTTTCAAGCTAAGGCACCTAAATTCGGTATATATTATATGCTATATAGCCTATAAGATACCTAATATATACTCTAGGGCTTATTTTAAATGCCTTCTTTTACTTATTAGCTTCCCTCTTCTTCTTTAATAGATAGGCCTTATAATTATATGCATAAATGCCTATTTAATTAAGGCAGAGGTTAGCTATATATTCCCTTATTAGTAATAAAGTATAGTTTTTAAACTAAAACTCTAAAGCTTTTAGCAGAGATATGCTATTATTAGCTTACTAAGGGCTCTAATTAAGCAGGTAAACCACTGCTATAGTACTCTTAGGCTATAGCTCTAGTAAAAGCTCTACTCTATTTAATATAGCATTTGATTTTATTATTATAATCTTATTAGCTATCTTAATTACTCTATTTAGCTTATAAATATATAATAGAGGATATTTAAGAATTATCCCTTTAAGGTGCATTTAAGCTTAAAATGCTATATTTCCTAATGCATAAATTATAGCTATTTTATTATTACAGCAAATAATATAAATAATAAGGCTAAATTATTATTTAATTTACTTATTATAGAATTAAAGTGCCCTAAGAATAAAAGCTATACTCTTATCTAGAAGAGGTAAAATATATAAATAACTGCTATATTTATCTTTAATTATTAATAGCTATTAATTTCTATTATAGCCTTTTTTATAGTCCTAAAGATCTTAAAAGATATGCTAAAATAGTTTAGGTAAGTATTATTTAAGGGGTTTCCTGCTAATTATCTAGATTACCTTTACTTAGGTATAGATTTCGCAATTAATATCTTTTATCCTATTAATTTAAATACTATAAATATTATTTATAAGCTTCTCTAGAGTATCTTTACTAAGATAACCTACTCTTAGGTACTAAAGTAAGCTTAAGTTAATATATAGTTATACTTAATCTTATATGCACTAGGTATAGTTATATTATTAGGTATATATAATAGTAAAGAATATTAGCAATTATATAATTAGAATATTATTATAGAGTACTATTTGGCTATTATTAAGATAAGAATAAATAGGTTTATATTAAAGGAATACTAGATTAAAGCAGTAATTAAGATTAGCGATAATAATACTATTATTTAGTATACTAAAGCATAGTATATAGTTAAATCCTATATACTAGAGCTTCTTCTTCTATAATAATACCTCTAATATAATATTTATATAAAATCTATTAATAACCTAAATATTTTTAAGAATAATACTCTTAGTATACTTTCTATTAATGCTATTAAGCGCTTTAGCAATTACCCTTTAGCTATAACTAATAATTAGGAATAATAATACTCCTGCTTAAACTACTTTGCCTTTATTAAAAGGTATAAAAGTATAAGCAATAAGCTTATTAACCGAGTTAATAAGATATATAAAGCTATAAGTATTAAAAATAGTGCTCTTAGAGAGAGGTCTTTAGCTATAGCTATTTAAATAAATAGAGAAGTTATACTCTTTAAAGAGATCTAGATTAAAAGTAATAAAATATTAAGGTACCTTATTTTAATTAATGCCGCTTATAAAGCTAGATTAGCCTAAGTTATTGCTTAAGCTAGGGATTATTATCCCCTTCCTTATAAGCTTTACTTTAAGGTTATAATACCTAGTTAATATTACCTTTTAAATCTTAAAAGCTTTCTCCTTAGTTATTCCTCTAGGGAGCCCTATTTTCTTATAAGAAAATGCCTTTTTTAAGATACTGCAATCCTCTATATACTAAGGATAATCTTATAAGTAGAGGTATTTTATTTAAGATTAAAGCTTCCTGCCCTTATTCTCTTTAGGGTTAGGTATATTACTAAGTATAATAAATATAGTATTATATATAGCGCTTAAAGCTTACTTAATAATAATACTAAGCTTATTTATATATTAATTAATTAACTTAATATTAACTTTATCCTTATTAGAATTAATAGTATAAAGTATCTATTATATCTAGCTAAGTGTAATCTAAGCTTAGATTACTATAAGGAAGTTAAAAGCAGCTTAATCTCCTTAGACTTTAGGAGCTTTATATTATATAGTATAATAATAGACTATATACTATTTATTAAGCTATTTATTAGGATTAATATATATACTTTTTGCCTTTTTTATATATATATTATATACTTTATAAGTATAAATAATAATACTTATAGCTTAAGGGGTAAAATACTTCTTAAGTCCCTTTATAATATAATATAGGATATAACCCTTAGGGTACTCTTCTTTTACTCTTTTAAGTATAATATTAAGCATTTCTTTATTAATTATTAACTATAAAAAGGTATAAACCTTCTTATCTTTAGTCTTCTAGGCAGAGTATTTATTTTACTTAAGTATATTAGTCTTTTAAAGTATAATATATTTGCAATTAACTTTATTAAAAGTAAGCTTAAAGAGCTCCAGATTATTCTTAAGAAAATCTATATTATTTAAATAGGCAGTATAAAGCTTTATAATATTAATAGCCTTTATTATATACTTAATAAAGTATTTATCCTTATAATTAGCAATTAAAATAGCCTTAGAAGGCTTTATTTAATTAGCTTCTTTATTAGGGAGGCTTAGGTTAATATATACCTAAGTATTAGCAGCGCTAAATTTAATTTAAATATATTAAAGCTAATACTACTACTAAGTACCCTTTTTAAGGTATAGTATTTCCTTAAGCTTAGAATTAAGGGTAATAAATTAGATAGCTATAGTTAGAAATAGCAGTATAAGGGAAAATTGCACTTTATTAAAGGAAAGAGCGCTAAAAAGGATAAATTTAATACTTAAAATAAGCTAAAAATAATAATTTATAATTAAATTAAAAGTTAAGGCAATATAAATTTCTAGAATTACTTCTACCTAGGCTTATAATTATTATTAGCAGCTATTTTTACTAGATAAGGCATAGAAAAGAGGATTAAAAAAGCCTTATCTTTTCTATAAAAGGAGAGGAATTGGCTTGCTATTTTAGGTAATAGAGTAGCTGAATTACGTGACGCAAGCTTAGCTAATCAGGGCTATGCAAATGTTAACATATAGCTGCTCGCTATAAAAATAAGAAAGAACCTTTATATTGCTTTAATATCGAGTTAGGCCTAAACTAGTAATTTAATCATTAGTGTATAAGTTAACTACCCAAATAGGGCTAGACTCCGACAAAGTGGAGGAAGATCTTCAGGAGGACAACCTATAATTTTATAAGTTTCTCCATTATTACGAGCAACTCCTATTATAGGCTTTAATATAATCCCTACCGCAGAAAGCTTGTAATGTGATAGGGTCAGTTGAAGAAGCGATCTATAAAATCTGGTATGTGGGCGACAGCTGGAACAGCTGATGTACTGTGGAAAAACTAGATATAAAACTGCAAGGTAGAACTACATTGGCTTGTCGGATTCTTTAGGGTTCTGAACTAATACCTCTATACATCTTCTTAATCGTGAGGATGCGTTTGTTCTCGTTGTCGGTGTGCATTTCTTTGGCTCTAGTCCATCGGGGTGCCAGTCTTGACCTTACTAACCCTGTATTATCCCCCCTCTACAACAGTATAGGTTCTCTTCTAGGTGGCGATGGTCTCACTGAAGCTACCTTGGGGGCCATCAGTGGTACTCTTGGCCAAGATCAAGAGTTTGACTATCTCATTGCAGGTGGTGGTACTGCGGGAAATGTCATCGGTACACGACTAGCTCAGGCTGGATACAAAGTCGCCATCATCGAGGCTGGAGGTTTTTACGAGATCAGTAAGCCAGTGTTGAGTACTGTACCTGGAGGAGATATTATCGGAACAGGCTCTAGCACATTGGACTCTATTCCCACGGTCGATTGGGTTTTCGAAACAGAATCCCAGGTTGGTGCGAATAATCGAAAATTCCATTATGCACGGGGAAAATGCCTCGGTGGCTCGTCAGCTTTGAACTTTATGATCTATCATCGAGGATCAACTGGCACATACGATCGGTGGGCAGATCTTGTTGGCGATGATAGCTACAGGTAAGTCTTCTACCCATACACTGACTGCTCTGAGACTGATACCATCCGATACAGACTAGATAACTTCCAGGCCTACTTCAAGAACAGCACGACATTCAGCCCTCCCAATACGGACAAGCGACCCGCAAACGCTAGCGCCGGCACCAAGTACATCGCTGAAGACTTCAAGACCACACTTGACGGAGGCCCCATACAAGTCAGCTACACTTTCTGGGTTTCAGCGTGGGCAACATGGCTAGAAAAAGGACTGAAGGCTGTCGGATTGAAGAGTATTTCTGGTTTTAATAGCGGTGAGCTTCTCGGCTATCACTACACGCAAACAACCATCAATCCAAAGACAGCCGCGAGGAGTTCATCCACCGAGTACATTTACAAGGCAAGGTCAGAGGGCCTAGACAACCTCAAGGTGTTTACCAGGACACAAGCTACGAAAGTGCTCTTTAATGAAGGCAAAAAGGCTACTGGAGTCGAGGTTAACTTCAAGGGTGTCAAATATACGCTCAAAGCTAAGCGTGAGGTTATCCTTAGCGCGGGTGCATTCCAGTCGCCCCAACTCTTGATGGTATCTGGAATTGGACCGAAAGAAACCCTCAACAAGTTCGATATCAAGCCAGTGTCCATCCTCGAAGGTGTCGGTCAGGACATGTGGGATCATATCTTTTTCGGGCCTTCGTACCAAGTTGGCTTTGAGACCCTAAATGCGGTGCTGCGGTCTCCCATCTCTATCATCAAAGCTATTGCACAGTATGCTCTTACTAAGACCGGTCCTTTGACTTCCAATATCATTGAGTTCATTGGCTGGGAGAAAATACCAGAGCAATACCGCACCAACTTCTCTCCCGAAACCAAAAAAGCTTTTGCCGAGTTTCCAGATGATTGGCCAGAAGTTGAGTATCTAGGTGCCAATGGCTTCCTTGGTAACTTTGAATGGCCCATTCTTCAGCAGCCATTAGACGGTAAGCAATATGCGACGATGCTTGGTGCAATGGTCGCCCCCATCTCCCGCGGAAATGTCACCATTGCGTCAGCATCAGGCCTGGACAAGCCGATCATCAATCCCAACTGGCTAGCAGCCAGAGCCGATCAAGAAGCGGCAATTGCGTGGTTCAGAAGAATGAGAGACGTCTGGAATACCAAGGAGTTGAAATCAATTGCAGTCGGCTCCGAGTACTGGCCTGGTGAGGACGTACAGACTGACGAAGAGGTCCTTGATATGGTCCGAAATTCTCTAATGACTGTCTGGCATGCAGCTTGCACCTGTAAGATGGGTAAGAGAGGTGACAAAATGGCTGTTGTGGATAGCCTTGCCCGAGTATTTGGTGTTGAAGGACTCAGAGTTGTTGATGCAAGCTCTATGGCCCTATTGCCTCCAGGTCATCCCCAAAGCACTATATACGCCTTTGCTGAGAAGATTGCAGATGATATCATCAAGCAGCGGAAATAATTACTATATTATGTTATGTATTGTAACTTCATCAGTATTTTACACGAGTACGTATCTTATCCTTGTAAAAAAAGAACTGCCCATGTTACGATACATTCGTTGAATGTTTATTACTATAGAAACCTTCCCAACGATCATACCATTGCAAAATAGCAATCAAACATATCCATAGCCAGGTCTCTATCATCAATTCTGCAGTTCCTCTCCGCCTGTTTCTGAGTAAGGGCCTCAAGTAAAAGACCTGCCCTTTTTGCATTCCTTGTCGCTCCATGACTGATACGAAACTCTGGTAGATTCTCCAAGTTCTGATTCTGTGACTCCAGCACCGGTCTCGTCCTCCCCAAGGCCTTGAATTGCTCAATGGCCCAAGTGCGTTGCTCGTCAATTTCGCATTCTGCGCCAAAGAGGAACACCGGCCACATCAGAGCCGGGTGGACTGTCTTTCGTTTGATCTTACTAACCCGTTCGCCATATGAGTTCTTCATGTGTTCCCATGTTTTTGCTAGTGCATCTTTTACTGCATCAGTATGTGGAAGGTGCCACCAACATACACGGTGGAGATAGACGAACAGGATCCAGAAGCTGGCTAGATAGACGCTCGAGACTTCTTGTACTCTCGTGGCGACGTCAGGGGCGACGGACATAGACAATTCAACCGTTGAGAGGGATATAACAGATGGACATTGGGCCCACAGGTCCCAAAGCTTGCTCTCGAGCCGCTTCCCTTCTAGAGCAACTTTCATCTCGGCATCTGGGGTGAACCGCTTGCAGTGATGTTTATCAAGAGAGCTAATCTGACGACAATAGGCTTGCGTTCTCAGATACCATTCAGCAGCTGGTTGTAGGATTGCTCGTAGTACCATCTCTTTCACATCACAAGGGCTCCTTGCAGGGACGACAATGTCGCTATCACCATGTTCAGAAATGCCCGACACCGGGGTCTGAGATAATGATTGGATATCTTCGCCAGCTCCCAGTGACTCTTTTCTGTGTTTGCAATTTTCGTAGTCGCAACTGATGATCTGGATAGGATGCTGAGAAACAACATGAAGCGCTTTCGGTGACAAGAGAGTTGGTCCGCTCAAATGAGAGGCTTTACTGTCGAAAGAGTTGAACCATGAGAGAAGTTGTCTTGAATACCAGTTCCAGTCGTAAGAGCATGTAATTATGATTTCGGCAAGGTCAGTGGGAAATAGAAAATCGTTGTCGTGTTCGACACGATCACGGAGAACCTGAATCCACGCTAATAAGAATATAGCAGCCAGCCAAACATCCATCTTGGAGCTACTGCCGCATTGGATCAGACAAATATCCTGTTGAATCATGTAGGTAGTTGTGTTGAAGGAATTCTGTATGTGGTTTTGAAGCTGACGACTCGATGATATCGAATCACTAATACTACCCCACTCGAGAATTTTGTCGAGGCCTGACAATGCACTCGTTACGGCATCATTCCGTGACGCCAGGCTCACCAGGTATTGCTGTAGATGCCGCCACTTCTTGATGCCCCCCATTAACATTGCCGCAGGTGGTTGCATGATCTTTCCAAAAACCTTGAAGGAGGGCTTATCCTCTGACATTCCAGAAGCGGGTAAGAGGCTGTTAAGGCAGGAGTATTCCTCCATTTCTGTCGATATTGTACTTGAATCAGGGCTGAGTAGAGTTGTCCTCCAGAGAGTCGTTGTATCATTGAAAACGCCTGAGCCTGTGCGTTCAGATATCATCTGTACACCGGTGCCAGTCATCCCAAACGAGTTATCATTGTGGTGGTTCATGTTGGACAATAATGACTTGGGGCTGGCAAGCGATTCGAGCTCCCCTGCCCAACTGTTGCAAAGGGTATCTATATCAGTGGTCATGCTGCCACTAGGGTACGAAGATGAGTCAAACTGGGCTGCATGATCGCTCCCTTCTAGAGAGACGCTGGATATGCCTGGAGATGGAAATAGTATTCGTTGCTTTGCTACTCCAGAGGCTCGTTGCAGGCGATGGGGATAGTAGCACTGGAGCTTTAACCGACAGCAAGGCTCACATGATGGATATGCTTCATCACATCTCACGTGCCTTCTCTTGCAGGTCGCACATCCTAGACGAGATCGAGGTGCAGCTCTGCCCTGAGGAGGTCGTTGATGCGAGGAAATCCGAGCTGAAGGCATCTTCGACAACACACTGGCGTACTAGAATACTACCAACACTGGGTATAGCCAATGTATAGACTCCTGCAGATATCAAATCCAGTCAGGCTATCTATCATAACACGGGGGTTTCTCGGTATTGTGTTCAAGAGAAGAGTAACCCCGTATCTCAGCTACTGACAAGATAACCAATCCCAGTTCATTATCAGTATCACTGGTCCAGAACCTGGAGATTATGGTGTCTACCCCGCAGATGCTGATGCATTCTAATTTGCTCCGTCCATCTGTCATCTTCATTATCACTCAACGACACATTTTAGCTTTGCCGCTAGTTATTTTTGGGATGCTGATCCCAAAGTCTAAGCTCGTTGTTATCTGTTGTTCTCGACGCGAGTCTAGACTGATGGCCTGACTTTGATGTCATAGTAGTCGCGTGAGACAATATCTTCGTTGTGGTTGGTTATTCTGCCGACTATTCTGCCAAGTGCATCGAATAGCCAATAACTGTAAAGCACCAAGGCCCTTGTCTTTATGCATAGGGTGCCCAGTAACCTATTATATTATAGGCAATCCAACAGCTAAGTGAATATTCCCATATCAATTCACGGAGCAACGGCAAGCGAATCTAGAGAAAAGAGCGGCGTGTCATTGTAAAGAAAATAGATTTGGTCAGTGCTCTCAACGGAGTAAACGATGCCTTTCAGAATTGTCAAGGCTTGAGACATCTACTAAACAATGCCAACTAGTAGTTTGTATTTGACATATGGACCCTGCATGTGGACATAGGTATATTGACAACCAAATTGACAATCTCTTCGATAAATACTTAAAGAGTTGTATTATTCCTTGTCCTCTTCTTTATTTTCCTCCTTCTCCGTCATCCCTAGACCAGGCACATCTTTGAAAACAGCAAAGCTTGAAGGCGTTTCGTCAAGAACTGGGAAATGAAACCCACACTGAGGGCATGTCTCTCGCAACACTGCCTGTTCCTCCGCCAAATTGTACTTCTTATCCTCCGCCTTATTGCATACAGGACAGACTCGGATAAGGCGAGTACCAACAAGCTCAAAGTTGGTGATAATATCCTCCATGATAGCGCCGTTGGCAGCCCATGATTTGCAATATTTATGATAGGTATTCTTATGCCAATCATAGAGAGCTCCTCGACTGGTCCAAAAGCTACATTCATTGTACCAACTTCGGTCATCAGGATGCTCCCACCATGTCAGATGTAAGAAACCAGGAAGGGTCATGAGATGACGGCGAGTATCAGCGAATAACACCTCATATCTGTTAGTCTTCGCATATTATAACGTTTCCTCAAAATCTACCTTGAATTTCTCATAAGCATCTGGGCTCGAGAAGCGAACGCGTTGCATGCTCAGGTAGATGGGCATTTTGATCTTCTTCTTGGCAATTGAATGGGAAATTGAATGTACAGGTATGTGATAAAGTCTGTAATTAGAGTCTAGACAGGGCCTACTATAAATATTTTCTCAGGCCTCGCATTCAGATTGACTTGAAGATTGTCTCGATAAACAATTCCGTAAATGGAATGGTCAGAACATATTGGTTGCATGGTAAGCTGGCAACCCGGGTATTTGTTTTCCAGTCGTTTTTATTGGCTGCATTCCCGACGGCATGTACGTCGTGATGACAAAACAGTATAATTTCCAGTTTGGGAGAATAATCAATCAGGATCTACAAAGCCTGGCTAGATTTACCGAAACGATTCAAATGCGTCATGACAACAATTCGGGTTGTCGGGAAATGAACGAGTAGTATTCAGGCTCTGCCCTCCTCACCGGTAGGGTATTGCAACCAACCCAACGGCACCTTTAACCCTATTTCCACACTTGGAGGACAGAACACCAGTGGCCGGAAAGGTGACCAATAGTGCCCAAGATGCCACAAAGTTGTTGCTGAACAGACCATCAAGGGTGACACTGCTAGATGGGATGTATCCCAGAGCAATCAATCACTCGGTTGTACTGGAAGCATATCTATGGCGGGAATCAAGTACAAATAGGCTTGAATAGTTCCAATATGTGAAGTCAATAGTTTACATACCTATTAATCTGTTAACAACCAAACACTAATTCGACAAATCTTTCTTACTATCACTATGGCTCAACCAACAACTCACGTTATCCACGGTGGTAAACAAGCCTCTTCCAACAGTGTTTGGAAAAACTTTGAATGGGAAGAGCCAAAACTGGGCAAGCAAGTCCATGGCGAAGTCACCAGCGCCCGAGCTTTTGGGACATCTGGCAATCTCTCGTCCGGATTCTGGAGGACGAGTGCCGTATCCCCAGGCGCCAACAGTGACGGGTCGCACAACCTCGCTTATTCCTCCCCCCTTGGAGACGAGACCGCATGCGTAATTGATGGGTCTGCTACCTTGACAGTTTTCTCCACTGGGGCTAAACACAAAGTTGGCCCTGGATCAATTATCAGTTCTCCCAAGGGACTCGAAGTCTACTGGGAGATCGATGCTCCCTTCTTCAAGAAATATTGGTGTATCTGGAATGGCACCGATGCAGCTCCAAACCCGCCAACTGATCTTCTGATTGGCAACATCAGTGACAGTCCCGGCTGGGTTGACTACAACTTCACTGAGCCCAAGGAGGGTGATCTCGTCGCTGGCGAGTTGTACTTCATCCGTAATGGGGGATCGACCGGGACCATGCTGAGTGGAGTATGGCGATCTGGAAAAGGGATTGCAGGTTCAGATCTGGATGAAGAAGGGACTATGACAACACCGTACACTGGAGTCCTTGGAGACGAAACAATTCTTCTCTTGGAGGGAGAAGTTGATATCACGGAGACGGACAGTGGAAAGAAGCATAGTTTCAGGGCTGGAGATGCAATTGGATTAACGTCAGGTATGCATATTACCTGGGTGTCAAAGGGTCCCTTCACGAAAAAGCTGTGGGTTATTACCCGGGACGTTATTGAGTGAGACTGTACTTAAATCCAGTCGAACCTCATTGACACTTTGACTCTTTTGGAACAAGTGTAATTAGCAAATCTCTCGTTGTTGAAAATGAACATGACATTTTATGATGCCGTAAAGCTATAAACAGACGTTCATGGAACTCGATACCAAAGAGGTTATATACGCCAATGGAGTCCGATGATAACACATTTTCAGCCAGAGAATTGTCAATTAATATGCCCCGAGATGAACATGTGTGAGGCGAGTACGGCAGTTATCATATCCCCCTACTCCCTTGCTTGATGAGAACAAGCACAAGGACAAAAGATCCTCAAATCAAACGATAGAACTATCCCCCCTCGACTTGGCAAAGCCAGTTTTTCTCCTCATTCTCAGCTTTGCCTCCACTGGTGGTGTTGGGAGATGACCGAGGTTAAAGAATCCTGGTTTGTTATCAACTTGTTCAAAATCGTAATTGGCTGCCACATGAGCCAAGAATATCTTGAGTAAAGCAGATGCAAATTGTCTTCCTGGACAGGCATGCTTTCCATAGCCGAAAGAAAGGTAATTCTCAGAAGGTGAAACCATTAGATGTGTGTTGCTGGGTTTTTCTTTCTCTTGGGAGAATTGCATATGTCGAAAGGCGTCGTATGTGTAGGCATTCGGATATATATCCTCATCATAATGAACGCCCCACGCCGAGACTCCGATACGTGATCCAAGGGGAAGATGGATACCATAGTCTTTGAGTGTGATACCTGCAGGCTGCATGACTTGGACACTGAGAGCCTTGAGTGCCGTATGTAGTCTCAGAGTTTCCTTGATTGCACTATCTGCAAGGTGCAGCTTGTTGATACTCTCCAGGTCGATGTTGGTTGATAGCGCTTCTTCACTCTCTTGTTTTAGGATATCCCATATCTCAGTTGAGCTCTCACTTGCAGAGATTTTGAATAGCGTATTCGTCATGGCAAGGGTTGTAGACTCCAAAGCTGCCATGATGGTGGCGAAGAGGCGACAGGCTACCATGTCAGCCATAGTGTCTCGAGGTTCTTTCTTGCGAAGAGCTTCCTCGATATGCCATGTCAACACGTTCTCCTGCGAAAGAGTCTTCGAGGCACCATTCTCTATCTCAGTGATTCTCTTTTCGATATATGGACCAAGAACCTTGGTCGATCTCTTGAGGTAGACACGGTTGAGAATCAAGATGAATCGCGAAGATATGGGCTTTAGGAAGTCAGGGAAAAGTGATATAGCTATCGCACTTGGTATGACAGTGCTAGAAAACTTGTCCAAGTTGTCTACTAGCTCCTGGTCGCGACCTAGTATTCTGTCAGTGTTACCTCTCTCGTAAGATATGAATGCCTTACATAAATCATCGCCAAGGACAAGCCATGCAATTACTTTTGCGAAAACATGTCGAACTAGAGGGAAGATCTGCACTTCCTTCCATTGCGTGTCACATCCAAAGATTTGGTCAATTGAAGATCGCAATTCCTCTCCCAATTTAGGTATGAGACTCGGGACGTGTCTATTCATTTGGACCCGAAGAACATCATACACGGCAGTCTCCTTCCCGACGGAGGAGCTAAAGAAGGCGTATTTTGCTGCGACAAGCTCATGCTGTATTGGTGTAGGGTCCAACACATTATCGCTCTGAGTCGTCATCCAGTGAATAAGATGTTTGGGTAGAAGAATCTCTGGTCGACTGAATGGTAGGGCGACGGCGCAAATAGCACCATTCTTGCAATACTGGAGACACTTTAGTTCATGTACTAGTGTCATCGGATAGTTGTGATACCTTTTGGTAAGCATCTTTCATGACATCTGGCGTGTTCCATATTCCTCGGATTTGCATAAACAGATAAGGAGTGAAGCCTTTCTCAGTTCCTGACCATGGTACCGACCGTGGGATTCTGGAAAGATGACTGGAAGAGGCGACGAGGCGCCATACAACGACGAGAAGGGGGAGTATGCAAAGAAAGATCATGATTAACTTGATTTACTATGGTTCCATTTGGTTCAGACAGAAAGATGATGCAAATAAGGGAAGAGAAATGGACATATTTATATTCAAGATCTAAATCTGCAGTTGGTGGCTCTTTGTTGTCTCTAATGCTCACTCTGCTTCTCGCATCTTGTCTCATGAGAACTTCACTTTGCAGTTGTGTCTAAAAATATGAATGAATTGTCCGCTTTGACGGCGAGGGAATACTTGTGCGCTTAACTGCATAATGATCTGAGGTCGGTAGCCTAAGCGTACCAATGGGAAAATTTTCAAAGAAATTATTGAGGTATTTGTTGGTTGTTGGTTGTTGGTTCTCAGTTGTTATCTCAATCGGAATTCTATTTTTGTAAGGGGACGAATAACATATCTTGTAGGCCTACTTTGACATGTGACTTTGCCTCCTTGTGCCTTCTTGCGTGACTGTCGCGGGACCAACTGCATACTACACGTAACTATATGTAGCTGCTGCATGAACATTGCTAAGAGGTTAGAATAATTGCGTATTTGTTCTCAAAGCTACCTGCCACTTTATGACATAGATCTCAATGCTTGCGGGAATTTTGTGAGAAATGGGAAGGCCAGACATAAATTGATCAATTTGCAACAGTCCCTGATAATCCACATGAATATCGCTAACTTAAGCCACAGCATTCGGTGAGCAGAAACATGACTGCCTCAATGCTGTTGGCCACATGTCATTGTTCTATCGATACGCTGATCCCTGTTACCTGTAGCATTCCATTCGCTTAGCGTCCCCATAACCCCAGTCTCGGATGTTGTTGCTCCTCTGGGTAGGTCTGAAGCCCCTTGTGTATACAGAGGCAGCTGTTATCATTAGCATGGAAAACAATATTGGGAACACTATTGCATCCCCCTGAAACATGGGCGTCGATCTGCTATGTTCTGTTAATATCCGACTCCCTTCGCTTAAGGCTAACGTCCAATTGCATGCATAACATAGCGACACCATTCGCTTTCAAAGCTCTTCATCTACGAGCCTATAGCATATCGGCCGAAAACTTTGCATGCGTTGCCAAGTCCGCGAAGTTACGGACTTTCGTTACAGAGCTCATAATCATTACTTGGATAGGCCCTGGATTTCGCTACAACGCAAACGAAGTGGACTATGAATTCCCTTACTCTCTCATGATTGCCCTGCCATACTTGCGCTACTTTCACAATACAATCAAACTCCATTTACGGTTCATTGAGTTTAGTGGAAGTAATGATACAGACTCTTGGTCAGCAGGTGTCGAGGTAACGTGGCCTTTCCGATATTGGGTGCTTGATACCGTGCTCCATTGCGCTATGGGCTTGTGGACCATGGAAAAGCAGATTAAGATTGACGATAATCAGACTATATTTTAACTAATAATGCCGGTTTGGTTGAGCTGGCCTTGATGGGGAATACCAACGATATCGGTGAAGGGGTCATCATCGTGGGCACGGGGAAGAATCTCGGTAAAGACTGTAATGCGGTCATGCAGCTCCTGGCCGTAAAATTCCTTGACCATGGCAAAGGTCATGTCGATACCGGACGACACCTGATAAGAAACGATTAGCTGGCGAATCAAGTCTCCAAACTCTGGATATACACCTACACCAGATGAGGTCCAAAGGTTGCCGTCGCGGACGAAGCGGGCCGGCGCAACCCAGGTAACGTTGGTTCCGTGCTGTGTGACTGTCTGCCAGGCACCCTTGTTGGTCGTCGCACGCTTGCTATCAAGTAGACCGGCACGGGCAGCGAATAGTGCACCAGTGCAAACGGTAGCAAAGTGCTTCACATGAGGGAACATCTTGACCAGGTACTTGTCAATGTACAGCGTGTTTGGGTCACGGGCCACAGCACCTCCAGGAACCATGAGCACATCGAGCTCAATATCAAGGTCTTCCATTGTGGCGGTGCCGACAATTTCAGGTGCATAGGTCGAGTTGTACTTGTTGCCCATAGGCGGTTTAACGACGACGTTGTCCTCCGTGGGGTTGATGATCTTGACGCTCAGCTGCCTGTTACCGGCGACGAAGTAGAGCACCTCAAGGGGGCCGTAAATGTCCATCATGTCAACGCCAGGGTAGGCCAGTAGACCCCATTTGGTGGGTATGTCCTCTTGTCTCTCATGTATGTTGGTAGTGGCCAGCGAGACATGAGCCAGAACAGCTTGAGTAAAGAGGGATGTGAACAACATGACGACGTAGAGTGACAATCGCGGATTTGAAAACCAAACTGCGGCAGGATGTTACACGTATAATGGAATCTGCGCCAGCTTTTATACTTTGTGGGGGAAAACTATTTTTCTATGGACAAGATAAGAATATCCACAGCCAATTTGAAGTGAAACAAATTACCCCCTGCCAAAGGAGCGAGATCCCAACCCACTGGATTAAATCTTCTCAATCTTTCTCAAATCAGCACAGTCACCCTGTAACGCCAGCCACTATAAATAAAGGGGTTACTTCTATAAATCCGTCAGGAATTCTCCACCTCGGCCTCCACTTACGAAGCAGGATGCCACCTCACGTAAGCCCTAAGTTTCACATGTTGCTTTGTCTCGTGATATAAAGCCCGTTATTGACTGTGAAACTATGCCATCATGGGAATATTCTATCAAAGAAGATGCTATTAACCTGCTCAAATTAAACTAAACACATCGTCATCATGGCAACTCAACCCTCATTCCTCAGTCTATCCTGAGAGATCAGAGATATAATCTATGACTACGCCCTGGAAGATATCGAGTTTACCAATGCCCTCAAGTCCAAGTCGGCCTATACATTGTAGAGGTTTCCTCTTCTCTATGTGGAGGCGAACATTTCCAAAGAACGTCACCCTCTGTTATAACAGAACTATGCCATAGTTATACCTGTCCAGGAACCGTGCCAGTACACGATAGGCAAATTAAAAGTC
Organism: Fusarium sambucinum; assembly: GCF_050947815.1. Lineage (NCBI taxonomy): Eukaryota > Fungi > Ascomycota > Sordariomycetes > Hypocreales > Nectriaceae > Fusarium > Fusarium sambucinum. The sequence continues at coordinate 214,525 of NC_139294.1, read as the reverse complement.
GCCCCTCAGCTCTCTCATCGCTCAAACACGATGAAGAGACGAACCAAGACCCTTGTAATCGAGTCTTCCCAGACGAAAATCTCGCAGTACGAAAATGCGCCACTAGATGAGAATGGTGAGCCGGAAGAGGCATTGGATCACTGGGGGGAGGAAGATGGCGGGGAAAGGCTTGCCCTGAAAGTTGTCGACGACATCCTTGCCATGAAGCCAGACGTCCCGGCCGTCACCACTATTAAGCTCATTTTTTAATTTGGGGCCTGGATCGCTTACAAAGACTATTGGGCACAGTGTATTGAAACGTTACTCCACGAGTGGCCTGACATGTTCCTGGACATCGAATTCAACATGTTTGACTAAGTCAACTATGAAGCTGGTAATGGAGGTTCCAATTGGATACAGGTCTGGCAGAGATGGTCGGAGAGGACAGAGAGCACATAGTTTTCTGCCAATAATTTCAAGTGGACCAACAATAATGAAGGAAACGTTCAGAGCCATCAGATTGATATTGAGGTTTGGGAAGACGAGAAGTTTGTATAAATGAGTTCCAAAGAGTAAGCAGAAGCCCTTCGTTATTTCGACCTCGAGAACCACCCCATGTTCGTCAAGACAGGACCATTTGACAGTCATGAGTAAAGATTTACATGCCAGGTGATCGGACAAATAGACAAGGGCTTACCTATGCGTCATTCGTGAAGACTCATATGTGCGTCCTTGCCCAAGAACGTGTATTGCATATACCTCTTGATCCTAGATGTCTTATCCAGTAAGAGACAGGGCTATAAACTTCTTCATATGCTAATATATATTTTAATGTAACATCTAGGAATAGCTGCCTGCTTATTAATCCTTATTTGCTGGTCTTCCCTGTGGTCTTCGTCTTGGTTTTCCCTATCAGTCTTCTTCTTGCTCAGTCTCTTTTTGGCATAGTTGACTTCGATTTTCATAGAGCCAGTTCTCACAGTTACCCTCCGGGGGGCGCTACAACCAGCTAGCCTCCGACGACCCTTCTTGGACCCTACCTGGAGTCTCCAAATAGAGAGCTACGCAATCCCTCGCTCTACAGGCTCCGGAATTTAAAGCGTCAAAATCGCTAAAGATTCGGTACCTAGGTACATACCTCCTCCTTGATCTCTAGAGTTGAAAACATGCTAAATCTTGGTGCCCTTACTTTCAAGAGGTAAAGCTGAAAGATAACTCTAATTACTTCGTTTATGTATCGGTATCTCGTGTGCGGCTTTGCTTATTTTGAAATATCACTCCTCCGGAATTAACTTAGAATGCCAGCTGCCTCTATACCACACCACCAGACTCTTGCCCTATACTCAACGCCCCTCAATCCCGCGAGACTATTCAGCTTAGATCCATAGTCAATTCCATCATGAGGAATTAAGTTCATAAGAAACCTATCAATAGAATATTGCAGGAAAGGCCGCTTATATAACTCACTAAGTAGTAGTAGCTCCAAACTCATCGATTTCCGGGCTTGATATGACTCAATCATAAGGAGGTATCGCAGAGTGTTTCCAAGCGGGAAGAATGCCGCTATACAACTGTACTTCCCCGCAGGAGGTTCAAAAAGAAAGTGTATAGCATGCGCGATCCTATGAGCATAGGATACAGCAGTGCGCTGACTAGGGCAGTCCGGAAACCCTATTCCTCGCTCTTTACTCGGAATTTCGAGCTCACAAAACCCGATAGTAGAGTACACTATGAGAGATACCATCCAGTAGTAGCAACTCAAGTATACGCTGGCTAAGTCTTCGTCATTTTGAGGCGGTGATAGTTCGCCAGTCACGATGTAATCGTAAACCCTTAGTGTCTCACCCTGTTCCATTTCCCAAGCCAGCAATTCTGTCCTGCAAGCTTCGCATCTTGCCACAACTTGACTGTGTAACATCAGGGACTCTTCTTCATCTGAAGTTCTGCGTAGGACGTCGAGACTTTCAAGTAACCCTGGAACTTCAACCATTATATCGACGAGACGTTTCAGGGGTGAGTCTCTAGCACGCTGCCATAGAATAGATGTCTTCCATTGGTGTTGGCTGAATGGAGACGCTTTTCGACGTGATATAGCTGTGTTGACCTGTCGATTTGATCAGTTAAAAAGAACTTTGAAATGGATTATTGTTCCAGAACTAACCAAGTCAAGACGTCCGTCAAGGACTAGCTGATAACCCGTAAAAGACCAAGTGTCACTAAGACCGCTGCTTGATACAAGAGCAATTTCGCCATCGACATGCTTTACAAAGCCTCTTATCCTCGATGCTGAAGCATTAAACTCCTCTGCGATAGGATCAACTCCAAATAATTGCTGCATCATATAAGACCCCATACGTCTATCTCTATGTGGTAGAGAGCTTACCTCATAGACCCTCATAAGTTGGATAGCGGCAAGGAGTCCTTCTTTGTTGCACTCTTGAGATACAAGTGAAGTCGCCATTTGTCTCAAGGCTAAACCGTATGCCTGCTGGCTCTTTTGATGAAGTACTTCATTACTTGCGTTAGTGGCGAGGGCTGCAGTACTGAGGGCCATAGTCGTATATCGAAGAGTAGGCTCAGAGTTACTGATTGTTTCATAGAGTTGCATCCATTCAGTGCTGGTTATTCCAGATACCTTAATGGAGAAGCCGTTCCCGCCCGATAGATAATCCGACCAGAAAAGACCAGTGTACTTTTGTGTCCGAGCGGTTATGGTTAATGAGTCATGTAGCGTGATATTAGACGCAGCTTCACTAGAATGGAGGTGTTCACTGGAAGTTGTGTTTCCTGGAGCTTTGGAGTAGATTGCTTGTCGAGCTCCATCAGCATTCAACCATACAGGCTTGCGTTGATAGCCGCCACATATTACACCGTGAGCGATGCATTGGGTACAATTGGGAAGCTTCTTATCACACTTGGATATATCAGTAATAGTACAGGCTAAAAGTAAGTATACCGGAGAAGCTTACCCCTTTCTTGCGACTTCGACAAGTGACGCATCCCTTGGATCTACCTGGTACGCCTACCATCTTTGCGGTGCTTTGGTGTTTGGCCTCTGGGCCTGAAACAAGATGAGAAGAAAAAGAGCCCTTTTATTCTCTAATTAGTAATAGAATCTGGGACCTGGATGACCAAGCTGTGTTGTTTAATTCGTGGAGAAAGTTGTCCATAGTGAACTCGCAACAGCTAGTCCGAAACTGAACCAATACAATTGCTTTTCAAGCGCTCAGACAGCCCCACCGGTATCTACATCCGACGGGGTTGACGGGAATAAGCTACGCCATACGGATACATATCAATGAATCCTGTCAGCACTATAGCTATTCTTGGCTTAGCAGATGCAATGCACATTGACTAGTCTCGCGCAGATTGACACTTGATATGGTTTAGCCTAGATCTCTTTTCATGTCTACTATTCTCGATTCCAATGTGCTAAGAGCCTAGCGCTATCCAACGTCCACCTACTATTACTACTAAAGCAACTTAACAAATAAGCTTAAAAGAAAACAGGGAAAACAGGGAAAAATAAAGAAATCTACATATAGAAACTCTTATACTCCAGATATATCCTCTTACTTGTCTTAAACTGTATTGTAGTATTGGTGCTTACGCATGTAAGATTAGAATCATAAACCAAGCTACATAAGGACAACACTCACTTGAGATATATAAGGTCCTGGGAAAATCGTGCAGATTGTAATCGTAATGGACTGAGGGCTAACCTACGCTAAGCCAATTGGCTGCCGTGCCAAAAAGGCATGCAATCCTAAAATCTCAATATCGACCTCAATGTTAACCATTCCTAAGGACCAATCCTTCAGAAACTTATCCATAAATGGCTTCAATACGCGCCAAAGACTACGCTTATATTAGTTTTCTTTTTATTTCCATTCTGCGTCTCCCATATTCCCGGTGAAAGGATAAGTAAACACAGATTCCCATGTTTTAAGATCTCCATATATCACAATATACTGACCCCTCAAGTCACTCTCCCCTGAACACATCACCAAGCTCGCTTCTCTTCTCTTATTTGTTCTCTAATCTCTATTCCTCACAAACAACTCTAGCATATCTTGAACGATGGTTGTCTCTGCACGACCTCCTGCCAATGCCTTTATTACAGTAGCCCGCAAGGTTTATAACCCTATCGGCTTCGCTAAAGGTTATAACTTTATCCTCTGGTTTATTTTCTCTGGCGCATTATTTGGCTTTGCACTTGCCCGCATGATGTTTCTTGACTTTTACGGTATTTATTGCAACCCTGAGAACAAGGGAGAAAGTGCTGCTCCAGGAGAATGCTTTTCTTATAAGTCAAAGAATATCTATAAGATCGGAATTAAGCTGCATCTTTATACTATTATGCCTGCTGCCTTACTTGCAGTCTTCCAGTTTGTACCTTTTATTAGGTATAAGGTCATATTATTTCACCGCATCAATGGGTATATTATTCTCCTTCTTTCTATTGCTAGCACTGCTGGAGCTATTATGATTGCTCCTATTTCCTTTGGTGGCTCTATGGCTATTAGGGGCTGGGTTGGAACTGCGTCTATTATGTTTATCGGTTCCCTTATTCTGGGACTTTGGAACATTAAGGCACTACAACTTGAACAGCATCGCGCTTGGATGTTACGAGCATGGTTTTATGTATGTTGATTCGAATCGAATCAACCCTCAAACCTATCTTAATCTCCTTTACTAACATTTCTTAGGCTGGGTCTATTGTTACTCTTCGGATGATTATGATTATCTCGGCCACTATTATGTCAAAAACCCCGAGCTTTCGTCAGCCAATGCAATGCGAGAAAGTTTCCTCTTTCTATGACGATAACGCTGATCTATTGGATAAGTATCCTACATGCAGCGATCTTAATGCTTGGGTAGCGGTTCAGGGCGATATGGACGGCCAAGGCGCCGAGGAAATTGCTACTGCTCTATCCCTTGGCTTCTCTGTTGGTGTATGGATTGCGCTAGCAATCCACGCTATTGGAGTTGAAGTTTATGTGAGTTCAACTGAAGCCTGCCTTACGTTGCTCGATCTGGTAACTGATCTATTATAGCTCCACCTTACTCCTGCTGAATTTGAACGTCTTCGCCAAATCTCGTATCAGCGCCAGCAGGAGAGAGGATTCAAGAACCCAGGCAGCAGTGGTCTCACCGCAGACCGTCTTGGTGACTCAGACAAATGGCTACCTATGGAAGAGAGGAACACAGTCACAGCATGTCTGCCTGCAGAGAACGGAGACACAGCCAAGGGCAATTATCGAGTTGTCCAAAATGACAATAGTAACTCTTCTAACGTGGCTACACCTTAAAGACTTGATGGTGTGTCAAATGGTACAATATCCATCTAGATACAACAGCCGAGTCAGGGTTGAGTGACTAGAAACTCTCTCTAGCATAGTCCGTCGATGGTGTAGGTCTTGGTGGAAGGGTGCGGTGGGGTTTATCATCGACATCTCAACTGTGGTCGATGTCACTGTGTTGATCAAAGGTCAGAAGGGAATACTTGCTTATAATGGAAAATTAGCGGGCTTTATGACAGTCTTGATCGTCGATTTGAGGATAGTTAGGTGACTGGTTGAAGGTGAAAGTGGATGGGTCTGCAAAGTTAACCGAGCTTTTATACTTTTCATTAAGCTAGGTGCTTATCTTGCTAAGATTTAGTTGAAACTAATGCAGTTGGAAATTACCTTGTTAAATAAGCGTTTACTAAGCTGCAAGGCGTTGAACATGTCGCTAAGAAACGCCCAATAATTCAAAATAATTATCTCTAGTTTTGTGAAACTGTAGAACATCAGTTTCTATACTGATAGCGTAGTACAACATCATTAAGCTACAAGAATATATGCATGGACGAAGATTATTCACTTGAGAAAATATAAGCAGTCGTTAATAGAGTGCGAGTATAGGATTTTCTTACTGCTAGATTGTCCGTTTATATAGCTTATCTGATACGTGCCAACGTTACTAACAACGTTGGAGGACATTATGTGGGTTATCACATGCTAGCCTTGTCATTGATCTTAATATCTTAATTAACTACTAATTCCTATAGAGTCTTTGACTAGCTATACCTTAAATTATACCATGCACCTCAAGAGCCATCATTTAGAATGCATGCCCCCCAGTGTAAAAAGTCCTGGTATGTGGCAACGTTCATTTCTTCAGAAAATTCGAGCTAGTTATGATGAATCAAATGCGGGCTTTACCCTGTAGAGATCGACGCTGTAGCTGACTAGCGTGTATCTTATCCTTGCCAACTCGGGTCGCATTCGTGGGTCTGACGTGTCGTAATGAACGGGATGATAGAAGTAATTAGCAGACGTCACCCTGCCAGCCGAAACCGATCTCACGAAAAACACTTTCCCCTCTTTACTTGGCATTAAGGGTCTATTATTCAATTACAGGTGATGGATAATTTTACTGCCCTGACTCACACAATCGAAGAAGAACATCAAATGTCCAGGCAATGGGAGGTTCTAAGGCGAGAGACACGGGAAGCAACAGCGCCAAATCAGTAGAAGCTAATGTGAAACGGTGAGCCGTATTGCCAAGGTCAGGCCGTGTCACATATGTTAGCAATTTAGATGGAGATCATTTACGCTTTATATGGCACTTCTTTGTCTCTTGCTTCAAAGATTGAACAATACAATTGTATCACTAATACTATGCGAAAAGTCCTTCAAGTCTCCCTCCTCAGCGAGAAAAATGTCCTTGCCTATCAAGTGACCTATTTTGTAGGAGAGGTTCACCTCGATAAGAACAGATGAACGCGACGATTCCCGGAAGAACTTAGTGTGGGCCTTCCATGTCATCAGGGAGGTTGGCTGATCGGCGTTGGAAACCTGAACTATGTACCCTGTCATGCCAGTCACGTGCACCAATTACCGGTCAACATGATCGACTCTTGAAACAAACAAAACAAAACAAAAACAACTAACTAAACTAACTCTCCAGTGACTGTTTTCCCTAAACAGTCTCTTTTTGCCTTTTGTAACCTGATGCAATAATCAAATGATGAATCCCCTATCCGACGAGTTTGCCAGCTTAGTAGAGCTATCCGCATGGCCCTCTTGCCACTCCAATAACCTCGGACAGCTCTCCCGTCTGATGAACGATCCATTAATCTTGATTGATCTTGAAACCTGCCTACAAGCAGCCACTGAGTGATATACTTGTGCTTCAGACTCATCGCGACCGCACTTCTGCGGATCCCCTCGTCATCAGTGTACTGCAATCTGGCTTTCGCCCGAACGAGAAGCTTAACCATTTCCAACCTTCCGTATTCAACTGCACACATGAGAGGTGTCCCAAAAACGGAGCCATCCTTTTCAATGTTGGCTCCTATGAACAGCAAAAGCGCCGCAGTCTCTGTCCTGCCACTGGCTGCTGCCGAACAAAGAGGAGTGCCATACGTCAGGCTGTCTTGGTCAACAGTCTTTCTGGCAATCGAGGTCGGTAGACAGAGGTACAGTCTCTTGACGAAGCCAGTCTCACACCAATATGCCGCCCGTGCAAGTTCGCTATGAGGTTTTGATTGACCGAGGCTTATTGAGAAAACGTCGGGTCGAGAGATGGTGAGACAGTCTGAATCAAGCTTGTTTTCTAGAGCATGAGTCAACATGGGGATGTCATCCCGATCGCGATGCTCCATATGCACTCCCCTTGAAGCAAGGTACCTGCGCACCTGCGCGGCATTCCCCATGGCGATATTGATTGACATTAGGTTCGATCCGTTTAATCTCATCCAGCGTATGGATTCTGGACTTGCTTCTTCCAGCATCTTGATCATACTCAAGTTTCCAAAATGGACGGCTGTTGCCATCGGCGTATTACCTAAGGCATCTCTAGCAGCAATGGATGCCCCAGAGGCAATAAGTTCTTTCACCACAGGAAGATGCCCGCTGCGTATAGCAAGAGTCAGAGCTTGTGTCTGTCTCCCACCATGCGAGTCCAATTCAGCACCATGGTGTATAAGAAACTTGACCATGTCCACGCATCCTGTCTTCGCTGCAGATTGTAGTGGCGTTTGCCGAAGGCGGGCAGGAAGACTGGAGGGATGGTTGATTAGTTCAGCGACTGTTTTGGGCTGAAATCTATTCGCCAGATTGTTTATGAAGACGTTTCTGCGTAACTGTTAGATGTGATATGGCTGTGACGCCTGCCAAGGGCCACTTACTCGCTTCTGTCATCATTGAGCTCGAAGTGCGAGAGTATGCATCTGATGATGCCGATACTGTTACGAGTCGCAGCTATATGGATACAGTCTGCTATGCTTGTATAGGGCACGATTTGGTGCTCGGACACAGCGGTTAGAACTTTCTGCATAGATTCAGGAGAATTTAGCTTGTACGCCGCGTAAGTCAGTAGATCAGAGTATGTGACGTGATTGCAGAACACAGGCTGAGGAGTGGCACCTATTTCGAGCAGCCACTCAACAATATCCTCTGTTTTTGCGTATATAGCCTCAAACAAAGGTGTGCACCGAAAGCAACGGGGTAAAGGCTTATCAATAGAGTAACCTTTTCTTACTGCTCCTTTGCAATAATTCAGATCCCCTCTAGCAATAGCCTTTCTGAAGTAGAGCCGCTGCATGTGATCCGCAGAATCAGTTACACTCCCATTCTCTCCACTTGGGATTAATGACTGAAGTTTAGATAAAAGAGTGACAACATCTGTATGGTTGTAATCGAGAGCATAGTGAATAGGTTGCTTTCCTTCCTTATCAGGGGCCGTAACGATACCACCATGATCAATCAGAATTCGACAGCACTTGACGGATCCAGAAATCGCTGCATAGTGCAACGCAGTCCGTTTGTGTTCGATTGTGGTAACATTGGCGTCGACCACAAGCTGTTTCTGGAAAAGGTACGCTAGCAGAGAGTGCCGGCCTATGGCAGCCATGTGTAGGGGGGTGACTCTGTCACGGAGACTCTTCTTTCCTTCAATGTTCCAATGGAGAGTGAGGTGCATTTGCCAATACGACAGGCCATAAGGTGGAGCATTAAGCAACTTCAGTGTATGGAGATCGCGTCCAACAATAGCATAGTGGGCGACCCCCCAGCCATGTTTGCTCTTGACATATAAATCATCTCCAGCATCCGCAAGACACTTGACCAGCTCCCAGTTATGTTGCTTAGCTGCCACGAGGACAAGGCTTTGGTTCAGGTTGAGCATCTTGAGATTGATTTGCTTATCGTTGACCTGCTTGAACATAAGCACCTTTTCTTTACTCGAGCCACATACGATCAGCTCAATTGCTGATTTCCCTGACGGCGATATGCAGCTCAGGTCAGACGGGGGATGTTTAGCCAGCATAACCTTCAGTGTCTCCAAGTTACCCTGTGAGCATACCATCTCGAATGGAGACTGGGGGTTACCAATATGAATTTCAACACCAAGATTAACTAGTCTGATCGCAAGGTCGGTGTAACCCCTGGTAATTGATTGTGTCAGGAGCTTAATGGAGTCGTTGTCTTGACAGATTGATGATCGCATAGATGATTCCTGGTCTACATCTGATAATAGCGCTAGGACAGAATAGAGACAATAGTTTTTTAATCCCCGACGTATTAGTGCTTTGATAATTGGCACTAAACCCGAAGTCCCACTAGCCCTCTCATAGTTAAGGAGCACGCCTTGCCCAAAGATGGTAGTTAGGTCCTCGGAAAGGTAGTACGTGCAGACCCTTTTTTTGTTAGAGTCAAGTGTATCGGCATCGGAGGTATCAGAATCATAAGATGAATGAGAGGCATTAGAACTCGATGCGTCAGAATGATCGGAACTGGAGATATCAGAGCACAGGCAACCGGAGCAACATAAATGTTTGGTGGCGAGTATGTCGCAAATCGCCTGCCAGGCATGGATTGTTGTATCACCCTTATCAAAGACAAAGTCTCCAGGTAAAAGGATCTGTAACAACTCTTTATGTAGAGGGACTGTATGGCCGTACTCTGCCTTTGCGTTGTGATTCATCCAACGGCAGAAGAAAGTCTCAAACGGCGATCTTTTGTCCTCATCCAAGGCAAGAGGGTTGTAACTCTCACGTATATATTTGGCAAGGTCCACAGTCGTTGAAGCACCTAAGTGATGGAATGGAGTTGATGAATAGCGGTCGGTTTCGGTGCTAGCGACTCCCTTTTCGACCAGAGATTGGAAAAGATCTCGAGATCCAGCCCGAGCTGCGCCACAAAGAACTGGGATATCCTTAGGTCCGCCTCTGAAGTATTCACTGTCTGAGGTGCAGACTTTCAAAAGAGACATACACGTTTCGACGTTGCCAGACCTGAGTGCACTGTAAAACGGTGTCCTTCCATGCATATCCAGTTTCAGTAGAGCTTGTGACGCGTTCGTGTCTTGAAGGAAGAGTAAGTCGATGATCTCTTTTTTCCCTTCATAGGCAGCGATATGCCAAGCTGTCAAGCCTCTATCGCTTGTCTCAGATGGATTTACACCGCCAACAATAAGAGCCTGAGCCACTGGTACATTACCTTCCCTACAGCTGAGTTGCAAAGAGTTCACTCCTTTCCGATTGGCAATTTCCGGAATCAAACCTGCCTCCAGGAGCATATTTACTATCACTCCATCACAAGGAAACTTGCTCTTGGCCGCGATATTCAACAGCGCCCACCTCTTCTTCACGCTAGCAGTCTCTCCAGCAAAACGAGAATCGGCAATGAGTGTCGCCAGATCTTGCACTCGCCCATCTTGTACGCTACGCTTGAGCGCTTTCGGGTAGTGGGCATCGCTGTATTGGTATAGTATTGAGCTACCAACCTGGCTGGCGCGAGAGGGACCTCGCCTTGACGTGTGAGATAATGCTGCCGCTGCCATAGGCTTCCATTGTGGAGCTGCGTTGTCTCCAGTAGATAGTGCAAGGATCGCCTGCAACATCGTATCATCAGAGGCGTCATCCCACTGGCGTTCCAGGAAGACGGATACAGCATCATCAGGCACTTTTGTCGTCGGACGGATGAAAGGTAAGATAAAGGGGCTTTTCAAAAACCGAAAGGCGAGGGCCAGGGAACTCGTTTGACCGCATTTCGTCGACGCGGCGGCACCATTGTCAAGTAGAATATTCAATATCTTAATTTGGCGATCGGACCAAATGTCAACGGCATCGTCTTCCCCAGTGTCCGTGAGATCTTTGATTTCCCAAATTACTATGTCGAGGAGGCACAAATCTTCTTCAATCCCAACGTTAATATCAACTTGCACTCCTTTTTCCAAAAGAAATCTGCAGATCTCAGGGATTCCGAAGACTGTTGCGAAAAACAGTGCAACCGCCGGCCAATGAGTAATCCTTTCAAACTCGCGGAGTTTGTTTCCATGTAAGAAGCTCAGGAATGGTCCGTTGATCTTGTTATCAGTATAGAAAAGCTTTTTCAGAAGCGATATTATAGGCTCCTCCTCGAGGATCATTGTACGAGCTGTGTTAGAGCAACGTTTTGTCTCAAAATCGGTAAGTAGCTTATTTGCGACTGGGTAGAAAGGTTGCTTCTTATCTCGCTCGTTACGAAGAGTTTTTTCAACGCCCTGAATAAGACTCGGCTCTCTATCAAAGCAGGAGAACAAAAGAAAACTTGCTGCTGTCTCCGCATATGAGCGGTAAGCGTCGTTTTCAGAATAGCGGAAGTCCCCGATAGAAGTATCCCGAAGATACTCCAGAACAGTGAAGTGAGCAAACTCGAAGTAGCTGTCGTCTAGTGACTTGCGAAGTAGACAACCACAGTGGCGGGATAGAACCTCTCGATCGATTATATCGTCGGCGTCAAGCTTATTGATATTTTGCTTTATAGATATTGCTTGGCATAGAGCAGAGATCTGCATTCCTGGTAGTCCAAGAGCAAGCCAGTGAAGAGCTTTTCGGACACATGCTTGAGTTTCGGCGGGACAGTCCATTACCTTCAGCAGGACACGATCGTAAGTTTCGAATAACGTTGGCGGCAGTTGCTTCAAAGCTTTCTTCCGAGCATTGTTGTTGGGCAGATCACAGATGTGGTCAATCTGGCAGGTGACCCAGCGGAACCTTGAGGGGAGCACGATATTAGTTAAACTGTGTGGCAAGCTAATATTGGGTGAGAATACTCACATTCCTTGGGCACCTTGGACGAGAGTGTGTAACAGCTCTTTGTAAAGTGTCGGATTTGTCTCCTCTATTCTTTTTAGCACATCCCGTTTGCCCACCTCTGCCAATGTGTAATCTTCCAAGTCTTTCGTATCGGCTGAGACTTCGATATGGGCAAAGTCTTTCTCAAGCTGCTCAGAAATATCTGGCTCTTTCCGACTGAAAAATGCGGCGCTGACCGTTTCAGAGCTTTCGGACAATGACTTCAATACTTGTGTCACCCTTGACACATCACGGCCACATTCGTCAAGGCCATCAACTACTAAGAAGACCTTGCGGAAGTTTTCTGTCATGGACTGAAATTTTTCCATGAGATCACTTAATTTTGGTTCCGTTAGCAACATGTTCCCGGGGTGTAATTGATTGAAGTATTTCTCGAGGAGGTCGAAAGCTACTCCATTTTGCAAGGCCAGTTGCACGATGAGTGCGGAGATGATGTTCTCCGGAAGCCAGGAGTCTGGATTCTTGTAGTCACAGAACGCACAGCAAACCGCTATCGAGTCCTCGGTTTCTCTAAGAACAGTTTCGATAACGAGCCCACAAAGGATTGTCTTTCCGCTGCCTACTCTAGTGTTAGCTAGTCTCTCAAAGCTTAGGGTTAAGTGAAACGTACCGGGAATCCCGCTCAACCATAACTTCGAGTTGACGCCTTTTTTCCAATTTGAAAAAGTAGGGTTGGTATGTATAAGCCAAGATCCTGTTGCCTCATGACGAACCTTGCTACAAACAGCGAGATAGTCTTGAGGCTTAATGCGCATGAAGAATTGCACTACTTCCTTCCGCCTCTTACTTAACTGCACTCGGTTATCGAAGCTCAGTTTCCGCTCAATTAAGCTATGAATCTCCTCCTGTTTCGAAAGGCTCTTGAGAAGGGCGTCCATGCTGTCAGCCGAAAGTGCCAGGTGAAGATTGGCGCGGTGATTAGAAAGATCAGAAACCAAATCCTTGGTTTCAGAGAGGGAAAAAGGCCACTTCAATCGCCTGGAGAACCGTTTTGCTGACTTCCCACTATCAAAGTCTGCTTCAGCGGTCTTGAGGATGGTGTTGATCTTGTCCAGCGTTTGCTGACATGAATCTAAATACTCCATCTTGAGGGCACAGCCGGAATCCCCGGTTTCCAACGTGGACGCGAGAAGTCTGAGATTTTCGAATATTCCAGCCAGCTCTCTCGTCTGCGTAGCGAGTTCTTTGGCTTTGGACGGAGCATCTTTGGCCTCTTTGCAAAACTTGGTGACGATCTTGAAAACACTACCTGTAAGCTGTACGAGACCAGCGATACTGGCGGCTAGGCCCACGGCTTCAGCCATAGTCGAACGCGCCAGATGACTTAGCTGCCAAATTAAATGTTGAGAGAAGGTTAATGGACATTACAAAGCGCGGGGTATATAAGGCTCTTGTCAGCTTGGGTTGAAAGAGCCAATAGAAGGATTAAATGAGGCAACCAAGATCACGTAAGGAGCAGCGAATTAGCTTCCAGAACGTGGCTGGCAGTTGTTGCCTTACTGCTGAGGCTGAATTGATTGATACATCATTAAACCACAATCATATTCCATTATCAGCCAACATTAGCAACTTAGCTGTAATTGGCTAAGGATGAATCGTGCTGGATTAACAAAAGTAGTGATTATGATATATGATGACATTGACTTGAATCTGATACTAGCTAACAATAAACTGTCTATTCAAGCTATGTCTCTTTTGTTCTATACTACCTATGCAGGTAATCCTTGGCTTACGTCGGCGCATGTTACAGTTTATGTTACAGTTTTGACAGAGGATTCGCCTTGCCCGGTTGCTGCCCGACAACACCATGTTCACGAAGCATTCTATCAATCGCAGCACTGACTTCAATAAGTTCCTCGTCATCATACGGTCTTCCAACAACCTGAATAGTGCTTGGCTGATTGACGAAAAGGTTTGGGTCGTCTGCAGAACACGTAAATTAGACCACGATATTGAAAGCGGGGGTTGCGAAACTTACACATTTCATGGTTCGTCTTGTCATATGGGTTTGAAGTCAAGGGCTTGTAGGATGTGTTTCGTGGATCACGATCCGGACTGATCTTAAAGTTGGCAACAGGAAGAACGGTAGAGGGATAATCTAAAAGATTCCACATGCTGGTATATCCCCACCATACGTTAAAATCATGCGGGATACCGGCTGAGGGGGAACATGGACAGATGAGTGCGTCCATGGGACGCCCGGTCGAGGTTATGTCCTTAGTTTTATCCCAAGCCTGAGCGAAAATTGTTTTGTAGGCTCTTGTCTGGAGGTTGAGCTATAGCGTGGGTGGGCAATTAGCATACTTTCTCTTACGAATCATATTTCTAGTACCTTCAACACTTCAGTGGCTGCGAGTGACCTTGCATTGAATACCTTCAATAGGTTGGCAAAGGCTGGGACTAGGGGCTCCCAAGATATGGCTACCTTTGCCAATGTATCTGCGCCACCATCTTGGAAGATCAGATCGTACTAGTATTCTCATCAGTCTCACAGCACGGATTCTTAGTGTTGATAGACTCATACGTAACACTTGGCAAGCTCCCAGCAATCGACAGGCGGGCTAAAATCAACCACTGTGATAGATTAGCGCCTTGAAACAGACATGAGTTTCATGAATAACACACCTTCAAAACCGGCGCTCAAGAGGACGTTCTTAGTATGCTCAATGGCTCTAAGCACAGGAGGTTGTGGCATCACCACTCCGTCCCACTTCATAATACCAACTGCAAGCTTTCGAGGCAGAGAAACCTTTCTCCACGGCATAGGAACTGAATTGGTATCATATCGATGTTGAGCTTGATGAGAGCCGATTACCTCGGTGAATAGTCGAACGTCGTCGATAGAGTGACAAATAGGGCCTGCAGAGTCCCTTACAGTCACCTGGCCTGTCATAGTGCCGGCCCAATTTCTTTTGGGGATACGCTGAGATGCCGGGCGAATAGCATAGAGACCACAGAAAGCGGCTGGGGCGCGAATGGAGCCGCCGATATCCGACGGAAGCGCAATAGGAGCTCCTCTCATCGCAACAAGCGCAGCGTCTCCTCCAGAGCTGCCGCCGGCACCTAGCAGGTTATTGAAGGGATTCAATGTTCGTCCCCATAGGTTGCTTGTAGTCTCTAGGATGAATCCCGTCTGTGGCATGGTAGTTCTGCAGAAGAAGACGGCACCCGCCGATCTCAGGGTTTCGACGATGTCAGAAGTGTGGTCATATACTACGCCCTTACCAACGATGTAGCCTCGTGTCGTAACATGACCTTTAAGTCCATAAGTATCCTAGTAAGTGTTGTTAGGGAATGTCCGAGGGTATAAGGTTACATATCAGTCCCAGTCGTACCTTGAGAGCAACAGGAATACCATGCAGAGGTCCAATAGGTTCGCCACCGCTTTCTAGTTTTTGATCGAGTTCTTTGGCGGAACTGAGGCCTTCTTCATAGAACCAATCGGTAAGACAATTGACCTTTTGTAATATCAGCATCCAATTAGTAGTTGTTATACAAGACTATAATCACCAATTGATGAGCGATGGCAGCCCGAGCAGCAAATGCCTCCAAGATTTCGGTCGCCTTCAACGTGCGAGACCTTAAACGCTGTTGGAGTTCTGATACAGTGAGCTCCGTTATAGCGATCTGTCGTTTGCTTAAGACTCCGCAGGTGAGAGGAATGCGAGAAACATTAGATTGGCCGGAGTACTGCTTCGGGTCGATTCTCCATTGATCGGGTATCGCCTGCAGCAGTTCGGCCTGGGCCGCTACTGCGATATCGTTCCATGAAGAATTACCCATGCTTGAGGTTGTTACAAATATATCGATGCTGTGAGAATCGAACGATTGTGACTACGTGCAAGTATCGTTCGATTTTGCTAATCGACCAGGCAGGGCACCCGTTTTATTTGCGACCTATCCTCCAAAGGTAAGCCGGAGTACCCTCAAGACCCCCACACTTGGCTTCCGAAATGCCAGATCATTCTATGGCTCGTGACGGGCTTGAACTGACTAGCAATGTACATCTATACCGCTTGAGTGAGTGCATCAGAAAAGACCCGATGTTTGACTTTTATCGGGCACTTTACTCCCGATAGATACCCCGCTGTTGGATAGGTTATCTGTATTCTCCGGTCCGGCGAGCCCCAAGTTCCCTTCTCCACCTCGCCTCTTATCGGGAAGTAAAACTTGCCGGAATGCTAAAACTTGCCGATGAGCTATCACGTAACAGGTTTACTTCATGTTTAAGAATCACAGGCTAATCTTGTTCCGAACAATGACATACTGACCATTACGGTTTTGCAATTCCGGGGCGTTCAAGGAGCAATAAATCACCGGAGTGCTCCGCGACTGACAGATTAGTTTCCTCGTGGCGCATGATCCCGCGCTAGTCGTCTGTCGTTGAGTAAGACATCGTCGTACTTCATTATTATGAGTCTTCAAGTTCAGAGCATTGACCTGTTTGCCATATTCATCATTGGGACGTTTTACATGAAACAAGCATCATACCGTAGCTAATCATTGACCTCAACATCTTACGTTAACTACTAACTACCATAGATTCCTTGTTCAAACAAACCTTCAACTGTACCACGCACATCAAGAGCCAACATTCAGAAAGCTTGCCCCCCAGTGTAAAAAGTCCTGGTATGTAACATCGTTCATTTCTTCAGAAAAGTCGACGTAGTTATAACCCAGCAGTTGGTCCAGGCGATCCAAGTCTTTCCTTCCACTACTATGGGAGAACACACCGCCCAACATGGCTCTTAGTAAGTCAAGACCTTGCCTACAGGTTTTGTTCCATTGAGACGTCCGGTCCGAGATAGATGCAGCTACCAGAGCCGAGACTGCAGAATGGCATGAGGTAAACTCGATGTACGACGATCGTGATAGGCTAGACTGGTCTTTGATCCGCTGACAAAGGTCAACTATGGCAAGAGCACTTTCTATACAGCTTGTGATTAGTTTACTCTTCGTGTCCATCAATAGGCCAGTCCTCATGGTCTCTTCAAGAGTCCTGTCGAGAATGAAGGGCCGTCCGATGAAGATGTGAATGCTGTGGTAGCTCAGTGCAAGGTAAGCGTTGTGCCGGAACAGTGGTTTTTGTGGACAAAGGTCCCTGCCAAAAATGTTATCGGGGAGATTATCCCAGTATAGAAGCAGCTGATCCCGGGTATCAAGAACATGTTGAAGCTTCTCAATTTGTTGAGTTGCTTCTAGGCTCAACAGCCCGTTCCTAAAATTCCATTAGAACATTACGATATTCAAGGGTCATAGCATCATTACATCATATGCCAGACATGCTCCAACATGTTGGTTAAGATTACCATACTTTTCGTGTTTTGATGCGTATCGATACGTTTGGAAGACATGTCGACATTGCCAAGCATGTCAAAACCTTGAACGGGCGGTCGAGTGGGAGCGAGGGACTTCCCATGGTAAACAGAGTTTCTCCTACGACGATATTAGAGAAGGCGGGTACCTATCAAACGAGCAACTTACCTTTCTAAAATGAAGGCAGTACACCATACCCTCCTCCGAACTTCTGTTTCCCTTGCAGTAATTGATGTATCGTTATCAGCTTCCAAACAGCAATCTGTAGCCATTCTAAGACCTATTGAGAAATAGGTAGCAGCAAGGTTACAATGCTCAAGCGGAAGAAGGTAGAAGCCCATCAAAAGTAATGCTTGAACGCTTTCCAAAGAAGCTATTGCCAAAACATCCGGTACTAGTTTAGACGCTTGGCGGAAAAACATCAAAGCAAGCGCATCATCCATCCAGATGCGATGTTCTTGGGTCGTTTCCTTTGGGGAGTGCTCTCCACCTTGGAGGTGCGAGAACTGAGCGCCAATGGCAAATACCATCAGAGCGGTACAGACCCACGGAGCGTCCTGCGCATTTAGTGTACAGGGTGCCTTATAAAACTGCTCAATGCTAGAGCGAAACATGACTTCATCAACGTAGAAGTAATTCATTTGACCAAATTCAAAGAATATGTTGGCCAGACTCGAAGCTGTGTCAAAAGTTGGAAACACGGATGCAGATTCAACAACAATCATGCCATGTGAGAGAAGCTGCGAGGAGCTTGAATCCAGGGCAACATCATCAACCAAACATCCCTGCTGTTTGCCAATGGTTTGGGTAACCTCGCTGAGTGAACCTGGATGTAGATTGTCGAATTTATTGAACAGCAGCCGGAGGAAATGTGAATGGGAGAGGCTCTTGGTATCTTTGGGGATCAGTCAGTATTCTATAAATCAAGTTTGAATGTCCTTTAGACTCACTGGTCGAGGGTTGCAAATGGATTTGCACGCCTGGGCTATCCAAAAGTCGGACTGCCAACTCGGCAATCGAGTCTTGCTCAGGGTGCTCTTGATGGTGAGATGACACATCTTTATGTATCGGTAAACTAACAATAAACTCTTCCAGGTTCTCCTTGGTAAGATGATCAAGTCCAGTATAATGCCGCACTATGTTTTCCAATGCATGGATTCTCTCCACATTCAAAAAGTCGGTATCTGTTTCAAGCAGGTCTGGGAGATCTTCCATGACGTGTCTTTCATGATGGTGCGGTTTACGTGGCCGCCCAAGGGGCTTTCCAGCGTACTTGAAACTACACTCAAGACCATGATTTTGGCATCTCGCACAAGGCGTGGTTCCATCGCAACGCTCTTTTCGGCGTCGGCATCGGTCGCATCTGCGTACATCCATGTATCAGCCAGGCGGTTCCCCTTACTCCCTCCAGCGACTTACGCCTTGTTGGTTCTTTTGGGACGTGAAGAACTCATTGTTTTCTTATATAACCGGGATGTGGATGAGATTGGGCGATGCAGCTTACCTGTGAAGCTCTATTATATTTGGAACAACAAATACGGATCTGCCATGAAAATGTGGGTTGTAAAATGGATTGGAGTTTATGTGGAGAAAGCGCTCATTTTAGTGCAGTTAGTCGGTTAATCGCCGGATCAACAAAGACAAGCAATATGTCACCTCGTGCGTAAGACGATGTTAGTCAGGGAAGATTTACTAAGTGGTGACAAGGGTCATTCTCCGTTCCCAGACACTCCATTCCCGCCTTATCTTTCTTTATTTTTTAGCTATTGCCCGCTGTAGACTACAACAGGGTAAGTGACACCAGACGCGCAATCGCAATACAATATAACTATCGCTTTACGTTAAATAATTAACTAAAATACAGAATGTTTGCAATTTCTTGAAGATGCTGAATGACTCTTTTTTACTACTTGCGTCTCTGGGTATATTTCAGTTTGAGCTACCCGAATGCGGAATGTGCCCTTCCCTGTCTCGATGGACACTTCTATGACCCCCAAGCAAAAGTCCGAACTCGTAGTATTCATCTCACAGGTATTCTAGACTATTTATTGGAAACTACTTTGTAATACATCGTAAATAGAGTAATTTTAATTAGGATAGTTGCATTTTTGTAGCTTGAGAGCAAGATCGATACGAAGGAAACTGTCGATGAGGAGATTTTACAGAATGCTACTTCGCGACATAATTCACTCCCAAGTTTCACAGTTTCGACAGAGATCCAACTGTAAGAGTGCCTGTTTTCTGAATCAGGTACTCTTCAATGGCCACGTCTTTACCTGCCTCCTTGCCATATCCTGACTCCTTGATACCACCGAATGGAGACTCTGCCCCGGATGCATTGCCTATCCTCAAAGTTAGTACAATATGAATAATAAACGGGGGAAATATCATAGTACCAGTATTCATGCCGATCATCCCAGCCTCGAGACTCTCAAGCAATCTCCACGTGCGGTCAGTATCCTTGGTGAAAAAGTAAGAGGCAAGACCCATGGACGTATTATTTGCTGCTTCAACCACCTCTTCCTCTGTCTCGAATTTATACAAGCCCAGAATTGGCCCAAAGATTTCTTCATTTGTAGTCAACATGGATGCATTCATATTCGAGATGATAGTTGGCTCGAAGAAGTAGCCGTCCAGGCCGATGGGAGATGAGCCTCCACAAAGAACCTTGCCTCCCTTGGCAACTGCATCGGCCACATGCCTGTTTAGTTTCTCAACAGCTCGAGATGTCGTTAGTGCACCCATGGTAGTGTCAGAATTGGCACCATGACCGACGTGAAGCTTTTGAGTGGCCTCGAGTATCTTCTGCGCAAACTGGTCAAACACGCCGCTCTGCACATAAACGCGATTGGCATGGGTGCATGCTTGGCCAGCCGTACGCCATTTCAAGATCATAAGTGCAGCAACAGCTTGGTCCAAGTCTCCGTCGTCAAAGATAATAAAAGGACAGTTGCCTCCGAGTTCCATAGTAACCTTCTTTAGCCCATCGGAACAGTGTCTTGCAATAATGCGACCGACAGCAGTGCTACCCGTAAAGGTTACCTTGCGGACAATTGGGTGTTTGCAAAGTGCCTCGCTAACCGAAGGAGTATTTATATTGTCGGTGGTAATAACATTAAAAACGCCTGGGGGGAAACCGGCTTTCAAAGCTAGATCACCAAGGGCCATGACGCTCAAAGGCGTCTCAGGAGACGGTTTGACAATCATTGAACAGCCTGCCGCTAGAGCAGCAGTAACCTTGCGGATAATCATGGCCACCGGGAAATTCCACGGTACGAGGGCAACGCTGACGCCGATGGGCTGCTTGATGACAAAGGTACGGCGGTCAGAAACGGATGGGATCGCGACAGAACCTCGGATGCGTTCTGCTTCGCCAGCGAACCACCAAGCAAAGCCCAGGGCATAATCGACTTCGCCGCGAGCCTCGTTCAACGGCTTGCCTGTCTCGTATGTGACCAGCTTGGCGATATCTTCTCGTGCATTGGCGATGAGCCGATACCACTCGAGGAGTTTCTTGGCACGTTCGCGAGGATTGACATGTCGATACTTGAGAAACGCTTCGTGGGATGTGGCGACGTAGGGTTCAACATCTTCGACTTTGTTGATAGGGCAAGTCGCAAAGACTGTGCGACTGCCAGGATCTAGATAAGGCGGCAAGAGTTAGCATTCTGTAATTCTGCATGGGAAAAAACCAATGGAAAAGAAAGAGATTCTTACCCTCCACGTCAAAAGTCTCGCGGGACTTTGAAGCAACCCACTCCCCATTGAGTAAGGAGCTCTCGTGGAAAATGGACGGGTCGTCCAACTGTATTAGTGTAAGCTACGGATCCTCCGATACTATCCAAGTAATGGACGTTGTTATTGCCATACCTGAAAGGGTAGCGTCTTGGGCATGATGACGGATAAATGAATATGAAGCTTTGGCAAAGATGTTATTGTTCACAAAATGTTGTACGGACAGGACTTATATTTTGATTTGGAGGCGGATAAGGGCGCATATCGTCAATTAATGAGTGTCCCCTCAACACTTGCGACACCGGGAATATCTGACAAACTACATCAATTTTAGATAATAATACACCGACTAACAAGATAACATCCGAATTAT
Organism: Fusarium sambucinum; assembly: GCF_050947815.1. NCBI lineage: Eukaryota > Fungi > Ascomycota > Sordariomycetes > Hypocreales > Nectriaceae > Fusarium > Fusarium sambucinum. The sequence continues at coordinate 192,992 of NC_139294.1, read as the reverse complement.
GTTCCGATAACCAGGCAAGACCTGAATGGGCCAGAATCCGGTAGCATGACAACAGATGAGTCGAATACGCGCCGGTTCCGCCGGCCGGTTCATGTTTTCCGGTGCTGGCTCGGGTTGCCTTTAGAGGTTCGATCAGCATTTACGCGATGCGCATGACGAGTCGAGAATTTCAATTAGCGTTTTGTCTTGGCTGAGCTTTACCTTTGGAGGGAGGAGGGGAAGGATTTATATCCTCCAAAGGTAAGGTCGCGTTGAGTTATTCCGGTCCCGGCGCTGAGACATCGGGGAGATAAATCAGGTTTGGGCAACAATTACCCGATGGACGCGTTTACGTATCTTAAACCGGCCCGGCCCTTGTCATCTCTTTTATCTCAATTGGAACTAACAGGGAAGCCTCTTTGCTTGATACATGTTATCCAGTTCTTTGCTTTGATTGTATAAATCTCTTGTCTTGAATTGTTTAATTCAGCTTCATCATTCAATCATTTCCCAGTTTCTCGACAAGCATTAATTTTCAAGAAAACAACTGCGAACACGTCTGCCATCGCGACAATGGCTACTGCATCAATTCATCCCTTTGACCCTCTGAGGCCCGATGAGATCTCAAGGGTAGGTCAACTACCAATCTCCCATGCACATGCTAATGGTCTTTTCAGGCTTCAAGGATCGTCCGCCCCCACTTTGGTGCTCAAGACCCCAACTTTCGCGTCATCACTCTTCTTGAGCCAGCCAAAAAGCAGATGATTCCTTATCTTGAGAAGGAACATCACAAGCAGCCTACAGGTCATGTCCCAACTCGTTATGCCCGAGTCGAAGCTTCTATCAAGGCAGATAATGGGAAGAATCAGCTCTTTGAGTTTATCGTGGACCTTGACCATGACAAGGTCGCTCAGAAGCAGCATGTCGAGGGAAAACATTCATACATCGATTCCAATTACATGAAGGAGGTCGAGGCTGCGTGTCTAGCTAATGAGAAGGTGCAGGCTGAGATACGCACTCTTGACCTCCCAGCTGGAGCTACTGTTGTTGTTGAGCCTTGGGCATACGCGACCGATGGCATGAATGACATGACCGAACGAGTCACAATGGTAGGCTCCAATATCTGCTGCATCTTTTCAATACTAATAGTCATCAGTGCTGGTTTTACCTCCGATTGCTGGAAAATCCCGATGCCAACTACTACGCCTATCCCCTAGACGTCTGTGCTGAAGTCTCAGAGGCTCTCAAGGTCACCAAGGTGTATCGTCTACCCACCATGCCTCAAGAGAGGATAAACACTGAGCAGAAACCCTTTGATCGCCGAAGAATTCATTCAACTGCTGCAAGCGAATATCACCCCGATTTGAGGCCAAGCCCTCGCACAACCACTAAGCCATACCAAGTTGTTCAACCGGATGGCCCGTCATTCCAGATCCAGGGCAACCATCTCAAGTGGGAGAAGTGGGATCTCCGGGTGGGATTCAACTACCGAGAGGGTCTCACCTTGCACGACATTCGATATGATGGCCGCAGTCTCTTCTACCGCCTCTCTCTGGCTGAGATGTTTGTCCCTTATGGCGACCCGCGTGCTCCCTACCCTCGCAAGGCTGCCTTTGATCTTGGAAACGATGGTGCTGGTATCAACGCAAACAACCTCCAGCTTGGATGTGATTGTCTAGGTACTATCAAGTACTTCAGTGCCTACCACAACACACCATCCGGAGAACCTATAAAGCTACCAAATGTCGTCTGTTGTCACGAGCAGGATGATGGTATCCTGTGGAAGCACACAAACTTCCGCACTAATACTCCTGTTGTGACTCGTTCTCGCATCCTTGTTCTTCAAACCATCATCACTGTTAGCAACTATGAGTACATATTTGCATGGCACTTCTGTCAAGATGCCTCCATCTTCTACGAAGTTCGTGCTACAGGAATTCTATCTACTGTACCAGCTTCCATCGATCACAAGGGGAAATATCCGTATGGAACCATTGTGGCACCTGGTGTTTTAGCACCTTATCACCAGCATCTTTTCAGTCTCCGTATCGATCCTGCGATTGATGGCCATGCTAATTCACTCGTGGTCGAGGAGTCGAAGCCTCTTCCCATCAACGATCCATCTGTTCACAATCCATTCGGTGTCGGTTACATTACCGAGAATAAGTTCATCGAGGAAGAGGGTGGCTTTGACCTTGACCATACAAAAGCTCGGGCCTTCAAATTCGTCAATGAGAACAAGATCAACCCCATCACAGGTACACCTGTCGGGTTCAAGCTTATGCCAGCCTACAGCCAGATGTTGCTCTCACACCCTGACTCATTCCACGCAAAGCGCTCTGAGTTTGCTGAGCATGCTGTTTGGGTTACGCGTCACGAGGATAATGACCATTTCCCTTCAGGGAGGTATACAATGCAATCCTCGGGTGGTGATGGCCTGGCCTCGGTTATCGCGAAGCGCCGCACCACGGGTACGGCTGAGTCTGTCAGGAACCAAGACATCGTCATTTGGCATACATTCGGCTCGACCCATAACCCACGCATTGAGGATTGGCCTGTGATGCCTAATGAGAAGATGATGGTCGGTTTGAAGCCTGTGAACTTTTTCTCTGGCAATCCTGGCTTGGATGTGGCCCCATCTACGCAAGAAAAGAACAAGAGTGTTCTGTATACTGGCGGGGACGAGAAGGCTCCGTCATGCTGCAACTCGAGACTGTAAAACAGTATAGATGGGATGCAGAGGATAAAATATTTGAGTTCAAGACTCATTGTGCTGTGGAAAGTGTTATGGCTTCCAGACATGGTGGTTCGTATTTTACCAAGATTCTATTTACTTCAATTAATATCTACCACATCTGAATGCTGCATATTAAATGCGAACCCAATCTGTGATGGATTCTCGGAGGAATAGCTTGCGAAGTATATTCATTTTTACATCTGGCGACTGGTGGATTACGTAAGGCTTTCTTTCAGATATGTGACATGAATTCGGCCTATGTTAAGAAAGACAATCGTAAGACCTGGTAGGCAATTATTTAAACGATGCTTGAATTTACGCATGACGCTATCGAGCCTTGTTTTGTAACACACATTCACCAACGTACACAAACTCTTAGGTCCAGGTTAAGTATCTTCTTTCTGGCTAACTCGCGGTGATCCTTGTCTCGATTACAATATCTGCTGTTCTAGTGCTCACAAAAGTTCCACTCGACATTCTTCATCTTTTCATACGACCTGATTTCATTCGCCGATCGCTCCTGCATGAGTTCCCTCCGAAACTCCTTTGCCTTCTCCTCATCAAAAGGCAAGTCTCCGTTCGGGTTCGTCTCTTCAGGCCACCAATCCTTCTGCTGCGGCGGCACATTTGCCGTAGAAATCACCGGAATTGCAGGGTCCACGAGGAACAAAGCTAGAATCTTTCTGTGGCCAGGCTTTGTTGGATCAGCCAACTTGAAGGAATTGACGTGGTGCTGGAATACATTCGGGAAGAATAAAGCGCGCTTCTCTCGTGTGAGGACACTTCCGACGCTTTGGATCCGAGAACCTCCACCAGGCCATTCAATCGCAAAGACACGTTGGATGGTCCTCCAGTCATACTGTTCATACGAAAGGAGTCCCTCATCCAGCTCATCTGCGTTGGCCATGGTGCGGAAGTCAATGTAGCTATCAGTGATGTTCTCATTGTCATAGTAAAATAGAGCTGTTGAACAAATATGCTCGTTGAGTTGTCCTTCGGTATGCCACGAGCCACCTGGATAGGTAGGATTCTCTGGAGTGAGATGGATGTTGGCCAGCTTCACGATGACTTGAAGCCTTTTGGGTTCGGGGAAGATCTCGTGGGCCGACTTGACATCCTCAGCACGGAACTTCAATTGAGGCTCGGGGCTGGGCTCTGGTGCGATAACAGGATGTGTTTTGGAGAACCAGCGTATGTCTCGACGTTTGACTTCCTTCTCAGAAACGTGGTTTGGGTCGCGCTCTTCCTCTTCCTCGTCCTCATCCTCCGTTTGGCTATCAGGCATATCTCTATCCTCGCTGCTGTCATAGTCTTCCGACTCATATTCACTGTCAGACTGATCCGCCTTCTTCGAAGAACGTCGGAGCGTAGCTTTGAGAGTTCTTTTTGGTTCTCGCCAGTGTTGAGGTCTTTCCCGAGGTGTGTCGTCATCCGAGTCCGAAATGTCCGAGTTACTGTAATTATTGTCGTACTCACGCCTGCGAGGCTCGTCATCGCGTGTCGGTCGAGCCAGAGGTGTGCAGGTATGGTCAGAGTTTGCGCAAGTACGCCTGCTTCTGCATCTTCGCCTAGCCTGTTCGATCTTGAGGCGCTGCATAGGGAACTCTTCTAGCCAGCGATAGACAATATCCCATGCTGGCAAGGCCTTTTCGATAAACTTCTCAATGACGGGATAGAGAGCCGCGTGCTTCACTGGATGAAGGTTGTTGATGTAACTTTCGATCTTGACACGTCCGTTCTCGACCGAGACGTCACAGGGCAACCATTGGAAATTTGTAGATGTACAATGCCAAAACTCGCCTCTGATGGAACTGTCTGTAGGTTTCTCAACAACAAGACCTTGGCCGCAATCGTTGAGGGCTTCCGCGAGTCCGATATGTCTGCCAAGGAGAACACGAGATTTGCCGTACACCAGTGGATACATAGATGGGTGGACCAAGTTGAGGACCTTTCCATTACTGCCGGGATGCCAGTCCTTGGCTTCATCAGGGATATCTTCAAGAGCTTTGACGCCAGTTTTAAGTGAGTGCCATAAGTCGTCAGGGATCAGGTGATCAGACTTTACGATAGCAGCAGTGTAGTCGTAAACAGGAAGAAGCTTCGTCTTCTCGTAAATTTCTGCCTTGAGCTTCATCTCTTTGATGCACTAGAAAGAAAGGGAATTAGCTTATATAGGCGCTTAGGTGTGTGATATACGTACTGCATCAGCCATAGCAGGAGTGAAATCCCCGTACTTAAGGTATCGGCCCCAGTCGAATTCCAATGCCTCAGCTTTCCATCTACTCGCAATTGTCTCGTCATTCACCTTGAGCCACCACTCTGGCTTGTTGGTAATTTCCTCAATGAACCTAAGCATGCAAAGTTCGCGATTGGTGAGAGTAACAGCTTGGAAGTCCGAGTCTCTACCTAGAAGGGTAGGGAAATGGTCGTCATTGTCTGGCATGTAGTTAACAGGAAGGCCGAAGCCGGGGAGTTTAATGGTCTCCATGCTGTTTCTCCCTTTGTAAGAAATAGATTAGAGACTGTACTGTGATGGGACTGCGTTGGAGCTGTTTCTGTAGGATATTGAAGTGCCGGTAAGTCTTTAAATAAAAAAGTCTCACCGAAACCTCTGTCGGTAACGTTCCGTCTTTTACGCTAGCTAAGCAGGGATCAATCTAGAGGCAGTCTAGCTGAAACCTTATAGCGAAAATCACCGTACGGCTTTTACCCTAAATGGAAATGACCGACAGCCTGGCTCTCAGCTGAAGAAAACTTTACTAAATTCTTTAGGCAAGCAGGCAGCCAGCATCCACTTGGTCTAATGAACATTCGTGTTGCCTTTAGTCGCCTTCCACATGTGTTAAGTGTCTACAGACCCATTTAAAGCATGTGCCGTGTTAGACGTATCACCTTCCAGATTGGCATCACGTGTTATCATTTCTTTAGTCAACATGAGTCAAATTGAGATTGGAAGCCTTAGCTTAACACGCATTTTCCCAAGGTTATTGTCAAATGAAGCAATATCAGGAATTCTGTATATCAAATTGACAGAAAATACACCACCTCCATACTATATCAAGTTGAAGTAATCCATACACACCTGGACATTCTCACCAAAGCTGGACGTATGTTCCAAAGCGCCTCCACTTGGGCATCGAGTAGTAAGCATCCAACTCATTGATCTCTTCAATGCTAAGTTGCCGTCTTCCTGTCTTCAAATCGGCAGTGGCAAGATCGCGCCACGGCGTGCGCATGATAATCTTATACCCGAGTGTAAAGCCGACGATAATAAGAATACCGATGATGTACTGGAAGAAGTTGTTTGGAGTAAAGCCTCCACCGCCCTGGGAAGACAAAGTTAGCTATCGCAGTCAGGCAATACATTTGGAATGATATAGGACGTACCAGAGGCTTAATTCCGATGGCAAAGCAACTAATAGTAAGTAACACACAAATCGCGAGGAGCCAGGTAGGAGCCAGCGGCCAGCCAGTAGACTTCCAAGCGTATGGCTCTGTAAAGAGAGGGTCGTTCTGTTGCTTCAGCGCACGATGGAACCGGAAGGATGTGAACGCGATGATGATCCACATACAAAAGAACGAGGCACTTGTAATGGAGATAAGCCATGTGAAGGCTGTACGTCCACCAGCTATATACATAGTTAGCTGATCAGTCCATAAATAGAGAGCATAATGCCAAGAGTGACTCACCCGCCAAGTTAATGTATGTGAGTATGACGCCTACTCCGCATGTGATAGCAAGGGCCCAACGTGGGCGACCTTTGTTGTCAACCTTGGCAATAAACTCGGGTACCAGCTTCTGGTGTGCCATAGTGCGGAGCACACGCGACGACAAGTAGACAGACTCGGCAGAGATTGCCAAGATACCTACAATCATTCCAGCATTCAGAATGTCCGAGATGACGGCAATTCCAGAGTCAAGTGTGGCAATGACAAAGGGAGAGGCGGTAACGCCTGATCCACCAAGCAATCGCTCGTCGTCAGAACGGACAAGCAGAGTGATGAACATGACACTCAGCATATACACAATTCCTACACGGTACGGAACAAGCTTGGTAGCGTGGCCTAAAGCTTGTCTTGGGCTTTTGGCTTCTCCACCCATGATACCAATGAAGACCTGATCACCGACAGCCCAGGTGGCTAGCAATGCTGCATTTGCGAAGCCCTGTAGTTCGCAAGTTAGAAAGAGACAGTGACCTAAGGTATTCCATATCTAAAACTTACCGAGAAGCCATTCTTGAACGCATTCAACTCTGTCCAAGTACTACCCGAGTGGACAAAACCATTGGGTCCGGCACCGCAGACAAGAGCAAGGGAAAGAAAGATGATGATAAGGAACAAGAAGATCTTGATAAGCGAAGTGACGTATTCGAACCAAGCAAAGACGGTGTTGGGAAGAAGGAAGATAACAAAGGTTGCGGCTAGGAAAATGGTATCTGGTATTTCATCTCGTTAGCTTATGAAGTCGAATTCGATTTCCTTAAGGTAGTCTTACAGACAGCGGCTGGTGGAATAGCACCTTCTGCCCAGAAGTTGATCAGAATATCACAGAATACGGCCTCGGCCGCAATAATAGCAGTCCAACCTGGATAAATCTAGAGTCAGCATGTATTCCCCTTATGCTACAGTTCGCACTAGATTCCTCACCTAGCCACTCAGCAAATCCAGCACCGAAGGCCAAAGCTGGGTCGACCCAACGTCCAGCATAGTCGATGAAGTTGCCAGAGGTTGGGAACGCAATGGTCATCTCGGAAAGAGTTTGTAGGACAGCCCAAACACATGAGCATACCAGGGCGTATGCGATAATCATGTTTCCAGGACCGCCGCCAGCAAGAGCGCTACCTGTTCCGATGAACACACCACTTCCGATGTTCGAACCGAGGGAGATAATCTGAAAACACGTCCGTTAGTAAGTGCAGGGTCTGTATGGGCAAGGGAGTTGCATACGTGTACTTGACGGGGGGTGAAAGATCTATGGAACTGTCCATTGCGATCATCGTTGAGCTCGGTCGATTCTGCCTCGTAGTGACTTCCGGGTTGCTCAAGAGGAGACCCATCGCCTGGCAGCTTCTCGTGATCACCCTTGTAATCCATTGTGTAAGAGTGGATGGGGTATAGAAAGCTGGAGAGCTTGTAATAGAACTGAAGAGTTAAAAGGCCTTGGACATAGAGATAAAGAGGTTGGTAGGGATTGAATAGTGTGAATGAGGATGAAGAAAAGATTCACTGATTGCGCGGATAACGCGACGTATTTGAACTACGCAACGTAGATCTGATCCCCAAGGAGTCATGGTCTAGCTCATCTCCCCGCAAGGAATCATGATTGATTACAGATGGCATGGGGTCGAGACACAATCGCGTGGTAAATACCTGCTAGTCTGTTGGAAGATCCTGGCCAAACCTGTCTAGACATGATTAGACCCAGCAAATAAAGTATATCGGGTCCACCTGCTATCGGCCAACCTCTAAGATCTCAATATGACTGGCTTGGCATGAACAGAGCAGGCACACAAAATGACTACGCCTCAGCTAGCGCCGTCATAGTGCCATGACTGTCGGCAGACGTTCCTTTGGTATCTGTAACGATGCCGAGCCGCTACGGGAAGGGTTCCGATGGTCTTATCACGGCGCGCGAATGTTATCATATATGTGAGAGCGCCGAAAGATAGCTAGACTTATCAGGTATTCAGCAGCTAGACTTCTTATCGGGCATTCAGCAACTTATCGCACCAACAGTGGAATTGTATCATGCATTCAAGATACCACAATGTGGGGTTAATAACATTTGTCCAAAAACAGTAAGTGACACCGTGTAGTAAACAGCGTCTCCTTTTACATTCTGGTTAAAGAAAAGGTCGATTACCCCAGATATTAAGATCTTTACCCCAGAGCTAAAACCTGGGGAAGTCCATCCCGGGGGTGGAGTTTCCCCATAATGCAACTTTAATTACCTTTTAGAAGGTCTCGCCGGTGAGTTCTCATTACGTACAAAAGTACAAGCACATGCTTCAAGCCTTAGTATTTCTCCAGTGGCCCGTAGCTGAGTGTAAGCTCGTCTAAGATTGGCTTAGAGATAAGGCTTGCAAAAAAGTGGGAATTCGCTAATCATTACTGACCTAACTACTGAATCGCTAGTGAATGGCTCGATAGGAGAGCGGATGCGATCCCGCTTGGGCTCGACAGTTTGAGTCAATTGTGGCAGAATGTTGGTTGTGGCTCATGACCGATATCACGTCATGAGCGGTGAGAACAAGATTGCGAACCCACTTTGCCATCGTGGCGTAGGGCCGGCAAGCTAGCGCGATTGTTCACCACAACGTGTTTTTGCATTTTCGGGATCGACGTGTTCAGAAGATTGAGTGTATAGCCAGTCTCAGAGTAGGAGCACATCATCGCTAAAGAACAAATGCCTGATATTCATGGCCTCTATAGTTGTCCAGGCGTTTTGTAGCTCTGCTTTGGTTGCCGACATGTCTCCATTGTCTTGATCCCATTTCGAGGCGTCGCCAGTCTTGACAACTGAACCAATTCAGAAAGCCAGTTCCGAGCATAATACAATTTTTATCTACTTCTACCCTGTATCTTTGATGATAGATGCGACAATGTAGAGGCTCTTTGTTGTGACTTGAGTAGATTTTACAATTTACCAAGTCCCTTCATTTAAATGTTAAAATTCCGTCCCCTCGGATATCTAATCAACCCAAATGACCAAACCTAGCTTCCAACCAGGGCGCAGTTAATCTTTTAATCGTGACTCTATGACTCCCGGTATAGTAACGCTGATATACTATCGAAGCTTGAGCTCCTATAATGGCAGAGCTAGTGGTATAAGGAGACAAAGACAAAAATATCTTACCCTGTACTTATTACCCCAACTAGACGTAACATACTGGAGTTACCCGCTGTTAACCCTTCCCCACCATACCCCAGACCCGGCGAACCTCGGCTCGGGGGGAAATAAATCTTCAGACGTTAGATGCTCAAATTCGCCCTATCAGCGTCCGACGTCTTACTTTCCCCGAGCATTATAATTGGCAAGATTAGCTTTCTGGAAAAGCTATACATAAAGACGATTAAAAACGCCATTAGGCATTGCAAAGATGTCGAGCAATGTGAGAGGTTGTGTACAGAGGCTGTTGACCTCTGCAAAATGCACCTGTAGACTTATATTGTTTTATCTTGACGCAGATTATATTTAATAGGTGACCAATTATTTATTTTTATAATCTTATATTTATTTGTGATAATATTACTTCTATTATCAAGATGAACTCTCTCTAGATTAATAATATTCCTTGGACTGCTACTTATTAAAGAAGTATCTTATTCTTTACTCTATAATAGTATATTAGTTAATACATACTGGCAACAGCAAGTTATTAAGAATAAATACTTTCTTAAATACTAGATGACTTTTCTTTCTTTTCGCTGTTTTATTTAGAGTTTTTAACTGCGCCTTGTCAGCTTACGTATACAATGTAATTTTATTAAAGGGTCCCAGCTTAAATTATCGGAGGCTAAGCTTGGCTCGTTATCGGATCCACTGTTGATTGGTGAGGTTCAAAGAAGCCCTGTAGTTTCAGCTTTAGAGCGTAAACTCGTGGACATGCATTTTAAGCATAAAACCAGATCAGGAAAATCTCGGCACTCTCGATTGACAAATATGAACCATTCATTCTACGAATAGCTGATACGCTCCGCTGTATATCCTTCTGCAAATCACAGCTGACTATGAAGCGATTGGGCTACCTAAAGTCCCGCACGGGATGCCTAAGGTGCAAGGAGAGAAGAGTCAAGGTCCGTCGCAATCCAGCATGGTAGATCTACTGAGATGATGGGGTCGGTGGATCAATGTTCGAAAAGTATCACTGACAGTTACTCAGTGCGACGAGAAAAGGCCTTGCTCAGCTTGCATCAGGCATGAGGTCGTTTGTAGCCTTGGAGGCTCGCCCACTGCGCAAACAGCGGAGCCGTCTTTTGCTCACCCATCATCTACCAAACCGAACCCGAGGTCTAGGCGTGTTAGGGTGAATTATCTCTTTGAGCATAGATCTTTTTATCTTAACTAATGACCCCTTTAGCGTTCGGCTAATCGAGAAAACTCGACCCTGGGTACCACAAGCTCACCAAGCCCATCCTACGCATCAGCAGAGCATTGCTCTAAATGCACCTTGGCTCCAGGGAAAGGGCAAGAAGGCGGGTCCTGTACTGACCATGAAGATCCATTCTTCTTCTTTGCAACACTTTTCTCGAATCTCATACTAGACGAAAGAGCCAGCTGGGCCTCTGACATAGAGCTGATGCACCACTACACTAGCATAGCCTATCGCACGCTCTCAAATGACGCTGACATACAGAAAGTCATGCAACATGACTTACCACGCTTAGCATTTCAACAGAAATTTCTCTTGCACCAGCTACTAGCATTCTCTGGCTATCATCTCGCATACCTGAATGACGAGAACCGTCATGCATTCTTTTTGCAAGCGTCTCAGCATCAAAATAGTGCTATAGAGGGTTTACGGACAAACCTTACAAACGCCCATGACTCCGAACACTGCCATGCGCTCTACGCAGCATCTTTGTTACTGGTAATCTGCTCGTTTGCCAGCTTTCCAAGTTACGACAGCATCGATGGCTCCTTAGACCCTGTCGATAATATCCTCGGTGTCTTTAGTCTTATCAAAGGAATGAACATGATTCAGCTTGAGTCGGAGAGTAGAATTAAGACAGGGCCACTGGCGACATTCTTCGGTCGCTGGCAGGTCGGAGGTCCTAACGACAAAGAGTTAGGCCTTAGGGCCATCTGCGCGCATGTCGAGCAGCTGAGTACTGCATTGGCACAAACCAGATTTCTTGGGAGCGATGCTATTCACGACTCATTCGGGGCTCAGCAAGCAATAGCGTCAATCTCCATGTCCATTGAGAGTAGTATTAACAGGCCTTCGGCCACGTCGGCTCCTTCATTGCGAGCATCTTTCCATTGCCCCATACTTATCGGAGCCGCCTACATGGCTTCGCTTCGCCAACGTCACCCAGCGGCCTTGGTCATCTTAGCATTCTACTGCACTATGTTGCATATGGCAGAAACCAGCTGTTGGGCATTGGAAGGTTGGGCAAAGTCTTTAATGAAGTGTATTTGCAAGTATTTGGAAGGAACTCACTGGGAAACGTTGATTGAATGGCCCAAACAAATTGTGCTAGTTGATGACCGGGATATGGGTTTGAAAGACTGAGCAAATGAACAACGTCAATCCAGCACATTGTTTGATATCTTAGCGCGCACTGGTATCTCTGTACTTTCAGTTCCGAGCACTTAATAGTCTAATTTAAGTTCCACGTGGTTCTCGACTAGGTAGTCTCGAGGTATACAGCATGTGCCAATCTATACTGTTAGCTTGAGCCATCGCAAGAAGGTCTCACTCTGGACTCTACTTTACAGCACCCAATTTGCATTGTTTAAAATTACATGTATGTCATAAGACAGGTGTACAGAGTGTCACCGACTTGATGTGGCGATGCTTCAGTTGATTCAAGGCTGTGTAAGGTCATATCCCTATTATTCTGACTCGGAGAAATTGGATTTACGCCCGTTAACGAGGTAGTGTCCTGGCAATTTACTATGGCCAAGCATCATAAGCGAGACAAGAATTTGAAACTTTATCATGGCCCACTCTTATAAACGTTTTTGGAATATGTCTTAGCGTGACAGGGCTACGTAATTGTGCTCGTTCTCGCTTTTCAGTCACATTGGTCAACCACTTTTGAAGCATATATCATCTTTATGTATAAATTCATGATGTTCAAGACTGACGAAGAGAGAAAATGCACTCTAATCAAACTCATCTCGCCTTCTACACATTTCGATTTCAGAAAATTCATCAAGGCAATTAAGTCACCAAATACCAAAAATGGCAGACGGCAATACCCGCTATCACTACGACCCGTCCATGGCGGCGGCAGTCATTTTTATTGTCGCGTTTTCCCTCTCAGGTATTTACCACACATATCAGGTAATACGACTCAAATCCTGGTATTTCATCCCATTCGTCGTCGGTTCTATTGGTATGAATCCGCTCCCATCCACTGTAAACAGCCAAGACAACAAGCTAATGATTGTATGATACAGTCGAGATCGTTGGGTACGCAGGCAGAGCCGTAAACGCATCAGAGCCCTCGGGAAAATGGACACTTGTGCCATATATTATACAAGCTCTATTTCTTCTGCTCGGTCCTCCTTTCTACGCCGCTTCTATCTACATGGTCCTCGGACGCCTCATTAGACTCCTGAGGGCCGAGCGTTACTCCGTGGTTCGATTGAACTGGTTAACTAAAATCTTTCTGGTTGGAGATATTGCTTCTATCGTTGCTCAAGGAATGGGTAGGTGACATAATTGCCTTGGGTCAACCATTTGCTAACTAGCCTAGGTGGTGGCATGCTTGCTGGAGCTGATAACAAGTCATCAAAAGACAGGGGCCAAATGATAATCATCATCGGTCTCTTTATTCAGCTTGTTTTCTTCGGCGTGTTTATTATTGTTACAATGATTTTCCACCGTCGAATCCATAACATGCCTACCGTGGCCAGTCTCAAAATTCGCGCACCCTGGAAGCGGCTCCTTATAGTCCTTTATATCTCAAGCGGACTCATTATGCTTCGGTCCGTCTTTCGAGTTATTGAATACGTTATGGGTGAGGACGGCGAACTCATGACTAAGGAGGCTTACATCTATGTATTTGATGGTACCTTGATGCTCATTGTTTCTCTACTATTCAATTGGTTTCATCCCTCTGCCATTATCAACAAAGAAAATATGGAGCAATACAACAATTTGGGCTCCGAAACCCAGCTTGGGGGTTTAAACTGAGCCACGACTGGTAAACTTTACTGCATGGGTATTCTTTATTATTGTTTAAAGTTTAATTTCCCCATTATCACCTAGATTGAAATTTGGCTACAATACGCAACATAGAGGAATTATAAAATGTATAGGGTACAGAGAAATAAATAGCGATTATATATTACATTAAATAGTTAAATATACTCGTTATAGCCTATCTACTACTACTACTACTATAATCGATGGTATCTCCTACACGCCAATTGGAGTTTGAGCTATTTATCTTGTAGGATAGCAGAGCCCTTGTGATATGTAAGAACACTCCTGAGAAACTCTCAGCGCTAAGACCTACGGCTTGAGGAAACGAGGTTTTGTAAATAGTGCATGCCAACTATTTGTTTTAAGAACGTTTCTTATAGGGAGTGTAAAAAGGTAAACCGCGAACAATCTAGCATCAGAGACAACTGCATATAGTGTGTATATATATTTAATTAATACCTATTAAGCTAGATTTTTTAAGGCTACTCCGGTTATATCCGCATTTCCCAAATTCAGATTGCAAGTTAGGTAAGGCTCAATAAGCTTATTAATCTTAGCCCTGACTACTAAATGTCATGGCTTATATATAATGTCTCTAAGTATAATTAATCACTACTATCCACAAGTAATGAACTTCTAGATATCGCGTTACAAAGCGAAATAGAACCACATGGCTCCGCCTGCGATGCCCAACATCAGTGGTGCCTTTAGACCCATAGCACCGTTATCGTCGTCCCCAGCCGCCCCAGATTGTCCTGCACTGGCACTCGTGGCATCAGCCCCAGATTGTCCTGCACTGGCACTTGCGCCATCAGCGCCATCCGCGCCATCCGCACCATCAGCGCCATCCGCACCATCAGCGCCATCCGCACCATCAGCGCCATCCGCACCATCAGCGCCATCAGCGCCAGACGTTGTCTCGCTGGTAGCCGCAGCCATGGTACCATCGGCAGTGGAAGACGGCTGGGCATCTTGGCCAGTGAGGTACTTGGAGCTTGCGCTGTCGACAAGGGCAGCGTAGTCGGCTGCCTTGAGGGGAATTTTGGTCTTGCAATCCACTTTTGTCGTTGCAGGGCCCTTGCAAATCGGCCATCCCTTGCATGTGCTGAGATTACCACCAACGCAGCAGAAAGCCTTGTCTTCGTCGTCTTTCATGGAAATAATGCCATGGCACTTGGTACCTTCAGAGTTGTCCCTGATTACGACTCCATTATCTTGAGCCGAGATCTGACTACTGAGAGCCAAGAGAGCGGTGATTTAACACAATGATCGAAACGATGGCATGTTGAAGATGTTACTGGAGATGGTTGTGGTAATGGGGCTAAGGATCTGAGATGGAAATCGAGGTGAAAATGTTAAGTAGTATGAGGTACGAAAGGTAAACAGGATATTTGAGGTAGAATTTATTTCCTTTTATAATCGAGCTGAAAGTAAGTGGGTTAAATGATGGTGTCCAGTATTTACCTTGATTGGCATTTCAAAAAACATCTGTTTCTCAGTTTAGGAGCAGAAAAGCTCATGCGCTCGAATTAGAGCTCCTAAACAGGCTAGAGCTTGTCGATCGATGATGATTAACGGAAACAGCAGCTGGTATCATCAGATCGGCATTCCCTACGAACCAACAGAAGTAGGCTAGTCTGAATAGCAACAAGGGCTTATTTAAGCATTTTAAGCATCGTCAGCCATGTCGATTTAGCTAATTATCTAGATGTTCCTTGTTATTGTTAGCAAACCCACCAGTTACGGGCTGGTCGCAAGGTTAAATGTGGTAGGTAATTGACCTTACTCATCGCTCATCGTATTCAGGGCCTTGGCTAAGAGAGTATTTCGGTAGACGAGGGCAAGCCTGAGTGTGAGCGCTGTAAGAGAGCAGGCCTGAAGTGTGAAGGCTACAGTACCAAGTTTTTGTACATACCAGTCAACGACGCCACAGCCTCCAGTCACGCAACATGTGAGCCAGATAGCAACACGGCCCATAAGTGGATCGATGTGAGCACACGGCAACGAAGACATCACTCTATACGCGGCCAAAGACTGAAACAACATACCATGCCGAACATGCTCATCCGGTCGCATCTTCCCGATGAAAATAGTATCCTCAGCAACCATATCCTCTCCAGGTTCAATCCTTCGAGCCAAGCGGAACCGTCGGTACCAAGAACATTGCTTGGAAAAATCATTGTGATGGACAATTCGTACAGCGCTCAAGCCTTGACTGCCATCTACTTTGGCAAGATGAGGAAACAGTACGAAATGTACCAGAAAGGACAACGGTTCTACGGAACAACTCTCAATCAACTGCAAAAGTCCCTTCTTAACCCGCAGGAAGCACGAAAGAATAATGTTTTGACTATTCTGTAGTTTACTATGTTTGTGCCTCTACGAGCATGTAGCCCTATCCGAAGAAACCGAGTGGCTTAAATACTATGAGCGGATTGCTCGGCTTGTGGAGCGCACAGGGCCAGCATGTTTTCAGACTAAGTTTGAAAGACATGTTTTCCAATTATGTCGATGCATGATCGTACGTTCAAGTGCTCAAAAAACGGGCCAGATACTGACTGCGTATGTAGATAAAAGCCGCTGGCGTCACAAAGTCTCACTGCTTCTTGGCACAAGAAAGGTGGAAGGTTGGGGAAAGAAAATCAGAATATGACCATCAGCAACATAGATTCTATGTATGATACTATGACCGAAGTACCCGGTCTTTTCCATAACATCGACTTACCTCTGTGGAAAAGAAGACCAAATCGCCCTCATACCTGGCTCAACGCGATCAGGTGGAACATTTACTCGATGAGCTCTAAAACTATCCTTGAGCCCTGCGACTGGCATTATACATTGAAGAAGATAGAAACAAGATCCTACCGCCACAAAACCAAGCAGTTGCTGCAGGAGTAGCTATGTGTCATGCGTCAATTCTGTGTTTAGCGTTGACAACCGATTACTTCGATCTCCCGCTTCAAATACCGGGTTTCAAAAAAGACTCAAATATCAATACAAGAGATCGAGCCTATAAGGCTAATGTATGTAGAACATTAGCCTGTGAAATTTCCATCTTGCCACTGCGACGTTGCGTGGTGAGCAATCTACTTCAGCTGCATTTTCCTTTCTCTTTTCTCTACAAGTGGCACATGAGTATCTGCCTCCAAATACACTAGAGGGTATGCGTTTAGAGGGTCTTTTGGACAGTGTTATCGCTGGAAAGCATGGCTTTGAGACTGGGCGGACAAGGCGACGGGCGGCATAATTTAACTCGCCACCTCAACTGGGCACATAGTGTTCGATGGCCCTTTAATCAGTCATGGGGTTTTTATCTACCTCTTTGACGCTGTCCCGATGTTAGGCGTCATGTTTATTATGAACTGGGTTCATCCAAGCGAAGTCGAGACACTTCTGATAGGAGACAAGATGGCCAAGGGGTTTCGGCTAATCAACTATTCTGATGAAAAACAGGCTTCGGGTTAAAACCCAGAACCACTTGCATAATCGACTCGTTTAGAGCGTGGTAAGCCTCTGGACTTCCAGGTGGCGACGACGATTTAGTGCTACTAAGCAGCAATATCTAGATCATAAACTTGTGGGAATTTTAAGGCCACATTATTCAGAGCCATAGAAGATTAGAACTTAATCGACAAAGTTCTAGAGACTGATACGTTAGTGATAAAGGGAACTCGTGAGATGTTTAGATAAGGATGCCGGTAGATAGTTAAGCCACAAAGCTTTCAGCTACTTCTCATCCTCCTCCCGGTACAGTTTATTAGAAGATAAACTGCCCTAGAGGTATTGTCTCTATTGCTATGCTTTTTTTCTTTTTGCTTAATCGCTTAGGTGTAAGATGGAGTTTGCCGATATATTGAAGAGCTAAGAGGCCTCTAGTGGCACTGGCTGGTATTAATCAGAGGGCGATAACGAATCGATCTTTATGAGAAGTCCCTAAGAAGTAGCTAAAGGGGCTGTGGAAGTAGTAATTAAACGGCGAATATGATAGAGCATCGCCGAGGCCGTGCCCCTGCGCGTACGCTTTGACGTCTCGAGGAGTTATTCTTTTAGAATGCCGACGAAAGGAGTTTTAATCCTATCACTGTCAACATTAATTAACATTAAGGGGTCCAGGGTTTGGGAATCACTCGCCAGTGTCGTTTTGTGTTATGCTGACGACACTTTCATGTCGAGCTTTCCTAATAATGCTATCCCGCCGCCTATATATAAGTTAGACTTTAACTACTGGGTGGAGAAGACACTTAGGCGACTTACTGATCCGCTTGCT
Organism: Fusarium sambucinum; assembly: GCF_050947815.1. NCBI lineage: Eukaryota > Fungi > Ascomycota > Sordariomycetes > Hypocreales > Nectriaceae > Fusarium > Fusarium sambucinum. The sequence continues at coordinate 175,129 of NC_139294.1, read as the reverse complement.
CGATGTGGTGAGGCCTGGTGCACTAGATCGTAAGTTTAATGAGACAGTACTGATGCAGATCTGTTGATGCGATGCTGGAGTCTGGAGTGTTGGAACCCGTTGTCGGGCTGGCCATATATAGTAGTAATTTTATCTGCTTCCCCCAGTTCCCCAGATATCATGTAACCTGGGGAACTTGGGTAAGTGTGGAGTTGTCTTTGCGCATAAGCTTTAATTGCATTTTGATATAGTTTCCACGTGGGTCGGGGTCACCTCGAGTAAACTTAGGCCAGATGAGGATTAGATTTATAGAGGTACTAATATTCTAGAAAAAGCAATCGGTAATTATATAAAGCCGACGGTAGATCGTTTGCCCGGTTCACTCTAGCCAATATAAGAACGAGTCAAGAGTGCCAGGGAATTGCAAGCACGGACACAAGAAATGACTCTTGAGACGTCCCTAACACAGACATCTAATACCCCTAATCCCAATCGGTAATAGACACAATCGCGGAGAAAGCAGTTATATTGTGGCTTGCCCAGCTATTAGTCAGGCCAGACGCTAATAACAATGGGAAAGCCTTGAAAATAAAGTCATCGAAAGGTCAGTTCAGAGTATGTTTCTATATTTCATATGCTATTTTATAAAACAGGAATCCCATAGATGAAATGTAAACGAAAGAAACGGATGAAATTATTAGGTATGGAACGATAGTTACGCTGACCGGCTTCTAATTAAGATCGGCTTCTGATTAAGCTTGCTGCTAGCCTGCATGCTATACGAAAGTTAAAAATGGCAGGCCATTGGCATGGATTGTCAATTAAAGCGTATTGGACTGTTCACTGATTTACTCACTAGACCTTAAATAAAGTCTCTAAGAAAGGGTAATTATATGCTATCTTATATCTATATACTTAATGCATATAAAAGTAAACTTGCTATCTGGTTACTTATAGGTATAACTGCATAGAAGGCATAGCAGGCCCTCTATATTAAGCGTCTAGTCTGTGGCTACTGTGTGTTAAATAAGTAAATGCCTTATCGATCTACTTACTTTTCTTTAGCAGAAAGCTAAATTCAATTAATTTAAAGACCATAGTGTTAAAGCTCCCCGAGAGCCCGAGTCGCCGTCTTAAGTTATCCCGAGACTAAGTAGGTATCCAATCACTGACTAGCCAAGGAAATTATCTAACCCTCTGTAGGGAAGTCACTTACGTGTTACTCGCGGCGAAGCCTAGGCATGGCGCAGAAACTTTAAGCTGTTATGTGACCCTGGAAGTGCTATGCTCTGCCCCACCTGTCCCCCATCCCTTTAGGTCCCACATGAGCCAGGGTATTAAACGCAGATTGCCGTGATTCCATTTCTGCCTTACGTTTCGTATCCTGATGGGGTTAAATTATAGACTTAGACCAGACGTGTTTCTGCAAGAACTCTATTAAATTAATACGATCATGACACTGGTTGTTCCCTACGTAGCTAATCAGATATACCACATGGGGACCCCTGCAACATGTAAGTCTTACCTTCAAATCTTAAATACACTGTAATTCCGTATTTCCGACACTTTTTGTAGACATCATGCGTACTCATTCGACCCAAGCTATGCTTAAATCGGCCGACAAGGAGAAAGTTGACCTAGTAGGGACCAGTTCAAGTCATCAGCCGTATTCGTCTAGTATGGAATCCGTTTGAATTTGTTCGCGATAGTGAGCTGCGCCACAAGTCGAGATACGTAATCGCCATCCCGATCTTCCATGATTCCATCCAAGCCCTGTCACGTCAAATTATTGTCGGTAACGTTTGCACCGGCAGTCCGGTTGTCATTCCATAACTACTGTCGCAAATTTTAAACAGACTCATTTATTTAAGATAATCAATACCCAGATGCATGTTGATCAGCTCTTCACACAAACCATCTCTTGATCTATCATAGTTTACTTTTCCATTCCAAAGCTTACATACTTTACCTGTTCCTTCAATCTTCGCTGCATGATGCGATACGCCATTCTCTCACTCTTGGCTCTTGGAGGGTCAGTCCGAGCCGACCCGCGTTATGCTCATGTGGAAAAAGCCCAATCCCTCGATTACGACTATGTTATTGTCGGTGGAGGTGTGGGAGGCGTAACTCTCGCCAATCGTCTTACTGAGACTGGAGGTATATGGAGAAACCCATCCCTATTACATCGATACCAGTTCAACTAACAGCGAAATGACAGAGTTCCAAGTCCTGCTTCTAGAAGCTGGCTCGCTGTAAGTTTTTTCTTTTTCTAAACTCCCATGCAAACGGCACAAACAGACACGCTGATGTAATCACATGTAGCGATCAAGGTGAAGATTTCATCGTTACCCCAGGTCAGGTGGGCAATGGCGCAGGTACAAAGTACGACTGGAACATCACCAGCACATCCTCCAAAGCCTTCGCTGGTCGCGAACTGGCCCTTCCCATGGGACGAGGTGTCGGAGGAAGTAGTTTGATAAACCAGATGGTATATACAAGAGGTACCAAGGGCGACTTTGATCGCTGGGAGCAACTTGGAAACAAAGGCGTCAATTGGGATCTCATGTTGAAGAATTTCAAACTAGTAAGTTATCTTCTCACAATGATCGGAATTACGACTGGGATCGCGCATACTAACAACTCCAGGCCGAGACCTTCACGCCCCCCGATCCATCCATCATCGCCGAGTATAACGTCACCTGGGACCCGGAGTCTCATGGCTTTGAAGGATATGTCCATTCGACTTATTCGCCATTTTTCTGGCCGTCAACCCGTAAGTGCACCCATCGTCTATCAAGCGGCTGTATGGAGGTGCTTCGTGCCACTAACATTAGACTGCAATTAGACAATGCCGTCCAAGCCGCTCGCGAGCTGGGTATCCCGATTGTTCCTGATGGCCAGAGCGGTAATGGTGCTGGCGGTTTCTATATGACACATTCCCAGAAGCCAGTCGAAAACACCCGTAGCTCCGCTCGAGCCGGTTATTACGATAGAGCCGCCGGCAGGACCAACTTACACCTCCTCCAAAACGCACACGCAACGAAGGTCGTCTTCGACGGCAAGAGGGCGGTAGGAGTCGAGGTAAGTTTGTTGATCCTGATGAAAGTAACAACACTAACGGATTACAGTATGGAACCAAGGCTGGTGCAAGCCGCCAGATTGTCAGAGCAAAGAAAGAAGTCATCCTGTCGGCCGGGGCTCTACACACTCCACAGATTCTCCAGCTCTCGGGTATCGGTAAAGCATCCGCACTGTCGACCCTCGGTATTAAGAAGGTCGTAGATCTACCTGCTGTTGGCCAGAATCTCCAGGACCATCCTCTCTTAGCCACCGTGTTCGCATGTAAGTACGCCCCACGCCTCGCCGAGGCTTCTGTTGCGGGATAATGGCTAACAAGGTATCAAATAGTGGAACTTCCTCTCTCCTCGGCTAACCTCACTTCGAACCAGGCTTTCGCCGATGAAGCAGCCAAGCTTTATCAAACACAGCGAACCGGGCCTTTGGCGAATCCAGGTGGCGAATTCATTATGTTCTTACCCACCTCAAACTTCACCGACACCGGAGATCAGTTGGTGCAGAAGGCCAAGTCACAAAGCGTCGAAAAGTTACTCCCTGGCACTCCTAAGGAAGTGCGAACCGGATATAAGAAGCAACATCAAATACTTACCGACGGACTGACAGCCAACAACCTAACACCCCTTGAGGTATTCTGGAACGACGGCGCTATTGTCCTTGGTCTCGAGCACCCTTTCTCCCGCGGTCAAGTCACACTGAAGTCTGCCGATCCATTCGCCGCACCCAAAATCGACCTTGGATCCTTGAGCAATCCTATTGACATGGCAATCCTTGTGGAAGGAGTCAGGTTTGCAAGGCGCTTCATAGAGACCAAAGCCATGTCTTCTGCATCCCCTTTTGAGATTGTTCCTGGCCAAAATGTCACGTCCACTGCTGACATTGAGGCGCACATCCGGGAGAATGTCGCTACCTTTGCTCACTATGCCGGTACTGCGTCCATGGGTCCCAGGAACGAGGGTGGTGTTGTTGATAGCTCGTTCCGCGTGTATGGAGTTACTGGTCTCCGTATAGTCGACGCCAGCGTTATTCCTTTGCTTCCTGCTGCGCATACTTCAAGCACGGTTTATGCACTAGCTGAAATGGTAAGCTTTGCAATGTTTTTTTAAAGGGTATTTTAATAACGTTTTCTTAGGCTGCGAATATTATTAAGTCAACTACATCTAGGAAGGCATAAGACTAAGGGCATCTATAGATTTTTTTATAGATTTTTTTAATTAATACTATAAGTAAACATTAATTTATTCTCTATCTTCAACTATATCTATCTAAGTAATATTAGATCACTTCTTATATTAAGACTATTATTTAGTAATAAGTAAAATGATGTGTATTTAAATAAGAATATGACTGCAAGAGGAGCCTCGATTCTACAACCCAGCGCGGGTCAATCCGACTACCTGAATAGCCTGCCACAAAACATGACCGGCCCCATAGACGGGGACCATTAGACTAGCACGAACCACCATATAAGTATCACAGGAGTAACGTTAGAGGCAAAATTGAGGCCAACTGGCGGAAACGTTTGTTGCGGTGGCAGCGGTGGCAGCGGTGGCATCAATTTGGTTCAAAAGGGCACAGATGACATCTATCACAAGTCCCTCCCTGGATGGTCGTGGTACTGGGTGAGTATTGTCCTCCCTGGCGTATCGACATTGATAGAGTACTAATAATGTCAGGCCAATCCTACTACACGGATTAACAAGACCATCAATGTTGACGGAGTCAAGCATCAGATTGATCCAACCAAGTCTTTTACCTTATTCAAGAGGTAATGGGGTGACTTTGGCATCGGAAATGGTTACTACGCACTCTGTTCTTTCCTGGAGGCTGGAAAAGTTCTTATTACGTGGATCATGGACCCTGATATCAAAGGTAGGGGTCAAGTTGCTTTCGCGTCAATTTGGCACCCCAACGGACTCCACGAGATGATTCCTGCCGGGCCTGAGACCTGCGCTTGTGATATCTCGTTGAGCAACGTCACCCGATATAGGTACTTTAACGAATATCGTTTCCTTAATCCTTCAAGCCGTTAGATGAGACTTTTCAGCTAGCAGCTCAACGAAAGATGACGTGGACACTGATGTTGATTTTTCTTTGGTCGGACTTTTTCCCGAGTTATCACTCTTGTACTTTTTTATGTTCTTTTCGCTGATTACCTACTTCTCCACCGAGAGTCGAGCTTTGCTCAGTCAGGGAGGACTAAGCCTATGAAGAGTTTCCTCTCTTTCCTCTTCTCCCGGAAAGAGAGGGGGAGTTTATCGGCTTTGAATCTATGTAAAAGCAGCATACGCATTCGTAGTTCAGGAAGAGATGCCAATAGATCTGCTAGGGCCATGTGTGCTGTTGTCATGTATCTCAATGCTGGCCATCCTGGTAACATTTTGGCGATGTGCAAAAGCAAAGATTCTGAGCGACAGTGGCCAAGAATGATTGAACTTGCTGATTCTTCCCCTTGACATGTAAAATAGTGGCGTGATGGTAACCCTGGGCAAGAATTGCGGCGATTACTGCATGCAGTAACCACTTCGCCGTGGCTAAGCCTTACCATAGCCGAACAAGGGTCTTGAGACTCTCGAAGGTCAAATAAAGAGCCCAGCACGGCTCAATCGTTGAGTCTCTGTTGTCTATAAGAGTTCTACTGGAAAAATAATACTATATATAATACCAGCTGTATTAAGATAGGAATGTTGACTAAGCTATTATACTTTTAACGTAATACTCGGGATTTTGTATTTAGATTAGGATTGGTTAAGACCAGGCTTTTCACTCCGCCTATTAGCACAGCCTTCCTGCACAGCAGCGGCGCATCATTATCCTTGTTAGTTCTTAGCCATATATGGACCCAATCCCCCTCCACAGATATGATCAATAGGCACCTCGCTCAAATATCACAAGCCCAGTTTGTTGTGGCTACGCCTAGTAACCTCACCAATGTCCAACCTATTAATGACCCCATTAGTAGTAACAACTACACCTAATAGTGCCACATTTACTACTCCTACATGGACTTTACCAATATTTACCCCGCCACCGAACTGCCTCAACACAACGGATTTCTGGTACAAGACGACAGATTGCTATTCTGGGACTGCTCAAGGTTTTTATCAAACAACTCAAACCTGCAGCTATCTCAATCTTGGTAATAAAGACTATGGAGGCTATTGTGAACCAGATTGGCGCCATCCTGCAACGGAGTGTCCCAAGGGTTATACGCCTGCGAAAACTCTCAACCATGACCCTTATAAAACAGCCACTACTCGAGAGATATACTGTTGTCCATCGTAGGTTCATTGAGAGAAGCGCCTAGCGCCGTTCCATAGACTGACTTATTGGCACACAGAGCCTACGATTTCCAATGGCAAAAACCCACACTCAAGGATCAGAGTGGCGATTCCGCTACTCCATTCGACAAATTCTGTGTTGCTACAAGTCTCAGATCCTCTGGCTCTTCACCATTGACCCTTACCGTTCTTGATACAACTTCTAGGGTTAATTCATACTCCACGATCTCAACAACGGTAGAATTTGACCCCGAGACAGATATCCTCCTGGCTCCTATTGTCACCATATCATTCACCATCGAATCAGACGGATCAACATGTGTGCCCGATTGCGATGAACCTTATACCGGTGGACCATGGCCGAGACCAGAACGAACGTATACATCAACATCAACAGCACAAGGAAACGACGGCTTCAAGGGCTATGATACTTTTGTTAAGGTGGTTGTTTCAGTTAGCCTTGTAGTCGGCCTTGCCATTCTATTTTGTATCGGCTGTTGCGTACACAGATCAAGAAAGCGGAGAAAGATGAGAGGAGGTCCTGTTAAATTACAACAGCAGAATGGTAATCAAGTGAGAAAGGAATGGTGGAATAACATTAAATAATTTTATATAATGCTAATTATAATATTAATACTAATACTCTAATGTTCTCCTACGCCAAAATGAAAAAGGTATTTCAGAGTTTAATAAGCTCGGTTATGCAGGGTAGCATTTTAAAGGTGACGTCCCCACACCCCACGCTCAGCGAACCTCGGTTCATTTCTTAGCGCGGCCAACTTAATCCGGGGTAACTACTTAGCCTACCTTTGTCTCTTCCCTCATCAATCATTTTCTACATAAACAGAAACACACATATTCTTTGAACCTCCATCTATACAAAAATCACCCATCATGTCAGGTCCCGGTGTTGGTTTCGAATACCCGCCCGTCGAGGTCACATGGCTGCAGCGCGACGTCCTGCTCTTCGCCAACACCATCGGCGCTACCGTTGATGAGTTACACTTCCTCTACGTACGTCACCACTGCCTGGGGCTACTGATCTCGTACTGACAAACAATAGGAGTTCGACCCCAAGTTCGCCGTCTTCCCTACCTACCCCGTCATCCTTCGTAAGTTGCGCCACTTGTGCATATAATTCTAATAATTAACCCTTCACAGCTTTCAAGAAGGACTCCCAGGAAGTAGTCGACTACTACAAGGCCAGCAAAGCCGTTCAGATCCCTGGTGTTCCCGAGCTCGACTACACTCGTGTTGTCGATGGTCAGCGAAAGATTGAATTCCTCAAGGCCCTTCCAACAACCTCGGCCGGTCGCAAATTCGAAATACGTCAAAAGGTCATTGGTGTCTACGACAAGGGCCGTCCTGGAACTGTCCTCGAGACCGAGACCAACCTCGTAGATGTCGAGAGTGGCGAGGTGTACGCTCGCGTCACCAGCAGCGGTTTCTTCATTGGTCAGGGCAACTGGGGCGGTCCCAAGGGTCCTGCCACCAAGAACTACCCCCCACCAAAAGGCAAGGCTCCAGACGCTACGATTGAGGTTCAGACTACGGCCGAGTCAGCGCTCCTCTATAGGTTAAACGGTGATTACAACCCGCTGCATGCTGACCCTGAGCCCGGGCAGAAGATGGGTTTCGGGGGAACGATTATGCACGGGTTGTATTCGTGGAACTCAACGGCTCATTCACTGTTGAAAGAGGTCGGCGGCGGAGATCCTGCCAACATCAAAGAGTACCAAGCAAGGTTTGCTAGTCCTGTGAGGCCGGGCGATAAGTTGGTGACGCATGCGTGGGTTACGGGAGAGAAGCAAGGTGAATGGTCTGAGGTGAGGTTTGTCACGCAGGTTGCCGGTGGGAAGGTTGTCTTGAGTAATGGATTGGCTTTGATGAAGGTTACTAGCCAGGGGAAGAGCAAGCTATAGTTAGAGGGTGGGTGTCAATAAGCTTACGGTTTTACTATGTATTTAATAGTTTAATCCTCTCAACAGCAACTCTCAAAAATAGTATGCAATATGCCGAGAGAATTACTCAAGGTCGGGATGTGGGTGCGAGAAAGCTTTATATTAATCTACGTGCCAAATGAAGAATGTGAGACTTCAGGTAGATAGCGAGCCAGGCTAGCTAATTTGAACTTTCTATCGGCACGCTCGACCCGAATGTGCTCCATGCTTATTGGTGGAAATTACGAAACTGATCTAAACAGGCCATAGCTATACGCAAGCTCAAACCTTGGTCGTTTCAAAAACCCTGCTATCAGCAGATAAAACCCATAATTAAATTGTTTTTATTGCTTCCGGTTAGTAATTAATAGAATTTAAGTATGGAAATCAATAAACAAGGCTGCAGCGGCTTAGTTTCATTTATGTTAAACTCTCATTTAATACAATAGGGGAAAATTGATCCGTGCTTGAGTAGCCAAGGAAATGAAGTTGGCTCCTTAAAAATAACTCTAGTCCCAGTACTCCGTTATAGGTCTATTATGTCTCTATTGCTTTGATACAGTCTTTCATTTTATTCGTTCTTTCGTTCGTTATCTATTAACTAACTATGCGTCATTCATTTATTTCCATTCTAGTGGCCATCGGTGCCGCGGTTCAAGCTGCTGCGCAGCTCAACGGCAAGGTCGGACCATTGACAACTCATCAGGCCAAGGCTGCAATCAAGACTTGCAACATCACCAACTACGGTGCCAAGGCGAATGCTAAGACCGATAACAGCGCGGCTATACAAAAAGCCTGGGATGATTGCAAAACCACTGGTGGAGAAGTTGTTATCCCGGCCGGCAACTATGGTCTTGGCACTTGGTTGACCCTTTCTTCCAAAACTCCAATGAGCTTCCGTCTTGACGGAATCATTTACCGCATTGGGTAAGTTTTCAAAGAATACTATGGTAAAGTCTTTGCTAACGCCTAAAGAACTGGTGATGGTAACATGTTCATGTTCAAGCACTTGGAGGACTTTGAGTTTTACAGCAGTACCTCCAAGGGTGCGATTCAAGGATATGGATATGAGTTTCACAAGAGTCAGTACAGTGCACTCCATCGAGTTGAGATCAGAGATACTAAAAAGTGCAACAGATAACAAATACGGCCCTCGTATCCTCCGCTTTTTCGATGTCAAGAGCTTCTCTATGCACGACGTGGCCCTGGTTGACTGTAAGCATTTCATCTCATGATCAAAGTACAATATTAATAACTCTATAGCTCCGGCCTTCCACTTCTCTTTGGACACTTGCTCTGATGGAGAGGTGTACAACACAGTTATCCACGGAGGCGCACGAGGTGGTCTAGACGGTATTGACGTCTGGGGATCCAATATTCACATCCACGATATCGAAGTCAGCAACAAAGACGAGTGTGTCACTGTGAAGAATCCCTCTGACCATTTGCTGATTGAGAATGTCTTCTGCAATTGGTCAGGCGGTTGTGCGATGGGCTCTCTTGCAACTGATACCAACATCCACGATATCGAGTACAAGAACGTATACACCCAAAGATCTAACCAGATGTATATGTTCAAGTCTTACGGTGGAAGCGGTACCGTTTCTAACATCGCCCTCAAGAATTTCAGGGGCCACTCCAATGCATACACTCTCGACGTCGATGCTGAATGGAGCTCCATGAAGCCCATCGCCGGCGATGGTATTCTTTACAGCAATATGACCTTCTCAGGGTGGTCTGGAAGTTGTAATGATGGTCGCCAGAGAGGTCCTATCAAATTCAACTGCCCTGCTCATGTCCCTTGTGTTGACATGAAGGTCGATAACTTTACCGTTGGCAGTAGCAAGGGTACTGTGGTTGAGCACGTTTGCAAGAATGCTTATGGGTCCGGTGTTTGTCTGAAGAAAGGCAACGGTGGTGCTTATACCGCAACTCAGACTGTCAACAACCCCAGTTTCGCAACTCAAACAATGGACGGGGAGCTCACTGCCGGCCTCGGCCTTACTGCCCCTATTGCTATCCCTACGATTCGATCTTCCTTTTTCCCTGGTACTCCCGTTATTAAGTCACTGATGGGCAAATCTGCAAAGCAGAGCTAAATAAAACCTGCCCGAGAGGAAGTCAAGGATCAGACCAATACGGCGACTCCCAAGTAAGTATCATTTACTAGTATATAAATTGAACACGATTATAATCAGTGATTGCCTCTTTCACTCCATACTTGATCTAGTTCCTCAGAAATTCTCTTAATCTCGCCGTACCCCGTTGTCCGCCATGTCCTCGTTAGTACTTGCTTGACTGTATGAATGTCACGAGGAGTGTGCACGGCATACCCCAGTATTAGCATAGGCCAGGACCCTAAAAAGCACAGAGACCATGTCTCACTGTCAAGGTGGGTACGCAGAACAAGAAGTGCCTTGTCAACCTGCCACCGAGTAGTTGCTCGGATAGAAGACATAGTGGGCTTGGGGATTTGTGATGATATTGACGATACTTCTGACACCCAATCCAGAAGAATAGATGTAGCTAGTATGAATAGCAGGACATGCTCATCGTTTGCCTGTAGTGTCGAGGGTGTAGCGCCGAGTTGAAAGGCGTAGTCTTCCCAGCTTTGTATTTCCAGTCGCAAGCGAGCCAGTTCAAAATTACTGCACTTGGTGGAATTATAAATATCGATTGTGTCGAGAACAATGTGATACAGGTGTGGTGGAAGACCTAAAACAGCGGTCCTGTGCTCGGGAAATGTGTTGTCAGCCCACCAATTCTGGAGAAGTTTCTCTGTCCATAAAAGGAAATCTGTGTTGATCCTATAGGTAGGGTTGAATGGATTCCGAAAAGATAACATCAAAGATTGGTAGAGTATACTCTCGGTAATGAGTCGTTCTATGGGAGTCTTAACTAATGGTGGCGATCTTTTCGTGCTGGAAAGTTGCCTCGTCCCATAAGATCCATGCCGCATTTGAAGGAGTTGAATGGCTCCGTTAACATGATGAGCCGCATGAGAAGCATCACTAGACCCCCAAAGCTAGTCGGTACAAGTCAGAAGAATGAATGTAGTATTATGGAGAGGGAAACCTACCTCGTATAGGTAAGAGAAGATAGTGGCAACGAGCAGACACTCATCAGGCTCTCTGATTCACATTCCAATCTCTCTTAACGCGGAATTAATGGAAGTGACAGCATCGGTATAATACTTTAGCCCTAACTGTGCAAACCTGGTATCTTGCGTAAGCGCAGACTTGTTGGAGGCGCAGCATGCGATGATTGACTTGTTGACGCCGTTACTGCGATTGGCCATGTCAAGATACTGACGTTTACATTCGTCCAAGAAATCTGCCGACACGCCAGGAAGTAGAAAAGCGGGGAATTGTATACTTTCAAAGTAACAAATCAAGTCGACCTCGATCTCGGCCCATGGATGGAAGAGATTGAGTCCCAGAGACTGCGGTCGTGACCTTCCAGTGGTAGGGTGCGATGTCATGGCCGGGGCTACCATCTCTGACAAGCCATGGTGACGTGAAGACAGGGATGCTCTTCTCCCGGTCTGAGAGCGCCATCTGCGATCGACCAATTGATCAGAAGCAGGCCATGTACAAACACAACCGTTGGTTAAACAGTTGTTACAGTCTGGTTTCTCTTCCCGACATTTTACTTTGCGCTTCCGACCTACCGAAGTGGGATAAGTCAGATAAGTTCGCATGATGTAACAAATCAAGACTAACAAGTTAAGCACCCAGTTTTAGTTCGCAACTTTGCTTGGCTTGTGGCCATGCTCATAGTTATGGATCTAGGTGTGCCGGGTTTGGTGATCTGAGGTTGCAGGGAAAAATGAAAAAAGAGCTCGGTCCAGTGACAAACCCTTTGAAATGTAAGATGTGGCTTGCTTGAGCTAGTCTTCTCTAGTCTCTGTTATTGTAGATCTTTACGAATCATGGCCTTGCCGTCTTATGCCGAGGAATTTCCATCATCACAGATTTTAAAGCATTTTCAAAATCATTTATTGCTTCCAAGTTGACAGAGGAAAGAAATGGATAATTTTTAAACCAGAAGGATTAATAATGCGAAATGTTCAAGCGAAGTCGGAACCGTATTTCTTAAAGCCCAGGACAAGGTTTCAACCAATCATACATAATTGCGAGATGGAGTTTTACTAAAGTTTAGAGATATCCGCTTAGTGGAGCAGCTTGCTCGTCTCTATTGCTTAGATTTTAGTACCAGATTCATGTAAACTTGAGTCCTTGTTGGTCGAGAACATGTCTCATCCTCCCTCTGCCATCCAAGTCGCCAGACCTTACAAAATTAGCCAGTGTAACCGTCCACATTGGTCTTCCCAACTTGTTCTGCCGCTCATAATGAGTCTGAAGTATCGCCTCATACCTCTCTATTCGCTTCTTTTTCTCCTCGCCATTCCAAATGTCCATGTGCAACACCTCGTTCATAGGCAGACGAGGTTTGCGTGCGTTGATGTGTTCCGGTCTAGCTTTGCCGACAGCCATACCGAAGAGACCCACGACGTGAGGCGGTAGTGCCAGATAGTCTGACATTTCGCGTGCGTTGTTACGAGTTCCGCCAACATAACATATACCAAGTCCCAAAGACTCTGCAGCTATCGCTGCGTTCTGTGCTGCCATTGCGGCATCGATAGTTGACATGATGAATAAGTCAATACGCTCGAGACCAGCCCCATCTCCTGGACGACCGTGATGATCTGAAGCATTCTGAAGACGACTTAGATCGGCACAGAAGAGAATAAACAAAGGCGCCTGTCGGATGAAGTCTTGTTCGCCTGAAAGAGTAGCTATGTGACTCTTGCGTTCTGGGTCTGTGATGGCTACAGCACTCCATGACTGCAACATGGATCCCGTCGAAGCGCTTTGTGCAGCAACCATAAAAGTTTCTAAGGTCGCCTCTGGAAGCTTCTCATCGGGGATGAAGTTACGGACCGAGACATGCTGGAGGATATTCGAGATAGTCGGATTCCATGGGATCCTGCCCTCTTGGGCCAAAGATTCTCCATAGCGTTCTTGAATGAGAGATGTTTGATCATCAACAATGTTGGGGACCATCTTGCAAGCGTAGCTGTGATTCTTGCCAACAAAATAATAAAAGATGAGCGCGAGAACAATTGTGCGACGTTTTCAGTTTTAACTTGTGCCTTTTTATATGGAATACGTCGTGATTTGACCTACTTTTACGTCATTTACTAACTGATTCTGATCCAGTCGGAGTAACTACAACTCATTCATTTACGATCTACATAACGAGACGATAAGTGAGAGTCCATGGGACTATAAATCAGTACATTTCAATAGCTATGATCATGTATAAACGACACACTAAGTTTCTAGTAGGCTAGAATGGCCTTAGATCAAGGTATCTTGACCAATTAAATATAATTGCGAGGACAGTGGATCGAGGTCATCCTAGTAGCGCGACATGGTTGGAAGATGCGTTCCAGATTGTGTACGTGTGGTGGGGCTTCATTAGATCACGATAGCGGGTACTTGAGTCTGCCGCCACCGGAAAATGATTCTTATCTGCGACTATCTAGTGTAGGGTAGGGACCCAAGAACATCTGGATGTTACCTAGCCGATCACATTCTGCACGTTTGAGATATTGATTACTCCAACTTGGGAAATGTATAACTTGATTTGATCGATTTGATTGGAGTGACTGTTTGATCGAGCTACCGTGTGATGAGCGATGGTTCCGTAACAAGTTGATAGTGAATTTGTAGCTACTAACAATTTGACGTGTACTCCGTTCAACTCCCTCCTACGTATTCTGCTTCACAATCTTCAATGGTGTATGATGTTGCTGTTCCAAGCCCGCCTTCAGGACTGTGAATCTGGATCTGTGCTGTGAGGATGTACTGCCTCCGAATCTTCAGCAAAAACAATCTTTCTGCAGAACAATGTAGCTGCCTGATCGGTGTCATCTTCGCTGCCCTTGACATCCTTTTGCCATCGCAGCCTTGGAAGTTTGTGGTCGTTATCATTGAGGCTTACAGCGGTACAGAGACCACTAGTTTCAGGTTTGTGTAAGATATCTGAAAGATCCATCGTCAAAGGCGCAAGGGTTGTATCACGGACTGTTTTAGTCTTTGCTTTCATGCTTGCGCCATAAACGATGACTGCAGCCAACGTGAGAGTAGCGTTCATCGACAGCCAGATATAGAGCTTTTTCTTGTCCACTGACACAGAGACAGCATCTTCTGACGCTTTAAAGGATATAGGCTCGGCATCGGTGCCCAGTCGTCTCATCAAGGTACTCCAAGATGCATGGTATCCCAAAGTCAGCATGCCAGTTACATATGTATTCAGATCCGAAGTAATCCAAGGTTCGGCGAAGTGCTGCCACACAGTATACTTGAGGACCTCGGATGTAAAATCTAGGGAAAGACTGTGAAGCCAGTCTTCTTTGATAGCTTCATCGTCGCGTTTGACTAAGCAGGTGGCATAAGATTGGGATGTCGAGTTGGAAGAGACAACTTTACAGTCCTGTCCGCCATAGATGCCGGCGGTCATCTCCACTTCTGCCAGTATGTAGCAATCATATGTTCTGATTGTGCCGTCCGATTTCCTAACGGGAATCCTCTCTTGGATGACAGGAGGGAGTTCTCCAAACTCAGCCGTGACTGTTGGGCATTCGTCCTTGTCACTAGGACGACGGCCCTTTTTGAGCTCTTCCTCAGATGGAACCATAGAGAGTCGTACCGCGACTAGCTTAGTTGTTCTGAGAATGGATGAATGTTTGGGGATTTGGCTCTTTGCGTTCCATTTTTCATCCATGATGATGGATGTTGCTCCTATTGCTCTACTTTCCAGGGGGTAACTGACATCGGAGTAGTCTGCATTTGCAGCATATTGTGATCTCTTGTTGTCCGTTGCGTTGACCCATCGGATGTTAGTTGCTAGGTAAGGGAGCGGAAGGCTGATATTACTGTTGGTAGGTATTTTCTCGCTTGGATTGAAGTACCTTCGTAGCTTGAAAGCCTTTGATTTAAAAGCATATTGTGGCTCATTCCCCGTTAGGGAGGCAGCACTAATAACTGTGGTCGCTCGCATATCGGAATAAGTAATAGCGTCCCAGTGGGTCAAGTCTCCGATTCGTTCTATAGTTGTTGTGTTGACATTGCGCAATAGAGTATCAGGAATCCAGGAAAGTGAGGATGATGCCAGGGGCGCTGCAAAACCATGAGGCCACATCAAAGCAAGAGCGATTGTTGCCCACAGAGACCAAAACAGCGATATCTCTGCCTTGATGGCGGGCAGAATCGGTATTAGGAAGCTGAGTGTCCGTGTCAGCTCTGAGAGAGTGACTCCACGGTTTTCGAGAAGGATGAAAATGATTCGCCAGGCGAGAAGTGTAGAGCAAGCTCCAGCAATAAGTCTGATCACGACTAGTGCGAGTGAAAGGAGACCAGTAACTTGGGATTGATGGAGCGGGGAGTGAAAGGTGAATAAAGAATAATCTGATCCGGCCTTGAATACACGCTCGTCTATATGAATAACTATTGCTGCGGTGGCAGCACATAGTACGATGTGGACGGCAAACAAATACCACGCCTTGATGGCATTCCAAAGACCAGAATCATCCGCACGTGACGAGCAATTCCTTTGCTGTAACTGTTCTGTTTGGCTAAGGACGCTGTAATCCCCACGGACCTTCTGGATAGGAGGCTCCATTGACATTGTTATTGTGTGTGACTTAAAAGAGCTGATGTAAGGTGACAATGTATGAGGTAAGAAAGGGCTGGGGGAGGAAGAAACTTTACAGCAGAAAATAACTTGTCGAGTGAGATTTTATCCGTGGCCAGAGATTTCAGGACCACAACTGAAACGTAGCTGAATACGAGTTATGAACCGGGTTTAGAGTCAATAGTTTATTTCTATTTGCTTCTGTCATTAAATAACCAATCGGGACGCGAATTCCAAAAAGCCACGGCGGCAGAGCCTGACCGGTATGGGTAGGCTACCAATAGCCTTGTACATAGATTGAGAGGCTTGCATGGTTCAGATGATTGAGGCTTGGGGAGAAGATAATAAAAATAACTCATCATATCAGGCTGGGCCTGTGTTATCACTTTCAAGAAGGGAGCTAAAGATAGCAGTGACAGGTCCTCCACCTCTCCGCCATTTGCAGTCTTGCCAAGGCCGCCAGCAGGCAATAGTCTCGTCATGTAAGCTGGGGGGGCATTATTATCAAGAATAATTTATTTATGACAGAATTGTGGCGACGAGATCAAAGTTCTTGTTTGTTATGAACCGCTATGGTCATCACCTCCTCTTACTTACCTCTTCTTTGGACCGTATTCATTCCTCATGAAAACCTGTGTTGGACTGAGATTTCTGCCTAGGGATAGTCATCCAGCTTATCGTGACGCCACCAAGGATACCAAGCACAAAAGGCTGGATAACCTGCGCGCCAGCACGAGATGCGACTACACCTGTGATAATCGGGAAGAAAGCACCACCCATCTGGCCAAAAACAAAGATGTACCCCAAGGCCGTTGCGTGGATCTCGGGTGGAAATAACTTTGTCCCGACCGAGATTCCCTGGTTAGGTATTTGGTAAGCATAATCTGAAATAAACTCGGCTTGGCAGTTGACATACTGTAGCGAACAGGGGACCGGTGATAAAGCCTAAGAGACAAACGGCAACCGAGGCCACGGCAATATTAGGAACACTGCAAAAGTCAGTTGAAGATAAATCCCTCGCCTGCACGTCCAACTAACAGCCAAAAGAGTAGTTCGAGACCAACGGCGAGTAGACAGTAGAGCAGTACCATCCTTCGCTCACCAAGCCGATATGTTGGCTCCGCCAAAATTAACCTCCCAAGTAAACAGCCACCATTGAAGGCGGCAGGAATAAAGCCCATATGCGCCAGATTACCATCTCGTACTTGTACGAGATATTCGACAATCCATCCATTAATGGTGATCTGAGAACCGACATAGAAGAAGTAAAAGATGCTCAGTAGCCATACGCTGGGTCTCTTGAAAGTCGATTTGATCAAGTTCAGAGCATCTTTATTTCGGGATTGACCCTCTACTACTTCAGTGCTCCCTTCGTCAATGGGAACCTCGGCAACAGATTTGTGCCTTAACGTCAAAACGTCACGGAACGCCCAGGAAATCAGCGCAAGGTTCACAAGGCTCAACCCGACGGGGAAAGTATAGAACAGGTACCATTTCGAAACCGCCCCCACAGATGCGATTGCCGTAGCCACAAAAGGTCCAATAAGGCAGCCCCCCATGAATGACGCATGCACAAGAGCCAGCCAACGATGCGCACCATTTGTCTTGGCCGCAAATGTATTGGCGTGCGTATCGTTCAAAGCCTGACCCAAGGCTGTAAACAAGAAACTGACAACAAACAGTGGAAATGGTGGCTTGAAAGTGCGCAGAGCGTGGCCCAGAAGTTGACAGGAGGCTCCGACAGTCATTATAGCTCCCATATCCATGAGCTGGCAGAGATGTGTGTTGATCATCGCGGAGCACAGCCATCCCATGAAAGTTGCAGCGTAGCTAATGGTTTAGTTAGCGCACTGGCACTTTGTGTAGGGACAACTGACTACTTACACACTCGACACAATGGCTGTGTTAATGTCATAATCGCGGATCATGTACGGGATCAAGGCTCCCACACTGCCGTCGTTCACGCCAGCCACCAGGAATGAGAAACATGCGCTTAGAATTTTGAAATAAACAACCCGACCAAGAGACTTAGATTCAGGACCTGTAGAATCCGGACTCGTGGCGTCTCCCCTAACATTAGGTTGTTCAGAGACCTGACACAACTCTATAGGAACAGCAGATTGGGTAGTCGTTGTAGTGGCCATGTTGGGACTGTAAGCTGTTCACAAGCTATGGACAGTGTAAGTAGAAAGTCTCTTCAACAGCCCTTAGCTTGAGAGTTTTTAAGTATAAGCCCTCGGATAATATCGTAATTTCCAGAATGACATTTTGCCGACTCTGTAATCGGAATCGGACTGACAAATCAAGTTTCCACTACATGGTTGGGTTGGAAGCCACCAATACGGAAGATGTATCTGCATAGATTTGCGCCTTCAAAAGACAGACCTACATTGTATGCCCTTGAAACTCTGCATTCTTACTCCCATGTGGAAGTAAAGCTAAACCCCTAACTCCCTAGTCTACCTTATGCTTATGAGACTTGGCAAATCATGGTTGTACCGCCATGGTTTACCCGAGAATTGACTTATCTCCGGTATTGGATGTGGAATCATCATCCCCTGTTAAAATACGATAGACCGAAGAGAGATGTTATACATGGGCGGTTGGCCCGAAGATCCGACACGAAACATATATTGTCCAGTGAGGAGAAAAAGAGGGAAAATAGCGACAGAATACAGTCGATACGAAAAGTCCACGTCATCATCTTCAAGGGTGAATACAGATCAATATGGCATATGACGAGACGTTGCAATAAGAGGTCAATTCACATAGTAGCACAGCGTCTTTATTCATTTTAGATCATTCCATACACTTATTTATGATTTTGAAGTACTATAACTATTCTACCGAGACATCAAAGGCCTGGAAAGTTGCGTTTAACTCTGACTTAGCCTCCGTGTTAGGCCGCGCAGCCATGGCACCAATTTCTGCTTCCCAGTTATCCAGATCGTCCAGACCGTATACCCACGTAATCTCTCTGAGAGCAAACTTCCGTCCATTAAGATCGTGGAAGAAGACCCATAGGGCGCCTTCATTTTTCTCTAGACTGAATGTCACGCTTTGACTCCCCTCAGTAACGGCAGCCACCATAGAGGCGGGGAGCGATGCCGCGCACCAGTCAGCCCAGTTATCACAACACGAGACACTTGGTCGTGGCTCCTCGTCGAAATACTCTATGCCCAGCTTGATCCACTTTGTCGAGGGTGAGGCCGGATGGCGGAGTATTACAGCGAGTCCGACTTGGTCAAATCGGCATGTATACTTTGCCGAGAAGGTAACCGACGCCGAAATGAACTTTGGGAGAGATACGGTAGTCGAGCCGTGCAACGGTGCTACAGCGAGTTAGGTTACAGTGAGACACTGCTAAGCTCTGAGAAAACCCACCATTCTCTAGGATTTCAGAGGGAGGCTTGCGCCAGATGTCCGTGTTTGGGCCCGCGGAGATCGTGAATGGCAGATCCATTGTTAGATGCTATACAGAAGAATAAAGTAAAACTTGGGATAATCAAGACCGACGAGCTACAGAAGATTGCGAGCTATTTATGAGCATGCTGGTCAGCCTTACTTACCAACTAGACTAGTCAACTGTCGGATCGGAGATAGATGGAAGAACTTACATGCCGATCTTCATCAGTTTGTAGGTCTTACAAATCAACACTGGACATTCTTGCCCACCTTCACATAATTAATAAAAGGCAGCTAACTGTCTTCGTGTTGACTAAAATTATCTACCCATTCATAAATGCCACATTGCGAGTAAACGACAAAAATATCTTCAATTCGGTAACTAGTAAAGACCGTGGTTTAGGTCAACTTGATCACAAAATCATCTTTGATACAAGCACCCACACGACCAACCACCGCGAACGGCGCCCTACCGTTGAGTGCATCATGGTAACGGACAGGAACAGTCCACTCTCTACCACCCGACCGAACAAGCACCTTGTTCGTCCTCCAAGCTTCCGGCGCTCCTACGATAATAATCTTATCGACGAACACGTCTTTCATAGCCTGGAGCCAACCGCCAGCCTCGATTGATGCAGTGTCGCGGCCATCAGCGTCAGCCGAGCTAAACATATTCTCGTCTTTGTCAAAGGTAAACTTGCGATGGATGTACTGGCCGCTCTGATAGTCAAATGTGTCACCGTCATCAACATACAGGTCGCCAACGGCTGTGGTAGCCTTCCCGACGACTACGATCAGGGTGTAGTCATCAAACTTCATAAGTTGGCTAGAGCGACGGGGAATATCACGTCGTGGGAATACATGGCCACCACGCATAAGAAGTGCCATCTTGTCCAGGGGTGTAGACACAATTAATTTCTTACCTCTAGAAGTAGACTGCGTCTGGTATGTGAAGTAGTCATAGTAGACTTCATCATCGGGAATGTAGATCTCGACCGTGTTTGCATCCTTCTCGACGGTGGGTTTGTGAAGTAAACCAGTCGTACCAAGGAACAGCTGGTCGTCAAGGCCGAAAGCGCCCTCTTCAGATGGATGAGTGTAGAACATGGGCTTTACAATTGGACTTCCATCCCGGCTGGCCTGGTGGAAGGCTGTATACCAGGAAGGCAATAGAGCATAGCGAAGACGAAGCGCCGCTGTAACGATAGAACGAAAAGGCTCATCCATAAGATACGGTTCACGACGGCGAGTGTCAATATGAGCGTGACCGCGGAAGAAGGGGTAGAATGCACCTCCTTGATACCAACGAACATACAGCTCCGGGTCAGGGTTGCCGAAATAGCCACCAACATCAGGGCCAGTAAAGGGAAAGCCAGATATACCCATACTTAAGATCATAGGAAGCGACACCGCAAGATGACCCCAAGAGGCTTGATTATCGCCAGACCATGTTGCTCCGTAACGCTGTGATCCTGCAAAAAAGGAACGGGTGAGAACAAACGGTCTGCGCAGCTCACCTTCTTTTCGGGTCATCATGGCATGATACGTAGCGTTGTGAAATGTCATACCATTCAAATTGTGTAGGTCGCGGTGCTCCCAATCGTCGAAATGTAGGTTATCCTTGGGCATAGTGATCTCAGGGCCGTTAAAGACCGACGGTTCGTTCATATCGTTCCAGACAAAGGTGTTCTCCATAGTGCCTTTGAACACACTGTAGTCGAAAAGACCGTTCCACCACTCAATGGAAGCAGGGTTGAAGCAGTCAATCCAGTGCGACGCGCCTGGCCAACAATGGCCTTCAAAGATATCGCCGTCTTTAGTATGGACAGCCAAGTCTTTAGTCTTGAGCTCCGATACAATGTTGTAGCCATTTGTGTTCTTGAGGTGAGGGTCGATGATGACGATAAGCTTGCGGCCAAATGCATCGAGTTGTTTGCCCATACTGATTGGGTCTTTAAACATATTCGGCTCCCATGTGAACCATTTCTTATCGACCGGGTACTCAATATCCAACCAAATAGCATCATAAGGAATCCTAAACCTATCCATACCGTGGCCTACATCTTTGACGTCAACATCAGAGACATAGTTCCATCGGCATTGGTGGTAGGCGACTGAGAACTCCTGAGGCAGCGCTGTAGTGCCTGTTAAAGAAACATAGTCCTTTAGCACATCATTGGGGGTCGGTCCCAGGAAGACAAAGACGTCAAGAAGACCCGCCTCTGAAATCCAGTGCGTGTTGGTATTCTTGTTGCTTTTGGACTCGGTCTTGGTTATGTCGATCCAAGTCTCGGCTGCGTTTAGCCAGAACACACCAACATGAGAGTCCTTACGGTGAGCCTGCATGAAGGGAATGGCACCGTACAGAGTCATGGGGCTATCCAACTCATACTCAAAGACATCCGTGTTATACAAGCGGTAAGGCTCCGAGTACTGGCCATTGACCCCTCCCCGTGTCTCCTTCAACGCCATGGGACCGGCGTGCTCGGGAATACCATACACATGATCGTAGCCAAGGAAGGTAATACCGAGCGAAACACTCTCGGGACCTCTCGGTTTGGAGTCGGTATTGCCACCAAATTTCTCTTCCCACCAGGTTGACTCGTCCTCACCGCCCATGGGCTTTTGTTCTGCCGCCTCTGGAACTTGGTCAAGCTTAGGTCGCCAGTGTTCCATGTTAAGCAGACCGTGATCGTTCAACCTGATTTGGGAGACGCCGTCTCGCTTAAAGTCAACCGAGAAGGGTGAAAGACTGATGATTGCCTCCAAATTTGACGATGGTCCAAACTGGACAACAACCTGGTCGTCGTTCTGTTTTGTGATCTTGGCGTCATTATCAAGGTTCAAACTGCCCACGATTGTAAGCCTCTCCGCTTCATTGTAGCGTTCCATCCGTGCTTCGCTGTCATGCCGAAGCTTGATCTCTTTATTCCTTCGTTTCTGCTCATCGATCGTGACGCGGGCGGTTCCGGACTCGAGAAAGGAAATGGTAATGGGGAAGTTGATCGGTTCATCATAGTCGTTGATGGTCTTCAAGATAACGGCTGAGAGCTGGCCGTCCTTGATAGAAATGGTGTCTGCTTTGATGTTGTATGGCGCGACCCATTTTGGCCCCAGAGTGGACACTCTGTCAGCATATTGTCGGTTCCGTTTGCAGAAACCAGATTGGTGACACTTCTTGAAGTCGTTCTGCCTGACAGATCCTGTCCATACAAGTTAGCGTGATACTCTTCCATGTCTTTGCATACTTCTGGTGACATACCTGCTTGTGGTATCAATAACGCGATGAGGAGTAGAGAGCTTAGGACGATTACTTGCCTCCAGGCAAGTGACTTGCGTGGCTGCATTGTCAATCGACCTTTTTCGCCCACTAGAATCACTAGCAAGTAGCGTTGGGAAACACTAGGTTTAATAATGGGGATAAAACAACGTTATCTCCCGCAAGTCTGATGTTTACGTGAGTATTGATTGTTAATGATGATGTGTTTGTTGGAAAGTTGTGTTTTCTTGAAACTGCACCGGGGGTGGTGCAGTCGCGCTTGTGTGAAGTCCGACTCCGACTCCGATTGAGACATGTCCGATACATTCTCACTGAAAATCGGCAACAGTGGCAAAGGCCTCAAGCCTTGGACTCTGTAATGTATAAGAAGGCTTGAGCAAGGAATGCAATTGAGTCCAGCAACATTTTCGGCTTTAATTCTCAGCCAATCAATTAACAATCCCGACATTGCAATGTCTCTGATGAATCCAGCAGAAGAATCCCAGACACAGCGATATTATGAAGAATCACAGATTGGAAGAATTATTAAGGTTAAAGATTAAATATAATAGATAGTATATAGATAGTCTAATCTATTAGTTATATATATATAGCTTAGAGGGATATATCCTATCTATAGTTAAATCTTTATCTTTATATTAATTAATCTTATTATCTTATTATAATAGGTTATAAGCCTAGATAGCAGATTATATAATTATCCTTATTTATTACTATTATTTTACTTTATAATTTAAGTCTTATAATTTAATTTTTACTATATAGATAATTTTTATTAATATTTATAGTTAATTACTAAGTTAATTATAATAAAATAACTATAGACTTATTTAAAAAGTATTTTTATTTAATAAATTAAGAAATCCTTTAAGGCTAAAATAAATTTATTATTAAATAATTTAAGATATTAATTAGCTAATAAACTTAAAGATAAAAAGATATAAATATAATTTATATTTATATAAAATATTAAAAAAATCTTTTTTTTTAATACCTATATAAAGAGAACTTTTTATTTTTAACTATTAAAATAAAAAGAATTATATTTTTTAACCTAGAAATAAATAAAACCTATATATAGCTATTATCTATATTATTACTTATTCTCTTAGATTTATTAATATTTAAAGATATCTTTTTTATTATAAGCTTAATAGATTTATTTAAACTTATAATAAAGTCCTTTTCTTTAAATATAAAATTTAAAGATATAATATTAATAGACTTAATTATATTAATTTAATATATTTTATTAAGTTTAAATAAAAAAGATAATAATATAATTATTACTATAAATTATTAATAATATATTTTCTAAGGAATATAGTTTTAGTTATTTTACTTAAATTAATAAGCTAAAGTCTTTAAATTAAGCTATTAAGTAAATAAAAGAGATTAAAGACTATTTTATTATAATAGGGAATAAAAATCTTTTAACTTATAATAAGGTTTAGCTATCTTTAACTATAGTTATTATAGATTTAAATTAGGAAACTTTAAATATATAAGATAAAGTATAGAAAAGTAAATAAAAGAAAGTAATTATAGCTATTAAGAATAGATTAAGTTATAATTATAAGAATATAGTAAAGAAAAGTATTATAAATAATAAGATAATTAAAAATATTATTAAATTTACTTAGAATTATTTTTATTTTAAAGGAAATACTTATTTTTAATAATTTAATTAAAAATATTAAGAATTTTATCTTAAGAATTATAATAATATTATATATTTTATAGATAAACTCTAGAAAGCTAAAATTATATTACTAGAATTAAATAAAAGCTATACTATTAAATACCTTTAATTTATTAATAAGTTCTTTATTAAATTAAAGCTAGCCTATTTAGTCTTTTTAACCTTATTCTACTAGAATTATAATATATTTCTAGTAAGAGATATAAATAAAGTAATTATAAAATAACCTATACTATTTAATAATATAGTTATAAAGGCAGAATAAGAGAAATAAGTAATAAAGCAGTAAGATAATTAATAGACTATATTAATTATAAGAAATAACTTAATAAAATTAAGAGATTTCTTATTTTTTTTTTACTTTATACTTTATAAAGCCTAAGTCTTCTTAAGGTTTTTCTTATAAATTTAAAACTAAAGGATTTATATAGATTAAAAACCTAATATATTAAACTTAAATATCTCTTAATAATTAACTTTCTTAATAAGACTATAATTAATATAACTTAAACTCTATAATAAGAGGGTTACTAATAAAAGAAGCTTTTATATATATAGTAGCTTCTTTTTAAAATTAAGAGATAGACTTAAGGATAATAATAAAAATAAATTAACCTGCCTAATATATAACTAGATAGGATATAATATTAAAGGATATTAAAAAATATATTTATATTTAAAAAGAAAATTCTATACTAATTAAAATAAGAAAAATAAATACTTAAGAATTAAAAATTAATAAAATTACTTTAGAAATAATTATATTATAATAATTATAATAAATAAAATCTTTAAATAAAGAATAAGCTTTATAGTATTTAATAATATATTATTATTAGCAAGATTATTAGAAATTATATAAATACTTTAAAAGATCTATATCTTTAATAGTAATATATCCTTATATATATTCTATTAGCTAATAAAGTTTAGCTATTTTAAACTTTATTATAGGAATTTAATTAATAGAATTATAAATATTAAAGTTATATTAAGAGATATTAATATATATAAGATTAATATATAAGTAAGTAAAGTAATTATTTTATAATAATCTCTCCTTATTTTAAATATATATATAAATTTAATATTAATTTCTATATTTAAGATTAAAGGAATATTTATTATATTTAAATATAGGAAGGTAATTATTACTTAATAAGAATAAATAATAATAATAGCTACTTAAAAAAATAGGATTTATATTATTAATAAAAAGGAATAAAAAATAAAAATAGCCTTTGCCTTATTTAAAATATAAGATTTAAACTTAAGAATTTAATATAATAAACTAGGATATCTTAGAGAAAAAAATATTAAAAAACTATAAAAATAATCTATAGGACTTTAATTAATAATACTAAGATTAAAGTATAATAGCTATAGTCTTAGGAAAATAAAAAAAGACTTTTATATAAATAGTATTAAGAAAGATATAAAACTATTTAAAAGTCTCTATATAGATATAGCTAGTTTACTTTTAATTAAGAGAATAAATAGATATAAATATTAAGCCTTTTTTATTAATAATTATATTATAATATTATAGATTTTTCTATTAAAAGAGAAATTAAAAATAAAAAATACTTTTTAAAAGTTAATTTAATTAGAAAAGATAATTATAAAATAACTTAGATTCTTATATCTTAATAGAGGAGAAAAGAATATATTATATTTATTTTAATAATACTATAAAAACCTAGGTATTAAAATACTATATATTATAATAAAATAATCTTTATTAAAATTATTAATAGTATAATTATATAAGGATTAAAATAATTATATAATATAATAAGAGGTTTAATTATATAATTTAATTTAATTAACTATAGTATTAAGTAAATTTATTCTACTTTAATATTTTAACTTTATATTAAACTCTTAATTATATATATAAATTTCTTTCTTTATAGACTTTAACTTAAATAGAGTTTCTTATTTAAGCTACTATAGCTAAATATATAGGAAAGCTATTACTTAGAATACTTATATTTATTTTTAATAGTTTAAATAAATATCCCTAGTTTTATTAATTATAGCTTATATTAACTTATTATATTATAAAATATAATCTCTTTTATTATAAAGGTATCCCTTTTTTTAATTTTATAATATAATATATAAAGCTATTACCTTTCTTATTAAATTTACTATAAATCCCTCTAAGGGATAAAAATACTAAGGAATTATAAGACTTTATAGTTAAATATAGCTAATACTATATTATTTTTAATTAAAGGTCTTTAACCTATAGAGATATATTTTAGCTTTATTATTATAAGGTTATATAAATCTTAGAATAAGGCTAGGCTAATATATAATACTTTAATAATTTTACTATATATATAGTAAAATTGCCTTATATATTACTTAGCTATAAGGCTATAGTTATAAGGTTAAATAGTATAGTAATATAGTATTAATATTATAATTATAATTTAAGTTAGCTTAATATATTAAATAGTATTATCTTATTTAAATAGTATTTTAGTCTAGGTTATTAACTTTTTAAGGATAATTAAGGGCAGAATAACTTGCTTTTTTATTATTATTCTTACTTTTCTTTACTAATAATTTTATTATATAAAGAAAAAGAAAGTATTTATTATTATCTTATTATTTTATATAGCTTTATTTTAATATAGAGTTTTATTAAAAGGTTATTTAAAAGTATAGCCTTATAGCCTTATAATATTATTAAATTATTAGATATTTACTATTTAAGCTATTTTATTTCTTTATAAAATAATTAAAAGTCTTAAAGATATAAATAATAAAATAATATTAATAAAATAGTATTATTAAAGTAAGAAATTAAATTATCCTAGAGAAATTAAATTTAATTATAATCTTATTAAGATTACTATTAAAATAGTAGCTATTTATTTTATATACTTATAACTATATTAAGAATTTAAATCCTATAGCTAGGAAAAATAAGATTCTTTAAGAAGCTTAAATTAATAAAAAGCTAAATATAAGATATCTTTAAATTATTAAAAATAAAGAGTATATACTTATCCCTTTAATAAAATAAAGGAAAATAAAAGAAAAGATAAGACTTTATAAACTCTTAAGGTATTAAAGGTTATAGAATTATATTCTACTAGGAAATAATAATTAAGTTTTTATTATAAATAATATAGTTTTTAATAAGATTTCTATTAAGAAGAAAAGGATAAAGAAAAATAATTAAAATATATAAAATATCTAGCTTAAATATAAGTTAAATATTTTTAAGTTATTTAAGGATATTTATATAGCTATAATATATTAAGTAAAATAATTATAATAAAGTTTAATTAGCTTAAACTTTATTTAAGCTATTTAATTATAATATAAAATATCTTTATATATAATATTAAAAGATAATATATTAATAAGTTATTACTTAATACTATTAAATAATAAAATTATTTATAATTTAATTACTATTATCTTTTTATTTTAATTAAAGGAATAAAATAATATTATAATAAATATATATAAAGTATTTTATTTAGCTATATAATATTATTTTAAATTTACTTTACTTTAATTAATATTATAATAAATATTAAGGTTTAGACTTATAGCTAAGTTATTAAGTTTAAATAATAGATTTTTATTTATTAGCCTTATAATATTATATACTTTCTTAGTATATAATCTTAAACTTAAGATATATAGATAAGCTATAAAGAGTAATAAATAAAATAAGTAAAAGAAGGTAATAAATAAGGAAATAGCTTTAATTAAAGATAATAGTATATAATATCTTATATATTTACTATAAAATATATCTTTTTTATAAGGGAAATAAGTCTTTAAAATTAAATAAAAAGCTAATAAATAAATTATTAAATATAAAGAATACTTTATTATCTAAGGCTTTAAATAATAAAAAGGTATTAATTATTATAAGATATTTATATTAATTATAAAATTAATAAGCTATAAAGTAATATTTATAATTATAGCTATAATAGATTATTATATTAAATAAATAAATATAAAAACTATATTTTTATATAGAAAGATTAATAAAAATATATAAGTATAATAACTAAAAGGATTTAATAATAATTTAAAATAAGTATATAAATTAAATAAAATATTATATAGTTTTAAATAATCCCTAAGAATTTAATATTAAATATTATTAAAATATTTAATTAAACTAGGTTTTAAATTAATATATATTAATATAAGAATATTTATTAAAGACTTAATATATATTATTATTTATATAAATAACTTATTAATTATTAGACTAAATATAAATAAAATTAAAATAATTAAGAAATAATTATCTTAATAGTTTTAAATAATTAACCTTAGATTATATTATTATTACCTAGGAATTATAATTAAAAGAGATTATATAAAAAAAAGACTATATTTTAGCTAAAAGATATATATTAAAAAGGTATTTTATAACCTTAAAATAGAAAATTATTATATTATTAAAATATTAATATCTCTAGATATAAAGTTTAAGAAAGTAAGATTAAATTACTTAGCCTTAAATAAAATTAAAAACTAATATATAAAAGTAATTAATTTATTAATATATATAATATTAAAAATAAGACTAGATATTATATATATAGTCTTATTATTTAATTATTATTTTAAAAACCTAATAGAAAAATATATTATTAAGGTAAAAAGGGTTTTATATTATTTTAAAGGAATAAAAGATTATATCTTAATATTTAAAGGATAATTAAAAGACTTTTTAAGATATTATAATATAAACTAAGGAATAAACCTAGATATAAGAAAATTAACTATAGGATATATCTTTTAACTTAAAAGTAATATTATTAGTTAATATTTAAAATACTAAATAATAATTATATTATTAATATATAAAGCTAAACTTATAGCTTAAATATATATAATAAAGGAAATAATATAATTATAAAAATTATTATAAGATTTAATCTTTAAATTAAAGAAATAGCTTAATTTAATTATAATTATTATCTTTAAGGATAATTAAAGAGCTATTATACTTATAAAGAATTTATAATATTATAAAAAGATAAAATATATAGTAATTAAAAAATATTATTATAAAAAATAAGTAAAAATAAAAGATATTAAATTTATATATATATTAATATATAAATAAGTAATTAATAAACTAATAAAAGGATTTCCTATTTAGAGATTTAAAGAGTTTAAATAAGCCTTAAGAGTTATAATAAATCTAGGAATATAAATTTAAAATTAATAGAAATAAATTAATAAAATTACTATTTAAATAATATAAAATTTTCCTAAGGCTTTTTACTTAAAATAGTATTTTATTTTTATTTAAGTTTTTTATTTTATTATTAAGATAATTATAAGATTAAGAAGATAAGACTATATTATATATATAACCTTAAATTAAATAGGAATATTAAGGTTAAAGATTAAATATAATAAATAGTATATAAATAGTTTAATTTATTAATTATATATATATAGCTTAGAGGGATATATCCTATCTATAGTTAAATCTTTATCCTTATATTAATTAATCTTATTACCTTACTATAATAAGAATAGATATCGCAGATAATAATCCAGATACCCCAGATAACTGTAAGTTAAATTACTATATTGATTCCGGCTTAATATCTAACAATTCTATAGCGTGCTGTGACGAGTCCGATGATTAATCTTTTCCAGACGGGGGTTTCCAGGCATGGTTGGTCGTCTTCGGAGCATGGTGCGCCATGCTTTCTTCTATGGGCCTTTTGAACACGCTAGCTGTGCTACACGCTTGGGTGACTGAGAATCAACTGCATGGAATGGCAGAATCAACGACGGCATGGATTTTTAGTTGTTACGGATTCCTGCTTTACTTTTGCGGAGCACAAATTGGCAAGTCTGATGGCCATTGCTGACAAGCTTCCCGACTTTTATTAACACAGAACTTTAGGCCCGATATTTGACGCCTATGATATTAAAGTCCTTATTATTCCCGGTTCAATCGGGATTGTAACCTTAACAATTCTCCTTAGTTTTTCTACCGGTATGTTCTTGAACTTGACGCATTATTTGGTTCCTTCGTCCTAATTTATCTCTTTATCTAGAGTTTTATCAATTTCTACTATCTTTCGGTATACTTGGAGGCATATCTGCTTCACTTCTATTCTATCCAGCCGTTTCGACTATTAGCCACTGGTTTTTACGCAGACGCTCTCTGGCAACGGGTATCTGTCTAACTTCAGGCGGATTAGGAGGTATCTTATTTCCTCTAATTATCCTCTACGCAGCCCCTTCAATCGGCTTTCCATGGGCCATTAGGATTGTCTCACTTATTTGCGTTGTCAGTTCTATAATAGCCTGCTGCCTATTAAGAAAAAGACTTCCTCCCAACAAAGAAGGTGGTGGCGCCATTGACCTGAAAGCTCTGAGGGACCCCAAGTACGCTGTTATAACTATCGCCATTTTCATCACCGAGTTCTCATTGTTCATACCATATACATACATCTCCTCATATGGTATTTCCAAGGGAATGTCTTTACGGTCAGCTCTCATGTTGAACGTCCTCCTCAGCGTCGGAGCCATCCCAGGCAGAGCCCTACCGGGTTACTTTGCGGATCGCTATGGTGTTTTGAATGTCATGGTTGTGACTACATCTGCCTGCACTGTATTGATTCTTGGCTTGTGGCTACCTATCCGGAGCGGGAACGAAGCAGCTATCAATGCATTCACAACTCTATTTGGTTTCTGGTCAGGAGCCGCGATTGCTTTGGCGCCTGTTTGTATTGGCCAGGTGTGTGAGGCAAAGGATTATGGTAAAAGGACAGGCACCTCATTCTTTATCTCTAGCTTTGGTGCCTTGATTGGTATCCCAATTGCTGGCGTGATCCTTGAATCTGGAGACAACAACTACCAAGGACTTATTATCCTTGTCGGGGTTACTTTCGTTATCACGACTGGTACGTTTTATTGGGCGAAAAGGCTATTGTGCGCATAGTAACTTGAGACTCGCGGCATCTATATACCGATCGATAAGATATAAATTCAATAGAATAGTCCTAATCACGACAATATATATATTTTCCCTATAATATACAGTTTGCGGTAGATTGATGGTGGCTTATTGGTAACCGATTCTCTGCTCATACTATCATTCTCAATTCTTTTCCGGAGCATCCGCCTCTCGAGTTGTCTTCTGTCCAGCTGCAGCAAGCTGCTCTTCAGCGATTTGGTTCCTTTCCTGATCTTCTTTTTCAAGCTTGACGTTTCGAAAGAAAAACACCATCAGCAGCAGAGGGATAGAGAGCGAAAGGGATCCAATGGCTAGAGTTTGCTGCGTAGAGCGGTAACTCAGATTGATCGCATCTCTAGTTGGCGTGCCAAGCTTGTAGCTCTGTGCCGTCACTATGGAACGGAAAATGGCGGTGCTATTAACTTTGTCGCTTTCTGGGAGATTATTCAAGAGCCGTCGTGGTAGGAAAGTATTCCAAAGAGCTCCACCGATACTGAGAACCAAATTAGTCTTTGTTGTGGGGGTGACAGAGAGAGGAGCCTACCTATTACCAACATTGGCACCAAACCCAGACGAGGACAGAAACATGGCTGTTGCGATACCAATCTCATGATCTGGAACTGCAGCTTGTAACGAGACCTGAAGCGGCACTTGCGCAAAACCTCGACCTAGGCCGAGTAGCACTTGTGCAGTTGTGAGAGCTGCTTCGTTGGCAACTCGAGATCCATTGATGTTGGTAAAATAGATGGGTAGTCCATTAGCTAGAGCAACCATCAAGAAGCCAAGAATGATAAAAGGCTTAGTGTGTTTGACGAATCTGATAGCTACACCAATGACGAGGCCACCAAGATTGAGGGCAACCCTTCGAGCATTACTGTTATAATAAGTTAGCAGTCTAACATTTCATGTTTGACATGGTACTCACTCTATGCGGACTGCATGTCCGGGCGAATAACCTCCAGCCACCTGCAGGAAACTAGGTGCAAACGTCCTGTAAGTTGAATCTGACATGGCAATCATACAAACTGAAGCACAAGCAAGTATGACATTGCGGTTTTTGATCATACGGAATGGAACGATGGGCTTCTTTGCATAGCGTCCATCCCAGACCAAGAATCCAATAAACGTCAATACACCGACAACCAAAAGCACAATAGATGACGGCTCAGTCCAACGGTCAGTGTTTCTCCTTCCAGTGATGGACAAGGGTAGGAGAGTCATTGAGAGACCGGCGAGCAACAGGAACGCACCGACGATGTCTAGCTGAACAAAAAGGACTTGTCGAATCTTTGTTGCCCAGGATGCGCCTTCCGGTATCTCAGAAGCGGCTCTCAGTGAAACTCTGTGGTAGTAGATACCCTTCTTTCGAGCTCTGAAGTCCATAAAGACCATAATGGCGATAGTCGGGAGTGCACAGAAGGGGATGATTGCAGCCCACATTCCGAATCCCCATCGCCACGATGAATTAAGCAGCATATGCTCGCCGAGATATGTGCCGGCGTATAAAGTGGGAATAGCGGCTAGGGACTCAGGCAGTGTAAAGAGAAAACCTCTATTGATAAGAGAGGTAACTTCGGCGATAAAGATCTGCTCGGTGATAGTCCACCAGGTATCGCCAAAGGATTCAAAAATACCACCAGCCTAAGAATATTAGTACTCAAAGGGTCAAGAAGGTCTCGAGTCTTACGAGGTAGGTTTCGACGTTACGGCAGGCAGCATAGAGCACATTTGCAAGAGCCATGCTTATAGCAGACGCTGCAAAACCTTGCGGTCTTCCAATATACTGATTCCCATTAGCACTAAAACAAGAGTCTTTTTTAGATAATTTCTTACATCTGCAACTTTTGCCATCAAAGGGTAACCAACAATCCGAACAATGCCGTGGATGATATTGGCGGTAGATATAAGGGAATGTCCTTGAAAATGACTCGTGGCGTAGGGATCGTAGACACCAGCAGAAGACGCAGCGAAAACCATACAGAAGTTCATGACAAACAGACTGTTGAGAGTCAGCATATTGTAGTCATTTCGCGCACAAGGTTAACTCGCCCACCAAACGCGACAACCAGGGGATATTTTGTCCAGATCTTGCGAATAGCTTCTGTCTGAGCTGGTGCCGCATTGTGCAATTGACCCTCAGAGTCTACCACCTCCTTGTCCTTGACATCTTGCACTGAGTCCCCACGCTTATCATTTGACGGCTGTCGTTGAGCGGGCGCAATTGTGTCACTCTGTTGAGGCATTTTGGCTTTTTACCAGTAGTTGCAGACTTTTTCCTCGGGGTACTTGACAGTTTAAATATTCCCGGAAACCGAATGACCCGGGTGCCAAGCAGGTCAGGAGACGAAATAGGCTTTGGTCTACTTTGAAAGTAGCTAAGATCCTACATGGGGGGCAGCTTTACGAGCATGACAAGACACGATTGCCTCGTATGATCCAGTTAGATTATCTTATCAGATCTTCATGATTTGCTTAGCAAAAGGGCCAAGCATTGGCGTCAGGAAATTACTTCCCATACAGGTTAGCGACTACCGCTTGAGTGGTTTTTGGGCGTAGGGGACCCAAACCTGTCAGAACGATAATAATGCGGACCTATCGGGTAGAGTTTGTATTAGCCAACGGCCACTAGGACAAATTAGGAACTTTTATCAGCATTGAATTGTCACATGACTTTGGCATAAGCTTATTTCTCACATTCAGGTATAACGTGTTCCATATTGAGACTCGAGATGGCTACCAACAACTTTAAATACAAAAAGTTGCAGGACAAGGAAGTCAGAGTCTTAATCCTCGATGCGGGGAAAAGAGAAGATCCACTTACGGGTGCGCTTATCGTTGGTAATCATATCCCCGGCAAGGACGTCGAGCCGTATGAGGCACTATCATACACCTGGGGCGACCAGTCAAACCCAGATTACATACATCTTCGACATCCGAAACTACTACCTAACGGCAAGCAATGCGTTTGCGACAAGACGTCCTCTGGATCACTGGCTATCGGTCGCAACCTCGCCCTTGCTTTACGACACCTCCGTAACGTGGACAGGCACCGAAACCTATGGGCAGATTCTATATGCATCAACCAGCAAGATATCGATGAGCGATCCGCCCAGGTCCAGATCATGCGATATATATACCAATATGCCAAGATCGTTATAGCCTGGCTTGGCCCCGCAGATGAGCATAGTCCCATTGCTATTGCTCTGCTGAAAGAGCTCTCCGACTGCGTAGACTACACCGATCACGACAATGACATTATGGATAACCGGATAAGGTTCAAGAAAGATAAGTATGAATTTATTATGAGGAGGAACTCAGATAACAGCCACGACTGGAACAAGCCAATGCCTTTCTCTGAGCGCCAGTGGGAGGCCTTAGCGTCCTTGATATCGCGGTCGTGGTTCCGTCGATTATGGGTACGTCAGGAAATCTTACTAGCAGGTAAAGGTACTTCCCTCCTCGTCGGCGGCGATAGTCTTCTTTGGCTGCATTTTGTGACCGCAATAGAGATCATTTCTGCAAAAAGAGAGGCATTGGCTGGTACAATCAACTTCGATCTCCACATGATGGTTGAATTCTCCAACGCACGCAGCTTTTCCACCCTTCGATATGTGAGGGACTTTTTTAGCCTTGTAGCCGGTACACACGCCTGTGAG
Source organism: Fusarium sambucinum (assembly GCF_050947815.1). Classification (NCBI taxonomy): domain Eukaryota; kingdom Fungi; phylum Ascomycota; class Sordariomycetes; order Hypocreales; family Nectriaceae; genus Fusarium; species Fusarium sambucinum. Next base: position 140,131 of record NC_139294.1, on the reverse strand, counting down.
GTTACGGAGCCGAGGGATAGGGTGTATGCCCTTCTAGGTCTCGCAGAGGGTCGCTTTACCAGCGAGATCGATATCGACTATAGGAAGAACGTCAAGGATGTTCATCGCGATGCTTTGGTTCGGGCATCGACGTATTCTCAAGATCTCAAGTTATTAGCGATGTGCGAGTCGGCCTCGGAACCAACATGGATACCTGACTTGGAGAAGATACAGCACTTGCGACCCATGACTGTTGGCCACGCTGCACTTTGCTCAGCCGAGAAAGCACATGCCTTTACCAAAGAGCAACTATTGGTGCAAGGAGTCCGATGCGACTACATCACCGAGCTGATCGGTCCCCACGATGGCCAAGATTCTCAAAAACAACTTGAAGCCGTTGTATTAGAGGCAGCACGATGCTTTTTGGGTCACGACCCAAAGACGTGGACTTTAGAAAAGTTTCAGCAATTTTGCCTCATGTTGCTCACTGATCATTCTTACGGTTATCCTCCCGTCGTTTTCAAAAACCAGGAGCGGTTGGCTGGGAGGATCAGCTCCAAAAGTGACACGCTCGGTGCTCAACTCGCATTCTTGACCTATTTCATGAAACATCGATCCATATACCTGACGAAAATGGGCTACATCACATTAGGACCGCGAAACTCTCAGCCTGGTGACCTCATAGTCGTCTTTCTTGGCTGCCATCTCCCGATAGTCCTTCGGTCTATAGAAGACGGTGAGTACAAGATCAGAGGACCATGTTCTCATCCAGCGCTCTTAGCTACTGAGGCCATTCTCGGCGAGATGCCAAAGGGTTGGCGACTGCAGTACAAACGTATTGGAGATCCAGTTTTTGAGAACCCGGAAGGAAAACAACAGTATATAGATCCGAGACTGGATGATATTCCTGTCCCGGAAGAATGGGAACTTCGTTGGAGAAAGAATGGCACGCCGTTTTGGTATATTGCCAAGGAAGATCGATGGACGAACTTTGATCCGAGACTTACGTTGGAAAGTCTTCGGAAGAGGGGAGTAAAGATAACGGATTATATTTTGCGGTAGGATAGTTAAAGTCTGTAGATAATATTTCTCGGCTTGGCAGTACCTTCCCATTTTTTACCAATCTACTGATACTCTTTTGCTGCAAGTCTAAACTTTCTAGCCGACACTTTGTTCTCGAAAAGGTGGTCCAGAGTCTCGGCAGTGAGCCCCTTCACCTCAGGCAACCTGAAGTAAGTCCAGACAAGAAGCATGATAGTCAAGCCAGCAGCAGGGAAAGCAGCCTTTCCTTTCAGGTTTGCTTCTTGAGGGTTCAATAAATACGGCGCCACAATAACGTTGATGATGGAAAGAAAGTAATAGGTGTTTCGAGCCAGTGAGATTGTCTTGACTCGAAGGTTGGAAGCCCCGACATTCGCCGCGATGCCGTATGGGATGGGTCCAATTGAGATGCCTGGAAATTCAGATTGTTAGCGTAGGTCTTGCGGGCTTTGCAATTAAAGATAATCTCACCGTAACAGAAGAACCAAACTAGTAGAAGAGCAGACTGAGCCCAACGTATGTTGTCTTTGTTATGGGTTGCCAGATCAAGGAAAGCTACGAGGCTCATAATGGGTAGCATGGCACAAAGCCCTCCCATGTAAAGTGTGCGCCAACCGAAACGAGTCATCATGAACCACGATGAAACCGTGCCAACAAAAGCTAGACCAGCATTTCCTAATCATAAAATGAGTAACTGAATTTTCAGGTTCATCGGCATAAACACCAAAGGTTTGTACTTACCCAAAGAAAGCTTGAATGAGTCACCAGAAGATAGACCCGCGAGAGTGAAGAAGTAGGTGATGTAGTTTTGAATTGCGAAACCTGGAAGGATCTGACAACCCCAACTAATCATAGCAATCTCAGTTCGGCGCAAATTCTCCCCTCGGAAGCAATCAAGGTATGATCCTTGAATATTCATGTCTCGCTCCGTCTCAATTGTACGAGTCATCATTGCAATTGTGTTCTTCGGGTCGATAACATCAGCAGGCGCAGAGCATAGACGTCCAAGATTCTTCTCGGCTTCTTCTACACGGCCATTCCTGATTAGCCACCATGGCGACTCAGGTGCGAGATATGTGGCGATGAGCATGAACGGAGGCCAGCCCCACTGAATAGCAAAGGGGATGCGATAAGACCACTGCGTCGGGTTTTTAAGCATCGAGGTGAGAACGCCGAATGAGATCATCTTTCCCATAACCCAACATAGATTGACATAGACCGTCAGATATCCGTTCAGACGTAATGGCGACACTTCGGCCGCGTACGATGGAGTCGCTGCAGCGAAGAAGCCACACGGGATAGATCTGCAAGGTTCAAGTCAGACTTTGATACACCCAAATGGAAGAGAGGGACCACATACATCAGAAGAGTTCCGACGACAAGAGTTTCGACATTGTCAGCGAAGAAATTGATAAACACAAAGCCCGCGAAGAAAACGTGTGAGGTGAGCATGACTTTTCTCAAACCCCATCGATCGGCACAGTAGCCATTGGCAAACACGCCAATTATCAGTCCAATATTGCTGGTGATGGTGAGTGCCAGCTGCCATTTAGCTGGGACAGAGTATGAACCGTTTGGTAGCTCGACTCCATATTTCTTTTGGAACTGGGGAAATGCGAAAAATGAGTTCATCAGTAGCAAACCGTAGGATTCCATGATCGTTGACATGGACATTGCTACACTCCAAGCCACAGCCTTGTAGTAGTAGGAAAATGCCTGCTTTGCTGTCAAAGTTGTCTCGACGCGTTGAGCCTCGTTGGCTGCTGCATCTTGTTCGCTTAATGTCTTCAGGCTCGTGGGAGGGTGTTGTTCATCTTGGAGAGAGATGGGGCCCTTTTCTGTAGACATGGCGACGGGCAATATTGAATAGATGTGTTCAAGCAGAATGAAAGTGCTTGCAGTTGCTGTTGATCATAAGTACGTGGCTTTGGCCTATTTATGAACCAGTCTGGCAGCCATCATTAGACGTAGTATTGTTACGATGTCTACCCCAGATTTTCCCTAGTTCCTATATGTACCCCACAAGTTCTATCACACCTCTGGTCCTTTTCCTGACGTGCTACTATCTTTTTTTGACGTGATGGCATATTTCGCCGATGTGGTAGCTGGTCGATTCCGGCTGTCGGTGATCCTGACAATCTGATTGGTGTCTCGCCACTCGGGGAACAGTAGCGTACCTTTCCTCGGCAGATATTTACAAGAAGTCGGTAAACCTACTTCCTCAATAAGAATTTAGCTTGCTCGTCAATTGTGTGCATTATGGCGTTTATGGAGACTATGCGCGGAAGACTGTTTCCTCAGACGGATTCAAAACTCACCCCTGGTGGTAACCCTGTTGTTGCGTTGACGAAGCTGGCCAGTGAAGCAACCAATGTGCGACAAGAAATTACCCAATCCAAACAATTCGATATCAATATATCAATTGAATCCGTGGATATGTTTACCAAAAGAAACATGTTGTTAGTACTAAGACTGTTTTTGTGCCAAATACGTTGACTAGTTGGAAACCCATAGCCAAAGTTAAATACATCACGAATAAAGGACGCGACAACTTCACTGAGCTTGACACACTTGTCTACTAAGATTTGCACTTGATTACGTATTATTTAAGTTTAATAAAGGATACCAATTTTATAATTCTTACTATTTGAGACATGTACAGTATATAAATTATAAATTGTTCATTAAGACGAGCCAAGCGTTTTATGAACAGGCTCATCTCCAATCTCCGCCATTTTGTCCTCTAGCATCTTTGTCATCCGTTGAACAACATCAACATATTGAGGGTCTTTATAACAATTAAACAGTTCCAGTGGGTCTTCTTGGCAGTCAAATAGCTCCCATTCTCTCTCCTGGCCTCCAGCCCTTGTACCTTCTAGGCCAAAGCCCTCATTGTACCAGTATATCAACTTGTACCTTTGATCACGAACACCGTAGTGAGCATAAGCCTCGTGAATGACGTCTCGGTGCATCCAGTACCGATGGTATGCGACCTGTTGCCAATCGGATGGTGTTTTGCCTTGGACAAGTGGCCGGAAAGATACTCCCTGCATATATGTAGGGATACGCGTGTTTGCAAAGTCTAAAAACGTAGGTGCGAAATCGACGTTGCAGATGATATCACCGCATACTGACTTGGGTTTGATCTCTCGTGGGTAACGAATCATGAAAGGCATTTGGAAGCTCTCTTCGTACATGAATCGTTTGTCGAACCAGCCATGCTCACCAAGAAAAAAGCCTTGGTCTGATGTGTAGACGACGATAGTGTCCTCTGCTAGACCTTCTTTGTCAAGCCAGTCAAGCATGCGACCAACATTATCATCAATGCTTTGGATAGTACGAAGGTACCTCTGCATGTAGCGTTGGAACTTCCACTCTGCGAGCTCTTTCTTGGTCTTGAAAGTGAAGACTTGGGCTGTCTCTTTACAGATAAGCCTCAACGCAGTGACGTCGTCAGGCGCAGGGATCTTTCGATCATTCCACCACCAAGCGTCAATCATCTTCTCTCCGGTCTGACTTCTTGGACCTTCTGGTTGAACTATTCCCAGGTCTGTGTAGGTCAAGTCTTCTGCGACTTTCATCTTGGCCACTTTCGCAGCATTGGCTCGGTTTTTGTAATCATCGGTGAAGGTATCAGGTAGACGCACGGGGTCCTTGTAGAGGTCCTTATGTTTCTGATCATACTCCCAGGATCGGTGTGGGGCCTTATGATGGCACATGAGAAAGAATGGCCGTGACTTGTCGCGCTTTTCCATCCAGTCTATACATTTGTCCGTGATGATGTCGGTCGCGTATCCGGGAACTCGAGACGTTCCAGAGGGCTCGATGAATTGAGGATCCCAGTATTCGCCTTGACCAGGTACCACACTCCAGTAGTCGAAGCCAGTGGGTTCATGGTCCTCGCCCTCACCAAGATGCCATTTGCCCACCATTGCTGTTTGGTAGGCTGCAGGACCTGACTTCAGTTGTTTGGCAACATTTGGTAGCCTCTTGTTGATCTTCGAATCGAGTGTCATCACTCCGTTGACGTGATTATGGGTACCACAGAGGATTGCGGCTCGAGAAGGTGTGCAGATGCTATTTGTGACATAGCAATGGTCGAAACGCATTCCCTCGTTTGCAATGCGATCGAGGTTTGGTGTGCTGTTGATTCCGGCACCGTAACATGATATGGATTTAGCTGCATGGTCATCAGCCATGATGAAAACGATATTCGGAGATGAAGAAGGCATCGTGAACGTGATGGTGCTTTAACAATAGTATAATAGAGATTCAGCTCGTGCTAAGTAGACGTTTCGAAGAGACAAGAGCAACAGAGTCTCGGGATCAGAGTCCAATATTATCAATGAGATAAAGAAAAAAGAGCAGGAAGCCGATCACAACTTCCTCCTGTCTTAATCGGCTCTCGCTGAACCCCAAGTTTCGTGTGGTTGAGGAGCGGGAGAAGCGGGGGACCGGTAATCGGTAATCGGCGAACGAGACATGACACAATTTCCAATTTCCTTCAAAAGTAGTCCTCATCGGACCTCGGCGAAAAACTACCTTGATATGGCCACTCGTTTAGCGCATCCCAAGGAACGAGACTAAAAGGCTCAATTGGCATGTCCATCAATTGTGCACCTGGACTGGGTCCCATAGCGGCTTGCATCAGGATGTCTAAACCCAGATGACTGTCGGTGGCTGAGCCGAGTTCTTGTTGCCGAGTTTCGATCTCGTGTGATCCTCGGATCAACTCTAAATCTGGGACAGCTGACTGAGTCTGGGTTGCATGTTGCTCGCAGGGTACCCCAGCCTCCGCACTATCGTCAACAAATCCTGCTCGTTGTAGCACACTATGTATCCCAAGGCTTTTGTGCTTCCGTACCGTTACAGCGAAGCGGGGCTGTTGAATATCGCCATTACCCTGGTCAGGCGATTCTTGTCGGTCGTCAGTTTTTCCAGCTATGTGCAACTGGATCAAAGACTCTAGATCCTTGATAATGTACTGCTCTACAGCTGAGTGTTTGTACAGACGTTTGAGCAATTCCAGAACTTGAGAAGCTTTTTGACATGATTCTTGTGGCGTGAGATTGGACTCTGAGGGGATCAATGAGGATCTGCTCAAGAATAGAATCAGGCGACACGCGTGGTAAGCGCAGATAGCCACTATGTGGTGATTCACTCGCATCACATCTCCAAGCATCGAAAGATCCTCCATAATCGCAATATTCGCCCGAGCATGATGAAGGCAAAGTCTAGCACCCATAGTGATGCGTGCAGGTTGGCAGGATGATAGAACAGCATCAGAAGCCGCTTCACGGTAGCCTGAAAGAAACAGCCTATATGCATCGCAATGAGCTTGGTGCCAAGTGAGATGTACCGTCAGATATCGTGTGAGCCACCTAGAAGATTCGTATCGTTTCAGCTCTTGGCAACTATATTGTGGAATTTGTAGTTGCTGCAGCATCTTGGCAAATTCGTCGATCAGATCGGGGAGCTGTGGCATAGGCTGAGACGAAAGACGTACTTGTCGCGTCAACCTCATGATATCGCGCAAGATCGTCGTCTGTTTAATGTGAGTAGAAAGAAGCCCGTTTTCAGATATTCCATCCAATGTCAAGGGTTCATCGTCGACCATGGAATCTTTGTCCGCGTGAAATTCCTCTTCGACACATGGCATTTTGAGATAGATAAGGTCGGGCGAGCAAACCTCTGATTCTGGAAGCCCAATAGAGAACCGACCATTGATGAGCATCATGCACCACATTAATCGTCGCCGAATTTCTTGTGCCACAGGCCCAAGATCGATCCTCTCATATTGCAATCTCAGAGCACTAGCTGCACGGCCAGCGATACCGAATAACATATAAGCACGCTGGAACGATCCGGTGTCAATTCTGTAGTGGACAATCAGAAGCAGCGCCTGTGTTCGAAATATCGTTGGCTGCTCAATTTTAGACCAGATGATGTCTTCTGCTCGCTGAATCCATGAGGATGTTGAAACTGGGTAGTACTTGGAGTATTGAAGATGAAATGAAGATACAGCGCAAATCGCCAGAAGGAGTGGCTCGTCTAGGCTGCCATCAAGACACCGTTGAGTTATCGAGACTTCGTTGAGAAAGGCGTATGAAGGTAGAGGATATAAATGGCGGAAGAAGTCAATGATTAATTGCAGGCGGTCTCGCATGGGTGGTAAGGGCATTGAGCGATTTCCATCGTTGACTTGTTTGGGAACTGGGCCAGATACAGAACCTCTCCAAGACGATGAATGTCCGGGTGATGGTCCCGGGAGATACTGAGATACCTCTGGTAAAGCTGGCTCATTGTATAACAATGTGCAGTTCCCATCACCTGTAGATAATGTGGATGGAGATGTTTGGTGAAGGTGCGAGACTCTAGGCGAACTTTCACCAGCAGACCCAACCGATTTATTGCTGGTATCTGGCGATCTATGTGAAACTCGACTTTGCCGCTTATGATTTGGATATACGCAGTCTTTATCCCGTAATCGACAGGTAGCGCATATTGGTAACTCGCCAGAGCACTTTGTTTTTTGACTGCGACATTGAACGCAAGCTCGAGAGCCCCGGCGACGATCTGGTTGATTTTGAGTTTGGGACGTAGCGGCAAAAGCACAAGTGAAACCTAGACGCTCACAATTCGAGCATGAGTTTGGTCCTCCGTCACATCGGACCTATGGCGTCGGTCAGAATCTGTTCTTTAGTTGTAAGAGGTTGATCGCAAACCTTGCGAACGCGACATTGAGTGCAAGTGTTTGCGGATTTCGGTGGGGGCATTGACGTTTATTTCAGTCAAGGTTCAGAAATTCAATGCGGAAATAAACTTTGATGCTTTGTTGCAGTTGTTAACTTTGAGTAAGCTACTTGATCATTAGTGTTAGCCTTTCGATCGCGTGCTTCCAATTACTAATCACGACAATCCAAACCAACTCCCCACTGTTCTCTTCAGGGTAACACCAGAAAAGGTAGCTCTCAAACTCACAAGACACGATTCTGTGGATTGTTTCTTATTACTTGAATAATGTTTTTTGTCACTTATATATCATAATTATTAGTTCACGGTATTTAACATTTCACATGTCGATTCAAAGTTATCTTGTCAGAGGGTACTATAGACTTCACTTTTTTAAATTCTTTGCCTTCAGACTCTTAAAAGTAAGTGCGTGGATAAATTCGAATAGTGTTCCAATACTATGTTTTTGACTTTCACCTTCAAGACTATTTAAATGCTCATCTACAGCATAATGATCTCCGAAATCTTTCCTGCACTACACAAACTACAATTCACAAAGCACAAGACACTTACAAATCATCGACAGCATGGACGCCTTTCAGACTTTGCCTTCTGAGATATGTCTCCTTATCATAGGCAATATATACTCACATACGACACTTTGGAGACTTCTTAAGGCATCTCCGAAAATGCTAAGATGCCACCAGCAGAATAAAGCCTGGATTCTGCGTACCTACATATCCAGGCTGATACAAGCGGGTGGCAACGACGAAGGCTTACTCGAAGATGCCATGGCTATCATCGGGTTCAACAGGGCGCAAGGTGATGATTGGATAATAAACTGTCACTTCAATCAATGGGCGTCAAATAATCTTCCCGATCCCTTCAAAAGCTTCGACGAATACCGCATCACCGAACTTGATCGTATTTTCGCTCGACTGGGACTTTTCATCGAGGATTATATGTCCAAGGCCACGTCTTCTAATCCTGTTCTACGATATCTCAGCCTTCCAAGTATCGTATATACCGACACCGACACCGACAACAGGGTCACCTTGGACGACTTGACGCCCACGGAGAGATACCGACTGTTTCGAGCATTTCTTAGGTATGAAATGCTTTGCAAGGTCTTCGATCCTAAGGTGAAAGATGCGGTAGGTGCAGATTATCAGTGGATAGGAGGCAGCTACCATCAGACTTGGTACGGAAACAATGAGCAAAGTCCAGGCTTAGAGAGATACTGGAGGATCGCCCACGATTCTTGGGAGACACTTGATCCGTGGCTTTATGAGTCCCTCCATTGTGTTTGGGACTATATTCAAGCCTGCTATGGTGCTGTCTTAGCACACGTCGCCTGGGCAGATAAGTACCCTGCCTTTCTTACTGAAGGACTCAGGAAAAAGAACCTTCTTTTTCCTGACAACATGTACGTCAATTCTTATACGTACTTTGGGGATCTACGATTGTCAAGTAGATGCCATTATCTAACTTATTGGGCACCAGGTAAAGGAACTGACCTTCTGTTCCATTTGCTGACTCACATGGGCAAAGGGCCTCAAGGTACTTAGGCTATGCGAAGCTGGCTATACTCCATCTATTCCGAGTATCCGATCAGAGCAAAGAGTATGGGAGTCAGCTTTCTATTTCAAGATCATCCCGAGGAACTCACTTCAAATGATACACCCATTCCGTTGCCAGCTGTACTAGCAAGGAATATAAACGCAAACTCAGGCCCTTATGGTGCACCCACAAGCCCACCCATGAGCCCATACTCAAATGAGTATGGAGCAGGCGGTACAGGTGACTATCTTAGTGTCACATATGACCAGCTCAGAATGTTTCGACAGCGGGCGTGGATATTCTATGATGATACCAGATTATTTCCATCCGTGGCCGTACACTTCCCGGATATTGTCACTCTGGAACAACACAGAGATGGCCGGATGGGCCACGGTGCGTCAGACTACAATACACGCCACAGACGACGATCGCCAGAGTGGCAAGACTACTGGACCGGACGAACTTTGGAATCACCATCTTTGTTTGATGAGGAAATCGACGAGGTAGAATTTCCATGGAATGATCACTCTCGAATTCCAACCTTTTATAGCAGGCCTCAAGGTCAAGAATTGACGACATTTTGGCGGTGGGAATAAAGAGAACAGCTACATAGAACAGTAGGTGGTAAAGATTGAAGCTCGAGAATAACGATTTGGTAAGTAAAGCAGATAAAACCGGCAACGTGAATACACTACAATAGAAATTTATTTGATAACAAATTTGCATATCGTGATATGATTGTATGCTGTACCCTCTTAGTACGTTCTAACCCAGGTAACTTTACAACTGTGCCTAAATTCAAGAAAAGGGTTTTTAATCACACCAGTGGCAGCAGTCTGCGTTAACATTTTAAAGACAGGTCTGCATATAACCGGCACCGATCATTTCTGAACAGTAAGCCGTGCAGGACACTCCCTGAGAGGTGATCTACATCCGCAGTCAAGGCTGTGGGTCAACTCGTTGACAAACTCATGATTGCCTTATAACTTTCGCTTCATGACCGGAGTATAACGGTCCGTCGAGGTTTTCCAGGCCAATCTGACGAACACGGGCCATTCGGCAGTGGCGTGTTGGTACGTGGAAAGCTCGTCATTTAGATCCTCCTTTGTCTTGTAAAGGGTGACTTGCTTACTATGAGGCCATCCGACAATCTCCGTTAGAATAAACCCCTGTCAGGCTTACTATGACCTGCTTGAACTGTTCTAGATGAGACCTGGAATCACTATGCCGTGTTGGGAAATCAGTCCCCCTCGGACTTACTGGATTGCCGCAAGTTCATCTTTTAATCACGAGGATGTACTGGACGGGAAGTGGCCCCACTGCCACCAATGTAGGTCATGTTAGAGGAAACTCCCGGAATCATTTAAGGAGTAAATAAGGATTAGAAATCTTAGAATTAGGACGAGGATACATAACGTGTCTAGTCTAGCGAGATTGAATTCGAAAATGATATCGCTGCTGGAAGAGAAATTTGCAAGTTGCATCAAAAACCCGGAGTCTAACTCAAGATAATGGAAGCCATGTTTTCAGATCTCTGGACACTTGCATCCATGAAGGCCGAGGTACATCTCGTTGAGACCTGTGATTTTGATCCGTACACTCCCAAACGCGCATCATCAGGTCCTTTGCCCTCTGATATGATTGAAATTTACAAATGTCAAAGGCACGCTCAATCCATTGCAGTAATTTCTTCCGTCGCGCGTCGCCCATCGCTTCACAACCAGCTATAAAAGCTGCCCATGCCGACCCAGGCCCCGGCTGCTTGTGCCGCACCAACGAAGCGTCGAAAATCTCCAACCCTTGGATAACTTCATCAACATAAGTTTGAAGGACGAGAGGATTGACGTTGCGGATTCTTCGGTAGAAGAAGATGAGAAGAGAGGCGGCGAGGCATCTGAACATGCACACATTTGGTGGCTTGGTGGCGTCGATGTTGGTAGACATCTTGTGGCCATTGAAAAAGTCGCAAACGGCATCTTCAAGATTTTGAGCCTGGCGTGATAGCTTTTCCGTGAGACAATCATCCCAGAGCTTGTGAGGAATTTCAGTTGCATCCATCCAATTTGCTAACCGCGTGGTGCGCGATAGCAGACTTAGCCACTGCTCAGGTATACCATATATAACATGGAACTGGTCTTCGACAACATGTCGTGGATCTTCCAAGTGAATATCTTGGTTGCCAGCTTGGGCGTCTTTGTGGCCGTCAAAGCTACCGTCGGCTTCCTCGTGATGGTATTGAACGCGAAGGAAATCGTCCAACCCGGTGTCTTCCTGTATGTGGCCCATATCAGGCTGCGAGAGCGCAGTGCTAGCATCCAAAACACTGGCGCCCATGGCCTGTTGGAATTTGCTATAGTCGTGAAGTACATATGTACTTTCGCCAGTTATTCTGCTCCATGTATATACATGATGCAGTAATCGTATTCGACGTGAAATGTTTCGTTTGGCAAGCCCACGAAATCTTACCAGTCGTTCGGCCTCAATCTGAATTCGGCGCGCCTCGATCTGATCAGAAACTACCCACTACGGTTTTGTTCAGCGAAAAGGCGGTTTAATTGATAGGGAGTACATACAGCGTGGCCCATGAGAGCTTGTACTGCTATCAGCTGTTCTTTGTACTTTGCTGTTTTTGGACCTTGTGTGCCTGATTCCAGACATCCCCGGAAGTGAACCTTGGCCTCTCGTATCGCTTTCTGACTTAACTGCAGCCAGTGCTTCAGCGGACGATGAGAATTGTCGCCCATCAGGTAGAGGTGATAAGACGAAGTAGAAATAAGTGCGTATAAATTGGTAAGTTTGGCCTTGTTTATAGCTGACCTTTTCATCATCGTGATTTCAGCTAGAGTGTGTAATGCCAACTCAAGATGCATCGGACCCCAGGCGAACTTCTTGGTCAGAGGCACAGAGGCCATCCGTGGCATGACTACTGATTCGAAATTTCTGAGGAGAAAAGTGATGTCGGGAGAAGACAGGTCTATAGACCCGACTTCATTGTCCGACGAAGGATGATGTGGAAGGTTGTTGATCGACGGCTGTGACGGAACTTGGTCAAGAAGGATGGTAAAGGGGGTTTCGGGAACGGTAGCACCTTGAATAGTTGTAGTACTATGTTCAGTCAAATCTAAATTTCCAACTGGTGGTATGTCAGGAGCAACTTCGAAGTCTAGCTCAAAAAGGTCAGTCCATGCAAGGTGGTTGTCCCAATCTCCAGCCAGATGGAGGGCGTCATAATCGCTTCGCAAGGGCATGCCATGGTCATGGACGTCGAGGCAGCTAGATGGTCCATTCGCCCCGTCTGTATGTGTAATGGATACATAAGCAGGTGTATCAGAATCGAGAGTTGTCGCCGGTGTAGCATCAGCGACCGGGGTTGCATCGAACAAACCAAAAGGCCCTATCGTGATTGCAGGTGAGTTTGAGGAATTCGCATCTCTTGAGTGGTTGTCGATATTTAGCAGGGCTGTGCTGACTGAGTCTGGCGAAAGGCTAGAGGAAATGGCTGCTGCCATTGACGATCTGGTCTCGGCTAATTAGGGTAAGCATCATTGACAATACACCATCATAATGGCGGCCTCACCAGTATAAATGTGCCTCCTTGAGCCCTGGCCCGGACCAGAACGCAATTCACCTCTATTGGAAGACGACCCTCCTAGCCATTGGAAGTCGGCGGAAAATCCTTCACATGCTATGCCGCATGCCCTGCATTTGAGGCATGCCGGTTTGACTTGGTCGCATTTAACATGGCGTCGTCGACAGGTTAGACATCCTCCCAGGGAGTAAGGCCCCCGCACCCGTCTCCCAGCACTCTCAAGCTTCCGTGACATAGGAACTGGAGGGGATCAGGGACTCTGTGGCATAAATGCCATGATCAGATTCAGTATGCTGTTCCTTGCGTTTACGTTTGGGGAGCAAAGATGCCCCTCGGTGGTCTCGGAGGACTGGATCGGCAATTTATGTGGGTCAAACTTCTTTTCTGGAAGGTAATTCCAGAGTCAAGGAAATGTTTCCACTAAGCCAAAAGCCAAATATGGTGTGGTTAGTAATCTCTACGACCAATCCAACGATAGCTTCATCCGGAACCGGATGCCAAAGGAGTAGAATGTTTCAAGCGCCACGTATGGTAGCCCACAGCCATGCATATAAAATTCTTCAAGTAGTCACTTGTTCCGAATAAAAATTCTCAAGTTTTTCGACATGGCTTTTTTATTGTGTGCTTCTTGGTCTGTAATAGGGTATTTAAGGTCTTCATCCTGGGTTGTTGCTGTCGGGTTTTCTTGCTTACGAGTAGACTTTCTGATCATAGCAAGATTCTTCCTAGATCAATTCAAAAGCCGACGTTCGCGAATTAGAAACGTACCAAGGAATTGAGCTCTCCCTTAATACTAGAAGCGCGATGGAAAGCCCCGCCGCAGTAGCGTCAAACCCTCCAGATGACGCTATAACCTCATTACACAGACATACTAGTCTTACAACAACCATCAGACCGACTTCGCTCAGACAAATCGATGAAATTGTCCACGATACAGAATCTCACCTATCATCGTGGATTTGCGTCTTCGGGTCATTCCTTTTACTGATCCCTTCTTATGGTCTGTGGTCGACCCCCAGTCAATGCAAAAGCGAGGCTAACATCTCACCCCAGGATTTCCTCAATCCATCGGCACATTCCAAGCTTATCTACAAGAGAATCAGCTCTCAGACTATGCTTCCCGTGATATCGGCTGGATCTCAGGCCTGTACACAGCTCTCACGTTGTTGCTGGGTATACAAGCCGGGCCTGTCGTCGACCGGTATAGCCCTATGATCCTTGCGCCGATAGCTATCGCTCTGATGATTCCCATGTTCTTCATTCTCGCCGAATGTTCCAAGTATTGGCATTTCATGCTATGCTTGGGCATTCTTGGCGGCATCGGTGGTGCCTTTACTTCAACGATCGCCCTATCTATCGTCGGAAAGCTGTTCACTCGACTCCGAGGCCTGGCAATAGGCGCAGCTCTGACTGGGTCAGCGTTTGGAGGCGTCATCATACCATTCATGTTGAGAGAGTTATTTCCAAGATGGGGATATGCTTGGACGGTGAGGTGTCTCGGTATTCTGATGACTAGTCTCCTTATCCCGGGGTGTTTGTGCTACCTCCCTTATATGAAGATATACGATCTCCATCTTCGTAGCCAAAAAACGAGAGACACAGAGGAGCACCCTACTGACTTAGAAGCCCGTGCATCTTTTGACGAGTTTATCGAGGAACCCAAATCTACCTCTATTGTTAGTTTCAGCGCCTTCCTATCACGCTCGTTTTCTGCAATTGCTGCAGCATTCGTCTTTTTAGAGTTTGTCATCTTCGGCGTCTCCGGCAACTTGCCTACTCTTTCCTTTCGGGCAGGCAACCCTGTAGAGACGGGCTACAACCTCATTGCCATCATCAACGGAGTCGGGTGCGTTGGCCGTATCGCATCCGGACTTCTCGGAGACAGATACGGACATTGCAATGTTCTCATTATCGCGATCCTCTTGACAGCCATCGGGATGGGAGGTAGTCTTTTGCCTTTCGGTACGACGCGAGTTAATGCGCTATATGCTTTCGCTGCGATATGGGGAATGGGGTCTGGATTTTTCTCAAGTCTGATTCCGGCTTGCGTTGGGAAGACCTGTGAGCACAAGGATTATGGTCAATATCTTGGAACGATCAACTTTACTGTCAGCTTCTCTCTACTTATGACTGTACCTATTGGTGGCCAGATGTTACAAGAGTTAGGGGGCCAGGCACTTGCCGGTTTATATGTAGGCGTTTTGTGTCTGTCATCAGCTGCAGTATATATAGCCAGATCTTTTCTTGTGGGATCATGGGTGAAACTCCCAGAGAGGGTCTAGATCACACGATTTGTCCAGCGTCTCGAATGATACGGAGACAAGACCTACGACATCAACCCCCAACTAGGATGGAAGGTTTATACTATAAGAGTTATGCCTTAGAAGAAACCTTGTCTTAAGAGTATTAGATTTAAATTGTTATTAGAATTCAATCTGTATAAATACATTAACCTTTATGAAAAACCCTAAAAGAAATAAGGAATCTAGGTATAACCTAAAGATAAATAAAATTATACAAGTGTTAACTATATAAAAGGTTAAGAAACAAATATCATCGATCTTTATAGCTTATTTCATTTATACTATCTAAATATTGCGTTTTCCATTGGTGGCTACTGTTTTACCAAAAGAGCCGATTTTAAAACTGATTCCGGACATAAGTAATTTCCCAATTTTGTCAAAGACCGCTCTCCCCTTTGAGTCTCTACTAAGGGCGTGATATGCTGTGTGCAAAGGGAAAGTTGCAGAGAATTGTCCATAGAGCAGGAAGCTATCTTGCATCACAAAGCTCATGCTTCGAAGTATCCTTACGCTTAATTCAATGCATGTTTCTCTCAGTGCTGCGATAGGAACAATAATCGCGAACGCAGCTAACTCGGGGAAGCGTGACAAGAGATCTTGAATATGCGACATGCAAATAATCTGAACCGACCATAGACAGGTCAAAGCATTGGCTGTGCTTAGACTGGAGAAGCACAAATTATCATTTTGATCTTCGAGGCTATCGGTATTAGTCTGGTTCCAGTAATGCACCATCGGAGACTCTGCTTCAAAAGACTTGGCCCATAACTCAAACTTCATTTTCATCTTCACAAGCTGTGTGATGATCTCCTTGGCTTCCGTTGATGCCGTTTGGGCGGATCCATCCCTTAGAGCGTCGATTTTCTCAAGAATCCCAGGGAGAGCCGCTGCTAGATTGAGAAGTTTTTGTAACTGTGACTGCTCATGAAGCTGGAATGGTGCTTTTATCCAGTCTTCATCGGCCAAGAATGTCGCTTTCCGTAGCATAAAAGCTTGTATCACCTGATCTACAATTTAGCTGATATGAAGTCAACTACTTCTTTCCCTTCTACTTACTAGTAGTGGTCTTATTCCAATAAATAGTTTATGGTGGATACCAGTGCTGAAGACCTCTGGTGATGATAATCGAATAAGTTCGCCTGCGCCATGGATATGGACTAGCGAGCTATTAGGCGTCGTTGGTGAGGTTATCTATTCTCCCAATCGTAAAACATCAGAAGGTATTCAACTAATATAACAATAGCAATGAAGGAGTTGGGGATAATATTAAAGAGCCTAGCAAACTTACCTCCAAGAGGGCAATACACATTACGGCAGCTACTAGCTCAGCACTGTAGCAGCCTTTGAGCGACTGTAAGTTTTGCTGCAATAAACGAAGGGCGTGTCCGTAACACGATGAGATTGGCTGTACCAATTGCTGACCAGTTTGGTAGGTTTTAATGGACAAGGCCAACGCGTTCACGGCGGAAGTGAAACATTTGCCAATTGTGCCGCTTGATCCAGCAGCTAAATCTGGGAGTACCGTAACCCATGAACCGCATATCCTTGGTGATTTAGGCACGATTCCTGTGATATCAGTAATGATTTCCTGTTTAGGGACATAGTTGTGAATGATCAATGATATCGCATTCTCCCACGGATCTATGAGATACGGATAGATTGGTGATAAAGTGGAGAGTTCATTCTTTTGTTCAATGAGATTATTGTTTGTTAATGGAGCCGAGGGTGGAAGGCTCAAATTGGAAAATCCTTTCCGTGAAGTCTTTAGTATTGTCTGCCCCAAGCCAGTGCCTGTTTGACATGGGACAAAGAGTACATCTGGATAGCCCTCACAGGGGCGACCACTATTAAGACACTGGGAGCAGGCAGGCTGCTTTCCATCGCACTAGCGGACAGCTTTGTCAGTGACAATGTCCTACAAACCAAACAAGAAAAGCTAACACTGATTTTGCGTCTTCGACAAGTTCGACATAGCGTCTTTTTACGGACTTTCATACTGCTTAGCTTAACGATGACAAAGAGCTGAAATTACAGTATGTGTTATCGACTTGGTCAGGGTTTGCAGGCTTGCGGCGAGGGTTAATAGGTCGACAGTGACAGTGCTACGTAGGCACGGCAAGAAATTAGACAATCTTGAAAAGGTAACAAAACCCTTGGAAGCAATGAAAATCGGGTTTATCATCAAGTTAACCCAGGGAGAATCTGTCATTATGGAGAATCGTCATAGCTCGGGTTTTGTATCCCTTTACAGTTTAGTAATTTTTCCAGTATTGGTCATCAAGTCAGCCACAATAAAAGTGGCGCTGAAATGCCCTGTCGCCTATTAACAGACCACAGCCGGAAACGGACGAATTTATTCCTACCCAAGAGAGTGAATGCGTAAGATATTCACCATGATGCACAGCGCAGGAGATGAAGATATTAGGGCTACTAAGAAATCATGGCGAGTCTGCGGTATATCTACTTCGTCCAGCTTAGTCCATAGACTATACTAGAAAAAAACAGATTATGCCGAAATTATGCTTAACACGCCCAATGCATAAGCTCCAATGTCAGTTGAGTTTAAATCGTCGTGAAATATATTTTTAATGCCAGTCCTCGACGCTCAGATTATAAGACCTTGTTCGAGCTCTTAATGGCTGTTATATCAACAGACCTTTATTCTAGTTATCTGCGCTCTAGGTACTTGTTAAATTCCTGTATAAGCATATTCACGTCGTTTCTATAAGAATTCAAAGTGGAATGAACCGATTCAATAACATTCTCATACTATTCTCAAGTTCTCAAATATACCAAGCTAAGATTCTCTAGTCTGTTTATGACCTTGTGTCCCTCAAACCGATGCGAAGAGGGTTATAGAGAAATTCATTACAAAACCACCCAAAATCATCTCTATCCATGTGTTCGTTATCGTAGTCATCCCATCGGATTTCAGATACATTTGGTTTATAAAGCTATCTACAGCTTTAACCAAAAACCACCCTGCTTCTGCTTCCTTTTAATCTCTCGGGATGCAACAATAAACAACCCTCCAACAATAAGAGTGCTACCTGAAAATATTTGCGCTCCAGTATATGAGCCTCCACCCAAAGAAATAATAGCACCCGAGATAGGCGACCCAAGCAATGCTCCGACCCCAACAGCAGCAGAAACGATACCCAGTCGTGCTCCTATTTTCGACATGTCTGAGTTGATAATAGCGACTACGGCGAGGAAAAGTGATTGGACACCACCTACGGACAGACTGTAAAATGTCGTCCAAGCATAAAGCCCAGAAATCGTATAGACCGGGATCCAGGTATACATGCACAAGGCAGATGAAAACAGAAACACAATAAACACATTCATTGTGCCAATGTATCTTGCAATCAGACTGGGTAGTAATCGAGCAATAAAGCCGATGCCGTTGAGGACAAGCGTTAGGTTCAGCGAATCTGTGTATGACATGCCTTGTTTCTCTCGAGCGAAAGAGCTGAGGAAAAAGAATGGAAAGAACACTCCCAAAAAGGCCTGATAATCAGTTATTACACAGCTGAAATGGAAAGGATATTACTTACAAGAAAAGAACCAATGAGGTAAAGAGTGAACTCAGGCTCTTTGAACACAGACCAATCCACCAGGGGAGCCGATTTCTTGGGCGTAGGTCTCGGCTTGCCACATGCTAAAGCGATAGCAAATGTCCCCAACTGTATAAAGCCCATCGCCCGCATAGTCCATCCAAAACCAACAGTCGGCAATAACGTTCTTGCCATGCTGGGATAGATAAGACCTCCTGTGGTGCTTCCACATGCTGCTATACCCATGACAAGCGCAAGTCTGCTGCGGAAGTATGTAGTAATGAGAGTCATCATCGGAGTGAGAAGAAATCCATTGCCAAGACCAGTACATACACCTTGTGCAAGAAGAATTTGCCAATACGTTTGGCCCAGTGAGGTCATGAAGGTCCCGAGAATGACCAAGATGGCGCCAACAAAAGTGGTGATTCGGAAATAGCCGGCATCTGTAAGACGACCGCTTATGACACCTGTAAAAAATAAGAAGAATACGGCTATAGAGCCTATCCATGAGATATCGGAGCGCGACCGCTGTAAAGCAGAGACATAATAGGTCTGAAAAACACCAAATGAAATAATCATGCCCCTTTTCAAATGCTTAGCATAAGGTCTTCTTTATGACAAGTGAAGAGATCAACTAACCATGTATTCATAACAGTGAGAAAGCAGGCCAAAACTATTACAACCGGGATTAGTCTTGTAAAATATCTGCTGATTGCTTTACTTACCTGCCATCCAGGCTACCAAACCTCCTTCTGGTGGTGTGGTTACTGAGTTGATCGTGTTTGAAAACCCGGGACTTAATGCTGGGCTCAGATTAAGCGGTAGGTCCAAGCGATGCTGAACATCGTTGTCCGTATCGGTTGTCAAGTAATTATTATGCATGTCCCTGGGTTTTGGCTCTGTCTCATTTGCGAGGCCGTCATTCTGCTCGTGGTAAGCCATGGCGTTGGTATTGGGTTTAGCTTCGGGATAGATTGAATCAATATAAGTATGTCTTTCTATGGCTAACTGATGACCTTTTATTTGTATTAAAAGACGGTTTGTTATAATTGCACCTGTAGGATAATATAAATTGACCTTACTTAAATAAGATATAAAACCCGTCGGCATTCGTGAACTTCCCAGCGACTGAAATATCGATTAATAATATTATTAAGTCTCCACGCATCCACTTTAACATTGGAAATTGGAAATTGGAGACAAGGAAAATAAGTTAACTATAACAGGCATAGCTTAAAGCTAAAATTTATTTTGTGTAGCTGCCTTTTTAGTTCAATACAGTAGTACCTACCCAAGGAAGAACCAATATTTTTTACCTCGACATTTGACAACTCTGAAAAGGGTCTACTTAATTGAGTAAGATACCAGGAGGTTCTGCCGATGTCAGCCTTCTTGTTGTTCTATAGATATGCAGGCCATCTAGTTTGGAGGGCTTTGGCGATGATGTGCAACTGAAAAGCTCTTAAGCGCTTGAATATGAAGAGACATAGCTGGCAAGAGGAATTTTGTGTGCGCATGTGTCGCCCGCGTTCGAATGGCTAAGTAAAAATAATAGGCAGCACCTTCTGAAGACAAAACAACATAATGTTGTGATGCCAATACAATAGTAACTGAAATTAACTAGCACCAGAAAATCTGAAGAATGTTCAAGACGGTGGATTTAATGTTGGTCAGGGAGGTTAGTTGATATTATGCATTCTCTACCCAGTATACTATTTCTATTGTACTAATTGTATGTTTCATTTTACACGTTTGTTGAAACCTTTGTTTTGTACCTGTATACTCATTGACAGTTCTTTTCCTTTCCATGATATGGGGAAAAAATCAGTTGATCACCACGGCCTTTCCGGGTCTGAGCCAGCGAACATTCGACAAGATTCCCTCCTGCTTGAACTCTTCACTCAATTCCTCCTCATGTTGAGTAAAATGGCCCCAAGATTCATAGTGCATTGGCACCAGTACGTCTGCCTTGATGTCTCGGAAGAGACGAGCAGCTTGACGACCGTCCATAGTAATTTGAAGGACTTCACCTGGGTGGCCGGGCTCTCCCTCGCTGTTGATGCCATCGAAAGAAGCTTTGCCAAGATTCATCAGAGCAACGGCGATGTGATACTTGTCGGCCATCTTGGCCAATTCCTCGACATAAACAGTATCGCCGGTAAAGTAGATGGCGTATGGGCGACCATCAGGGGCGACTCCAAAGTCCTCAGTGTGGACGATAAATCCAACGCACTCATGACCAGGCCAATGCTTGCATGGCGTGGCAGTAATGTGGAACGTTTTGCCAGAGATACGAATGTCTTTCTTCTCCCAGTCAGAAAAGCCGTATACACTGGGGCGTGGAGCAAGGTTGTTTGCCCCATCTTTAGTGGTGAAAGTGTGACGGGCATCTAGAAGCTGACGTCCAAACTCATCAAGATTGTCAGGATGGTTCTCATGGCTTAAAAGAACGGCATCGATATGAGGCAGTTCATTCATCTTTAATGCTGGATCATCATGAACTTTGAGGGGTGGCCCTCCGGGTGTAGTCGGCCATTCAGTGCCAGCTGGAGAGAAGAAAGGATCGGTCAGAAAAGTAATGCCATCGATATCGAGAATCGCGGTGGCAGTCCCGATATGAGTGATGTTGACTTTGCTCTTGAATGTAGGTGTGGATATAGCCATGATTGAAAGTAGTGTTTGAAAATAGTTTGAAGAAGAACCGTTAAGTAATTTGATACCTATTTAAATGTGGCATCGGTGAATTGTTTATGATAACTTTATACTTTCACATTCTGTAAGCAATCAACACTAAATGTTAAAATAAGCCAGTATTCCCTTAGGATTAAAAATCAAAAAGTACAATCACCCCAGAAGTTATTCATCTGGATGCCGGTGACAGTAACTGACAAATTCTTTAATGGACCTTCTACTCAAGCTTAGACAGTAGTGTTGCCGCTAAGCTGTAAAAAGCTATAAAACCCGACCCATAAATAATCGTAGTGCATATGATGACAAAGACTAATACATGCTGTCTACGACGGTATTGTCTTCTATCTAGTGCTTTAAGCATTTTCATGATAACGTAAAGAGATCAGCATGGATTACAAGAAATCATTGCATCGTTAGAGCATAATTTATTCAAGGACTGGGCCTTTGCTAACCACAGGTCATCAGACTTCCAAGATAAACAAGCATGTCTTTTTAAAGAAACAATATCATGGAAGAAGATCTATGAGTCTGGAACATGAAACAACGGTTGCACAATAGGAATCAGTAAACGAGATCAATGGCCCCGAAGCGAGACTCTTCCCTGGAAAATCAGTCCAACGAGATTAATACGAGATATTAGCTTAAAACAAAAATCTTTCGGAGCTTCGGACAGCCAAGAAGAACCCTGAGGCAAATGCATAATATTCACCTATAAAGATTAAAGAACTAAGTGATAATTATATATATGAGAACGATAAAGTATAACTTCTTAAAATAAGGTTATAATATACTACTACGGAGAATAGATAATGCTAAATATAGCCAAAGTTCTAGTAACTGTAATTATTTCATTAAAATGCAAATAGAACCTCGTTCTATAATTTTATAAAATATACTGTAAAAGAAGCAGGTAAACGAGTTAATATAATATATAGGGATAATAAGATAACGTCTAGCTACTTGTCTAATTAAAGCAGATAAGATAGGCTAATAAATAAACAAGTAAAGATATAGTATAGTAAGTAAAATAATACTAGAGATAGCTTTAGTGGCTATTTTACTCTATTGCAGAGTTAATTCTTCCAAGGAAATATCCTCCGACTGGACTGCCTCTCCATTCATAATACCATAGACAAAACATTCCCCAATAAACCGAAACTTACTCTCACTAATGTCACTCCCCACCTTTCTCAAGGTATAAGGTATTGGGCACCTGTCAAGCACGTATACGACATCTCCAAGTTGAACGCGCTGATGAAAAAGTCCCAGGTATCCCTTACTCGTGATTCCCAGCCTTCGATTTGCCATTGCACGTTTGAAAGCAATACGCGTTTTGTGGAACGTCTCCCCCAGGGTCCGTTTACTCAGACTAGAAAGCTCGATCCTCCCTCTCCCTACAGGTAGTTTCTGACGCGTCGAGTACGTTTGCCCTGGAATAGAGGGCGACTTTCCTGTTGTCTCATCAATGAGAAAACTGAATATTTCAGAGAATGACTGTGGACACTTTGAAAGACAGTCGTCGTCTATACCACCGACCAGTGTGTTCCAGAGAGCGTTGAAGTCGATAGTCCCCTTGCATAACCTCATGAAGAAAGAGCTATTTGGTCCTATCCTCTACGTCTACGTCTACCCAGATGACGAATATAAACGAACTATGGAGTTGATCGACAAGTCTACCACGTTTGCCCTTACTGGCGCCGTCTTTGCCCGCGACCGAACCGCCATTGCCGAAGCTGAGAGGGCTCTTCGACAGTCTGCTGGTAATTTCTATGTCAACTGCAAGAGCAGTGGCGCCATTGTTGGTCACCAGCCTTTTGGAGGGTGCCGGGCTTCGGCACCAATGATAAGACTACCAGTACTAACCTCCTGTCTCGATTCACAAGCATCAGGAGTATGAAGGAAGATTTAATTGGTGCCGACGAGGTTGACTACCCTTCTAAAAAGGTGTAAAATCTCAAAGAGTGACATGAAAGTGCAAGCTCAGAGGTCAATCCCTTGAGGAGACCATCGATGGATGAATGAATCATTGTTATGTACATCCAGCTTTGTGTTTGGCGGTTGGGCCCTCTGGAAATAAGATATTAGCTATCTTGCCTGTTTCATCTAGGTTGTATGCAAGATGTGTTTTGAAAGACAAAATTCGATCGATGATAACTTGTCGTTGTTACCTATGGTGCAGACTATTAGTCACAAGGTCTATACATGGACAGCCAAATACACAAACAAAGTCTGGGCTTGTTGACATTTCTTCGACTTTCTAATATTCTTTGGATTGCGAGTTGTCATATGAATGTTTTTCATGTCTTATCAACTCATCCATTTCGAAGATTAGATGCGACTGCATTTGTATAGTTTCAACTTAACATATACGGAAGATCGTTTTGGAGGTTCATAGTAATTCATAGTTACCCGGACGAAGAATGTGCATGCACACATACAAATGTAAACAGCACCCATTGTATTGGAGACAGGCTTGCTCCCAGAGATAAGAGTCAAACGAGAACACTCCTACTACGTTCCTGTTTTAACTCGAAGCCTGGAAAATGCTTCGATACGGTTTGGACTACTGCTTGTTTTTACAGGCTGCTATAGACTGCTAGTGAAGTTAGGTGCAGCCACATTTTTAGCATAATTGAAGATTAATAAGTATTATAAAAAAATAAATTATATAATAATATTCTTAATAAATATATAGAAATAAACTACCTTATAATAAGTAATATCTTAATAACTAATTTTAATAGGGATTTATAAAAGGTATAAAACCTTAAAATATATTTAAAGTCTTATATATATATATAAATAATAAAAAGGTATAAATAGTTTTTCTTTCTAGAGATATAAGGAAATATAAATAATCTTATAACTAAGACCTTTTTCTTATATATATCCTTAGATATAGTTATATTAAAATTAATTAATAGGTATTCCTTTAGAGATATTTATTAAAAAAGTAATATTATTTTATAAAGCCTTATTATAAGAGTAAAAGGAAGTAATAAATCTATTCTATCTTTTAAATACTACTTTTTATAGGATACTTCCATAGAACTTTGCCCAACAAAGGCTCAGACGCTAAAATATAGTCTAGGATAAGCCCCTGACTAATTTTCGGAGAGGTATAATAAGCAGTGAGAAATCGCTGGATATAGGGAATAGAATAGATATACCTTCCTAGAAGATAATCCATTCTGGTCGCCCAAGTTGATAATCGCGTCGCGTGAGCGGAACGCAGATAATCCGCCCTTAACGGCTCACACCTCTCAGCCTGATAATTGTTGAAGATAGTGTCCAGAGCCGCCGCATCTGGCTTGTCCTCTATGCATATCAATGCTCGTAGTTTGTTACACAATGATACTACATCCTGTATACCATTGTTGAAACCCAGACCTGAGTTGGGGGTAAATTTATGCCATGCATCCCCTACAAGTACGATGCGACCGTTCCAACTGACTTTACCAACAACTCCCTCCTCTAGATTAGTCATGCCCTCAATGACATCAGGGTCTTGGAGTACATCTTTAACCGTCAATTGTTCATTGAGCGGCCAGTCTGCGAAGGTGTCCCTAATGGACTGAATAGCCTTTTTGTCATAAAGGCACCTTTGGTTAGACGGCTGATCAAGCTTCTCGTATAAGAATAACCAGCCTTTGTCACGGCCTGTCAGGTACATCAGACTGCGGTCTTGACCTTGAGTTTCGTAACTGTCCCCAGGCTCCGAGGGCCGACGGAAGGAAGCCCAGAGGCACTTGTAGGCAGATGTGAAAGGGATTTCAGGGTCCCAGACGGAAGCAAGTGATGGGTCACTTTGGAGCGCACAGCAGCGCATAATCGAACGGGTCTTAGAATGGGCACCGTCGGCGCCAATGATGATGGACCCCGAGTAGGAATGCCCATCGGCACAAACGACGTCTATTCCCGTTGGGGTTGCTACAGCACTGGTAAGTTTTTTGCCCAAAAGATAGCGTGTTTTTGCATCTTCGGGCAAATTTTCATACAGTGCTTTGACCAGCTCGGCTCGATGAAATGCTATAAGAGAACTCCCATGACTATTGTCTATGTAAGTAATTGACAAGAACAGAGAAAGGTAATGTACCAACAGTTACTTACTTTTTCTGTAGGATGCTGAGAGTATAGGAACGCCTGAACCTGTGCTTCCGTGCATCAAACCCTTGTGAGTGGTGTAGGAGCGGATACCCAATTCCCTCAAGATGATTCCATAGACCGAGTTGATGAAACACTCTTAGGTTGTGTGGGCTGACGATGAGACTGGCACCGACATCTTCAAATATATCGCTTCGCTGCTCAAGAACGATAAATTCTATGCCCGCTTGGTGAAGGGCGTGCGCCGTGAGT
This sequence comes from Fusarium sambucinum, assembly GCF_050947815.1. Lineage (NCBI taxonomy): Eukaryota > Fungi > Ascomycota > Sordariomycetes > Hypocreales > Nectriaceae > Fusarium > Fusarium sambucinum. The sequence goes on along the minus strand of NC_139294.1, from coordinate 114,323 downwards.
ATACCGACAGGTCCACCGCCGACAACAATCACTTTAAAAGGGCTTGTTGACATGGTGTTGTGACAGAAATATTCGGTGCAGGGATGTTACTCCATTGATTGGATTTATCTAATCAGTTGTGGCATTACATACTTCCAGGGATGATGTCTGTATTTAAACACGGAACATGGTCATTGGTAAGGCCTGGCACGAAGAGCGGTATCGCGCCATCCATCTGGCAAAAGACGAACAAGTGGGGGTCGGGTCAAATTTGCGTGTAGAGTTCCACTTGTCGTTATTATCGGATAGACTTTAGAAGACAGACAAGTACAATACCATGTAAGTTAATATTTTCAGCTTGCCCTAACAAAATCCAGCTAAAATAGCGGTTGTGAGTCAAGAAGCTGTGGCGTTTATCCGGTGGAACAACGCGTGGATTACAAGAGATGAGGTCGCAAGTACACTACACGCCCAAGGACAAGTCAATGGTGTGGAAACTGGTCTGCTTTACTGTTGTGTGGAACTTGAGTTATTTACGATGCGTTAATATTCAGATTTACAGAATGAGGGCTATTCCACTAATCTAATGACCTATTCCTTTGCGATGCCTAAGACAGCATCCTCAAATGCTTGGTCTACCTATTAACGGCTGATTAGAGTTGTCGAACTATTGGGAAGAAGGACTTTAAACTTACATCATGATAATACATCCACTTGCGCTCCTCATTTGAGACATTCGCGATTCGGCCGATAATTTCGTCCTCAACCGACGTAGCCTCATCCAATGTCTTTTCGTGGGAAGCAGCAATGTCGTCCATGGTCTGGTATAGAGCACGATAGTAGGGCGATCTTACGCTGTCAAAAAGATTCAGAGCATCTTTCAAACCTCCAGTTGACGAAGCAGCCCATCGGATCGCTTGTCCCAGCGTATTTGCGTCTTCGAGAGCGAATGCGGCGCCAGCACCAAAAGCACCAGACAAGGGATGTGACGCGTCTCCGATAAGAGCGATAGATGGATGACTGACGACTGAGGGCAGTCTTGTCCCACCAAAGTAGTCAAACCGTTTGATCTGAGTGATGAGTGACAAAAGCTTCTGAATTGGCTCGCAATATTCCTCGAAGTTTTCGATGAACTTGGCCACACTGACTTCTTTGCCCCAGGTCGACCGGTTGCCGTCGTCGGCCTCCGCGATTCTGCAGGTGACTTCCCAGTCTTCATTGTTTAATGGAGCTGTATAAATCCACTTGCCCTCGGTGCCATACCAAAATGCTGAAGATCTCGACATGCCGGTTATCCGCTCGACGTCAGACACTTTGACTACCGCTCTATAAGCGGTCAGGCCTGTGTAGTGGACGGAATGATCCGGATAAGCAAACTTTCTAACGACCTTCTGATGATGAGTTTGGTGTTGCTGCTGTCAATGATGAAATATGGTACAAACTCACAGATCGAATACCATCAGCACCAACGAGGAGGTCGACATTATCGGTGAAGCCGTTGTCAAATGTTAGGTGAAGCTTGCCACAGGGTAGCAACTCGATACTACCCAATTTCATGCCCGGTCGAATACGGCATGGATCTGTTTCTTTCAACAATGCCCTCTGCAATTTACCTCTGTGAACTCGGCAGGGAGCCTGATGAGGAGCAACATGCGCTGGCGGATAGGTCTGCTTCACAACTATGCCACGTATCCCGTCTCTAGAATAGAATTTCATCAGCGTACATCCTCAAAAGCAAAAGGCTCCTAACTGACCTGTATTGGTAATCGTGGCCATCCGAGGACCTGAAGAAGTCGTTCGGTCCAAGGTGTTTGGACGCCCCGAGCTTCTCCAGTAAGCTCCAGGTGCTACGCTGCAAGGTGATGCCAGTTCCAATTTCACTGATAGTTGGTTTCTGCTCGTAAAGATGCCACTCTACAAAGGGCAACCTGCCAAACTCGATAGCAGCTGCAAGGCCGGCAGGACCACCTCCAATAATGGCGACTTTGACACCCTTCCCTAATTGTTCTGAAGTCGACATATTTGGTCCGCCTGTGATTTACCTGAGTCAAAAGAGCAATAGCATCGACTTTCTTAGAGAGAGAGAGAGGTAGTAATTTGTTTTCGAGGCTTCCCAACCCATGCTCACAAAAATGTACTATATCGTCGTGGGAGCCTCGGAATTATTATGATATCACGCCGCTGCCACAGGGATTCAGGCGGTTCCTAGGGTCTCCCTACACTTCCTGTCATGTCAGAGACAGACCCGCCATTCCGATCGAAATCTTGGCTCTATAGGTAAGCTAGATAACGAATGTCGCAGATGGTGTGAGTGATTTTTGGTAATGCTAGGCTCTACGAAGGGTGGCTTATGTAAAATGTGTGGGGCTGGTGTTCATAAAGGCCCATATCTAATTGCCCAGGGGGCATTTCGTCATTCACTAGTTGAAAGGCATATTTAGCTACCCTCTTCTCAGACTCATTTTGAAGAAGTCGGAACCTTGACATACGAGTCCCGAGCTGGTGTATATGTTGTTCACAGGGTCTGGGCCCGTTATCACGCAAGAGCAATATGTCATGATGCAAACATCACTAACTCAGCTTATTTGAATTGCCGATGCATAATGAGGAGGTAACTGTGGTAGTAGAGATGGTTTCCGAAACCGAACTATAAAACATATAATCCTACCGCTATCCTTTGTATGTGTACATTTGAACGTCAGTCAAGTAGACTTTGTTCAGTTTCAGCTTCGTTTTCATTATTTCAAGGTCTTATTATGGCTCTACCCCTGAAACAAAACCAGATTGACACCAGTATTCGAAGCAATGATGATGCTGCAGACCTTTCGAGTTCGATTGGTCAAGATATTCTCGAATCCGACTTTGAGGATGAGGTACTTGCAATGAAAACTCGCCTCGTTAACGATGTCGGTCTTTCTCCCCTGCGACCAGGCCTTGCACTTACACGAAATAGGCAAACGGCAAGCTCGGCTGGACGCCTTTTGACTGGAAGCTCTTCTTCCTCAACGGTTTTGGCTATGCTGTGGACTCGCTGTTGACTATGGTACAGGGTGTAACTGGGCCCCAAGCATTTCGAGAGCTTGCCACTGCGTCTTCCTACATCAATGCAGGAGTCGTAGCCCAGAATGTCGGTCTCGTCGTGGGCGCATTGTTCTGGGGATTTAGTGCTGACATGCTTGGGAGACGGCTGGCATTCAATGTGACGCTCTGGATCACTTCTCTCGCCATGATCGTGGGGGGCGCTGCTCCTAATCTTCCGTTTTTGTGCGCTTTCCTAGCAATATCGACATTTGGGTCCGGCGGAAACTTGATTCTTGATCCGACAGTTCTTCTTGAGTTTCTTCCAGGCGACAAACAATGGGTAGTTACTGCGCTAGCTGCGTGGTGGGGATTAGGCCAATCGATTACTGGATTTGTTGCCTGGGGCTTCATGAGTGCGTCAATACTTCCTCCGCCGCATATTTGCATGCTCTAACTTTCTGAAATAGCTCAAAGTCGTTGGAATTGTTCCGCTAGCGATGACTGTGGGTGGAATAACAACGCTGGCTGGCGCTACGTTATGTTCACGTGCGGCGCACTCGTTTTTGTCCTCTCTGTACTCCGTGTTACAGTGATAAGACTTGTGGAAACTCCGAAATACCTTCTGACAAATGGGCGAGATGCGGATCTGGTAAGATATTACCAGGATCAGGCTCACAAGTACAACAGGCCTTGCACCCTAACGTTGGAGCAACTTCAAGCTTGTGGGGAAATACACTTGAAACAGAAGGAGAAGAATACGTTTGTTGTTAGTGAGGTCAAACGCCATATTCAAGGTCTTTTCGTTTCTCAAAAGACAATTTCAAGCACGCTCCTGATATGGGCCTCGTGGGCGATCATAGGATTGGCCTATCCACTGTTCTATGTATTCCTCCCGTAGGTGGACCATGTTCTCCTCCATATGAAACAACGCTGACTTGGGAATAGGGCCTACCTCTCAACTAGAATACCCGGGAAGACGGTATCGCAATTCGAGACGTATCGAAACCTGACATTGACAACGATTTCTGGAATTCCTGGACCACTCATCGCGGGCTACCTCGTTACAACGAGATTGGGACGCAAGTATACCATGTTTATTGGCGCGCTTTCAGGCATGGCTCTTTTTTTTGGCATTACCGGGATTAAGACCGATGAACAGAATGTTGGCATCTCTTGTGCTATCTGTAAGCCACCAGTCTCTCCTTAGTAGTTATGGATTACTAACGCCGGGATCGCGCTCCAGCTTGCTGTATCAACATCTACTACAGTACATTTTATGCCTATACGGCCGAGGTCCTTCCATCAGCGCATCGCGCTACTGGAAGTGGCATCGCAGTGTCCTTTAATCGGATCATGGGTATTGTGTCAGCCTTTGTGGCTTCGTCTGGCAACACCGCAACGGCTGTGCCGCTTTACGTATATGCAGCCCTATTTAGTGCCTTAGCTCTGATTGCAGTCTTGTTTCCCTTTGAGCCAAATGGCCGACGCAGCTCTTAATTCTTCTCGTTCAGCGAGGCCTAGAGAATATTAAATAAACAATTATAGATAGACTATAGTAAGTAGAATCATACTAGATATAGCGTAAGTGGCTGTTTTACTCTATTGTAGAGTTAATTCTTTTAAAGAAATATCCTCTGACTGAACTGCCTCTCCATTCATAATACCATAGACAACGCATTCGGTCCTTGCAGCTGCGGAGCGATAACGTTATAGAAAATTGAGGGTTGGAGAACGAGGCTTGCAGGATTGCAGCCTGATTTATCTAGAATATAAGCAACAACAACCGCAGTAACTGTTAATCCGAACTGCAGGATCCTGTCGACGTATTTCTATCTCTAGATAGGTAATTATCAGTACTAAGGACTTAAGTATCCACTGTTCTTATCTTATACACGAGCTTATGCACACTTGATAGGCAGCAGCAATAACATAGGTTTAAATATCTACCTCATCTTCTTATCTTTCCAGTACTTTATATTATAATTCAATCACATTGTTTATTCTCACTTTCCATTTCCTAGACTCTCAAAATGCCCTCCACAAATACATCCCTAGAAAGTTCACCTAACAAGTCCAACCTCATCTCCGCAGCGGCAAGGGGAAATGAGATTACCGGTCTCTCAATGTACGAAGATACAAATGAAGACATAAATCTTGAAAGAGTACAAAAACTCATGTCAGAAATGAACGCTGATGTCCCGCAAGGTGGGACAGACATTGTTTTCGGAGATAAGGAGTCTCAACGCCTGAGTTTTTGGGAACCCACATCGAAATCGAAATCCCGGAAGGCGCCAATTATCGTCTTTGTCCATGGAGGAAGTTGGATAATCGGTACTTATCTCGACTCTGTTGGTTCAGTGAAAGTCAAATACTTGAACGATCTTGGCTATGCATTTGCCTCTGTCGATTTCGCCCTCATTCCAAGTGTTACCGTGGAGGAACAGGTACAAGAAGTCGCCGACGCTGTGTCATACATAATAAGAAGCTCAGAGGCGCTTGGTGTCGATCCTGATAGCGTTGTCTTGATGGGTCATAGCTCGGGCGCTCATGTTGTGAGCCTAGTCGGCATTGATGCAAGTTATGCACAGAAAGCCGGCTTCGACATCAGTCATTTAAGAGGAATCATTGCGCTTGATGGCTCAAACTACAATGCAGCTGCGTCTATTGCTGACAACACGGGATCAATTGTCACCAACATGCTTCATGCATTGGGCAGCAACCCAGAGAGGTTGGAGGCAATGTCACCCACTTTACACGCAGCCAGTCCCAATGCTCGAGCGTTTCTTCTCCTTCATGTCCAGCGGAAGGGAGATATTCGACAGGCGGTAGAGTTTTCTATTGCTTTGAAGGTTGCTGGTACGAATGTTGATTTACATGTCTTCGAGGGAGAGGGCTTCGAAGGACATGTCACGCTTCTCATGAAACTTGGCGACGAAGAATATCCTGCAACAGGGGTAATGAGAAAGTGGCTGGAGAAGTATGCCCCAATTTAGTAGTAGTGCTTCGTGGAGGCGTCGTGCGATTGTTAGCATTAGGTATGGAGAGAGAGGTTCAGTAGATGGTTGGGATGCGCTTGAACTGACTCTAGCTATTGTAAGAGTCTAGTAGGTAGTAATGCTAGGGAAGCAAGTCTTGATTTAATAAATACATCAAGAAAGAAAATACTACTTGGCCTTTGCATCTACAGTCTTTGACTTACCAATCTAACCATGATAAAAGCAACGCGGATTTCCCTGGCATTGGTGGCCCTTGTGTGTTGCGGTAACAGATACGCAAGCCCATGCAAGCCGAGTCCCTCAACAACCGCGATAGTTGCTTCCAGCGGGATCTCAACAACGACAAGCACGATCTCGGATGTAGAGCCTTCCACAACAGCGTCTTCTGTTGTCATATCTGAGTCTGCCTCTGCAATCACTACTGCGACTATATCAGTCGATGAACACTCGTCGACTACAATTCTGACTACATCTAATCAACCGACAACCACCACTGTCGCAGAAGAATCGTCACCCTCCAGCGTCTTTTTTAATCCCTCTTTTGAAGATGCCGATGCCTCGTGGATACTCGAGGACGATTTTACCCCTTTGGCGGTCAGCATCAACTCTGGTCTTGGGCGCACGGGTTCACACTCAGCGTGAGTAAAACCTCGTACATACCGCGCTCGGGAGATTGAGCAGCTCATGTTTGAGAAGGGACTGTCCGGATCCATCGTTCACTCGCCCGAAGGATGGCGTCAGACTGATATGGGCAAATCCTTATCACGACACCCTCTCATCAACTACAAGAGACAAACCGAGACTGCACCCTGCCCATTCCCCGACTTGGCCAACAAGCGACCTCTGGCTGGTATCAAAGTAGTCGAATTGACTAGAATCATCGCTGGAGCCGCCGCTGGAGCAGCTCTTGCCTCTCTTTGTGCTGAAGTCATCCGTGTCAACTCATCCAAGCTCAAGGATTACACGCCTACTCAGCCCTCAGCCCTCATGGCGGGCAAAACTACCATTGATCTGGACCTGGAAGACCCGGCTGATCATGCAAAGCTCATGGAGCTGTTTGGACAAGCGGATGTCATTTTGCAAGGCTATCGTCTGCGGTCCTTCGAGCGCCGTGTTTTTGGTCTCAAGGCTGCACTTGATCTCGCCAACAAGCGAGGCAAGGGTATTATCTACGTAGATGAGAACTGCTATGGTCCTGATGGCTATTATGCGGAGCGACCTGGCTGGCAACAGGTTGCTGATGCTGCTGCCGGAAGCGAGTGGGTCATGGGTCAGTCGTTCAACTGTCCACCAGGTCAAGGCGTACTGCCCAGTCTGCCCATATCCGACATGTCGACGGGTATCCTGACTGCTCTGACCATCATGTGTGGCATCCGCGATCGAGCCAAGTTTGGAGGTTCTTATCATGGGCACGCCTCTCTTACAGCGTACAACATGGCTACGCTTGACACCTAGGTCCGGTTATATCAAAGGGACACAGTGGCACAGATCAACAACAAGTACAAGTTCCCCAGCTGGTCCAGCGATATCCATGTAGCTCCACTGTATTACGCCTGTATTACGCCATTCTGGAGGCATGGGAGAAGGAGAGCAATCTGATCAAGGATGAAAAGTACTACGTGCATTTCTCTGATTCTGTTTTTGGATCTGATCTACGGGTACTGGGACCTGTAGTTAAGTATGATGTGGATGAGATTATGCCCAAGTGGGACAGCCCACCTGTACCATTCTGCCATCATGCTTTCCGAACCTTTCGGTCTGCATAGATAGATCTGACAAATATAACATCAAAGTTTCAAATCATTCTAGCGTTTGTTATATGATTGCATGATAAACCAGGCCTTGCGTCTGTAATGCGCCCTGGTCGATTCCTACAACCGTCGCCTACTTGTTCATACATTCATTTGACATACAACAACATCGTTGTTCCTTACACTAGGTGCGGGAGATCGAATATTAATGTCAAGAAGTGATAATGATTTAATTATTTCTTCATACGACCGTAGATGCGTCTAAGTATCACCATCTATAGTAACTTCTCAATCTGTGTCATGACTCCCAGTACCTTCTCCTCTTCGAATCGTCTTCCAACGAGCTGTAATCCAACATCACGGCCCTCCATCTTCAACCCATCATACAAACCCCAATTCCAAGCATCTGTCTCGTTTCGGGGCTCATGTTTCACATTGTACTTGTCGTCAAGGTCTTTATTCGCCTTGCCCGCAGGAAATGCCAATGCAGTGTAGTCCAAAAAGTTGAAAACCTTGGTATAACCAGTCCAGCGACAACTTCCATGAGGTACTGCGGTATGCGGCATTGTAGGTACGAGGAGCACATCAACCATCTTTCCCGATGGAGAGCGTATAGAGTTCCACATGTCATGATATGCATTTTGAGCTGCCACCTTGCGTTTGTTAAGTTGCCAGTATGAGTATACGGAGATGGGTTTGCCACGGTCAACCAACGCTTGGATCTGGGGTACAAAAGGCTCACCACCGTCTGACACAGCTATCCGAATGTGCTCACCTCCATCAGATGTATAGTACTTGTCCTGTAAAGACGTCAGTATCTCCTTAGACTATGTGTTACTGAGCGACCTACCATTAAATCGATGAACTCGGTGTGTAGGCTTGCGTCCCACTCCACAACCTCATGTCCAGCTGTCTTGAGATTGTCTACAAGCTGACGGAAAACTCGCTCGATAGGCGGATGCACCTTTACCAGGCCGTCATCCAACAAAGCACCTATGACAAGTGGTCGCTCGAAAAACGTCTGAAAGACTGTTTCTTTCCATGGAAGTGGTGGCAGCTGTGGATCTGTAGTCCAAGGCTCTGCTTCAATAGCCAATTTGGTGACCAATACGAGTGAGCTCATTGACCTTGCCATTGGACCTACAGACGAAGGTATGTGTTGTTGGCCGTCTACTGTGACCTCGACACCCCGGTACGTCATTCGACCGCTCTAAGTTAAACGTTAGCTGCTTCACCTCGAGGATTCTGCTATAGTGGTTGGCTCACGCTTGGCTTCAAACCCCAAATCCCATTCATATGACTTGGAATGCGTATTGAGCCTCCAATATCTGTACCCCAGCCAACCAGGGAGCCGCCAAGAGCCAACACGGTTGCTTCTCCTCCAGAAGAACCACCAGGAGTGAGTGCCGGGTCATCTGGATGTGTTGTCAGACCCCAGAGTGGATTATTTGTCTCGCACCACTGGGTTTGTCAGCCATCCATCTTGCATATCAGCTTTAAGAGTTTCTGCTCACCATAATGCTCTGAGGGAGGTTTGTTTTTCCGATAATGACGGCTCCGAGTTCCTTCAAACGCTTGACAAGAGGAGCGTCAGACGACGCCGGTGCGAAAGCTCTTCCTACATATCCCATCGTAGAATCTAAACCACTGATGTTGAATTGATCCTTTACTGTTATAGGAACACCATGTAATGGACCTATCAGACGGCCGTTTTCGCGTTGGAATTTATCAAGACGATGTGCTTGCTGAATGGCATCGTCAAAGCAAATCTCTGTGAGGCAGTTTGTCTATCTTTATTAGCCAAATGTTCACTCTACGGGAGATTAGGAACGGAGTTGAATATTTACCTTTTGATGTGCTTTATACGACCTGGATGATGTCTATTAGAAAACATGCTAATATGTCTCTTACTGTGCATATTCAAATGCTCACTCACCTTGCGACGTAACCACGTATACGTTCAAGAGCCGGGATCTGTTTTATAACCAACAGGCTAATTATCTCTTGGACATCGACTATATCAGCACCCAACACGCTCACATTTGAATTAGCATCCGGTCGGTATTTCTCAAGCTGAGTATCTCGAATGGCTCTTTTGGCCGCAACAATTTCTATCCAAGGTCGTTGGGTATCGGAAGCACCTTTTTTGGAAATCACCACCATCGTAGTGTTGAACAGAGAATTCGTCGATGTTACAGAAGATTTGATACCGAAGACATGGAATACCAGAATGCTGGCTATACCACGCACAGATATATTACATGAGGCCACGGAGTTAGCCGATCTCTATGTTGGAGCCATGATAAGCATTGGACCATCCACCCATTCGGGTAACTGAAGTCGAACGAGGAGGATAGAGCCGCGGAGATAACGGGACTGTCGGGATCCTTTCCGGAGTCATGAGACAGTCACGTGGACTGCATATGGAGCCATAGAATGGGGAAGATGGCAACGTGGGGTAGACTGCGACTCGGGGAAAGATCCACAAGACATTGTCGTGTAGCCTAGCTTAGTCTTATCGCCTTGACAAGCCTTGTCAATATCTCAGTTTCTCCGCAAAGTAGTCAACAGCAGAGGAGAGCGTCTTGCCCGAGAAGAGACTGATAACCGGTTAGCATCCACTCACCCGGCCTTTCGCGCTTTCTTCGTCGCCCATCTTCGCGTCTTACGACTAGCGGAAAATAGGTTGGTTTGATTTGAGACAATCGATGCCGGTCTTCCCCCGCGCTTATGGGCTGTAGTTAGAGTTACCTAGACTCAATTAATAAGAACCTCTGTGACGGCTACGATTGCCAACAAACGACAACTGATCCAAGCTCTATCTCCACACATACACATTGAAGAAATCACATCGCAATGGCTGTAACCTCCGAGAAGGAATTTCATGTCGCCATCGTTGGTGAGTATGACACGATTCCGTTGCCCAGCAATCCTAACTTGTTTTGTAGGCGCTGGCATTGGCGGTCTCGCCTTAGCAATGGCTCTCCATAAAAAAGGAATCTCATTCACACTTTATGAGGACGCAAAGGAGTTCTCAGCAGTTGGGTAAGTAAGCTGTCTGCATTGCCGTGATTCAGAATTAACTGACTATTCAGCGCTGGTATTGGATTTGCTCCAAATGGCATGCGCACCATGGATCTGATTGAGCCTGGTTTCCGACCTCTGTATGAGAAGATCTGCGTCGGCAATAAGGGTGAGGATGCGCATTCCATATTCTTTGAGGGAATGCTTCTGGAAGAAGGTTTCGGTATGTATTTGACCCTTCCGCCATTTGAAATATACTAATTCACATCGCCACAGGTCGTGATAAGCCATGGGTGGGAAAGTCAGGATGGGGTCATCCGGACTATACCCGCAAATCTGTAAGTGCATCGACTTGAACAATGAAGATACCGAGGCAATTGACCACCAAATCAGGTTCATCGCAAAGAGTTACTTGAAATTATGACGAGTTTCATCCCCAAAAACAGTGTCCAGTTCAGCAAGCGTCTGACAAAGATTGAGCAGCGCCCAGATGGTGTCAGCCTCTCTTTCCAAGATGGCACAACTGCCAACTGCAGTATACTAGCCGGCGCGGATGGCATCAAGAGTACCGTGAGAGGACATGTGCTTGAAAAGCATCCCAATCAGATTGCCCCAGTCTATGCTGGTTCTTACTGCTACCGCGCTGTTATTCCCATGTCTGAGGCTTACGAGATTCTCGGTGATCTTACAGATGTCGCCAAGTTTTACTTTGGCCACAAGCAAAGTGCTATCTCTTACCGAATCACTGGGGGCGAAGAATTCAGTTACCTTCTCTGTGTCGCCGATGCACCTGATGCATGGAAGCTCGAGAATTCAGTCACAGAGCTTATTCCCCACGGGCAAATGATGGCAGACTTTGAGGGCCCTGGAGTCGACCCTAAATTCCGTCAGCTCCTCGCCAAAGCCAAGCCCGTCAAGTGGGGATTCTTCCATCATCGTCACACAGCATCCTACTTCTGCGACCGTGTTGCTCTAGTCGGCGACAGCGCCCACGCATCTCTACCTTTCCAGGCCGCTGGTGCCGCTCAGGGCATCGAGGATGCTCTTGTACTCTCATCCGTCCTTGTCGAGTTATCCAAGCAGCCTGAGCGTGGATCCAGCCAGCTGCCAGCAATTCAGGCTGCTCTCACCGCCTACGACTCGATCAGACGGCCCCGGGCACAAAAGCAGCTCGAACAGGCGGCAGAGGTTGGCGATATGATGTTCTTCCAACATGAGGCAGGGGACGACCTAAACAAGATTCTACCCCATCTACAGCAGGGACGATTCAATTGGCTATGGTTTCATGATACGAACGATGATGTGAAGGAAGCCGTCAGCAGGATGCACAAGCTTATCAGTGTCAACCCTTCTGCAAGGATATAACATTGTAATAATAGGGTTCAGATATGTAATTATTTATATATCTTAACAGAAGCTATATTATACGAAGCGAGACTCTAATTTCATATACACGATTCACTATTACACATACCTATTCATTGTTGATTGGATAAAACGGCATTCATCTAGATTAGAATAATATACAAGCAATAGTATAGACTAAGAATATACGTAGACAGAAACTTTCACATAAAGGTCAAGGAGAGACTGCTATATAAGTGATTATATTACAATACCTTTACCACCCAAAGCTACTGCATGGGCAACACCAGGTGATACTATATTTCAAAATACTTAATTTCCATCTATGTAAATACCGATGTTAAGAAAGACTTGTTATCTAGATAGATCCCCTCGAGTCCATGTTGTATTCAATTTATCCTTTAACCGATGTATTGGCCATCCAACGCTCTTGCCAAAGTGGTCTATAAAGTCAAGCACCTCCTGTTGCTCTACAGGATCAGTCAACAAACAGCCACCTATCCCGTCAGTAATCTTGGTGAGATTGAATAGAAAGCTTTCAATACTCACAATTGAAAAGTATATGATGTACGGTAAACCCAGCACCAACCACCGAACGGTTATGGATGCCGAGACCGATAGCTATACGAAGATCGTTCAAGGCCGCTTTCTGTTGTCCCGAATTTAGTAAGGAAGCTCAAAAGAAGATAAGTAGACATACATCTGCGACTACCCGATCCTCAATGGTTCTTAAACTAGAAACCCACAGTCTGGGCTCAGAGATATGCAGCAGAATACGAGCCATACAATAGTGCTGATATCCCATAACTGTAAATGATAAGTTATATTTGTTGGTCAGGCAGGATAGAATACACTAACCTTGAGCAGGATTCATCATCCACACTGTAGGAAAAGCCGACTTGACCCCAGTAGATGTAGTCTTGACATCGGAATAATATGGATGATAATGTGCTGGTATACAATCATGCCATCTTGCAACCTCCTCACCAAGCTGAGCCCACGTTTCGTAGTTAGGTTGTGCTCCTGGGCTAAAACTAGTCGCCAATACCTCACAGCAAAGAAGAATAGCCCTATTGGCAAAATCTTCATCAGTCGTGTCTATAAATGATCTGGAACGTCGGTACTTGTTCAGATCTACTTGTATGGGCTCGCTTTTGGTGAGAGAGATGTGCAAATTCTGTCGAAGCATTATCCAACTGGCTGCTTCGCTTAGACCTCCTTGGGCTATGAAGTCAGGGATGCTGTTCCAGAGTCGTGCGCATCCAACGAGGTGAGTGCCAGTGTCAACGTCTTCTAAGGCGTTAACGCGCAAACTATGATGATGGCTCTGCTTAGAATGGCTTACCACACATCTCCTCGTACAACCGTAAAAGCACCGCAGCTGCTAAAAGATTTTCATCCAAAGATGACATTGGATCGTCGAGAATGGGGATTAGAATACGGAGGGCATAACTATGATACTCTTCGCTACTTTCATCATCAATACCAGTGATCATCACTTGATGACGTGACGAGAAAGCCAAGATGGAGTATGCCAGGAGGGGAACTTGGCGAGCCCTCTTTGGCACTTCGCGACCGAAGCGTTTCGAAGGATCACAGAGATCAATCTGGAAATGGGGCGTTAAAAACATTTTATTTTCTGAAAGATAATCATTTACCCTTGGAGCAAGATCATGGAGATAATTCATTAACAGAAACGCTGCTCGTCGATTGTTCAATGGAGAGGTGAATCTGCATGGTCTGCCCACAGAATAGTCGGATAGGGAAGACGCTGGAGAGGACAGCCTAACTATACATCAATTTGGGGGCCAATACCATATCCTAGTGAGAAGACTCACTCTACATCCTCGCTTGGTTTAGAAGTTGCCGAGTTGTATGCAAGGAATAGTGACGGCGGCATAACCGCATTACGAATGGGCGAATACAACATTGTGAAATAAAATGCTAGGGAGAAACTACGTAAGAGCAAGGAGAACAACAACGAGGAAACGAATAAAGCAGTGGCTGTTTTTATTAGGTAATCAGCAATTTTCCCAACAATCAAGAATGGTGTCATTACCGCCCTGGCAATTGCCTGACCTAGCAGTCTTGTTAATACGATGCGAATTAGTCAAAGTAAGTATAATTGACGGCTATTTACTACAGAAAAATGGCTGCTAATTGCTGTCATATAATTCGTTGCCTCAATATTCGTAGGGAGCAATCTCACAGTAACCGAGAGGGGATTCATATATCACCTCAAGGGTATCTTGGAGAGCCGATAAAGTTTGGTCTTTGCCTTGGCTACTTGAGTGGACTTCCCCGCAGACCATGGTTCGATTCGGTATATTTGTTCCGGAGCTAAGCTCGACACCAGTGAGCTAGCCTCGGAACAAACACCCCAAACCTGGATCTCGTCATTTTGATCTGGAATATCACGTCGATTATTCAAAAGGTGCAGCACCAATTGGCTCCCAGATTTATCGCTCAAATGTAAGGCTAGAATTAGGGCCAGTAGAAACTTCTGTAATATTTTCTTGCCGCGTCACAAGCTGGTTTTCTCTACAAGACATTCAAATAGTAACATTAGTTTTTGATCCACTTGGACCCGGAGTTACCTCCCTCCCGAGCCAAATACAGGTATAAGTCTCCTGATATGCCCCAACTGGTCCCCGCCCCGCTAACTCCATCTTGCTTTTCGCTTCCCCGGACGCTCACACAATATGGGACGTACTGGGCAGAGAATCTCGGGCTGTAAGGTAAGCGAAAGCCTATGCTTATTGCTTATTACTTTTCGGCTAACTCGTGCCAGAATTGCCGTTTAAGGTGAGCTATGTTATACAGGTAGCTTGATCATAGCTGAAATTAGATCTGTTTTGTTAGACATCTGAAATGTACCTGTTCTTCTTCAATCCATTATGATAGCATTTTGCTGATGAAATCTCCACACTAAAGGCGACGATGAAAGACCGTGTGCTCAGTGCGTCAAGAAAAACCTCTATTGCGACAGAAGTCTCAAATTCCGATTTCGCCACAGCAGTCTCACCCCAACGTTAGTAATGGTGGTCCTCTATAACGCGACTTACGTACTAAGAAAGCAGAAGGACCTCTAGGGGAAGATTGAAATTTCCATCGAATCAACAGTGGAGCAAGCTCTCGAACAAAAAGATTGAGTTTGTGGATCAGACGTTAGACACCGTTCGATCGTCCAACTCTCTCTCAGAACCCGAAGCTGATCCCGGCTCTTCGGAAGACCAGACCGTTTCTCTCCTGCGAAGACGGGACGCAGAATTCACGTCATCGTGTATTGATGGCCAAGATGATATTGACGGTCTGGGTCATCATCTAGCGAGCCCGATTTACTCACACACAGATAGTGAGCCTCAAGTCTCCAGTCATCTAGACCAGACCACTTTGCCATATCATCAACCCCCTCATCAATTGCCTGAGCTGGTGTTACAAGAGTACGCACCCATTGCGACCGAGCAGACTGAGAGTGGTTGGCATAACACCAAGTATACACCGCAAGGTACCCATAGTTCATATGGTGATAGGCATCAGTTAGGTCTGCCCATTTGCGTGCTCAAACGAAACGATGCAGAGTTGCTTCGTCACTTCTTCTCAGGCTTCAGCAATGCATTCGATCTTGGAGATCCAGATAGACCGTTCTCCAGTTGGTTGTCAACTCGAGTGTTGCAATTTCCTCGTTTACTTGAGTCCATCTTGATGATCGCGTCGAGACATCTGGGCAAGGAGGATACCAATACAACTTTCTTAAATTCAGAGGCTGATGCATCTTCTTGTCACGCACAACTTCTGCCAAGTATTGCTTCAATTATTGACTTGACTATCAAAGAGACTCATTCTGTTACTAGCCTGTTATCGCGGTTTGTACGTACTATGGAAGGTCAGTGCCCCTCCTTCCAATGTCTTTCATTCCCAAGTCTCACGAAACCCCTCTGCAGTAGTACTGCCACGAGAAAAGCTGTGATACTGATTGACCGATGCGAACAGCCAAGAACTTGATCTATCCTTCCTCACTCAGCCAAGAGGACATGATGGAGGAACTGACAGAACCTTTCCAACAAGAGGACCTCCGAGAAGCCGCGTGGTGGGCGAATTTGCGACTGAAGATCTACTTAGCTGTTGTCACTCAGGCACCTTTTGCATCAAACTCAGATTCTGCGTATGCAGATAAAAAAGGTGTTCCTATAGATGATAAAGAATGGGCAAACCTAATGCTTCTTCACCTGGCAGACATTTCCCGATACTGCTTCTCGGACAACAAACATGTTGATCACTATACTGCACTACTGACAGATCTCACTACATGGTCGAAGTCGAAACCAGATTCATTTGATCCAATTTATACATGTAAACACCCTGATGGACGGGTTCTTCCAGATGTTTGGGTTTACAACGAATCAGTGGCTGCTGGCTTGCAATACTATCATCTTGGTCGAATGCTTCTCATTTCTCACGATCCGCGTCTTCCCAAGATTGGACCTGCAAAGAACAGAGCAATGAAGCGAATAGAGGTATACAAAACACGTCGCCGTCGAGAAATATTTGTCTAATGTTGATTAGATGGAGATGAAGAACGATACCAAGATAATCTGCGCAATTGCCGAAGGCATGGGTGAAGCCAGCCCTACATATCTGTGTGTTATGTTATAATCACAAAACTTTGGCGATTATGCTTATATATTGAAAGGACTGCTTGCATGGCCATAGCCTTGGTCGGAGATCTTTTCGACACACGCGCTGAACGAGATACCCTCACTCATATTCTTACCAATGCGGCCGATCAATTCGGATGGCCAACTTCTTACATGTATAATTTGACCTATACAGTTACTTAGAATCTGGGGGCTAACAATCCATAGCCGAGAAACTCTAAAGGAGACGTGGGGATAGCTTGAGCCAAGCCATGATAATAGTTGCTAGGTAGTGTAGTTTCGAACCTCAGATTACACAAGCCAAGTTTTCTGTATGAGGTTCATCATGGCTAGTCAGAGGACAATAGAAACACATACAAATGAGGTGATCCAGATCGTGCCAGTTCTCTACAGGGTATTTCTGGCGGCGCAACACTAGACCCAATTCGCCTTAGAGCCAAAGAGAGCCGATAACAACCGCAATAGGTTCGTGACAGACCCGGGGTGTTTGTTCCGGCGACAAGCGAGACCAATTCTGTAGGCTTCGGAACAAGTACACCAAAACAGGAAGAAATTCAAGAGCCAACGCCTATCCTTACCTCTTATCCCCCTTGATTGTCAATGTAACTACAGTAAATGTCAAGGATATGCCTCCCCGTAGATTGATGGCATGGCCATTTGACTGGCCCTTGTTCTGAGGGGGCCTAAGGATCATGGAGAAACGGTGTCTACCTAATCTTCTTCCGCTAAATCTTATCCTCCAGGTTGATAAAGGAAAGTAACTCCGGCACCAAACAAGTTTAATTCCCCGCCCTAAACTCTTAGGCCCGGGAACACAAAACATGGAGCCGACGGTAGTTGATGCGGAGAAATGGAGTCATTCTTTGCAGAAGATTGCTTTTTGTCCAAGATCTTAGCCGCTTCCCCCATAATAACCCCAGCTTTTGAGGTGATCCACCCCCAGAAAAACAAGATTTCTCGGGATGATGAGAGAAGTGGGCTAGTGAAATGACAAACAACTGTTGCATGAGTCGTTAGCATGATGAGAATATACATAGGGCTCTAAGCTACAGTTGCGCATTGAGATCTTTCTTCTCTACATTCTCATCTGCATCACAATATCATATTTTGTTTTTCGCTTCTTTATTGATATCTGACAATATGTCTACCTACGATGATCACAAGTCCTCAGTTAAGGGCCATGGCATGGAAAAGTCGACATCCACCAACATCGAACATGTTGAAAGGTCCCACGGCACCATTATCGAGTTTGACGACTCCATCGAGGATACCAAGCCATCCAAATCAGTTTGGCTAATCACATTTACCGTTGCCATGGGCGGTTTCTTGTTTGGTAGGTAACCCACATCCTTCTCTTCTGGACTCCCCTAAAAGGAACTGTCAGGTTACGACACTGGTGTCATCTCAGCTGTTCTAGTCACCC
This sequence comes from Fusarium sambucinum, assembly GCF_050947815.1. Classification (NCBI taxonomy): domain Eukaryota; kingdom Fungi; phylum Ascomycota; class Sordariomycetes; order Hypocreales; family Nectriaceae; genus Fusarium; species Fusarium sambucinum. Next base: position 96,106 of record NC_139294.1, on the reverse strand, counting down.
TCGGCGACGATCTCGGCCACAATCTCGACTCTCATGAACAAGAACTCATTACTTCCATTACCTCTGGAGGTGCTCTCATTGGTGCTCTGATTGCTGGTCTTCCAGCTGATAAGTATGGTCGCAAGCTTGGAATCTACATCGGTTGCTTTCTCTTCCTTGTTGGGTCTATTGTCCAGGCTGCTGCGTTTAATCTTGCCACCATGACTGCGGGACGTCTTATAGTTGGATTTGGCGTTGGCTCAGCTGCCATGATCATTGTATGTATCAATCTCGACTGGCCAACATCCTGAACTGATTTATATAGCCTCTCTACATTGGAGAGCTCGCCCCAGCCAAGTACCGCGGTCGTATGATTGCCTTCGATAACCTCAGCGTAACACTCGGTCAATTGGTTTCCTACGGTCTTGGAGCTGCATTCACCGATGTTCCTCATGGCTGGAGATACATGATCGCCGTCGGCGGCATTCCTCCTATCGTCCTCGCTGCTCTGCTTCCCGGATGCCCCGAATCGCCCCGACAACTCATCGCACACGGAAAGAGAGACGAAGCTGAGAAGTGTTTACGACGAGTCTACCCCGCTGCTACTGAAGAGCAGCTTAAGTCCAAGCTTGATCGTCTTGTGTGGACGTTTGAGGTCGAGTCTTCGGTTGTGGCCAACAAGTCTCTCTGGTGGCAGTTTAAGCAACTTCACTGTGTGCCCTCCAACCTTCGCGCGCTGATTTCTGCTTGTACCGTCATGGCTAGTAAGCTTCTAAGTATGCTTGTGAATCTGAACTTCTGTCGCTAACAATATCATAGTCTCTCAGCTCGGTGGTTTCAACACTCTGATGTACTACTCTGCGACCCTATTCTCCCTCGTCGGTTTCAACAAGCCCACCGCTGTTGCGATCGTTGTTGGTGCCACTAATTTCCTCTTCACATTCGTAAACCTAGTTGTTATTGATAAAGCCGGACGCCGTATTATTCTACTAGTTACTGTGCTGGGAATGGTAAGATATTCCTCAGTTTCCGGCAAAACCACGATATTGACATTTTCCCAGTCTGTGAGCATGGTCATCGCCGCTGTCGCATTCCACTGGATCCCTATCTCCAAAGACCTTGTCCTCCAAGCCGATTCCGTCAATTGGGCAGGTATTGTTGTGCTTGTCACCATTATATTTTACGTCGCCTTTTTCGCTAGTGGTGTCGCCACGATCGGATGGGTTGGAACAGAGCTTCTACCTTTAGAAGTTAGGGCGCTTGGCACAATGATGAACACAGTTACATGCTGGGGCTGCAATATCATCATTGCCTCTACTTTCCTCTCTATGATGAAGACTATGACACCCAGCGGCGCTTTTGGCTTCTACGCAGGCATCTGCTTTTTTGGCTGGGTTTTTGTCGTCTTCTTTTACCCCGAGGTCAAGGGACTTCCACTTGAAGAGGTCAGGAAAGTTTTCGAGAATGGCTTTGATATCAAACTGGCCAAGCAGATGCAGCGTGATCTCAAGACCAATAGCCAAGCTTTTGCGGAGCTTAATAAGGCCTAGATAGCAAATTCTGCATACTGCACGCCAGGGGCACACACTATCTACTTCATATCTTGTGTCAAAAACATTCTCTATATCTTTTCTAGTCTATGATATATAGCAACTAAATTATCTTTGCTGCTCTAACTTTGCATACAAATAAATAAATCGATTGGTTTCTATACCTGATGTTTCAGTAGAGCGTTTTACTAACTGGAATACTCGTCTGTCTTGAACAATTAAGCGAGGCGCAGATTACATCCTCTTCCTCTCATCTATGTATAGCGTAGCCGACAATTAACTTATTGAGAAGATAACTACAGATCAGAACCGATGAGACTTTCTTTGAAATCGAGTGTAAGGCCGTTGAGGAAACTTATCGAAGGTTACTTTCTTCTCAGTCATTACTGTTTTCACTGATAAAATGAATCATGTTAACCGAGGTAGGCAGTAGAGGTTATACACATCTCATGATGATCATTTTTACCACAGATTAATTGCGTCACTTCATGTCCGAGTTTGTCTTTGATCAAGTAAGCATAGGGAGCAACTTGCCTTGTATGGCGGATCAACAACAGCTCAAGAAGTCTTAGGATGCATGACTGAAATAGGCAATTTTCCCCCACGCTTAGCTAGTCTAAGACAATCGGTGGACTTGGTAGACACACCACCAGCATATGAGGAAATTTCTGCCAGATCTACGACAGGGATTAAGGCTTCAGAAGCGATTCTAGTCCACCACCCCAACTTGAAGTACTCCCTAGCACCGTGTCTGCTCAGTCTTGGTTCCTGTTTGGACTGATCAGGAAATGTTCAGAGGTTGTGGAGAAGATTCACGCGGGGTAAAATTATGGGAACGGTCACAGACGCCAAATGTGGGAATATCTTAATCACGATTGCATCTGGCAAGGTTTAGTTTGTCTACCCTCATAGGGACTGCCATGTATAAGAAGGCATTGTTGTCTTCGTCGTATCTAGTGTTCATCTCTATGCAGCTAAATTTAACTCTCTTCCCTACCTTATTCTATGAGCATTTGGTTTTAAGCAGTTGCATATTGTTCTCCTCAAGAGCTCCATAGCTTCTTGCCATCCTTTAGATTATCAACGATGTCAGCCTCAGTTGCCCCCCTGGGCTCTTCACCCTACGCGATTGCAGTGGGTGTGGCTGTTGTTGTCTACTTTGTCATTTACCCTTTTATCCTCTACCTAAAAGACACTAAGGGTAAGATATTTTACCTCAAGAGTGAACGTCCAGAAAAGTCTTACTGACTATATCCAGGTCTTCGACGTTTCCCTAACATGTCCCCGTTCTCCGGCATGTCTAGTATTCCCTTTATGATCCTTGCTCATGGGGGAGCACGATCGACTCATCTCGCGAAATTACACAAACAAAAGCCTATCATCAGAACAGGGCCTAACGCACTGTCCTTTGCCGGTGGACAAGCCATCAAAGACATTTATGGTCACGGAACTACCTGTATCAAGGATGGATCATACATCGTAGGAGCCGGAACTCATTTTCACCTAGCCGATGTGGTTGATAAACACGATCACGCCCGAAAGCGAAAGGTTCTCTCATCTGCTTACGCACTTAAGAATCTCGAGGGTTGGGAATACAAGGTTGCGGACAAGGTGCAGCGAACGATAGACCACTTTGACAAGGTCTGCACTGCTCCTTTGCCCAAGGGTGCCCTGTTTCCCGATTCTAATGACTTCAATCTCGACTTCCGTGCCTGGTCTAACTTTTTTTCTCTTGATGCCATCGCCGATATTGGTCTTTCTGAGAAACTTGGTCTTCTTGATCGAGGCCACGATCGTGTGGAAGCTCAGGAGACATGCGGTACTGTCTACGAAACCAATCTACGACAATGTCTTTATCCCACAGCACGCAAGCAATCTTATCTTCTTTGGAGTTACGACTACTACAAGTTGCTCAATAAAATTTCCAACGTCATTCCGTTCTACAGGAAGATGTCCGAGTCAGCCAAGGGTTGGGATGATATCGTGTTACGCCGAGCTCAACTCCGGTTAGATCGATACCAGAAGGGGGAAAAGCTCGACGACTTCTTCCAGGCTCTAATGGAGGACAAGAACGGTAACCCCCATAATCTTGAATGGGGCGAGGTTGTTGCTGAGATCAATATCATGATGAACGCCGGAAGTGTCACCACTGCTATTGCTTTGGCCAACATACTTTATCAGTTGCTGCTGGACCCAAGATCAATGCAGCTCCTACAACAAGAACTTGATGCAGTCCTTGATCCCGATGAGGTGATTGCTCCCTATGATAAGGTCAAACATCTCCCCTACCTCCGCGCTTGTCTCGATGAATCGCTTCGGCTATGGCCACCAACCCCTCAGGGTCTTGGTCGTCAGACCCCTCCTGAAGGATTAACCATCATGGGCCAGTACATCCCCGGAAACACAAGTGTTAGTGTGTCTGCTCTGGTTGCGCATCGCGATGAGATAATCTACCCTGAGGCAGAAAAGTTTATTCCTGAACGATTCCTGGGCGAGAAGGGTAAGGATCTTCAATCCCACTTTATCACCTTCTCAGCCGGCGCTCGAGGTTGTATTGGGCGCAATATTTCTTATCTCGAACAGACTGTGTATCTTGCTTCAATCCTTCACCGATACGAATTTGCCCTACCAGCAGGCTTTGAGATGAAGAGAGAGGAGACAATGAACTATATCCTGGGCCCTATGCCTGTCAAGGTATGGCGAAGAAACTTTAGAGATCAAGAATCATAGTTCAATAACGCAGAGTATTTAACAATTAGGCACCAAGTACTTAGTTTTATATCAGTAGAATAATAAAATGTAGTTTGGGCATTACACCAACTACAGTTGCATCTCTCAACAGTAAGTAATAAGTTATTATAATAATGTTTGCGATATATAGGAGAATACTATTCTTCTTTCTACATAAACAGTAATTATAGTCGAAGACAGAATAAAATCGTATTAAGGAGGGGGCCGATTTGAACTAGATTCAGTTGACTTTTTGCCTAAATTATACTTGAAATAAATGATATTATTATTATTATTATACATTTATATTACAAGCCTTCAGCACCTTATTATAATTATCATATACTGACCTCATCAGGTAAAGGAGAAGTAACTCTAGGGTATTATTAAAGAGATATGCAAATTACGCATTCATTCTCTGTTATGGTTACATTATATCGGTGCTTGACATTGCCGTGAACCGGGAGCCTCAACTGTCCGTTGCATTGTTCCGCTGAGTCAGCGGCACACATCGGCTTTTGTAAACACCGGTCTGCAGATCATTCCCGAAATTAAAGGGAAAACAGTTCAGTCCCTGGAGTTTTCATACCAAATTTAAGTCTAAATAACCTTTTCAATTCTGGGATTATGCTATAGATACATGGGTATGCCAGTACCAAGTTTCGCTTATCACGACAGCTATCATCGGATTCATATTGAAACCCGGCCGCCGGGCAGGTAATCAATGACTTATAAAGATAGATGCCACAAGACAAGTCATGGCTCATTCTATCTTCATCACCAATTTTCAAATCATCAAGTATCCAACAAATCTCAACGATGGGATTCAAAGTTGTTATCGTGGGCGGCAGTGTTTCCGGCTTGTCGGTGGCTAATATGCTTGAGCGTTTTGGCATCGATTACGTCCTCCTCGAAGCTTACCCACACATCGCGCCTCAAGTCGGTGCAAGTATTGGCATTCTACCTAACGGTTTTCGTATCCTAGACCAACTTGGATGCTACGAGCCTATCCTTGACATTGCAGGGGAATGTCGCTATACCCTTGGCTCTGTCCGGGGGCCAGATGGTCTTCCACTGACTGCTTCCTCAGAAACAAGCCTTTCCGTTCACTTTGAGAAAAGGTAGGTAAACTCAGATGGTAGTGGTATTAATAGCTAACATGTAAGTAGAACGGGCTATCCATCTATTTTCATCGATCGACAAATGCTACTGCAAGTTCTTTACAGCAACATCAAGCACAAAGATCGGATTTTGCCCAATAAAAGAGTCACTCGTGTCGAATTTATCGCTAACGGAGCTCGAGTCCACACCAAAGATGGTTCCACGTTTGATGGAGACATCGTTGTCGGGGCCGATGGCATTCACAGTAAAGTCAGAGACGAAATGTGGCGTCTTGGCAAAGAACAAAGTCCTGGATACTTTCCAGTCGATGAAACCTCACGTATGCTTACTCACAAATCTCCTATTAATGGTACTAAAATATTTGAACAGGTGTTCCAGTTTCAACGCGATGCATATTTGGAATTTCCAACCGGCCCCCAAACTATGGCAGTCGAAGTCAACAGGGTGTGAGAGGACTAGGCCACTCCTATCTTGTGATTGCAGCACCGATGGATCGAACCTATTGGTTCCTTTTCGACGGACTCCCGGACACCGAATATGGCAAAGGTATTTCGAAATACTCCAAGGTCGATGAAGAAGGTCTTGTGAAAGCTCATCGTGACGATCCTATCACTGAGGATATGACCTTTGGCGAGTTGTACGACAGGAAAATCATGTCAACTTTAGTACCACTTGAAGAATACGTCTTTGATAAATGGCACTATAAGCGGATTATCACGATTGGTGACTCAGCTCACAAGGTAAGTTCCTAACGCAACAAGAGGGTGACAGCACTGACACCTTCGATTTACAGATTGATCCAGCATCCGGCCAAGGAGGCAATGGTGCTATTGAGGCTGCAGCACTATTGGTCAATTCTCTTGTACAGCATCTCAAGACTTGTCGTCAAGGCCTCTCGGAAACTCAAATTGAGACTGCGTTTGCAAATGTTCACACCCTACGATACGAGAGATCGCGTAACCTGGTAGCACAAGCGCACTTGCTACAGAAGATATCAAGCCAGAGGATGCCATTTGCTAGCCTCTTCGCATACCTCCTCCCATTGTTCGGCCCAACTGCCTTTGCCGACGTTGTTGTGCCAGTCTGCTCCGCTGCTCCCAGGATCGAGGGCATTCCTCTACCAAACCGACCGCACTGTGTTCCATATGAGGACGAGTTGCCTGCCAAGCCCTTCAAAAGCAATCTTGCTAAGCAGGTTCCATGGACTCTTGCGTGCGGCCTTGGAATACTCGGATACTTTGCACTTGGAAAGAAAGCCATACCGGGAGGAACAGGTATCGCGGAGACATTCCAGCAATTTGGCAATGGAGGAGCTTTGGCTAAATTGACTAGCCTTCAATCTGCGACCGGTATTGCCATCAGTCTGATTCCAACTATTTCCACATGGATGATCGAGGGCTCTCGAAACAGAAGTGTTCTTGACCCTCTGTGCTGGTTTGTAGCCCTCTCACAGGAACATTCTTAAGCAGGAACTAACTCAGAATAGGACATCATTACAGGCCGTCGTCTACTCTCTGGCCGGGCCAACATCGATTCCCACTCTCTTCAGTCTATCTTCTATTCTCTTCTCCAGCCCATCCATCACACAGAGACCAGTTAGCACCAAGGTTGCCAAGTCCATTGTACCAGGTATGGTTTTAGGCTACGTAGCACCTACCGTGGGAGCCTTACTTGTCCAAGACACCAATTATGTTCATCAGCTTGGCCTCATATGGCGAGCACACCCACTTCTCTGCGTTGCTTTCACTAGAGGGATCGCAGCACTCCGTTCTGGGTCTGACGAGAAGATGAGATGCAACGAACCTGAAAAGAACAACGACAAGAAGCCACTTGACTTCATTTCCGACCAGGAGCTTGAGATGTACAACGGGGCGGATGTTCCAATCCTCAAATCCGTACATGGGTTCGCTTTTGCTACCTCCATCGTTTTACCCCTTGCTTTGAAGCTTGCATCAAACGTTGGCGCACATGTCCCCGGAAGCCAAGTCGACGCGGTCCTACCCATGATGGGTTCCGTCTCCACGATTAGTGCTATCAATGCAACATCAAGTCTTGTCTACTGTATTTACTCGGCTTGGCAGTTGCGATCGCTTGGATTCGTAAAGACACAACAGGCTCTCATTGGGGGGGTTGCTTCGCTCGCTGTTTTAGGTCTTTCAGGACCTGGTGCTGCTATAGCAGGAGTTTTTTATTGGCGCGAGTCTGTTATCTCAGGTTTGGCCAAGATGTATGCCTAGATGGAACTTTAGCAATGCTACATAAATTGCGAGACGCGTTAGAAGACTGGGGATAATTGGGAGACATTTGGATATCGGAGACATGGAACGTAGACAGATATATAGCTCGAATTAATTTATTGCAAGTTTCATAACAAGACAAGCGTCAATAATTGGTGATAATCATAGTAGCATACCAAGAGGTTGGAGAAGGATAAAATATTGTGCTCACATTTAAAACGAAAACAACAAATAGAAAGGCAAGAGGCAGTATCATGACGCTAATAGAAAGACCATAGAACCCTCAACGAAGCTGGTCGAGACTCGTAGCAGGTTGCCAGTTAATGCAGTCGATGAGAATCATCTCGGCGATGATTAAACATACCACAGGTCGGTCAAGAATTAATGTTCTTGAGATTAATACATGCAAACGAACAGCGCATTCGAGGACAGTGGCCTCCAGTGGACATGGGCAAATATAACTAAGACGTTAGTGATATCTAGTCGCTATTGAACCTCCGATGGTTGTTAAGTTATCTAAGAAGAATATAAAGACTAGTAGAATAAGGATAAAAAGATTTAATTGCAAGTTTATTAAGTTACCCTAGTTTAAAAACTGCCCTATATACTTATCTTCTTAGTATTTAACTATTATATAAATTTATATATTTAAAAGAGTAAATTTCTAGATAAAATAATATAGTTTAAGTAAAAGTTAAAAAAAGGGAAAAACTTTAATAAAGAAAAGCTTTTAATATATCTAGGTTATACTAATAGTAATATTCTCTTAAAAGTTAATATATATATACTATAAGATAGCTAAAGCTTAAATACTAAGTAAAGTATTACTTATTTAATAGTTAATAAGTATTAATATATAATTATTTATCTCTAGGCATTTATATAAGCTAAGGATATTTTCACTTGTATAATATATTAGCAGATTCCTATTATTAAATAAAATTACATTTTATTATAACCCTCTTAGATTTAAAACAGTTTAAGTGTAATAAGGCTACTATTGTGAAATATTAATAACTATAGCTCTGCGGCAGCAGTTTTTGGTGTAAAGGATTAAGTAAACTCGATAAATACATTGTTAACGCAGTATTCGTTGATTCGGCTTTATAAGCAACTAATAACTTCAATCCTAAGATACCTAGATTCTATAATGACTGGCTACCGGTTTATTTGAGAGTTCAATCGGCCAAAACGCCGTGCCGATTCGGCTTCCTCTTCTGTGCATATTGAGCCGCTGCGGCTCAGCACCGGTTTTAAATCAAGCAAATGCAAGGTCAGCTATGTTCGTGGAGAGTGATGGCCCCCAAATTCACCCTTGCAAATCCTCCTTTTCGTATCACATCAACCAATGAAGATGATACACGTCTTGCGACCAGAACATCATTTCCCCAATTGAGTAATTTCCACTTTGCCTTGTTTTCCCTGTTGCCTTCAGTTGCAGCCCTTAAAGCCCATTCAATCGTCTACCTTCCAGCCTCACCTTGTATCTTCCAGCTGTCTGTATCTTACGATGAATTTAATCACATTTGCTTTCTCGCTCGTTTTATTTCGTTATGTACTGACACAAGAAGATCCAAAGTGTTATTATCCCGACGGTAGCGAAGCACGAAGAAGTTACTACACAGCATGTGAGTCGAAGGAGACGAGCTTCAAGACCTGTTGCCCCAGTACCTGGACCTGTTTGAAGAACGGGTTGTGCAAATCGGGCACTGGCGACGCCAAGCCCATTGCCAGTGTAGCTCGTGGAGCTTGTACAGATCAGAATTGGTCTGGCTGCCCGTCAATATGTCCTCTAGGTAAGTGCTGTAAAGGGTTCTAGTTAAAGTTGAGCTAACTGTATCACTAGAGAACAGTAATACTTCAGTTTATCTAAAAGAGTGCGACGATGGCAAATACTGCTGCCGCCCCAATGAAAGTTACAATTGCTGCTCTGGGGGGGATTTCCGATTTTCACTTCAAGTACCTCGGGCGACACCAGTGGCTGCTATAGCTGGTGGTACCGTGGGAGGGGTTGTTGGTGCTGCCATTCTGGCAGGCCTGGGATGGCGGTTCTGGAAGAGGAAGAAATCAGCGAGGGATACAGCTGAGAAGAATGTCGCAAATAAGAAATCTTCTCCAGGAAGTCAAACAGCTCACCCTTCAGAAGTAGAAGTTGATGCTGGCCCAGATAGTGTACTGGTTGAGTCGGATGCGCGAACTACACAGCCAAGTAAAGTTCATGAGCTACCAGCATAGCTGGCTGATGCAGAAATGGATCCGGTATGTACATTCTTCCAAACACTTCAGATCTTCAATTGCTTTTCTCGAAGTGGACAACCTGTGTGCCGTTCGGACGTGGGCTCCCACTCTGATGACCGATATGCCATCACACAAGCCGAGATATAAGTGGCTGGGATGCGGTATTGAGTTTGTTGAGACACTCCCGAAGAGTTCTAGTAGCAAATTCTTAAGGACAGTATTGCAGGACAAGGAGACAGGTACCGGCTAAACTTGAGTTTGGAATGGTACAATCACCTTCAATTTTGCTTGCAATCAATTCTACAAAGTCTGCATTAAAGATTTTGCGCACATAACCTCATTGTGTAAAATAAATATTATTTCTTTAAACGTGTACATAACCTTGATCGGTCTTCTGTAACATTGAATAATGTTAGTCATTGATTTCCTCCACGTGACACGACTAGGCTATTCCTATATTTGCCCAGTCTTTCGCTTCCTTAGCTAAGCCCATCTCTTTTCCTAAACATATCAACAATGGAAACAGAGCGACGTGTCAAAAAGAAGAATACCCGTGTGGCAGTCGGATGGTAGGTCCATTTCATAATATTTCGGACTGAGACTGATCTCGATAGTACTGCATGTAGAGGTATGTGCTCTATCTCAGGCAATGTTGAGGCGAATTGCTGAACACAGTAGTACGTCATGTAAGATGTGAGTTTCCGATTCAGAGTGTATGTTTAATCTAATTAGTTCAAGGTAACAAGGAAGGTTTATCTTGTCAGGCATGTGTAGAAGCAGGCATTAACTGTGAACGAGCTCTGCAAGTCCGGTTCCGGACTGGCCTTGACCAATCAGCTGGATATTCATTCTCCTCTAATCAAGTCTGGGTTCGACCAAGGAAATCATGTAAGTTGCATGGAAAGCTGTTTGACACGAAGCTTACAGCTTAAGTGGAATACGTCGACGAAACCGATCAAGTATCACAGAACTACAAGGACCAAGACCAAGAGTGAGCACTCTAGCCTTACGGCTACAATATGCTAACATTTCCAGCCTTTTGCTAAATGATGATTTGCCACTTAGTCCCGACCTCACGGACCGAGACCAGCAAATGTCTGCGCTCGCTCACATATCACCAGCTTCAAACACGTCTCAAAACTTATCTACTTCGTCACAAACTAGTCATCATGATTTAATAGGCTTTCCTAGGAATTTACAGACGTCTCAAGATCTTCACAGCAACTCTGAGCTCGGCTCTTCCCCAGGCTCGACCTGTTATCGCCCTGCAATACCATTCACAACACGCGAGGCCGTGCTGATCAAGAATTTTACCGAAAACATGGCTTTATGGGCTGATGCGACCGACATAAATCGCCACTTCGAGTTGGAAGTTCCGCGACGCTCCTTGTATTTCCCTGTGCTACGTTACGCCGTCTTCGCGTTTTCCTCGCGTCATTTAAATCGAGACCAGCCAGATACTTCTACTGAGGCATTGGAATACTACAATTCTTGTCTAAATGTCCTAATAGAAGCTGTCGATAAATTGAATGGACGGATCGATGAGGAAACGCTTGCCGCTATTGCTATACTGCGGCAATATGAAGAGATGGAAGGTGAGCGTCAAGCCTCGTCATAGCTTTCTTAGGATTACTAAACATGGCTTTAGCGGAAGATATGGAAATGCACCTGACAGGTACATCCAGGATTGTCAACTCAATGTCAGAGTTCGACTTTAACGGTGGTCTCGGCGAGGCCGCGGCGTGGCTCTGTCTTCGACAAGACATCTATGTCTCATTAACCCGACTTCGACCTTTGAGATCAAACCTCGAGAAATACCTCCAATCTGATATATTTCGACGCACTGATGATTCAGCCTATGCAAGTAAAATGGTCTTCCTTCTTGCCCGATCTCTTGCTTCCATCTATCCATCAGATTCATCATTTTCCAACGAAAACTTGGAGAGTATTCGACTGGAGGTGAATGGCTGGTTTGATTCCAAACCAGCCTCTTTTAATCCAATTCTAGAAAAGGGCAGAAATAAGGATGAAGGGAGATTATTACCTGAGATTTGGGTACTATCGCCTTTCCACGGTAGGTCGCACTACAGATAATCTGTTTCATACTGACCGACGTTAGCCGTTGGCTTGCAATACTACCATATTGCCAAGATTGTTCTCGCCATGTCTTCGCCGGTTGCTACAGACTCAGTCTTTGAGCAGATTCGTGAGAGCAAGAAGGTTGAGGTTAGGCATCGATTAAACTAAATTTTGAATGCAATCTAACTGGCTCTAAGCGAACGATTCGAAACCATTTGCTCCATATAGTAGCTTTGGCACACTCTCATGCAAAGGCAGAAAATGCTCTATTCACAGCCAGGCATTCATTATCAGTCTGTACGTAGCATCTGTCGTAGAATCAAAAGAAAGAGTCTTTCTTCTAACACTTTATAGGGGGCAGTGTTTTTACTGAGAAGCTAGACCAAAATATAGTTCTTGACCTTTTGCGACACATACAACAAAGGACTGGTTGGCAAACGGATTCACTTAGCTTCGCATTGCAGAAACAATGGATGCAAGACACGAACGAGGAAAGCTAATTCAATCAAGGCTAGCGCGAGTTCATTGATATTTCCCAAATCTATCCAGTATTACAGCTTAGCCTCCTCAACGCGACGTCCAATCTCGTCAAACCTGATTTGCTTTCCGGTCACAAGAGCTTCTTGTAGGGCAGCACCAATCTCAACAGCTTTCACGGCATTTGTTAGCTTGAGAGGTAGAGGCTTGTTGTCGAGGCAGGCTTCTGTAAACTCAATCGACTCTTGGACAAAGGCCATTTCGAAACGTCCGTAGTAGTGCGCAGGCACCTCCCTGGTGATGCCGTTGGAGTTATAGTAGTTGACAAGGTTGGACTGGGGATTCCCGTTGACAGTCAACTTTCCTTCGGTTCCAATGACCTCTGTGGTATCTTCTTGACCATGAGCCATCATTCGAGAGCAGTAGTAGTAAGCAATTTTACCACCCCAAAACTCAACGATTCCAACAGCGTTATCATAGTCATTGTATTTGGCCAAGTCAGGCTGGACGGCACGGACACCGTGAGCTGAAACGCTTTTGGGAGTAACTTCATCGCCGAAGAACCAGAGTGTCAGGTCGATATCGTGCACAGACATATCGACAAAAACACCACCTGACCAAGCAGCATATTCAACGAAAAAGCCTGAGGGGTCGTGCTTATCGCAAGTCTGACTGCGGATAATTGTAGGTCGGCCGATGGCACCCTGTTGGGTCTTGCTGAAGGCATCGCGATAGGACTCGTCGAATCGGCGGGAAAAGCCACACATGACCTTCAGGTGGGGTCGTTTCTTGGCTTCGGCTACGACTTGGCGACACTGAATTGTCAGTCAGGTAAAATAAATACCAGAATCAATTGTACTTACCACGTCAATGCTTGTAGATAGAGGCTTCTCACACAGAACGTGAAGGTCCTTTTGCATGGCCTGGATAGCCTCCTCGGCATGGACAGAGGTAGCAGTACCAATGACAACAGCCTGGAGACCTTCTTGTTCGATCATGCTCAGATAATCATCGTAGAGCTTAACCCCGTGAGGTTCGAGGTTTACCTTGGCCCAGGCCATTTCGGTAGGGTCGGGGGTGAAGGCGGCTACGAGCTCCGCGCGGGGTGCTCGCTCGAGGAAGTTGATCGCATGTCGTTTACCCATGCGGCCGAGGCCAGCAGCAGCAATCTTAAGCTTCTGAGGTGCCATGATGATTAGGAAGTACAGATATTGTATGGATAAGATGTTGAGATAGAGAAGAACTAGCAGGCACTGAGCTTACATTTATACCCATCTATCCTAACTCATCCCATCCGCGCTCGCGTGAGATCCGCAGATTATTCTCCATCATCTCCCCACATAGCTATCCTTTTGGTGGATGTTAGTATCCTCCCTAGCTTTTGCATGTGGCTTTCCGTCGTCAGTCAAGGTATGGTGAGGTTCACGCGATATGTTTAGGGCGGAAAGAATTACCTAGAGCAAGGATCTGCTTGCGGTTTTGAGGATAATCGTTCCTCCACTTAAAAGTGGGTCAGATCTTGTGGGCAGACTAGCCATTGATGAGGATAGACTTGCCTAGTCTGGACCAACAATTCAAGCACTGAATACGAGTCATGGCTCTGTTGCTCAATACAGCAACTACTTCAACAACGGATACACTTTCTAAATGCTCTCAAAATTCCCTCAACCATGGAATGGTATTAGTTTTCGTCATGGTAATCGGAGTTCTTTCATTCAACCCCATGGGGGAAAGAATCTTCTCCACTTCCCCAGAATCAAGATTCATCCAAGATTTATCCAAGTGCACGCCTAACCAGAACGAGCATGAGCACTGGTTTAGGGTAACGCTATCCTTGGCGCCAGAGTTCTGATTCCTCGCTATTGTCAGACCAAGTTTGGACAAATTCTAGCATAAAAGGCCAAAGATGTCCAGGTTAACGTACTCGCCTATCATTCTTCGTTACAGGTCATTCACCGAATATTACCCCCTTCGTTCAAAATGGCAAAAAACACCGAAGTCTTAGAGCCGTCTCACACCCATGTTAGCCACGTTGAGAGTCATGTCAAAGGAGAACAGAACCTCATTGAGGACTCTGCTCCTGGCCTCTTCCTCAACTTGTGCGTTGTTGCAACAGCAATTGGTGGAATGCTGTTTGGCTACGACACTGGTGTCATCTCTGGCGTGCTCGTTGTTCTTGGAGATGACCTTGACGGTCGGTTCATGAGCCCTAGCGAGAAAGAGCTTATTACTGCTCTTTGTGCTGCTGGAGCTTTTATTGGAGCCATCATAGCTGGAGTCACAGCAGACAAGTATGGACGAAAGCCTGCTATCTGGTTTGCCTCGGTGCTCTTCACCATCGGCGCTATTGTGCAAGCTTCTTCATACACGCTGATCCAGATGTGTGTTGGCCGGGTTCTTGTCGGCCTGGGAGTTGGCTCAGCCTCTATGGTATGTCATGTCAGCCCAGACCGTTTTATTGTTGCTAATACGCAAGTTAGGTTATTCCTCTCTACATCGCAGAAATCGCTCCTGCCAAGTACCGCGGCCGAATGATCTCGATCGATATGGTTTTCCTAGCAACTGGCTCCCTCCTCGCCTATGCTTTTGATGCAGCCTTCTATAAAGTCAATCATGGCTGGAGATATATGGTGGGACTAGGAGCACTTCCGTCTATTCTCCTTGGAGTTCTTCTGTTTTGGTGTCCTGAGTCACCTCGGCAGCTGTGCTTCCACAATAGACCGGAGGAGTGTCTTCATGTCCTGCAACGTATGTATCCCTCTGCCAACGAAGCCCAAGTCGCTCAGATGATGGTCGACATCCAATATGGTGTCGCACAGGCGAAGGCTTTGAACGAAGAGATCTCAGTCCGCCAATCTCTCAAGAGTCTCATAGCTGTCCCTGCCAATCGCAGAGCCGCCATTGTCGCATGCGGTCTGATGGCCACTCAACAACTCTGTGGCTTCAATACTATGATGTACTATTCGAGTACTCTCTTCCAGATTGTCGGTTTTAATAATCCTATTGCTGTTGGGACTATTGTAACCGCGACAAACTGGATTTTCACATTCGCTTCTGTCTTCCTTATTGACAGAGTTGGACGTCGCAGACTCTTGCTCTGGACTATGTGGGGAATGCCTGTCTTTCTCCTACTAGCAGCCGGAGTATTTACCAAGATACCCATTGATCAGCAGACCTTACAACTCACCAACGACTCAGTTGGCTGGCCTGCTATTGTCGTGCTTGTCTCTATGATCCTCTTTGTTGCCAGCTATGCTGCTGGCCTGGGATGTGTGCCTTGGCAAGCCAACGAATTCCTCCCCATGGAAGTCCGTGCTATAGGTACCATGATGATTAATATCTGCAACTGGGGCCCTAACATCATCGTGTCGTCTACGTTTTTGTCGATGATGCGCGGGATTTCTCCATCAGGAACCTTTGGCTTTTACGCTGCATTGTCGTTTATTGGTTTTGTTTTCGTATTTTTCTGTTACCCAGAGGCTGCTGGTATGACATTGGAAGAGATTCGTGTTGTCTTTGACCATGGGTTTGGTGTTCGTTATGCGGAGGAATGGCGCACCCAGAGAAAGTTAGGCAATATTACTCATGGGGCAAACGAAGCTACTCAGGAGGCTATCTGAGTATAGCTAGGGATAGCTAGCAACATCGTCAGCAGCCATTTTCCAATGATAGAGTATATTAAAGAGCTTTTGCGGGCTTTCAATTTTTCCGTTCTCTATCTTAACTAAAGCAGCGATTGGTAACTGAACCGGTTTTGGTTAACCAATGATGCTCACACGTGACTAGAGACTCGGATAATCACGGCGCCGAACTTGCTAACTGCCATCGTGCAAAAAACAAATTTGCCGATCTCTCGGCAGTTACAGGGTAATTGTTATTTCGTCCTATGCCCTCGCTCGTGACGTGGATCGTGGCTTTGCGCAATGCCAAGATTGTAAATATCACAGATAAACAAAGACGATTATTCATTATTAGCCTATTTCTATCTTGACCCGTCTGAGAATAAACCGTGTATACAGCGTTGTTAATACTTCCGTTTATGGTAAAAAAACATGCTGCTCGGATTAACGTCTTTAGAAAGCTAAAGCCAAAGATTGAACTACACAAGAACAATGAAACATCTTCATGTCCATTGGATTGTTCGGCGAAAATCAAACTTACTGAGCTGTCAGCTCAATTTAATCGAGGATTTAGACTCAATCACAGCATCTGCTCCTACCAGCTGGGTAGTAAACAAGGCCAATAAGTGAACAGACTGCTAGTCGACATATACGATAAAGTTAGACTTAATTGCTTGGCTGAGATACCAGCGTTTCAACTTGAGAGATGATAACACTATGTCCAATCTTCTTTCATGCTCTGTTCGCCCTAATCTCCCCTTCATTTTAAACCCAGTAACAAGCTTCATCTGCCGGTCAACGTTCCAAGCATAACAACGCTAAAAGTCACTAAAGTATAAGTCTAATTCTTTAGCGCATTACCCCATGGGCATTTCGGGGGCTCAGCCTCTGTCTGCGTCACCATGCGACGCTGCCTTACTTTCACGTTCCAACTTCTACAAGCTATGGAAGTTGGCACTATCATATCCTTACTTGACGGTGAATGTGGAATCAAGCAATTCTGCAAGCATCTGCCTTCCATAACATCCGAAGCTATTCCGGATCAGTTAATATACATGAGGCTGGAGTCGTGACAAGAACCTGCGCCTCACAATAGCTTAGCTTGGCGGTGACATTCGCTTGACGCTAGACTAATTAAACAGCATTGATGGTTATCCTAATCAAATTTGATGGGGAAGCTTCCCAAAGTCTAATCGTTATGCTAATCAAATATTAAATTACATAAAAAAGACGTTGTCGCCCATCTCAACTCTGAAGCCTCACCTCACAATCTCGTTCTTTGTCTACTCTACCACAAACAAGTCTTACCATGCGTATCTCTCAATTCCTCGCCGTGGCTGCTCACGTCACCAGCGTCTTGTCCTGCGCATCGCATAACAACCACTACTCTCTCAAGAACAAGAAGCGACACATTGATCCTCGAGCCGAACCTGGCAGTATGGATTGGGCTTACGAAGCATCCTACAATTGGGGACGAATCAATCCTGGTGCGAACAACCGTTCTATTACCATTACAACACTTTGCTGACATTGTCTCTTGTAGATTACCATCTTTGCCAGACAGGAACTCAGCAATCGCCTATCCCCATAGCTCTCAAGCAAGGCCTGTCTCTTGAACATTTGATCAAAGAATGGAACTATCCCAATGAGATCACAGGAAACTTCTTCAATTGGGGCTATGGTCCGGCCTTTACCGTGCAGAATGACGACGGCATATGGACCAACAATCCTTCTTTTAGCTTCGACAATGAAACTGTCTACCTTAAGGGTTGGCACATTCACGCTCCTGCTGATCACACCGTTGAAAGGCATCGCTCAAGGGCTGAGCTTCATCTCGTTCACGTCAACGAGCAAGGCAAAGAGCGCGCCGTGCTCGCTATCCGACTAGACCCAGGAAACAAAGAGAACAGCTTTCTGTCTCAGCTTCCCGCAATGATTGGTTTCAACGAAACTGAAACAACAGAGGAGACAACACTCAATCACAATTTGCTTCTTGACAGTGTACAGTACTTTGACGAATTCTGGACTTATGAGGGAAGCTTGACTAGCCCACCTTGTACAGAGGGAATTCGGTTTTTCATCGCAAGGCAGATTATGTTCACGAGTGTTCAACAAATGAGGTCAATTCTGGGTGCTTCGACATACAGTGCTCGCGAGGAACAGCTTGTATGGCGCCATCGCATCAATGTGTAATCAATTACATGCCTGTTGTATAGATGATAGACGGTGGCGAGGTTTAGTCAGTCTAGTTTAGGTAGACAGGAGTTCGGCATGTTGGAGTTCGGCATGGTGGTGGAGTCGCGTCGTGGCATTGAAATTCATTATTAGATGTTATTGTAACTGTGCCAAAGGATGCTCTTGCAAGTGAGATAATTGATGTTATGTTTATCTACTCTCGGTATAAAACAAAATATAGAGGCTATGCCTAGGATCCAATTTTGAAACCGCCCGGCCAGTATTTTTGAAAGACTCGCAGAGGATCGTACTTGCGAGAGATCTCTAGCAGACGCTGCTTGTTCTCCTCGCCATAGCCATCATAGATATTCTGGAAGCCAGCAGCATCTCCCATGTAGTTGAAAGCATCATATAGGCCTGCCTTCTGAGTAGCATTACTGATAGCCCATGTGGTGTCCTTGATCCACTTAAAGATTGCATCATTGTGCTTATCGCCGCTCCATTCCACCACCTCGGCCCAGGCAATGTACGTTCCCTTGGCCTCCGCGTCAATTCCCAAGGCGTTACCCCCAGGGTTGTATTTCTTGGACGCCTTTTCCCACAGAGAACCGATGGGTTGCCAATCGACTGAGATTAGCTTGCGGTCTTCGACAGGAAGAACCTTGTACAGTTCGGGTAAAGCTCCAAGGAAGACGTCATTGACGATTTGCACTCCCTGGAGAATCTCCTCGTATGTCTTGCCCGTGGTGGTACCAGCAATGAACTGGTCGTTAATCTTTGGTGTGACTAATTCACCCGTCTCATCCGAGAACTGGGCGAGTGTCTTCTTCTCGAATGTGTTGGCAATGGCAGGAAGGTCAAAGAATGGTCTGAAACATTCAGGCTCAGGGTCAGAGTCGCTATCATAGAACAGAATTGCGCCGCCAATGGTTGTTTCTTCGTCAACAGCAATGACTTGAGGGACAATGTGTGCGAGGGGATCGGTGTTGAAGGTGGAGAAATTGGCGACGGCCTGAGGTGTTGTTAGTCGGACGACATACAGTTCTTTCTAGTGCTACATACCTTGAGAAATCCAGGGATATCAGCCACGCTGTACACGCCAGCGTAGATTTGATCGGATGGAAGAGTGGCGAGTCTGAACTTTGTCACGATACCAAAGTTGTTCGAACCACCCTTCAGGGCCCAGAAGAGATCGGGGTAAGAGTTTGCTGTGACCGAGATAACTTTGCTGTCGGCGAGTACAAGCTCGTATTCCAGGACATTGTCAGCTGCCCATCCACGTTGGTTGCCGTGAAAGTTGATGCCTCCCGCCAGCAGCAGACCGGGCACACCAACTGGGGAAAGGCGACCTCCAGCAACTGCAAGCTTGTGTTGACCCAGATAACGGTAAACATGACCCCAATCCAGTCCAGGCCCTACCCAAACAGACTCTTTGTCTTCGCTCAATTCGAGAGTTGTCAAGTTTGACATGACAAAGAGGGGGCCATCATCGATGTTGTTTGCGCCAGTGATGGCCATATGTCCACCTCCACGGACAGCGAATGATGTAAGACCGAGGCTCATAAGCTTCACGGCTTTAGCCACTTGGGTGGGACATGTTGGACGAAAGACGCAAGCCGGATTGAGTATTTCGTTGTTGGACCAGAAGTTCTGGGACTCATATTCATAGACTGCATGTTCGGGAGAAAAGGTGTGGTCAGGGAATGTAAGCTTGAGTACTTCGCACCCTGTGTCTGATTTCTCTACGGCGCTTGCAGGGTCTAGCCATAGAGCTGTCAATGACAACAGACTGATGGCAGTATTGGTGAACATGGTGACCGGTGCGGAACAAAGTAGACGCAAGGAACCGGGTCAAGGGCTCTTTAGAGTTGGATGGCTTCCGCGGGAGTCTTACTTAAGTTTGCTGCAATTTGACCGAGAGTGTTGACGTTCATGTGCGGACCTGGATAAGCACGAGAAATAGTTGCATCGGCTTATTAACTAGAGATGGTAGGAGATAACCACGCCCAGGAGGTGGGTCAATTGCAGGCTTTCATTTGAGTTGTGATGGGCGGTCAGAGACAAGAGTTCCGTTTTTATTTTAATTAGCCACTCATGGATGGATATCAACTAGAGACAAATAGTATTAGCTCAGGGCTCAGGAACCAAACATGGAAGACATAGCGGGAACAAATCCGCTTGGCATAGCGCACGGTCTACGATTCGGAGGACAGTTCCTAAAATGTAAGGATCAAATTGTCTTCGCACGTGCAGGAACACACAGTCAAACGCCGATCCGGAAATATTCCGGCCTTGAGTTATGTTAGTCACCCGAGGTAAAGTCTCGGAAAAGTCGATGTTACCTGCCAGTTATTGGTTAGCATAGGTTCAGTTCGCCGCAGAGTTCAGAGATGTCAATTACTTGAGGGGATTTATATGGGCTCACGCTCTCTGATATTTGGATCTACGGAGCTAACCACATCGTCAGCTTTCTACTTCAGCAGTCTTTAGTTATAAGCTTGTCTTTTTTGGGTGATCAAAATGGTCTTGGTCGTGCCGAAGGAAACCATTCCAGTCAGTGTAGATTGCGGACGGACCGAATATACAAGAAGACATATCAACCGTCTAGTTAATGGCTTTGTGTACATAACGACGACTCGGGATTTTGTTTCGTTTCGAAACAATGGACACATTGCTGATCGCAAAATATGCCCCACTACCCTGCTTGAACATGACTCCTCCGACGTCCTCCCCTGAAGTTCCATCTCGGTATCTTCGGCAGCGGCGCAAGAAATCTGACATGTCAGGCAAAAACGTCACCGTGTCAAAGCGGCAGATGTTAATTACAAAACGTGGTTTAGACCCCTGTAAACATCTAGCACAATAACGCCATACCCAGTGGAAGTATATCGACTGAATCAGGTGATCGATCCCGCCGCACGACATGGCCAAGATCGCTTCTTGGCTGGGCACAAAAGATCTTCGAATGTCCAAGCGCACAAGAACTTTGGGAAGGCACTCCGTTGATCAGCAATTTGGCCGAGTTCGTGCGAACACTAGTCAGCACTGGAAACAGAAGAAGTAGATCAAGCTTAGGTCAAACATTAGTTCTTATATCTAGTCTAGAAGACTCTTGACCATTCTTTAAAAACCATCAATAGTTCGGCACTATTCTTCACTACTGTCTTAGGCCCGTTTAACATTTGGGTTTCGTTCTAGTTCGCGTCGGCAAGTATCAGATACACTTGAGTACACCAAAGCCATGTCCGTCGAGAATGGGGTTCTATATCCTATGGATCCACCTCCAGGAATGGTCCGTGATATCGACCAGACCGCTGAGTCTGCCCCCCTGGTAGTCATCACGGCTGTTTTTTTCCCACTGGCAACATTATGCATGATCATTCGAATCTACACAAGAACATGCATCGTATGCAAGCTCTCTTTCGATGACTGTGAGTTACCTTGTACCTATGAGCTTCACTTGCTAATATGGAACAGATCTTATGATTCTTTCTTGGGTACAGTTTGACTCTCATGACTTTAGTGTAATCACTCTAATCATTCGCTTAGGTGTGCAATGTATTACTTGTTGCCTTTACACTGAATAGTAAGTTCGTAAGTCAAGAGCATCTTTTGCATTACTGACAACCGCAGTGACCAATTATGGAATGGGTAAACACCTTTGGAACGTTCCATTCTCACCAGACTTATTTCCTAATTTCTCCCTGAATAATCTACTTGCGGCCATTTTCTTTTGTGCAGCTACCGGGTTCGCCAAGGGTAGTATTCTAGTTTTTTACCTCCGGATATTTCCCATGAGATCAGCGAGAATCCTGATTTGGACTGCCTTTGCTTTCATCATGGGATACTCGACAGCCTCTGTTGTTGCCAACATATTCTCATGTGACCCCATCCGAGGCTCTTGGGATCCAGAGGTTATCGCAACTGCCAAATGTATTAACAGACCGGTGTTTTACTTTTTGCAAGCCGGTTTGGGAATTTTTGCAGACATCTTGACTGTCTTGATTCCACTCCCGTGGCTCAAGACACTAAGGCTGCCCAAAAAACAAAAGATCGGCGTTGGCGTTCTCTTGACCATGGGTGCATCGTAAGTTACCCAGTTATGTTCGCTTATCAGGATTGCGTCTAAGAAAACAAGGGTTTGCATTGTCAGTGTCATTAGGTTACAATCTCTCAGTGTTTTACATAACGACCCAGATTTAACTTGTAAGACGACCAACAATCCTGACATTTCTGAATCAGCTGACAGCCACAGACAACACCGTGATGGCCCTCATGTGGTGCGTTCTAGAATTGAACCTCAGCATTATCGGCGGTTCCATGGCTACCATCAAACCATTTCTCAGAATAGCGATCCCTCGCATGTTTACCACCAACTATGGTGGTGCGAGTGCGAGTGCCGGCATTCATTTGGAGTCGAAGGATAGAAGTGCAGGATATCAGTCAAGATCTTTACAGAGTCTTAGGCCAGTTCACTCTTCAAAGAAGCCACAAACAAGTCATTTTAACGCCACTAGTACGGAGGAGCTTGTCATGGCTTGAGGGTTCCATGTAATAGCCGAGGCTTAAGAGTTGCGAAATATGATTTACAATATAACAAATTTATTTACGATAATATCTGTTGATATAAGATACGGTGTATTGGAGAGGATATAAAGAAGTAAATGTTGACCTATGCAGCTTCTCATTTTAGTTCTCATATTAAAAGGGCACAGATGTCCATCTGCCGCATGGTGTTACTACAGTCCCACTGTTCATTCGGCTTCTCAACCTTATTCTTCCAAGAGGTCCGCAATATATCACGGACAATCCCGCAGTTTCCTATCATGCCAGTTCCTTTGGATAATACGCCATCCACTAATTCTTCGAAGAATGGTTGCTGGTCTTGATCAGCCATGCAACCAGCAACGCATATAGGCCAGCTCAACTGCCGAGGAGACACCATTTCGTTTGCCATTTTGATCTCTAGTATCACTCGGCTCACCGCTCTTCTCATTCGAGTCGACGTGATATCCTTTGAGACTTCAGCGCTCACAGCATCCAACTGGACCAATGCTGCAGCGGCGAATATGCGAGTGACGCAATCTTGAACGGATGGCTGCAATGATTTCGCTTGGTTAGATGCTAGGGTAGCCAGAAAACAGGGCGATAGTCCTCGAAATTCTATCAAGGCCATTATTGGTGTTGATTCAATGGCATTCTCTAGTTCATCTTCGATGTTTTGTCTTGTCTTCTCAAATTCCTCTGCATCAAAACTGTCTGTAAGAAGAGAATTTAGCTTGCAATGACTTAAAGCAGCTAAGTCCCCTATGGACTTCATCACTGAGTTGTGGCAGCCCATTATATGCGCAAGCTGAAAGTTACAACTTGGTCCCAGCCACTCATTGTACGGAAGTATGGCTTTCTTCCGAGTTGCTACACAGGCCAGTAAGTCCATCCAAAGTAGGACAGGAATATGGAAGGCCATAGCGGCAGTAGCTCTGCTTTCGAAGATGGGGGACTGAAGCTGATCATGTATCTTGACTGCAATGGAAGCCATGGCACATAAATGCGGTTGCCAGTCTGTCGCACTTCCTCGCAGGACCTGTCATTCGTCAGCACCCATCACACGAGCTTTTGTGTATCTGCCATGGGCTGCGTTCATATTCACCTCAAAACTGATAAGTGTTACACCGCAAGTGATTATCTCGACCAGGATCTCATTATCTGGCCGAAGTTCATTGATATCGATTGACAAAAGAAAGTCGTGGAGCTGCCTGACCGCTTTGGTATGAAACTCAAGTTCAATGTGATGGTTATTTGTCTCGCCCAGCAACGACCGTTGATGTAGCGCTGCAAGACCTAGAGATGCTCGACAGAGCGGCCCATTTTTACTCAGAAGCCAGAGAAGCCACCCTCGAGACCATTTCCCTTTGTCAAAAAACGGGTATTGGTAGGGAAAAACATGGTCCAGATAATGCATCAGAAGCTCAGCTTCGTCGTATTCAAGGGGCTTAGGGAATGATTGTCCTGAGAGGACCTGGCTTTGCAAGGATCGAGGAGTCAATGCTGACGATGTTGTAGATTCCGAGTGGACATTTACTGGATAGTTAAGTAAGATCCCATTGCTGTCATGACACACCACTTACTTTGAGAAGTCTTGTTGACTTCTATAATCTCTCTAGCAGCTCTTGATAAGTTCTGTCCTCGCCGTATGGCTCGAGTATGGCCTCTTCGTTGATGTGCCTGGAGACTCTTTTTCTCTTTGAAGTTCTTCTTCACAGCAAGCTTAATTAGTTGCTTCTGTTCCTTTTCATTTTCGCCTCCGTCCATCCACGATGGCATTGGACCATAGCCGTGGCAATGGACCTGCCTACTGGTACACTGGAGACATGCTGGTGGTGCAGCGTCGCATTTGACATGCCTGATTTTGCATGTCCAACAACAAGCGGCCTTTCCAAGCCCTGACATTACTGGCCGCTGTGGTGAGGTCAACAAGAAGTATACCTACTCTGCATGGACAATTAGTTAGGCTCCGAAAGTAATAAGAAATGGTACCTTTCAAAGTTCGGAAGCACTCGTTCATTTATCGTGTCTGAGTGATGGAGGGGTAACACGTAAATCTGTTTGTGATTCGCCAATTGGCCTAGCCGAGCCCATATAATATGCACGATGACCTTCCCTTTAAGGGTTAATGACTTCCGAACATGAATTCTGCGCCACTTTTCACAAGGGAATGTCGAAGCGCTGAAAGAGCAATTTCGGAGAGTAAGTCGAGGCGATTATAAGTTCAATATCGGAAACCATGTTGAAGTTCGCAGATTGCAAAATCGGATATGTATAAGTGCCTTGAACTTTTCTATATCAAGTTCTTATATCCTTCAGTCATTTCCAACTATCCTGACATTCCAAATCCATACGTTTTCTACTTCTAGCTACTTGCTCAATATGACGAACAAACCAACCCTGTCATTGGTCGAAGCCAGCATCAGCGACCTCAAAGGATTGCTAGACAACGGAGCTATTACAAGTGTCGAGCTTGTTGCCCTTTATCTGCATCGAATCGGCAAGTTTGACTGCAGAGGTCCATGCCTCAATTCGATATGTTTAATCAACCCAGAGGTATTTGCGGAGGCCAAAGCCTCGGACGATTACCGTAACTCTGGAAAGCCGCCCCGACCTCTGGAAGGTATTCCATTTACGGTCAAAGACAGCTACAAAGTCAAAGGCATGGCAGTTGCAGCTGCGTCCCCTGCTTTTGCAAAGCTTGAAGCAACCTCGGATGCTGCCATCGTTGAGTTGCTTCGTAAAGCAGGGGCAGTTGTACTTGGCAAGACCAATATGCCACCGATGGCTGATGGTGGTTGTCAGCGAGGTTTATATGGACGATCAGAGAGCCCATATAATCCGAAGTATATGTGCACTGCTTATGCCTCTGGCTCCTCCTATGGCTGTGGTGTGTCTACTGCAGCAAGCCTGGCTGCTTTTGGTTTTGCTGGAGAATCTGTTACTTCAGGTCGCTCGCCAGCATCGAACAACGCACTAGTCGCCTACGCCCCATCTCGCAGTCTTATTCCTCCACGAGGATTATGGCCTTTGTATCCGACTTGCGACCAGGTTGTTCCTCACACAAGGACTATGGAGGATTTGTTTCACGTACTGAACGTGGTTGCCACTGATGATGATGCTGCTGGCGACGCTGATTTCTGGCGTGCACAACCATATGTATCATTGCCGAAGGTTAGCGAGATACGACCGACCAACTATCTCACACTCGCCGATCCAGGTGCGCTTCGCAACAAGCGGTTAGCTGTTCCTCGATGCTTCATCGGGATCCCAGGTGCAAAGCCTGAGAACGCATGCTCTCCAGGTGTCAAGGCGCTTTGGGAAAGAGCACGCGCAGACATGGAGGCGCTGGGCGCCACTATTATCGAGACTGACTTCCCCGTTTTTGAGAACTACACGAGACAAGACTTTCCCGGTCAGAGCATGAATGTTCCCAATCTATCTCAGGAATGGACGGCGCGGGAACGTTGTGAGATGATTGCCTTGAGTTGGGATGACTTCCTGCGCAGCAATGGCGATAAAGATATCCCTGACTTCACATTTGCTGAACTTGACAAGATCCACCCTCATATTGCTCCTATGGATGACCCATCCCAGCATACTGAGTCCCAAAACCAGGTTCGCTATGAAGACATGGTCGCTGCAGTCAAGACTCGGGGAAACAGCAGCCTCGCTGACCTCCCTGGATGTCGAGATGCGCTGCAAGCTTTGGAGGCCATGCGAAAACAGGATTTGGAGGACTGGATGACCGAGAACAAGTTTGACGCTGTAGTGTTTCCGACCAATGGCGACATTGCGTTGGCTGATTCTGACGAAAACTACGAATCAATGGTCGATGCACTACGCGATGGAGTCAAGTATGCAAATGGTGGCCGATCACTCAAGCATCTCGGAATTCCTTGCATCACTGTGCCTATGGGAAACCTCGTAGACGAGAAGATGCCAGTCGGTGTCAACTTCTGCGGCAAGGCGTATGACGACTCTAATCTGATGAGTTACGCCTTTGCCTATGAGACAGCATCGAAACGTCGGGAGAGTCCACCTTTGTCACCATCGCTGCCTTCAGATGAGATTTTCATTCCTGAGCATAGTTCAGCATCACCAGCCATGATGACACCCACTTTGGAGATAGCCTCGATCACGGCTTCAATCGAGGATGGTCCAGACTTCGATGTTCGCATGGTCAAGGTAACGGGAACCTGCCACCTCTCGAACGTAACCAAGACTTCAATTAGCTTAGACGTCTTTGCTAATGGTGAGCCAACATCCCCCGTGAGTTGGGACGGAGATAATTGGGTATGGACGGCTAGACTCATTCGGCCTAAGCGTGACGACAAGTACCCGGCCTTGGCTACGGTTCCAAGGGATCAGTTTCTTCTTGTTTTCATTGCAAAGTCCAATGATAGGCGCTCTTCTGGTTCTTTTATCTTAGTTAACTAGGAACATCGTATAATATAGTAAAGTGAAATAAAATAGATTATCTATATTAATCCTGATCGTAGCTCTTTATTGCCTTAGTAAATATACCTATACCTATCACAGGACGGGCTCGGCATATAATTGAACGTGGAACGCTTCAGGCAGGACAAGTTTTATTGCTATAGATTGGCACAACAGGCAGGTCAGGCTCTTTCGGCAAGACGTAGCTTGAGGAGCTACGTTCAGTATCTATCTAGTCAGTGAACTATCTACTTCTTCAAAGATAATATTTCACCACGTGATTCAAATCTTCTCACTATAGTTATAAGGTAGGCTGGTATATTCTTAGGGTGTGGCATGGTAAGTAATATTAAGAACTAATGTCCGTCATACCATCAGAATACTTTACAAGAACATCCCAAAGTTTCTCAAGATCGCCATATGTAATATCTTCCTGCGCCTTAATAAGCACAGCCGAGATGATAGCGTCTTTGGACACAGTAGGTGAGCGCTCCTTAGCCCTCAAATACGTAATACGTAACTGTGACAAGAGACCATAAAAGGTCAAAGCAGCTGTCTGAGCATCCAAATACTGGTCAATAACTCTCGAGTCAACGGAGAGAGCGGCCCACGTTTCAGCAGAAGGGTTGGGAATAACACTCTGAAGAGTAGACACGATACCCTTGAAGCGGGTCTCTTCGTCGATAACAACGCCGTGAAGCTGATTAGCCTTGTTATTGAGATCCCTCTGAAATCCTCGAAGCGTCGTCAAAGCGTCGTTGAGCTTATCAATCTGACCCTGAATTTGATCGCGCTCCTTGGCACCGTTGATGGCCCCAAAGATCACATCAAGGCCGACGGCTGCAATGATGCCAATGCCAGTGTCTGCAAGTACCGCTTCGGCACCAACCTCAACACCAACTTCAACTCCCGCTTCAACGCCCAGCTCAGCACCAGCTTCAGCAAGACCCTCAATTCCAAGCTCAGCAGCACCTTCACCGCCTACTTCCCCAGCGCCCTCGAAGATGGCAGTCTTTGCAAGCTTGCCAATATTAACGATGGCTTTGAGGACAAGAGCTGAGCCAGTGAGTTCAGAGAGGAGAGATCCGAACTTTGCTGGGACGGATCCTTCCGGGGGTTCAGGCATGGTGTCCAGTTGAGCTTCAAAGTCCTTCAGCTGTTCGTCGCTGAATTTAATGGCGCGCGCTATAATAACGAGTGCCGCATTTCCAGCAAGCAGCTGCTTTGTCTGGTCTAGTGTAGAGTTGTACTGGAGGACCTGGGCACGGATGCTGTCTTGAAGAGAGATCGCTTGGTCATGAAGGCCGTTGGCTTCATTCTTCAAGTCATCAACGTGATAGATCCAGTCATCCCAAGGAAGAATTGAGCCAGAGTTACCCATGATACTGACATGCACGTGTTAGCTGACGATGGACCTTTTTGAAGAGGCAAGTCAAACATACCAGATATCGAAAAAATGTAGTTCAAAAAGTGGTCTGTGTGAGGTGTGTGTGCATGCTGAGTTGATATGGTATACGGGCTAGTATTTAAAGAAATCTTGAAAGGGCTCATCGGCCTTCCCATAAGGTCAGCAGGAGTAGCTCGTAGTGGGTGACTGAACTCCCTCTAGCGAAGTGGCAATCTCGATCTATCCATGAAGAGTCGAAGCTCTTGCAGCGAAATCGGCCAGCCTGGTGGTCGTTGGGCAAAGATAGTAACGTCACAACTGAGACATGCTGAATACTGCATAATAGAGGAGAAAGGAAGCCATCGACATGAAGTTGATGCATCGTTAGCCAATTTCAGACAAACTATTGGTCCAAGTCATCTAATCAGCCGGTATAATAGTTCCGGCCTTACCACACTTGCCACCCACTCATACCGAGACTTATGCAAATTAGGTTTTCAGCTTTCAGCTGTTCAAACTGTGGACTTGACTATCAGCGTGCTGACATACATCTGCATTAAGATCATCACTCGGAGTCCACACTTCCGAGACATGAGTTTGCGGTGTCCAATAGCTGTGTTGTTCTCTGAGGAACGCCAACAGAACAGAAGGCCGCCCTGTTTTGGTTCTCTGGGCTGATTTCACATGCCTGGCGATAGACAATCGATATGAATTTTGAGGACAATAAGACATGAGAATCCTCTATACTTTCAGGTCAAGTACCATACATTTTCGCGCTATTGATCGAGGTTCAGGTCAACCCTAAGGTAGTTCAGTAGATTGGATCTTGCTGTGTCAATCACTTCCCGATATCATCTAGGGTTAACAGTGGAGGGAAGGGGGGCTATCGTTAATTTGCTCAACTCTCTAGACTAGAATATCATCAGCTGTAGAAGTCCCCTTACCCATACCTAGTAATAGCATGGCGCGGACATCGATCAATTTCGTAGAAGTGTACTTTATACAGCAGTCTCGTTGGTTCAACGAAACGATTACCGAAGTTCTTTTAGATCGAGATGCGCTTGTCGGCGGCCTAGACCGGGCCGCAGCTTGGCTGCATAACGGCTGAAGGTCTACGTTACATTGTTGATCTGAGGCGTCGATAGTTTCATGTCTGAGATGTCGAATTTGGACTAGTGTAACCCGTGAGAAAATTGAGATTGGTCAAGGATGTTCCGCTGAGGTTGCCACTACCGCCGAATATGCACAGCTTCGCGGGCGTCGTTGACCGCTTAGAGATTTGAGACATGTAATGCGCAACCAGAAGGTCAGAAAAAGGAGGAAAGAGAATCTCGATATCAAGTATGAAAGATACAGCCATGCTGAAAAGCTATCCGGACCATGAGATATCCACTCTATCAACAATATATAATCTTTTCTCATATCAGCACTCTCACAGGTTATAAAGTCTTCTCAGCAACCTTCTTCAGCACCAAGACAATACATCCTATCTTGCATACTCTCCATTCCCTTACACTCGTCTCTTCTCTTGAACCAGAAATATGGGTCTTCTTCCCTTTGATGATTGGATTTACCATCTTCCCTACATGAGGGAGGAAGTAAACACCAAACATGACCAAGTCGTCAAAACCCAAGATACTGTGCAGGCAGATGTCATCGCTTTCAACAAACAACTCGACAAGTTCAAGCTTCTTCTCGTCAATAATTCCATCTTGCTCTACATCTCTACCACCACGCAGATGGATGACTTGAAGCTTGCAGACTTCACCACCCAGATCGATGCTCTTCCTGCGCCAGTCAAAGGTGACACTATCCTCAATGGTGCGGAGGGGGGTACTGAGCTTATCGGTGGTGCCACTGTTCTCAAGTTTGTTGTCAATTTGGCCAAGCTTGCTAAGCAGGTTATTGGCGGCGGTGCTGGGGAGGTAGCAGCGGAGGAAACTGAGAAAGTTGTTAGTAACCTTGCTGAAGATGCACTCGATGCTGGCATTACCAATGTCGAAGAAGCAGCTGCGTCTGAGTCACTTGAGGAAGTTGGTGAGGCTGCTGGTGAAGAAATCACCGAAGCGGTGGTCGAGTCATCCACTTCCGCTGCCCTTGCATCCACAGGCATTGGTATTTTTCTTGCTGTAGGGCTCGATGTCATATTCGGTGCTATCAACGGTGCCAAGGAGCGTGATCAACTCCAGGGTATCCTGGATCAGCTTGACGCAAAGATGAAGATCGTTGACAAGTATCTTTCCACTGTCAACGACAAGAAAGGCGAGATTGACACCAAGACTACTGATGGAATCAGCACGTTTCAAAAAGTGGCCTCTGAAATGGCAGTTCTTCTTCCCACCGGGCACAAACCCACCTTCCGAACCGATTTCTCTGCTACTCTTGACAATCTAGACAAATGTCTTGAATATCAGCAGCTTGCTCTCACTCAATTCTCGCTTTTGACTCAGCTGCGGGATACTTATGTCAAGGCACTCAAGCGAAATCCAAATGTTGGAAAAGACGCGGTTATTAACGCTGTTTTAATCTCTGCCCCTGACTGGGTGACATCTGATCTTCTGGAGGAGATTTGGACGGACGTTTTGGCGAAGTACTCGAACTTAATTGCGAATGCGAAATGAGTCTCTGGGCTGAAAAGATCAAGCCTCATGTATTTAGGTCAGAGTTAATATGATGTTATCACAATTTAGCTATAAAATTTAACCTGCTACTGGCGTATGCGTTCCTGGTGGAATCTGACGAAAGAATGCAAAGGTCGAGGAGGTGCACATGGACATTGGCGTAGAGGCGACCAAGGAATTCACGCCAGGTTTTATTTATAGTAGGCAGTTTCCAACCAGCGCTGCAGTAGTAACTCATCAGTATTTCGGTGACCTTGGGTGAAAAGTCCAATGAAAGACGCTAATGAACAGAAATGTACGATTCTGATGTTTTCATTTCGCTCTGTACATCGATTAACTTCTCGTAAAAGATCGCCCGTAGCTTGGCGAGTTTTACATCATCCTCAAGATCTAGAAAAATAGCCTGGTGATGAATTCGTCAAACTGGCTGGACATTCTGTAAAGGTTTAGGTTCAGTACCGGGGCCGTTGGAAAACGGTGCAATAGTCAGATAATGGCACTTTTCTCTGGCTTACAAACCATTCGTGAGCCACTTGCTGATAGGTTGAATCTGCCCCAGCAGAATATCCGGCGACGGTAACGTTGGGATTGCCGCCGAAATGTTTTATGTTCTCGTATTACCATTCCAAAACCGCTCTCTGATCGCACAAGCCCATGTTGTATGTTATATCTCCGCGGGCACTTGCTTCAGCTGCCAACTCTTTGCCAGCCAAAAAGCCCAGAGCATTAAGCCGGTATGACGGCACCATGATAGCACCAAACGCGGTTTCACTCATGAGCGGCACCAGAGCCTCTGGCGGTGTATTAGCGTTGCCAACCTGGAGAAAGCCACCGTGAATACAAAAACACACCGGCCATCCTTTTTTGGGAGCTGGGCGTGCTGGAACCCAAATATTCAGCTGAAGACAGTCTTCGCTCACATCTGCGGGATTTGGAGGAATGCTGCTGGCTGGTTGAGGACAGACCCGTGTTCCCTTTGTAGATTAGCCGGGCTGAGAAGCTGTACCGTATGTATACCCCATGGGCAATTTGTGACGAGAGCGAAATCGCCACTGGCCTGTTAAGGGCTGCATAGTGAAGACCACCAAAGTAATGTACTGCTGGCGTATCGCTTGCAGTGATAGTGAGTCCCTCGATAAGACCGAGTGGCCCAGCGACAAGAGAATAAATTTCTTGTTGGTAGGAAATGATGTTTATTGTTGATTATCTTTGCTGCAAGATGAGGAATTCTGGTGGGTTTTCTATTGTTGACCATGAATAATTGCCTGGTTGCAGTACATTTAGATATTGATCAATTCTGTTACTGGCGATTACCTGGAAGTGGACTAGAATGCCCGGGTAAACATCCCGCCCATTTTATTATGGGTAGTTTTTTTAGTTTCGTGGTGTAGGGTATTAACTCTTAGAACGGGGTTGTATACATTGTTTAATAAACTCAATGAAACACACTCTATCCAGTTAACCTTTAGTCCTTCTTGCGATACTATTATTGGTAAGGTTGAAGATCTTTCTATCTCTGTTTTTTTATCTCATCTGAGGGACAGGGTAAGTCCAGAAATAAGCAAAATAGTATCCCTGCACAAAGATAAAATCGGTTCTGGATTAATGTGGTAAACAGTGATATAATGGTCTGGCATTCATTAACATATAAATGCACAGATGTCCATTCTGTTTTATTCCGCAAGGTAAGCATTCGTGAACACATTTTCCACATTGGTCTTCAATGGCATGGGGTTCAGTATCTTTCACACATTGTTTCTCAATATTCCTCTGGGAGCCATGGCTATTATAACCTTGGCTCTGGATGGCTGGGCCGAACCTATCCCTGAATGAGACACCACTTGTACCTAAATGGTTCATCGGAAGAGGTCCACAAGCCTTGACCGATTGGGAGACTTTCTCGGCCCTAACCGAATACGGCACGCTGCCCTATAGGCTGAAGCCGCTGACTTAATTTCCTCGCTGACATAGATCCTCGAAGCGAGCTGCAGGGCCATAGACCTTTACAAGAGCAGGGTTATAGAAAATGACTCAGATGTTTCGATCCACTTATGCCTATCCTATACAAATCAGAGTTTTCCAAGCCTTGTATGCCTAACTGTGCCACAAGGAATGGCATGTTACGTTGAATTTCTCTTATATATGAACCTGCAAAGACCACCTCCAGACCGATGTGAACTATCCACTCTCTCCTTGGCAGGATTGCGCTTTAGGAAACAGCCGGTAGGCAGGATACCTTTGCGAAGGCACATGATGGAGGACTGCAGTGAGATAATTTCCGCCCCCAACAAAATCATAGACTTCTTAGATGAACGTCGAATATAAATATCCCTACGTCCTGCAATTATACATCTTCATCTCACAGCGCCAAACAAGAGAACATCACTACAACGCCAATTCGATTAAGCAGTCATTCGTTACTACATATCACAATGAAGTTCACTACCATTGCAACATTCCTTGTCGCCAACGCTGGCGTGTCTCTGGCAGCCCCCACAGCTACAGCCGCCGAGGGAAGCGCGAAGGCTATTTCGTCAGTAACGGGAGATAACGCCGTGACGACGCCACTCCCTATCCAGCCCGGCATGGTTGATAACTGTGACCGCTTCTACTTTGTTAAGAAGGGCGATGGTTGCGCCAAGATCTCCAAGAACCACGGCATCTCGTTTGATCAGTTTAAGGAGTGGAATCCCACCGTTGGAAAGGATTGCCTGAACTTGTGGGCCGACGCCAACGTCTGCGTCCACACAATTGGATTCGAATATCCCGTCACCAAAAACTGCTTCAACGCCTCGGGAGCAAAGCCATGGGCACCTAACCAGAGAACAGCATTGAACGCTGCCACCGAATGGTGCTTGAAAGCTGGTGCCGGAAAGTTTGCCATTGGCGAAAAGAAGGAGAAATGCTTCGATATCCAAACCCTTCGTGGCAGTTACGAGTTCGTAATTACCAATGGGTTTGGCATCGAACAGGATATCACTGCTGCCAAGTGTAGAGAGCTATTGGCTATTGGTATCAATGGCTGTGAAGCTGCATCTCAACCCCAGACGGAAAGCTGGTCTATGCAGTAAGTATAATCTTGCGAATATCTTAAACTTTCTACCGAATTAATACTAATCCTACTTCTTAGGGCAATCTTTTATGAGTGGAAGTGTGGCCAGAGCCCATAAGGATGTATCTATGAAACGCCTATTATACACTGATTCAAGTCAGTTATAGTATCGATCTCGCAACACTAAGGAATTCTTTTCCTAAGTATACTACTAAAGGCAAAATTAGCCCTAAAGCTTTTGATGGTATCAAAGATGAGGACAAGGAAACGGAAGGAACTCGTATGTAAACCTAGATAGTTAGTATCAACCGTGTCCTACTTTTCTCCTGCTTGCTTGTTTTGAATTGTAATCTCACATGAACGTCTTGAATTAACATGAGGTGACAAAAAGAGCCATAGTGTATCGTGCATATGATTCATGCTGGGGATGGAGAAGTTCTGAGATGATAATATAATCTCCTTTCTATCTGTGATTTATAAACTATACTCTATGCACTATGTGCTCTATCTGTAATTTCACCGAATTGGGGCTTCCTTATAAGGCAAGCTTGGGAGCGTTCTTCTTGGCTCTACCGCCAAAGCCCCACGCGATTTGATGGGCGATCTGGATGGAAGTGTTCAGATCGTCAGCCCATGACCAAACAAGACCAGTGTTCTTCTGGAAAAGACGACCAGCAGCCACGAGATCTAATGGGGTATCATCCTTCCCACCGGCGATGATTTCCTCTGCGAGTGTACCTGTCTCAATGCTGCCAACAGTGCTGATAAACATCTTGTCTCCGACCGACTTCTTAATGGCCTTGGCGAAAGGTGCCTGGTAACCAGGACCAGCAGCAACCTTTTGCATCTTGTGGATACCACCACTGGAAATATCAAGAACATCTACACCTCGGTCCGCCAACAGGTGGGCAAGCTTGATGCTCTGATCAAGAGTCCAAGTCTCTCCCTCGTACTCGGGGTTGTTCTCTAGCCAGTCAGTTCCACTGATGCGAGTGAACAAGGGCATATCCTCGGGCATAACAGCTCTAGCAGCCTCTACGATATCGAGGGCAAGTCGGACTCGGTTCTCGAAACTACCTCCGTACTTGTCGGTGCGCTTGTTGGTGGCAGGAGAGAGGAAGCTCGAGACAAGGTAACCGTGAGCGAAATGAAGATCGATGGCATCAAACCCTGCTTTGACCGCTCGACGAACACCAGAAACAAAGTCCTCCTTCAATTGCTCAATTTCTTCGAGGGTGATAGCACGAGGAATAGGGTAACCAGGGGCAAAGGGCTCGTTACTAGGACCCACCACATCATCAGGCCATCCACCAGCAGCCTTTTCAGCAGCAAGTCCGGCGTCTAACCAAGGAGCAACGCAGGAGGCCTTGCGACCAGCGTGGGCAATCTGGATGCCAATAAGGGAGTTGTTGGCGTGGGCAAACTCGACGTGCTTTCGCAGTCCCTCAACGTGAGAGTCGAGCCAGATGCCAGAATCTTCAGGTGTGATACGACCCCGTGCTTGAACAGCGGTGGCTTCTAGCATGATAAGACCAGGCCCACGCTGGGCATGGTCATGCCGCGAATCTTGATGGGTGTAAAGACCTTTGGCAGAGTATCATTGGGGCCATTCAGGCCGAGGCCAGGTGCAGGAAGCTGCTCAGGGTTGAAGTATTCCACTCCCTTGGC
This sequence comes from Fusarium sambucinum, assembly GCF_050947815.1. Classification (NCBI taxonomy): domain Eukaryota; kingdom Fungi; phylum Ascomycota; class Sordariomycetes; order Hypocreales; family Nectriaceae; genus Fusarium; species Fusarium sambucinum. Next base: position 60,186 of record NC_139294.1, on the reverse strand, counting down.
GGCGACATTCTGAACGACTTCCTTGTTTGCGTCTTGAGGCTTAGTGCCGTTCTGGGAGGTTAGGACAGGAATGGCCCGGGACTGTTGTTGTGATTGGACTGTCATATTGATCAGTAGTTGCTGTATTTAAGTAAGGCTCTCTTGGTAGAAGATAGAATATTTGCGTTTCTGTTTGGATTCTGGAATAACTCGACCAAGCTAATCCTTATTTAAGTAGGGAGATTGATAGTTTAATGGAATGCAGGAATAGAACCTGTACCAGGGCTTTAAACATAACGTTATGCATCAACGTTAAACAAATTCTGATGTCTTTCTTACTCATGCTTAATTTAATGTGTTGTAGATCTTCGTACGTAATGCCTTGCGGGACCACATTTGTAATCATGTTTAGCATAACGTAAAAGAGGATACTGAAAATGATGATCCTGACTCGTGGTTATCTCCACTGCTATGATTTTGGGGTACATCTCGGAGCTATCCGAGATAAATAGCGAAAATACTTAAGTCTTTCAGCGCTAATGCCCAGTCAAAGCAATAAAATTTCAGTTACTTTTAGAATCTTGCATGTAAATTGGAGGGTAACTGGACATTACGTAACCCACGTTATATTATGCGATGGTCCACTGTTACCGATCGAAGGAGGCCTGATACTTAACATATGCGTCAACCATGGTGTTATGGACGGTCAAGGGCTTGCGATATTGACTGAACTATGGGCCTCTTTCACCCGTCAGCAAGACCAGAACGAGAACGAGGTGCAGCAACCGAAGAACCTTCCCGACCCCTACGAGCCTCTTACACGAACAGCCAGACTTGCCACAGCTACAAATGCCACAGCGGAGCCTGAGATTACCGGTATCGAAACAAGTCTCCAGCGTTATCGAAATGATAGAATACTTGAACAAGATATCGCTGCATCGACAGAGGATAACAGGAAAAAGACAAGTAGGATATTCGCATTTTCAGGTGACAAGCTCAAGTACGCCAAACAAGTTTTGGCAGATGACGGCTGCCATGTCACAACAAACTCCATTTTGAATGCTATGGTCTGGTCCAATGTTACACGTGTACGTCTATCACGCCGGGCACAGCAGCCGCCAACACCATTCGCAAGATTCTTCCAAATGGTAGATGGTAGACGACAATTAGGGCCAACAATCAACAAGCCGGGGCCTTATATGGGCAATGTCGTTCTTACATCATCGGCTGATGTTTCACTTCATACATTGGTCACGACTGGCTTTTTCAACCATCTGTCAATCTCTTTGTTGGCCCCAGTAGCGCAGGCCATATATGATGCATCAAGAAAAGTTACTAATGAATACATTGGTGGCTTCCTGAAAACGCTGGAAAAATTAGAGGACCCTGCAAGCCTTGGCATAGGGTGTATGAGTCAGCATGGGGTCGACTTCATTTCAACAAGTCTTGCAAATGCACCATTCTACGAGTATGACTTTGGGTCATCTCTTAGCCAAGATTCCGCCGAGGGAAAGGAGGGCAAGCCAGTCTTTTCGCGGTATCCGTATATTGATTGGGCCGATGGCAATATGGTACTGCTGCCAAAACGGAGAACACCAACTGGCAAGAATGAGACTATCGAAGCACATATTATGTTGGCAGAGGAGGATTTGACGGCCTTGGCAGAGGATGACGGCTTTCGCAGCTGGCTGAAGATGTAAATATTATGTGCCACTGCCATACTCAAGAATTATTGGCAGAAACGCATTGCATTTCCGTCAGCTGACCCTCCTTGAGTTTAATGGCCTGATCAGACGTTGATAGTCCTTACCATTGACAATTCTCTTGGTAGAGGATTGTTAAATAGCTTTAGCAGGAGACTAAAAGACTAAAATTCCATATTTATTCTATACCTTCAATAACTCAAATAAATAATATGAAGGGAAAAGTCATTCTTCAACTTAAAAAACCATGAATATCAATTTAATGCTACTCTTTCTAGCCTACTTGCACCTCCACAACATCCCAGTTCCTTTCATGTGTCACTGTTACTCATATATAACTAAGCCTTTCGCTCGGTCTGCTGGACAGCATCGTGTGCTTCGTCAAAAGAATCAATCTGGTAAGAACTGAACTTGCGTGCAGAAACACCCTTGGCAAACATAACATCGAGCTCCTCAAAGGTTCGGTTGCGGGTTTCGGGAAGGCGGAAGTAGCCCCAAACGAAGACCATGAATGCAGTACTACCCCAGACAAAGCCGGTATAACCCTTGAGGTTCCACTCAGTAGGGTTCATAAAGTAGGGCTGAAGAACACCAGCAATAACAGCCATGATAGCATAACCGTTGCGGGCCAAGCAGATAGTCTTCTGACGAAGTCGTGTGGAACCAATCTCAGCTGGAAGAGCCCAACCAAGCTGACCGGCCGAGAGCTGGAAGACGAATGTCCAAACCAGGGTCAAAACAGCTTGAGCCATACCAATCTTGTCGTTATCAGTGCGGGTGTTGAGGATTCCAATGATGAAGAGAATAATGCCCATGGTAAACATGCCGTAAAGGTAGGCTGTTCGTCGTCCGACATATGGCATGACGCAGATCCACGACAAGATAGTAGCGAACAGGGCCATTCCGTTACCACCAACGTTGAGATGGTAAGTTGTGGTAGAGTCAAGTCCAACCTGCTGGAAAAAGTATGTAGAGTTGTATGCAAAGTACAGACCAGAGAGGATCTGACCGGCAAAACAAACAATCGCGATCTCGGTTCGTCGAAGCTCAAAGCCCTGGAAGCAATCCTTGTATGAAGTACCAACGGAAAGCTTCTCCTCGAGGTTGTTGGTGTAGACAATGAGGCCAAGAGCGTCCCGGAGTTCCTCGTCGGTGGCGCTGGGTCGTAGACGTCGGAGGTTCTTGAGGGCCTTGTCGTGGTCTCCGATTCGGACAAGATGCCAGGGTGTGTCGGGTGCGAAGCAGAGGATTGGGACCAGGATAACGGGCCAGAACCACTGTAGAGCAAAGGGGATTCGATATGCCCAGGGTGCAGGTGTATTGACGAGACCAGCCATGACTCCGGCTGAGATAAGCTGGCCAATGATGAAGCACATGTTGGTCCAACTGGTCATGTAGACGCGAAGAGACATGGGAAGGACTTCTGAGGCATAGGCAGGGGCAGTGGTAGCGAAGACACCCCAGGGTAGACCGCAGAGTATCTGGCCTATGAGAAGCACCGTGGTGTTGGGCGCAAAGAAGGTAATGAAGATGAAGCAGGTAAGGGCGATTAATGAAGCAATGAGAACCTTGATGTGACCATATTTAGTAACAAGAAGTCCATTGAGTAGTGTGCCGAAAAAGGCACCAACACCTGCGCCATTGCCAAGACCAGCCTGCCAGGGAGCAGAAAGCTGGTAGTTGTTTGTCTCTTCATTCCAGTGACCGTACTTCTTTGCAAACGCAGGGTAAGCGTAGAAGTTGGAAAGCAGATTGGTATCATAGCCTTCCATCACAACACACATGGAGACAACAAGACACCAGAACACGGTCCATGGGTATTTTCGGACGGCTTGAAGAGGAGGGAGGTCGTGTTCGGCCTGGGCACCAAGACGCGCCTGGTCAGTGGTATCGTGAACTCCCTTGGTGGGGACTCGGGATTCGACATCGTAGCTCTCGGCGTGTGAGACCGATGCATCAAGGGTTTCTTTGCCCATCCTGATTAGGAGCGATAGATCGATTTGAAGGTGTTGTGAATGTGAAAGATGAGATGCTGATGCTGGCGATGATCCTGGCTTGATCGGTGCCGCATCCTTGAGGTTATATAATGGAACTCTTTGGTCTTCGCAACGGATGTATTTCCCAATCTACTGTTTCCTCCTTGTGATCCCCATGGGGTATGCAGAGTCGCCCCATGGGGAGGTGGTAATGGTTTGACTCGTTTGAGAACCGAAAATTACCCCATTTGGTTAAGTGTAGTTAACCTTCCTGAAGAAAGGGTTAGGCCTGGGCTTGATGTAACGATATTCTCATTGGCAACATAAACGAGCTAACCGATCAGGTGGGTACCCCTCTCTTTCGCTGCTTTCATCGGGCCGAGAATAGCAGGTGGTAGAATGAAAAAACAAGGCCACTCCATAAGCACTTGATGAGCCGATTATATCTCCATTGAGTGAACAATTGCCCCGGTTTGGCGGGTTTACGATGGCTACTACTATCCAGGAAAAGCGCGGTCAAGTGTGCGACAATTGCCGCTTCCGAAAGGTCAAGTGTGATCGTGGTTTACCTTGCAAGAATTGCCACCTCGGTGATCTCCGTTGTCAATACCGTCACAGCATTCGGAGGAAAGGACCAAAGCAGGGCCAAGGAAGACGACAGGCACAGCTTCGACAGGGTCTTGAAACTCTCGATACATACCAATTCAGGATCGTCACGCCGGGTGATCAATTGAATGCAGCACAGCCAAGCAAAAGTGAGCCACCATCACAAACCCAGGCCCAGACACCATCACCACCGCAGCACGACCTTCAGCCTCTTCCACCTCCACAAGACGCGAATCTGGACGACACGACACTCTACATTGGACCAGAGATACCAACCTTAACCAATGACTCTATTTTCGAAACTGAAGACCTCTGCAACCGCATGTCGCTATCCCTCGTCGCTCACATACAGCTCTTTCAGAGATTTCTCTATCCGATCATGCCTGTAGTCGACGACGACATTCTCGCCGATGCTGCCAGAATAGACCAACTTCCGTCTTCACGGTATGCACTCATACTTGCTATATGTGCCGCGACAAGAATGCAACTGCGACTGGATAAACGCGTTGACGGCTCCGACAACGATCTCAACGCGGAAATTCCACCTGAACCGCGACTAGACGGAGACATTCTGGTGAGCCTTGCCGAGAATTCTCTACGACAGTACAGTGTCATTGATGATACGACTCTCGACTCTATTCTGGCCTCATTTTTCCTTTTCGCGAGCTACGGGAACCTCAACGACTCTCGTCATGCGTGGTACTACCTCAATCAGAGCATCACTCTCGCCCAGGCGCTGGACTTGACTCGGGAATCAGGATACCATGGATTGCCTGACAAGGATAGAGAAAAGAGACGACGTGTGTTTTGGCTTTTATTCGTAACAGAACGGTATGAATCCCTCGTCATATCTTTGTCTCTTACAAAATTGACTTTTATCCCTAGGACCTTCGCCTTACAGCATCGAAGACCAGTCATGTTACGAAGTACTGTGAACAAACCACAAATTGTCGACTCGAACTGCCCTGTTGTCATGCACGACTTTATAAACCACATCAGCCTCTTTGAATCACTTCCATACTCATTGTATGAATGGCAACCAGAGAACGACGACAGAAGATTCGAAGATTTGAAACTTGTCCACAACATAAACGAGAAGCTGTGTAGGGTTAAACCAGAGCAATCAATCATCGAAAGCCAACGGTTCGATACCCTTATAACGCAGCAATGGCTTCGGGTATCTATGTGGCGTATTGCATTTGGCCAGAACCCGTCTTCTGCGTCTGGATTTGGACTCTTACTTCCTCCTGCCCTTCCAATGGATGCAGGGAAGATCATCATGTCAGCTTTGGGGTCCGTGGGGACCAAGTCCAAAGACTGCCATGGTATCGGAATGGTAAGATACTTACGTTTTTCGTGAATCCTTTTTAACTTTTTCCCAGGAACAAAAGTTATTCGATGTCGGAGTCAGTCTTGCTGACACGGCTCAACTTCCCGGCTGGACATGCAATGCACTAGATAACGGCCCTCGTGATTTACTCTCTGTGGTGATCCATGCTCTATCTACTGTTCGCGGGTCACAGTCACACCTGCTACCCAATCTTCTCAAGCACTCAGAATCATTATTCTCTCTCTCAGATCCGAGCGCACATATCGATTTCCAGTGGGACATGTTGGACGACCAAAATTGTAAGATAGATGCTATTGTCGAGGAGATAGCGGAAGAAAGTGATGAATTTGTTGAGCCGTTGGATTGGGAACCGGAGACTGGTCTTGACCTCTTGGATTTGAGCACACCTGTTGTGACTGCCTCGTGGAGTGATGCACCGGTAGTGTGTGATCAGTTTGATCCCGATATTGGTTTGTCGTTCAATTGAGTGTATCTTGTGGAATAAAATTAATCTTTTCATTGATCTAACACAGCATATGTATCATTTTCCAGAGTTCCTGTTGGTTTATCACCGTGTCTCATATCCTCATCCTCAATGATTGCACGTAAGAGCATGTCTCATTAACTACACCCGTTCCAAAAGAACAACCTTACTATCATAGTCAGTACCAAATCGATACTGAATACCACCATTCATCAATGTTGCGCCAGAATAAATTTCACCTCCATCAAGCTTGTACCTTGCATTTGCGTCGAGACCCGCCAGGCGAAGTAGGGGAAAGTTGGAAACAGTAGTTGACATCATTTGGAAGGCAAAGAGGACAGCTTCGCTTCCGTCTTCTGACACAAAGATTGCCGCAGGGAAATTGGACTTTTCAGGCAAGACAAGACGCCACATGTCACCACTGATAATGATTGGGTTGATCCTTTCGGCGAGCGCAATCAGTTCCGGGATCTGCTTCTTGTCCTCCTCGGGCGTGTGGTCCGGGTCGAGTTCAAATCCAAAAGAGCCTCCCATCATAGCGACGTGAGCTCGGAAGCTCATCGGGATTGAACGTCCTGTTATGTCGTTCGGTGAAGAGCACACATGTGCTCCCATAGATGATGGTGGGTACACCAATGATGTGCCGAACTGAATGTGAACACGATCGTAGGCGTCCATGTTATCGGATGTCCAGACTTGTGGGAAGTATTGGAGAATGCCAGGATCAAATCGGCCACCGCCAGACGCACAGCCTTCCCAGAGGACATTGGGAAAGCGAGTAGTCAGCTCATCGAATACATGGTAGATACCAAGCATGTAAGCGTGTTGGTTACCAGGTGTTGGACTTTCATGCATGGCTCGGTTGTTGTCCCACTTGACGTAAGTAATAGGTGCTGAATCCAGGATCTTGGCCACTGAATCTATGATATACTCCTGCACTTCAGGAAGTGCTACGTTCAGGACAAGCTGTTGACGAGTCTCGCTGCGTGCGTATGTACCAGCGCTCAAAACCCACTCAGGGTGCTGTTCATAGAGCTCAGACTTCTGGTTAACCATTTCAGGCTCGACCCACAGACCAAACTGTAGGTTCTCTTCCGACCCTGCAGCCTTGAGCTTGGTGACACTATCAACAAGAGGACCCAAGCCCTGTGGAAATCTCTTCGGGTTTGCAATCCAGTCACCCAAGCCAGCTTTGTCGTCGAGACGAGGATGCTTGTCTCCAAACCAGCCATCGTCAAGTACAAAAAGCTTTGCACCTAATTTAGCAGACTCTTGTGCGAGCTTGTAAATTCTCTTTTCGTCAAAGTTGAAGTAGAGACCTTCCCAGCTGTTGAGCAAAACTGGGCGGGTTTCGGAAACAAACTTGCTTCTGATGAGGTTTCGGCGATAGAGACGATGGAACTTTCGTGACATGTCGCCAATACCGAAGTTGGAAAAGACCGAAACACATTCGGGCGATTGGAGAGACTCGCCGGAACGCAATGGCCAAGAGAGTTGGCATGGGTTTATCCCCATGACTGCTCGGGTTAATCCTTGGTGACTCTTCTCAACTTCGACGTTGAAAGATCCAGTGTAGACGAGAGAAAAGCCCCAAGCGTCACCGTGAGACTCGGTTGTAGTTGGGTTGACCAAAGACAAGAATGGGTTGTGGTAATGAGATGAGTAACCAGTCGTGCTTCCGAACCTTGGACTGTTAGCCGAAGAATATGACTGGCGCTTCATTTACTTACCCTTGAGTTCCATACTCGACCTTTCGGCGAGTCCTGCTGCATTCTCTTGTCCATTCTCCCTGGAGCTGCAACATATCATACTCGTCATGGGGAAAATCAACGCTGAAGCTAGCTAGCTTCTCCACCACAATGACGTCGTCACTGTTGTTGATAATTTTGACATTTCTGACGATAGCATCAGAGTTCGAAAAGATTGAGTATGAGAGGTCGGCGGCAACAGAACTCTGCTCATCACACATATGAATCACAAGCGTTGAAACATCGTCGTCGGAGCCAAAGGTGCAAGGCAATTTCTCCAAAGCGGGCTTGCCCTTGATGATTGTGTAAGATTTGTACTTAAAATCACAGACCGTGAAACCCTTTGCGTGCTTGATGTGCACAGCAGGAGTGCGAAAATCTCCTCGGCCAAGGTCTGGAAATTCGCGACGAAGATGGGCCTGCGTGGACCAGCCTCCTCCGTTGGACTGAATCTGGGCAATGGGGTTTTCTGTTACGCGGGCGCCGAAATGATCCAGAAGAAGGTCCCCAGTCGTAGAGTCGACATGGAAGCGGTAGGACACATTCTTTCCGTTGAGGGCGAATGATGTCCCGTCGACCACGATGGCTAAAGATTGTCAGTTAAGGAGCTCTAACGATATTACTACAGGGGACGCACGGTCGATTTTGAAGTTTGTTGTAAGGGTCATCCTGGTTGATAGACAGAACACGAAAAAATGGCTTTAAAATACCAACAAAGATCAAGATCTGGAGTAAAATGAGTCTCTCTATAAATATGTTGAATGTCTCAAGAGACAATTCCTTAGCACAGTTTGGTTATCTCCGTTCCCCGCCTCTTTTTGTGGTAGAATTCCGAGTATTTCCCCATGGGGCTAATTGAGCTCTGATCGCGCGGGGAGATGAGACATGTCCGACTTGGCTCAGTCTGTAGCACTGTTACTCCGAGTCAACCAATTATCTGTTAGCTTCACGGAATTCCTTTTGCCTAAGCTTCAGGTAGTAAGTATAAGTCATAAACTAATTATTAAATTAATTAAGTATCTTTTGTTTTGTTTCATTTTTTAAGACTTTCCATCATTTCATGAAGAAACGGGATACTCCGGAATAGTAAACATTCAGTAGGAAAACACCGTCATAGGGCCACAGCGCCATACATTCAAAATGATCTTACCCTACATATATTAGGCATGCTAACTGTTATGCTGTCTATGCCGACAGAATAAAATTATCAGCTGCTGCAAATAATATATCTTCCTCTACTTGTTAATTTCTATACTTTACTAGCAAATGCAAGCAAATGCAAGTCTAAGCCTCTTAATAACTCTAATATTTAATAAAATATCTATATAGATTAAAAACTTATTATTTTAAAATAAGGTTCTCTTAATAACTGAATTTCCTACTAAGAATATATGTGACTGTCAGGGCAATAACTAAACTCTATAATGAGGGTTATATAGAAAAAGCTTCCGAGCTGTATACACAGTAGCTGTTTCTTCCTCCTGCAATTATTAATCTACTAAAATACAGTCAGTTAATTGTGGTCCCTTCCCTTTGATCTATAGCACTAATCGTATCGCAGATGCGGTATATCTACCCCCCGGTCGTCCGGCTAGATCATATACGCCGTCGAAGCTTGACGGAAGGAACAGACTTCTATCGTGATGACGATCACGAATATCTTCCTCTACACAGCCAGCCATGTCTGGTATTATCACATCGTCTCCAAGTTTCTCGTCCTTTTTCAGCGCAATTGAATAGAAATCGGCCCCAGCACACTGCTTATCCGGCTCATCGTCGCTTTCTAGATTATCCTCAGGTTCATATACTGCGCTCAATTCATTTGACCATCTATAGAACCTGTCGCGAGGCCCCGATCCAAAGATTACACCGTTCATGCAAGAAAGGCTCTGTGAAGCACTCGTGGAAGAATCCGAGATGGTAAGCTGTAAGATGATTTCGTTTCTATACAAAGAGTTTGGTGTATAAGTGTCGCCTTCCACCATCACCCGGACTCTGCAAAAGATCAAGTGGACTCGTAAAAATACACGCCGTGTTGCAAAGCAGCGGGACCCCCAACTGCAGCATTACTATAATTACAGACTGAAGCTAGGCCGGTATAGATCGTATCACCTCATATTTATTGATGAGCCGGGCATGGACAAGACCGTCGGACTACGACGGAAGGGATGGGCCCCAAAAGGCATCAATCCTAGGCAAACAGCTACGTTTCAGCGGGAGAAGAGGTACTAAGAAAGTAAAAGCACTATTTAGAACTGACAGCTGGCACAATCACCTTAGAGATTCCATACTCGCCATGATAAATAGTATGGCAGGCACCTCGAGCCACTGTAGCATTCTCCGAAACCTCACCAGTGCCAACATTGCGAGAATACATGGGATATGAACCCCCTCCAATAATAAGACGCAAGCGCGAACCTTTATCCACAGTAAAAGCTGCATCTAGTAATTCCATATGGATACACATGACGCCCTCTGTCCTGTTGAGTCGCTGATACTGTTGTGTAATGTTATGGGATTTCCCTTGGTCACCAACGACGCTGAGACGAACAAACAAATCCACACTGGGACAGTCTGCCGAGTGAAACAACTCCACACTAGGCTTGCCCATGATAGTCAAAGGTTCAGTAAGTGGATTTGTGGTAAACGCCACTGTATCCGCTCTACCTGTGAGAGCAGTATCATCAAGGCACCCTCCACCAACGATCAATGGCCCACCTAAAGTCGGCGTCGGGTTGAGAGGATCGAATGTGAAGCTGGAAGCTTTTGCATCAGGCAAAGGCGGCTCCTGTCTCAAAATGCCGCCCGTACCTAAGAAGAACTCAAAAGGAGTAGTAGCTGGCGGCCAAATTGGCAAAGCAATCCACTGCAGTGGACGAGTCCCTCCAATGCCAATTTCCACAGCTGGCCCTTGTTCAACGCTGTTTTCGCCGGCAACTTGTCGACTCAAATAATCTAGAACACGTCTAGTCACTGTCTTATTCTGCAATTCCAAATGCGTCCAGTGGCCAATGAGCAATTTCACTGGGCAATTTCTCGCCTTGAGCTTGTCATATTGCTCCATGGTCTGCTGTAGAAAAATATCCGACCACCCAGTGATGAGGAAAGCCGGTGTGTTGATTTTTTCTAAAGCTTGACCATGTTGCAGGGGGGACCAGGTAGAGTCGCGTATGTTGCGGTGGCCAATAGCGTGAATCAACCATGGTGCAGATCGAACACCGGAAAAGTGCAAATCAATGCCTTGGGCCAAAGGTAAAGCATTGATGACTGTCTTGAGATATCTTTCTGGGTAGAGCGCTTTGTACTGTTCGACCAAACTGCCTTGCTCTTGATTAACAATCGTGTTAGACCAGGACAAATGGTGCATATTGAAAGCTCCCGTCCCCCAAATATGTTTCGAATAATCGTGCGGCCCAGCTATGATCACAGAGGCTATTAGATCGTGGGGAGGGTCTGCAAGAAGAGCCCACTGTGTGAAGCCCGCATACGACATGCCCAGTGTGGCAAAAGAGCCCGTATACCAGCTCTGCTTGCGCATCCATTCCACGACACCATGTCCATCCTTCTCTTCGGAAAATCCGCCGTCAAATTTGCCCTCTGACCCAAATGTACCACGGCTGCTAACTAACAGAATTTGGTACCCACGAGCAGCAAATACACGAGCGGATCCAATGGCCATCATCATGCCTCGACTGTATGGAGTGCGCACAAGTAATGTGCCCAACGGCTCTCGAGCAACAGGTTGATATAGGTCGGCAACAAGTACAGGGCCATTATCAGGGAGAGGGATCGTTACTCCAGACTTGGAAAAGTTGCATGTTTCTGGGGGAAGGTCAAGGCTTCGGGCTGCCAGACGATCGATTACGCTGCCAAGGAAGCTTCGTGGTGTAGCCTGGTCGCCCATAGTACCATAAGCTGCAGTTTTCTGGCTTGATGATAAAGAAACTTTGCGTCAAGTGAGGCTACTTCTAAGAGTAGGTGTCTGAAAAATAATGTAGGTTTGCGAATAGTGTAGGGAAGAGATATTTTATATTTTACTTTTATAAGACCACCAGGAATAGGAATTAAAGCCCCGCTGTAGCTATTCCTCCAGGCATTATTACGTTAGTCTAGAATCCGAACCCGAAATTTAGTCTCGGACTTCTACTCCTCCCCGAACCCGCTCGGAAGCCAAAGTAGTACTGTCCAGCCCCCACGTTTCGAACGCGATAATCGTCAATCCGAGCCGCTCTTAGTGATCATTGCTGAGCCCAATTCAACAAAGGAAGCTTGCTCTGCTATTAAAATGATGGCATATGGCTCTCCTTTTTGCAATTACACCTTGAGACCTAGACCGTCGTCTTCTTTTTTTCCATTTACCCCCCGTCTTATTTTATTACTCTTAAAATTCCTTCGGCAAAATGCAAGCTTGGCAGTACACGACCATTCACGATACTCTGGAGAAGTCTCTTGCCCTTAATGGGCAAGCTACCTCACCAGATGTACAATCACTCCCAGAAGGCCATGCCTTGATCCAGGTCATAACGGCGAGCATCAATCCCGTCGAATACAAGCTGCTAGAGGATCCCCTGTTCGGGAAGTTTATGGTGCAGCTACCTGCTAGCCCTGGCCTCGACTTCTACGGTAGGATCAAAGCCAAGAACTCCGCGGATGACTCTCTCAAAGAAGGCCAAGTCGTGTTTGGCGCCTTGGGAATTGGATCTAAATTCCCAAAGTTTGGCACCCTTGGCCAAATCATTGTCGCACCCATTTCCCAACTCGCAGTCCTTCCTGGTGGCGTTGCGCTAGATGATGCGGCAGCAGTAGGCACAGCTGGAATGACAGCATATCGGTCTCTGCTAAATACACATATATCTATAAGTCTCTGCTCTAAAACTTACAAACAGGATATTGTTGAAAAGAGAAAGGTGCACATGTATAATACTGTAGCAATACTAATAATATACCTCGATGCTCCCATAACGGAATTTCCTAGTCTCTCTTCATTTTATATAGCCAATATTACCATCGAGCGCACTGTTGAGTCGACAGCCCTCCAAGTTAACATATCCCGTCCTAGGAAAATTGTGCCATATTTACATAGTCCATTGGCCATTTGATTAACTCTTGCCAACAAGGCGCAATACCTTCCACAATGGCTGTGAGCAAGCGATGTCCCCAATCTTCCATAAACCAAAATCTAGTGCCCACAGCGTGAAGTATCGTGCAGTAATGCGCAACCACTACTAAGGCGCACGGGTGGTGTGCACGGATCAGATCCAAGAACCCATCTTTGAGGTTCATTGGCCAAATAATGGCGACGTTCAACTCGGGAGCCGCTTCTGAAGCCTTCCCAGTGCTCTCTCCTAGCCCAAAATTGCTTCCTTTAACAGGACTTCAGCCGCAGGGTCCAGTTCATCCGTGCAAGAGCTCTCTGCGATGAGGTGAAGTCTCCTTAGAAGTAATGTGAGTAGGTCTGTTCCTCCGGTATATGAGTTGCATTCCATGAATTCCCCCAATACTCCATCATGGATGTCCTGTTTGAACGAGTCTAGAACGCTTCCAACGCCTCGGATGAAACAAAAAAGACCTAGCATGTCGTCCACTGCTTGTTGTAGATTTCCGCCCTTCTTCGGGGTATGAGCGGCGAAAGCTCCAATAAATAGCAGAGACGAGGCGGCGAAGACAGCAGGAGAGTTCTTTTCAGTTACTGCTGAAACCTCCGCCTTCACCCCGCATATTGCATAATGCTGGTGTTCCAATGCTCTGGATAAATGTGCTTGGTGTTGAGGTGGGTTCAAATTTGCAAGGTGGAACGCGGAAACCGCAAGAATTTGATGCATGAGGTAGGGATAGGTAACTGCTAGACTAGGAATATGTATTCGCCATACATGCCGGCTAGCCCCGGGAAGGGTAGCGGAGGTGACGGAGGAGTAGTGGCTCATCAGGCCAAGATCTTGGGCCCAACTTGACAACTCTTCGGCTTTCGGGGTGACGGAAATTACCTTGCCAACGCCGGTTGGGTGCATGTTGACTAAAGATCTTGGGTTCGGGTTGACCTGGCCATATGATGAGGCAGGGTCAGAGAGAGGTGAGTGAGCCAGGCTACAGGAGAGCTTTCTCTTCATACAGGCACCGCAAGGACGCCTTTCGTCACAATGGAAGGGTGTCAGCCGTTAGGGTTCCTAATCCATATTCAAGCCCACATCGACCACAAAGGAGACCATGCAACTTCTACGAACCTTGACCTTTCGCTGCTTGCAGCGGGAGCAACCGTTACACGACTTTTTGTGTCCAATTCTTGCTATTGGAAGAACAGTGGAGTGGTTAGTTGTCTCGAGAACGGCACGTCAGAGCGTGAGGTATGAGTGCTTGGTGACATTGTTTAGATGGCCAAATGCGTTTGAAAGGGGTAAGACTGTCGGGGTATAGATGTAGGGAGGGGAATCCGAATTAAATCGCATTCGAAACCTAATTTCGACAACTAACGAGCGTAGCCTGCGTCAGAATAGCTACTAAAGTACGACAGTGCGCTAAAGCGCGGGGACACTAAGACCCCGAGAACCCGACAGCAATGAACGATGTATCTCCCTACCAAAATGATACACAGTGAATATATATATGTGTATGTATATAGATGAGCGAAATTAACCGCCGTACTATATAAATGATGTGACTTGCATTTGCTAGTAGATTACAGAAACAAAACAAAAAAAAGTATAAATAATATAAACATATCACCTATGCACACACATACAGAATCGGCAATTAAAGTAATTTTGAAATCGTATAAAATTATAAGCTTTAATGGGGAACCAGAAGAGTTTGTCTTCTACTATTATGACCCTTCCCTCGCAGCTGCTGCTATTTTTATCAGTCTTTTTAGAATAATAACTTTTCTTCACCTCTATCAGCTTATCAGATGGCGTGCCTGGTATTTCCTTTCTTTCCTTGTTGGCTGCGTTTGTAAGTTTCCATCAACATCACTTGGGTTTCAGATTACTAAATTGAACTGTGCTGTCAAGTCGAAATTGTTGGATATATTGTTCGAGCTTTATCTGCGACCGAGACTCCAAAATGTACAACCAGGTCTTTCATGATTCAAAGCCTGACTCTTCTTCTTGGGCCCGCCCTCCTTGCCGCTTCCATTTATATGGTCTTGTGTCGCCTAATCAGACTTCTTGAGGCCGAACGTCTCTCTCCCATCGGAGTGAAATGGCTAACTAAAGTCTTTGTCTTGGGAGATGTGCTGTCTTTCTTGACCCAGGGTGCCGGTCAGTGCTTGTCAACCCTTTGGTGAGACTTGGCTAACAAAGTTCAAGGTGGTGCTATCCTCGCTCGGGCCAAGTCGTTAGTCGGGACTAATATCTGAGTTTGAGAGTACAAGTCAGAATGTATTAAACGGTAAAGTGTAGATAGTAACCCAGACTACACCGTCCATCTAATGCATAGCCATATCATCCACCTTCTTCTGCCCAATCGCATTGGACCCAACTGGTGCATCAGGCCCATCAAAGATCTCTGCCACTTCCTCAAGCGAATGGCCCTTGGTCTCAGGAAAGAAGAAGAAAATCAGTGTCAAATGAATACCGATAGCGACACACCAAACAATGTAGTACTTCCACGAAATCGCCTCCATTGCAACAGGGTTCGCAAAAGCATTGTACACACCCGCCAAATTGCCCGTCAGCTGGTAAAGCATGGATGCCTTTGCACGAAGCGAATAAGGTGTTGCCTCCATGATATATGTCGCGCCGATGGGGCTGATGGCGTGGTAGAAAAAGGAAAAGACAAAGATCATAGCTAGAACTGCACCCGCAAAACCAATGTGTTCAAAGTTCTCTTGCTGGTTGCGCGCGGAGCAGATTGTCCAGATGATGTACGAAGCACCCATGCCTGACATGCCAAGGAGGAACAGAGATCGACGACCAAATCTATCAACAAGCGTCGCAAAGACAACGGCAGAAGCGAAACCCCACATTTGAAGACCGCCGTTCAAAAGAAGCTGGGTCTTGTGGTCGGTAATGTTGATTGAGTTGAGCACTTTGGAGAGGTAGTATGAGGTGAGAGCGTTACCAGACCACTGCAACATGGCGGGAATGTACAAGGCGAGGAAGAATCGATGCCAGTTACCACGTGAAGAAACCCACTCTGCCCAGCGCGACTTTTTCTGGATCTTCTCAATCTCGAGAGTTGCAGTGATTTCAGCCATCTCGAAACGCGCCAGTCTAGAGTTGGGATCCCCATAACCGTGCCACTTTACCAGAATATCCTGAGCCTCCTTGTATCGACCCTTGTAGATCAACCAACGCGGTGACTCGGGCGCAAACATAACTAGCGACGCCTGGATAACGGAGAAAGTGGCTTGTAAAAGACTGGGTAGACGCCATGCCCAAGAACTCGTCATGCGGAAACTACCGTACGTGACCCACGCAGCGATGATAGCACCAAGTGGCCAAGATACCATCATGAAAGACACGACCTTTCCTCGGTGTGTGGGGTATGTAACTTCGGATAGTAGAGGTGGTGCGGCGGTTGAAACGATTCCTAGACCGAAGCCGATGACGAAACGGGACGCGACGAACATGCCGTAGTTGTAAGAGCAGGTCTGGACGATGGCTCCGATGATGATGGTGAGCGATCCCATGAGAATCGGAATACGACGGCCGAGTCGGTCGCAAAGCTGAGAGGAGATCAAGATCGAGATGAGGACGCCACCATTGGGACCAAAGGTCATGGCTCCAAGACGAGTTCCTTTTGGTTGACCGAAATATTCTTGCCATTGTGGAAGAGACTGTGCACCATTGAGCATGCCTAGTTTGTTAGTACGTTATGATCTATTTGCCATGAAGTCATCGTGTTGTTCTTACTTGCGTCGAAGCCAGTGGCCGTCTGAGTCAACAAACCACTCAGAAGCAATAAATTGAGCTTCCATAGTGTCCAATCTGCGTACCATGGCGGGCGATCGTTTGGAATGACATCGTTAAGAACGAGGCCCTGGAACTCATTCGAGTCGGCGTCTTGAATATGCGCTTCTTCAATTCCCTGTTTGGAAGCCATGTTGAATTGTAGACAGCAGAGACAATTATCTCCAACTGGGTACAGGAGATTGAAAGTGATCCCCACAGTCTTTATATCTCTTTGACATGTGGAGAGTTTTCTTTTTCGGTTCCTTTACCGAAGCGCTCGTACCAGAAGATCAGGAGATAATCTGCCGCCAAAGCCAAGATTTACCCCCGGACTGCCCTCTTTAGTACACGAAAAAGACTTATGCCGATGCCCGATGCATAGAGTCCCACTCTTTACCCCAGATCTACCCCGGAGTCAAATGCTTCTGAGCAGGAATTTGGACATTGATTATCCTTGGGTCGGTTAGACTTGTTTTCCCCGCACGCGCATGTGACGTCTCGGGGGAAACGGAGCCGACAAGAGATGACTTTTGTGAGGGAAGTGGCCCGGGGTATTCGTCGGGTGTCCTTGGTCCGGTGCTAGCGTCATCTCCAGACTGACCGTATAACATCAGGGTTATGCATTCAAAGCTATCATTGGCGAAATCTTTAACCTTCGTTGCGAAGCCTTATGAAGTGAATTTCGGGAACGAGGGTTCCAAAGAACTTTCAATTCATCCAAAGTGAGCTACCAGTCTGGCAAGGCCTGTAGATATTTATCCAGGATATCATCAGATCTGAGCAAGATTATAGTGATGTCGCATTATTCATATATGCAAAGCCGAAGAGATTGTATTTCAGGCCCGAGCACCCTATGTGTCAGAGAACAATAACTTTAATTCTTCTTCAATCGCTGAGCCTCAACCTGGATCGCCTCAGGTAACCACTCTTCCAAACTAGGACTCACAGGCTTCCAACCCAAGTGTTTCCTCGCTCTCTTTGCATCACCACGGCTGTTTAACCCCCACGAAAGAGCCTGGAATCCCAACTTCTCCTGTGCTTCATCCACATCAAGCACCTTTGTCTCATCATTGTCAATAAGACCTTGCTTTTTAGCCTCCTTGGCAAGAAGAGTGGAAATTTCGCTCCACTTGTGAGTACCATTTTCAACGAAAAAGTAACCCTTTGGACCCCAGATCTCTTGTTCGTTTTGATTATCAGAAGATGCTGCACGCTGAGAAAGAAGGACGATCAGAGTGGACAGGTCGTGGACGTGGACATTGTCCCATTCCGTCTTTCCGGCGCCAATGATGGGCCCAAAGCCCTTCTCCAGCGTGGTCTCAGCTAAGCCTGGAATTTGGCGACTGCGCTGGTTGGTAGGTCCCCGACCTGTTCCGTAGATTGTGGGAGGGCAGACAATAGCGACTTTTACGGCATCAGGGGTCTTTGCGGCCTCTTCCAGAACGATTTTATCAACGTCTCGGTGGAAGGCGGTATCGGGAAGAGATGTGACCTTGTCGACACCCTCCAAGTCATCGTATGATTGATCTGGCAGGGGTGCTTCACCGTAGCGCTTGTTGTCTTGGTCGTACCAGCAGAGAATTCCTGTACCGCTGATATGAATCCAATAACTGGGGTTCGATGCAGAGTGTGTAGACTGTAAGCCGGCCCCAATAGCACGTGCTGCCCTAGCGTGATCGGAGCTGTCAGCAGTGTCTGAATAGCAAGTTAGCATTATGAGTACGGTGCATAGCTGAAGATAGACGTACGAATAACAATGTCGGCTTCTGAAGCAGCCTTCTTGATAACGTCAGAGTCATCCAGCGATCCGATGGCCAGCTTCACATCAGGGTATTGCCTCTGAACATCCTTTCCCTTTTCCTCACTTCTGACAAGAATCGTGTACTTCCAGCTTGGCTGAGCCTTGGTCAAAGCATAGAATGCGTCACCGCCGATGAAACCGGTGGTGCCAGTGCTAGCGGATATTAAAATCAGACGAATGGTCAATTGAGTAAGACACTTACATAAAAATGTTCTTTGAAGCCATCTTGACTATTGTGTATTCCAGATCCGACAGATTGATTGTGTATACAAGAGTAATTAATTCCTTATAAACTGGTATTTGTAGTAGTAGCTTTTTCTATGGAAATATCAACGACGTCAAAGACGTCCAAATGACGTCGTGTCCTCTGAAGCTCCACGCGGGGCTGACAGCGCTTATCAGTTCAGATAAGATTTAATAGACAGATATCTGTATACACTAACAATTCTGTTAAAACACTACAGGGTCGTGGATAAGACATTTTCCAGAAGTCTTTTATTAATCAGTTGCGCGATATGATGCAGAAATGACAATCATCTGCCTCCATTAGAATTGTCCGAAAGCCTCTCCCCAGAGTTTTCGGACTTGGATTCTGAATGCTATATCAGACCAAAGAAAGTCCCTCAGGACCTCATAAGTTTCAGCCCACGATTTTAACAAGCCATATCTTTCAGACATTGCCGATCTCAGCATATTGATGTAACTTGAGCGTACAGGTCCACGCGGAGAGAATGCGCCTCCTATGTAAATAAGCCAGAGCAATAAATCCGCATTCTCGTCCCACAATGGATCATGATATGCCTGTTGGAGTTCAAAGAGTAACTGCGTAGATATATTGGCCTATGGGATTAGCAAAACCGAACCACATAGGGTTGGAGAAAAACTCACAGGAATTACCAAAGAGCACCATACCGTGCAGCACAGCATGACGGAGCACAGATACGCTCCAAGATAGCAACATCTTGATAGCTGTGTCGCCTTCGGGAGGGCTTCTAACCGTGATTGTATAGAGGCTGTATGACCGTTGATGAATACTGCCGACACAACGCAATCGGCAGGTCGATAATCGTCGCGGATACGTTCCAGAGCGTAGATATCTTCTAGCACTTCTATAAACTCATCACTAAAAAGATGAGATCGGACCTGGAAGCCTGGCGGTAATTGCAAGAGATCCCTAGCAATAGAGTCTCTGTCCCACTCGAGCTCTGCAAAGCTCTTATGATGGAACATTCGCTTTGAACCAACTAGGATCGAAGAATTCAGGTCTTGCCTATTGAAGAGGGTAAGACGATAGCAAGAAACACATTTTAAGAGCTTACCAGAATATCGCACGTTTGATTCCCTCAGTTAGACGAGTACCTGAGTTTTGGCAAGTTGTAAGTAGAAGCTGCACAGCTCCCATATGTAGGTTTACCTGCGATACCGTTCCTAGTCGGGCCTGGCACATCAATGTCAGCTTAACACAAGGGCATTCGATCTAGGGTCTCATACCTCAACTCCGACTAAAAGTAAAATTGCACCAATTGTTGACTCTGAGACAGTATGGTTGAACGTCATTGTCTCTCGAATATGATGGATGGCCTGGCCTCGATAGATGAGACATTCTTTGTTTGTAACACCTCCGTTAGCTGCGAATGCTAACGAAAGCATCACTGCATTCGACAAAGCAGGGTCTACAAGGCCAGCACGAAAAACTGACTGGAAGTTCTGGAAATCGAGACCTTTAGAAATACTGAAGACTGGTTCCGGTGCTAATCGGGCTTCGTCTATTCGTCTTTCGTTAGCTATCATTGAATTCTATTTGCAGACAGTGAGAGACCTACAGTTGTTAAGGAAATGTTGCAATCTCGTCCCTTTGATTGCAAGACTGTCGAATGGATCAATTGCACTCGCACTCAATATCCTTGGCGACAGGGCCAAAGATCTATCACGGTTCCCTTTGCGTATGGCTCTTTTTATGCTGTTTCCATCCTTCGGAGTGTGGAAGAAAAAGTTTTCCATGGATGCTTGTTGAATGTCTCTCTTGTTCTGCAATGCTTGTTTGACCGCATGTGAACGCGCCACTCGTTTCGTGGTCTTGTCATTCTGCTCTTTGGGAGTTTGGAAAGTAATAAATTGGAATTGCACCACTGAAGAGGTCAGACATATTCAAATGACATCTTTTTCACAACTGCTTACTTTTTCTTGTACATGATAATGTGGACCAAGCTAGATGATCTTGTATATTAAAGCAAGTCATTTCTTAGATTTGTAGGCGCGTCGAGCTGATTATATAAGCTTAGTCTGAGGTTTGCTTATTAATTCAAGAATGGTAATCTGGCCTCAACATATATCCTTTACTTAAACATGTATAATTTATAGAAAAGGGAAAAAAAAAGGAATACCTCCAGATTATAATATTATGGAAATTTAGTATCTTGAATGTATACGACTTTGGAAATAGCCACAACTACAACGACCTAGCATCCCTTTCCGATGTTGCCGTTCACTTCCAGCCACTTCTGACAGCCAACCGTAGTATCGATCGAGGCCTCTGCATCTTTGACGATATCACTAGTCCATCCTAGAGACCCTCTGATTACCATAGCATCTCCGCTATGCTCGAACAATGACTCCTCGTCGGGCCTGACAACCTTTTGGTAGTAGGGGTCCCTATAAGCAGAGAGAAATTCTTCAATACTTGACACTGTAAAATCCGCGGCGCCGTCGTAGTTTAACATGAAGTTGTCTGGGAGATTCAGGGCTTGTTTCAAAGCAGTTCGATTTGATTCCGTCGTGTGATACTATTAGCTTGTCAGTGCGTCCTTACTATTGTTCACTGGGCGTTATACCTGGGTATATCGGTTAACGCCATACTGTAAGGCCCACGGAGCAACTAAGGGGCCATGGATATTGGTCCAATGGTTGTGAAACTCAGCCTCAGTGAGGCCTTGCTTGCGAGTGAAAAATGTGACGATACGAATGGGCTCATCCGCCACTATTAATGGGCATAGAAACGAAAGACTCGTGAGGCTTAATGCGATAGAACTAGTTTTCATGATGACCAGGATGATAGGAGTCGCCTGATTTAAGGTATAGAGGTAACAATCGGTGGAATTGGAAACTAAAAGTAGAAGTTCAACGGTATTTAATATTTATCTAAAGGTTTACAAGCGAAGTTGTATATTAACTTAAG
This sequence comes from Fusarium sambucinum, assembly GCF_050947815.1. Classification (NCBI taxonomy): domain Eukaryota; kingdom Fungi; phylum Ascomycota; class Sordariomycetes; order Hypocreales; family Nectriaceae; genus Fusarium; species Fusarium sambucinum. The sequence continues at coordinate 38,496 of NC_139294.1, read as the reverse complement.
TCTTGAGTATTATGGAAAAGCGCTAAGACGGGATTAAAAAAGTCCTTATTAATACTTCAAGAACAGGGTTGCCAGTCATGCAGGGGGAAAACGCTAATACGGACATTCCAACCGGCACTCCTTTAGAAATGGATCAATGTAGCCTCAATACGTAAACACGAGAAATCTAGCTGCGCACATATCCACACCGATCCTGCTGAGATGTACCTGTTCTTGGGCAATTAATGCAAAGCTAGTGTGGCTTAAACAAGGCTATGTAATACGGAATCTAATGAGTGCGTGTTAAACGGGGGTGTTAGATAAAACGCGAACTTTAAATCGTGGCCCAAGAGTATGCTGCAATATCATTGGTTAATTTCGCATCAGTTAAATCACATCTTTCTTCGTTTAAAAACACGGCAAACTTCGGCGTTGAGTCCTGTAATATAATGTACCAAAGCCCGCCGGTAGTAGGTGATTGTATGTAACATCAGAGAATTCACTCATAGAGCCTGCCAACCTTGATTACTTCCATACTCTGTAAGGAATACCAGAAGATGGCCCACCCGAATCCCCAAAACCCAATCACCTCTGGAAGCCTTGCGCCTCCTTCGTTATCAGACTTCAAGCCGTTCTGCCGCCTTCCCTTGAAGTTGCGTCGAAAGATCTGGAAGATTGCCACCGCACATCTGAAAGTTCAACCAAACATATGTATCTTTCCACCACATTTCGACTCAGAACTCGAGTCAGATTTGACAGTGCATCAATCGTATATCACATTACTAGCTACGAGCAGGGAGGCTCGCCAAGTTGCACTCAAACATTTTTCGTTCACCCGAGCCTATAACACTAGGACGGATATCCTCTATCTCGATGATAGTAGCTTCTACGTCTTCTGCGGAAGATGCTACAATTGGGATTGGGCTCGCTCGATAAGACATATAGCACTTGCTTCCTCCGTCTCTGAACGTGGTGCATGGCTTCCAATTGCCATGCAAAGCTTGTCTAGTCTCGAGATTCTCTCGATTGTCTATCCTAAATCAACCGGAGTAGTGGATAGACTTGAGCCCACAGTACTGCCCAACCGACCTGACTGGATCCTGAGGCCTCTGACAGTTGATGAGCAAGACGCGTTGATCATAAAAGCTGACTTTTGGGTTGAGTCTTTCTTTGGATGGGATCGTATCGTCTGGTCTAAAAGCGCTACCACGCATCTCCGCTTTATACAGAGCGAATTGACTCAAGATGCGAGACAGTACATGCCTGCGTGTTGGGACAAAGACACTTCAAGTCTCAAATTATCGTTCGAAGCACAGTGTTTTATCCAGTAACTTCTCTGACAGCGAGTGAGCCTACATCGTTGATGGCGATAAGCATTTGGAGGTTGGTCTCAATTTCTGGGCCCTAGAACGTAGCAACTCAAACCATCAATTGACAGAGTAGAATTAGCAATTGACGACAGAAATTTGAGATTTTAAGTGCTTAAATATATATAAAATTTATATATGCGAACGTCTAGCTAGGTGCTTCATCTTCCACCCAAGGTAGGCATCACAAACAAAATCACATGATACAGGACGTCTCATGCCCTCGTACTCACTCATCCCTGGTTGCAAACTCGCCTTTTTTAAGCATGTCGCTCAAGATAGGACTCGGCTTTAAAAAGGGCGCAAGAATCTTGCGCCATCCTATCAAAACTCGGCGACCATGTGACCGAAAAGAATTTCGGCCTTTGCATTGGAGTGAGTCCTGTCCCCGACGTTGGAGTTGTAATAATCTGCGTTCAATTGGCCGATTGCATTCATGTACAAAAACTCAAGGCGGCTTCAACTTTGTTCAGCGTTGGTTTCGCCGCCTTAGTAAATCTAGCCGAACCCCTGACCGCAGCTTCTCTCTCTTATCAGTATTAGCGCATGCTGATGCATTTCAGAGATCTACGTTCTAGTTAGGAGCCTCAAATCGGGTACTCAATATCTCACAACGCAGTTTGGAATCTCGTAAATGACCTTGCCAGCTAGAATGACTAGATGACCTTCGAAAGCTATTGCCCATAGCAATCAATACAATTTGACAGTAGTTTACGAAAGGGAAACAGTTATAAATAACAAGCCAAGCTATAGCTAACCTCAATCCCTAGTGCAGTACACAAAGCTTTACCGTAGAACTAACATTCCGAGCTCATGGAAGAGCGGGATTAGGTCCCACAGCTAAGCCAATCTGAGTCTCCATCTGCATTCTCCACCACTCGACATCTCGACGATCGCCCATAAACTCAATATATCCAAGAGGTTCGGTATTGTTTGCCTTGAAAACATCGTTGGCACCAGTGAGACTCTGCCTGACAGTTGGCGCACCACGTATTGCGATGTTCTTCTGCCACGAGTTGCTGAGGAGAAACGAAGCTAGAAGTTTAGCGCTGTTGGGGCGAGGTGTTGATTTAAAAATCGCAGATTGCTGTGCCCATGTCATGAACTGATCCGGTGCTTCGGGCTTGGCAGTCTTCAGAAAGGTAGTCGACGGCGTGAAGACACCGAGGCCGGAAAAGGTCAGCACTCTCGTGCCGTTAGAAGAATGGTCCTGTATAATTGTTCCCGTTGCGAGCGTAGCACCACGAACCCATTTGACGTCCTGCTTCAATAGTGCATCAAGCCATTCAAATCCATACCTCTGTATGATGAGCTTGAATTGATAAAGAACACCGTCATCGTCGTTTGGGTACGTCAAAACAATCTTACCCTTCCAGTATGGATCCAAAACATCTGCATACGTTTTAGGAACCTTATCAGCAGGGACGCGATCAGAATCATAGTAGAAGGGCCCGAACTGGTCTGATGACTTATTGTTAGGGATGACTGGAAGTAATGCAAGGTGGGATAGCTTACTGTAGCTGACGGGAAAAAAGGCTCCATCGGGATCTTTAATCGACGAGTCAATATCCCCAAAATTAATGGGTTTATAATAGAGGAGGCGTCCCTCCTTCTTCCATCTTGGGAAATCGTGCACAGTTTGCAACATGGCGTAATCGATAAACGGCTCTCCGTCTATATAGCTTCTGTCGATACGTGAATCCGCATATTTAGAAAGCTCGACGGTAATATTCACCTTGATCTCAGGGAATTGCTCAGAGAAAGCATCTAGTATAGGCTGTGCACCTCGACTAGCTATGTAGAACTGTCAGCGGTGTTTTCATCAGTAGGGGGAGGAAGAATAGGGTTAATTTACTGCTGCCTCCAGAATAGACATTTAGTGTCCCATTTTCCTTTTTGGCATCTTCATAGATCTCAGCCAGTGACCTGTGCTCATGACTGACAGCTTGTGCTACCGACTGAGTAGTTAGAACGAAGAGGGTTGAGTAGGAAATGAGCATTTTTGTAGGCAATGAGGCAAGTGAATTATCTGTCCAACTCTATTAGACGAATTTGTTCCTGAGTTAAGCTTTTGATCTGGCTCGCTTTTATAGATAAATCTAAACTTGATATTATTCTATAAACATACAGGTACTTCAGCGTAAGGCCTCAAGGATCGGTATTTTGTAGCCGCGTGAATAGCTGGGGCTAATCAGGGACAACTGTGCTTAGAAAGCATTACAACATCAATTGATAGGAACTCATAACTGGACAGCTCCGTTCCAAGGCCTAGGATAAGAGGTTATAGCTTTCATTTTCAGGAATTAACTGCACTACTTTGTGGGACTAGACTAGGATGACATTGGATAAAACGGACTCTTATATCCCCGTGTTAGTTTAAAAGAAGTGAAACAAGTTATGAACTTTTGCTGAATAATTGAGATAGTGCTGAAACGGCAGGTTGCCCCTTAATTCTAATAGACTTCACTTTCTTTTTCTTCAAAATGCCTAATTGCGCGACAAGGGCTAGCAAGATGCTCTCGTAGACAACTGCAACGCCTGGTGGACATACCAGCAGTGAATATCTCTGGAGGTACACAAGCCACCATTTAGATGTAACACGCATTCGGATATTGTCTCCAGGTGAAGTGGTACTAATTACTCGGGGATTCATCACTGGTTAGCCACAAACTCACTATCATTCTCATCCTGTAAAAGCCAAAACCTATTTATTTAATGTAGTCTTGCCAGTGCGGCAGCTTTTTATCGGAAGTTTAAGTATAAGTATGTTAATGAAATCGAGATTGGAAATACACTAGCCGAACAAAATGGTTTTTTGTTGTGCTTTTATTTACTGAACTTGGCTCTAGTATATCTATATAAACTTCAGCGACAGGAATTGTCTCCCTGCACATTTGATCCCTCACTTCACTCCATGGCTGTGAGCACATCTCGATATTATCATCAGTAAGCGAGTGATTTAACTAAATTTGAACACGGCTTTATTAGGCGCCATAAAACCTTACTGCAACTCATCAGGAGCTATCCCACCATTTCTACCAACCTCGAGTAAGTGAACATTGTATGCATACATCCGCGAATAACATGTCAAGCTAGACTCTTTGGCATGTCTGACCGCTGACTTCCAATTGAAGAACAATTGCACTTTGTCAGTTTTCGCGCAAGGCCCGTACATCACTCTTCCGTCAGACTAAATAGTCGCATTCGAAAAGCGAGCGTTACCGACTTTAATACGCTGGATGAGCTTGTCTCCTAGTGGGGTAATGCTAGCCTCGAACTCCTCGTAGTTGGTAGCCGCCCATCTAGCCCCCTTAGCGCCAGGAACAGCATCTTGACCGGTAAAGGCTATGTACAGCACATCGGTCTCATCATGTCCAGAATTCCCATTCACACCATTGCCAAAGCAAGCAGTGGCTAAGGAAATTGAGGCTTCACCAACAACTGGCTTATCACCATCATCACCATTGGTGTCCGCCCACACACCATAGATCTATAATTATCTGTTAGAGCTTCTCCGGGAAAGGAGTTAAGAGTAGCATACCAGTTTTTCGCCACAAACGACGGCCATGATGCTGAGCGGTTCTATGCCGTGTTCCTGAGGATTAAAGGTTTTCCAACCGGGCTTGCTGCCGTCGTTACCGAAGACAACGTAGGGGTGAATATTGGCATTGAGATCCGTTATTCCTGCCTTGTAAGATGCGACTTCGTCTTTGAACGAAGTCTGGGACTGAGTGTCACCGGAGCTTCCACACCTTCCGTCGTCAGCAGGGCCTCCCTGCGCTCCATCGCAATCGATGTCCATATTGACAAGTTTCGCGTTTGTGCCCTGCAGATAAACCACCCGGTAATCGTTTAAGTGGTCTCCGCAGTATGTCGAGGCTGGGTCTAATTAGCTGAAGATGGACCGAGGAGGATCTAAAACTCACTGCCATCGTCGCCATCGGAGCTATAGAAGCCGCTGGCAAGCGAGTTCTTGCACTGCTTCTGGGACAGTATAGCTTGCTTGAATGCCTTGATGTTGTCCGGCACAGTCCGAGCCAGACAAGGTAGTGCAAGGGCGGAGTGAATGACGAGATCTTTGAACGAGACCATGGTAAGAAGCGCGGTGTATCGGTGGATAGAAAACGTATATTAGTACTGATGATGGAATGATACCGAGTCTGGGTGAAGAAGAATATATACAAACCAAATAAGTAACTGACTTGAGGGTTTCTCATACCATCAATAAGGATTCCTCTGACAGACCGGCCGCTGGTAAGTATTGAGTTGCTTCAGTTATGCTATAGGACCGATTCGAGGCCTGTGCTCACGCTAACACGGAAATTAATGAAATATTGAAACTCCATATTATGTGCTTATGCAGATCCATCTAGAATCAGACAATACTTCAGGAGTTAACAACCTGCTAGATCTGGAATAGTAAACCCTCGGTCGTTTTGCCATTATCTAAACAACGTCCCTCACCCTTGTCGCCTTCTGGCCTTGAACACAAAGCGTTGGAGCATACCGTCCTACACAGGGGCTAATATGGGTGAATTGCCACGCTGAATGTCCAAGTCTCAATCTAAGTGTCTCTCACATGGGGCCTCAAACCCAAGTACAGCCCTTCTCTAGTGTATGGGCAGGTGTTACGCGACACACGTGAGAATATCGTTCTCGAAGTCGATATCGAATGTTTCTCTGATGCATATGAGCTCGGACTTACCAGGAAGGTTCCTTGACTAATGCTTCTAGACAACACAACTTTTGAGTCTGTTCTTACTTTAAAGTTAGAGTTAGAACCTTGGGTGGCTCTAATTATCTCTTGGAAGACAACGAGAAAAGTATCATGACGTTACTCAAGCTATGCAACTAAGGCGAGTCTGAATGAACCCATCACTGCAAATAGAATATCACTACTGGAACAGTTGCAATTGTACCAGCTGGTGCTAGTAGTGGAGTCGGTGCATGCATTGACGCAATACTAGTGGTTCAGAGGGCTAGAAGTGAACCCAGAAGGAACGATGTCGAGAGGGATGCTTACAGATATAGGGACTACAATAATACCAATCATGAACTAGGAAGGAAGAGAAGGCATACTGATGTCACTTGAATGATGTAGGAAAAGGTAGGTTAAAGATTCAGGTCATAATTCGAAAACGCAGATATCACTTAAAAAAATTGTATTTCAAGATACTCTTCACATTCCACAAAGCTACTGTTCATGGTCTACAGCCGGCGGGTTAACCATACAGTCTATCGAGGCCTAATACAATCTTGAGTGAACATTTGTGCAAGCGTAGGTATGTTTCAGTTAGGAAGTGTTTCCACTACTGAAACGCTGCTATGTATTTTGGCACTAAGACGGTATTCCAAATCCCGTCTGCTGCCGAGTGCCGATACAAGTGTCTCCAGCTTCGGTGTTTTCCGCTAGCGTAGATCGGTCAGACTCAACTAGTCCCAGAAAAGAAAAACCTCGTTTCCTGATTAGGAAGTATCTTATTACTGGATGTGGAACAATGAATCTCGCGATAGCCTCATTTCCCCACAAACATTAGCGCATCTGATGATAAAATATCAGCATATCGGTCACTATATTTCTAATCATCATTGAAGATAAAATCACATCTAGGCGTTTGTCATCAAGATCAGAGGCATAAAAGAACAATGATGGGACAACAGGGAGATATCATTGCTATCACTCAAACACCCAACCAACACCACAGTTCTTATTGTCCAAACAACACAAATCTGTACTCTATACTCTAGATTTGAACTTCAACTCCACCATGTCAGACTCACGCCTTTTCCAGCCTATGAAGATTGGCAACATCCAAGTTCAACATCGTGTCGGCATGGCTCCCATGACTCGTCTTCGGGCGACTGTGGACCGTATTCCCAATACCCTCATGAAAGAATACTACAGTCAACGGGCTTACACGCCCGGAACTCTCATCATCACTGAGGGAACTCTTGTATCACCTGCTGCAGGTGGTGGGTTTGCCCGAACACCTGGGATCTGGAATCAAGAACAAGTCAGTGCTTGGAAAGCCATCACAGATGAGGTGCATAGGAAGGGCAGTTATATCTTTGTCCAGCTTTTCGCTATGGGTAGAGCTGCCACTGTCGAAGTTGCGAAAGAGGAGGGAATCGACATCATATCAGCGAGCTCGCTTTCTTTCGAGGGGAGTAATGCCCAGCCTAGAGCTATGACTCTTGAAGAGATCTATAACATGATCGACGCCTTTGTAACTGCCTCCAAGAACGCAGTGGCAGCTGGTTTTGATGGCGTTGAGATTCATGGTGCAAATGGATATCTTCTTGACCAATTTCTTCAAGATGTCAGTAATCATCGCAATGATGAGTTTGGTGGAAGCATCGAGAATAGATCGCGCTTTATGAACGAAATCATGAAGCGCGTCGTCGAAGCCATTGGACCAGAGCGCGTTGGTATCCGTCTTAGCCCATGGAGTACCTTCCAAGGCATGCGAATGGAGGACCCCATCCCTCAATTCACAGACATCATCAACAAAGCAAAGGCTCTTGATCTGGCCTACCTCCACCTCATAGAATCACGAATCTGTGGTAGCGTTGATGATATCAACAATGGCCAGGAAAAGCTTGACTTTGCTTATAATCTCTGGAAGGGCGCTTTCCTCATTGCGGGAGGATACAAGTTGCACGGTGCAGAGGATCTTGTCGACCGTGAGCATCCAGACAAGGAAATCATGGTCATGTTCGGGAGGGACTTCGTGGCAAACCCTGATTTGGTATTGAAGCTGCAGAATGGTTTGGACCTCAATCGGGGTGAGAGGAACACGTACTACACCAGCGACTCTGCTGGATACATCGACTATCCATTTGCTCCCAAGGTTGCTATCTCTGCTTAGAGTGGTTTTCACATACTTTCTTTTTCTGTTCCTTAGTATTCAACAGTATTTAGATAGACTCGCCTTCTATAGCTCTCTTCAAATCCTGATTCATTCTCACATATCCCTCTCTCAGCTCTTCTAACTTTCCCATCGCCCCTACGATAGGTGCCAAAATTCCAGAGAACCGTTCACCCTGAACAAAACGTGTCAGATTGTCGTCTCCGTCAATGTTTTCCAGTAAACACCAATGTTCTGTGTTAAAGAAGGCTGGTGTGAGAATACTGCCATTCCATTGAAGCTCTTTCTCTGGAATAATCACAGAAACGATATTGGTGTACGATTGGCTCTTGTTGATTGTGATAGTTTGCTTGCTTCCGACAGAGAGCTCAGAATGCGGTGGTTGGATCTCGATTGATGTAACAAAGGTGTTCCACTCGGGCCAGGATTTTAGATCCATTAGGAAAGCCCAGACTTTGGCCGGAGGTGCTAATATAATGACGGATTCTTGTATTTCAGGCATTGTGATTGATGGTGATTATCAGAGGCTGCTGTCCCATATCATCAAGACGCGTTGATGCTTTTTATTGTTTGTTATTGGAATCATTCCTGTCAATATGGTCCAAGCCCGGTGAATGGTGAGTGTTGTTGATCCGTAATAGGCACGGAACGGGGCGTCTCACTCCCATAATGACGTAGGCTATTTAGACGGAGGGATTGTTGACCCGCGGCTAACGCAAGCTTATCAGTTGCATCACGAAAGGTGTTTCGCCCTAGCCCAGCCATGCATTAGTCAAAGAGTAACAGAGACGTCGATAAGTTATTAAAAAGCGAGAGGTTTGTTGGTCTGATATTATTACTCCGTTAATTCATAAATAAAAAGATAATCGCTGGCCCAAGATCGTATGCTCCTCCATTCATTTGCCATCTCGCGCATGCCAATCCTTCCGTTCTGTCACATTCCTGTTCACCCCAGCCCATTCTTGTTATTCTTGTCGCGTCAATCGAGCGATGTCTAAGGGACAGGGTCGTAGCCTCCGCTTCGCATGTGAGCCTGGCGGTTGGAGAATAGGTAATAAACGAGCATTCCGACGATGGGGAAGAGGAAGACAACGAGACACCAGAGAATCTTGTGGGAAACGGGGCGGTTGGACTGAAGAACCTCGACTATGTCACAGTTAGCGAATGATTGACCATAGAACAGGATAAAGACGTACTCCAGACGAGGATATCGAGCACTAAAACGATGAATCCAATGATTCCACCACCAGTACCGTAGTGCCAGGGCTTAGCAGAGGTCGCGCTGATGGCATCATCGGCGATGGGAGCAGCAAAGGCAAGCGTCGCGAGCCATAGCTGGAGGAAGGAGATGATGGCGTTATTAAACATGTTGGGTGGAGTGGTGTGTTGCAAGATTGAACTTGGCAGAGACGAAGTGAGGAAGAAGAAGAAGGGAAAATGCAGCCTTTTTGTGAGGCGCACTCGACATCGAAAACAGGCTCCCATGGCACATGATACAAACATTGCGTCATTGATTGGTGTCCTATCACTGTCACTACCGCGCTTTCAGCGTCATGGCCTGCCGTAGCGATCTTGCTACCGTAATCCCGGTCGCTCTCACGTGATGCTTTTCACTATACCCAAGATAGATTGGCTCACCGTATTAGCGTTGTTCTCTGATCACCCGCTTAGCACAATGTTGCAGATCATCAACAATTGGCTGTAACCTCTATCTAATGCAAGCTGAAAAATGATAAACATGTCAATCGTGCGAAGAAGCGGGGTAGTGTATTGACCCAATCTCATCATTCTCTCAAAGATTTCATTTAAAAACCTTGGCCTTCTTAGTTTAGTCATAAACGATATCTCTAGTTTTCATTGTCTGCAATCTTTTAGAATGACTACCGTGGCTTCACAGTCTGACCCTCAGGTCAACAACCCCGCTGGGAAGACGACAATGCACGAGTCTCAAAGCCTAGTCCCTGTTTGCGACTGGACTGAAAAGGCTGAAACAAGACTGAGAAGAAAGTCAGTAGCTTTTAACCCTCGAATTACCTGCTGACTACTAACACAACACATCAGAATTGATTTCACAGTCTTGCCAATTCTCATGCTCGGTCTCTTTGCCTTGCAGCTTGATAGAGGAAATGTGGGCTATGCCATGACTACAACTTTCACCGATGATCTCGGTATAACTAAAGATATCGTCAACTATGGCAACCAGCTCATGCTTGCCGCCGTTGTCATCTTCGAGATTCCTTTCAACATGGTTTTATCCAGGATCGGCCCTGCACTTTGGCTTATCATACAGGTATTTGCATGGGGAACAATCGCAACAGCTCAGGCAGCTATACACAACAAGTCGGGATTTTACGCCACACGCTTTCTGCTAGGAATGTGGGAGGCTGGATACCTAGCTGCTGCGCTGACGATCATCGCGTCATTCTATACGCGGAAAGAAATGGCACTGCGAGCTACGCTGGTTTATGTTGGCAATTACTGCTCAGCTGGCGTTAGTGGGCTGCTTGCCGGATTGATCTTCAGAATCCCAGAGACAAATGGTTTGAAGCGATGGCAGTGGCTTTTTCTCATCGATGGTCTCTTTACTATAGCTGTCGGCGTTGTTTTTATCTTTATCATGCCCCGCTCAACGACCGACACGCTTCCACTAGCCGGAATCAAAAGGTTCAACGTGTTCACCGACAAAGAGAGAGACATCCTTGCCAAGCGCGTCATTCTCGATGATCCGCGCAAGTCAGTGAAGCTCTCTGGAATCAGTCCCATGACTGCGTTGCGAATTTGCTTGACGAACTTTCCTATGTGGGGTCATTTCAGCATCAACGCTGTTAATATTACTCCCAAAGGAGGGTTGGTCTTCTACACGCCTACCATCATCAAGAACCTCGGCTTCTCTGCGTCGACTGCCAGTTTCTTGTCAGCTGTTCACAATTTTGGAGTATGTATCTTGTCAATCTTCGTGTCTTGGACCAGCGACAAGACATTGTTACGGGGTCCAATTTGTTTATTGTCTGGCGTGTATTCGCTTGTTTTCTCAGGTGTTCAATATGCTGTCGTTGGGAGTAGTGATATTTGGATGAAATATGCTATACTGACGCTTCTTAATTCTGGCGTGGCAATAGCCCAGGCGCTTAATGATGCTTGGTTTAGCATCAACACTCACGATCCTCAGATCCGATGCATTGGAATTGCCTTAGCTGTCACGGGTTCCAACGTTGGAGGACTCGCTGGACAGAACATATTTCAAGAAAGTGATGCACCATACTACCCAAATGGCTTTCTAAAGATACTATGTCTCTATGCAGGTAGTATTGTACTTATTGCTGGTATGATACTATACTACTGGAATGATAACCGAAGGATGAAAATGGCGGGAGAGCTGGAAGATGTGGATGGGGTGGAGGAATCTGATAGGGCACAGATAAAGAAGGTTAGGAATCAGCTTTAGAAACTATCTTTTGTCCAATGGACGATAAGCGAATAGAAAGTATCTTGAATTGACTAATTCCAGTTACATAGGGTCAATAAAGTAGAGTCGAGTTGCTCTTTTTATGCATTGAATCTTCCTTGGTATTCAACAACCCAGATTCAAGATTCATTGAAAGCTGAGCCTGAACTATATGACATATGAGATTAGTGTTCATGAAGATGCGACTACCTCGCCCTTAAGTATAAGCGCTTTTGCAGTGGTAAAATACTGAATGTCGTCAAATAGCTTATCCGCAGCCTCTCCCTTGGAGGCAGCAGAGAACTGATCGAGATCCTTCCACCTCAACACTGTTTGGACTTGGTAAGGTGAGCCGGTAGGGAAGGTAATAGACTCCCAACCTAGAAGCCCAAAGGGACCCCATAACCTATACAGCCCGTTGTTAGACACTGATCAGGAGAGCACTGTCAACGACTTACGATGAAACCATAGGCATGTGGACTTTGATATAGTAGTCCAGGTCAAATGGAACATTTGAAGGGTAAAGAATATACACTTGTGCCATTGAGACGATTTTCTTATGAGATTGTCTTAACAGTGGAAGCGATATGAAACGAGGAACAGTTGATGATGGTACCTTTTAGCGACGCATTGAAGAGAAATCGGGTTCCTTATTGTAACATCTGAGCTCATGGGGTTATTTGTAAGAGTTCCGCCAAGAAGAACAAATACCAGCAAGGTCATTCTCATAGAATTTGATACATACTTGGGTTAGCATTCTAGAAATGACATTGCGAACACGTTAGCGCTGGATAACAGTTATCCGGAGATCAGATAATGCCTATCCATTAATCATACACTAGACCGGAAATGAGAAATGTAGAAGAAAAGCATAAGGAAGCCACGTCATAATGCTCCATTCATTGGGTCCGGCCTGATCTCGGAGCAATATAGTTTCAATTAGAAGATGTTTACTGGGATTGCCTATATCAGTGAATCATTTACTTGTGAGCTCAATGACTAAAGAAGCTTCTAGGTTTATAACGTTATACTGTGCTTTTTATGTAATTAATCACTTTTAAAACGTTTAAAGATTTTGCCGGAATGACTAATGTGTATCATGCTAATCCACAACATCCTCTAGGATAACGTTTTAGTTATCTATATATAGTGAATTTTATACTGCCACAACGAAAATCTCATCTTCCAACAACTATCAACACCATGTCTAACGCAACTCTTTTATGTATTGGCTCAGGCCCAGGAATTGGCCGTTCAGTTACATCCCTTTTTGCAACCAAGCATTACAAAAATGTTGCACTGATCGCTCGACGCCCTGAACAGCTGGAGATCGAAAAAGCTGCCGTGCAGGAGGCAGCAGGCCAGAGTACCAACGTGCAAACATATGCTCTCGACGTCACTGACACCGACGCATTATTGTCCGCTCTTAACCATATCGAAGAAGATCTGGGTAGAATCGGGTGCGTTTTCTACAATGCCGCTCGAGTTCAAAAGTCTTCTTTTTTCGACTATGATGTTAAGGAGATCGAGTACGACTTTAAGGTATAGCACTGAAACCACCTAATTAATTGCTTATAGTAGTTAACCAAACCTAGATCAGTGTTTCCGCACTCTACACCATCACACAGTACTCGATGCCCCGTCTTGTAGAACTGGCAAAAACCCCGTCCCAATATAAGCCGGCATTGATCGTTACTAGCTCTTTGTTACCATTCGAGCCGATGCCTGATCTATTTGCCTTGTCACTGGTCAAGGCTGCGCAACTCAACCTGGTCCATAGTCTAGCTATGGTATATAAACCCCAGGGAGTTCACGTGGGGGTTATTAATGTCGCAGGGTTTGTTTCTGAAGAAGAAAAGGAACGAAATCCCAAGAACATTGCAGACAAAACCTGGGAATGGTTCACATCCGATGGAGAAGATATGCCCTTTGAGGTTCGAATTTGATGTTACGATAGTCTCCTACATATTGGATCATTGGAAAAAATAAGAAATAGTCTTTCTTTCTTGAATAGCTGTCTTTGAGAAATGCATTGGGATTATTGGCGCTATAACAGCTGCCCAGATACGGGTATAAGATACTAACGGGATAGATTGATATGCGAATAAAAAGACTAAATACAAGCAAGACATGTGCATTCGAGCTATATAACCAACGGGTCAGACTACCCATTTACTGTCCCGTTCAGCCCTTGACCTCAACAATTACATTGGCTGTAGTCATACACCACAAAAGTGGACAGTGTTACTATAGCCTGCTTCTTCTTATCCACCATCTTTGCGGCTTAGAATGCAACAGAATGCATATATGAAAGCCCTGCGTCGAATCATGCAACAGGGCATGCGATTGAGGTTGCGTCGAAAAGACTACCTAGTGGCAGAGTACCAATACCTGCACTGAGCAAACCCATAGCAACATCACAGGGACTCTTCACTTGACTTTGAGTGAACGAGACCTTGTAGTTCGCAACAAAGGTCTCGTCACCTTTGGCCGTAGAGGCGCCGATGAACGAGGGGATCTTAACTCTGACTCTCTTGGCATTGCCGCAGGAGTGACCGGGACCACCACAGGAATATTCTTCGTACGGTTTTGCCTCACATGAACCAGCAATGACGCCCCTTAGCTGGTCGAGGTAACCCTTGAATGTATCGTCCACGCCCTAGTTCGTGGTGCCACCAATGGTCACACAAGTGTGTTGATCACACGTCTTCTTGTTGACGTCGTACCTAACTGACAGGCACTCTTTCTTAGCTGAATCGAATAGCTTCATGTAGTCATCACAGGAGTATAGATCCTTCCCGATATCAACCTGGTTAAGCTCTAAATGGAACGCAAAGTCGGGTTTCAAGACCTCGAGCTTTTCAGTCTGTATAGAGAACTTGATACAATGTACATTCGGCCCTGGTAGAAGAGGAAGAAGAGTCCAAACAGATTTGCCGCCTGAAATTTTGGAGCCAACGGAACAAGAGTCGATGATTTTGTTGAAAGAGTCCATGCATGCTTGCTCTGACATAGAAGCTGACGCAAGGCAACCATCCGTCAACAACGTAAAGTTGACATTGAAAAGGCCAGTGGACCAATCCGCATCATCACCAAGTTTGTGATTCTTGCAGTAGCTCATGGCAAAGCCTGTGAACATATCTCTTGTGAGGTCAGTGAATTCAACGTCGCCTGAAGAGCATAATTTATCGGCCCGTAGAGCAAGCTCAAGTGGCTGAGAAGCCACCATGCTTATCTGGCCAAGGGCCATAACAAGCAAAGAGAGAAGAATAGAAACCATTGTCTCAATAGGACAAGAAGTATAGTAGAGGTAGTTGGACTTTGACAGAGATAGGAATGGATAACGTGCTAGTCAGAATTTTAATAACTGTCGTTAACCCTTCTACATTTATATTCCAATAGAACCTTCAAATGTAGCTTGTTGACCAAAGTACCAATGGTAGGAAATTGAGTTATTGTTCCATAAGCTGGATATCCAATTTGAGCAGTAAAAAGATATTAACTTCTTATTTCAAGACGCCAATACAGGCTTGTCCATAGAGTCTCACTAAGAAACAAAATAAACCTATTTACTGAAGAACCATGCGATTGTATGTCATGTCTTCTTTGGGTAAAATAAGCTTACACTGAGTGTTTTCTTCAAGGCATATTATACACCAATAGGATATGTAAGCTTATTCAAAGTACTCACTAGATATAAGCCATAATCAATGAACAGTAACATGCAGTTCAGAGAGTTACAATGGCTGTGATGCCAAGACATTGGCTGTGTATAAATGAGGTCCTGGTCTCATCACATTGGACGAAGGTATGGGGTCGATTGGGCGGAATACGGTGGCAAGCTTCGTAATAAGGATATAAAATGCGAATTTTCGCGCATAGCAGCTGCCTGATTATTACATTGGCTGTTGTCTCACACCTCAAACGATGGCAGTGTGATTACAGCCTGTTTTGTTCCTCTACGCGCTTTGCGGCTGAAAATGAAACGTCGTCAGCATTGGCGGCTTATCGTTCATTCTTATTCGCTGATATCCCATCCTAGGCGATTGACAGTGGCCAGAGCCCTTCGTGTTACTAGCTTGGTCATCATGTTCGTGGCCAAGTAGTTTCATTTCTAAGCGTCTTTTATTTAATTGGCCTACACCTTCATTGGCGCTTCGTCATCTGTAGTTCATGGTGGCGATAACCGCCAGCCTGATGTTTATCATTATGAGTATTTGACAGCATATTCTTTTATATGATACCATTATAATGTTATGAGTCCCTCATAATATCTTCAATTGACCCAAAGAATAATATTGCTTAATGTCAGAAACTTGCAAACGCCATGGTCGTCAAAGACAGCACGAGACATGAAGGGAAACTGTATGAACCAGTGCCACAAGGTTGGCCCACTGATGTAGCCACATTGAAGGACTCTTCTTTACCCAAATGGCACAACCTTCTTCTGTCTAGCAGCTTGTTTTTCATACCAGCGCCATTCATAGGTACGTGGAAAATAATGAACTGAAACTCTTAATCTAACTTTGTCTGTAGTGCTCGCAGTGTACATCGTTTCTCTCAACCAGCAACCTGAGTCGCAACTCGGAAGTCGAGTTTTGGAGGCTGCGAGCATTGCTGCAACGTTATGGCCCATCGCATTTGCAGCTGTGCTTGGTACAGTATTAAGGAGTGTCGCCTTATACAGTTGCGAGAGAGGGACAACACTTGGTGTGAGTACATACCCCTCATTCTTGTTTTGCCATCTGTCATTGATTATAAAGCGACATAACAACTGACAATATGTAGACACTTGAGACCTTACTCGGTAGCCTCACGTTGACGAACACCCTCAAGTCGTTCTTCTGGGTAAAATTGTTCAGCTTTTGGTCTCCAGTCCTGATGTTGGCCTGGACTTTGAGTCCTCTAGGTGGTCAAAGTGTGCTTCGTGCTGTGGCTCTGCAAGCTGAGACAGCTTCTTTCGACTTTCCCACCATCTCCTACCCGTCAACTAACTTCAGCGCCGGATTTGATAGACTTCCAGCTTTGTATGCACTGCCTTTTGGTCTGCGAACAATATTTGGAGCAGCATTCTCATCCTCGGCCACCCGTTTAATGCACGTGAATGGTTCAAGCCCCAATTTTACAGAAAGCTTGGAACAGGTTGGTGGACCTGACGAGGCAAGGAGACTTTGCAAACAAGATGTCTGGGGCAATGTGCGACTTCCGTATTTGCATTTGCTCGATGGATATGATTCTAACAAACCCCAAAAATGGGTGTATGTTCCGAATGACACAATTCCGCCCTATGAATCCCTTGTCGGGATACCGATCCGTGGTGTACCAACCATGCGAGCTGGAAACTCTACTATGATGGTTCAATCATCATACATTTCGTTGTCGGTTAGTCTCATTTTCGCCATCGAGGATCACTTGCTAACAATCGGTGTATAGTGTAAGCCATGGATTAATGGAACCGCTTGGCTTCAAGATAATATATCACAGCTAGTTCTGGCTGATTCTATTGCCTCTGAAGGCACCATCGGCCTCAACTACCTCAACCATTCCTTCTTCCAAGCATACCGCGAGAGCAGGGAGTCGATTTTCGGCTCACCCAACGCCCCCCCAAATTTCCAATTAGACATGATTAAGGACAAGTATCTCAACGAGACTTGGGAAGGTATCAACTCTACAGTCCTGGATACGAGTCGGGATCGACCGTTGAAGCAGAACTTGGCCTTCTTTGCCGCCAGCGTCAACGACTCTAGTGACAGCTTTTCCTGGGGTATGACTACTTGCAGCCCCAGCACTTCCTATGTTGATGCTGAGGTACGATGCTCCCGGTCTACTGAATTTGGTTTCCTCTCATGTTACGTTGAGAGACTACGACACACAAAAGGACACACCATCAGGGCAAACACCACTGTGTTCTCATTTTCATACAACCTCCCGGTACTGGCGTGGACCACCCGCCTCATTCCAGACCCTGAAGGAGGGCAGAATGACTTACTCAACCTCTTTCTTCGAGATCCAACCCTGGCACGCCCGATTGGAGAGTTCTACAAGTTCACTGAGTTTATTACACCACCACCTTTGGATAAAGTACCGCTCTCGATCTTCGAAGCAAGATTGGGAGCCATCCTGAATACAGTTGTCCGAGCGTCATTCGAGCAGTCCATCATCGTTGGCGCCGATGGGATTTCGCCAGCTTCGAAAGTCATGTCAGACAGATTCATCAATAACACCATTACACCCCTGGCAGACTGGGGGAATAGCACGGGAACGTGGACTGAATTTGACGGACATGTCTACCAGGTAGACTGGCTCTGGATGAGTCTTTATGGCATATCCGCCTTGGCCATGATTATCTTTACTATTGCGCATGTTGCATTACAATGCAAAATTCGGAGTCCGGACATTTTGAGTAGTGTCTCAATGCTGACAAGAGACTCGCCATACGTTGCTGTGCCGGCCGGTGGCAGTATGTTGGGAGGAATTGAGAGAATAAGGTTACTGAAGAATGAGCATGTAAGGATAGGTGATGTCCAGCCGGAGCGTGACATAGGAAAAATTGCATTCAGCAATTGGCACGGAGCTGCAGTGCTTGACCGTGGACGGAAATATATTTGAAGGTACATGATGGCAATAAGAGTTAATGATACTGTTACATGGCATTTTCATGTATTGAGTTTATAGTGTATATAAAAAATAATGTGAATTACAACTCGAACGTCATATTTTGGAGACTGCGAATGTACAAGTGTGTAGTTATGTAATTGATTGTCTCAGCTGGAAGCTTGATGCCTTAAGATCGAAACAGTTCCTCGAGTTTTGATTTCCCCTCTAATTGCTTGATCTCTTGCTTTAAAGCATCGATGCGATAGTTTTTGAAAGCTTCCTGTATGCGTCGTGTTGCTTCAGGGTTCTTTGTAATGGTTCTTGACGCTGATGCCGTACCACCGATAAAGCCAAGTTCACCACCTAAGAACAAACCCCCCATAGAAAAGAAGAAGTACGTTGCTGCATCACCCCATTTAGATGGCGCCAACTTGTCGGAAATATCGGGAATGGGTTCTGTAAAGTAAGAAGAGGTTTAAAAAGAAGGCGAGAATGGAATTTATAGCTTACGGGTACGACCATCTGCAAATTGGACCGAGACGGGCTTTTCCATCGCTCTGAAGGCATTAAAGTAGGCCAGTCTCATCGATCGCAACCTGGAAGCACAATAGACACCAAAGCCTACGCCTGCCAATGAGCCCAAGATAGAATAGGTAGAGACTTTCCCACCCGCCCGTTTAAGGATGTCTCGGTCTTCTTGGGTCAAGCTGAAAGTTGTTGTACATTAGCAGCTTCAATATGAAATTTAATGGGAACAAATGCAAGCAGACATACTCATGCTGAAGATGTTGTTCCGCAAGACCACGGAGATCGGCACTCTTCCCAGTTCGAAAGGCGGCTAGTGATTCTGACATGTTTGACAAAGTAGTAACGGTGGGATCTGATAATTGAGTATCTGGCAGGATATCAGAATGCGAAAGTTAAGCCTCTACTTAAGGTCGGGAAGCCGTAGTTATAACTAAATGAACTTGTAATTATGACATCATAGTCTCTTAACTGTAGCGTACTTTAATTAGGCCAGCGCTAAAACGTCATCGTTACATTTTCACATGTCGTTATTTTACTACTAGAATTAACATCATCAAAGTCATTAGTAGAAAGAAATTCTATACAGGTAATCAAGGAAGCCACAGACATCAAATAACAGTTATGAATACATAATCCAACTAAGAAGCTGACACTAACGAAGGGCCTGATTCAGAGGAAATGCTTCCGCCAAAAAGGAATAAAACCTCTCATTATTCCAGAATAAATCTGTTACAGGACCGGGTGCATCTCAATCAAGCTTCCTAAAAGAATACCCTTCTTCCTGCGTGTCATCAATCCTCCATCTGAGAGCAACAACCTCTCTATCGTGCCATATGAAATCGATTGTGTAAAACGAATATGGCCTACACCACTGACCACGGTCAACGACCTGATCAAACGTTTCGTTGAAGACGAAGGTCTGTCGATGGTAATAGTGAAGGGTATACTTCTCATCAACTCGTCCCTGAAGCAACATAGCTAGCTTCCCGTTCGGATCTAGTGAGACTTCGATGTAGAACTGACGGGATTCATGCCAATAATATCCTGTGTAAGCCCTTAGATTTTTAGGAGGCTCACTAGGTTCTCGTTCTTTCTCAAGCGTTTCCTGTACACGCTCTATAGCCGAACGCCCCCTTAATGATGAAAGAGTGATAAAAGAGTAGAAGTCAATTGCACTGCTGCGGTTCAAATATGTTTCAATCAAAATCTGGCAGGCCCAGTCCGTTGCATCACAATGGCCTAGCGAGTTGCCAAGTACAACAATTCCGACATCCAGCTCTGGCATCATATAAACTGTTGATGAGCAGCCAATATTGTTACCAGCATGGAGGAACAGCAAAGGGCCATGCTCGTAATTTCCCAGACGCGGATAATCTTCTAATAAGCCTGAGTTACCAGTGATCTCGCTGACTTGGTTTGGCAATTGAGTACGTGCCCATCCTAAAGTATATGACTGCTCATGAAGCGATGCAGCGCCCTTCAGGGGCATTGCAGCTTCAAACATGGTGAACAAGCTATCATGATTGAGGCTGATCTCTTCAAGGTTATTGGCTGCGGTGAGACCTCGTAGGAGAGAACTGTAAAAGGTCACAAGGTCGCGTGTGCAACTACAGATGCCTTCTGCAGAAAAGGCAACTGTATCGCATGAAATCAGAGAACTAGAAACTTGACGAAGTTCAAGACTGTGATATGGCATATAAGCAAGAGACACAATCTCATCCTCGGCTGGGGGAAGAGCGGTGAATGTACGAGTCATTCCCAGAGGTTTAAAGATGCGTTTTTCGAGGAACCTGCCATAGCTCATTGCTGCAACCTTTTCAATCACGCAGCCAACTGCGTGATAACCGAAATTGTTGTATATAAACTCTTGACGAGGAGGGCAGCTTGTGCCGAGTGATGCAAGTAATGAAGTCCCCTGTTCTTTAGACAGAAGGAGTTGGTTGTTGGATCCGATAAAGAGTGCATCTGACCGACAAAGACCAGTTCGGTGACTTAAAGCGTCCCGAATCGTAAAACTGCCAATATGAGTACCATGGAGTTCATCAACGAATTTCTCAATGCTGTCATCCCAGTGTAGTTTCATATCACTGACGAGGCAGGCAATGGCAAGCGCTGTAAAGCCTTTACACATGGACCCAATATTGAAAATTGTTTCAGAGTCGGGGCTGAGCTTTTGATTTAAATCACGGTGTCCCAGATACTTCTCGTATGTCTTGCCCTCATGGCTGAATTTTCCGATTGCCAACCCTGGTGTCCCAGATCTTGCGCAAGCTTTTTGAATGAGGGGCTCAGCGAGTCGGTAGTTCTCTCGCCAGGCTCTTTTGCTAGAGCTGGCATTCGAATCGGAAGTCTTAGACATAGAGAAGAACTAGCAATATCTGATATCGAACGTGAAGAAATAATAATTCGTGGATCTAGGATTGGGAGATGGTTAGTTTTGAAGTGGAGTTACCGAATGAGACAGTGTTTACAACTTGGAGAGTAGAGATATCACGTGGGGAAGAAATGCAGCGGTGATGTACGTATTGCAAAATTGGAGAATTAACTTTCACATCATCATGTGACTTGTTATCTGAACATTACTTCCCCTAGGTACTGAAAGTATAAGCTTAGTTGTCTCTACCATTTTGCAATGAGACAGTGAATAAATCGCTGTGCTCTTATTGGAAGGTAGCATTGGATAGCGGTAGTTGGCGTTATAGATTGTTCACAGGTGTTAATGACATCCATTGACCTTTTGGAAAGATCGCACCGCAACAGTAGCGCCAATGGCCAGGGGACCAGTAACGACAGTAGTGATGTGGGCGCCAGTAGTGTCACGCTTCGATGAGACTGAAACGAAAACATGTTAGCACAATGTATATTCAGGCTGTACTTAACCAAAAATGGGGCTTTCCTAAAACATTCTAACTAGATCATAATGTTATTAGTGCCTGATGTTTCATTCGTTATTAACTCTGTGCCAAATCGTCAGTCTAATCTATTTACAATACCAATACTTGACACATGCACTTTATCAGTTGTTATTGCAATAGCGTCAGTAGAACAGAAAAGCAACATGGCGTAGCATTGAAATGAGAGATGAATGTTTTGGGTGATACTATTGGTGTCTTTCTGCACACTTGTCTGCCTTGTTTCGACAATGAAGCCTCGTGCGGCTGAACATCACTGCATCTGGCTAACCCAGAACATCTTAGCTGAGCCATTTCTAGCATCCTAGTAGCATGGATTATGAGCGTTTTACTCTGTGTGCCTTGTGTGGCTTGCATATCAGACCATGAATCAGGTCTAGAACTGCTAAAATGGTCTTTTGTGCTCAAGTTGGCTTTCAGCTTGCGCCAAGCATTTATACTTATGTCTCCTCTTGGCGCCCTTTTCTCTGCATTAATCTCATTCTCTTCTACAGATCTTCGCCAAGGCATAAATCATCAAGATGCCATTCGATTTTAAAGCATACGACCAAAAATGCCAGGGCCTTACACTAGAGGAGTTACAGAGGGAGTGGGAGCACTATACACGATTGATTTCTGGCGCTGCCACCTCCACTGCAATTTCTGGCTGCGCAATTCCATTGACCCTTGGGGTTTCTACTATCGGCGTTGCAATGGCAGCACCAGCTATTCACAACGCTCGCAAGAAGCGAGAGATCATCGAAAGACACCTCAATCGGCTCAACGCAACGCATCAAACCCGAAAGCGAGATGTTCTAGGCAGCATGGCTGTTAGTGGCACCATCGGTGTGGTGACACTTGGTGTTGGCACGATGGGTGCTGACGCCGTTGCAACAGCTGGTGCAGAGCATGGGATTCAAGCTATCGTCGCCAACGAAACAGCTATCAAGATTGTTTCTCATGCCGCTCTTGATGGAGCTGGAATGGCAGTTGAACATGCACATACTGACCATTTGAAGAAGAAAGATGCGAGAAAGGCATTTCAGAAGGCTGGTGTGTTTCAGGCTGTACAGGATGCCAAAGCCGCCGAGGCTGGGTATTTTATTCAGCCTTACCAGAGCAATGGACAAGATCCTGTCTATGCAGCGGCTGGTCCGTCACAAGTATTGCCCGTCCCTCCTCCACCATATAGCGCCGCTGTCAGCCAGCCATCTCCTCACCCTGTGTACAATCCGATCGGTTATCCTCAAGACTTCAAGAATACTCTATTATCTCAACCAACACCCCAGCAGAACGTATATCTAGTACCGAACATGACTGGACAACAGCGTCTGCAGCATCCGTATGACTACTCACAGCATCAAAATATGCCAATACATGGTGCACCATCGCCTATGCCTCCAGTTAACAGTCAAATGTTCTCACCACCTCAAACCCCAGCCACACAGCAACCTCCCCATCATCATAGTACATACCAGCAACAGTCAGAAAATGTCCCTCACGTTCCTTCTGCACTTCAAACATTTGACTTGTCGTCAATACAACAAGCTCTCCCCATGACTGTTGCTCCCCCTACACCCTATGCACCACCAGTTCAACAATATCCTGCATCATCACCTCGACAAAACAACTCACAGAACTATCAAGTGCAGTCTCCCCAGCAGCACTTTTCACCTCAAATTGCTGGAGCGTCGCAAGCTGGATACTTCCCACCTCCGCCAGCGACTCCATCGGGGTATCCTCCAGCAATAGCAATTTCCCATCAACCAACTACTCCTGCCTACACGCCTCATCATCAGGGACAACCAGGCTATCCGATGCCTCACCAAAGCAATGCGTATCATCAACCTCAAGCTGAGCGACCCGTTGACATCAACAGGAGGGAATCAGTTCTAAGCATTCAAGCGCCTTTCACCCCGCAGCCATACACTCCGCAGAACTATGGACCCATCAGTCAACAGGAGAAGACTAACAGTAACCCTTTTACATCTGGAAGTAATGCATATGTCCCAGCTCCGCAACCCAACCCTGCCTTGATGTCTCATCAGATGCTACCAACTCCTCTTCCCACAGGCTCAAGCGTGTTACAGTACCAGTACGATAACAAAGGTTCTTACTTTCCTACTCAACCTCAGACGCCTCAAGTAACTGGTCATCCATTGGTACCGTCATATGTCTAAGAGCCCGGCGATGGTTCAGCAGGCAGGGCCAACCAAACAGCGCGTGATTACATACGAGCGACGAAACAACGCTATTGGCATACAGTGAATGGCTGCAGAAGAACGATCATCTGAAATATGCTTAATTCAAACAACGCAAGTTTACGATTGCGGGCATCGGAATAAAGGCTAGCACTTAGATTAGTAAGGATCTCTCATCAATTCACCGACTTCAATCAGGTTTTTCTTCTCGCATATAGATACTGTATCTGTCATGTGGTGTTTCTCAATGCTACGCTCCAGCGGGGGAAGAGGGGAAAAACTCAAAAAACCCATGACATAATTCGACATGGTGCGAGATATGCAGCAGTTGCTTGTTACGATGGAGTTGTTGCGGGGAATTATTACTGTAGGTCACGGATATGTCCCATATTTACTGACTCGCGATAGGTGCGGAAACCGACAATGACGATCAATGGCTTGGCATCGTCAATAGAACACCAGTCAAGCCGAGGTGAGAACTAAGAAGAAAGGCTTATAAAAACAATAGAATCATCCAAGTTGTCGAGAAAGAATCAGAAAAGTCATTGGATTTCACTGAGTCATCATGATGTCTTTATCGGCTGCTGGAATGTCGGTTGGTGCATTCCCGGGGGTTCTGCCCGACTGGACAAACCTCAATGTCCTGCATCGCAATACTCTCCCTCCAAGAGCTCATTTTTATTCTTACCCAGACGAAGAATCAGCCCTCTCATTCAATCGTGACCAAAGTCTTTTTCATAGCCTCAATGGGACATGGAAATTCCATTATGACGCCAGTCCTCTCGATGCACCAATCTGGGAGACAGCCAACACCACCTCATGGGATGATATCGAAGTCCCAGGTATGTGGCAGCTTCAGGGTTATGGAAATCCTCACTACACCAATATCGACTACCCATTCTCGGTAACACCCCCCAACGTCTCCTATGTAAACCCAACTGGCTCTTATTGGCGCCAATTCGAAGTTCCTCAAGATTGGGAAGGCGACCAAATCCGATTGAGGTTCGAGGGCGTGGACAGTGCCTTTCATGTACGCGTCAATGGTGAAGACGTAGGGTATGCCCAAGGCAGTCGCAACCCTCATGAATTCGACATTACAGACTATCTTTCTTCAGATAAGGCAAATGAACTTGCCGTGCGCGTCTACCAGTGGTCTGACGGATCCTACATTGAAGATCAAGATCAATGGTGGCTCTCTGGTATATTTCGCGACGTTTATCTCATCCCATTCTCTGAATCCCCTATCGTCGACTACCAAGTTGACTCTGAGCTCGCCGACACATTCGATCAAGGTTCACTCAAGGTCAATGTCACCGTACAAGGGCAAGAAGGCGACTTAGCCATCAAGGTTTTGTCTCCCAATGGCTCAGCAATTGACCAGTGGGAAGGATCTTCATCCGAGATATACAAGAAACAAATCTCTGGTGATGACTTCCACCTCTGGTCTGCGGAGACGCCCAACCTCTATACTCTTCTCATTACGTTCAATGGAAGAACCATCAGCCAAAAAGCCGGTCTTCGACGCGTTGAAATGAAAGGTCCCAACTTTTACGTCAATGGAAAGCCTATCATTATATACGGTGTCAACAGACACGAGCACCATCATCTCACAGGCCGCACAGTTAGCTACGAGAACATGCGAAAAGATCTTCTTCTCATGAAGCGTTCCAACATCAACTCCATCCGTGCAGCTCATCAGCCTCACCATCCCGACTTCTTCGACGTGGCAGATGAACTAGGTTTCTACATCATTGGTGAAGCCGACCTCGAGTGCCATGGTTTCAGATCCTTTGAAGACACCGAGGAGAAGGCAGCAGAGTGGCTGTCTAATAACCCTGACTGGGAAGATGCTTATATCGACAGAGCCCGTCAACTTGTCGAGCGATACAAGAACCATGCCTCCATTATCATCTGGTCTCTTGGCAACGAGTGCTTCTATGGCCAGAACCACGCTGCTATGAGTAAATGGATCCGTGAACGAGACCCAAGTCGCATCATCCACTATGAGCAGGATCATGAAGCCAAGTCAACAGATATGTACAGTCAAATGTATACTACTCCCGATTATGTGCGACAATTCATCAAAGACCATGGTGATAAACCAGTTGTATTATGCGAGTTTGCTCAGTAAGTCGTCTTTATGAATTGTCGCATTTCAAACTAACCTGGCTTCAGTGCTATGGGTAATGGCCCTGGTGGTCTGGTAGAGTACATTGACATGTTCAGAACCGAGCCACTCTCTCAGGGTGGTCTTGTCTGGGAATGGAGCAATCATGGAATCCTCAAGGAAGATGGAAACCTCACATACTATGCATATGGTGGTGACTTTGGCGATGAGCCCAATGACGCTGACTTTATCATGGACGGTTTGACCTTGTCCGATCACTCCCCTATGCCTTCTCTGAGGGAGTATGCCAAAGTGATCCAACCAGTGTCAGTCAAGCTAGCAAAGAACGGCAGTGCAATGACTGTCACCAACCATTACGACTTCCTGGATCTGGACCACCTTGATGCTTCGTGGCACTTGGTTGCAGACGGCGTCAAGACTGAGCCTCAAAGCCTTTCTCTGCCTCGTGTACCAGCAGGTGAAAACAGAACTCTGGCAATTCCTTCTACCAAGAACATGACTACTGGTGAGTCTTGGGTTACTGTAGAGTTTAGACTCAAGGAAGATACTTTATGGGCTGGCAAGGGTCATCCCATCGCTTGGGATCAGCTTCATGTCAAACGATCCAATCCAGTGGTCAAGGACACTGGTTCTCTCAGTCGTCGCGCTGAGACAACGGAATTTGAAAGGAAGGGAACAAGCCTGGTATACAAAAATGGAGACTCCTCTTTTGGATTTGACCTGCTTCAAGGCAATCTCACTTGGGACAAGAATGGGGTTGATATCTTTCAGCGCGGCCCAGAGCTCTCCTTTTACCGGGCTCTAACCCAAAACGATGCTTCTGGCTCAGGAGATGGTCCCATGTGGGAACAGGCTAGCATTCCGATGATCTACCCTCAGGTCAGAGACGTGACTTGGAGCACTGATGAAAGCGGTGCTACAGTCCACTACAAGGTATGGGTTGGAGTCAAGACTCAGGCCTGGGGCATTGAGGCGAACATGATCTACAAGATTCCCTCTTCAGGCCCGCAACTTCAGCTTCAGGTCAGTGGCGAATTCATCGGCAAGAATTCCTCTCATACAATCCCACACATTGGTCTCATGGCTGTATTGCCCGAATCCTTTGATGACGTGTCGTGGTTCGGCCGTGGCCCAGGTGAGAGCTACAAAGACTCCAAACAAGCAGGTCGCATTGGCCAGTACAGCTCTAGCGTACCAGACTTGTTCACTCACTACGACTATCCTCAAGAGAACGGGAATCGTGAGGATCTGCGCTGGCTCAAGGTTGGAAACAAAGACACGACGCTGGAGGCGAGACGTACGAAGGGTGAGACTTTCAGTTTCACGGCCAGAAGGTATATGCCTTTTGATCTCGACGATGCTAAGCACCCTCATGATTTGAAGCCCTTGAACATGACGGTTTTGCATCTTGACTACGACAACAATGGCCTCGGTAGTGCAACAGTTGCTGTGAGGCCGTTTGAACAGCACAGGTGTTATATGAAGCCTTTTAACTTTACATTTGACTTCAATGTTGTTTAGGAAGTAATCAAGCACAAGTTACAGAGTTACGAGAAATAAAGTCTATTATCTTCTATGAGCTGTATTTTCATACTTGCAATAGACGTTCTATAATATCCGAGAATAAAATAAAGACATCATATAGTTAAAAAGCCAATCCAAAATTGGGATCACCCCAGGCTTGCAAATTAACCCTAAGATACACTAAGTCTCCTTTACCGGATCTAAACCACGATCTCGGATGAACGCTGTACCAAGCAGGCATGCTCCAATAAGAGGCACTTGGAGAATAAACACACTGTGACTCGCTGACATATAGGCATCCAGGACGCCAGCTTTCCCACTCATCCCATCAGGCAATACATAGGTTGAGCTGGCAAGATCTTTATGCCCAACTGGCAAGGTTGCCCTCAAACGAGCTTGGAGGACTGCAGCCGATATGGCCAGGCCACAAGCGCCGCCCATACAACGATAGAAGTTTCGATTCGAGATGATGACAGCCCGACGACTCTTTGGTGAATGGGCCTGAAGGGCGATCAGGGTTGGCTGGAAAATACACCCTACCCCTGCTCCAATAACTGCTAAGATTATGGCAATGACTGCAATGCTAGTGTGTCGATTGAGGGTTAGAGCCATACCCGCTCCACTGTTTTGATTAGTATCTTAGCCATAGGTAGATTGAAGGTTTCAGATGCCGTAAACTCACAGTGTCCAAAGTGCAAAGCCAGTATAAATCACCTCTCCATATCTAAAACGAAAACTAATATACTGCCCTGAAGCCATGGAAAAGATCGCCTGCACAGCCACTAAAGGAGTGTAGATTGCGGCGGACTGCATAGCACTGTACTGACAAGGATTTTGAAGATAGAGAGGAACGTAATACAGATAAGACTAATAAACAGCACCGAACAAGAAATTCTGGGCCAGCATTATGGATAGTGTTATGTTCTTGTAGATGTTTACTTGAAATAGTTTGCTGCATTAGTAAGGTAAACAGTCAACTATAAAGAACGCATACTTACCTGGCATCATGGGAAGTTTTGCCATTTTCCACTCCCATACAACAAATGCAATAAGTAAAGCGCCACCAGTACTAAGCATACTTATGGATAGAGGCGAGTCCCAAGAGAAGTAGGATCCTCCTATATGTCGGCTATGTCAGAGATGGGAAACGAATGAATTGGTTAGGATGACTTACCTCCGGAAATGGGAATGAGAAGAAGAACAATCGCGACGCCCGAGACGACTGTGCCCATCCAATCGATTTTCCTGATTCCTTCCCAAAACCCCACAGTAGCCGGTTTAGAAGGAAGGAAGAAGCAAGAAAGCATCGCCGTACAAAATGCCAATGGCGAAAGAATCCAAAAGAAAGCTCTCCATGTCGTCTGTCCAATGACACCGGCAGCTAGGAATGGACCAACAATATTACCTAGCCCAACGGTAGCTCCGACAACGCCCTGTATTTTTCCTCTCTGTTCAAGAGTGACAATATCTGATATAATGATATTCACAAGATTCATTATACCACCGCCGCCAATACCAGCAATAGCTCGGCAAAGGTAGAGCATGATCGCATTGTGACTGAATGAGCATAGCAAGTCTGCAAAACAAAGAAGCAGAATGGCAGATACAAAGACGACTTTGCGACCGAAGACATCAGACAGTCTGCCGTAGAGCATCTGGAAACACATATTGGCGACTAGGCTGGAAGTTCCGGCCCAAGAGATAGTATTCTCAGCGTTTAGGTTATGTGCAATAGTAGGAAGCATGACTGAGATGCCATTTTAGTCAATAGTAATAAGAATTAATGCGGTTAATAGGGTTATAAGGGCAATAAGCAGCTGGCATTATAGTAAAATATTAACTTAATTATAAAGAGATTTTTCTTCTTTAGTAAATACTTAAGATATTATATTATATTATATTACTAGTAATATAAATTAAAGCTATTAAAAAATACTTTAAAATAAATATAATTAAATAAAATAATTACTTTTTTCTTAAATACTTAGTATTAGTCTTAAAGTAAATCTTCTTAGGCTTTTTCTATAGTATTTAGCTAATAACTTAGCTTATATATTATTTATAATAAGTAATACTCTTATAAATAGTCTTATTATATAACTGAGATACCATTTTAGTTAATAGTAATAAGAATTAATGCAGTTAATAGGGTTATAAAAGCAATAAGCAGCTAGCATTATAGTAAGATATTAACTTAATTATAAAGAGATTTTTTTTTTTAATAAATACTTAAGATACTATATTATATTATAATACTAGTAATATAAATTAAAGCTATTAGAAAATACTTTAAAGTAAATATAATTAAATAAGATAATTACTTTTTTCTTAAATACTTAGTATTAGTCTTAAAGTAAGTCTTCTTAGGCTTTTCCTATAGCATTTAGCTAATAACTCGGCTTATATGTTATTCGTAATAAGTAATACTCTTATAAATAGTCTTGTCATATAACATTCTATAGTAGAATAATTACCCCGAGATAGTTGTATATTTTTAAAGAGAGTAAAATCTTTTACTCTAGGAGTATAATCGTTATTCTTATCCGAGGTTGCTTATAAAAAGCAACTTCAGCCGGAAATGAATAATTCATTGTAGCTCAAGGTCCCTCATTGGGATATCTCTGTTTATACTTCCTACCTCGAATTCGCGTTGAATGTGTATTTGCTTCCACACCCCGGGCTTGCCCTCATGCCTGGCAGATTCAGATCCATTGACATATAAACCGTCAGTTGATCCCTGGAAGCTCCCATTGTCATCAAGACGCTCAAAAGAGCCCTCCTCATCTTTGCCTCTGTGCGCACTCATAGTAATAATACCGCGGTTGCGTATCTGACCTACGGTGACCAGTGCGGATCTTGGAGCGTTTCCTACAGTACCTTCGGTATTCTCACCTACTGTAGAGACGAACCTCTGCATCAGCCGCTTCAAGAGCGGTGCACAAGAAGGTAAACAGGCTCCGATAATGGCAAGGACTATTTCGGAACTTGATGCCAGATGACCAAAGATCATCACTTGGGGGATGTTTTGTGAGCTGTGGAAGACCCAATAGAGGACAAGACGCGCGATTGAGGCAATGACGACACTAAGAGCTTTGTCAGCGTTCTCAGTTTCCCAGATACTCGTTTCAACATACCTTCCTCCGAGTAGGAATATACTAGTGATAGCCCATTTCTTGTCACTGTGCAATTGCAGTTTCCAAACCTCGTTGACAGGGAGGGCGACCGTCAAAATATTGAATATGATGTTAGGGATAGTAATTCCAATAAAAAACATAGACATGCGTTAAACCCAAAACCTCTAAATTAGAATTCTCAGCCATTGTCAGTGCATTTTCAGAGGTAAAAAAATGATTCAAGTAAATATTCTATAAGCTTAGAAGCAAGGGAGCAAATGCATGAAGGCGAAGAAATTAAAAGTTTTAAGACAGTAGTAGGTGTATAAATTAGATCTGGATAACAAAGAGGTAATTAAATACATAACAGTAAGTACTCTTTAATATCAAGAAACATAGTCATCTGTCATTATATTAAGTTGTTATCTACGTTAGTGTTAAGAAGAGTATTATTATTCTCTTTAGGTTATACCCAGATTCCTCAATTTCCTCTAGGTTTTCGTTATTCTCTTTATAATGCTTTCTACATATAACAGTAATCCGCAGACGGAACTTACCCTGAACTCAATTTATCCTGTATTTTATGTCCTTGAGTATGTTTGCGGGCATAAGACAACTAACTCGACTAGCTTATATCCGATAGCGACACCGTTCGGATTTGTCCGCCTCCCCGCTTTACTGCGACGGAGCTATCCGTTGACCGGAATGACGCCGGTTAGCCCCATGAAGGTTTGTTCCTAAGCCTCTTAGACAATGACCTATCGGGTTAAATATAATTGCAACCTACAACGCCTTTTCTCAGCCTAATCGTGCTTCGCATTCGTCACTTTACACCATAATGAATGGGCTGGCATCTCATTTATCTCGGTCGTATTATGGCGGAGTTCGTTTCTCATCTTCCAAAGCATCCGCACGCGTTGCCGTCCTCTACCAAGCATTGGACCCTCCCATTATCAATGGTGTCCGTAAGCCCAAGAAGCCAGGCGGTTATCAGGACTCGGGCGCCGATATCGCCTATAACCTCAATCAATGCGACGATATCCAGGTTGTAACACCAAACAAATCGCCAGATCCTCTCAAAGATGGGGATTGGTGTTTTCCCGATACCGAGGAGGGTATTCTGGAGGCAATTAATAAGGGCGCGAACTATCTCTGGTCCAATACCATTGTATTCGCCTCGCATCCATTGCAGACGTCGACTCGACTCACTCCCTTCCAAGATGACATCCGAGTCATTGGCCAAGGTCCATTGGTAGTCGACAAATACGATGACAAGAAGTTTGTCAATGATTACTTGCGCGTTGTTGGCGGGTTCACTATGCCACGAATATTCACCGCGTCCTCGCTAGCCCAGGTGACCAAATCGGCTGACAACATCTCTTACCCAGTTGTTGCCAAGCCAATCCGTGGGCGTGGTAGCTTCGGCGTCAAGGTGTGTCACAACAAGGACGACTTGCTAGCTCACGCTGACGAATTATCCAACAATACTATGGCTTTCATTGTGGAAGAGTTTCTCCAGGGCGAGGAAGCAACGGTGACTGTCATGCCCCCTACTGCAAACGGCCAAGACTATTGGTCACTTCCTATCGTCACTCGCTTCAATCACGAAAACGGGATTGCGCCATATAACGGTGTTGTAGCCGTCACCGCCAACTCAAGAGTTGTGCCCGAGAGTGAAAATGGACCTCTCCATGACCAGGTGGCTAGAGAATGTGAACGAGCAGCCAGGCTTCTTGGATTGACTGCCCCCATTCGGATTGATGTTCGAAGATTCAAGGACTCGTCTGAGTCGCCATACGCGTTATTTGATGTTAATATGAAGCCTGTAAGTACACCATGTTTCTTTCTTGCTTTTTCTCAGACTGATGTAACTACAGAATATGACGGGACCCGGGCGTCCTGGTCGTGATGACCAAGCCAGCCTGACTTTATTGGCTGCTAATGGCCTTGACTGGGACTACAAGGAACTCTTGCGACGGATTTTAGGGACTTCAAGCACGCTTAGGACGTTGAGAACACTCAAGCCTATAGAGCAAGTATAGCTACTACACTTAGAATCCTACAAAGTGGCAAATATACTCCGGAGCTTAACATATACAAATACTTTATCTTCTACCAAAACCTCAATGTATCAATTATTAGTCGTTCTATAGCCATATTCGGTTGATATTATCCAATCAGAGGAGTCATCCATTTCAATTTGCTCATGCAAGTCAAGAGTCGAGCATGAGAAGAGCCTGGACACATCTAACGCGTGATCATAACATGTCAACAACAATTTAAACACTGGTTGCCCTGCACCTCCGCTCTGCCGTACGAGCTGTACAAGCGTTCTCACCGCCAGGTTCGTTTCATACTCCAGTCTCGACGTTTCATAAACCGAGATCTCATCGAGAATGCAAAGTATTACACTATGCTTAGGTGCTTGTTTAACTATTATATTGAACACCGTACAAAGAGCATGAAGCTCGAGTCGTTCCAGTTTCCGCCATTTAGAATCAGTGAGAGACGATAGATCGATGGGCACACCCTTTTCCGTCATCTCGCGGATCAACTGGCCCACGATACTTACCATCATACCAGTTGCTGATGCCTGTCGCATGGCCGAAGGATCACCAGTATAAAATGTCTGGTGTTCGCTCCAAAAGTACTTGACGATAAAAACAGGGGCAGTTTCTATCATTGCGGTATTTGACATTTGCGCCAATTCGGCAACTACAAGACTGAAAGGGGAGATGCCATGAACAGTGGATAAATCACCACGTCCATTGACGAGCAGACCCATGGAAGTCTGAGTTTCTGTCATAAATGCTTGAAACCTTTCGTGGCGGAGCATGGCTGCCACTCTTGACTTAGCCTTCTCATTCAACAGGTAGCTAAATGAGAGGATAGAAGATATATCTCGAGCCAAGACGTCCGGGTCATAGTTGAGACACTGTAGGAGCCTTTGTTTTCCAAGCTTGGAATTATAGTTAGATAGAGCGATTAGTTTAGCTTGTTATATCGTAGGTCTTCTTGGCATAACTGGAGTTATGCTACCACTAGTTTCTTTGTCTTGCAAAGACAAACGATTAATATTTAATAAATTATAACTAGATAAATCTAGCCGACTAGTATTGCAGTTTATACTAAATAAACCTATAGTAGAAGTTAGTAAAGTGACTTATTATTAAGAACTAGGTATACTTATAAATAAATTAACTTAGATTAATAGCTTAGAATCTAGGGTTAGTTAATAAAAAGTCTATTAGTTAGTGAAATATAGCTTATAAGTATTTAGTGTTTTTATAGACTTTTAAAACTATATACACTTAGTACTATAAGGCCTCTTTAATTATAGCTTAAGTATAAGCCTTAATAGTATTAATACTTAGCTTAGGGTTAGGGTTAGGGTTAGGGTTAGGGTTAGGGTTAGGGTTAGGGTTAGGGTTAGGGTTAGGGTTAGGGTTAGGGTTAGGGTTAGGGTTAGGGTTAGGGTTAGGGTTAGGGTTAGGGTTAGGGTTAGGGTTAGGGTTAGGGTTAGGGTTAGGGTTAGGGTACATTCAAGGTTGTGGACCGCGATGGCTTTGATATTCGATATCTAGACACTCGTCGAATCGAGGTGACTATTTTAATGATACTGTTACTATCGACGGCAAGGCTGTCAAGCAGCAGCAGCTCGGTCTTGCGGCCAAGTCTGTTCGCCCAACTGGAATCATGGGCTTGGGCTTTTCTGCAAACGTTGCTACCAACAAGTCTTACCCTGCCATCGTTGACAATATGGTATCTCAGGGTCTCATCGATACAGCTGCATACAGTCTCTGGCTGGTAAGTCAACTCAGAGGACTTGTCCAATCATCTCTAACCAAGCATAGAACGACCTAGATTCTGATCAAGGAACCATTCTATTTGGTGGCATCGATACCAAGAAGTTCTATGGCAAACTTGCCACCCTTC
The DNA here is from genome assembly GCF_050947815.1 of Fusarium sambucinum. Classification (NCBI taxonomy): domain Eukaryota; kingdom Fungi; phylum Ascomycota; class Sordariomycetes; order Hypocreales; family Nectriaceae; genus Fusarium; species Fusarium sambucinum. The sequence continues at coordinate 3,918 of NC_139294.1, read as the reverse complement.
CTCTGTTACCCGAGTCCGCCAAATCCCTGAACGTCACCTCCTTCAGCGTTTCATTGCAGGGCCTTAATGTCAGAACGCCAAAGAATTCAGATGGCATCAAGATGGATAGCCTCAAGAAGAACACAGTCGCTATTCTCGACTCTGGATCCACCGTCTGTCTCTTGCCCGATCCCCAGGTCAACGAAATCTACAAGGCCTTTGACGTTCTCAGTGTGAGAGATGTCCCCATCCCTTTTGTAGACTGCGGGTATGGAAAAGACAAGGGCGAAGGCATCACATTTGAGTTCCAGTTCGACAATAAGTCGATCTCTATCCCCATGAGCGAGATGGTCGTCAACGCCTTTCCCGATAACCAGGATCTTTTCAAGGATCCCCGCCTCGACTACTACTTCAAGGACTGGGATGGTGTCTGCATGTTTGGCATTTCTCCCGCAAGCACCTACGGTGTCGGTACTTCCAGCTTTGCTATACTTGGCGACACGTTCCTACGCTCTACTTACGTCGTCTACGATCTGGCCAACAAGCAAGTGGCTATTGCCGAGGGCTGTTCACGGTAATAACGGATCAAGTGTCGTTGAACTAAAGGCAAACTCCAAGCTACCAGCCGTCTCTGGAGTTCCAGGTAAGTTTTCAACGAATCGTCTTTCTCGTCTGTTTATTGTGGTCTAACGCTTTCACAGAGCCCGAGAATGCTGCTGGCCATGTTTCCCCTGCTCATTGGTGGCCCTCATCGTCTCTGCGGGCATTGCATTGACTCTTTTATAAGCATTTCCATAAACTCTGTCCGGTATATGCGGATAGAACGCATCAGATATTGGTGCGGATTTGTAGATGCAACGATACGGAAAGGATTTCTGGCATTTATGGTACATCTTGTATATATAGTATTATACCCCTGTACACAAAGCTACTATTCGTCAAATTGCTACGTTACACCAGCATAGATGGTCCTTAGACAAGTCTGCCTCTGCGAAAGAGAGCATAATAGGGCCTTTTGAACCACCCCAGTCTTTAGTATTACCGCAAGCCATTGCATTCTTCAATCTATGCCTCGGTGTGCGACGCACGAAAGCTCCCTTAACGCCAAATCCAGCTATATTCCCGAACAGTGCAAATCACACGACGCAAGTCGAGTTCCAAACTAGCCCAACTTGTTATACCGTTCCCGTGCTTTGTCTTGCACCGTATTCACGTAATCTGCGTAAGTGTTCTTTGTCTTGCGCTCAGCCAGCTGGGCCGCATCACCCAAATTACCACCCTCCGCACCCAGTCCAACGCCTTCTTGGTAAGCGTTTGTCTCGATGGCTTCAGTTCGCCCATCTCCATTGGCTCCTAGGCCTGCGCCGGTAGACCAACCCATCTTGGCCAGCATGCCTGCTCCCTTGGACTGGGCAGGCTTCGGAGCCGGCGCCGCATCTTCAGCCTTGGGGGCAGATTTGGGTTTCCCTTGCGGTGCGGTTGTGGGTTTGGTGGGTTGGTTGTAAACGGCTCGCCTCTCCTTAGCACGGTCACGATATTGCGAAGTTGCAGCTGCAGCGTCGGTGTTCTCCCGTGCCTGTTTCTGAAGTCTCTTGTCGCGTGCTGCAAGTCTGGTAATGCAGCTTTGACTTGTCCCTCACTTTCCGTCGCAGTCTTGTGGTTTCGTGATTTTTCATGGATGTTAACTTCATCTACAGACTTGTACTTGCGCATGCAAATCAGACACATCAGTCGATCGCGGTCAACGTAGGAGACTGGAGGTTCCTCTGAAATCGATGCCGGCTGTGTGGAAGTACCAGGCGTACCAGCCTCCTCGGGTGAAGCCTGCTTGTCGGGAGCTGCGAGCTCAGGAGTATCAGGCTTCGCTGACCGGGTGATAGAGATCTTAATGGCGCTCTGAGGCTTGGCTGTATCTGCGCCCGATCCCGAGAGATTTATACGCAGTGGCGTTCGGTTCACATCGCTGAACTCGACCTTACCTGGTCTCGATGATCTCGCTGGTCTGACCTCCTTCTCCTCGCGAAGCCTCATTACTCTTCTGCTGCCACATAGCCATACGGCCTGCCATTACAGGAGCAGACTTCTTTGTGGACGAAGCGGCCAGGTTTGCCTCTGCTTTACGTTTCTTCGACTTCTTGTCGTTCTCCTCCTCTTCGCGTGCCTTGGAGAGCCTGCCGCCCTCTGGGGGCTGCTCGGCGACAATCTGCTGACTGGGATAGACATGGTAATCTCTGTAGCGAACACGAAGGCTCGGGTTGAACAGAGGATTGAACGACATGTGCTCGATGGCTGGAACAACCTCTCGCTCTTCGGGCAGGAACACACCCATATGAGTGCTTGCTACCGTCACTGGGCAGGCGGCAACAGTGAACGACCTAGACTTCTGGAATTTGGTCATGGCAGCTGTCGCATCTTCCACAGTCCAAAACTCAGCAAACCCGTATTTGAACGATTCATCAGTGCTGGCATCGCGCATGAGAAAAACTCGATGCAGGGATCCGGGTCTGGCGCCATAGCCTGTTGTGTCACCGGTCGGCGCTGTAGACTTCAGTTTTGGTCCCCCATTTGAGGCATCCTTATCTTTCTCCGGTTTCACAAGCTCCAGACGCTTCATATCGTTCGCAAGCATATCCTCCGTCACGAACGATGCAAGGGGATAGACGACAAGGATTTGTGCAGGTACGTCCGAGGCATCTGCCATGCCGGTGAGGCTCAATTGCCATGCTGGAGCTAGCAAGGCAGTGTCAGCTTTCACTGCTGTCAATTGATATGATTTACTTACCAGCTTGGGGGCCACCACAAATCTTGCATTTAATACGGGTAGAGAAGTTGGAAAAGTCACACTAGCTTCAATTAGCAATTATGCAACTGACGACGAGAGTTGACCTACAGTGGGACAAGTCCAATCAGTACCTGGGATGCAACGGACATCAGTCGCATCACGCGAATCTCGGCTTCGAGCGTAGTGGATGTACGCATCGAATTTCCCTTCTGGGACATCATCAGTGGAATGCGTCATCTCGATAAGGAGCTTTGGATAATGCTCTCTCATGAAAGTAACAGCATGATCAACTTCCTGAAACTGCACAAACGCTCTGCGATTTCCTGTTTGGTTATGTTGGCGACTGATTAAGTATTATCGGCTGTCGAGCATATCTTGCTTACCCTTGAAGCGGAAACGCGCACGTCTATTGACGGGAACTCGGCGGCAACGGTGTTGCTCAGAATGCTGTCTCGAAGCTACAGGTCCGTAAATTAGTCTTGCGAACTGATACGTCGGCTCATTTCAAAGGATATGTATTTCGTCGCCGATGCCATTTATAGTAAAGAAATAGGGGCGACAAGAACGGCATATGGATAGGTTTTCCAAAGTGATTGCGTTGCCTTTCACGAAACAAAGTAATTCCAGTGTTTGGTTGCTGCGAGAGTTTTGTTCAGACCAGCAGGGTACCAACCTCATTCGACGATATACTGAACGGCAGGCCTTCGAGAATGACGGTATCGCTGGGCTTGCCTGCCTCTCGTGTCGGGCTGTTGGAGCGGCGGTTATTCTGGTAGCTTCCGGGTGGAGATCGGGACCGCGGGTCATCGTTGTCGCGATATCTTCCTCCTGCTACCTGATTGCTTGTCTTCCTCGTAACGCCGTCTTCCTTGGTCGCTTTCGTCGACATAGCCATCATCGTACATGTTTCGATAGTCATGTTCATCGCGAGTGTTGTAGCGCGCATCTCGAGATGCGCCACCTCGTTTTGAGTATTCATTGTCGTAGTCCTCGTCGTCCCGGTACTGAGAGTCTCTACCTCTCGAGTCGTTACGGAAAGCTTGCTTAGGTGGAGACCTAGAATGATCTCGCCATCCCATGGGGAAGTTAGCTATGAGGCTCAAATCATCCATGGAGGTCCTTCTCGAGTTCCCCATCTCCGCCTGAGGCGCGGGTTA